>NW_026126636.1:12787500-15187500 GCF_943737965.1 Phodopus roborovskii
TGACCTGGTAACCACATGTGAATTATTCTCTTTATCTGCTAGCTTCCTTGTGGGGCTATATAGCCAGAATGGCCTCCAGTTTACCATCCTCCTGCTTCATCCCCAGTGCAAATCCTACCATGCCTGACCACCTTTTCAAATGTACGTATTTGGGCTACTGCAATGGCTTATCAGGTAAAGGCGCTTGTTGCCAAATCTGATGACATACGTTTGCTACCCAGGACCTACCTGGTAGAAGGAGAAAACCTACTATTGAGAGGGTTGTGCTGTAGTCTGCATGCACATAAATTACTATAAGAGTCTAAGGTCAGTTGGGTGATAGTGGAGAACACTGTTAATTGCAGCACTCGGGAGGCAGAGGCAGTAGACATTTGTGGGTTAAAGGTCTACAGAGCAAGTTCTAGGACAGAAAAGGCTACACAGAGAAACCCTGTCTTGAAAAAAAAAAGTCTAAAAAAAAATCAAGTACATGTGTTTAAAGCTATACATTTCCTTCTAAATAGCTCTAGTTGTGTATCGCAATTTTGATAATTTCTATCTATATTTTTTACTTATTTATTTGAGACAGGATTTCTTTTCTAAAAAAGATTTACTATTTTATTTATTATGTATACACTGTTCTGCTTGCATGCCAGAAGAAGGCACCAGATCTCATTATAGATAGTTGTGAGCCACCATATGGTTTTAGGGAATTGAACTCAGGACTTCTGGAAGAGCAACCAGTGCTCTTAACCTCTGAGTCATCTCTCCAGCCCGAGGTAGAATTTCTTATATAGCCCAGGGCAGCCTGGAAATGAAAATCTTTCTGCCTCAGTCTCCTGGGTGCTGGGATGATAAACATGTACCACCACAGTCAAATTCATTATAATTTAGTTTAAAATATTTTCTAATTTCTGCTGTGGTTCCTTCAAATTCAGGGTTCATTGGAACCCTGCTACTTATGGCTTGGGATGTGGCTTTACTAAAAACTACTGAATCAAGCCAGGCAGAGATAGCATATGCCTTTATTCAATCCCAGCACTCGCAAGACAGAGGCAGGTGGATCTCTGTGAATTCAAGGCCAGCCTGGTCTACAGAGCAAGTTCAAGGACTGGTTCCATAGCTACTGAGAAACCCTGTCTTGAAAAAACCAAAACCAAAACCCTAACAACAACAACAAAAAAACCTAATGACTCATATATTTTGAAACAGTGAGTTTTTACGCTGGGTGTGGTGACACATACCTTTCATCTCGGGACTCTGGTGACATAAGCAGGCAGATTTCTGAGTTCTAGGCCATCCAGTACTACACAGTGAGATTTTGCATCAGAACTTTTTTTTTTAAAGAGATGCGTTTATTTATTATGTATACAGTGTTCTGCTTGCATGTGTGCCTGCAGGCCAGAAGAGGGCATTGGACACCATTACAGATGGTTGTGAGCCACCATGTGGTTGCTGGGAATTGAACTCAGAATCTCTGGAAGAGCAGCCAGTGCTCTTACCTGCTGAGCTCTCTCTCCAGCCCCTTAGAAAAAAGTTTCAGCCAGGCATGGTGACACATACCATTTGGATGACCCAGGCAGGAAGATTGAGAGTTCAAGGCTATCCTGGGCTACAAAGCAAGACTCCGGGAAGTAAGTAAATGGTGGGTTTTGAGATCACGGGAATCTCAGTAATGCTAATTTTGTTTTTTTTTTTTTTTTTTTTTTTTTTTTTTTTTAATGTATTTACTTTTTGTTTTGTCCTGGGTGAAGGCCTTGTTGTCCTTGCTAGGCATTCTCTCCAGTCTGTATGCCAGGCCTCTGTACCAAAGATAACTCTGCAGAGGTTCTGCCCTCTACCCTGCTTTATTTCTTCTCACTCCTCACCACTTGGTGGATAGCACAATTGTATGATGCTTCTTTTTTAATCCACCTGCCATCACTGCAGGATCATCACCTCAGAAGTCAGGCGCTTCTCAGTCCAGGCATGGAGGCCGATGCCTGTAAATCCAGTATTTGGGAGTACGGAGCAGGAGGGCTGCAACCCTGAAGGCTGTCTGAGCTTCCTAGCAAGACACTGCTGGTCCCACAAAGAGGAGAGGGGCAAAGAGAGGACTCAGCAGGTAAAGGTACTCACCATGCAAGCCTGCTGTCCTGAGTTCAATCCCCAGAACCTGCAGAAAGCTGGGTGAAGTAGAACACATCTGTAATCCCAGCACTTCTAGGGCAGGATGGGAGGCAGAGACCACAGAATCACCGGGAAGCTTGTGGGCCAGCTGGTCTGGGGTATGCAATGCAGCAGAAGCAAGGAGAGACACAGACAGGGTCAGACAACTTGCAGGAGTTGTCCTCTGATCTCCTGGCACAGGCACATCCCATAGCATGCACATGCCCACACTCACGCATGCACATACGCACACAAAATCATTAAAAACAAATAAGGTAGGCATGGTGGTACAGTCTTTAATCCCAGCACTTAGAAGGGAGAGGCAGGCAGATCTCTGGGTTTGAGGCCAACCTGATCTACACAGTGAATTTTAGGCCAGCCAGGGTTCACAGTGAGAGCCAGCCTTAAAACAAACAGACAGAAGATAGACAAACAACAATTACCACATGCGGTGGCTTGAATGAGACTGTCCCCACAGGCTCAAATATTTGAATGCCTGGTCCTTACTTGGTAGAACTGCTTGGGAAGGGTTAGGAGATGAGGTCTTGTTGGAGGAGGTGTGTCAGAGGGGGTGGGCTTTGAGGTTCCAAAAGCTCACACAACTCCTTGTTAGTTGTCTTTGCCTCGTATGTATGTATGTATGCATGCATGTATGTATGTATGTATGCATGCATGCATGTATGCATGTATTTATGTATTTATCTATTTCTTCCTGAGACAGGGTTTCTCTGTGTAGCTTTGTAGACAATGCTGTCCTCGAACTCACAGAGATCCGCCTGCCTCTGTTTCCCGAGTGCTGGGATCAAAGGCGTGCACCACCACAGCCCAGCTTGTCTCTGCCTCTTGATTGTGGATGAAATGTAAGTTCTCAACTACTGTTCCAGCACCATGAATTCCTGTTGACATGCTTCCCACCATGATGATCATGTACTCAAGAAAATGCTTTCTTTCATAAATTGCCTAGGATATGGGGTTTTGTCACAACAATAAAAAAGTAAGGCACCAAACCATCTCAAACAAACCTTATGGCTTACACATACATAAATGCCAGTCTTGCTTAATACATTGTCATTGAGTTTCTTCTAGGTACCCAGCTCGGCTAGGGCTGTCAAGATGAGGACGATCTGGAGTTTGTGCTCAGTGCTTTTACTAGAAGGAGACAGGCAGACGGATAAAGTAACAAGTAGGTGTGGATATAATGTGGACCAGTAATAGGAGAAAATAAGATTAGTCACTGATTACATACATGCTAGGCCACACTAGCCTTTTATTTGTTACCACATTATCCCCTATGAGTCAGGGTTACTGTTTCCATTTTAAACGTTGGGGAAACTGAGTTAGCTCCTAGGGCCATATTGTCAGTAAGTGGAGAGCTGGGCTTGGACCTCAGGCACCTGATACCCTTCTGTCCTCCCTTCATGGGGTAATGCCTTTCAATCTCTCCAAACTACAGCAGGTGCTGCTTAGGGCCGATGAGAATCCACTGCATGAATTACTAGTGGGTGACAGTCAGTTGAAATGCCTTCTACAAAGAATCTGTTACCAGTTGGTGGATTGGCTTAGTAGGCGAAGGTGTTTGCTACCAAGCCTGCCAACTTAAATTCAATCCCTTATGACCTACATGGTAAAAGGAGAGAAGTGACTCCTATAAGTTGTCCCCTGATCTCTACACACGGGCCAAAGCTTCCAAACATGTGTGCACAGACACACGCACACACAAATAATATGTTGTAGGATCCTGAAAGTGGTCATGCCTTTTGGCTCAATATTACATTTCAAGTCTAGTTCTCCCTACATAATACAACTCACAATCCTCTCGCCTTCTGACTCAGAACCAATCACCATTTCTAGACGGGGAAGCTACTGACATCCGGAAGGGGACAACACTTCCTTCCGAGGCTGGGTACACGGATAACAGCGGAAAGGTATGTCAGTGTGATTGGTTTGATAAAAAGCTAAATGGCCAATAGCTAGGCAGGAAGTATAGGTGGTACTTCTGGTCAGAGAGCGAGCCAGCGAGCAAGCGAGCTCTGGGAAGAAAGGAAGGGAGAGTTACCAGCCAGACGGCAGGAAAGGTAAAAGCCACGAGCTACATGGCAGCGCATAATGAATAGAAATGGGCTGAGTTATGAGAGCTAGCTAGAAACAAACCTAAGCTAAGGACGAGCTTTCATAATTAATACGAGGTCTCTGTGTCATTATTTAGGAACTGGCCAGGGGACAGAGAAAAGACTCACTACAGGACTCATACTGGAAGACTTCGTCACATGCTTCCTACTGAAGCATGGCAGCAAGCCCTTAATCGTCATAATACTCAAGTATACTCCAGAAATTTCCATATTGTCCCCGAGGAAGCAGTAAACTACTCCCAGGTCCAAATTAATAGGCCAGGACAAACATTAAAAAAAAATTAGTCAAAAGTAAAATCAGCTAAATGTATAACACACATATTTTTGAGGCAAGGCTGTCTTACTTTGCACCTTCTATTGCTGTGATAAAACACTGACCAAAAGCGACTTGGGGAGGAAAGGGTTTACTTTACTTCACAAATTACAGTTTTACAGTTCATCATTGAGGGAAGTCAGGGTATTAACCCAAGGCAGGAAGCTGGTGGCAAAAACTGAAGGACACTCTATGGCTTGCTCAGTCTGCTTTCTTATATAACCCAGGATCACCCAGTTCAGGGGTGGCAAATGGGCTGAGCCCTCCCACGCCAATCATTAACCAGGAAAACAGCCAATAGACCTTGCTCCAAGACGTCTCTTAGGGGCGTTTTCTCAACTGAAGCTACTCTTACCGGATAACCCTAGCTTTCGTCAAGCTGGAAAAACCAAACCAAACCAACCAGGATACAGGGTCTGACTATGCAGTCCTGGCTGGCCTGGAACATTCTACATAGATCAGGATGGCTTCGAAAAGAACATGCGCCACCACGCCTGGATCAATTAACACATATTTATGTTAGAATAAAAACAGCTCTACTTGGGAGGCAGGAGGACCGACCATCTCAGACACAGAGGATGTCACTCACAGCCCACCTACAGAGCCCATCAAAGAACAACTATTTCTTTCAGTCGCTTCATCAGTTTGCCACTCGACGTGACCTACCAGGCCAAGGAGCATTAGGGACAGCACAACCTGTCGGGCACACACAACCGGTCGGTCAGTCCCACTTTTTGTCCGTCAGTCAGTCTTGCACTCGTCAGCCGCCCCACACTCTGTCTGTCCTTACTCACAGGCCGTCGGCTTCGGCGTGGGCGTTCGCAGCTCTCAGCCCTCACAGCCAGGTCTCCAGCTCCCACCGGGTCCCCATAACTCCCAGTAGACAATTCCGGAGGCGCCCAGATGACGAACGCACAGGCGCCTTCGCGCCTAGGGACTACAACTCCCATCATGCCCAGCGCAGGCGCACGGCCACGGCGCGTGTCACCTGGACTACAAGTCCCGGAGAGCACAGCGCCAAGTCCCTGGACCGGCTGGTAACCCTAAGCCTGCGACTGCGTGTTGCGGGTCCGGGGGAACCGACCCCGGGACGGTGTTTGTTGGGACAAAGGTGGCTGAAGGAAGAGGCTGCGGGATGCGCGGGAAGTGGGAGCATGCACGAATGAGGGCCATCCTCAGGTGGCGCACAGCCATCCAACTGCAGTGCCAGGAGTTTCGGTGCCCTCTTTAGGCTTCCGCAGTCACACAAGTGCTGCACAGATCACAAGCAGGCGAAGCGTCCGAATACACAACAACAATAACAACAACAAATCACTCTATTCGGTACGTGCGTGCGTGCGTGCGTGTGTCATGATGCAAGTGAACCGGTTTGGAGACAGCTTCTGGAAGTCAGTTCTCCCCTTTTAACCATGCGGATTCTGGGGATCAAACTCAGTTTTGTCGACCATAGTTTGCTTATTTTTTTGGTGCTGGGGGATCCATAGAGTTACATTAAGCACAACCTCAAGCCCTAAGCTATTACCCTCTCCAGCCTTTGTCATTTTATTTAAATTTAACGAATCTTAGCCAACTAATACTAACCATGTGAGACAGACAGCTCAGGGCTAAAAAAATGTCAGCACCACGGACAGCTCCCAGCTCTAGGCAAGGGGCCATTCTCGGAGGCGATTACTGCAATGATTTGTGAACCTGTTCATGAGTTTGCCTATCTTTGCGCTCCATACAAAGTAAACAGTGCGCTGTGTAGCTAATCTGTGTAACGGCCTCGGCTCCATGCTACCAAATTCCATAAACAGCAGTCGCAGGTTGCCGGTATGGGGACTGTGCAGGCACTGAGATCTCTAAGGAGAAAAATCGGTAAGTATAGCAGTCCAAAATTCAGTTCCCCACGGAAACTCCGGGAGGTAAAGAATCCTTTTGATACTTCCAATGGAGGCAAAGGTATTGAGCAGACCCTTAGGGTACGGACTTGCCCTGTGCCCAGTCCTCTTTCAGATAGCCAGTCAGATAAAGGATCAAACCAACCTTGACCTCTGCTGAGATTCTCACTACTCAACTTAGGATCCTATCTGGAAAAGGGAGTAATAACATGGAAGCCTGCTTGATAATGGATTTAAAAATATTGTGGGTTGGACACTACCCCATGAAACTCAGTCTAAGATGAAGGAGAACAAGTATTTTCCAATAATGTATGCAATGTGTATAATGTAGGTGAGTGTATTGAAGGGACCTGTGTATTGCAGGGTGTTCCCCTCTGGACCCTTGTTTGGGCACAGACCACACCTAGACACCATGTTCCAAACACAAACCAAATGCAAAGAGATCCATTATTAAGCAAGGCAGAGACAAGGTGGCTGAATCTGAATCGGGCCACAACAGTAGCAAATAGCTTTGTGTATATTAATTTTAAGAAAGAAAAGCGGGATCCGTGTTAGAATGAACTAGGATGTGTTGGTAGTTCTGATTGGATATTTTAATTAGGTTAGTCAAAATGATAGATTTTGATTGCTGAAGCTCAGGAATGAGTCGAGTGGACAAATAAGGGACTAGATCTTGGTAGCTAGCTTTAGGAATGTAATCTAATAGTTTAGCAGAAGAAGAGAAGGGTAAAGGACAAAACTTGATGGTGCCATGTTTGTCATGTTCTGGCCTGTATTTGCCATGCTTGGGTCTACTAGAGCCCTTCGTGCACCACCTATGTTCTGGATGGGAAGCAGGAGAACTCTGGGGTTGAAAATGAATTTATAGCTTGAAGAATGGCTAGCAGACAGAGGTTAGTATGTATGAAAGTGGTGAGACTAGAATGTATGATAAGGAATATAGACTTGTTCCAAATCAGGGGGTCTATGATTCTGGCATAGCTAAGAATGCCCACTAGCACATTTTTTTTTTTTTTTTTTTTTTTTTTTTTTGAGACAAGGTCTATGTATCCCTGGCAACCTGGAATTCAATATGTAGAGCAAGCTTGAACTCTGCCTCTGGAGTGCTGGGATTAAAGGCACGAGCCACACCTCAACATATATGCATGTGTAAAGAGGCTGCCCACAAGCTGAGTGATGATGCACACCTGTAATGTTAGAGCTTTGGAGGTAGAGGCAGGAGGATTACTGCCATTCAAGGTCTGTCTGAAGTACTTGGGGTTCTCATAAACTCATGTTGGGTTGACTAATAAATGGAAAGGACAAGGGAACTAGGAAGTTCAAGTATGCATGCTAGCCTTTTTACTTTTAGTATTGAGGAGTTGAAACTGTTTTGCATGCAACTCATTTTGTTAAATGAACACACATTCAGGTATGCACAGAAGAGCTATGACAAAGACACACTGGGTTCCTACTCAAGTGGATGGCAGGATGAGTCAGACAATGAAACAAATTTTAAATACTTTAGTCGAAAAGAACAGACATTTTTAAATTTATTTTTAAATATTTTTTTACATATTTCAAAATTCCAAAAAATATAAAAAGAGTGAAAATTATTTCTCACCCCAGCTTCCCGCAATTCCTTCCCAAGGGCAGAAAGTACATCTATTTCCTTTTCTTCCTCTCAGAGATTCCATGCATGAGTATAAATAAGCAAATGCTTCCTCCCTACACATGAAGAATACTGTAAAGTTTTACATCTTGCTTGTTTCCATCTAGGTGTCATGTAGATTTCTCCCTCATTAGTAAGTAAGGGAAGTCTCTACTAATGCTATGATCTGTGTTCTGCCACAAACCATGGTGGATTTGTTTTGAAATTCCTATCTTTTAAGAAACCTTGTAAAAACGATCTGCATGTATACGAAAATCACTGAAAACACATTCATATAATTTAGTAACTGATAAACTGCCCTCCACAGATGTGATACCCATTCCTAATCTCACAGGAAATATATAGGAAGCACCCAGGCCCCTTTGACAAAAGGTTGTTGGTAAAACAACTGGTTGGAGGGCACAATGTTCCAATTCTTCAGTGATAAAGCTACAAGAAGTTCACTAAGGAAAATGCTCAAAATACAGGAAAAAGCATGTTATAAGAGAACGAGAAGGGTTTTCTCATCCTAAACCTTTAAATGAGAGAACTGTGCACGACCCGCAGTGCTGTGTTGATAACAGATGCAAATGGCTGGGGCTTTAGCAGTCTACTTAGGACTAAAGGAAAAGGCAGGAAGAATCACAGATCACCCTAAGTAAGTCGCTTAAATCTCGCCTCAACTGCTGTAAAGTGGGGGCTCATATGACTTCATTACTTTCTAAATGGCACATACCTACTTGTCTTTGTTCTAGTTATTAGTAGTATGTCCTGTGCCTGCTTTTCCTCATTTATCATATGCTACTACTTCATAGAACTATCACAAAGTCAGCCAGCCGATGCTCTTTTCTTAGCTATGTGAATGAAAAGCTGCCAGCCAAGACACACAAGCCAAGGTCTTAAGTAGGGGGCTGTGAAAAGTCAGACTTGGCAAGGAAAATGGGAGGCCAACTCCAGAGGGAAATGTGAGCTCAGAGAAGCAAATTCAGGACATTGACAGGGTCTTGTGGGCCCTCTGGAGATTAAGAAAAAAAGGCAGATCCAAAGTATCATGGAAGCCAGGTGTACTCCAATGAAGGCCCCATCAGTTTTAGGGTTCTTAGGTAAGAACAAACACAAATGTGAGAAGCTGTGATTTCCATGGGTTCTGATGCTGGACAGTTCCCACACAGTGGCAAGAACCAGGATGATGGCTCAAAGCAGTGTACTAACAGCAACCGTTCTGCACATCCAGAGCATGTGACTGAGTTGGTGTCCCTGGGGCACAGGCATTTGACTACAGCTATGGGTTATGCCCATATCATAGTTTGTTTCCTTTTAAGTGGGTTCCCTTGTTCTAGGAGAAACCAGAGATAACACTAGATGTTCTTTTTGTCTGGAACTGCATGGACAAAGGTTGAGGAGCACTCCCCTCTTCTTTTTTCTTAAGAGGACATGTGGAGGAAAGTAGGTAAGGATGAAATTTCCTGTGAATGTTAAAATGGCTCTTAGAATAGCATGCTCTGTATAAAAAGTCTGGCTTCGGGCTGGAGAGATGGCTCAGAGGTTAAGAGCACTGGCTGCTCTTCCAGAGGTCCTGAGTTCAATTCCCAGCAACCACATGGTGTTTCACAACTATCTACATGCCAGAACACTGCATAAATAATAAATAAATAAAATTTAAAAGATCAATAAACAAAATATTAAAAAAAAAGTCTAGCTGCCATTAACAGCCAAGAAGAGGCTTTCCAAAAGTTCTCTTGCAGAGACTTCATGCAAAGTTGGGGGTGGGGAGAGGGGATCTGAGAACAAAGGGTGTCACATGACCATATGCCCTCCCTCCCCACCAGCACAGCTCAGTGGCTTGACACCAAACAAGAACCCAGTTCATAGTATCAAAGCAAGGAGGGATTGGATGGGAACAAAATTTAAGTTATTCAAGTAACCAACAAAAGACTAAGAAACAGCACAACTAGAAGACTTAAGAAAGAAACCAAACACAGTGTATAGATTATGGTTAGAATAAAACATATGCAAACATTATGAAGCAAGAAGGAACATCTTAGTACTGAATATTTGATGGTATCTGTTAGATGTATTTTTCCTTGAGATGTAAAAGAATAAATTTTCCTAATATTTTTTTTTTTGCCCCAGTTAAGAAGAGTAAAATACAATAACCTCAGAACACTGCTTTCATTCAAATTCTGGCCCAGAAGCACTACCAAAACATCAACATGGCAAACCTCCAAAAGAATGGCTTAGTGTGATTATGCAGGTGGATCTGCCCCTGTGCATCGATATGGTCATATATATTTAGTCTTAGCCTTTAAAGACATATTCAGAATATGAACGAAAAGTTTTCTGGGGTGGATATGGAAACAATACAGGGAGGGACAGGGGTGAGGGGGAGGTGCAGTGGAAATGTACCGTTCATCCTTTAGAACACCCATTGTAAGCGATAAAAGATTCTTCACCCCAAATATAAAATCACAGAGCGGTGAGAGACTTACTAGACACTACTTTGTATATATAAATTCATGGCTTTTATTTTTTAAGACTTTATTATGCATACAGTGTTGTCTTCATGTTGGCCTTCATGCCAGAAGAGGGCATCAGATCTCATTATAGGTAGTGGGGAGCCACCATGTGGTTGCTGGGAATTGAACTTAGAATCTCTGAGCCATCTCTCCAGCCCCTCATGGCTCTATTTGTTAAGAACAAACTCACATGATTGTTAATATAGCTTTGTTCAGTTTACAGTTTAGAAAAGGTTCGCTATTTATTGTGTCTCTGTTACTGGACACTGTTAACTCAGGGCCTTCTACATGCTAGGCAAGTGTTCTACTATGGAGCTACACCCCAACCCTCTGGCTTGAGTTTATATTAGGGCTTCTCCATCTCAGTACTATTAATATCTGGGACTAGAAGATTCTTTGAGGAGCTGCTCTGAGCACTTAAGTATGTTGAACAGTATCCTTGGCCTCCACCAGGATGCTTCCTTCAAGTTGCAGTGACAGAAATGACTCCAGATATTACCAAATGTCCTCTGAGGACAAATTATTGCAGATGGGTACCTCTGACTAACAGCAACCCTAGATATTTCAAGTGGTTTTCATAGGAGCTGTGACGCCTTTAGAGAATGTTGTAGAATTTTGATGCTTCTCTGTTAAATTATTGAAATGAAGATAGGAGCCATACATGCTATAATGATTGTGCAGTACAGAACTTAACCTGTGTGATATGTGAACTAGGATTCTGAGTTGAATTCACATAGAAACATACATTGCTTTGTACGTATATTTTGAATATAGGCAGTTTCCCACACATGCAATAGTATTTTGGTTTGTTCAAAAACTTTCATAAGCATTCAGTGCTACTCTGCAGAATCATCTTGGGCACAGTAATGTCCTTTATAGTATTTTTGTAGACTACAGTGTGCCTTGCCGCAGTCTGAAAGTTACAGGCTATTGATCTGGTGAAATTGGGCCCACATAAGGGCATGGCAAGATACCACATCGACGCAGTATATATCACTTATATATCACTTAGCCATCTTTTTTTTTTCTTCACACTATGCCGCTGCAGAGGTTTTATTACTAGTAAACTCATTTTAGCATAACGGAGAAAACATCTTAAGCTGTCTACTGTTGGTGGATATAGTGGCATATGGCCATGATCCTAGAATTAGGGAGGTAAAGGCAGAAGGACCAGGAAGTCAAGGTCATTCTTGAATACAAGGTGAGTTTGAGGCCAGTCTGGGCCACATGAGACTATCTCAGAGAAACAAAGAAAAAGTTTGTTGTTAAACAGGAACCGAGCTTGATACATTTGAAAACCACAAACCTTAAGGGCTTGGGAGGCACCACTTCCTTAAGAAGTAAGAGGTCATTATGCCATCTTTTCTTGCCTCCAATATGCTGTGTGGACTTATGGATGTACCTAGTAACTCCAGAGTTATCTCATTTCCTTCCTATGTAGATTCTCTGATGTCAAATAACAAAGAGTTGCCCATTGAAGGTTCTTCTACCCCAATAACATGCACAGGGTTTTTCTCCTGTATGATTTCATGAAGGTCAAACAAGGCCAGTGCCCTGCTTGCTTGTCCTGCCCTTGCCTGGGCCATGGGGATTTCTCTTGAATTTAAGTGTGGATTCTGAATGAGCTTTGAGCCTCGTCCACAGGGCTGTTCACGTCTTCGGCTTCGTCTATGTGGTTCTTCCTCTCTGTTGTGAGTTATCTGATGTCGGATGAGGTGAGAACTTTGAATGAAACATTTTCCACACTGATTACATTTAAAGGGTCTATCACTCCGTTGAGTCCTTTCTTCTTGACTTAAAGGTGGGTTACAGTTGAGGGTTTCTGTCCACTCATGCTTTGTTAAAGCTGATGTCTGCTCAAAGATCAGCCTCTGTTGGCACTCATAGGGTTTCTCACCAGCATGCTTCCGCTGATGCTGGGCCAGGGAGGAACTGTGCCTGAAGCCCTTCCCACAATGATTACACTCATACGGCCTCTCCTCAGTGTGAGTCCGCAGATGCAAGAAGAGGCAAGTGGTCCTAGAGAAGGATTTCCCACATACGCTACAGGTGTATGGCTTCTCCCCAGTGTGTGTCCTCTTGTGTCGTCCTAGGGATGAATTCTGATTGAAGGCTCTCCCGCAGTCCTGACACTCATAAGGTTTCTCTCCAGTATGAATTCTCCTATGGACTGTGAGGTGTGTACTGTGGCAAAAAGATTTGCCACATTCATCACATTTATAGGGCTTGTCTCCAGTGTGGATTCGCTCATGTTGAACAAGGGAGGAATTTTGGCTGAAGGCTTTCCCACATTCTTTGCACATATACGGTCTCTCTCCTGTATGAATTCTCTTGTGCACTGTCAGGTGTGCATTATGGTTAAATGACTTCCCACAATCAGTGCATTTATAGGGTTTATCTTGTACCTGAATTTTTGTGAGTTCTGTAATGGGCATAGTCTGATCAAAGTTTTTTTGACAGCTACTGTCATCAAAGGGCTGTGTTGCTGGAGAGTCTGTAGGTTGACTAACCAAGCTTGGGTTATGTTCTGAGTTTTGAACTTGTGAGCCATCAGTAAAGCCATGTTCCGTTCTAGAAATATTTGGTAATAGATCTGTGCTTACGCTAAGAACACAGGTCTCCTTAAGTCGAAGACTTCCATAGCTCTCACTCTGAGTTGGTATTTCTTTGGGACCTTCCAATTGCCCTAAGTTACTCTGGTTCTTCTTGAGTGGCTGCCTCTGGTAATCACTTTTCCAATCTATCCCTGTCATGGAATAACAAGAAATAGCCCTTTTGAATCCATCCCTTTCTGTAATGGGGGATGGTTCCTTCTCAGGGTGGCCCTGCTCCTTGAATGATGTGTGGTCTTTAGGTCCAAGAATCCAATCTGAGAGAAAAACAAGAACAAACAAACAAACAAACAAACAAAAAAAAAAACAAAAGCTCTGAGTAGTTAAGGGAAAACAAGGAGAGGGGCAGGTTCCCTATACCCTGGAGTTTTGCCACTAATTTAGGATCTTAATCTGCCCTGGTAAGTCCTGATTCCCCTTGACACCATCCTTGCCTTCAACAATATTCCCCTCCTGGGCCAGGCACTGGGAATGAATTTAATAAAAATGTACCAGTTTCTTGCAGGATTCTGTTTCAACCTATCACAAACCTAGTGTCCAAAAGTAACACTGCTTTCCATCTTCCAATACAAAGTCCTAAAATTCAGATGTCAGCAAGGCTGGTTTTTCCTAGAAGCTCCTCAGAAGAATCTAGGGGAGTCAGTAGTATAGCATCTTCAAATCTCTCTCTCAATGACCTATGCTTCTATCATCACACATCCTGTTCTTGCTGTGACCTTCTTGCTTCTTACAATTACTCTTTTGATTACATTGGGCCTACGTGATAGACAACTGATTTTAGGTTAGGAATTAGACTTCATTGAGGCCCATGCTTCACTTTGTTGCTCACCCTTAACATTAAAAAAATTTAAAAATTTTATATATTTATAAATATAAATAAATAACCATATATAAAATATGTAAGCATATACACTTATTTATTTATTTGTTTATGCATGTGCCTGAGTGTATGTGTGTGCAATATGAGTATGCAGGAGCCCACTGAAGTCAGAGAGGGCACTGGATTTCTGAACTGGAGTTATAGGTTGTTGTGAGTCAACTCTTGGGTATTAGGAACAGAGCTCAGGAACTCTGCAGGAGTAGTAAGGACTCTCAACTGTTGAGCCATCTTTCCAGCACTACCCTTAGCATTCTTGAGACCTCTTATCTGCTAAAGTCACACGTGAATGTGTTCATTCATTCACTATCCATCTTATCACACTAGTGTCCAGTCGGTGCCTAGAACTGACAGGTGCTAAAAATTCAACAATATCTCTCTCAGTGATATTGGAGGGACTCAAGGGAAAACCGAGAGCTTGGCCGCAGGAGAAGAGCTGGAGAAGCTGAGGATGGCTGGGCCCTGTGCTCTTTGCTGTCACTGCACAGCACACAGAGGGACTTTAAGAAATGTAGTGATTCCACACAAAATTATATATTTGAAGGCAATGTGCTCAGTATGTTATGTGGTTTATGGAAATGTTCTTCTACAAAACAGCACCATGAACACTAGACATACAAAGAAAATTAAGAAGCAGAAGAACAAACACCAAGAGCATACCATCTACATTTGTCCACTACTCTTCATAGCTCCAAAGTGGAAACAACCCAAATGCCCATCAACTGATGAATGAAAAAATGAAACAATATAGCTCAGTGGTAGAGTACTTGTCTAGCATGTATGAGGTCCTAGGTTCAATTCCCAGAATTACATCAAGCCAAAAAATAGTTATCTATTAAATGGAATATTCAGTCATAAAAAGGAATGAAGCGTGAATACACACAACATGTAGGGACTTTGAAATTGAAAACATTATGCTGTGACACAAATGTCACAAACTGAGTCTACTGATTAAGAAAGGTCCCAAACAAGCAAATCCACAGGCAATTCAGATGAATGGTTGTCAAGATCTAGGGAAGATGGGTGGTGACAGCTAGGGCCTGAATGCTTGTGTTCTAACATTTGCATGTTAAAGTTCTAATCCCTGCTCCAATGGTTTAGAAATGGGGCTTTGGGGAGTAGCAGGTCTTGAAGGCAGAGTCCTCATGGTAGATTAGTGTCCTCTACCCCTGCTTCCCTCTTCAGAGGAAAATGCAGCTATCTATAGAAGAGGCCTCCATCAGACACCAAATCAACGTGCAGCCTCCAGAACTGTAAGAAATAAAGCCCTTCTGTTTAAATCACCTAGACAGTGATGAAATGTTCTGGAAGTGGATACTGGTGATGCACAATCTGTGACTACATTCTGACACCACTGGATTCCACAGTAGGTGGTTTTTTTTCCTGTTTGTTTTGCTAAACTGGGTATCACATCCAGGGCTTCATGCATACAACTAAACTTTCATCTCTAATATTAAATGGGAAAGGTTTATGGTATATGACTCTTTTGTTACCCAAATCCCAGACAGATCTGTCCCCTTTTCCACCCTGGTTACCTCTCTGCTCACCATGACAATCATTTCTTCTCATTTATTTATTTATTTGTTTGTTTGTTTGTTTGTTTTTTCCAAGACAGGGTTTCTCCGTGTAGCCTTGGCTATTCTGGAACTCACTCTGTTGACCAGGCTGGCCTTGAACGCATAGAGATCCACCTGCCCCTGCCTCCCACACCCACACCCAGTGCCAATCGCTTCTGACGATAAACTGTGCTTTCCTCTCCTGGCCTCCATTCTCATTGACTTCACCTCTTTTCTCACTTTGTTACTATTCCTGCCAACATCCCATGCTCATTTGCTCACGCTTCTTTCTCTGACTGGAGCATGCATCACCAGAGTCTGCCTGCTTCAGTGTTACCTTCTAAAAGAGACATCCCTGTGTGTCCTGGGGGCACTGTCTACCCTATCCCTCTCAGGCATAGTTTTGCTTGTTTCATCCATCACCTCCTGACAGTGTTACTCATTTCTCAGATCCCAAGATGACTGAGGCTGTCTTATTTTCTGCTACACTCTTGGCATCAAAGGCTCCTGAACTGATACTATTAGATACAGGCTCAGGGCAAACCTCCGTCCCTTTGCTGCCAATGGGAAGGGGTTGAAGAAGACTAGGAGTAGAAGATTTCAGGCCACCACTGAGGGCTGAGCTGCTGGGCTGGAAGTATCAATGCTGAATTTACCTGGGGTCCCCACAGCTCCAGCCACCCCACACCTCAAACAACGAATCCTGCTGTTTCGGATGCCATAGTGTCTCCCGTGAGAAACGGTGGTGAGAAGAAGGGTCGAGACTATACACAGTTCATCAGGCGAGGTCAAATAACTATGGAAGGGAAACAGTAAGAAAGCAAGCAGATGCAGCAGGCAGAGGCTCACCTCCACTGCTCACATAGCCCACTAAATCACATGGCTGCACTGGGAAGGGGCCATTCTTTTCCTTTAAAACAAAGAAAAAGTACTGTCTTGTTGAGTGAAGTGTGTGTTAAGCTGAGCGATGGCCCCTCAAGGATAACCACATCCCAGTCCTCGGGCTCTGTAAATGTGTGATGTTACATGGCAAAGAGGATATTGAAGATATAATTAAGACTTTAAAAATTAAGAGATTTATGTTTCTGTATGTGAATGTATGAGTTACAGGTAGCTGGTGAGCTACTTGACATGGATACATGGATGTAGATTCAGTTTTTTTTTTTTTTTTTTTTTTTTTTTTTTTCAAGAGAAAGTGCTCTTAACTGGTGAGCCATCTCTTCAGGCCCAAATTAAGAATTTTAAAAGTGTGAAATTATCTTGGGAATTTTTGTTTTTGCTTTTCAAAATAGGGTTTTTCTGTGGAGCTTTAGAGCCTCACCTGGAACTCCATCTGTGGACCAGGCTGGAATGGAATTCACAGAGATCTGCTTGCCCCTGTCTCCTAAGTGCTTGGGCTAAAGGAATGTGCCACCACTGCCTGGCTTATTTTGGGATTCTAAATATCATCAGGAGGCTCCATATAGGAAAGGCAAGTGAGCCAGACACGAACATTCGAGGACGGAATGGGTGATGTGCTCTGAGGAAGGCCTCATGGGCCATGGTGTCTGGGCAGCCTCTAGACACCAGGAGAGAATAGAAATGGAACCTCCTCCGCAACCAAGAGTGAGGGTCACGCGGCATCAGAAGTAACTGTGTTTCTCTGCAGCCTGCGATGACACCAGAAGCGTGTGAGCGGGTTTCTGCAGACTGCTGCCATATCATACTCATTCCAGCTGTCAGCACACCAGTGCATCAGCCCCATCTAATTATGGAACTTTCTTTCCCATTCTCCCCAGTAAACAGGACCAGGATAAGGCAAGTTATCCAGTCCCGACCAAAGACTTTTGAGACAAAGAGAAAGATTTCCCTTCCTTCTCACTTGGAGCATAGATGTGATGGCTGGAGCTGCTGCAGTCACACGGTGACCCTAAGCAACACAGAACCATCAGCCCTAGCATATCTCTAAGATGCCCAGCCGGCACCAGCACCAGCACCAGCAAAGTCAGGGGTCCCGCTTTTTAAAAATAATATTTTCTTTTTCTTCTGAACTTCTCATAACTTTAATCATAACTTTAAGAGTTTTTGTTTTGTTTTGTTTTGAAGGCCAGGAGATATTCATACATACATCATACATACATCCCTAGCTTGCCTGATTCTCATTATGTAGACCAGGCTGGTAACAGACTAGCAGAAGGGTAAGAGGAACAGGCTTATAGAATCTAACACGCATGAACTGAAAGCAACACCGAGATGAAACCAGGAAGAGGATGCTGGGAAGGCTGATGAGACAGGAAGAGAAGGAAGTGGCCTGGAAAGGACGGTGGAGTAGAAACGCAAGCAAGGCAGGCCCCTCCCTGCTGGAGAGGAAGAACGGCTTTTGTGAGCACAGGAGAGGCCACGCGGGACCCTTCAGAGCGCCTTCCAGAGACACACGACATTTGCTCACAGGCTGGCCAGTGGGAGTATCAGGTTCCCACCATCCTAATTAAAGAAAAGTTCACTGCTCTGCTGTCACGGCTTATTTCAAGCGCCAGAATCGGTATGTATGAGGCAGAGGGTGGCCCCAGGGGAAACCCCATCACCCTCTCTGGAGACAACAGTCCTCATGCGCTATCATCTACTGCTGGGAGAACTGAGCACATTCTGCCTGACTCCACAGACTGAAGAGCCGGAAGCTCATGCCTGGTTCCTTCTAGTTGTTGGGGGCCGAATGCCCCTTTCACAGGGGTCCCCTAAGACCACTGGGAATATCAGATATTTACATTGCAATCTATAAAAGTGGCAAATTGCAGTTATGACGTAGCAGTGGAAATAATTTTAGGGCTGGGGGTCACCACAACAAGAGGTGTTAAAGGGTCACAGCATTAGGAAGGTTGAGAATCACCGCTCTAGACTTTGCCCCCCTGAAGCCTTTTCCTTTCCTTCACAGGTTTTGCTCTGTGTCTTTGGCTGCAATCAGTCAGAGCTGTGAATATGGTGATGCTAAGTCCTCTGAGCCTCCTAAGAAAGGGATGGTTCTGAGGGTCCTGGAATATCATTCTTTCCATAAGTGCGTCTCCAGTGGCCTCCTGGGATCTCTCCAGTAGGGGCACCCACTTGGTGGGGTTCTTACCTGGATGGCAGGCCTGGGTGCCTCCCTTCTCTGTCACCCAGAGCTCAGCACCTTGCTCCAGCTGGGAGATAACTGCAGGTTTGGGAAGATCAGGACCTGGAAATAGGAAAAGACCTAGGAGGTCAGAGGCTGCTCTGGGACAAACAAGCTCAGGCTGCAGCTCAGGCTCTTGACCATCAGGACACGTGGGCACCTTCCAATCACAAGGGCTTTGCTTGGTGACAGACAGGGCAATCTCCCAATATGTGTATCCTTCAGGAAATGAGGACTCAAGGTTAAGTTAGAGTCCCATACCAGAGGCCTACAACTGTAACTCAGTCTGAGAAGTGGGGCCTTACCCACAGAGAGAAGGTGTCCAAAGGTCTCCAGCATCACATCCCGATACAGAGTCCTCTGGGTAGGGTCCAACTGTCCCCACTCCTCTTGGGTAAAGTTCACAGCCACATCTCGGAAAGTCACTGGCTCCTGAAACATCATACGTATTCACAGTTAGTCAGACCATCTACCTCTGTGGGAGAGGAAGGATGGGAGAAAACAGGCAGGCAGGGACTCAGAAAATGTACCCTCTGTGCGATGTACCTCAGGTCTCACTGGGAGCCTACGGGTCACTATAGGCAGGTATGGGTTACCATGACAACACATGAGAGCTCTCGGCAACAAAGACAGCTACAGCTGACCAGAGCTGGTTAGACCACTGACATGCAGGTTTATGAACTAAAGAAATGGTTATTGGGTTTTTGGTTTTGTGACTATGTTTGTAAGTGTAGTGAGATATTTACTTTGCCTCCTTCTGTGGCACTGACCACGCCCATTGGGGGTGGAGCCATGGGCGGAAGTGACCCATGGAAGGAGGTCGGAGGAAGAGCCAGGGAATGCTCTCTTGCTGGCAGGACTCGGACAGGAGAGCATCCGGTGGAACTTGCTGGTGTGCATCTGTCTAGGTTGTAAGTTATTTCTCCCTGAATAAACATCTATTTGGCCTATTTGTTTATCCTGATCCTTATTTAACCGCAATATGTAAGTGAGTAGTAGTTGTGAATGTAAGTGTGTAGAGGTCAGAGGACAGCCTCGGGTGATCAGATCTTTGTCCTCCACACATACTTTTACTGATGGCCAGGCCGTGTTAGTATTATCTGATCATCAAGTCTCATCTCCACCCCACTTTATTTATTTATTTATTTATTTATTTATTTATTTATTTGGAGACAAGGTTTCTCTCTGTAGTCCAGGCTGGCCTCGAACTCCCAGAAATCCACCTGCCTCTGCCTCCCGAGTGCTGGGACTAAAGGTGTGTGCCACCACTCTCTGGCCTCCACCCCACTTTTTTTAACCCACTATTTTAGCTTAGCTCTCAACATTCTATCCCATGTCCAAGTGGTTCTTTCTAGCCCTGTACCAGTTCTTCTCAACACCTTCCCTCTCCTTTCCACTGTCATGTTTGTGAAGCATGTGTGTGTAGGTACACATGAGGGAGAGTATGTCCAAATATGTGCACGCATGGAGGCCCAGTGCTGATGCTGGGAATCATGGTTCTACCGCCTTATTCACCGAGCAGGTCTCTCAATTGAATCAGAGCTTACCGCTCTTGATAAGTCTCCATAGCCAGCTTGCTTTGGGGATGCCCTGCCAGCCTTCTGCGACTGCAGTTATTGGTGAGCCCACTCAGCATTTATATGGTTTCTGGGGATATGAACTATACTCCTCACACTTGTGCAGCAAGCACTTTGACCAGTGACCTCCCTAGGCCCCTTAACACTTAAAATACAATCTAATCTCACCCCCCCCCCACACACACAGGATTTTAAGCACCCCAGATTTGCCTCAGACATAGCCAAAGATGACCCTGATCCTCCTGCTTTTGCCTCCCAAGTGCTGGGTGTGTGCACTACGACACCCACTGTTTTGTTTTGTAAAGTGGTGTCAGGACTTCACACTAGGCAAGCACTCTTTCCACTGAGCTATATCTCCAGACCCCAAACACTTGTCATTTTTTTTTTTTTTTTGTTTTTAATTTTAAGTTTTATGTGTATTGCTGCTTGCCTGCATGTACGTCTGTGTGAAGGTGTCAGATGTCCTGGAAGTAGAGTTAAAGTCAGTTGTGAGCTGCCATGTGGGTGCTGGGAATTGAACCTAGGTTCTCTGGAAGAGCAACCAGTGCTCTTAACCGCTGAGCCCATCTGTCCAACCCTTCTTGTCATCTTTCAATAAAGGATGACTAGTCCCCCAAGGATATCCAGGTCTTTGCTCCTGAAACGTATGGATATTGTGACAGTGATATGTACTTTGCAGATGTGATAGACACCAACATAGGCAGATGTCCTGTGTTATACGCATGAATCCTAAATGCAATCACACATTTAGGAGATTGGCATGCGACTGGAGAAACCAGAAGACAATGTGATCATTAAACAAGATGCTACATTGCTGCTCTGATGCTAGACAAAAGACCACAAGGCTGTAGCTCTTACAGCTGGAAAAGTCAAATCAACAGATATCCTCCCCTAGAAAGTTGGTAGAAGTGCGGCTCTGCTCAGTGGTGCTCATTTCTGCCTAGAATGTGTCTTTTCTTTTGAGACAGGGTCAAGCCTGATCTTGAATTTATCGTCTTCCTGCCTCAGCCTCTGGGCTTATAAGCAAATGCCACCATGTTTGGCTTAGAATGCACATTGTCTTTAGCCACAAAGTTTGTAGTGACTTGTAACAGCCACAAGAAACTAATGTACTGGACCTCAAAGGCCTCTACCTGTGGAGGCTAGCTTCTAAAATGGCCCCTCAGTGACATCCTGACTTGCATGCAGCCATGTTGACTTGTATAAATGATAGGAGACTGTGGAAATGACAGTGTAAAGTCTGAGCGGAGATCATAACACAGTCTCTACCTTGCCATCTTCTGGATCACCACTCTACAGGGAACCACACATTACGTTGTAAGACCTAAGTGCTCCCACATCGAGGCCTCCTGCTAACAGCCATATGAACCAACCATCTTGAAGGTAGGTCTTTCAGGCTCTGTCAGGTCTCAAGTAATAATCGTTGGGCTGCCATCTTGACTATAACTTTAAGAGCCTAGGGAAGACCCATGAGCTAAGTTACTCTTGGATTCTTACATATCAGAAACCATGAAGTAGTATTTATTTCAGGTCACTACATTTTGTGTGTGCTATTTGTTACACCACAACAGGTTAAACACACTTCTAATATCTTTTGCATGGCTTATTCTCTGACAAACTGCCAGCCTAATGACGGCAACCTTAGGCCTGCCTGGGGCTGGAGAATCCACCTTCACCATGGCTCAATCATTTATGGCTGTTGACAGGCCTCAGTTCTCAGTTCTACACAATGGTCACATTTCACAGAAAACTCAAATAACACGAAGCTGATAACCTGCAATCTAAGACTGCCAATAAGGGCATTTTGCACACCAAATGTAAAGTAATGAGCACCTTCCCTAAGCAAACCAATAACCCCACTCACAAGTACATAATTCCGAAGTTGCAGAACTTACATATGAACTGTTTTCTAGGCGGACTATGGAGAACAGAATAAGCAGCCAGTTTGTCTACAAAGTGCTGGAACTTTGATGACCAGAAACTTGGCCAACACTGACATCTCTACCTACCAGTTTCCCCACAGCCCCGCAGGGGGTGATCCTTGGTAGCTACTCTTATTTTACTAACTTGGTGCCCGTGTCCCACGAAGTTATGCCTTACTTGCAAAATAGGGGCTTCATGGTGCGGAGATTCCTCTAAAAGTCTGTTGATTCTATGCTTTAGGACCTGTCCTGAGGACCATACCCGCAATGTGGGTGCTTTGTAACTCTAGCCACTCACTCACCTGTCATCAAACCATCTCTGGATGGGTTTGAAGGTGATGGCCGGAGTCGGGGTGAACCCCTGAGCGGGGGTCTCTCCTGTTCCCTGGGAAACGGCCACCCCCCTCCTCCCACCCCACAGCAGGGAGACAGGAGGTTGAAGCATGCAAACTGGAGCCGGGGGTGGGGGTGGGAGCTGGGCTCGGCGGTTGAGCCATCGCGTTGGCTTCCCCTGTGGAAAAAGCGCCGCGGGTTACAGGCCAGTCTGTGCGGGAAGCGGGCCCGGAGTCCCCTCCGTCGTTAACGTTACCTTAAGTTGTGTTGCATGCGGCCGCGAGGCCATCGCCACTGTTGTCGCTTGGTTCTGCAGATCCATCCCGGGCGAACAGGTCCGCAACAGACGTCCGAGGCAACCCCTAATCTAAAGCGCAGCCCCGTCGTAGGGACCACCCTACCAGCCTCCCGCTGGACAATGGCGGCAGCGCCAGGGACGTCGAGACTACAACTCCCAGAAGGCCACGCGTTGAGACGCAGACTGGACCAATAGGAGCTACCGCTAGCCCAACGTTGACCAATGGGGAAGTCCTGGCCTCTGTTGTAAGGGAGCTGTTGGCTGAGGAGCCGGTCTGGGTACCCGCAGAGCTCCGCTTCCATCCCGTTACCTATTACTGCTGCCGGCATCCCTCACTCCGGGCTACCCTGAAAGTCTTCCTCCCACCCCGATGGCCGAGTTTAGGGAACATATGCTCCTGAGCAGTGAGGGGGACGCGCGGCAGAAGGCCTTCCTCTTAGAGTTGGTCGATCTGAGCTACTGCTGGGATCACATGCACAGGAGACACGGGGATGTCTGACATTTACCTGAAGCACAATTTCATGAACATTTAAGAGCTTTCCTAATGTGATAAATGGTCTTTGAAGGCCCAATGACTGGATAGGGGAAAACGACTCTTCCCAGATTTCGTTTCTCCAGGTAAGAACGAACATCAACCGTTTAAAGGTGCAGTTGTTACAGCTCGGATGGAAAGATAGCCCGGCAATCGGGAGCCAAGGAACACTAGAGTCACACCATGCAACAAACTTCCCACAGATTTATTGGGAGAGTGGCTGCCTCTGCTCAGGCGAGAAACGGCAGAGAACTAAGCAGAAGGCAGGATTTATATAGTTTCTTGCGGGGGTTGGGGAGGGGGAGTGTGTGTGTGTGTGTGTGTGTGTGTGTGTGTGTAATCTTTCAGGGTGAAGCTTTCCAGGGTGGGGATCGGATTTCAAGTCCAGAGCGTGGGCTTTTGCTCTATAGGGCAGGGTTCGGATCCAGCCGTTAGGGCAATGTTCTTTGGGTGGTAGATGGAGGTCCTCAGGGGAGGGGCCTGGCCACTAGTGTGCCTTGAGGGGTTTACAAAAAGTACATCCGTAATGCCAGCGTTGAAGAGATGGAGGCACTGGGATTCAGGAATTCATGCTTGGCTGCACAGCTTGTTGAAGGCTACACTCCGAGGGCCAGGAGAGGCGGTGCATACCTCTAAGATGCTGGCTGAACACCGTGAGTTTGAGGCTACCCTTGTCTCCATAGTGAGTTCCTTTGTCTACATTGTGTCAGGCAATTAGAACCGCATAGAGACCATATCTGAAAACAAAAACAAACAAACAAACAAACAAACAAACACCCCAACCAACCAATCAACTTAAAAAGGGGGGGGGTGTTACTTGTTAGTCCTCACCAGGCTAATGATGACAGAAATTAAGCTACACCCTTAAAAATACAGAGAACACCAGGTATGGAATAGCATCTCCTCCTCCACTCCCCCCAGTACTGACTATTGAACTTAGATCTTCACGAATGAGAGGCAAGTGATCTATTATGGAGTGACAATTCCCAGGAGACAGCGTTTCCTGAATCCCTCACTTCTCCATCTCTCCCTCCCTCCCTCAGCCCAGGACTCTCCTTTGTTCTCTGCTGTCATTCCCCACCCCCCCAAACCAGTCTCCATATGTGTGGGTCTCACAATGACAGTAGTATGGCAGATAGTGCTCAGGGCATTTCCCTTCTTGGCCTCTTTTCCAAAGAAATTGAAAACAAGAGCTCACAGAAACAAAAAGAAGTAAGATAATTTTATTTGGAGCAAAGTGATATTATAGATTGTGTAGGATGCGCTAGTCAAGATTGACTGTGGGTCTTGTGAGTGAAGATTCTCAGCATCCAGGTAATATCAGGGCTTCCTTTTGTGGGGCTCAAGAGGAGGGGTGCTGGTTACTAGGGATGTAGTTTGGGTGGTTCTCTTCTTTGACAGATTAGATCATACATTGATTTTCCTCTATGTGCATGTCCCTTCTATAATGCATCTGATTTTAATCATATGTGTGCCCAGCTATGCATAGGCATGAAGTGGTAAATAGGAGGTCCTCCCTTTTTGTACATGCATCCAAAACTAGTTCAGGCCAAATTTGCTCTTCCATTTTTCATACACAGATATGTTGAGACATATAGAACCTTTAGTTACTCCTTGGAACTCGACTATTTTTGTAATTCATAAAAGGGTAATGAATATTTTTTTTGAGACAGGGTTTCTCCATGTAGCTCTCTCTGGGTGTCCTGGAACTCACTCTATACCAGGTTGGCCTCAAACTCAGAGATCAGCTTGCCTCTGCCTCCCAGAGTGCTGGGATTAAAGGCATGCACCACCAGTGCATGGTTCAAAGAATAAATTTTAACTGTTTCATGATCTCAGGACCATAAACATGACTATGGAACAATGAAAGCCCTTCAGCCAGGGCCACCTGTTCCTACTATGATTCCTCAAGAACATTACATTATTATGATTAACTTAAAAGACTGCTTTTGCTCTATTCTTTTAATACCGATAATAAGTACATTGACCCAATACAGTGGAAAGTTTGATCATATGTGAATATTATTACACAGAGCACTTAAGCTGGGGCTGATGCAATACCCTGAAGTATTGGTCATTCGTGTTATATGGATGACATTCTCCCCTCCCACTCAGTACATGAATAAGTGCTTGATTTTCATGGTAAATAACCTAAAAGAGCAAAATTTAAACACAGCTCCAGATAAAATACAAAGCAATCACCTTTTAATTCATTAGAGTACATACAAACAAAAACAAATTTGCCATCATCCTCTTAGCTTAAAACTTCCCAAACAATGTTCTCTCAGCTACTTGGAAAAAACCTGAGGTTATGTTAGATGGCCCAATTCTACTAAAGATGTGATTCTGCTCTCTGAAGACTGCTGGTTAAACTCTATAAAAAACCATAACACTCGAAGCAGAGCAAATTATTAGTTTATTAAATAATGTTTCTGTTAAAGTTGTAGCTCATAGAATTAATCCTGTACTTCCTCATCAATTATTTACTCTTCCTCCTTATCACCTACAGGAATTACATATCAACAAGGTAATGGCATTATAGAAATCTATGCATGTCATAATTTGCTGCATTGATCCATAACTCCTTATTTACAAGAAATTATATACTTGATAATGATGGGAGTCAAATTCAAGTTGTCAGGCTTGGCAGCAAACACCTCTGCCTATCAAGAGATCCATGTGCCCCATATATATTTTGAGATAGGGTCTTGTCTGAGTCTGCTCTAATGAGTCACCTAGGATAACTGAGAAGGGGCATGAGGACTGAGAAAAACAAAGAATAGGGTCAGGAGGACTTCCCAGTCAATACTGAACATTTCAGATCCTGCTTATATACAGACTAAATGCAAAGAGAAGAACAAAGAGCAGCATAGTTAGTTGACCAGATCCCTGCTCTGTCCTTGAATCAAGGACAGGGAAGCAAGCAGCTTCATTTTCTATCTCGATGTGCCTTCAGCTGGCATTCAACAGCCTGTGTTTTAGTAAGATAATGTGTTCTTTCCCATGGGATTAATCAGAACATTCTCATAGTTCTCAAAGAGACTGAAACAAGTGAGCTTGAACTCTAATGACTTTTAAGTCAGAATAGACTCCAGATGAAACTGAGTCATTTAGCCCACAATGGCCGTGATGACTATTTTTGACTGTCAACTTGACTACATCTAGAATGAACTAAAACCCAAATGACTGGGTTTTAGCAAAACTAAAACAAGAAAACATGGGTTCTGAAGGTCAACACCAGGAAAGCACTTTGCTGACTAAATCATCTCTCCAGCTCCTCAATTTTTGATTAAATTAGTGGGTTATATTAAAAATAGTTATGTATAATCACTGGTCACCAACCTCCCTATGCAGGGTTTTTGTTAATTTGAGTGTTCTGTATGAAAATATCTTCCATACTACCATAATTTCTGATTTGGTTTGTCATCTGATTAAAAGCATTACCTGAAGGCTATAGCTCCATAATGGATGTCCTAACTCTGTCAGTTCCTAGTTAAAGCTTTTTATAGGGACCATACTTATAGCTTCTCTAGTCACTTTTACTGCTTGTAAAACTGAAGGTTCTGAGTTTTCCTGATAGTGATTCCTATAAAGTAGTATGAAGCATGAGCTTGGTGGTAATATGGATTCAACATACATTCCAGATGTTTGTTTGTTTCTCTTAATTAATAATAGTTTATTGTTCATTAATTTTCTCATGTTGAATAAGGGATGTATTATAGTTGAAAGTTTCCTCTAATAATTTTTTACATTGATAAGACTTCTCTTTAGTATTAATTCTCTTATGCTTTGTAAGTTGACACTGTTGAATAAAGGCCTTTCCATAATGGTTACATTCTTAATTTCTCTGCAGTGTGCATTCTTACAAGAATGCCAACAATGAACATTGCTGAAGTCTTTCCCAGAGTCATATATAATAGGTTTTTCTCTGGCATGTGTTCTCTTGTGCTCAATGTGGTGTGACCACCAACTGAAGGCTTTAACATACATGTTACACTGATAAGTCTTCTTTCCCATGTATGTTCTCTGATGAACAATGGGAGGAAACCCTGATTGGAAGTCTTCCCAGTTGAGTGGTTGTGGTACTTGGGAGGCAGAGGCAGGCAGATATCTGACTTGAGGCCAGACTGGTCTACAGAGCAAGTTCTAGGACAGCTAAGGATACACAAAGAAACCCCGTCTTAAAAACAATGACAACAACAACAACAAAAAACCCTTCCTATAGTGACTTCAGCCATAGTGCTTTACTCTAGTATGTGTTTGATGATGTCTAACAAGCTGAGGTTGATGCAGAATTTCCCACAGCCATAGCATTTATATGATTTTCTTTCAAAATGAGTTCTTTAGTTGGATTGAAGGTGAAAGCACTTAATGAAGGCTTTTTTTTTTTCACACTAAGTACATTCCAATAGTTTCTTTCCAGTGTGATTTCTCTCATGTACAATAAGGTAAGAGCTCCCTGGGAAGATTTTACCAGAGTGAGTATATTTTTTTTCAAGATAGAGTTTCTTTGTGTAGTCTAGGCTGTCCTGAAACTCACTCTGTGGACTAGAGTGGCCTCAAACTCACAGAGATCCATCTGCCTCTGCCTCCCAATTTCTGGGATTATCCCATGTGTTACCACCACCTAGCTTACTTAGTGAATGCATTTTTAAGACTGACTTCTTCATTGTATGAATTCACAAACTCCTAATGAGTTGAGTGCTTCAAATGAAGGACTTAACCATTGAGCCATCTCTCCAGCCCTTCAAATGAAGGACTTTTTTTCAAATTAAAATTTAAAATTTATTTTACATAACAACCACAACTTCTCCTCCTTCCTCTCTTCCCATTCCCTCCCCCACCTTCTTTCTACCACTCCTCAGAAAGGGTAAGGCCTCCCATGGGAGTTAACAGAGCATGGCATATCAAGTTGAGGCAGGACCAAGCTCTTCCCCACTGCATCAAGGTTGAGTGAGACATTCCTACAGAGGGAATATGTTCTGAAAAGCCAGCTCATGCACCAGGGATGGATCCTAGTTCCACTACTAGGGTCCTCACAGACAGGTCAATCTACACAACTGTCACCCACATGCAGAAGGTCTAGGTTGCTCCCATGCAGGCTCCCTAGCTGTTGTCTAGAGTCCCTGAGCCCCCATGAGCTCAGGTCAGCTGTTTCTGTGGGTTTCCCCATCATTGTCTTGAGCCCCCTTGCTCATATAATCCCTCGCCCCTCTCTTCAACTGGACTCCTGGAGCTCTATCCCATGCTTGGCTGTGGATCTCTGCATCTCCTTCCATCAGTTACTGGGTGAAATTTCTATGATGTCACCAATCTGCAGGAGGAGGCCAGTTCAGCATGCTCTCCACTATTGTTAGGAATCTTAGCTGGGGTCATCTTTGTGGATTTCTGGGAGTTTCCCTGGTGCCAGGTTTCTCCCTAGCCCCACAATGGTCTCCTCTATAAAGATATCTCTTTCATTTTTTCTCCCTCTCAGTTCCTCCTCCAATTGAGCCATCCTGATACCTTATGTTCCCATCTCCCATCCTCTCTTTTCCCCTATTTTATACAGTAGTTCTCATCTATTTCCCCTTCCCAGAGCAATCCATGCATCCCTCTTAGGGTCCTCCTTGTTACCTAGCTAAGTGAAGGGCTTTTTGTATTGGTTACACTCATATTGATTCTCTTTGTGTTTCATTTCATATGTAATGAAGTCAGAACTTAGGCTGTTTTCTTAACTTTTATTTTTATGTGTATGGTTGTTTTACTTATATGTATGTCTGTGTACCATGTGTGTCCCTGGTGCCCTTGGGACTGTAGCTTCAGATGATTGTGAGCTCCCATGTGGAATCTGGGAATTGAATTCAGGTCCTCTGGAAAAGCAGCCTGTGTTCTTAATCACTAAGCCATCTCTCTAGCCCTAAAGGGCTTTCCATAGTGAGCACACTTAAAAGTTTTTTTTTTTTTTTGTAGTGTGAACTCTCTGATATATAATAAGAAATAAGAATAGAGTTACATCTAAAATGTTTTCCACAGCCATAAGCACTATCCTATTTTTCTCCTATGTGAGTTAACTGATGTCTAGTAAGTTTAGAAATCTGGGTGAAGGATTTCCCACTCTGTTACTCTGTTGCTGTATTTTCTTTCCTGCCAGGTCCTGCCACCCTTGAGCCCCAAATAAACACACAGAGACTTATATTAATTATTAAACTGTTGGCTGATGGATGGGGCTTCTTATTGGCTATCTCTATCTTAATTACTAACCCATAACTACTAATCTATGTATTTCTACATGGCCTTATCTTGACAAAGAATGCCTGGCACATCCTATCCTTCCGATCCCTCCATGACATCCCTCCTTCCAGCCTCCCTGCAGACCCTTCCCAGAATTCTCCTCATTTCCTAGCCCCACCTATCTTCCTGCCTTTACTGGCTATTGGCCAAACAGTGTTTTATTCATCAACCAATATGAGAAACATACATACAGAAGGACATTCCCCTATCATCTCCTCTTTTCTGTCTAAATAAAAAGGGTTTTGACTTTAACATAGTAAAGTTATATATAACAAAACAGTAATCAATTAAGAACTATAGTTAATATCTAGTCTATTAACATTTGGCAAAATTTAAAAAATATTTTATCATCTACCCTATCTTTGTTAGTCTAGAGTCTTATATGTAACTTATCTTTTATCATAACTAAGGAAAACCATAACAATTACTATTTGTCTTCAACTCCATCAAAGACCTCAGAAGGATAATATATAAACTCTAGAATTGACAGAGACATCTCACTGCCTGGAAAGTCACCTGAAGTTCTTCAATATGGGCTTCTGTACATTCTCCACATACTGAATAACTCTCAAAGGCCTCACTTCATGCTCACTTAAGATCATCCTGTGATTAATGAGGTTCAAGGCAAGAACTACCACAACCAAGTCCAACAATATTTTTTTTTTGTAAGAGAAAATACCATGATCAGAAGGGTGGTGTCCCCAAGATGAGGCTCATCCACTGCACTTGGGATAGCTAACCCCTGCATGCAATTTCTCCAAATTTTGGAAACTCGATTTCTCTGGTGCTCCAGCAACTTTTTTCACTCAAGCCAGTCATGACATTTCTCTTCCATATGAATTCTCTGATGAGCAATAAAGTAAGAACTCCAACTGAAGCATTTCTCACTTTAATCCATTCATTAGGCTTCTCTGTGGGATGAGTTTCCTGTTGTCTAATGAGGCCAGAGACTTGACAGAAAAATTTCTTATACCAATGACAAATAATATATCCTGATTATGGTTTCTCTTTCCTCTACTCCTCTCATTTCTTTTCTTCTTCTTCTTCTTCTTCTTCTTCTTCTTCTTCTTCTTCTTCTTCTTCTTCTTCTTCTTCTTCTTCTTCTTCTTCTTCTTCTTCTTCTTCTTCTTCTTCTTCTTCTTCTCCTTCTTCTTCTTCTTCTTCTTTGTTTTCAAGACAGGGTTTCTCTGTGTAGTTTTGGATCCTGTCCTGGAACTCGCTCTGTAGACCAGGCTGGCCATGAACTCATAGAGATCTGCCTGCCTCTGCTTCCTGAGTGCTGGGATTAAAGGTGTGCACCACTAACGCCCAGCTACTCCTTCCATTTCATCCCAACTCCAAATTTTGATCTCTGAATTATGTTTCACACTAGAAAGGAACAGACTTCTAAGAGATAATAAAAATGATCTCACCCCAGCATTGCAGCAGAACACCTCTGACCTCCTGTTCCTATTTCCCGTGGCTCCCTGTGATCTTCCCTTTCTAATCTCCCCCATCCCCACTCATTGGTTTATCCTAGCCCCCAACCCCAGCAGGTACCCCCTGCTAACCCAAGGACAACTTCTGCCAGGGCAACAAGTAGACTGATGGGGAATCCACACCTCTCCCTCCTACTCCTTCAGATCTAATCCCCCAGTCTTATACTAAGCACTGTAGCAGAAAACCTGATGGGAGATGTCATTCTGTAAATATGTTTCTCATACTGGTTAATGAACAAAGCACTGTTGGCCAACAGGAAAGCAAGATAGGCAGGACTAGGAGACAAGGAGGATTCGAGGAAGTACTAAGGAGGAGTCATCATGGAGAGACCGGGGAGACCAGACGCCTGCCTCATTCCCCGGTAGGTGAAACCACGTGGAAATACATAGAAATGGGTTAATACTTAAGACAGAGCTAGCTGATAAGATACTAGTACCTGGCCAACAGCATTATATCAAATACAGAGTCTCGGTGTATTATTTGGGGCTGGCGCGGCAGCGGGACAAGACCAGTGGTGGGAGGAAAACCGTACTCCTTACAAAAACCTGCCACAGTCTCCCTTTTCTCTCTAACATCATCCCCAATGGACCACAAAGATCTTCTCCTCCAGCTATCCTTCCCCCAACTCATCCCATTATCCAAGTCTCCAACACCAGCAGGCATTCACAGGAACACACCTGCCAAGGACTGCAGGGAAATGGTAAGTCATTCATCATTCCCTACTCCTTTCCTAATCCAATTTCTAGTCTCCTCCCTCAGTCTGCAACAGAACACTAGCTGCAGCCTTCCTCATCTCCATGACACCCACATCCCTTGTGGATCCTACAGACCATCCATTTCTAGCCTCCTTCCCCCACTTTATCCCAGCCCACAGGGTGTCACCCCACACTAACACACAGACTACTCCTGCCAGGGAAGCAGGGAAGCTGTCAGTACATCTTCTTCCTCCCTATGTTCCTCTCTCATCCCCAGCACTATAGCAGACTTTCTGGGATGACCTTCTCTGCCTCCCTCCATCCCTTTGATTCCCTTGAGACCCCTAGCCTGTCCCAATTCCTAAGTGTCAGCAACTCCCAGTACCCAGAAACATATTTTATTTGTAATCCCCAGTGGCCACAGCTATCAGATCTAAAGAATATTTCCTGACAGGCAACACACAGTCATCACATTCTCCAAAAATAGAGAGAAAACAGAAACAAGGAGAGAAACACCCACCCAACATAGGAAAAAAAAAATCCGAAAATCAGCACCTAGACCTATAATCATCCCACCTTAATCCAGATGCCTAGACTCTGGTATAAAAACACATTAAAAATCAGCCAGGGCAACATGTCTCCAGTAGAGCCCAGCTAGCCTACCATAGTAAGCCCTGATCATTCCAACATATCTGAAGCACAAGAAAAAGATCGTAAAACCTCCTCATAGAAGATTATAGAGGTCCTTAAAGAGGAAATTAATAAATCCTTTTTTAAAAATCTGTGAAAACACAGTTTAAGAAAATAAATAAAATTGTTCAAGACCTGAAAATGGATATGAAATCAATAAAGAAAATGAACTAGTTCCTGGGTCTTTCTTCCTGTTGTGAAGCAACGAGGCCCTGGCCTCTGACTTCTTGCCACTTCCCTTGTGCCATGGCCCCCAAACGTCAATCTGTGCTCCTACCTCAGCCCAAGAACCCAAACTGGCTCCTGCAGCGAAGCTGGAGGACAAGTCAGCCTCTCCCAGACTGTCAAAGGGAGAAAAAGAATAGCAAGAAGCAGCTGAACACATTAATACAGTAAAAATGAAATAGACAGACTTAATGAACAAGCCAGTGAGGACATTTTGAAAGTAAAACAAAAATATAACAAACTCCACTAACCGTTTTTTTTTTTTTTTTTCAGAATGGGTCAGAATTGATCTCCAAAATTCCACATTTTTGGGTAATGGCATTTGTCAACCAAGTGTCCACACTGCTTGGGGAGGAAGACAAAGAGGCTCTGCATTATTTGACCAGAGTTGAAGTGACAGAATTTGACAGAAGTGACAGAAATAGATTTTTATTTTGATGAAAATCCTTACTTTGAAAATAAAGTTCTCTCCAAAGAATTCCATCTGAACGAGAGTGGTGACCCATCTTCAGAGTCCCCTGAAATCAAATGGAAATCTGGAAAGGATTTGACAAAATGCTCAAGTCAAACACCGAATAAGGCCAGCAGGAAGAGGCAGCGCGAGGAGCCAGAGAGCTCCTTCACCTGGTTTACTGAGCATTCTGAAGCAGGTGCAAATGAGTTGGGAGAGTTCATCAAAGATGGTATTTGGTCAAACCCCTTGCAGTACTATGTGGTTCCTGATATGGATGATGAAGGAGAGGCAGAAGATGATGATGAAGAAGGGGATGAAGATGAAGGTGAAGAAGATGAAGGGGAGGAGGGAGAGGAGAATGATGAGGATGATTAACAAAGATTGATGGATTCCAACCCTCTTTTTCATTTATTTTTTTATTTTTAATTTTCTTCATTCCCTGGGAGCAAGTGGCAGTCATTTCCCTCCTATCCCCAATCCTTCTTGTGTTCAGTCACCCTGTTTTTGAGGTCTCTTTTCTCAACACCATGGCTTTCAACTTTTCTTGGGGGGAAATACCTTGAGCAAAATATAATGAGAAAAGAAAAGAAAGAAAGAAAGAAAGAAAACACAAACAGAGAGAATCCTGGAAATGAAAAATTTAAGAATTCAAGCAGGAAGCACAGAGATAAAGCTTTGCCAATAGAATATAAGTGATATTGAAGTTACCATGCAGTGCTGGTGCACTCCTTTAATCCCAGAACTTGGGAGGCAGAGGCAGGCTGATCTCTGTGAGTTTGAGGCTAGCTTGGTCTACAGAGTGAGTTCCTACAGCAGGGCTGTTACACAGAGAAACCCTGTCTCAAAACAAACAAACAAACAAACGCAAAAAAGAAAAACAAAAACCCAGGAATCAATAATCATTGTCCATTGATATCTCTCAGCATCAATTGTCTCAATTCCCCCAATAAAAAGACACTGACTAACAGGATCCATCCTTCTGCAACATCCAAGAATAACCACCTCAACATTAACCATAGATATCATATCAAGGTAACAGGTTAGAAAAAGACATTCCAAGAACATGAACCTAAGAGGCAAGCTGGTGTAGCCATTTTAATATATAAGAAAATAGACTTCAAACCAAACTATTTAGAAAAGGAATGACAGTATATGCTTAACAAAGGAAACACCCACCAAAGGCATTGCAGTTCTTAACTTCTAGGCCTCCAAACACAGGAGCACCCAAGGTTATAAAAGAAACACCACTACAGCTTAAATGACATGGTGATCCTCACACACTGATAGTGTGAACTTCAATACCCCACTCTCACCAATAGATAGGCCATTCAGACAGAAGCTAAACAGCAAAATGCTGGATCTGACATTATAAATCAAGTGGGCCTAACAGATTATATATATAATATTATTAATTATTTGTTATATATAATTTCACATAGAAGAATATACTTTCTTCTCTATATGTAATGGAACTTTCTCCAAAACTGATGACACATACTTATTCACAAAGCAAGACTCAATAGATCCAAGAAATTATAATAACACCACATACCCTATCTGGGCACCCTGGATTAAAGCTGGATATTGACAACAACGGAAACAATAGAAGGTTTACAAATTCATGGGGCCTGAACAACTATTTACTGAATTAAAAATGGGCCAAGAAAGAAATTTTAAAGACTTTCTAAAATTTAATGAAAATGAGCACAGAGAATACTCAAACTTATGGCAATTTAATAGCACACCTGAAAGATCCAGAACAAAAAAGTGATGACACCCAAATGAGTAGATGTCAAGAAATAATCAAATTCAGGACTTAAATCAATAAAATAGAAATAAAACAAGTACAAGGAGTCAGTGAAACAAAGAGAAAATAAGATTGACAAACCTTTATCCAAATTAACTAAAAGTAGGAGCAAGAATATCAAAATTAATAAAATTAGAAATGAAAAGGACATAAAAGACACCAAGGCAATCTAGAGAATCATAAGAAATCCCATACTTCACCAAATTGGAAACTCTAAAAGAAGGGCATAATTTTCCCAATATATACCACTTACCCAAGTAAAGTAATTTACACAGACCTATCTATCACCCCTAAGCAGTCATGAAACATCTCTGAATCAATAAAAACCCAGAGCCAGATGATGTTAACACAGAATTCTACCAGACTTCCAAAAAGAGTTAATGCAGATATTCTTCAAACTATTCCACAAAACAGAAGCAGAAGTAACAATGCCTAATTCGTTTTAAGAGCTTACAGTTACCCTGATACTCAAACCACATAAAGACCCAACAAAGAGAATTACAGACCAAGTCTTGAGTTGTACAAGAGAGCAGCTGAGCAAGCCATGAGGAACAAGCCAGTAAGCATCACTCTTGCATGGCCTGTTTCAGCTCCTGCCTCCAGGAGCCTGCCTTTCCCTTAATGGTGGACTGTGTGTAAGATGAAATAAACCCGTTCCTCCCCACGCTGCCTTTGGTATTGGGGTTTTATCACAGCAATAGGAAACAAAGTAAGGCCCTCACAGATCTCTCTTCCTTGCCAACTGATCCTAATGACTGAGAAGTTGGGCCCGATTGGGAATCACCCTTTCCTCCTGTTGAGAACTTTCCCCTCCTCTTCAAAACCCCAGATGTCTGTCTTCTCACCTTCATCCCAACGCTCAATTTAGGGAAAGTACCAGGTCAGATGGACTCCATCTGATAGTGACCACAGGTGCAGTCTTTGTTGAAGTCGTGGACTAGCCATTGGTCACCAGAGGTCCCCCTCCTTTTTTTTTTTTTTTTTTTTTTTTTTTTTTTTAAGGCTAGCTGAACCTATGGTGACTCCACACTGGATTTCAGAGGGGCCACCTAGAGACTCAGAGTTCCAACAGAACTGGAAGAATCCCTAGCTTTGCATCACAGTGACTTCTGTCTTGGAAAGGAGGATAGAAACTACCTTCTGCCATTTTCTAAACCACTCACAAACTCAATGAGAGGGGAATGAGACTCCCTTCAGCTTTTGAAGGGAGACCAGCCAATTATAGATTGCTCTCTCTGGGTAGGAAAGTCCTCAGTTGTGTCAGCCTTTGCCTTAAAAAATCTGAAGGTTAAAATAGGAAAAGGAAGGCGAGGAGAGGCTGTGTGGGAGCTGACAGGCTCAATGATAAGAGTTTTCAACTTGACCCTACTTTCCATCTGTGATCTTGAAAGGCAATCAATACCCGCAAGGGCCAGAGTCCATATACATCTAAGCTACATTAGAATGGCCTTAGGTATTCCATTCTCAACTCTTTGTCTTCCTGGCAGAGATCCCAAAATAATAAAATAGATGTTGTTTTCTGCAACTAATTTGGAATTACTCATTTCATAGAGCATATAGACAAACCGTATTTCTCAAACTGCAGGTTGCATCTTCTGATCCAAAGTTCCCCTGTAGTTCATAATTTTCCATTTCTTGACAGTTCCTGGCTCCTCACCATTGGAGAGGCCCATCTTAGTGTTATGGACCCAGAAAAATGAATGAGATTCTTAGGTTTTGGTTTTAAGTACAACCACATGTTTCATACTCGATAGGCAATAATATGGAGTAATTTATCAGCAAACATACCTTTGGGCAACCTTAAGCCCCATTTCAGAAATACTAACACACTGCATTAGGTTGTTGAAACAAACACTCCATGGTAGTCAAGTTGACAACCAATAGCCATTACAGCAGTAAACACAAATTTCATAACAATTAGTTTATTTATCTACGCATTCTTTTGGGCTTTGTCACTCACACATGGGCCTGCATATAATTATCAGTGCAGTTTTTTGGTAACTAGCTTTTTAAACTTTCAGAGTTTTGTATTTTAATGACGAAATGAAGCAATTAAGAACTCCCTGATAGTTTCACTCATGCTTGCTGGGTGGTGTCCTGAGCTGCCCTTCAGGTGTGGGACTCTTCCTTACTCAATGTCTGCGGAGTGCATCTCAAGGCTGAAAAGGCAGTGGTTTGAAAGGCACTAGGACTGAGATTTGACCTGTTTCTTGAACTTTATCCCATGTGTTTTCTGATGCCCAACAAGGTGTGAACTCTGTGTGAAAGCCTTCCCACACTTGGTGCACACATATGGGCGCTCCCCAGTGTGAGTTCTCTGATGCCTGGTGAGGTGTGAGCTCTGGCGGAAGGCTTTTCCACAGTGCTGACAATGGTAAGGCTTATCCCCAGTATGAGTTCTCAGGTGCTGAGAGATGGCTGAACGGTCATTGAAGGCCCTTCCACACTCTGAACACTCAAATGGCCTCTCTCCACTATGGAGTCTGTAATGCTGAGTGAGGGAGGAGCTCTGAACAAATGCTTTCCCACAGGCCATGCATGTGTAAGGCTTTTCTCCCGTGTGGATCTTCTTATGGACAGAGAAATACTTAGCATTCTGTAATAGTTTACCACATTCACTGCAGCGGCAAACTTGGCTCCCCTTGTGGATTTTTATAAAAAATATCTGCTGAGCTTGCTGGCTGGCAGCTTTATTGCAATTGTTGGCTTTCCTTGCAGTGCCCCCTTCAGAAGCCCTCTGGTAAGCTTTCACATGCGGACTGTATTTAATGGAAGTGTTGATTTCCCTGCCTTTCCCTCTTTCAGAGGGCTTCAGGCGAATTTTTATATGGGGAGTGTGTTTTAAGGAAGTACTAATTTCCCCAACTCTTCCACTGTTAGAACCCTTCTGGCTAGTTCTTACATGTTTGAAGGAATTCCTCATTCCCCGGACTTTCCCCCTTTCACAGCCTTTCTGGATAATTCTTACAGGTGAAGCCTGTGCCAAGGAACTGTTTCTGTCCTTGGCTCTTTCAGCCTCAGACCCCATCTGATGATTTTCTATGGATGAACCTTGTGCCATGGAATTGCTTTCCCCAATTTTATCCTGCCTGGTGACTATCTTGTGAATTTTTATATTTACATCAGGTGCCGTGGCATGGCTATTGTCCCCGACGCTACCCCCGTCAGAGCCAGTGGCTTTTTGGTAAAGCTTTGCAGGTGCTAGAAGTGTAATGGGATCTTTGCTGTCCCCAGCTTGACTCTGCTCAGAGCCCTGCCAGTGGTTTTGCATAGAAGAATCATGCATCCTGGAATTGCTGCCATCTCTGACTTGCCGCCCCTCATAGCCCTTCTGCTTACTTCTTCTGGGTGAACCTCGTGTAACAGGAATGTTTTTTCCCTTGGCTTTCCTCTTTCCAAAGCCCCTCTGGTTAATTTTTACATTCAGGTGCTTTCTAGGAAGAAGTGCATCGAGTGAGCCCGGGCTTGTGTGCAGCTTACTTTGCCCCTGAGATGTGGAGCTTTCACAGAGCTCCTGAGGGAGGCCTGTTTTCTGTACAGTCTTCCCCTGACTTGATTTTGTGGTATGGATTCCTTGGACCTCATCTTGTGACATACTTGTATCAAAACTTGGGAAATCTTTTGGTTTTGGGTCGTGAACTGGTTTTACCACAAAACTGGGAGATTCTGGAGTTAACTCTTGTTTTCCCGATGTTTGTTCCCACCCTGAAAGAAACCAAAAGACAAGCATACTGTCGTTAAAAGTGCCAGAATGACAGTCTAACAAATGGTATTAAAAAATGAGATTACATTCTCTTCTCAAATAGTCATTCAGTCTACGGAATGACTGACACACAGTTTAGCAGCAAAACCAGGGACAAATGAATTGGTGACCAAGATGTTGGGTTAGGGCAAGGAGCGTTCTCATCCCCCAGGCAAACCCAGCTTGAGGATGCCTCTGTGTTCAAGGTTCCTACCCACACAGGGTCACACAGTTCTAGGTAAAGGTCCTAGACAGAGTAAGAGACCCTGACCCTCTACTCTGACAATGGGTAGAGCAACGAGACCTGAGGGACCCTGTGGCATTCTAAATGTAGGCATGATCTTACCCAAAGAGACCAAGTTGCCCAAGGTCTCCAGCATCACATCATGATACGCAGTCTTCTGCATCGGGTTTAGTAGCCGCCATTCATCCTGACTGAAGTCCACAGCCACATCCTGGAAGGTCACTGGCTCCTGTAATGTCATAAAAGTCTGGTGTTTATCAATGGTGGCAGAAGAAAGGCCACTGGAACATTATACCAAAGAGGGCCTCCTCTGCTTTGCTGGTTTGCTCAGAGACAATGACTTCTCAAGCCCAAAAGAGATCCACAGGGTATTTCTCTAAATCAAAGTCTGGGTCCCAAGCTGGTAGACAGATCCCCTGATTGATAAATACCTACAAGTGCAATAAGCAATTCACATCAATTATACTAGCATATGTACCAAGGCTGCACTGTAAGGGAAGCATCTCACCAGAGACCTTCTCTCTTTAGGAACAGCCTTGTCCTAGGGTAAAATCCACAATAAAGACCTATGTGGAACATTCACCTACGCTATTGTAGTTTTTATGAACCCCTAAAGATTCTTAAAAGAAAACTCTCCCACTTCACCAACTTGCCTGGATTTGGGAGATATTGAGGAGAGCCTACCTTAGCAGAAACAGAATTCGGAGCAGCAAGTCTGGGATTAATCCATCGGTTTCTTCCCATTCCCAGGCAGCACCCTTACTGGAAGCCTACTCTAGACTGCTCATTACATGAGTCAACAATTTCAATCATATGCCTGGGCCAATGTAAACCACTTACAGGGCAAGCAGCACTGGCCAATGCACTTACACACCATATCCTACAGCCAGCAGGCTAATCTTGCTACATGCACATCGCCTACTTTGTTCAGAGATAGATCTCAGCTGTGCTAAGCCCCAGCTGAGCGTTTCTGAAGGACAAGAGCTCTCTCATTCTAACTGGGTACAATGTGGCTGATACAGGCCACCTGTGGTTGCTCTGGGTCTCATGTTCATCAGCCTTGGTCCACTTACTCCTGCCTTTTCCTTTCTCTATGGCCAGGTCACAATGACAGGAGGCAGGGCTGCCCTTCACACTTTGGTTGTTGCAGAACTCCACTCAGCCCCAAGAACTCGGAAGGTTAAAATTGCCTGTCTTGTGTGAAGCCTCAGGAAGGCTCAGTGTAGAAGGGGCATCTTAGGGTTGGGCCCCTTATGACCAAAGGAACAAACGGTTTTCACTTACCTCAGGTGGTACAGTAACTGGTAAGGTGGCCATGTCCTTGCTTTTCTCTTTCAGTCCATCAGTGACCTCCTTATGACAGGCAGGCAGAGCTGCAGAAGACGTCACATGAAGGGCTCAATGGGGTGGTAGCCCTCAAGCAGGCAGATCTGCCAGTCTCTGCACCCCGAGCTGTGCATATCCACGTCCCTTGACATTCTACCTTGACCTCTTCACAATGGGTAACTAATACCTACACCCTGCATGGACCACCGAGGGATTGGGGCTTCCAATATTGACAACTTTTGTCACCTTCGCCCTCCAGCATCAGTTTCAAGCTCTAGCTTCCAAGGCAATGAGCTCCCATACTTTCTTCTTAGTGGGAAAGTCAGTTTCTATTCTGCAAGCCCTTATCTTGTGCACGGGGACCCCCTTCCCTTCTGCTGCCTGGGAGAAGGCTTTCTTTGGTCACAGGGTGTGTACCCATTTTGTGCTTGTCACCTTCAATGTTCCTGGCCAGTACTGACAGCTCTCCCAAGGACTCCTTAAGGTCTGGCCTTCCTCCTGTGCCTCCACATGCTCCACGGGCTTTCACAATGCTGATTCTGTTCTAGCTAGCATGGGACAGATGATGTGACTCAGGCTGGTCTACCATGCTACCACGTCACCATTGTAAATGGACTCTGGTGGATACCGGAGACCACAGGCTTTCGGAACAATTAAAGACTTTGCTGGAACATTTAGGGAAGAGAAATCTTGTGTTTGGAAGCCTTAATGAAGCCAGCTGAATGCAGCCAACTGAGATAAGCTGAGGGCTCACTGAAGCTCTTAGGCATAGACGTTCCATTCCTGGAGTCAGGACATCCTGGAACTCTTCCAGTAACTTTCATTCTTCTTGGAGCCACTTTTTAGGTTTTGTGAGTGACATCAAAGAATCCCAACTAGTCCACTGACCACAGATAGTTTTCTCAGGGTCTGTGAAAGGTCAGGGTCATCAGTCTGTGACATGTTAAACATAGGGTAAACGCAATTTCTTCTCATAAGCACTACTGCTTTTTTGGTGTTTGTAGATGAGGTATACATGTTGTGCATTTGGGTGTATGTGTGTTTGGGTGTATGCTGAGGTCAGATGAGGACGTCTGGCGTCCTGCTCCATCCCTCTTCACTGTATTCTGTAGAGTCACAATCTCTCATTGAACTTATAGCCAGGTTGGAGGCCATCAAACCCTAGTGACCTTCCTGTCTCCACCGACTCTAATATCGTGGTTACAGGCATGCATGATCATGAACAGGATTTTAAATGTAGCTTCTGAGGAAAGTTATACACCCAGTTAACTGTCATTAGCTGCACCTGACTCCCAAATTCTGAGCATTCAACCAAGAATGCTGTGCAGCCTAGGTAGTGTCCCACTTGTAATGATAGCTCCAACCATGTTCTATTTTGAGGCAGAGCTGTGATAAACTGCTCACATTTGAACTCACTTGTAGCCCAGGCAGGCCTTGAACTGGTGACTTGTGTCCTCTTGAGTATCCTGGATTATAAGCCTATGCCATTAGGTCTGACAAAATATATTAAGGGTCCAGAGACCAGAGCTCTGGTTCCAGCCTCACTTGCCCCAAATCAAGACCTTAACAGGGCTATGCTCTTTCAGACGTAGGGAAGAGCCCATTCTTTGCCTTCTCAACTTCTACAGGCTACCCAGACCTCTTGCCTTATGGCCTATTGGCACACCCATCCTGCCTTTCGTCACCATCTAGACATAACAGGTATCGGCGACAAAAACAGCATCCATAAACTCCACCAGTATCCTGACCATTCTACCGCCTTAGTACTGTCACGTGTGTATTCACTTTTCGTATCACATCTTTTCTGCAGGACCACAGGCTCAAGGAACTTGAGTCCTGCCTTAGTTACAACTTTATTCATAGCCCCTACAAAGAACTGGAAGGCTGGCTCTGTGTCAGGGAATCCCAAGAGAATGGAAAAAAACCAAAATAAAACAGCACCACATCTGTGAGCTTCCACTGAAGCCCATGGAAGGTTTCCATTGAGAGAACAGGGCTGGGTACCAACCACTAGGTTTCCATTAGCTCTGACCTGGTAATATGTGGAAGACGCAGCAGTTCGTGGGCTGCAGTGGGACCAACCCTCCCGCACTCCTCATTTCTCCACAAAGCCTTCACAGAGCTTCTCACCCCACCCTCCCATGGCACTCACCAGCTTCCTTAGACACCGAGGTTACATTCTCCACCAGGGCCACAGCTGCCTGGCAATCCTCTGGGTGCTGTGATTCTACCCACGCCCGCAACTTCTCAGGCAGTGCACATAGGAACTGCTCCAACACCAGCAACTCCAGGATCCTTTTCTTTGAATGTATGTTGGGCTGTAGCCACTGTTGACACAGCTCACGAAGCTGAGACACAGCTTCCTGGGGATCATCTGACTCTTCATAGTGGAAATGGCGGAACTTCTGGTGAGCGACTTCACTGTCAGTCAAATGCTTGCTTGGTTGTTGAACTGGCTTGAGGTTACCTGGACTCAGGTCTTCTCCACTTTCAGTATAGAGGGACTGAATAAGGGCATTCCGGGGACCAGCTACATCCTTGTTCAGTGTAAGGACCTCAACAACCTTGATCTTCATCAAGGGATTCTCATCAGGAAAGGACTTTATTCCTGGGTCCAGAGAAGGCCCAGAAGACCCTATAAGTCAAAACCAGAGCAAAAGCTAGGCAGGGTAGCACACTCCTATAATTGCTATACTTGGGAGCCAGGGGCAAGAGGGGATCCCTGCTAAGGTTCTAGCCAAATCTACGTATCCAGTTCAAGGCCAATCAGAGTGACAAGGGCAGATTAATCTAATAAATAAATAAATAAATAAATAAATAAATAAATAGCAACAGGGCTGGGTATGTAGCTTAGCTGATAGAAAATTACCTAGCTGGGAATGGAGAGATGGCTCAGAGGCTAAGATCACTGGCTGGTCTTCCAGAGGTCCTGAGTTCAATTCCCAGCAACCCAACGGTAGCTGACAACTATCTATAATGAGATCTGGTGCTCTCTTCTGGCCTGCAGGGACACATGGAGATAGAGCACTGTGTACATAACAAATCTTAAAAAAGGAAAAGAAAAATGAATATTCCACAGCATTCGGGAAGCCCAGAGTTCAAATCCTCAGCATTACATTAAAACCAAGCAATGCAATGCACACCTGTAACCCAAGCATGTAAGAAATAAAGGCAGAAAGATCGGAAGTTCAAGGTCAAGCTTGGCTACATAGCAAGTTCTGGCCAACCTGGGATACTTGAGACCTAGTTCCATATACATGTTTCAAAGAGCACAAATACTGTTTTATTCAGAATATGAGGAGCTGGCTCATTCTTACAAAGTACTATTGTTAAGTTATACACATTGCAGAGTATCTGCATAGATTCCCTCCCTTCCTGTACAGAGTTTTAACTCATGTTTTATTTTGTACATCAGTTGTTTGCATTTTGCATGTTTGATTTTTTTCCTTCTTTGTCTGGGGCCTAGCCCACACCAAAGGAGTGCTCAACTACTGAGCTATAGCAAAAATTCTCTTTTGAGACAGGGCAGCCACTCAGGCTGGTCTTGAACTTCTTGTAATAGAAGACTTTAAAATTTGGATGTTCTAGCCAGGCAGTGGTGATGCATTCCTTTAATCCTAGCACTTGGGAGGCAGGGGCAGGTGGATCTCCGTGAGTTAGAGGTCACCCTAGTCTACAGAGTGAGTGCCAGGAGAGGCTCCAAAACTATACAGAGAACACTGTCTGGAACACCACCTCCCTCCCAAAAACTCGGATGTTCTACTTACCTCCCTAGTTCACTAACTCCAGGAATCCACCATCATACCTGTTTTATGTGGTGCTGGGGATTCAACCCAATACTTTGTGCATGTTTGGTAAACACTTTGCCAACTGAGCTACATCTTCCCCTTCCTTTTTGCTTTTTATTTGAGGACAGGTTCTCACTAAATTACCCAGACTGGCCTTGAACCCATGCTTCTGCCTCAAATCCTCAATTAGTTTGGATTATAGGCCAACAACACCAGGCCTAGCTATTTGTTTTTGTTTTTTGCTTCAAAAAAAAAAAAAAAAGATATTTTATTTATTTATTTATTTGTAACTTTTTCAGAGGATATCTCATCACCCCCATAAATATTTGCTTCAATGCTGTGTTCATTGGTCTTAGAAATATATTCCAGATTTTCCAGTTACCCTAGTTTATAAGTGTAAATGCTAGAGAATGATACCCTCGTAAGAGAATTATGATATACGTATTTGAGACAGACAGATTGGTAGACAGATGGTATGCAAAGGTCCCAGAAAAAAATACACAAAGATGAGAAAAAATGTGTTCTTAAACAAAAATCAGAAAAGCATGAACACACACTACTGACCTAGGATCTAGCCAAATACATGTTCACTCTGGATTCTGGACTCTCAAACAAGCCAATAAGACTCTGAACCCTCAGGTCTTTTTAATACTCTTTGCCTCAAAATTTCCCTTTACTCCCTCAAAGCTTGGACTCACACTGAAATTCTCTTTGAAGATATACCCTTGGTTTTTGTGATTTCTTCAGATAGTTATTCACTCTGTATTACCTTAGCTCCATTACTTAGTAAATCACATTACTAATAAACTGAAATGGATAGGATTGTAGTAATGATTATTGCTCTCATTCATATCATTTAATATTTAGGTCAGATAACAGGATTAGAGAAGTTAGAAATTGCTTTACTACAGCTGTAAATTTGTACTCTTCAAATTTTATACAGTTTGTGTTTTTTATGACCTTTGACATTTCCTCTTTCTTAAGCACCGTAATACTTTCCCAGTTTGAATGCTTTTTCCATTCTCAGATAATGTCGGGGTTAAAGCTGATGATTCCCCCACAGAATACATCCAAACAGTCTTTGCCCATATGAGTCCTCTGATCCAGAACACAATGAGGACTCCTACTGAAGCTTCCAGGGATGGCCATCAGTAAGTTCTTTAACACTCAGTGGTTTCCTATTAGTGATTACATTCTTCAGAATGTATGGTAAGACTGCGAAGACAAATCAGAGAGCTACATGTGAACAGTTTCTACACCAGGCACATCCTCATGATTTCAGAGTTCTCGGATGCTAGTGTGTGGGCTAAGAAAATTTCCAAACACAAAATTGTTATGTTTTTCTGAGGAGGGTGTCTAGTGGGAGTTTTCTTAAGGCAAGACTAACTTAGGTCAGAAGCTGTTCCTGCTCCAAACATATTTCTGAGATTTCTTCTCTTAGAGTGAGTTCTCAGAGACTGAAAGATTCACACAAAGACTCTCATCCATGTCTTTATAGATTGATATCGTTTTAGCCTTCTAATAGTTAAGGAGGTCACGGTGAGATGAAATTGGGCTTTCTCATACTAAGCACATTTACTGCACATTGTTTATTTGAACATCCCCACACACTATACAAAGATGCCAGAACACAAACATATGAGTTAAAAGAAAATGTGTTCTTGAACAAAAACCAACCATGTAAACACACCACTGTACTAGGTTCTAACCTAAATTCATAGTCATTCTAGATTCTAGACTCTGAAACAAACCTGTAAGGCTCTGAACTCTCAGAGTTCTGTGTAAGTGAAATTCCTTCATTTTCTATATATGTACTCTAAAGTTTCATGTAATTATTTCCTTCATTCTCCCGATATGCTTGTTCTAGCACGTGGACATCCTTTTAGGCATACAAAGAATTAAATTGAGCAGTATCTGCTTCTTTCTCAAACAAAAGAGAAAACATTTGTAATGACAATTCAAATATATGTATAAACCTGTTTACTGTTTGAAAGTGTTGCCACAATCATATTCATCAGGTTCACTTCCTGATAGGAGATGCCATTATGTAAAAATGTTTCTCATACTGGTTAATGAAGAAAGCACTGTTGGCCAATAGGAAAGGAAGATAGGCGGGACTAGGAGACAAGGAGGAAGGAGGAAGTAGTAAGGAGGGGTCAACAAGGAGAGACCAGGAAACCAGACGCCTGCCCCAGTCCCCGGTAGGTGAAACCACGTGGAAATACATGGAAATGGGTTAATAATTAAGACAGAGCTAGCCCATAAGAAACTAGTAACGGGCCAACAGAATGATATCAAATACAGAGTCTGTGTGTTAATTGGGGCTGGTGCGGTGGGACAAGACTGGCAGCGGAAGGAAAAACCATACTCCCTACAACTTCCTGCTTCATTTTTTAATTTTTTTTTCTTTCTGGTTTTTGAGATAGGGTTTGTCTGTATAACAGTCTGGCTGTCATGGAATTTGCTTTGCAGACCAGACTGGCCTCAAACTCACTTAGATCTACCTGCCTCTGCCTCTGCCCCCCAAGTGCTATGATTAAAGGTGAATGCCCGCACTGCCCAGCTCCTGCTTCACTTCCTAAGTTGACAACATATATCAAATTCGGGGGAGAGGTGGCTCAGCAGTTAACAGCCCTGGCTGCTTTTCCAGGACCTGGGTCCCAATCCCAGCACACAGATGATGGCTCAAAACCATCTGTAACTCCACTCCCAGGGAATCAGATGTCCTCTTCTGATCTCTGTGGGAATTACATGCCTACAGTGCACAGATGTACACACAGGCAAAATAAGCATACACATAAAAGAAAAAAAAAAGGCATTTTTGGAGGCTCTCCTATGATTATGAGTTATTCATTTACTAGTTAGTCCCTTTCTCTCTTGTTCCTTTTTAAATTTCTTGACAGGTCTTACAATATTACCTTGGTAGCCTGCACGGTAATTCACAGAGATCAGCTGTCTTTTGCCTTCCAAGTGATTTGACTAAAGTTAGGTGCCACCATGCCTGGCTCATAATCTCTTTTATGCATTGCTTTTTTAATTGTTAAGACTAGTTAACTTTCAAGTGTTCCATTTGAGGAACATATATAGCAGTGCTTTTCTGAATAGCCAAAGGACAACTGAATATATGAGTCCAAACTTATTTTTTCGGGGGGTTGGGGAGGTTGAGATAGAGTATGCATCTCTATGTATAGCCTTGCTTGTCCTGGAACTCACTCTGTAGACCAGGGTGGGCTTGAAATCACAGAGATCCACCTGATTCTGCCTCCTGAGTGTGCACCACCACCACCCAGCAAGCACGACCTAATTTATTTTCCCAAGCCCTCACAAGATCTTATTCAATTAAAAGATTTCTTGAGGATGAGTGACATTTGTCTTAGAATTTATCCTTTTCTCATATTACTTCAACAACCACATACCATGATGTCATTCTAGCTATGGTGGAAAACTGAAGAGGCATGCAAGCTAAGTTGTGAAAAAAAAAAAATCCCAGCTTTTGAGTTAATCTCAGTTTTGTGCATTTTGTGCATCAATAAGAGGCATAACACACTACTGTTGGGAGACTAGTGGAGATAATTATCTCATTTAGTAGTAATATATGACATTCTAAAATCTCACATTTTTATTTCCTACACAGACCACTTGAAGTTCAAGCAAGTGCATTTGATTAGCTTAGCAAACCTCCTTTGGTGTATCTAAAATTCCTTAGACATGGCACAGTTTAAAAAGAACTTTCAAGGTGAATGCTATTAGGTAGTTCTTTACATGGTTAGTGTAAAGTTTTAGTCAACATTATGTCAGTATGGAGAGAAAAAGAAAAACCAAGTCTACTTCTTAAAATAGCTTACACCTTTAAAATATGTTAATTTCAAAAATTCAGACTAAGGTTTTCTTGCAGTGCAAGGCTGGGGATGCAGCCCAGTGGTAGAGCATACACAAGGCCTTGGGATCAGTCTCCATGACCACAAATGAATGCTTGAAATAAACATACAGAGTACAGACAAACAGCCACAGGAAATCCCTTTAGGGCCTCCTTCACCCAAGGAATTCTCAGCAGCTTTTTTGTCCAGTTTAGCTAATTACTTACCTAGATCCACTGAGTCTACCTTTGAGTCAAACACACTCCTCAATCCTCCCTAAACCTGCTACTACTCTCCCAGCAGGCACTGTTTCACCCCTAGATGCTGCTGAAGCCTCCTTCCTTCTCCATCTCTGTCCTGTGACCACTCTTTCTGCACAAACCAACCAGAGTGACCTGTTAAAAGCCATGTCACAACATCCCTCAACAAGAAAAGTCAAACTGCCATCACAGCTAATATGGACAGGTGTCTTCTGCCAACTTACCCTGCACATTTTTTATTACCTACTCCTAGTCCTAAAATAGGGTCCAGAGAAGGGGTGTGCTAAGTCAGAGACTCCAGTCCCTTTGTGTTATGGCTAATAGTCATCACCAAAGATGCCACCAGTGGAGATCTGATAGGTAGGTGTATAGTGCCAGAAGCAGTGGCTGATTGATGTTACTTCTACTGGAGAAGGAGGAGGAGAAGGAAGAAGAAGAAAAAGGAGGAAGGAGAGAAGCATCCAGTAGCACAGAGTGCTTTATAGCCAACACATAAATACAAAAGTCAGCAAAGACAGTGGATATCTCTGAGCCATTTATGAACATTAATACAAAAATATAACCTTACAGCAAGGCATTTCTTAAATGTACTATTACCACTAACCATTCAAAGGAGAAAACTCACACTGAGCACCTGGGTGGGTTCCATAACGGAAAGAGGAAGCATTATTGATTTTCATTCATTTCTAGTACTGGATGGATATTTAGTCATTCAGATGAATAGTGATGTGAGACAAGGCAGAGTCCACTACCATGCTCATCAAAACCTAGCATTTTTTCCTAGTAAGTCAGGCCAGGTATCCACTCTTCCAGAATCGTGTTTGTATATGATGATGCAACTACGCAGTGTCCAAAGCAAAGAAAAACCTAACAAAGGGCTGAAGAGATGGCTCGGTGGTTGTGGTGGTTTGGAGAAGACTGACAACCATGGCCTCATAGGTTTGAATACTTGGTCTCTAGTTGGTGAAAGTGTTTGGCAAAGCTTAGAAGTTGCAGACTTGTCAGAGGAGGTGAGTCACTGGGGGTGTTCCAAAAGCTCATGTCGCAGCTAGCTGTCGCTCTGCCTCCTGCTTGTGGATCAGATGCAAGCTCTCAGCCATTGCTCTAGCACCATGCCTACCTGCCTGTGGCCACGCTACCCACCATGACGGTCATAGGATAACCCTCTGAAACTGTTAGCAAGCCCCAAGTCACATGGAATTACAGGGTTTTGAAGTGCTGTGCTTGGTTTTGATCTTGCTTTGGTCCAGTATTTCCTCACTGTTCCCCTTTTGGAACGGTAATATACTGTTCTATACCATTTATACATTGGAAGCATGTAACTAGCCTTTTGCATTTAATGGGGGGTTACAGTTCAGAGAGTTTGAACTCCTTTATTCTAATTTAAAATTTTATTCATTATTAAGTTTGGCTGTGAGTGTGTGTGTGTGTGTGTGTGTGTGTGTGTGTGTGTGTGTTAGTGCAGTGCATCAGAGGACAGCAGAGGGCATCAGATCCCATAAGTCTGGAGTCACAGAAGGTTGTGAGGCAGCAACCATGTGGGTGCTGGAGATTGAACCTAGGTCCTCTGCAAGAACAGCCAATGTTCTAACCACTGAGCCATATCTCCAGCCCACAAGACTTTGAAAGACTATGGGGTGCTTTGTAGTTGGACTGAATGCATTTTGTATTATACTACCATGGGCTCATGGGGCAGGGGGAGTAGATTGGGTGATTTGAATGAAAATGACTCCCACAGGCTAATATCTCTGAATGCGTGGCTCCCAGTTGGTGACCTGTTTGGAAAGGATTCGGTGTGGTCTTGATAGAGATGTGTTAATGGGGGTGGGTTTTGAGGTTTCAAAGGTCCATGTCATTCCCAGATATCATGAGCTCTGTCTTGCTTCCTGCTTGTGGATCAGGATGTAAGCTCCCAGCTACTGCTCCAGTGCCTGCCTGCCTACCTGCTGCTGTGCTCCTCACGGTGATGGTCATGGACGCAGCATGTGAAACTGTAAGCAAGCCCTCAATCAAATGTTTCCCCTTGTCCTCACAGCAGCAGAAAAGTAATTAAAACGCCAATGTTAAGGAATGTAGCAGGATGACAGTCTCATCTGAACAACTGTGCAAGGCAGGATTGACCAAGACAAGTAACAGCAACAATATGAGTCTAATCAAATCTAATGTATAGTCTAGCATGATATTCTCAACTAACTCAGGTAAGCTGGTAATTAACCCAGAGGACCTGATGGCCAAAGACATCCTAATTGTTTTATTTTATTTTTTTTAATTACAACAGGAATGAAAATTTATTGATGTTCACTAATATACAGTAAAATGTACAGCATTATGGCATGCATCCGCAGAAGAAAAGCACAAAAGATCAAAGCATGAGAGCACAGAAGAGGCTTCTACTATGACACAGTAATTTCTTTTATGGAAAGATGGTATTTCCAACAAATACAAGAGTCAGTATATGTCTACCACATACAAAGTGAAAATAGTTAACAACAAAAGAGAAAGTTAAAAATGCTTAAATTCACACAGTATGCCTAAGTGGTTAAAAAGAACAAAACTAGAAGAGAAATAAAAACAGGAGCCAGTATAGTTGCACATGTTTGTAATCCCAGAACTTTTAAGGTAGAGTGATGATCAGAAATTCAGTTATGTATTAGGCCGGAGGCCAGCCTGGGCTACATAAGACCTTATCTCAAAACAAAACAGAAAACCAAAACAACAAAATTTCCAACACAAACACCACTACCACCTCCGCCCATAAACCCCAAATACTATAACCCCTGGCCCAAATAAGGACGGCGGGGGTGGGGATCTTAGTTCAGTGATAGCATGTCTGATCATGTGATCATGCTGATCATGTGAAAAACCCTGGGCTTAATCACCCACAACATGGAAAAGCGACTGCAGATTGGAAAGCAACACATACAAATTACAACATGCTCCCTGAGTTCTCATGCTCTCTATCACTGAGAAGACATTAGTCTCAGAGAAATCAGGAGGCCCATCCCTTTCGCCAACTCCCACTTGCCTGGCTCTCACCTGGAAAGGTATCCTGAGGAATCTCTCTCCCCACTGGCCAGAAGTCCTCTACTTCTTCTAACTGAGAGATCACATTTGGCTTGGAAAAGTGGCGTTCTGCTCAAGGGAAAAGAGACAGGGCTTGGGGAGTCTGCTTAGAGGAAACGCTGTCCTGCTGAAGCGCTCTATCCCCCTCCCCCTGTGCTGTGATATGATGACTTTAAGCCTTGGGCAGGGACAACTACACGGCCATTCCTTTTGTTGGGTTTCTTTGGTTTCTTAGACAGCAGAGGAACCATAAAGTGAAAAAGGGAGATTGCTCAATTGGGGGACACCCTGGGGAAGTTTCTGCTCCTTTGCTAAATGTGACAGCCGAGACTGAACTGGTCAGGACTATCTTCTTTTCTTGTGTCTGCCTAAAGATAGACATGAAGCTTGGAGCCACAGCTATGCAGCAACTAGAGAGGGCAGAAAAATTCCTAAGAACCATAAAGAAATCACAATCTTTGATGATATCCCTGAGCTCCTGGACAGTGACATCTCATAGGCTGAAAGTGCCATAAAAATTACAGGCAAATGTCACCGAAAGTAGGCTCTGCCCAGTATTCAGGGGCTCTGATACATAGATTGGGCCAAACATACGATGTTATACTGAAAAGCTGCCTTTTCTTTTCTCCCAAGCTCTCCACTGCCATAACATTTCCACTCTGCTCTGTCCAGTCTAAGCCTAAACAGTTCAGTGGCACTACACATTAGAAATTAAAAAACAAACAAACAAAAAAATGAGTGAGGAGGAGGGAGGTGGTAGAGTCAAGAAGACTGGCCCTGAACTTCCAATCTTCTTCCTCCTCCACCTCTGGAGGGATGGAATTACATGTGTGTATCACCCACCCAAGGCCCAAACATTTTTATTAAAGTGGAGGCTGCCTTACCTATTGAAATCATGTTACTGTAGTTCTCCAGCATGACTTCCCTGTATAGGCCCTTCTGCTGGAGGTCCAACTGTGCCCACTCTTCCTCGGTAAATGTCAGTGAGACATCTTCAAACTCCATAGGTTCCTAAAACCCACAGGATGTTGTTCAGCCAGGGATCTTCCTTTTCCACAGTGACAGAGAAGTGGGAAGGCTAACCACGACGGGCCAGCAACATTCTAATGGTCTCATCTCAAGTTCTTTTGTCTGAATTCTTGAGCATATTGCTCTGACTCTACTCAGGAGGGTGCGTGTGACCTCCAGTCTATGGAAACCTGTTCATTTCTCATTAACCAGGGGACAGGACTGCTGGTTCCCATCTACACCGCTTTTCTTGTTAATCCACTGTCACCTCCTCAAAGTGGTTGCTGGAAACTAAACACGAGCCTACTCTCTTCTCAGACTTGTCAGTTTCTCCCCCGATCCCCAAACGGGGGGGAAAAATAGTAAAAGATAGTTGAAAGGAACTGGCGAGGCAGCCCAGTGGGTGAAGACGCTTACTACCAAGCCTGAGTTTGATTTTCGGGGCCCATATTTTGGGAGGAGAGAAGCGATTCGTACAGCTGCCGTCTGTCCTCTACAGCAGGCAGTGGCACAAACGTGCATTACACCCCCACACTAGATAAATGTAACCGAAAAGCCTCCCCCTGGCCTGCAGGGTCCCCAGCTCAGAAACTGGTTTGTCCGTTTCCTTCTTTCTGTCTAAGCGCCCTCTTGGACAGCGAGGCAGTCCTCCTCCTCCTCCCTGAACTCTAGGGTGTTCGAGAACGGATGTCTGGCAGCAGCCGCAGCCCGGGCCGCGGACTAAAAGCTCCAAGAAGCCTCTACTCACATGGGGCCAGGCCGTGGGGAGCGTGGAGCTCATGCTGTCCTCGAAGTTGTCCCGCGGGGTGGGCTGCGTGCTGGGGGAAATGAGGGTGGGAGGGGGAGAGGGGGCTGAGGGACGCGCCCAGACGCTCGGCACCTCCGCCCTCAGCCGGTGTCTCGGCGGGACGTGACCGGTCCAGCCCCGCATGGGGAGGGAGAGGCCCAGCGAGTCCGGTCCCCGGCTCCCAAGCGCCTGCGACAGCTGCCCTCCACCCGCGAGGGGACAGCTCTCCCGATGGCCTGCGCCCCAGCGCGGCCGCTGCCCTTAGACCGGGTCCCACATCGCGATGCCTGCCCCGGTCCGGACCCACGACTGCACGGCTCCTTCCGGGAGGCTCTGGCTCCCGAGCCTGTAAAGGACGGGACCGAAGAAGGGAGCTGTCCCCGACGGGTGTTCTCGCAGCTCAGCGAGCGCACGTCAAAGACGCAATGGCGCCCGCCCGTCGGTCCGACCCCGAACTGCGTCAGCTCGCAGGTCCGGACTACAACTCCCAGACGCCCCCGCGGGCGTCGAGCGGCGGTCCGTCCTGTTGGCGGCGAAGCCCAAGTCCCTGGGAGTGTGTGGCTGGCGACCAGAGATCCAGGAAGAAAGTTTTGAAGGAGGAAGCTCGGCCGCTGAGCCCCAGCACCTGTGTGCACCGAGACCGAGATTCATAAGGTAACACTCATATATGTATGCACAAAACTGCAATAACTTAAACAATATTGGGATAAAAGATTCTTTAACAGAATCATGAAAATAAAATGCGAGGTTAATTTGTTGGGACATGCAGAGGACTTCTTGACATATTTGAAGATAACTTTAGAGATGCCTGAATTAACTTAAATAGATGAAAATGCTTCTGTTCTAGATTAGAGGCCAGTGTGTGTCATGTCTTCCCTTCACAAGATTCAGTAATATTTCAAATACAATGGGGCTTTGGAGAGGCTTGGCATCTTGGGCTTTGTTTTGTTCTTTTCCCTAAAAATGTGATGGGAGGAGGGAAAGAATCTACTCCTCCCCTACACAGGAATGGTTTGAATTGGGTCCAAACTCAAGGACAAAAGTCCACAGAAATTACTTCTTCAGAATTTTGTGTGTGTGAGTGTAAGTGATGACTCATCTTGACCGCCCCAAAAAAGACATTTGATGATTATATTAGTCAGAGTTCTCCAGAGGAACAGAACTGATAGAATGAATCTGTCTGTCTATCATCTCTCCATCCATCCATCTAAAGGGGATTTATAAGAATGACTTACAGGCTGTGGTACAGCTAGTCTAACAATGGCTGCCTCTTGGTGGAAGGTCCAAGAATCCAGTAGTTGCTCAATTCACAAGACTGGATGTCTCAGCTGGTCTTCAGTATACATCAGAATTCTGGAGAAGCAAGTTCTAATGTTAGTGAAACAATGGATTTGAGAGAGAGAGAGAAATAGAGAGAAAGAGAGAAAGGGAAAGAGAGAGAGACAGAGATAGAGACAGAGAATAAGATGCAGAAGTTTTTAATGAGAGGAGTATCTTTGGTGTTCATGTGTGAGACTACCTTACCTGTCCCTTCTCCAGGTACCCAATTAGGAATCCATGGATGAGGATGCTCAGCAGTGCAGCATGGGTGAGTCCTCAGTGTAGCCATATGAGTTCACTGTGATTGTGATTAACCCACAGACCTATTAGCTACTCTGATCTGAGCCACTCACTGAAAGGTATCTTGATGGCAGTTGGGTTAAACGAGTGAACACAAACTGGGAAGCCCATAGTTTGTTTAAAGATTTGGAAACTACACTAGGTCAGTAAATGGCCCTAAAGATGCAAGGCCCTCATCCCTATAACCTGTGACTGTTGTCCTCATGAAGGCCCAGAGACTTTGCATATGTATTAAATGTGTTCTGATAGGAAGATCATACTGGATAACCCATGCAGCCATGTGCCTTTATTAGAGGCAAGAAGAGAGATTTGAATACACACAAACACAAAAGAAGGTGTTGTTACCACAGAGGCAAAGGTTAGAGTCATGTAACTGTAAACCAAGAAATTAGAGCAACCAACAGAAGCTAGTAAAGATGTGGAATTTTTTCTCTCCTGAAGCCTCAGTATGGTGCATAGACCTGCCAATTTTTTTTTTTATTTCAACCAGTGATACTGATTTATACTTATGGCTTCCAAAATACAAGAATAAATTTTTATTAAGGTTTATCTCCTATTTTAAGATACCAAGTTTGTAGTAATGGAATTAAAGCAGCCATAGAAATGCTAAAGAAGTACATTCTGTCCTTGCTGGCAGCTATAATGTAATTGGGAGCTAATTTAAGAACAACCAATAGAGGAGGCTAGAGAGCTATCAGTGGTTAAGAGTACTTGCTGCTCTGTCAGTGGACATGGGTTCAGTTCCCAACACTCACATTGTGGCTCACACTCGTTTGTAACTCTGGTTCCAGGGGATCAGAAACCTCTTTTGGTCTTCTTGGGGAGTCAGGTATACAAGTGGGTAAAACACCCATATATATGAACAAAAAAGAATAACCGATGTGAAGACAGCCTAAATGGAAGTTGGAAATTGAGTGTGTGTAGTGATTGCTGATCTGCTAGATCACACTGATGTTATAGCTGTATTGGTGATCTAAATCTCCAAGCATATAAATGAAAAATTCTTTGATGGGGTTAGACTGAGGTAGGCTAGTTATTAATAGTTATATAATCTTGCTGGGAGGAAGTGGCACACGCCTTTAATCTTAGCACTTGGGAGGCAGAGGCAGGCTGATCTCTGTGAGTTCGAGGCCAGCCTGGTCTACAAAGCGAATTCCAGGACAGCGAGTACTGTTACTCAGAGAAACCCTGTCTTGAAAAACCAAAACCAAAACCAAAAACAAACAAACAAACAAGCATTCAAAAAAAATAGTTACAGAGTCTCACTCACAGAACAATAGTAGCAGATCCATTTTTGTGTTTGCTTTTGGTTTGGGGTTGTTTAAGGCTGCCACATGAAGCACTGTGCCTCATTAATTGGCATTTAGTTTTAAATACTTAGGTATTTTAAAATTATGTGTGTGTGGAGGCTGTCTTGGGACTCGCTCAGTAGACCAGGCTGGCCTTGAATTCACAGAGATCCACCTCTCTCTGCCTCCTGAGTGCTGGGATTAAAGGCGTGCCAGTTTCTAAACTGTTACATAGGGGCTTGAGAGAGGACTCAGTGGTTAACTGCAATGGCTACTCTTACAGAGGACCTGGGTTCCATTCCCAGCACCTACATGCTGGCTCAGAACTACCTGTAATCCCAGTCTCAGGTCATCTGACACCCTCTTCTGGTTTCTGGGGGCACCAGGAATTCCTGTGGTTCAAAGATATACATGTAGTCAAAACACCCATATATACAAGATGTGTTTTTTTTTTTAGTCTCTCTCTCACACACACACTCACACACACACACACACACACACGACATAGAATGATACATGATATATATACATATATATATACATATACATACATATATATATACATAAATACATACATATATATATATGTAGTGACAGGTATAAAATCCTTATCTTTGCAGCTTATTGAGACAGTGTTTCATGTAGCCTAGGTTGACTTCAAATTACTGTGTTACTCAGAGGGCCATGACCTCCCCCTGATCCTCCTGATCTCCCTTGTACTGACATTAGAAGCCTGTGCCATAACCCCCAGCTTCAGTGATATTCTGAGAATCTATTTTTACTTACGTATATGAGTGTGTGCCTGTATGAGTTTGTGTGCACCAGATGTATCTGGAAGTCCATGGAAGCCAGAAGTTGTCGGGTCCCCTGGAACTGGAGTTACAGGGAATTATGAATTACTAGGCATGGGTTTTGGAAATGATCCCAGGTCATCTTCCAGAGCACCAGATGCTTTTATGTGCTGACTCACCCTTCTAACACCTATCAATGAGGTTAAATATAGAAATACATATGTGTCCACCACATAGGTCACAACTGCACAACTTCCAAAACCCTGTACCACTTCCTGGACAGTATAAAGGTAACCACCATCTTGATTATCCCCCTTTAGGTTTTCCCTTTCTTGCATCTAGCTTTTTCATTCAACAGTGGTTTTAACTTTATGATAGTTACTGTATCAGTAGTTCATTCTCTTTTGAAAATGTGTATTTATTGTATATGAGTTGGTGTTTTGCCTACATGTATGTTTGTGTGAATGTGTCAGATCTTGGAGTTACTGAAAGTTGTGAGCTGCAATATGGGTGTTGGGAATTGAACTTGTATCCTCTGGAAGAGCAGCAAGCACTCTTAACCACAGAGCCATCTCTCCAGCCTGCAGTAGCTTGCGCTTTAACTGCTGTGCAGGTGTACCACATTCTGTCCATTTTATTATTTAAGAACTTTTGGAGTGCTTATCATTTTTTTCTCTTAGGACTAAATGTTTATGGACAGCACCCTTTTTATGTTTCTTTTGGGACATGGCTCACATATTATGAGTTATTACTGTTATGTTCTATTGGGGGATTTCTCCTGGAAAGAAGATAGTTTTTGAATCTTCGCCAGCTTGAATATGTTTACTCTCATGTATGAATGCTATCTTTGTTGAGCACAATATTCAAAATTATCATTCTTTTGTTACTGTAATCCTTTCTTGTCCTCTAATGCTTAGGATTTCTGAACAGAAACCAATGCTGTCTACTCTCCAGTGATCTGTAAGGGCTTTGGTAGAGGTTATCATTATTCTTGGCATCTGAACACTGTAAAGCAATGGAATGCCTTTAACTCTGTCTAGATATTGGTCGTGCTTTTGAACTAAGAAGTTTCATACCTAATACAAACAGTGTAATGCCACTGACAGTGCATTCATAAGTGTATCATCTCTGATTTGTTTGCAATGAGAAAACATAGAATATGCAGGGGAAATTGATGGTACAACCTTTAGCCCTCTTCAGATATTTTAAAATCATATATATATATATTAACCCTGAAGAATATGTTAAGGGATATATGATTTCTGTATGGGTCTTTAAGGTTGGTGGTTTTCCGAATGTCTATGATGAAGAAAGATATTTTGTTACTTATAGCATTTGCATGTAAATTGATTATCCATTGCAATCGTTTTTATCAGACATTGCTCATCAGATCAGACCCTGAGCCCCATTAGGTTTGCTTTTTGAGGTAATTCTAAGGGACATGTAGTGAAGAACTGTCTGTTACTAAAGGAAGCCATGTGGACAGTCTTCATGTATTTAATGGCCCCCAAAACCATTCAGCCTTTCCCTACCTTTATGATTCATCTCTAATGACAAATAAAATGGAATTTCAACTCTATTTCCATGTTTTTGTGTCTGATGAGTTTCTCTAAAAATTTCCTGGTTTAAAGTAGAAGCCGTGTCTTTAAAGGTATATCTGTAATCCCAGTACTCAGTAGGCAGAGGCAGGAGGGTGAGGCAAGAGAGTGAGAAGTTTGAAGTTAGCTTTGGAGAAATGAAACCTTGTCTCAAAAGAAAAATAAAGCTGCAGTTGAAAGACTACAGAATCAACTTTACCATGGGGAGTTTCCCAGTATGAATCCTCCTGCATTGAGTACCCAGAGCAAGAAGCAAGAGTACCTAGAGGCTTTTGTACATTGATTACACAGCACGGTTTTCTCAGTATGAGTTCTCTGATGTTGTCTCCTAAAGGCTGAGTGTTGTCCAAAGCCCTTTCCACAATGACTAATGACTACCTCACTCAGTGCCTCTACCGAGTGTATATTTCACGATGCGAAAAAAGAACACCACATCCACTTAGGGCATTTTCTTTTTCTATATGACTTTTGAAGTGTACTAAGATGGGACTTTCCTGGGGGAGAGCTTTCAACGCTTAGCACACTTAGAAATTCTGTGTCCTGAGAATTCCCTCACAGGTCCAAAGGGCTGTGTCTGTGTAAAGAAATTTTTATATTTCTATGAACTTTATCCAGTATGACTTCTCTAATGTCAAAGTATGCTTCTTGAAGAGATTCTTTTTTTGTTTTTATACTTGGGAGTTTATTGTGTCTGTCACTGGTCCATTCTGTTCAGTCAAAGATAGCAGGAGCTCTGTATAACCATTACCATAGTCCTTACATTCGAATGGGCTCCTCCTCCAGGAATTGTCCTGCATTTACTGAGGTTTGTGTTACATCAAAAAATATTTTGGTGCATATATTTAATTTACATTATTTCTAAAAAACAAACAAACAACAAACAAACAAATAAATAAAAACCACCAAAAAGAAAGACAATTGTGGTGGAGCATACCTGTAATTCCAGCACTCAGGAGGGAGAGGCAACAAGATCAGAATTTCAAGGTCATCCTCTATAACTCATCTTTAAAAATTCAATATATTAGTCAGTAGCATTCCAGTAACTCCCTACTCTCTTGCAGTATATGCAGCAAACAATTATTCTGCATAAAATACAATTCAGTATGTCACATTCTTTTTCCTATTGGAAAGTTCTGAAAGTTGGATAGTGTAGTCAAAGATAACCATGTTTGGATTTTTTTCATTGTATTCACTTGTATTTATTATTTCAACTTCAAATGAAATATATATTGAGGGGGGTCCCTGAAGTTGTCTAAGGCAAGGAAGCAAACCCAAGACAGATGAGAATGAAAAGCCAATTCAGATTGACTTTGTCAACCTGGACCAGACTTCAGGGAGTCTAATGCCATCCAGTTCATTGTCAGCATATTTAAAACACAATTCAATTTAGGAAAAGATGTATTTTTAATTATGTGCCTGTGTCTTTGTATGGGCACAGGCATGCGAGTCCAAGTGCCAGAAGAGACCAGAATATAATAATATCAGATCCTCTGTAGCTGCAGTTATAGGTAGTTGTGGGCTGCAAGATGTGGGGGCTGGGAACCTAAGTTGGGTCTCTTAGCAGAGTAGGAAGTGGTCTTACCTGCTAATCCATCTGGTGGCCACTTTTAAAGATATTGCCAGGTTACTCCTGAGATGACCAGTACCAATTCACTTTCCTATGAGTAGCTGTGGAGGCTTATGCTATCTATCCTTTTCACTTTGACAGTCTGATGACTACAGACTGTCAAAGTGACAGTCTGTACTACATTCGTATTTATTGTTGGTATGCATGTATGTGGAAGTCAGTACAATTTTATGGAGTCAATTTTCTCTTACCTTTACATGTATTCTGGGGAATGACCTCAAGCCACCAGGTTTGCATGGCCATCTTTCTTGCCTTTTTTTGTTACTTTAATTATCATTTCTTTCATTTTAAATAAGCCTGACCAGCATTTCATATATTTAGTAGCTATTTTGCTTTCTTCTTTGATTTGATCATTCAGAACTTTTCGGTCCATTCCAGTCTCCATTTGTTGAAGCTCTGTCTTCCGGTTTTATGTTAATATATTTTTTTGTGTGTCTGTTTTCTTTGTGCTTTTATCATTCAGTGCTAGAAACATGTAATTCTTACACTTAGTGTACTTTTTATGACATCTATGGTACTTCTGAGAATGTGTTTAATATATTTGAAATATGTGAGTGTATGATACAACTTGCCATTGTTTTCTTTGTAGAAATGTCTTAAGGGTAACATGGGTGCAGTGAGCTATTTTTGCAATATCTAGAAATGGCAAAAATACATCAAAATGACAGAAACAAATGTTCTATATGTTAATATATTAAAACACAAAGCTCAGATGTAGCATCTGTGCTACAATCTGTTCCACGAATCAGGCGAAGGCCTAGAGATTGAAATAAAGAGACAAGACAGCGGGTCATTCGTTCAATGGCACTGTCAGAATTCCGAATGCTGAATGCCATTTGTTGAGGGGATGGAACGGGCTTAAATACTGACTTACAGCACAGTGGAAAATAACAGGATTTCAGGCTTAGCTCCTCCCCACGAGGTGTGTGTTATCAAAACAGGAAGAGTACCAATGACAGCTCTGGGGCAAGGAGTTCCGGCCAACAGCTTCAGGCTTGCTCAAGGCGCCTCAGGGGTCCGTGCAGGGCCCTACACTCAGGGCTGGGGTGTATTTCAGTGGTAGAGTGATTGCCAGGCATGTTCAAGGCCCTAGATTCAATCTCTAGCATGTTAATAAAACAACTAAACATGTGTTAAAAAAACTTTTTCAACATTATCAGCGTGTACATTTTTATTTGGTTGGTAGTCAAAGAGAAGCATGTTTGGATTCTTTTGTTTTTATTGTATTCATTCATATTAATTACTTTAATTTCTAATGAAATCTGTATTGAGGGAGTCCCTGAAGTTATATAGGCAGGGAAGCAAACCCGAGGAGAGATGGGAATGAAATCCCAATTCAGATTGACTTTGTCAACCTGGACCAGACTTCGGGGAGTCTAATGCCAGACAGTTCATTGTCAGCATATTTAAAATGCAGTTCAATTTGGGAAAATGTTTTCAGCCAACAATCATTCCCACCAGTCCAGTTCTAGGCGCATGATAACGCTTAAGGTGTGACCATATAGAGATTCTGTTACATGGCCATGAGGGTGGGTTCTGTAGCTAACAGGGTGAGTATGCAGTCTCTGATGGATAACTTAGATGTCAGCAGGCCATACAGCACTTGTGACATCCCCCCCCCCCCCCACGGATAGGTAATGGTCTTTGGAGGGAAGCATCTGGGACAATCATTCTGGGGAGTTAGGGTGAGTTCTGTCCCTTCAGATAGCAAAACAGTCACCAGGTCATTAACAACCTCTACTCTCCGCTTTCAGGATGGGATGCAGCTGTTTGATTTTTTTAGCTCCCCCATTGAGGAGACAGCCCTGTGTGATTAACATTCCTGGTTCTCTTAGTGCTTCTCAGTGAGTATAAGGACCTCTCTGTGCCCAACACTATGTTATGTTAGCTATGTTGTTTTATTTGCTTTTCTATTTTCTTGTTTGTACAGGGTCTCCTGTAGTTCAGGCTGGCTTTAAACTCCTGATTGTTCTGACTTTATATCTGGAGGGATGAGATTACAGATCTGGGTGCTGAGATTACAGATCTGGGTGCTGAGATTACAGATATGGTCCCAAATGCCCAGCTTTTTGTTTGTTTTCTTTAAAATGCCCACGTGCCTCATGGATTAAATTATTTTGTTTTATTAAGTCAGAATCTTAAACACTGCAGGCTGGCCTTGAACTCATGATATCCCTTGAGCTCCAGATTCTCCTGCCTCTACCTCCCAAGTGCTGCGACTATGTACTACTGCACCCTATCACTATTTTGCTTTAAATCTTTCCCCTTTGCTAGTAAGAATAAAGCGTTGCTTCTGAATTTGATATTTTTCTTTCCTTTCACCATTCAGCCTTCAGAAGATGTTTGAGTTGTCTTGTTTATAAATTTGAGACTCAAACTGTTCAGTTACAGAAAGCTTTCCTTTCTAACTACAATTCCCGTGTTTGCTCATTTGTATTGGGTTAGGACATTCACTGCCCTTTAAAGCAGTTGGTCTTCCTTGGCAGTGGCCTATGGTGGCTGGCTCATTTCTTAGCTGGTTGCTGGAGCTTTGTGTTTTGTTGTTTACAGCATTGCCCATGCTTACTGTCTGGGTCATGGTAAGCGTCAGGCCGGTGAGAGTGGCAGCTGCACACAAATAGCTATTTATTCCTCTGGGTCTTCCCAGGTGCCTGCTGCAAGTACCTTCCTTTTCAATGATTTTCCCTCTTTTGTTCTGCTCCAGCTGTTTGTGGTATGAGCAGTTCAGTCAAGTCTATCTAATATGTCACAGAAGGAAAACATCTCCCAAAGGAGAACACATATCGAAAGTATGATTCTGAGAGATTTTTTTTCCAAGACAGTGTTTCTCTATGCAACATCCCTAGCTGTCCTGGAACTCGCTCTGTAGACCAGGCTGGCCTCGAACTCACAGAGATCTGCCTGCCTCTGCCTCCCAAGTGCTGGGACTAAAGGCGTGTGCCACCATTGCCCGGCTGATTCTGGGAGATTCTTAAGAATTTTTCCCTCCTGCCTAGCCTATGAAAAAAGGAAAATAGGTCTTGTTATGGTTCCCTCCATCAAATACTCTCCTGAAGTTCACCTGTATACTTGTCTAGAGTGAGACCTGGGCAATTTTATCTTCTCCTTTTAGGAAGCCACCGTCTTAGAAAACCCAAGTCGAAGGAGAAGTTCAAATGTAAACAGAAAGAGAGAATGACAGGTATAGTTTAGGGAACATGTAGTTTAAGTTGACGTAGAGTTCAGAAAGTCCAGTTGAGGCAGAATATAAAGAAAAGGAATTGTAAGGGGACAATGGAGGAAAGGACATCTTCTCCAGTCTGGGAAAAGTCTGTCACCATCTGAGAGTTAAGAATTCCAGCACAAAACACAAAATGTCCTGCTAACGTTGTCTATGCAGAGACTATATTTTACATAGAGGTGTTTTCAAATGAGAATGTTTAAATAGGAACGAATCATGGTTAGACCTGAGCACATACTACTCCTGAGTTTGGCCTTACTCCTCCCCCAGACATGAGCCTGCAATTTTCTGTTAACTGTGCAAACAGGACTGTAAACCTTTGTTTACAGTAAAAACCTTTTACCTTCTGTGAAACTCTTGTGACCTAGGGTTTACTCTTATCAGTTGTTTACAAGCAAGTCTTATTTTTCTATTGCTATAGCAAAATACCATGGCCAAAGCAAACTTATAAAAGAGAAAGTTTCATTGGCCCTCATGGTTCCATAGGGTTAGAGTCCTTGTTGGGGGGGGGGGTGGTGGCAGCTGGCAGCCAACTGGAACAAGCTGAGAGCTTGAGGCAGAACAAGAGAGACACTGGGAAAGGTTTGGACTTTGAAACCTCAAATACCATTCATTCCCAGTAGCCTGCAATAAGACCTCAATCTCCTATTCCTTTCCAAACTCATCCACCAACTGGTGACCGAGCATTCAACCACGTGAGTCTATGGGGGAGGGGTCTGGTTCTCATGGAAACTGCCACAAACACCCTAACTTGCGTTGCCACTGGTTCCTTTCTTCATTCTTTTGGGTGTGTGAGTGTGGGCTCGCCTGTGCCATCACACGTGCTTAGGGGTTAGAGGACAGTTTGGGGGAGTGTATTCTCACCTTACACTTTGTTGAGGCAGGTCTCTTGTTCCTGTACTTGCAGTGTGAACTCCAGGTTATCAAGCCCGTGAGCTTCTGGTGCTTTGTCTTTCCTCTTCCCACCTCACTGTGGGAATACCGCTATCATATATGTGTGCCACTGTATTGGACTCCCCCCCCCCTTTATTTAAATATGGTTCTGGGACTGGAACTCATCATCAGGTTTGCATGCAAACACCTTTCCCCCACTGAACCATCATGCATCCCATTCAGTTGTTTTTGAACCACTGACTCACTATGCAGCTTCGGCTCACCTACACCTTGCTATACTGACCAGGCTGGCCTCCAACTCAAAGACATCCACCCGCCTCTGCCTCCCAAGTGTGGGATTAAAGACAGGTCAGTGTGTTTTGAATACAGCTCTATAACCACCGGCAGAACCAACATAGAATACTTCCGTAACCCTAAAAAGTTCCTTTGTAGCAAATCTGTCTTCCCATTCACTGCTCTGATCTGCTTTTCATTGGTATTGTTTTGTTGGGTGTTTTCAAGGGGGAATTACTATTAACAAAATGGGTATGAGCCATTTTGAATATGAGCAACACCATCCCTTGGGCTGGGAGCCCAGACAAAATCAAAGAAAACAGCAAAACAAAACAAAACAAAACAAACAAAACAAAAGCCAAAGCCAACTAAGAGTGCCAGCATTTCCTTTTCTCTGTGTCCTAGCCTGAGATTCAGCGAACTGTTTCTTTCCACCACATTCTCCCTGCCGCACGGGACTGCACACACCTTCTGAAATAAGGGACCAAAATAATCTCGTGTCCTCTGAGGTACTATGTCAGGTAAATGGGAAGAGTGATACATTTTCTCACTGACTACACAGAGCTGGGCAAATTCGAGAACAACCAAACATCAATAGGGATCATACTTAGCATGGTGGTTGTCTTACTTTTCTACTGCTGTGAAGAGACAGCGTGATCAAAGCAACTTATAAAACAAAGCATTTAACTTGAGGCTTGCTCCACTTTGAGAGCAATAGTTCGTTATCACCGTGGCAGGGAGCTTGGCAGAAGGCAGGTGGGCGTGGGACTGGAGAAATAACTGGGAGCTTACATTTGATCCATAAGAAGCGAGAGCAACTAGTAACGAAAAGACTTTAAACCTCTAAACTCACCTCTAGTGACACACCTCCAAGGCCTCACTTTCTAATGATCCCGAAACAGTTCCCGCAAATAGGGACCAGATATTCAAATACATGTGCCTATGGTGGCCATTGTTATTCAGAAGACCACAGTGGTGCATGTCTGTAATTCCAGCACTAGGGATGAAGCTATAGGAAAATCACTTGAAGTTTGAGGCCAGACTTAGGGACATGAGACCCAATTACAAACGAAAGCCCACCACCCTAAAATAACTAACACTACATTTTTGATCTGTATCTTATAGAAGTATGGTTCAGGCTTTTTGAAGGTCTAATGATTCTCTACATTCTGACAAGTGCTGGGATCACAGGCATGCTTCACTATGCCACCTTGAATTTTTTTTATCAGAATTCTGTACATAAACATAAAATCAAGGGCACTTATTTCCTTTCAATATAGTTATTGCTGATTTCTAGCTACTGATGAAAAACAAACGCGTTTGCTAATTATCTAGAACCTTTAACTGTTCTCTTAATTGTTTTTTAAGATGTAGCCTGGGCCTGGAGAGATAGAGATTGCAAGAGAGATGGGGAGAGGGGGAGGGAGGGAGGTTAAGAGCATTTACTGTTCTTCCATAAGAATGGGGGTCAATTCTCCACACCCACATGGTGACTCCAGTCCCAGGGGGTATGGCACCTTTTTCTGCTATATATGCAAAACACCCATACACATAAAATTTTAAAAAATAGCTTATTTCCACCTATGATTGAAATTAAATAGTTGTGTTTGACTGAATGTTAGCGTTTTTACCTTTAAATTTACCCTTTTGTCGAATTGTGCAGTAAATAAAGTTCTACAACAAAATAACATCGGGAGAACTCGGGGAGACTGTCTTGTACCCACGAGCTAGCCCTCTCAAAAGGCAGAAGCTTGAGAGAGTGAGCATCCATGAGTCCTCAAGCACTTGGTTATAACTATGTAAGCAAAGGTGAAGAAACGTTTCTTCCTGATCGCAAGGCCATGGGTGACAGGCACTGGACGTCTGTGTCTGCCTGCAGCAAGGACCAATAAAGAGCAAAAAAACACAACTGTCAGGGTCAGTCGGACCTTTGGGCGCACGCGCACCCCGGGATCGGAATGTGCGCATGCGCGGTCCCCGCGGCCATGGCTGCTGCCGAGCGACAACAGTGAGTCCTCCTGCGCCCCCAGCTTCCCCGAGGAGTGTTGTGCGGGTGGGGATCGAGGGTCGCTGGCGGGGTGGCGTGCAGGGCGTCTGCGTCGGGGATGCTGCTGCCCTGGCGGTGTGCACGCCCCCGGGGCGGAGCGGTCCTTTTCTGGCTGCAGGGAACGCTCCTCCGAGGGGCTTCGGGGTGAGGTTGCCCCGGCCCTTTCCCCTGTCACTCACGGGCCCGGTGCCCCTGTCTCGAGCTCGGTCCTTCAAGGAGCTTTTGCCGGAATCCTTTGGGCGCTCGGGCCCTCCGGATGTGTCGATCTCGATCTAAGTGGGCTGCCAGGTTCCAATGGGCGGGGCTGTTCTCCGTGGAATCTTCTAGGTAGCTTCTCCTTCCCTCTACGGATACTTGAAAAATCGTGTGTGTGTGTGTGTGTGTGTGTGTGTGTGTGTGTGTGTGTGTGTTCAGTTTTATTTACCTTTAAAAACACGCTTTTGTCCATCTCCCTGCAATAACTTCCTCCCTTCTCCCTCTACCCTCTCCCTCCAGTTTTTGTAATTTGAAAGATTTCACACAGCTAAGTTGCAGGCATAGTTTAGTAGATCGTGACTAAACCATCCAAATTGTCGGGTTAACGTTTTGCTACATTAGCTTTTCCTTTCTCTTAAAACACATGCTGCCCATTGTATTTTACTCACAGGAGTGTGACACGGGCAGGTGTGATGCAGGCATATATCAATATAGTGTGTGCCTGTGGCTGGATTACTACAAATACAGTAGATATTTTTAGCTACATTGAAACTTTTTAGTGAAGATTCTCTTTAAAATGTGAACTTTTTTTTCCCCCTCTTCCATGAGCAAAGGAGCATAGGTATCCTACCAACCTCCCAGCGGCTACACCACTTAAAAAAATGTTACTCTTGTGTGCAGTTGTGTGTGTGTGTGTGGGGGGGGTGTTGGAGAAACTTGGTGATTAAGAGCACTTACTGCTCTTTCAGAGATCACGAATTTGGTTTTCAGCACCCAGGTATTGAGACATACAGCCACCTGTAATTACAGCTCCAAGGTACCCAATGATTGTTCTGGCTTCAGAGAGCATCCCAAACATAGATGGCATTGACTCACATGGACACACACACACATAATAAAAATAAATTTTACAAAAAAAGAAGAAACTGTCTCTATCTCTGCCGACAACTCTTAACTGCCCATAATGACATAAAAGTTTTATTTTTTAAAAATAATTTTGTTTCAATATTCATTTCAGAGTCATGTATGACATGTTGTCTTTTCAGTCACCTTCAACTATTGCTGCTATTTCTCTTCTATGATGGTTCTTAAAAGACATAGCTGGTTATCTTGTAAGGTGTGCCCCTGTTCAGTTCATACTGACATTACATCCTTTTCTTGCCTTGCAAATAATAACCTAAGTAAAACATGTCTTTGGAGTCATGTAAAGTTGGTAGTGGTTAGTCTCTGATCATGTAATTAAAGTGCTTGCCGTCATGAGTAAATCATTCTTGGGGATGCTACTTTGAATTCTGCTACCCTTTTGATTTTCAAAAGCCCAAGCAAGATTCATGGTGTATTTCTTGTTTTCACATAGCCAGACATCTCAGTTTTTTTGGGGTATGTGTTGTGCCCTTTGTTATTTAGAGAAACTCTTCTTTATTGTATTAACTTGGATACCTGTTTATTTAGTTTGTGTTAGGTTAAAGCTCGAAGGGGGACCCTTGGGTGGGGGACCATGGTGGGCGAGGGTGACCGATGCAGAGGGACAAACATACCAGGCAGACAGAGCTTAAGTGAGAAGTTCTATTAGAAAGGGGAGGGGGAGGGAAGGAGAGAGAAAAGAGGTAAAGAGAGAGAGAGAGAGAGAGAGAGAGAGGGGGAGGGAGGGAGGGAGGGAGGGAGGGGCCGGAAAGAGAGCAAAAGAGCATAAGTGGGCGGAGGTCTTTCTTTTAAAGGGGTCCTTTGCACCTGCATCAAGACTAGTACTCATGGACCCCTGGGCTGACCAGAATGCTGCCTGAGTGCATTCTGCCAGGTGACAGGGGCAGGGCAGCACAATGCCTGAATCTACAGCTTGTATTTTGCTTAGCTCTGTGTTTTACCGTAAGTGTGTGTGTTTGGCTTTGAACCAAGCACTTGGTATGTGCTAGGCAATCACTGTCATTGAGCTATACCTTTGATGCTTGTTTGAGCCATTCGGAGGTTTATGGAGATCCCTCTTCCGCTCTCCATCATCTTACAAACGTGAGTGAGCACTTGTATGAATTGGGACTTAGAATATTTTCCCATCTGAAAAAGCAGTAAGAGAAATTTGCACTCTTGTCAGGCATGGCGACACAGGCCTGCAGTCCCAGCACTTGACAGCAGTAGTTCTGCACAAGCTAGCGCAGCCTCTGTTAATTCTCTCCTGAGTTTTTAATGTACCATTAATGTGCCAGCTGGTGAGTTGGCCAATAGGTCTGATCCTGGTGGGCTCAACACATTTAAAACCAATAACAGCAAATGGGCTATATGGGCATACCACATAGTTTATCTTAAGCTGCACAGTTGCTGTTTTTGCTTGATACAGGGTCTCTCTATGTAGTCTTAGCTGGCCTGGAATTTGCTATATATACCAGGCTGGTCTTAAACAACCTTTGCCTCCTATGTGATGGGATTAAAGGCTAGTGCCACCTTGCCAGACAGTTTTAGAACCTTTTTATCAGTCCCCCTCCCCCCAAGAAAACTCATACTTAATATCACTTTTATCTCCTTTATCTCTCCTTGCTGTAGCTTTTTTTTTTCATCTGTTTTGGAGATTCCATATAACTAGTCATAGAATCTATGGTCCTTTGTGTCTGGCTTCTTTGATTTAGAAAATGTCTTCAAAATTCATCCATGTTAAAAAAAATAAAAAAAATTCATCCATGTTATAGAATATATATGTACTTTGTTCAGTTTTGCAGTTATATTCTATTTATGGATTTGTATTTATTCAGTGAATTTTGTTTTGAATGTCACAAATAATGCTATGAACCTTTAGAAAAGAGATGTATGTTTTTCTGCCTTGTGGAATAACTACATAGACATGGAAATGATTATAGCATCCTAGTGACTACGAAGTGATATCTCATTGTTGCTTTGATTTGAATTTTTCTCATGTCTAGTGATATTGAGCATCTGTTCTTTTGCTTATTGTTCATTTGCAAGTTGGAAGTGACCCCTTATCCAAACTTCACCACGGTTTTGGATTTCCCAGACTCCAGGAGTTTCTTTTGTTTTTATTTTTTTCAAGACAGGGTTTCTCTGTAGCTTTGGAGACTGTCTTGGCCTCGAACTCACAGAGATCTATCCATGACTGCCTCCTGAGTGCTGGGATTAAAGGTGTATACCACCACTGCCATTGTAGATTCCAGGACTGTGACATATAAATTTCTATCATTTATGCCATGATGCTATTGTATACTTGAGTTCAGAAAGCAATCTAAAGTAAGACAAGATCTTTTCTTTGTTCATTTAAGAAATGTGGGTGGTCATATTTATTTATTTATTGAGGGGCAGGGGTAGGGTCTTCTTTCAAATGCAGGCGTTATATTACGTGCCTGTGTCATTCTTTTATTGACTTCTGAGTTTTATATATTTTAGATACATTACCTCCCCTCTGGAGGGTGTCTTTTGACTTTGTTGGTTGTGTTAAGTCTTAGGCTTTGATAAAATATGTATTATTTATAGTTGAAATAAAATTTATTTTTATTTATTTGCTTAAAAAAATTCTCAAGGTAAGTTACCCACTCTATTCACAAGACAGTCACAATCTGAGCTTAGATAGAATTAGTTAGACCTTAAATTTTTTTCCTTTTAGTTTTATGTGTATGGGTGTTTTATCTATGTGTATACATGTGCACCACATGCATGCAGTACTGAGACCAGAAGAAGGTATTTAATTCTTGTCGGAGCCTGCTCCAACTTGTCAGGTTACCTGGGTAGGGGTGTGAGGACTGAAAAATGGCAGATAAAGAAACAGACAGAAACACCGGATAGGTTAGGGAGGACTGCCTGGTCAATGCCTTACAGCACACCTACAGCCCCAAGTTTAATTTAGGCCCTGCTTATATACAGACCAGAGGTAAAGCAGAACAAAGAGCAGCCTAGTCAGTTAACCAGCTCCCTGCACTGTTCTTGATTCAAGGAGCAGCCAGATTCACTGTCTATCATGTCAGTCCTGTGAGCAGCAAGCAGCTTCCTTCCCTATCTCTATGTGCCACCACTCGGTGGGAATTCATGATTCATGCAAATGAATTTGGGAGCAGTAGATAATTGTGTTTTAGCCAACAGAAAGCTGCAGATGTGGTTTTGTTATTTACATTAGTAGTATATACAATTCATCAATCATGACAGCTTGGAGAAAATCTATAACTAGCCATGGAAGTCCTCGTGACTATTAACCTGCTACAATGTATATTTTAGGATACCCAGGAATTCATCACTGTTACTGTTTTTGATGCTGGGACTGGAATACAGGGTATTACACAGGCTAGGTCAGCACTCTTCCAAGATACACGCCTAGCTCTGTGGTCTTCTTTTTTCACTATAAGTGTTAAAGAATAATACTTAGTCCAAGGACTAAGTTCACTACAGCTTCATTTGTCACGCATTTTGTAATACTAGCATTGTTTACTTTATTTATTTTTCATTTTTCAAGACAAGGTTTCTCTTTCGCGTTGGAGGCTGTTTTGTAACTCACTCAGTAGATCAGGCAGGCCTGTAACTCATAGAGATCCATCTGTCTCTGCCTCGAAAGTGCTAGGATTAAAGGTTTGCGCCACAGTTGCCTAATTTATTCTTACTTACATGTTTCTTCTCCTCCTCCTCTTCCTTCTTCTTTTTCTATCAAGGTTTTAGTTCTATCCATCACTGAAAAATAGGTTATCACATTAACATTTTACCAAAAAAATACAGGTTTGTTTTATGAATTGCTTTATTGTATTTGGTATTTTATTGTTTTGTTGTATTTTCTTGTGTTGATTGGTTGTTAGCTTGACTGCATTGTATCCAATAGACTAGTCTTTTTTATGCTGTTGCCTGGTTTTTGCTCGGTATGTTCTTTGGTCTGGTTTATGGTTATGTTAAACAACTATTTCAGATGTGCTTAGAAAACATTTGGCTTTCAGTGTACATGGCTTTTCATCTAGCTTTAGGCTAGCTACTAAATTTTTTTGCTGCTTGTCTTTGTCCAGCAGTTTTTCTGAATTTACAATTCTGAAAGAAAATAAGTCTTTTGCCATGTTTGGATATGTTGATTTCTTCTTCCATTTGAGGATTCCTTATCTGTGTTTTGTTGCATATTCCTACTGTTGTATTACATTGATTCTTAATCTGGCCAATACTGATTTTTTTCCTCTTTAGCTTTGGATTGGATTTATCCATATATCATTTCCTTTTCTTTCTGTTCCCCCCTTTCTTCAGTCTCCCCTGTTGAAGAATTGTCTTTGCTTTTCTGAATTTTTTTTATTTTACTCTCATTCCCGAATCTTGGTGAAACTGGTAGCTTTTCCCTGCAGTACTTTGAAAGAAACTTTCCATCACTCTTGGTTTTCTACATTGCTATTAAGTAATTGTGACCAATCATATTAAGTTCCATCTTCATTACTAGTCTGTCGTTTTTCCTTCTTTTCTTTTAAGATCATTCTGTGGAGGGCTGGATAGATAGCTCAGTGGTTAAGAACATTAACTGCTTTTCCAGAGGACCTAGGTATAATTCCCAGTCTTTATATGGTGGCTCACAACCATCTAAACTCCAGTTCTGGGATATCCCATATCTTCTTTTGGCCTGTGTAGGCACTAGACATATATGTGGTACATAGATATACTGGCACAGAAAACACCCATGCATGTTAAATAAAATAAAATTAGGAAAAAAGATCATTTCATAAGTGTGTATTGATATTCATTTGTTCATATTTTCTGAGGTAACTATGATTATATTTGCATGATGGAAGGGGAAATAAACAGTTTTTTATGTTTTAATAGCAGATACCAAACTATTCAGCCATGCTGATTGAATAATTTACAATGTTTAATGAACATGTTGTGTGTAATTCTTAGCTTTATGTTATTATAGTTCTATAGGGCTTTACTGTGTGACCCTGGCTGATGTGGGACTTGCTATCTAGAGTAGACTAGCCTCATTCTTGTGGTGGTCCTTCTGGTTTTACCTCCCAAGTGCTGCATTTATAGCTCTGCTTTACAGTTCTAGGTTTTCTTTTTCTTTTTCCCCATCTGATATGTGTTGACTTCTGATGAGGGACATTGGTGATGGGGCCAAGGAGGCAGTGGGCAAGATGGTATTTGAGAATGAGCAGAGATGTCTGGTTTACCATCTCCTATGTACCACCAAGTTACTTATTTTTGTTTTATTTATCCTTACACAGTATTCCTTTGACGTGTTCTGTGAGAGTATTGCAATGTAATGCCATTTCTTTTGCACTTGCTCTTGGCTTCAGCCTTTGGTGTTCATTTGAAATCCCTATTTTACAGATATGAATTTGAAAAAGAAAGCATTGTCATTTTTCATTTTTCTCCCAAATATATCTGTACTTACCTAATATGTCTTTTCCTTTCTTTTCAGTATGGAACATGAGGCTGAGAATAATAGCTCAGAATGTTTCTGAAAAAAAAGTTTCCTTTGAGGTAGAAATGGAAGGATTTAAAATAGAAGGACCCTGCTTCCCCATTTCAGGTGACGCTTGGGACTGTGAGAACAAGGAAAGAAATTTGAGGCAGTCTCCCTTAATTGATGAGAAAACAGGGGCTCAGGAAGCAAATTGTGACCATGTTGGTTTGGGGGAGCATTTGAGTACAAACCCAGCCCTCCTTGCATCCCAGAGAGTTCCTACAACAAATGGCTTTCATGTTCATAACTCAGATATTGAAACTTTTGATTGTGATCAAACCTTACATAGTTGTTCCCAGAGTTATACATCTAAGGGAACTAGTGATGGTGATGCTTGTGGAAAAGCTGTCCGTCCTGCCATGGAAGTCACTCACCTTGTAAGAAACAAAATGAGAGACAAACCCTATAAACATACAGAAAGTATTACATCTTTAAACCACTTGACCACTCCCCTTTGTGACAAAAAAATTAAGAAAAGAAGCAAGAAATTTTATAAAGGTAAGGACTTTGGGGATGTCTTGTCCCTGAGCTCATCTCTTCATGAAAAAAGAAGTCATTCCATTGAGAAACCCTATAAATGTACTGAATGTGGCAAATGCTTCAAACGGAATTCTTCTCTTGTTTTACACCATCGAACTCATACTGGTGAGAAACCTTATACCTGTAATGATTGTGGAAAATCATTCTCCAAGAACTACAACTTGATTGTACATAGAAGGATTCATACAGGAGAGAAACCTTATAAATGCAATAAATGTGGGAAAGCTTTTAGTGATGGATCAGCTCTGACACAACACCAGAGGATTCACACAGGTGAGAAGCCTTATGCGTGTCTAGAATGTGGAAAAACTTTCAACAGAAATTCATCCCTGATTTTGCATCAAAGAACTCATACAGGGGAAAAACCATATAGATGTAATGAATGTGGGAAACCCTTCACTGACATCTCTCACCTTACCGTACATCTCAGAATCCACACTGGTGAGAAGCCTTATGAGTGTAGCAGATGTGGAAAGGCTTTCCGAGATGGTTCCTACCTCACTCAGCATGAGAGGACACACACTGGAGAAAAGCCTTTTGAATGTGTAGAGTGTGGGAAATCCTTCAATCGCAACTCTCATCTCATTGTGCATCAAAAAATTCATTCTGGTGAGAAACCCTATGAATGTAAAGAGTGTGGGAAAACTTTCATTGAGAGTGCATACCTCATCAGGCATCAGAGAATTCACACTGGTGAGAAGCCCTACGGTTGTAACCAGTGTCGTAAACTCTTCAGGAACATCGCTGGACTTATCCGGCATCAAAGGATTCATACTGGTGAAAGACCTTATGAGTGTAATCAGTGTGGTAAAGCTTTTAGGGATAGTTCCTGTCTGACCAAGCACCAGAGGATCCACACTAAGGAGACTCCATACCAGTGTCTGAAATGTGGAAAGTCCTTCAGACAGAACACTCACCTGGTAGTACACCAGCGACTTCATAACAGGGAGGGTCCCAGCCAGTGTCCTCAGTGTGGAAAAATATTTAGAAGGAGCTGGTGTCTAGTCCGACATCAGAGAACACACCTTGAAGAGCAGCCTGTGGAAGCATAATGAACGTGGGCCATACTCTCCTTGAGTGAATAAAGGAGATATGTCTTCGGGTGTGATTTCCTATGTTAACAGAAAAAAAAAAATCTGAATATGAGCTATTCTATAATCCTATTAATTCTGTTAATAGGGCACTCCTGAAGAGAGGATTGGATGGTAATCAGTGTAGAGAAGGCTTCAGGGATGATTCAGCCTATACCAAACATGTAGTGCATACACTGAAATAAAGCACCTGCAAGTGAGGATGATATTTCTCTAAAGATAACCATCTACCTTTACATAAGGATTCTTAAATTGGGAAGAACCTGTGAATGCATTCAGTAGGTAATTGGTAGGAGGCATCTATAATAGTGATTATCACCTTGTTGCATATAAGCAAATGGCTTATTAAACTCAAAGCTTACAAGAAGTGTAATTAGGAAGAGAAGCTTTTATCAGGAGTTTTTACTGTGTTTCCTGTATCACCAAAGGCATAGCCGTAATAGGTCTCACACAATGCCCCTCAACAACCACAGGATTTAGTTGAGTTTGCTGTTTGAGTGCACTTCTGTTTTATGGTGCTGCCAGAACACTTAAGACTGGGAAGAAACTGGATGTAGGAGTTGCTTGTGATTGTAATGAAGTTGTCCCTCTTAAGACTAAAGACCTGTCAATGATGGAAAGGACTGCTTCTAAGAAATAGAATCCATTGCTTTAGTTGTTGACAATAAAATATTGAATTGTATTTCATTTATCACCTGCCTTCATTGTTATCATTTAGGACACTAATTTGTTCAGAGTTCAGTTCCTTTGAAGAAAAATCCAAAGGTTTTGTTACCATACTAAAAATACTTAGATGATTGCAAAAGAAGGCATGAAATAGATTATTATTACAATCATATTAAGTGTGTTCATATTTGGTTGTAGGTTAGCAGTGGATGTTGGAAAACTTTAGTGGCTTTCTTAGGAGACTATAATTGTGTACCTTTTATGTTTTTATATAATATTTTGATAAAGTATATAAATGTGAAGCTAAAAGGAAATGAATTTGTTTTCTTGGACCTCTGCCAGTAGATGTCAAACATTTTATTAGACATCCTATAAGGCTAGATCATTGATACAGGAAGTTGTGAGCATCTACAGAAGCTTCTCCAGAATCAGAGCATCCTGAGCCAAGAATCATTTCTTTTGGAACTTGGATTAAAGCTTATGGCATCATGAAGGGAGAGGCTTAACAGTCAGGATGGGGAGGAGAAAGTTACAGAAAAATCTAGAATTATCCTAGCATGTCCTTTCTCAGTGCAAGGTTGGCTGAATGAAAGCTAGACAGTTTGGTTGACAGCTTCAAAGGCCTGTGAGTAGATCTGGTAATTTACTTAATCCTGTCTTCTATCTTCTGGTTCCTATGGAGGGAGAATCATAAGTCTATTTTGAGATGATTAAGGCTATTCAGTAGATTCATAAGGAAGTCAGACATCTCAGTCTTCTGTATAGATGCCCTTCTTTGACAGGAAGAACTATCATATGATGGAGATGGAGAGATAGTGGTTAAGAGCACTTGTTATTCTTGCAGAGGACCTGGGTTTGGTTCCCTGCACCCACATGGTGGAAAAGCTATCAGTGCCTAAAAATAGAGGCCAAAGATATTGTTAGATTCTTATAAAGATAGCTTTTGGGAGAGTTATTCATCTCAGATTATTAAGAGTGCTGAGATTATATATATATATATATATATATATATATTCAGCCTCATCATTAAAAAGATTAGTCTCATGCTCCCATGATATACACAATTATACCATAACTTATAGATTATCTCTATAGCTGTGGTTCTCAACCTTCCTAATGCTGTGACTCTTTAATACAGGAATTCCTGTTGTGTTGACCCCCCAACCATAAAATTATTTTTGGTGCTACCTCATAACTATAATTTTGCTAGTTATGAATTGTAATGTAAATGTCTGTGTTTTCTAGTGGTCTTAGGTAAGCCTTGTGAAAGCATCATTAACCCCAAAGGGGTCACAGCATACATGTTGTGAATTGCTGTTGTTTCATGTTATATGCATTAGTAAGACATATGTAAACCCCTAGTGGACTGTCACTTAAGGGCTGGACACTTTGTGTCTGTTATTCTCCAGTAAAGCATGATTGTACCACAGTGTTAATGTTAGCAGTATCCCTGCTTCTTGGTTCTATATTCTAGATCTCGGAACAGGAAATTAGTATCAGACCAGTGGTCGAGGGTAAACACCCCAAGGAAGAGTGTCAGCTACGGAATTGGAATTCCGAGTCCACATGGGGTTTGTACGATGTGTGAATTGTTTTCCTTTATTCTTTTCTAAAATTAGTTTTCTCAAATGAGCAAGAATAGTTGTTATAATGAAATAACTACTCTATAGAAGATGGATACTTCTGACTAAAGAGTGTTAGGCCTGAGTGACTGGGGCGTAGGACAGAGGAGACTATCCTGGACTATCAAGATGAGTCCCATTTAATCATACAAACCCTTAGTAGGCAAAGTTGGCTGGAATCAGATGCAGAAAGTGAAGTAGAGTATTTCAAGGAATGGACATTTAGTTTATTTTCCCTGTCTTTGATGAGCATTTAATTTACCCGTTCCTGGCTTTAAGGCTGGAGTGTCCACAATGTGAATGGTTTCTGAAAGTCAGAGGCAAGAAAATGGATTCTCCCCCATGTCTCCCTAGAACAAACTGTTCCAATTATTAGTCCAGTGTAAGTGAATCAATGCCAGTCTTAAATGGAGAGAACTGATGTGTGGTTTTAAGGCACAGATTTTGTGATAATTTGTTGTATTATCTATAGTTGATATCCTTCAATAGCTCTTTTAGACTGTTGACTGAATTATTTTGTGTGTGTTCTCTTACCCAGCAAGTTAGTAAAGCAACCCTTTCCATGCCCATTTAAAAAAATAAATAAATAAATAAATAAAAAGGAAAAAAATTCTATTGGCTCTGACTTCTGTCCTTTCAGCATTTTAACAGTCCTGGATTTTAGTACTAGTTTAGAGAATTAAACCCTATGAATGTATCTGGGTGTGATGGCACATACCTTTTATCCTAGTACTTGGGAAGCAGAGACAGGCAGATATCTTGTGAATTAGAGGTCAGCCCGGTATACCTATTGAGTTCCAGAACAGTCAAATCTACATAGTGAGAACCTGACTCAAACAACTGAAATTAATAATACATGAGTAGTTATTAGTGAAAAGAAATCTCTGAAAAGATAGTATTTCCCTTAAGTTTGCTCCCAACCCCTCTCACTTGGGTAGCCAGGAAGGCACAGTTTGGCATCTTAACACATGTCTAGTGCCCAGGAATGCGATGTCCAGAGCAGGGTTTCACATCCAACAAGGAAACTGTGGGAACTTTTATAATTATGGCCACTGTCTTCATAGTTTCTAAATCCACATCCTTTTGTTATCAGTGCTCATCAGTGCTCAAGTATGGCTGAAGAGTGTTCATTAGATGGGTCCAACTTCATGTCTCTTATAATTCAGCAACTGTGTAGAGTCCCTGCAGTGCTCTGAGAGTTGGTACTATAGCAGAAAGTAGAAGAAGGTGTCTACAATTCATCAGGGGAGAAAATCAGGTACACACCATGTATCAGATGGTGGTTGATGCCTGGGAGAAATAAAGCTGAGAAAGGGGCATGGAGTGTGTGTGTTGGATAGAATCGATTACAACTTTAAAACAGGTTAGGGAATTCTTCACCAAGATGATTCATAATGACATATGAAATAGGAGGGAAGGAGCCAGTAGTTACTTAGGGAAAAATATTCCTACACAGGCAAGAAAATACTGTATTTGAGGAATAGCCAGGAGACCACTGTGACTTGAATGGGATGATGTGACATGGGGCCAGGTAGGTAACAGGACCATTAATGAAAATACTGCTGCCATGTGCACACACACACACACATGTAAAATTGCAAAGCCAACTATGGTAACTTGTATAATGGTTGAAGATACTCTCCCCAAGGATGTATTGCATATCTCCACCCTGTGAATTTAGGCTGCTTCATTCACTTTCTTTTACAATGAAAGGCAATTACATGGATGACATTCGAGGGGTGTGATGTCATGCAGCAAGAGGTTAGGATTTAGGGAGGACAAACCTCCCAGCATGTCAGTTACAGGGAGGAGCAATTAAGCCATAGATCGAATTTCTTCATGAGCACTAGTTAAAGAAGTGTTTTGTTGCAGAAACAGATGTGGAGAACAAAACTTTGTGAAAAAAAAAAAATCCCATGTACAGGAAACCGTTTATGACTCTGAAAAGATAAATGGTTTCAGAGTATGAACAATCAAATACGAGCAGAAGAAAATAATATATATGTATCTAGGCTTGATAACCTCAGGCACTCAGCATTAACGGTCATTTCTGATAAACTAATATTCAAGTTTTAAAACTTAAGTGTCCTCTTCAGTAGCCCTTAGTATTCGCTCATAAAGTTGTTCAATCACTTCTGTAATTTCAGGACATTTTTCACTATCCATGAAAAAGACCTTTGTACCTGTTAGCATTCTTCTACTCCTCTGAGACTCTGGCAACCATTAATCTATTGTCAGTGTGTATTTGGAACTCTATATATTGAAATAATTACATTCATAGAAAAATAAACATGTGGCCCTTTTGTTATCACTATTTCATTTAGCATATATTTTCAAGGTTCATGTTGCACTAGGATCCTTTTTGTGGCTGAAAAATATTTCGCCATATGATTAAAACCATATTTTGCATATTGATTGATGGACATTTCAGCTTTTGCTTTTTGACTATTTAGCATAATGTTTTTAGCTGGGCTCTGGGCATTGGTGGCACACACTCCAAAGCAATACAGAAAAGCCCTCTCGAAAAAAAAAATTGTTTTGAACACATATACAAACTCATGTGCCAAAATATTTCCTGTGCTCTTGCTGGGTCTTTGTTTGCTTTATGAGGAACTCATGTCCCTATCACTTGAACCACTTTATATTTCTACCAGTGATGTATGACTGCTCCAACTTCTTCATGCCCTTACCAACATCTATTATTTTTTGACCTAGTTGAGTAAAGTGTTGTCACCCTGTGGTTTGGGGAATTATTTTTTATTTTTTTATTTTTATAAAGTTCAAGTTAATACCTTATCCCACAGGTCAGCATTTTTTTTTCCTGCAAAAGGAGGATAGTATTTTATACTTTGTATCATATCATTTCTGTTGCAGCTACTCAGCCACAAGCCATTGTAATGTGGAACTAGTTATTGATGATTTGTAAGCAAGTAAGTGTGGATGTGTCCAATAAAATTTTATTTATAGACTCTGAAATTTGAAGTTCCTGTAATTTTTGTGAATACAGTTAAATCAATTAGCAAAATAAGCCAGGTCTTGTGGTGCTCTCCTCTAAATCTCAGCACTTACAGGCAGAGACGGATTGCCACAAGTTTCAGGCCAGCAAGGACTATGTCGTAAGACTCAGTCTCCAAAATGCAAAACAAAATATAAAAATTATTCTTTGCCCAAATACACAAGACTTGGACTAGCTTTTATCCAGGGGCTATAGTTTGATAACCCTTGCTCTAGACAAATTATTTAAATGGAAAGGCAAATTGATGAAGCTTCTAGTTGAGACTATCAAACATTTTTTTTTTTTGCTATTTTGATATAGGCATATATTTTTAAGTGAAATGATTATTTGAGAAACAGATACAGTAAATTTTATGAATTCATTTGCATGAGAAATTCCATATTATGTAAGTGAAAAGGCAAGCAATAGAGAACAGACCATTGCAGGTCATAGAGCCACAAAATATGTAGAGGGTCCAACGTGTCTAAGAGAAAATCCATTGAAAATGTGGGAAAATGCTTTGGATCTGTGCTGTCCTGAATGAGGAAATCCAAATGGACAATGAATTTATGGCAGTTTCATTGCATGTTACAAAATCCCAGGATACTTTATCTGGATGGCTAATATGAAAACAAGTGTTGGCAGGTAACTTGCATTTTGCTTATCACTCAGTAGGAAGTATATATATTTCCATGAACAGTTGCAGTCCTAGACCCTGGCCAAGATGTTCACATCAGTTTCTACTTTAAAAGAGGGAGGGGTCTTACTATACAGCCCAGGCTGGCAGAGAACTCAGAGAGACTTTCCTGGCTCTTCATAGTCCTGGGTTTGAGAGTGCTGATGTTGCAAGTGTGAACCAAACAGTACACCCATGCTCCATGTCAAATTATACCACCACATAAAAGTGAAGCTGGCGACTGTCAGAGCAAAGAGCCACAAAACCCTGCTGTACTCCGGGCATTGGTAAATCAGATTTCAAGGGCGGACCAGAAGACATTGTTTCAAAATGCCAAGTGCTGTGAATGTAGCTGAGCGAGGGAGTAGAAGTTAGAGGCCCACGGCCAGGGAACACGGGCTTTTCCACCTGTTAGGGCTGGCTCAATAAGTTCAAGGTCGGATCAGGGCATGTTTACATAACAGATGTGGGCCAGTCAGCTGCCCCGTCTATCTTTAAACTGGCCAATCCTAATAAATCAGGGAAAGAAGAGAAGCTGGGCTCTTGACGGGCTGATTTCTGTCCGCATTTCAGGGTTCCCTGCTGCGTTCGTTTTTTTTCTAGAGCTTCTTGCTTCTTCTCCTCTTCCTTCTTCTCTCTCCTCCCTTTTTCATTCTTCACTGGCCGGTAACGAAGGGCCCTGGCCTCCCTGGCTTCTCTGGGTCCCATCCCGCAGGAGGATGGGTGGGGAGACGACGGCGGAAGCAGCCGTCGCAGGAGGGCGACCTCACAGGGGCGGTTTGCTCACTCTGGGGCAGCTGGCTGCAATTTGTTGGTTCGTTAAGCCTCAGAGCTCGAGACCGGAAGGACAAAGGGAGCCGGTCGCCCCGGATTTCCGCACCCAGGCTTTAGTGACGTCCGGCGGCTCAGGACAACCCCATCCGGGAACCTAGTGCCCTGGAAGCTGGGTGGGCGGCTCCTGGTCCCGGGGCCCCGCCCCTTCCCGGGTGAATGTACGTCCCGGAGTGTGAAGCTGAGGCGGGGCTGTAGCTGAGTCGCGCCCCTTGCCATCCCGTTTGCCTTCTCCCTCCGCAGGACGCAGATAACAGTTTTTCTTTCTTGGGGTCGGACACATTGAAGTTCTCCGGTCTCCATCAGTGCGGACCTCGCGGCCTCCTCCCCTCTCCCTTCTCTTCTCAGGGTTAGGGACTGGAATACCCGTGTGCTGTGGCCACGCCCATGCTTTCTCTGTTCTTTCCTGCACGCCATCCCTTCCTGTCTCTCCTCCACCCCTGCCCTCATTTGCTTTCCGCGTTCTAGAGGCTGTGAAATCTTCCTTTCTCCCCCGCTGTCGCAGCCTTTCCCTCATCCACCACAACTGGTGCGGACTGGATTGCCTTTACCCACAAGGCCCCTAAGTCCACTCTTCCGGGTCGGGTATCACAGACTTGACTGCGTTTTCAACTCAGCACCTAGTGTAGTCATTCTGTAAATGACCCCTTCCTCTCCAATTTCCCAGCGTTTACCTTGATCTCCCCCCCCCCATTATCCACACCCTCCCCCATTGTGTCTTCAAAATCCAATGCATTGGCTTTCAAGGAATTCCCAGAATTCAACCACTTCCTCATTTATGTTTTCACTCCCTGCTCCCCTGTCTCTGACTCTCCCTATCGGTCTGTTTACCAGACACCAGGGGAAGCTTGTCAAAATCACGACCCTTCACCACTTTCGCCACTGACCCCTTCAGCTCAGGAACGTGTCCTCCTCACTGACCTAGGCATAGGGTCGTTGGCCCAGGCAGTATTTATTGCCTGCCTTAAAGTGGAAGTCAGAGCTCCAGCCTGCTATCCTGGGCAGTGCATTCTCTGAGTTTTCTTGCCATTGTGGCCAGCGGTAAGAAACTGGTACCGTTATCCCTAACCCAGAAAACAAATTAAGGTCTGAGTATATCCTAAGTTTGTAGAGTGTTTGATGGCAACAGTGGTGTGCTTTGTTCTTTGCCTTGTTTTCCATTACACTGTGACAGTTAGATCCACTGCTTAAATATCATTGCCTAGAAGAGAGTCTGGCACGTACTAAGTGTTGAGTAAACTTGTGCTGAGTGAATGAAAAAAGGCTGAATAAAAAAAATCACAGCATTGTAGATCTTTCCCATTTAGAACACACATTGCCTCAAGCAGTATGGAGTATGGTGTGTGAATGTGTGGAGTTGATATGCTTGATGTAGTTTGAACTTGGCCACTTGCTTTTCTCACCAATTGTGTGGTACTCAGAGCTTTTAGCACTGCTGTTTTTCCTGCAGGTAAATAGTCACCTTATGAAGATGCTGAGTTGACATGTTTCTTTGTCTTCCTTGTTGTGAACATGCAAGTTTTCAGGTTTGGTTTTGTTTTGAGATGGGCTTGCTGCATAGCACAGGCTAGCCTACAACTGTGTAGCTCAGGCTGGCCTTGAGCACACAGTCCTCCTGCTTTAGCCTTCCAAGTACCACCATAACAGACATGTTCCTTCCTTCCTTCCTTTCTTCCTTCCTTCCCAAATCATTAATGTCTTTTGCTTAGCATAAAGAATGGGGACTTCTCTCAGGCAGTGGTGGCACATACCTTTAACACATCACTCAAGAGGCAGAGGCAGGTGGATCTCTGTGAGTTTGAGGCCAGCATGGTCTACGGAGCTGGTTCTAGGATAGCTAGGGCTACACAGAGAAACGCTGTCTCAAAAAACAAAACAAAAGGATGGGGACTTCTCTTTAGAAACTGATTTGGGAACTACCCATTGTTGTTTTGCTGCAGCTTCGGGCAAAGAAACACAAACTACAAAATTCAATAAAACTATGTGGAGTCTATCAGGGAAAGGGAGCAAAGGGAGGGGTAGATGCTGGCTAACTGGGAACAGGGATGGAAGGGGAAGAGATGGAATGGGGAAGAAGGGGTGAAAAGGTGGGAGTTGCTCGCATAAAAGGGAAAGCTTGGACATGTGTACAGTCATTACGCAGCCCCATAACTGCATGATGTAGCCACACAACACAGGGCCCTTTGAGCTAAGTATCTGCCTAAATGCCAGTTGTCAGGGGGCAGGGTCAGCATAATGCCTGAATCCTCACACCCATAATATAATGTTAAGTGTGGTGCATATCCAACGTAAATAAGCCACCTGACTTATTTAGATAGATAGGGGATCAGAACAAAATGGATTTAAGACATGATAGTGAGATTATGGATGATTTGTATGCTTTTTATTTTATTTTTTAACCTTTTGCACATTTTCCAGGTTTTCTGCAATAAGTATGTATCATATTATTTTGCAGTGAGGTGTTGTTTATTCTTACTTTTTGTAATACTGTGGATTGAGCCCTGGGCCTCACATTTGTTAAGCAAGTGCTTTTTACCATTGATTTACTATAAGACCAAAACAGGAACAATACGTCTCTAAAATTAATGGGAGAACAAAACAGGAAAAATGCACCTTGTGGAGTTAAGAGTTCTGTTTGCTACAGTTAAGACAGTTGAAAAGAAGTTCCTGATTGTCCCACGTTAAGTCCTAGGAAAAATGAGGTTTCTAATTGTAATTAAGAAGAGGTTCCTGTTTGTTCTGTTCTAAATCCTAGTTAAAGAATAAATTCTTGTTCATCTTGTATTAAGTCCTTCCATGTTAAGGGTTGTTTACACCACTGTAGAAGTTAGACTAGGACAAAGAATACTGTACATTTCAAAGAAATGCTCTCCATTGGTGTGTTCAACCTAATTAGTGTGACAAGCTACTGGGGCAGATGTTCACTTGCATAGCATCATTGTCTATGTTAGGATTAAAAGTAATCCTGGAGATCCTGACTGCATTAGTTCACTTTGATGGTTGTCTGTGGGAGCCCACAAATGACTCAGTTTCCCTCTGGAACCTATTCTGACTTATAAGACATTAGAGTTCAAGCTTGCTTGTTTCGGTCTCCTTGAGAGCTGTGAGAAAGTTCTGATTAAGCCCATGGAAAATAGCATATCATCTAACTAACAAGCTTCTGATGCCAGCCAAAAGGCACATAGAGATAGGGAGGAAGCTGCTTGCTGCTAGCAGGACTCACATTTTAGAGAGTGAGCCTGGCTGCTCCTAGATTCAAGGACAGTGCAAGGTGCTGGTTAAATGACTATCCTGCTCTTTGTTTGGCTTTGCCTCTAGTATATAAGCAGGGCCTACATTAACTTGGGGCTTTCTGGTGTACTGAAAGGCATGGACCGGACAGTCCTCCCAAATCTCTGTTTCTGTCTCTGTTTCTCTATCTGATTTTTCTCAATCCTCATGCCCCTGTTCATGAAACCCTGTTGACTTGTTGGAGCAGGCTCCGACAGTTGTTTAAATACTATATGCATGACATCCTATGTTGGTGAGGTATTGGTGAAAGACATATTTCTCTCACTTGTTCCAAGGAGCTCCTGGGACTGTCCTTTCTAGAAGACAGTTTCTGTTGTGTGAGATGTAACAGAGCTTCTAGGAGGAAATCAGAAACCATCAGTGATGATGAGAAGATATGGCTGCATTTACTTTATTCTAGGATCCAGCAGTAGTAGCACCAAAGAGAAAATACTTTAGGGATATGATTTGCTTTGAGATGCTGGAGCTACTTTCCCCTGGGGAGCTGGAGGCCTCTGGAAAATACTTTGAGAAATAGACAGTCACTCTAGTATGTTTATATTACTGGCATCTCATCATTGTTGAATTGGATAGGTTAAAGGTAAAAGCGACATTTTCAGATTTTTGTTTTCTTGAATAATGCCTGATTGTGGAAAGGTGTTATGAGAGGCATTTGTTCTCTTGATTAAAGCAGTGTGTCAGGGCAGGAATAGTTAATGTTGGAGGTGCTGCTTCCAAGCCCACCCACCAATAACATGGCAAAATAATACAGCTCTGCAGACCCTGGTTTTCTCAGAAGAGCAGGTGTGTTTTTTAAAAGTAAGAATAATGAAGTCAGCAGAAGACAAAGAAAGACATTTGGTGGGGAACAGAACTTCTCTTAAACCTCTGATGTGATTGACACACACAAGATAAAAAAATGTAGCAGTGACTAAGAGATGAAAGCCCTAAAAGGGACCAGGGGTGGAATGTAGACCTACAGGCAAGATCACACAATTTCCACGTGTTACTCTCATCAAAAGTCTATTTCACTTTGAAGTAGTCAGAGTCTGTAAGGGATTGAGGAGGTGTTGAAGAAAGGCATAACTGTGGATGTTGGAGGAAGTAGGTGTAGTTATAAAAAGGGATACATGCAGGATAACTGCTTTTGTGTTGGAAGTGTTCCTTTTGATGTTAACTTCTACATTTTGCAGATGTTGCCATTGGGGTTGTGTAATACAGTACCTTGCAGTAGTGTTTATTCTTTGCTACAAATGTGTGGGAATCTATCTTTTCTTTTTTGTTTTTTTTTTCCAGACAGTTTCTTTTCTTTAAGTAAAAGCAGTAAGTTTAATTAGTTAATACAAAGTTTTGGGTGGGGGTTAGGGTCAGCATAACTTCTAGGAGTCAAGAACAATTCATGTAGGAGAAGTAACCAGATGCTCCCTGTACACATCCCATTGTGCCTTCAAGACACTGAGCACAGAGTCCTCTGCCCAGCACCAGGCCAACTTCTAGCCAGCATTTGTATCTCAGAGATCCACAGGGCAAGGAGTCCCCATCCATACCTGCTCCACAGGCAGCTCCAGATCACAGCCACCTGAGAAGCTGCACTGGAGCCCAGGAGAGGCATTTGAAGGGACAAGGGTCTTTAGAAGAACCAATTGTGATGTGAAGTAAGCACCAGAGGCACAAAGGAGGCCAGGAAGGCCACAGTTGCTGTTCCCAGGAAGGTAAAAGGCTCAGGGCACAGACAGCGCAACCTCACAGAAGCAGATCATCTGAAGTCCAGGGCTGAGCCCTGCAGCAAGGACTATTAAACTGGAAACTTGTGGAACCAGCAGAGAAGTAGATACATAACATCTTCACTGAGGAAACAAGGGGAAGGGGCATGAAGGGCTCCCAATACCGAGTTGGTTCTCCATCTCTAGGACCAGGTATTTTGTAATGATAATCTTGAAATGGTCCACTAATTTCCAGAACCTTGAGTCTGTCCTACTGTATAACACCAGAGAATATTTCTGCCAGAGAATGGGGACAGGGGCTGCTGGCAGCATTCGCTCACCTGGCATAACTTGACAATCATAGAGGCTGCAGCCTTGTTATGAGTTGGATGGTCAGGAGTAAATCCCAGACTTATAACCATCCAGAGACTCTTGTTCTCATCCTATAGTAACCAGGTCTTACACAGGTCAGACTGACTGGGGCTAGCCCCAGGGGAGTAGGAGCCATAGTGAGGAGCCAGGCAGAGTTTCCTGTGTAGCCTTGGCCATCCTGGAACTTGCTCTGTTGACCAGGCTGGCCTCAAACTCACAGAAATCTGCCTGCCTCTGCCTCCTGAGTACTGGGATTAATGGCATGTACCACCACTGTCTGGCAAATCTATAATATCTTAATAAACATTACATGCTAAAATAAGCTCAGCACCCTGGCTGGTGTACTGTCTGTTGGGTTAGATGTTCTGTCGCTTGAAAAATACCTGAGAAAATAACTGTAAGGAAGGAAAGATTTATTTTGACTGGCGGCTGTAGAAGTTATAGTTCTTGACTGGCTGGTGCCATTGTTTCTGAGTCTCAATTGGGTCAGAACATCATGATGTAAGTGCCCATCTTTTGTCATCCAAGAAGAGAGAGGGGGAAGAGGGAAGTGAAGAGAGGGAAGGAAAACAGGAGATGAAGGAGAAGAAAAGGAGGGTGAAGGAGAGATGGAAGGGCTAGGGACAAGATAGTCTTCAAAAGCACATCCCCAATATCCATTTCCAACCAGCCTCCCAACCCAGCTCCCAAAGTTTCCACCAAACAAACCTTCAACACGAGACATTTCACTTCCAAACCTTAACAGCTGCGTAGTGTGAACATCTTATTTGGGGACCCATGGTCTAAGGGGAAGACAGATGCTTATGCAATAAATGCAAAGTCAAAATGAGCTTTAATTCAAGGCCAGGACATAATTGGTGTGATGGGAAAAGATGTCAATGCCTGGTCCGTTAATCATTTGTTTTGTTTTGTGTTTGTTTGTTTTGGTGAACTTAGATAAACTGACTTTACAGCTTTTATCACAAAGTATAAGGCTTTATAAAGCTATTTTGATCAAGTAGGAAGATGAATGCTTCCTAGTGTTCTTATTCTGTAGCTGTAACAATCAGAAAAGTGATGGAAGATGTCATTCTGTAAATATGTTTCTCTTATTGGTTAATGAATAAAGCACTGTTGGCAAACAGGAAGGCAAGATAGGCAGGACTAGGAGACAAGGAGGATTTTGGGAGATGTAGGAGAGGAGATTCAAGATGTAGAGACTTGAAAGAAGAGGTCTGGACCCTCTCGCCGGTAAGATAAGACCACATGGAAAGACTTAGATTGATGGAAATGGTTAATATTTAAGACAGACCTAGCCAATAAGAAACCCTAGTAATTGGCAGCGTTATATCTAATATAGTGTCTCTTTGTGTTATTTTGGGTTGACGCAGCTGTGGGACCAGGCTGGTGGGAAAACTACACTTAACAAAATGGCGCCTAACGTGGGGATAAAATCTTCCACTTAAAACTTAACAAAAGTTAAAAAAGGATTTTAAAAACAAAATAACTGCTCATAACAGAAAAGTGGGGCAATGGGACAGAACGGAGGCAGGAACAGACCACAAAGGTACTTCCAACAGATTTTTTGTTTAGATGCAAAAAGCTATTCAATAGAGACAGGCTAAACTTCTCAACAAATGGTGCTAGAGCAGTTTACACCTGAAGTATACAATACATTTAGTTTTTGTCCCTGGTTGCTGGTACAGAGCTAAATCTTAGAGTTTCTTGGCAAGAGTGCCATTTGTTCATCAGGAACCCCTTTCAAACACTTTATGTTGACAGAAGACTAGACTCAGGACTGAGCCCCCAGATTGCATCCGTATAGGGCATGGTCACTGGAGTATTACCAGATGAAAACTTGAAGCCCCTTCAGCTTAAAAACAGAAACAAATAAGAAAAACCCCCATTGATTTGGCAAGTGTGTGTGTGTGTGTGTGTGTGTGTGTGTGTGTGTGTGTGTGTGTATGTGCGCGCGCATGCGCGCGCACTCGCTGGTAGGGTGGTCTACCATCTTCACTCTCCCACTCAAATCTTTGCCACCATATTGATTTCATTGGATTGTTCCTGATTTTTTATTCTTCACAGTAAACCAGTCAACAGAGGCAAAGTGTGTTCCCTCCCGTGTTCTGTGAACTGTAATAGGAAATTGAGGGTCACACTAGTGAAGTGTGAGTATTGGTGTTTAAGGTGAAATCAAGTCCTTGGCTTGTTCAATTGCATTAGTTCTGAGTAGTATCAGAACTGGATTGAAAAATGGATACCTAGTTAGCTTTGGAAAACTGGTTGGTGTTGGGAAGGTGTGCAGTCTGAAGAAAAGATTCCAGCACCAGTGGTTGGGGGATGGGGATGAACTTCAATATAAATATATAAAAATAACTCAAAATTGATGATGAGATTAATTAAATAAATATAACAGATAAAACTATAAGACTTAAGGAAAAATATAGCAGCAAACTTTCAGGGCTTAGGACTCAGCATAAAGTTGCTAAACTTGACACTAAGAACATGGTCCATAAAAGGACATACTCATGAATTACACATCTAATTTAAAATCCTTTGTGAAGGACATAGGACACAATATACTGGAGAAAGGGTTTGCAAACTGTATCTGACAGCTTATAGGTAAATATACATAACATCTCTTGAAACTCAACATTCATTTAAAAACTAGAAAATTGGTACTTAAGAACAGATACTTAAGAGGACACATAGATGGCAAATCACCTTGAAAATATACATGCTCAATATTATTGGCTAGTAGGGAAATGGAAAGAAACTAAACTACAGTGTTATCAGCATATTTAGAACAGCTAAACGGCTGATAACCACCAAATGCTGGCAAGATTGTAGAAAAACGGATTCATATTTATACACTGCTGGTGGGAGTATATACTTGCAAAGCTCTAGAAAAGGTATGGCAGTTTTTCATTGGTGTAGTTTTTAACATTAAGCTTATGTGTACCTTATGACATAACAACTGCACTGTAGGCATCTATCTTCATTCAAAAGTGAATAATGTTCACACAAAAACCTGAACATGAATTTTATAGTGTTTAAAAAATATCAGAAGTTTGGAGGGAAAAAAAAAAGCCTAAAGCCCAACTGGTAAATGTTTAAACTTGGAATATTTTTTGAATTCTAAGCAATTAACGAGGAACAAACTATTCACACATATTAATGGATCTCAAAGTGAAAGAGTATGTCAAAAGGCCTTGCACTATAGGTTTACATTTATATGAAATCTCTAGGGACAAATATGCACCGAGGAACCACACATCAGGGGTAGCAGGTGGTCGAGGATGTAATTTTTAAAATGGAGGAGTGAAACAGTTTGGATTGTGGTATCCAGAATGGAACAAAAAGTGTTTTTATGTCTAAATAAGGAATGAAACCTACTCTGTGATACGCTGTTAAGCTGCACATTAAAAAAAATCAATCCAGATAATCAAGGATTTGGCAAGGTGTTTGAATTCGGTTTGTGTCTCCGACCTCCGTGCCTTCGCGCCAGTTTCTCCATCCCTGAATCTCTGCCCAGGGAGTTTCTCTTACAGTAGGTATTTAGCTCCGTCTGCCAGTACTGGGTCTGTGTACTTGTTTGTCTCTTGACTGTTCAGTATCTCGAGTCTCCATTTGTGCTTGGTCTCCATTTTTGTGTCTGTAGGTCTCATCTAAGTTTCTGTGTATCATCTCTGGACTTCTAGCCTCTGTCTTGTGTTTCTGTTTCTTAAGCCTGTATTTTCCGATCTTTGTCTCCGCCTCTCAGGTTCTGGTGGTCCTAGGCTCTTTTTCTTTTTTAGTTTTCCGTTTACTCCGTTGTCATGGCATCGGAAGTGACGTAAGCGCACGTGGCGCAAACATAGCCAGCCTTCCCTCTGATTGACTATCGATGCTGTCCAGCAGCTTCGCCCCTCCCAGGTCTGGCGAATGACCCGGCTGCATATTGGGGGTCGCGGTTTCCGGCGCTGTAGAACGCTCACGCGTGCCGCAGTGGGTCGTCATCGCCGTTCGGTGTTCGAGACTGCGGGAGCCCGTGGGGCAGCGCTGCGCAGCAGGTGGGTCGGGCGGCCCGGCGCTCTCCTACGGGGGCGGTAGGCATTCGGCTGGTGTAGAGGATCGGGCGCAGGGATGCCTGTCTTTTGTCGGCTGGGCCAGGAACGACCTTGGGGGGTCTCACATTGGGAGTGTGGTCCCAGGTGCTGTGTCCTAGAGGGGACTGAAGAGCCAAGGCCCTTGCTTGGGGATGTGGCCTCGAGCTGTGGTGCTTGAATTTGGGGCTGGGGTGGTAAGACTGGTGGCTCCCACGTGTGGAGCTGAGAAGGAGGCCTTAAGGCTTTGGATGGGAGTGTGGCCCCGGAACGCTGTAGGCGAAGGTAATGTCGCTAGGTGCTTTGTGGGACTGGCAGTGTGAGTGTGGCCTGGGATGGAGCAGCATCGGGGGTGTGGTTCTGATGTGTGGCTTTGGGAGTGCCACGTGTGGGGCTGTGGCTCTGGAATGCAATACGCTAGTGTTGTGTCAGGAAGGGCCGCCTGGGGGACACGTGGGATGGGCTGGACTTTTGGGGTGTGACAGAGGTGGCGGACAGAGGGCGCAGTACCACTGATTCTTAGATGTAGATTGGGGTAGAGTCCACACGACCCTTCAGGGAGGGAGACTGCAGCCGAGGAAGAGAGCAGGGGATTAGGAGAGAGTGGGTGCAGGTTCTGATGGGGGTGGGAAGTTCACGGAGGGGTAAGATGACTGTATAAAGGCCAGGGAAGGGCTTGGGCGCCCGTTTTTGTGTCCTCCTGAGAGGCAGGGCAGGAGGAGTATGGCAAAGTGTGTGTGCAGGGGAGGGCTCTGGGAGAGAGTCCGCTGGACGGAGGGGTAGCTAGGGACTTTACAGTGCAGGGGTCCTCTTTGTTAAGGGGGCGGAGGGTCCTTTTGGCCCTCTGTCTAGGGACCCCATTCGCAGTAAAGAGGTGCCTCTTAGGTGCTGTCCTGACTTGGAGGGTTTCGAGAGGAATAGAGAACACTATTTTCCTAGTGCTACCTGTGAAGGGGCAGAGGGTTGGCTTTTCAGAGAACAATTCCAAGGTCACAGAAATACTTCTTGTCTCCTGTCCAGAAGTCTACCCGTTAGTGTTTTGTCCCCTTTCCTTGCCTCTCCCTTCCTTGCCCATCACTTCCATGCCCAATCCTCTCCTCTTAGACCGGTCGCTCTTACATTGGTTTTAATTGCTTTTTGGAGGCCACATTCATTGAATGTTGTAAGATCATCCTTCCATATTCTAGTAAGGTCCTATGGAAGTTCCCTTTCCTGCTCTGTATTTCAGGGAGCCCTTCTTTCTCCTCATGTTTGGGTCTATGGTCCTGAGATTTTTTTTTTTTTTTTTTTGAAACCCAGGCTGGTTTGCTTAGGACATTTGTTTGGCTCTGTGTGACCTTATATGAACATATATAGACTATATTCTTGGCAGGGGCCACAGAAAGCAACTCTTAATAATGATCCCTTATGTATTCTTTTGCACACTTTTAAGGGTACACTTGTACCTTGTGACTAGTTCCTGCTGTCCCTGTGAGATTAGTGTTCATGGATTAGCATCAGATCGTAGTGGTTAGAAAAGATGGTATTTTGTTGACAGGGCCTGAGAAGGATTTCTTTTCAGCTAAGGCAAGAGCCTGCAATGAGGATTCCTTAGGTGCTTAAAGTCAGCCTTGGGATTCCCCTAGCTCAGCCATCCATCCACTAGTTTTCTTTTTTCTCAGTTTCAGCATTTCATGCCCAGAATAATAAGTCCTTGTAGCAGTGTAACCCGGTCTAGGGTCAGGTGAAAGTATGCTTAGGATTAAGTCTCTTGAGATCCCCAAGATGGCCTTATCCTCCTGGTCCTGACTATTGAGGCTGTCTGCCAGGTGAGGCTGTTGCCTCTTGTTGCCATAGGAGTCTTGTTTTCAGGCAAAGGCAATGGGGACAGATAGTTCTTGCCTATTCCCAGGGGTTGGCAGGGTCCTCCACTGATTAGGCTGTCGGTTTATCTTACTTTTACTTGATCCCTTTTGTTGCAGGGCCCCATACCTCTTCTGTGTTCAGAGCAGGCCAGGTGGGGGAAATGGGTCCCAAATAGTTAGCTGAGGGCTGATGGGCTGCCCTAAAAGAAGCAGAGGTGATGGTAATGTGATTACCACTGTGGTGAAGCAGATGTGGGGAGGACCGGTCAGAGGCTCTAGGTAGGGATCTGGAGCAAGAAGGATGGAGCAGCGGTGTCAGTTTACAGGTAGAACCCTGACCCCTAGCACTCACCCAGTCTGTGATTGGTTTCCCTGCCTACTCCTTGGGTTTGTTTGCTTTTTGTCTCTACCCTTAGAGGCTTGTGAAGGTGACAGTTTCTGACAATCTGAAGATGACATGAGCCCCCAGCAACAAGAAATGCATTTTACAAAAGGTATAGTGAACAAATACAGAAGCCAAAGGTGTTGGGCCCATAGTGACCTGTCTATAAATAACTGTTCTCCTGGGGCTCAGATTTCAATGTGGGAGACAGGCAGTGCAGATATAAAGTAGTATTGAGGTGTGTGTAAGAGGACATGCAGGAAATGAGGACCTTGAGAGATTGAAGAGATTGAAGAGTCCAGCCCTGTAAGAAGTGAGAAATGTACTGTAGGTACATGGATTAGGTAGGGAGACAGTGGTGGTGTTAGCTGTGGCCACAGACAGATTTTTTTTTTTTATTTACTCAAATTTGTTTTAGAAGAAAAACTGTTTTTTTTTTTTTTTTTTTATGGTTTTGCCAAGGACTTTGCTAGTACTGGGTTTGGGTGGTATTTTTAGGTTTATTTATTTTATGTATGGCAGTGTTTTGTCTTCATGTATGTGGCACATGCATGCCTGGTGCCCTCAGGTCAGGAGAGGGCATCAGATGCCCTGAAACTGTGATAAAGGATGGTTGTGAGTCACTGTGTAGGTGCTGGGAGTCCAATCTGGGTACTGTACAGGAGCAACAAATGCTCTTAAATACTGAGCCTTCTCTCCAGTCCTGAGTTTTAGTTGTTTTAATGGGAAGAACAATGCTCCACCTAGGTCTTTCTTGTTTTGGGGAACTAAAGTCCCAATAATACATCTTAGATGATAAATTGACATTGTATTTTGGGGATAAATCCAATTGTGATGTGACCTATATCATATATACAATATACATAGTAAGAATGAATTTACTGATATTATATGGTATATTCATCCAGGTTTATAATTGAAATTGTTCTGAAATTTTTCATATTCATCTTATCTATGACTTAAAAAATCCCCTATTATTTACCATCTTATATAAAGTTTCCCTTCCTGATTTTTTAGTTTTAATGTATATAGGTAAAAGTCTAGAATTCTATTAACAGTGGAGAGCAGATTGCTTAGAAATAATTCTGCATGAGACGTGGGTATTGTGGGTACATGGTTGTATTCAGAAACCCTCTTTTATTCTCCTGTGCCTGAGTGTTCCATGGATGGGGTCTCACTATGTGGGCATCTGTTTTGTTAATGTCCTCTGCTTTTCCTTAGGTTCTGGTAATACTGACCTCTTCTGGGTACCTTGTTATCCTTCCCATCTCTGCTGAGTTCTTGGCTAGACACAGTTGCATTTCTGTGGAAGCCTGGGAAATGCTGCCATTGGAGAGGGCACTGGTCTCCCCTAGAAGCTCCCCACCCAACCCAGAACCACCTACTTTGCAGTCAGAAGATAGATTCCAATGGGAAAAGCCTGGCCAGCAGGAGGAATCCAACCAGGAGGAAGTACTCATTAAGCAACAGGAACCTGGCCAGCAGGATAAATCCATCCAGGAAGAAGAACCCATCCAGTTGCTAAAACTCAGTCAGAGGGATGATCCCAATCAGGGAGAAGAATCCAGTCAGCAGGATAATCTTCCCAACCAGAGGGAAGAACTCAGTGAGAAGCAAGAACCCAGCCAGTGGGAAGGACCTGGCCAGGAGGATGTACCCATGCAGCAGGAAGAACCTATGAAGCAAGATGGGCCTTGCCAGTGGGAAGAATTAATGCAGCAAGATGAACTCATGCAGCAGGAGGAGCCCATGCAACAAGACAAACCCATCCAGCAGGAGGAGCTCATTTACCAGGAGGAACCTATCCAGCAGGAAGAACTCATCCAGCAAAAGCCAATTCAGCAGGATAAATTTATCCAACAGGAAGAACTCATCCACCAGGAGGAACCTGTCCAACAAGAAGAACTCATCCAGCAGGAGGAACTTATCTTCCAGGAGGAAACTATCCAACAAGAAGACCTCATCCACCAGGAGAAGCCCACTCAGCTGGAACTCAACTGCCAGGAGGAGCACATCCATCAGGATGCTTCCCAACAAGAACTCATCCATCAGGAGGAGCACATCCATCAGGATGCTTCCCAACAAGAACTCATCCATCAGGAGGAGCACATCCAGCAGGATGCTTCCCAACAAGAACTCATCCATCAGGATGGTTCCATCCAGCAGCCCGAAGAGTTGATTCAGCAGGATAAGTCCATTCTAAAGGAAGAATTCATCCAGCAGGAGGAGCCCATTCAGCAGGATATGTCCATCCAAAAGATAGATTTTATTCAGCAAGAGAAGCCCAGACAACAGGAAGAGCCTAGCCAGCAGGAAGAACCCAGCCTACAGGAAGAGCCTAGCCAGCAGGAAGAACCCAGCCATCAGGAAGAGCCTCGTCAGCAGGAAGAGCCTAGCCAGCAGGAAGAACCCAGCCAACAGGAAGAGTCTAGCCAAAAGGATCAACCCAAACAACAGGATGAATCTAGTCACCAGGAAGAACCTAGCCAGCAGAAGGAAACAGAAACCATCATTGAGAAATCTGCTGCTGACCTTGAGTTTTCCCGCTTGCGCTTTCGGGAGTTTGTCTACCAGGAGGCAGCTGGGCCTCACCAGACTCTGGCCAGGCTTCATGAGCTATGTCGCCAGTGGCTGCGGCCCGAGGCCTGCTCTAAAGAGCAGATCCTGGAGCTCCTGGTTCTGGAGCAGTTCCTGGGCATCTTGCCAGACAGGGTTCGTCCCTGGGTGGTAGCCCAGTATCCTGAAAACTGCAAGAAGGCTGCCTCCCTGGTAGAGGGTCTCTCTGACATCCTGGAGGAGCCAGGTGAGGCTGCCACCCCAGAAGAAAGCATGCCTTAGAGGATACGGGCAGGAGGTCCTGGAAGGATTGGAAATCTGCAACATAGAGTTCAGACCCCAGCCGTGGCTTTCCTGAGAGTGTAGTTACACCATGTGTTAAGGGGCACAGAAACAACCATCCCCGAGCTGGTAAGGGAGCTCCTCAGTCACCAGGGATTGGAACCCCACCTCTCTGCCCAGTGGCTTCTCCATCAGGCTTGCCTCATGGACTAGGACAGCTGCCTTGGGTTCCTGCCCTCACATTTGTTTTCCAGATGTTAGAAAGGAAGAGAAATGGAGGGCAATCAAAGGCAGGTACCAGGCTCCTAAAAAATAGGTAAATATTCTGGGTGCATTGGTAGCTGGAGGTTTCCTCCATGTCTAAGGGTGGGGCCTGAGAGATGGGTGGTGATGGTGTCTGGGAGCCTAGGGGCATGGGTCATACCTTGGGTTCATACCAGGCCCATTGTGGATTTGCTGTGTGGCTGTTATCATGTGTCTCAACTTATTGGAGTCACTATTGCCTCGATTATACACAGGGATAATGTTATGTTCCCCAGTTGGGTCATCATCTTCATTCAGCGAGGGAGTCTATGAGAGGTGTCCTGAGTCCCTGCTGCTACCACGTGGGTTGTTGAGTCCCAGCAGAAACCTAAGACCTAGGAACATCCTTGTACGCCATGATACTTGTAAGTAGCAGCAGTTCTCTAGCCTCAGCTGGCCTTCATTGAGGAGATGGATAGTAGTCTGTGGTTGGGAAAGGGAGGATGTGGGAGAAGCAGCCTGAAAGCCAGGGGGAGGTCAGGTAGAAGGCAATGATATGTTTACTGTACTTGGGGCTTGTTTCTGTAGATCATTGTGTATGCTAGATGTGTTGTTATTTTTTGTGCTCAATTTGTCTTGCAAATTTTGTCAGCTTCATATGGCTATCAACCAAGAAATAATTTAATTGTAGATATAATTCAATACCAGCATAGGAGGTGCCCATTAGCAGCATGAGTTAAAATCTCAATACTACCCCCAATTTTGTTTATCTCCTTATTCCATCCTGGAGAATGTCCTTTCATGTCTTTCTCCACATCACCCATGTGTACAGGTCTGTAGGACCATGGTGTACTTGTGCCCTCTCATTTGCTACTTAAATAGGGCAGCTGTGGTCAAAGTTTTGGTGCCTCAGCTGCTCAGCATTCCATATACTCAGCCTTTCCAATTTGCTTTCTAAAAATGGGCTACAGTATCATGGCCTTATTGTGGGTATTCTAGCGTACATGGCATGGTATTCTAACAACCACTGAATGGAGGGCATGTACACTTTAACATTCATGTGATTATCCAAAACCTTTGTGATACATTAATGCTAGTGTAGGAGGGTGCCTACTTGCCTTGTGTGTTGTTTAACTTTTCTGTCAATCTAGTTGGCACAAAAAAGGAGTCCTTCCTTCGTGATCTGAATTGCATTTCTAGGGTCACTGATTAACTTCAACATCTTTTTTTTTCTCTTCAAATCAGGGTTTCTCTGTGTAGCCCTGGACACCCTGGCATTCACTTTGTAGACAGGGCTGGCCTCAAACTCAAGAGATCTTCCTGCCTTTGCCTCCTGACTGCTGGGATTAAAGGCATGCACCACCACCACCACCCAGCTGTCTTCATGTTTTTTTATTGTGTCCACCGTGCTTTGTCAATTGGGAATAAATGCAGTGTTCATTAAGCTTTGGGACCTGTGACATGTGCAGGAGGAAGCCTTTCTATATTTGTCCTGAGGTGTGTGTGGGAGGCAGTGGGATATGTGTATTCTGGAGATACACAGCCACTGAAAACTTGTCTCCTCAGCTCCCCTTCTTCCAGCCTGGCCTACTCTGGAATCTGTGCATCTGGATGAAGAACATCCAGGAGAAAAGAATGAAGAGGCTAATTCTACCACAGCTGAGCCAAAGGTGGGTAAAGGAGCCACTGCTAGCCCTGGGAGGCTGATTTTGCCCAGCCACTCACATGGTCTTTCCCTTCTGAGTGTTGTTCTTCTCTCAGTATTAATACTCTGTCATAGCAAAGGATTATGGACCCAAACATCTTTAATGTTGTGGCTAAGAATGTTGCCCTTGTGGAAACTCAAGGCTAAGGAAGGACATTGCTTCAGTGTAACTTGGGGTAAGTCAGAGCTGCTGTTTCAGGAACCATTATCATTTTCACAGGAGCCTCTACAGTCAGAATGTGAACACCTGGACTCCATAGAGGATAGTCTGGCCAGTTACAGCAAGCTGCTCCTGTGGGGTGAGACCCAACTCCCATTGGCTCACGATCCACCCTGCGTCCTCTTCCAGAACTGTTAGCATGGAAGATTCTGACCCTGTCTCAGGACCTGTAGTTGGGACACCAAGGGTGATTTAAGTTTTTGAAGCTGAGCATGTTTTCAGAGTCTTCGAACTAGCATTTGTTTGCTAAGTTCCCCACTTGTCTAAGCCCTGGGGCTTTGTTTGAAGCCTTGGCCTGTGAGAACTGAAGTGTCTGGATTTGGAAAGGCCTCCTGGTTCCAACCCTCTAGCACCCCCACCTTGCTTCAGAGCTGAGCCTGGGAATGATCTTTCACTGAAGTTCTTTGTAGTGAGTCTCTTATCTAGACTCCTGAGGTCTTTTCTGAGTTCTAACTCTAAATTTTAGTTTTATTGGTACTGGAGATTGATCCAAGATCTCATAAATGCTTGGCTACTGAGCCCATTTTATGCTTTATCTTCAGCTTTGCCCTCCTCTGTGGACATTCCCCATTTCCTACCTGGTCATAGGCAGCCTCCAGCCCCACATAAGATCTTTGCTTCTGCTGCCTTCATTAGAAACCTCAGCTTTCTAGGGGCTCTGACTAGAGGTCAGCTTTGGTGGTGGTGAGGGACAGACAGGAATTGCTCTTGTGCAGAGAAAAAAGTAGTTGCAGTGTTGGTCCCAGAGACCCAACAGGACATGAAGCCTCTTAGCTTTCTTTGTGCTTCCTTTGCTTTCTTTCTTTCTAAAACTCAGGGTGTCAGTTTTTCCAGGCTGGTACATCCTCCATGCTGGACACAGAGAAACCAGAGGAACCCTGTGTGGTGGAAGAACTGCCAGGAGGCAGCCTCTCAGGTGAGATTGAGTTAGGTGGTGATAGACAGGGGCCTGGTTGGGTCATAAAGGGAACACAGAATTTGTGATGGCACTCCTCATACTTCTGTTAGCCTCAGCGGAGACTCTAGCTTTGGCTTCATTTTCCTATCCACTGTGTGGGGACAAAATACCTTTTCGTTATTTCTTGCTGCATAATGAATACCTCTAAAACATCTCCCAAAAGACTACACATTTGTATTCTGTCAACTGACTGAATTAAACTCTGTAGTCCTTCTACTTCTTTTTGTGTGAGGGCCACACACAAAATCACCATTATCCAGAGGCCTATCTAGGGCTCAGATGTCTGAATGGTCTCCTACACACTTCCTGGATGACACTGGCTCTCAGTGGAGCTGAGTTGAGGCTGTGGACATTTTCTTGTCACCTCTCCAAAGGGCTGTCTTTGGCTTTCTCACAGATGCTGGTAGGTTTCATGGGGAGAATCCCAGAGGATAAGCACATACCATACCTCTGCATGTTTCATGTAGATGGTATTCTGTTCCAGTGGCCACAGTTGACTCCAGGGTCAAGCCAGAGACTATGGTAGCTCATTGAGGGTCGTGGGTATAACTGAATGATTTGCCAAGGCTCCTTTGGTCCTTACTGGTGACAGATATGTCCCCTGAATCCTCATAGTTCTTTGCACCTTGCACCCTCCACGGCCAGGTTACCTCAGTCAGAAAGGCTGCTTCATATCTGAATGTACCACAGCAGGAAGAAGGCTCCTCCTCACCATTGGAATTTCTGACCAGGATAGAGTCACATGGTCATCTGAACCTCCAAACACCCTGGGAGTGATGGTCAGCAGTGAGCTCAGCAGGCATGCAGATTGGAAGGGGCAGGAATAGATAATGGGGATTGTGAGGCTTGAGATGCTGCACTCAGGCACTATGTGATGTCTGAGTTGTAGAGAGGGTTAGGATGTGCATGTCACTGTTCTTATCTGATGCCCCCCCCCCCCCAATGCTCAGTCCTGTGAGCCTAACAGTTTATATTCTTGATTTCTGCTAAAGTCAGTTTCTGTCTTGGCCTGGGAAGTAGGACTGACATCTTGACTTTGTTTCAGACAGCACTAGGCAGCAGGAAAGCAAAGGAAATGTGTGTAAGGAAGTCTCCATGGGGGAGACACTGATGGAGAGTCTTTCAGGGGATGTTCCTTCAGTAGATACTGCCAAAGAGGAGGAACAGCAACCTCAGAAGGCTCTGGAAGCTGAGGATGAGGATTCAAATCCTGCCAGTCCCCAGAGACAATCAGTTATCCAGCAGTCAGTCCAGGACAAGGATACCCCACATCAAGGCACTGGGACAAAGAGGCCTCATCCAGATGATGAGGAGGAAGAGGACCCCGAGTGTCCATCCAGCACCAGCAGCTACAGGCTGCCATTTGCTGCAGGGAAGGAGCTTCATGTGGATGGCCATGATTCCAGGCAGGACCCAGGAACTTCTGCTGCAGGATGCCCTGCCTCTGATGAGTGTGATGCATCCCAGGGGAAGCCCTACACATGTAGCGAATGTGGGGAGGCTTTTGCATGGATCTCAAACCTTATGGAACATCACAAGAGGCACAACACTGAGATGTGCCATGTAAGCCAGGACTCCTAAGAACCCTTTCAGTTAAGCTTGGCTGTGGGTCAAGCACAAGAGTCACATACAAAAAAAAAAAAAAAAAGTATGCCCAGAGCCCCTCTGCCATAAGCAAAGTTCACTGGTGAGAGAATTCACAGCTCCTAGTGTGTGGGTGGTTTTCCCTGTACAACCTTAAGTGTAAGGACGAGCAACTAACTCTGCTGTGAGTATCCCATGACATGACAGTTGCAGCATGAGTAATCTTAAGGCTCATGTGTGGTGTCCTCCTGTGGTATCCATGGGCACATCTGTGCTTACTTTCTGGATGCTAATGTGCTGAAAGCAACTGAAAATGGGCGTGGCCCACAGGAAGCCCTCATTTTAGGAACACACCTTGGGTTAATGTCCTATCCTGTAAGTTATTGGATGTGAGGGAAAACTCATTTCTGTGTGTTTTATTACCACATGTACTCTGGTCATTTGACATTGTACAAAGTGTTGAGTTGTCTTAAGTATGCGATCTGTTGGCGCTTTCTTGAGCTTTCCTTGCCTCAGTTGCTTCTCCTTGAGCTCCCTGTTCACACATAATTCCTGCCATCTGGCCTTTTTGTAAATATGTGATGTCAGGTTTATTTCTGAATCCTCAAGAGCAAAAACTTTCTGAGTTCAAGTCACATGTCTTTTAATATATGGAGTTGTTTGCAAAGATCACAAACAGTGCTAATTTCAGACTGTGAGTTTCAGCCCATTAGTTGAAATCCAGTTAGTGGATGGTCACTGGCATTACAAAGCAATGAAGTAGAATAAAGTAGGTTAGAATGCAGTATGTCTTAAGGCAAGTATTTTTTTGTCAAACTTCTCAGCTGTGTATCTAATATGAGAGCTGGCTACCATGTTAAATGTATTTATTAAGGGTTATGATCAAACCAGGTTTAAAATACTAACAAAGGTTAAAGAAATGATCTGTATCTAAGCTAAGGGAACCAAATGTGGCCTACATAGGTGATCTTGTGGTTTTGCTTTAACTTGAGATTACAACATGTGTCTCTTTCTGTGTCTGAGGAGGCAATTTATGTGACCCCCAAATCAGAGGCTTACCCTAATAAAGTATTTCTTCATTCATATTATAGCTTATTGTTTTGTGATTGTGCAGCTGCTTCTTGGAGTGTTAGTGACAAGGACAGTCTCCTCCCTGCAGTGAGTCTAAGATCTAGATCACCCCTGCTGTGGCTTTCTTTCTATGGGACTCTTAGAACATGTGGTTCTGTTCCCTTTACCTGGGAGAAAACTCAAATGTCTTTTACCAAGCCTTAGGACAGTGGTTCTCAATCCCCTATCCATCTATTTATATTACAGTTCATGACATTAGGAAAATTACAGTTATGAACTAGCAACAAAATAATTTTATGGTTGGGGGTCAGCACAAATGAGGAACTACACAAAAGGGTCACAGTGTTAGGAAGGTTGAAAACCAGTGCCTCAGAGAGAAGTGTATGAATGGCCTCATCACCTGGAAAGATCCTGGTACTGCTTGTTTAGGTGATTCCCTCTGCTAAGCTGAGCTAAACTTTGTTCTGATGAAAAAGTCTACACCTGTTTTCCTAACTCAACTGCAAGTACAGACCTGTCAGCCTGTTCTCTCCTTCTTTGTCACTGAGATTTTCAGTCTCTTCAGTTTCTTCTGTGTAAGTGAGCCAGTGGGAGGTCTGTGTCTTCCTGTTCTGAAGTTGAACTTCCAGGAAAGGCACACAAATAAAAAGAGTGTAAAGGGTATCTCTGCACTCCTTACCAGATCTGCTATGCCTAACATTTTACTCAATGTGCCCATGCTTTACATGTGTACATACTTCCTCTTCTGTCTTGGGAGTGTGTAATGCCCATGTGTCTCTTGTGATACCTGATTTCCTCACCTGTTTGGAGTGTTTAAGCAATATGTGAGGAGATACTTTGTGATAAGTATCCTACTCGTAATCAAAGTTCTAGCCTGATCTAGGCATTGATAATTGCCTAGATCAAGTCCTTACCATGAAATGTACATGATTCTCCCTCCATGTTTATCTGGGGTTCCCAGCATTCTACAAACTCACTCTTTTGTTCCCTGCTTTGTTACTGGAATGGACCATAGATTTCTGAAGCCGTATGTATTTTTCAAGTAGATTTAGGTCCAAAAGCCCATTGAGCCATGTAAACTAATCTTTCCTGTAGCCACCTAAGGAAAAAGCAGGGAAAGGATGAGTCATGTAACAAAGTGGGTCAGAGGAGCTGAACAAAGGACCAGCAATCAACTGCTTGTCTTGTAAGGTGGGTACATGTGTCCAGTTAGTACCTGAAATGTAGCTTCAATGAACTGATATGCTGCAAGTGACCAGCACATTAGGTTTCAAAGGTAGCCTATACATAAGTTTTGTATGTCCGAATGGCAACATGGAGTGTACAGGGGTAAATACAGGGGCATATATTAAACTAATTGCACCTGTCTTTTGTGGGGTTTTGTAGTTATGTAGGTTTGGATTTTGCTTATTTTTTGTGGTCTTTTTTTGAGATAGGATCTCACAGCTCAGCCTTGCCTCAAATTTGCCAAGTAACTGAGGATGAGCCTTCTGTCTCTGATCCTCCTGTCTTGATCTCCCAAGTGCTGGGATTATAGGCCACTAACTAGGCTAGTTGTGATATTTAAATTTTATTTTTTTTTAGGTAGTCTCTCTCTTTCTCCCCCTTCCCTCCCCCTCTCTATCTATATATATCCATCCCATGCTGGCCTTGAGTTTGTGATCCTGCTTCTCTGCTTGCACAGTGCTGGGATTATATTTATCAAATGCAAACCCTTGAGGTGTGTGTGTGTGTGTGTGTATTTATGTATGTATGTATAGTTACATTTAGAACAATTAGGCTACCATACAACATGTATCATACATGTGTAGCTCAGTTTTGTTTTGTCCCATTTGGGGCTCAAATCCTGGGTTATGTGGTGCTCACTAGGCAAGCACTCATGCATATATGATACATTTCCAACCTTTACAGTGTTTGAGGCAGGGTCTCAGTATATAACCCAAGCTGGCCTTGAACTTGGCAATACTCTATCTCAGCTTTCCTAATGCTGGGATTACAGGTATTTGCCACCACATCCCACATTTAAAACTTTCAATTCCAAAAAGGCATCTCACAGGTATACCAAAGAACAGTGTTGGAAGATTCAAACATGTCCCATTCCAAGAGAAACTAAAGAATAGTTAATTTGTATCTTAGCACTATGATTATTAAATAAAATTGTTTGATGTAAACACTACTGATGAGAAACTTCAGAATAGTAAGAAATTTATATCCTAGCACCATGATTAACAAAATAATATCATCTGATTTAAACATTACTGATAGTTTAGGACAAGTCACCATTTATAGGTTGTGGATTTTAGAAAACAAGTTGTGGCCTTGTTTAACAAAATATCGTGGACTTTCAAGTTAAATATAAAGACAAAGTGTTGGGGGCTAGAGAGGTGGCTCAGTGGTTAAGAGTACCAGCTGTTCTTTCCTGAGTTCAATTCCCAGCAACCACGTGGTGGCTCACAACTATCAGTAGTCAGATCTGGTGCCCTCTTCTGTCATGCAGGCAGAACACTGTATCCTTAACAACAACAAAAAACTCCCAAAATCAAAGTGTTGAAGCTAAATATTAAAATGAGCTTTCAGCTGGTGGTGGTGGCACAGTCATTTAAACCTAGCACTGGAGGCAGAGCCGGTGGATCTTAGTAAGTTCAAGAGTGAGTTGCAGGACAGGCTCTAAAGCTATACAGAGAAACCCTGTCTCGACGAATCAAAACAACAGCAAAAAAGCAAAATCACAAAACCAAAACAAAACAAAGAACCAATCCCCCCCCCCAATAAACCCAGGAGTTTCAAGTTGAATGAATATAAAAGCAAAAGTTTACCACACCTAAGAATCTGTGAGGCTCCATGTAAGTAGTCTGAAATTTTCTCAGACAAAGCTTTTAAGTTTTATTGCATCTTAGCTGATTTATTGTAATATTATTAAGATACCTAGATTGATTTCTGTTTTTACTAGGCTGATACTTTGGAATATGGAACTGAAATCTGGTACTGCCTGATAAGGGTATACTTTTTAGCAATTTATTAAAAAATTCAGCTATGTGCTAAGACAGTCAAGTATTAACAGAAATTCCATGAAAATGCTATTTACTTTAGAGACACTTTGCTGTTGTATTTTCTAGGATAAGCAGAGTCAACATGAACTATTCCTAAGCAACACTTCAAGAGTAGGATGTGCAATAATAAAAGTCTGACTTCATTTAGTTCTTTCAAGTTTCTCATCATTTTGAATAGTTCTATTTGAAATATAATGACTCTGTGAACGCAAATGAAAAAAAGAACTACTTGTTCAATTTCTTCTTTGTAGATACTAGAATACATTGAACATTCAAGGTTGATGAACCTCAGTGTGGATGGTGTCCACATTTTCTTACTGTTTAGATGTAGAGAGCTGCGAAGTGCCACGCCTTAAAAGATGGCGCTGGCTTCCGCCTTCCACTTTCCCGATAGTGAGTGCTCTCTGTATTAAACAATTCCATATTTGGCTAAGGCTGAGAATCTGGCTTGCTTCCGTGTATGTGGACCTGTCTGTTTTTGTTTTTCACCGCATGGCATTCTGGGGTTGACTGCCCAAGGGCTTTTAAGCTGTGGGCTGGGCTGCCCTGGAGTCAGAAGATTGTACAAGGTTCCTGAATAAACTGCTTAAAGAAGAGTCTGAGCGTTGCATTTTCCTTGCTGGTCAAGGTAGAAGTGACATTTAGATCCAGGGATGACTTTGAACTTTATGGTCACTGTCATTTCTGAGACCTCTGAGGATGGTGTGGTACCTGACAGCTTATGTATATTTGTGTTCTCATGATAATGATAATGGTGAGTCTAGTACTGGGTGGGCTGGCTTAAGGCTTGCCATGTGGAGTAGGTATGAGTTCTATTGGTGTCCTGTGGATCCTCTGGTGCTGACTAAGATGGATGCTCTGACACTCACAGGGCATTTCCCAAGTGTTTATACTGGCCGAGTGATGAGCTGTGCCTGAAGATTTCCCATACTGATTGCACCCATAAGGCTTTTCCTTGGTGTGAATCCTCTGATATTGTATAAGGGCACTCTGGCTGACGGCTCTACACTCACTACTTTCATAGAGCTTTTCTCGTGTTTCCTCTGATGCAGAATGAAGGGAGCAAGCTGGGTGTAAGTGTGCTCCATTCATTGCATTCATAAGGTTTCCCCCCTTAGGAATTTGTTGTTTTGAGCTGTGGCTGAAGGCCTTGCCCCAGTCACTGCATTCATAGTGTTTCTCCCCTGTGTGGATTCTCTGATGCCGAGTAAGGTAAGTGTTCTGCCTAAACGCCTTCTCACAGTGGCTACACTCACAGTTTCCCTCCTGTGTGTTTCTGTTCATGTTGGCTGAGAGAAGAGCCTATGACTGAAAGGTTTTCCATACTCTTTGCATTTGTAGACTTTCTCTCCAGAATGAATCCTCCAGTGCTCTGTCTGGAGTGTGCTTTAACAGAAGGCCTTCCCATACTTACCGCACTCTTTTCTTTGTGGGGGTCTCTGATGCTGAATCAATGGTGCGATCTGGGTGAAGGCTTTGCCCCATTCATAGCATACATAGGGCTTCTTTCCATTGTGATTTTGATGGTGTTTGGTCAGCGCTATGGTTCAGGGCACTGCCACATTCCTAATGATAGGGCTTCTCTTCATTGCAGATTCATAGGTGCTATACCTATGTGGATAATTGCTGAAAAGCCTTCCTGAATTCACTACACTCAGGACTTCTGAGTCTGCTTATGCTGGTTGAAGGGGATCTGAAGCTGAAGGATTTCCCACATTGACTATACTCATATGGCTTCTCATCTTTGTCAGTTCTCTGGTGCTGTATTAGTGGGGCAATCCGGTTGAAGGTCCTTCCACATTGAGAAGAATATTTATATGGTTTCTCACTGGTGTGGATTATTTAATGTTTGGTTAGTGCAGAACTGTTTGGGAAACATTTCACATTCATGACATGAAAGAGGGCTTCCTTCTCCTGTTATTTGGTGATGTCCATTGAGTGTTGAACTGTGACTGAAGGCCTTTAGACATTTCTGGCATTTGTAGAGTTCCTTTCTGTTTTCTTTTATTAGTTTTTGATTGATCATTTGAGTTCAGTTTCTCCCTTCCCAAGTGTACCCACATGTGTGTTTGTGTAGGGGTCTTGGCTAAGAGATCAGTGCCCAGACTTAAGTTTTCCTCAGCCTTATTCTTTTCTTTTGTCTAAGTGGGTATTTTCTCAGGAATGAAAATCACCTGCCTCACTTAACCTCTCCTACCTGCTTTGTCAGGAACCGAAGTGTTCTTATCTTTGATGTGCCACACACAACCCCCAGTTTTCCCAACAGAAAAAATACTACTGGATAATTTTCTAGAGATGCTTTGTTTTGGATCTGAAAATATGTTTTCTTGTCTGATTTCTAAATCGGAAAGAAAAATAGAAATACCCTTAAAACCCTTTCTAAGAGAAAAGAGTTTGTGTGGCATGTAGTTTGGGTGAGTTTGTATGTGTGTGTGAAACATGGAATGGCTTGGTGTTTAAAAATACTTGCTCTTGCAGAGGACCTAGGTTTAATTTCTATCACCCACATGTTAGCCCGCAACTATGTATAACTATAGTTCTAGGGAATCCAATGCCCTTTTCTGGTCTGTTAGCACCATGCATGCACACAGGACACCTACATGCTTGCAAGCAAAACACTAATATACATAAAATTTAAGTTTACATATTTATAAAGGTTTTAGCCAGAATGGAGGCACATACTTGTCCTCCCACTATGCAAGAAGCTGAAATAGTAGGATTGAAAGTATTAAAAGTCTTTGGGTGGTGGCATACCCCTTTAATCTCAATGTCCAGGAGGCAGAGGCAGTTAAATCTCTGAGTTTGAGGCTATAGAGTTCCAGGATGTCCAGGACTACAAGAGAAACCCCGTCTCAAAACAACAACAACAAGAACAAGTTTTGAAAGTCTGAGGCCTGCTTAACTACATAGAAGACACCTCAAAATAACAGAAAAGTTGAACTGTTTTGTGAATTAAGAAACAGGATTTCTACAGGGCAGAGATTCTGTCCACTTTGTCAACAACTGTACCCTAGTCATAGCAAGTGCTTGGCAGACATACTATGTGAACTGATAAGGGATCACTGATCAAACAATAAAACTACTCATTAGTATTTACCACAGTCTATTCATTTTCTTCGCACTTATCAAAATCTATAATTTACATTATTATTTATGTAATTGTATGACCTCTCTGACTAATCATTAATTCTGCAAAGATGGTAACTCATATCAAAATGGGTATATGGTGGTTTGGATACAGCTCAGTGGTAGAGGACTTGCCAAGGATGCGCATGGCCCAGCCCCATGTAACTCTAGTTTCAGAGGATCTGATACCCTGTTTTTTACTCAGCCAGCATCTGTCACTATGGCATATATTCAAACAGATACACATACTTAAATAAAACTGAAACACAATCCAGGTTTTCTTCAAGAACAGTTAAGTGCTGTTAACCACTGAGCCATTTCATGAGTCCCTCCTTTGCCCTTTCTGCCATATGGTGCAGCAATGTGCCCTCACAACCATGGGGCCAATGTATCTCATTCACCTTGTGTTTCTCTGTTTCTGGTATTTTCAGGTCTGGTCTGTGACTTACTCAAATTTATTTTATTTGGTATCCCTACAATTAAATGAAGTTCCCGAAGCCCAAGATATAGTGCAGTGCAGGCATTTGCTTTTAAATGTAAGCCATGCACCTGTAGTGATACATTACTTACGATTTATTAAAGCTTCACTGAGGATTCAGAAAAAGCAAAGTCAGCCATAAGCTATAGAAGCCAGCACACCTTTTATGCCAGCAGCCAGAAGCTAGGAGGTGGTGGTACATACCTTTAATCCTAGGACTCAGGATTAAGAAGGATCTCTTAGAATTCAAGGCCACTCAGATTTCCACAAGATTGAATCAGTCTAAATGAGAATTATAGCTCACACTTTTCGTCCCAGCACTAGATGGGTATAAAAGATAGAAGCAGAGTCTTCAGTATAGGACTTTCCTTCTCTAGTCACACTGAGGAGAGGCTACAGTCTGAGGCTTGGTGAGAGTTCTTGGAGACAGGATCAGCCCAGTCAGCTTCAGGTACAGGTAAGAAGCTAGTGGCCAGCTGCTTTGTTTTTCTGACTTCAGCTTTAAGTTTGAACCCCAATATCAGTCTCTGGATCTCTTATTTTTCGTGTTACACACACCTGTTTTTAATTCAAAGTCCACAGTGGGAGCCAAGCATCAGGGATAGGGAAGCAGTCTTATTAAGAGACCAATAGCCCCAAAAGATCTGCAGCTTCAGTGTGGTACAGCTGGTTAATAGAAACATTAAACAGGGTAGAAGGGTTGAGGTGAAAGCCAAATTTTCCTATGGAGTCTAGGTGGCCTCCTGGAATATAAATAGGGAACAGTACTGTAGGCTATAAGGTCATTCCCAACAATTTAGATGAAGAAAAATCTTTAAACATTTTATTTTTAATTATGTATATGAGAGTGAATTTGTGTGTGTGTGTTGTGACTTAAATTGATATGGGGGATAGGAGGGGATGATAGATGAATACAGGGAGCGTTAACTAACACTAAAGACATTATTCCAAAAAATCATGTGGAAACCTCTAATGTAGAAGCCCGTCGGTGCAGTTCATTGCTGGAAATCAGGGATTTCCTGGTCTCGCCGTGCAAAAACTGGGACTAGGGACACAAGTTAGCGCGCACTCTCGGGCTGGCGTTACACGGGGGTGAGAATGAGAATTCGAACTCGGTTCTTCATGCTTGCACTTTCTGTGCTCAGCACCTCCCCAGCTCCACATGCGCAGTGTTAAGTGAGAGCGGCAGCCGGGTCGTTGGGACAGAAGCCCTTCCTCGGGGCAGGGCAGACTTTCCAGTCGCTGCATCGATTTGCCCCAAGCTAGGGGACCCCGAGATCCCTAGAGGCCGACCCAGCCTCCGGCGTCCGGGCCTCCTGACCCCCGAAGTGACCCCGCGGGCGGCTGTGAGGTCGCCTGCCCGCTCTGACTGCGGCCTCAGACCCCTTCCCTCCCCTCCGCCCGCCCAGGCCGCCCGGTCCCCATGCAGACGCCCTCACCTGACCCTGGAACCCCCAGACGGAGGCCGCCGCCGCTAGTCGGGGAGTGCGCCTGCGCACCTCTACCCCTCCCAGAGGCCCCTGCGGGCGCTTCCGGTCCCGCCCCTTCGGTTGTTCCGTCAGCGCTCGGGGGCCTGAGCGTAGCAGCTTCTAGATCCTGGCCAGGCTGGAGCCCGGCTCGCCGCGTCGTCACCAACCGCAGGAGGAAAGTTGGGGGCGACCCGAGAGCGCCACGCTGCTGCTCCCAGGAGGCCGCGCGCGGGGCCTGCGTGTCTCTGCTCGCCCCGCCTCCCCTAGGGCTCGTGCGAAGTGGGCCTCGCGCCTGGAACTGCAATTCCCAGAGGGCCACGCGCCCCTGCCGCACCCGCACCCGCACGCGCTTGGCCGCAACCGGTGCTCCGTGCTGGCGGGTGGGTCTTCCGCCTTTTACCTCCGTGCTGGAGAGTTCTTTTCTTTTTAACCGACTGAAGGGCTAGTTTAGGACCCGAGGAAGTTGGGAGTAGTAGTGAGAAGGGTCCTCGTTACGTTTTCCCAGACGTGAAATTCCTGGCGCGTTTGGTGAAGAGAGGAGGTTGCTGGAGCACCGACTTTGCTTTCCTACTGGAAACGCAGCCGTTAACGGCTGTTGAGACGAAGCCGTGAATAAAACACGCGTTTTAACCCCGAACGCCAAAGACATGCCGGGAAGATCAGCCATAGGCGGTAACCAGGCCGTAGTTACTACCTCAGTATAAAAATCAGCATCTGCACGAACTTAGTTATGCAATTATTGACATTGTGCTGATGAACAGGAGCACAATGTTCAAAGATGATATGCTTCCGTTCACTGAATTGTTGTTTTAGGAAAATTCATCGTGGACACCAGGCACTGGGCCCGCAGTATAACAGAATAGGTGTGGCATTCATTGTCATCCGACTCAGTTCACACCTTGATGAGTGCCGAGTCTTTTGGTACAGCCAAGAAAAAATGTGAACAAAGACTTATTACCCATAGCAGGTAAGCAGAGCAAAGGCGAGATGATGTTTGGAGGTGCAAGGAAAGGTTCATTTTTTTTTTTTTTTTTCTGTCAAAAGGTGAAGCAGGGTGTGGTTGCACAGCACCTGTAATCCTAGCAGTGCCATATTACAGGTGGTTCTGTGAGTTGGAGGCCAGCGTGGTTTACATAGTGTTCAAGGACGCCAGGGCTACGCAGCTAACCCCCCTCCCCCCAAAGGCGAAAGAAGTTAACTAGACATCTAGGTTAGCTCAGCAGAGCCATCTTATGCCTGGGAAATCAGGGTACCCTCCCAAGGCTCTTCGTTTGATTAGTAAGAAAATTTAAGAATAGTCACAAATGGAAGCTTGAGGACAAAGAACAGACTCAAGCAGAAGCTTGCAGACAAGTTATTAGAGTTTAAAAGGAGAACCCAAGGGCAGAATAGCTAGGTATCTCCCAGCTGCCTGGAAAGGAGGAGAACGGAGAAGAAAAAAGCCAAAACTGTTTGAGCAAAGGCTGCAAGAGGTCAAATGGCAGGCAGCAGCCATCCACGGGCAGGGGAGAGGAACTTTTGAAAGAGAGCAAGCCTTTAATTCCAGCGTTTGGGAGGCAGAGGCAGGTGGATCTCTATGAGGTTGAAGCCAGCCTGGTCTACAGAGTGAGTTCCAGGACAACCAAGGCTACACAGAGAAACCCTGTATTGAAAAAAAAAAAAAAAAAAAAAACACAAAGAGGAGGGAATTTTAGTGTTAGGGAGTTTTGGTCTTTGGTAAAAGTTTCTTATTTTCATTTTATGTGTGTGTATGATTGTTTTGTCTACATGTATGTATACACTGTATGTTTAGTAGTGTGGAAGGCATTGGATCCCCTATTGCCTAGGGTTAACAGGTGTGAGCCATCAGGGGGCTGCTTCGAACAGAACTCTGTGCTCTACTAATTGATTGATTGATTGATTTCCTGATATCGGGTTTCTCTGTGAATTGGCTTTCCTGGAATCTTGGAACTCATGGTATAGACCAGGCTGCTCTCAGACTCATAGAGATCCTCCTGCATCTGACTTCCAGATGCTGGGATTAAAGGTGTGGGGCACTAATTCTGTGCTCTTAACTGCCGAGCCACCCCTCCACCTCCAGTTAGGAAGTTTAAAAGCATTCTTAGGCTCTGGCCTGCATCTAAAAGAAAAAAAGCTATACTTGGAAGGTGGGGAGACTAAATTGCAGCTTGTGTTGCATGCAGTGCCTAGGGCCTTCTCTGGAGGTGGGGATTCTGGAAAGAAAAAGCACATTATCATAAGTGAACCCCACCTTCATTGGGGCAGTCCAAGCCAGGTGCCTGACCTGCTGCACTGGATTAACTCTTAAGGGAGCAGACTATGTTAAGTTTCTGCTCTTTACAAGGAGATATTTCCAAACCAATACTTTACAGAAACAAAGAAAGCATGGAAATTTTATTATGGGCATCGATTTCTATTTGTCAGCAAGGATGGGACAAAGACACTCCTCACTGCCACTCTCAGTAGACTGAGCAGTTTACCTGAATCTATAGGAATCTCCAGTTAGGTCAAACTAGGTTTCATGTCTTCCATAAAAGATTTAGGGCATAGCAGATTAATGAAACAGATGTGGCCCTTTCTTTAGATAATTTTATTTTATGTACATTGGCTTTTGTCATTGGTGTCAGGTCTCCAGAATCAGAGCCACATACAGTTCTGAACTATCATGTGGGTGCTGGGAATTGAACCTGGGTCCTGAGGAAGATCAGTAAGCTCTATCAACCACTGAGCCATCTCTCTAGCCCTGAAGTTGGAGATTTTTAGGAAAGATAAATTAAAAAATGTGTGGGAGTGTTTTGCCTTCATATATGCAAGTGCACCATCAAGTGTGTGCCCGTGCAGACCAGAAGATGGTGCCAGTTCCCTGGAACTGGAGTTAAAGATGGTTTCAAGGTGTCATGTGGTTATTGGAACTGAATCTGGATCCTCTGCAAGATCAACATGTGCTTTTCATTGATGAACCATGTCTCCATCCCTGACAGATATTTTAACAAAGGCTAAAGTATGAGAGTTCAGAGAAAAGAGCAGTCAGAATAAAGACACAGTCAACTGTGGGTGTGTGCTTCCCAAGGAAGAGAAGGGAAAAGATCCACCTAGGTGGAACAGGCAGTTGTCTTAGTATTAGTTATGTATGCCATTTTGGTAGTTCTCGTATTACACTCAAAAGACTGCTAAGAAATGCCCCATCCTTCCTCTCTCTGTTTTTAGATGAGAGTGAATAGAGATGGCTGCAGAGATGCTGTGCATGGAATTGTAATCTGATAAGGTAAAACTAGAAGCTTCTAGGGTCTTACAAGAAGTTTGTCCTTTCCCTATAAATGGGATTTCTGGTGAAATTCTGAGAAAACTGCAGGTTTGTAGTTTGAGGAGGGTCTTAAACAGTTTGTGCTTGTTCTGGAATCTTCTTCTCTGCTGGCAAAAGGCTCTAGCCAGATTCTGGAGTGCGGGGCTCCCTTCTCATGTCCCCAAGGTTTTCTTTGACTTTCAGCCCTACTTCAATATAGAAAACTCTCTGTTCATACCTCCTCAATAACAGTGTCACAACACAAAGGGGGGGAGATGAGGAAGGCAATGAGGACTTTCCTCCTGGGGTTGGAACTGTCACTATATAACCGTTGGCTGCATGGTTAACAAATGCCTCTGTCCCATGCACTAAGGATGGGTGCTTCCCCAGGGTAGCTGTGCTTCAAACCACTAGCAGCCAGAGACTGAGGAAGTCTGTTCCCCTAGAAAATGGCTGTGATTCTGCCACTAAATGCAGCTTTAACCAAATCTCTATTCTAAAAAAGCTTGAGACTCACAGGCTAGGGTGAAAACTTGCAAGCTCAGAGAGAGTAGCGCCTGGCTAGCTTCCTCTCTTAGCTGGTCTCCTGGAAGCCACTCCCATTTCACACCACCAGGGTTAAGCTCCTCCCTGCTACTTCCTGTCAACTAGTTGCTAACCCCACCTCTCTCAGCCCAGGTTAATTTTATTTAGTTAATGCAAATGCAACACATCTTTACATAGTTAAACAAATACAGCATAGACAAATGTAACCCAGCTTTGCCTAGTTAAACAAATATTCCACAATGGCTGGGAATAATTGTGAGGGGACTGACTTACTTGGCTTTGGCTCATGTGGGTGTACACCAGCAAACAGAACAGAAGCTCGGGGAACTGTAAGCACATAAAAAGCCTGGAAATGAAAGCCCCTGGAAGATAGGAAGGGCCACCTTAGTAGGATAGTCAAGGCTGTGTTCTACGGGTTGCTGGTCTCAATGGGAGTGCTGCAGTAAGTACTTGCTGTGCAGAGTGGCTCAGGAGGGAGAACAAAATGACAGTGCAGAGGGCTTGTTTTTCTCTTTACTGTAAATTAGGGCTCAGGCAAGGCCCTGGGTCGTCATCTTAATTCTCTTGGTAGTTAAAATGTATCTGGCCCTTTAGGGCAGTGATGGCTCATGCATGCATTTATCACTGCTTGGGAAATGTCTCTTTCCAGAAAATTGACTTTGTAGAGTCAGAATGATCACTCACACACATTGCTGGACACCTCAAATCTAGATCCATCGGGAGGCAGCTTGGAGCCAGGAAGAGGTTTCCAATATATATTATAAATAAATAATATATATAATTAAATATAGATTATACACATAAAATATGCATATATTACAAATATCTATATTCATGTATGTGACAGAATCTTGCTATATAATCCTGGCTGTCCTGGAACTCTGTGGAGATCAGGTTGGCCTCAAATGCACAGAGATCAGATTTTCAGTATGTCCCAAGTGCTCCTCTTTGGTCTGAGCTGAAGTAGAGGTAATAGCTAGGGTCTGATCTTCAGCTTGAAGTTTGAACTCCAACATCTGTGTCTGTGTCTTTTATTAATTATGTTACAGTATTAACTTCTATAAGGTTTCCCACAAGTGTAAGGTAAGAACATAGGGGTGTTATTGAGGTAAAATATACCTGCCATTTAATTATTAAATTTTGCCTTTTATTTTTTAATTAAAAATTGTGTGTGTACAGCTCAGAAGACAACTTTTAGGAATCAGTTCTCTTTCTACTATGTGAGTTTGAGGATTGCATACAGGTTGTCAAGCAAGCACCTTTATCCACTGGGCCATCTTGGTGACCCCAGTTAATGCTTGTGCAATATACAGTTCAGTGTTTTGGTATGTGGTTGGCCTTTGAGCAACATGTGTTTGCACAGTGTTTATTAAATAATAAATTGATAATTGTCAAAGTGTACCATGTGGCACATGACTGTAATAAAAAGAAGGCATTTCAAAGTGAGATTTTAAGGCCTAGGTGATAGCAGGAAAGTTCAGCCTCTCTGAAGGAGTGAACCCTGACTAGCTATACAAAAGCATATTTATTTATTGTTACACAAAGTATTTCCTTATACCAAGGTCCCTAATCTAATTTATATGTCTTACTAAAGGAGAGCATCACATGACCTCATGATTTTAGTTCTTTATTATGTATTTTCAATACACAATAATACAAGACATTCAGGAGTGCCTGAAACTTCTTGTGACCAAAGTCATGGGATGGCTACAATGCCCATTCTGTAAAAGAATTCTATAAATCACAGAAAACAATCACTGTTTTCCACCAGGTTTCTTCAAGATCAAAGTCCTTCTAAAAAACAGCTGTTCATTTTAATATGTACCTTGATACTAGATTCCTACAGATGTTATGAGTAGGTTTTTCCCTCCGGCCTGGGCCCACTACTGCGCCAGCCCCAAATAACACAGAGACTTTGTGTTTGATATAACGCTGTTGGCCAGTTACTTGTTTTTTATCAGCTCGCTCTGTCTTAAGTATTAACCCATTTCTATTAATCTAAGTATTTCCACGTGGTCTCATCTTTCTGGAGAGTGGGGTCGGCATCTGCTCTCTCCAATCTCTACATGCTGACTCCTCCCTACTACTTCCTCCTTTCATATTGTCCAACAGTGCTTTATTCATTAATCAATAAGAGAAACATATTTACAGAATGACATCTCCTATCATCTCCTCTTTTCTGTCTAAAAAAGAAGGGTTTTAACCTTAGCATAGCAAAATATATCACACAACAGTTATCAAATAAGAATCCCAGTTAGCAATATTTAGTTCATTAACATTAGCAAGATTAAAAAAAATATAATCTATCCTATCTTTGTGAGTCTAAAGTCTTATATGTAACTTATCTATAATCCTAACTAAGGAAAATTATAACGTAACTATCTGTCTTGAACTCCATCAAAGACCACAGAAGGATAATATATAAACTCTAGAAATGACAGAGACAACTTGCCTGGTCAGTCACCGAAGTTCTTCTGTAATATTCCATCTTCAGCCCATAGGCCATAGTGTGTCTGGCAGACGCCTCAGCAAAGTAGGAAACTTTAAACTGTCCATCTTTAGTGGCAGTTTGTCAGTCATTTTTCTCTGTGTCCTGCATACTGTCTGGCAGACTCATGAAACAGGAACTCTGTAGCAATGTCCATTTTGTATCAGCAGTCACTTTCTTGGGGTCCTGCATGTCTTTTTATACAGCATGAAGTCCTAATGTCCAGGTAGCTCTGAGAAAAAGTATGTCATAAGGAGTTTTCTCCCCTCTGACATCTCAGGATTTGGGTTAGTATACTGTAAGAAAGGCTTGTGTAAGGTGTTCCTTCAACAGACTCTCCAATTTTAACCAAGTCTTTAGCATAATATTATTTAAAAATGTATATATAGGTTTGTGCATGTTTTCATGTGTGTGGGTACACATGTGTGAATGCATGCATTCATGCATAGACCCAAAGCCACCAAAGGTGTGTCCCACAGTAGCTTTCTGTTTTAATTATTAGGTCACTTGGGCATCTCTGTTTGACTCTCAGACTTTTGAAACAATGGACCCCAAGCAATTACAGTTTCCCCAGAAACATTCATGTTGAGAGAATAGATGGAAGAAGAAATGAATAAATCCCCTAAAGAAATCCAAGAAAACACAAACTAACAGTGGAAGGAAATGAATACAACTGTTCAAGATCTGAAAATGAAATAGAAAAAAAAAAAAACCTGATACCCAGAGAAATCTGAGAATTAAATGGTTAGGTTTTCAAACGGGTCTCAGAGGCAAGCTTCACCAACACAATGCAAGAGATGGAAAAATCAATCTTAGGCTTTGAAGACATGATAGGAGAATAAATAGATAAAATGCAAACCTAAAAAAATCCCAACATAAAACATCCAAAAAATATGAGACACTATTAAAAGACCAAATATAAGAATAATAGGAATAGAGGAAGATGAAGAGGCCCAGGTCAAAGGCACAAAAATATTTTCAAAAAATCATAGCAGAAAATTTCCTCACCAAAAGATATGTACAAATGTGCAAGTAGCAGATAGAATACCAACTATACTGGCCAGAAAAGAAAGTCCCGTTGACACATAATAATCAAAACATTAAACATATAGGACAAAGAAAGAATATTAAAAGCTGCAAAGGTATAAGACCAAATAAAATATAAAGGCAAACATATCGGAATTACACCTAACTTCTCAATGGAATCTCTAAAAGCAAGGAGGCCCTGGAGAGATGTACTGCAGACCCTAAGAGACCACAGATGCCAGCCCAAACTGCAATATCCAGCAAAACATTCAATCATAGATGGAAAAATTAGATACTATGTGAGAAAGCAAAATTCAAGCAATCTTTATCTACAAATCAAGCCTTACAGAAGGTGCTAGAAGGAAACGACAACTGAAGGCAGTTACCTGCAACATAGAAAACACAGGAAATAAACAAGTATTTTAAAACAGTGAGATACAAAAGATATATGGAATCTGAAATTTTTAATGTCCCTTTTGCTAGTTACTAACTTCTGGAATATCCCAAGACATTAGGTGTTGAAGAAAAGTTGTCAGGTCTCTCTGAATCCCGACAGGGCCATTTAACTGCCTTCTGCCCCCACCCCCACTCCCGGCATGATGGGACTTGTGTGGCTCTCCCTGTGACACCCTGTGTACTCTAAAGGCTCACAGAAAAGTTTTTTTCCCAAGTCAATGCTTCTGTGGATTTGGTGTCTTAATCTGGACCTTTTCACTCACAGGTAAGTGGAGCAAGGCTGTCAGAAAGGTATTCTTAATCCCCCATGCAGATGCTGTTATTTATGTGGAGCTGAAAGTCACAGGTCCTGTGGGGAAGACCAGGGAATTATAAGCCTCTAAGTGAGGGACCAGAGTCTCTCCTTAACAAGACAGACTCAGTCAGTCACTTCAGTACTCTTCCACTGTGGTGTTACAGAGCGCCTTGTAAGTACATTTTTCTCTTTACACCACATCTCAGATGGCCAGAGAATGCATAGTTAGAAGGGAATAAAGGAAAGTCAGTACTGCTAAGTATTGCAGTGAGATCCTGAAAAGGTTTTCACATGAAATGGAAGCTATTTCCTTGTGGCAAAGGATGAACTGTCTCCTCCCTTTCCCACTCTGAAAATTGATGCCTCCCACATAAACACCACTCCTTTTTATATATAATATAAATGTACATGCAAATGAAAACATTCAGATAGATAGATGAGTGATAGAGAGATATGGAGAGCTAGATAGATGATCTATAGATGGCAGATTGATAGATAGGTATATGATTGATGATAAATAGAGAGACCAGAGAGAGTATAGTGTATATGAGTATGACTATGTGTATACATGCTGGCCAAAGGAGTTGTTGGATGTCCTGTATCCTTCCCTACCCGATGTCTGTCTGAATCTTGAGCTTTTTTTTTTTGTCCCTATGCCAGTAGCCAACAGTCCCTGGCAATATCATGCAGGCTGTGTTATCTGGACTCAGATACTGACACTTGAAATAAACTCTTTTGTGCCATCTATCCCACCCCATGTCATCTATTTTGGAGGTTGAATTGTGCTCTTTTCCATATCTCCTGTTGGATAACAGCTATTAATCCTTATAAGATTTATTTTTATTATTTTAAAGTGTGTGTGTGTGTGTGTGTGTGTGTGTGTGTGTTTTCTTTGTGGGCTTGTGCACATGTGTATGTGGGAGCTGGCAGAGCCCAGAGGTATCACATTTTCAATGCTTCTGGAGTTCCTGGTAACTGTGAGCCATCCAATGTTGGTGCTACAAGAAGAATCCAGATCTTCTGTAAGACCCATATCTCCACTTCCCAATATTAATAATCCTAAAATCACAGGCATGTATGTATGTTAATAATGACTTATTAAAAGGCATATGTTTCTCATAAATAATGACATACTTTAAAAGCTTTCTTGTGATTGAATGGACAAAGGTGCATGTTGTGCAGCATGACTCACAAACAGTGTGATTGGCTGTTCCTTCTCTTTGCAGGTCAATTAGAATTCCAGTGTAAAATAACATAGCAACAGAGAACTCTTTCAGTTACTTTTGCAGAAGTTTGAAACAATCTGTCTAGTTTCTATATTTTCATTTTCTCTTTAAATGTTCCATTTCCCATTTTTGAATTAATTGCTTATTATTATAGACTGGTGAAATGCCTGAACCCAAAATGGTATTTCTCACAAAATCTGACTTATTGGAGCTGTTTTGTTTGAATACACTGTCTATTACTTTACCTGACAGTTTTTACCATGTGAACCAGTATATATTGTATTATTCCATTTTCCTAGTCTAATTTCATCCTGGTGTACTGTATTAAGTAACTCTAGTCCTACACAATGTATTTGACTGCACTCTTGCTACCTCATAACAGCTCTTTACCACAGAAGTTCTATTGAGCAAGTGTGTGACAATATAAACTTCTGTGAGGAGAAGAAAGATAGCATGAGAATGACCAGGAGTGTCTTCTTATACTGGGACCTTCAGGACCATCTTCCTGTACTGAAGTCTTCATGATAGGCGATGCTTTTGAGATATCCTGCCAAACCCTTGTACAACTTTGCTTGATCAACTTTGTGCTGACTCTGTTCCATTTCTCCCCTGAAATTAACATATAAGATGCTGAACTTTTTAATAAGCTTTCTTGGCATAAGACAGAGCTTGCACAAGACCTCCTAAGCCCACCTCTTCTATCTTCTATATCTCTGATCTGCTGGACTTTCCTCCTCAGGACCCAGTCAAGGAGCCGGCTCAGGTCAGAGATGTTCCTTAGTTGATTTGGGAGATGGTCTTGGATTGGCCTTTCAAAGATATTAACTTAACACAAACTGACTCTCATAGTGTTGATGTAGCCCTCTCCCTGCACCTCTTTATTCCCCTCTTTCTCTGCTGTATTTTTCAGATGGCCGCTGAAAGAGTTGTACAGGCATTGACACAGTTTCAAACCCTATTCTTTGTGGGACAGTTACTGACTTTGTCTCTTTAACTGACTGTTACCTCAGTCTTGCTAACCTTTCATGTTGTTTCTTCCAACATTATAATGTGTATCCGCAGGTCATTGTCATAAGTCTTCATGCTGGAGGCTCTGAATTCAGATGGACACTTGGTATCTGCTGACACTATCTGGAATATGATTAACGTTGTCAGGTTAGGTTACCCCAATTTCCTTTTAAACATCAAATTGTGGGTATGCTGCAAAGCATCAGAGATATGGGAAGCAAAATATTATTTAATATATATATTTTATTTAAATTTAAAACAAACTTGTTTTACATATCAATCCCAGTTCCCACACCCTTCTGTCCTCCTCTGTTCCCCCCACCAAATCCCATCCTATTCCCTTTCTGCTCCCCAGGGAGGTTGAAGCCTTCTATGGGGAGTCTTCAAAGTCTGTCATTCATTTGGAACAGGGCCCAGGCCCTCCCTCATATATCTAGGCTGAGGGTGTATCCCTCTATGTGAAATGGGCTCCCAAAGTACATTTGTATACTAGGGATAAATACTGATCCACTACCAGAGGCCCTATAGACTGCCCAGTCCTCCCATCTAACACCACATTCAGAGAATCTGGGTCAGTCCTATGTTGGTTTCCCAGCTATCAGATTGGAGTCCATGATCTCCTCCTTGTTCAGGTTGGCAGTTTCTATGGGTTTCTCCAGCGTGGTGTTGACCCCTTTGCTCATCACTTCTCCTTGTCTACAACTGGATTCTAAGAGTTTGGCTCAGTGTTTAGCTGTGGGTGTCTGGGGAAGCAAAATCTTTTGCACCATTATTATACTAGTGAAATATAAACATAAAGTACAATATCTTTTTTCTAAAAAGGCAACATAATTAAGCATTTTTAAGAGATTCAAATTTTTCTTCACTCACAGATGGGAAACCACAACATGTTGGGACATGGTACTGTATCTTGATGCATCAGGTAGCTTGCGATAAGACAGACATTTGGTCTTATTGATTTCTTTTTCTAGGAAATATTCCATCTAGGTTCATACAGATATATATGTTTGCTTGTCATGTGTGAGACACACCAATAGTCACTGTGGATGAATACTTTTGAGAAAGATACAGGAGTATGTTTGGAATTCTCCATCCATATTGTCATTGTCATAATATAGGTTTCAGCCACTCTCAAAGAAAGCTGATATTACTGTGATAGGTCCAGACTACACATATAACAACATACTAAGCTGTATCCTGATCTTTATGGTTTTACATCAAGAGGAAGAAAACTAGTTGATTGTTGGGATCTCTCTATCATTCACCACTAACTACCATAAGCCTGTATCATTTCCACATGGTCATCACCACTGTATCACTCCACTGATGCAGCAGAGAAAGCTTCCTTCAAGTACTAAATAGTGTGAACTTGCCATGTTTGAATGATTGTAGTTAGGTTTTCGTGGTTCACCTCTCCCTCTCTGTATGCCCCTCTCATAATGTTCTACCTCCAGCAACTTCTTTTCTCCTTAGACTGTGCATGTGTGTTCTATTGTCCCACCTACATGTCTGCAACATTCTTTTCCCTCTCCTGAGATTATCTTTCTGGTTTTAAACTTTATTTCTACACTCTCACAAATATAAACACTAATTATATAATATATTAAATATAAATATTTTATGTATTGTTATATTATGTTTTACCATTATATAATTACATACATTATGAATAATATTAATGTAATATATAATATATAACATTAATATAGTATATTGTATAATTATATGTAATATACAATCATAATTAAATATATACCATGTACTTTAGCATATTATATATTTATGTATATTATAAACATACATTATATATTATATCTATATGATATATAGATATATCACATGACATGTAATTAATATATATGTATGTAATAAATTATTAGTTAAGGCTTGTAAATGAGAGAAATCATGTAGTATTTGATTTCCTGAATCTGGCTCACATTGTAGAACAAATTCAAGCTCCAGTAATGTCTTACTAATTTTATATCATTTCTATTTATAGGTGATCAACTTCTATTCTATGCATGTACTACATTTTGATATATATGCATATATATCCTTTTCCTCCTGTGTTCTAACATTTTGCCCAAATGTGTGTCTATATGCCACCTGCATGTCTTAAAGTAGCTGGGCTTCTGGCACTCAATTATTTTTCTTAATCATTAACCTAAGCCAGAGTCTATATGGCTTCTCAATAGAAACCAATGTGGTGTAGCTTTGTGACACTTCTTTATTTTTTTTACCCTTTGTAGCCTCTGCTTTATCAGAGGCAGGAACATCATTTTATCCTACCCTTACTTATGTTAAATTTTCCACTTAACTAACCTCTATCATATTTATTACTATGTTTAATAAAAACCCTCAATTGTCAAAATGATATTTAACCTAACACTATTATTTCATAAAATCATTTAAACAGTATTGTTTAGCAGGAGAGCATCTTCATAATAGACTACTGGTAAAAATGCCCAATAAAATGGAATATTACTAAGAGATAATCATATTGTATTAAGGGCAATGGGGATCTCCCCAAGCTCATTCACACCAGGCAAGATACAAGAGAAAAAATGGCAGTGGCAAACTTGCAAAGACACAGAAGTAGCAAGAAACATTCTGGGGCCAAGGCTCTTGAGACCCTGCCTATCCAAGATTCACCTATTAGGGTTCTGTTGCTGGTGACTAATACCCTGAAGTCAATTGCCATATGCTGCTTATTTGTCATGGCCACTGGCAAGGAGCAAATGCTCTTAACTGATAAACCACCACTCCAGCACTGATGTACCATATTTTCAATATTCATTGATCTATTGAGTATTATCTAGGATAGTACACTCTCACTGATATTGTGATTAGATGCACAGGAATCTCTTCAGAGAATAATTTTCAAGAGACATGCAAAGACAATATATATATATATATATATATATATATATATATATATATGTGTGTGTGTGTGTGTGTGTGTGTATGTATGTATGTGTATCCATATATGAGACACATTGTTTATTTATGTTAAGAAGTTTGAAAACCTGAGGCTACTAAAGGGTCTTTTATCATTAAATTTTGTTATTTATTCATCAACAGTGTGAGTAATCTCAAGATAAATGTGTATCAATGTATAAAGGACCCTTCTAGAGATTTGTCAGTGGGGAAAACTTATTAAGAAATAATGGTGAGATAGTGATACAGTTTGGACTACTAAAAGTAATACATATTTAAAGTTTTTCTTCCTGAGTGTATTGATGAGGTTAAATTGGTCTGTTTCAGGTGAAAAGATCATGGTTATTGAGAACTTGCCAATGGGGATTTTGTTCTTCTCTCAAACAGCTGTTGGGATTCTTGGCAATTGGTCAATTTTTCTCCCTTATGTTATGTCTACATTCACTGGGAAAAGTCTGATGGCCAAAGACCATATTATAAGGCATCTGACTTTAGCCAATTCTTTGGTTATTATCTCAAGAGTAATCCCTCACATACTGGCACAGCTGGGCTTGCAAAATCTCCTGGATGATCTTTTGTGTAAACTTACTCTCTACAGTAATCGAGTGTCCCGGGCCATTTCCCTGCACTGCACCTGCCTCTTGGGTTGCTTCCAAGCAATCACAATCAGCCCCAGCAACACAAGATTCACGAAGTGTAAACACTCAGTCTGCAAGTACATGGTTCAGTCCTGCTCACTCAGCTGGCTTGTGTATCTGCTTCTAAACAGCAAAACAGCTATAGATGTGATTGGATCTGGTACTAAGAAAAACTTCACCAAGAAAATCAAGTTGGGGTATTGCTCAGCATTTGTTTTGAGTAACACTGTACCTCGACTACATCTGTTATTGCTTTGTTTCACTGATGGTGTGTCTTTGAGTCTCATGATCTGGACCAGTGTGTTCATGGTGAACATCCTCTACAGGCACAAGAGTCAGTTACAGTACATCCACAGTGCCCAGCATTCCCTCCACATCTCCCCTGAAGATAGAGCCACAAAATACATCTTGATCCTTGTGTGTACCTTTGTCCTCTCCTATGCAATGTCATTTATATTAGTTATTTATACCACATTATTTAACAATCCAAAGCTGTGGATAATCAATATATTTACATTCCTAGACACGTGTTTCCCCACATTTTGCCCATTCATTCTCATCAGTAGTAACAAATCTGCTCCAAAGAGTCCTTTTCCCTGCTGTAGGTGAAGGCAATTTAACATGGCGACTTACATTCAAATATTCTTTTGTCCATTATTGATTTTATACTCAGCCATTGCAACAAGCCACAATATCACACAGCAATTGTACAGCCCCCTATCCTGAGATAACTCAGGAGAAGTAAGGATTCTCCTGAAGGATGAAACCAGTAAAAAGTTGTACTTGGCTTTGTAATCTTGTGGATGAATTGGGTGTTTCTTCCTGTAGCTTATTCCTTCCCACAGTTTAGCACTATCTGCTCTTTACTGGGCACAAATTCCTCCCATGAATTTGAAGTATTACCGATTTCACTCCCTAGTGATGTGTAAATACCCATTCTCCATTAAAAGGTCCTAGTTTACTGATTACATTCCTTAGATATGTGTGAGACATTTTTTTCCACTATCAGGTTCTTGTTCCCCTTTCCATTGCAATTTCAAATATCTGCCTTCCTGTAACTATCCTATTGACATGCATTTGGTCAATGTTTAGGGCCCAGGCAAAAGCATTCCATCTAAGACATTCTCAGATATCCAAGGACATAGAATGATGATGCATCTAAATTTGTTATTTCATAGCCATCTAGATGGGTAGAAAAAAATATGCATGCCCTGTTTTTACCTCACTGGCAGATAGAGGTGATAACGTAAACTAACACTGTACTAAAAGATTCTCAAATTTCTTGTTATATTGACTCAAGATTTTGGCTTAGAGAATTACTGCTCCCTCCTTTCCCATGAGAAGATAAAGGCAAAGATAATCTGCACATTTGCTCGTGCTCATGGAAAAGTAAACTTCCTTGAAGTTCTGTGCTACTACTGAGGCTAGAGCACTGGAAGGATCCAAGTTTTTTTTTTTTCTTGTGCAAATTAAACTTAGAACTTTTCTTTGACCTACAGCCCTAAGTAGTTGATGCTAAAAGTTTCTCCTAATACTTTTAGTTTATTGCTCTCTGTGTAAATCTTATCTGCCTTGCCAAACCTGAGAAACTCAGCCTCATATTGTATTGTTAAAAATTACTGTTACATAATTTATATCCAATAAGACAATCTTAAGGCATAACCACATTCAGTGTGCCCATGAGACATCTTAGAAGTAGAAAAATACATTATTTATGAACTACACTTGCCATTGATGGCAAGTTGTGAATTTGGATGAGAGTTGGCAAGTTTAAGAATCTTGAGAGACATTATTCTAGAAACAAAGTCTGACGTGGCCAATGTGAAGGGTAATGCTTCCCTTACGGTCTAAACACAGAGTATTGACCTCATGGAAAATTGACCATTAGAGCAGAAAATCCAGGTCAATACCTCAAAGAATGTTGTCATTGGCTCTATCAAGTTACTTGATTTTTGTCATTATTCTTTAAATTTCATTTTATCTGAAGATCACATTTCTGTAGTGTCATATTTTTTAGAACTCAAATAAAGCTACTCTAACTAATTCAGTGTCACACATATCAAGAGGTTATGATCTCTCTTTAGTTCATTGGGAAACTAAAGACTAAAAGATTTAGCTGCTGTCATTTTTTGGAATGAACTTAGACTCTTACAGCTTTGCTCCTTATTAAATCTGGAAACATTTGTTCTGTTGTTTGGGTTTAGAAAAATATATTGGGAAATACAATGATAAGGACATGCTTCTTGTGATGCTTACAGCATAATACAAATGATGATGAAAGAGCCTTGTTAGATGCATAGCAATATGATGATAATAGACATTTGTCAATAAAATGAAAGTATTTATGAAAAAGAATTACTGTTGTAAACATATATATCTGGATCCCCAAGAACTGGAGAGAGACAAAGAAGCAGAGAGATAGACATGAAAAAGAGAAATAAACAGAGACAGGAAATGAACAGAGAAACAACAGCAAGAGAAGAAGGAAGAAGAAGAAGAAAAGAAGAAGAAGGAAGAAGGAAGAAGGAGGAAGAAGAAGAAGAAAGAAGAAGAAAGAAGAGAAGGAGGAGGAGGAGGAGGAGGAGGGAACATGCAGAGGAACAATGCTGTGTGAGTCACTTCCCTTTTCCCTCAGATTTTAGTTCCTTTTTTGATCTCTGGGTGGAATTTTATAAGCTGGACTTTTATTAAAATTTACAATTACCAGGTGTTATTAAGCAAGTCAGTGACTGGGAGTTAAGCATCAAGAGTTGTTACAACTATTGTAATCCTGGATAAATCCTGGATAAATTCATTTCAAAAGCTGTGAAATTAGGGATCACCATGTACTGAAAACTATCTTGTGCTTTCAGATATTCAATCAGCTGTTGAGGTGTGAATTTCTTTGCAGGCACAGCCTGGACTCTGAGAAAACAGAACAGAAAAAAAAAAATCCAAGCACTTTGGCATATTGAGAGTAACATGTTTGTGTGACCAACAACATGGTATTTAGTCATGTTTTAGCTTCACTAATGTTCTGCTCTGATCTCATGGTCTGGGCTTGTGGCTCCACTTCCATGTTCCTCTATGGCAAGAAGAGCCGATGATGCATTATGTATTGCTGGTGGCCATGACAGAGAAGCAGCATGTGACAAACGAGCTTCTGGAGTTCAGCCCACTAAGAAGTGAGAAACCAAAAATGACAACTAATAAAAGTTGAAAGACCTGGGCTATTGAACCTACACAGAGAAAAAGGGGACTTTTGATGGTGGAAAGAATTTTACTCCCTAACTGAGTATACATGTCCTTTGTCCTAGAGAAAATCAGTTAACCACTAATTGCTGGTTGTAAAAATCCTTTGGCCCAGGGGAAAGTTGGAAAACTTGTGACCCTATGCCTCCCCCACACCTCAAATGTATCTTGCTAAAATGGATAGTCTTTGCTTTACTTTGTAATGATCTTGAGTAACCAGGGAAACATCGTAATCTTGTGGCTCTTAGCCTTATAGTCTTGGCCTAACTCCCCCCTCCAGCTATTGTTAGGGACCCTTGCCTCTTCCAAGCATAAAGGTTCCTGCCAGCTTGAACAATAAAGAAAATTTTGCTTTTGCATCAGAGTTGGATCCTTGTGGATATCTGTTTGGGATTTCATGAACCTGGCATAACAGGAAGCAAAGACTGATGGGTAAATCTCAGAAAGACAAGGCTCCAAAGGCTACAGCACCAGAATATCTCTTAGTACTGCTATGCATTTACATGTTTGCCACAATTTTTCTCTGGTAACTGGCAAAGTGCTAATGGGTGTGTGGAGATCCCTACCTGCTTGAATGTACTATGATAATCTCATGGAAGTGTCCCATTCTACTGAACATTTTCACCTGTGGATTATTAAGAAAATGACTCCCTCTTAAGATGTACTGTTTAATTGAAGTAATTGTTTTATACAGTAATAGTTTAAATACAATTTTGATAATTAAGGGTTTTAAACAAATGTAGTAGGGGATTATAATAGAGGTCAATTTAGTGGAAAAATTAATACAAGTAAGGGCAAGACAAAAAATACCTTGGTACCTAAACTACACAAAGACAACTAAGAAAGAGAACTACAGACCAATATCCCTCATGAACATTGATGCAAAAATACTCAATAAAATACTTGCAAATCAAATCCAAGAAAACATCAAAGAAATCCACCATGATCAAGTAGGCTTCATCCCAGGGATGCATAGGAAAATCTATCAATGTGATCCACCATATAAACAAACTGAAAAAGAAAAACCACATGATCATCTATCTCACTAGATGCTGAAAAAACATTTGACAAAGTTCAACACCCTTTCATGATAAAGGTCTTGGAGAGATCAGGGATAACAGGAACATACCTAAACATAATAAAAGCAATATACAGTAAACCAACAGCCAACATCAAACTGAATGGAGAGAAGCTTAAGGCTATTCCTCTAAAACAGGAACAAGACAAGGCTGCTCACTCTATATCTCCTCAATCGTACTTGAAGTTGTAGCTAAAGCAATAAGACAACAAAAAGAGATTAGGGGATAAAAATTGGAAAGGAAGAAGTCAAAATGTCACTATTTGCATACATAAACCTTTATCAAAACTAACCAAAAGGAAGAAAGAGAAAATACACGTTAACATAATCAGAGATGAAAAACAGACATAACAGTGGTCACTGAGGAAATCCAGAGAATCATGCCACACTTTGAGAATCTGTACTTCACAAAATTGGAAAATTTAAAGGAAATGGTCAGTTTTTTTTTCCTGGAGAAATATCACATAACAAACTTAAATCAACAACAGATAAGAAATTTAAGTAAATGTATAACCCCCAATGAAATAGAAGCAGTCATCAAAAGTCTTGCAACAACAAAAAAAAAACAACAACAAAAACAAAACAAACAAACAAAAAAACCACTCAGGGCCACATGTGCAGGATTCCACCAGAAATTCAAAGAAGAGCTAATACCAATACTCCTCAAATTGTTCCACACACTAGAAACAAGGTCATTGTCAAAATCTTTTTACTAGGCTACGATTAACTTGGTACACAGCCACACAAAGACACAACTAAGAGAACTATGGACGAATCTCCCTTGTGAACATTGGTGCAAAAATACTCAATAAAATTCTGGCAAACAGAAACCAAGAACACACCAGAAAAATCATCCAACATGATCAAGTAGGCTTCATCCTGGAAATGCATGGATGGGTTAATATACAAAAAATTGTCAAGGTAATCCAGCATATAAACAAACTGAAAAAGAAAAACCACAGGATCATCTTGCTAGATGCTTAAAAATCCTTTGGCAAAATCCAAACCTCCTTCATGATAAAGGCCTTGGAAGATCCCAGGGATAAAAGGACATATCTAAACATAATAAAGGCATATATAGTAAGCTAAGAGCCAACATAAAACTAAATGGAGAGAGACTCATTGTGATTTTTCTAAAATCAGGAACAAGACAAAGCTGTCCACTCCATATCTCTTCCATGTTGTTTTATCTCTAGCAATAAGAAAACAAAAGAGAGATCAAGGGGATACAAATTGGAAAGGAAGAAGTCAAACTTTAAGTATTTGCCGATGTTTATATAAGTGATGTGAAAAATTCTACCAGGGAACTCTTATAGCTGATAAACACCTTCAGTAAAGTGGCAGGATACAATATTAACTAAAAAAAAAAAAACCCAGTAGACCATATATATATATATGGGTAATAAATGGGCTGAGGAAGAAATCAGGAAAACCTCATCCATCCTTCACAATAACCACAAATAACATAAAAAATCTTGGGGTAACTCTAACAAAAGAAGTGAAAGACAAGAACTTTAAGTTTTTAAAGAAAGAATTTAAAGAAGATATTGGAAAATGGAAAGATCTCCCGTATTCTTAGAAAGGTAGGATCAACATTGTAAAAATGGCAATCCTACCAAAAGCAATCTACAGATTCAATGCAATCCCCATCAAAATCCCAGCACAATTCTTCACATACCTTGCAAGAACAATACTCAACTTTATATGGAAAACAAAACCCCAGGATAAGGGACGTCAAGAGTTATCACTATTCCTGACTTCAAGCTCTATTATATAGTAATGAAAAAAGCTTGATATTATCACAAAACAGACAGGTAAACCAATAGAATCAAATTGAAGACCCTGATAATAATCCAAACACCTAGGAACACTTTTTTTTTTTAAAACAAAGAAGCTAAAATTATACAATGAAAAAAAGAAAGCATCTTCAACAAATGGTGCTGGCATAACCAGAAGTTGACATGTAGAATATTGAATATTGCAGTAGATCCATGTCTATCACTATGCACCAAATGTAAGTTCAAATGGATCAAATACCTCAATATAAATCTAGCCACAGTGAACCTCTTCGAAGTGAAATTGGGAGGTACCCTTGAACACATTAGTACAGGAGACTACTTCCTGTACACCACTAACACAGACAATGAGATCGATAAACAAATGGGACCTCCTGATACTGGGAAGCAGGTAAATGCAAATCACAAGGACATCTTTTCTACTATATTCATAACAACATTATTTTTAATTGTTAGAACCTAGAAGCAACCTAGATGCCCCTCAACTGAAGAATGGATAAAGAAAATATGGTACATTTACACAATGGAGAACTACTAAACAGTTAAAAACAATGACATTTTGAAATCCACAGGCAAATGGATAGAATTAGAAAAAATCATCCTGTTGCAGCCACCCCCACACAGAAAGATAAACATTGTATTTTCTCAGTCATAAGTGGGTATTAGACATAGAGAAAAGGATAACCAGCCTACAATTCACAACCCCAGAGAAGCCAGGAAACAAGGAGGACCCTAAGAGAGACATAACTGGACCCACTGTGAAGGAAACGGGACAAAATCTCCTGAGTAAATTGGAAACATGGAGGAGGAAGGGGAAATGGAGGCAGGAGAGAAAGTAGGAGAGAAGAGGAGGCATAAGGGAGGTTGAGTTGGGGGAAGAAGAGAGTAGAGCAAGTAAAGAGACACCTTGATAGAGGGAGCCCTTATGGGCTTAATGAGAAACCTGGCAGTAGGGAAATTGCCAGAAATTTACAAGGGTTTTCCTAACTAAGAATCTAAGAAACAAACAGTGGAGAGGCTACCTTAAAATTCAGTCTTAAAAGTGGCACTGAATTTTCTTTCAAAGGACCAGTGCAAACTGACACACGTGCCATAACATCTGCCACAGGGTGACATTTAATGGAAGGAGAGAGTGTAGAAATATACAGCTGGAATTGGGTGCTATTTGGAGGGTGGTGTAGAAACCTAGTGCATAGAAAGTTTCTAGAATCCATGAAGATGATCCTAATAAGGACTCCAAGTAATGGGTGTTATGGAATCTCAACAGGACATCTATTGTATCCAGGGGAAGTTTCCAGTGGCAGACCTGGATAAAATTCAGTTTAGTTATTGGATAAGTGGGTTTTGTGTAAATTCCCAAACAACCCATGCTGTCGTTAAGACAAAGAGTTGTTGCTCTTCAAAAACTAACAGTGGGACCCCATTACCAAGGACAACACCCTCACAATTCATTGAACACGGATAGGCATTCTGGTGCCTACATGGACCCTTCAGCTCTACATTCTAGTCTCTTTGGCTGGGATGGTACTCAGTAAGATTCCAAAACAGAAATGTGGACACAAACTACATCACAAAACCTTTGACCTACAACCTGTCCTGCATGCAAAATATGCTAGAGCAAAGGTGGCACAAGCCTTCTGTGAATAAATAATCAATGTCTGATTTGACTTAAGGCTTACTCCATGAGAAGGAACACATACCTGAACCTTATGACCCTACTTGGGAAACCAAGAACCAAATACTAGATATCTCACAGTCCCAAGGTAAAACCAAATACTATGGATCTAAAAAACTTCCAATTAAATGATTTGTCATGATATTCTGTTATACACATAATTCAGTGCCTTGTTTGGTCATCACCAGAGAGAATTCCTCCAACAGCAGATGGAAAAAGATGGAGAGAATAATACCCAAACAATATTCTTAGAGAGAGTCTAATTTGGAGGTCTCCATCAAACCCCTCCCCTCAGAGCTCAAGAAATACTGTGGAAGAAGAGACAATATTTTAAGAGCCAGAGAGAATGGTGGACCACCTGGAGAACAAGGTCTTGTGAGTCAACTAAGTAAAGGGCACATGAACTCACAGAGACTGACACAGCAAGCGCAAGGCCTGCATGGGTTTATACCAGGTCACATATACATACATACATACACACATACATACATGCATAAATACATAATTTGTATGTACTACATATATATGTGTGTGTGTATGTATGTATATGCGTGGTACTTTTGTGGGACTCCTGAGTATGTAAACTAATGAGTCTTGGTACTCATGGAGCTCTTTTAGTTTTCTAGTGGCTTGGCTCTCTGACTTTGTTATGATGGTTTCACCTTATTATATTTTATCTTGTTATGTTTAGTTTAAATCTCTTAGAATACTGTTCTTTTCGATTTTTTAAAAAAAAAACTTTTAAAAGAAGATTTTATCTATTTTATAGTATGTGCATTACAGGAAACAAAACACAAGAAGCCAAAAACAGTCTCCCAGTTACAAGCAGCTCAGCTTGATGTGTCCTTCTAGGTGCTGCAAATGTACATACATTTAGCTAATTGAGATTATATAGCATGTACCACGTGTTCCCCCACATTGTGAATATTCATCAACTAAAAATCCCATGCTACAAGAGTATTTTGATAACCAAGAATACAACATGCCATCTCAATCTGCCAGACAAAACTGTAATCTTGTCTTCCTTGGCAACAAAAATTTCATAGAAGATAAAAATGGCAGCAGGCTTCTAAATAGATGTATTGGCCAAGTTACAATTAAATTCTGCATTCCCTCAATGCTCAGCTTACCAGGAAACACAAAGCAACAGACCAACTAAGTGCAGCATTCCTAAGTTTATCATCAGACCTACATACTAAAATATCAAGGTGGTTCCTGCTCAATAAATGTATTCCTGTGGATTACTGAAGATGCACCTATGGCAGGGGTCCTCAGGATGTTAATCTCAACACAGCACAGTGCTGCAGATCTCACCCTGTGAACCTTTCTCTGCCCCTCCAGCGAGCCTAGCAACATGAATTATCTCACTGTCCAGACATGGCTTAACAATTCTATACTTTTAACTATATGCTCTCCTTTAGGATTTTCAGATGTTGTGGCATGAACTTTGAGTACAGTAAACACAAGCATCTTCCCGGATGCACATATGGATCCCTGGGTACAGCTCTAACTGTCTTCTGGATGTGGTGGTCCTAACAAAGAGCCCCTCCTTCATCCATCTTCTCTGCACAACTCCAGTCCAGGATGATTGTACTGACAGTATTACAAAGGTCACCCCCAGAAGACAGCCCTTCCTTTGGGCACTGGTACTTACCCTTTAATTGGTAACTGAAATGCACACTGGAACAATGGCTGGATGATTGGAACCAACCAACAGGCACACTGCCTTGCTCTGTACTATTCTTCCCCCTATTCACTGCCTGGTAACAGTTTCTATTCAAAGACAAGGTTAACAATTCCACAAACCCTAACCATTCCCAGGAAATAATAATTCTTAAAAGGTGTTAACCTTCTGTTTTTACCATGTACATTGTTTTTGCATTTATTGATAAGTACATGTGGGCACATACATGCCACTGTACTTGTATGGAGGCTATCAGACAATTTGTGAGTCAGTTTTCTCCTTTTATCATGTAGATCCTGGAGATCAACTCAGGCCACCAGCTGGGTGGCAAGTGCCTTTACCCGCTGAGCCCCCACCAGTCCATTCTGCACATTTTTTTTTTTTTACTGTTTTGAGACAAAGTCTATGTACCCCGGGCTGGCCTGGAACTCACAAGATCCACCTGCCTCAATTTAGGATTAAAGGTATGCATTACTACACCAAGTGTATTATGCACTTAAAAGTCTAAAAACTAAATGTTTCCAATAACATTTGTTTTCCCAGTGTACGTAAAGTGCAGCCCAGTAAATAAACTGCACATAGCTAACATACCTATAAATAGCAGTGTTCTGGTCTAGAACCTCTCCCATCTCTCATCTCAGGGATCAGGTTTATGTGACTATTATTTGTGTGTGGGGGGATATTAACGATTTTACTTCCTAAGAGGTTTTAAGAGTTTTTCCTATGAATTTTAACACAACTTTAAAACATGTCTTTCACTAATTCTTTGTCACACACTGGTAGCCTCTTCACCATCTAACAAGACTAAGTGCTGCATATTTAGACTTGTCTGTCTTCTGTATACATCATGCATTGCAAAAATGAGATGCACAGATAAAAGGGACAGTGGCTAATCTTGTATTACCAAAACTTACATTAGTATTAGGCCCTTCATACACTTTCTTCTTCCTCCATCCCAAATCAGCACATGTCTATATTGCTCAGAAGTAGTTTTAGCATTCCATTTCCATGAGTTAAAAACAGGATAATCTACAACATGTATTATTTACTACATTTATCTTTAACATACTTTGTGCACTTCTAAACACCTAGAAGGACTAGGTGTTTCAGATGAGTACATAAACGTGACCCTTATATACGGAGTAGTGCTGAAACCACACACAGGTAACAGTGGCTAGGTCTAAACGTGAATTCTGCTGAGAGCGTTCTGGTCTCCCACCTGCTTTTGCGCCAGCCCCTCCTGTATCACGTGACACAGGCACCTGTCACTGGGATGATAACTTTCACAGCTCCTTTCAGAAGACAGCTTTGCAATGACTTTTAACACAGAGCATACAGAATGTGCTAGTTTACTAACTCTTCCTTTGTGTATATTACCAACATCTTTAATGCCTAAACACTAGATAAAAAGACTGTTCTTTTCGAGTAGGAGACAGGAAGAGAGTTTATTCAAGCAACAGGAGAAGTGAGAGTATAGAGGGAGGCAGTTATAATCATGATATGTTGTACAAGAAAACAATCTATTTTCAATTTAAAAAATACTTTAAAACAGTGAAACAGAAAAACAATCTGTGGAATCCTAAACTTTTATGCCCTTAGTGCTAGTTATCAACTTCTGAAATCTCCCAAGATATTAGGTATTGAAGAAAAGCTGTCAGGAATGTCTTAATACAGGGAGTGCCATTTAACTGCCCTGGCACGGGACTTGTGTGGCTCTCCTTGTGACGTCCTGTGCACTCTAAGGGCTCACAGAAGTTTTTTCCTAACTCTTTATAATTGCTTCTGTGGATTTGGTGTCTTAATCTGGACCTTTTCACTCACAGGTAAGTAGAGCAAGGCTGTCAGAAAGGTATTCTTAATCCCCCATGCAGATGCTGTTATTTATGTGGAGCTGAAAGTCACAGGTCCTGTGGGGAACACCAGGGAATTATAAGCCTCTAAGTGAGGGATCAGAATCTTTCCTCAACATGACAGATTCAATTGCTTGCTACAGCACTCTTCCACTGTGGTTTTACAGAGCACACTGTAAGTACACTTTGTCTTTATACCAAGTCTTAGATAACCAGAGAATTTGTAGTTAGAAGGGATTAAGGGAAAGTCAGTATTGCTAATAATTGAAGTAAGATCCTGAAAAGGCTTTTCACATGAAATGGGAGATATTTCCTTGTGGTAAGGAAAAGGCCTCTTGCCTTTACCCCTCTGTGCAATGAATGCCTCCCAGAAGCTCCAGGGGATCCCTTTCTATCTTGTGATACATAAACACCACTCGTTTCTATATATAATATAAATATACATGCATATGAATACATCCAGATAGATGTAGAAACATAGATACATAGATGCATGATAGATAGGTGCATGATAGATTATAGACAGATGATAGAAAGGAGCAGAGAGAGAGAGAGAGAGAGAGAGAGAGAGAGAGGAGAGAGAGAGATTGAGAGAGAGAAGAGATACTGTACAACTCTGCTTGATTTGCTTTCTGCTGATTTTGTTCTGTCTCTCCTCTGACATTAGCTTATAAGATGCTGAACTTTCTTAATAAGCTTTCTTGGCATAAGACAGAGCTTGCACAAGACCTCCTAAGCCCACCTCTTCTATCTTCTATATCTCTGATCTGCTGGACTTTCCTCCTCAGGACCCAGTCAAGGAGCCGGCTCAGGTCAGAGATGTTCCTTAGTTGATTTGGGAGATGGTCTTGGATTGGCCTTTCAAAGATATTAACTTAACACAAACTGACTCTCATAGTGTTGATGTAGCCCTCTCCCTGCACCTCTTTATTCCCCTCTTTCTCTGTTGTATTTTTCAGATGGCTGCTGAAAGACAGAGTTGTACAGGCATTGACACAGTTTCAAACCCTATTCTTTGTGGGACAGTTACTGACTCTGTCTCTTTAACTGACTGTTACCTCTGTCTTGCTAACATTGTGAAGGCACTAACTGTAACAGTCATTGTCATAACTGTGCATGCTGGAGGCTCTGAATTCAGACAGATACTTGGCATTTGATGACACTGTCTGGAATATGGTTAATGTTGTCTGGCTAGGTGACCTCAATTTCCTTATAAATATCAAATTGTGGGTATGATATAAAACATCAGAGACATATGGGAGGCAAAATCTTTTGAATCGTTATTATACTAATGAAATATAAACATACAGGACAATAGCTTTTTAAAAAATCAGTGAAATTAAGCTTTTTAAAAAGAGATTCACATTTTTTCTTCACTCACAAATGACAAAGCACAGCATGTTGGGACATGGTACTGCATCTTAATGCATCAGGTAGCTTGAGATAAGCCAGACATATTTAGTCTTATTGATTTCTTTTTCTAGGAAAAAAATCCATCTAGGTTCCATCTAGGTTAGTGCTTACTTGTCATGTATGAGACCCACCAATAGGAACTGTGACTGAATACTTGTGTCCCTCACCTTTGAGAAGGATTCAGGAGTATGTTTGGAATTCTCCAGCTTTATTGCCATTGCCATAATACAGGGTTTCATCCACTCTCAAAGAAAATCTCCTACCAAAAGCTGCTATTACTGAGATAAGTCCAGACTACATATACAACAACATACTAAGCTGTGGCCTGATCTTTATGGTTCTACACCAAGGGTAATGAAACTAGTTGATAGTTGTGATCTGTCAGCCATTCACTACTAACTGCCCTTATCATTTCTACATGATCATCACCACTGTATCACTCCACTGATGCAGCAGAGAAAGCTTCCTTCAAGTACTAAACAGTATGGACTTGCCATGTTTGAAAGATTGTAGTTAGTTTTTCGTGGTTCACCTCTCCCTCTCTGTATGCCCCTCTCATAATGTTCTACCTCCAGCAACTGCTTTTCTCCTTAGACTGTACATGTGTGTTCTATTGTCCCACCTACATGTCTGCAACACTCTTTTCCCTTTCCTGAGATTATCTTTCTGGTTTTAAACTTTATTTCTATACTCTCACAAATATACATATACACACTAATATATGTAATATATTAAATGTTATGTTACATCATTATATAATTACATACATTATAAATAATATTAATGTAACATATAACATCAATATAATAAATAATTATATGTAATATACAATTATATAATTAAATGTACACTGTATATTTATTTATTTATATTATTTTTTCTTATTTTACATATTGATCCAATTTCCCTCTGACCACCTGCCCCCTGACCACCCTCCTATCCCATTCCCCACCCACTCCACAGGGAGGGTGATGCCTTCCAGGAGGGATCATCAAAATCTGTCAAGTCATTTGGAGTGGGGACTAGGCCTTCTCTCCTGTCTGTAGGTTAAGGGAGTATCCTTCCATGGGGAATGTGCTCCTAAAGTCCTAAAGCACTAGGGATACATTCTGGTTCCACTGTCAGAGGTCCCTTAGACTGCCCAGGCCTTCTAACTGAAACCCATGTTCAGGGGGTCTGAGTCAGTCCAAAGCTGGTTTCTCAGCTATCAGTCTGGGGGCTCATTGGCTCCCCCTTTGTTCAGGTCAGCTGTCTTTGTGGGTTTCTGTAGCCTGGTCTTGCCCCTATTTTCTTATCACTCCTCCCTCTCTGCAACTGGACAACAGGAGTTCAGCTCAGTGTTTAGCTGTGGGTGTCTGCTTCTGTTTCCATCAGCTACTAGATGAGGGCTCTGTGATGGTGGATAAGTTAGCCATCAATCTCATTATCAGGGAAGGGAATATAAGGTAGCCTTTCCACGTTGCTCATATTGTTAGTAGGGGTCATCCTTGTAGGTCTCTGGACATTTATCTGTAGTCATTTTTCTCTTCAAACCTATAATGGCTCTCCCTATTATTCTCTCTCTCTCTCTCTCTCTCTCTCTCTCTCTCTCTGTCTCTCTCTCTCTCTGTCTCTCTTGCTTTTGTCTATTCCTCCGCTGTCCTCTCTTCCCCTTCTCTGTCTCCTAACTTCTCCACTCACTGCTCCCCCAACTCCCAATATGCTCAGGAGATCTTGTTCCCTTCCTCTTCTGTGAGGGACCTTGTATGAATCTCTTAGGTTCTTCCTTGTATCCCAGGTGGTGTGTATTATAGCCTGGTGATCCTTTGCTCTGTCTAAAATCCATATATGAGTGAATACATACCATGTTCTTCTTTTTGTATTTTTGTGTTACCCCACTCAGGCTTGTTTCTTCAAGTTCCATGCATTTGCCTGCCAATTTCAAGATTCCATTGTTTTTTTCCTACTGAGTAGTATTCCATTGTGTAAATGTGCCACATCTTCTTTATCCATTCTTCAGTTGAGGGGCATCTAGGTTGCTTCCAGGTTCTTGCTATTACAAATAATGCTGCTGTAAACATAGTTGAGCAGATGTCCTTGTTGCATGGATGGGGATCATTTGGGTATATGCCTAGGAGCAGAATTGCCGATTCCTGTGGTAAACCCATTTCCATTTTCCTGAGGAACTGCCAAACTGATCTCCAAAATGGCTGTATGAGTTTGCACTCTCACCAGCAGTGGAGGAGTGTTCCCCTTTCTCCACATCCTCTCCAGCATGAGTTGTCATTAGTGTTTCTAATTTTAGTCATTCTGGCAGGAGTGAGATGGTATCTCAGAGTTGTTTTGATTTGCATTTCCCTGATGGTTAAGGCTGAGTACTTTCTTAAGAGTCTTTCAGCCATTTTCGATTCCTCTATTGAGAATTCTCTATTCAGTTATGTACACATTTTTTAAAATTAATTATTTTTTATTTTACATGTCGATCCTAGTTCCTTCTCCCTCCCTCTCTCCCTCTTTCCCTCTTATCCTCTCTGCCCCCTCACATGCACCCTGACCACCTTCCCCTCTCATCCCCCCACCCCAATTCCACATGTAGGGCTATGCCATCCAGGTGGGGTCATGTAAATCTGTCAAATCATTTGAAGTAGGGACTAGGACTTCTCTCCTGTCTCTAGGTAAAGCAGTATCCCTCCATGGGGGATGTGTCCACAATGTCCTTTTGTGCACCAGGAATACATCCTGGTTCCACTGTCTGAGGTCCCTTGGACTGCTCAGTCCTTCTAGCTGAGACCCATATTCAGGGGGGCCTGAGTCAGTCCCATGCTGGATTCCCAGCTATCAATCTGGGGGCCCGTTAGCTCCTCCTTGTTCAGGTCAGCTAGTACCTGTTGGAAACAGAAGCAAATACCCATAACTAAACACTGAATTGAACTAGAAGCCAGATACAGAGGGAAAGGACAAGACCAGGTATCAGAAACACGTAGAGACAGCTGTACACTTTTTAATATGGTTATTTGGTGTTTTGGTGAGTAGTTTCTTGAGTTCTTTGTATAATAATTATATGAAGCATATATAATTAAAATGTACACTATGTATTTAATATGTCTTCACATATATGACGTATTATATATGATATATTATAGTAGCATGAAATACATCATATGACATATAATTAATTATTTACATATATAGGAAATTATTAGTTAGAGCCTGCACATGAGAGAAATCATGTAGTATTTGGCAATGTCATTGATATTGTGATAGATGCACAAGTATCTCTTCAGAGAATAATCTTCAAGAATGACACATGCAAAGACAATATAAAGACATATATGTGCACATATATACACATTTACATATATATGTATGACACATTTTTATGGTAAGAAATTTGAAAACCTCAGGCTACTTTTTTATTATATATTTTTATCTATCCATCAAAAATGTGACTGATCTCAAGATAAATGTATATCAATCTTAAAAAAATACTAGAGATTTGTCAGGGGGGAAAACTTAAGAAATGATGGTGAGATAGTGATATAATTTGAGCTACTTAAAATTAATACACATTTAAACATTTCCCTTCTTAGTGTATTGATGTCATTAAATTTGTCTGTTTCAGGTGAAAAGATCATGGTTATTAAGAACTTGCCAATGGGGATTTTGTTCTTCTCTCAAACAGCTGTTGGGATTCTTGGCAATTGGTCAATTTTTCTTCCTTATTCCATGTCTCTATTCACTGGAAAAAATCTGATGCCAAAAGACCAGATATTATGGCATCTGTCTTTTGCCAATTCTTTAGTTATTATCTCAAGAGTAATCCCTCACATACTGGCACAGCTGGGCTTGCAAAATCTCCTGGATGACCTTTTGTGTAAACTTACTCTCTACAGTAATCGAGTGTCCCGGGCCATTTCCCTGCACTGCACCTGCCTCTTGGGTTGCTTCCAAGCAATCACAATCAGCCCCAGCAACACAAGATTCACGAAGCTTAAACACTCAGTCTGCAAGTACATGGTTCAGTCCTGCTCACTCAGCTGGCTTGTGTATCTGCTTCTAAACAGCAAAACAGCTATAGATGTGATTGGATCTGGTACTAAGAAAAACTTCACCAAGAAAATCAAGTTGGGGTACTGCTCAGCATTTCTTTTTGGCAATTCTTTAACTGTACTACATCTGATATTGATTCGTTTCACTGATGGTTTGTGTTTGGGTCTCATGGTCTGGACCAGTATCTTTATGGTGAGCATCCTCTACAGGCACAAGAGTCAGTTACAGTACATCCACAGTGCTCAGCATTCCCTCCACGTTTCCCCTGAAGATAGAGCCACAAAAACGATCTTGATCCTTGTGTGTACCTTTGTCCTCTCTTACTCAATGTCATTCATATTACTTATGTATACCATGTTATTTAACAATCCAAATCTTTGGATAATCAACATATTTACATTCCTAGACACGTGTTTCCCCACATTTTGCCCATTCATCCTAATCAGTAGTAATAAATCTGCTCCAAAGAGTCATTTTCCCTGCTGTAGATGAAGGTAATTTAACATGGTGATTTGGGTGTAATGATAAATTCAAATATTCTTTTGTCCATTATTGATTTTATACTCAGCCATTGCAACAAGCCACAATATCACACAGCAATTGTACAGCCCCCTATCCTGAGATAACTCAGGAGAATTAAGGATTCTCCTGATGAATGAAGCTAGTACAAATTTGTACTTGGCATTATAATCCCATTAATGAATTGCATTTTCTTCCTGTAGTTTATTCCTTTCTATAACAAACTTGGGATTTACTTCCCACACTTTAGCACTATCTGCTCATTTAATGGGAACAAATTCCTCCCATGCATTTAGAATTCTACTGATTATACTCCCTAGCTATGTGTAAATACCCGTTCCCATGAAAAGGTCCTTGTTTACTGATTACATTTCTTAGTTATGTACGAGGCCTGTTTCTCAATATCAGGTCCTTGTTCCCCTCTCCATTGTAATTGCAGAGATCTGCTTTTCTGCTAGTATCCTTATCGACAGGCATTTGGTCAGTGTTTAGGGCCCAGGAAAAAGCATCCTATCTAAGACATTCTCAGATATCCAAGGACATAGAATTACGATGTACCCAAAGTTGTTGATTCATAGCTGCCTAGATAGATAGAAAAAGCAAGTATGCCCTGGTTTTAACCTCACTGGCAGCTGGAGAAGTGATTGCCTAAAGTGACACTGCACTAAAAGATTCTCAAACTTCTTGTTTTATTAACTCAAGATTATAGCGTAGAAAACTACTGCTCCCCCTTTCCCCTGAGAAGATAAAGAGAAGGGTAATGAGACCATTCGGTCATCCTCAGGGAAAAGTTAACATTCCTGAATGCCTGTGCCACCACTGAGATCAGAGCACTAGAAGGCCTGGTGTCTTTTTCCTGTGCAAATTAAACTTAGTCCCTCTGTTTGATCTACAGCCCCAAGCAGTTGATGCTAAAAGTTTCTCTTAGATATTTTAGTTTATTTTTCTGTGTGTAAGTCTTATCTTCCTTGCTGACCCTGAGATACTCAAGCCTCATTGAATTGTAAAAAGAATTACTGTTGCAAATGTGCGTCTACCTCTACCCCCAAGAACTGGGGAGAGATATAGAAGCAGAGAAATAGATAGATAAAAAGAGGAACAGAGACAGAAAATGAATAGAGAAACAGAACAGCAAGAGAGAAAGAGAGCAGAAGAATTAAGGAACATGAAGATGAACATTGCTATGTTAGTCACTTCCTTTTCCCTCACATTTTACTTCCTTTGCTTATTTGTAATTTGTTTTTTTGATCTCAGAATGAAATTTTATAAGCTGGACTTTTATTAAAGTTTTCAATTACCAGGTGTTACTAAGCATGTCAGTGACTGGAAATTAAGTGTCAACAGTTGTTGTAACTATTGTAATGCTGGATAAATGGTTCCATGATATTAAGAGATCTCCTTGTTTTCATTCCAAATCTATGGAATAAGAGATCATCATGGACTGAAGAGTATCTTGTGCTTACAGGTATCAAATCAGCTGTTGAGGTATGAATTTCACTGCAGTCACAGCCTGGACTCTACTCCCACTACTGCAACTGAATGAGAAAACAAAATCCCAAGCTCCCTGGCAAATTCAGAGTAACATGTTTGTGTGACCAACAACATGGTATTTAGTCATGTTTTAGCTTCACTAATGTTCTGCTTCTGATCTCATGGTCTGGGCTTGTGGCTCCACTTCTAGGTTTCTCTATGGCAAGAAGAGCCAATGATGCATTGTATATTGCTGGTGGCCATGACTGAGAAGCAGCAGTTGACAAGTGAGCTTCTGGAGTTTAGCCCACTAGAAAGAAAAGCACTAATGGGTGAATCTCAGAGAGGCAAGGCCCCAAAGCTACAGCTCCTGAATTCCTCTTGCTACTGCTATGCCTTTACATGTCAGCCACTATCATATTTCTCTGGTAACTGGCAGTGTTAATGGGCGTGTGGAGATCCCCACTGGCTTTAATGTAGTATTTTTATCTCATGGAAGTATCCCACCCTACTGGGCATTTTTACCTATGATTATTATGAAGATGATTTCCTCTTAACCTGTACTGTTTAATTGAAGCAACGATTTTGTACAGTAATAGCGTTAATTTAAATAGAATTTTGATGATTGAGGATGCTTAGCAAATGTCATAATGGATTAAGATAGAGATTCGTTTAGTGGGAAAACTAATACAGGAAAAGGTAGAATGTAGTGTTGTCCTCACCCGTGATGAAGTAGGGGCTGCAGAGGATATAAAGTAAGAATGAGGAGGTGTAACAGAGCTGGGACTTTTGTGTTTCTCTTGAGGAGCCATATAGAAGAAATTGAGTTCCAGAGGCTAGGCTAGTTCAAGTTCTTTTAATCTTAATATTGGGAGATATGTTCACAGGTTTCAGTGTGAATCATAGCTAAACCAAATCTTTAAATAATGACTCAGGGATAGATTGAGACCTGTTTGCTAATGGCTTTGAGGGAGAACATCTTAGGGAGCAACTGAAAGTTTACAAAGACACTTTTAATACTTTAGCAATGGACTCATTGAGGTCAGGATACACAAACAATGGCAGCCTGGCTTTTGCTACTGATGTAGCTTTCTTACAAGGATGGGTTGATGATCAGAGGTGAGGATTAATTCCTTGTACCCATTTCTGCCCTCAATTTCCTGATATGACTTAATTTGAAAAACTGTTGATGAAACTCCCAGGGCTTAAAATAGAAATGACTGATATTTTTTCATATACAAAAGTTTAGATTTATCATATTTTGAAGATTTTTTTATAAGCTTACCTTTTGAGATAAATAACAAAATTATTCATCCCTTTGTAACAGCAATATGTAGCTAGTTTGTAAAAGAATTAGCCGAGAAAAATACCTTGCTTGCTTACACTTTGTTAATCTATGGTAAATTGCTTGATCATGAATGTGAATGGGTTCTTGGGAATAATTTATTTTTTTCACCTGTAATCATAAAATGTTTAATTATGTAAGGGAAATGAGGAACATGTTGCTTTTCACCTGTATTTATTTCAATTATCCAGTTGAAAAGTAGAATGTAACGGCATTGCAATTTGTATACGGCTGGAAAGTTTTTTCTGGGATATATAAGTTTTAAAGTAAAAATAAAGAGAGATGATAGAGAGACCATAAAGGTGTGTTGTATGTGTGTGTTTCCCTTTCTCACTAGCCCCAGAGAATTAAGTTTTCCCCAACTCTCCATCCCTAGAGAATTAAGTTTAAGTCCCTCAGATAGAAAAGTCAATTAAGTGATTAGTCCACTGAGTCCATGTCTCCCCTCCAATTCCTGAGCTGCTTAAGTCTAGTCCTTACAGCAGTATAGATTTATGAGAAAAATGTCCATAATCTTGAGAAGAGAAAAACATATTTCTCTTCCTCTGAAGTGAAGGAAATAAGAATTTAAACAAGATCAGAGGAAGGCCCAAGTTTCAGGTCTGGAGCAACATTAAAGAGAGACCCGAGCCTCAGGCCTGGAGCACTTCAGTGGGAAGCCTGAAGCCCAGTCTGGAAGCAGCAGCAGAGGGTGGCCTGAGCTTCAGACCCAGAAGCAGCATCAGAGGGACCAAGAGCCTCAGACTCAGGAAATGTGTCAGAAGGAGGCCCAAACCTCAGGCCCAGGAGCATGGAGTGACTATCAAGTGAGACAAAGCCTCAGTTTCCAGCAGTACCATCCAGAAACTATCAGAGGAAATTCCTCCAGGAAAGAACCAGTGTAACAGTCAGCATCCTTCTTGGTTAGAAATATCCCTTCGCTAAATTGACCACTGGACCCTCAGCCCCACCTACAGTTCCAATGGGAGGGGCATCCACCAGAGATGTAGCCCCACCTGCACCTCAGGGACCACCTGAGCCTTGGGCTATCTCACCAGGAGTAGTACTCACCAGATGCTCTGTTCTGCTTGCACCCCTGAAGGAGCATTCAACAGAGCCACAGCCCCCACCTATACCAATTGGTGAAAGAGAGACCTCCTGAAGCACAAGCTCTACCGATAACCAATTAAAGGAAGAGATGTGTAGATGATAAGGCAAGAACACACTGAACAATATAAAGAGCAACACGACACCACTAGAAACTAGTGGTACTACACAAGCAAGACCTGAAAATCCCAATGCTGAGGAAGTAGAAGAAAATGACCTAAAATAACTCTATCAGGATGACTGAAGTCTTTAAAAAAGAAATGAAAATTACCTTAAAGAAATGGCAGAATAGGCAAACATAAAATTGGAAGATATAAACAAATCCCTTAAAGAAAACCAAGAAAAACCAATCAAACAAGTTAAACAAATGATTTAAGAGTTGAAATCTGAAATAGAAGCAATAAAGAAAACATAAACCAAGGGAATTATTGAAATGGCAAGTCTGGGTAAACTGTTAGGAACTATAAGTGCAAACATCAACAACAGAACACAAGAGATGAAAGAGAAGTTCAGTCATTGAAGATTTGATAGAGGAAATAGATTCTCGGTCAAAGGAAAATTTAAATCCAACAAACCTTTAACACACACATGCAAGAAATTCTGGACACCAAGAAAAGAATGAACCTAAGAATAATTTGGATAGAAGAAGAAAAAGAAGTCCAACTCAAATGCACAAAAAATATATTCAACAAAATCATAGAAGAAAACTTTCCCAACCTAAAGAATGACATGCCTGTGAACATCCAAGAGGGTTACAGAATTCCAAATAGACTGAATAAAAAAGTTGCCTTGCCACATAATCAAAATAATAAACATCCCAAATAAAGAAATATTATTAAGAGGTGCAAAGCAGAAAGGCCAGGTAACTTATAATTGCAGACCTATCAGTATAACACCTGACTTCTCAACAGAAACAATGAAATCCAAAAGGTCCTGGTCAGCCCAGGACTAGTATATCAAGCAAAGCTTTCAATCACTATAGATGGAGAAAATAATATATTCTATGACAAAAGCAGATTTAAACAATACCAATCCACAAAATTCTGCCATACAGAGTACTGGAAGGAAAAATCCAACCCCAAAAGTTAGCTACACGCACAAAAACTTAGGCAATAGATAATCCCACATTGCTAAAAGCCAAAAAAAAAGGGGGGGGGGGACACACAAGCAATACCATCACCACTACCACTACCAAATCCCAAACTAACAAGAATCAACAATCAATGGTCATTAATATTCCTTAATATGAATGTTCTTAATTCACTTATGAAAAGACACAGGCTAACAGGATGGATATGAAGACAGAAGTTTGAGTAGGGGAAAGAACAGAGGAGAGCAAGAAAAGAGATACAATAGTAGAGGGAGCCATTGTAAGTTTAAAGAGAAATCCAGCACTAGGGAAATGTTCATAGACCTACAAGGATGATCCCAACTAACAATCTAAGCAATAGGGGAGAGGCTACTTTAAATGTCCTTCCTATATAATGAGATTGATCACTACCTTATGTGCATCTTAGAACCTTCATCTAGTAGCTAATGGAAGCAGAAGCAGACATCTGCAGCTAAACACTGAGCTGAACTCCTGGAATCCAGTTGCAGAGAGGGAGGAGTGATGGATAAAGGGGCCAAGACCAGGATAGAGAAACCCACAGAAACAGCTGACCTGAACAAGTGGAAGGTCGTGGACCTCAGACTGATAGCTGGGAAAGCATCATTGGACTGACCCAGATCCCCTGAACGTGGGTCTCAGTTAGGAGACCTGGGCAGCCTGTGGGACCTCTGGCGGTGGAACCAGGATATATTCCTAGTGCATGAATGGACTTTGGGAGCACATTCCCCATGGAGTTTTAATCCTTTAGCCTAGAGACACGAGGTGGTGCCTAGGCCCTACCCCAAATGACTTGACAGATTTTGATGATCCATCATGGAAGGCCTCACCCTCCCTGGGGAGTGAATGGGGGATGTGATGGGGTTCAGTGGGGGACATGGGACTATGGGAGGGAGAGGGAACTTGGATTGATATGTAACATAAGAAAAAAATAATAAAAAATAAAAAATAGAAGTAAAGCCCTCAAGTTGACAAGATGCACAGTCAACCTGATTCTCACTTCCTAAGCCTCAGTGCCCTTGTCTCCCTTGTCATTTCTACCTGGTGATTTCAGCCGTCTCAGATGTTGTTTTCATCTGCATTCCCCTGACCCTGGCTTGATCTGTCACTAATAACTCTAATCCTTTCAGGGATTTGTACAAGGTGCAGGTTTTATTCTGAGATGATTTCTAATCTCTATGCAGACACCACCACTGCACTAAAGGGTGAAATGATTTTCACCTCCCAGCAGGATGACTTCCCTGTGCACCAAGCCTTTATCTCAGGGATGGAACACCTTCCTCTGAATACTCTCTGAGTGTGACCACATATTTTTTTTTTTTTAGATATGTTCTACGAATATTGTCCAGAACTGACCAGGATCTCATGGGCTTGTGCAATTCACTAACTTTAGCCTACATGTGTGCATGACTAGCTAGAACAAATAAATGTTTGTGGTAGCCTACTTTGCCCCTGAGATGTGGGGCTTTCACAGAGCTCCTGAGGGAGGCCTGTTTCCTGTATAGTCTCCATCTGACTTGATTTTATGGTATCAATTCCTTGGACCTCATATTGTGACATACTTGTATCAAAACTTGGTTTTGGGTCGTGAATTGGTTTTACCACAAAACTGGGAGATTCTGGAGTTAACTCTTGTTTTCCCAATGTAGGTTCCCCCCTGAAAGAAACCAAAAGATAAGCATACTGTAGTTAAAAGTGCCAGAATGACAGTCTAACAAATGGTACTAAAAATGAGATTACATCCTCTCCTCAAGTAGTCATTCCATCTATGGAATGACTGACACACTGTTTAGCAGTAAAACCAGGAACAATTGAGGTTTACTATATTCCTGTGTATGTTGTCGATTTTAGAGAAGATTCCGTGTGGAGCTGAGAAGAAGGTATGTTCTGTGTTTGGATGAAATATTCTATAGATGTCTGTTAAACCAAACTGGATCATAACTTCTGTTAGTTCCTTTGTTTCTTTGTTAAATTTCTGTTTGGTTGTCCTATCTAGTGGTGGGGTGCTGAAGTCTTCCACTATGAGTGTGTGAGGTTTTATGCAAGCTTTGAGTTTTAGTAGCATTTCTTTTATGAATGTAGGTGCCTTTGTATTTGGGGCATAGATGTTCAGAATTAAGACTTTTGTACTGATAGATATCTCCTGTGATGAATATAAAATGACCTTCTTTGTCCCTTTTGATTGATTTTAGTTTGAAGTCTAACTTAGTATATTAGGATAGCTACACCTGCTTATTTCTTGAGTCTATTTGATTGGAAAACCTTTTCCCAACCCTTAACTTATGTATGTCTGTCTTTGAAGTTGAGGTGTGTTTCTTGTGTGGAGCAGAAGGATGGATTATGTCTTGGTATCCATTTTGTTAGCTTGTATCTTTTTTTAGGCAAGTTACAACCATTAATAATGAGGGATGTTAATGACCATTATTGTTAACTCTTGTTTGTTTTGGATTTGTTGTTGTTGGTAGTATTATGTGTGGATTTCCCTCCATTCTTCTTTTGGCTATTGGCTAAGTGGAATTATCTGTTGCCTATGTTTTTGTGGGTGTAGTTGACTTCCTTGGGTTGGAGTTTTCCTTCTAGAACTTTTTGTAAGGCTGTATTAGTTGATAACTATTGTTTAAATCTGGTTCTGCCATGGAATATCAGTATTCAAGCACTACAGCCTTGGATTTGGAGTTCAAATCTCTCTTTTCAGCTACTTAGATGGTCAAATGTTAGCCTGAGCTATATGAGACCCTCTCTCAATCAAAATTCCCATCTAAACCAGTAGTTCAGTAATTCCTTGATGCAATAGCACATACCTGTAATTTCTGCACTCAGAAGACAAAGGCAGGTGGATAAAGAGTTTAAGGTTTTTTTAAGCCACATTTTTAATAATTTTTTTAAAAAATTTACATGTTGATCCCAGTTCCCTCTCTCTCCCTTCCTCCCTCCCTCCTACCCGTCTCTGCCCCCTCACATGCACCCTGACCACCCTCCCCTCCCATCCTCCCACCCCAATTCCACATATAGGGCAATGCCATCCAGGGGGTCATGTAGATCTGTCAAGTAATTTGAAGTAGGACTTCTCTCCTGTCTCTAGGTTAAGGCAGTATCCCTCCATGGGGGATGTGTCCTTTAGCCACATTTTTAATTCATACTTTTACTTAGGTCATAGCAAACTCTGTCAAGAAAGCAAATAAACAAAAATAATAACAAAACTCAGCCATCCCACTTGTGGATGAGAACTCCTGAGAAGAAGCTGTGTCTGCAGAGACAGATCAATGAATTAATATTTTTATGAAATGACTGAAATGTTGTAGGTCTAGAGGCTGATCAACTTATCTTGGGCTTGCTATTCCTTGCCCGTATCTGTGTCTTGTGGAGTAGTCACCAGAGAAGACTGCTTGGACATGAGTTCAAGCCAACAGAAAGTTCTTATTAGTTTTGTGGTGACTACACTGGATGTCTGGGATGCATAAAAATAATGTCCTGGTTGACACACCAGTTAAGAAGAACAGTTATCTAGAAGTGGAAGTTCAGAAGCCCAAAAGCAAGACTAGCACATTTAGAGACTTCCCCAGAACTATGGACTTTGATGGATTAGGCCTTTGCTTTTGTTTTTGCAGATGTTATTGTTTATGTGCTCAGTTTTGCAGCCTGACTAGCACTTCCATCATGGAGTCAGTTGTGCTAAGATCTGTGGGCCAGCTGAGTTCTGGAGCCCTATTACAGTATGAACTAACATATTGTGACTACTAGATATAAACCTTTTGGAATCTATTAACTTAGCTAACCACCAACTTCTACCAACTCAAAAGCTAAGAATGTCATCAAAGGGTATCTTGGGCCTGTAGAAAAGCCTTCCCTCATCTTGCTGTAATGACCTCTCTGATGTACCCACCATTGTATTTTAAACTTGAATTTACTTATGGCTTTCTTTGTTATATAAAACTAAAAACCTTCATAAACTGCTTCCATGTTGGCATGTGGACTTCCATGTTGGCATGTGGAATTTGCGGTAAATTATCTCTGGCCCATGGCCACCCAAAATGGCTACAGAATAATCTATTGATTATGTTGTTTGTTTTTTACTCCTATACTCTTGTTTTTTTTGGGGAGGGAGGGGGAACACCACCCGGCTCCCAAATAAAGCACACACAGAGGCTCTTTTAGCTATGAATGCCCAGCCTTAATTTAGCGTGTTTCTTGCCAGCTTTTAACTTAAATTATCCCATCTGTCTTTGGGCTCAGGGCTTTTATCTTTCTCTATTCCTGTATACTTTTTCTTTCCTTCTTACTCCATGTCTGGCTGCATAATGGGGTGGCTCCTGAAGTCCTCCTCCTTCTCTCTCATTCCATGATCCTTCTTTTCTCCCAGATTTCTCCTGATATTTGTCCTTGCTGCCTGCCAGCCCTGCCTATTCCTGTCTTCTGCCATGTTTATCTCTTTATTAGGCCATCAGGTGTTTTAGACAGGCACAGTAACACAGCTTCACCGAGTTAAACAAGTGTAGCATAAACAAATGTAACATACATTAATATTTCCTAACACTCTTATTCCTTTTAAGATGAGAGCTGTGGTTTTGTGTTCATAATTATAATGCCACAATGCTGGGTTCTGAGAATGATCCATTTTTCCCCAGAGAGATGGCCTGAATAGAAGCCAAGTGTCTTCATGGACACCATCTGGTGTTATTTCCTCAGGTGGATCGGTGAAGAGTTAATTCCAGGACTGTGGACCTCCTTTGGTTTGGCTGAAGGTATATTACATTTATTCTCAGTTGGCTAATCAAGATCCTAATTTGATAGAAAGCTTTTATTGGTATGTTTTCAATGCATTTGTTTTAAAATATCTAGTTTATTTGCTTTGAAAGCATTTTGCGGTGTGGGTTTTGTTTTGTAAACACTGATTTGCATGCTTGGTTGCTTTTAGATCTCTAAAGGCATTTTGGATTTTGTTTGGTTTGGGAATATTGAAGGCATATTAAGTTCCATTTTGTTTGTCTTGATTTTCTTTGTCTTGAAATGTGCTTGATTCATTCTCAATTGGCCTTTGATACTGACCTTCCTCCTCAAATGCATCATTCTACATTCTTCTGCTGCTTCTCCTCTGATGTTGCCAAACCTTTAGCTTAGAGATTTTATGTGTTCCTGATGATAAACTCACTAAAGGCAAGAGCCACCTGTTCCCTCCCACCTGGAAATGTGGAGGTGTCATAAGGAACAACTTACATCATGCAATGCCTCATAGGGGAACATAACACACACTATTTTCCTGGACCAGAAGGAACTTATTTGCCTTGTCTGGGACAACACATAGGAGGGATTGGTCACCCAGGGTCTACCACCTTTGTGTGAACACACAGGCTAACTGCCGAGCCAAAGGAGAAGAAAGCCTAACAGTAAAAACTGATAAAGTCAATTCCAAAAGCATCATAAAAGGCTGGCACAGACTGCAAATTAAACCACCTCTGAGACTTTATCCTTCCCCACTCAATGTAGCCAACATCAATAAAACAAACAGCTTCATTCGCTGGTGGGGATGTGAGAAAGCAAAGGGCACTTACTGTGGGTAGGGATTGTGGGTAGGGATGGGGATTGGCTCAACACCTATGAAAGGTAGTGGGAGGCTCTTCAGGGAGCCGGAGACTGACCTCCTTCAAGACCTAGCTACACAACTTTTGGGCATATACCCAAAAGACTCCACAACTTACTACAGAGATAGTTTCTCATCCATGTTTATTGCTAAATGCTTAACATAGTCCTAGGCAATAATTCTTAACACAAAAGGCTCTGTAAAAAGCCTGACAAAATTGCAATTCATAATAAATGTCAAATAACCAATTTGAGAGTGAATTTAGATAACATAAAAGCTAAATCTTTTATAGAGTTTATATCAAACCTAAAGATAAATACTAAAATGATTCCCTACTCATCTTTTTCCCTCACTTCGCTTCCTTATCTCTGTCTATCATACGGTTTTGAGCAGCATTTTTTCCCTTTTACCTCATGCATATATTAAAAAGTGTTCTTTTATTGACTGGATTGTAGTGATGCACACCTTTAATCCCAGCCCTCAGGAGGCAGAGGCAGAGCATCTCTGTGAGTCTGAGACCAGGTGGTTTACGAGTTAGTTCTAGGACAGCTGGAGTGGTTACACAGAGATATCCTGTTTCAAAACAAAAACAAAACAACAAACAAAACAAAACCCTAAACAAACAAAAAGTGTCTGTCATACAAAACCAGTCCTAAAATTCCTACAGTATGGCCTCTCAGTTTAGCCAGAGTAGGGGACTCCTATCAAATGAAGCTATGGCTGTATCCTCTTGATAGCATTCCTGGGTGTATATATTGAGACTCATCTTCAATAATTATTGATGGTTTTCCATTTCTGTCTTTTGACTGATCCATCCTACTAAACATTGCTTCTGTGTTCTGTTGCTTCTGTTATTCTAGGAATAATCCTAACCAAGGAGGTGAAAAACCTCTAACAGTGACATTTTAAATCTCCAAAAAGTAGACAAAGAAAGAAAGTAGGAGAGTAGAATACCTCCCATGGTTATGGAATGGCAGAAAAAACGGTGTGAAAATGATCCTACTGCCAAAATAAAGTTACAGGCTTAATACAATCCTATTTTTTTTTTAAAGAATCACCACAGTACCCATTACAGAAAAAGAAGAAAAGCCTAAATTCATATGGAGGTACAGAAGTTAGAGTTACCAAAGGAACCTGAGCAAAAAGAACAATCATAGAAGGATTGCCATTGAAGATGTCAGCTTCCAGAGTTATTTAAAAGAGAAAAAAAAACCCAGCATGGTACTGGTACAAAAGCAGACTTGTACATCAGTGGGACAAATAAAAGACCCAAACGTGAGGGAAAGCTGGTAACAAAACAAAGAGGGATGCAGAATGACAGGTTTGCATCACCACACATAGCAGCATCTGGCCTTGCCAGTGAATTTGTGTTGGTGGCCACACCCCTTTGGGCTTGGTTTCTGGTGCAGACTTCACTGCTTTAAAGTAAATAAGCTCTCTTGGGTCAAGGAGAGCATCAGAGGGGTAGAGACTGCATCTTCTGGAGCGGGAACACCGAGGTGGTTCTTTACTATTACCCGTGTAAGTTGTTCCCTAATAAAACACCCATTTACCGTTTATCTTGGGTCTAGGGAACTCATTGCAATCCCACCTTCAACCACAGGCTGTGCTCACACCTGCATTGAAGGAGTCGGGGCCTTTGAGGAATGTTGAAGTCAAAAGAAAGAATGAGACTTCTATCTCTTCTCCCATGTCAACAATAAATTCAGTCATAAAATAACCATCAGCAGTTTGTGCAGTAATGGAGTTATGACAATGGTTTCACTTGCCCTGAAAGGTATTCCCAAGAGTTTCACTATATATTGCTGTGAAGAGGAGACAAGCATCTCTCTGACAGATGATTCTATTCACCTTTTGATAAACTATCACTCCTTGGTGGCATTTTTATTGTGGTAAAATATAGATAACATGAAATAAAATACTTGGCCAATTTCATTCAAATTGAGTTGCTGTAAATACATTCTTTTTACTGTAGGGTCGTCACAGCACTCCTACCCTGAAATTTTTACATCAAGCAGAAAAGGAACTGTGTCCACTAAACACTGATGTTAGAATTCCTGTTCTCCGCAGCTCTGGTGAACCACTGATGAGTCTATGACTTCATTTTATGTACCATCTATATGAAGAGTTATGTAGTTAGCTTTTGTCTGGCTTGGTACACTTAGATTAATGTCACTTCATGCATTCTACATGAATATCAATATGTTATCTGTTCTTCCATCCTTTGGCATTTCTGTTGTTTCCAGCTCCTGGCTACTGGGACAACCCTATGGATTCTGCTTGTGTCCTTTCTTTCAGTTCTCCGAATTAGAGTGGGATTGGTGAATTTCAGTATTGCTTTTGTGTCTTTGCTTGCTTGTCTCTTGAGATAGTGCTTTGTGTAGCCCAGATTGGGCTTCAATTCAATTTGTAAGCCAGAATGACCTTGAATTCCTGATGATTCTGTTTCTTTCTTTTGGGAGCTGGAAGTACACATACTGCCATCACAGCAATGAATTACTGAATTGAATGGCAAGGTTTTAAAAGACAGTGTTTCATTTAGCCTAGGCGGAGATCTAGCTGGTTAAGTACCCGAGGGTGTACTTGAACTCCAAGTTCAATGGTCTTAGACTTCAGAGTGCAAACTTTAGAGATTTAGAGGGTAATTATATGGGATCATATATTATGTGAATTATTATATAGATTTTATATAAATTTTGTAGAGATGAAGAGGGTAATTGCATGGGATTATATATCATTTACACATGTTATGTAGATACTATACATTATGTAGAGATTTGGTGTGTAAATATATGGGATTTTTTTTTTAAAAAAAGGAATAGTCATTTCTTTAGGTTTTATACCATGCTCACTTTTTGATAGTCTAAGAAGAAGTATGAAGCAATAATTATCATTTTTATTAACCAAATCCCAAAGTTTTTACAGAGAAACAAGCATGGTAACAATCATTCATGCCTCAAATATCGAGAAAAGGTAATTACATTAAAGTTGTCATGTCCTGGAGGCGACTACAACCTCAGAGACCATAGTTAGACCATCTGCTTTCTTTGTCCAAAAGACAGAGCAGAAATGAGGGACACAAATATTGTTGACACTGAACACAATGGGGCTGAGTGCTGGGAAGCCCAGTGACAGCAGAACAGAGGTGTTCAGTAGCCAATGGCTTGGGTTCACAGTCTGAGTTAGCCAAAGTGATAACATGGAAGCTACAGAGTAAAAGGAGAGAAACATGGTCACCAGGATCAGGATGGTTCGTGTGGCTCTGTCCTCATGGGAAGGCCTTGGGGAGAGGCTGTGGCTATGGATGTGCTGGACTCGATGCTTGTGCTTACGAAGGACAAGGATCATGGAGCCACTGGCCCAGGCCATGATGACCAGACACGTAATATCACTTAGGGATAAAATCACTGCTTTTAGTAAGAAAGTTAATTTCTCAGGCATAGTTGAGGAACAGTATCTGTAGAATCCTTTAGCACTCAGGTTTTTGCTATTTTGGGGGACAGTTTTAGTCATGGAAACAGGGATGTTGAGCACAAGCTGTGGGATCCAGCAAAGGAAACAGCAGGTGCCAATGCACTTTGGGGATCTAATTCTGAGGTTTAGCCACCCACAAGTGTTGGGGTGAAGCTTAATGGCCTGAAAGCCACTGAGGAGGGAGGTGGTGCTGAGGGAGACCCCTCTGGCCACTCTGTGTATGTAGAAAATAACTTTGCACCCAGACTCCTCCAGGAAAAATGTCAACCCAAAAGTGGCCACTGTCTGAGGGATACCTTTGGAGAAAAGAACCAGATTGTTACATATGACCAGCTGACTGAGAATCAAGCTTGTGGGTCTCACCACTTGTTCAGTGAACAGTGGAAAGGTATACAGACGAAACAGGAAGGAATTGGCTAGGATTCCAGCAGTGGTCTGAATGAGGAACATCATCCCCCAGTTTAGGTTAATGGAAATCTGTGCATCCATCTCTAGAAGGTTCTGGAAATTTTCTTTATTTGATTCAGAGAAATTACTTGTGGGTATCTGAATGAGAAACGTCCTCTATAGAATATGGTATCTGTAAAGTTCCTCCCAATTGGTGATGCTGCTTGAGAAGCTTATATAATCTTTGGGAGGTGCATCCTTACTCCATCACTAGGAGGGAAGGAGCCAACTTTGACTGTGGAGAGCCTGGTTCCACTTGCTGTTCTCTCTCTTCTTCCTGTGTGCATGAACATGTGATCAACCATTTTCCTTCTCCTCCCTCCATGCTTTTCTGACTTCTGCCCCAACTCCACCCTCCATCCCATGACAAACTCTTTTCCTCTCCACCCAAAAGACTAAATAAACACTTTTCTCTTCTAAATTACATCTAATCCTGATATTTTATCACAGCCACAGAAAAGCAACTGGTGTGTTTTCTTAATATAACTATAAATATCTTTTATCACAAAACACATTCTACATGTGAATTAAGAACACATCATTTGGGGGGGGGTGGTCTCTAGAGATGGTTCAGATGTTAAGAGTACTGGCTGCTCTTTCTGAGGTCCTGAGTTCAATTTCTAGTGGTCACAAGGTGGCTCACAACTATTTACAATGAGATCTGGTTCCCTCTTCTGGTGTGCAGACATCATGCAAGCAGAACACTGTATACATAATAAATAAATCTCTATTTTTGAAAAAGAACATCGTTTATTAATGCACAGGAAATGCTTACAGCATTATTGATAGCCACAGAAGCTGGAAGCTCTCCACCACAGTCACTGAAAGATTGACTGAGCTGGCCTCGCCTTGATGAGGAAGTCCTTTGTGTTGCTACCTTTTGAGGAAACACCATTATGTACAAAACAGAGGAATCATAGATTGCAAGTATGCACCTCTATTCATGTATCTTTAAAATGTCAGAATAAACTGTTGTCTGTACAATTAGTTCTTGTAGGGGACCGGACAGGTGGCTAGGAAGTTAAGAGAAATGACTGATGTTGCAGAGGATCTGATTTGATTTTCAGTATCTGCATGGTGGCTCGCAACTGCCTGCAACTCCAGTTCCAGGGAATCTCTATCTCTATAGGCTCCTGAAAACACGTGGTGCACATAAACTGATGCAGGTAAACTTGCATCACTCAAATAAAAATAAATAATTTTAAATAAAAGCATCCCACGTGTGAGCCTGTAACAATGCAAAGGAGACAACACAAAGCTTGGTCACCACAGCCTATCTTAATTCTTGTTTAGATTAGATTGGTGGGGGGCTGGTGAGATGGCTCAGCAGGCAGTGTCTTATTGCCAAGCCTAATATACATGGTTTATCCTATGGGATCTAAATAGTGGAAAAACAGAACAAATTCCTTTAAGTTTTCTTCTGAACTCCACATACAAAACATGAACACAAATGAATTTAAAATGTAAAAGTGGGCTGGAGTGATTGTTCAGTGGTTAAGAGCACTCAGTCAGAGGATGCAGGGTCAGTTTCCAGCACCCACCTTAGGCAGCTCACAACCTCCTCTTACTCCAGCTCCCAGGGGTCCAATACACTCTTCTGGATTTTATAGGCATTGCACTTACTTATCCAAATTCACAGATAGATGCACAAAAATGTACCAAACAAAAATGTTAAGAAATAAATATATTAAAATGCAAAATATGTATGTTTTTTAAACAAATATAATTCTAAATTTTATATAAAACATAGCTCATAAACCTAAAGGTCAACCTTAAAAAATGGCCAGCAAGCCATAGTGGAGAGTACCTTTAATCCTACCACTCAGAAGGCAGAGACTAGTGAATCTCTGTGATGAAGGCTAGCCTGGGCCAAACACCACCTTGTGGCTATTCAAGGTTATACAGTGAGTCCCTGTCTCAAACCAAATGAACAAGCAAAGCAACATACTCTCCTCACCAAAGAAAAAATGATAGAAAAAAATCACCTAAAATGTAATGTTTTCCTCAAATTCACCTTCATCAAAAGAAGACTGAAAGAGGCCATGGAGTTGAAGGAGAGTGATGACAGTACATAGGATGGTTGGGAGGGAGAAAAGGCTTAGGAGAAATGCTGTGATTCAATTACAATCACAAAAATAACTGTAGTTAGAGATGAAGGAGATAGGTCAGCAGTTAAGAGCACTGTTGTACCTTTGGAGGTAACTTCAGGTCCCTGTAATCAAACAGTGGGTTACAACTGTTCAGAGCTCTAGTTACAAAGGAGCCAATGACCTCTTCTGATACCCAGCACATACATGTTACACAGACACACATGCAGGCAAAACACTAACACACACAAAATAGAATCAACAACTCCAAATAACTTTACAAATAGAATTTTTGTAAGAAATTTTCATGTGTTTAAAAATTACTGCTGTAACCTAGCCACAGAAAGACAAGCCTGGTATGTACTCATTCATATATGGGTATTAGACATAGAGCTAAGGGCTACCAGTCTACAATCCACAGCACCAGAGAAACTAGGAAATAAGGAGGACCCTAAGAGAGAAACACATGGTCCCCCAAAGAAGGGGAAAGGGACAAGAGCTCATGAGCACATTGGGAGCATGGGGGGCAGGGTAGGAAAAAGAGAAGAGGGGAGAAGGAGGGTGGGGGAACTTGAGGGATCAGAAAGACTAAGTTGCGGGGGGGGGGATAGAGGAGAGCAAGAAAAGAGACATCTTAATAGAGGGAGCCAATATAGGTTTAAAGAGAAATCTGGCACCAGGGAAATGTTCAGATGACCCCAACTAAGAATCTAGGTAATAATGGAGAGACCGCCTTTGATGCCCTTTCCCTATAATGAGATTGATGACTACCTTAATAGCCATCCTAGAGCCTTCATCTGGTAGCTGATGGAAGCAGAAGAAAGCACCCACAGCTAAGCACTGAGTCATACTCGTGGAATCCAGTTGTAGACAGGGAGGAGGAATGAGCAAAGGAGTCAAGACCATAGTGGAGAAACCTACAGAAACAGCTGACCTGACCTAGTGAGAGCACAGGGACCCCAGTTGTAAAGCTGGGGGACCAGCATTGGGTCGAGTGAAGCCCTCTGAATGTGGGTGCCAGTTAGGAGGCCTGAGCAGTCTATGGGACCTGTGACAGTGGAACGAGTATTTACCCCTAATGCACAAATGGACTTTGGGAGCCCATTCCCTATGGAGGGATACATGGAGGAGGGCCTAGGCCCTCTCACAAATGTTGTGACAGACTTTGATGATCCCCCATGGAAAGCCTCACTATCCTTGGGGAGAGGGTGGAGGGTAGGTTGAGGGGGCTTAGTGGGGGAGATGGGAGGGAGATGGAATGGGGGCATTGATATGTAAAATAAGATTGTTTCTAAATAAAACATAAAAAACAATTACTGCTATTAGCTGGGCAGTGGTGACTTACACCTTTAATCCCAGCACTCGGGAGGCAGAGACAGGCAGATCTCTGTGAGTTTGACAAAGGCCAGCCTAGTCTACAAAGTGAATTCCAGGAAAGGCTCCACGACTATGGAGAAACCATGTCTTGAAAAAAAAAGTTGTTCCTATTATACTAATAACTTGTATAACAGTCATTAGGTTTTGGAAAATACTACAATCTAGATAAGGGATGCAGGAGATAAAGTAGGAAATGCTCAAAATAAAATATGTTAGTAACAGAAATTCTTAAATGGCTATGCATGTATCTCAGTGGTAGAATATTTATCCAGCATGCACAAGACTCCAAGATCAACTTCTGGCATTGCAAAAAAATATTTTGCATAACTGAAACAAAAGATTATTTCCAGTGTTACAGACAATGGGGGCAAAGGGGAAGATGAGAAAGAAAAGGACACTCAAGTGTGTACACACAGATTTTGTCACGATGTCCTGAGGAATGAAAAGTGGGCACTAAAGTAACACACCGACATGAGACACTAGCTCAATCCTGGACCTGCTAAGATCCCAGGTCCCCAAGTCATTTAATAGCTGCAGTTATTCACAAACCTCTTCCTCCTTTTCTGTGTGAAAATGTTCCCTGTGGAGACACAAGCAAGGAATAAGCTGGACACATCTTACTTCTAGAACAAAGACAGGAAAGTGCTCCTTCTCAGGTCTGCTGGTTGGGAGCAGACTCTGTTTCTACTGCCTGAACACTGGATTGGGTGACAGCCTTGGAAACACACTGGACAGGAGAGAAGGGCACAGGAGAAGTAGAGCTATCAAGGCACTGCCATTGTAGTGTATCTAAGGACTGTAATTCTTCCTGACCCAGAATCCTAGTAATGTCTTATTCAATTTTTAATGACATTTCCATCATATTTATGAAAGGGTACATAAAAAGAATTTAATGATAATAAGATTCATCCTGCTACTAAAGGTCAGTAAGAAAGGGAGAATGTATAGTTGTGTGGGTCTTATAGTAAACACTCAGAGGTATGTTCACAGATCCAACTGAACACAGTATGCTACCACAAATGTTTTAGTTGTTCTAACTAGCCATGCACACATGTGGGCTAAAATAAGTGAATCATATGAGCCCATGAGTTCCTGGTCAGTTCTGGACAGCATTCCTAAAATTTGTGTCAAAAAATCATGTGGTTTTACATCGCATTTCTTAAGATATTTCCAGAGAAAGAATCTATCAGAAAAGAAGGGACAACTTACCTAGTATGTTCGCTGGGGCAGTAGCAGCCTCGGCCACACTCAGAGAGTGTGCACAGGAGGGCATTTCATCCCTGAGATAAAGGCTTGGCGCACAGGGAAGTCATCCTGCTGGGAGGTGATTATCATTTCACCCTTTAGTGCAGTGACAGTGTCTGCATGGAGATGAGTCATCTCATTAAAACACCTGCACCGTGTTCAAATCCCTGAAAGTGATTAGAGTTATTAGGGACAGATCAGGGTGGTTCAAGGGGGTTGCCTAGGAAAACACCACCTGAGATGGCTGAAAACACCAGGTAAAAAGGATAAGGGAGACAGGGCATTGTGGTCTAAGAAGTGAGAATTAGTTTGGCTGTGTATCTTGTCAACTTGAGGACTTTACTTCTTGTGTGATTATTTTTTTTTATGCATATAGAGTATTTTTTATTTAATTTTATATAACAAAGTCCAATTAAATGAAAACAAACATTTATACACAATATTTGGGAATTTGGGCGTCGTTCTTTCCAAACTACTTCCTGCTGGTAAGGGGCGCTGTCTTGGGGGATTCGAAGAAGATTCAGAAATCCTGGCTGTAGTCTGTAGGGCTGTTTTGTCCAGCTGTTTGGAATGTAGGATCAGCTTGAACTCTGTTTCAGGCGGTCTGGTGTGATCAAACCACATTAGTCTGGAAGGAATCCACATCTTTTCATTTTCTGTGTGTGATTATTTTTCAGTCATGGGAAATAGCTAGTAGATGGAAGAGGAGAACAGGTAGATAGGAGTGAGCTTTTGGATATGACAATTGGTCTTAGCCAAAAAGAAAATTGTGGTTTGTCTGTCAGAAGTGAGTTTGGAGAAACGTTTGTTTACAGCTTCTCTGGGCATGATTAGACACCTGATGTGTCTCCTTGTTGTTTTCAGTTTATAAGGCATATCAAGAAAAAGACTGGCACCAGGGATATGGTTCAGCAGGTAAAGCTACTTACCTCCACAAGACAAGAACACACGCACACAAGTTGCACTTTGGACTCTACACATGAGCTGTGGCACACACACACACACACGCACGCACACACACACACACAGTAATTAAAGAAGCAACTAATAAATAAATAATTAAAAGCTGGCAAAGATTCTGACTCTTTTCTTATGGATAGCATAGTCAAGAACATGGACAATGACAAATAATATACAAGGTATTTCATATGTTACAGTAGAGTGAGTGCTTTACTTGGTGGTAATGGGAAGCCTCTTTGAGCAGCAAATATTTCAGGCCAGTAGAGACCCACTGTTCATACACTCAGGAATCGTATTGGAAACCATAAAACACACCCAGAAGACCTGGTACAAACCTGTGCAATCCCTATGCATGCTGTCCCAGTCTGTGAGTTTATTTGAACCTTCATCATGATGATTTAGAGAAACTTGTTTCTTGTGTCCTTCATCCCCTCTGGGTCTTAGATTCTTCCCACTTCTTATGCATGGTTCCCTGAGCCCTGAACAGAAGGATTTGATGAAGACATCACATTTAGGATTGAGTATCCCAAGGTTTCTCATTCTTGATCTAATGTCTGGTCTTTGATCTCTATTTCTTCCCATCTGCTGCAAAGGAAGCTTCTCTGATGATGTCTGACCATGCCATTGATTGATGAGAATAGAAGCATGCCATGAGGGGTAATTTTATTGCTATTTTTTTTTACAACAATAGTAATTGTTTTACTTTAGGTCTCCGGGCTGTAGTGTCTTGTTCTTGATCACCCAAACAGTGTTGGGTACTGGTTCTATATTATAATGTAGACCTTAATTAAAGTCATATATTGATCGATTACTCCCACAGCTTTGTGCTACAATTGTCCTAGCATATCTTAGAGGCAGGACACCATTGCAGATCAATGGGTTAGTGTGGGGTTGATGTTTAGGCTTCTCTTCTGATAGCATGTACAGTACCTTCTTGTACCAAAGATGCTGGAATGTAGGAGTGAGGGCTCTATGTAGGCACTAGTTCAGCTTCTCCATGTTCAATGATTTGTGTGTGGGTTGTCCTCAGCAATATGGCCTTGCTGGCTTTTTATAGAGAGCAGCCCACAGTCTTGGCAACAATCTGGGTTGTTTAAAGATTCTCGTGGCATCCCTTTGGCCAACAATTCAATTAGATGTAACCCAATCCTAGTAGTGGATGCTACATTTGGTGCCAGGAGATGGCCAGTTAGGACTCTGTCTCTTCCATTATTTGGCAACTTCATTAAGCTTACCTTAATATATGTACATATTTTAGGAGGCTTCTACTTATTATGTTTCCACACTACCTTTCAAATCTCCTTAATCTCAGCTGTCTTTCCCCATTTTCCCTCCTTCATCACTCTCTTACTCCCTCCCCCACTTCATCCTCCCTTCTACCTCTATCCATCCATAAGTAAACATTCTATTTCCCTTTCTAATGAGGTCTACATTCACCTACTAGTCCCTTACTCTGCACGAAGCCTCCATGGTGCCACTTGTATTTATAAGTATTCACTGTATTCATAAGACCTTTATCCAATGAGTTGAGGTGAGTTAAGGTACCCATGGTGTCCTCAAAACAATATTAGCTCCCCTACAGCTGACATTTGAAGCAGTTGATGAGGGTGCTAGGAACAAAATCTGGTCTTCTGCAACAGCTGTACTTAATTTCAACTGTTGAGACATGTTACCTTATTAAAAGCCCTATATATAAACAAATTAATGGGCAGATTAGGGATTTAACTTTTTTTCCTTGTGCTGGCTATCAATCTTAGAAATTCACTCATATTAGGAAACACTCTATTACTAACCACACCTCTGATAGTAATAGATATTTTGAAGGGGCATATTTGAGTCACAACAACCCTGTCTTTATCACTGCACAACTTTTAGAGCTCTGTGTACACTCTAATGTCTTCAGTGAATGTAGCCGAGTTACTATACTCATGTCACATAAAGGCCTTCTTCCAGTATGGACTCTTTCATGTTTAATAAACTAGAGTAGTACCTAAAGAGTATCTTACATTCACTGTATTCATGAGGCCTTCCTCCCATGTGATTTCACCAATGACTAGGCAAGGGTAAAGCCCCATTAAAGGTCTTCCCACATTCAGTACATTCATAAGGCCTATCTTCAGTGTGAATCCTTTCATTTATAACAAGAATGGATTTGTTATTAAGTAATTTTCCACATTTATCCCACTCATTAGATCTTACACCACTGTGAATTTTCTGGTGTAAGAAGAGATGGGACCTCCATGTGAAGAATTTCCCATATCTGTTACATTCATAAGGTCATTTCCTAGTATGAATTATCTGGTGTTTAATAAGTGATTATTTTTCCAAACATTAAGTGGACCTCAGGGAGTCCTATGAAAGAGAGAGTAGAAGGAGTCAGACAGAACAAAGACACCACAAGAACATGACCCACAGAATCAACTAACCAGGGTTCATAGGGGCTCACAGAGACTGAAGTGACAATCAGGGAGCCTGCATGTGTATGACCTTGGTCCTTGGTAATTTTGCTGTGGTTATTAGCTTGATGATTTTACAGGACTCCCTAACAGTGGGATTGGGGATATCTCTGCTTTCCCTGCTTTGGGGCACTTTCCCTCATACCGTGTTGCCTTGTTCAGTCTTGGTATAAGAGTATGTGCCTAATCCTATTGTAACTTGTTATGTCATGCTGGGTTGATATTCCTGGGAATCCTGCTCTTGTCTGATGGGAAATGGAGGGGGAATAGATCTGGGGGTGAAGGGAAGTTGGTGTAGGAGCTGGCAGGAGAGGAAGGAGGGAAAACCTGTAGTGGAGTGTAATATATGAGAGAAACAAATTAATAAAAATAATTTAAAAGTAACTGTTTTATACAAAAGATTTCCTACATTCACTACACTCATAAGCCCTTTCACCCATATTAATTCTCCTTTAAAGAGCTCATACTTCCTACTAGGAAATCTTCCATATTCATTACATTGATGAGGTCTTACTCCCATGTGAATTTCTTTGTGGGCAATAAAACTATGCCTTTGCCTGGAGGATTTTATGGATTCTCCATATTCTGAAGTATGAACTCTTGATTAACCACCAAGGCTAGAGATTGTACTGTCAGATTTCTTACATATACTACACTAATGCCATCTTTCCCTGTTAATAGCAACAACATGTTGGCAGCTGAATATTTACATATTCTCCCCAGTTATAATGACTCTTTCATAGTGGAAAAGGCCAGTGCACCCTCAGATGTGCTGTTGTACTTCTTTCCTGTGTGAGTAAACTGTTGCCAGAAAAGTTCTGAGCTGAGGGGGAAGTCCTCCCCAGCCTCTCTGCTAGAAGATAGCTTCTCAGACACCTGGAATCTGCAAGTGTTCAGCAATGAGTCCTTGTCCACCTTGCTTCTGAAGTGCTTTTCTTAAATGTGCTGCCTTTGGTGTTGATGATGATATACAGTGTACTGTAACTGTTTCCCAAATGTTTCATAAATGTGTAGTTCTAGCCCATGATGCTGGATTTTGGCCAAGTACAAAATTTCTCTCGAGACTGAACTACATTTCACATAAAGAGGGCCTCCTAGGAAGAACAGCCCTTGAGAGGTCAAAACCATGACACTGTGTGCAGAAATAGTCTGCTTCCCCTCCTCCAAATTGGTATCCTCCACCTCTGTTCCATGCCAGCAACATGAAAGCAAATTCTAGTTAAGTGCCTAGTGCATTTTGTGGGAGAAGATAACCCACAGGAAATGTGTGACTGATAAACTCAAGAACTGACTACATGGAACTATTTATAGAATCTGAGTTTTTTTTTTTTTTTTTTTAATGAAAGTATTTTGCTATCACAGCCATGGGGATTTCTCCAAAGGACTAAGCTTTATTTCTGTTCTGGAATCAAAGAACAGAATCTCAACAATTTGTCTTCCTTGTTAGTGAACTTGGGCTGTTTTCTGTATCCTATTTAAGTTATAATTGGACTGTCATAGCTAAGAAGCAAGAGTTTCTGTATCATATGAATTTATTTTCTGGTATATACTTCTCACATTTCTTTTTCTAGTGTATTCTTCTACAAGATTCTCTGGAAGTAAATCCTGTTCATAGTCTCAATCATGTGTTATCCATGCGATTTGGTCTCCACATTGTCCAACACATGCTACACTTTTCTTCTGATTTCACAGATACCCCCATTTTTCATCCTTCTCCATTTTGTAATAGTTATCCATTTTTTCAGTGTAATTGGAACTCTCTGATGTATTTTCTTTCGGTAGATTTTGATCTCCCTTTGGCTGCTTCTTCAAAATGTTTTCCCTTCTCTTTGTTCTGATAACTGAAATATAGAAATTATATTGTTGAGTAAGACAAAGGGGTGAGGGGGAATCATGGAAAAAAGTAAAGCATTTTCGGAGAATAAAAAATGTTACTTATCTAATTGAGACAATTTTAAAATTTTATTTTATTTTACTTTTTATTTTTATTTTTTTTTAAACAAGATCTTGCAATGCATCCCAAGCTGGCCTTGAATTCAACATCCTACTGCCTGCCACTTCCCAAGTGTGAGCTACCACCCTTGGCTGAAATTTGAATTTTAAAATTATCACATTCTGTGTTCAAACTTTCCAAATACACAGTAATAACTCAAAAAGATATTGGAAAATATTTTCTGTAGGATACAAAGGCTGTCAGCCTCAGTAGCCATCAATCATCCCTTCTGCTCTTAGTCTCTGTCTCTTTCGGGTTGGGTACACCTAGCATTGTTTAAGAATGAAGTGAAGGATGTTGTTGCATTTGGACCAGATGCCAAACTTTACATTTTTAACCTGAAAGCTTTTACAAAATCAAGCTTATGATGTATTTATGTCATCCTCTCTTCATAAAGATATGCAGGCATCTAACAAATGCCTGTGTCTCAGATGGAGTTCTTCCAGTGGGAGAAATTATTTCTGTTATATAGACTTGGAACCCATTTCTATACCAGCCTGAGGCAAATGGAGCGTCAACATGCAGATGTTACAAATGCAGGATTAATGCACCAGTAATAAGTATCTTTAAGGAAAAATTACATTCAAAGCAAAGTTTTTTTTCCCCTGAACTCAGTCTTGGAATCTTGGATTTGGTCCACATTGAAAATCAAGCAACTGGACAGCTACCTATTGAGCCCTCCACATAAGAACTCATCTTTCTTAGCTCAGACTCTATTTTCTTTGGAAAACCAAGCCACCATCCCAGCCTTGGATCTGACAGGACAAAGCACCTGAGCTGATGAACTTCCCCAGCTCCTCATTCTCTGAGTGTGGTTCAGAAGACTCATCCTGGCCTTCGTCTTCAGAGGCCTCCTTTTCGTCTAAAAGTGGAATCTCCACATTCTCATACAACATTGCAAGCTGCTGTTTTTCCTCAGCTTTCACCAGACGACTGGAGAAGGATAGAGATAAATGTGAGGGATATCTATATCTATATCTATCTCTATCTCTATCTCTATATATCTATATATCTATATGTGTGTGTATGTACGTGTGTATATGTATATATATATATATTCATTCTGTTTTATAGTGAGGGGTTTTAAGTTTTATTTATATGTATGTGTATATGGGGAAGGTGGTGGCAGGTGCCTGTGAAGACCGGGGGGACAGCATCAGAGTCCCTGGATCTGGAATTATAAACAGTTGTGAGTTACCCAATCTGGATGCTGGAAACTAAACTCTAGTGATTGGTAAGAACCTGGAATGCTCTTAACCCTGAGTCATCACTCCAGCCAAGATGACAGAAATTTTTCGACTCAAAAGAAATTGCTTATTCAAGTTGGTAGATATAGAACTGAGGCAGAAATATACATTTATGCGAGGCTTTAAATATCTGGTCTGGTCCAGTTGATTCATGTCAACAAATACTCTGATAGTCCCAAAATTCATAACTAAAGCAGGACTGGATGTGAGTGACATACTTAGACTAGATACACAATTCAAGGAATTTACAACAGAAACCACTATTGATGCAATATGATAAAAAATAAAAGTGCCAAGAAAACAACAGTAAAAAAAAAAAATCAAGATTTTAAATAAATGTATGACATGACTAGTAGTTCTTTTTACAGAATGACTCAGCACAGATCCTGTACTTAATTGGAGTCAAGGACTCAGGTTGGTCAGCAAACAGACAAGGGTATGGACCTGAGTTCAAGCCCCAGTACCCACATAAAGAGTCAGGTGTGATGGCGCATACTTGTAACCCAGCACTGGGCAGGCATAGACAGGCATATTACTGCACCTCATTGGCCACACATCTAACTTAATTAGTGAGCTCTAGATCCTAGAGATCTCATAAAACAAGATGGATAGCACCTAAGGAATGATACCCAAAGTAGACCCTGTCCTCCAGCTATGCTCAGCAACACACTCAGTCACACACAGAAAGATGTCAATTTGTAAACTGGGGCTATTTTGGTATTGATATTTTATAACACAACACAACATTAAAATATCATTCATTCTTGCGGTTTCAATGAGAAATGGCCCCCATAGGCTCATAGGGAGTGGCATTATTAGGAGACATGGCCTTGTTGGAGGAAGCATGCAGGCCTGCTAGGGGAGGGGGTAGAGGAGCTTGGAGCAACAGAAATGCTAATGTTACTGGAGTTTCTTTCTCAGCCAGGTCTTGCCACCATTTCAGCCCCAAATAAACACACAGATGCCATATTAATTATAAAATTGTTGGCTAATTGTTAAGGCTTCCTAGTGGCTAGCTCTGTCTTACTTATTAACCCATTTCTATAAATCTATGTATTTGCATGTGGTCTTGGCTTACTGGACAAGTCCTGGACCTGTTACTCCTTTGGCAGCTACATGGCATCTCTTGGCAGTCTTTCTCTGCCCACCTTTCCCAGAAATCTCCTTGTCTCCTAGTCCCACGTTTTTTCCTGCCTCTGTTGGCCAAACAGCATTTTATTCATCAATCAGTAAGGGACAGAAGGGCATCCCCTATCACCCCGACTAAGGCAAAAGTGGATATCAGGGACTGGCGTGTTGCTGCCATAGGACACACCATGTTTTTGTTTGGAGGAATGTGGGTTTGGGGACTTCGGGTTAGGAATGCACTGGAATGCTTTAAGTATGACTTATTGGGCCAAACTATTAAAAGCATGAAAGACAGTGGTGTTAAAGGTGATTTGAACTGCAGGGGCCAACTCAAGCGTTTTCAGAAAGTGGGATATGGTTTGAATGAAAAAAAAAAAACAACAAAAAACAAAAAAAACCAACCCATAGGGAGTGACGCCATGAGGGAGTGTGGCCTTGTTGGAGAAAGTGTGTCACTGGGGGTGGGCGCAGAAGTTCCAAGTGCTCAAGCTATGCCCAGTCACTCTCTTACTGATGCCTGCAATATCCAGATTTTGAATGTTCAGCTACGTCTCCAGAACCATGTCTGCCTGTGTGCAGCCATGCTTCCCACCCTAACAATAATGGACCAAACCTCTGAACTGTAAGCCAACCCCAGTTAAAAAACTTTTCTTTATAAGAGTTTCATGGTCGAACAGTCCAGACACCTTTGGGGAACTTCCGGAAGTAGCTGCGAACACATTAAGACCTGTCTATCCACGCGAGACTACCCGTAATTTCCACCTGCCAGGTCTCAGACCCCCCCCCCCCACTACCATCCCGGGCCCCTCCCAGAGATCTGCCTATCCCTGAGGGACCACTCTGAGTTCCTGCCGGCAGGATCCTTGACCCCCATCCAGGGCCTCTGCTAAAGAGGCCTCAGCTGGAGAGTACCAGGTCCTAGTGAGATCTGCCTATCTGTGCAGAACATCCCAAGTATCAGCCCAGCCTTTGTCCTCTAGCGCCAGGCCTTGGCTAGAGGTGAGTCTGGGACCAATTCAGGCGGGTGGCCTCTCTCCGCCCTCCCGGCCTCCCTGGGAAACTCCCTGGGCTGGCCCCTGGTCCCCCTGCTCCTGTGTCCTGTCCCCATCGAGAGTGCTCTTGGAGCTTTGATACATCCCCACCCACACCCACCATGAGCCTGCCCTCCCCCTACCCTGTGCCCTACCCTGCCCACTATCCCACCGCCCTGGTTGAGCACTGGGACAGAGGGTGGAGCCAAAGGTCCAGACACCTTTAGGGAACCTCCAGGAGAGGCCCTGAACACAGGAGACCTGCCTATCCATGCGGGACCACCTGTAATTTCCACCTGCCTGGTGTCAGACCTCCCCACCGCCGGTAGGGCCCCTCCCAGAGATCTGCCTATCTCTGCAGGACCACTCTGAGTTCCTGCCTGCAGGATCCTTGACCCCCATAGCAGGGCCTCTGCAAAAGAGGCCTCATCTGGAGAGGCTAGATCTGCCTATAGGCACAAAGAACATCCTGAGTCCTAGCCTTCAGGATCTTTGACCCGCATACCCAATCTTCTGCTGGAGCCTGATCGCTGACCCCCATCCCCAGCCCCTGCCTGTGGAGAGACCTCCTAGAGAGCTTAGACCACCCAGAGCTACAGACATCGAACCGCTGGCCCACTGGGGAAATACCATAGAGAGAGGAAGAGACCCCACCAACACCTACTGGAAGAAGCTATGGGAAGACAGCAATACAAGGAAACACCTAACAAGAGAAAGATAAGCATGACACCACCAGAATCTAGGGAATCTACACCAACTAGACTGGAACACAAAAACAAAGCAGATGAAGCAGAAGGGAACAACTTAAAATTATTGTCATAAAAATGATAGAGGCCCTCAAAGAAGATGTGAGAAAAATCCCTTAGAAATGGAAGAAAAAACAAACAAACAAACAAAAAACAGTGGAAGAAATGAACAAATTTCTTAAAGAAAATAAAGAAAGTACAGAAAGCCAAGAAAAAATAATTAAGCGGGTGAAGGAAACGGTTCAAGACTTGAAAAATGAAATAGAGAAAATAAAGGCAACACAAACCGAAGGAAGGCTGGAAATAGAAAAACTGGGCAAAAGATCAGGAACTACAGATGCAAGCATAACCAACAGAATTCAAGAGATGGAAGAGAGAATCTCAGGTGCGGAAGATGAACTAGAGGAAATAGATTCATCAAGCAACGAAAATCATAAATCCAACAAATACTTACCACAAAACATCCAGGAAATGTGGGACATTGTGAAAAGGCCAAACCTAAGAATAGTAGGCATAGAGGAAGGTGAGGAAGACCTCTTCAAACTTAGAAGCTTCTGTAAGGCAAAGGACACAGTGGACAAGACCAAATGGCAGCCCACAGACTGGGAAAAGATTTTCACCAATCCTACATCCGACAAAAGGCTGATCTCCAAAATATACAAAGAACTCAAGAAACTAGTCAACAAAACACCAAATAACTCTATTTAAAAATGGGGTACAAAACTGAAGAAAGAATTCTCAATAGAGGAAATCAAAAAGGCTGATAGACACTTAAGACAGTGATCAACATCCTTAGCTATGCAAATAAAATGCAAATAAAAACAACTTTGAGATACTATCTTACTCCTGCCAGAATGGCTAAAATTAGAAACACCAATGGCAACTCATGCTGGAGAGGATGTGGAGAAAGGGGAACATTCCTCCACTGCTGGTGGGAGTGCAAACTCATACAGCCATTTTGGAGATCAGTATGGCGGTTGCTCAGGAAAATGGGAATTAGTTTACCACAGGACCCGGCAATCCCCCTCTTAGGCATATACCCAAATGATCCACATCCATGCAACAAGGACATCTGCTCAACTATGTTTACAGCAGCATTATTTGTAATAGCAAGAACCTGGAAGCAACCTAGATGCCCCTCTACAGAAGAATGGATAAAGAAGATGTGGCACATCTACACAATGGAATACTACTCAGCAGAAAAAAATAATGGTATCTTGAAATTCGCAGGCAAGTGGTTGGCACTTGAAGAAACCATCCTGAATGAGGTAACCCAGTCACAAAAAGAGGGACATGGTATGTACTCTCTCATATATGGATTTTAGACCTAGAGCAAAGGATCATCAGCCTATAATTCACACCACCAGGATACAAGGTGCATTCTAAGAGATTCATACAAAGTCCCTCACAGAAGTGGGAAGGTACAAGTCCCCCAGAGTATAGGGGAAGTGGGGGGCAGTAAATGGAGAGAGAGGTAGGAGAAAGAGAGGGGGAGGAGAGGAAGCACATGCAACTAGGAAGATTGAATCAGGGTAGGGATAGAAGACAGGAGAGAGAGAGAGAGAGACAGAGACAGAGAGAGAGAGAGAGAGAGAGAGAGAGAGAGAGAGAGAGAGAGAGAGAAGATAAAAGAGGGAGCCATTGTGGTTTGAAGAGACAACTGAATCTAAGGAAATGTCTAGAGACCTACAAGACTGCCGCCAACTAACAATTTGAGAATCCGTGGAAAGGCTACCATAAATGCCCTTCCCAGATAGTGAGATCAACAACTAACTTATCCATGGAGCCCTCTTCTAATACCTGTTGGAAACAGAAGCAAACACCCATACCTAAACACTGAGTTGAACTAGAATCCAGATACAAAGGGAGAGGCCAAGACCAGGCTGCAGAAACACATAGAGACAGCTTACCTGAACAAGGAGGAGCTAACGGGCCACCAGACTGACAGCTGGGAAGCCAGCATGGGACTGATTCAGACCCCCTGGTCTCAGCCAGAAGGACTGAGCAGTCTAAGGGACCTCAGACAATGGAACCAGGATGTATCCCTGGTGCACAAAATGACCTTGCATACACATCCCCCATGGAGGGATACTGCCTTAACCTAGAGACAGGAGAGAAGTCCTAGTCACCACTTCAAATGACCTGACAGATCTACATGACCCCACCTGGCTGGCATTGTTCTACACGTGGAATTGGGATGGGGGGATGGGAGGGGAAAGTGGTCAGGGTGCATGTGAGGGGGCAGAGAGGGTAAGAGGGAGGGAGGGAGAGGGAACTGAGATAAACATGTAAAATAATAAATTAAATAAAAAAATTAAGTTAAAAAAAGAGTTGCTATGGTCATGGTGTCTCTTCACCAACCCCATATCTGACAGAGGGACGATCTCCAAAATATACAAAGAACACAAGAAACTAGTCACCAAAGCATCAAATAATCCAATTAAGATATGGTGTACAGATCTAAACAGAGATTTCTCAATAGAGGAATCTCACATGGCCAAAAGGCACTTAAGAAATTTCTCAACATCCTTAGCCATTAGAGAAATGCAAACCAAAACAGCTCTGAGATACCATCTTACACCTGTCAGAGCGGCTAAAATGAAAAACACCAAGGATAGTTTATGCTGGAGAGGATGTGGAGAAAAGGGAATGCTCCTCCATTGCTGGTGGGAGTGAAAATCAATATGGTGGTTCTTCCGGAAAATGGGAACAAGTCAAGATCCAGCAATTCCACTCTTAGGCATACACCCAAAGGATGCACATTCATACCACAAGGACATCTGTTCAACTATGTTCATAGCAGCATTATTTGTAGTAGTCATTTTAAATATTTTTAAATGATAAGAGTTTCATCCTAATATCTAATTTTTAAAAACCAGTCAGTCAACAAAGTACATGTCACCCAAGCTTGAGGACCTGAGTTAAGTCCCAAGGACTCACATAAAAGGATCACACCTCCAGGGGTGTTGCTACACACTTTTTAACACCAACATTGGGGAGGTTCTGATATTTCAATTCCACTAAATTTTAATCTGGCCTATTTTTCTCCTTCTTTTCCTCTTCTTCCTCCTTCTCCTTTTCTAGCATAACCAGCAACCCACATTTTGGAATACACTGGTCTGGAAATATTTTATGACCATAATAATTTAGTAATTAGAAGAAATGTCATCATCTTCATTACTTTCCTCTGACACTAAATAATTTCGTTGTGTACTTCCTGCCTTATTAGTCAGTAATATGAGGGGTCATTTGGCATATACTTACTATATCATATAGGAGATCATGAGTCCACATATCAGGGCAATGGCAAAGCTTATACTTGAAACTGAAATTACATGAACAAGACCAGGTCTACGTGGAATTATTGCTAAAAATGGAAAAAAAGAAGTTTTAAAGATATATTTATTATTTTTTAATTTTTTTAACATATTGATCCCAGTTCCCTCTCTCTTCTTCCCTCCCTCCCATGCCTCCTGTCCCCTGTAAGGAGTAAGGCTTTTCCTCTCGCCGCTGGTCTTTTTCTGCCACCATGCCAGCCCCAAATAACACACAGAGACTCTGTATTTGATATTATGCTGTTGGCTAGGTACTAGTTTTTTATCGGCTATCTCTGTCTTAATTATTAACCCATTTCTATGTATTTCCACGTGGTCTTACCAGCGAGAGGCGGTTGGCAGTTTTGCCTTCTCCAGACTCTCCATCTTGACTCCTCCTTACTACTTCCTCTTTCCTCCTTGTCTCCTAGTCCCTCCTATCTTCCTTTCCTATTGGCCAACATTGCTTTATTCATTAACCAGTATGAGAAACATATTTAGAGAATGACATCTTTTATCAGTCTCCCCCAGTTCTATTACCCCCCCCCCCAACATCCTATAGGGAGTTTTTTTTTTTTTTTTTTTTTTTTTTACAAAAAAGAAAGAAGCACTAAATGGGGAATACTTTTATAAATAATATTTGTAATTTTGAAAAAATGCTGGTGTTATAGACATCCCATTTATTTAGAGCTCATTGCTCCAAAGTCTCTCAGTCTCTGTACATTGTCCAGTTGTGGGCCTCCATATTAATTCTAATCTATTGTAAGAAGATTCTTTGATAAGTGTTAGATGATGCTCTAGGATCTATGGGTATAGTAGTATATCACTTTATTTCTGTTCCTTTAGCAGATTAATAGTAGTAGGTTTTCCACTGGGACCCACAACCTATCAAGTATCTGGTCCTTAACCACATTAACAGAATCAAGGTTGAGCTCCATGTCAAGAAATGGGACCTAAGTCCAATCAAGAAGTAGTTGGTTACTCCCATAACATTTGTGCCACTAATGCACCGTGTATCTCACAAGTACGTCACTGTTATAAGTAGTCTTGTAGTTGTAGCTGAGTGATACTGTTGATTATGCAGCAGAGGAGGCAGAAAGAGTGCAAAAGCCAGAAGTGGTAGATGACCCATGGCAACAACTCTTCTAGACCCCATAGAGTTGATACACACATGAACTCAAACAGATTGAGACAGCATGCACAAGACCGGCATGTGTTTAAACCAGATAAAATCTCAGGAAGTGAGAAGAGGAAGTAGACACAAAGTCCCACTCCTATCCAAGAACTTATTTGTAATTGATACCTGCTGGCAAAGGGAAAATCAGTTCTCTCCAATGAAGTGTTACTGTGTATATTAACCACACTCCAAGGCAGGCCCCATGCCCAGGAGAAGCTAGCCAACACAAGACATACTCCATATTTTGTTAATACATTTTTTGTTTTGTTTGGGGGTATTTTTTGTCTTATCTGGTTTGGTTTTGTTGTTAATAAATGTGATTTTCTATTTTAGTTTTGGGGGGATTGGGGTATTTTTGAGAGAAAGAGAGGGAGAGGGAGAGGGAGGGAGAGAGAGAATGTGAATTGGGTGAGTAGGGAAGGATCTGGGAAGAGTTGGGGGAATGATATGATCAAAATATATTGCGTAATTTTTTTTAGTTAAAAATTATTTTTCTTATTTTACATATTGATCCCAGTTCCCTGTCCTTCCCTCCCTTCTTCCCTCTGTCCCTCTTTCCTCCCACCCTCTCTCCCTCCCTCCCTCCCTTTCATGCCCCCGAACTCAAAATTCTGAGGCTATCTCTTTGTATTACATTTGCAGTGAAAGATGTGATCTCTCTCTCTCTCTCACCCCCTCTCTCTCAGCTTCATGTCATCATGGATATCAACTGTCATGCCTCCCTTGCCATTACAGACTCTGTTTTGGAGCCTTAAGCCAAAATAAACTTTTCCTCCTATGAATTGATTTTGGTCATGGTATTATATCACAGCAACAGAAACGTAGTATACATGATGAAAGAAGACAAGAGGACTCTTCAAGACACTGCTACTCTCTATAACACCTCCACTGAAGAGGTGCCCCTCAATATTGCTGATCTCACTTGAGGGACTGTCTTGCTACCTAGCCCTAGCTAGGATTCAGTCTTGGAATTCTGAGAAACTGAAGAAAGAAGAGAAGGGACCCAAGAAATGAACATTTCTTCCTCCTTCCTCCTCCCCTCCCTCCTTATTTTTGAATAAACATCAATTTTCAAAGGATAAAAATACTGCCAGGTATTTTAGCACATGCCTTTAATATCAGACAAGGGGATTTCTGTGAGATCCTGTCTTAAAAGAAAATGTTTATGTGAGACTGTAGAGCCCATATGTACAGAAACAATTTTGAGGCTAGAGTGATGACTCAGCAGGTAACAAAGCACCTGCTACCAAACCTAAAACCTGAGTTTGATACCCCTAGAATGGAGGAGAGAATCAAGTCATAAAAGATGTCCTCTGATGCCTATCCACAGGCAGCATCCACACAGAAACACATAGACAAATTTTAATTCATTAATAATGCAATAATTTTAATTTGTCTTCAATTCTACTTCCCCAAAGCCAAGATTTTCTTCTTGTGGTCACTTCCAATTCAAGCTCTCATTCTTAAACTACGGATGTCATTATAACAACACCTATCACCTATAGATTTACTGACCCACATCAAACTGTAATCTGTAGATAAACTGACTCCTTGCCCATAAATATACTAACCCTTGATAGTAACTCTTGTCACCAGTCACCTATCCTGTTTCACCCTGTCTTATGGTCTCAAGGTGTAAAATGCTCTAACAAAAGGAAACTATAGGGTAATTAATGGTGGAATCCCAGATACCTGCATTCCATGAGTTGGACCTGGGAACTGCAGAATGTGCCATGAACTCTTGAGTGGTCTCTGTAAGTTCAGGTGTATCACTATTCTGTGATGTTCCTGAAACTTAAAAATAAAGAATTATTTTTGTACAAACTTTTAAAAAGCTTTACAGCCACTTGTAAAGCTTGACCACTTGAGGTGACCACCCTTTATGCCACACTTGTCTTTTCTCTCTTCCTATTGCTCCACTGGGGAAGAAAGAGGTGTTTCCCTAATAGAACTGAACAATGCCCTGATGTTTAGACCTCAGCAGAGTCAACCAAGCCTATGAAAATAACAGGAGTGTAAAGAAAGTACTAACTACACAGATGGGATGTGGGGCATATAGGGTCCATTCTATAGTCCTGAAAAACTTCCTGCATGCCTTTAATAAGGGCTACTGATAGTTTGGTTATAATAATAATTGAAAAGGGGCTATTAGCCTGGGCAAAGGAGGCATTAGTAGTCTTGTGCAGAGGCAATGACTAAAGCAGAATTGAGAAACAAGAGGCAAGAGTTGAGGAAATTCTTATGTGATGTTTGGTACAAATAGGGGATGAGAAACAGGCATGTCTTTTTGTAACTGCACAAGCCCCACCACCTGCAGCCCCAACAAGTTAGTCTTGATCACCTAAATATGCTATTAAAAATGCATGTTAAAGACACCAGTCATGATGGAAAGTAGAGAGAGCCAATCAATGTATTAGGAAGTGGGAAAAATAAGGGTTCCAGTGACCCCCAAGTTCATCCTTGGAGTAGCAACATGTGCAATAGGTTTAAATCAAGGCAAATTTGGAGCCAAGGGTAAGACCAATTAAGTCATCCTAGATGAGGTAGTCCTTCCAGAATTTTCTCAACTCTAGTCCAAGAAGGTGGATGATGTAGGTTAGATTGACAGATGCCCCTTAGAATCTGACCCAAAGTAAAAGAGAAAAACACAATGGAGGCAGAGGTACCAGGCCTTCATCCTGCCTTCCCCTGCACCATTAAAATACATGCCAATCAGGTGTGGTGGTGCAATCCCAACAGTAGGGAGGCAGAGGCTGGTATAACTATGAGGTCAAGATTAGCCTGGTTTACATAGTGAGTTCCAGACTTTGCCTCAGAAAAAAATAAAATAAATTTTAGAAAAAGTAAGCACTATTAGTATTTCGACATTCTGGGTAAAACGTTAAAGCATTTTTTTTTAGAATGAGAATTTCAGAAGTATTCCACCAAAGCTTTTCTCTCCCTTTGTTATGAAAGCTGGCACATCAACTATGAGCCTTTAGTCTCTCGTCCTTCCCTCTGGTACATGAAGAGTTTAAGGCAGCCTGACCACAAGCAAGTAGTATACCATGAAAACTTTTAAGAGGGAGAGTCATGCTTTATCTGGTGGAATGGACATTTTCAGAACTGCACCATACTCTTTGCGTCACTATAACTCACTGTGGTAACTTGATGTGAATGGCCCACCATTGTTCTTCTATTTGAATGCTTGGTCCCTAGTTGATGGAGGATTTAGGATGAATTTGAAGGTATGGACTTGTTGGAGTAGATATGTCACTAGGGGTGGACTTTTAGGTTTCAAAAGCCCCACCAGGGCTTTGCCTGTAATTTGTAGATTAGATGTGAACTCCAGCACCATGCCTACCTTCCTGCAGCCATACTCCAAGTCATGATGATGATGGACTAGTTCTCTGAAAGTGTAAGCAAGCCCCACAATGAAATGCTTTTATAAGTTGCCTCAGTCATCAGCAATAGAGCAGTAACTAAGATACTCACCTAATACATCTCTTACCCTGAAGGGCAGTTTGTCTCAGATCCTTTATTATGAACCTATCTCTTCACTTCTTCCAACTTAAAACCTATTGATATTGTTTCTATACTTTAAAAACAAATTTTGATCTCATATACTCATTACTGAGTGTGTGTGTGTGTGTATGTGTGTGTATGTGTGTTTATGCTACATGTAATGCATATGCAAGCTAGAGGTCAGCTCAAGGGAGCCCATTTTCCCTTCCACCATGTGGGTTCAGGGGACCAAATTCAGAGTCAGACTTGACAGTGAGCACCTTATTCCCCAGAGCCATCTCACAAGCCATTTTTATATTTCTAAGAATCACTCCCTGTAGATGTTACAATCATTACCAGCTTCTAAACAAGACTTTGATAATACTGCCAGGCCTGGTAGCACAATTCAGGAGGTTGAGACAAAAGGGTTGCAAGTCAAGGCCAGCACTGGGCCATAAAGTTAAGTTCAAAACAAGCTTGGGCAACTGAATGAGTGAGACCCTATTGAGGCAGGGTAGAAAGACAGGAAAATTATGGGACACGTAAGAGAAAGGGACCCTCACTCTGGAGTCTGAGTAAAGCCCATGGACAGCTGAGAAGTAAGTACTCCAGTACAATTAATTCTTTTTGTGAAGGCTGCCAACCAAGCTTCAACATTCCTTTCATATATACGTAGTTCATGTTAAGATAGCCGTGACCTAGGCTTATAGCCTGAATGTATATGACCTATGGAAGGGCCCTCGTTCATTCCCTACACATTGGGTAATAAAGATTTCCTACCTTCCTGTATCCCTGTAGCCTTGGCTCTTATCTTTTCAATGGTAATTCTGTCAGGTCTCCCTCAGAAGTCACCCAGTGATAAGATAGCAATTTCCAATGCTACCAAAACCCTACATATGACTAGTGTCAAAACTCTCCATTGAGGAATCTCTGCCCAGACTTAGGTACATCTTTCTTTTGAGCTCCTCTATTTCTCCTAAACCTATCAAAAATACCTTTAATAAAATCTACTCTCTTGCATAAATGGGATATCCCTAGTATGCTCAGCACCAAAAGTACAAATACTGATGTGAACTGAGGCAGAGTCCCTAACATACTAGAGGAACTCTTCAGGCTGATGAGGGAAAGTGGGGAACAGTATCTCCTTCACCTGTACTCCAAGTTACTGATATTATCTTAAAATAGTAACAACAGATATGCTTGGGTGTAGTGAACCCACTCGGGCAGCAGACCATCAGGAATCAGCCCACATCACAGTCTAACCCCTCCCCTGCCCTGCACTTGAGCTTGAGCTTGCCTACACCCTCTGGGTGATGGGAACACCAGGAGAGGCCAGGCCACTCAGAGTTGCTGACATTGAAGTCTTGGCCCACCTACACTCACTGGGAGACAAGAGGAGGAGAGACCCAACCTGCACTCACTGGAAGGAGGAATGGGAAGACCACAGTATAAAGACACATTCAACAACAGAAAGACCAATATGACACCACCAGAATCTAGGGACTCCACACCAGCAAGACCCAAACATCCCAGTACAGATGAAGCAGAAGAGAAGGACCTTAAAAACAACTTTATGAAATTGATAGAGACCTTCAAAGAGGAAATGAGAAAAATCCCTTGAAGAAATGGAAGAAGAAAACAAACAAAAAATACAGGAAATGGAGGAAAAGACAAACTATAATTTCAAGAAATAAACAAATCTCTTAAAGAAAGCAAGAGAAGTCAAGAAAAAACAACCAAACAAGTGAAGGAAATAATTCAAACAGTTCAAGTCTTAAAGCTGAAATAGAAACAATAAAGAAAACACAGAATGAGGGAATGCTGGAAATAGAAAAGCTGGGTAAATGATCAGGAGCTACAGATGTAAGTATAACCAACAAAAGAGAAGAGATGGAAGAGAGAATTTCAGGTGTTGAAGATTCACTAGAAGAAATAGGGTCATTGACCAAAGAAAATCTTAAGTCCAACAAATCCATAACACAAATTATCCAAGAAATATGGGACACCATGAAAAGGCCAAACCTAAGAATAATATGTATAGAAGAAATACAGTTAAGGGTACAAAAACATAATCAACAAAATCACAGAAGAAAACTTTTCCAACCTAAAGAAAGACATGCCTATAAAAGTACAAGAAGCTTACTGAACACCAAATAGACTGGACCACAAAAAAGTCCCCTTGCCATATAATAACCAAAACACCATATTTACAGAATAAAGAGAAAATATTAAGAGCTGCAAAGGAAAAAGGCCAACTAACATATAAAGACAGACCTATCAGAATTATACCTGACTTCTCAGTGGAAACACTGACAGCCAGAAGGTCCTGGGTAGATGTTCTACAAACTTTAAGGAAAGTCCAACAAATCCATAACACAAATTATCCAAGAAATATGGGACACCATGAAAAGGCCAAACCTAAGAATAATATGTATAGAAGAAATACAGTTAAGGGTACAAAAACATAATCAACAAAATCACAGAACAACACTTTTCCAACCTAAAGAAAGACATGCCTTAAAGTATACCCAGCAAAGCTTTAAATCACTGTAGATGGAGAAAACAAGATTTAAACAATACATTTCCACAAATCCAGCCCTATAGAAAGTACTGGAAGGAAAACTGCATGAACATAAATGTAGGCAATAGATAATCCCACTTTACCAAACACCAAAAGAAAAAAAAAGGGGTGGTTAAATCCACACACAATACCACCACCACCACTAAATCCAAAACAAACAAGAATTAACAATCAATGGTCATTAATATCTCTCTATATCAATGGTCTTAACTTGCCTATAAAAAGACACAGGCTAACAGAATGGATATGAAGGCAGAATCCATCCTTCTGCTGCATACAAGAAATACACCTCAATTTCAAAGAGTAAAAGGTTGGGAAAAGGCTTTCTAATTAAATGGACCCAAGAAACAAGCTGGTGTATCTAACAAATCCTAATATCTAACAAATTAGACTTCAAACTAAAATCAATCAAAAGAGATGAATAAGGTAATTTCATATTCATCACTGCAAAAGTCTATCAAGATGAAGTCTCAATTCTGAACATCTATGCCCCAAATACAAAGGCACCCACAATCATAAAAGAAACAATACTAAAACTTAAGTTACACATAAAAGCCCACAAACTTATAGTGGGAGACTTCAACACCCCACTCTCACCACTAGACAGGACCACCAGACAGAAACTTAGCAAAGAAACAAAGGAACTAACAGAAGTTATGTCCCATTTTGGTTTAACAGACATTTATAGAATATTTCATCCAACACAAAAGAATATACCTTCTTTTCAGCACCACATGGAACCTTCTCTAAAATTGACCACATATATGGCAACATAGAAAACCTCAACAGATACAAAAAAATTGGAATAAAGTCCTGTATCTTATTGGACCCCTATGGTTTAAAGTTAGAACTGAACAGCAACACAAATTGCAGAAATGCTAAACTTATGTAAATTGAACAATGCACAATTGCACCATTCCTGGGTCAAGGAAGACATAAATTAAAGACTTCCTAAAATTCAATGAGAATGAAGACACAACATAACCAAACTTATGGTACAAAACCCTTAATTTCCACTAACCACAAGGCAAAGACAGCATTTGAGGTCCGTAGCTAAGATTCATCCACTTTGCTGTAAATCATCAACCTGATATTTCCACCTATGTATTTGAAAAATGTCCTGATTATCTTTGTTCTAGGACTATAAAAAGTTCATGTGACTGTTACCCCATTGGGATGCAGAATTCGAGATAAACTGAGTCTGTTCCCAGACTGTGGATACTCATACATCATATTTGATTCCAGAATGATCTGTCTTTGAGATTAGCATTGTTTCATGCATTGTCTCTTTTCCATGTCTGAATCCCCTACATATCTGACTCAACCAAATCCCAGGTATATTATAAAACAATAAAGATGAGTTCAAATGTAGATCTCATCCCTCTTCTATGAACATTCTTTTTGCAGTAGATGAAGACTATTACAGACATCCAAAACTGTTTAAAATGCAGATGTTAGGTGACTATGGGGTGTTCAGCCCAGACTAGTACATATACAATGCAACACCTACGCATAAGACTGAGAGAATATCTTGGAAAATGGGGCAGAAAACAGAGCCAAAGAACCAGGATTCTGCTGACTAATAGTGTCTTCTAGACATTACAGAAAAGTGGCATTCATGAAGTCTCAACAATATGGTTGCCTAAACAGTACTTGCACAATGACAATGCCAGTTGACCTTTCACAAATCCCAGCCCATAGATGAAGAGCTGCAGGCAATCAATGGCTATGGAGATAGGCAGAATCTGAATTCTCCAGGGACCAACCTCCTTATTGGTTATCCAAACTCAAGTGGTCAGCCTTAGACAAATGTGCATAAGAACACTAAATGAACTCAGTCGTGCATGTGTGTTAATAATAATAATTTCAAAAAGTGAGTTTTATAGGGAGTAATAGAAGAACATGAGAGGGTTTGGAAAGGAGGAGGAAGGAAATGATGTAAATACAATACTCAAGTATGGAATCCTCAAAATTTTTTTTTTAAGATTACAAAACAAGAGTGCTGAGTGAGGAATTGGTTCCTAGCAGGCAAATATTTAACAGATGTGAAAAGACCCAGAAGGAACTTCTAAGGTGGGAAGAACAGCAAGGCAAGTCTAAAGAAGACTCTGAGGCAAGTTGTTTTGGGAAAGCTCCAAGAAGAAAAGCCAAGAGCAAAGAAACTTCTGGAATGTGCACATGGGGGCTGTGAGGGCTGGTTGTGTATTATGTGTCACCCAAAGGGAGCTGGAGCTCATACTTAGCCTGTGCCCTCTGGTCTCCAGTCTCTTTGCAAATCCCCTATGAACACCAAGAGGTAGTATCACAATTATGACTATTCAAAGGGAGTGGCTTTAATCTATTTTGCACCAAGGTTCTGACTAGTGATCACACATGCCTGTACCCTCCAGAGCCCCACATCATACCCACCTGTACTCTGGTTCCCTCTACTCACCTTTATCTGTCCTGGATTCTGGGAACTTCGGATTTGGTCTATCTATAAGGCCATTGAAGGGGACCCAAGAGAAGACACTGGTTTAAGACAGATTTAGGAAATACAGGGATAAATTGGTAACAGACTAAGGAAACACAGGGTTTATAGATAGCTAAAAGTATAAATGTTAATAAATCACACCCTGTACCTAGTAGACATATAAGCTACTTTGCCAAATCACGCAGTCCTACTTGTATCCACTGCCACATTTTGTGATTGTGAGATTTCAAAACGTAACACCTTAGTTTTGCCGTCACAGGATCTGAGAAACTCCCTCCCAGGATAAGGGCTTGAAAAGACATGGCTGAAAGCTGTTGTACTTAAAGACAGAAAGCCGGAACTACTGAAGCCTTCAATAATAGCCTTTCTCTGGACACAGATGAGTTGTGTCTATTTCAGAGCCTTTCCCTTGTATAGAAGTGGAGTTTCATTCTCCTCTTAAGAGGAGACATACATGACTTCAAATATCATCAGGCTGGGTTCCTCTGTTTTAAGATAAATTATTTCTTACCATTTTTGTTGTAGTTATTGCTTGTTTTTGTTTTTTTTTTTTTAGAAAGGAAGTCACTAAGTATCCCTAGAGTGCCTAAAACTGAAGAAAGATCCACCTGCTTGTGTCTCCTGATGGCTGGATCTTAAAGTGTGAACCATGAAGTCTGGCCAAATGATTTCTTATCAGCTTTGAACTGAACCCTGCTGACAAGCTTTCAAATGGCTGGAAGGTGCTATGTACACTGATAGGGGAGGAAAGACAGCCAGCACTGGACCCTTCATGCTACCATATACACACTCCACATGCACACGCACACGCACACACACACACACACACACACATGCACACACACACACACCACAGATACATGCCACACCATACCACATGTCACACACTCAGCTCTGACCCTCATCTCAATAAGCAATACTTACTTGTATATTTTGTGGTTACCATTGTTGGTTGAAGTATTGAAAACATGCCTTTGGGTTGTCCTATAGGAGCTGTTGGTGTTTGTAACTGTCTACTCCCTTGAAAAGAAAACTTGTAGCAGTGAACTTTATTTCCCTGGAAACCAGTGTTTAGCCCCCCTGAAATAAGAAAGGTCACTGCTGAAGCTACCTGGTAAGCCTGCTGTTTCCCCAGCAGGATAAAGACCATCTGCATAAGGCAAGCAGACATGAAGTAGGCATTCCAATAAAAACCAAAATAAAAAGGGAGAAATCTGAACCTTGTCCATCATTCTAAAATTACCAGTTCTTTTTCATGTACGAGAAAGAAATACTTATCTAACAGCCCAGCAACTGGACCAGTGAGATGCTCTGCCTCTCATGGAATGTCTGTGTTCTGACTTAGAACCCCCAGTGTGAGGTCAGCTTAAGGTGCTGCCTTGGAATTCCTTCCCGGAACCAGAGAAGCCAAGGTGACTGACTAAATGAGCCAGGAGTCCTATAGTAAGGCAGACAGGAATGAGATAAGGTTCCTGCCATCATGGAGAATGCAGATTAGGGAGGAGGTGGGCAAGAATCTTGATTCAGTGTGATAAATCAGAAGAATCCCAGCACTTAGGGGGTGCAGGTGGAAGCGTCAGAAGTTTGAGGTCATCCTTAGCTACATATCAAGTTAGAATATTCAAGGCTTGCCTGAGCTACATGAAATGTTGCCTCAAAACAAACAAATCACAACAATAAAACATAGAAGGCTGCACAGAAAGCAGCAGGCAATAATAGTCCAGGCTTAGTTTTTAAAAGACAGTCTGGATTCTAAATATTTTAAAATTTATTCTTTCATAAATTCTTATAAATATATATGACATATATACACATATATTACACATAAATACACAATTATATAATGTACTTTGATCATAATTCTGTCAACCTCTTTTGAAACTTATTTTAATATTTTAAATTTAAATATAGCACTCCCCCTTTCCTTCCCTCCAGCTACTCCCATGTCCCCCACTCTCAAATTGCTATCTTGTTTTCTTTATTGTTACATATAATGCATTACTATTACATGTGTATGTACATACATGTTATACACATAGATAATAAAGGTAGATAGTTGATAGATATAGATAGATGGATTAGATAGATAGAAGATAAATAGCGACCAATATTTAAGTATAACATGCTGATCTGTTTCGTTGTTTTATGCTTATACTAGGGGGTTAACCACATAGTATTAGGTAACTGTAGGGAGAGAAGAAAGCTCTGAGGTAGTCAAGTCCCAAGTGAATGAATGTTGTTGACATGGACACAGACATTCCAGGACCTCAGAGCCTCAGACTGATTGTGGAATGACAGTCATGTCCCCTGCAACCTCTTCCCAGGAGGGCGAGGCTCAGGAACATGGCAAAGCCTTCCTCTGGTCCAAGTGTGGATGTTGACTGTGTATGAAGAAAATGTCCACCAAAGCTTTCTTCACCCAGATGTTTATGAGCTGAAGACTGCTCCCCTCCAGAGACTGCTCCTACCAAGATCAGATAAATCTGTCCCCTTGATTCATCCATATGATACAAACCCTGCCTCCTTAATTGTACAAAATAGTCCTACCCCCTTCCTCTTGAGCTTTATTCAGTAATTCTACCTCTCAGTTCAAGCCCAAATTACCCTGTCTGTCTGTCTTCATTTCCTCACTGATCCAAATCAGGTCTGTCCCTGGAGATGTGCTAAATTCATCAGATAAACAATTAAGGGACACATCTCTAGCTATTTTTCATTCTCTCAGCAATCATCAGCTGCTTATAGCTCTTTGTATAGGGACAGGATCTTGTGAGATTTTTTTTTTATCTCTTCCTTGTTGGTATGTTTATTGGTAATGCCATTGCTTAGCTCTTGTTTGTAAATCCATTTCTAGGAAAGATGGTCTCACAGCAGACTTCCTGGTATTCTATTTCTTACAAGTTCTCTGCCCCTCTTCTGTGATTTTTTTCTGAGCCATGGATGCAGGGACTGTGGCGTAGATGTAGCTACTGGAACTGGAATACACACCAGTCATTGATCTCTGTAGTGTGTCCAGTTGTGGTTTTCTATATTGGTCTCTATTTGCTAAAAATAAAATCTTTTTTGATGAGAAGTGATAAGTATAATTATCTATGGGTAGAAAGTTAATATTTAGAATGTAATTAGGAATTATGCTAACCTAACAAAATGGCAGTAGCACATCTAAGATACATGACCTTATTAACCCTGGGTAGTTGGCTGGTAATAGTACCAGACATGTTTTCCTCCCTGTTGAGTGGGCTTTAAGTCCAATTAGACATCTGTTGGTTACTACTAACATGTGAGTGCCACTATTGTATCTTTATGGATATCTTCCCATGCTGATCATTATTGTGATTCATAGGTGTCACAGCTAGTAAGGACTAATAATTGTTTCCCTCCCTTGGCAGCTTGCATAATACTTTCTGGAACTATTGGAAGCTAGATCTCAAGATGGAAGCTTTTGCATTAGATGCAGCTTGAATCATTCAAGTCCTATGTCCTAAGTGTATCATGTCTTTAGCAATAAATAAGGACTGACAAGGGAAGACAGGGGAGGAACCCCGAGGTAGAAATTGGACCAGAATCCATAGAGAAATGTTTCTTACTAGCTTTCTTCCTCATTGCTTGTTCAGCCTGCTTTCTTATACTATCCAGGACCAACTGTCAACAGCTAACCTCATCAGTAATGAGCTGGCCCCTTCCACATAAATCATTAATCAAAAGAAATGCCAAAGACTTACCTACAGGCCAATATTACATATTTTCTCAGTTAAGATTCCCTCTTCTCAAATACATCTAAGTTTGTGTCAAGTAGACAAAAACCAACCAACACAATTCCGCACATATACACATCAACTACTAAGTGCCTCTAGCTCTTCAGGAAGGAGTAGAGCCTTGTGAGCCCCTCCCCAATCAGTGATGACATGCCCTCAGGCCAATTCTGTGCAGGGCCTCTAAGAGTAACCATAGATGCCTTGAATTCATGAGTACAATGACCATGTTATGTTCAGAAAATTCTTTTACAACATACCTCCCCATACTCAAACTTTTACACTATTTTCATTAGTCTTCCAGGATGCTTCCTGAGCTTTGTAGGAAGTGATATGGATGTTCCATTTAGGACTAAGCACTTCACCCAGCATCAGTTATCCTCAGCACTTGGACCAATTATGAGTCTCTGCATTAACCCTTGCCTGCATAAGCTTCTTTGATAAAGGCTGAGAGCACACTGATATATAGACATAAAAATATGGATGTAAGAAGAGATGTTGACATGTCCATTTGTCAAAACAACTGTTAACAGGTTCCTCACTAAGGCCTATGACCTCCCTACCTGTAGATACCCCAATGAACTCTAAAGCTAGATTTTTGAGTTTTATCAGTTCACTTAAATCCCCTCAGTTTCAGTTTGCTCGTGTGAAAATGCCAGGAAAAAAATAGTACCCAGTTCACAGTGCAATGCTTCGTAGCTCAAAAAACAGAATTAATGATGAATTTTAGCTCGTTTTATAATTTGGATGGAATATCCATGCAGGCACCCAATTCTCCTGCACAGACCCTACCTCTTTGTGGCACAAAACTTCCTCCAGAGGGCAGAGGAGATGGCTTAGTGATCAAGAGCACTGGCTATTCTTCCAGAGATCCTAAGTTCAATTCCTAGCAACACCTTGGTGACTCACAACCATCTGTAATGAGACATGATGTCCTCTTCTGGTCTGCAGACAGATACACACTGCTTACATAATAAATAAATCTTTAAAAAAAATCTTCCAGTTTCCTCCAAGGAGGATGCACCCGAGTGCAGATGCTTCCTAATGACTGGTGCCTACTCTATTCACATAAAGATTTTCATTGTGTGATATCACAAGGCAGGGTGGTTGCCAGGATAAAATAGTATTTTCAGAAGCCAAGGTTCTCTACCCTTCACAGCCTGAAGACCATGCAACTGAGGACACCCCCCGTCCACTGCCCAAGTTCACTGCTACTTTCTCATAATGGTCTGCAAGGCCAAGGTAATTTGCTTGTCTCTGAAGTGAGTACTTAATCCTCCCACCATTTGAACAACTATCTAAAATTGCAGCCACCTCTTTCTGTGGCCCCATTTCATATTCAACTCTACTGTCTCCTTTCCATAGGCTACAGGAGCAGACAGGGAGAACTCATGAGTCTTGACCTAGTGAGGTCAGGCTGCACAAAGCCTAATCAAGAACTCAGTGCAAACTGGTGGTGTAGCTAGGTGGTAGAACATTTGCCACCATAAAGGCTCTGAATTTGATCCCTAGAACCAAAAAAGCAAACTAAAGAGTCTATCTACGCTATGTATGGTATGCCACCAAACACCCACAGTATACTAGCTGTTATGCTGGTCAACAGAGCACAGAGCAAAACAAAGTCCCAACTCTCATGGAGTTCACAACCTTATATTCTATTAGGGAAGAGAACCAACAAAAAGGACCAAAAAATAAAGGGTTTGTTTTAAGTGGAGTTTTCCTGTACCATGACTGCTCCCAAATAATTACTCAGAAACTTAGTATTAATTGTAAATTCTCAGGCTTCTTACTACCTCTTACATTTAAAATAACCTATACTTCTTATCTATGCTTTACCATGTAGCTCATGGCTTGTTACCTCATTTTCTACATGTCCTGCTTGGTTAGCAGATGGCCTTTCTTCCCATCATTCTCAGTTTGGCTCTCCTACCTAATTTTATCCTATTTGGCTATTAGAAAGTCAGCTTCATTATTAACCATTTTGAGTGATAAATATTCACAATGTACAGAAGGAATATTCCACAGCAGTAGGTTACATGTTGGCTTGTGCTATGAAACAATTTTTGAGCATGGCAACGGGAATGAATGTGAACTGGCTAGATCAGCCAGGGTTGCTGAATAACCTAGGAGCTGGAGCCCAAATGATAAGGGGAAGGGGAAGCCCCACCAAGTGTTTGGTCACTCAGAGTAAAAGTGTACATATTTGCTCTTCATAGCCTCCTACATTTTCATGTTTCTGCTTTGATTTTTCTTCTTCATAAAGAACCATATCAATTTATTTCAGTGCAGATCCCTTTTGGTTGACCTGGAACATTTCATCTTCATTTCCAGAAAGATGCTATTTTTCAAGGCAGAATTTTCCATTTGAGATTCTCCTGCCTCAACCTTCTGAAAGCGTAGGATTATGAGACAGCCACCATACCTGGAAACTCTGAAGGACATTCCTAATGAATAAAGAATGGGACTGAAGCAGTGGCCTTCCAGAGGACCTGCCCTTCCAGAGGATCTGAATTTGGTACCCAGCTCCCACATGGTGGCTTACAACCATCCATAACTCTGGATCCTGAGTACCAGGACATCTGGCATCTTCTGACTTCCTCAGGTAAGTATGTGATATACATACAAAGACAAAATAAACGGATCTTTTAAAATATTGTTCTTAAATTGTATGTATCTTTATCAAATTATAAAACAATTTTTCTTTTGCACTTTGGAGGGTTTCTTCAGGAGGTGCTCACTGGCAATTGAACCTAAGGGCTTTAGGCAAGCTAGTAAGCATATGGCCATTGAACTATATCCCCAGCCCTTAGTATAGTTTGTTTTAGTTGTGTATATATGTTTAATTTTGTGTACACAAATGCATGTGTGTAGAAGCAACTTGGTGTCTCCTTCAATAATTCTCTACTCTTATTTTTTTTTAAATAGGAAAAGTTTGTTGAGTATATTGCATCAGGGCAGCTGACTGGACAGTAACTATAACATCACCTATATCATTTATTAAGAGACTATCAAACCCTGCAAAGGAGGGCACTAAATGTTACATCCCAAGTTGCCTGAAGCTGTAAGAGAAGTGAACACAGTATTTTAACACCAGTATGTCACCACTTCTCACCACTGGAAGTCCTGGACCCTTGAGGGCTAGATGAAACTTGTATGTCCCAAATTTCTACCCAATACCCTTGAAGTACATCCAGAAACGATCGTTGCCTGAGTCTTTGAATTTCTTTTGCTTCTTTTCTCATTTAAGGGAACTTCTCTACAGTGATGGACTCAGGCAGAACTTCCTGAATCCCCCCATCCTCAAGCAATTTTTTCATGCAGAGAAGATAAGAAAAAGGCTAACAATGAACTCAGAGGGTACCTTGAAAACTGGTGTGCCAATAGGCACTAATTTCCAACATGTCAAAGAACAAACAGCCTTGTCTCTGCTTTTTCAGGTGAATTTCTGAATCCACATGGGGCAGTCCTTACACTTGCTCAAGTCCACACTACCCTGCTGTCTGTAGAATTCTATGGAACCCAGGATCCAGTGGTTTCCCATGGCCTTCTCAGAGTTGTTCATATTCCAAAGATATCTTGGTTCACATGTTAGCAGAAATCCTTCAGGACACAGGAATCAGGAAACTCCATTCTCCATTACTTAGGATTTTCTTGAATTTTATTATCAAATCTTTATTATAAAAACACTGACCAAAATGAGAAAACACAGTAGTTAAAAACACCAACTCTGGAGCCAAACAATTTCAACTGTACTCCTTACTAGATGTGTCCATTGGGTGAGTAACTCAAAATTTCTGCTTCTATTTATCCATTTGTAAAATTGAGATAGCAACAATGCCTACTTTACTTAAGGGAATTGAATAAGTTAACATTTTTAAAAAAACATTTAAAATGAAGACCAGAACATAGTGAGTTCTTATTTATATGTAAAACAAAAACTAATCTAAAAAAATTTAACAAATTAACTAGGTTAATTTCTCCATGGATCTAGGAGGTCTTTATCCAAACACATGTTTTTAGATGTTACAATAGATGTTTATATACAATTGTGTCCTTCTTATGGTTGTTCATTCTGTTACATATATTGCCAGTGTTTACAATTATAATTTATGGTAACTGCCTAAAGAATTATAAACTAACTGCCCAATAATTCATTGATAAGTACCAACAGACACTGACACACTAGATCATTAACTATCACTTTCTGTTTCAAAACTCAGTCTCATTATTTCTAGGCAACAGCCTTTCTATCTTCCATCATTAGTGATCTTCTTTACTAAGCTTTTCTAAAGAGGTTAATCTTGATCAAAAGTAAATACCCTACTCAATACTGCACTAGTTTTTTTTTCTTAAATTCAGATTTAGTATTCCACATTCTATCACTTAAAGAGCACCTAGACCCTCCCCTTGTAATAGCAAAATCTGTTTCTATAATCATGCACAAAATGATAATGTAAAGCTTTCCATCTAATATTCCAGGCAGTGTCTTCGCAGCCAAAACACTACTCTTGGCATAAGACTTTCCCCTTAATAATGCACACTGATCTACAAATAAGAGCTCTTGCTAGAATGCCTCATTCCCCAATCTTGTTCCTCAAATATGTATTCCTTGTGGACCACAGAAGAAGTTTAGGAGCTCTTTTCTATAATTTCCTGTTAATGAATACAGGCTACATAACTGCAAAAAGGTTTTCCTTGGTCTTTTTACTCACGTCACTCAAAATTTCTTCTAAAAAGAGATTTCTTGTTGTATAATAAAGACAATCTCACTAAATTCTTAGAGAAAAACTTCCCTCTTGGTAATATTTACAGGCTTTTTTTTCCTCTCCCAATGTTGTACGTTTTTATTGCATGCCGTCAAATACAATAAAAGTCTCTGATCAATTCAGTTACAGTTTCTCTTCACTATGGTTTCTCTGATGTTGAAGTAAGGCTGAATGACCACTAAAAGCTCTTCCACACTGATTACAGATAAAGCGTTTCTCTCCACTATGCATTCTCTGATGGATAATCAGGGAAGAATTCTTACAGAAAGCCTTTTCACAGTGATTACATTTATAGGGTTTTTCTCCAGTATGGTTTCTCAAGTGTACAATAAGGGAAGAACTCTCATTAAATGCCTTCCCGCATTCATTACATCTGTATGGTTTCTCTCCAGTATGAGTTCTCCGATGTGCAATAAGGTGAGAGCTACAATTAAAGGATCTTTCACATTGATTACATTTATAGGGTTTCTCACCAGTGTGAATTCTCCGATGGGCAACAAGGTGACAGCTCTGACTGAAGGATTTTCCACATTTATTGCATTCATAGGGTTTTTCTCCAGTATGAGTCCTTTGATGCCTAACAAGATGAGCCATCTGGCTACATGATTTCCCACATTTATTACATTCATAGGGTTTAATTCCAGAATGAATAATTTCATGTTTTGTAAGGGCTGAGCGTTCTCTGAAAGCTTTGCCACATTCTTGACAGTTATAGGGTTTCTCTCCCGTGTGAGTTCTCTGGTGAGCAATAAGATGGGAACTCCAACTGAAGGACTTCCCACACTCAGTACATTTGTATGGTTTTGCTCCAGAGTGAGTTCTTTCATGTTTACTAAGGGCTGAGTAATCCCTAAAAGCTTTTTCACATTCATCACATTTAAAGGGTTTCTCTCCAGTATGCATTCGCATATGGGCAATAAGATGGGAACTCCAGCTAAAAGACTTCCCACATTCAGTACACTCAAAAGGTTTCTCTCCAGTATGAGTTCTCTGATGTCCAATAAGATGGGAGTTCCAGTTGAAAGACTTCCCACATTCATTACATACATAAGGTTTTTCTCCGGTATGGATTCTTGTGTGTACAATAAGGTGAGAATTCCAGCTGAAGGATTTCCCACATTTGTTACATTCATAGGGTTTTATTCCAGTGTGAGTCCGTTCATGTTTAGTAAGGGCAGAACGATTCCTAAAAACTTTTCCACATTTGTCACATTCATAAGGTTTCTCTCCAGTGTGAGTTTTCTTATGCTGAATAAGGTAAGAACTCCAAATAAAAGACGTTCCACATTTGTTATATTCATAGGGCTTCTCTGCAGTGTAAGTGCTTGTATGTTGAGCAAGTAATGAGTCATATCCAAAGACTTTCTCCCATTCATTGTATTTATATGCTTTTTCTACACTACCAATTTTTTGATGTTCCATAAAGGATGAGAAGTAAAAAATATTCTCATATTCTTTATAGTTATACTGGTTTCCTCCAATTTGAAGTCTTGGGTGTTCATTAAGGGATGGGCTCTGGTTAAAGATTTGATGGCATTCCTTATATTCATAGAGTTTTTCTCCTTTTTGTACTCCTGTATGATCACCAAAATGTATAATATGATTGAAAGACTTCATAGCATCAGTACATTTGAACAAACCATCTCCAGTTTGCATTCCTGCAGGGCATATAGGCTGAAGAGACTGGCAGAAGGCTTTGTCATAATCATTATTTCCACAGGTAACCCTATCTGCATACATTAGGGCTGAATTACATCTCCAACTTTCAAGATGTCCATCAGGTTTATAGAAATGTTCTAACTGAGAAACTCTCTGAGATGGAACCAAGTTTAAGCTTTGGCTGTACTCTGTGCCAAGTTCACAGAATTCAGAACTTCGTTGAGAAAGTACTTGTTTCTGCATGAAGACCATTTGCCTCATACCTGTACTCTGGTTCATGTGATACATTTCTAATTGGTCTTTACATCCCCAAACTCCTATCCTGGAAAGCCAAGGATCATCCCATATATATCTTTCTAATGCCATTCCATTTGATTTCTCTTCCTCAAAAATACTCTGTGCTGGAACCAATGCTTTGCTTTCAATATTTCTCATCCACTCTGAAACAGAAGCAGGGGGAGCTGTGAGTACATAAGGATTCACTGGTGTGATTCATTATTCATATTACAGAAAAAGGCTAGAGTATATTTCATTTTCAAGTACAGATATGAATGCCAGAGAAATATCATAATAGAGAATAGTGAAAAGTAAATAATTGCTAACTACCAAGGAAAGTATATAATCACACTAATAAAACCACTGAGGAGTACTTTCACATGAAAAGGAAGATTTACAGAAAAAAATGACTCTTCAGGACTGAGAATTCAAGCTATTCATATTACCAACTGGCTTGCATAGTTGGTTCAGCCTTGGCTAACTCCTGAGAATCAAGAATATGAAATGTTGTAAATGTTACTACACCTTTTCATGCTCAGGGTCTTAAAGCACACTGTACCAACTTCTCTGGATAGCTTTAACTAATGTCATTTCTAGTGAAGATGTGCTTTCTTTCTAGGGTTCTGAAGAATGGGGAATCTCAATTATTGCCTATATGACCAACTTTGAATATGCACACTGGATACTGGCTAAGCTCATCCATGGTTCCTAGTAGACAATTTCACAGATCATCACAATTTCTTGCTAAAAATATACAACTTCATCATGAAAACATTAGCAGGAATTTATATTTGGTTTCCTCTGGACTATATGATATTGCTTTGTGTAGTGAGATATTTACTTTGTCTCCTTCTGTGGCACTGACCACGCCCATTTGGGGGTGGAGCCATGGGCGGAAGTGACTTGTGGAAGGAGGTCTGAGGAAGAGCCGGGGAACACTCTTGCTGGCGGGACTCGGACAGGAGAGCATCCAGTGGAACTTGCTGGTGTTCATCTGTCTGTTTTAAGTTATTTCTCCCTGAATAAACATCTATTCGGCCTATTTGCTTATCTTGATCCTTATTTAACCGCAATAGCTTTGTATTCTTTTTACTGTAATAAATCATAACCCTGATGGTAGTGAGTTTCAAATTCTATAAGTCATCCTAGTGAGTGGATGGAAGTCCTGGATACTCCTGACAAAGACAGGACAGGGCAGAAGAGGGAGGGAAGGATTAACAAATAAGCATGCAGGTCTTTGGCAAGTAATATTTAATTCATTAAGTAGCGCTATAATTTACTTCTGTACTTAATGCCTTCCTGTTTCCTATCTTGTTATTGGAAGGATGTTATGAGAAAGTATCAACAAAAGGTTCAGGCCAGGGTGTTATTTATAATAAACTACTACTATAATATTTGTTGTTCCAAAGTTCAGTCAATATTTAAACACATAAGGCTCAGCAGCTCAAAGAGAAATCTTATCACAGTTTGAAGATCCCCTGGAGAAGTAATTCCTGTGACTACTACAGAATCATTTTGAGTAGTGGCAAAAGAAATGGACTAGAAAAATGACACAGTAAGGTACTGTTTGAACATTTGTATATAAATACTAGCTCTTTACTAATTGTAAGCAGACTTTTGTGATAGATGAATGTAAGTTTTTGAATTCAGCAAAATGCCTGCCAAATTGTGTGTGTGTGTATGTGTGTGTGTGTGTGTGTGTGTGTGTGTGTGTGTGAGAGAGAGAGAGAGAGAGAGAGAGAGAGAGAGAGAGAGAAAGAGAGAGATCAGCAATGTGCCATCATTGGGTTATCAGTCCAATAATCAAAAGAATCTGTATTAATTTCATACTATTATAATGCAATCACATGCTTGCTGACTTACACAACAGACTAATCTTAAGAGTTGTAGAAGTCAGCAACCCAGAACAACCTTTATCTTATCCGTCTGGGGTTCTCTGAAGAGTCACAAGAAAGGCTTGTCTTTGATTTTCCAAACAGGGAAACACATAGTTCTAATAATTTCTGGCAGGAAACTGAGGTGGAGCATGCCAGTGAGACCCAAAATACAATAATCAAAAAGATAGAAAGGAAAAACTGAGTAACAACATGCTTGGAGGCTTTAAGGTGACAACTGTTTTGGTTGTGACCCTAGCCTTTAATGGCTGAGCCATCTCAGATGTAACTTCCTGAACAGGACTTCAATAGTGAAGACACTAAGAAGAACACTTAATAAATAGAACCTCTTGAAAATAAAAAGTTTCCGTAAGGCAAAGGACACCAGCAACAGGACAAAACAACAGCTTACAGACTGGAAAAAGATCTTCAGCAACTCATATCTGACAAAGGGATAATTTCCAAAATACATAAAGAACTCAAGAAACTAGACAGCAGCAAAGGAGGGGAGAGGTCAGGAGAGGAGGGAAAAGTGGAAGGGGACAGGAGATAAGGGGAAGGGAGGGGAGGGAAGAAGAAAGGAGGGAAGGAAAGGGGAGGGGAGGGAAGAGAAGAATATAGAGGTGAGATTAGGTGAGGAGAGGGGAGGGGAGGGAAGAAGGAAAGGTGAGGGAAGGGAAGGAGAAGAGGAGGAGGAAGGAAGAAGGAAGAGAATGAAGTAGAAAGTTCCCTAGAGAGGTTCTAAATGTATTAGAAGATAACTCCTCTACCCTTAGCCCATTTATCAAAACGAAGAGCTTTGAGAAAAGTTCCTTTCTCGATTCCTAGGCTTCACCTCACCTGGACAAGTGCTTTGAGGATATGCCTGCTCCATTGACCATGGCTCTTCTCCTTGTTCCAACAGGGAGATGACTTCAGGCTTAGCAATCTGATTCCCTGAAGATGAAGGAAAGACATGTACTTTTGGTGACAAAGCTTTGGAGTTGCCAAAGAAATCTCTCTTGCCTCTTCTTCCAGTGACTCCTGACTTAAGCAGATTATGCACAACCTTCTCTTTGTATTTTGTATTAGGAGTTTCATATCTGAATCTCAAGGTTCAAGATCATCTCAGCCCTTCAGAGATACAACATACAACTTTCCAAGAATGGAGAAGACATTATGGAGGAAATAGCTTTATTTATCTGGCAGTATCTGCCTTACCCACAGAGAGTAGGTGTCCATAGGTCTCCAGCATCACATCGCGGTATAGAGTCCTCTGAACAATATCTAGCTGTCCCCATTCTTCTTGGGTGAAGGCCACAGCCACATCCTTGAAAGTCACTGGTTCCTGAAAGAGCATATATGATCCTTCTCAGCCTGTGGCAAACCTTTCCAAATTTTCTAAGGATGGAATAAGGCTGAAGTCTTTGAGGAGAGGAGACAAGATATAAAGGCATACTAGATGTTATCCAGTTTAGCCAGGTGTGGTGACTCACTTTAATCCCCCCACTCAGGGGGCAGAGGCAGGAGGGTCTCTCTGAGTGTGAGACCAGACTGGTTCACAAAGTGAGTTATAGGGCAGTCTAGCTGGTATGTGTCAAGTTCAACTGAGTACACCCAGGGCCCTATACTTGGGATATTCTCGGGATATCAGAGCCTACAGAAACCACAGGAAAAAAAAAAAAGTTCATCAAAGACTTCTAAAAGCTCTAACCTGGAAGGGAGCATGTACACATACTATTAATTAAACTGTCAAGAGCCGAAAGAGTTAACCCAGAGGCAATGAAAGACACACAGAGAATTGTCAATATAGTTTCTAACCTATTGTAGCATGTATTCTAAATGCTATTAATAAAGACCCAGACAGATATTGGGGTTCAAGCTAAAGATCAGAGAAGAAAAGCAGCTAGCCACTGGAGAGTTCTCACCTCTACCAATGCTCTGACAGAAAGGGACCATCCTGTCCTGCATCTGTCTCCACCTCAGATTGCACTGAGCTCTTCTCCTCCTACCTTATATTCCTATCTAGTGCTGGGATTTTAGGTGTCAGGTCCCAAGTGCAGAGATCACCACTATGTGAGTGCTGTTTCTATTTTGGACTTGATCAACTTCTGGTAGCTCAGGGTAGTCTACCTCTGTCTCCCAAGTGCTGGGATAAAATGTGTGAGTCACCACTGCCTGGCCTCTATGGATAACTAGTGTGGCTAGCTTTGCTAGATCATAAACAAAAATATCACCAGTTTATTTCTTATTAGAAACCAATTCTGTTAACAATGGCCAGTATGAACAGGAATACCACCTTAACAATGCTCTGTGATCTCCATACATGGATACATCCTGGACCACAGTAGAAAAAGGCCGTCTGTGGGCCAAAGGGCTTGGGTTGGAAGAGTCTTTGCTCCAATATGTGGATCTTGTACCTGGAAGGTGGAATCTACCACCCTTACCATGGGAGAAAGTTTCCATTTACTGGTCACTTCCATCAAAGGGCTGGAACTAAGGGTAAGCAGGATGGCCCAGAGCACCCTGGGCTGAGGGAGATGGTTACAGGGGTAGCACAAAAACCACCACTACCACCACCACCACCACCAAAAAACAGTCCAGTTAGGAAAAAAAAAATTCAAACTGCCTGGCAGAGTAGCATCCACCTATAATCTCAGTTTCTTGTTCCCAGGTTCAGTATCAGCCTGAGCAACATAGTGACAAAAATAAATATAGAAACCAGGCAAGGAACTGGTCTATAATCCAGGAATTCACAACATCAAGGCAAAAGGGTCAGACTTCGAAGCCTGCCTGGGTTAGCCAGTAAGAACTTGCTTGTAAGCAAACAAAAACATAAAATCCAAAGGGGAAAAGGAAAGTGGGACCTAGAAAACTAGAGAAAAATGCAAACCTAAGTTTGATATTTGCAGTTATATCTTTTATACTCCTAAGAAATCAATGCGATGGCCAGGTACTGGTGGTGCACACCTTTAATTCCAGCACTCAGGAGGCAGAGGAAGGAGGTTCTCTGTGAGTTCGAGGATAGTGTAATCTGCAAGAGGCCAGGGCTACACAGAGAAACCCTGTCTCAAAAAAAAAAAAAAAAAAAAAAAAAAAAAATCATGAGACTCCAGTGTCTGGACATCCTCAGAGTTTCCTTCCTTCCCAGGGCAGAGTGTATGGGTGGTAGAACACAAACCCTATATCCTCTATTCACTTCTCTGCCCCAACAACACATCTGAACATAAGGACCAAATCTCTGACTAGAATGTGGCTCCCTGGTTACCTCTACCATCAATACAGAATCAACTCTAAGACAAACCTGCTGGGCTGATTTTCTATCTATCTATCTATCTATCTATCTATCTATCTATCTATCTATCTATCTATCTATCGCATCAGATACACTCTCAGGGTCATCTGGCCCACTCCCGTCTCTCTACATCTTCTAGCTTCTGTTACCTGGATAGAGTTTTCCCCCTACCCCTCTTTTGTGTCTGTCAATCACATCTTTTAAACAATTTGTCACTTCTGATCTGAGCTAGCCCTTACTGCTTTTTCTTCAATATACTGACTTATTTTTTTTAAATCTGCCAAACAGAACCACATTCATTCTACCTTCATAAAATGATTGGCTTAAAACAAAAACCTGATTCTGCTTCAAAGACTGCCTTATCCCTCAAAACTCGATTCCTGTCTGATTCTGCTGCAAAGACCTCCTTACCACCTCAAAGCTCAACTCCTGCAGACATCCACTCTTTTTGTATGTGTCCATCACTGCTGCTGATCTATACTGAAGAATCTGAGGACAATGCACATACACTGAAGGATTTTCTTTTCAGACAAACTCTCCCCAAGATCCCTATTACTTTGAGACTGGTAAGCCTGGATGTGGATTTCCACCTCCACCTTTCCAACACGAAGCAACTAAAAGTGCTGAACATACCATTCCCCCTTCGGAGAAACCCTCCCCAACCTTGGTGACAAGGTCAATTCCCTACTTTTCTTGTTGCAGATCTTCCCATATCTGTTTCCTTCAAATTTTCTGTTGTTTCTACACATTGACAGAGAAGTGTAAAAACCTAAGCACAATGAATGTTCACAAGGCAGTCATGAAAGGAACAAGCTGGGAGGCCATGCTTACTACCTAGAGCTTCCTGCCCATGTCTGTCTCATACTATCTAACCTCTATGGGTTCTTGGGATTCCTAACAGTGGAAGTGGAGGACTGTCTCTCAGTCTTTTGCCTACTTGTGTGACCCTTCATCTCCTGTTGGACTACCTCATCCAGCCTTCATGTAATGGTATGTGCCTTGGCTTATGCTGTGTCTGGTGGGTGTGCCTGGGAGGCCTGCTCTTTTCAGAGAAGAGAGAGAGGTGGGGGTGGACCTGGGGGAGAGGAGAGGGGGAGAGTGGGGCCGAGGGAAGGGAGGGGAAACTGTGGTCAGGATGAGATATGAGAGAAAACTACCATAAATGAAATTTGATCAAGCAGTGGGGCGAGAGAGAGAGAGAGAGAGAGAGAGAGAGAGAGAGAGAGAGAGAGAGAGAGAGAGAGAGCGCTCTTCCAGAGGACTCTGGTTAAATTATAGCAGTCATACAGAGGCTTACAACTATTTGTCTTTTTCTCCAGTTCTAGAGAATCCAATGCCCTCTTCTGCCCTGAAGACATCAGGCACACGTGTTGCATGCACATATATGCAGGCAAAACACCTATAACACATAAAGTATCTTTTAATTAAAGGGAATTATCCATCCAATGAAAAAAATGGACCAGAAGCACCATGAACTTTCCACATTCTTGCCACAATGCTAAGCAACAAAAGGCCTCCTTGTCCCACATTCCCACCCCCACAGTAGGCAGGGTTGCAGTAGGGCAGGAGCCACCCGCAGAAGGACCATAGAAGTGACTCTTGTCTCAGCTGAAATGATACAGCAAAGGCAGGAGAGAAGTCAGCCTGGGAACAGCTGGGGCAAAGGCCTGTGCTCAGGACAGCTTGACCAGCCACTCTACCCAGTGGGTAGTACAGCCAGCAGCAGCGCACTCAGACACATGAGCAAAATTACCACAGACCCTCTAGGCTCAAGAGTGTGGGATGTTCTCAGACTAATGAGCTGAAACATCTTCAGTTGGGCATTGAAGGTGGAGAGGGCTATAACTTTGCACTAAGGGAACTGAAGGCAGAAATAAGTAACACGCATGTCCACGGAACCAGTGGGATTGGCAGGAAAGATGGAAGCAGCAAGTAGGAGGCAAAACTATGGGGTGCAGTCCCACAGACTTTCTTAGTGACAACACAGGGAAGACAGAACATCTGCCATCCAGGTAAAGGCACAATAGGGGTGGACAAGGGACCCAAATCCAGATAGCAGATCGAGCCAGCTTTCAAACAACTGTAAGGCCTCTCTCTTTTCAGGCTCTCGGCCTGGAGCAGTTGCAATACAAAACAGAAGAGGATGCTTCAGGACAGGCTGTTTTAGAAAAGAAGGATTCATAGACTGTGAAAAGATGGGACTGAAATAAGTAGATAGAAAGAGGTCCGTGGTAGCAGAAAGATTCCTGGGCTTCCAACTCCACAAAGACAACAACACATAGGAAGAAAGTCACAAAGTAGTGTATGTAGGAAACCCAGTATCTACCAAAAGACTCCAGAAAGACTATAAAGGATAGAACTACTTTTAAAAAGAATACAGGGTATCTTAAAGGGTGCAAAAACCACCAGTCATAAACAAAGACATATATTTGAGAGAACATCAGTAATCATTTTAACTGGTAAGATACTGCAAATTAAGACAAACAGAAGATAACTCATATTATCATAAATATGACTGTCCATATATATTTGGAACCCAAAATGCATGGGGGAAAGGTGGTGGCTAGAAATCTGGGAGTTAAGGAGAATGAGACAAAATGAAGGAAATAAAATATTAAATAATACCAGCTTCACTAGCAATCAAAGTAATGTAATACTTTTTGACCTTAATAATAAAAAGATTTGATGTTAAGTGTTATCAAAGACTCAAGAAAATAGTATTTTTTCTCCTAGAGTGTACACTGAGCAGTGGCTTCAGGCTTTGGAGACCAACATGGTGTCACTAGCATCCGAAAAGTAGACCCCAAATCCCAAGGTTTAGTAAAATTCCGCTTCTAGGGTCATATATAACCAAGCAGTTTCACATGTACAAAGTGAAATAACAGGAACACTGGCAAGGATAACAGGTGCAGAGGACTTAGAAGTCCACCCATAAAAAGATTGAAAATTAAGCAAATATGGTAAAACAATACTGGGTTTGGGGGGTGGTTTTGTGTGTGTGTGTGTGTGTGTGTGTGTATGAAATGTGACAGATGCCATGGCACAGCTGTAGAATCAATTCTCTCCATCCACCATGGATTACTGGATGGCAAGCACTCCACCTGCTGAGCCGTCTCACCAGCCAGTCTTGTTTGTAGGGACTGATGTTTATTTTTATCTATGTATGCGTGTCTGTGTGAATGTATGCCACTGTGTGCCGGCAGCAGCCAAATCCAGACCAGGGTTATCAGATCCTCTGGAGCTGGAGTCCCATGTCGTTGTGGCCCACCTATCATGGATGCTGGAACCAAATTCAGTCTCTTTGAAGAGCAGTAGGGCTCTTAAGCATGGAGCCAACTTTCCAGCTCCCACATTTAAAACAAAACAAAAACATGGCCTCAAACTCATAGTTCTCCTGATTTAGCCTCCAAAGTGCTGGGACTATAGACATACACTACCATCCCAGGCTGTTATTAGCATTTTAGCGTAAGATCTTCGCAGAAATAAATAGTCAACCTTCACACACAATGACAGATTAGTACACACCACTCATCTTTGCCAAACATGGTATTTGTCATGCAGAAAAAAATCAGTGGACCATTCCAGATAGCACGTCTGTATTTGGACAGGCTCCCTGGTTATTTTTAAGCACACTGGGATATTATCACTAATATTATTTCCTCTATTCCTTGAAAGAACAGGATCAAGGGTCCAGCTGGATGAAATTTTATTGACATATTTCCAAGAAGGAATTCAGCTGAGAGATGAACGTTTGATGTTTCCACCAGGTGATGGCTGTATTTCAATAATTATTTAACAGGAGAGAGAGCCATATGTGGACCGTAGGTCCACTGCTTTCCTCAAGACCTTGTTCAATTAAGATGTCATAGGTGTGAGTTTAAAGTCAGCAGCCTGGTCTACAGAATGAGTTCCAGGACAGGCTCCAAAGCTACACAGAGAAACCCTGTTTTGAAAACCAAACCAAACAAACAAGTCACAGGTAGACATGGTAATGAATGTCTTTAATCCCAGCACTTAGGAGGCAAAGGAAATCTGGTTTAAATAGCAAGTTTCAGGCTAACCAGGACTACACAGTGAAATTCAATCTCAAAAAACAAAAACAATTTAAAATTCAAGTCCAAGTTTCCAACAGGGAAAATTCCAAAGCAGTGACCTGGGAAGGGGGCCAGGAGCATGTTCTCAGAAATCACAACTCTTCAGACATTACAAGGTGTTGTTACTTTAACGGTTTTATTTTTTTCAGCAATAACTAATCATTTTCAGAAACTCTCACATAAGTTGCCATTGAGTACAGCGCAGTGATTAATTAGGCTTCTTCATAGCACTGATTCCAGCTACTTCTGTCCCCTGACACCGACTCGGTGCCCATCTAGTCTTCCTAGCCTATGTTCACTGCTGGTGATTTTGTTACAGGATCTGAAAATGATGGTCACATTGCGACAGCAGTGAGCCGTGGCCACCAAAGTTGTGATGCCAGGTAACCACATCCTGCATCACTCCATCCAGGCCCTTCTGCTTCTCGGGGACAGAGGTACTGCCATGTGGTGACAGCACACGTTCAATGCAGCTCACCTGTCAGCTTTGAGTAGGAAGTTTTATTATTTTCTTTTTAATTTGAGGGAAGGCATAAAGTTAAATAGAGATGTTATTTTAAAACATTTTATATCTTAGTGTCTCACATTCACTTGCTTCATTATTTTAATTTACAGATAAAAGATCTAAATATTCAAACTACTTTTTCCTACCTTTCACAGCAGGAAGTAAACAAAGTGAGTGCAAGTTTGATTTAATTTTTAAAAAACAAACTTCTAAAAATTCACATTTAGAAACATCAAGATTTAATAAACTGAAAACAAAACAAAACAAAAAATAACTGTGCCTGAAATATGAACTAACTCATGGAAGCTGGCAAAACAGCTTAGCATTTAAACACACATTAGCATTTAAACACACTGGTTCTATCATGAGGACCGATGTTCTGATCCCAGCACCCATGTTGGGCAGTTCACAAATACCACTCACAGGCACGCATGCACATGTGCACACTAAAAGTAATTGTTAAGAGGCTGGGGAGATAGCCCAGCAGTTAAGAGCACTGTCTACTCTACCAGCGGACCGGAGTGCACAGACACACAACCAAACACATACATAAAAAACTTTTTTTTTTTTTTTTTTTTTTTATTAATAAATGAATCTTTTAAAGGGGGGGGGGCAGGTTGTCAAGATGGCTCAGTGACAAGATGGCCACCTGACAACCTAAATTCATTCTTTGGGATCCATATGACGGAAGTCGACAATCAACTCTTCAAAGCTGTCCTCAGACCCCCACACACATCTCCATGTGCGCACGCACACACACACACGCTCGCGCGCGCACACACACACACACACACACACAAATAAATGTAATTTTTAAAAGGCTTTTAAAATTAGTAACTCTTAAACATGCCAAGTGAAGGAAGCCAGATTCAAAAAGTCCTGTGTTATGATTCTGTTTAAATTAAATTACATTAAATACCAGAATAGGCAAACCCAGTTGGAAAACTGATAAATGATTACCAGGGACTGCAAGCAGGGAGAAAAGGAGCGACTACTAACAGATACAAGATTTCTTCTTGCGGTGATAAACAGCCTCTAGAATTAGAGGTTGGAAACAACATTCTGCGACTATATTAAAAACCAATGAACTGTACAACTTTGTAAGTATGTTGATACACTTTCTAGAATGTAGACATTATCTCCATGGTTATATTTAAAAGAAAAGAAAAACCACAAGTGGCTGCTTCTGAAGAAGAGCCTAGGCAGGAAGAGAAAGCCGACACTACTGCTGCAATGGGGTGGAATAACTCTTCTGCACACCTTGACTATGTCATGTTCTCAGTGGCTGGTAAAAGCTATTGGCGGTCAAACAAAGGATGCTGGGAGAAAGAAGAAGGATGAAGTCTGGGGAGACACCTGCCAGCAACCAAGAGGAAGCTGTCTTTGGAGCTGGCTCCCGAGATGGGAAAACTACTGCACCTATACAACATCAGCACTGCCCTCCTATCCTGGGGGCGGGGGAGGCTACCCGAGGGGCTCTCATAGTCCCAAAGCCTGTGGTGGACTCCCTTGTTTCTCTGATCTTACCCTCCTCTCCAGCTTCCAGGCCCTGATTAGACTGAAGCCTCCGACGGCAGCCCGCCTCTCACAGCCTCTCCGCCCATACACCCTTCCAGCCACATTCTGGCTCACAGTGCCTCCTGCCACCAACAATCCTGAGGCTCCTTGCTCTTCAGCAACCATGCAGGCCCACCTGGGTTCTTCCTAGCTTCTCCTACCTAAAATCAGTCTATATGCAGACACCAGTCACACAGTCCACCCCAGCTCTCAAACACACCTGTGGAGCAGGGCAGGCCAGACCGGAAAGCACCCATCTGATACCCTCCTTTTACCTCTTGGCTTACTCAAATGTAAACTCCTCCTCCACAATTCCGTCCCCTACTGACCTCTATGCAGACTCCGTCTCACCCCCCAAGGCATCAGTGGACTGAACTGCAATAGGACTTAGGGATTCCCTCTGTGTCTTGGGTTTCTTGTACCCTACAGAGCATGTGTAGCCCATGGGAGCCATAAGTGCCATTACCTGAGTGAACCACCTTGGAAAGTGGCCTGTTAGGTCCTCAGGGTAAGAGATCCCATCTGTTCTTGTTCTCACAGCAAGCATGGAGTACACTACACAGCATCAGCCTGAGCCTGGTTCTGAACACATGAGTTAAGAACAGGGGGAAAGGGACAGGGGCTGCCAGCCAAAATGGGTATTATCATCTCTCCCAAAACAAGTGATGATACAGTTGTGCCTCAGCTCTGAGGTCAGGCAGTGACAGCAAGGCTCTGTGTATCATGGAGAACTGGCTGGATTCCCCTACCTGCATTCAGGAATTGCTAACGGGCTGCCTCCTTGACCTAGGCTCTTGCTGCTGGAAATTAAGGAGCCATATGAACTAGGGTGGCCAAGGAAAACATGGACCCTCACCCTTTGGGAACACAGTGGCCTTTCTAGAATAATAGAAGTTCCATCTCACCTGGCCTTGGGCTGCTGGGAGCCCAGCTGTCCTCCTTCCCTTCTCCTCAGGGCTTCCCTCTATGTGCCATGCTGGATCCTGAGGGCACAGAGCTAGGAAAGACAAAGAAGTCACGGAGGCATCTCTTCCTGCTACAAGTTCATGTACCCTATGGAAATGAGGAAGGCTAGATCCTGCCCCTGCCCCTACCATCCCAGGTAAGGAAGAAAGCTACTTCTTTACCCCACAGATGAAGGGAATGGGGCTTGGAGAAGGTAACAACATGTGGCTCCTCACTGACCTATGCAATGAGGCACCATCTCTGAGAAGCACTTTTCACAGCCTTTCTGGGTCTGAGCCCTAAGTGTCTAGACATTAATTCTCATGTTATTTGTCCTAGAGATGTCATCATCACTTTACCCCTACAGTTTTCTGATCCCTCTTTACTCTAACTCTGTAGAGTGAGTGCTGGTCTATTGGGTCACCAGCTCTGAGCCCAGCCATGACAGATCACTGAAGGAAGAGGCCATCACATGGCAGACAACACAGCTGAGGGCACAGGTTGCTGACTCACCCCAGGAAGCAGAAGACTCAGCAGCTGCCATCCCCCAAGACTGCTCCATGAGGGCACCTGTAGAGAAGGATCAGGTATGACAAAAGCCCAGTGACTAAAGGTAACTTTAAAAAATGGAGCATGACAGAGCCCTACAGAGTCCAAAGGTGTAGGTAGTGTATCTCTGTGCCTCATAAGCTTACAACTTAACCCAATTCTTTCAATCTTATGCTGCCCTGAGGCTCATTTACCTCATGTACTTACTTCTCATCCTGTGTCTCACTCATAGCATCTCTCGACTCCACCCTTCTTCCTCCCAGGGTCCTGTCTGACTGTCCCTCTTATACCTCATGCCTCGCTACCAGCCAGTCAGCTTTCTTATTTTCCAAGTCAGAGTTTCCCTGTGTAGCCTTGACTGTCCTGAAACTCACTCTGTAGACCAGGCTGGCCTCAAACTCACAGAGACCCACCATAAAAGATTATTCCATAACCCAAGGGCATATGACAAACCCAACATAACCTGGATATGTACAGGAAATGCAACTTTGGAAGATGATTTAAGAACAAGGCAATTAAAAACAGAACCCTTTAAATGGCTGAATAAATATCTGGTAAGATGCAACATTACCTATTTTTTAAGAGCATAGATACTGCTTTGATTTCTATGGTGATGAGAATTTAAAACATAAAATGATCACATAGCACTATTAACATTGTTTAAAAAAACAGATCAATGTTATATAAGTGAAATATAATAATAAAGGTAAAAAACACAGAAGAAAAAAAACATTTTGATTGTATGTATTGTATGACTGTTATCTAAAGAGTCCTATAAATTAATTATATATATATAATTAATTTATGTTGTCTTTTCTGAATAAATTTCCCCTTAAGCACTAATCAGTTCTAATTTTGTACTAAGACAACCAGACCTTCTATTATCCCCCCCCAAACCAGCACTCCCCTCTCAGCTGTGGTTTACAGCGACAGTACGTCTCCTGCAGAGAAGGTGCAGAAAGATCATGATTTGGACTCACCCCAGGAGGGCCATGGGTTGATGGCTGCCATCCCTGAGGATTAATCAGCCAGGGTACTGACCGGCACTTCAGTCGCCAACCTAGAGAAGAAGTGAAAAAAGACAACATTGCCTCTTTCTCGAAAAAGAGCCAGTGAGAACGTAACAAAAGTCCGCCGAGAAGCATGATTTTTCCAAAATGCAATGTACATTTCAAACACAGTAGAGGAGTTGGGGACATGAGCTGGTCATAAGCAAGGGGATCTGAATTAAATCTTCATATCTGATGCAGTGGGTGGAGAGCAGGTAATACCCGCACTGGGAAGGCAGAGACAGGAAGATCCCTGGGCATTTCTGTCAATAGAGTGGAATCAAAGAGGGTCAGTAAGGGAGTCCCTGTCTCAAAAGCCAAGATGGAGGCCCAACACTAATCTCATAGTCAGTACAGACACACTCAAGAAAAAGAAAAAAAAAAATTACTAAACCGGAGCAAAATGAATACTGTGGGGCGGGGCTGGGGGCGGGGTTGACCAATCCTGGTTAAAGGTGAAAATGTGTATGTCACACTTTGCCAAGAGAGCCATTCCACTTAGATGGACAAACACTGCACACAGTGCTCATACATTAATGGTCTACAGCTGGAGGAAAGGGCAAGCGGAGTGACTACTAAATGTGTGCCACAAGGGTTTTGTTTTTGGTGGTGGTGGGGGTAATGAAAAGTTCTGGGATGGGAGGGGTTACAGCTGCACACTGTGTCAACAACAAATTCACTGAATCCCACACTTTGGTAAAGCCAAACAACAACAACAACAAACACCTGCAAGACCTCCCAGACTCAAGCCTATCAGTCCCCTCCTGGCGTCGCATCAGAGACAAAAGTCCAGAGTCAGACCCCACAAATGCACGGACGCCGGGTCTTTGTGTGAGAGCAGCAGCCTCTCGGAGAGACGTTTGGTACTAAGCAGTAGCACGCTCACAGAGACATGCCAGGGTCTGTCTGAGCCAAAACTCAAGGCAAGCAAGTTGCAAGACTCCTACACTCACACTCCGAAAACTCAGGGCAAGCAAGTTGCAAGAACCCTGCGCGCACTCGCACACCGCACGCCACACACCTCCGTGCCGCTGCAAGTTTAAAAGACCCCGGGCGCTTCCCAAGTCAGGTTGGACGCCCTTCCTGCACCTTCGCTCGGCAGGGAAGCCGTGAGAGCCTGCTGGCCGTTATCTCGGTTCCTGGCCTCCCCAACCGGGTCGCTCCAGGCGCTCGTTTCAGCGAGCTGCCCGCCTTACCTGGCTCGGAGCTGCTGCACCGGGCGTCTGGCTTCCGTCCTGCCCCGGGACAACGTTCCAGGCCTGGCCTGCTCGGCCCAGTCCGGGCGGCCTCTCCCAGCCTGAAGAAAGCCGGCACCCAGACCCCGGAGGTCGAGGGCAACCGGGGCACCGAGCCGGCGAGGAGAGAGAAGGCGCCCGAGGTTCCCCGGCACTGACCCAGCCCTGACCGCAGGCGCCGCTTCTCCTTGACCGTTCCCAAGACCCGGCAGTCTCTCGGCGACAGCTACATCTGTAGCACGGCCGTCCGGAATAAGGCCTTACGCCGGCCGCGGACAATGGCGGCCGCACCCCCCAAAGTAGACCGGGGCGCGACGCGAGGGCTACTGGGAATTGTAGTTTCAGGGAGGCGCGCTCCGTTCTTGTACCGGAAGCCAGCACCATCCGAAGTCCGGCCTCTGCAGCACCCCCAGTCTCTTCGGTTCCGCGTGTGTCCTAGGCCAAAAAGGGTGGGTGGTTCCCTTGCTCTTGTCACCCACCTGAGATGGTTCTCTCCCTCCCTACCTGACAGCCCGAAGTGGGTGGTCTGCCTCTCAGTAAAATGGCATTTCAAAGTAGCCGCTTTCAAAGTCGGAGCCTGGTGACGCGGAATGATCTCTATTACCCCCCTCCTTTCCCCCATTTTTTTAGATGAAGAATCTAATTCTGAGTGTCCCCTGCCAACGAAGTCCCACTTGCCTATGAAGAACACCAGGAGCTGTCTCCCGAAACTCTTTCAAGGTGGCAAAACCTTATGGGAATCTAAGTTATCGAATTACTTTGTGGTATTTCCTTGAGTCTGCATTTATTGAGCAGTGATTGAGGATAGAACAGAAAACAACCGAGGGAATCTCTGCCAAGTCAGACCTGTTTATGGCACGTGCGTTGCATATATGGAGGGCAACATGAGTTATGGACTGCAGAGAAGCAATGGTAACCCCGGAAAATACAACAATAGGTGCTTAGAATGGTTCTCTCTGTTAAGAGGAAAAGCTGAAGAGCGAGTTATAAGAGGTTGTCAGAGATTGGCAGGAAGAGGAAATGACATTGAGCTTCTACTCCTCCAATTCAAGAGGGCGGGGATTACAGGCATGACTAGTTTTATGCAATACTGGAGATCTAACTGGAGACTTTGTGCGCTAGGCAAGCACTGTACCCACTGAACTGCATCTCTAGCTGAGAAATCCAGCTTCTTTGTTGTGAATTAGGAGGGAAGCACTTGAACAGTTTAGGTGGGGAAGTGGTAACATTGTATGGGTATTTGATACATACACATTAGTTAGTTGCTACAGAGAAGGGAGTTGAGGGGCTAAGGTATGGGGGTCTCTGAGAATTCTGGACCTCAGTGAGCAAGGCAAACCTCAGAGACAGTTCCAAACAAGGTGGAAGATCATTTAAAGAAGGCCTGTGAGTTGGAATTGTAAGGGTAATATTAACACTCAAAGGGAAAACAAAAAGTGAGTAAACCTCATAACATGTGAGGAGTAACTAAGAAGGAAAGGCCAATTTAAGAGGAGCCTACTAGGTGGTATAAAAGAGCCAAGGTACTGACATAGACCTCAGGGAGACAGCAATGTGAGCTTGGGAAGAAATACAGAGCTGAACAAAATAACAATGTAAGAGTGGCAGAGCACCAGCCTCACTTCTCATGGTCAGACAGAGAAACAATTCCCGCGATGGGTTCTGAGTAAATTCACTTGATACACAAGCCCGATGAACTGTGTGTGATCTGAAGAACACACATAAAGGTAAAAGGAAAGAACCATTTGGACAAAATTGTCCTCTGACTCCACATGCAAGCCGTGGTGGCATACACACACACACACACACACACACACACACACACACACACACACTACAAAATAGGTATAGTCAAGTAAGAAGACAAATTCCAAATTCTGTTATTTCAACAGATAAGTATAATTTTCCAACACAACCATAATCCCCACATTGAAGTAAAAAGATAGAGCCAAAACAATGGCTCAGCACATTAGCAAGTAAAGGCAGGCTGACCACCCTTGTTAAATCTCCAGGTACCACATGGTTGGAGGAGAGAAATGACTCCTGAAACTTATGCTCTCATCTCCACATAGTGCTTTGGCAATTGCATGTCCAAAAATATGGACAGACATGTGCACACCAGTCTGTCAATCAATGAATAAATACAATTTAAAGCAGCAATAACTCCACTTCAATATCATTGCAGCATAACGTTACTTAATTTTCACTTTAAAAAGTTCCACCTTTTCTTAGAATTCAGAAAATAATGGAAGTTCACAGTCTGTAATTCATGGATAATTATTTTTTAATACCAGTTTTACTGAGAAATAACTCCCATACTGTACAATTTATCCATTTACATTATGCAATATTCTAGATGACCTAAAATCCCAGCACTCAGGAGAGTGAAACAGTGGGATTGCTATAAATTTGAAGCCAGCCTGGATGATGTGGAAAGATCCTGTCCCAAATAAACAAACAAACAAACAAACAAACAAATAAATAAAATGAGGTGACAATGCAGTGATCTTTAGCATATTGGGGGAGTCTTCCAACCATTACCAAATCACTTTTGATTAAGCATGGGTGCAGTATGAGCACCTGAGTGCGGACCCACACAGAGGCCAGGGCGTTGGATCCTGTGAAGATGGATTGACAGGTGGCTGTGAGCTGCCTGACATGGGTTCTGACAACCAGACTGGGTGCTCAGGAGGAGCAGTGAGAGCTCTGAACCACTGAGCCACATCTACAGCCTCACCAAATAAATGGTGGCTCTTCCTCACTCCCAGAAGAAATGCTGTACACTTTAGTCTACACCCCTCGCCTCCAATCCCTATCTCCATAAGCCCCAAGAAACCACTAGTCTAATGTATGTCGTTATGAACTTAATTTTTCAGGATATTTCATAAAATGGAATATTAAAATCCATTATTTTTATTGTCTGTATCCCTTAACTGAGTGAAACAGTCTCAGGGTTTAACCATATACCAATCAGTATTCTTTTTATATTTATTTCTCATTGGCAAACAATGTCCTAGTGGTGAGTGAGTCCTACCAAGCATTCAGCAACTGAAAAACATTTATGTGGTGATATATTGTTTATGACTAATAAAATTTGCCTGAAGATCAGGGTGAAAATCTAGACACAGCTGTAGAGGACAGGCAGTAGTGATACATACCTTTAACCCCAGCAGCCACATTTGTTAATTATAGAGCTGGGCAGTGGTGGCAAACACCTTTAATCCTAGTACTAGAGAGGAATATAAGGCAGGAGCAGGGTCTCAGACCAGCCAATTAGTCTCCAGCCATGTTAAGGATGAGATTGCCCTGCCTTGGAAGAGGTAAGAGTTCTCTGTTGTCTTGGCTGCTTTGCTTTTCTGAGCTTCAGCTTGAACCACAATATCTGTCTGTGGGTTTTTATTATCCGTGCTACACATTACGATTTTTTTCAATTTTAGGGCATAAATAATGCTTCTCTGAGAATTCATTTACACTGTTGGTAGACATGTTTCTATTTATCATGGACATGTATCTAAGAGTAGGGTAGCTAAATCACAAAGTTAAGTCTGTGAAGGAACTCTCAGTGAAAGGTTCAGTTCTCAGTACTGGCCCTCTCAAAGCAAAAGAGATCAATGATCTCCGTGTCAATTCCTCACCCCCCCCCCCAGAAACGCTTGGTATCACCATCATCACCCTTTTCACACTTTGGCATTCATAATATGTGTGTATGCACATGGGGGAGTGTGTGCTTTATTAGCAACGCAGAGCTCGCACAACAACCAGTGGTGTCAGTCCTCCCCTTCCAACATTGGGTCTTGAGTATCAATCTCAGGTTACCATGCTTAATGGTAAATGTATCAACCCACTGGGCCATCTTGCCAGCTCCCCTTTTCAAATGACCATAATTGTGATGGATTTTTGTAATACATAGAGAGAGACTAGTGATTGACCATCTATGTGTCCACCATCGACTGACAGTCATGAGTTTTTTTTTTTTTTTTTTTGTTCAAAATATCTCACTCTATCTTGATCTGATTTTTAAATGCCACTGATGCACTGTAGTGAGATAGTCCGTCTGTGGCACTGACCACGCCCATTGGGGGGTGGAGCCATGGGCGGAGTGACCTGTGGAAGGAGTTCGGAAGGAGCGAGGAAAGGCTCTCTTTCTGGCGTGACTGGGACAGGAGAGGATCGGGTTGAATTTCCTGGTGTTCATCTGTCTAGGTTGTAAGTTATTTCTCCCTGAATAAACATCTATTCGGCCTATTTGTTTATCCTGATCCTTATTTAACCTCGATAATGCACAGTGAAACAGTGAGCCAAAAATCACATGGCTGGTCCTGGTGACTCCCCCAAGGACTACATCACGAAGTTGTGTGGTATGGACCTGGGGAGACACCTTGTTTGGAGGATCTCACTCTGCCGATCCTGCTGTGCCTGGAGGTTTTGCCTTAGCCAGGCAGGGGTGTTCCTCTCTGGTTTCAGCAGGATGATGTAGCACTTGGGGATGAAGATGCCACCCAGAAGCCCAGCAGTGGAGGCCAGGATGGAGAAGATCTCTACAGCTACAGTGGCCTTGCCCCGGGCACTGTGGTACAGAGGCAGGAAGGTTGTCCAGACACTGCAGAAGAGCAGCATGCTGAAGGTCAGGAACTTAGTCTCGTTGAAGACATCTGGCAGGCCCCTGGCCAGAAAGGCCACGGAGAAGGTGCCCCCTGCCAGGAGCCCTAAGTAGCCCAGCACACAGAGGAAGACAGTGCCAGAACCCTCCTGGCACCGAATGACAGTGTGCTGGGGCTCTGAGACCATATCCCTTTCTGGGAACGGTGGAGAGGTGGCCAACCAGAGCCCACAGAGAACGACCTGCATGGAGGAAGCGACGAGGACCATTGAGGTAGGAGCTCCGGGGCTCAGGCAAACCTGGATCCTGCCCCCAGGCTTGGTGGCCCTGAAAGCCAGGACCACTGTGAGAGTCTTGGCTAGAACACAGGAGATGGCCACCGTGAACACCACAGCAAAGGTGGTCTGACGGAGGAGGCATGTGGTCACACTGGGGCGGCCAAGGAACAGCAGGGCACACAGGGCACAGAGGGAGAGCGACGTCAGGAGTACGTAGCTGAGGGTTCTGTTGTTGGCCCTGACCACAGGGGTGTCCCTGTGCTTCAGGAACACTCCCAGAACCAGGGCGGCCAGACCGGCCAGGAAGAGTGCCACCGAAGCCAGCAGGAATCCCAGAGGTTCCTCAAAGGCCAGGAAGAGCTCTGTCCTGGGCAGGCAGTGGTCTCTGCTATGGCTCGAGTACTGCTCCTCGGGGCATGGAAGACATCTCTTCATGTCTATGGGAGACACACAGACACATTTTTACAACACCACGCTAACTGCATCAGCTAGGAAGGAAGGTGTCCCAGGCACTAACTGCTCTTACAGCCTAACTGTCGGTTTGTGTATTTATGAATTAGTCTTGGTGACCATAGGTGGGATGGGTGATATTAGAAATAAAGCACAGAGGAGAAAACTGCACAGGCTACACTTTTCTGTGAGGGATTTTGTTTCTATCTTCTCGCAGGGTCTCATGTAACTCAGGCTAAGTAAGCCGTGAATTTCTAAGCCTCCTTCCACAATCTCTTAAGTTCTGTGATTTATACCTCTCCACCGGGATACCTAAATATGTGAGTTTCTGTGTGTGCAGCTTTTTGTGTGCACACATGTTAGTGGGTGCACATGCATGTGGAGACAGAGATCATCATGGAAAGTATTTCTTAATCATTTCCCCTACCTCAGTTTTCTAATCAAACTTATTTGTATATTTTGTGTGTATGTCTCTATGGGCTCAGGCATGCCAAGGTGTGCAAGTACGCCTTTCAGGAATTTGGTGCTCTCCTTCTACCATGTGGGTCCCAGGCACTGAACTTACACTGTTAGGGTTGACAGTGAGTACTTTAACTGATCATCCAGTTCACCAGTCTCTGCAGCTTATTCTTTTGTAATTACTTATTTTACCTGTTGAGTGTTTTTTCCTGTACATTTGTATGGAAATGATGTGCATGCGTGGTTCCTGTGGAATCAGAAGACGTCATCATTTCCCCTATAACTGGAATTACACTTGGTTGTGAATCACCATACAATTCCACTCATTGGAGGTTTTAAATGTAAGTGAAATTCATCAGTGTCAGCAGAAGTCACAGATCTATTGAGGGACCACTAAAGCTTATAGAAGTAGGTCTATAAGGTTTAGTGGTCCAGGGGTCAAGGATGTGCAGTGTTTGCTAGAGGTGAATTCATTATGCAGCACAATTAGGGTTCATTCACTTCTCTGTGTCAATACAGCATTTAAGTAAGAACAATTATAAGAGTAGTCTTCTGGCTGGTACTTCACAGAAAAGCAAACACTGGGAAGCCTCTGTAGATGACTGGGAGTGGTGTTTTGACTAAGAACGATCCCCCTAGGCTCATATACTTGAATGTTTAGTTCCTAGTTGGTGAATTGGTGGGTTAGATTGGCAAGTGGATGAAGAGAGTCAATGGGAGCGGCCTTTGAAAGTTCAAATTTCCACACAAGGCCTATCTACCTGCCTGCTGCCTGTGGATTAGAATGTAACATCTCAGCAAACTGATTTACTATCAAGCCTGCTTGCCTGATGCCAGGCTTTCTGCCATGATGGTCATGGACTCACCCTCTGAAACTATAAGGAAGCCCCAGTTAAATGCTTTTCCATTAGAAGCTGCCTTGGTTGTGGTGTCTCTTCACATAAGTAGAACATAACTAAGATGATGGATAAATACAGGAGGCTCACAGTGTCCTGTTGACTCTGAGATTCCAGCTCCACATGCCCTTACCTTTTTTGTCTGCAAACTGTCCCTCGGGGCAAAGACTGCAATCAAAACAGCACTGGGGGGCTCCCAGCCTGGGCACTTGGCTGAACCCTGGAAGGCAGCTTTCACTGCAGACAGAGGTGGGCACCTAGTAACAGTGAGCATAGTGTCACCAGTGACTCTGCAGGGACACACATGCTTGACCTCACCATGAGTACCAGAATACGAGAGTTTCCTCTCTTTAGTCAGATGCCTTACAGAAAACATGTCTATTCCAGCAGATGCCAGACTGGAAGAGAGGTACCTTTGAGTGTAATAGAGGAAGGGCTACATCGGGCTTTCTTGACAAAGGGATGAGAAAACAGAACAGTTTGATGTGTTGTCTCTCCAGTCTCTCTGGGGCAGCCTCATCAACAATTGAAGGTAAAGAGTAAGGAGAGAAGGCTCAGTCATTCAGAGGACAAGCAGCTCCTCCACAGGAACAGAATTCCATTCCAAGCATTCATATAGCAGCACACACTGTTCTCCACTTCCAGAAGATCCAATGCCCTCTTCTGGCCTGTACAGGCACCAGGCATGCATATACTATATAAGTATACATGCTAGGAAACTTCCATGAATGCAAAATAAAACTTAAAATACAACTGTAAGTATTCAAAACCATTACAAAAGTCCATAGCCTGTGCATACTTTTCTCATGCCTTTAGATTTCTCTTTCTCTGAACTCCCAACTGCCTGGTGGCTACTTGATGTACTCATGTCTAACTCAGAAGACATGGCTGTCTCTATTACTTTTCTCAGTCTCCCTCTCTGAAGCTGCTAAGGTTTAAATTTTTGACTCTAATAATAAAGTAGCATCCAGTTTCAATAAGAGACAAATTGTAGTTATTAACTCGCTTAACACACACACACATACACCTTTCACAGCATACTCAGTGGTCCTCTCATTGACCTTGGACCTGCCAAAGATAACTCAGTTTCTCTTAACATAGCTCCACCTCCAGGCAAGGATTATGAAGAATGAAGTGTGGGATGCTGACATCTCTGCCACAACAGAAGACAGCAAACAACAACAACAACAAAAAACAGAAAACAAAACAAAAACCCTCCCCAGATGAAGGCCATTGAAAGGTTCTTCAAAAGGATCCTATAAATACTTAGCATTTATGCTTGAGAAATCTAAGAATAGAACCTCGTTGTCATGTGGAAAGCCTTAAGGCTACCATTGATTGGAGATGCCATCAAAACAAAGTTACACAAAGTTTCAGAGGAGGGGACTCTTTGTCCACTGTCATAAGGCAGAAAGCTGAGACATTTCTATACAGCAGCTCCACATGTAGACATACCTATCTCAACACTGCTTCTACATTTGTTAATAAATGTCAGGGTTTGAATCTCAGTGTTTCCCAAAGTTTCCAGTGTTGGACCACTGGTTACCTGGTAGGGGATTTAAAGAATAATTTCATCCTAATGACTCTGGTGGTTTGAGTGTAATTGGCCCCCACAGACTCACATGGAGAGGCACTGTTATGAGATGTGGCTTTGTTGCAATAGGTATGGTCTTGTTGGAGGAAGTGTGTCATTGTGAAGGTGGGGTCTTTGGGGTATCATATATGTTCAAGTCACCAAGTGACCCAGTTCACTTCCAGTTGCTTGCAGGTCAAGATCTAGGACTTTCAGCTCCTTCTCCAGCTTCATGTCTGCCTGCATGCCACCATGTTGCACCAAGAAAATAATGGATTAAAACTCTGAAAATGTAAGCCACCTCAATTAAATGTTTTTCCTTCATAAGAGATGCCATGGTCTCTTGTAGAATAGTTTAAGATGTATTACATTTGTTTATGCTGTGGAACATTTGCTTAATTATGCACATATGTGGTGCATTCTTTTATGTTGCATTTGTTTAACCCGGTGATGCTGTGTACTTTGTTCATCCAAAACACCTGGTTGGTCTATAATGTGGCAAGGTAGGAGAGGGATAGTTGGGGCTGAGGGGAAGACCGAATAAATGGGATGAGAAATCTGGAGGTAGAGATTAAGGAGCAAGAAAAATGGAAGAAGAAGGCCATCACGTTCCCCCTACCCAGCTACACAGCAAGTCTCATAGAAAGAAGTAAAGAAAGATATACAGGAATAGAGAAAGATGAAAGCCCAGAAGCAAAATGTAGATGGGATAATTTAAGTTAAGAAGATCTGCCTAGAAGTAGGTCAAGTTAAGACTGGGAATTTATAAGAAAGAATAAGTCTCCACATGCATTAATTTGGTAGCTGGGTGTTAGGCACCTCAAAGAGCAAAGAGCCAAAAGAGTAAAAAAGTAAAACAAAAACAACCAAAAACAGTGGTCATGGTGTCTCTTCCCAGCAATAAAAATTACCCCAATTAAGACATAAGTTGGTACCTGGCACTAGGATATTGAAGTGATAGGTTTGGACTATGCTTTTGTTTGAAGAAATATGGACTGTGGGAGAGTAGATTAGTAAAGGAGTTGAAAGCTGTGGGTGCTGCTTAATGGGACATACTAGTAGGGGCATGGAAGACCAAGGTGCTGAGTATGATTAGATGAACTGTGGCATGGCTCAAGAAGCTTCAGAGGAGAAGAATAGGAATGTGTGGCCTAGAGATTGTTCTTGGGGTTCTTAGGATATTTGGGTGAATAATGTGGTGGCTACTTTTTGCCCTTGTCCAAAGTCTGCCTGAGGCTAATGTGGAGGGTTTTGGATTAATTCTTTTGGCAGGAGAAATCACAAAAAGCCTAATATATATTTTGTTGTGTGTTTAGTTGTGTTAATTGTAATGAAGATTTATAATGAAAAGGAGCAACCTGAACAAGAAAGAAAACAAAATCTAAAATCTGAGGAGAAAATGATCACCAGGAACTGAAATTGAGCTAAGTCCCATGTTCAAGGTGATAAACAGATTAAGAAATGGAATAAAGAGAGTGTGGTATCAGGGCAAGATCCCTCCCAGCTAAGTTTCCAACTCCTGAAAAGAATTTTTAAAAAGCTTAGAGTCATTTTTGTTTCCACAGAAAATGATAAGATGTGGACTCCTTACAGACTAATGTGATTTGATCACACCAGACCGCCTGAAACAGAGTACAAGCTGATCCTACATTCCAAACAGCTGGACAAAACAGCCCTACAGACTACAGCTAGGATATCTGAATCTTCTTCGAATCCCCCAAGACAGCGCCCTTACCAGCAGGAAGTAGTTTGGAAAGAACGATGCCCAAATTCCCAAATATTGTGTATAAATGTTTGTTTTCATTTAATTGGACTTTGTTATATAAAATTAAATAAAAAAAAAGCTTAGAGTCAGATGTTGTGGTGCACACGTTTAATCCCTGATCCTAGAGGGCAGATGCTGGCAGATCTCTGAGTTTGAAACCAGGCAGATCTACAGATCAAGTTTTAGGACAGTCAATCTTAGTTGGTGAATAGAACTGTCAAAAACAGAAAGCTTGTGAAGATGTAATTGAATGAAGTGGCCATATTCCAGCCCAAATAACAAGCAGAACTTGAAAGCTTGGTCACATGGTTATGATATTAAGGATAGGAGAAAGAGGTTATAGAATTTTATTCTGAGACTAAGGAAAGTCTTGGAGGACAGGACTCTGTCAGGGTAGACCGTAAATGGAGGCCTAGATAGGCCATTGTGTGAAGCTGTGAATGTGAAGCCTGGATTGCCCTGGAGACCCAAACATTTCGGAGATGCCAGAGCCTGGGGATGTCTGCTGAGGAAATCTACTAAAATGGAGTGGTACCATCCCAAGAGACAGAAGTGTATTGAAGTCAACAGAGTTGGAAAGTGCATTTTGATATCTAACATGAAGATGCAGTTTATAGTTTGCCCATCTGGTTTTCAATTTTTCTTTCCTCCATTATTTCCTCACTATGTCCCTTTTAAATGGTTTGGAACGCTAATGTAGCATCCTGTACTATTATATGTTGGAAGTGTGTGATCTGTATTTTTTTTTACTTTGATTTTTATAGGAGATTACAGTTAAGAGTTGGCATTAACCTCTGCAGAGGCTTTGAACTTCAGGGTTTGAAACATTATTTCAACTGTGATAGATGGTGAGAACTTTGGAAATTGGACTAAATGCACTTTACATTATGATACTGTACAAGCTTAGGGGACCATGGAGTAGAATGTGGTGGCTGAATGTAATTCATACATAGGGAGAAGCTCATAGGGAGGAGCACTATTAGGAGGTGTGGCTTTGTTGGAATAGGTGTGGCCTTGTTGGAGGAAGTGTGTTACTGTGGAGATAGAATTTGAGGTCTCATGTATGCTCAAGACATGCCCAGTGTCCCAGCTAACTTCCTGTTATTGACAGGTCCAGATGTGGGAATCTATGCTCTTTCTCCACTACCATGTCTGCCTGCATGCCACAAGGTCCCACTTCAATGAAAATGAACTAAATAAATGTCTGAAAATATCAGCCACCTAATGAAATGTTTTTCCTTTATAAGAGATGCCATGACCATGGTGTCTCTTCACAGCAATAGAAAACCCTAAGACAACACCTCTCACATAATCAATGCATTAATTACTCAGTGGATACACATTTTGATGAACTGTGTATATACTGAAAATAGAACATGGGACCTAGTTGGAGGGAGTGAGTCACTGGGACTGTACACAGGTAAGATGTAACTTGTTTACCTATCCATCAAGCTCTCTACCTCCCCACATCTGTGCCCCACAAACTCGGCAAACTCTTCTACCACACAAGCCTGCTGCCATATCATGCTGCCTCAACCACACCCCCCCCAAAGCAATGGTTGCATCTGACCATGGGTCTCTCAAACCATGAGGCAATTAAATCTTTTCCTCACTTCAAACTGTTTCTCAGGTACTTGTTATGGGAGCTGAAATAAATCAACTTAGCAAGTAAACTGGGTGTCTGTTGCATCCATTTTCCACAAGGCCCCTGTAAATGTGTTTAACATAGTGGGTCATTATCTTCCTCTTCTCAAAGCTGGTCCTGAACACAGACACTGAAACACTCCCAAGGGAGCAACAGCTGCAAATTCTCATTCTATTTGTGAGCCTGGTATACTTTTCCCCCATTTTTTGTGGGTACAGTATAAATATGTGTATGTGCATTTGTAAATCTATGTGGGCTCATGTTCAGTTATGGACAATTGCATGTGAAGGCCCACGGTTAATGCTGAGAACCATCCTCAATGGCTTCTTCACAGTTTTCACTGAGGCAGAGGCTCAAAGGAAAACCCAAAGTCTCTGATAGGGCTAGTCTTACTAGCCAGCTTACTATGGGCATCTCCTTATCTCCACCTTCCAAGGCTGAAACTACAGGAGAACTCCACTGCCCATTCAGTATTCTAGAGATCCAAAGTCTGGTCCTTTTATTTGCAGAAACAAATACTTTAACCACTGAGCCATCTCCCAATACACAGCTTTTATATTCTCATTTTTATTGTTAATCAATATCATTCAGAGAAAGAACTCTTATGATGTAAACAGCACAGCCAGTTATAACTGACTGGCCTAATCTAGAATTGCATCAACTTCATGCACATGTAGCAATGAGGACCTCCAGAACTGGGATTTCCCTATGACTTTAACACACTAGGAAAATAGTCAACTGTGCAATCAGGCAACTTACTTGGAGATCCTCCTTCAAATGGACCATCATTTTATTACCCGAAGAGACTTGAGGGTTGATCATTCCTACGTGAGCTAAGTGAAATACACCCTCGGGGGTCTTCTGCCCTTGGAAAATGGCAAATTTTGTGACCAAATCTCCATTAGCATCAAACATAATTTCACTTCCATCAGGAGTTTTGAAGTGCACCTTCCTGAGGGCGTGAAGCAGCTGAAGAAGGAAGGGAGACATTGTAGATCAACCACGGCCAGTCTGGAGTCTTGTCCAAAATACCACATGCCATTCACCTATGCAATGATACAGTCATTTCAACCATGGACTGGGCCCATTAGGCATGAGGAAAAACAAATACCTGTGATATTTTCAGGGACTCGGGAACATGGTCCATCTTCAGAAAGTAATAATTAATAAAACTTAATCCACATCATTTTTAAACCTAGTTCTCTCTCTCTCTCTCTCTCTCTCTCTCTCTCTCTCTCTCTCTCTGTGTGTGTGTGTGTGTGTGTGTGTATGTCATGTTATGGAATCCAGAAAACAACTCTCAGGAATGTTCTCTCTTTCTGCTGCCATGTGGTACTCAGGAATCCAACTCATGCTTGGAGACAAGAGCCTTTACCCACTGAGACTTCTCAACAGCCTTAAAATTAAACCCCCCAAACATGACAATGTGATTCCTGCACCAGGATCTCATTTGGCCTTGCACTACTGTCTTCAGTCTTCCCATGACTCTATGTAGACTCCAAACCCTAGCAAGACTTCCACAGACTGGCCCCTGCCCACCTCGACCACCCAATCACTCTGACCAGTTTCCCACAATTCGTCAGTCCCATACATGATGGTCTCCTATTTGTCTCCGTTCTAGAGTCTTGACACATGCTGTCCCTGCCTCCTGCGATGATATCACTTCTTTCCATGATGAGACTTCTCTTATTCTTGTTTGGAACTCATAAATCCAGACAGAAATCACTTCTCCAGCCTGTCATTTCCATTCACTCACTCCCCACTGAATTTACTTTATTATATTGTCATCATAGAGTACACACAGACATTTTGACAATCACCCTTTTTTTTAGTGTGACAGGCTCTTGCTTTGTAGACCAGGTTGGCCTCAACATCCTGAAGGCTAGCATGACAGGTATGGCCCACCAACATGCCTTCTGTAAATTTTAATCTGTCGCCATCAACCAAAATGCCAACAACTATCATTGTCCTTGGAGTTTCCAACCATGTGTATCTTTACCAGGGACATAGTAGAAATTCAGGTCACCTGAATGATGGTGATGAAAACATACCCCTTTCTTAGCCACCACTCTCATTGTTGACCTCATCATATCTTTCAGGGATCTTCTTAAAATCTGAATCTATGCTACCCCGAGTTGCTTGGAGAAAAAAGATAGATGGATAGAAAGGAGGGAAGGAAGGAAGGAAGATATAAAGACTGGGGACAAAATGACCAAACTGTATTATATACATGTATTAAATTATTAATAATATTTTTAAAATAGAAAAATAAGTAAGGGCTTAGGAGGTGGCTCCATGACTAAACCACCTGTCATAAAACATTGAGGATGAGAATTCAAACCTCTGACCCCAACTAAATGTCAAAGGGATGTAACAGCCCATCTCTAATTACAGCCTGGGATTTGAAGCTTGGAGACAAGTGTCAGCAATTGAGCAAGAAGCCTTGAAGCATCAACCCTGACATCAATTCACTCACTCCCTCACCTAGGAACACCTGATTTTTGATAAAGAAGCTAAAATTATACAATGGAAAAAAGAGAGTATCTTCAACAAACGGTGCTGGCGTAACTGGATGCTGACATGTAAAAGAATGGAAATAGATCTATATCTATCGCCATGCACAAAACTCAAGTACTAATGGTTTAAAGACTTCAATGTAAAACCAACCACACTGAATCTCATAGAAGAGAAATTGGAAAGTAGCCTTGAATGTGTTGGTACAGGAAACCACTTGTTAAATATAACACTTGTAACACAGACACTGAGAAACAATGAATAAATGGGACCTCCTGAAACTGAGAAGCTTCTGGATTGCAAAGGACATGGTCAACAAGACAAAGCAGCTCCCTACAGAATGGGAAAAGATCTTTACTAACCCAACATCTGACAGATGGATGAAGAAGCTAAACATCAAACTACCAAATAATCTGATAAAAAATGGGGTTCAGATCTAAAACAACAACAACAAAACCCTCTCAACAGAGTAATCTCAAATGACCAAAAGATACTTAAAGAAATGATCAACATCCTTAGTCATAAGAGAAATGCAAATCAAAACAAATTTGAGAGATATCACCTTCCACTGATCAGAATGGCTACAATCAAAAAAATCTGATGGCAGCTTAAGCTGGAAAGGATGTGGAGAAAGGGGAACACTCCTCCATTGCTGGTGGGAGTGCAAACGTGTACAACCACTTTGGAAATCTGCATAGTGGTTCAAAGAAAATTGGGAATCAATCTACTTCTAGATCCAACATTACCATTCTTGGGCATATACCCTAAGGATGCTCAATTCTACCACAAGAACATTTGCTCAACAATGTTCATAGCAGCATTATTCGTAATAGCCAGAACATGGAAATAACCTAGATGTCCATCAAACAAAGAATGGATAAGGAAAATGTGGTACATTTACACAATGGAGTACTACTCAGTTTTAAAAAACAATGACATCTTGAAATTTGCAGGCAAATGGATAGAACTGGAAAAAGCCATCCTGAGTGAGGTAACCCAGACCCAGAAAGACAAATATAATATGAACTTTATTAGACATAAAGCAAAGACAACCAGCCTAGAGGCCCAGAGAACAAAGTAACAAAGAGGACTCCAGGAGACATACATGGATCCACCTAGGAAGGGGAAAAATACAAGAACCTCTGAGTAAATAGGGAATGTAGGGGACACGGGGGAGGGTGGAAAGTGAGAGGTCAGAAGGGGAGGGAGAAGTGGGGAAAAACATATAGCTCAATAAAAAAAATACTAAGATAAAAGCTATAATAGTACAAACACAAAAAAGGTGGAGAAAGGAGATGCACAGTACAAGCTGGCTACCAAGACTAGACACATCAACAATTTCTGGAGTTTAGTGATTGAAAGGTGAATTCTCATCATCCCCAGGCCTTCCCACATGTATGTATGCATGAGTGTGCACCCCACCATATGCACTTCCATGTACACACACACGTGTTCACATTCATATACCATACACCAAAAGAAGGAAAAATAAAAAAGAAATGGCATTTGATATCAGTTTGAAATTCTGATTTGCAGCATGATTATACTAAAACTCACCCACTGTTTATCAAAGCTTAAATTTGGGATATTAAAAAATCTATTTACTGTTCTTAGGAATACTAATTTTCACTAGGCATCCTCTATTTATTAAGTCAGGCAATACCCAGGGAATGGACTCATCTGAGATCACATGCTACCTTGGAATACTTGTCCATTATTCCTTCTAAGATGCCTGTCAGTTGCTAAAGCATATAGTCAGCTTCACCTCTACAGCTTAGTCAGAACCAAAGTCCTCTTCCCCATCCATCCCTGCACAACTGCCTCTCTTACCTGCCAGTGCTGGAAGGCCTGGGAATCTCTACCTTTCCCATCCTGGTGCTCGCAGTCAATCATATCTTGCAGAGCATGGGCAATGCTGTAGACAGCTGTGTAAGCAGCATCAATTTTACTCACTTCTTGGAAAGGGTACAGCTTGTTTTTCAGACTCTCATTTCCTGAGCACAACTGAACACCCTCTATTACTGGGCTGCTCTGGTGGGGCCATGTACAATCAAAGGTAGACTCCCAGAACTTCTTTATGAACACGTCTCCTGGGGCCTGGCTGGGGCGCAGGTGACCAAGAAACTCAGGGAAGCCAATTGCACTGCTGCTGTGGTACAGAAGACCAAATGTGCTATGCAGTACCTGGGAAATGCCTGGAATGGCCAGGGCTAGTGCCATGTGTAGAGTGCCCTTGCTGACCCAGACTTGGCCTGACACAGTGGTGTCCAGTAAGCCATACAGGATGAGTTGGAAATTAGAATTGCTTAGGAAAACCAGAACAACCCTGGCTGTGTATTTCTGCATCTTCTGGGCAATCTCTTCAATCTTCCCCAAGGACTCATGGGAAGGGACATGGAGAGTGTACTCAATGCACACACCGGCTGGGCTCAGCTCCTGATTGGCCAGAGAGCTGGCCTGCTGCCCAAAATCATCGTCATGGGCCAGAATGATCACCCAGGACCACCGAAAGTGAATTATCAGCTGGGTCACTGCAAGAGATGATCTGAGGTCACTAGTCAGGGTCCGCAAGAAAGATGGGAACTGGATCTTGTCACTGAGGCTGGGTAGTGAGGATGAGTAACTGACCTGTCAGGGAAGAGCCAGGAAATAAAGAGTGGATGAGATCAGGACTGAGGTGTGGGCTGATGGTCTGGATTAAATGTAGAAGGAGGAGAGTGGAGACATGGCTCTGCAGTTGAAAGTCCTTGTGGGTCTTTTAGAGGCCCAAGTTCAATTCCCAGCACCCACATCAGGTGGATCACATTTGCTGTAACTCCAGCTCCAGGAAATCAGATATCCTTCCCCGGCTTCCTCCTGTATCTGTGGCATAGACTCAACAGACATACGCACCTAAATGTATATTAAGTTTTAAAACATTAATAATTTTCAGAAATGGGCTTGAGCATCCTACTCTGAGAATTGTACTGATTCTAGAAGAATCTCTGTGCCCCTCACTGCTGATCATCCCAGACACAGTCCTGTGGCTTCTGAAATGGAGCCCAGATCCGTAGCTTTACCTGCTCTCCTCTCAGCATCTGTACTTCACCTGTCCCTAATATTTTATTCCTGCACCACAGGTAGGCTTGGTCTGACTCTCACACACACTAATAGTGGGAGATTTCTACAGCCCGCTCTCACCACTAGACAGGACCAGACAGAAACTTAACAAAGAAACAAAAGAACTAACAGAAGGTATGTCCCAATTGGATTTAACAGACATCTATAGAACATTCCATCCAAACACAAAAGAATATACCTTCTTCTCAGCTCCTCTAAAATCGGCCACATAGGAGGCAACATAACAAACCCAACAGATACAAACAAAACAAAACAAAACAAAACTGGAATAGTCCCCTGCATCTTATCAAACTAGCATGCTTTAAAGTTGGAATTCAACAACAACACAAATTTCAGAAACCCTACAAACTGAGTCAATCCCTAACACTCAAATGGCAGCTAAAAACTATCAGTGATTCCAGTGCTAGGGAATGCAATGCCCTCTTCTGACTTCCATGGAACCCAGGCACACATATGCTATATATTTATACATGAAGGCAAAATATTCATACACATTTGGAAAAAGTAAATTGTTGCCTCAGTGTTTCTTTTGCTGTGACGAGAAACCATGACCATGGCGACTCTTCCAAAGGAAAACATTTAATTGGATGGCTTACAGTTTCAGAGGTTTAGTCCATTGCCATCGTGCCAGGACATGGCAGAATGTAGGTGTGCATGTTCCTGGGACAGGAGCTGAGAATTCTGCATCTTGATAGGCATGCAACAGGAAGGGCAGTGTCAACCTGAGCACAGATGACATCAAAGCCCACCTCCACACTGACACACTTCCTCCAACAAGATCACACCTACCCCAACAAAGCCACATCTTCTAATAGTGTCACTGCGTTTGGGAGCCATTTTTCAAACCACCAAAACCTTTAAATATGCATTTTAATTTTAAAAAGTCCCAGTTTTTTGTCAATGCAGGGGAATAATAGTTTTGTCTAATATAGCTATACATGCAGGAAAACCATGTTGGGCATGAAGAATATTTGCAGGGAGCCTGTCTCCACAGTAGAGCTGCTCACTTCTGTGACCACCACCATCATTTTCACTGTCAACAGTGAGGAACTGTACTATACTCACAAATTAAGAAGGCTTTGAGCAACTCACCTGGGGAAACCTGTACAGCCCCAGAAGTCTGGCCATGGAGACAGACAGGGATGACCTTGTGTCCCCAACCAGCGCAGCCAGTGGTGAGCGATGTTGGCATGTGTAGTTGGGGATGGGCTCCTCCTGCCCTGTGAGCAGGCTCATAGTCTCATGGACGGCTCCATGCACTGAATCCCCTGAGTTTCGAATGGAGAAGCCAAGGGTCAAATTAGGCAACAAGTGAGCACTCCTATTAATTTCCTCGATGGCAAAGACAAAACTCTGGGCCACCCGGTAGCCCCACTGGGAAACTCTGAGGGAGAGAGAAGCCCATATTATTACTCATGATGTGGTAAATGGGACAAGAATAAACACAGTGACTCATGGGACACAAGGAAAAGCATACATCTCCACAAATACTTGTACACAGATGTGCACAGGAGCACAGTCCAGAATATTCCATGGGAAGCCAGAGGTGGTGTGGAGACAGTAATCAGATGGGGGACTTTCAGAATATGGGAGGGATAACTGGAGATCTATTGAATAAGCTGGTAGCACACTTGTTTAATCCCAGCACCCAGGAGGCAGAGGCAGGTGATCTTCCTGAGTTGGAACCCACCATGGTCTACATAGCCAGAACTAGATAGAGAGCCTCTATCTCAAGGAAACAGAGAAAAAAGTACTGCATAGCATGGCTGGCTACAATATTTAGTAACTAACATCTATTTCAGAATTGCTAAAAGTAAGAGCCAGAAGTAGGGGAGAAGAAATATGAAATGCTGGGTCAGGACAGGACTCAAACACTGCAGACAAGATCTCATGGCAGATGCAGGTGTCTGCACATTGTTGTGTGCATGTGTCTGTATGATGTGTCCGTAGAGCCACACATGCTGCAGCATATGGAGGTCATGGAAAAAATTAGTGAGTCAATTCTCTCCTTCCGCCTTGATGTGGGTTTCAGGAAAGGTTCAGATTGAGGTCATCCATCAGCCTTGCATGCCGAGTGCCATCGCCCTGGCCCCCCTTCCATCTCATTTTCTGAGACAGTTTATCTCACCGAACCTGGAACTCATACATTCAGATAATCTGGCTGGCCAGTGACTTTTAGAATCTGTCTCTCTGCTCCTAACCAGGGATACAGATGCTAAACATGCTATGATTTCAAATGGGCACTTGGAATCAAACTCAGGGCTTAATGCTTACACGGCAGACACATCACCAACTCAGACATTTCCCCAGACCCTAAGACCTCCACTTTCATATTCTCCCATCTCTGTCTCCTATGTTAGATTTTAAATGTTATTAGCACCAAAAAAGTATGGAAAGTGATGGGTCTGTTTGGGGAGCTTAATTAATAATTCCATAATGTATACATTTATTAAAATACATCTCTGTACCCATTACATACAATTATTATTCACTGGCTTAAAAAATAACATGGTATCCAGGTATGATGACACACACTTGCGATTCCAGCCCTGAAGCTGGGGATGTAGGAAGATAGTGAGTTTGTGATAGCCAGAACTTACACAAGGAATTCCAGGCTAGTCAGACCACAAAGTGAGATCCTGTCTCATAAAACTAGTCATTTAAAGTGATGTTAAATGTGAAAATGCAGAAGAGAAAAATCTCTTGCATTTGTGACTGAATACAAAATGATCATAGTTACTTTAGAAAACACTCTTAACAACTATTTTTAACTCAAGTCACATTATGGACTCCAATCTGGCCTGAAATCATCAATACTCCTGTTTCAGCTCCCTGAGTGCTAGAAGTAGAGTCCTACACTCCATACGCAGCCAATTAAGAAAAATGACACTAAATAAAGACATTTAAAAACCAATAATAACCAAAAAGACTGTGTTGGAACTACTGTGTGCAACAGCTGGAAAGGCTAGGACAAAAATGGGCAAAGGAAGGGTTGTGTCCATGGCTCAGTTTGTAAGTTTCATCTGCATCACCTCATAAACTGAGTGTGGAGGTACAGACCTATAATCCCAGCACCCAGTAGGTAGAGACAGGAATAATTGGAAACCTTCAGAAATTCAAGGTCATCTTTGACTACCTAGTGAATTAGAGGCTACATGAGACTCTTAGAAAAAAATTACACGTGAAATTAATACAGTAGCTGACTGTGGTGGTACACACCTTTATTTCCAGAACTCCAGTGGTAGAGGCAGGGGATCTCTTGGAGTTTGAGGCCAGCCATGTCACAGAGAGAGAGAGTTCCAGGGCTATGCAGAGAAACCCTGTCTCAAAAAAAAAAAAAAAAAAAAAAAACAAGCAAGCAAGCAAGCAAACAAACAAACAAAAATAATCAAAAACAGGAATACAGTAGAGAGGAATTGTGGGGCTGATAACTGATGGAAGATCTATTAGTTACACATTAATGCATTCAACAAACATACCTGTCTAGGCATTGTTTTAAGAAACAAGGACGTATAAAAGAACCAAGAATACCCACTGGACCTGTGGAACACATTCATTACAACCAGTACACGAGCAGCCTATATTTCAGTCTGCTATAAACAAGAATGACTGACAGACAGACACAGAGGTGATGGAAAAGGCAAACAACAGACCTGCTGCATATGTACACAGAGAAAGGTTATGGCCATCTAGCTGGGATCCTGAGAACCAACCCTTGTCCAAGGCTTCACACAACCTTGTAAAGCTGCTTTGGGATTTCAGAGACACCTACCCCATATCCAGCACTTACCCCGAAGCAAGCAGTTCAGCTGGTGGGGCAGTGAAGTCAGACAGAGTACTATTAGAGAATCGAAAGACGGAGAAGCTGCCACCCACCATAATATCTCCAGGACGGTCAAAGTGAGGCCTCTGCCTTGGCAACAGCCAGGCTGTTGGGTGAGAAGGGGCAGACCCAGAGGGACAGCCAAAGAGAACAGGAAGGAGAGTACACAGCCACATCCTACTAGCTAGGCGCCAGACAGCCAGTGACAGGACAGCCCCAAATGGGGCAGTGACTTGCAGTGAAGGGGGCTTTTATGTAGGAAATGCCCTTGATCAAAGACCTGAGGCTAAGACCACACTGGGAACACTAGGCAGGCAGGTTGTGGGCATAATCAGGATCGTGAGGTGCTAAAGGTGGGTGGCCACTAAATCCCAGAGCCATTAAAAGTTTTATCCCCTTCTCCTGAGGCTTCCCAACACCTTTGAGTCCAAGGTCACAGCTCTGAGCATCATCTGGACACTACAGGAAGGGGGGCAATGGGTCCGACTGTCTCCTGAGGGACTTGCAAGTCCAGGAGCAGTGGTTTCCATGGTGCTCAGGGCACTGTTTTAGAGAGAGGCCCCAGGTAGCTACAAGAAGCAAACATCCCATGACCCCCTTGCAGCATTTGAAGATAGGTGTCCCCTTCCAGATGAGGGCTTTATGATGGTGGATAAGTTAGTCATTGATCTCATGATCAGGGAAGGGCATTTATGGTAGCCTTTCCACTGTTGCTCAAATTTTTAGTTGGGGTCAGTCTTGTAGGTCTCTGGACACTTCTCTAGGTTCAGTTTTCTCTTCAATTCTATAATGGCTCCCTCTTTTATGGCATCTCTCTTTCTCTCTTTTTCTCTCATCTATTCCTACCCTGACGCAATCTTCTTAATCCCATTGCTTTCCTCTCCTCCCCTTCTTTTTCTCCTAGCTCACTCTCCATTCACTGCCTCTCCCCAACTCCCAATATGCTCAGGAGATCTTGTCCCTTTCCCCTTCTGTGAGGGAGTTTGTATGAATCTCTTAGAATCCTCCTTGTGCCCTAGTTTCTCTGGCAGTGTGAATTATAGGCTGGCGATCCTTCACTCTATGTCTAAAATCCATATATGAGTGAGGACATTCCATATTCCTCCTTTTGTGACTGGGTTACCTTACTCAGCATGATTTCTTCAAGATCCATCCATTTGCCTGCAAATTTCAAGATTCCATTGTTTTTTTTCCCACAGAGTAGTATTCCATTGTATAAATGTGCCACATCTTCTTTATCCATTCTTCAGTTGAGGGGCATCTAGGTTGCTTCCAGGCTCTTGCTATTGCAAATTATGCAACTACAAACATAGTTGATCATTATCTGCCAGGCAGCAGTGGCACAGGCCTTTAATCCCAGTACTGGGGAGGCAGAGGCAGGAGGATCTCCATGAGTTTGGGACCAGCCTGTTCTATAGAGAGAGTTCCAGGACAGGCTCCAAAGCTACAGAGTAATCCTTTCTTGACAACCCCCCCAAAGACATTATCTGTTGTAGAAATTTAGCAGAATCATTGTATTGGGGTAGATATTAGAATGAATAGCTGCTTTTTTAGTAGTATTTTCACCTTGAAGAAACCTTGTGGAAAACAGTGATTGTTTTCTGTGATTTATAGAATTCTTTTACTGAATGGGCATTGTAGCCATCCAATGACTTTGGTCACAAGAAGCTTCAGGCACCCCTGAGTGTCTTGTATTATTGTTTATTGCAAACACATAATAATAAAGAACTAAAATCATGAGGTCATGTGGTGCTCTCCTTTAATAAGACATGTAAATGAGATTAGGGAACTTGGTATCAGGAAATATTTTGTGTAACAATCAATAAATATGGCTTTGTATGGCTGGTCAGGGTTCAGTCCATCAGAGAGGCTGGGCTTTTCTGCTGTCACGTAGTCCTTAAAATCTCACCTTGAAGGGTCTCGTTTCCATTACAGACATGCTCTACATGGTGCACCCTGACAATTATCAATGTGTTATTTAATAAACACTGTGCAAACACATGTTGCTCAAGGGCCAACTGAATACCAAACACTGAATTGCATAAGAGCTGTCTAGGGTCACCAAGATGGTTCTGTGGGTAAAGGTGCTTACCATCAAGGCTGACAACCTGTATGCAATCCCCAGAACGCACATGGCAGAAAGAGAACTGATTCCTAAAAGTTGTCTTCTAAGCTGCATGCGCACGCACGCACACACGCAAGCACGCGCGCGCGCGCGCGCACACACACACACACACAAAATGAATAAATAATTGGTATTTATTTATTTATTTTTGGTTTTTCGAGACAGGGTTTTTCTGTGGTTTTGGAGGCTGTTGTGGAACTAGCTCTTAGAGACCAGGCTGGCCTGGAACTCACAGAGATCCACCTGCCTCTGCCTCCCAAGTGCTGGGATTAAAGGCGTGCACCACCACTGCCCTGTCAATTTTTTAATAAAAGGGAAAATTAATTAAACAATTAAATGGAAGTTGTATTTCATCTCAATAACACCCATATATACTTAACTTACACTTATGAGAAACATTTTAGAACTTAACATTGTAACACAATAAATGGAAGATCCAGAGACAGATAACAGGGTTCAAGCTTCAAGCTGAAGATCATAAAAGCAAAGCAGCTGGCCACTATCTCTTACCTCTATTTCAGCTCAGACCAAAGAGGTGATCCTCAGACTGCTCCCAACTTCACTGCTCCTCAGAAACACTCAGACTTCTATGTTCTCCTCAACATGACTGGAAAATCCTGAGACTGACTACTGAAGACCCTGCTCCTATCTTTTATATCTGTCTAGCACTGGGATTAAAGACATGAGCTCTGTCTATCTTTTAGGCTGGTTCAGTCTCTTGTAGCTCTAGATAAACTTGAACTCAGAGTAATCCATTTGCCTCTGTCTCCTGAGTCCTGGGATTAAAGGTGTGTACCACCACAGCCTGATCTCTACAATTTGAGGCTGAATTTGCTTTCTGAATCTTCAGACAAGATATAATAAATCATAAATAATGCTAGCTCAGTTGGTAGAGCATGAGACTTTTAATCTCAGGATCACGGGTTTGAGCCTCACATTGGGCGCCATTTTGTTATGAGTATATTTTTCCCACCGGCCTAGTCCCAGAGCCACGCCAGCCACAAATAACACACAGAGACACTGTATTAGATAAAATACTGTTGGCCTGTTACTAGCATTTCTTATTGGCTAGCTCTGTCTTAAATGTTAACCCATTTGTATTAATCTAAGTATTTCCACATGGTCTTATCTTACCGGAGAGAGAGCCAGAATTCTGTTCTCCCTGTCCTATATCTTGAATCTCCTCCCTACTTCTTCCTCTCTTCTCATAGTCTCCTAGTCCTACCTATCTTGCTTTCCTATTAGCCAACAGGGTTTTATTCATTAACCAATAAGAGAAACATATTTACAGAATGACATCTCCCATAATAACATTTTGGAGAAACACTACTTCAAGTGGAAGTCGCAGTAGGGGGTAACTCTTAGGCTTGCTAACCCTCTGCTTCTTTACTAATATATGAGAACATGAACATCTGACCCGAATGTCTGAGCAAACAGAACCCATGGTGCTTTCTCTGACCCAAAAGGGTGTTATTTAAAGGAGATCAGGATGTCCTGATTTGGGAACAACTTAATATCTTGCATCATGTGATTCTTTGTAGTTAGGGGCTGTCTGGTGTAGAATGCATAACAGGATAGTCATTCTAGTATGGATGGTACCTCAGCTAGTGGTACCATCAAGGGTGATTAGACCATGATGGAACTTCATCCATTATAGAACCAAAGGTAATACAAGTATAAACTCATTTGTAAGACTGCTTTCAAATGAAAAGAGAGAGAGAGAGATCCAGGGTTCCTTGCTTGCACAGGCTGGTGAGGAAAGTGTCTTCCCATGTTCCATGAGGAAAGTGTCTTCCCATGTTCCATCTTCCTACACACACAGAACCTGCTGCCGTGCTTGTCTGGTTTCTGCTTGTACTAGCAGCAAACCTATTTTTAGCACAATGCTGACTTTGCAGACATATGGCAGGCATGAGGTGTGGGTCACAAAGGGTTTCCACAATACTTTTTATTTATTTGTTTGTTTTATGTGTATGGGTTTGGTTGTTTTCTTTTTGTTTTTCATTGTTTTATTTGATTTGTTTTAAACAAGAGTGATCTAAGAGGGCAAAACGTGGGTGTCAGGTCCCCTGGGACTGGAGTTCCAGATGGTTGTGAGTTGCACTGTAGGTGCTGAGAAACAAAGCTTGGTCCCCTGGAAAGTACTCTTAACCACCTCTCCAGCCCCCATTCTAATTTTAAAGGAAAGTCTGGGAAGTCAGACAATGTGTATGATGATAGATTCCCTATAGGCAGCCTCTGAGAAAACAATGTATGTATCTACAGAAATGATGCTAAATGCACTAGAGATACCAGAAAGTCCAAGATGCCAGAAATTGGGATGTCTATAGTGTCACTGCAACGGGCAGAACCAGCCCAGGAAAAAGGCCATGCTGGATACAGCCAGAAAAGTCATAAAGACAGAATTGTCAAAGCCCTTTTGGAGATCACATTGTTCCCAGAAAATTTGGGGGATCCCACCAGAGTCATCAGGGTTACTCTTAAGGGTTCTTCTTGGTCTTATTCAAATAATTGAAGAGCAGACAAAGAAAAGCATCCACCTGCCTTTGTCTCCCGAGTGCAGGGGTTAAAGTTGTTCCCCACTATGGCATAGAAATGAATACTTTGTTTTGGAATGGATTTTCATTTATTGATACAAAATTAGGTCAATTTTGTGATATGCATATTTATCCTCTTGTTTAGGTATTGTGTTTATATAGCTCATTTATAAATGTAATGTATAAATTAGTACAGATTATAGATAGTTACCTATGATAGTCAAAACTTAGAGTTAAGTTAGTTAGGTTTTCTAGATATATAGTGATGTATTTGAGATGGGTAGACATTCTTCAAACTTTTCAAAGACCTACAGAATATGACATTTAAAATGGTTTAGGGTTTTTCTTAACAATGAGGCACAATTGCTCCTGGCAACACCACCTGTGTCAGAAAGGAAGATGGACGTTAAAGACACATGTTATGGAACTTGCTTCCAATATGGCAAGACTAGCCATTTGGACAAGATACTGCTCTTGTCTGGACTGTTTGACTTTATGCTGTATAAACTGGACATGCAGGACCCACAGGAAAGTGACTGCTGATACGAGATGGACATTGCTACAAAGTTCCTGCTTCATGAAAGAGTCTGCCAGACAGTCTGCAGGACACAGAGAAAAATGACTGACAAACTGCCACTACATATGGACAGTTTAAAGTTTCCTGCTTTGCTGGAGTCTTCCAGACACACTATGGCCTATGGGCTGAAGATAAAACATTACAGAAGAACTTCAGGTGACTGATCAGGTAGCAAGAAGGCTCTGTCATTTCTAGAGTTTATATATTATCCTTCTGTGGTCTTTGATAAAGTTGAAGACAGTTATGGTAATAGTTTTCCTTAGTTAGGAATAAAGATAAATTACACATAATACTTTAGACTCACAAAGATAGGATAAATGATGGAATATTTTCTTTAAATCTTGCTAAATGTTAATGGACTGAATATTGTTAACTGTGATTCTTATTTGATAACTGTTGTGTGATATATTTTACTATGTTAAGGTTAAAACCCTTTTATTTTTGACAGAAAAGAGATGATGGGAGATGTCATTCTGTAAATATGTTTCTCTTATTGGTTAATGAATACAGCACTGTTGGACAATAGAAAAGCAAGATAGAAGGGACTAGGAGACAAGGAGGAAAGAGGAAGGAGTAGGGAAATCCAAGATGGAGAGCCTACAGGGTAAAACTCCAGTCCCTCTCTCCGGTAAGATGAGCCACGTGGAAGTACTTAGATTAATAGAAATGGGTTAATATTTAAGGCAGAGCCAGCAGATAAGAAACTAGTAACTGGCTAATAGCATTGTATCCAATACAGCATCTCTGTGAATTATTTGGGACTGTCACGGCAGTGGGACCTGGCATGCAAGGAAAAACTTACTCTTAACACCCCACCATCAAGGCCCAATCTTTCCTTTTTGTGTCTCCATTTCCTCCCTTTGAAATGGGAATGTTTGTTGTGTTATTATATTTTGTAAGTATGAAGCTTGTTCTTTGCTCTTGGGGGGGGGGGCTCACAGTTAAAAGTTTGCCTCAAGTCTCAGAAGATACTCTAGACTTGGACTTTTGAGAAACACGGAATTATTGAGACATTAAGATTCACGGATATGAGTTAAACAAAAAGATGAGCATGAGTACTTAGAGGCCAAGGGTAGAATATTGTTATCTCAGGTGTTGAAAGCTTGGTCCTCAGTTAGTGGTATTATCAAGATATTGTGAGACCATAAGAGCACTAGCTTCATCATTATGTTGATGTCATAGTTCAATGGACTATTAAGATCTAGAGTCTCAATGAAGGCAGAAGACCATTGGTAATGTTCTTTTGAAAAGTGTATCTTGTCCATGAAACCTCCCCCTCTCTCTTTCTGTTTTCTGTACACCATGAGGTGAACATCTTTCCACTAGGTGACAAACATCCCCTACTCCAATGGAAAATACCCCAGACACTGCCAAATGTCACGAGGGGAGGAAGGAAAGAACTCACCTACCCTAGAGCCAGTAAAGACTCTGAACCACTGATTTCTCTTGCAATTCAGAAGATTCTATACCCCAGGGATGGACCCTATGAGACATCTGTGAGCTAGAGATTGAATGTCAGCTGTCCCTCAGAAGTTCTATTGATTTCAGAAAATTTCCAGCATTGCACAGCCATGACTACAACCGAGTTCCTGAATATTCTCAATACTTCCAATAGGACCCTGTTCCCTGTATCCTCAGTCCTTGTCAGCTACCGTAGGTATACTTTCAGATGCCTTGGTTTTGAAGTTGGAATTTTGCATTAGATTTCATTTAGGATAGGTTTTGCTTGTGAAAGGTTTGGAGCTGGGGGGGGGGTAAGGGGTTGTGGTGGCACATCTTTAATCCCAGCACTTGGGACACATAGACAAATCCATCTCTGTGGGATTGAGGTTAGCCTGATTTCCACAGAGTTAAAGAACAGCCAGGACTACATAGTGAGACCCTGTCAAATATGTGGATATAGATATTTGAAATACATAAATATATATGTGTACAAATATATACTTAACTCTATATATTATATTTATTGGAAACATCTTCCTGGCTCCAAGCTGCCTCTCAATGGATTTAGATTTGAGGTGTCCTGCAATGTGTGTGAGTGTTCATCCTGACTCTACAAAATCAATTTTCTTGTAAGAGACATTTCCCAAGCTGTCATAAATGCAAACATGAGCCATCACTGCCCTAAAGGGCCAAATACATTTTAATTACCAAGAGAATTAAGATGACGACCCAGGGCCTTGCCTGAGCCCTAATTTACAGCAAAGAGAAAAACAAGCCCTCTGCACTGTCATTTTGTTCTCCCTCCTGAGCCACTCTGCACAGCAAGTACTTACTGCAGCACTCCCATTGAGACCAGCAACCCGTAGAACACAGCCTTGACTATCCTACTAAGGTGGCCCTTCCTATCTTCCAGGGGCTTTCATTTCCAGGCCCATTTTATGTGCTTACAGTTCCCCGAGCTTCTGTTCTGTTTGCTGGTGTACACCCACATGAGCCAAAGCCAAGTAAGTCAGTCCCCTCACAATTATTCCCAGCCATTGTGGAATATTTGTTTAACTAGGCAAAGCTGGGCTACATTTGTCTATGCTCTATTTGTTTAACTATGTAAAGATGTGTTGCATTTGCATTAACTAAATAAAATTAACCTGGGCTGAGAGAGGTGGGGTTAGCAACTATTTGACAGGAAGTAGCAGGGAGGAGCTTAGCCTAGGTCTTTTACTTGGGGCAGTGTAGAAGGGGAGTGGCTTCCAGGAGGCCAGCTAAGAGAGGAAGCTAGCCAGGCGCTACTCTCTCTGGGCTTGCAGGTTTTCACCCTAGCCTGTGAGTCTCGAGTTTTCTTAGAACAATAGAGATTTTGCTAAAGCTGCCACTAGCGGGGGAACAGAATTCCTCAGTCTCTGGCTGCTAGTGGTTTGAAGCACAGCTACCCTGGGGAAGCACCCATCCTTAGTGCCTGGAACAGAGGCATTTGTTAACCATGCAGCCAACGGTTATATAGTGACAGTTCCAAGCCCAGGAGGAAAGTCCTTGTTGCCTTCCTCATCTCACACCCTTTGTGTTGTGACACTGTTATTGAGGAGGTATGAACAGAGAGTTTTCTATATTGAAGTAGGGCTGAAAGTCAAAGAAAACCTTGGGGACATGAGAAGGGAGCCCCGCACTCCAGATTCTGGCTAGAGCCTTTTGCCAGCAGAGAAGAAGATTCCAGAACAAGCAGAAACTGTTTAAGACCCTCCTCAAACTACAAACCTGCAGTTTTCTCAGAATTTCACCAGAAACTCATTTATAGGGAAAGGACAAACTTCTTGTAAGACCCTAGAAGCTTCTAGTTTTACCTTATCAGATTACAATTCCATGCACAGCATCTCTGCAGACATCTCTCTTCACTCTCATCTAAAAACAGAGAGGAAGGATGGGGCATTTCTTAGCAGTCTTTTGAGATGTAACACGATAAACACCAAAATGGCATACATAACTAATACTAAGGCATCTTACACCGATCAGAATGGCTAAAATAAGAAACACCAATGACAACTTATGCTGGAGAGGATGTAGAGAAAGTGGAACACTTTTTCATTACTTGTGGGAGTGCAAACTTTTACATCAGCTGTGGAAATCAGTATGGTGATTTCTCAGAAAATTAGGGATCAACTTACCTCAAGTACAATACCACTGTTGGGCATATACCTGAAGGATGCATCTTGGTCCCACCTCCAACCACAGGAGAGGGTAAATGTGGGCCTGTTTCTGGCCTGCCTTTCAGTGCTCTGCTCCAAGCATCCTGAGGACTGAGGACTTAATGAATGGGGGAAGGGAGTACCCTAGCAGACTGGCTCATTTGGAGTCAGCCAACATGCTGATCCAACCTCCAACAACAGGAGAAGTCCCACCAACACCTACTGGAGTAGAAGAGCCATCAGAGTATTAGAACTGCTTGCACCCAGTGGAAGAAAACCTTGGTCTCATAGCTACCAGAGGAGGGAGAGACCCTATGTATGCACTGGAAGAAGAGATGGGTAGATGACAGTATAAGAATAAACAACAGAAAGAATAATATGATGCCACCAGTGTCTAGGGCCTCCACACGAGCAAGACCTGAACATCCCAACACAGATGAAGCAGTAGAGAATAACCCTAAAAACAACTTTATGATGATGATAGAGACCTCAAAGTGGTAATGAGAAAATCCCTTAAAGAAATGGAAGAAAAAATACAAGAAATGGATGAAAAGACAAACAAATCATTACAAGAAACTACTCAAAGAGCTAAAATAGAGACAAAAAACCAAAACAAAACAAAAACCCAAAAATACAGTCTGAGGGAACACTGGAAATAGAAAAGTTAGGCAAAGAATCAGGAACTACAGATGCAAGCATAACTAACTAAATACAAAAGATGGAAGAGAAAATATCAGGCATTGAAGATACACTAGGAGAAACAGATTCATTGGCCAAAGAAAATCTTAAGTCTAACAAATCCTTGACACAAAATATCCAGGAAATATGGGGCATGGTGAAAAGGTCAAACCTAAGAATTATATATATAGAAGAAGGTAAAGAAACCCAACTCAATGGTGCAGAAAATATATTCAACAAAATCATAGAAGAAAACTTTCCCAAGCTAAAGAAAGACATGCCAATGAAAGTACAAGTAGCTTACAGAACACCAAATAGAGTGGACCACAAAAGAAAGTCCAAACTTATGGAATAAAGAAAAAATAGTAAGAGCAGCAAAGGAAAAAAGCCAAGTAACATATAAAGGCAAAACTATCAGAATTACACCTGACTTCTTCATGGAAACTCTGAAGGCCAGAAGGTCCTGGATAGATATTCTGCCAACACCGAGAGATCATGGATGTCAGCACAGATTACTATACCCAGCAAATCTTTCAATTAACATTGATGGAGAAACCAAGATATTCAATGACAAAACCAGTTTTAAAAATGCACATCAACTAACCCAGCACTACAAAAAGTTCTGGAAGGAAAACTCCAACTTAAGGAAATGAACTACACCCACAAACAACAACAACAACAAACATAAGCAATAGATAATACCACTTTACCAACAGCCAAAAGAAAAATTGGGGGTGGTGGCCATCTAGCTGGGATTCTGAAAATCATCCCTTGTCCAAGGCTTCCCACATCTTTGTAAAACAGCTTAGGGACTTCAGAGACTCCAATCCCACATCCAGCACTTACCCTGAAGACTGCAGTCCAGCTGGTGGGGCAGTGAAGTCATAGAGCGTACCACGAGACAGGTCAAAGATGGAGAAACTGCCACCCAACAGTACATCTCCAGGATGGTCAAAGTGAGGCCTCTGCCTTGGCAACAGCCAGGCCCTTGGTTGAGAAAGGGCAGACCCAGAGAGACAGCCAACGAGAACAGGAAGGAGCATGCACAGCCACATGTCTGCTGAGTACCAGATAGCCAGCAACAGGACAGCCCCATATGGGGCAGTGGCTTGCAGTGAAGGAAGCTTTTATGTAGGAATGCCCTTGACCTAGGACCTGAGGCTAAGACCACACAGGGAAAATTAGGCAGGCAGGTTGTGGGCATAATCTGTATAGTGAGGTGCTAGATGTGGGTGGCCACTAAATCCCAGAGCCATTAAAAGTTTTATTCCCATCTCTTGAGACTTCCTAGCTCCTCTGCATCCAAAGTCACAGCTTTGGGCATCATCTGCACCCTTCAGGAAGGGTGACAATCTGTTTGATTGTCTACTGAGGGACTTACAAACCCAGAAGAAGTTGTGCTCAGGGCATTGTTTTGTAGAGAGATCCCTGGTAAGTTTAAGAAGCTAATAGGCCAGTAGCAGAAGTTAAACATTTTTTAAGACACTTTTCACACTCTATAGCTCCAGCATGGATCCTACAAATTTGTAAATTGTGTTGATCCACCAATCCATGTTCTTGGTGGTCTCTGAAGTTCCTTAAGGAATTTCAGAAAAGCTTATCATGCAGAATTTGGACAAACACACAACCAAACAGCAGAAAACAATAAAATAAGAAATATCCATGTCTTTGGAATGTCATGAGCAAATATCCAAGCTACTGTGTCCTTTTTTCTATCATTTAAAAACAGATACCAAGGCTAGTGAAGGAGGTTTTCAGGTCAATTCACTTCAGACACAAACCTGATGACCTGTGTGATGCAAAGAACAAGCATAATGTTAGAAGGAAAGAAGCAACCCTACAAAGTTGTCCTGTGACTGCACTTGCAAGGCATCATACACACACACACACACACACACACACACACACACACACACACACACACACACTTAATAATACAAAATAGGTATATTCAAGTAAGAAGACAAATTCCAAAGTCTGTTATTTCAGCAGATGAGTGTTATTTTCCAACCCACCCATAATCCCCATATTGAAGTAAAAAAGTTAGGCAGAAGGATGACTCAGCACATTAGCAAGTAAAGGCAGTCTGAGCACCCTCATTAAATCACCAGGCCTCACTTCATTGGAAGAGAGAACTGACTTCTCAAATTTACCCTGTGACCTCACATAGTGCTTTGGCACTTACATGTCCAAAAACATGGACAGACACATGCACATACAAACCTATCAGTCAATAAATGTATAAAATTAAAAGTCAGGAATACTCCAGTTCACTGACATTTCAGCTAACACTTTTTAAAATTTCATTTCAATACTTAGATCTCTTCTTAGAAATCATAATATAATGGAAATTCACACTCTATAATTATATACCTCTTTTTAAAATGTATTTTTAAATGAATTTTGTTTAAATTAGAAACAATCTTAATTTACATATCAATCCCAGTTCCCTCTCCCTCCCAGCCTCCCAGGCCCCATCTGACCCCCCATTCCATCCCTCATCCACTTCCAGGAAGGGTAAGCCTTCCATGAGGGACCATCAAAGTCTGTCAAGTCATTTGGGTCAGGGCCTAGGCCATCTTCCGCATACCTAGTTTAAGAGACTATCCCTCCTTGGGGAAATCCGTTCATGCATGGGTATAAATACTGGATCCACAGCCAGAGGCCCTATAGACTGCCTAGGCCTCCACCTGACACCCATGTTCATGGTGCCTGGTTTGGTCCTGTGTTGGTTCCTAGCTGTCAGACTGGGGTCTGTGAGCTCCCAATTGTTCAAGTCATGTGTTTCTGTGGGTTTCCCCAGCATTGTTTTAACCTTTTTGCTCATCACTCTAGTGCATTCCAGGAATTCGGCTCAGTGCTTAACTGTGGGTATCTGCTTCTGCTTCCATCAGCTACTGGGTGAAGGCTCTAAGATGGCATTTAAGGTAGTCATCAATCTCATTATATGGGAAAGGCATTTAATGTAGCCTCTCCACTATTGCTTAGATTTTTAGTTGGGCTCATTCTTGTGGATTCCAGGCAATATCCCTAGTGCCAGGTTTCTCTTTAACCACATAACCTTCTCTTTCTCATACTTCCCTCCTCCCACATAGTACCAATTTGTTCAGGAACTCTTCTCCCTTTCCCCTTCTCCAAGGGACCATGTATGTCTTATAGGGTCTTCCTTGTTTCCTAGCTTCTCTGGAGATGTGAATTGTAGGTTGGTAATCCTTTGCTCTATGTCTAAAATCCATATATGATGAGTACATGTCATGTTGTCTTTCTGTGACTGGGTTTTTTCACTCAGGATTGTTTCTTCTATTTCCATCCATTTGCCTGCAAATTTCAAGATTTCATTGTTTTTGTTTGTCTTTTTGCCCACTGAGTAGCACTCCATTGTGTAAATGTACCATAATTTCTTTATCCAGCCTTCAGTTGTTGGGCATCTAGGTTTCTTCCAGGTTCTGGCTATTACAAATAATGCTGCTATGAACATAGCTGAACATATGTTCTTGTTGTATAAATGTGCCTCCTTTGGGTATATGCCTAAGAGTAAAATTAATGGATCTTGAGGCAGACTGATCCCCATTTTCGTGAGAAGCAATCATACTGATTTCCAAAGCGGCTGTACAAGTTTTCACTCCCACTAGCAATGGAGGAGTGTTCCCTTTTCTGTTTTTTTTTTTTTTTTTTTTTTTTTTTTTTTTTTTTTGTTGAGCCATTCTGACAGGTGTAAGACGGTATTTCAGAGTTGTTTTGATTTGCATTTCTCTGATAGCTAAGTATTTTGAGCAATTTCTTAAGTGTCTTTCAGCCATTTTAGAATCCTCTACTGACAATTCTCTGCTTAGTTTTGTACTCTACTTTTTAATTTAATTATATGGTGTTTTGATGACTAGTTTCTTGAGTTCTTTGTATATTTTCTAAATAAGCCATCTGTCAGATGTGGGGTTGGTGAAGGTGTTTTCCCATTGTGTGGGCTGCTGTTTGATCTTGTAGATTATGTCCTTTGCCTTACAGAAGCTTCTCAGTTTCAGGAGATCCCATTTATTAATTGTCAATCTCAGTGTCTGTGCTACTGGAGTTATGTTCAGGAAGCAGTCTCCTGTACCAATTCATTCAAGGGTACCTCCCACTTTCTCCTTTAAGAGGTTCAGTGTAGCTGGATTTATGTTGAGGTCTTTGATCCATTTGGACTTGAGTTTTGTGCATGGTGATAGACTTGGGTCTATCTGCAGTCTTCTACACACCATCATCCAGTTGAGCCAGCAGCATTTGTTGAAGATGCTTTCCTCCTCCCATTGTATACTTTTAGCTGTTTTGTCAAAAACCAGGTGTTTGTAGGTGTGTGGGTTAATGTCAGGATTTTTGATTCGATTCCATTGGTCTACCTGTCTATTTTTGTGCCAATACCAAGCTGTTTTCAGGACTACAGCTCTATAGTAGAGCTTGAAGTCGGGGATGGTGATGCCTCCTGAAGTTCCTTTATTGTACAGGGTTGTTTTGGTTATCCTGGGTCTTTTGTTTTTCCATATAAAGTTGATTATTATCCTTTCAAGGTCCATGAAAAATTGTGCTGGGATTTTAATGGGGATTGCATTGAATTTGTAGATTGCTTTTGGCAAGGTTGCTATTTTTATTTTTTACTCTGTTTATCCTACCTATCCAAGAACATGGGAGATCTTTCCATTTTCTGGCATCTTCTTTAATTTCAAAGCCTAAGATTCATTTTTCCATCTCTTGCATTGTGTTGGTGAAGCTTGACTCTGAGAATTCTCAGATTTACGTGGGTTTCATTTTTTTTTGTTTTTTGTTTTATTCTGTTTTCATGTCTTGAATAGCTTTATTCATTTCCTTCCACTGTTTGTTTCTGTTTTCTTGGATTTCTTTAGGAAATTTATTTACTTCTTCTTTAAGGACCTCTAACATCTTCATACAGGCTCCTTTAAGGTCTTTTTCTTTTACTTAAGCTATGTTGGAATATTCGGGGGCTGATATGGTAGGATTGCTGGGCTCTAGCAGGCACATGTTGTCCTGGTTGTTTTCAATTGTGTTTTTATGGTAGTGTCTATGCATCTGGCTCTGGGTTTTCAAATTCCAGCTTTAGGTGCTGAAATCTGATTTTGTCTCTGTTGGGCCTTTTGTGCCTTGTTTCTCTTTCTTCCCTGGTTCTTAGGAGATGATGGTGACTGTGTGTTGCCTGGAAGGAAATTTCCTGTGGACCTGATAGGTGTGGCTACTTGGGTTTCCTGGTAAAATGTGTAATGGGTGCTTTTAGTTAGGAATGTGGCTAGACTAGCTGTGCTAATGTGTTTAGAAGTGGGAGGAGAGAAGAATGTTCTACAAGGATCTGCTTATTTAGTCTCCTTGGAATAGGGTTAAAAGAGATTGAAGGGAGTTCATTCCAGAAGCGGGTATTCTGTTGCAAAACATGGGATGAGATTGGGGGATTGGATTGGGAAGAAATGAGGGTGTGGTGAAGGTCTTCAGTTAGCTTCTGAGATGACACTTGGGGACTGGATGGTAACAACAGAAGGAGTGGGCAAGATATGTGGTAAGCTTACCCTACCTGCTTTTCTGGCAGAAATGGCCTATGGGTTCACAGGAACTGTCTGTTGGAGTTGGGGGCTGGAATGGAGCAAAGATAGGGGTAGGGAAGCTATGAAGAGAAAGTCTGTGGGATCTATAGAAGATATGGATGGGAGGGAGAAGAAGGCTGCAGAGGTCTTCTGGTGCAAAACATGGATGAGATCAGGGTATTGGAGTATGAAGAAATGAGGGGCTGATGTCTTCACTTAGCATACCTACTTGCCTGGTCTCAGAGAATGCCTGCTCCTATTGGAGGCTGAGATAATAGGATGAGATGAGAGAAAGAAGGTCTGAGGAGATCTCTGTGATTCATTGGGGATGGGGTCAGAGAAGAAACGGAACCACAGCAGGGATTCTGCTACAGAGCTGGGGATGAGACTGAGGATGTATCTGGAGGAGGAGAAGGAGAGGTGGACATCTGCACTCAGCCTACCTGCTTCCCTGGTAGGAGTGACCTATGTGTTAGCAAGGAGAGCCTGTTGGAGCTGGGGGATAGAATACAGCAATAAGGGGAAGGAGGGGCACTAGGATGGGAATATTAGTGGGATCTTCTAGAAATCAGACTTGGGGATGCTTACACGGGTGTTCTGCTGCAAGCTGCAGATGAGACTGGGGGACTGGATCTGTGACACAGAGGGAGAGGTGAAGAGCTGCAGTCAGGCTACATGATTCTTTGCAAGAAGTCCCACGTTCAGTTTTTGAGTCTTACAAGAAGTGTGAAGCAATAATTGTCATTTTTATTGAATACTGAATTCCAAAGACCTTATAGATTAATAAGCATGGCAACAAGCAGAGTAAAAGGAAAGAAACATGGCCACCAGGATCAGGATGGCTCGTGTGGCTCCGTCTTTGTGGGAAGGCCATTGGGAGAGGCTGTGGCTATGGATGTGCTGGATGTGATGCTTATGTTTATGCAGGACAAAAATCATGGAGCCACTGGCCCAGGCCATGATAACCAGACACGTATCACTTAGGGATGAAATAACTCCTGCTAGTGTGAAACTCAATCTCTCAGTCATGGTTGAGGAACAGTATCTATATATTCCTTTAGCACTCAGGTTTTTGCTATATTTTGGACCACCTGCAATCATAGTAACGTGGAGGTTGAGCAGGAGGTGTAAGGTCCAGCAGAGGAAACAGCAGGTGCCAATATATTTTGAGGATATAATTCTAAGGCTGAGCCACCCAGAAGTACTGTGGTGAAGCTTAGTGGCCTGAAAGCCACTGAGGAGGGAGGTGATGCTGAGGGAGACCCCTCTGACCTCTCTGTGTAAGTAGAGGATAAGTTTGCACCCAGACCCCCCCCCAAGAAAGATGTCAACCCAAAAGTGGCCACTGTCTGAGGGATACCTTTGGGGCGTTTGATGTGACCAGCTGACTGAGAATCAAGCTTGTGGGTCTCACCACTTGTGCAGTGAACAGTGGAAAGGTATACAGACGAAACAGGAAGGAATTGGCTAGGATTCCAGCCGTGGTCTGAATGAGGAACATCATTCCCCAGTTTAGGTTAATGGAAACCCATACATCCATTTCTAGAAGGTGCTGGGAGTTTTCTTTATTTGACTCAGTGAAATTCAGAAATAGACCATTATTATGGTTGCACCTAGTACCTACTTGTTTCCCCAGCTGAAGTGTTAAGCCCTTATTTTGAAGCAGTAGCTTGCATGGGATCTAGGGATATTTTGGCAGAGAATCAAGTATAATACATGTCCCCTATACCAAACAACAGGTTGATTGCTTACTTCAAAAACAGTGATTCGTGGGCAATTGCTTTTGCTCAAATTTTAGGAATAATTGATAATTAGTTTCCAGCTCATAGACTGTTACAATTTGCACAAATGCATCCTTTTTTATATTCCCTAAAATTGTAGGGAGTAATCCTATAAAAATGCTATGTTAGTTCTGACTGATAGTTCCTCTAATGGAAAAGTGGTTTATGTTATTGACAGTAAAGAGTATATAGTACAGACAACTCCAGCTTCAGCTCAAATAGCTGAGTTACATGAACTGTTGCAATTGTTTTTCAGCTTCTAGTGAATGAATCATTCAATTTGTATACTGATAGTTATTATGTTTTTAACTCTTCAAGTAATAGAGAGACAGTTCCATATGTTGGAACTAGTAATGATCAGGTTAGAATACTGCTTGAGTAAATTCAAAATGCTATTCATCAGAGGGAAACAAACAAACAAACAAACAAACAAACATGCTTTGAGAGTCACGTAAGAGCTCACTCAAACCTTCCTGGTCTACTGGCTAGAGGTAATGAGTCAGATTAACAAATATGGCTGCTTTATTCTACATAGAACTAGCTCAGCAGTCACATAACTTTCATTATCAAAATAGCAAAAGTCTAAGAAAGCAATTTGGTTTGACTAGAGAAACTGCTCATCAAATTGTTAAATAATGTGATGTGTGCCCACAACATTTACCTGTAACTAATCTAGGAGTAAATCCTCTAGACCTCTTTCCTAATCATTTATGGCAAATGGATATTACTCATATTGCAGAATTTGGCAAATTAAAATATGTGCATGTAGAAACTGATACATATTCAGGCTTCTTAATGGCCACTGCACAAACTGGAGAAGCTACTAATCATGTGATAAGTCACTGTTTAAAATGTTTTGCTTACAGACAACGCATCTGGATATATTAGTAAAGCATCTCAGCAATTTTGTTCCCAATGGAAATTTGAACACAAAACAGGCATTCCTTTTAATCCTCAAGGACAAAGAATTGTGGAGCTTGCCCATAGATCCTTGAAAAATGAAACTTCAAAAAGTAAGTAGAGGGGAGTTGTGCCCCCACTCTCCACATAATGCATTAAATCATGCACTCATCATTTAAAAAAAAATTTTTTTTAATGTGGGTGCCCGTGAGCAATCTGCCACAGACAGATTCTGTCATGATGGAACTCAAGCGACTTTTGGTCAGGCCAAATGGAAAGATTGTTGCACTGGATTATGGAAAGGACCTGACCCTATTTTAATATGGGGTTGAGGGCATGTTTGTGTTTTCTTGAAGGAAGAAAATGAGGCTTGGTGGCTGTCAAAATGCCTGGTGAGATTCGTGGAGCAGAGGAATGCCGGACCTGTGATTGTGGGAGCCTGCTCAAATGAGTTCCAGTGAGACCTGCTGAAAGCTGTGTTCCACCTACTGATGTCATTGATTCTACAGTCCAAGAAGGAAAGGAGACTGTCAGTTGCAGATTTCCAGTTTCTCAATAAGCCTGCTGCATTGCCTTTCCAGACCTGTGAGTTTTCATCCTGGATCCAGCCAAGGAGTGAATGTTTAGCAGTTATCCACACCACATCTTGGGACACAGAACACATTTTTTTTTTTTGGACAGTTTTTTCCTTTTGGGGAAAAGGACTCATTTAGAACAATTGAACACTACTGTAGAAAACCCCTCAATATATGAACAGGGGATGAACAAAAGTTTTACAGCTGGCATTCAGCACTCAACTGTGGTACCTCAAGCCTATTTTTGAAAATTACAAGTAGCAGTGCATTGGACTTTGGAAAGGGAAAAAGAAAAGGTTCAGAATTGTGGAGTTATTCATAGCTCACCCACCAGGAGACCATTTTATTCTTCTTTGAGTGAACTGAAATTATGAGAGTTGTAACCCAGCCAATGGTATGTCTATTGTTAGTAATCATACTGCAATCATTGATGTTTGCAACCTTGTAGTGCTATATGTAAGTGTTTATGGGTGTAAAAGGTCAGAGTTCATTCTGACAGGAGTTTGAAGTCATGCTTATGAGTCTTTGGATACAATGTAATTAAAAAGGCAGATTTAGATTTTGATACAGCAAAAGTCACTCAGGACATCCCAGACCAATGTAAAAGGCCATTTTATCTTGATTCATCCTCTTCTTTTGCAGATGTTGAAGCCATAAAAGCATATGCATTGCTTAGCATTATCAAGCTTGCTTGTGAACTCTTGATAAAAGAACTGGCTCAGAGATGTGTGGCATTGGGCTATGCACCATCCTCTAATTTTTTTTTTTTAATTACAGAGGCTTACAGTCAGGGATGGGTAAGATCTTTTTGCCTCCAGGTGACCTAAGACAGGTCACACATGGCAGAATGTGTGGTTTGAAGATGGTTAAGCGCTGGAAGGTTAAAGAAAACAACCTAAGGCAGACATAGTCATCTGTCCTGTTGCAGAAGCACAGGTATTATTTTATTAATTTAAGAAGGGGGAATTGTCAGGACCCATGAAAAGGAGTCCATTCTATCTTGCCCCAAGTTCAGAGAGTTCAAATCCATAAGACGTTAGTTTGGCAGCTACAGGATGTTTTGCCCTTGGCAGTGGATGGCTCTTATCTAAATAATAGGCTTGGGCCCAGGTGTGTTTGCTGTTGACCCTGAAGGCCAGATGGCAGGTGTGGCTAGGTAGAGAATTAAGAGAAGTAAGTCTCTTTGCCCCTTCTACATGCTAACAGAAGTCTTCTGCCATTTAGTTCCCACAGTTGGTTGAATACATAAGATGGTGAAAGAATAAACTAAGAGCAGCATTCAGTATGGATTGAAAGCTACCCTGAGTCTCTGTCTTGAATTCTTAAGCCCTTTAACTAGCTTTTCTCTCACCCACACTTTCCCTCTCAGGTACGAACCTGGAGCTGCATGGCTGGCTCTGACTGCAGCCCCACAAACACAGTTTTGGGAAGTACTCAGTGCAGGAGGATTCATACTGGGAAACTCCCCATGGTAAAGCTGATTCTGTAGTCTTTCAACTGCAGCTTTATTTTTCTTTTGAGACAAGGTTTCATGTATCCAAAGCTAACTTCAAACTTCTCACTCTCTTGCCTCACCCTCCTGCCTCTGCCTACTGAGTACTGGGATTACAGATATACCTTTAAAGACACGGCTTCTACTTTAAACCAGGAAATTTTTAGAGAAACTCATCAGACACAACATGGAAATAGAGTTGAAATTCCATTTTATTTGTCATTAGAGATGAATCATAAAGGTAGGGAAAGGCTGAATGGTTTTGGGGGGGCCATTAAATACATGAAGACTGTCCACATGGCTTCCTTTAGTCACAGACAGTTCTTCACTACATGTCCCTTAGAATTACCTCAAAAAGCATACCTAATGGGGCTCAGGGTCTGATCTGATGAGCAATGTCTGATAAAAACGATTGCAATGGATAATCAATTTACATGCAAATGCTATAAGTAACAATGTATCTTTCTTCATCATAGACATTCAGAATACCCCCAACCTTGAAGACCCATACAGAAACCATATATCCTGTAGCATATTCTTCAGGACTAATATATATGTGACTTTAAAATATCTGAAGAGGGCTAAAGGTTATACCATCAATTTCCCCTGCATATTCTAAATATTCTCATTGCAAAGAAATCAGAAAGATTATAATAACTTATCAGTGCACTGTCAGTGACATTACACTGTTTACATTAAGTATAAAACTTCTTAGTTCCAAGAGTATGGCCAAAGTTGAAAGCATTCCATTGCTTTACAGTGTTCAGATGCCAAGAATAATGATAAGCTCTACCAAAGCCCTTACAGAAAACTGGAGAGTAGACAGCATTGGTTTCTGTTCAGAAATCCTAAGCGTTAGAGGAAAGATGATAATTTTTAATATTTTGCTCAACAAAGACAGCATTCATACATGAGAGTAAACATATTCAAGCTGACTAAGATTCAAAAACTATCTTCTTTCCAGGAGAAATCCCCCAATAGAACATAACAGTAATAACTCATAATGATATGTGAGCCATGTCCCAAAAGACACAGAAAAGGAGTGCTGTCTATAGACATTTATTTCTGAGGGGAAAAATCCTATAAGCACTCCAAAAGTCCTTAAACAAAATGAGGGGACAAAATGTGGTACATCTGTACAGCAGTTAAAGAGTGGACTACTGCAGGCTGGAGAGATGGCTCAGGGGTTAAGAGTGCTTGCTGTTCTTCTAGAGGATCTGAATTCAATTACCAACACCTACATTGCAGCTCACAACTGCCTGTAATTCCAAGATCTGACACCCTCATACAAACATGCATTCAGGCAAAACACCAACACACATTTAAAAAAATACATTTAAAAAAGAGTAAACTACTGACACAGTGACTAGCATAAACTTAAATCCATTGTTGAGTGAAAAAGCCAGGTGCAAGAAAAGGAAAAACTAATGGAGGACAATCAAGATGGTGGATACATATACATATACATTGTTTTGGAAGTTGTGCAGTTGTGACCAATGTGGTGGACACATATGTATTTCTATATTTTAAACTCATTGATAGGTGTTAGAAGGATGATTCAGCAGATAACAGCACTTGATACTCTTTAAGATGACCTGGGATCATTTTCAACACCCATGCTTGGTAATTCATAATTCCCTGTAACTCTAGTTCCAGGGGACCCGACAACTTCTGGCTTCCATGGACTCCCAGATGCATACATGTGGTGCACACAAACTCACACAGGCACACACTCATATATGTAAGTAAAAATAGATTCTCAGCATATCACTGAAGCTGGGAATTATGGTACAGTCTTCTAATGTCAGTACAAGGGAGATCAGGAGGATCAGGGGGAGGTCATGGCCCTCTGAGCAACACAGTAATTTGAAGTCAACCTAGGCTACATGAAACACTGTCTTAAAAAGTTAATCTATTAAGCTTCAGAGATAAGGATTTTAACCTCTCTGTATCATATAAAGAAGCACATTTTTCTTATGTTACATGTATGGGTGTTTTGCCTATATGTATGTCTTTGTACTTCATGCATGCCTGGTGCCCCCAGAAACCAGAAGAGGGTGCCAGATGATCTGAGCCTGGAATTACTGATAGTTCTGAGCCACCACGTAGGTGATAGGAATGGAACCCAAGTCCTCTGTAAGAGTAGCCATTGCTCTTGAGCACTGAGTCCTCTCTCAAGCCCCTATATGTCAGTTTAAAAGCTGGTACTATCAGCTGGGCAGCGGTGGTGCCGCCTTTAATCCCAGCACTCGGGAGGCAGAGGCAGGTGGGTCTCTGTGAGTTAGAGGCCAGCCTGGCTTACAGAATGAGTTCTAGGACAGCCTTCAAAACTACAGTGAAACCCTGTCTCAAAACCTCTAAAACAAACAAACAAACAAACAACCCTGGTACTTTTTATGGTTTTTTTTTTTTGACAAGGGTTTCCCTGTATAGCCTTTGCTGCCTTTGGCTGTCTAGGCTGGCCTGGAACTCACAGAGATCAGCCACCCTCTGCCTCCCAAGTGCTGTGACAAAAGGCTTGTGCCACCTCTGCCCAGTGAGAGTCAATAACTATTAATAACTGGCCCACCTCAGAGTAACACCATCAGAGAACTGTTCATTTATATGCTTGGAGAGTTAGATCACCAATACAGCTATAGCATCAGTGTGATCTAGCAGATCAGCAATCACTATACACACTTAATTTCCAACTTCCCTTTAGGCTGTCTTCATATCGGTTATTCTTTTTTGTTCATGTATATGGGTGTTTTACCCACTTGTATACCTGACTCCCCAAGAAGACCAAAAGAGGTTTCTGATCCCCTGGAACCAGAGTTACAAACGAGTGTGAGCCACAATGTGAGTGTTGGGAACTGAACCCATGTCCACTGACAGAGCAGCAAGTACTCTTAACCACTGATAGCTCTCTAGCCTCCTCTATTGGTTGTTCTTAAATTAGCTTCCAATTACATTATAGCTGCCAGCAAGGACAGAATGTACTTCTTTAGCATTTCTATGGCTGCTTTAATTCCATTACTACAAACTTGTTATCTTAAAATAGGAGATAAACCTTAATAAAAATTTATTCTTGTATTTTGGAAGCCATAAGTATAAATCAGTATCACTGCTGATTGAAATCAAGGAGTTGGCAGGTCTATGCACCACACTGAGGCTTCCGGAGAGAACAAATTCCACGCCTTTACTAGCTTCTGTTGGTTGCTCTAATTTCTTGGTTTACAGTTACATAACTAACTTTGCCTCTGTGGTAACAACACCTTCTTTTGTGTTTGTGTGTATTCAAATCTCTCTGCTTGCCTCTAATAAAGGCACATGGATGCAAAGGTAATCCAGTATGATCTTCCTATCAGAACACATTTAATACATATGCAAAGTCTCTGGGCCTTCATGAGGACAACAGTCACAGGTTATAGGGATGAGGGCCTTGCATCTTTAGGGCCATTTACTGACCTAGTGTAGCTTCCAAATCTTTAAACAAACTATGGGCTTCCCAGTTTGTGTTCACTCGTTTAACCCAACTGCCATCAAGATACCTTTCAGTGAGTGGTTCAGATCAGAGTAGCTAATAGGTCTGTGGGTTAATCACAATCACAGTGAACTCATATGGCTACACTGAGGACTCACCCATGCTGGACTGCTGAGCATCCTCATCCAATTCCTAATTGGGTACCTGGAGAAGGGATAAGTAAGGTAGTCTCATACATGAATGCTAAAGATACTCCTCTCACACACTAAGAACTTCTACATCATATTGCCTCTACCTTTCCCTCTCTTTGTCTCTCTTTGTCTGTCTATCTGTCTGTCAAGTCCATTGCTTCGCTGACATTAGAGCTTGCTTCTTCAGAATTCTGTTGTATACTGAAGACCAGCTGAGACATACAGCCTTGTGGATTGAACAAGTACTGGATTCTCAGACCTTCCATTGGTAGACAGCCATTGTTGGACTAGCTGGACCACTATAAATCCCCTTTAGATGGATGGATAGATGATAGACAGACAGAAAGATTCATTCTATCAGTTCTGTTCCTCTGGGGAACTCTGACTATTACAATCATCAAAATTCTTTGTTGGGGCTGTCAAGATGGCTCATCACATACACACACACACACACACACACACACACACACACACACACACACAAATTCTGAACAAGTAATTTCTGTGGACTTTTGTCCTTGAGTTTGAACTCAATTCAAACCATTCCTGTGTAGGGGAGGAGTAGATTCTTTCCCTCCACCATCACATTTTTAGAGAAAAGAACAAAACAAAGCCCAAGATGCCAAGCCTCTCCAAAGCCCCATTGTATTTGAAATATTACTGAATCTTGTGGTGAAGGGAAGACATGACACACACTGGCCTCTAATCTAGAAAAGAAGCATTTTCATCTATTTAAGTTTATGCAAACATCTCTAAAGTTATCTTCAAATATGCCAAGAAGTCCTCTGCATGTCCCAACAAATTAACCTCACATTTTATTTTCATTATTCCACTGTTAAAGAACCCTTTATCCCAATACTGTTTAAGTTGTGCAGTTTTGTGCATACTTATGTAAATGTTAACTTATGAATCTCTGGTTCTTACTATGTCTGGTTTACTGTCACTGATTTTGAAAATTTTCTATGTGGCTGAGCATGGTGGTGCACTTTAATTCCAGCAGAGGAATTAAATTGGAATTACAAAGTTGAAGGACAGTCTGGAATATTTGAGACCAAGAATGAATAAATGAATGAAAGAAAGGAGAAAGAAAGAAAGCGAGAAAGAGAGAAAGAGAAAGGAAGGAATCCCATGGAAATACCATCAGAATAAAAGTAGCATGATCTCTGAGTCAATACTAATACATAAAAATTAATTCCAATAAAAATTAAGAACCATGTATAATCTACTTTGTCCATAAGAATAAGCAACATAACCACAGATACATGCAATGCTGTTGAGACCCTATTTAGAAATCTCAAAGGAATACATAAACCCTGGGTGGAGTAGGCTCTAGGCATGAAGAGAACATAAGAATGTCTAGCCCCAAGTAAAACAAGACATCAGTCAGAACAGAATACAAACAGACCCTAAGAATAGACTACAAATAGTATAAGGAATACAATAGAGGTCTTTGTCGAACTGGGCTGTCATACCAGATCATGGTCAGAGACTGACTTCAGATGCCCCCTCCCCCTCCTCAGTAGGATCCAGTCTGCCAGAGGTGAAACCAGTCACCGGTCACTGGTATTACCAGAACTCACATGCTCCCTATGTGTAGGGTACAATTAACAGTGCATCTATTCAGACCCTGTGTGGATATTTACCACTGGTCTCCCTGGGATTGGGGGAAATCCTAGTTCTCTTCCTCACACACCTCTCATCCTCCATGTCCCGTCATCTGCCGGGGAAAACTGGAGTGGACATTTAGTGTGGCCCACCACATACTTCAAGTTGGCCAAGCCCTCTTACATCCCACCTTAACGTTCTGAAACAATACAGCCGTCCCCACCTCCACAAGTCTGGGTGCAAACGCCTGTCTCTCAAAGAAATTTAGGCAGACTTCTAATCCCAATGCTTGTTGACTTTTGTTTCTTCCTCTGTTTATGGGGGAGCAAGATTGCATCCTTTTCTCCCCTCAAGAAACTGTTAAATGAGTTTGTCTTCTACCTCCAGCCCACATACACATACACACACTCACAGTCACACACACGCTCATGCACACACACTCACGCGCACACACACAGACACACACACTCAAACACGCACTCACAGAAACACACACGCTCACACATACATACACGCGCACACACTCAAACACTCACAGACATTCGCTCACACATACATGCACGCACGTTCACACATACACGCACGCACACTCTCTCACACACACGCACGCACAATAACACACACACTCTCTCTGTCTCTCTCCACCCCTCCGTCCCCTCTACACTGAATACAGAACAGAACCTACGTCTGTCCCCGCTTTCTGCGCTCCCCACTCGGGTACACGTCAAGCATCCCTCACCCACCCCTACACCAGCACTTCCTGCCCGGCCCTTGCCCGCCCCCAACTTCCGGTTCGTCCACGCGCGCTCTCTGCCGTTAGTGGGTTCGGCTCTCTCCCAGCCTCGGTCTCGGTGCATACAGGTGCTGGGGCTCAGCGGCCGAGCTTCCTCCTTCAAAACTTTCTTCCTGGGTCTCTGGTCGCCAGCCACACACTCCCAGGGACTTGGGCTTCGCCGCCAACAGGACGGACCGCCGCTCGACGCCCGCGGGGGCGTCTGGGAGTTGTAGTCCGGACCTGCGAGCTGACGCAGTTCGGGGTCGGACCGACGGGCGGGCGCCATTGCGTCTTTGACGTGCGCTCGCTGAGCTGCGAGAACACCCGTCGGGGACAGCTCCCTTCTTCGGTCCCGTCCTTTACAGGCTCGGGAGCCAGAGCCTCCCGGAAGGAGCCGTGCAGTCGTGGGTCCGGACCGGGGCAGGCATCGCGATGTGGGACCCGGTCTAAGGGCAGCGGCCGCGCTGGGGCGCAGGCCATCGGGAGAGCTGTCCCCTCGCGGGTGGAGGGCAGCTGTCGCAGGCGCTTGGGAGCCGGGGACCGGACTCGCTGGGCCTCTCCCCTCCCCATGCGGGGCTGGACCGGTCACGTCCCGCCGAGACACCGGCTGAGGGCGGAGGTGCCGAGCGTCTGGGCGCGTCCCTCAGCCCCCTCTCCCCCTCCCACCCTCATTTCCCCCAGCACGCAGCCCACCCCGCGGGACAACTTCGAGGACAGCATGAGCTCCACGCTCCCCACGGCCTGGCCCCATGTGAGTAGAGGCTTCTTGGAGCTTTTAGTGCGCGGCCCGGGCTGCGGCTGCTGCCAGACATCCGTTCTCGAACACCCTAGAGTTCAGGGAGGAGGTGAAGGACTGCCTCGCTGTCCAAGAGGGCGCTTAGACAGAAAGAAGGAAACGGACAAACCAGTTTCTGAGCTGGGGACCCTGCAGGCCAGGGGGAGGCTTTTCGGTTACATTTATCTAGTGTGGGGGTGTAATGCACGTTTGTGCCACTGCCTGCTGTAGAGGACAGACGGCAGCTGTACGAATCGCTTCTCTCCTCCCAAAATATGGGCCCCGAAAATCAAACTCAGGCTTGGTAGCAAGCGTCTTCACCCACTGGGCTGCCTCGCCAGTTCCTTTCAACTATCTTTTACTATTTTTTTTCCCCCGTTTGGGGATCTGGGGGAGAAACTGACAAGTCTGAGAAGAGAGTAGGCTCGTGTTTAGTTTCCAGCAACCACTTTGAGGAGGTGACAGTGGATTAACAAGAAAAGCGGCGTAGACGGGAACCAGCAGTCCTGTCCCCTGGTTAATGAGAAATGAACAGGTTTCCATAGACTGGAGGTCACACGCGCCCTCCTGAGTAGAGTCAGAGCAATATGCTCAAGAATTCAGACAAAAGAACTTGAGATGAGACCATTAGAATGTTGCTGGCCCGTCGTGGTTAGCCTTCCCACTTCTCTGTCACTGTGGAAAAGGAAGATCCCTGGCTGAACAACATCCTGTGGGTTTTAGGAACCTATGGAGTTTGAAGATGTCTCACTGACATTTACCGAGGAAGAGTGGGCACAGTTGGACCTCCAGCAGAAGGGCCTATACAGGGAAGTCATGCTGGAGAACTACAGTAACATGATTTCAATAGGTAAGGCAGCCTCCACTTTAATAAAAATGTTTGGGCCTTGGGTGGGTGATACACACATGTAATTCCATCCCTCCAGAGGTGGAGGAGGAAGAAGATTGGAAGTTCAGGGCCAGTCTTCTTGACTCTACCACCTCCCTCCTCCTCACTCATTTTTTTGTTTGTTTGTTTTTTAATTTCTAATGTGTAGTGCCACTGAACTGTTTAGGCTTAGACTGGACAGAGCAGAGTGGAAATGTTATGGCAGTGGAGAGCTTGGGAGAAAAGAAAAGGCAGCTTTTCAGTATAACATCGTATGTTTGGCCCAATCTATGTATCAGAGCCCCTGAATACTGGGTAGAGCCTACTTTCAGTGACATTTGCCTGTAATTTTTATGGCACTTTCAGCCTATGAGATGTCACTGTCCAGGAGCTCAGGGATATCATCAAAGATTGTGATTTCTTTATGGTTCTTAGGAATTTTTCTGCCCTCTCTAGTTGCTGCATAGCTGTGGCTCCAAGCTTCATGTCTATCTTTAGGCAGACACAAGAAAAGAAGATAGTCCTGACCAGTTCAGTCTCGGCTGTCATATTTAGCAAAGGAGCAGAAACTTCCCCAGGGTGTCCCCCAATTGAGCAATCTCCCTTTTTCACTTTATGGTTCCTCTGCTGTCTAAGAAACCAAAGAAACCCAACAAAAGGAATGGCCGTGTAGTTGTCCCTGCCCAAGGCTTAAAGTCGTCATATCACAGCACAGGGGGAGGGGGGTAGAGCGCTTCAGCAGGACAGCGTTTCCTCTAAGCAGACTCCCCAAGCCCTGTCTCTTTTCCCTTGAGCAGAACGCCACTTTTCCAAGCCAAATGTGATCTCTCAGTTAGAAGAAGTAGAGGACTTCTGGCCAGTGGGGAGAGAGATTCCTCAGGATACCTTTCCAGGTGAGAGCCAGGCAAGTGGGAGTTGGCGAAAGGGATGGGCCTCCTGATTTCTCTGAGACTAATGTCTTCTCAGTGATAGAGAGCATGAGAACTCAGGGAGCATGTTGTAATTTGTATGTGTTGCTTTCCAATCTGCAGTCGCTTTTCCATGTTGTGGGTGATTAAGCCCAGGGTTTTTCACATGATCAGCATCCCAGACATGCTATCACTGAACTAAGATCTCATCCTCCGTCCTTATTTGGGCCAGGGGTTATAGTATTTGGGGTGTGTGGGCAGAGGTGGTAGTGGTGTTTGTGTTGGAAATTTTGTTGTTTTGGTTTTCTGTTTTGTTTTGAGATAAGGTCTTATATAGCCCAGGCTGGCCTCCGGCCTAATACATAACTGAATTTCTGATCATCACTCTACCTTAAAATTTCTGGGATTACAAACATGTGCAACTATACTGGCTCCTGTTTTTATTTCTCTTCTAGTTTTGTTCTTTTTAACCACTTAGGCATAATGTGTGAATTTAAGCATTTTTAACTTTCTCTTTTGTTGTTAACTATTTTCACTTTGTATGTGGTAGACATATACTGACTCTTGTATTTGTTGGAAACACCATCTTTCCATAGAAGAAATTACTGTGTCATAGTAGAAGCCTCTTCTGTGCTCTCATGCTTTGATCTTTTGTGCTTTTCTTCTGCGGATGCATGCCATAATGCTGTACATTTTACTGTATATTAGTGAACATCAATAAATTTTCATTCCTGTTGTAATTAAAAAAAATAAAATAAAACAATTAGGATGTCTTTGGCAATCTGGTCCTCTGGGTTAATTACCAGCTTACTTGAGTTAGTTGAGAATATCATGCTAGACTATACATTAGATTTGATTAGACTCATATTGTTGCTGTTACTTGTCTTGGTCAATCCTGCCTTGCACAGTTGTTCAGATGAGCCTGTCATCCTGCTACATTCCTTAACATTGGCGTTTTAATTACTTTTCTGCTGCTGTGAGGACAAGGGGAAACATTTGATTGAGGGCTTGCTTACAGTTTCACATGCTGCGTCCATGACCATCACGGTGAGGAGCACAGCAGCAGGTAGGCAGGCAGGCACTGGAGCAGTAGCTGGGAGCTTACATCCTGATCCACAAGCAGGAAGCAAGACAGAGCTCATGATATCTGGGAATGACATGGACCTTTGAAACCTCAAAACCCACCTCCATTAACACATCTCTATCAAGACCACACCGAATCCTTTCCAAACAGGTCACCAACTGGGAGCCACGCATTCAGAGATATTAGCCTGTGGGAGTCATTTTCATTCAAATCACCCAATCTACTCCCCCTGCCCCATAAGCCCATGGTAGTATAATACAAAATGCATTCAGTCCAACTACAAAGCACCCCATAGTCTTTCAAAGTCTTGTGGGCTGGAGATATGGCTCAGTGGTTAGAACATTGGCTGTTCTTGCAGAGGACCTAGGTTCAATCTCCAGCACCCACATGGTTGCTGCCTCACAACCTTCTGTGACTCCAGACTTATGGGATCTGATGCCCTCTGCTTTCCTCTGATGCACTGCACTAACACACACACACACACACACACACACACACTCACAGCCGAACTTAATAATGAATAAAATTTTAAATTAGAATAAAGGAGTTCAAAGTCTCTTAACTGTAACCCCCCTTTAAATGCAAAAGGCTAGTTACATGCTTCCAATGTATAAATGGTATAGAACAGTATATTACCGTTCCAAAAGGGGAACAGTGAGGAAATACTGGACCAAAGCAAGATCAAAACCAAGCACAGCACTTCAAAACCCTGTAATTCCATGTGACTTGGGGCTTGCTAACAGTTTCAGAGGGTTATCCTATGACCGTCATGGTGGGTAGCGTGGCCACAGGCAGGTAGGCATGGTGCTAGAGCAATGGCTGAGAGCTTGCATCTGATCCACAAGCAGGAGGCAGAGCGACAGCTAGCTGCGACATGAGCTTTTGGAGCACCCCCAGTGACTCACCTCCTCTGACAAATCTGCAACTTCTAATCTTTGCCAAACACTTTCACCAACTAGAGACCAAGTATTCAAACCTATGAGGCCATGGTTGTCAGTCTTCTCCAAACCACCACAACCACCGAGCCATCTCTTCAGCCCTTTGTTAGGTTTTTCTTTGCTTTGGACACTGCGTAGTTGCATCATCATATACAAACACGATTCTGGAAGAGTGGATACCTGGCCTGACTTACTAGGAAAAAATGCTAGGTTTTGATGAGCATGGTAGTGGACTCTGCCTTGTCTCACATCACTGTTCATCTGAATGACTAAATATCCATCCAGTACTAGAAATGAATGAAAATCAATAATGCTTCCTCTTTCCGTTGTGGAACCCACCCAGGTGCTCAGTGTGAGTTTTCTCCTTTGAATGGTTAGTGGTAACAGTACATTTAAGAAATGCCTTGCTGTAAGGTTATATTTTAGTATTAATGTTCATAAATGGCTCAGAGATATTCACTGTCTTTGCTGACTTTTGTATTTATGTGTTGGCTATAAAGCACTCTGTGTTACTGGATGCTTCTCTCCTTCCTCCTTTTTCTTCCTCCTCCTCCTTCTCCAGTAGAAGTAATATCAATCAGCCACTGCTTCTGGCACTATTCACCTACCTATCAGATCTCCACTGGTGGCATCTTTGGTGATGACTATTAGCCATAACACAAAGGGACTGGAGTCTCTGACTTAGCACACCCCTTCTCTGGACCCTATTTTAGGACTAGGAGTAGGTAATACAAAAACGTGCAGGGTAAGTTGGCAGAAGACACCTGTCCATATTAGCTGTGATGGCAGTTTGACTTTTCTTGTTGAGGGATGTTGTGACATGGCTTTTAACAGGTCACTCTGGTTGGTTTGTGCAGAAAGAGTGGTCACAGGACAGAGATGGAGAAGGAAGGAGGCTTCAGCAGCATCTAGGGGTGAAACAGTGCCTGCTGGGAGAGTAGTAGCAGGTTTAGGGAGGATTGAGGAGTGTGTTTGACTCAAAGGTAGACTCAGTGGATCTAGGTAAGTAATTAGCTAAACTGGACAAAAAAGCTGCTGAGAATTCCTTGGGTGAAGGAGGCCCTGAAGGGATTTCCTGTGGCTGTTTGTCTGTACTCTGTATGTTTACTGCAAGCATTCATTTGTGGTCATGGAGACTGATCCCAAGGCCTTGTGTATGCTCTAGCACTGGGCTGCGTCCCCAGCCTTGCACTGCAAGAAAACCTTAGTCTGAATTTTTGAAATTAACATATTTTAAAGGTGTAAGCTATTTTAATAAGGAGACTTGGTTTTTCTTTTTCTCTCCAGAATGATATAATGTTGACTAAAACTTTACACTAACCAGGTAACAAACTACCTAATAGCATTCACCTTGAAAGTTCTTTTTAAACTGTGCCATGTCTAAGGAACTTTAGATACACCCAAGGAGGTTTGCTAAGCTAATCAAATGCACTTGCTTGAACTTCAAGTGGTCTGTGTAGGAAATAAAAATGTGAGATTTTAGAATGTCATATATTACTACTAAATGAGATAATTCATCTCCACTAGTCTCCCAACAGTGGTGTGCTATGCCTCTTATTAATGCACAAAATTGAAATTAACTCAAATGCTGGGATTTTTTTTTCCCCCCACAACTTAGCTTGCATGCCTCTCCAGTTTTCCACCATAGCTAGAATGACATCATGGAATGTGGTTGTTGAAGTAATATGAGAAAAGGATAAATTCTAAGACAAATGTCACTCATCCTCAAGAAATCTTTGAATTGAATAAGATCTTGTGAGGGCTTGGGAAAATAAATTAGGTCGTGCTTGCTGGGTGGTGGTGGTGCACACTCAGGAGGCAGAATCAGGTGGATCTCTGTGATTTCAAGCCCACCCTGGTCTACAGAGTGAGTTCCAGGACAAGCAAGGCTATACATAGAGATGCATACTCTATCTCAACCTCCCCACCCCTCCAAAAAAAAAAAAAAAAAAAACAAAACAAGTTTGGACTCATATTTTCAGTTGTCCTTTGGCTATTCAGAAAAGCACTGCTATATATGTTCCTCAAATGGAACACTTGAAAGTTAACTAGTCTTAACAATTAAAAAAGCAATGCTTAAAAGAGATTATGAGCCAGGCATGGTGGCACCTAACTTTAGTCAAATCACTTGGAAGGCAAAAGACACCTGATCTCTGTGAATTACCGTGCAGGCTACCAAGGTAATATTGTAAGACCTGTCAAGAAATTTAAAAAGGAACAAGAGAGAAAGGGACTAACTAGTAAATGAATAACTCATAATCATAGGAGAGCCTCCAAAAATGACTTATTTTTCTTTTGTGTGTATGCTTATTTTGCCTGTGTGTACATCTGTGCACTGTAGGCATGTAATTCCCACAGAGATCAGAAGAGGACATCTGATTCCCTGGGAGTGGAGTTACAGATGGTTTTGAGCCATCATCTGTGTGCTGGGATTGGAACCCAGGTCCTGGAAAAGCAGCCCTGGCTGTTAACTGCTGAGCCACCTCTCCCCCGAATTTGATATATGTTGTCAACTTAGGAAGTGAAGCAGGAGCTGGGCAGTGCGGGCATTCACCTTTAATCATAGCACTTGGGAGGCAGAGGCAGAGGCAGGTAGATCTAAGTGAGTTTGAGGCCAGTCTGGTCTGCAAAGCAAATTCCATGACAGCCAGAACTGTTATACAGACAAACCCTATCTCAAAAACCAGAAAGAAAAAAAAATTAAAAAATGAAGCAGGAAGTTGTAGGGAGTATGGTTTTTCCTTCCGCTGCCAGTCTTGTCCCACCGCACCAGCCCCAATTAACACACTGAGACTCTGTATTTGATATCATTCTGTTGGCCCGTTACTAGTTTCTTATGGGCTAGCTCTGTCTTAATTATTAACCCATTTCCATGTATTTCCACGTGGTTTCACCTACCGGGGACTGGGGCAGGCGTCTGGTTTCCTGGTCTTTCCTTGTTGACCCCTCCTTACTATTTCCTCCTTCCTCCTTGTCTCCTAGTCCCGCCTATCTTCCTTTCCTATTGGCCAACAGTGCTTTCTTCATTAACCAGTATGAGAAACATATTTACAGAATGGCATCTCCTATCAGGAAGTGAACCTGATGAATATGATTGTGGCAACACTTTCAAACAGTAAACCGGTTTATACATATATTTGAATTGTCATTACAAATGTCTTCTCTTTTGTTTGAGAAAGAAGCAGATACTGCTCAATTTAATTCTTTGTATGCCTAAAAGGATGTCCACATGCTAGAACAAGCATATCGGGAGAATGAAGGAAATAATTACATGAAACTTTAGAGTACATATGTAGAAAATGAAGGAATTTCACTTACACAGAACTCTGAGAACACAGAACTCTGAGAGTTCAGAGCCTTACAGGTTTGTTTCAGGGTCTAGAATCTAGAATGACTATAAATTTTGGTTAGAACCTAGTACAGTGGTGTGTTTATATGGTTGGTTTTTGTTCAAGAACACATTTTCTTTTAACTCATGTGTTTGTGTTCTGGCATCTTTGTATAGTGTGTGGGGATGTTCAAATAAACAATGTGCAGTAAATGTGCTTAGTATGAGAAAGCCCAATTTCATCTCACCGTGACCTCCTTAACTATTAGAAGGCTAAAACGATATCAATCTATAAAGACATGGATGAGAGTCTTTGTGTGAATCTTTCAGTCTCTGAGAACTCACTCTAAGAGAAGAAATCTCAGAAATATGTTTGGAGCAGGAACAGCTTCTGACCTAAGTTAGTCTTGCCTTAAGAAAACTCCCACTAGACACCCTCCTCAGAAAAACATAACAATTTTGTGTTTGGAAATTTTCTTAGCCCACACACTAGCATCTGAGAACTCTGAAATCATGAGGATGTGCCTGGTGTAGAAACTGTTCACATGTAGCTCTCTGATTTGTCTTCGCAGTCTTACCATACATTCTGAAGAATGTAATCACTAATAGGAAACCACTGAGTGTTAAAGAACTTACTGATGGCCATCCCTGGAAGCTTCAGTAGGAGTCCTCATTGTGTTCTGGATCAGAGGACTCATATGGGCAAAGACTGTTTGGATGTATTCTGTGGGGGAATCATCAGCTTTAACCTCGACATTATCTGAGAATGGAAAAAGCATTCAAACTGGAGAAAGGATTACGGTGCTTAAGAAAGAGGAAATGTCAAAGGTCATAAAAACACAAACTGTATACAATTTGAAGAGTACAAATTTACAGCTGTAGTAAAGCAATTTCTAACTTCTCTATTCCTGTTATCTGACCTAAATATTAAATGATATGAATGAGAGCAATAATCATTACTACAGTCCTATCCATTTCAGTTTATTAGTAATGTGATTTACTAAGTAATGGAGCTTACTAAGGTAATACAGAGTGAATAACTATCTGAAGAAATCACAAAAACCAAGGGTATATCTTCAAAGAGAATTTCAGTGTGAGTCCAAGCTTTGAGGGAGTAAAGGGAAATTTTGAGGCAAAGAGTATTAAAAGACCTGAGGGTTCAGAGTCTTATTGGCTTGTTTGAGAGTCCAGAATCCAGAGTGAACATGTATTTGGCTAGATCCTAGGTCAGTAGTGTGCGTTCATGCTTTTCTGATTTTTGTTTAAGAACACATTTTTTTTTCTGGGACTTTTGCATACCATCTGTCTGTCAATCTCAAATATGTATATCATAATTCTCTCTAGCATTTACACTTATAATTTAGGGTAACTGGAAAGTCTGGAATACATTTCAAAGACCAATGAACAAGCATTGAAGCAAACATTTATGGGGGGTGATGAGGAGATATCCTCTGAAAAAGTTAAAAATAAATAAAATATTTTTTTTGAAGCAAAAAACAAATAGCTAGGCCTGGTGTTGTTGGCCTATAATCCAAGCTAATTGAGGATTTGAGACAGAAGCATGGGTTCAAGGCCAGTCTGGGTAATTTAGTGAGCACCTGTCCTCAAATAAAAAGCAAAAAGGAAAGGGAAGATGTAGCTTTGTTGGCAAAGTATTTACCCAACATGCACAAGGTGTTGGGTTGAATCCCAAGCACCACATAAAACAGGAATGATGGTGGATTCCTGGAGTCACTGAACTAGGGAGGTAAGTAGAACATCCAATTTTTTTTTTTAGGAGGGGGTCCAGACAGTGTTCTCTGTATAGTTTTGGAGCTTCTCCTGGCACTCACTCTGTAGACTAGGGTGACCTCGAACTCCCGGAGATCCACCTGCCCCTGCCTCCCAAGTGCTGGGATTAAAGGAATGCATCACCACTGCCTGGCTAGAACATCCAAATTTTAGTCTTCTATTACAAGAAGTTTAAGACCAGCCTGAGTGGCTGCCCTGTCTCCAAAGAGAATGTGAGTCCTCTTTGCTGTAGCTCAGTAGTTGAGCACTCCTTTGGTGTGGGCTAGGCCCCAGACAGAGAAGGAAAAAATCAAACATGCAAAATGCAAACAACTGATGTACAAAATAAAACATGAGTTAAAACTCTGTACAGGAAGGGAGGGAATCTATGCAGATACTCTGCAATGTGTATAACTTAACAATAGTACTTTGTAAGAATGAGCCAGCTCCTCACATTCTGAATAAAACAGTATTTGTGCTCTTTGAAACATGTATATGGAACTAGGTCTCAAGTATCCCAGGTTGGCCAGAACTTGCTATGTAGCCAAGCTTGACCTTGAACTTCCAATCTTTCTGCCTTTATTTCCTACATGCTTGGGTTACAGGTGTGCATTGCATTGCCTGGTTTTAATGTATTGCTGAGGATTTGAACTCTGCGCTTCCAGAATGCTGTGGAATTTTCATTTTTCTTTTCCTTTCCAGAATGCTGTGGAATATCCATTTTTCTTTTCCTTTTTTAAGATTTGTTATGTACACAGTGCTCTATCTCCATGTGTCCCTGCAGGCCAGAAGAGAGCACCAGATCTCATTATAGATAGTTGTCAGCTACCGTTGGGTTGCTGGGAATTGAACTCAGGGCCTCTGGAAGACCAACCAGTGATCTTAGCCTCTGAGCCATCTCTCCATTCCCAGCTAGGTAATTTTCTATCAGCTAAGCTACATACCCAGCCCTGTTGCTATTTATTTATTTATTTATTTATTTATTTATTTATTTATTACATTAATCTGCCCTTGTCACTCTGATTGGCCTTGAACTGGATACGTAGATTTAGCTAGAACCTTAGCAGGGATCCCCTCTTGCCCCTGGCTCCCAAGTATAGCAATTATAGGAGTGTGCCACCCTGCCTAGCTTTAGCTCTGGTTTTGACTTTGACTTATAGGATCTTCTGGGCCTTCTCTGGATCCTGGAATAAAGTCCTTTCCTGATGAGAATCCCTTGATGAAGATCAAGGTTGTTGAGGTCCTTACACTGAACAAGGATGTAGCTGGTCCCCGGAATGCCCTTATTCAGTCCCTCTATACTGAAAGTGGAGAAGACCTGAGTCCAGGTAACCTCAAGCCAGTTCAACAACCGAGCAAGCATTTGACTGACAGTGAAGTCGCTCACCAGAAGTTCCGCCATTTCCACTATGAAGAGTCAGATGATCCCCAGGAAGCTGTGTCTCAGCTTCGTGAGCTGTGTCAACAGTGGCTGCAGCCCAACATACATTCAAAGAAAAGGATCCTGGAGTTGCTGGTGTTGGAGCAGTTCCTATGTGCACTGCCTGAGAAGTTGCGGGCGTGGGTAGAATCACAGCACCCAGAGGATTGCCAGGCAGCTGTGGCCCTGGTGGAGAATGTAACCTCGGTGTCTAAGGAAGCTGGTGAGTGCCATGGGAGGGTGGGGTGAGAAGCTCTGTGAAGGCTTTGTGGAGAAATGAGGAGTGCGGGAGGGTTGGTCCCACTGCAGCCCACAAACTGCTGCGTCTTCCACATATTACCAGGTCAGAGCTAATGGAAACCTAGTGGTTGGTACCCAGCCCTGTTCTCTCAATGGAAACCTTCCATGGGTTTCAGTGGAAGCTCACAGATGCAGTGCTCTGTTTTATTTTGTTTTTTTCCATTCTCTTGGGATTCCCTGACACAGAGCCAGCCTTCCAGTTCTTTGTAGGGGCTATGAATAAAGTTGTAACTAAGCAGGACTCAAGTTCCTTGAGCCTGTGGTCCTGCAGAACAGATGTGATACGAAAAGTGATTACACACGTGACAGTACTAAGGCGGTAGAATGGTCAGGATACTGGTGGAGTTTATGGATGCTGTTTTTGTCGCTGATACCTGTTATGTCTAGATGGTGACGAAAGGCAGGATGGGTGTGCCAATAGGCCATAAGGCAAGAGGTCTGGGTAGCCTGTAGAAGTTGAGAAGGCAAAGAATGGGCTCTTCCCTACGTCTGAAAGAGCATAGCCCTGTTAAGGTCTTGATTTGGGGCAAGTGAGGCTGGAACCAGAGCTCTGGTCTCTGGACCCTTAATATATTTTGTCGGACCTAATGGCATAGGCTTATTATCCAGGATACTCAAGAGGACACAAGTCACCAGTTCAAGGCCTGCCTGGGCTACAAGTGAGTTCAAATGTGAGCAGTTTATTACAGCTCTGCCTCAAAATAGAACATGGTTGGAGCTATCATTACAAGTGGGACACTACCTAGGCTGCACAGCATTCTTGGTTGAATGCTCAGAATTTGGGAGTCAGGTGCAGCTAATGACAGTTAACTGGGTGTATAACTTTCCTCAGAAGCTACGTTTAAAATCCTGTTCGTGATCATGCATGCCTGTAACCACGATATTAGAGTCGGTGGAGACAGGAAGGTCACTAGGGTTTGATGGCCTCCAACCTGGCTACAAGTTCAATGAGAGATTGTGACTCTACAGAATACAGTGAAGAGGGATGGAGCAGGACACCAGACGTCCTCATCTGACCTCAGCATACACCCAAACACACATACACCCAAATGCACAACATGTATACCTCATCTACAAACACCAAAAAAGCAGTAGTGCTTATGAGATGAAATTGCGTTTACCCTATGTTTAACATGTCACAGACTGATGACCCTGACCTTTCACAGACCCTGAGAAAACTATCTGTGGTCAGTGGACTAGTTGGGATTCTTTGATGTCACTCACAAAACCTAAAAAGTGGCTCCAAGAAGAATGAAAGTTACTGGAAGAGTTCCAGGATGTCCTGACTCCAGGAATGGAACGTCTATGCCTAAGAGCTTCAGTGAGCACTCAGCTTATCTCAGTTGGCTGCATTCAGCTGGCTTCATTAAGGCTTCCAAACACAAGATTTCTCTTCCCTAAATGTTCCAGCAAAGTCTATAATTGTTCTGAAAGCCTGTGGTCTCCGGTATCCACCAGAGTCCATTTACAATGGTGACGTGGTAGCATGGTAGACCAGCCTGAGTCACATCATCTGTCCCATGCTAGCTAGAACAGAATCAGCATTGTGAAAGCCCGTGGAGCATGTGGAGGCACAGGAGGAAGGCCAGACCTTAAGGAGTCCTTGGGAGAGCTGTCAGTACTGGCCAGGAACATTGAAGGTGACAAGCACAAAATGGGTACACACCCTGTGACCAAAGAAAGCCTTCTCCCAGGCAGCAGAAGGGAAGGGGGTCCCCGTGCACAAGATAAGGGCTTGCAGAATAGAAACTGACTTTCCCACTAAGAAGAAAGTATGGGAGCTCATTGCCTTGGAAGCTAGAGCTTGAAACTGATGCTGGAGGGCGAAGGTGACAAAAGTTGTCAGTATTGGAAACCCCAGTCCCTCGGTGGTCCATGCAGGGTGTAGGTATTAGTTACCCATTGTGAAGAGGTCAAGGTAGAATGTCAAGGGACGTGGATATGCACAGCTCGGGGTGCAGAGACTGGCAGATCTGCCTGCTTGAGGGCTACCACCCCATTGAGCCCTTCATGTGACGTCTTCTGCAGCTCTGCCTGCCTGTCATAAGGAGGTCACTGATGGACTGAAAAGAAAAGCAAGGACATGGCCACCTTACCAGTTACTGTACCACCTGAGGTAAGTGAAAACCGTTTGTTCCTTTGGTCATAAGGGGCCCAACCCTAAGATGCCCCTTCTACACTGAGCCTTCCTGAGGCTTCACACAAGACAGGCAATTTTAACCTTCCGAGTTCTTGGGGCTGAGTGGAGTTCTGCAACAACCAAAGTGTGAAGGGCAGCCCTGCCTCCTGTCATTGTGACCTGGCCATAGAGAAAGGAAAAGGCAGGAGTAAGTGGACCAAGGCTGATGAACATGAGACCCAGAGCAACCACAGGTGGCCTGTATCAGCCACATTGTACCCGGTTAGAATGAGAGAGCTCTTGTCCTTCAGAAACGCTCAGCTGGGGCTTAGCACAGCTGAGATCTATCTCTGAACAAAGTAGGCGATGTGCATGTAGCAAGATTAGCCTGCTGGCTGTAGGATATGGTGTGTAAGTGCATTGGCCAGTGCTGCTTGCCCTGTAAGTGGTTTACATTGGCCCAGGCATATGATTGAAATTGTTGACTCATGTAATGAGCAGTCTAGAGTAGGCTTCCAGTAAGGGTGCTGCCTGGGAATGGGAAGAAACCGATGGATTAATCCCAGACTTGCTGCTCCGAATTCTGTTTCTGCTAAGGCAGGCTCTCCTCAATATCTCCCAAATCCAGGCAAGTTGGTAAACTGGGAGAGTCTTCTTTTAAGAATCTTTAGGGGTTCATAAAAACTACAATAGCATAGATGAATGTTCCACATAGGTCAGACCTGTTGGCTAAGGTAGATCTCTTTTGGGCTCAAAAAGTTGTCGTCTCTGAGCAAACCACCAAAGCAGTGGAGGCCTTCTCTGGTATAATGTCCCAGTGGCCTGGGACTTCTGCCCCCATTGCCTGGTCTTCTGCCCCCATTGATAAACACCAGACTTTTATGACATTACAGGAGCCAGTGACCTTCCAGGATGTGGCTGTGGACTTCAGTCAGGATGAATGGCGGCTACTAAACCCGATGCAGAAGACTGCGTATCATGATGTGATGCTGGAGACCTTGGGCAACTTGGTCTCTGTGGGTAAGATCATGCCTACATTTAGAATGCCACAGGGTCCCTCAGGTCTCGTTGCTCTACCCATTGTCAGAGTAGAGGGTCAGGGTCTCTTACTCTGTCTAGGACCTTTACCTAGAACTGTGTGTGACCCTGTGTGGGTAGGAACCTTGAACACAGAGGCATCCTCAGGCTGGGTTTCCTGGGGGATGAGAACGCTCCTTGCCCTAACCCAACGTCTTGGTCACCAATTCAATTGTCCCTGGTTTTGCTGCTAAACTGTGTGTCAGTCATTCCGTAGACTGAATGACTATTTGAGGAGAGGATGTAATCTCATTTTTTAATACCATTTGTTAGACTGTCATTCTGGCACGTTTAATGACAGTATGCTTGTATTTTGGTTTCTTTCAGGGTGGGAACAAACATCGGGAAAACAAGAGTTAACTCCAGAATTTCCCAGTTTTGTGGTAAAACCAGTTCACGATCCAAAACCAAAAGATTTCTCAAGTTTTGATACAAGTATGTCACGAGATGAGGTCCAAGGAATCCATATCATAAAATCAAGTCAGGGGAAGACTGTACAGAAAACAGGCCTCCCTCAGGAGCTCTGTGAAAGCTCCACATCTCAGGGGCAAAGTAAGCTGCACACAAGCCCGGGCTCACTCGATGCACTTCTTCCTAGAAAGCACCTGAATGTAAAAATTAACCAGAGGGGCTTTGGAAAGAGGAAAGCCAAGGAAAAAAACATTCCCATTACACGAGATTCACCCAGAAGAAGTAAGCAGAAGGGCTATGAGGGGCGGCAAGTCAGAGATGGCAGCAATTCCAGGATGCATGGTTCTTCTATGCAAAACCACTGGCAGGGCTCTGAGCAGAGTCAAGCTGGGGACAGCAAAGATCCCATTACACTTCTAGCACCTGCAAAGCTTTACCAAAAAGCCACTGGCTCTGACGGGGGTAGCGTCGGGGACAATAGCCATGCCACGGCACCTGATGTAAATATAAAAATTCACAAGATAGTCACCAGGCAGGATAAAATTGGGGAAAGCAATTCCATGGCACAAGGTTCATCCATAGAAAATCATCAGATGGGGTCTGAGGCTGAAAGAGCCAAGGACAGAAACAGTTCCTTGGCACAGGCTTCACCTGTAAGAATTATCCAGAAAGGCTGTGAAGGGGGGAAAGTCTGGGGAATGGGGAATTCCTTCAAACATGTAAGAACTAACCAGAAGGGTTCTAACAGTGGAAGAATTGGGGAAATTAGTACTTCCTTAAAACACACTCCCCATATAAAAATTCGCCTGAAGCCCTCTGAAAGAGGGAAAGGCAGGGAAATCAACACTTCCATTAAATACAGTCCGCATGTGAAAGCTTACCAGAGGGTTTCTGAAGGGGGCACTGCAAGGAAAGCCAACAATTGCAACAAAGCTGCCAGCCAGCAAGCTCAGCAGATATTTTTTATAAAAATCCACAAGGGGAGCCAAGTTTGCCGCTGCAGTGAATGTGGTAAACTATTCCAGAATGCTAAGTATTTCTCTGTCCATAAGAAGATCCACACGGGAGAAAAGCCTTACACATGCATGGCCTGTGGGAAAGCATTTGTTCAGAGCTCCTCCCTCACTCAGCATTACAGACTCCATAGTGGAGAGAGGCCATTTGAGTGTTCAGAGTGTGGAAGGGCCTTCAATGACCGTTCAGCCATCTCTCAGCACCTGAGAACTCATACTGGGGATAAGCCTTACCATTGTCAGCACTGTGGAAAAGCCTTCCGCCAGAGCTCACACCTCACCAGGCATCAGAGAACTCACACTGGGGAGCGCCCATATGTGTGCACCAAGTGTGGGAAGGCTTTCACACAGAGTTCACACCTTGTTGGGCATCAGAAAACACATGGGATAAAGTTCAAGAAACAGGTCAAATCTCAGTCCTAGTGCCTTTCAAACCACTGCCTTTTCAGCCTTGAGATGCACTCCGCAGACATTGAGTAAGGAAGAGTCCCACACCTGAAGGGCAGCTCAGGACACCACCCAGCAAGCATGAGTGAAACTATCAGGGAGTTCTTAATTGCTTCATTTAGTCATTAAAATATGAAACTTGAAAGCGTTCCTAAGTTAAAAAGCCAATTACCAAAAACTGCACTAATAATTATATGCAAGGCCATGTGTGAGTGACAAAGCCCAAAAGAATGTGTAGATAAATAAACTAATTGTTATGAAATTTGTGTTTCTTGCTGTAATGGTTATTCTTGGTTGTGAACTTGATTACATCTGGAATTAACTAAAGCACAAGCAGCTGGGTACATCTGTGAAGAATATTTTCTTAAATCTTTTTGGGGTGGAGAGATCCATCTACTTTTAATCTGGACCAGATCTACTACTGGCAGCCTATGTAAAGAACATAGAAGAAGGAAATTTGCTCTCCTTTGTTCATTTTTCATTGGCACTAGAGATTCTGGGGTTTTCACAAGGCTGACTAGGCATCCAGCCTTGTGAACTGAACAACTAATGGATTCTTGGACCTTCTATTGGTAGACAGCATTTTTGGACTAACTGGACCACAGCCTGTAAGTCATTTTAATAAATCCCTGAGTATTAAGAGAAAACAAAGCAAAACATTCAGATCTGTTACTCTAGAGAACCCTAATAAACCTGCTTAACTAAGAATATTTTGATCTGATGTTTAAATGAGCAACATTAAAACAAAGTCTTGCCAAACAGTTCTACCTGCTCTATGCAAGGCTGGAGTCCTCGGGCCCCAGGTTCCAGGTGAGTTGGGCAAACAGACCATTTCTTTATTTAGGCCACTGTGATGGAATGGTTCATTGTACAGATGGCAGGAAATCTAGAACCATTGAAGGCCCAGAAGTCCCTAGTGAATCCAGATGTACATGGGAATTTCCTCCAGTATTTACAAGGGAGACAAGTTGTCCCAGCTAATTGCCCATTGCTAAGTTAAACAACACCCTGGCAACATCAGGGCACGTGATTGCTGCTCTCTTCCAAGCTTGATTTTTAAAAAAAAATTCCAGGTTAGAAGAATAAAACAACTAGCAATATGGCTCACCTGGTAAAGGCGCCCATCACCCAGTCACCTGACCTGAATTTAATGTCTATTACCCACGTGGTGGAGAGAGAGAACTGGTTCCTGCAAGTTGTCCTCTGTATGCCATGGTGTGCAGTCACACTAAATAAAACTATACCAACTCTTCGGGGGTTGGAGAGATGGCTCAGAGTTTTTGTTCTTGTGTAGACTGGTTCCTAGTATCTGCCTTTGGAGATTCAATTCACCTATAACTCCATCTCCAGGGCAATCCAGCAACTTAGCCCCTGCACATGTACTTACCCATACAGGCACACATAATTAAAATAGATTTATTTTTATTTTCCAGTGAATATTTGAGCAACACAAATTGGACTTGCTTTTATTTGTTTTTTTGTGTGTGTGTGTGGTGGGGGGGAGTTTCTTGAGGGTGGGAGACAGACCTGAAAAGTGGATGTGATCAGGATACATTATGTGAAATTTCCAAATAATAAAAAATACTATGTTGGAAAAAGAAACTCCAAATCACATACAGCTCAGTTCATCCCTTTCTTCATGGCTCCACATTGCTCTTCTAAGTTCTTTATAACATATGCAGACATCTTAGAGCTGGGGTTGTGGCCCAGTGGGTAAGCATGTGCTTTGCACATAGGAAGCTGAGTTCAATTACAGCACATGTGTTCATGCACACACGCACGCGCGCGCGCGCGTGCGCGCGCACACACACACACACACACATACACACCATATAAATGTATGCAGGCCCTGTGCTTGTATCAGTCTCTGTGAGCTTATATGGCCTTTACTTATTCAGTTCATTCAGAGGATCTTGTTCTCCAGGAGTCCTCCTTTCTCTCGGACTCTTACAATATTATTATCTACTCTTCCACAGGATTTCTTGAGCTCTAAGGGGAGGGATTTGATGGAGAATTCCAGTTTAGACTCTCAGTATAATGTGTGCATGCGAGTCCATCTTTTTCCATCCACCACTGGAGGAAGCCTCTCTGATGACTGAATAAGGCACTGAACTATGAGTATGGCAGAATATCATGACGAGTTATTTTATTTTTTTAGATCCATAGTGTTTGATTTTTATCTTAGGACTCTGGTCTATCTAGTCTTTGGTTCTTGGTTTGCCAAGCAGGGTCATCAGGTTCAGGTATGGGTTCCTTCTCATGGAATGGTCTGTAAGTCAAATCAGACAAGGCTGGAGTCCTCAGGCTCCAGGTTCCAGGTGAGATGATGGTTTGACTGTTATAAGAATTTGGAGGAAATGTCATTCACAGATTCTCATGTGTGTTGTATGTTATTTTGGGTATATGGGATGCATCAAGGAAAGACTAAAGCCAGAGAGATGGCTGAGCTTGTGAAGACATCACTGCCAAGGACTATAACCTGAGTTCCATTGCTGGGACTTACACAGTGGAAGGAAAAAAAAACTGCCTCCCCAAGCTTTTCTTTGGCCAGTACATACATTGTAGGTGTACACACACACACACACACACACACACACACACACACACACACACACACACACACACAAATAAACCAATGATTCAATAAATAATTTTAAAATTAAAAAGATTGACAAAGGATGCTTCCTGTCAATATTATTGTGCTGGAAGCTAGACTCATCAGAAAGGAGGGAGCCCTAAGTGAGAAAATGCCTCCATAAGACACAACTGTAGGGCATTCTCTTAATTAGTGATTGATAGGGGAGGGCCCAGCCCATTTTGGTTTGTTCCCTCCCTAGGCTGGTGGTCTTGGGTTCTACATAAACTCAGGCTGAGTAAGCCAAGAGAAGGAAGCCAGTAAGCAGCTCCTGCCTCCAGGACCCTGCCCTATTTTGTCATGTCTTGACTTCCTCCAATGATAGACAATGATCTCGTGTAGTGTAAACTAAATAAACCAACTCTTTCCTCCACAACTGGTCAAACTGTTTCATTGCAGCAATAGAAACCCTAAGTGAGACAGTTATAGTCAAGAAAGATGGACAGCAACAAAAAAAAAAAAAAAAAAAAAAGAAAGAAAGAAAAGAAAGAAAGAAAGAAAAAACCATTCCGTGTGCAATAGGACAGTGTTTTACAGGAAAGATTTGATTCAGGTGGGAACGGTAAGTAGACAATGATGGGGATACTGAAAACAAAACAAACCCCACAAAACTGGATGCCAATGAGGCAGCTCTTTGACCATCAGATACTTCAGATAATTTTTTTAAAAAATGTGTGAGGTGTATATTTAAAAGTTTACTTGTTGAAATCCTAGAGTCCAGTTGCTGAGAGGGAGGAGCAATAATACGAGCAAAGGGGTCAAGACCGTGTTGGAAAGACTCACAGAAACAGCTGACCTGGGCCAGTGGAAGCTCACTGACAGCTGGGAACATGCGTAAGACTGAACTAGGCCCTCTGAATATGGGTGTCAGTTGGGGGACTTGGGCAATCCATAGGGCCACTAGCAGTGGGACCAGTTTTTATCCCTAGTACATGAACTGGGCTTTTGGAGCCCATTCCCCATGGAAGGATACCTTGCTCAGTCGAGATACATGAGGGAGGGCTTTGGTCCTGCCCCAAAGATGTGGCAGACTTTGGTGATTGCCATGGAAGGCCTCACCCCCTCTGAGGAGTAGATGAGGGGTGGGGTAGGGATGTTGTGGGAGGACTGGGATGAAGGGAGGGGGAGGAAACTGGGATTGATACGTAAAATAACACTGGTTAAAAAAAAAAACCAAAAACTTACCCATTGCCATGGAAGGAGTCATATCACTCTGCCCCTTGACTCTCAGAAAACACTCTGCTGCTACTAAGTCTCTGTGGATTCCCCTAGTCCGGTGACTTTGTTAAAGTGGAATCATATTATGTCACCTTTTGTATGTGGCTACTTTCAGTTCATAGAATATTTATGTGAGTCAGACATATTTTGACACATACAAATGTTTAAAAACTGTTTCATCTCCTTCTATGGGCTATGATGAATAAAGATCCTATTAGCCCACATATGCAAGTTTTAATTAAATATCCATTGATGTTATCTGAATGTTTCTGCCCCCTCAAAATGCATGTGTTGTTATTTAATCCCCAGCTTAATGATGACATGTGTTGTAAGAAATGCACCATTTGATAATTTCAAGGCTATGTGAATATGTTAGTGTGTCAAAAAAAGTATGGGTTATGCAATATGGCCATTGGATGTGATAAAAGACACAGTGTGTATTTGGCTTCTGCTGGTGTAATACAGTAAGCTGCTACATATAAACTTCTTATACAAATGGGAATCTTCATTCAAATCATAATGAAAGTACAGTAAATATAAAAGCTAACAAAATAGTCACTTGTTATCATAATCAAATATTAACTGTCATATACATGATGCATAATTGTACATTTTATGCACCTGTTAGTACAGTAGGTTTTGTGCCAACATCACCCAAACACATGAATCATCCTAGCCATGTTGGGGTGATTAGGATACCACTAGATTACTAGAGTAATATTTCAATATCTCTAAATCTCATGCTAATACTGCTGTGACTTCAGTGTGTCCTTCCCAAGAAATCATCATATAGTACAGGATAATTACCCTTATAAAAGAGAAGATGAATTATAACATGACTTTACCTGATGGGGACACACCCAGAAAGTGTCATCTAGAAGCAAATGGGTTCTCAGCAAATATAGAAACTGCCATTAACTTGTATGTACACGCACGCATGCACGCGCACACACACACACACACACACACACACACACACACACACACACACAGAGCAATAGTAATTAAAGAAGTCATAAATTTGGGAGAGGGATATGGGGAGGATGAGGAGAAATGGAAATGTACTCACATATGAACTACCCCATTTTTTTTTAAAGGAAACTTCTTAAGTGACAAAAAAAGTTTATGTCCTCAGCAGAGGCTAACAGGTTAAGCATGTATCATGATGAAGTTGGATGTGAGATGCACCAATTTTCTCTGTTAAGTGCTGTGGTGGGGAATCCTCCTCATTGAGCACATGATGTAATGGATGTTCAGCTATGCCCACCAAAAGTGTGGCTTCTTAATCTATCACAGTGTTAGAATCTGTTTTTATTTTTAATTATGGTTAAGATTTATATATATGTGTGTGTATGTATGTATGTAATTATATATGTATGTGCTTCGCACATGCATGTAAGAAAGTGCCTCACAAGCATGCCTGATGCCTGCAAAGTCTAGTAGGGGCATTAATTTTTTTGAACTGGAGTTATGAGTTGTTGTTGATGCTGGGAACTAAGCCTTGGGCCTCTGTAAGAGTAGCAAGTGCTCTTAACTACCAAGCCATTTCTCTGGCCTCTGGATCTGTCTTCTTTAGGACAGTCAGTTACTTACGTCATAATTTGGCAATTTTCAAAGGACAATTATATCCCTGGTTTTGTTCAGGGAACTTATAATTTCATATTTAATGGGTGCAATAATATATGTCTAAAAGTAAACACTGGACAATTATTTAGTAAAGATAGCCCCATCTACCTGATATAGTTTCTTCTGAGGAGAGGTTCAGAAAATGTTGTACTACGTACGTTACGCAGAAAAAATTTCAAGGTCGGAAACATCACGAAAGTCTCTTGTTTTCCTGAAGGTGTTTCTTAAGATTGTTTGGCTCATAAGAATATTCTGGTTGTATTTGTTGTTATGCTGCAGCTCTCCCTCCCTCTGCTCACACCCTCTTTGCCCTCTCAAATCCCATACCCCCCACTCCACAGGGAGGGTGATGCCCTCCAGGAGGGATCATCAAAATCTGTCAAGTCATTTGGAGTAGGGTCTAGGCCCTCTCTCCTGCCTCTAGGCTAACGGAGTATCCCTCCATGGAGAACGTGCTTCCAAAGCCCTTGTATGCCCCAGGGGATACATCCTGCTTCCACTGTCAGAGGTCCCTTAGACTGCCCAGGCCTTCTAACTGAGACCCATGTTCAGGGGGTCTGAGTTGGTGCAAGGCTGGATTCCCAGCTATCAGTCTGGGGTCCATGAGCTCCCCTTTGTCCAGGTCAGCTGTCTGTGGGTTTCTGTAGCCTGGTCTTGACCCCTTTTCTCAACTGTGCTCTTAACCTTCCTTACTCCCTACCCAGTAAACTTTATTTTCTTTCTTCTTAAGAAAAGCAAAATCAAAGACAAAAGCCAAAGGAGAAAAAAAGTCACTGAAAATTATGTGTGATCTGTGTTGGCCAGCTATTCCTGATTTTAAAGCCTGTCCTCCATATACAAGTGGTACAAAGTGTCATTCCGTTTAAAAAAATGAATCACACTTCTCCTGGCAACTTTCAGTTGCAAATAGCTTCTTGTTTAGGGGTGGAAATATAACAAATTTCATCAAATGTAAAATGAAACAGCATGAAAAAGAAGGAATGAGATTGTTAAGGAAAGAATAAAATGAAGGAAGGGATAATCTTTTGGATCATGTGGAAGTAATTAGATTTTGACAGGAAAGGGGTGTGGGGGGATACAGGCTATTCTGTACCCAGGAGTAAATACTCTGCAATCCTATTAAAATATATTCAAGTCTTGATAGGTCTCCTTTGCTTCGGCATGAGTGATTTTCATCTCAACTCTAGGGCTCCAAGGCAGGCAAGATAAAATAGCAATAATTTTTTTACATAATTAAATAAATACAACGCATATTTACATAGTTAAACAAGTTTAACTCATCTTTAATAGTTAAACAAATGCAGCACATCTTTGTTTAGTTAAACAAATATTCTGCAACAGGTCACTTCACTCAAGATGATTTTTTAAGTTTTATCTATTCACCTGCAAGTTTCCTGATGCCATTTTCTTTAAAACTGCTGATACTAATCCATTATGTAAATGTATTGCATGTTCTTTATCCATTCTACAGTTGGGAGCCATCTAGGTCATTTCTAGATTCTGGTTATTATGAATAAAGTTACTATGAGCATAGCTGATCAAGTGTATTTGTGGGAGAATGGAGCATGCTATAGGTACATCTTGGGGTAGATCCATTACCAATTTTTAAAGAATCGCAACACTAATTTCCACAGTGGCTGTGCAAGTTTGCATTCTCACCAGCAATGGAGGAGTGTTCATCTTACTCCACATCCTTACCAATATGAGCTGTGTTATTGAACTTATCCATTCTGACAGGTATAAGATGGAATCTCAAAGTAGTATTTCAAAGATGGTTTAAGGATGTTTAAGATTTTTGAAAGTGCTTCTTAGCCATTTGAATTTCCTCTATTGAGAGTTCTTTGATTAGAACTATACCTCATTTTTAATTAGATTATTAGTTTATTCACAATTAGTTTCTTGAGATATTTATATATCTTGTATATTAGCCCTATATCAGATGTGGAGTTGGTGAAAAATTTTTCCATACTGCAGGATGGCATTTTGTCCTATTGCCAGTGTCCTTTGCCTTACAGAAGCTTTTCAGTTTAATGAGGTTCCATTTATTAACTGTTGACCATAGTGCTTACACTATATGTGTTCTGTTCAGGAAGTTGTTCCAGTATCAATGCATTTAATGCTAATCCCCAATTTTTTGTGATATCAGGTTCATTGTTTCTGATTTTATGTTGAGGTCTTTGATCCCCAAACACTTGAGTTTTATAATCAGTTGTTGTAACACATACCTATCAGATTTGCTGAAGGAGGCAGAGAGAAGATGCTCAATACTTTCAAACTAGAGTCAGCATTCTACAATAGATTAAAGAATATGCCATTATATAAGCAAAGGCAGATAAGTACTGCTCATGTCAAACTTGAAGGAAGATTTCTTTTACTACAGCAGGATAAAAATATGCTGGAACTAGCCTTGATATTGCTGATGAGAACATAGGGGCAAACTATGGGAAAGCATATTTCTAGAAATAGAAATACACTTACTGCCCATAGCATTGGAGCTTTGTAGTAGGTCGAAAAGATAACCACAATAGAAGAGAATGAGTAAAAGATGACAAATACGCACACCAGCATGAGGATAGTTTGGGCAGCTCTCTCCTCAGGTGAGACTTTTAGAAAATATTGAGCACTATGGATATGCTTGACTTGTCCCTTATGTCTGTAGAGTATAATCACCATGGAGACACTTGAGCAGGCCATGAGACCCAGGCACAGGCCATCACTGAAGCACAGTAAGAATATATACAATGCTGTTGCCACATTACCGTAAGCAAACCATGAGCAGTATCCATAACTCATCCTAGTAGTTGTACTTTTGTTGTAAATGGGTCCTGACACTCTTGCTGGTGTCCAGATGTTTAGAAGCAGATGCACAAGCCAACTGAGTGAGCAGGAGGGGCCAATGAACTTGGTGGCTCTGTGTTTTAGCTTCATCCACCTGGAGTTGCTGGGGCTGATTGTGATTGCTTGGAAGCAACTGAGTAAGCACATGGCATACAGGGACACCCCCCTTGATATTCGGTAAATGTACATTATCAATTTACATCCAATGTCATCTAGGAAATACTTAAATCCAAAATCTGACATTGTCTGTGGAATTCCTCTTGAGATGATAGATAAGAAGTTGGCAAAAGTCAAATGCTCTATAATCAGGTCTTTGTGCATTAAATGCTTTCCAGTGAATATCAAAATGACATAATAAATTAGTATTAAGGAATTTCCAAGCATGCCCACTGTGATCTGGGAGAAGAGGAAAATTCCCACTGCCATGTTGCTAGAAGACATTTTCATTCCTATTAAAAATGTAAATAAATTTATTAGGGTGAAGAGTCCCTTGAAATATATTATGGGTGTGCATTATTTAATGATGTTAGCTAAAATAATATATTTTTCACTTTGGGGTATTACATAGCACCATCATTGAATAAGAGCATCTAAAGCTTTGTTCTTTATTAAAGTACATGTGCTGCATTACTTAAACGGAAAATTTTGGATATGTTTACTAAAGATTAATGTTTCCACTTGATGAGGTGCCATATAACCTTCAAACAGAAATCAAAGATTGAGGCAGACATCCATATGAATTTGAGGCTCGCTTGACCTACAGAGTTAATTCCAGGAAAGCCAGGGCTACACAAAGAAAAACTCTGTCTCAAAAAGCCCTCACCCAAAGACGAATGTTTCCATTGCCTTTGACTAAACATAATAATTTATCATTGATTTTCAAAGAATTTTAAAAACATGACATTATTGGTCTGGGTGGGGATGCACATGCCTTTAATCTCAGAACTTAGGAGGCACAGACAGGTGGATTTCTGTGAGTTCATGGCCAACCTGATCTACAAAGCTACACAAGAAACCTTGTCTTAAAAAACAAACAAACAAAATACCCAATGAAACAAAAAAAAAAAAAATAAACATGGCATTAAGTCTGAAATTCACATGACCAAAACTCAACATCCATCAAAAAAATAATAGAAAAATGTGCAAAAATCATATACAGAACAAGTGGTTAAATATCAAGCTATTTTATTTTTAGATATATTTTAGTTTTAATTATGTGTGTGCTGTGTGTGTGTGGGGGCCAGCAGGGGCCAGAGGCATGGGATCTCCTATAGCTGTGTTTGTAGATCATTATGAGCTACCTGTAAAAGCTAGTAACTGAACTCAGATTCAAAGTAAGAGCAGTGTGTACTCTGAAACACTGTGTGTCTTATCTTTCTGCCATAAAAAGAATATTTAAAACTAAATTTGAAAAAAAAAAGGAAAACATAAAACAAATGAGACATGGGTTACAGACCTAGACAAATTCCTTATAAACAATTCAGAACAGTTCAAAATGTATGTAAAATGAGGTTCAGCGTCTCCAATAATTAAGGAATGCAATCAGGTGATGCGAATTTACATAAAGAGCAGGAACTAAAGCTTGTGAGCATATGTGAAATAAGACCCTCTGTATCTACTCTATATGAAAGTGGAATGTTGTAGAAGCTCTACAAATTAGTATTGTTTCTCTTGAACAAAATTTATAAATCATTAGCAAATTCCAATTGGAGTGTTATTGCATCTCCCACATGTAGGGTCATGCTTATTTCTAAGTTGTCATTTTGTGCATGGAATTATTTGCCAAAAAAACGGTCTTGTTTATGTCCCTGCAGTTTTTCCTGCATAACATGGCATAAATGTACATTACCCTTTGCTTTAAAGAATGTTTGAAATTGTAATAATTTCCCTCCTAAAAGCAACACATTTCTAAGACTTATTTCTTATTATTTATTGATTCTCTTGGTATATACCTGTCTTAAAGTTCACATGCTATATATGCTGCATGCATATAAAATATTATTTTATATGAAACAAGAATTGCTATTTCATCCACCAGTTCTACTTTTTAGTATGAATGATAAAGAATTAAAATCAGGGACTTGAAAAGATAGCTCTTTAGACACTTCCATAGCAGAACCATTTAAAACATCTGAAGGATGCAATCATCCAACATGCCCATAACAAACAAATGAATCAAGACAACATTTGTATATACACAATGCTATAGTTAGTATTTATGCTATGAAATGAAAGGTTGGCGCATGCTACAATGTAGATAACCACAAGTGAACCGGTGTTAAGTGCCGTGGTCAATTATACTACTGGGTGATTCAGTCTAGCTGTAGTAACTACAATAAATAACTAAAAATGCACAAAAACAAAAGTGATGAAAGCCAGCAAGATGGCTCAGCATGTAAAGGTCCTTTCCTTCAAGCTCGATGATCAGAGTTCATTCCAGTGTCACCCATGGTCCAAGGAGAGAACCAGCTCCCCAAACATATCTCCTAACCTCCACACATGCACGATGTTTATAGGGTACATGCCCTTCCCAACAGTCACTGAATCCTGTGATAAAAACGTAAAAGACATTAGAGTGATGATTGGCAGTGATGCAAGGAGGAGGTAATAAATGTTGGTTTATTGAGCAGAGTTTTGGGTTTATGACAAAATGTTTTGGAGATCGGCTGGAGAACACTAGGATTATTTTTCACATGACTGCACTGCATACTTACAAAGGTAAAAATGATAAATATATGTAGTTACAACTTGGTTCTAATTAATAAAATAAGGGCATTGTGGTCATTAAATGATAAATTCTTGCTATGTTGTATGCTACAGAGCTACAGTGATGACAGTCAATTAAGGTGACACTGATGTGAACTCACAGGTTAACCACATAAAGTTTAGGGTCCAGTTGGTAAACTTTCATTTTTGTCTGTAAGCAAGAGTTAAAAATGTATTAGATAGGTGTATAATATGATAGATTTTGTTGCTGGGGTTTTGGTTTGGGAGTCACATATAACAGAATTCTCTAACATCAGGCAGATATGACAGCTTCTGAAACTCTAGACAGTCACAAGACAACAGGAATTGAGAAAGCCAAGCATACCTGTGTGGATTTTCCAGAAAGGATCCGGCCTAACTCTTCACATGAGAAGAGCACTTTATCTGTATGTTCTTGCAGATAACAGGTGAGCTAGAACCACACAACAGCTGCCATATTTTAGAATAGATGAAGTACCAAGAAATAAATCATATTCCTAGTATGTATTTATTCCTTATTTGTAATTTATTCAATTTTAACTCTTAATCCCTGAAGGGATGAAAAGAATAAAAGCAGTTCAAGTGAGCATGGTGAGATGGGGATGTAGCTCATGGCTTTTTCAGTTGGTGCAGGTCCCTGGGTGGGACTCCGCAGTATCATCTGTAGACAAGAAGAATCCAAATAGATCTTCCTGTTAAAAACTGAAAATTAGGAAGAAACATGCAGAAAGAGGAAGAGGGTGAGAGAGATAGAGACAGTGAGGAGAGATACAGAAAGAGACTGACAAGTGAATTTAGGAGGATGAAAAGTGAGTTGATACCACTAAAAGATATTTTACTCAGATATATATATCTACTATGAGAGACTCAGTACCAGCTTATGGAAGGAACAGGGTTCACAGACCTTAGGGAGGATTGACAGCTGGCTTCTCCCTGAGTTGGGAATAGCCCCAATTTCATCCAAAAACACATTCAAATTACCAGTTTCTAAACCAATACCAGAGTTTTCCCTACCCCACCTATTCAGTGTCCTTCTTCCTTCCTTCCTTCCTTCCTTCCTTCCTTCCTTCCTTCCTTCCTTTCTGCCTTTCTTCCTTCCTCCTCTGCTTCTCTCCTTCCTTTCAGCAGAGCTGTTGAAAGAAAAATGTAATATAAATATTTTCAATACAACTATGATTAAAAGAGGCACTTAGGAAAAATGTAAGATGTATCCAATAGCACAAGCATGTCTTCTCCAACAAGTTCTTTCTAATGCCTTTAGTTCTTGCTACTCCTATTCTCTGGTCACTCACCTTAGTCTTCAATCACACCATGGTGGCAGATGTTGCTAGGAGACATGAGACTCTGCTATAGCTATGATAGGACACTTTCCCTGATTTAAAGGTTCACGATCTCTTGGTATTGTTTCCCAGAAGATTGGTGATTTTCAACTCTACTGTAATCACATGATGACAGCATCTCCACAAGGATTTGAAGTAACTTTTAAACAACTTGGTCCCAAGTTCCTGTCATAAAATAAAACAAAATAAGCAACTCCAAGAATTAGGAACAATTAGGAACTAGAAGGGAAACTTTTCTGTCAGTTCTTTGAGCATAAGCATATGGCAGAAGAAACAGAGATTCATCGCTACTAAAGTATAAACTAGTTGCATGGCCTTACCCCTGGAGGGACTTTTCCTATCACTATGCATCCCAGATAGAATCAACATCTCAAAACTATTATGTCTCAAAGACATTCAAGAAAAATGCCTACCTGCAGTGCATATTAACATATTAGAACAGAAGCATTAAAGAGATGGGACAGTATTTCAGTATATGAGTGCATGATGCAGAAACCCAATGACCCTACTTTGTATCTGAAGAATAGAGTTAGAACACAGATCAAAGAGTTGAGTCATGTCTCAGTGGTTAAGAGCCCTTACTACTTTTGCAGATGACAAAGGTTCAGTTGGCTCACATATGGCAGCTCACAAGAACCCATAATTCCAGATCCAGGAGATCTGATGCCCCTGCTGACATGCAAGGGCTTCTACACACACACACACACACACACACACACACACACACACACACACACACACTAAAATAATTTGAAAGGCATATGCAGTAGCAGAGACATCTGTCCTATCAGCTCCTAAGCTTGGGAATGCAGACAAGAGGATCTCTGTGAGCTACAGAACCATCTGAACTGGGGTTCAAATTGTAGAACGATAACGTCTGTCTCAAATAAGGTAGAAAATAAGGCCCAACAACCTTACACAGAGGCACATACATGAACACACATGGAACATAACACGCAGGAGAAACAGAGAAACATCAACAATTACTAATGAGAATTAAGATAAAAGCCAATATTTAGGCATTGGATAAACTTTAGTGAACAACTGTCAAATTACTCATCTTCTTTACCCTCACATACCAGTTGGATGGAACAACAAACAGCAGGAACAATCTGGAAGTTAAATAGCAAATCTTCACTGGCTAAGAAGCTACATGCTTCTTCATGTTCTAGCCCAGCTAACCTCTTCTGAGGAAGGTATACAGTTCAATCTGATTTGTGTAATTCCTTCTGTGCTGGTGGTATGTGGATGACTGGCAGAAGCCATGGTTACACAGGGAGAAGGTGTAGAGTTTCTCTTCTGTGGGAATCCTTTCATAACTCTTCAGGTTGGTCTTGTGGCTGAAGGATCTTCTGAATCTTCTACATGTGTGTCATGTGAATAGCTTCTCTGGTTTGTGTATGGCCTCATGAACTCAGAGGTCTGTGACTTTATAGAAGTCTCTCTGACAAATGGCCTCTCATTGCTGTGTGGGCTAAAGGTTTCAGGGATACTAGAAGATTCTGGGACATTCCTCCAATTTGTAAGGTTTGAGATTTTTGTGGAGTCTCTAGCTGTGACCAGCATATGTGACAATTTATTTCATGGTTCTGGTATACAGGGACTCTTCCTGTAGCTGAAGGAGCCTTGACTTGATCTTCTGACAAGTGGGGGGAGATTCAAAAGAAACACCCATGATGGGAGATGTCATTCTGTAAGTATGTTTCTCATATTGGTAAATGAATAAAGCACTGTTGGCCAATAGGAAAGCAAGATAGGCGGGACTAGGAGACAAGGAGGATTCAAGGAAGTAGTAGGGAGGAGTCAACATGTAGAGCCTTGAGAGAACAGAGGTCCAGGCCCTTTTTCCAGTAAGATAAAATCATGTGGAAATACTTAGATTAATAGAAATGAGTTAATATTTAAGATAGAGCTAGCCAATAAGAAATGCTAGTAACTGGCCAACAGCATTATATCTAATACAGCATCTCTGTATTTTAGGCTGGTGCAGCTCTGGGACCAGGCCAGTGGGAAACCTACTCCTAACACACCCACATCTTCAGGCTCAGGATACTGCCCTCTCTGGAGAATGAGAAGGGAATCCTTCACATTTATGAGACTACTGTCAAAACAGTTTCCTTCATCATTCCAGAGAGAGTTGTGGTCATCTTTTTGCTTTCATACACTATGGAAATAAGAGTCCATGAAACTATGGCTTGGTTCATCTGTCTATCCCTCATCTCTAATGACTTCATCCTGGCACTCATATGTTCTGTTTCCAAAGTCAGTATTCATGCTGTGTTTGCAAGTGTTGAGTCACTGTCCCTGGGAGGAAAACAGTTTCTTGTGAGCTTTGGTCGCAGTGTTGTGTGCCTTTCTTTACGGGGCCAGTCTCTGTTTTCAAGATGGACCCCACTTCATCTGATCTTCCTTCACATACATCATCTCCACACAGGCACACAGCTTCTGCTCTTAGCAACATGACACACAGGCACACAGCTTCTGCTCTTAGCAACATGACTGAACATTATGGTAATAGTTTACCTGGAATTGGTTTCAGTCGTGAAATTCTCAACTTCAAACAAAGCTGAAAGGAGTGTAAATGTGGACAAACTGTGAAATGAGAACTTGTTTATATAGCAATAAATCCAAATAAATAGTAGTGTGTGGAGGTTGAAATCATTAATCCCAGCATTTGGGAAGCAGAGGGAGTTTTATTGCCCTGAGTTCCTAGCCATCCAGAGTTACACAATGAAACCACGTTTGTAATTAAAAATAAAAAATGACCAAACAAATAAACATTTAACCAAATATCCTGAAACTTTAAAAAGTGATTTGTACAGTGACATCAAGGAATATGCATGCATCAGTGTTTGAAAATGATCACTACCTTGGCCATTTTTGTCACTGACTGAGCAGTATGAACATCTAGGCCCTGAAAAAGGATACAGTGCAACTACCTGTATACTATAGTAAGCCTTTCCAGATTTGTCAACTTGTACTGAGGCAAATTTTAATCTTGAAGGCATTTCTTATGGGTGTGTCACTATTGTGAATGCATGTGAATGAAACATTTATATAATTATTCTTTATTAATGAAAATGAGCAGCTATTGAGGTAAGAACCTGCAAGTTCAGAGAAGCAGTGGTGGTGTAGCCACCAGTGGCCTCCTACCTCGTCTATTTCTTCCTCCAAAAAGGCCAAGATCCTCTCCCAGCTCCCTTCCCCCACTTCCTGTCTCCTATCTGTCTACAGTTCACCAAACCACTAAGGTTAATTTTGATCAGTTGGTGGCTAGCTCTACCCTTTGACTCTAAGCAAGCTTTACTTGTCAGAGCACAATCAAAATATCACACAAAATTGGAGAGCCATGATTCAACATCCAAAACCTGACTCTACCATTCTGCCAGCTCAGTTTTGTAGATATGATGTCTTAATGAAATATTGAAGCCTATTTGGAAAGGTGTGTAAATACTTTGATCCCCAGTCTCTGCATTCCATGTATTGGGATTACATGCTAGTGTCTCGAGCCATATTTTTAAGGGTGTGTGAGGTTCCAACTTGGCTCCTCATGATTACAATGTTAACGCCTCCCTGACATAGCCATCCCCCAGACCCAGGATATGGCCCCTAAAACCAGAACCAGGAGGCCGAAGCTGCCAAGTTTTGCCTGCTTGCTGGGGTTGGAACATGGCCCCCTTTTAAAATTATATCTTAACCAACTTTCTGTCTTTCACTGCCCAAGCTTGGCTGTCTTGAATCTTGCTCTGCAGCCCAGGCTGGTGTCAAACTCAGAGATCTGCCAGCCTCTGCCTTCCCAGTGCTGCAATTAAAGGTGTGTCCTGCCACACCTGGCTCTAAGATTTTCTTTAGTTCTTTTGCACAACTTGGAAAACTTATCTGTGTAAGGAGTAAGGATTTTCCTGCCACCGGTCCCACCGCCACACCAGCCCCAATTAACACACAGAGACTCTGTATTTGATATAACACTGTTGGCCAGGTACTAGTTTCTTATTGGCTAGCTCTGTCTTATTTATTAACCCATTTCTATTCATCTAAGTGTTTCCACGTGGTCTCATCTTACCGGAGAGTAGGGCTGGTGTTCTGCTCTCTCCAGTCTCTCCATGCTGACTCCTCCCTACTACTTCCACGAATCCTCTTTGTCTCTTAGTCCCACCTGTCTTGCTTTCCTATTGGCCAACAGTGCTTTATTCATTAACCAGTATGAGAAACATATTTACAGAATCGCATCTCCCATCCTATGTGGGTGGAATCTTGCCCTGAGGTTACTATTCTCTTTATTTCATTTCTTACTTTTATAATATGTATTTTTTTATTAATTTACTTTTTACATCCCAATCCCAATTCCCCTTCCCTTTTATTCCTTTTTTTTAATTAGTTTATCTCCTTGAACACAAGACTTAGTTTCATTCCACTCCCTGATGCTCCTTTTCACCTCAAAATTATACTTTTAGTTTTCCTGCTCAGCCTGCTCCTTTTCATTATAAGTCTTCGTTATACTTACCAGAGTGTGCACTAGGCTGTTTAAGATTTCTTCTGCCAAAAGTTTTAATCCAAAACCCCTGACTTTAGCCTCAGGCCAACTCTTTGGAAAAAAGGTCTTCGCCAAAATAGCATAAGAATGATCTTTGGGCAGCACACTAAAATTATTCTCCTCTGAAACCTCTTGAGGTAGCCACCCACAGTTGATAAAATCACACTCAGCATCACTGTCTTCCACACTCCTTAATGGCCCATTAAGCAGTATTTAAAACATTCTATTGCTTTTCAAATCCACCCATCCCAAGGTCCATATTACTCCAACAAACACATGGTCAGGCCTTTCATAGCACTACCCCAGTCCTTGGCACCAACTTCTGTCTTAGTAGGATTTTTATTGCTGTGAAGAGACACCATGACTTTTTATAAAGGAAACATTTAACTAGGGTAGTTCAATTTCAGAGGTTCAGTCCATCATCATCATGGCAGGGAGCATGACATCATGCATGCACACATGATGCTGGTGCTGAGAGTACTACATCTTTCAGGCAACGGGAAGTTGACACACTGGGTGGTATGCTGAGCATAGGAAACCTCAAAGGATGCCCCCACGGTGACACACTTACTCCAATAAGGCCATACCCACTCCAAAAAAGACACATCTAATAGTGCTGGTCCCTATGATATTATGGGGGCCAAGTATATTCAAACTATCACAGCCACCATGACTGGTCTTTCACAAGCACTTTCTCTGTTAGGTTGAATTGTATGCCCTGGAATCAATATGATGAGGTTTTAATCACAAAGATTGTGGTCAAAAAAGAAACAAAACAAAACAAAAAACAACAACAAAAAAAAAAAAAAAGAAAGAAAGAAAGAAAGAAAGAAAAAATCCTCCTGGACCTTAGCACGAAGGAACAAAAGGCAGAACCTTAATTCCATAGTCCCAAAGAAGGCTATAAATTCAGTGATTAAAAATTCTGAAGTCTATCATCCTTTAAAACCACAATACTGAACATTTGGAGTTTTGAATTCTCTGTGAGAATAGCAGAGTATCACTGGGAGTCATTTGTATTGATATCTTTTTTCTTTAGCCAGTAGTGCTTGGTTTTACCCCAGGTCTCTGGCCACTTAGTCCCTTGTTCTTGTTTACTCAAGCAGTGTTGAGTATGGGCTTCTTCTCCTGGAGTGTGCCTTACATCAAACCAAGGTATTGGTTGGCTATTCCCACAAGTTTCTGCCACAATTGTCCTAGAGATTTTTCAGGTAGCAGAGATTACAGCTCAAAAGTTTTGTGGCTGGCTTGGTGTCCACATTTCTCTTTTGGTGTCCTATAGAGTACCTGCCTGCACCAAAGAGTCTAGAATGTAGGGGTGAAGGATCCATGTAGGCACCGGCTTTCCTTCCCCATGTTCAATGACTTGTGTGGGTGTTGTCCTCAGCACTGGGACCCCACAGTTTGCAGAGAGCAACCATTTGTGTCAGCAAAAGCCTGGGTTGTTGGGGAATTTCAATGGGACCTCCTTGACCAACAACTCAATTACATACAACCCTGCCCTGCCACTGGAAGCCCTGCCTGTCCTGCCTGTCACAGATGGTCAGGTGAGACTCTGAATCTCCCATCACTAGGAGTCCTCAAAGGACTCCCTACATAAATTCCAGGTTGTTTCTACTGTATTTGTTGTTCACACCACTACCAAATGCCTAGGAATTCTAGCAGTTTCTCCCTGCACTCTCTCCCCACACCCCATCTCCCTCCCCACCTGATTTACCCCACACTGTTCCCATCTACCCAATCTGCCTGCAAAATCTATTTTATTTCTCACTCCCAGGGAGATCCATGTGTCACTCCTAGACTCTTCCTCTTTTCCTAAATTTCTATGTGTATGAACTGTAGCTTGGTTATTATTTACTTAAAGGCTAATGTCCACTTATAAGGGAATATGATGGGAGATGTCATTCTGTAACTATGTTTCTCTTACTGGTTAATGAATAAAGCACTGTTAGCCGATAGGAAAGCAAGATAGGTGGGACTAGGAGACAAGGGAGATTTGGGAAGTAGTAGGGAGGAATTTCAAGATGTAGGACCAACAGGGTAGAACTCTGGGCCCTCTCTCCAGTAAGAGAAGACCATGCAGAAACACTTAGATTAATAGAAATGGGTTTATATGTAAGACAGAGCTAGCCAACAGCATTGTATTTAATACAGCCTGTGTGTTATTTGGGGTTGGCACAGCTCTGGGACCAGGCCGATGGGAAAACATGCTCGTAACAGGAATATATAGCATATTTATCATTTTGGGTATGGGTTACTTCACTCATGATTTTTTTTTCTAGTTCCATACGTTTTCTTGCAAATTTCTTGATGTCCTTTTTTTTAACAGTTGTGTAATGTACCAGTATGTAAATATATTACATTTTCTGTATCTACTCTTCTGTTAAAAGAGAACTAGGTTGTTTCCAGTTTCTGGCTATTATAATTAAAACCACAAAGAATGTAATTTAGCAAGTGTTTTGTCGGGTGGATAATCCTGTGAGTATATGCCCAAGGGTAGCATACCTGGATCTTGAGGTAGATCGATAGATTCCCAATCTCCCAGAAGCCTTCTCTTACAATCTTCTACATTTCCCAACTCCTTTCTAATCCTCTCCTATTCCATACCCACTGAGTTTTATTTTCTTTCTCCTTTTTAATAACAACAAATGCTGGGAAGGTGATAACCAGGAGGGGAAAGGATAAGAGAAGGTAATGAAGGCTGGGGTGGGGAGGGGGTTGTGTTCACAGTACACTGTATACAAATAAGGAACTGTCTGATTTGTTAAAATAATTTTTAAAATGGGTACTTTAATCAGTAATTATACCCATTGGGAAAATATATATTTAGAAGAGCAAGGACATTTGGTTTCAAGATATAAGCACATATAAAGATGTCAAAGAGCATTTTAAATGCACACAGGTTTTAGTAAATTATATCACAATTATTTTAAAAATAAATATTTAAGATTTAATATTCACTTTAATCCCAGCACTCGGGAGGCAGAGGCAGCTGGATCTCTGTGAGTTCAAGGCCAGCATGGTCTACCGAGAAAGTTTCAGGACAGCTTCCAATGCCACAGAGAAACCCTGTCTCGAAAAAAAGAAAAAATAATCTACCATTCATAATCACTATGTTTAGTTAATATCTGTGTTCTTGGGGTTATCTGCACCTATTCAATCAGTACATTGGAAAATGAATAAAAAGGTTATTACTACATATTCTTCCAGACTCCATGAGCAGTGACATCTCAGCAGATGAAAACTGATCTCAATAGTTTACAAGGAAATTGGCAAAGGCTACAAAACTGTGCTTGACACTTAACATACTACTGAATGCTTGAACTTAAGAAACTGATGGGTGATATGTTTAAAATGCACACTAAACTTACAAATGTATGTATGTTCTACATGGGCATCATACACTGACAACAACCTTAGGGAAAGTTGTTTTCCTCCAGTATTTAAAAGCAGTTGTTCTACGTGACAAAATACTATGCCTACCCCTGCAGTATGAGCAAAATCCTGTGGGTATTTGTTGTTACACTCTGTTACATCTGTTCAAATAAATTTGGGCCTGGCTCAGTCACACAAGCCTTTAATTCCAGCAGTTAGGAAGCAGGAAGGCTGAGGTGGTGGATCTCTGTGAGTTCTAGGCCAGACCAGTCTACATAGGAAGCTCCAGGATTGCCAGGATTACATTTTCCTATCTCATCATCATCATGGTAATAATAATAAAAATTCACTGAAGGAAAATAAAAATATATGAACAGTCATTTTATTAGAGATGTCCAAGTTACAATTAAGCACATGAAATAAGTGTTTTATTTCAGAATACCTAAGGAAATGCAATGAAATACACAGTGAAATGTCACAATACACTAAGTACAGTAAAATCTTAAAGGACTGACCTTATCCTGTACATGCCAGGATGTAAAGCAACAACCATTTTCACATACTGCTAGCAAGAATGCAGTAGAGAACAGACACATTAGAGTTGGCATTTCCTAAACTGCTCTTCAAATAATCCATCTTTAACTCTGGTGTTACAATTTAAGTTATTAACACAAAGAAAGTGATTAAAATGTATAGCCAAGTGAAAACTGAAACACTAACAGCAGATTTATTCATGATCTATAAAACTCTAAATAAATTAATGGATAAACAGTTGATCCACACAAAATACTGCTCAGCAACAATAACAATGTTTCATACAAGAACCACTGTTGAATCTTGAATTATACAACACATCCACACATACACAAGCATTCGTGTTATGATGACAGTAATTTAAAATTCCAAATGATGTAAACTAATCTGTTTAAGGAAAATCAAGGCCTGAAGAGATGGTTCAGCAGTTAAGAGCACTAGACATTCTTCCAGAGAACCTGGGTTCAGTTCCCAGCAACCACATGGGGGCGCCACAATCATCTGCCATACCAGCCCCAGGAGAGCCTACTCCCTCTTCTGGCCTCCACAGGTACTAAGCATGCATGTGGTACACAAACATACATGCAGGAAAAACACACATACACACAAAGTTTAAATTAAAAAAAAATTGGTTTCCAGGTGAGGTAGGAAATGTAAGATAATAAATGTGCATGTCACAAATACACAGATGACAAAAAAATTTGTTTTTAGAACAGTAATGATTTCAAGACTTTACCAACTGGGGTTTTGTTTTGTCATGCTGTATTGCCCTCCCTGAGCCACAAACTCCTGGGCCCATGAACTCCTCAGTTGCCACTCTTCCCAGAAACTAGAACTACAAGCACAAGCCACAGCACCATGCCATGTACTTTGCCACTTATATAAATAAGTGGGAGTATAGACAGTGTCCCAAAACAGTATACCTAGACGGCCCTCTGTTCTCAGATCTTTTTTACAGCCTAATGTGGATTCCACCATAATTCTTCTCAGAACCTGAGAGATGCAGCCATGCTCCACTGGCAGCCAAACTTGATAAGTAATAAAAGTTACTGCCCCTTGAATCACAAATAGGTCTGAATTATACCCTACCCTACAAAACCACCTCCCCTGGTGTGTTTTCCTGCCTGTACAGCTTTTGACCCAAGGCAGAGAAGAAAAAAAAAATAAAGAAATTCACAAAAACAGCCATACAGGTCTTGAGAACATCTATAGATGAATTCTTAGTAGAAGCAGAGAGATGGCTCAGCAAGTAAAAGCATTTGCCAAAAGCCTGATGACTTAAAAGTCAATCTCCGGAACCCACATGGTAGAACAGAATCATCTCAAAAATCTGCCTTCTGACCTCCACACATGTGCCACGGTGCATGTGCACCAACACACATACATGTCCAGTAAAGAAAATGCAAGGTAATTCCTGCATCTATTAATTTAATCACAAACTGCTGCCCTGCTCACTAGTATTATATCAAATGGTTCCAAAGCAAGGCCTCAACAATGCTAGGACTTATTTGACACCCCAGTGGAAACATTAATTGTTCATGTGGTTTACAAAAGCACCTGAGATCACCATAATTCTCTTCACCAGGACTTCTTAGCTCACAAAAATCATAGCACCTTCAGTTAGTCAGTAACACAAAACCTGACAGTCTTATCTGTGAAGGCAGGGGCAGCCATGAAAATCAGACCAATACTCTTCGGAAACACAGAAAGTGAGGCTATCTATGAAACTCATCCATGCCTCCAAGCTGACATCATGAGTCAATTGATAAGTCACACCACAGAACAAAGAGAACCTTCAAGATTAAAGGTGCATAAACAAACTATCTTTTCAAAAAGATAAGTCAGACATTCTGTGCAGCAAGCACTTCCCATGTCAGTGAATTCTAACCTGGAAATATTCATCACAAGCACACTATGAAAACAAAACTTCCACCTGAACAAGGTAATCTTTCATAGCAAAGTTAAATGCACAACTTAGACCATACCTCCCAAACACAACTCTTGCCCTAAAAGGGAATGAGGGGTCTCCAAGGCAAAAACAGAGCAGAGTAGGGACGTTTGCTTCTCTGAGCATGCAGGAGGGATACTCATCCTCAGTGTTAATCATCCAGGCAACAGGGTTTCTACCACAGACACTGTCAATGGCATAAATCAGGACATGACCCTGGGCACACTAGATATATCTGAAATAACCCTCACTTTTGAAGCCCATATGAATTATCTTTAAACCCAGAGAGGGCTGCATGTCTTCTCCAGTGTTACTACACTACCACACTAAACAGTACATTTCTTACACAATAAAGAACTTTCTTAGGAAGCTGGGCTTTGGTGGCACACGCCTTTAATCCCAGCACTCAGTAGGCATAGGCAGGGGGATCTCTGTGAGTTCGAGGCCACCCTGGTCTAAAGAGCTAGTTCCAGGGCAGGCTCCAAAGCAATACAGAGAAACCCTGTCTCAAAAAAAAAAAAAAAAAGAAATTTCTTAGGTGTGAACTCTCTGGTGTCGAACAAGATTAGAGCGACGGCTAAAGGATTTCTCACAGTCATTGCACTCATAAGGCCTTTCTCCGGTGTGAACCCTTTGGTGCTGAATAAGGTCAGACTTGTGGGTAAAGAGTTTTCCACATTCAGTACATTCATAAGGCTTTTCTCCACTGTGGCTTCTCTGGTGTTGGATTAGGCTAGCACTTTGGCTAAAAGACTTCCCACATTCACTACATTCATAAGGCCTCTCTCCAGTGTGCAGTCGCTGGTGTTGAATAAGGCTAGCACTCTGACTAAAGGCTTTCCCACATTCGACACACTCATAAGGCTTCTCTCCAGTGTGAACTCTCCGGTGTTGAATGAGGCTAGAACACTGTCTAAACGACTTCCCACATTCTTCACACTCATAAGGTCTTGTTCCAGTATGAATTCTCTGGTGTTGGATGAGGTCAGACTTTCTGGTGAAGGAGGCGCCACAGTCCCCACACTTATAAGGCCTTTCTCCAGTGTGAACTCTTTGGTGTTGGATGAGGATGAATTTGCGACTAAAGGATTTCTCACATTCACTGCATTTGTAAGGCCTATCACCAGTATGAACTCTCCGGTGCCGAATGAGGTTGGAGAACTGTCTGAAGAATTTCCCACACTCGCCACACTCATACGGCCTTTCCCCGCTGTGGATTCGCTCATGTTGAATGAGTTCGGCTTTGCAGCTAAAGGCTTTCCCACAATCACTGCACTGGTGAGGCATTTCTCCAGTGTGGACTCTTCTGTGTCTAATGAGATTGAAAATTTGTCTAAAGGATTTCCCACACTCATAGCACTCATAAGGTCTTTCTCCAGTATGAATTCTGTGGTGTCTAAAGAGGCTAGAGTTTTGTCTGAAGGATTTCCCACACTGATCACATTGGTAAGGCCTCTCTCCAGTGTGGATTCTCTGGTGTTCAGTGAGGTTGGATTTGTACGTAAAGGATTTTCTACATTCCACACACTCATAATGGACTCTACTACTATGGTGTCTCTGATGGTAAATGAGTTCAGATTTATAGACAAAGGCTTTTCCACATTCAGTACATTTATAGGGTCTCTCTTGAGGACGAATTCTATCATGTGCAATGAGGTGACACTTTTTGCTAAAGGACTTTTCATGCTGAGAATGCTCATATATCCTTTGTCCCGTGTGACTGTCATGGTGTTGAGCAAGTTTGTACTTGCAAGAGAAGGCTTTCTCATACTTGCTACACTCATGAGGCCCTTTTTCAGGCGAGGCACTCTGATGCTGAACAAGTGCGTGTTTGTGGCTTGAACCTTTTTGGCATTCTCTGTACTTAAGTTTTTCTCCACTCAAAAGTACTTCCCCACATTTGCCACCAGTGGGAGACTGTTCACTACTACAAGCAGCCTGCTGCTGAAGACAGCCTATGGAGGCAAGGGCCTCTTCCCCATCCTTCCCAAAGATGAATGGCTTTATCAACACATGGGGTCTGCAGCTTGACATAAATGAAGCCCTGTCAGCATCCCCTTCACAGGGCTTTTCTCCAGTGTAATTCTTCTGGCACTGGTTAATGTCTTCGTTCAAACCAGAGCTTTCCACACATGTTCTAGACAAGTACAATGTCTGCATAGTGTGTGTGCTTGGGAATTCAGCCTGGTGTAAGACATCTTCCAAAGCTAGGACAGGTGTCTCAAAGAGATGAGTCTCCTGAGTAGATGGACTTGTCTTAGACATCACCCCTTCTAGAGGTACGTCATGCTCAGAAGTTACCTCTTCAACCCTCATTCCAGGACAGGAACCTGAAATCAGAGACATACATGCTGAAATGCAAATGAAATAATGCTAGCATCAGTGGAAAGAGAAAAGCCCACCACAAAGGTAAGTTAGACACAGAAAACAATGGCACAGCTGGACTTAAGATTACACCAGTACTCTAAGCACTTGGCAATCTAAGTTGCTACACAACCAAGAGCTTATCACCCCCCTACCACCACCACACACGCTGGCGTGCGCGCGCACACACACACAATAGGATAAGAAACAATGAAACTACTGGACTGTTCTAAGAACAAAATAGTTGCAGACCAGCTGAGGGAGCTGTTTCAAATATAGTACAAGGTACATTACCCTAGACAAAGGATACAGGATGGGATGCAGGAAAGGAGGAACAGGGTAGGGTCTCCAAGCAATTCCTCAAGTGACAGCCATCAGCAGGACCTTTTCTATTGGGGTTATGGCTACAATGAGCAAAAACAATGAAACTAAGCAGCTAGTGATCAAGGGTTAATTAAAGCTATGCATGTGCCCCATGGTACCACTTGTCAAAACTAAGAATGCAATGGCATCAAGGTAGCCAAGAGCTAGAAGGCACAGGTAAAATCACAAGATGGCAAAGTATTAAACATGGAGAAGGTAGAAATGAAACACAATGGGTGACTCCTTTATTAAAACATGGTGGGGCACTTTATTGGTTTCTGATATGACAGAATCATGTCTTTCCCTGGGTACCTATTAGCAGATCTGGTCTCCTCTAAGACAATCTTGTTTCATGTCAACTCTATGAGGCAACCAAGACCATCCCTACAGCACTAACCACATGAGAAATGAAAATTACAATATTTTAAAAAAGAAGAAAAGAAAAAGCAAATGAGTGACCAGTACTAATTCATAGCAACTCAACATAAAATAGCGTATGAGAAGAAAACAGAACTAAAAACTTAAGGGTCCTTCAAGAATAGCCCACGTTTTATTTAAAAATAAACATAACAATGCCGGCAATTCCTCACAGAGGCAGCCATAAAGAAATGTCAAATAAGCCTGGTGCATGCCTTTAATCCCAATACTTGGGAGGCAGAGGCAGGCAGATCTCTCTAAGGAGTTCAAGGCCAGCTTGGACTACATAGTGAGTTCTAGTATATCCAGAACTATAAAGAGAGGCCCTATCTCAGGAAGGAAGGAAGGGACAGAAGGAGGGAGGAAGGAAGGGAGGGAAGGAGGGAGGGACGGACGGAGAAAAAGAAAGAAATGACAACTATAGGAATTAGGTGGGAACCAAGGCAAAGGATGCTATAGATGTGGACAGTCACCCTAATGGAGAAATTTTGAGACTTGTTATGACTCCAGAGATAGCAGTCACTCTCAGGAAAAAGTAATGGTAGAAACCACTTAAGACATTAGGAGGGATGCAAGGACCTTACCCAGAGATGCCACAAGTGCAAGGTTCTCCAGCATCACACTGCAGTACAGGAACCTCTGGGCCTTATCAAGGAGCACCCACTCTTCCTGAGAGAAGTGAATGGCCACATCCTCAAAGGTCACACCCTATCACAGTGGAGACAATTCGTCATATGATCAGCTTCTCTTTCAGAACTCCAAGTACACCCTGTTGACCCAATATACATTTATGATGCATTTCCTTCTGAAGACTCCAAGGTAATATACATCTCCCATCCAATCCTATCATCCCACAAGGAAATATCAGGCCTGGGTACCACTTACTCCAAATATCTCTCAGTCTCAATGATCACTGACCACCTATGCACAGCACCAATAGAAGGACAGTAAGTAGCATCTACCTCCAGCCCTGACAGGTAGAGCTGCACGCTTTACTTACATAGAACTAGCCTGCAGTCCTCCATATCCTTCGTCCTATATACAACCAAACAAGGATTTGCAACCTTCATTCCTATGTCTTCAGTGTGAACTTTGGGGTCATCGGTTAACTCTTCCATCCCAAGTGCATAGGATTCTGTTCCACACATCTCTCTATCCTTGCTCACAAACACAGCAAAGTGCAGCCCTTTGGCCTACCCATTGGTTACTCAGCATGTGAGATCCAGAGAGTCCTTAGGAAAATCAAACAGGATCCAACATATGCCCCCAAACCTCTCACAGACCCTAGTACAAAGCTGACCCAACCCTATTATGATGACATCCTACTTTATGCTATTGCTTTGTTCAAATTTACCCAGCAACCATCACTAGTAAAGCCAGGTATATTGACTCATGCCTATAATTCCAGCACTTAGGAGACTGGGGCAAAAAGATTGCCACAAGTTCAAAGCCAGCTTGGGCTACATAATGACATGGTAGGCCCACTTCAGTCCAAGTTCATACAAACAGTAAAGATTGCTGAAGAAACTAGCCTGGAAAAGACACTACAACCGGGCATGCTACCTATCTGCAAGCTGTGCAGCATGCTCTAGGCTTCCAGCTTTCATGAGTCATCAGCCCACGCAGGGGTGGTCTTTTGCTGACACAGCTAATCACTGAATCATTTCTACTCCTGTAGGTAGCCTTTGACTCGCATTCCTGTAAGGAGCCCTAATAAATCTCACTAATTCACCAAGGTGGACTTCGCTGGCATCCTTACTTTTGTCTGTCCTCAATTCCCTATGTGGGATGTATAGACATTTGTTCAGGTCTCCACAGGATTAGTGTCAACACACCATCTATCTCCCTTATCCCGTTTCTCATGCAGCAGCCACAGAGAGCCTGAGGAGAATGTGTTGGCTCGCCAGCTTCCTTCACACCCAAATCTCCTGTCGCCATATTCACATACAAAGTACACATTCTGTTTTTTTCAGAGTCATTCCAGGTAGGACTGCTGCACCCCACTGATCCCTATTCCAGGTAGGAAGCAGATATGCACATGCCTGAACTAATTCAATCCCCCCTTCAGGCTGAGGCGCATACTAGAGAAGTAACCTTCTACACCCACTTGCCAACGATTTCATGCAACCCTCAGCCTACACACAAAACTCTGCGTTGTGTACCTAACCTGTTCAAGACTGCAAGACCCAGGGCTATCCTGGGGAGCAAGGGGAGAATAGACCAGGGACATTGCTAACCTAAAAACTGTATGGGTAGGATGAGGGTAACGGTAGGTTCCACTTACCAGGCCTGGGCCCATAACTGCTTCTGAAGACAAGGGAACCTGAAAAAAGGAAGGAGGCTGTGAGAATCTGGTAACTACCGGCAAGTTTCACAGGCTCCAGTTGCTTAGTGTCCCTGCCCACCCTGGGCCTCGATGGCCTGGGATGGCTGCAGACCATCTATACAGCGGTCCACAGTGCTGAATCTCAGGTGAGACGTGACACCTGTGACATGCACTCTATTCTGTCCTGCCTACCATGTCTCTTCCTGTCTGTTCTTCCTCTGAGTACCTTCTGGAAAATTTACAATTCTATTTCCGGACACAGTCCCTGTTGACAATTCTCACTGGCTCTAGTGTCCTAAGAATTAAATCCAAATTCCTCAGTTGCAACGCGGCCACGCAACTGTTTCTGCAGACACTTACACACCAAGACTCCATATCTTCTGTGCCCTCCCGCCCCTTCCAGGCCTCTGAGCATTGCAGCATTCACAAATCCCAGGATACAGATGTCTATGAATGGGGGCTCCTCGCCCCACCCACAGCATCTTGGGCCCGGGACATCAGCTATGAAATGCTGGGTCATGGTCGGGGCCTCTCTCCGTGCTCTAGTTCTCGGTGAGACCCGCAGCACGCAGCACTTACCTGTGCCGGGTCCTTGTGTGCAGCCACAGCCATTGGACTCTGCAGCCGGAGCAAGGACCGGGTCGCCGAGGTCTCCTGCCAGGCCTGGCGCAGGTCTCGTGGGCGGAGTCGCTGGGCCGCAGCAGGGCCTCTGCACCGCAGTGCAGCTCGCTGCGCTCCGCCAGCCAGAGGGAACGCTCACCTCGCCCCGCTTCCAGCTAGGTAAACAAACCCCAGACACGCCAAAAAGACCGCCAAGAGGAGGACCACGCCGGAAGTCCAGCTCAGGAACAAACCACACGCGCGCGCACCCACTCACCTCAAAAAATAAAAATAAAAATAAATGCTAAATTTTCATTGGCTCAACTCTGCCCCAATGTCTCGCATGCGTATTGCATCCCGGGAAATGTAGTTTCCACAGCTCCCAAGGCAGGTACCCTATCCTCCTCCCCCATCTTGACCCCTGTGAACTTAGTTAAAACAGGTAAGCTGCTGGGAGTAGGTGACTAAAGCTTCCAGAGAAGGGAGAAATACTTAAATGAAGCTGTTTCCGGATTTCTGGGATCTGTTGTGTGGCTGATCTTGTCTGTGGTTGGTAACATTTCAGAAAAAATGAAGTTCATTGGCCATCAAGTGGCTACAAAGGAAAACAGAATCAAATGGACATATTCCATAGAGCAATTTAGACACAACACAACACAACACAACACACACACACACACACACACACACACACACACACACACACACACAATGAGGGACTCCAAGATGTGGCTCTCATAAGGTCACCCCATCCAAGATGGAGTGGAACATTATGGAGAATCAGGTATTTATGTTGCACACATTCACCTATAAGTACCTCCCACCAGTGTTCTGGAAGGATGGTGTGTGTGTGTGTGTGTGTGTGTGTGTGTGTGTGCAAACTCTTGGCTAAACTATAATGAACATTTTCTTATTGCTGTTTATAGGCTTTCAATCAAAAGCATCAGTGACAAAATGTGTAACTGTATGTTCAGTAATGACAAGACAAAAATAAAAATAAAAAATAAATCAATGTCCATTGAGGACATGATGTAGAAGATAAAGAGGGCTGTTTAGACTCCCCTAGAGCAGAAGAGGTTGAGGGGACATCTTTGCCTCCTGTCTATTTTCCAGTAATTGTATCCAATGTATGAGTCTATGCTGATTTTTTTCATTTAATATTTCTTGCTCAGCATCCAAAGAAACAGTTGCCTTAAGAATGTACACACCCACTGTGTCTACCATCACCCTGAGTACAATTATGTCAGGAGATTGGAATTTGGGGCAGGAGAGATCAGTTAAGAGCACACAGACTGCTCTTGCAGAGTAACCAGGTTCAATTCCAAGTACCAATGTGGTGACTCACAACTTTGTTACTCCAGTTCCAAAGGGTCCAATTCCCTCATCTGGCCTCTGCAGGCACCAGGCCTACAAAGTGATTCACAGATATCCATATGCATAAAATTAAAATTAAAAAATAAATTGAATTTATTGCCAGCTATGGTCTGGCATATATTCCTAATGGAATAATTCATAAGGTTATGCTTATACAGTTTAATTCTTAGTTTTATAAATACAGTGTAATAATTGTTAAAAATATTTGTGCCTCCTCCTCCCTTCATCCCAGTCCTCCCACAACATCCCTACCCCACCCCTCATCTACTCCTCAGAGGGGGTGAGGCCTTCCATGGCAATCACCAAAGTCTGCCACATCTTTGGGGCAGGACCTAGGCCCTCCCTCATTTATTTCGACTGAGCAAGGCATCCTTCGATAGGGAATGGGCTCCAAAAGCCCAGTTCATGTACTAGGGATAAATACTGGTTCCACTGCTAGTGGCCCTATGGATTGCCCAAGTCCCCCAACTGACACCCATATTCAGAGGGCCTAGTTCAGTCTTATGCATGTTCCCAGCTGTCAGTGAGCTTCCACTGGCCCAGGTCAGCTGTTTCTGTGAGTCTTTCCAACATGGTCTTGACCCCTTTGCTCGTATTATTGCTCCTCCCTCTCAGCAACTGGACTCTAGGATTTCAACAAGTAAACTTTTAAATACACACCTCACACATTTTTAAAAAAATTATCTGAAGTATCTGCTGGTCAAAGAGCTGCCTCATTGGCATCCAGTTTTGTGGGGTTTGTTTTGTTTTCAGTACCCCACCATTGTCTACTTACCATCCCCACCTGAATCAAATCTTTCCTGTAAAACACTGTCCTATTGCACACGGAATGGTTTTTGTTTTTGTTTTGTTTTTTTGTTTTTGTTTTTTTTTTTTTGTTGCTGTCCATCTTTCTTGACTATAACTGTCTCAGTTAGGGTTTCTTTTGCTGCAATGAAACAGTTTGACCAAAAAGCTAGTTGTGGAGGAAAGAGTTGGTTTATTTAGTTTACACTACATGAGATCATTGTCTATCATTGGAGTAAGTCAAGACATGACAAAATAGGGCAGGGTCCTGGAGGCAGGAGCTGCTTACTGGCTTCCTTCTCTTGGCTTACTCAGCCTGAGTTTACTTAGAACCCAAGATCATCAGCCTAGGGAGGGAACAAACCAAAATGGGCTGGGCCCTCCCCTATCAATCACTAATTAAGAGAATGCCCTACAGTTGTGTCTTATGGAGGCATTTTCTCACTTAGGGCTCCCTCCTTTCTGATGAGTCTAGCTTCCAGCACAATAATATTGACAGGAAGCATCCTTTGTCAATCTTCTTTTAATTTTAAAATTATTTATTGAATCATTGGTTTGTGTGTGTGTGTGTGTGTGTGTGTGTGTGTGTGTGTGTGTGTGTACACCTACAATGTATGTACTGGCCAAAGAAAAGCTTGGGGAGGCAGTTTTTTTTTCCTTCCACTGTGTAAGTCCCAGCAATGGAACTCAGGTTATAGTCCTTGGCAGTGATGTCTTCACAAGCTCAGCCATCTCTCTGGCTTTAGTCTTTCCTTGATGCATCCCATATACCCAAAATAACATGTACCACACATGAGAATCTGTGAATGACATTTCCTCCAAATTCACTTTTAACAGTCAGACCATCATCTTTTGTCCCGTTGTCCAAGATCAAATGCCATGCCCAGCAGCTCACGGCCACCCAGTCCTCATCTTCCTACTATTCTAGGTATCCATGTTGTAAATTTCTCAGAATGCAAAAAATAAGCACCCAAGGGGAAAATCAAGTTGTCAAGATGCACAGCCAAACTTATTCTCATTTCCTAGACCTCAGTGCCCTTGCCTCTTAACACTTGTAGTAACACTTGTTGTTTTCAGCCATCTCAGATGGTGTTTTCATCTGCATTCCCCATACCCTGGCATGATCTGTCCCTGATACCTCTAATCCCTTTCAGGGATTTGAACATGGTGCAGGTGTTTTTCAGAGATGACTCTAATGTGCTTGCAGGCACTGTCACTGCACTAAAGGGTAAAATGATAATCACCTCCCAGCAGGATGACTTCCCTGTGTGCCAAGCCTTTATCTCAGGGATGAAATGCCCTCCTGTGCACACTCTCTGAGTGTGACTGAGGTGGCTGCTGCCCCAGGGAATATAATTTGCTGCTTCTTTTCAGACAGGTTGGTATCTCTGGAAATCTTTAAGAATATAGTATGAACATGCAACCTTTTCGAGATACGCTAGAACAAAATTGCTCAGAACTAGCCAGGGACTACTGGATTCAAATGATCTATTTTGTTCAGCCTGAGAGTGTGCCAGGCTGGCTAGGAGATTTAAAAATCTATAATAGCATGCTGTCCTAGACCTGAGAATTCACCTCTGTGCATTCACCTCTGTGCATATTCTGTAACATCCTCACAGCCATACATAAACCACTCCTTTCTTACTGGCTCTGGAAAGCAATGTGAGCCTTATGATACCACTGATTCTATCTCTATGGAAAGAAACTTCCTAGGACCCATGTGATGAAGGTAAATGAACCTTTTAAAAATGTATAATAAGAAAAAATTATATATATATACATACATACATATATATGAATAATTAAAAGGAAAAGGCAGGGAAAAAAGAGCATAGTTGGGGAGTGTGAAAGAATATACTAGAAGCCTGTGAAAAAACAAGGTAGATTAGCAGCAGGGCTTGTCTTCACTCTCTCTCTTATCCTCCTCCACATCAATTCCACCAGTCTCATCTCCAGCTCTTCATCACAGTGGCCACAGCAGCCTTTCCAGCCCAATGCTCCCATTCCCTGCCGATTCCACAGACTTTATCCTCTATAACCTCCTCTTGCTGTCTTTTTCCTGAGACAGCAGTTCCAGCAGGTACCCACTGTTATCCCAAGGGGTGCTCCTCCTCGGGCAGCAAGAAGGCTGAAGACAGGCACACACCTTTTCTACTGCACTTAAGATCCTAGTTTCACCCCCCAGCTCAGTAGCAGAAATCCCCTGTGGCCCCCTTTCCTTTCTGACCCCACCCCAAAGAAATCATAAAGACATTCTTGCCTAACCTTCCTTCCCCCAGCTAATCCCAGTATCACACCCTCTAACACCAGCAGGCACTCCCTGTGAACACACCAACTAAGTGGGCCTGGAAGACAGGCAATACACTGCAATCACACTCTCCAACATTTCAGGGAGGAAACAGAAAGCAAGGAACAAAACACCCATCCAGCAAATCCAGAAATGAGCACATAGGTCTAACCCAGATGCCTAGACACCAGCAGAAAAACACAATCAATAACATCCAGAAACATATGTCTCTGGAGATCAGCTATAGTATCACAGCAGGCCTTTAATATTCCAACATGAATGAAGAAACATAAGACCTTAAAACCAACTATATTTAGATGGTAAGAGGTCCTTGAAAAGAAAAATGAGTAAATCCCTTAAAGAAATCAAGAAAAACATGCAAAAAATTTATAGGAAATGAATACATTCCTTAAAGAAAGCCCAAAGACTGCAAACAATTGAAGGAAACAAATGAAGACCCAACAGTGCAAAAGTACTTAATAAAGTATTTGAAAATCAAATCCTAGAATACATCAAAAAAGATCATCCACCATGATCAATTAGGCTTCATCCCAGAGATGCAGGAATGGTTCAATATAAAAAAAATCAAGAAATATGAACCACCATATACATAAGCTGAAAGAAAAAAAGCACATGATCATATCACATTATGAATAAAAAGCCTTTGACAAAATCCAATACCATCTCATGATAAAAGTCCTGGAGAGATTTGGGATACAAGGGGCATACCTAAACATTATAAAGGCAATTTACAGCAAGCCAACATTAAAATAAATGGAAAGAAACTCAAGTAAATTCCACTAAAATCAGGAAGAAGACAAGGTTGTCTACCCTATTCCATATAATACTTGAAGTCTTACCTCAAGAAATAAGACAAATGAAAGAAATCAAGGGGCTACAAATTGTAAAGGAAGAAGTCGAAGTGTCATTTTTTTTCTGATATAATAGTACATATAAGTGACCATAAAATTCCACCAGGGAACTCTTAAAGCTACTTAAAGGTAAGTAGCTAGATACAAAATTAACTCACGTAAATCAGTAGCTTTTTATATACAAATCTCAATCAGAATAAGGAAAAAAATCAATACTCCACAATACTCCACAATAGTGGAGTATTACTTAGCTCTTGAACCAACTGACATCATAAAAATTTAAGGAAAATGGATATAAAGGATATAAACAGGGGGAAAAAGTATCCTCAGTGAGGTAACCCAGACCCAGAGAGATAATGATGGTATGTATCTGTAAGGATTCAGGCATTATGATGACCTGCCCCCTGTCACCTGGCAGCATGCCCTCAGGAATTACCCTGGCCAGCCCAGGGTTCTATGGCTGCTACAACACTGCATAGGCTTTAAGAGAAAAATTCCACCCACTTCTGCCCTCTTTGCCGCTGTTTCTCTGAGGGGCCAGATAAGACTTTTCCTTTCTATCCCTCTGTCTCTGTCTCCCCCCTCTTTCCGTTCGTTCCCTCCAGCTCCATTTCCTTTCTAATAAAACTCCTCACTTAACCTCTGTCTCCCTGGAATGTTTATCCCCTGCCATGGTCACCCTGACACAATATTATAAACGTTCACTTATAAATAGATATTGGCCTGTAAGTAAATAATAACCGAGCTACCACCTGTACACCCAGAATGGTTAGAAAAAATATGGGACCCATGTATCACCTTGGGATGAGGAGATAAAATAGATTTTAAGAAGACTGGAAACAGGTGAGGACAGGTATGGGGGAATCATCCTCTGTGAATATGGCGTGGAGAGACAGTGCAGGAAAGATGCCTAGGATGTTGGGCATTTTGGGGAGAGAAGCACAAACCTAATACAGTAGAAAGTTCCTGAAATACACTAAGTCGACCTTAATGAGTACTCTTAATAACGAGTGTTATGGAGTCTCAACTGGCCATCTCTTGTAGCCAGTCAGGACTGAGTTTCATTTAATTGACTTTTTGACCAGGAGGATCCCATGTAATCTACTGTGGAAAGTCCTTCAGCCACAAGGTCATCCTGTAGGCTCACTAGAGGATTCACACAGGAGAGAGGCTCTACAGCTCTTCCCTGTATAACCATGGCTTTCTCCAGTCATCTACATACAACCTTCACCTGAGGAATTACACAACTCAGACTGAACTGTTACCTTCCTCATCAGAGGCTAGTTGAGCTACAGGCTCAGTCTCTCATCTCCACACGAAGAAGCATGTAGCTTCTAACCAGCATTGAACAAGTGAAAATATGTCATTTAACTTCCAGATTGTTCCTTCCATCTGCTATCCCATCACACTGGCATGTGAGGGTAAGGAAGATGAGAAATTGAACAGTTTTCCAAATCCCTAAATATTGTCTTTTATATTAATTCTCACTAGTAAATAAAAGTTGATGTTTCCGTGTTTGTCCTGTGTGTTATGTTCCACATTCATGTTCATGTCCTATGTGTTAATATAGAGTTATTTAATGAAAGTTGTTTCATCAGAACACATGCTGTGGATTGAATCACAGCAAAGCTCAGCAGCCTTCTTCATCGCTCACATTAAGAGGATCTACCCATCAACTGTCAACATAAATTGTTTCATTTATATACAATGGAGTTTCCTACAGCACGGACCTCACATAATGACACACACAACATGGATGAATCATTTCAAACCCTGCCCAAAAGGATGGAATACACGCAGACCTATGAACTCTACCCTGTCCCATACCCTTTAATACCTGGACATTTTTTTCAATGAAAATATGGATGTGATCACTCCAAGGTATCACTGAGGAGAAAGTTTTTATTGTGAATATTATGGAGAGAACAGCCACAGTTATCTGAAAGAGTCCAGAACAGGGACAGAAAGTACTACACTGGATATGGCAAATAGACCGAATGAGCCATGAGAAAGGAAAGGGAGAGGGAGCTAGAGAAGAAGAGAAGATACAGGGGAGAAGGAAAAGGGAACAGAGAGGACAAAGTGCCTAGAGAAGAACCAAGAGCTCAAGGGTTCATGGGGAAAATGTCTGAGTTAGGAAGGGAAGTCAAGTTCAGGGTCTAGAGAGGCAATGGCCAGGCAGGGGCAGTGTGGGTGGGCCAGAAGTGCTGAGAGGAGCCAGGGTTCTCTAAGAGGTACTTGCAATGCTGTGAGAGTCTTATAGCCAGCATCCACACTGATATGTTAAAGGAAACCCCAGTGAGCCATTTTTCCTGAGTTTCTTTCCAACAAAAAACAGTATTGAGATGTTGAAATGGTCTAGGATGCTAGGGATGGGGAAAGTCTCTCCAGGGGCAAGACCATGCCTCCTGCTTATACTCTAATAGCAGTGAAGCCCTGTTCCTTCCGCAGGACTGTCTGTCATACCCTTTGTGTTCCAAGGACTGACAGAAAAGTTCCCATCCTGATTCTTAATTGCTTTCTTGGAGTTGCTCAGCAAGTTTGAATTTCTCTTTCTCTTTCTTTTCTGACAGGAACTCAGGACCAAGGTGTTTAAAAGTTATTTCAGACCCTTGTGGAGATGCCGTCATTGTGGGATTACAGTTGAGTTGAAAATCACCTGGGAAGGAATACCAGGAAATCATGAGTCTTTAAGTCAGGGCAAGTGTCTCATAACAGTTTTAGCAGAGACTCACTTCTCCTGGCAATTTACTGAATGTGTTTATCAGCTCTAGGAGTTCCCTGGTAGAGTATTTCTGGTCACTTAATGTAAACTATCATATCATCTGCAAATAGTGTTGTTTAACCTCTTCCTTTCCAATTTGTATCCCCTTGATCTCCTTTTGTTGTCTTATTGCTCTAGCTAGAACTTCAAGTACAATATTGAAGAGATATGGAGAGAATGGGCAGCCTTGTCTTGTTCCTGATTTTAGAGAGATAGCCTTAAACTTCTCTCCATTCAGTTTGATGTTGTATATTGCTTTTATTATGCTTAGGTATGTTCTGTTTTCCCTGATCTCTCTAAGACATTTATCATGAATGTGTGCTAGATTTTGTCAAAGGCTTTTTTCAGCATCTAGTGAGATGATCATGCAGTTTTTCTTTTTCAGTTTGTTTATATGGTGGATCAAATTGACAGATTTTCATATGTTGAACCATTCCTCCATCCCTGGGATTAAGCCTAGTTGGTCATGGAAGATGAATTCTCTGATGTTTTCATGGATTTGATTTGCCAGTATTTTATTATTTTTGCATCAGTGTTCATGAGGGTCCTGGTACTCTGCTTCATATACCACCCACATCGTTTTTTTTTTTCTTTCATTTTTTTTTGATCCTGGGTCTCTCTATATTTTTCTAGCTGTTCTGAAACTCAATACTTAGGTCAGGTTGTACTTGAACTCATAGAACTCCCCCCTTCTGCTGAATGCTAGGATTAAACATGTATTTGCCACTATACTGTAATCCTATTGTAGGTTCAACCATGACTGTCTGTGTTCACTTAATGTAATTTTTTGTTTACATCTATTGTCCTACAAGCAACATAACTTCATCGTGTTAGTGGTTGAAAAGAAATCTATTGGGGTATATACAACACTTTTTTGCTGGATGTTTTTCTGGTTTTGTTTTTTTTTTTTTTTTGGCTACTAATAGCCATGTCAAAGAATTTGCAAATGCTTCTGCTTTATGGAGGTAAATGATGTCTGATGCTGGAACCCAGAGCTAATAAATTCATGGTTCTTGGAAGAGAATATGCTATTGTCACGTTATTAAAATAGAGTAATTACTCACCATATTCTAAACATCCATGCTTATATTCACGGAATAGTATAGGCCTCATCCTTCATCAAAGAACTTGGGCTTATAGCTCATGTAGACCAATACAGTGAAATTCAACATAACAAATCTCCATAAATTATTAACTGTTTGTTGGTCAGTGCTACCTGATACAACTATACACTCTAACTTCATCTATAGCATGGGGTCAGAGTCATACAGATTTTTCTGGAGTTGAAGAGTGAACTTAAACCTTCTTTCTCTAATGTGAAAACTCTGGATCCCAGAACTTGGTCCTGGTTAGGAAGAACAATTCAGGGAGAATTAGAGCAAAGAAGAGATTAGAGGACAGGAGGAAAGTAAAAGATGAGGACAGAGGAGAGAAGCTGAGAGGAGAGAGGATAGAAATGATGGGAGATAAAAGTAGATTGAAGGGAGGAGAGAAGTGTATCATTGACAAACCAGTGGAAATTAAACTGCATGTAGGCAAAACATGGCTTTTACTTGTAACCAGATTTTGTCTGGGTTTTGCCACTTTTTTTTTACACTGTTCTCCTGTTGCTTTTAATATCTTCTAATTTTTTAGGAAATAAAAACATTTAATTAAATGTAGCTGTGGCTAGGCAATTTCACATTCTTCTTCTGCAGCTCTGTGCTTTGACTTATTACGTCCATGGACATGAAGAGGACTGAAAGCTCTAAGCCCTCAATGCTGTCTGTTACTTATGCATAAACCTGAGTTAGGATAAACCACAACTTAATGGTTTTCAGAGTTATCTTACAAATCTTTTATTCACGGATTAACTCACTCTCCTCATTTACCTCCTGAACCCACTGCTTTTGTCTGAGTTCATTTTAGAGTTGCTTTCCACATGATTCCAAATCTTTTCTTCACCTCTTTTGGTTTTACATATCCAGTGTGGTCCAGACACTTTATCCCACCAGAACTTTAAAGACCCATTCTTCATGATGTGTGATCCTATAGCTCCATCAATTCCAGTGTAACACATGCTCAATATTCCATTCATATTCATAGTAAGAGAATGAACATGTTGGTCTCTGAGCTTTTGGTCTTTGTAATTCACAGTTAGCATACTTTAAGAAGTAGGTTAACTGCCAATACATTTAAGGTTTTAATTACTGTGCTTAAGATATATATATATATATATATATATATATATATATATGTATATATAAAACTAAGATTTCCCTAAATTGTATAACCTGTATCATAACAGGCCATTCCCATTTTTTCCAGATGTGGCAATCTATTCTTATAATACACCTATCTTGTGGATCTTGCTGTTCTTATAAGATAGTATATCATAAGACTAATTTATTGCAAACTTCCTAACTTTTCTCAGAAAGATGACTGGGATATCTGAAAGTCATATATTTTAAACTAATCCTTTGTCTACACATAGAGTACACATAGAGATTAAGCCAGGATGCACAACAAAAGTAAGCTATATTATGTGGAATTTTAATTTTCATAATGATATGGAAATTCTTCTGTCTATAAATTAGAATAGCAGTATGTTTTGAAAGAGCTTTAGGAAAGTAGTTTTAATTAATCCAAGTCTTGCTACTTTAAAGAAATTTCTGAAAGGAGTGTTTTCCTTCCTGAAAAAATATTTTGGTTTGATATTCCTTATGTATAAGGGGTGGTTGTTTTCTGTGGGTTTATTCAGTAACTTTTGCAGACAATGACTCGACAATCCAAAACCTATCAACAGCTTCCCTTTTCACCAGAATCCATCCCTTTCTTCCAGCTCCCTGGGATCCTTTGGGTCCCCCTGCAGATCAAACCCAATTGAAACTTTCTCAAAGTTTGTGAAGGTAATAAGTGTTCCTCAGAGGTGACACCAATTTCCTCAGCCGACAGTCATGGTTGTCTCCTATGATATCATCTTGACCACAAGGGAGATGATTTCTCAGCATATCAATGTGTTAGTCTCACTGTAGTAGGAACTCCCACCTACAGAGAGACATGCTGTCCACCCTTTTGACCGCAGAGGTCTTATCCAGCATTTGCCATCCCAGAGAAATCTAATTTTAAAGGCAAGTTTTCATCTCTTGCCTGCATTCTGCAGAAGTGAGGAAAGTCTGCTACAAGCGAGTGAGTGCAGCTCTGAACTGGTCTTTTCAATTTCACTAGAGAAACCAGCACAGGCAAATTACCTACAGAAGTACTGTTAACCCTGATGTCTCAGAGTAATAAGGATTAAAGAAAACGGTATGTGTGTTGACATTTCAATACTGCTCAGCACTTCTTGCAATTATGTGCTGTGCTTATAACTGTAGGTTTCTATCAGAAGGAGGGAGGTTGAACCTTTGTGATTAAAACAAATGGTGGAAGTGCTTATGGGTTCACCTCCTGTCCCTGTCCCTTTGAAGAAATCTCAGGCTCTTTCCAGCGACGTGCTTCAGTGCAGGGCAGTCATAGTGAGCTAAGGGAGTAGTTTCATCTCCCTTTCTTAACTGTGTAAACTCCCCTTTAAATCCTGGCTTCCAGACGATGTTAATGGTTTTCTTTTTCCTAGTGCATACATCGGTGCATAGGGGCACAGGGGAAATTAAGGACTATGTTCCCTTTGTAAAGTGAAGTAACAGTAATGAGGAATTAATGGTGTGTGTGTGTGTGTGTGTGTGTGTGTGTGTGTGAAAGTCAGACATGTGTAGTTACCAATAGCAAGTAATTCTGACGTGGCTTCTTTCTATCTACCAAATTTTCATTTTCACAGTTGGAGCTAAGTGTCACAGCATTGTTATTTAAGTTTCTAATTGGCAGATATGATTTTCTTTTCTCAGTACTTTCTTGGACATATGTACAGACACAGTACATATTTTTGACTTGAGTAATATGAAATATAATATGGAGTATAGTTTTGTATATATAATTAAATTTCCAATATAGTCAGTCCACTACAATATGTTAGTGATCATTTTCTGTCTGTGAATTATGATACCTCATATAAATTTCACATGGCAATAATTCTGATATTGATGCTATTTTTATCTTATTGAATTCAATGATATGTAAAGTTTATCTTTATATGACTAGAATTGTTGTCTTTGGGTAATTGTATTTTATACCTGCAAAATATAACGCTACAAAATATTTCAGGATTCAATAGGACAGTTGGCAAACACAGAGAAGGAGTTTATAAAATGGAACCAAGGAAACAACAGCCAGATGAACAAAATTATTTTCATATTCAAACAAGAACTATTTTAACAGGTGATGCACAATAACGTTCCTTGCATTGCAATGATTATAACCTTATTTGCTACAGATGTGCTCAGTCGTCACCACTGAGGGAATCTGGTGAATCTGGGAGTTAGAGTGATGGGGCACTGGGCAGGATGCCTACCTTCAAGCCTGAGATGATTACAAGGTTGAAAGTGAGACCTGACTCTTCCTTCTTCCATTGAGCTGTTCTCTCTCTCTCTCTCTCTCTCTCTCTCTCTCTCTCTCTCTCTCTCTCTCTCTCTCTCTCTCTCTCTCTCTCTTGGTTTCTAAAATATAGCAAATGGTTTTTAACAGTCTCACAGTGGAATCTCTGCAACAAAGCTGCAATAAATTTGAATTGCGTTTGTGAAAATGAAACACATTCTAATTCATCAAGAATGAAATGCACTGGTTGCTGGGGAGAACAATATTTAGCATGGCCTGGGAACAGTAATCAGGCATGTCTATCAGGAGTTGTCTATACCTCACACTCAGCCACAGTCATAGATGTAAATAGAATGTCACCCACAGAACTGGCCCTGGGGATATTCTTCATGACCCAGACAGCACTGGGAATGCTGGGTAATTCAGCCTTGCTTTGCTGTTTTATCGTTGGTGAATTCTCTAGGATCAGACCCAGGCCTACAGACCTGATTGTCAAACACCTGACTGGGGCTAACTTCCTGGTTCTTCTCTGTAAAGGGATCCCACAGACAATGGCTGCTTTTGGTCAGACACAGTTTCTTGATAACAGTGCATGTAAACTTCTTTTTTATTTTCATAGAGTGGTCAGAGGAGTGTCCCTTGGTTCCACATCACTCTTAACTTTCTTCCAGGCCATCATGGTCACTCCAAGGAATGTCAAGAACATATATTTCAAATCCAGAGCCCCCAATATCATTGGACCTTCTGTCAGCCTATGCTGGTTCTGTCAACTGATGGTAAATGGCTTCATTCCTGTGTTCATTATAGACATGCACAATGGAAGAAACTGCACAGGCATTAGAGATTTTCTATACTGTGCTGTGGCCAAATCTCAAAATGTAAAGCCTAACATATATGCTATCTTATTGAGCTCTTTTGATGTCATGTTTTTGGGAATCATGATTTGGGCCAGTGGATCCATGGTGCTTTTTCTGCTTAAGCACAAGCAGAGGGTCCAAAACATTCACAGAGTTCATTGTCTTATGTCATCTCCTGAGATCAGAGCCACCCAAACCATTCTTGTCATGGTGAGCAGTTTTGTGTTCTTTTATACAACATCTGGCATCTTAACCCTGTGTTTAACCTTTGTCAATGGACCCACTAGGTGGCTGGTCAATGCCAGTGTGGCCACTGCTGCGTGCTTTCCAGCATTGTGCCCTTTTCTTCTCATCAGACACTACACATCAGTTTCCTGCCTCTGATTACTTGCTAATATCAGACAACAAATGTTAGAATTCAGAGAGAGTCCTAATATTTTCACTACCTACCCTATTTATATTCTTTTTATTCCATTATGTTTATCATGCCTATAGGCCAACACATACTGAAATTACAGCCTTTATCATGTCAATACCTAAAGGTAGATGACAATATTAAAATTGCTATAAATTGTTTCCAATAAGATCACTATCCATAGAGATATGTCATCATTGGGACTGTATGCATCATGGCAATTAAAAGATTTTATGAGAGTGCAACTTAGTCAATGACATATCATATTTGTGTCTGTCTCTGTGTATAAACTTTATTTAGCTGTGGTGAAAAAATAAATAAAATATTTCATTAGTTGGAAAATGGATGGAGCTGAAAAAATAGTATGTTTTCTGTCATGTGCACATTGTGGCTTCTACATATTACGTATGGAGTTAAATGTGTGTGTAAATAAGAAAATATACAAGAAGGCAGGGAGGGGACTATCTGCTTTGCTTCTTTGTTATAGAGAAGACCTAAATCTGAGCACTTGTCCAGGTCCTCTGGATTTTAAAACATCACCACTCTTTCTCTCAACTTGCTTTCTGAGATTTAGTTGTAGGGCTTGTGTTACCGATGTATCAACTGGGCCTGAACATCTTACAGTCAGCTGTTTGCTGGATTTTGAACAGTTGTGGACTTCTGCAAGGGTCTTTATCTGTTAAGAAAAGGAGCTGTTTTCTGAAGAGGGGTGAGACCTACTCTCACCTGTGGGTATCAGAAAATATATATATATATATATATATATATATATATATATATATATATATATATATATCTCATCCTCATCCATGGAGAGTAGGCTAAAATTAAAGTACCAGGCATGGATGCTTTCCTGGTAATAATGTCTTAATTTTAATCATGAACTTTCAAGAACATGGTTTTCTCAACTAGACCACAACAGTGGTAGCCGTACTTCAGCTGTCAACAAACATGGGAAATCTGATGAGCCTTCACTTGTGGCTAAAAAGCTACAAGTAGTTAATGAGTACAGATAAGGGGAGAATCGGTCTTCCATAGCAATAGGTCTCTTAATTGTTGATCCAAGAATATGCATGCATGTGTGTGTGTGTGTGTGTGTGTGTGTGTATGTATGTGTGTATATATCTGTCATATATATAGATAGTAAAATGGACATGCCAGATCATAAATATGCACTTATGCTTATATAATTAAATTAAAAGAGGCTATGGATTTCAGAGGCATCAGGAGTGATTTGTTGAAGTGTGGAGAGGAAGAGTAGGAACTAATATAAATACAATACTCATCCATGAAATTCTCAGTAAATGATAGTACCTGTGTGACTAGACTAAAAGATGGGAAGTTAGAGAAAGTAACGGAAGAGAATGAAAGTGGGAGTTTAGTATAATAGGATAGAAGAGCTAAGTGTAGACAAAGATATAGAATAGGGAGAGAGTCCAAATGAAATGTGCATAAAGATCTTATATGGAAATAGATCATATAGAAAACCAGTTAAAATAAGAAGATACAAATTTTAAAAATATCTCTTGTGCAGACAAAGAGAAATCACTGTAGTTCTGCAAACCATAAATGGAGGAGTGAGTGTCAAGACCTTTCCTTGGTAAAATGCACATTAGTAGTAGCAGAGGATGTCCAATGTAGGAGAAACTGCTGCCAGCTTACCCAACCCTCAGTCACCCTGCCCCTGGGGCCCAGTCCAGCCCACATGTGCATGTGCGACAGGTCCTTCCTTACTAAGCCAAGTCACCAAACCTGCCTCAAAGCCCATAGACTGATGATGAATAGACACCTGAGTCAGACACCAGGAGGAAAAACTAATCAACAGAGTCAGCAACCTGAGCCAATAGGACCACAGGAGGGGTCACAAAAGCAGGTCCAACTTCCTTATAAAGGGTTCTTCAGCTCGCTCTGCTACTCACTGACTCATGGTGCCTGAGTTGTTGGTGCTGCATCATTCACCTCTTCCAAGGGGTGTCCAAGCAGTGTAACCCGCAACAGTCCAAGATCACAACAAAGTGGCACTGGACATCCTTACACTTTTGCAAATGTTATCTGAAGGGATTTGTGTTCAGATTAGAAGTTGTGTTCAAGAGGTAACAGATATCTTTGGAAGGATGCTATGTAACATAGAGTAAAATAAGTTTGCTATATTCAGCATAGCATATATGAACTAACTGTTCACATAAAAAATGGTCAAAGTGTAAAGGAGAATTGAAAAGAATGCCTAGTAAATAGGTATATATTTAATCAAGAGAATAAAGAGGAGGATACCATGTGGGGTGATAAAGGGACTTGGTTTTCAGGAACTGGACCTGTCTAGGTTCAGGCATCATGGATTTTAGAATCTCTAGGAAAGAGAATGAATTGAAGTAAATTGAATTTTCTTCTCCTGATGGAATCTTGACATTAATGGGAACTTAGGTTCTCTGGCCCTCATATTACAGTGCACAAACCAGTGTGTGGGGGAAATATAATGAGTTTGCTGAATGTTTTTTGAGATTTTAATATAATTACATAACTCCCCCTTCCTGTTCTTTTGCCAAAGCTTCTACATATCTATACCTACCTTGATTTCTTTCAAATTCATGAACTCAGTTTTCATTCATTATTGTTAGATGAGTGTGTTGGTGTTCTTATCTACTGTAATCATCAAGTTTATCACACTGGAAAGGAAGCAATATCTAATTGCAACTACACAATTCATTGTAAGAGGAACTATTTAGATATTTCAATAACAAATGCCAATAAAAGACTTAGCATATCACATCCTATTGTGGTTGAATATTTTCTTTGATGGAGCAAAGTATCACAACATAGAGGCCATTCATCTGCCTCACAGCTTGAACAAGACAATGTCAGTATGACTTTGGGTGTTATACCTGGTTCCCAGTCCCTTCCTCTTACATTCTTCTGCTTATGAAAGCTGAGGATACACCTCCACCACACACTCCTCTGCCAGGAAAACTGCTTCCCCAAGCATGGTGTGTTAAGGAAATTTGTACCAGACTTACATCAAGCAAAAAACCAAACCCATAAAAATTAATTAATTAATTTATTAAACAAGATAAGTGACTAATATAGATTTAATATAAAAATATTAATTAGATCTATAAAAAGGCATCATTATATTCTAGATTTGTTTAGGAAGATTATGTCTTATGCTAGACATTGAATATATAAATATATAGTCTTAATATGGATATTGGATATAAATAATCTTTGTATTCAACAAAATTGAACTGATCAGTGAATAGAGAAACAATAGTTTATGATAAATGACTATGCATAGGATAGGGGAGATGTATGTTTGCCTAAGAGCAATTGCTGCTCTTAGAGATGACCCATTTTTCATTTTTGGCACTAGCAGACTGTCTCCCAAATACTTGTAACTCTAGTTCCAGGGAATTTAATGCCCTCTTCTGTCTTCCATTGGAATTGCATGAAGACAGTACACATTCATACTGTTCCCACTATGTTTCTCCCAGCAATTCAGTGTTTCAGGTTTCATGTTTAAGTCTTTGATCTATTTGGAGTTAGTTTTTGTGCAAAGTGATAGGTTCATTTCATGCTTCACATGTGGAACTTCAATTTTCCAAGCACCATTTGTTGAAGATGATTTCTTTTCTCCATCATATGCTTTTGACATACTATTTAATATTAAATGCCTGAATTACATTTTCTCCTGTTTGAGTCTTCAAGCGGTCCTATTGTTTCACTTGTATTTATTTATGCCAATACTATTTTTATTGTCTTTATAATATTTCTTAATAGCTGGAATGGCATTGTTCATTGTGCTCAGGATTTTCTTTTTCTGTTTAGGTCTATTGTGGCTCCACATGAATGTTAGCATTGTTTTCTATTCCTATGAAGAACGAGATGGGGGTTTAATAAAGGTTTTATTGAATCTGCAAATAGCTTTTTGGCAAAATGGACAGAACACAGTGATGAGTTTATAGCTTCTGATCATCTGGAATGTCATTCACTTTTTCCAAGATAAGGAGATTTCAGCGATTTCAGCATAGCAGGGCTCTACTCTGATTGTTAGACCTTCATTATAGCATAGAAATTACACAAAATAATCAGTCTCGTTTTGCATGTCCCATACCAAGGACAGCTCAGACATTAAAACACGTAACTCTAAATCCAACATTTCAACACTTGAAAGACCCCCAAGGGATGTTGAAAGCGTTTACTGCGTCTAAAATTTGGGTGTATGGGACCTGGATTCAGAGCAAAGGGTAATTCTGTCACATACGCTCTGAGGCATGATGAGTGATTTGTCCTATAGGCTGATATCTAGGGTGATAAAGGGTTCAGAGCCTTCATGGGTCACTGTGAAAGCATGTCTATATCTCCTATCTTTCTACCACTGTGCCTTTAGAAGGCCACCACATGCCAGCATTCCTCACTGGTGTCTGTTGCACTGTTTTTCTACACAGCAAGCTCCTTGGTTGAATCAGTGTTTTTATCAGTTTAAGTTCCTTACCAGTGACCTTCCTAGCCTTCAGAGCGCTGTCAATCATCTGTGTCTTCCGTCCTTCTGTTTTATGATTCCTTCCAACACGAATATTTCAGATGATCCCCTATGTCATCTCTACTCCCAATGCTGTAGGGCTCAATTGTAGGCATTTACAACTTCTCTTGACACCAATACATACTCTTGACACACATGTCTTTGTCATTTTCATTGAGAACCATTTTTATCAACTCATATCCACTGTTTTCTTAATTTTATTCTGCTCATTGTCTCCACACATTTTTCCTTTTATAAATATGATTCCATTGGAATTACATTGTGGTTTTTTTCTTTCTTCATATTTTACATATGGATCCCAGTTTTCCCTCCCTCCGTCTCTCCCTCCCTCCCTCTCTCCCTTTCTCCCTCTCTCTCATGCCCTTCAATCACTCTCCCATCCCACTCATGTCATTCCACAGGGAGGGTGATGCCTTCCAGGAGGGGTCAACAAAACCTATCAAGTCATTTGGAGTAGGGACTAGGCCCTCCCTCCTGCCTCTAGGTTAAGGGAGTATTCCTCCTTTCATGCACCAGGGATACATCCTGGTTCCACTGTCAGAGGTCCCTTAGACTGCCCAGGCCTTCTAACTGAGACCCATGTTCAGGGGGTCTGAGTGGGTTCAATGCTGAGTTCCCAGCTATCAGTCTGGGGGCTCATTGGCTCCTCCTTGTCTCTATGAGTTTCTGTAGCCTGGTCTTGTCCTTACTCTCTGCATATGGATTCCAGTTCGACTCAACATTTAGCTGTGGGTGTTTGCTTTTGTTTCCATAAGTTATTAGATGAGGGCTCTATGATGGTGTTTTTACTTTTAAACTATTTTTTATTTCCATCGATGTATTTTCATTTCCATCTCTCTATAACAAAATCCGAGTTGCGTGGAGTTGAGTGAACAAATATAGAAGAAAAAAATGTCTGTAACTAAGGTCCATAAAGCAGAAAATGAGTCAGAAATTAATAATATAATGATGTGCATACATTTAAAAGTCTTCCTTCACATAGCTCTTTCAAATGCGTGGTCTTCACAATGTCCTCAACTATCTATACCTTACCAATACTCTAGTCATTTTGCTTTTGTAAATATATACATTTCATGTAAATTAGAAACAATCTTATTTTACATATTGATTCCAGTTCCCTCTCCCTCCCATCCTCCCGTGTCCCTTGCCTACCTCACATGCACCCCCATTTACTCCCCAGAGAGGGTGAGGCCTTCCATGGGGGATCATCAAAATCTGTGACATCATTTGGGAAAGGCCTAGGCCCCTTGACTGTAGTTTTATAGTATGCTGGCTTTATTATGTTGAGATGTGATCTATTTATCTCTAGACACTCCATGGAATTTATAATGGAGGATTTTATTAAAAAATCTTTCCAACATCCTGCTTGGAAAATGGATTTTCTCATTTGATCTTGATCTATTTTCAATAATATGTTCAAAAAAGGAAAATAAAGATTTATGGCATCTAATATGATAATCATGTCATTTCTGTCATTGAGTCTAACTTTATAATGCATCACATTTATTGATAGCTATATATGGTGTCATCCTTGTATCGTTGGAAAGATAGTGATGGTATTTCATTTTAACTCACACATAAAAAATAAAATCATTAATGAGCAACAATGAAATAGTGAATCATAGTAATACTTGACCAGGCCCAATTACTGTACATTTCACTCAACCTCAGTGTACATCAAATAGCCATGGTGAAGCTATACAACTTTGCTTAGGTTATTACATTGTCACTAGCAATTACATTTTATGGCACTTGTACCAGAAATAATGAGAAAAATGACTGAATAGTAAATAGAAAAATTATTAACCTTATAACCTCTTTCATAAAACATGCATCTTTTTTATCTGGTCATCACTTAATACTACCTTTATTTGTCTCCTTTCTCAATGTGATATTGAAGTTATACTTATATGCATTTGATAATATACCTGTAGATATTGTTGGACAAGATTTGCATATGATGGAAAACATGTAAGGTTTTAATTTCATACTGACTTTGTGTGGCCTGGCTCTATTTTATCCCTATATGTCCAACAACTTGCCAACATATTTTCTGTCATCATGTTTCACTGTTCTCAAATAATAATCAGTTTTGTGTATAAACGCAATTTAATTGTCAGTTTTTCTGTTTATACATATGTTTGTGGCCTTCATTTCTTTTTACAAAGTAAGTAAAGCACCAGTGAAAATTAGTGTGCCAAAGTCTCTGGTATATGCTATGGAGTTCTCTGGATGCATGCCCCAAGGATGGAAAACCTGGGTCAAATAGTAATTCCAATTTCACTATTTTTTAATGAGAAGTCAAAAACTGATTTTCTTTGTGGCTGTGTTAAATTAATTTTAGAACTTTTGGAGAGGCCTGCATTACACTGATGCCAAACCAAATAAAAACATATCATCAGCAAGGAAGATACACAAATAAATATCCCTGATGATGTTAAATCTTCTTAGAATCCCCCATGAAAGCACCCCTTACCAGGAAGTAGTTTGGAAAGAATGATGCCCAAATTCCCAAATATTGTCTATAAATACTTGTTTTCATTTAAATGGACTTAGTTATAAAAAATAAATAGAAAGAAAAGAAAAAATTGCTATAAAATAATAGCAAGTTCAGAATTACACCAAAGCCACCTGTAATTTTGAATTGACTTTTGTAATAGGTGAAAGTTATTAATCTTTTTTTCCCCTGGTATTGGTCTGTACCAATGTGATGGGAATAGGGCCTCCTGACACACAAGTTCATTGCTAGACTCTATTTCTGTATTCATGTAGTTAGAAACTACTACACAGAGTTGACTATGAAATCAACAAGCATGCATGATCACCTGACAGAATGAAAGCCACAAGAAAGGCATTTTTTATTGACAACATTTTGCTGGGTGTTTTGCACATCAGGTGGGCAATGTGAAGACTCAGCTTCAAGTTGAATAATACAATGGGCCTCACACGATAATATTGAATAATGTAGACTGCTAATTCAACCAGCTGACAAAGCTCTTATATTCATTTCCGCTAATCTTAAAAAGACAAGTTGCTAACATCTTAATGTCTGTATTGACAATATGAGGGTGACTGGAGAGTAAACAACTAGATATTAAGCAAAATGTATCACATGCATACTTACAATGAGATTAAATTATTTGTATTTCTTATACAGACCAAATGAAGTTTGGATACAATGGAGTAACGATATATGAGAATAAAGGGTAAAAACAATGGAAAACAGAGAGAAATGATGCGATTGGTGTTAACCAACCACCAGTTATGATTATATAAAAGAATAGTGTAGCCTCTTAAGATGGAGGAGAGAGTATGAAAAGCCAGAAAAGTAAACACAAGGACCAGAATGTTCTGGGTTACTATAGATTCTGGGGAGTTTCTGCTGGAACACTGGGTGGTACGGATGTGTTGAACCCTCTGCTTGTGTCTGTATAGAATGACAATCATGAAGCCACTGGACCAGGCCATGAGCACAGAAAAGAAGACTTCAGGGAAAACTACCAATGCTGTATAGAGTGAAGTGCTAATTTCTTCTCGCCCTACAATAGAGCAGTAAACAAAATCTCGTTTTCTTGTCATATTTTTGCTATCCCTACTGATAAATGTATATGGAAAATAAATAAAATTTATCAGTATGAACAGGATCCAAATGAGAGAGATGTGGCAGCCAGTGATCTTCTCAAATTTGACTTTATGCTTCTTCCAACACGATTTCCTTGGACTAATGGTCAAGGCCTGGAAGACACTCAAGAGGCAGGTGGTGCCAATAGACACACTCCTACCAAAGCCTTGAATGTACAACAGGAGCTTGCATCCAAAATCATTCAAGAACTGCTTAAATCCCCAAACTGAAATTGTTTGGGGCACTCCTGTAGAGAGAATGATCAAGGTATTGGATGCCATTAAGTGCACGAGAATCCAGTCTGTGGGCTTTAACATGTTTTCTCTGCAGTAAAGGGCTAGATAGTAGAAAATTAGGGAAAAATTTCCCAGAATTCCAGCTGTAGTTTGTGATAAGTAAATGAGGCTGATTGCCAGATTCCAGAAGTCCATTCTGTGATTTGGCACAATTTCATTAAGTATATAGATCTACTATTCTTCTGGTCAAATAAATACTGACAAATATTTACAGCTTTCAGTGAAGAGAGAAACGTTTTTGTTGATGGGGCTACTGACACACTGGAAAACAAGGTCTCAAAGAAGGTCTAAAATGTTCAGGTGTTCGAGACCAGCCCAACCATTAAAAAGACCTTATTATAAAGTTTAATAGAGGGAGCTATTTTCCATGTGTGTTATTGTGAGAATGAGCAGTTTCTCAGAATGTAAATAAGGTGGAAGGAGAACCATCTTGTTTCACAGTAAACCAAACATTCACAAAGATGTGACATTGGCCCATGAAAAACAATGACATTTTTCTGTCTATAGAACAAATGCAATGCAAGATTTCAAGAATATATTGATATTTTCTAGTCATCATGTAAGAGAAAACAACTTTAATAATGCTGGAAAAGTTAAATATATTGACACTTAATTTATATCTCCTCTAAAAGTAGAAGATATGAAGTGACAATTTTGTAATATCACTCAGAATATACCTATGGTCTTTTGATATGGCAAACATTCCTTCATCTTCCCTCAGGTGGAGCCCTTTTGGTTTAACATGAAATTAACTCTTCCTTTTCTATTCCATTCATGAAGATTCTCTTGGATAAATACACACCCTTGTTCTACAAACTGGGAGTCACAATGCCCCCAAATAACTGAATGTTTTTAGCTTCTTTTAAAGTTCATGAATGCTTTAATTTCCATCCACCTCTGACAGCTGCCAATCAGGATACATATGTTGTGGTATGCTTGCCTTCAACAGCTCCCTGTAAGATGAATTTCAGTCTGCACTGTGAGAAGTGTTTCCTTCCATGTAATAACAAAATTCTCTGAATACAAACCCTCAAATTTGACTGTAGTCATGCTGAGCAGTCTTTTGGCCTTTACCCTGCAACAGTATTAGATAAGGACAAATTATTAAAACAAAGATACATTAGAGTGAAGCTTTAACTATAAACTTCCATCATGTTAAGACATGCATTTATGAAAATCATAAAACATAGGAACACACATGTGTGCACATTCATGGCAATCCTCTTAGATATAAAGAAATATCTGACAAGATGAAATCTCACAGAATATACAACAGCATAGAGTAAGGCAGAAAATGCTACCATTAATGACAAGGAAAATAGCATTATGTGGTAAATGATAGCTACTGGATTAACGTTCTGTGTCTCAGTTGAAACTGTGTCTGGGATAATCATGCACCATTCCATTGGCGTAGACAGGGAATGATAGAAATGAAGGCAGTGGGTTAAACAGTCCACCAGAGGAGGGAATTCAGAGGGAAGTCTCAACACAACATATTCTATCCCTTTAGGAAAAATCGTCTGCAATCCCTTGATGTAGTAGGCAGAAACAGCTGAGAGTCAGTTCCAGGTTGAACCAAGCAGTCCTAGGAAAAATCCAGTTTTCCCACATAACCATCAGCAAGGCAATGGTGGTCACCTGACCAGTCGATAACTGGGACAAAATTGGTTATGAATATTGGGGTCTGAATAGTTTTAAACAAAGTGAAGACACGAGTTGTACCTTTAGAAACTACCAGATGCCAGCAGTCTCCCCTCTCCGTGCACTGACACTGAAGAACATCCTAGGAAAAGGCTACAGCAGAATGTAGAAAGTCTATATGAAGTCAGGTAAGACAGGCCCAGAAAGATCACTAGCTTAATTCTGTGTCAATGTTGTTCATTAGTTATGGGTCTCTGAAAAACGTGTTTAAGTGGGATTAATATATGTTTATCCCAGGTAAGTAGAATGCGGCCCATAGGAAAATTAAGAAGAGTTTCCACGAGCGGGGCTATGGAAGGAAAGAAAACACACAATGAGTGAGAATAGAAGGAAAACAATGTGCATGCAACAGATAAGATGGAATAGGAGTGGAGGGATGGGGAGAAGAAGCATTGGGTCAATAAAAAGTTTAAATATGAAAAAGCCTTAGATTAGCTATATTTATGCTAATTAGAAACAAAAGACAATAATTGAACAAATAAAAGGAATTAGACAGAACTGAAATATTAAGCTTGAGGTTCTTTCCAGATAAATCAAGAGACCTGTAGCCTGGAAATGCCCCTGAATGTAACTATCACTTCGGTGCAAAACTGGCTTCCTCTGCTTAAGTAGAACAAATGCAAGCCTACATTCAATAACTCCAGTCCTAAGAATAACTTCCATCTTTGTTATAGTTTCTATTGCTGTGAAGACACACTATGACTATTATAACTCTTATAAAGAAAAACATTTCATTGGGGCTGGCTTATAGTTCCAGAGGTTTGGGTCTTTATATTCATGGCAGGAAACATGTCAGATTTCAAGCAGGTATGGAACTGGGAGTTCTACGTCTTCATCCACAAGCTACAAATAATGAACTGATTTCCACATGGGGAATTGCTTGAGCATTTAAAAGTCAAAGCCTGCTCCATCTATGATACTCTTTCTGCAACAAGACTATACTATACTGCTCCAACATTGCCACACCTCCTAATAGTGTCACTCCCTATAGTGCAAGCATTCAAATGCATGAGTTTATGGGATTATAATTTCATATTCAAACCATCACAAAATCCAAATGAATTTCTTTTTGTTACTGAAGAAATTTGAAGTTTACAATCCAGTAATATTTTTGATAACCACCATGTATATTACTCATATGAGTTAAGTAACATGATCAACTAATCATTACACACATGGTAGAATTCTATACACATGGAGACCCTTGTAATTTTTCACTATTATTTTTTTGCTATACCTATTGGGTTCCATGTGATATTCAACTTGGGAAATTCCCATGCAATGCATGGTTATTAGTTTTAAGTCTTAAAATAAAAAATTACAAATCATAAACAAAAGAGTATGTGGTTTAAGCTTGTTGGTTGAATGGCAGCTGACATCTACACACGAAATCCATGGATTCACAGTTTAGGCCTCTTTCCCAACAAATACCAACTGGCTTTTGTGAACACGGATACTGACTGATATGTGAATTCATTGAAGTGTTTGTCAAAAAAGTACCACAACCATGTTCTTCATTTATGCCTTTGTGGCTTCATTTGACAATCATATACATATGAAATTTGTCATCATTTAGGATAAACAGTCCATCAGTGGACATATAAAATCAAAATTCCCTGGATGCTTTTCAAAGGTCCACAGACCTGGCATTGTCACATGCTGGGACACCATGCACATTTCTAGGAATTGAGGTCAATGGACCTGCCCTGCTGCATCTTTGAGGATAGAGAAATTTAAAGGTATTGGCAAGATGCTCCATGCTAAGACTCGCTGTGGCCTTGGACTCTTCTGTAATGAGAATGACTAAGAAACATGTGTACCGGAGCACACTAGACCTGTCTACTCACGTAGGACAACCCTGAATCCCAGCCTGCCTGATCTCTGACCGCCACTGCTGGTCCTCTGCTGGGATTCTGGGCCTGGTGAAAGATCTGCCTATTCCCTCAGGACCATCCTGAATCCCTGCCTGCTGGATCTTTGACCCCCATCACTGGATTTTTGCTAGAGGTGAGTCTGGTACCAGTTCAGGTTGAATCCCCCCCACACCCTTCCCTGGGAACTCCCTGGATTGGCCCTGAATCCAGCTCCCCCTGTGTCCTGTCCCCAGCCAGAGCACTACTGGTGCTCTGATACACCCCACAAAGAGCCTGCCCTCCCCCAACCCTGTGCCATACCCTGCCCACTGTCCCACCTCTCTGGTTGAGCCCTGGAACAGAAGGCCGATCCAACAATCCCACCACCTTCGGGGAACTTCCTGGAGCTGCTCTAAGCACACTAGACCCACCTATCCAGGCAGGACCACCCTGAATCCCCATCTGCCTGATCTCTGACCCCCACCGTGAGTCCTCTGCCTGAGTTCTGGGCCCTGCCAGAAATCTCCCTATTCCTGTGGGACCATCCTGAGTCCCTGCCTGCTGGATCTTTGACCCTCATCGCAGGTCCTCTGCAAGAGGGCCTCTGCTGAAACCTCATCTTTGACCCCCATCGCCAGCCCCTGCCTGAGGAAAGACTTCCTAAAGAGCTTAGACATAGAAATTCTGACACATCTAAACCCACAGGGGAGTAGCATAGAGAGAGAGAGACCCCACCTGCACCCACTGGAAGAAGTGATGGGAAGACGGCAATACAAGAAAACACCTAACAACAGAAAGACAAGCATGATACCACCAGAATCTAGGAACTCTACACCAACTAGACCTGAACACCCCAAAGCAGATGAAGCACAATAGAACAACTTAACACATATCTTCATAAAATGATAGAGGCCTTCAAAGATGATGTGAGAAAATCCCTAAAAGAAATGGAAGAAAAACAAACAAAAATTTGGAAGAAATGAACAAATTTCTTAAAGAAAGTAAAGAAAGCCAAGAAAAACAAAACAAAACAAAACAAAACAAAAAAACCAATTAAACAGGTGAAGGAAACAGTTCAAGACTTGAAAACCAAAATAGAGACCATAAAAAAAACACAAATTGAGGGAATGCCAGAAATAAAAAAACTGGGCAAATGATCGGGAACTACAGATGCAAGCAAAACCAACAGAATACAAGAGATGGAAGAGAGAATCTCAGGCGCTGAAGATAAACTAGAGGAAATAGATTCATTGACTATAGAAAATCTTAAATCCAACAAATGTGGGACACCGTGAAAAGGCCAAAGCTAAGAATAATAGACCTAGAGGAAGGTGAGGAAGCACAGCTCAAAGGTGCTGAAAACATATTCAACAAAATCATTGAAGAAAACTTTCCCAATCTGAAGAAAGAAATGTCCATAAAAGTACAAGAACCAAATATCAAATAGACTGGACCAAAGAAAAAAGACCCCTCGACACACTACAATCAAAACACCTAAAACACAGAATAAAGAAAGAATATTAAGAGCAGACAAGGAAAAAGGCCAGGTAACGTATAAAGGCAGACCTATCAAAATTACACTTGATTTCTCCATGGAAACTCTTAAGGCAGAAGGTCCTGGATAGATGTTCTACAAGTACTAAGAGTCTATGGAAGCCAGCCCAGGTTACTGTACCCAGCAAAACTCTCTATCTCTATAGACAGAGAAAAAAGCTATTTAATGACAAAGCTAGATTTTCAAAATATGTATCTACAAATCCAGTTCTACAGAAAATTCTGTAAGGAAAACTTCAACCCAAGGAAGCTAACTACGCTCATGTAAGGATGGAAAAATACAGCCTAACTCTCCAATGACCCCAGGAAGCTAGAAGTTTAAAAATACTAAATACCTTAAATTCCAGACACTGCCCTCAGCCAGTAAATAATGAAAGGTCACACTCCTTGCTGCTTACCTGACTTTGTAAACTGCTTGTGAAATCCCGGCCCCAGTGACCTAACTTAACTGCCATTTGTCACCCCACCCAGGAGCCCATGCAAATGCAGACCTCCGGGGCTATAGAAAATGATTGGTCTATAAAACATGGGCTTGGATGGTTTAAATTGATTGGTCCACACTGCGCAGGCTCTGGAGGCTATAAAATGGTTGGTTTAAGATAAATGGGCTTTGTTGTAACCCTATAAAAGCTGTCTCAATTCTGTACTCAGGGTCCTCGGTCCTCTACCCCTGTGTGGCGCATGACTGTGGACCCCAGTGCACTTAGAATATAAAAGACCTCCTGCTTTTACATCAAGACCGCTTCTCGTGAGTGATTTAGGGCGTCGCCTTTCCTGAGTAGGAGCGTGAAGTTGCACGCTCTGCAGGTCTTTCACTCACGAAGACATAGGCAAAAATAATCCCACTTCACCAGTACCCAAGGGTAAAGCAGGGCAAATATATTCACAATACCATTGCCAACAATAAATCTAAAACTAACAAGCATCAACAATCAATGGTAATTACTTTCCCTCAACATTAATGATCTTAACTCACCTATAAAAAGACACAGGCTAACAGAGTGGATACAAAGACAGAATCCATCCTTCTGCTGCATACAAGATACACATCTAAAATTCAAAGGTAGACATTACCTCAGGGTACAGGGGTGGAAAAAGTTTTTCAAATCAAATTGACCCAAGAAGCAAGCAGGTATGGCTATCCTAATATCTAACAAGTTAGATTTCAAACCGAAATCAATCAAAATAGATGAAGACAGTCATTTTGTATTCATCACAGGAGAAATCCATCAGCACAAAGTCTCAATTCTGAACATCTATGCCACAAATACAAAGGTACCCATATTCATAAAAGAAACATTACTAAAACGCAACGCTCACATAACACCTGACACACTCATAGTGGGAGACTTCAACACACCACTCTCACCACTAGACAGGACCACCAGTCAGAAATTTAACAAAGAAACAAAAGAACTAACAGAAGTTATGTCTCAATTGGGTTCAACAGACATCTATGGAACATTCCACCCAAACAAAACAATGTATCTTCTTCTCTGCTCCACGTGGAACCTTCACTAAAATCGACCACATACTAGGCAACATAACAAACCTCAACAGATACAAAAAAATTTGGAATATTCCCCTGTATCTTATCAGACCACCATGCTTTAAAATTGGAATTAAACAACAACACAAACTGCAGAAACCCTACAAACTCATAGAAACTGAACAATGTGCAATTACGCCATACTGGTAAAAGAAGAAATAAAGAAATATATTAAGGATTTCCTAAAATTCAAGGAGAATGTTGACACAAGATACCAGAACTTATGGGACACCTTGAAAGTAGTGTTACGAGGAAAGTTCATTGCACTAAGTACCCATTTGAAGAAAACAGAGAATTGTCACATTACAGAATTAACAGCACAACTGAAAGCCTTAGAACAAAAAGAAGCAAACTCACCCCAGAGGAGTAGTTGCTAGGAAATAATCAATTAAGGAGCTGAAATCAATAAAGTAGAAACCAGGAAAACAATACAAATAGTCAATACAACAAAGAGTTGGTTTTTTGAGAAAATCAACAAGATAGACAAGCCTTTATCCAAACTAACCAAAAAGCAGAGAGAAAACATGCAAATTAACAAAATCAGAAATGAAAAGGGGAACATAACAACAGACACAGAGGAAATCCAAACAATTTTCAGGTCATATTTTAAAAACCTGTACTCCACAAAATTTGAAAATTCACAGGAAATGGACAAATTTCTGGATAACTATCACTTAGCAAAATTAAATCAAGAACAGACAAACAACTTAAATAGACTTAAAACCCCTAACAAAGTAGAAGCAGTCATCAAAAGCCTTCCAACCAAAAAAAGCCCAGGGCCAGATGGCTTCAGTGCAGAATTCTACCAGAAATTCAAGGAAGAGCTAATACCAATATTCCTCAAATTGTTCCACACAATAGAAACAGAAGGTTAATTACAAAACTTTTTTTACTAGGCCACAATCATCTTGGTACCCAAGCCATACAATGACACAACTAAGAAAGAAAACTACAGACCAATATCCCTGATGAACACTGATGCAAAAATACTAAGTAAAATACTGGCTATTCGAATCCAAGAACACATCAGAGAAACCATCCACCATGACCAAGTAGGTTTCATCCCTGGGTTGCAGGGATGGCTTAACATACAAAAATCTATGAATGTGATCGATCATATAAACAAACTCAAAAAGAAAAACCACATGATTATCTCACTAGATGCTGAAAAAGCCTTTGACAATATTCAACACCCTTTCAAGATAAAGGTCTTGGAGAGATCATGGAACAAAATTTAAGACCCTTTCATGATAAAGGTCTTGGAGACATCAGGGATAACAGGAACATAACCTAATCATAATAAAAGCAGTATACAGTAAACCAATAGCCAATATCAAACTGAATGAAGAGAAGCTTAAGGCAATTCCTCTAAAATCAGGAAAAAAGTAAGGCTGCCCTCTCTCTCCATATCTCTTTAATATTGTACTTGAAGTTCTAGTTAATGCAAAAAGACAACAAAATGAGATCAAGGGTATACAAATTGAAAGGAGAAGTCAAACTTGCACTATTTGCATATGATATGATAGTTTATGTAAGCGACCCAAAAAACTCTACCAGGGAACTCCTACAGCTGATAAACACCTTCAGCAACCTGCAAGATACAAAATCACACACACACAAAAAAAATCAATAGTCTTTACTCAGACTACAAAGGGGCTGAGAAAGAAATCAGAGAAACATCACCCTTTACAATAGCCACAAACAACATAAAATATGTTGGAGTAATACTTACCAAACAAGTGACCTATATCATAAGAATACCTATATCATAAGAATGTTGTGTCTTTAAAGAAAGAAATTAAAGAAGATACCAGAAAATGGAAAGATCTCCCATGTTCTTGGATAGGTAGGATAAACAGAGTAAAAAATAAAAATAGCAACCTTGCCAAAAGCAATCTACAGATTCAATGCAATCCCGATTAAAATCCCAGCACAATTCCTCACTGACCTTGAAAGGATAATAATCAACATTATATGGAAAAGCAAAAGACCTATGATAGCCAAAACAACCCTGTACAATAAAGGAACTTCAGGAGGCATCACCATCCCAGACTTTAAGCTCTGCTACGGAGTTATAGTCCTGAAAACAGCTTGGTATTGGCACAAAAATAGACAAGTATACCAATGGAATCGAATTGAAAATCCAGACATTAACCCACACACCTACGAACACCTGATTTTTGACAAAACAGCTAAAAGTATACAATGGGAGGAGAAAAGCATATTGAAAAATTGTGCTAGCTTTCCTGGATGATGGTGTATAGAAGACTGCAGGTAGTCCCATGTCTATCACCATGCACAAAACTTAAGTCCAAATGGATCAAAGACCTCAATAAAAATCTACCCACACTGAACCTCTTTCTTAGAAGAGAAAATGGTAGGTACCATTGAACAAATTGGTACAGGAGACTGCTACCTGAACATAACACCAGTAGCACAGACACTATAATTGACAATTAATAAATGGGACCTCTTCAAACTTAGAAGCTTCTGTAAGACAAAGGACACAGTTGACAAGACCAAATGGCAGCCCACAGACTGGGAAAAGATCTTCACCAATCTTACATCTGACAGAGGGCTGATCTCCACAATATACAAAGAATTCAAGAAACTAGTCAATAAAACACCAAATAACTCTATTAAAAATGGGGTACAGAACTGAAGAGAGAACTCTCAATAGTGGAAATCAAAAAGGTTAAAAGACCCTTAAGAAAGTGCTCCACATCCTTAGCTATCAGGGAAATGCAAATCAAAACAATTCTGACATGCCATCTTATATTGCGGTAAATAAGGATCAGGATAAACAAATAGGCCGAATAGATGTTTATTCAGGGAGAAATAACTTACAACCTAGACAGATGAACACCAGGAAATTCAACCCGAGCCTCTCCTGTCCGAGTCACGCCAGAAAGAGAGCGCCTTCCTGGCCCCCTCCGACCTCCTTCCTCAGGTCACCTCCGCCCATCGCTCCACCCCCCCAATGGGCGTGGTCAGTGCTACAGAAGGACTACCTCACTACAATTCCCCTTTTAGTCTAAAGAAAAGATTTAGGCTTAATACAAAACTATATACAAAACAGTGAATAACAAGTGTGCTCTAAGAAAAGGAAAATCGAGAACAAAATGTCCTACATATCTAGTCCTAGGGTGAGGGCATAATGGAGTTTACAATAGAGTTGTCCTAAGCTGGAAAACGTAAGTCTAGTACCTAATATATCTAACTAACCATCGCTCCACCCCCCAATGGGCATGGTCAGTGTTACAGAAGGACTACCTCACTACAATCTTACTCCAGAATGGCTAAAATTGGAAACACCAATGACAGTTTACCCTGGAGAGGATGTGGAGAAAGGGCAACACTCCTCTACTGCTGGTGGGTGGGCAAACTCATACAGCTATTTTGGAGATTAGTATGGTGGTTCCTCAGGAAAATGGGAATCAGTCTACCATAATACCCAGCAATCCCTCTCTTAGGCATACACCCAAATGATCCACATCCATGTAACAAAGAAATGTGCTCAACTATGTTTATAGCAGCATTATTTGTAATAGCAGGAGCCTGGAAGCAACCTAGATGCCCCTCTCTGCAGAAAGAAAAAATGGAATCCTGAAATTTGTAGACAAGTGGATGGAACTTGAAGAAACCATCCTGATGAGGTAACCCAGTCACAAAAATAGGAACATGGTTATGTACTCACTCATATATGGATTTTAGACATAGAACAAAGGATCACCAGCCTATAATTTACACTGCCAGAGAAACAGGGAGGATTCTAAGAGATTCATATAAGGTTTCTCACAGAAGGGAAAAGGGACAAGATCTCCTGAGCATAAGGGGAGTGGGGTGGGAGCAGTGATTGGCGAGGGAACTAGGAGAAAGCGAAGGGGAGGAGAGCAAAGCACTAGGAAGATTGTCAGGGGAGGAATAGATGAGAGAAGACAGAGGAGAGAAAGAGAGAGAGAGAGAGAGAGAGAGAGAGAGAGAGAGAGAGAGAGAGAAATTGGCCACAAAAGATGGATGCATTATAGGTTTGAAGAGAAAACTGAACCTAGATAATTGTCCAGAGACCTACAAGACTGACCCCAACTAGCAATTTGAGCAACAGTGGAAAGGCTACCTTAAATGCCCTTCCCTGATAATGAGATTGGTGACTAACTTATCCACCATCGTAGAGCCCTCATTTAGTAGCTGATGACAACAGACACAGACATCCACATCTAAACACTTAATCAAACTGGAATCTAAATTCAGAGAGGGAGGACAAGACCAGGCTACAGAAATACATAGAGACAGCTGACCTGAACAAGGAGGAGCTAACAGGCCCCCCCCCCCAGACTGATAGCTGGGAATACAGCATGGGACTGACTCAGCCCCCCTGAACATGGGTCTCAGATAGAAGGCCTGGACAGTCCTTTGAGGGACCTCAAAGAGCGGAACCAGGATGTATCCCTGGTGCACAAATGGACTTTGCGAGCACATCCCCCATGGGGGTACACTCCCTTAACCTAGAGGCAGGAGGGAGGGCCTAGTCCCTACTCCAAATGACTTGATAGATTTAGATGACCCTGCTTGGAAGGCATCAGCATACATGTGGAGTGCAGCAGGGAATGGGCGAGGAGGGTGATCGGTGGGGGGGGGGGCAAGTGAGGGTGTGAGAGAGGGGAAGAGGGAGGGAGAGGGAACTGAGATCAATCTGTAAAACAAAAATATATAAAAAAGAAATATCTGTGCCATATCTTTGAGAATTGAGTACTTCACCGTCTACCTGTGTTCATTTTAGTAAAGAAGAGATGTTAAAGAAAATAAGCAGGAAGAAATGACTACCCCTGTATGGCAACACTCTATGCACAGATCTGTAAGTTCACTCTGCCCATTCTGATCATGCATTTTTGTCTTCACCGACATAGTACCCTCTACATGAAGGTACTGCTCATATCTACTGAACCCTGTATTACCACTAGTATGTATTCCTTTAGTTAATTTCTTAAGAATTTTGTGAATATTGGCAAATAACATTTTTTTTTCTACACAGGGTTTCTCTGTATTGCAACCGTCATGATCTGACATTAGAAACTAAGGATAAATAGCTCTTTATATAAAAAAAGATGTTTAGAGGCAAAGTAGGTATGGGAAGGACATTAAGGTATATTTTGTGGCAAAAATGCAGTCACCTAGGTCTGTGATCACAAAGTCATGAGATGTTCTCAAACACATTTACTTCTCACACAGATGTTATGTTCCCAAAATGACATTTTTCACTTTATTTTATGTAATTGTATTCTTTTTGCTGCAAGCTTTCATTTGAGAGGACTGTAGATGGCTCAGTGGTATAGAAACTTGAAGCTGTTGTAGGTGACCTGAGTTTGCTCCCCAGCACCCATATGTTGGCTGACAATTAACTGCAACTTCTGTTTCAGTGGAAAGCGACACTTTCTTATGGCCAGTGTAGGCAATTAATTCCATATTGTACACATATACATGCAGGCAAACATTCATATGCACAAAGTAGGGATTGATGAATAAATACATCTCTATAAATTTGTTTTCACTTTAACATGAGTGTTCACTCCACTAGATAATACAAAGTGCAATAAGGCTTTCAAGATTGTAACTAAATAGTATTCTAAGTGTTGTTTGACATAATAGAAAATTGCCTCAACTCCAAGTTTAATTTCACAAGTACAAGATACACTGGGTATTTATGATTCTACTGGAAATATGCATTATTATTGTTGCAGAGATAAAAGTGATAGTGGGAACTAAAAAAGAATCATTAACACTATTACTCTACACAAAATGCAGTGTGAAATAGTAACATTTCATTAATAAATAATATGATAAGAAAATTAATTTACTAAAACAATTGACTTAAAATTTTGCCTGTATTTCCTAATAATTTGTTGTTGTTTTTTCAACCAGGGTGTCATTATGTAGCTCTTGCTTTTCTGGAAGTCCCTATGTAGATCCTGTTGATCTCAAGATCATGAGATCTTCCTACCTATGCTTCACAAATGATAAGATGAAAGCTATGTATTGTCACAACTGGATTGTTTTATTATTATATCTATTATAATGAAATTCATGATAATCTAAAATTCAGCTGGCAAGCCAGGAATTGTTGGCACATGCCTTTAATCCCAGCACCTGGGAGGCAGAGGCAGGCAGATATCTGTGAGTTTTAGGCCAGCCTGGTCTACAGAGCTAGTTCCAGGACAATACCTTCCCATACCTACTTTGCCTCTAAACATCTTTTTGATATACAGATCTATTTATCCTTAATGTTTCTAATGTCAGATCATAACAGCTGTCGAATTCTACATTTATAAAAGTCAAAAAAGGTGTGAAAATAACAAGAAAGCTATATTAAAAAAACCTGTCTCCAAAAACCAAAAATAAAATAAAATTCAGTTGGCACATGTGAGATAATAAAGAATAATCAGAATAATGTGAAACTTTGTATATTGGTCAATGGGATATAACATTATTGTGGATAAAAGAAGCTAAACAGTAGTGTTCAGGCCTGCTGTGCACAAGGCCCTATGTTCTATCAACAACAACAATAAACAGTAAGAGAATGCATGGTGTTAGATTCTGCTCAGCAACAGATTAAGTCTAATCCAAGAGAGATGAGGTAAAAACTAATTGGTGGAACACAGAGACAAGACAGAAGACTTATTCCATAACTAAAATATGACTGAGAAATATAGAAGTGTTCCTAACCTTGTGCCAGTCCCTGTTGGTTCTTACTGGAATTTAAGTTCCCCACTGAGAATGGTTGAGTGTTAACACCAGGATAATGAGACCATCTGTGAGGGCGCTGAAGGACTATTGTAATAAGTCAATGTGAAAATTCACCCCACCTCCATACTGTGTTAATTATCTATTAATTATTATGGTCTTGGATGTCATTGCCCAATAGTTACACTCTACCTTACATTCCTTGTTACCTTTCCAAGCTCAAGAGAGAATTTCCAAAGCCATCATTTTACCACTAGCCATTCAGTAAAAATTTACCACTGCCTCTATAAATAGATGATGAATGTAGTGTCATATAAGATTTTTTTTTTACTCCAGAAACATATCCATATCCTGCACCTTACTAGGACCGTGTGCTTCTTATATTACCATTTTATTGTCACTATGAGCATAAAATCCTAAGTTTACCATAATAATAAGACTTCAAAATAAGCACCACATTATGGAAGGTAAGCTGAATTATCACATTGACTTATTACAACAGCCCTTCAGCACCTTTACAGATGACCTGCATTATCCTGATAGGTATACCCACTATAACACTCAGTAAGGAACTTATATTACACTAAGAACCAACAAGTAGGGACACAATGAACACATCTCTATTTCTCAGTCACCCTTTCTCTATGTTCCACAGATCTGTGTCTATAGTCATGAGCTCTAATCCAGGACTCTCCCTTTGGCTGACTCTTCCACTCCAACTGAAATACAAAGTACTCACCAGGCATTACACATCTGCAGGATGTTGCAGTCATTATGCAGATCCCGACTCTTAAGTAGCAATTGTAAGAGTGTCAGCTCAAATCTGATGTAGATGTCTGTGACCTCACCTCCCTTCACAATTGTAATTTTATTTCATCAGCACTGGCAATGACAATGTTGGCTTTGGGAGACAAAATAATTCATGAACCCTTATCCACTTGCTCATTATCACATACTTAAATGTTTCCTTTGAATAGCTCTGCAGAGACAAAGTCTTTGTAGCAGGCACTGTGTTTTCAGGATCTATTGAAGACTAAATAAATTCTCTGTGGAAGGTGAGGTCAAAACTTCATTTAAAAAAAGTGAATGATGTTTCTCTGTCTCATGGGATACAGTGACTTCTCCATCACAAAACAAATTAGTTCTTTAAAAAGAAAAAAAACTATAACATTTTGTAATTAAAATATTTCTTTGAGTACCTCATATATTCATATGAGTTTTAGTTCAGTGCTTGCCCATTATCTCCTTTAAAGTTTGTTTCCTATATCTTCCAACCACTATTCTCTCTAAATAGCATGTGCTCAAAACAAAACAAACTCTGAGTCTACTGACTGAATCTAGAAAGTGCCTAATTCCAGGGACCCTGAGGAAGCATTGGTATGTTGAATCCTTAAATCTTTCCAGAAGCCATGTTCTACCAATAGCTATTCAGCTAGGGGTGGGACTTTCAGATACTTTCCACTGTGCTTGGACTCTGTGCAGCTTAACTTACTGCAGATTTTGTGCATACTGACTGAACAAATATATTCAAATATGCAATGTCCTGTTTAGTCTGAACAAAACCTGTTTCCATGCATCATCTGTCACCTCTGCTTCCTACACTCTTACTGCCTCTTCTTCCATTATGACCCCTTAGTATCCAGAGGAAAAGGCATGATATAGATGTAACATTTCATTGTGAACCTTCCTGAGTCTCTTAGGCTAAAAATTGTGAGCTCCTGTGTTATCACCATAGAGTACAAAAATGAGCTTTTCCAATAAGAGTGGAGAGATGTACTAATCTCTGTTATAGAGATGAAAGCATAGGAAGCAGTTTATTACTATACCCACTTAGCAGAATAAATAACCATGTTTTTCCCTAGGGTCTATCCACATGCACTTGTCTCTGAATAATATTGCCATGCATAGGTTTCGTTTTATGAACTGGACTTTCTTTATAATTATAAAATGGTTGGTTATACCCATGATGTTCATGAAATAAATTCACCAGGCTTGTTGTTGTTATAACTCTCAGGGTTCACACCTGGTTAAGATTTATGATTACTTCCAGCACTATGAAAACTATCCAGTAATAATGAAGCTTCCAGTTGATTTCTCATGGTCTATGTCTCAAGTACATGGTATCATGAGGAATATGAACATTCATCCAAGGAATAGAAAGCCCTAAATTTTATAAGATATTGAAACTGTTCATAGTTCAACTGTCAAATAACGATTCTTCCCCATTTTCTAGTACTCAGGAGAAAAATATAGTAGGAATAAAAGGAAAAGCCTGATATCACAGTTAGGAAGAACAGTATTGGAATATTTATTATGATGTAATACAAACTAATTTTAAACAGATAGAATAAAAATATTTTGGGAAAGTGAAAAATGTGGATTTTTTCATGAAACACAATTTAAATATGTATTTATGTATACATATATACATATATATTATTTTTGTAATTTGAGTATACTTAAATCAGTTCCCACTTTCTCTTTACTGCCTTCATCTTATAACATGTATAGAACATGATTTTCTCAATTTCATGTCCTATATTTCTTTATATACATATATATTTATTTATTATTTTTTATTTTACATATCAATCCCTGTCCCCTATCCCTCCATCCCTCCCATCCCCCCTGACCCCCTCCCATCCCATTTACCCTCCACTCCACAGGGAGGGTGATGTTAGGATAGCTACACCTGCTTGCTTCTTGGGTCCATTTGATTGGAAGATCTTTTCCCAACCCTTTACCCTGAGGTAGTATCTGTCTTTGAAGTGATTCTTGCATGCAGCAGAAAGATGGATTCTGTCTTCATATCCATTCTGTTAGCCTGTGTCTTTTTATAGGTAAGTTAAGACCATTAATTTGAGGGAAAGTAAGGACCATTGATTGTTAATTCTTGTTTGTTTTAGATTTGTTGTTGTCAGTGGAATTGTGAGTATATTTGCCCTGCTTTTTCATTTGGGTTCTGGTGAAGTGGGGTTATCTATTTTCTGTGTCTTTGTGAGTGTGGTTAACTTCAGTGGTGATCTGATAAGATCTATGGGGCTATTCCTTTTTTTTTTAATCTGTTGAGGCTTGTTATGTTGCCTAGTATGTGGTCAATTTTAGAGAAGGATCCACGTGGAGCTGAGAAGATGTATTCTATTGTGTTTGGATGGAATGGTCTACAGATGTATTTTAAACCCAATTGGGACATAATTTCTGTTAGTTCTTTGATGGCTGGTGGTCATGTCTAGTGGTGAGAGTGGGGTGTTGAAGTCTCCCATTATGAGTGTGTGAGATTTTATGTGAGCTTTGAATTTTAGTAGTGTTTCTTTAACAAATGTGGGTGCCTTTGTATTTGGGGAATAGTTGTTCAGAATTGAGACTTCATCTTGAAATGACCTTCTTCATCTGTTTTGATTGATTTTGGTTTGAAGTCTAACTGGTTAGATATGAGGATAGCTACACCTGCTTGCTTCTTGGGTCAATTTGATTGGAAGACCTTTTCCCAACCCTTTACCCTAGGTAATGTCTGTCTTTGAAGCTCAGATGTGTTTCTTCTATGATTCAGAAGGATGGATTCTGTCTTTGTATTCATTCTGTTAGCCTCTGTTTTTTTTATAGGCAATTTAAGAGCATTAATGTTGAGGGAAAGTAAGGACCATTGATTGTTAATGTTTGTTTGTTTTAGATTTGTTGTTGGCAGTAGTGTTGTGAATATATTTGTCCTGCTTTACCCTTGGATTCTGCTGAAGTGGGATCATCTATTGCCTATGTCTTTGTGAGTGTAGTTAACTTTCTTGGGTTGGAGTTTTCCTTCCAGAACTTTATGTAGATACATATTGTGAAAATCTGGCTTTGTTATTAAAATATCTTGTTTTCTCTGCCTATAGAGATAGAGAGTTTTGCTGAGTATATTAGCCTGGGCTGGCATCTGTGGACTCTTAGTACTTGTAGAACATCTATCCAGGACCTTCTGGCCTTGGATATGGAGAAGGCAGGTTTAATTTTGATAAGTCTGCCTTTATATATTACCTGTCCTTTTTCCTTCCCTGCTTTTAATATTCTTTCTTTATTCTGTATGTTAGGTGTTTTGATTATTATGTGATGAGGAAACTTTTTTTGTTTTGTCTTGTTTTTTGGTCCAGTCTATTTGGTTCTATTTGGTGTTTGGTATGCATCTTGTACTTTCATAGGCATGTCCTTCAGATTGGGAATGTTTTCTTTAATGATCTTGTTGAATATGTTTTCTGCATCTTTGAGCTGGGCTTCTTTGCCTTCTTCTAGGCCTATTATTCTTAGGTTTGGCCTTTTCACAGTGTCCCACATTTCCTGGATGTTTGTGTTAAGGATTTGTTGGATTTAAGATTTTCTTTGGTCGATAAATCTATTTCCTCTAGTTTATCTTCAGCGCCTGAGATTCTCTCTTCTGTCTCTTGTATTCTGTTGGTTTTGTTTGCGTCTGTAGTTCCAGATCATTTGCCCAGTTTTTTCTATTTCCAGCATTCCTTCAGTTTGTATTTTCTTTATTGTCTCTATTTCGGTTTTCAAGACTTGAACTGTTTTGTGTTGTTTCGTTCAACTGTTTCATTGTTTTTTTTTTCTTGGCTTTCCTTACTTTCTTGATGGTCTGATATGTATGATGCTGTGGAAATATGCATTATTATAATTGAGAGGTAAAGGCTATAGTGATAACTATGGATCAATTACTAACAACAATACATTATACAAAGTGCAACATGAAATGAGTGTGTAGAAGAAGAAAAGTAAATTTACTAAAACATTCATATAAAATTCTACATATACTTACTATATTAAGGAACCTACTATGATAAAAATTTATAATACACTAAACAAGGAGAGGCTTTTAAGATACATAAAAAAATTGAAGAGTGATGAAGCTTAAAAATTATCTAAACTGAAATGAATTATACGTGGATACAAATGTATATAGGGATAGGACCATGACATACCTTGCACGTAGCTGTGTATTTCACTTGAAACAACAATAGAAAATATTTATTGATGGGAGATGTCATTCTGTAAATATGTTGATGAATAAAGCACTGTTGGCTAATGGGAAAGAAATATAGGAGTGACTAGGAGACAAGGAGGAAAGAGGAAGTAGTAGGGAGAAGTCAGCATGGAGAGGCTGGAGAATAGAGGTCTGGGCCTGCTCTCCGGTAAGAGAAGACCATGTGGAAGTACTTAGATTAATAGAAATGGGTTAATACTTAAGACAGAGCCAGCCAATAAGAAACAAGTAACTGGCCAACAGCATTATATCTAATACAGAGTCTCTGTGTGTTATTTGGGGCTGGCGCCGCAGTGAGACCAAGCCGGCAAAGGAAAATCTTACTCCTTACAATTAATTATTAAGATATTTTATTCTTTGAGAATTCTCTTTCCTATTTTTTTCCATTCCCCCATCACTATTCTATCAAAATATGTGATCTTTTCTTTCTTTTTTTTTTTTTTTAACTTATCACGTGTACTTTGTGCCACTAATATGTGTTTGATGGTAGGGATATCTGCCAGAATATGAGTGGTCTCTCAGGGTCACTTCTAAAAACAAACAAACAAACAAAACAAAAAAACACGTTTATCTCAGTCCACTGCTACCAATATCTCTTAATTAGGAGTAGGGCTTCCAGTACATCTGTGTCTTTCATGCGCAGAGAATGTGTCAGGATTTATCTTTTTCAGGTCTTATGTATACTGTCAGAAGCACTTTGAGTTTATACTTGCAAGTGTGCCGTGGTATCCTTAAAACAGTTCTACTGGGGTCCACCCCCTCTGGCTCTTACAATCTTTTTTCTTCCCTTTTTTTTTAATGGTCTCTGAGGCTTGATAGGAGGAGGTATGACAGAGTTGTCCCATTTAGGGATGATATTGTGAAGATTCTTCCTCACAGCAAATTTATAAATTTTGAGTAACTGTGTTAATCCCATATAATGCAAAGAGAACCTCCTATATTGAGGGTTAATGGATTCGCTATGTGTTTAAAATTAAAGAATTTTGGGGATAGTTTTCTTTTATATACTTTATATATTAAGTACAACAATAGTACTTTGTTCTCTAGTTGGATCTATCACCTTTCTACTCACATATTCTTAGACCTGAAAATGGTGCCCGCTACGAGTTCCATCTTGTGTAGTAGACATTATATTCAGGTGGAAAGATGGTTGATTACTACCATTGCATTCTGTGTCACTGTTCCTACAGAGGAAAAATTCCCTAGGATTCACTGAAAGGCCCATACTTGGGTAAAATTTATATTTTTTCCCTCTGATACTCATGTTACTTAACCCCCAGCCTTGGGATAGGACCCTATTTGGAAACATAAAGAATATTGTGGTTCTAATCCAGGATTCTGTATAACCCCACAAACGTAATCTAGGAATCTTTAATGTTGAAATCTTGAGGTCCTAAATCTCCTAAAATACAATCTCATCATGAAGAAAACAGACAGGAGAACATGCTATATAAAAAGGGACTAGAAAGCCAAATGCAAAAATCTTCAATGTGAAAAGGCATAGCTTCTGTTAGCATCCCTTTCAGTTGATGAAATTCTGAATTTTAATAACTGAAGCCTCCTGGTGACTTGCTCTAAGACAGCACTAAGCACCATCTACTTTGGGGGATGTCACCATTCATCCACTAAAAGTATACAGTATACTTGAACTCTGCTCAGCCTTCATAGGGATATTGCCAATATATTAACAGATCCCAACAACTCAGTCAGTGGAAGCACAGAACTCTGTTTAATAATATAGATATTATTCCTTATTACTATCTTTTGATAGTTTCTGGAGTTCATTAATGGAAAACATTTGCCTAGGCCTGCCATCTGTAGTCTGCCCGCATCTCAGTCTCAGCGCCACCTAATAATCTATACCCTTGAGGTAAGTGTGGGTTCCTCTTAGGTCCCATGCACCCCATCCCCTCCTTGGAGATTTCAGGGTCTGATTCACATATAGTGGACACTCCCAAGCAGGGAGGGACATCCGTAGTCTGCCCAGATCAAAGTTTTGCCACCCCTATACTCTCTGGGTGAGGGCAAAGCCAAGAGGGGCTGGATCATCCAAAGTTGCCAACATTGAAGTCTTGGCCCACCTACACCCACAGGGTGTAGGAGAGAGACAGGAGAGAGATCCCCACCTGCAGAAACTAGAAGAAGTGATGGGAATATGACAGTTTGAGAACACATTCAATAACAGAAAGGCCAACAAGACACCACAAGAATCTAGGGACTCTGCACTAGCAAGACCTGAAAATGCCAATGCATATGAAGCAGAAAGAAGGACCTTAAAACAACCTTATGAAGTTGATAGAGACCCCCAAAGAGAAAAAGAGAAATCCCTTAAAGAAATGGAAGAAAAAACAAACAAAAATACAGGAAATGAAGGAAAAGACAAACCAAATTCAAATAATAATAATAATAATAAATCTCTTAAAGAAAGCAAGGAAAGACAAGAAAAAACAAACAAAAAAGGAAACAATTAAACCAGTTCAAAGTTTGAAAAGTAAAAGAGAAACACTAAAGGGAATAGAATGAGGGGATGCTGGGTATAGAAAAGCTAGACAAATGATCAGGAACTACAGATGGATGTAAGTATAACTAATAGAATAGAAGAGATGGAAGAGAGAATCTAAACTGCTGAGGACTCACTAAAAGTAATAGAGTCATCAAGCAAAGAAAATCTTAGAACCAACAATTCCCTAACACAAAATACCAAGGATATGTGGGATACTGTGAGAAAGTCAAACCTAAGAATAATAGATATAGAAGAAGGCAACAAAATACAGCTCAAGGTACAGAAAACAATTTTTTCTATATATTAAGCAATATCATAGAAGAAATCTTTCCAAAACTAAAGAAGGATATGTCTATGAAAGTACAAGAAGCTTTCAAGAACAGCAAGTAGGTTGGACACAAAAAAGTCCCCTTGGTCCCATTATAATCAAAACACCAAACTTACACAATAAAGAAAAAAATAGTAATAGTGGCAAAGGAAAAAGGCCAAGTAATATATAAAGGTAGACTAATAAGAATTACATCTGTCTTCTCCATGGTAACTCTAAAAGCCAGAAAGTCCTGGATAGATGTTCTACAAATACTAAGGGACCATGGATGCCAGACCAGACAATTATACCCAGCAAATCTTTCAATCATTATCATGGAGAAAAAAGATATCCCATGACAAAATCAGATTTAAACATTATATATTTCAAGACCAGCTCTACCAAAAGGTCTGGAAGAAAACTCCAACCAAAGGAAGTTAACTACAATCACAAAATCATAGGCAATAGATAAATCCACTTCACTAAACACCAAACGAAAAAGGGTGCATGTGAGAGGGCAAAGAGGGTAAGAGGGAGGGAAGAAGAGAGGGAGGGAGGGAGGGAGGGAGAGGGAACTGGGATCGATATGTAAAATAATAAATTAAACAAAAAACTTAAATTAAAAGAAAATAAAAGAAAAAGGGTGCAGGGAATCTATATACAAGACCATCACCACCACCAAATCCAAATCAAACAAGAATCAATCATCAACATTCATCAATGTTCCTCAATATTAATGGTCTTAACTCCCATATAAAAAAAGACACAGGCTAACAGAATGGATACAAAGACAGAATCTATCCTTCTGCTGCATACAAGAAATCTATCTCTACCTTAAACACATACATTAACTCAGAGTAAAGGTTGGTGATGGGAGATGCATATATATATATATATGCATCTCATACTGGTTAATGAATAAAGCACTGTTGGCCAATAGGAAAGGATGATAGGAGGGACTAGGAGACAAGAAGGAAAGAGGAAGTAGTAAGAAGGAGTCAAGATGGAAGTCTGGAAAAGGCAGAACTGCCAGCCGCCTCTCCTTGGTAAGACCACGTGGAAATACATAGAAATGGGTTAATAATTAAGACAGAGCTAGCCGATAAGAAACTAGTACCTGGCCAATTATATCAAGTACATGGTCTCAGTGTGTTAATTGGGGCTGGCGTGGCGGTGGGACAAGACCAGGAGGCAGGTGGAACAAACCTTACTCCTTACAGGTTGGGGAGCAGGTATGTGGGGGGTGAGTTGATGTGGTTGTTAAAGGACATGGGAATTTTGGAGGGAGAGGTAATGGGGGATTGATATGTAAGTTGTTTGTTTCTCAATTAAAAAAATACATTTGTCAAAAGAAGGTATCAGCCATACAGCTATCACTACTCCTTCAATTTCAAGGGGTCCTTCGATTACAGCTTTGACGGTTGTAGTGGAACAATAATGGGAACAATGGGGCAAATCCTGAATGATGTTTAGCAACTGAAATTTTTGTGTTAAGGCAGAACCCTGTCTACTCACATGAGGAACATCAGGGTGAATTTTAATCAGTAATCACTCATGGAATGGAAGACCATCTAGAGAGTAGCACCCTTAAAGGCAAGATTAATATTACTGGGGATTTAAAACAGAACATGGTAGAAGAAGTCACAGAGAATGTTAAGCCACAGTCCGGCCAACTTTACAGAAGAGAACTGGAGACAGGTGTTATTTGGAATGTGTGAGGTGATGCAGATTGGTCTATAATCTTAATTTTCCAATGTAAAACTTAAGTACTCACAATCAAGTCCTGTATTGTCCATTCATGATAGGAAATTAGAGAAAAATTAAAAAAAATCAGAATGTAACACACACACACACACACACACACACACACACACGAAAGCAAGTATAATAAAAGGCATTTGCTATTCATTTACTTTTTTAATATATGAGGCAAGAATTATAAGACACTTTTGGCATTAGAACATGTTAGTCAACAGAAATATGATTTCATCTTGAAGGGCCCATGACAATAGAATGGGACTCCAGATGGGACAATACAGAAGTTGCACACCACACCATTAATGGCTGCTTGCTGTGTGGAGGCTACAAGCTCCTTCCTGTGCAGGTAGCAAAATCAGCCTGTAGCAAGCTAGCCTCTCCCGAGGAAGGTGCAAAGTTCAGTCTGATTTGTGGCAATTCCTCCTGTGACGGTGATACGTTGAAGACTGCCGGAAACTGTGGTTACACTTGGAGCAGTTGTAGGGCTTCTCTCCTGTGTGAATCCTCTCGTGCGCTAGGAGATTGGTTTTATGGCTAAAAGATCTCCCACATGTGTTACATGCGAAAGGTTTCATTCCTTCATGGGTGACTGAATGGACATTTAGGTCCGAGAGGTTATAGAAGCCCTTGTGACACTTGTTACAAAAAAAGGACCTCTCCTTTTTGTGCCTTCTCTGGTGAACTGAAAGTATTGAAGGGTACTTGAAACTTCTGGGACATTGGTCACATTTATATGTCTTTGGCACTCCGTGGAGTCTCTCTTGGTGAACCTCACATGTGCGGTTGGCCTCACATTTCTGACAGTGTTCAATCTGTTCTGGCCTCTTGATAATCTCTGCTTCCACATGTTCCATGGGATCCATAGTCTCTGATTTTAGTTCCTCCTTGGGGACAGCTTCAGAAGACGATGCCCTCTGAGAAACTTCATGGTACCTGGGAGAGTCTTGATGTGAACTTCTGGAATCCCAAGGGATTCCATCAGAGACACTTCCTTGCTCTGGTTCAGGACATTTCTCCTTAAGAATAATGAAAATGGAATCCATTTCATTTCCAGGACTACTATCGCTGCTATTTTCTTTGCAAAGGTTTAGAGGATTGTTGTAGCCATCTTCAATGTGTTCACATCCTGTGCAAACAAGACAGTCTATGAAAGCGTGCCCAAGAAGGGGTCGCCACCCAACACCCCTCTTCTGTGCACCTTCCTGATACTCACTTGTTGCTAATAAAGTGTTGGGGGACATCTGTAAGTGTGATCCTGCAATCTCTTGTGTTGATACTGTTGATGACTGAAGTGATTTCAGAAGCGTGATTACTTCACTCAACGCCATATGTGCAGGGAAGAGTCCTTCCTCTCCCTGCATAGACACATGGACCTGTAAAAAAAAAAAAGCCAGATAATCAAGGTCATTGAATCTAGTGATTACAGAAATGCTTCCTTCCAACTCATTGTATGGGATAACTGGGCTGTGTGTTAGCTCATTTGTCTATGTCTCTCCTCTCTCGTAGGGTTATCCTAACATTCACAAGTTATGTTAGCTCAAAGAAATATTCTCACTGTATTTGCAACTGTTGAGTCATTTTTCCCAAGGAAAGGGGGAGATTGGGTTTCCCTGGTGTCTGGCCAAAACGATCAATACATTGACTGATGAGAGATGAGGTTTGTCCAATCTGAAAAGTGGGGCCTTCACCTCTAATATTTGTTCTCATGATTCCAAAGATTGTCCCCATCACAGCCAAGCTAGGGTAACTATGACAAAATGCGTGGCTTAAAGAAAGACACCAAGGCAGTATAGGAGAAATCAAGAAGGGAGACTGGAGATTGGGAGAGACAAAAGAGCCTGCCTGTGGCTCTCCCTTATCTTCTTTACTTGAAGTGAGTTGTCTGCTCGAATACACTTTGTTCTGTTTAACAGGAAGATAAGAATTGTATTGCTAGTGTTTCTTTGTGTTGCTGTAATCTGTAGTTCCTTGTTTCCACTTTTTCTGTGACGCTGACTATCTGTGGCTACCGCCCTGTGCCCAGACGCCCCTCCCTCTATACTGTCGCTATATTCTTTCTGATACTCTAGATGAAGCTCCTAATTAAGCATTCAGCCTCGGATTAGTCATGCTACTTACTGGAATCTTTGGGATGTCTACCATAATTTTGTACTCGGTGGCATTTTGCTATTCTGACTCTGGATTGGCGATTTAACTTTCTGCTTTCATGTTCAGCAATCTTGGATTTTTCACTCAATTATCTGAGCATCTCCCATTCTCAACTCTCAGCCCTTAGTATGTCAGCGGTCCCTATACCTACAACTGTTCATTAACTTTGTTGCGTGCGTGGGCTTTATTTACAGTTTGTGTTGTCTAATTTTTGTTGTTAGCTGTAACAACCACCACCACTAGCTTATGATACCCTAGGAATCATAGCTGTATTACTTAGCTGATTTGGTTACATACTGTAGAGTCCATTAACACGACTCACACATGACTGAAACACTTCAAACACATACAACATTTCCACATAAACACACTGCCTCTGCTGTTGAGAACACGACTGGAAATTGTGGCAGCATTTTAATGGGGGACTCGTTCCTATCATGATATGAAAATCAGATCAGAGGAGTCAAATGCGGAATAAAGGAAAGTGTGAAACTCTAACTAGTGTATAGAGGGAGACCTCAAATAAACAGCAGGGTGAAGTAGCAGACAACACTAAGAACACACTTGAAAAGCAGAGGTAACAGCACTGATATCCACACCACAGCCTGCGGGGACACGTTTGTCCCCAAGCCGGGTTGTGCTGCCCCAGTGTCCTTTCCACACCATTCTCCTATGAAATTCCCCCAACCCTAACCCCCACTCGCAGGGAGCAAGAGAGACACACTCCTGCCATACACGTGGAGGAAGGGATGAGCATCTAAGCTCCTGGTAGGACAGAGGTGCTCTCAGTGACAAGGCCCACAGAGTGCACTCCAGTGAGTGCTCTAAAACATCTGCAGCAGCACTACTGGCTGCCCATCCTCCTCCTCCTTGATCCCTACCTAAACATCCCCTGTTGCATCAGAAACTAATGGATACATATTCCCTCAATACACCTGGTGAAGAAAGCACATCAGAGTCACAGGACCACATTTACCTGGAGGGAGAGCAACCCCTGGAGCCACAGGCCCCATCTGAACCTGTTTAAGGAGGAGAGACCCAGAGGCACAGGCTCAAACTGTACCAATCAGAGGAAGAGAAGGGTAGCTGGTGGTCCAAGAATACAGTCAACAGCGTAAAGAGTAAATGGTAGACACAGAAACTAGTGGGGATATAACGGCAACGGCAGACCATCGCAACACAGATGAAGCAGAAATAAAGGATATTAAAATAACCTCATAAACACGAGAGATGTCATTAAGGAGTAAATGTGATTTTCCCATAAAGGTATGGAAGAAAGCACAAACAAAAACTTCAAAGAAACAAATCATAAAGAAACTAAGAAAGCCAAGAGAACCAAGAAAAAATGAACAAGTGTAGGACTAAGAGCAAGACTTGGAAATGCAAATAGAGGCACTGGAGAAATCACCAAATGAGGGGATGCTCAAAATGGGAAATCTGGTTAAACAAAGAGCGACTTCACATGCAAGCACAACAAATAGAATGCAAAGGATGGAAGACAGGGTCTCGGGCATGATAATACAATAGAGGATATAATTTCATCAGAGAAAGAAAATGTTAAATACACCCTCCGGGATATCTGAGACACCATAAAAGGACCAAACATAAGAATAATAGGGAAAGAAGAAAGAGAAGAATTCCTGCTCAGATACACAGAAAAGATATCCAAAAAAATCAAATCAGAAAACTTTCCTAACATAAAAAAGATAAGTGGACGAAGGTACAAGAAGGCTGAAGCAAAACGCAAAGAAGACCCTTCACCGTATACAATCAATACATTACACATACAGACTGAAAAAGGAATACTAATCGTAGTAGCAAAGGAAAATGGACAAGTAATATTTACAGAAGATCTATCAAACTTCACCAGTCTCCTAATGGATACTGCAAAAGCCAGAAGGTCCTGAAACTTAGTGTTCTACGGGTATTCTCATACCACGCATGCCAGCCCCTACTACTATTTACACCAAGTCTTTCAACCACCTTAGACAGAATACAATATATCCCATGACAAAACCAAATTCAAACAATATCTATTCACAAATCCAACCCTACAGAAAGTACTTGAAGGAAAATTCCCACAGAAGGAAACCAGTAGCTCCCACAAATACATAGGCAACAGACACCCTCACACCAGCAAATCCCAAAAGAGGGAAACACACAAACACTACCACCACCATAAACATTCATTATTAGTATGTCCTAATAGCAATGGTCTCAACCTATAAAGGGTATCAGAAAGGGGAAGAAACCCAGGACCAATCGTTCTGCTTCATAAAAGGCACACACCACTCTCAAACAAGAGATTACTTTAGAGAAAAGGGTTGAGAAAATTTTTTGAATGAAATGGACTTAAGAGAAAAATAGGTGTGGTTTTGTCCTGTATGGCCCACTGCTCTGTGTGAGCTTTGGGTCAGAGTGTGGGTCCAACACCGCCTCCAGCTACTTGGAACTTCTTGAGTTGGCTCTGAAACCCCTGGCTTTAAAATTAGAATTCCACAGCCATGCTAAGTGTAGAAAGCCTAGGTAGGTATTCATGGAAATTGAACAACATTCAACTGAATCATCTCTGGGTCAAGGAAGAAACAAAAAAGACATTAAAGACATCTGAGAATTCAACAAAAATGAATGAAACATGCCCAAACTTATGGGACTACTTATGAAAGAAAGTAGTGCTAAGAGGAAATTTCACAGCACTAAGTTCCTACATAAAGAACACTGAGAACTCTTTACAATAGTGACCAACAGCACACCGGAAAACAGAAAGAAAGAAGCAAACCCACCCAGGAATAGTAGACACCAGGAAATAATCAAAGCAAGGGCTGATATCAATACGGAGGAAGAGCACTACAAGGAATCAATGAACATAGTGGTGTCACCTACAGTGAGCTCAAGCTCTTCTATAAAACTGTAGTCATGAAAACAGTTTGGTATTGATTTAAAAACAGAGGTATACAAATGGAATCAAATTGAATGCCTGGTATTAATGCACACACCTACAAACACCTGTTCTTTGAAAAAGATCAAAATGATGTAATGAAAAATAGGAATCATATTATTCAGTGATGGCATAATTGCCCGTTGAAAGGTTGAAGAATGCAAATAGGTAGTTATCTTTCCTTGGGCACGAAATCCAAGTTCAAGTGGATCAACATAAATCCAGGCACAATGAAACTGTTATAAAAACAGGTGGGAAGGAGCCTCGAAAGGATTGGCACTGGAGACCACTTACTACATGTAACAGTAGCGGCACAGACTCAGCACCAATCAATCCTTGGAACCTCCTGAAACTGAGACATTTCTGTAGGCAAACATATGCTCAGTGAGACAAAAATGGAAGCTTAGAGTATAGGCAAACTTGTTCACAGGGCCCATATCTAACTGAGGGTTGACCGCCAAGATACAGAGAACAAAAGAAGGGAGACACCAAATAACCCAATTAGAAGACAGAGTACAGATCTAAACGGAGAATTCTCAACAGAAGACCTTTGAGGAAGGGCTCTACATCACCAACCATCACTGAAATGTACAATAACATGAGTCTGAGATACCTATTAGCCCATCAGAATGGATAGCACCAAAATTTACAGATAATTGCTTATGTTAGAGAGGATGTAGAGAAGGTGAAACCTCCTCCATTTATGGTTGGAGGGTACATTTCTACAGCCACTTTGGAAATCAGAATGTCCGTTGCTCAGAAAACTGGGAACCAATCTGCCAAAAGATGCAGCAATACCACTCTTGGGCTTATTTCCAAATGATATTCAATGATAACACCAAGTCATTTCCTCAATTACATTAATAGCAACATGAATTGTAATTGCTAGAACCTGGAAAGTTCTAAATGTGGTACATTCACACAATGTAGAACTAATCAGCATTTAAAAACAATGATATCATGAAATTCCCTGGCAAATGGAAAGAACTAGGATAAACCATCCTCATCTGGGTAACTCATATACAGAGAAGGAAAGAAGGTATGTATTCACTCACAAGTTGATATTATATGTAAAACGAACAATATCCAGGCAACGATCCACAACTCCAGAGAAGTAAGGTAAAAGCAAAGCTACCCTTAAAAAAATAAAAAATAAAAAATAAAAAATAAAAATGAAAGAAAGAGGGAAAGACAGAAGAGGGGCCCCAGAAGAGAAAATAGTTAAGATCTCCTGGGTAAACTGGGAAGGGTGGTGGAAGGAAGGGAATGGGGATGGGAACATGAGGGAACAAGAACTAGTTTCTAGGAGAATAGAAGGGGAGGACCGTGACAGATATCTTGGTACAGAGAGCCATTAAATGGTTCGGGTGAAACCTGGGGCTGGAGAAGTTCTTGGAAATCTACAAGGATGACTCCAGCTAAAACTGCAATCAGTAGGGGACAGGGAGTCTGAATGGGGCGTCCCCTTCATACAGATTATTTACTACGCTAGTTGTCATCATAGAAGGTACATCCAGCAACTGATGGAAGAAGATTCGCTGAGCCACAGCAAAGCACTGGGCTGAGCTCTGGAGATGAGTCGAAGTGAGGGAGGAGGGATGATTTGAATGCTGGTGTGTGTGTGTGTGTGTGTGTGTGTGTGTGTGTGTGTGTGTGTGTGGTGGGGGGCTCACAGAGACGATGGACCTGAGCTAGATAGAGCTTAGGGAGAATGGACTGTCAATTTGGGATCCCCCATGAGTGTGAACTAGAACCCACTTTCACTTTATAGACGGGGTATCTCAATGACATGGAACAGATAATCGAGAAATCCATTCCCCAATAGGATCTCTAGTTTCTGCCTTCCCAGTTCTGAGATCACGGGCATGTTCTGAGAGGGAGGAGGGAGGATTTCAAATGTGTGCTGAGATTCCGACTCAGTTCTCATGACTCAAATGTGAGCACCTCCCTAAAAGAGACATCTTGGAATCCCACACTTTCTCTGCTAATCCAGCAAAGGAGTGTGTCAAGTGTTTCTCCCAGTCTCTCTGCCACTGTGCAAATTCATTAAATATAATCATGAGGATTATGCAAGTCATGGGATCCTTTCTCTTTTATTCCCATGAATTTAGAGAGGTTGAAAAGCTCAATTTGGAATATTTTGGTGTGGCCATATACCATCGCAGATAAAATAACTAAAACTTCCTACTTTCCCACACATAAAAATAACTGTCTTGATTACTGACTTAACTGCCCCGCCCCCCTCGGTACTCACCATGTCTGGAGGCTTCAAGCAGTCATCCGTTAAACCCTCCATGAATCTCCCCATGTTTCTGCCACTTGCTTCCCACTTCTCTTTCATGGCAGTCTTGTCCTTGTGGTGCCCAGTTTTCAGAAACTGTTCTAAAACAAGCTGGGCAATCATCTGCTCCTTGGTCTGCTTCTCTGGCTGCAGCCAGGAGGTGAACATTTCCCAGAGGTTTTGTAACTCCTGCTTTGCACAGGAGGAGCAATTGCCTTGTGTGGGAATGTTGAGTTCAGACATTGCGAACTTAGAGGTGTCTTCTTCCTGGTGCACAGAAGAATCTTTGGTTGGTATAAAGTCCATGTTTTTTAAAACATGGTCATTTTCTTGTGTATTGGTCTTAAGTGATTCTCTGTGCTGAGAAGCCATTGTGCTTAGATGCCTCAGGAACATTCATTCACCCATGGCAGTCAAATATCTGTCACGTGACGCCAAGATCTGTAAAAGAAATGTGTGGATGGTTAGAGCTATGAATTAAAAGAAGGTACATGTTGAAATAAAAAAAAAAATCTACTCACAGTTTTGTCATTAATGGTTCCTGTTTAAGTTCGGTTTTAGTAGTTCCTTGATAAGCAATAACCATAACCATGGAGCTCTTATAAAGGCATTTCATTATGGTAGCTCCCTTGCAGTTCAGTTCACAGGTTCTGTCCATAATGGAGGGGAGTAAGGAGTCGTGAAGACAGTGTTGGTTCTGGAGCTGAGGCTAATACTACATCTTTGATGTTTTCCTTTCATGAATTTGTTTTATTTAAAATTAATCTTTTCTCATTTTAGATATCAGTCCCGGTTCCCAGTCTCTCCTTGGCTCCTGCTCCTCTAACCTCCACTCTATGCTAATGTCACTCTCCACCCCACAGAGTGGGCAATGCTTCCCATGGGGAGTCAACGAAGTCTGGCACATCTTGGGCCCGGGGTTATGTGATCAGGGTTCATCCCTGGTGCTTGATCTTGGTTTTTGGAGCCTCCAAAAGACTGCTAACTCCTTCAGTGAAATGGGAATATACTGATTCTCAAGTGTATGTAATCTCAAATTTTACCCCCACACTGACTGACTCCTGGCAAAGATGTGGTCTAGATTAAAGGTGTGCCCTCCAGCCCCGTGGTCTGGATTAAAGGTGTGTGTCATCCAGTCTCCACTAACAAGGCCACACCTCCTAAATTCCACTCCCTATGGACTTGGGGGGGGGCAAAGACAGCAAACTACCACATTTCCATCATTTCTTACAATAAATCCTTAATCATAGTCTTACACATTTTACTTCAAATACCAGAGCAAAGAGAACATGGGATGGAATGGTACCTGACTCACCAGGGAGAAAAATCCTGGGTTGAGGATGGAAAGACCTGAAATAAGAGGTATCTGTTCACCCCTTTTTAAAATGTGAAGTTATTATTGCTGAACCTCACATTTTAAGTTTCCTTCTTGTCTCCCAATCAAAAGTGCCACAGAAAAACACTTTCATAAGAAAACCATTAAAGGGAATACCAATGGCCAGGCATTGGCGGGACACACCTTTAATCCAAGGACTCCAGAAGCAGAGCCAGGGAGATCTCTGTAGATCTGGAGATCTCCGGGCCAGACTATGCTATAGAGGATCATGCATTGAATTGTCCAAAGTAACACAGGTTAACCCTATCTAGAAAAAAGAAACAAACCCAAAAGACCAAAAATAAAAACAAAGAAAAGAACCAAATAAATAAATAAATAAATGTAAAGGAAAGGGCCAGCAACCTTAAATTCATAAGATAGCAAAGTAATGTACACAAAGAATGAGAGTACATTCCCATCTTCAGGATTCAGACAGAAGATGAAACCCTTGATCAGAAAGGTTTTTTTTTTTTTTTTTTTTTTTTTTTTTTTTAATCTGTGTAGTGGTGTCTCATGATTTCATCCTAGCACTCAAGAGGCAGAGGCAGGGATATCTGTACAGGGACTGGTCTACTGGCCTACAGACCTAGTTCCAGGACAGCCAAAGGTTTTACACAGAGAAACCCTGTCTTCAATATCCAAAACCAAGCAAATAAACAAAGAACAAAACCAAAAGGAAATGTTGTGCAATGACATCTCCTCATAGCTGTGAGCAGCTTCTCCCAAAATACACAATCAATCACAAAAACGCACATACTGAAGCCTCCAAGAAGCCCAATGTTTCTATTCTCCAAACTTACCTCCTTCTAGGGTGAATTTCAAGGCAGTTCCTGGAAGCACTGGGATCTGATGTTTCCAGGACTCTGCTCTGCTCCTTATGAAGTTCTCTTCAAATTCACATGCTTTTATGCTGCCTGGCTTCAGAGTCAATCTGTAATGCTAATGATTTGAGGATGAGGTTGGACCACACCTCCTGTGCCTGGGTGTGGCAGCCAGAACTCTCTTCAGGTTAATCACTAAATACAGCAGGGGAGATCAGCTTGACCAAAATCTCAGAAACATTTACTCCGAGGATTAAAGTTCTGGGATTAAAGGCTTGTGCCTTTTTGAATTAGCTACTCCAAGCATTCTCATTAGCAGCTTCGATTGTATTCCTCCAACATCTGAAGTCTCATCCCCAAAGACTGTGGTCTTCTATCAAAATGTGCTTATTCTCATGTCAGAAAGATCAAAACCCAAAATTTCTGCAGTTTTCCTGGAATGAAAACAAAAATTCACATATAGGAAAGAACTCCAAATTTTTCAGATGGATTAGCCAATATTTACAACTATTAGTGAAAACTCAGTATTTAAAAAAAAATCATGATTTATCTGCATTTGTATTCATTCCTGTATTATAATAAATGATAACAATGTTGGTGAGAAGAAGTATTCCTATGAAAAACTTAGTTTTCATGAGAATAATACACAGACTACTGTGTATCACTATTTACTTCCTTCTTGAGAATTTCTGAGTCATAATTCAACCTAACTTTTAGAATGCTTGCAGAAAGTCAGAGGCCCTTAATCCATGCACACACCTTTAATCCCTGCACACTCTCTCAATATGAGCACACACCTTTAATACCAGCACTAAGTAAATATGCAGATAAATCTCTGTGTTTGGAGCCCAGCCTGGGTTACATAGTGAGTTCATGTATATCTTAGGCTCTAAAGACGAAACTCTCGGAAACAACACTAAGCAGACAAACAAAATGATTTCTGAAGTAGTGAGGTGTTCCTGTAACACCAGACTGAGAGAGAGTAGAAGCTATAGGGTTAGACTGCAGGGTCATCTACGATTGCTTAATGACTTTGGGTGAGAACGGGCTTTCAGAAAACATGTGAAACAAACAAAAAAAAAAAAAAAGTAAAAACTAATTTGGAACAAAAAATGTAAACAAAAGGAAAAGAAGTGAGAACAAAAACACCTTGTCCTCACAGGACACACAGTTTTAATCCCATCCCATTTTATAGTCTTCACATCATTGCTATCCAACCACATGTTTTCCCAATGAAAATACATGCAGCCCTCTCTGCCAACAGAGATGAGCACCCGTAAGCCTCTTATTTTTCTCTTTCATACATACTTCAGACACTACCTGGTTGCCTCCTGCCCTCTGTCTCATGTCTTTAGACTACTTGAGGCATATTTTTGTTTATCTGCTTATTGTTGTATTGAGATACTTTCCGTCTCTGGAGGCTAAGCTATAAAGAAACTCACTATGTAGTCCAGGTTGGGCTCCAACTCACAGAGACCCAGCTCATATATTTACTTAGTGCTGGAATTAAAGGTGTGTGCAGAGATTCAAGGTGTGTGGACATATTAATGGAGTGTGCAAAGATTAAAGGTGAGTGCAGTAATTAAGGAACACTGACTTTCTCCAAGCATTTTAAAAACTTAGGTTGAATTGTATTCCCTGAATTTCTCAGGACAAAACAGAAATAGTGACACAGAGTAGCATTCGTATTATTCCCATGAAAACAAAGTTCTTCATAGGAATGTTTCTTCTGACCAACTTTGTTACCCTTTATTAAGATACAGAATATATACAACAGGAATAAATATTAATGCAGACAATTAATGCATTTTTATACTGACTTTTCAATAATAGTTGTACATATTGGCTAATCCATTTCTAAAATTGGGAGTTCTTTCCTACTTATGGACTGTTGCATTCTCCCAGGAGAACTGCAACTTGAAGATTCAGCATTCTAAACTAGAAAAGTTGACTAGACATATAGGTTTTGATCTTTCTGACATGAGAATAAGCACATTTTGATAGAAGACCACAGTCTTTGGGGATGAGACTTCAGATGTTGGAGGAATACAATCGAAGCTGCTAATGAGAATGCTTGGAGTAGCTAATTCAAAAAGGCACAAGCCTTTAATCCCAGAACTTTAATCCTCGGAGTAAATGTTTCTGAGATTTTGGTCAAGCTGATCTCCCCTGCTGTATTTAGTGATTAACCTGAAGAGAGTTCTGGCTGCCACACCCAGGCACAGGAGGTGTGGTCCAACCTCATCCTCAAATCATTAGCATTACAGATTGACTCTGAAGCCAGGCAGCATAAAAGCATGTGAATTTGAAGAGAACTTCATAAGGAGCAGAGCAGAGTCCTGGAAACATCAGATCCCAGTGCTTCCAGGAACTGCCTTGAAATTCACCCTAGAAGGAGGTAAGTTTGGAGAATAGAAACATTGGGCTTCTTGGAGGCTTCAGTATGTGCGTTTTTGTGATTGATTGTGTATTTTGGGAGAAGCTGCTCACAGCTATGAGGAGATGTCATTGCACAACATTTCCTTTTGGTTTTGTTCTTTGTTTATTTGCTTGGTTTTGGATATTGAAGACAGGGTTTCTCTGTGTAAAACCTTTGGCTGTCCTGGAACTAGGTCTGTAGGCCAGTAGACCAGTCCCTGTACAGATATCCCTGCCTCTGCCTCTTGAGTGCTAGGATGAAATCATGAGACACCACTACACAGATTAAAAAAAAAAAAAAAAAAAAAAAAAAACCTTTCTGATCAAGGGTTTCATCTTCTGTCTGAATCCTGAAGATGGGAATGTACTCTCATTCTTTGTGTACATTACTTTGCTATCTTATGAATTTAAGGTTGCTGGCCCTTTCCTTTACATTTATTTATTTATTTATTTGGTTCTTTTCTTTGTTTTTATTTTTGGTCTTTTGGGTTTGTTTCTTTTTTCTAGATAGGGTTAACCTGTGTTACTTTGGACAATTCAATGCATGATCCTCTATAGCATAGTCTGGCCCGGAGATCTCCAGATCTACAGAGATCTCCCTGGCTCTGCTTCTGGAGTCCTTGGATTAAAGGTGTGTCCCGCCAATGCCTGGCCATTGGTATTCCCTTTAATGGTTTTCTTATGAAAGTGTTTTTCTGTGGCACTTTTGATTGGGAGACAAGAAGGAAACTTAAAATGTGAGGTTCAGCAATAATAACTTCACATTTTAAAAAGGGGTGAACAGATACCTCTTATTTCAGGTCTTTCCATCCTCAACCCAGGATTTTTCTCCCTGGTGAGTCAGGTACCATTCCATCCCATGTTCTCTTTGCTCTGGTATTTGAAGTAAAATGTGTAAGACTATGATTAAGGATTTATTGTAAGAAATGATGGAAATGTGGTAGTTTGCTGTCTTTGCCCCCCCCCCAAGTCCATAGGGAGTGGAATTTAGGAGGTGTGGCCTTGTTAGTGGAGACTGGATGACACACACCTTTAATCCAGACCACGGGGCTGGAGGGCACACCTTTAATCTAGACCACATCTTTGCCAGGAGTCAGTCAGTGTGGGGGTAAAATTTGAGATTACATACACTTGAGAATCAGTATATTCCCATTTCACTGAAGGAGTTAGCAGTCTTTTGGAGGCTCCAAAAACCAAGATCAAGCACCAGGGATGAACCCTGATCACATAACCCCGGGCCCAAGATGTGCCAGACTTCGTTGACTCCCCATGGGAAGCATTGCCCACTCTGTGGGGTGGAGAGTGACATTAGCATAGAGTGGAGGTTAGAGGAGCAGGAGCCAAGGAGAGACTGGGAACCGGGACTGATATCTAAAATGAGAAAAGATTAATTTTAAATAAAACAAATTCATGAAAGGAAAACATCAAAGATGTAGTATTAGCCTCAGCTCCAGAACCAACACTGTCTTCACGACTCCTTACTCCCCTCCATTATGGACAGAACCTGTGAACTGAACTGCAAGGGAGCTACCATAATGAAATGCCTTTATAAGAGCTCCATGGTTATGGTTATTGCTTATCAAGGAACTACTAAAACCGAACTTAAACAGGAACCATTAATGACAAAACTGTGAGTAGATTTTTTTTTTATTTCAACATGTACCTTCTTTTAATTCATAGCTCTAACCATCCACACATTTCTTTTACAGATCTTGGCGTCACGTGACAGATATTTGACTGCCATGGGTGAATGAATGTTCCTGAGGCATCTAAGCACAATGGCTTCTCAGCACAGAGAATCACTTAAGACCAATACACAAGAAAATGACCATGTTTTAAAAAACATGGACTTTATACCAACCAAAGATTCTTCTGTGCACCAGGAAGAAGACACCTCTAAGTTCGCAATGTCTGAACTCAACATTCCCACACAAGGCAATTGCTCCTCCTGTGCAAAGCAGGAGTTACAAAACCTCTGGGAAATGTTCACCTCCTGGCTGCAGCCAGAGAAGCAGACCAAGGAGCAGATGATTGCCCAGCTTGTTTTAGAACAGTTTCTGAAAACTGGGCACCACAAGGACAAGACTGCCATGAAAGAGAAGTGGGAAGCAAGTGGCAGAAACATGGGGAGATTCATGGAGGGTTTAACGGATGACTGCTTGAAGCCTCCAGACATGGTGAGTACCGAGGGGGGCGGGGCAGTTAAGTCAGTAATCAAGACAGTTATTTTTATGTGTGGGAAAGTAGGAAGTTTTAGTTATTTTATCTGCGATGGTATATGGCCACACCAAAATATTCCAAATTGAGCTTTTCAACCTCTCTAAATTCATGGGAATAAAAGAGAAAGGATCCCATGACTTGCATAATCCTCATGATTATATTTAATGAATTTGCACAGTGGCAGAGAGACTGGGAGAAACACTTGACACACTCCTTTGCTGGATTAGCAGAGAAAGTGTGGGATTCCAAGATGTCTCTTTTAGGGAGGTGCTCACATTTGAGTCATGAGAACTGAGTCGGAATCTCAGCACACATTTGAAATCCTCCCTCCTCCCTCTCAGAACATGCCCGTGATCTCAGAACTGGGAAGGCAGAAACTAGAGATCCTATTGGGGAATGGATTTCTCGATTATCTGTTCCATGTCATTGAGATACCCCGTCTATAAAGTGAAAGTGGGTTCTAGTTCACACTCATGGGGGATCCCAAATTGACAGTCCATTCTCCCTAAGCTCTATCTAGCTCAGGTCCATCGTCTCTGTGAGCCCCCCACCACACACACACACACACACACACACACACACACACACACACACACACACCAGCATTCAAATCATCCCTCCTCCCTCACTTCGACTCATCTCCAGAGCTCAGCCCAGTGCTTTGCTGTGGCTCAGCGAATCTTCTTCCATCAGTTGCTGGATGTACCTTCTATGATGACAACTAGCGTAGTAAATAATCTGTATGAAGGGGACGCCCCATTCAGACTCCCTGTCCCCTACTGATTGCAGTTTTAGCTGGAGTCATCCTTGTAGATTTCCAAGAACTTCTCCAGCCCCAGGTTTCACCCGAACCATTTAATGGCTCTCTGTACCAAGATATCTGTCACGGTCCTCCCCTTCTATTCTCCTAGAAACTAGTTCTTGTTCCCTCATGTTCCCATCCCCATTCCCTTCCTTCCACCACCCTTCCCAGTTTACCCAGGAGATCTTAACTATTTTCTCTTCTGGGGCCCCTCTTCTGTCTTTCCCTCTTTCTTTCATTTTTATTTTTTATTTTTTATTTTTTATTTTTTTAAGGGTAGCTTTGCTTTTACCTTACTTCTCTGGAGTTGTGGATCGTTGCCTGGATATTGTTCGTTTTACATATAATATCAACTTGTGAGTGAATACATACCTTCTTTCCTTCTCTGTATATGAGTTACCCAGATGAGGATGGTTTATCCTAGTTCTTTCCATTTGCCAGGGAATTTCATGATATCATTGTTTTTAAATGCTGATTAGTTCTACATTGTGTGAATGTACCACATTTAGAACTTTCCAGGTTCTAGCAATTACAATTCATGTTGCTATTAATGTAATTGAGGAAATGACTTGGTGTTATCATTGAATATCATTTGGAAATAAGCCCAAGAGTGGTATTGCTGCATCTTTTGGCAGATTGGTTCCCAGTTTTCTGAGCAACGGACATTCTGATTTCCAAAGTGGCTGTAGAAATGTACCCTCCAACCATAAATGGAGGAGGTTTCACCTTCTCTACATCCTCTCTAACATAAGCAATTATCTGTAAATTTTGGTGCTATCCATTCTGATGGGCTAATAGGTATCTCAGACTCATGTTATTGTACATTTCAGTGATGGTTGGTGATGTAGAGCCCTTCCTCAAAGGTCTTCTGTTGAGAATTCTCCGTTTAGATCTGTACTCTGTCTTCTAATTGGGTTATTTGGTGTCTCCCTTCTTTTGTTCTCTGTATCTTGGCGGTCAACCCTCAGTTAGATATGGGCCCTGTGAACAAGTTTGCCTATACTCTAAGCTTCCATTTTTGTCTCACTGAGCATATGTTTGCCTACAGAAATGTCTCAGTTTCAGGAGGTTCCAAGGATTGATTGGTGCTGAGTCTGTGCCGCTACTGTTACATGTAGTAAGTGGTCTCCAGTGCCAATCCTTTCGAGGCTCCTTCCCACCTGTTTTTATAACAGTTTCATTGTGCCTGGATTTATGTTGATCCACTTGAACTTGGATTTCGTGCCCAAGGAAAGATAACTACCTATTTGCATTCTTCAACCTTTCAACGGGCAATTATGCCATCACTGAATAATATGATTCCTATTTTTCATTACATCATTTTGATCTTTTTCAAAGAACAGGTGTTTGTAGGTGTGTGCATTAATACCAGGCATTCAATTTGATTCCATTTGTATACCTCTGTTTTTAAATCAATACCAAACTGTTTTCATGACTACAGTTTTATAGAAGAGCTTGAGCTCACTGTAGGTGACACCACTATGTTCATTGATTCCTTGTAGTGCTCTTCCTCCGTATTGATATCAGCCCTTGCTTTGATTATTTCCTGGTGTCTACTATTCCTGGGTGGGTTTGCTTCTTTCTTTCTGTTTTCCGGTGTGCTGTTGGTCACTATTGTAAAGAGTTCTCAGTGTTCTTTATGTAGGAACTTAGTGCTGTGAAATTTCCTCTTAGCACTACTTTCTTTCATAAGTAGTCCCATAAGTTTGGGCATGTTTCATTCATTTTTGTTGAATTCTCAGATGTCTTTAATGTCTTTTTTGTTTCTTCCTTGACCCAGAGATGATTCAGTTGAATGTTGTTCAATTTCCATGAATACCTACCTAGGCTTTCTACACTTAGCATGGCTGTGGAATTCTAATTTTAAAGCCAGGGGTTTCAGAGCCAACTCAAGAAGTTCCAAGTAGCTGGAGGCGGTGTTGGACCCACACTCTGACCCAAAGCTCACACAGAGCAGTGGGCCATACAGGACAAAACCACACCTATTTTTCTCTTAAGTCCATTTCATTCAAAAAATTTTCTCAACCCTTTTCTCTAAAGTAATCTCTTGTTTGAGAGTGGTGTGTGCCTTTTATGAAGCAGAACGATTGGTCCTGGGTTTCTTCCCTTTCTGATACCCTTTATAGGTTGAGACCATTGCTATTAGGACATACTAATAATGAATGTTTATGGTGGTGGTAGTGTTTGTGTGTTTCCCTCTTTTGGGATTTGCTGGTGTGAGGGTGTCTGTTGCCTATGTATTTGTGGGAGCTACTGGTTTCCTTCTGTGGGAATTTTCCTTCAAGTACTTTCTGTAGGGTTGGATTTGTGAATAGATATTGTTTGAATTTGGTTTTGTCATGGGATATATTGTATTCTGTCTAAGGTGGTTGAAAGACTTGGTGTAAATAGTAGTAGGGGCTGGCATGCGTGGTATGAGAATACCCGTAGAACACTAAGTTTCAGGACCTTCTGGCTTTTGCAGTATCCATTAGGAGACTGGTGAAGTTTGATAGATCTTCTGTAAATATTACTTGTCCATTTTCCTTTGCTACTACGATTAGTATTCCTTTTTCAGTCTGTATGTGTAATGTATTGATTGTATACGGTGAAGGGTCTTCTTTGCGTTTTGCTTCAGCCTTCTTGTACCTTCGTCCACTTATCTTTTTTATGTTAGGAAAGTTTTCTGATTTGATTTTTTTGGATATCTTTTCTGTGTATCTGAGCAGGAATTCTTCTCTTTCTTCTTTCCCTATTATTCTTATGTTTGGTCCTTTTATGGTGTCTCAGATATCCCGGAGGGTGTATTTAACATTTTCTTTCTCTGATGAAATTATATCCTCTATTGTATTATCATGCCCGAGACCCTGTCTTCCATCCTTTGCATTCTATTTGTTGTGCTTGCATGTGAAGTCGCTCTTTGTTTAACCAGATTTCCCATTTTGAGCATCCCCTCATTTGGTGATTTCTCCAGTGCCTCTATTTGCATTTCCAAGTCTTGCTCTTAGTCCTACACTTGTTCATTTTTTCTTGGTTCTCTTGGCTTTCTTAGTTTCTTTATGATTTGTTTCTTTGAAGTTTTTGTTTGTGCTTTCTTCCATACCTTTATGGGAAAATCACATTTACTCCTTAATGACATCTCTCGTGTTTATGAGGTTATTTTAATATCCTTTATTTCTGCTTCATCTGTGTTGCGATGGTCTGCCGTTGCCGTTATATCCCCACTAGTTTCTGTGTCTACCATTTACTCTTTACGCTGTTGACTGTATTCTTGGACCACCAGCTACCCTTCTCTTCCTCTGATTGGTACAGTTTGAGCCTGTGCCTCTGGGTCTCTCCTCCTTAAACAGGTTCAGATGGGGCCTGTGGCTCCAGGGGTTGCTCTCCCTCCAGGTAAATGTGGTCCTGTGACTCTGATGTGCTTTCTTCACCAGGTGTATTGAGGGAATATGTATCCATTAGTTTCTGATGCAACAGGGGATGTTTAGGTAGGGATCAAGGAGGAGGAGGATGGGCAGCCAGTAGTGCTGCTGCAGATGTTTTAGAGCACTCACTGGAGTGCACTCTGTGGGCCTTGTCACTGAGAGCACCTCTGTCCTACCAGGAGCTTAGATGCTCATCCCTTCCTCCACGTGTATGGCAGGAGTGTGTCTCTCTTGCTCCCTGCGAGTGGGGGTTAGGGTTGGGGGAATTTCATAGGAGAATGGTGTGGAAAGGACACTGGGGCAGCACAACCCGGCTTGGGGACAAACGTGTCCCCGCAGGCTGTGGTGTGGATATCAGTGCTGTTACCTCTGCTTTTCAAGTGTGTTCTTAGTGTTGTCTGCTACTTCACCCTGCTGTTTATTTGAGGTCTCCCTCTATACACTAGTTAGAGTTTCACACTTTCCTTTATTCCGCATTTGACTCCTCTGATCTGATTTTCATATCATGATAGGAACGAGTCCCCCATTAAAATGCTGCCACAATTTCCAGTCGTGCTCTCAACAGCAGAGGCAGTGTGTTTATGTGGAAATGTTGTATGTGTTTGAAGTGTTTCAGTCATGTGTGAGTCGTGTTAATGGACTCTATAGTATGTAACCAAATCAGCTAAGTAATACAGCTATGATTCAAGGGTATCATAAGCTAGTGGTGGTGGTTGTTACAGCTAACAACAAAAATTAGACAACACAAACTGTAAATAAAGCCCACGCACGCAACAAAGTTAATGAACAGTTGTAGGTATAGGGACCGCTGACATACTAAGGGCTGAGAGTTGAGAATGGGAGATGCTCAGATAATTGAGTGAAAAATCCAAGATTGCTGAACATGAAAGCAGAAAGTTAAATCGCCAATCCAGAGTCAGAATAGCAAAATGCCACCGAGTACAAAATTATGGTAGACATCCCAAAGATTCCAGTAAGTAGCATGACTAATCCGAGGCTGAATGCTTAATTAGGAGCTTCATCTAGAGTATCAGAAAGAATATAGCGACAGTATAGAGGGAGGGGCGTCTGGGCACAGGGCGGTAGCCACAGATAGTCAGCGTCACAGAAAAAGTGGAAACAAGGAACTACAGATTACAGCAACACAAAGAAACACTAGCAATACAATTCTTATCTTCCTGTTAAACAGAACAAAGTGTATTCGAGCAGACAACTCACTTCAAGTAAAGAAGATAAGGGAGAGCCACAGGCAGGCTCTTTTGTCTCTCCCAATCTCCAGTCTCCCTTCTTGATTTCTCCTATACTGCCTTGGTGTCTTTCTTTAAGCCACGCATTTTGTCATAGTTACCCTAGCTTGGCTGTGATGGGGACAATCTTTGGAATCATGAGAACAAATATTAGAGGTGAAGGCCCCATTTTTCAGATTGGACAGACCTCATCTCTCATCAGTCAATGTATTGATCATTTGAGGTAATCGTTTTGGCCAGACACCAGGGAAACCCAATCTCCCCCTTTCCTTGGGAAAAATGACTCAACAGTTGCAAATACAGTGAGAATATTTCTTTGAGCTAACATAACTTGTGAATGTTAGGATAACCCTACGAGAGAGGAGAGACATAGACAAATGAGCTAACACACAGCCCAGTTATCCTATACAATGAGTTGGAAGGAAGCATTTCTGTAATCACTAGATTCAATGACCTTGATTATCTGGCTTTTTTTTTTTTTACAGGTCCATGTGTCTATGCAGGGAGAGGAAGGACTCTTCCCTGCACATATGGCGTTGAGTGAAGTAATCACGCTTCTGAAATCACTTCAGTCATCAACAGTATCAACACAAGAGATTGCAGGATCACACTTACAGATGTCCCCCAACACTTTATTAGCAACAAGTGAGTATCAGGAAGGTGCACAGAAGAGGGGTGTTGGGTGGCGACCCCTTCTTGGGCACGCTTTCATAGACTGTCTTGTTTGCACAGGATGTGAACACATTGAAGATGGCTACAACAATCCTCTAAACCTTTGCAAAGAAAATAGCAGCGATAGTAGTCCTGGAAATGAAATGGATTCCATTTTCATTATTCTTAAGGAGAAATGTCCTGAACCAGAGCAAGGAAGTGTCTCTGATGGAATCCCTTGGGATTCCAGAAGTTCACATCAAGACTCTCCCAGGTACCATGAAGTTTCTCAGAGGGCATCGTCTTCTGAAGCTGTCCCCAAGGAGGAACTAAAATCAGAGACTATGGATCCCATGGAACATGTGGAAGCAGAGATTATCAAGAGGCCAGAACAGATTGAACACTGTCAGAAGTGTGAGGCCAACCGCACATGTGAGGTTCACCAAGAGAGACTCCACGGAGTGCCAAAGACATATAAATGTGACCAATGTCCCAGAAGTTTCAAGTACCCTTCAATACTTTCAGTTCACCAGAGAAGGCACAAAAAGGAGAGGTCCTTTTTTTGTAACAAGTGTCACAAGGGCTTCTATAACCTCTCGGACCTAAATGTCCATTCAGTCACCCATGAAGGAATGAAACCTTTCGCATGTAACACATGTGGGAGATCTTTTAGCCATAAAACCAATCTCCTAGCGCACGAGAGGATTCACACAGGAGAGAAGCCCTACAACTGCTCCAAGTGTAACCACAGTTTCCGGCAGTCTTCAACGTATCACCGTCACAGGAGGAATTGCCACAAATCAGACTGAACTTTGCACCTTCCTCGGGAGAGGCTAGCTTGCTACAGGCTGATTTTGCTACCTGCACAGGAAGGAGCTTGTAGCCTCCACACAGCAAGCAGCCATTAATGGTGTGGTGTGCAACTTCTGTATTGTCCCATCTGGAGTCCCATTCTATTGTCATGGGCCCTTCAAGATGAAATCATATTTCTGTTGACTAACATGTTCTAATGCCAAAAGTGTCTTATAATTCTTGCCTCATATATTAAAAAAGTAAATGGATAGCAAATGCCTTTTATTATACTTGCTTTCGTATGTGTGTGTGTGTGTGTGTGTGTGTGTGTGTGTGTGTTTGTGTGTGTGTTTGAGCGACATCTGAATTTTTGCTGTTTGCCTTATTTTCATATCATGAGTAGACAATACAGGACTTAATTTTCAGAACTAATTTTTAAATCAGAAAATTGGCATCCTACACCAATGTCCTCACAGTTTCCAAACAATACCTGTCCTCAGTTTTCTTCTGTAGAGGTTGCATAACAGTAGCTTACATTCCCTGTAACTACCACTCTGTTCTTTTTGCAAACCCAAGTCTTAAGTTAGCATTTAAGTGCATTACCCTCTCAACTGTCTTCCATTGCACAGATGCTTACTGGTTAAAATTTACCCCTAGAGAAAGAGAATGAACATAAAAGAGGGACCCATTATTGGTTTGAAGAGAAAACTGAACCTAAAGAAAGGTCTAGAGACCTACAAGACTGCTACCTACTAACAATTTGAGCAACAGTGGAAAGGCTACCATAAATGCCCTTCCCAGATAGTGAGATCAACAATTAACTATACCATCATGGAGCCCTGTGTTGGAAACAGAAGCAAACACCCATAACTAAACACTGAGTCAAACTAGAATCCAGATGCAGAGGGAGAGGACAAGACCAGGTTGCAGAAACTCATAGAGACAGCTGACCTGAACAAAGTGGAGCTAACTGGCCCCCCATACTAATAGCTGGGAATCCAGCATGGGACTGACTCAGGCTCCCCTCAATATGGGTCTCAGCTAGAATGACTGAGCAGTTTAAGGGACCAGGATATATTCCTGGTGCACAAAAGGACCTTGAGTACACATCCCCATGGAGGGATACTCCCTTAACCTAGAAGCTGGAGGGAGGGCCTAGACCCTTCTCCAAACGACTTAACAGATTTTGGTGATCTCTCCTGGAAGGCATCAGCCTCCCTGTGTAGTTGGCAGGGAATGGGTCGGGAGGAATGGGAGGGAGGGAGAGGGAACTGGGATCAATATGTAACATATACATATATATATATATATATATATATATATATATATACTTTTAAATATTAAAAACAGTCATCTGTGCTTTAAATCTTTAGTGTGCAAAGCCACTTCTCAATATTATTATTTTTTTTAATAAGGAGACTGTGGGCAGAACAGTGTGTAAGGAATTAATCACCACCTTTGGCCATCAACCAGTCCTAGCAAGAAAGGCATGTTAACTAATTGTAATTGAGATGTTTTGCTTTTGTTTCTCAACCTTAACAAATTCCTCATTCAACTATGTGCCCTCCTAGAACATTAGATTGTCCTCAGCTTTTCAACCAAAGGTACTTGAGAACAACAAAAACAAAAACCTGATGGATGATTATGATAGAGATGCTAACATGGAAGTGGTGAATCTAACGAGTTGTCAATCATAGACAAAAAAAAAAAATGCAGACAGCCAATGAATGCTAATATTGGGAGAAATAGTCTTCTCTGGGTAAAAACATCCTAATTGGTCATCACATACCAATTAGTCAACATTAATACCATATACATAAAAATAACACTGGATCACTTTATGGATTGGAGGTTGTATTTATATATTTAAGAAAGTGTGTGTGTGTGTGTGTGTATCAGTATATTAAGAAATATTGGACATTAAATAGAAAGAAATCATGTTCTGAACATGTTAAGGGATGGAGACAGTATGGAGAAAATGGGAACTGATTTAAATTTACTCAAATTTCAAAAAAAATAGATATATTTAAATTTAAAATGTATATTTCATGACAAATTCCACATTTTTCTCTTTCTCAGAATATTTTCATGCCATCTTTATAAAATTAGTTTTTACTCCATCATATTGTGTATTCCAATACTGTCATTTCTAATTGTGATATCATACTTTCCCCTTTACTCTTACTTTATTAGATGTTCTCAGATTTGAGTGACTATGTTTTTCACCTGAGTACTAGAATATGGGGAATATTAGGTATTTAAAAGTTAAGAAATAAGTTGAACACAATTATGAACAATTTCAATATCCTTCAAAATTTAGGGCTTTCTCTTCCTTAGGAAGAATGTTCCTATTCCTGTTCATACCATGTACTTGAGACACAGACCATGAGAAATCAACTGGAAGCTTCATTATTACTGGATAGTGTTCATAGTGCTGGAAGAAATCAAAAATCTTAACCAGGTGTGAACCCTGAGAGTTATAACAACAACAACAAGCCTGGTGGAATAATTTAATAAACATCATGGGCATAAACAACCATTTTATAATTGAAACGAAAGTATACTTCATATAAAACCTATGTATGGCACTATTATCAGAGAATATGGCACATGGATAGAGAGTACACAGACGTTAGGGAAGAACATGGTATTATTATTCTGCTAAGTGAATATAGTAATAAACTGTTCCCTATGCTTTTTTCTTTATAATAAAGATTAGTATATCTCTCAAGTCTTATTGGAAAAGCTTCTGTTTGTACTCTGTGGTGATAACACAGTGGCCCACAGTTTTTATAGGTGCTTAGCCTGACTCAGGAAGATTCACAATGAAATGTTCCATCTAGATCACACCTTTGCCTCTGAATACTCAGCGATGATCATGGAATAAGAAGCGGGGTGTAAGAAAGAGAGGTGACAGATGTTACATGGAAAGAGGTTTTGTTCACACTAAACATGGCACTGCATATTTGAATATGTTTGTTTGGTCAGTTTGCACAAAGCCCGCAGTAAATTAAGCTGGGCAGAATCCCAGCACATTGGAAGGTGTGTAGTTGAATAGCTGTTGGTCACAGATGTTTTCTGAACAGATTTCTTTAAGGATTCAATATTTAAGATGATATCAATGCTTCCTCAGGGTCCCTGGAATTAGGCATGTTATAGATTCAGTCAGTAGACTCAGAGTTTGTTTTGTTTTGAGCATATGATATTTAGAGAGGATAGTGGTGGGAGAGTGTAGACAAGAAACTGTAAAGGAAAATGCACAAGCACTGAACTATAACTCATCAATCTATGAAATATGCAAAGAAACATTTAATTAGAAAATAATGTGATTTTTTTAAAGTTGTAAAGTACTAATTTGTTTTGTGATGGAGAAATCAGTGAAACTTGTATCCTTTGAGACAGAGAAACTTCGTGTACGTTTTTATGAAGTTGACCTCATCTTTCTCAGGAGATTTATTCAGGCTTCAATGGATCCTGAAAACTCAATGTGTTCTACAAAGATATTGTCCCTATGGAGCTATTCAAATGAAACGCTTAAGCATGTGTGATAATGTTCAAGTGAAGAAAGTTTCATGAATTATTTTGTGTCCCAAAGCCCACAATTCATTGTCACTGCAAGTGAAATGAAAATTGCAGTTCTGCAGGGAGGGAAGGTCACAGACCTATATCTCAGTTTTGAGCAGAGTCTCTTACAACTGCTCCTTAAGTGTCAGTATCTTCAGAGTGAGAGCACCATCCTTCAGGTGAGTGATGCCTGGTGAGTGCTTTGTATTTCTGTTGGAGAGGAAGGGAGAGACCTGTATAAGAATTCATATCTGGTAATGGTAATCTGAGGTAGACACAGATCTGTGGAACATAAAGAAAAGGCACACAATTCCAGGCGACTGAGAAATAGGAGCGTGCTCAAACATGATGCCCCTACTTGTTAGTTCTTAGTGTAATAGAAGTTCCACGCTGTGGGTGACAGTGGGTACACCATGATAATGCAGGTCATCTGTTAAGGTGCTGAAGGACTGTTAAATCATAAGTCAATGTGATAATTCAGCTTATTTTCTATGATGTGTTGATTATTTTGAAGTCTTGTTATTATAGTAAAGTTAGGACTTAATATCCTCAGTGACATTAAAATGGAAATATAAGAAGCACAAAATCCTGGTAAGACGAAGGGTGTGAATATGTTTTTGAGTAAAAAAAAGTATTCTTATGTGACAGTACATTAATCACCTGCTCAAGAAGGCAGTAGTGACTTTTTATTGAATGGGCAGTGGTAAAATGGCTGCTTTAGAAACTCTCTGCCTTGAATTTGGAAAAGTAACACGGGGTGCATAGTAGAGTTTAACTAGTGAGCAATGACAGCCAGGATCATAATAATTCATAGTTAATCAACACTATGTAGGGGTAGGATGAATTTTCACATTGACTTATTACAATAGTGCTTCAGCGCCCTCACAGATGATGTGCATTATCCTGGTCTTACCCAAGTCATTCTCAGTGGGGGACTTAAATTCCAGTAAGAACCAACAGGGACTGTACCAAGACAAGAAACACATCTGTATTTTTTAGTCATACCTTAGTTATGGAATTTGTTTTATGCATTCTCTCTTTGTTCCACCAATTAGTTTTTACCTCAAATTTCCATTACTAGTTATCTCTATTGGGTTAGTCTTATTCTGATGTTGAGCAGACTCTGATACCCTGCATTCTCTCACTGTTTATTGTTGTTAATGGAACATAGGGCTTTGAGCAAAGCAAGCTGGAGAAATACCACATAGCTATATTTTATCCACAAAGCATTATATCCCATTGACCAATACTTAAAGTTTCACATTATTCTGATTATCCTTTATTATTTCACATGAGCCACCTGAATTTTAAATCATCATGGATTTCATTGTAATAGCTAAATCATATAATAAGAAAACAATCCACTTGTGATGGTGCATAGCTTTCATCTCATCATTTGTAAAACATAGGTAGGAAGTTCTATTCAAGCATGAGATCAACAAGATCTATGTAGGAAGTTGCAGGAAAGCCAGAGCTTCATGACACCCTGATTGAAAACGACAACAACAATACTTATTATCAAATACATGCAGAATTTTAAGTCAGTTATTTTAGTAAATTAATTTTATTCTCATGATATTATGTGGTAATCGCATGCTAATATTTCATACTGCATTGGAAACAAAGTAATAGTGTTAGTAATTCATTGTTAGTTACCACTATCACCTGTATCTCTGCAATAATAACAATGCCAATATCCAGTGGAATCATAAATACCTGGTGAATCTTTTACTTGTGAAATTAAACTTGGACTTGTGGCAATGTTCTATTTTGTCACACGATAGATAGAATACTATTTATTTTGATATTGAAAGTTTTATTGCACTTTGTATTTTAAGGTGGAGTGAACATTCATGTTAAAGTGAAAACATAAATTTATAGAAATGTATTTATTCGTCAGTTCTTATTTTGAACATATGAATGTTTGTCTCCATGTATATGTGTGTAATATGGAAGTCATTGCCTATGGTGGCCATAAGTTTTAGTGCTATCCACTGAAACTTTAGTTCTAGTTGTGAGCCAACATGTGAGTGCTGGAGAAGAAACTCAGGTCATCTACTACAGCAGCAAGTTTGTAAAACACTGAACCATTTATAGTCCTCTACATGAAAGCTTACACCAAAAAGAATACAATTACATACCAACAAAATGAAAAATGTCATGTTGGGAACACTAACTTGTGCAAGAAGTAAATGTGTTTGAGAATGTCTCTCATGACTTGGAGTTCACAGTATGAGGTAACTGTATTTGTACCACAGAATACATCTTCATATCCTTCCTACATCAACTTTGCCTCTAAACAGCTTTTGGATTTCAAGAGTTATTTATCCTTAGTCTTTTTAACGTCAGATCATGACAGTTGTCACATTCTGCAGTTACAAAAATCAAAGAAGGTGTCAAGATAACAGGAAAGCAATGCTTCAAAAATTATCACTTCTATCTACCATACATGTACTTAACTCATAAAAACGTTATTTGCCATTATTCACAAAATGCTTAATAAATTAACTAAGTGGATCACTATTTTTCCCTAGTATATGAATAGACTTTGGGAACTCATTCCACATAGAGGCATACTCTCTCAGCCTAGACCCATGGGGGAGAGTCTAGGCCCTGCTCCAAATGATGTGACAGACTTTGAAGACTCCCTATGGAAGGCATCACCCTCCCTTGGTGGGGGAAACAAGGGAAGAAGGGAGAGAGAGGGAACTGGAGTTGACATGTAAAACAAACTTGTTTCAAACTTAAATAAAAAATTATCAAAGGAAAAAAAAGTATCTCAGTGAATATGTGCTAGTGAGAATACAGGGGTTCAGGAGATGTGACCAATACCTTCATGTGCAGTATACTATAGCTGTGAAGACAAATACTCATTATCAGAATGGGCAGAGTGACCTTACAGATCTGTGCATAGGAGTGTTGTAATACAGTAGAGGTCATCAGTTTCTATTTATTGTCTTAAACATCTTCTTCACTAAATGACAGCCCACAGACTGGGTAAAGATCTTCACCAACCCCACATCTGACAGAGGGCTGATCTCCAAAATATAAAGGAATTCAAGAAACTAGTCACAGAAACACCAAATAACCCTATTAAAAATGGAGTACAGAACTGAAGAGAGAATTCTCAATAGAGGAAATAAAAAAGGCTGAAAGACACTTAAGAAAGAGCTCAACATCCTTAGCTGGGAGAAATGCAAATCCAATCAACGCTGAGATACCATCTTATTCCTGCCAGAATGGCTAAAATTAGAAACACCAATGACAACTTATGCTGGAGAGGATGTGGAGAAAGGGGGGCATTCCTCCACTGCTTGTGGAAGTGCATACTTTTACAGCCATTTTGGAGATCGGTATGTGGGTTCCTCAGGGAAATGTGAATCAGTCTACCATAGGAGCTGGAAATCCCCCTCTTAGGCAGAGACCCAAATGACCCACATCCATGCAACAAAGACATCTGTTCAACTATGTTTGTAGCAGCATTATTTGTAATAGCAAGAACCTGGAAGCAACCTAGATGCCCTTCAACTGAAGAATGGATAAAGAAGATGTTGTACATCTACACAATGGAATACTACTTACTCTGTGGAGAAAACACACACACACACACACACACACACACACACACACACACACACACACTGGAATCTTGAAATTCGCAGGCAAATGGATGGCACTTGAAGAAACCATCCTGAATGAGGTAACCCAGTCACAAAAAAGAGGAACATGGTATGTGTTCATTCATATATGGATTTTAGACATAGAGGAAAGGATCATCAGCCTATAACTCATATGGCCAGAGAAACTAGGAAACATGGAGGAATCTAAGAGATTCATACAAGGTTCATCACAGAAGGGAAAAGGAACAAGACCTCCTGAGCATAGTGGAAGTGGGGGGCAATAGGTGGAGAGGGAGCTAGAAGAAAGAGAATGGGAGGAGAGGAAAGCACATGGGACTAGGAAGATTGAGTCAGGGTAGGAATACATGAGAGGAGAGAGGGAGAGAGAGAGAGAAAGAGAGAGAGAGAGAAAGAGAGAGAGAGAGCATAAAAGAGGAAGCCATTATATGTTTGAAGTGAAAACTGACTCTAGAGAAATGTCCAGACATCTACAAGACTGATCCCAACTAACAATTTGAGCAACAGTGGAAAGGCTACCCTTCCCTGATAATGAGATTGATGACTAACTTATTCACCATCATGGAGCCCTCATCTAGTAGCTGATGGAAACAAAAGCAGACACCCACAGCTAAACACTGAACTGAAATGGAATTCAGATGCAGAGAGGGAGGACAAGACTAGGCTACAGAAACCCACAGAGACAGTGGCTCTGAACAAGAAGGAGCTAATGGGGCCCCAGACTGATAGCTGGGAATCCAGCATTGGACCCACTCAGACCCCCGAAGCATTGTTCTCAGTTAGAAGGCCTGGGAAATCTAAGGGACCTCTGACAGTGAAGCCAGGATGTATCCCTGGTACACAAAAGGACTTTGGGATCACATTCCTCTTGGAGGGATACTCTAACCTGTTTCCTGCTATGAAAATAAAGGCCTGAATCTCTGAAACTGTAAGCCAACCCTAATGTAATGTTTTTTCTTCATAATAGTTGGGATGATCACGGTTTGTCTTAGCAGAAATAGAAACCATAGCAAAGACTGAAGTCATTCTCAGTGCTGGAGTTGTTGAATGTAGATTTGTATTGTTGAGCTTAAGCTCATAAAACCAGTTTTGCACTGCATTGGTAGTTATATTCAGGAACATTATCAGGCTACAAGGTTCTTGATTTATCTGCAAACAAGGCTAGGCTTGGTATTTTAATTCTTTTTCTTTTTGTTCATTTTATTGTTTTTTATATTTTTAATTAGCTTAAATGTACCTAGTTTTTTTTAAGGCTTTTTTGTTTGTTTTCATTTTAAAATTTAGGTTGACCAAATGCTTCTTCTCCCGATATCTACTCTCCTATTCCAGTTTACCTGTTGCATGCATATCATTTCCCTTCTATTCTCATACATTGTGTGTTTTCTGTCCTTCCATAGCTTCTCTCATGGAAACTTTTTTTTTAACTCTCTTGTGGGCCACATTCTAGTTACCTGTGCTCGACCTGTATTCATCCCTCTTCTACACATTTTTCTAACACCCATACCTAATCAACCACATTTACATTCAATGTATGCTAGTAATATTTCTGAGCCTGTCTCATGTCACTTAATAGAAGACTTTCTACATTCTGATGTTGCCATTCCCTAGGATGTTCTATAGTTCCAGTGCATGGAGAAGGGTAGTCTGCTAGTATCTGGTAGTTCCTAAGGGCACAGCTCATATTTATACTTTGTTTAAAATTCTTCAGGTCCTAAGATTCATAGCAAATTTTGGTCAAGTTCTTGATTGCTCAGGTCATTGTCATTGGATTGTGGATGATTACGTAGAACTACTCCACCTTTCTTGGGACTGCATGAGTCAGCCCAGTACTGATTCACAACTGCTTCTGCTACTATAACAAGGGGATATCACCTCAAGTGGCTTTCAGACAACTTCTCCTACAGGAATCCCGTATGGTGTGTTGAGACTTTACTCTGAGATCATTGTACTGATGGACTGCTTGAACCACTGCTAATTTTCTATCATTTCCTGCCTAAGCAAATGGAGTGGTATATGGTTATCCCAGACACAGTTTCAATTGAGACACAGACCATTACTCCAGTAGCTATCATTTATCAGATAATGTCATTCTCTTTGTCATTTATGGTAGCATGTCAACCTAACTTTATGCTGTTGTGTATTCTGTAAAATTTCATTTTGACAGATATCCCTTTCCATCTAAAACGCCTGATATGCATGTGCACACATGCATGCATCTATGTTATATGATTTTCATAAATCCATACCTCACCATGATGTAAGTTGTCAGCTAACACTTCATTCTAATGCATTTTTTTATTTTAATAACTTTTCCTTATCTGAATCTGTTGCATGGTGACAGGCAAAATACTACTCAGCATGACTAAAGTCAAAATTCAGAGTTTGTATTAAAGTGATGTGATTACCCGATGGAAGGAAAAACTTCTCAAGGTGCAGATGGAAATACATTTTACAGGGAGCTTTTAAAGGTAAGCATACTGAAACAGGTATATCCATACTGTTAGATGTCAGAGGTGAGTGGGTCTCAAAGCAATGAAGAACTTTAAAAGAAGCTAAAAACATGCAGTTATTCAGGAAATTTCAACTTCCAATTAGTAAAACAGGGTTGGGTACTCTTTCAAGGGTGTTTTCAAGGACAGAGTAGAAAAGGGAGAGTTAGTTTCAGAATAAACCAAATGGCTCCACCTGAGGCAAGATGAAGAAAATTTGCCATGTCACAAAACCATAGGTATATTCTGAGTGGTTTTACAAATTTGTCATTTCACATAATTTATTTTTAAATGAGATATAAATTGACAATTAATAGATTTAATTTTTCTCAACATTATGTAAGTTGTTTTCATTTATACTATGACTAGAAAATATCAATATATTCTGGAAATCTTGCATTGCATTTGTCCTTTATGCTGTCACTCTTCATTGTTCCTATTTGCCCAATGTCACATCATTGTGAATGTTTTGTTTTTAAGAAGCATGATGGATCTCCTTCCATCTTATGTACATTCTGGAATTGTTCATTCTCACATTAACACACCTGCAAAGCAACTCCTCCTGTTTAAGATTAAGATAAGGCCTTTTTAATGGTTGGAACTGGTCCTGAACCCCTGACTTTTTTGAGACCTTCTTTTAGACCATGTGTTTCACTCTCTCAGTAGCCCCATAAATTAAAGCTTCTTCCTTAACAGCAGACTGTAAATATTTCTCACTATATATTTGACCAGAAGAATAAAAGATCCATCTCCTAAAGGATATCGTCCCAAATGACAGGATGGACTTCGGGAATCTGGCAATCAGATTTGTTTTCTTATCCCAAACAACAACTGGAATTCTGGGTAATCTGTCTTTAATTTTCTACTATGTAGTCCGATGCTGCAGAGAAAATACATTAAAGCCCACAGATTGGATCCTCATGCACCTATTGGCAGCCAATGCCTTGGTAATTCTCTCTACAGGAGTGCCACAAACAATGGCAGTTTTGGGATTTAAGCATTTCTTGAATGATTTTGGTTGCAAGCTCCTGTTGTACATTCAAGGATTTGTTAGGAGTGTGTCTATTGGCACCACATGCCTCTTGATTTTCTACCAAGCTTTGACCATTAGTCCCAAGAAATCATGTTGGAAGAATTATAAAGTCAAGTGTGAGAAGAACATCTCCCTTATTTGGATCCTGTTCATATTGATAAATTTCATTTATTTTCCAAACACAATTGTTAACATGGATAACAAAAATGTATCAAGAAAACGAGATTTCGGATACTGCTGTATTGTAGGATGGGATGAAATTGGAGCCTCGCTCTATGCAGCACTGGTGGTTTGCCCTGAAATCTTCTTTTCTGTGCTCATGTTCTGGTCCAGTGGCTTCATGATTGTCATTCTATACAGACACAAGCACAGCGTTCAACACATCCGTAGCACCCATGTCTCCAGCAGAACCAACCCTGAGTCCAGAGTCACCCTGAACATTCTGATCCTTGTGTCTATCTTTCTGTTCTTTTATACTCTCTCCTCCATCTTAAGAGGCTGCATTGCTCTTTTATATACTCAAAGTTGGTGGCTGGTGAACATCGATCACTTCACTTCCCTCTGTTTTCCATCACTTTTACCCTTCGTTCTCATGTACCGCTACTCTATTGTATCCAAGCTTTGTTTGTCCTGTAAAAGACATACGAATATTTTAGTCTCATTTTAAGTATGAAAATATATTTTACTTGGTACCAGTTGTCTACTCACCAATCACCCTCCAATTATCAATACAGAAAATTAAGTTGTTAGGAACTTGTCTCTTTAAGAGTATCAGAAATAGCTCTCTGAGCAGGATAGCTGGGGCTGAGGTTGGTTTGACACCTGGAAGGCATTACCCTCCTTGTGGAGTGGGCAGGGGATGAGATGGGAAGGTGGTTGGGGGGCATAGGAGGGATGGAGGGAGAGGGAACTGGGATCAACATGTAAAATAAGAAAAAAGTAAATAAATATAAAAAATAAAACACAGAATGATGGAATGCTGGAAATAGAAAAGCTGGGTAAATGATCAGGAACTACAGATATAAGTATAACCAACCAATAGAATAGAAGAGATGGAAGAGAGAATCTCAACTGTTGAAGACTCAGAAGAAATAGAATTATCTACCAAAGAACATCTTAAGTCCAACAAATCCCTAACACAAAATATCCAGGTAATGTGGGATACTGTGAGGCCAAATGTAAGAAGAATAGGTATATAAGAAAGTGAAGAAATACAGCTCAAGTGTACAGAAAACAAAATTTTCTGTATGTTAAACAAAATCATAGGAAAAAAACTGTCTCTAACTAAGATGGATATGCCTAAGAATGTACAGGAAATTTACAGAACATCAAGTAGGTTAGGCCTTGAAAAAATTCCCTTGGCCCCATAATAATCAAAGCACCAAACTTACAGAATAAAGAAACATACTTAAAGCAGCAAAGGAAAAAGGCCAAATAACATATAAAGGTAGACAAATCAGAATTACATCTGACTTCTCCATGGAAACTCTGAAAGCCAGAAAGTCCTGGATAGATGTTCTACAAACACTAAGTGACCTTGGATGGCAGCCCAGACTACTACACCCAGCAAAGCTTTCAATCACTATACATGGAGAAAATAAGATATCCCATTACAAAATCAGATTTAAACAATACATATCTCAAATCCAGCACTACCGAAAAGTCTGGAAGAAAAACTACAATCACAAAATCATAGGCAATAGATAAATCCACTTTACCAAACACCAAAAGAAAAAGGGTACAGGGAATCTATACACAAGACCACCACCACCACCAAATCCAAATCAAACAAGAATCAACCATCAACATTCATTAATGTCCCTCAATATTAATGGTCTTAACTCCCATATAAAAAGACACAGGCAAACAGAATGGATACAAAGACAGAATCTATCCTTCTGCTGCATACAAGAAAAACAACTCTACCTCAAACAAATACATTGCTTCAGAGTAAAGGGTTGGGGAGCAGGTATGGGGGGTGAGTTACTACTGAGCCTGTTAAAAATATGCTAGCTGACCAAGGTTATATACAATGAAGAGGCCTGGGTAAATTCCTCCAAGGTGACTCTCAGTTTGTTGCATCCAAAAATTTAAGGTTGGGAAATTTTCCTTAGGGGCTATTGCTGTGCAGCCTGTTCCCATTCTTATATGGAAAACTGATAACCCAGTCTGAGTGGAACAATGACCCTTATCTATTGAGAAATTACAGGCTGAACATGAACTTGTACAGGAACAATTAGAGGCAGAACATATTGCTCCTTCCACTTCTCCATGGAATATGCCAATTTTTGTTGTAAAGAAAAAAATCTGGAAAATGGAGACTCCTACAAGATCTCTGAGCTGTTAATGATTGTATGCAAATTATGGGAGCCACACAACCTGGCTTACCTTCCCCTGTAGGTATTCCTCAAGGCTATCATTTATTATTTATAGACCTAAAAGACTGCTTATTTTTTAGGCTGAATAGATGTTTATTCATGGAGAAATAACTTACAACATAGACAGATGAACACCAGCAGGTTCCTGGTCCCAAGGATGCCTCCAGATGCTTTTCTGTCTCCATGCTGTAAGCAAGAGAGCACTCTGGGGCCCCTTCTCCAGACCTAGTTCCCCCAGGTTACATCTGCCCCTGTTCCAAACCCCAATGTGCATGGTCAGTGACACAGGTACGGACAAAGTGAATATCTCACTATAATTCCCTTTTTAGTCTAAAGAAAAAATTTAGGCTTGATACAAAACTAAATACAAAACAGTGAATATCAAGTGTGCTCTAAGGAAAATTGAGCACATACCAACTTAAGACCTACATATCTAGTCCTGGGTTTCTTTATTTTATTTTATATAACAAGGTCCAATTAAATGTAAACAAACATTTATACACAATATTTGGGAATTTGGGCGTTGTTCTTTCCAAACTACTTCCTGCTGGTAAAGGGCGCTGTCATGGGGGATTCGAAGAAGATTCAGAAATCCTGGCTGTAGTCTGTCAGGCTGCTTTGTCCAGCTGTTTTGAATGAATGTAGGATCACCTTGTACTCTGTTTCAGGTGGCCTGGCGTGATCAAACCACATTAGTCTGGAAGGAATCCACAGCTTTTCATTTTCTGTGGAAACAAAAATAGAAATCCTTTTCCCCAGTAACTTGTCCTTAGACTTAAATTTTGGAGTCAAAGCAGTTTTTTAAAATTTATTATTTTACATGTCGATCCCAGTTCCCTCTCCCTCCCTCCCTCCTTCCCTCACTTTTACCCTCTCTGCCCTCTCACATGCACCATAACCACCCTCCCCTCCCATCCCCCCACCCCAATTCCATATGTAGGGGAATGCCATCCAGTTGGGGTCATGTAGATCTGACAGGTCATGTGAAGTGGGGACAAGGGCTTCTCTCCTGTCTCTAGATTAAGGCAGTTATCCCTCCATGGGGGATGTGTTCGCAAGGTCCTTTTGTGCACCAGGGATACATCCTGGCTCCACTGTCTGAGGTCTCTTAGACTGCTCAGTCCTTCTGGCTGAGACCCATATTCAGGGGGGCCTGAGTCAGTCCCATGCTGACTTCCCAGCTATCAGTCTAGTGGCCGTTAGCTCCTCCTTGTTCAGGTAAGTTGTCTCTATGTGTTTCTGCCACCTGGTCTTGTCCTCTCCATCTGCATCTGGGTTCTAGTTCAACTCAGTGTTTATGTATGGGTGTTTGATCCTGTTTCCAACAGGCACTAGTTGAGGGCTCCATGGAGAAGTTAGTTGTTGATCTCACTCTCTGGGAAGGGCATTTATGATAGCCTTTCCACGGAAGCTGAGATTGTTAGTTGGGAGCAGTCTTGTAGTTCTCTAGACCTTTCTTTGTGTTCAATTTTATCTTCAAACCAATATTGGCTCCCTCTTTTATGTTCTCTCTCTCTGTCTCTGTCTCTCTCTCTCTTTCCTATCTTCTATTCCTAACCAGGCTCAATCTTCCTGGTCGCACATGTTTTCCTTTCCTCCCCCTCATTTTCTCCTACTTCTCTCTCCATTCGCTGCCCCCCCCACTTCACCTGAGCTCTGGGGGACTTGACCCTTCCCAGTTCTGTGAGGGACTTTATATGAATCTCTTAGAATACACCTTGTGTCCTAGTTCCTCTGGTGATGTGAATTATAGGCTGGTGATCCTTTGCTCTAGGTCTAAAATCCATATATGAGTGAGTACATACTGTGTTCCTCTTTTTGTGACTGGGTTACCTCATTCAGGATGGTTTCTTCAAGTGCCATCCATTTGCCTGCGAATTTCAAGATACCATTATTTTTTTTTTTTTTTTTTTTTTTTTTGTGCAGAGTAGTATTCCATTGTGTAGATGTGCCACATCTTCATTAACCATTCTTCAATTGAGGGGCATCTAGGTTGCTTCCAGGTTCTTGCTATTACAAATAGTGCTGCTATGAATATAGTTGAACAGATGTCTTTGTTGCATGGATGTGAATCCTTTGAGTATATGCCTAAGATGGGGATTGCCAGGTCCTGTGGTAAACTAATTCCTATTTTGCTGAGGAACCGCCATACTGATCTCCAAAATGGCTGTATGAGTTTGCACTCCCACCAGCAGTGGAGGAGTGTTCCACTTTCTCCACATCCTCTCCAATATAAGTCATCACTGGTGTTTCTAATTTTAGCCTTTCTGGCAGGGGTAAGATGGTATCTCAAAGTTGTTTTGATTTGCATTTCCCTGATAGCTAAGGATGTGGAGCATTTTATTAAGTGTCTTTCGGCCTTTTTTATTTCCTCTATTGAGAATTCTTTCTTCAGTTCTGTACCCCATTTTTTAATAGGGCTATTTGGTGTTTTGTTGACTAGTTTCTTGAGTTCTTTGTATATTTTGGAGATCAGCCCTTTGTAGGATGTAGCATTGGTGAAAATATTTTCCCAGTCTGTGGGCTGCCGTTTGGTCTTGTCCACTGTTTCCTTTGCCTTACAGAAGCTTCTAAGTTTGAAGAGGTCCCATTTATTAATTGTTTCTCTCAGTGTCTGTGCCCCCTGGAGTTATGTTCAGGAAGCAGTCTCCTATACCAATTTGTTCAAGGGTACCTCCTACTTTCTCTTCTAAGAGGTTCAATGTGGCTGGATTGATGTTGAGGTCTTTGATCCATTTGGACTTGAGTTTTGTGCATGGTGACAGACATGGGTCTATCTGCAGTCTTCTACACACCCTCATCCAATTTTGCCAGCACCATTTGTTGAAGATGCTGTCCTTGCCCCATTGTATAATTTTAGCTGTTTTGTCGAAAATCAGGTGTTCATAGGTGCGTGGGTTAATATCAGGATTTTCAATTCGATTCCATTGGTCTACCTGTCTATTTTTATGCCAATACCAGTCTGTTTTCAGAACTATAGCTCTGTAGTAGAGCTTAAAGTCAGGAATGGTGATGCCTCCTGAAGTTCTTTTATTGTATAGGGTTGTTTTGGCTACCCTGGGTCTTTTGTTTTTCCATATAAAGTTGATTATTATCCTTTCAAGGTTGGTGAAGAATTGTGGTGGGATTTTAATGGGGATTGCATTGAATCTGTAGATTGCTTTTGGTAAGATTTGCCATTTTTACTATGTTTATCCTACCTATCAAAGAGCATGGGAGATCTTTCCCTTTTCTGGTATCTTCTTTAATTTCTTTCTTTGGAGTCACAAAGTTCTTATTATATAGGTCTTTTACTTTATGTTGCTTGTGGCTATTGTAAAGGGTGATGTTTCTCTGATTTCTTTCTCTGTCTCTTTGTCGTCTGAAAAAAGTAGGGCTACTGATTTTTTTTGAGTTTATCTTGTATCCTGCTAGTTTGCTGAAGGTGTTTATCAGCTGTAGGAGTTCCCTGGTAGAGTTTATTGGGTCGCTTATGTAAACTATCATATCATCTGCAAATAGAGACAGTTTGACTTCTTCCTTTCCAATTTGGATCCCCTTGATCTCATCTCATATTTGCCTCGGCCCATACTGGTTAAGGATGTTAAGAGCCATTGTTTGCAAGCCTTTGCTTATATGGGAATGCCCAGACAATTAAAAACTGATGATGTTCCTTCTTATACTAGCCAGGTTTTCAACTCTTTCTGCTAATTTTTTTTTTTTATCACACATAAGAGAGGCATCCCTTACAATCCTCAAAGTCGGGCTATGGTGGAGCATGCACATTGCATAATTAAAGCCTATCTTCATAAAACAAAAAAAGGGGATTTACAAGGTCTTCTTATAATCACCTTTCATTTGTCCTTTATATTTTAAATTTTTTAACTATTGATGGTGCGGCTCGATCTTCTGCCAACAGGCATTGGTGCCTCAGCCATCTGACTATGGCTCAGTTATGTAGAAGAATGTCACTACTGGACAATGGTGCAGCCCCGACCTGGTTCTAGTGTGGGCCCTGGGTCGGTTTGTGTCTTTCCATAAGGAGCAGATGACCCTATTTTGGTGCCTGAGCATCTGGTTCGCCATATGGGGTGTTACCATGATTGTAGCAGCCAACCAGAAGGTCCGATGGGCCTTCATCAAGAATCTACCCATTCTGATGCCTGTGGGTCTGAGTAGCCCTGTGTGATCCCTTTTTCCTGACCACTAATTGTAGCCTTTTTGTTAATGCAGGAGATAATGGCAAGCAGTGGTCAGACTAGACTGAAAATACAGCATCTGGACTGTGATGAAAATAGTTACATTCCTGAACTACAGGATCTCCATCTCATTTTCTATCTCTATAGCAACAGATTTGAGGTAAACAATCAAGACAAGACCACCCTATCCCCTATCCCACAAAACCTTAGATTACGTTTTGGACAATGACCTCAACATTGTACATACACAGATCTCTAGGCCTTGTGAATACAGCCAAAGACAAAGACTGCTGGGTGCACTTTTACAAGAGGCACATTCCATCTGGCTAGCTGCAGACTCCACCATATCCATCCTTTGTATGTTCAATGATGTTTCCCACCTGGATCTGATCATTTCATGAGTGATGCCAGCCTATGGAATAACTGTTATTCCATAGGGTACATTCTTCATAGACCCTTACAAGCTGCCTCTCCTCTGTGTCATGGGCATTATGAGGGCATCCTCTGAGACAAATAGAGGAAATTCATTCCATATCCACAAGTACAACAGCTTATGGAAATAGCAGACCTCTCTTCAGGGTGACCACAGAAAACTTCCACATCATAAGCTGTAACAATGATGTCTCTGTAGCTCTTGGGCAGCAATATGGATTTGCTTTTTTCTTTTTGCTGTCCGTGCAGAGGTATACCAAGCTGAGACATCCAAAAAATGCTGTCCATCCTTTCCTAGAAAATTCAGTCTGTTTTCCAGCCTTCCCACTAGTAAACTAGACTCAAAAGAGTAAAGGTAGCTTTTGGAATAAGGCATCTATCTACGTACAAACCAGAGCAACAGGAAGATGGCAGTGACCAACTGGTAGTTGGAAAGCTGGAAACATTCACCGAACAGTCACATGACACCAATTTAAAAACTACCCCCTCCTTTTTTTTTTTAAAGGAGCAGGCAAGCAAATTGTAGCCACCTTCAACAGACAATAGGGTAGATCTTCCTGGCAAATGCTGAATTGTAGCCAGGCTTTTAGCAGTTAGAAATAGAGAACAAATTCTCCATAAATACTCCATTCAAGAGTTCCACCAGGCAAGCAGCACAGACGATATACCTTTCCCTCACATGGTGCGGTGGTCAGTACACACTGGTTATGCAGTAGAGAAAGATGGCTTCTAGCACAAACTGTGGTACTGCTATAAATGGCAAGGACCCTGGCCAATTCAGTATGGGCAAAGCAGCTCCTGGGCCTACCCATGCCTGAACTCCTGAGTAATCTGACACCTCTGAATGTAGGCAGAACTAAGATAAACTCAGAAGTTTCTCTAGTGTCATAATACTAGTATGGTAATACTAAAGGAGGATATTCCATGTAAGTTTAAGGCTTTTCTCAAGTATGGATTTGGTGGAGCTAATTAACATTAGCCCTTGGGTCAAATGCTTATTTAAATTGGCTACTTTCATGAGGTTACTTACCCACTGTGACATTTTTGGTGATGAATGAGGCTAGAGCATTGGCTAAAAGAATTCCCACATGTGTCACATTCATAAGGTCTTTCTCCAGTGTGAACTACCTAATGCTGAACGAGACCAGACTTTTGGCTAAAGGACTTTCCACAGTGGCCACACTTGTAGGGCCTTGCTCCTGTGTGAATTCTCCTGTGTTGAATAAGGATGGAGCTTTAACTGAAGGATTTCCCACATTCATTACACTTGTAAGGCCTTTCTCTAGTGTGAACTCTCTGATGTTTAATAAGGGTAGCTTTCCGGCTGAAGGATTTCCCACACTGGTTACATTCATAAGGCTTTGCTCCAGTGTGAATTCTCCGGTGTTGGTTAAGAATGGCACTTTGACTAAAGGATTCCCACACTCACTACACTTGTATGGCCTTTCTCCAGTGTGAACTCTCTGGTGCTTAACAAGTGTAGCTTTTTGACTAAATGATTTCCCACACTGGCTACACTCATAAGGTCTTGCACCAGTATGAATTTTCTGGTGGTCAACAAGACTAGAGTTCTGTCTAAATAATTTTCCACATTCACTGCACTCATAAGGCCTTTCTCCAATGTGTATTCTACGGTGACCATTCAGGTGGGAGGTTTGGCTAAAGAATTTCCCACAATCACTGCACTCCCAAGGCCTTTCACCAGTGTGGACTCTCTGATGCTGATCAAGCAAATACTTGCCATGGAAGGTTTTCCCACATTTACTGCACTCATAAAGCTTTTTCCCATTCCAGGCTTTTGGCTGGTAAACAAGTGTTTGCTTTTGACTGAAAGGCTTCCCACAGTCTCCTGACTTACAGTTTTTATGACTGTGAGTTTCTTTCCCAGCCTCAGTGCTTTGGCTGGGCTTCTTAGTGTTGGGAAAGAATTGGGACTTCAGAAGGCTCAGCATGTCTGGGAGGTCCTTCTCGATATCCCAGATAGGGAAGGACTTTGCTGACATGTGGAACAGGCATTGTTTCAAATATGAGGCCTTGTCAGCATTCTTCTTCAAGGGTTTTCCTGTACTAGCATGTTTTTTGTACTGATGAAATTTTGGACATGCCTCTACATTATGTTTCTGCTCAGGTAGATCAGGCAGGTGCAAAATATCTTGAAGAATTGGGACACTTCACAGAGGTAAGTCTCAGATGTAGATGGAGTTATCTCAGCTTGCCAGACCTGTGATGCTTGAGGAGAAACTCTTGGTTCATCTTCCGTTCTATTCCCACAGCCTGAAAGAGAATTACTGCTGAAATGAATGTTGAGTATGCTTGGAAAAGGAAGTCCCAGCATCCATACATGCCACAGACTGATTCTCCTGAACATACGAGAACTCTAGGGGTGTGTTCAGGGTGGATTTGTATTACCCTATCAGGTCACTAAATGGAACAGAACTGGGAAGGCCTCACTGAATGAAGACCACCAAGATGTGATGTACCCCAGGGAAAGATGTCTAAAAAAATTCTTCTACCCATGGCTTTAAGCTACTGTAACCCAGTGGCCAGACATTCATCATGAAGCAGCCACCAAATCCTTAGGTCTTCCCACCCAGATTGTAGCAGGATGTCATCTGCTAGCGCTATGTGTAAGCTCTACAGAAGGCAGGTGGTGTGCAAGCTCAGGGAATTCACTCCAATTGAAAATGAATAGTAGTAGCATGTGCTCAGATTTTTGTGTGATGTCATGGTGAAATCCATAGAGGAACAGAACAGTACAAAGTTACAGGAGATGCAATGGAAACAAGAACAGGGGTACCCAGGTGCCAGAGATCACAGATAACATAAGTCAGAAAACAAAAAAATACCGTATCTTGGAAAGAGAATATAAAAACGAGGCTCGGTTGGCAACACTTACACCTAAACTGTGGTGGGTACAGGATGTTTTTGAAGATGGCCTAGATGTTACGCCTTCCTCTAGTTGCCTCTTACCACACTCAGGCCTCCTATGAACCAATTTCTCCCTTTTACCCTAAATGTGTTATTATATGTGACACCATGAAACCAGGTCCACAGGAAAGAAAAGTTATAACAAGTGACTAGCACTGAGAGAGTATCTCACAAGAGATCGCCTGAGATACCAGGAAAGGAAGCACTAGCTTTTAAAAATCCCAAATGGAACATCCAGCAAGAACAGTCCATAGTTCCAAAACTGCAGCCATCCCCAAGGCAGCCATACAAAAGCCAGCTGGTCAAGGGGAATGACTTGTGATGCCAATTCTCAGGATTTTAGACCCAGCTAGAGGCAAGACAAGCAAGATGGTACCCATAAATTTCAATGACCACAGGATGCCCAACTCCCATACCACAATAAGCAGCAGGTATTAGGATTACTTAGGGTAGTAGACATGGCTCAATGCTCCAGCACATGACATCTATACCCAGAATACATAGAAGTCAACATTTTTCAAGGTCTGACTGTGGAAAGGCTTACTCTGCCTCTGGGAAAGAGGACAGAGCGTCTCAAGATAATTGGGAAATATAAGAGCCTTACCCAGGGAGTTTATAAGTGCAAAGTTTTGCATTGTAACACTGAGGTACAGGAGCCTCTGAGTCTTGTCAAGAAGTCTCTATTCTTCATGTGAGAAGCAAATGGCCACATCCTCAAAAGTCACCTAATATGGGACCCCTGTGGGGGTCAAGACCCATAGGTTGAGAATCTCTGACTTGGATTATTCACTGGACATGAATTGGGGGCCACTTTCAGAGACATGGGTGACTCAAAAGTAGGTGAATTGTCAAAAAGCAGGGGTGGGAGCTCATCCCACTAGTTAACTTTCTATCTCCCAAATACTCTAAGCCAGTGCTTCCCAACCCACCTGTAGTGATATGTTATTTATGATTTATTAAAGCTTAACTGAGGATTCAGAAAAAAATGGAGTCAGCCTCAAGCTATAAAGGTCAGGCAGTGGTGACACACACCTTTAATCCCAGAAGCCAGAGGCTAGGACTCAGGATTATGAGATAGATGGATCTCTATGAGTCCAAAGCCACCCAGATCTACACAAGAGTGAATCAGTCTAAAAGAGAATTGTAGCTCACACATTTAATCCCAACATTAGGGAAATATGTAAGGCAGAAGCATGGTATCAGTAGAGACATTCACTCTCCAGCCAAACTAAAGATAGGCACATTCATTCTCCATCCACACTGAGGAGGAGCAGCAGTCTGATGCTTGGTGGAATACTTGTAGATCAGCCCTTTCAGAATGAGGGAGTGGTAAGAACTAGTGGCTGGATAGTTTGCTTTTCTGATATTCAGCTTGAAGTTGGAACCCCAATATCAGTCTCTGGGTCTTTTATTTATTCGTGTTATACCCACCTAATGTTTTGACTTTTTAATACAGTTCCTTATCTTATGGTGACCCCCAACAATAAAATGATTTTCCTTTTGTTACTACTTCATGACTATAATTTTGCTACTTTTACAAGCCATAATGCAAATATTGTGTTTCCCTATGGTCTTGGGTAACCTCAGTTAAAGGGACATTCAAGGTCAATACCCATAGGCTGGCAACCACTGCTCTAGCACTGAGGACAGTAGTGGTAGATTCTCAAGCCAGGCAAGGAAATGGCGATCCTGTCCCCTGTGTCCTGGTGCCTCTCTATCACTGTAATCACCGTGCAGTTTTGCTCATTTCATTGACATGATTAAGGGACCAAAGTATTTTGTAGGTCACCATATCGATCTCTGCTCCATAACGGCCAATAACCATAGCACACCCAGAAGGTTAACACTTCCACATCTCATCTGCCCTGGTTTTCAGCAGATAAGAACGAGTCCTGATAGCCCTCAACCCGAGTGTAGGGTTCCTGTACTTAAGTGTCTGGTCAGGTTGGAGGGCCAAGTTTGGACACAGATTCCAGAACACAGTCCCTAAGACAAAGAGTGGGACCAGCTCCAGGGAGGACATAGAATGGCCATGCGAACTGCTGAGAACAGGTAGAGGTGGCGAGAAGCCATTACCCATGGCCGGGGCTCCTGCCTCCTCTTTTCTCTGCTTTCCCTGCTCAGCCATTAAGGCAGGTGACTTGGGAACAACTTCATGATGGACTTGTCTTGCCCCTCAAATTCTCAGTGCTCGCTCTTACTGTGAAAATTTGCACATGGTTTTAACTTTTCCTCGGCTTCTTCCCCTTACCCTTTCCTTAACCTTTTCCAAACGGTTTTACCTCTGGATAGAAAGCATGGAAAACTACCAAAAAAAAAAAAAAAAAAAAAAAAAAAAAGCCGAAATCGGATGGTGTGCTTGTTCGGCTTGTTCAGAAGGCCACTAGCCTTCTGCTGTGTTTGCTCCCAGCTCAGCAATCTCTCACAGCCCTGACTCTGGATTTGGAAACGGGGACCCATCTGTGGGTCCGGCACTGTTTTGAACCAACTCTTTCCATTTGTTTTCATGGTGGATTACATTGACTGATTTTTATATGTTGAACCATCCCTGCATCTCTGGTCTTGTTGGATGATTTTTTTTTATGTGTTCTTGGAATTTATTTGCCAGTATCTTACTGAATATTTTTGTATCAATAGTCACGAGGAATATTTTTCAAGGGCCATGAAAAATATAGCAGGATGACTAATAGTCCATTGGCCAACCTACCAAGTAAATGAAAAGGGAGATCCACTTGGCAAGGCAATGGATTAACTTCATCTCTTCCCTATGAATAGCTTCGAGTGATTCCCACTGCTTGTGTGTATGCCTCATGAAAATATTCCATCTACTACGTCACATATCTGTGGGTAGTCAGGAGGATGACTTATTTTGGCTGCATAATCCTGATATATAGAATATATACTGAGTGCTTTGTGTTCTCAAAAAGGTCCCAGACAAAAGAATTTCTTCTCACTCAAATAGCAGTAGGAGTTTCCCATTGCCTACCCTGAGGCTGGAAGCAACAGACGGGATCTTACACTACATAGTTTTCCCCTTTAATATAACAAATAGAAGTCCCCTTTAATCAGTTAGCATTGCCAAAACATGCTAATGGAGATCAGATACAGCATGTTTTCATTCTGTAACTCATGCAGGTTGCCATGGCTACTGCAAAGTTGTGCTCCCAGGTGCCTGAAAAACAAAGCTAAAGCCATTGCATAGAAAGCCCAGAGCTACAGAGTCTCTTCCTCTTTTTCTACATTTCTCAATTACAAACTTCAAGCTTAACTAACCACACTAAAATAGTTTTACTTACTAAAACCGATTATCCCTTCTTAGAAATGATAACACCCTACTCAATTAACTCTTCCCCACCTCTTAAACTATGCCCAGGTGTTTTACAAATCAAGGCCCCTTGGAGATTTACTTAAGTTTGCCCAGACATTTTAAAAGTTGTGTTTATTCTGAGGTGCCAGCTTTGTCAGAACTTACCTGCTCTCCTGGCTCTGCTGTATCCATGTCTTTTATCCTTGCTATTGCCAGAGAATTGCTAATTGTGTCCATGTGGGTATGTAAGCTGGAAAGCTTGTGGGATCTGGGAGAACTTTTGAAGGTACAACTTTTATTTTTTAAAGAAAAAAGAGCCATGAGAGGAATATGTTTGTGAGCCAATTCTTCTCCTCACCCATAGTGCTTGCTGTTTCGCTTTTGGACTGAACCCCGAGAAACTGCTTGTGATGACACGTGGAGGTTCTTAATAGACATTGACCCAAAATAATCTCTTTGTTGCATCTTTGTGTGGTTTGGTCTATTTCATAATATTGACAGACCCAACTTGCACCAATTTATAGTACGTCACAGAGGAATAGATTCAGTACAATCTAGGGAAAATTTCTAATGAAGTAGCACTCAAAGAAAAAGCATGATATCACAATTAGCAAGGACCTCGTGTTATCATGAAAATATTCTGAGAAACATTGAAAAATGCGGCCCTTGTGCTGAAACAAGTATTTTAAATCTTTTGGAATTTTTGAAGTTTAACTATTATTAAATCATTTCACTCTTTCTCTTTATTTCCTCCAATACATCCCACAATTTTCCTCATTTTCATGGTCTCTGATACTTTAATTTTACACACATACACACACACACACACACACACACACACGCACGCACTCACGGAGACTCATAGGCATAAAAACATAACCTGTTTAGACTATACAGTGTTAGCTTTCTGAGCAAGATTTCGGTGATGATCATTTGACATTGTATTAACTATTGAGGGGCTCTTCCTTAAGGAACTCTACTTTTTCCAATCTTAGTATTCTTTTGTTTACTGCAGTTCTTTTCTTTGGTTGAGGATACACAAGGTCTATCCCTTCTGTTTTAGCTTGTCTATCAATACCATCCTTGTTCAGGTCTTATTTAGGAAGTCACAATATTGATACCCATTCATGGGTATACCTTCTATGATATATCTAGGAGATATAACCTCACCGTCAATGTTTTTTGGTTCTTGCAATTTTTCATTGTCTTTTCCACTATCAACCCCAAGCTGAAGGTGCAATTCTTGTACATAAATGCACTAGATTGTGCTGGCACAACAAAGTTGATTATTTATAATACTTTGTTCTCTTGAAGTTTTCTATAATGGTCTCCATCTATTGTAAGCTACATTTCTTAGATGAGGGTTGAGAAGTATACAAAACTATGCACATAGGCATAAATGTGGTTAGGAATCATGCTGTGTTAGTAAAGTGAAAACAGCAGAATCTCCTCTAAAATCCATGACCTCACTAATTCTGGATTCCAACAACCAAGTATTATATCTCTCCATAAATTCTAAACACTTCCAACTTCTTTTTATACATCATTTATTATCTGGAAACAAAAACCAAACAGACATACAACAAAAATGATTGATATATACTCCATGCATTTATTTTCAACCACTAAATAAGACAAACTTATGTCATTTATAGGAAAATGTATGTAAACAGAGAATAACAGTAAGTTAAGTGAATGAAGCCACTCATGGGCAAACTAGTTACAGGTAGTTTGTCTACACAGAGAGTTTCAAGTTATCCAGAGCTATGGAGGAACCCTGCCTCAAAAATAAAATAAAATAAAGAATAGAGGAAAGTAGAAATAAAGGAAGGAAAGGAAGGGATGAAGAAAAAGAAATAGAAAAATCACTAACGTATTTTTCATGTTTATGGTTCATAAATGTTATATGGATACATAAAACAATGGTGTATATTCACAGCAAAATAGCACAACCAAAACTGTTTGGGGGAAACAATTCAAGCCAACAAGATGGGCAAGAAAAGGGAAGGAAAAAAATATGAGGAAAATGTGCTCAGTGAATTTTATGATTGTAGGAAAAGGCCCATTGTGACACTGTTTCATGTACAAAGAAAAGAATAAAATAAAGTAAAATTATGTTTATCCCCTCATCCTAGCAATACTCCAGTTACCATGGGTTTTCCTGGCCTTGCTTCATTTTGGTTCTGTGACAGCACTTTTTTCTTGTGCAGATATTCTTTGAGTTAGACTGGTATAACTATATTTATAGGAAAGAATTATAAGGTTTTCAGGGTAGAGTCCCTGATTCCTGGAGCGTCATGTGAAATTCACATCTTTAGAAACCAAGGTAGTCACTCAGACATTGAAGTATCCAGGCCATTTCTATATCTCTGTTTTCTCTAGGACTCACAGAAGACTATAGAATCTGGCTGTTCAATTAGAGTTATGCATCAATTTTGTGTACTGCAACTAGCTTGCATCCATCATTGTATGCCAATGACCTCCATTATATTCTATTTTAACAAGCATATCAAAGTCAGAAGGCTTGAAAGGAGGAGCGATATTTATTTGCAGAACTTGGTTGTTGGTGGAAGAAGGTAAAGCTGGAAGGCATTAGTTGATAAAATTGCTGGAATTTACTACTGAACTTCATATGTTTTTCCCTGAGGAGAAGTCTTTGGATCCCAGATTGGTTCTGATTAGGAAGAGCTAATCAGGGAGAATCCGAGAAAAGAAGAAATGTGAGAAGAGGGGGAGTATAGAGGAAATAAGGGCAGATGAGAAGTGCGGGGATGGAAGAGAATGCCAGCTAGAAGTAGATGAAAGGGAGGAGAGAAGTCAGTCAGTGACAAACAGTGAAATGACGCTCCTTTTCTAGGAAAAACTATGACAAACAGTGAAATGACGCTCCTTTTCTAGGAAAAACTATGGCAAACAGTGAAATGACGCTCCTTTTCTAGGAAAAACTATGGCTTTTATGTAATAAGATTTTTGTAAGTGTTTTGCTATTTTTCTTTTTACTGTTCTGTTATTTTCAATATCTTCTGGGTTATTTTTTGGAATAAAATATTCAATTAGCTATCCTTTTGGATAAGCAATTACACATGTTTTCCTTCTGCAGCTCAGTACAATGGTTTATTCTCTTCACGGGAATGTGGAACAATGGAAACTCTAAGCCCTCCATGCAGTCTAAGTGATTTATGTATAAAAGTGAGTGATAAAAAGCCACAACCTAAAGTTTTTCAGAACTATCTTACAGCTCTCTTTATTTGTGATCTTAAACTCCTCCTTTACCTCCTGACTCACCTGCTTTTGTGAGTTCAATTCAGATTTCTCGTTCACATGACTCCATACATTTTCTTTTATCTCTTTTGTTTTTAATGTATCCAGTGTGTTGCTGGCACTTTATACCACCAGAACTTTATATGACCATTCCTACTAATCTCCCACCAGCACTTTTGGTTGACCTTCATTACATCATGTTCTTTTCCCATCAAATGAAACAAATACATTTAGATACTCTTGTGTTTGATCTATTGCCAAGGATCTTTCTTGGCAATAGATCAAACTTTTCCACATATTTTCCTGAAGATATTTGTATCATTATCATAAGAACTGGTATTTTGATAGTAGAGGGTGGTTATTGTGTGTTTAGGGAAATAGAAACACACAATATTTGTGTGTTTAGGGAAATAGAAACAAAATTTGTTTAAAATTTATTTACCACATGCATTAATTTTTTTCATAATCACTTGAGTTAATGAAGCCTCTATACACTAATGTGTATTATGTTGAAAAGACTAGCTTTCCAACTTTATTATCAGACTTACTATATTTTCAAATTATTAATGAATGTGAAATTTGTGAGGATGATTATTGGCAATGATGTGACTTTTTCTGAGGAGAAAATAACAAACACATACTCAACAAGTATCAGGCACTATTGGTTGACCAAAGAAATTCTTCTACTCAAATTTTGTTTCTTGTCCCAAATTCTTTAACCTGGGATACTTACAATACAGTGGGTGGAAGGTAATACTGTGATATTTTATATGGTGCCATAAACTAATGAATACTGATTCAAAAAGGGGAAATCGTTTTAAGAGTAAAGTAACACTTCTACCTAAATCTAGTCATTTATTTTTAAAGAGATCATTAGAGATACTTTACTAACCATTTTCTGCTCATTATTTATTGTAATTGTAATTTATTTTTATTTTTTATTCATTTTATATATCAACCACAATTTTCTCTCCCTCCCCTTCTCCCATTCCCTCCACCTTCCCCCAACCCATGTTCCACCCACTCCAAAAAAAGGTTAAGGATTCCCATGGGGATTATACAAAGCCTGGCACATTTAGTTGAGGCAGGATCAAGCCCTTCCCCTCTGCATCAAGTCTGATTAAGGCATCCTACTATTGGAAATGGGCTCCAAAATGTCAGCTCATACACCAGTGATACATGCTGGTCTCACTGCCAAAGCCCCCTTAAACAGACCAAGCTATTCTTATTCCATTAGATTTTCAGTGGTATGCATGAGGCATTCCTTCTGAAACATGGATGCCTAATGGCAACTGCCATACATAAACACACATTCCAGAATGAATACTGACTGCTGAAATCTTATTTCTATTGCTATCTACAACCTTTGCTGAAGTTCCATCTTCCAGATGCTACTTGTTGCTTTGAGAAGGTTAAAGAGGGTCCTTATGCATCTTGTAAGTTCCAAGTTTTATATTTTTGTCAGTTTTCTGAGCCTTATAGATCTCCCACCTCCACAGAAAAAGGATGTGCCAATGACCAACTCAAAAGTTACAAATAGAATCTTGGTAAATGAAGATCTGTGCTCATTCCCAGAAATGAGTAACCACTTCAAACATATTTAAGATCCATTCTTTGGGGGTTTTGTTTGGATAATCAAAGATGTTATTATAATATAACAGCAGTTTCCATATTATACTCAGGTCATTAAAATATCACAAGGATACCAAGTCAGAGTTAAATTTTCTGGATATTAAATAAACAGTGTTAAAAAAAAAAACCTAGAAATTTGGAGACAAGATGGTGTCGGTCTCATATCCATAAGAGGGGAGGAAAGCACATGGGACTAGAAAGATTGAGTCAGCAGGCCCCTGAATATGGGTCTCAGCCAGAAGGACTGAGCAGTCTAAGGGACCTCAGACAGTGGAGCCAGGATGTATCCCTGGCTCACAAAAGGACTTTGCAAACATATCCCCCATGGAGGGATAACTGCCTTAACCTAGAGACAGGAGAGAAGCCCTAGTCCCTACTTCACATGCCCTGTCAGATCTACATGACCCCAACTGGATGGCATTCCCCTACATATGGAATTGGGGTGGGGGATGGGAAGGGAGGGTGGTTAGAGTGCATGTGAGAGGGCAGAGAGGGTAAAAGGGAGGGAAGGAGGGAGAGGGAACTGGGATCGACATGCAAAATAATAGATTAAATTAAAAAAATGCTTTGACTCCAAAATTTAAGTTCAAGGACAAGTTACTGGGGAAAAGGATTTCTATTTTTGTTTCCACAGAAAATGAAAAGATGTGGATTCCTTCCAGACTAATGTGGTTTGATCAAGCCAGACCACCTGAAACAGAGTACCAGGTGATCTACATTCAAAACAACTGGACAAAGGAGCCTTGCAGACTACAGCCAGGATTTCTGAATCTTCTTTGAATCCCCCACGACTGTGCCCCTTACCAGCAGGAAGTAGTTTGGAAAGAACGACTCCAAATTCCCAAATATTGTCTATAAATATTTGTTTTCATTTAAATGGACTTGGTTATAAAAAATAAAAAATAATAAAAAAGAAAGATTGAGTCAGGGGAGGAATAGATGAGAGAGGAGAGAGAGAGAGAGAGAGAGAGAGAGAGAGAGAGAGAGAGAGAGAGAGAGAGATCATAAAAGATGGAGCCATTACAGGTTTGAAGAGGAAACTGACTCTAGAGAAACTGACCACAACTAACAATTTGAGCTACAGTGGAAAGGCTACTTTGATAATGAGACTGATGACTAACTTATCCAGCATCCTAGATCCCTAATCTAGTAGCTGATGGAAACAGAAGCAGATACCCACAACTAAACACTGAGCCAAACAGGAATCCAAATGCAGAGAGGGAGGACAAGACCAGGCTACAAAAACACATAGAGACAGCTGACATGAACAAGGAGGAGCCAATGGGCCCCCAGACTGAGCTGGGAAACCAGCATTGGACTGACTCAGAACCCCTGAACATGGGTCTTAGTTAGAAGGCCTGGGCAGTCTAAGGGACCTCAGACAGTGGAACCAGGATGTATCCCTGGTACACAAAAGAACTTTGCGGGCAAAATCCCCATGAAGAGATACTCCCTTAACCTAGAGGCAGGAGGGAGTGCCTAGGCCCTACTTCAAATGACTTGACAGATTATGTTGATCCCTCCTGGAAGAAACCACCCTCTCTGTGGAGTGGGAGGAGGATGGGATGGGAGGGGGGTCAGGGGACCATGGGAGGGAGGGAGAGAGGGAAAGAAGAAGGGAGAGGGATCTGTGTTCGATATGTAAAATAAGAAAATAAATAAATAAATAAATAAATAAATTCATTTTTCCCTTGCTAGCTAAAAAGTTGTTCCCACAAAGCAAGCCAATCCTTCAGTAAGATCACTATGCTCTCTTTGTCCCTGTGGGTCTCCATCACTGTGCATGGGGCTTTGACATAATAAGGACTCCAGCATCTATTGAGTGAAGAATGTGGTGCCAAATGCTAAAACCCATCCATTCAGAATGTACAGGGACATAAAGGATTCTCCATCATGGTGTCTACAGCTGAGTTTCAAAATGAATCTTAGGTTAGGCCAGCATTTACTATACATTAAACCAGATTTTGAAACACACACACACACACACACACACACACAGTGTATCAGAAGGACATCACTGAAATGAAAACTAGCTGAAGCTGCTTCCTTGCAACTTGCTATTCTCAGGAAGTCACTGCTGTCTTGTGTGTATACAGACCCACCATTAGAAGAGAGAGTTGTACATCCTCAGGATGAAAAAGGAAAGGTTTTTGTCTCTGCCATTCATAGTTAATATACTTACAAATGTAGTTAGCCTCCAATGCATTTAAGCTTTCATTTACTACTAGGTCATCTTCCAAAGCATTTAAGATTTTAATTACTATGTTTATGGTATATAAAGTCAAAATGTCTCTTAATAATATAGGTTGTATGCTACCAGCCCATTCCCACTTTGCAGCTATGGAACTATATTTTTAAAATAGACTTACCTTGTAATTTTGCTGTTCTTACATGACAGCAGATCATAAGACTGGGGGATATTCCTGCTTTTGTAATCAAATCTCCTTATTCTACTCACAAAGGTGCCTAGGGCAACTAAAAGACATATTTGTTAAAATAAGCCTCTATGTACTTGTAGGCAGAATACATGTAATATAATGAGTTTTGTCTTTGGAGTCCCTGGGTGTTTAGTGCTAGGTTATATATCCAAGGACAGCTCTAGGCCAGTCAGTCTAGGTGCCAGTACCTATACAAAAAGTTTCTTCTTATTAAAATATATTAATTACCATGGGGAAATTCTGAGGAAATTTAAACAACTTCAAGCTTTGTTATGTGGAATTTTCATATTTTGGCTTGATATTTTGATCTCTCTTCTTTGTGTGTGTGTGTGATGTTCATTTTGTATTGACTTACTCAGTAAATATTTGGAAGTAGCTCTACAATTCAGTTCCACCAACAGCCATCACTCAGTCTTCCTCAGAATCCATCCCTCTCCTCCAGTGTCCTGGGTGTTCCTTCTGTGTCCTAACACCCAAGAGAGAAACATGCAGACTAGTCTCCAGCATGTCCCTCTACAGTTCAAACCAATTGAAAGTTTCTCAGTCTGTGATGTAAAGATGTACTCTTCAGGGGTGATATCATTTCATCAGACAATGTCAAGGTAACATCATCTTGATCACAAGGGAAACGAGGTCTAAGTATATCAGCATGTCAGTCACAATGTGCAACAGACACCCTCCTACATGGAGGCAGATTGTACCAGAGTCCTATCCAGCATCAGCCAACACAGAGAAATCTGCTTTCTCAGGTGAGTCCCAATTTTTTTCTCTCAGGCTTGCAGAAGTTGGGACATTCTGCTGCTACCTGTGTAAGTGCCTAACTAAACTGGTCTTTCTCTTTCAAGAGCGAAACTAGCACAGTAAATACACTACAGAGGGCCTGATCACCCCTACCTAATGTCTTATCATAATAAGAGTTAAGGAACCTTTACATGAGATGTACTTTTGTCTTGTTCAGATCTTCTTAGAATAATTTACTAGGGCTATAGCTGCTAATTTTTATTAATAAGAGGGAAGTGGGACCTTTGTGAGGGTTCACCTCCTCTCCCTTTCCCTTTGAAAAAGTCTCAGGCTCTGTTCAGTGAAATGTTGCAGTGCATGACAGCCACAGTGAACTAAGAAAGTGGTTTATTACAGACTTAGCCACACCTGCTTGACCATACAAACTCCACTTTAAACTCCAGCTTTCAGAAGAAATCAGTGGTTTTCTTTTCATTGGTACAAACAGTACACATTGGATTTAAGAGGATATAGTATTGTATTTATGTGTAAAATACGTGGAAAATTCAGATATTTGTAGATACAAATAGCTATCATTGTAGTGGAGTTTGTTTTACCGGACTAAATTTACATTTCATAGTTGTAACTGAATGTTCACATCACTGGTTTTGGAAGTACTAACTAGTAGACATGGTTTCCTCTTCTGGTTACTACTTGGACACATGTGAAGACCCAATACATATGTTTGTTCTGTCTAATTCCAGTCATTATATATTGCACATGTTCATGTAGGTATAAGTTAATTTGGATTATATTTAGACAACTACACTGAGTCAGTGATTATTTTCTAGGTGTTAATAACAATACCTTAGAAAAAGATGGTGATGGTACCCATGACTGTAATTCTGAAATTAAATCAATTTTTACATTTATTGAATTCAAATTTTATATAAAATTATTTTTATATGGTCAGCATTGTTGTCTTTGGGTAACTATTTTATACCTATGTGATATAGGCCTACAAAACTTTCAAGATACAATAGGACATTTGCAACCACATAGAAGGAGTTTTAAATGGAACCAAGAAAAGAGCCAACAGATGAATATAATTCACTTTTACTTTCACACAAGGTGTATTTCAATAGGTGACAAACAGAAGTGTTGTACGTATTCTAACTTTTTTATGTCCTTTCCTGCATATTGTATCATTCCTGCTATGACTCTCTTTTACCATTGTAAATGGTAAAATCTGGGAGTTAAACTGGTGGTTCAGTGTGTAAAGGTGCCTGCCTCCAAGCTTTGCATTTCTAACGCTTATGTAGTTGAAGGGGAGGCATGTATCCTATGAGATGTTCTCTAAAATGCTCCTTTTGTCTCTCTCAGTCTGTGTGTGTGTGTGTGTGTGTGTGTGTGTGTGTGTGTGTGTGTCTGTCAGTCTGTCTATGTGTTTGTGTGTCTGCCTGTGTGTGTGGTGTGGGTGTGTCTGTCTGCCTGTCTGTCTGTCCTTTTCTCTTTCTAAAGTGAGATGAATGGTCCTGACAGTCTCGGCACTGGAACCTCGGGCACAAGTCTACAACAACTTGAATTGAATATTGATTATGAGGCAGTGTCCAATATGCCAAATCAAAGTGAAGGACACTATAAATTTACCATTTCACCACAGCCAAGCCAATTTAAAACGGGAGGATATTATGAAAATGATAGTTTCTGTTTCATCAATAGTGAAATGTTCTGGTTGCTGAGAAGCACAATATTTAGTATGGAATGAAGAAAATAGTTCTTCCCGTCTATCTTAAGATCTCTGGGCCTCAGATTAAATGACAGTCACAGAAATTAAACAGAATGGTATCGACAGACCTGGCCATGGGGATCATCTTCCTATCCCAGACTGCACTGGGAATGATGGGAAACTCAGCCTTGCTTTGCTGTTTCATCATCAATGAATTCTCTGGGGTCAGGGCTCGGCCTACAGACCTAATTGTCAAAAACCTGACCTGTGCTAACTTCATGGTTCTGCTCTGTAAAGGAATCCCTCAGACAATGGCTGCTTTTGGTTGGACATATTTTCTAGATACCGTTGCATGTAAAATAGTTTTTTATTTTCATAGAGTTGCCAGAGGTGTATCCCTGGGCTCCACAGCCCTCTTAGGTTTCTTCCAGGCCATCATGATCACCCCAAGGAATGCCAAGTACAAGTATCTCAAAGTCACAGACCACAAAATCATTGGACCTTCTCTCAGCCTGTGTTGGTACCTGCAAATGATGATAAACAGTTTCATTCCTGTGCTCATGACAGACTTGAGGGATGCAAAAAACATCACCGGTTTTAGAGATTTGCTATACTGTGCTGTGCCCAAACCTAGCTATGCCTTGTATGTTATCTTATTGGGCTCGTCTGATGTCATTTGTTTGGCACTCATGATGTGGGCCAGTGTATCCATGGTGCTTGTCCTGCTGAAGCACAAGCAGAGGGTCCAATATATGCACAGAGTTCTGTGTCCTAAATCATCGCCTGAGACCAGAGCCACACAAACCATCCTTGTGCTAGTGATCAGTTTTGTGTTCTTTTATGCAACATCTAGTATTTTAATCATGTTTTTAACTCTTGTAAATGGAACCAGTAGGTGGTTGGTGAATGCCAGCGCAGCAACAGCTGCGTGCTTTCCAGCATTGTGTCCCTTTCTTCTCATCAGACACTACACCTCAGTTTGCAGGCTCTGCTGCACTTGCTAATATCAAAGAACACATATTGCATTTCAGAGAGTTCTCACATTTACAGTCCGCCCTATTTCTATTCTTCTTGTTCTACTGGGTCCCATAATTTTATCATGTCTATAAATAAAACCATTGTGAAATGTCATATCTAATCAGGAAAATACATAAATATTAATGTAAATATTAAAACTGTTACCAATTATTTTCAATGAAATCATTATCAACATTGGAACTTTATGCATTTTAGCAATTAAGAGCTTTTATGAGAATGCATTTCAATCAATGGTAAATTGTGTGTGGGGTGTGAATTGTGAAGGAAAAATAAAAAAAAAAAATCAGCAAAGTACATTTTGTTTGTAAAAATAGTGTGATATCTCACATATCCTGGGCGCTAATTTCTAGATAAGTGTTTAAATGTGGGAGTAAATACAGGAAATGGGCAGGTAGGTAGAATGGTACTACACATACTCTGCTTCCTTCTTATACAGACAGGATTTAGTCTCTCAGCAGATGTCTATCGTGGTTTAATAAGAATCAGGAGAAACAGATAGGCCGAATAGATGTTTATTCAGGGAGAAATCACTTACAACATAGACAGATGAACACCAGCAGGTTCCTGGTCCCAAAGATGCTTCCAGATCCTCTCCTGTCCACGTCCTTCTAGCAAGAGAGCACTTCTGGGCTCCTCCTCAGACCTAGTTCCTCCAAGTCACTTCCACCCCTAGCTCCACCCCCAGTGGGTGTGATCAGTGCCACAGATGCAAATGAAGTGAATATCTCACTACAGATGTCGTGTTCTCTGGAGTTTACAACATCTCCTTCATCCACATTTTTCTGAGTCTTAGTTGTAGGGCTTATGTTGTAGACGCATCAAATTGGGGCTGGGAATGCTAGAGTAAGTTGTTCTGTAATTTGTAAACAGTTGTATAGTACTGTAATAGTCTCTATCTGATACAAATAGAAGCTTCTTTACTGATTAGGGATGAGATCTACTCATATGTTTGGGTTTCAGAATAAGTATATAGAATGCAATTTTAAATTATGTTGGTTAATATATCTAGATAAATTATGTAGGTTAATAGCCTCATCAGCCATTAAACTAATAAGCTAAGTACAGTACCAATCATGGAATTTTTCCACTTAAGCCAGTCTTAAATTCATTCATGAATTTTCAAGAATATAATTTTCAAAACAAGGCCTGAACAGTTATAGTGCTACTTGCTAGGCCAACATGGATGTGAAATATGATAATTTTCTACCTCTGGATGGAAAGATACAGGTAATTAAAGAATTAATAAAGGTACAGATAAAGGGAAAATCAGTCTTCCCTAGGGATTTGTTATCCTGTACCATGTGGTCAGACCCAGAAATAAATATATATTGTCAACATTAAATGAAATTATTATATTATAAATATGCATCTTGTGATAATTATTATGAAAAAACATAATATGTATTTATATTTTAAACAATTAAAAACATAACATTATATATTTGCATGATTCAAATACTATGAATTTAATAGACAGTGGGGGAAAAGAAAGGACTCATCTTCTATACCCAGAAAAGGAGAATTGGGCATCCCTCTGATGTTAGATATTCTATCTTACTGAATATTAGTTACACAAAATAATGAGTCTCATCATGTATGATCACATCCAAGGACAGGATCAGACAATATGACAAGAAGTTCTAAATTCAACATCTAGAAGTTATCTAGGTACATTGACAGCTACGTGTCTAAAGCTTGGTATGGATAGGACCTGGTTTCAGAGTAAATGTTATTAGTGTCATGAGCTCTCTGAGCCATGGTGAGTGCATTGTATTATAGACCAATGTCTAGGGTCAGAAAAAGGCACAGAGGTTTCAGAGGGTCATTTTGAAAGTATTGTCTACATCCATTATCTTTCTACCATTGAGAGTTTCAGAAATCCACCAAACCCCATCATAAATCAATACTCTCTATTTTGTCATTTTTTCACTCTGAAAACTCTTTGAGTGACTGTCCTTTTTCATTAGTTGAGGCTCCTTATCAGTGACCTCTCTTAGCTCCAGTCCATTGTCAATCATTTGTGTTTTCATCTTGTTCTGTGCCTGTACCAAATCCAAATATATTAGACTAAACTCACATAAGATGGGCATCCCTTATGATCCTCAAGGTCAGGCCATAATGGAGAGTTCACATTACACAATTAAAGCCTATCTTCATAAAACAAAAAAGGGGAAATTTATATAATTTACATAATCACCTTTTTCTTGTCCTTTATATTTTAAAATTTTAAACTATTGATGGTGCTGCTCGATCTGTGGCCAACAGGCATTTGGGGCCCTCAGTCATCTGAGTATGCCTCAGTTATATGGAAAAATGTCACTACTGGACAGTGATGCAGCCCTGACCCAGTTCTAGTGTGGGCCCAAGGGTCGGTTTGTGACTTTCCACAAAATGCAGATAACCCTGTTTGGGTGCCTGAGCATCTGATTCACCGTATGGGGAGGGGCTATGATTGTAGCAGCCAGCAAGAAGGTCCAATAGGCCTTCATCAAGAATCCACCCATTCTGAGTAGCCCTGTGTGGCCCCTTTTTCCTGACCACTAATTATAGATTGGGTAAAGCAGCTATAAATTATACTTTGGTCCAAAGGATAAGAATTTTACCTTCATTTTAGGCACTTGTGTTCTGGCTCCCTCCCCCCCCCCTTTGTAAATAATGCTACTAATTTTGGAGGAAGTCTCAATTTTTCCCAGCAGGTCTGCTGACTGGTTATCTGGTGGACATATGAAGTAACAGCTGTCGTGGGTCACATACCCCAGGTGGTAGCTATGCTGGAGACCTCTACAGATGACCAACTTGTGAGGCATAGAGGAAAGGAAATTTCAGGATCAACAGTTTCAAGGATAGTTCTCTCCCAATCTCTAAATACTGCAAGCATAGTGATTAACATTCAGGTGAATTGGATGAAGCCTTAGCCACCCAAAACACACTTGAATATCTAGTACAAATTGGCATTTTTAAACTAAATTGACAAACTAGCCTCCAATAGGAACCCATTTGGCTTCTTCTTTTCTCTCTTTCACCCACATCTATGTTATACCTGCTAAAGCTAAGAATGCATCAGTTGTAGTTACTTTTCTCCGGGGTTCCTGGAGTGATCAGTAGTTAAATTATACACGTGCTTTAGCTATGCAGATCATTAACATCAATGAAACCTGAGTACCACCTGCCAGTGCAAAAGACCTTTTACAAGGACTTCAACTTGCTGGCAGATTAATTAGAGAATGAGCAATCTCTCTCTCTCTCTCTCTCTCTCTCTCTCTCTCTCTCTCTCTCTCTCTCTCTCTCTCTCTCTCTCTCTGGGGTTCATAGCCCTTGCCCTTGATGCTATCTGCCTGATCTGCCTACACCACCACATTAGACAAGCCCAGGCCAACTTTCAAACAAGTCAGATCCTACTGTCTTCGGTTCAAGAGAGAATGCATTTGCCCAACTATGACTGAACCTACAGACAAACTGATCACAAGAAACCAGTAAGGCAGAAGGCGACAAATAGCCAACCTAGAGGTTACAGGCCCAGGTGACCTCTCCAATGACGAGTAAAGAATTATGCTGAAGTCCTCTGCTGCCTAAGACAGGTGTTAGTTTATATTAAAAGAAAGGAGTATCTGTAGGACCCTGCACTGACCCCAGAGGCATCTTGAGCAAGCCTGCAGCTGTTGGCTGGAACATCTTGTCCCAGAGCTGTCAATGTACTCTTCCTGTTTTGCTAACACGTACCTGGCAGAGAGGAGCTAAGCCTGAAAATCTTGTTATTTTCCACTGTGCTGTGAGTCAGTATATAAGCCCACTCCATCCGCTCAATAAATGGCATTCAGCATTCCGACATTGCTGTTAAACATATAACCCACTGTCTTATCTCTTATTTCAATCTTCAGGCCTTCATCCAATAAGTGGAGCAAATTGTAGCATGGGTGTCACAATTAGGAACAGCCATAATGTTTCCAGAGAAGTAAAGATGCATTAAAAGTATTTCCAACATTCAAAAACAGCTGAGACCAATACAGACTGAATTTGATCAGAGTTTTGAGGTTTCTCGGGAAGCTGTTGGGATTTTCCATGCCTCCAAACACCAGAAAACAGTTTAGAGAGAAGTATGCTCACATTTACAAATATTGTTTGTAAATTATTGTTTTCATTCAAATGAGGTTGGTTATATATGGTTAATCATCACTGTCAATGTCTTTAAAAAAAGGAAGTATGATATAGAAATAAATGTTTTACCTTGGCATGAATTTTGGATTATTGATACAAATTTAGGTCTATTTTGTTATATGTACATTTATATTCATGTTTAGATATTCTGTTTATACAACTCTTTTAAAATGTAATGTATAATTAAATATAGATTAGAGGTAGTCACCTATAATAGTCATAATTTATAGCTTGTTAGGCTCTCTTTATATATACATATGTATATATGTATATATACATATATATTCAGAGATATATTAAATATTAAAAGTGAATTGTTATTCTTGAAAACCTTTCAGAGGCCTACAAAATATGGCATTTAAAATGGTTTATTGGGATTTTCATGAAAATGAGACACAACTCCTCCTGGCAACATCAGTTACATCAGAGAGAAAAAACAGGCATCAAAGAAACTCATTATGGAGGTTGCCTTCAACATGGCAAAAATAGCCATTTGGACAAGAAGCTGCTCTTACCTGGATTACTTGACAGCATGCTGTCCAAACTGGATAAGCAGGTTGCAATGAAAAGTGACTGCTGAACTTTCCAAGGGAGAGAATGATACTTCAAATTACCTGCTTCATCAAAAAAGTCTGCCAGAGATTCTGGGCCTATGAGCTGAAGATGGATGTTCCTATGTTACAGAGGAATTGCTGCCCAGGCAGCAATATATCTTTGTCAATTCTACAGTGTATATTATCCTTCTGGGGCCTTTGATGGAGTTGAAGATAGACAGTTATGATTATGGTTTTCCTTAACTATGATAAAAGATATGTTACGTATAAAACTTTAGACTCACAAAGATAGGATAGATGATAGAATGCTTCCTTTAAATTTTGACTAGTGTTAATGGATTAAATATTGTTAACTATAGTTCTTGCTTGATAACTTTTGTTATATATAATTTTACTATGTTAAAGTTAATACATTCCTTTTTATTTAGACAGAAAACAAGGGATGCTGGGGGATGTCCTTCTGTATGCTGTGAATATACATTTCTCTTATTGATTGATGTACAGTCAGGATGTAGCCAGGGAGAAAGTATAGGCAGGGTTATCAGAATAAAAGAATTCTGGGAGGATGAAAACAGAGTGAGTAGCTGCCGAGGGAAACAGAGGTCCAGGCATCCTAGGCAAGCCAAGGCCATGGGGAGATTCACAATTAATAAAAATGGGTTATTGGCTAAGAGAGAGCTAGTCAATAAGAAGCCTGATCCATAGGCTAAATAGTTTATAACTAATATAAGCTTCTGTGTATTTATGTAGGGCTAAATGGCTGCAGGATCTGGTAGGACAGAAATGTCCTCCTACACCTCTAGTCTCTTCTCATTCATATTATTCTTTATGTTGTTGAATATGTTCTCATACTGTTGTCTACCCATCTCTTCCTCCAGTGGCTACAGGTGGGGCCTGTGATTCAAGGTGTTTCTTTTCCTCTAATTGCTATAGGCGGGGCCTGTGGTTGTTCTTCCTCTCCTAGTGGATGTGAGACCAAGGTTCCAATGGCAGCAGATGTGGTGCTGCTGAATGGGGAGGGTGCCTAGGTCTCTGAGGATTCTCTCCAAGTGTGGCTAGGGTCAAGGCTCCATTGGCAGCAGATTTGCTACTGAATGGTTTGCGGCTGCCCGGGTCTCTAGAAGTTTCAGTGGGTAGGACAGGCACGTGCCCCAATTAAGGGCCTCCAGTGGGTTTGGGAGGCGCTCATCTATCCTGATAAGGGTGGGACCAATGCTCAGACGAGGCATATGGATTGGGGCTGTCCCAGGTCACTGGGCTTTCGAGGGGAAGGATGGGGTATGCAATATGCCCAGCTGAGGACTTCCAGTGGGGGACGGGGTGGGCAGGAGAAGGAAGCCAGGCACTTACCTATCCCGATGGGGCCAGAGGCCTGTTCTTTTCTAATGAGACATCAAAAGGATGTAGATGGAAGAGGACATAAGTGTATCTAATAGTAAAGTGAGAGGAATCTGTACTCAGATAATATAAAATGAGAAAAAAAATCTTTGTTTAATAAAGTGGAAGAGAAAATAAACTCTAACAATATTGAAGATTACCTCATCAACGTCATTCATTTTTAATTGAATTGATTCAGCATGAAAGATAGGTGTCACAATTTTTGTACTATGCGGCAAGAGGAGATGACAATATTTATATACTTGGTTGAGATTGTGGCTAAAATGTTAAATATAGCTATTTGTTTGGGGTTTTTTTTTTTTTTTTGGAACAACTGAATTCACAGTTTGTGGGAAATTATCATAGAAGAAGAATTTTGATTCTGGCACAGGGGAAGCCAAGTTGTCATGAGATATTGGCCACCAGAAGCACTAGTTTTTGTTCAGCCATGGTTTTAGTTTGCCTCAATTAGACTGCAATATCCTCAAGGTGTCTGTGTAGCTGTAACTAAGCAGCCAAAGTTCCTTGACAGGATAAAAATGCAAGAAAGTCAGCTCTATTGGCAGCCATTTCCTGGTGTATTTGACTGTCATCTGGGCACAAAAAATGAAAAAACCTACAATATGAAAGTTGAACACTACAATGGGCCAACACAGCATGGTCAGATTATGTAGTCTGCTAATTCAACCATCTGACAAAATTACCATCCTCATTTTGGCCAGTCATAGGAATACAAGGTGCTAAATCCTCAACTTTCTTTATTAATTTCTTATAGTGGTAATTCAGTAAAATTTGAAAGAAAAGAAAAAAGTTATATTTTGCATAATCACACTAAAATTAGGGAAAAGGTTGTTTTCTTAACCATACCAAATTGAATATGGACAAAATTGAGTAGTGTCTCATAAGAACAAAGGGTCCAAAACAGGGAAAGCAAAGAGAAGTCAGGCGGGAGATGTACACAAGCCACCAATTGTTATACAAAAAAGCAATGCAGCCTCGCAAGATGGTGGAGAGAGTATAGAAAGCCAGAAAGGTAGATACCAGTACCAGGATGTTCTGGGTGGCCCTGGCCTCAGGGGAGGATCTACTGGAACCATGAGAGCTATGGATGTGTTGAACACTCTGCTTGTGTCTGTAAAGGATGATGATCATGGAGGTGCTGGACCAGGTGATGAGTACAGCAAAACAGAATTCAGGGCACATGACCAATGCAGTATAGAGTGAGTCTATTATTGGATTCCGCTCTGAAATAAAGCAATATCCCAAATCTCTATCTCTTGTCATGTTTTTGTCATTCATTTTGATAAATGTATGCATCAAGAACATGAAGCGTATCAACATGTAGAAGACCCAGAGTAGGGAAACGGAGCAGTTAATGTACTTTGTAGCTTTAACTTTATGATCCTTGCAACGAGACTTCCTGGAAATGATGGTCATTGCCTGGAAGACACTCAAAAGACAGGTGGTGCCAATGGACACATTTCGAGCAAATCCTTGAATATACAATAGGAGTTTACACCCAAAATCATTCAAGAAATGTTTAAATCCCCAAACTGCCATTGTGTGGGGAACTCCTGCAGAGAAAATGACCAAGGCGTTTGCTGCCACTAGGTGCATGAGAATCAAATCTGTGGGCTTTAATATGTATTCCCTACAGTAAAGGACTAGATAGTAGAAAATTAGAGAGAGATTTCCAAGAATTCCAGCTATAGTTTGTGATAAGAAAATTATTCTGATTGCCAGATTCCAGATATTCATTCTGTGATTCAGCACAATTTTCTTAAGAACATAGTTACACTATGTCTCGGGTCATATGAATAATGGCAAATGATGGTAGCCAGGGGTGAAGAAAGATGCCATTAATACATAGAGCTCAGAGATCCTGAAGCCACGGGTCCTTTAAACTCAGGAGTTCAGGGTCATACTAGAACATTTAAAAATGCATTATCTCCAAATTTTTGACAATAGTTATTTTCCATGATTGTTACTTTGCAGTTTCTCAATTCTTCAGAATGCAAGTGTTGATGGAAGGATATTCACTAAGTTTCCTGGAAAATGCAACACTCTGGATGAAGGGATGCTGAGCAATGTGGCAAAGGAAATGTGACAGGCAATGTAAGTCAATCATAATGTAAGTCTCTCAGAGTATACAGGTATTTGTGAGTCATGTAGTTAAAGAAGTCAACTTCAAGAACAGCCTATAAACTTAAATAAAGTAATACTCTTCCCCAACACAATATTTTTATTGATTACTTTAAAAGTAATTCTTAATATATTTCACCTAAAAACAAAAGATACTGAGAAGTGTATTACTATACAATACAAAAAAAAATCAAGTCTTGTGATAGGGCAAAAGTTACTCATCTTTCTCAGCTGGAGTGGGGAGTGGGGGGGGCAGTTAGTGGAGAGGGAACTAGGAGAAAGAGAAGTGGAGGAGAGGAAAGCACATTGGGCTAGGAAGACTGAGTCAGGACAGGAAGAGAAGAGAGAGAGAAACACACACACAGAGAGAGAGAAAGAGAGAGAGAGAGAGCATAAAAGAGGGAGACATTTATAGTATTGAAGAGAAAACTGAACCTAAAGAAATGTCCAGAACCCTACAAGACTGACCCAACTAACAATTTGAGCAACAGTGGAAAGGCTACCATAAATGCCTTCCCTGATAATGAGATCGATGCCTGACTTATCCACCATCATGAAGCCCTTATCTAGTACCTGATGGAAACAGAAGCAAACACCCAAAAATAAACACTGAGTCAAACTAGAATCTAGATGCAAAAAGGGAGGACTAGAACAGGCTACAGAAACACATAGAGACAGCTGACCTGAACAAGGAGGAGCTAATAGGCCCCCAGACTGATAGCTGGGAATCCAGCATGGGACTGACTCAGACCCCCCCCCCCAGAACGTTTATCTCAGCTAGAAGGCCTGAACAGTCTAAGGGTCATCATACAGTGGAACCAGGATGTATTTATGGAACACAGAAGGACTTTGTGAGCACATCCCCTAGGAAAGATACTCCCTTACCTTGAGACAGGAAAGAATTCCTAGTCCCTACTCCTTAATACTTGACAGATTAGTTGACCCCTCCCTAAAGGGCATCACCCTACATGTGGAGCTGGGGTGGGGGATGGGAGTGGAGAGTTGTCAGGGTGCATGTGAGTGTGGGAGAGGGGGAAAGAAGGAAGGAGAGAGGGAGGGAGGGAGAGAGGGAGGAAGGGAGAGAGGGAGAGGGAGCTGGGATCCACGTGTAAAATAAAAATAAAAACTAAAATAATATAAAATAAAATAGGTGAGTTACAGTTAACAAAAGTTACAGTTAACAAAAAGGAAGAAAATAGAAAATGTATGAGTGATCAAAATTCAGAAAACAACTAATTGTGTGTGTCAAGTCAAGTTGTAGTTGCACAATGCAATTCCTGCACTCTAGCCTCCAGGAACATTTAGAAGAGGAGTAAGAAATATTTTAATAACCATAGAAATTTTTATCTGTTATAAGATTGCATCTCCTAGAATGTTGGGAAAACTATACCCATGAAGTCTCAACATGGCTGCTTAAACAAATCTGAATAGTAACAGCAATAGACTTGCTCAAATGGAGGTGGGGGGGGAATTCCAAAAGGCACCAATAACCACATTTTAATAAGAACCACACATATGAGCTTAGTTTTACATCATCCAGTAACAGTCATGGAAACATTTATCTGCAGATTACCCAGACATTCCCAATAGCAGCTTATAATAAATTAACTGGTAGGCATAAAATATAACTCTACATAACAATTGCAGCTTTGGGAGATTCCATATCATCTCAGCCATAGGGCCAGGGCCAGTGTATGGCTACTGTGGCCAGCATTGGCACACACAGAGATCACCATTTCCAGGAACTGTGTAGCCACCTTAACCCATTTAACCATTGAAGTTTGAAAAGTCTGAAGAAACTGCATAGAGATTTTGCTATGCTGGCAGAACACACCATGTCTCATAGTTTGCAGGTGCAATAGTCTATGTTTCTTTGGTATCCAATATTCATCAAAACACCATCTGCAAATTAATAAGCAACTACAAAACACAATCTAAAACCCAACCTTTCTGACAGAAGTGTTACAAAGACCTTGAATGAAAAGATGGAGAATCTTCTCCGTATATGAGGAGAAGCTTGCAGTTGAGGTTGAGATGAGGCATTCAGCAGAAGAAAAATGAGTTTGCCTTCATCACCTAAAAAGTGGGGGTTGGTTACATACAGGAGGAGGAAAAGGAAGAGGCATATACCAGGGATTTCTGGAGGCAGCAGTTACTATGAAAAGAAAGGAGGAATTGGAACCAAAAATGATGAATGAAATTGTCTCTACTCCAGCACATGTGGCCCATGGGGATTAGGAAGGTATGATACTGACATTGCCCAAAAAACAAAAACAAAAACAAAAAAACACAAAAAACAATCAAAACACCTTTAAAAATTGATGACTGAAGAAAGAATAAAAGACAAAGTGAAAAAGTCATATTTGGACAAGAGAAAACATGACACTGAGTGTACACAAAAGCAGCTAAATCAACACTCTAGACTCAAAGGTCAGAGTTGGACACAGTATTCTAAGACTTCCACAACATACCAAGCACTACCACTAAAAACAATGGACCTTGGGGATTTAGATCACAGCCATTTCACAAACCAGGATAGTGTTGTTACTTTTCAAAATCTGAGTCCTCTCATGTAGAATTCCATAACAAGTTGTAAATAAAAAATGTCTTTAAAATGGTCTTACTGTTGCAAAGATCACTAAATGATACAAAATGCATCCCACAATGGTTATCTTCCTTCTATCTGACCCTCTGAGGAGTTGCTCTCAAGTGTTTCCTTACCTATAAACAATTTTGGAACATTTCCAAAAAATTCACTCATCAGTGATTGGGAAGACAATAATACATTCCCAAAGAAAACTTAAAATATACACTCACACACAAGGGAAATGTTCTGTAATCTGTTAAATATTACCAACATGTCTGTTCCTTACAAAAAGAAACATAGGTCTGATTTTTTTAATTAATAAAAAGGAACTGCTGAGAAACTAACTGCATTGTCTTTGCTGTATGTGTTAAATTCTAAGACTTGCTGTATAGCTAAAATCCCTCTAAAATATAGGGTTATGATTTTTGTTTCATTAGTTAAAAATGAAATGTTGAATAAATAGGGTAAAAAAGATACAGAGAAAGAAGGACACACACAGAGAGAGACATACACACATACACACACACACACACACAGAGAGAGAGAGAGAGAGAGAGAGAGAGAGAGAGAGAGAACACAAACACAGAGAATGTATTACTTAACTTTTTTGGATGAATGACACTGGTGTCATGTAATTAAGCTCATGTAATCGCTGTTTGATACAATGATCCTCCCCCCAAAAATAAAAGAAAACATCAAATATTTGTGAACACTGATGCTGACTAAGGTATGATTTCACTGAAAAGCTCTCATACCAGTATCACAAACATGTCTGCTATAGTTTTACTGCTTCATCTGACAATCATACATGTAGGAAATATGACAACCAGGATGCACACTTTTGAGGAATGAACAGGGAAAAACACAATGTCATTGGAAACTTCGTTTTTTGATGGTTTATTTGATTGCTGTTTATTTTGTTTTGTTTTGTTTTGTTTGAGACATGGACTCTCAATATAGTCCTGACACATGCTATGTAGACAATGCTGACATTGAACTCAGAGATATCCTCCTGCCTCAATCACCTGAGTGTTGGGACCAAAGACATACATCAGAATAAGAGGTTTCTTGAAACCGCCTGAAACAGAGTACAAGCTGATCCTACATTCAAAACAGCTGGACAAAACAGCCTTACAGACTACAGCCAGGATATCTGAATCTTCTTCGAATCCCCCAAGACAGCGCCCCTTACCAGCAGGAAGTAGTTTGGAAAGAACGACGCCCAAATTCCCAAATATTGTGTATAAATGTTTGTTTTCATTTAATTGGACTTTGTTATATAAAATTAAATAAAAAAAGAGGTTTCTTGAAAAATTTTTGAAGTTCTCTATATGAGGATCATAGATCTAGGCTATGACATTAATCAGGTTACACACTAACATGGAGCAAGTCAAAATCCAATATCCATGGCACATCTGTGAGGATGGAAAGAATTACTTACATTATTGACAAGATGCTTCATTCTAAAGTCTGCCCAATCCAGAAATGAGTGCTTGTCTTCACATCCATAGGATTCTGGACATAAAAGTACAGTTTGATCACATCCATTGAAATGCAATATGCTCACTAGTAAATATTCACTTTGTTCTATTTTACTAAGAGTTACATGTATAATGGCAAATACAACTTTAAAAACATGATTATTGTATGCCTATCAGTCTGAATTACTCAACTTCTAGAGCCTTTGATCCCTGATAATGTCTCATAATGTGTATCAACACAGATATAAATTAAATTGCTAGTGTTGAGATCGCTTTATTAATCTCCTCCCTTAATAGTGAACAGAGTATTATTGTACTCATTGAACAAAACTCCCTCTCACATGTCCAGAATCTTCGATCATACTTGATCAACTTCTGTGATCTTTCAGTTTCTTATTTTCATTGACATATTAGACAGAAATAACAGCAATTCCCTAGTAACTCAGAAAGCTAGTAAGCCAGTGTATTACTTATCTTGTTATGACTCATATGCATTCTTGTTCTCAAAGAAAGGGTTTAAGTTGCATTCCTCAAGTTTTCTGCTTTCCAAAGCTCTCATTCTGATCATATGAGATTCATATTTCAGTTGTCATATTATTGATATTGTGAGAGATTCCTTCCTTCCTTGTTCTAAAGAATCTCCAAAGTAGGCAGTTCAGATACAGAGTTTTGCCTAGGATCTGTTTTTGATGAGTTTGTTTGTTTGTTTTTCAAGAAAACATTTATGATGGTTCAAAACTGTAAGTCTAAGGAGAGAAGCCCTAGTTCCTACTTCACAGGACCTGTCAGATCTACATGACCCCAACTGGATGGCATTCCCCTACATATGGAATTGGGGTGGGGGATGGGAGGGGAGGGTGTTTAGAGTGCATGTGAGAGGGCAGAGAGGGTAAAAAGGGAGGGAAGGAGGGAGGGAGGGCTGGGGGAGAGGGAGGGAGGGAGGGACGGAGAGGGAACTGGGATCGACATGTAAAATAATAAATTTAAAAAAAAAATGCTTTGACTCCAAAATTTAAGTTGAAGGACAAGTTACTGGGGAAAAGGATTTCTATTTTTGTTTCCACAGAAAATGAAAAGATGTGGATTCCTTCCAGACTAATGTGGTTTGATCAAGCCAGGCCACCTGAAACAGAGTACAAGCTGATCCTACATTCAAAACAGCTGGACAAAACAGCCTTACAGACTACAGCCAGGATATCTGAATCTTCTTCGAATCCCCCAAAACAGCGCCCCTTACCAGCAGGAAGTAGTTTGGAAAGAACGACGCCCAAATTCCCAAATATTGTGTATAAATGTTTGCTTTCATTTAATTGGACTGTTATATAAAATTAAATAAAATTTAAAAAAATCAAAATGTTAAGCTTGCAAAAAAAAAAAACTGTAAGTCTAGTTCCTAGGGGTTCACACACCCTCTTCTATCCTCTGAAAATAATGTATTCTCATACTTCACAGATGAACATGCAGGCAAAACAGCCACAAAAAAAATCAAAGAAGACAATAAAATATTTTCAAGCATAAGATTTCATTTGACATAAAGGGTTATTTTAACAAGTAAATGAAAAGTGCAAAAAAGGCTTCCAATCTTTTACAAGAATGCAGTGTTCTAAGCATGTTATGATGTGAATGAAGGTTGTCCCATTACTCAGTTTTCTTTCACAAGTACATGATAAACCAGATGTTTATGATTCTTCCAGAAATATTCATTATCATTGAGGGGTAAAGTCTAGAATGATAAGTACAGATGAATTACTAGCACTATTACTGTATACAAAATGAAACATGAAAAATATATCCATGAGAAGAAAATTAAGTTCTTAAATATTTCACCTAAAATTTGTTTATACTTGCAACATACTTTATTGATAAACTTATTATAATAATATGTATAGTGCACTCTAATAGAAGAGTATAGTGCACGCTAATAAAAGAAATCTGAACATGTGAAGTTTAAACACTGTACAAACTGACATAAGCAATAAAATGTCTATGCAAATGAAGTGAGTGAAACAGTCTTGTACCTCCATGCACAAGGCCCTGTGTTCCACTAGCAACAATGATAAACAGTGGGAACGCGTGGAATCAACTTATATTTAAAATTTAAATATGAGTAAACTATGGGAGATCACTCAAGACACATTTAAACCTTTATGTCATTGCCTGATACTCATACTGGAACTTATCCCTTCAATGTCATTTTCCCAATTTCAAAATGTAAGTTTCAGACAATCATTATACCAGGGGTCACACAATGTAGACCCAGTTACTGACTCTGTAGCTCATAAAGTTGCTTCTATATAAAAATATAGCACTCCAAAATGAGATTCACATGTTGCACATTTCTGTGTTTGTGTGCTTCTTATATTTCCATTCTAATTACCACTATGGCTGTGAGCTGAGGGAAATTCAACAATAATAATAATAGTAATAGTAATAATACTAATACTACTAATAATAATAAATACCAGAAAAGGTAACAAATATATACATCATGTGAGGTCAGATGAGTTATCAAATTGGCTTATTACCACAGTCCTTCAGTCTGTTCACAGAAGGGCTGTGTTACCCTGGTGGTAGCCAGTCATGCTCAGTGGGGGGACTCACATTATACAAAGAATCAGCATAGACTATCACAAAGTTAGGAAAAATATCTTCCTGTCACTTAACTATGCAATAACCATTGTGCCTTAGCTCTCTGTTCCACAGATCTCTTTCTAACCCAGATTCACCTTATCAAACATAAACATCTAAAAATCCTCTTCATTGCTGGTTCTGAAGCACACTCTTCAATGCAGTCACCTGGATTCTTACCTCTGAAGTGTGGTGGGTTCAGTGTACAGATTCTGACCTCATAATAACAAGCACTGTGGGAGAGGAAGGCAGCTCAAGCCTGAGATAAAGAGTTGAAACTCTGTGACCTCACCTCCCTTCAGAGTGACCTTTTTCATGTCACCCGCCCTGGCGCTGACAGTGTGCCTTTGGGAGGCAAAATCATTCATGGCCGTTTTCCTGTTGCTAATTAAATAAACAGGTAAAAGTTTCTCATGAATATCTCCATTGGCATAAGATGTTTTGAATATTTAATTTTCATGATCCTTGGAGGATCTCCAGTGGAAAGTGCTAGAAACTTTGAGATCAGATTCAGGACAAATTTGCAGAATTCTATGTTTCCTTGGATCTTGGCTCCTATGACTTTTTCTCACACAAATAATTTTAGTTCTTTTCAAAGTATTTGAAAAATTTAATACTTAATGTCTCTGAGTATTTCATTCATGCATATGCCTTTTATTCAAGTATAACCAGCCTTACCTCTTTGCCAATTCTTCTCTTTTCCCCCATGACTATTCCTCCAAAATTCATTTATTTCTAAAAAAAAAACAAACAACAAACAGACAAACAAAAGACAAAAATTCTAGGGAATCTAATTATTGATGCTAACATGTGTGTATAACAGTGCTCTCTATGGAAGCATAGGTAGCATCTCAAAGTTGAAATCTGACATATAATCTTCCAGAAGTTACTGTGATCAAAAAGCTCTTCAGACAGAACTGGTATCTATAGATAATTTCCAATGTTCTGGAAGCAAACTAGCTCAGTCATTTGCAGGTTTTTTTTTTTTTTTTTTTTTTTTGCACATAGCCGTAAAAATGTGATCTCACATCTTCTATCTGTAAAAACTTTTCTTAGGATTGTTTAACATCAGAGGTATTCTAACACTATTCCTGCATCTATTCATGATGAAGCTTGAATGTTGGGAGCAAGATGTCCCATTTTTATTTGGGCTCACCACAGTCTTTTATTCTCAACATGTTGAATGATTGTGGTACTTTTTAATAACTACCATAGACTGCAAATATTGGTCCAGGTATGGGTTCCATCATGGAAATTGGGCCTTCATTTTAAATGTAAAGTTTTTGGTAACTCCCATAATGTTAACTACATAATTGTGTCAGAATTGTTGTTGTAGTTCTCAGGGCTCACATCTGGGTAAGATTATTGATTAGGTACAACAATATGACAATGACTCAGTAAAGATGTAGCTTCCACTTAGCCACTAGATGTTTCTCCATTGTCTACAAATCAAGTATATGTTATCTCAGAAGTAGAGTCTTAATTTTAGATTCCTATATCAAGAATTCTCTATTTAGTTCTCCCCCTCCCCATCCTGAAAAGAAATGTTTTATTGTTTAAAATTTTCTAAAAGGATTTTATAGCTTTGGGTTTTTTATTTTTTATTTTAAATATCGATCCTTGTTCCCTCTCCCTCCCTGCCTCTTTCCCTCTCTCCAACCCACTCATGCCCCCCCCACATCCTCCCCTCCAATTTCCCCTCTCCACATGTAGGGTGATGCCATCCAGGAGAGGTTATCTAGATCTGTCAAGTCTTTTGGAGTAGGGACTAGGACTTATCTCCTGTCTCTAGGTTCAGAGAGTTTCCCTCAATGGGGGTTGTGCCCCCAAAGTCCTTTTGTGCCAGGGATAAGTCCTGGTTCCACAGTCCAAGGTCCCTTAGACTGCCCAGGCCTTCTAACTGAGACCCATGTTCAGGGGGTATGAGTCAGTCCCAAGCTGGATTCCCAGCTATCAGTCTGGGGGCCCATTAGCTACTCCTTATTTAGGTCAGTTGTCTCTGTGTGTTTCTGCAGCCTGGTCTTGTCCTCCCTCTCTACACCTAGATTCCAGTTCAGCTCAGTGTTCAGTATGTGTGTCTGCTTCTAGATGAGGGCTTTATGATGGTGGATAAGTTAGTTGTCAATCTCTGACACTTGGGAAATGTTCAGAGATCCATAAAGATAACCCCAACTAAGAATCTAGGCAGTAGTGGAGAGAGCACCTTTGATGCACTTCCCTTATGATGAGATTGATGACTACCTTAATTGCCATCCTAGAGCCCTCATCCAGTAGTTGATGGAAGCAGAAGCAGTCACCCACAGCTAAACACTGAGCAATATTCCTGGAATCCAGGAGTAGAGAGGGAGGAGGGATGAATAAAAAGTCAAGACTGTGCTACAGAAACCTACAGAAACACCTGACCTGACCTAATGAGAGCACAGAGACACCAGTCATAAAGCTGGGGAGCCAGCATTGGACCAAACCAAGCCCTCTGTATTTGGATGCCAGTTAGAAGGTCTGGGAAGTCTATGGGACCTCTAATAGTAGAACCAATATTTATGCCTAGTGCACAAATGGACTTTGAGAGACCATTCCCTATGAAGGGACACTATTTCAGCCCAGATACAGAGGAGGACCTAGACTTTCCCCCAAATGATGTGGTAGACTTTGATATCCACCCATGGAAGGCCTCACTATCCTTTGGGAGTGGGTAGGGGGTGGGTTGGTGGGGGTTAGGAGCATGTTAGGGAGAGGTAATGGGAGGATTAGTATGTAAATTAAGATAGCTTTTAAGCAAAACTATATTGATAATAGTTTTTCACTAAATGGCCAGGGAAGATAGTATGTTCTGAGAAGCTGCTGAAGACTGTTACTACAAACTTCAAAACAAACTAATCTGATTGTCTCAATAGCATCTGAAAGTAAGGTATGTAGGAAATTATGGCTGAAGAAGTTTCCTGGTACTGCTGAAGACTACAAAAGTTGTAAATAGACTCTATTACCCATAAGCTTTCTGTGAAATAACCAAGAACTCGGGATGCCCTGGCAGAATGAAAGCCACAAGGAGGGTGGCTTGATTGAGAGTACTTTTTGCTAGCTCTATTGTGCATCAGCTGGAAAAAGGGAAGCCTTGAAGCTGTAAGTTGAAGAGTGAAATTGTGCTCATACAGTGGGTAAAGCTAATGTCAGCCCCAAATTCAACCAGTATACAAAAGTCTGAGATATATAATTTGCATTAATAGTTAAGACAAAGCACTACCCCATTAACTTTCTGTTCTGGCTTTGTGATGGAGATGGGTGAGTAAACAACTGGATACAACAAAAATTTTATCATTTACTTAAGAATAAGTGAGCTTATATTCCTCATCCAGGCCAAACTAAGTCTTGGCACCATGGAGTAATGATTCATAAGAAAAAAGGGTCCAAAACAAGGAAAGCACAGAGAAGTGACTCGAGTGAAGTTCACCAGCAACCAACTGTGGTTATACAAAAGAGCCACACAACCTTGTAAGATAGCTGAGAGAGTATAAAAAGTCAGAAAGGTACACACCAGGACCAGGATGTTGTGGGTGGCTCTGGACTCAGGGGAGTTCTCGCTGGAACTGCAAGTGCTACGGATCTGTTGAACCCTCTTCTTGTGTCTGTATAGAATGACAATCATGGAGCCACTGGACCAGGACATGACCAACGAAAAGAAGATTTCAGGGCACACCACCAGTGCTACATAGAGTAAGTTATTGGTTTCATCCCGCCTTGCAATGGAGCAGTGTCCAAAATCTTGTTTTGTTGTCATATTTTTACTATACATTTTGATAATTGGGTACACAAAGAAAATTAAATTTATCAACATGTACAAGACCCAAAGGAGGGCAATGGAGCAGCCAATGTACTTAGCAGCTTTGACTTTTTGATCCTTACAACAGAATTCTTTGTGGCTGACAATGATGGCCTGGAAGACACTCAAAAAGCAGGTGGCACCAATAGACACACTGCGGCCAACTCTTTCAAGGTACAGAAGTAATCTACATCCAAAATCATTTAAAAACTGCTTCAAACCAAAAGCTGCCATAGTTTGGGGTACTCCTTTAGAAATAACGATCAAGGTGTTGGCTGATATTAGGTGGATGTGAATCAAATGTACAGTCTTTAATTTGCATTCTCCAGAGAAGACTAGATAGTAGTAAAACAGAGAGAAATTTCCCAGAATTCCAGTTGTAGTTTGTGAGAAGAAGATTATTTTGAAGGCCATATTCCAGAAATACATTCTGTAATTGAGCATGATTTTCTTTAGATAATGGAGAAAGGCAATTCTCTGGTCAAAATGAATGAAAAGTATAGTAATCCAAAAACCTACAGAAAGCCTAAAACACAATGTTTCTTAGAGCTCAGAAGTACCATCTCAGACTAGACTACATAACAATAATTCCACAAAGTAAATGGCATAATCAATAATTACTTTCAATGATGTTCATTGTAAGACAGCTAAAGACCTCAGCCTGCATATGTGGATGGGTGACTTGCCTTCAAAAACATAGAATGTGTAGCATTGTGAAGAATTTTATTTGGTATGTTAGAACTAATTGGAATTAGAGGTAATACTAGCAAGCATAGTTCAAGACTGTGAAAATATACAGCTATTTTCTAGTCATAGTATAAAAGAAGATAATTTTAATGTCTTGTACAAAACTCAAAAGTACCAATTTAATGTATATCTCATCCAAAATTAAAAGCTCATTAAGGAAAAGTATATGAGGTCATTCACTATATTTTTATAGATGTATATAACAAAATTTTATTAACAGCATAAAATATATACAAATATGGTTCAAGTAACAACTTGTATCTAATGTGAAGAACTACCTCATATACAAAGTACATCACAAAGACATGCACATAGAAATGTACATGCTCAGGTTAGGACTGTTAGAGCACTGGGGACATTCAATGGGATTATACCCCACAGAATCCTCGGCAGAACAGTAATAGGAAAAATAAGTCAATAGAAATGGTAAGACAAATGTCACCATCTGAAGAATGATAGCTAATGCAGAAATGTTCAATAGCTCACTTGAAACTGTGTCTGGAATAGCAATGCACCACTTGGAATTCTAGAGTGGAGATGGTAGAAAAATAGGCAGTGAGCTAGACAGCCCATCAGTGAAGTTGGAGGAGACTCTGAGAATACAATACTCTGTTCCTTCAGGAGAATGCATCCAAAGACCTCATAAGCAAAGTGAGATCCCATTGACGAAATAGGCAGAAGCAGTTGTGAATTAGTGCCTGGCTGAAACAATAATCTACAGGAAGGGTACCATTGCTCCACTGACTATTAAGCCATGTAGAGACAGTCTTTTGGCATAATTTTATTGGAATGTGAAGAATTTAAAACAAACTGGTGACATTAGAAACCACCAAATAATAATAGTACTGGAAAAACAACCTAGAGAATGACTACAGCAAAAAAATTGAAAATATTTTATGATATGAAGTAATACAAACTGGAAAGTATTGATAGCTTACCTTGTATGTCAGTGTTGTTTCTTGGCTTATAATTTTTAAAATGTGAGATTATAGAGGAGTTAGTAGGTATCCAGTCCACAAAGATAGAATGGGAATACGATCCATAAGAAGGTCAAAAATAGGGTCTAGAAAACTCTTTTAGCAAAGTTCATTGCAATCTGTCACTGGTTTGGTTGATGGCCTCTGGTTCTGGTCAAAACTATCATCACTGGATCCTCACTGGAACTGTTCTAGAATATTCTATGCCAAGTCCAAAAGGCTTAGAGATCCTGTATTGTTCCACAGGACTAATTCCTTTGCAAGCCCAAGTATAGGGCCCAAGATGTTGTAGATGTTGGGGTGCACCAACCCAAGGAGTGGCTCTGGGTCTGGGTAGTACCTGGTTATTATGGGAGACTGGAACCATACACCTCAGATATGGTGGAGTCAATACCTTTTAGGCCCCTGCCCTCAAGGTTTGTTTATCCTTGCATATGTTGAGGGGTTGGGCCATCTGTCAGAAGTGCAGGCATGATCTGTGATGCAGTTTAATAAGAGACACTGTTCAATAAGAGACAAATGAAAATCAAACATCCCTGGAAAGATTTAAATGTTCTACATACCTAGGATCTTTAAATTACTGAGAGGCTAAAAAGATTTCTAGGAAATTCATGCCTATTCACCTATCCTGCCACATCTGAGGAAGGAAAAAAATACAATTATTGACAAATGCTTCATTTTAAGAGCTGTTATGGTGTTTGAGGCTCTATGAATGCCAATGGATAGAATACTATCTATTTTACTTGCTTGGCAATTGAGTATTCTGTTGTACTGAAGTAAGAAGCAATGTTAAACATTGAAACATGGACAAGAGTCAACTACATAGTGAGGCCTCTCCTATGCTTAGGTGCGTGAGGTCATTGAGCCAAATCTGTTAATGGGCATTTGTCTTTACAGTTATAGGATTCTGCACAGGAAGGATGAGTGTAATTACAAGATTACACCCACTGATACCCTGTATCCTTACATGAAAATATCCGCTTTTCAAAATTCTGTTAAGAGTTAAGTGAATAAGGAAAAACATAATTTTTTGAGTTAAGTATAATATTTATATGTGAAAAACAGCAATGACAATATATGAGTTAGTGATATTTATCAGTCATCTTCTTCAATAATTAAAACTGCATGATCTAGATAATCCCATTATTTCCGCTGTCAAGGACTGAACTAAGAATTACAAGGGCTTGGAACTCTTTAAATACAAAAATTGCTTAGAGTACTGAAAGGAATTCAACATGGAAAAAATGTGACAGATAAACGACTGTGCTTTAGAAACCATGATGAATGACCTCCAACATATTACACCCTATTTTGCAGATTGTGTTCCTCATTTGATTCTTGTTCACATTTTTTGGTATCCTAATGTATGTTTTGTGCTGGAAAGTTTTCATCTGGGGGAATAGAGAGGTGGCTGAGGGCTAAGAAAAAATTGTGCTGCTGCTTCTGCTGCTGTAGTAGATCTCAGATTGGTTCCCAGCACCCACAGGGTGCCTTACATCAGCCTGTAATTCTGATACCAGGGCCTTCTGTCATCCCCTATTGGCCTCTGGAGGCATTGCATTCACACAGTCTCTTATTTACATGATGGGAAAACATACATAAACACAAAATAAAAATGAATATGTAAAACACACATGTTCATATTTACATAAAGGATTATCAATGTCAAATTCCAGTGGTTCTGAGGGTATTGTTCTCAGTATGTTCTTACCTGACAGAAAAATGTTGCATTTCCCAGTTTGGTTTCAGAAGCACAGAATGAACCTAAAATTTATGCTGCCACCAAAAATATGAATTTTTGTCATTTTGGGGATGAAGATTACAGTAGGTACACAGAGGAATTACTAACACTATTAATCTGTATAGCATACTGATGGGAGATGTCATTCTGTATATGTTTCTCATACTGGTTAATAAATAAAGCACTGTTGGCCAATAGGAAAAGAAGATAGGAGGGACTAGGAGACAAGGAGGAAAGAGGAAGGAGGAAGGAGGAGCCAAGATGGAGAGCCTGGAGAGAACAGAACCGCCATTCCTCCGCTCTCGGTAAGACCACGTGGAAATACATAGAAATGGGTTAATAATTAAGACAGAGCTAGCCTATAAGAAACAAGTAACTGGCCAACAGCATAATATCAAATACAGAGTCTCTGTGTGTTATTTGGGGCTGGCGCGGCAGCGGGACAAGACTAGGCTGACCTGTACTTCTTACAGTATACAAAATGAAACACTAATGTGTGATTAATAACTAATAGCATCAGATGTACAATAAGTTCATAAAACATTTCTTTTAAAATTCAGAATAATTCACTCTTATTCATTATTATTTTACAAAATGGGGCACCACTATGTAGCACTAATACTTTCAGAACTCACTATATAGATTATGTTGACCTCAAATTTAAAGAGATCTGCCAGACAAGTGTGTTGTTAATGGTTTTTTACCACACGTATGATTTATTTGCTAATTCTTATATTAATAAGTCTATTATAATGAATTGTATAATGAATTTACACATAGAAGAGGCCTGTAAGATTATAAAGTGCAATGAAAAGAATTTAAAACCTTTAATATTGTCCACTGTGAGCATTAAATATTGCCCAGTGTTGGATTGTCCATGCTAAGTGTTAATGCATATTTAGCCAAGGGGTAGAACCCAGGCAGATTAGGCACAAGGTTCTGTCTTTCAATATCAATAATAATAAACAGTGAGTGAAGGCAGCTATCGGGTTCTGATTAATATTAGAGAATGATGATACCAGGGTAAATAACTCCACACATTTGTCTGGGCTGTTATTGCCTGACACTCACACTGTACCTTCCTTTCCATTTTTCCCTTCCCAAGCTGAAGAGAGGGAGTCTACAAACGAGTCATTGTACCAAAGTCCATTCACTACCAATTCCGTTACTGCTTCTGTAAACAAAACATAAATGTTATGTCATATATGAATGCTTTTTACACACAATCATAGTCACATCCTGCTCTTCTCTGGTATATGCGCATCTTGTATTTTATTTCTACTATTTACTATGATATGAAACCATAATATAAAAAGCTCAAATAATAATAATAATAATACTGAAGATATAGTCTACATATCACAAGTTCAGGTGAATTATCACATTGACTGATTCCCACCACTCTTTAGCACATTCAGAATTAGGCTAAATTATCCCTCTCTTGCCTGCAGTCACAATCATCAGGGAACATATATTACAATATGAAACAACAATGTATACAAGGTTAAGAAAAGTTGGGTCTTTCTAGCTCATCTTTTAGCTATGCAATTTACTCTTGTGCATTTTGTCTCATCCATGGATCTGTTCCTACCCCATATCCCATTACCAGACATGAACACTTGTTCAGGCCTTGCTTCTTTGCTAATTCTAATATTCAGACTGAAATACACAGTAGTCACCTGGCTTCTTGTCTCTGCATGTTGGTGTGTTCAAGGGAAAGATCAAGACTCATTAATAATCATCACTGTGGGAGAGTTAGAACAAGGGTGATATAGAGGTCTGTGACTCTGTGACCTCACCTCCCTCCAGAACTGCAATTTTCATTTCACCTTTAGTGACAAGGAGGACAGCACTAGCTGTGGGAGACTAGATAATAAATGAAACATTTCTAGTTGTTAATTAGCAAAGATATTTTAGAGCTCCTTGTGTATTTATCCAAAGGGATAATATGTTCTGAAGAGGCATTTAATTTTCATGATCCACAAGTGATGACTGGGTCTCTTGTGGAAAGTGCTAGAATCTCTTAGGTCAGATTCATGTGAAAGTGAGATGAGCCACTCTGCTGCTTCAGATTCAACACTTCATTGACTTCTTTCAATATAAATCAACATTGTTAATTTTTAGAAGTTTTTTAACATTTATGACATAAAACATTTGAGTGTTTATTCATGCATATGTTTTTAACCAAGTCTAGAATTGATATCTTCTTCCAATTCCATTCTTAGTGACCCACTTCACATGATATGTTCATAAAATAAACTAAATTTTAATATTCTTTCTTATTTTTTTTTTGGTTCCACTTTACATTCCCACAACATTCTCCTCCCACCCTTCCTCCTCACATCTCTTCCCACACCCCCTCACTTTCTCCTTTGCCCAGTCCCAGTCCACTCCTTCTCATTGCTAAGGGCACCAATGGGGAGTCAACATGGATGGCACAATAGGTTGGTCCAGGACCAGCGTTGCCTCCTTTTGTTGCTCTAGCTAGAAATTTCAATACTATACTGAATAGAAAACAAGAAAGTGTATTCCCTTGACCTGTTCCAGATTTTAGTGGAATCACTTTGAGTATCTCTCCGTTAACTGATCTTGGTGGTTGGCTTGCTATACATTGGCTTTATTATGTTTATGTATGTTCCTTGCATAACTGATCTGTCCAAGACCTTAATTATGACAGGGTATTGGATTTTGTTGAAGGCTTTTTCAGCATCTGGCGAGATAACCATGTGATTTTTTTTTTCCTTTCAGTTTGTTTTTATGGTATACACATTGAACCAACCCTGCATCTTTGGTATGAAGCCAACTTGGTCATGAGGAATGATATTTTTGGTGTGTGCTTGGATTCAATTTGCCAGTATTTTATTGAATATTTTCATGATACATTTTAAAATATGTCTTGGTCATCTGTATTTTTTGTTTAAAAAATATTTAGTTCATTTATTCATTTGTACTTGGCTATTTTGTTTCCTTGACTTTGAGTTTCTACAGTGCTTAGTAAATACTGGATATTATTTCCTTATCTGGGGTAGAGCTGAGAAAGATGTTCTCAGTTATCTGGGGGCTCTGTCTACTCTTCGGTAGAGTGTTATGCTGTGCAGAAACTTTATAATTTCATGTAGTGTCATATTGAAAGACCTAAAAAGTAATGTTAATGATGGACTAACCTAGAAACCAATATCTGTTCCTTGAAATTTGCTAGCTTCCTCTCACAAGGCCCTGAGACAAGAAGAATTCACACTGCCTCTCCTTTCCTGTGAGTCAACAGGTGGTAAATAGGGTCAAGAGATAGCTGTAACTCTGGTTTGCCCAGACAAGCTTAATTAACACACCTGAGGCCCTAAGGTCTGCTGACCCTAATAGCAGACCATCCGGCCACCAAGGGTCACATAACTCAATGGACAGAGGGTCCCACCCCCTCCCTAAGCTTGTGGGTTTGCCTTTAAAAACACCTGTGCCCGGGGGAGGGGGCTTCTCCCTAGCCTGTGTGCTGGAAGAGCCCGTTTGCGCAAACGTTTCCTGTTCATTAAAGCCTCTTGCGTTTTGCAGCAACTGGACTGGACATTGAGTTCTTGGGGTATCGACCGAACCTGGAAGACTCCTCATTCTGAGGGTCTTACAATATGTAGATATATGGGGTACTTCCCCTTTAGTGTTACTGAAGTTCTGTCCAGAAAGTTCTACTCTATGCCAAATTTTTAGAGAATATTGCCTATATTACTCTTTAATGGTTTCAGTTTTCATTTAATGTTTGTATTTATGTTTTATGTGTGCAATATTTATTTGTTTATTTAATGAGGATCAGTCTAACTGTGAATCATTGGTCATCCTGTTATTTCCTCTTCAGACCAGCCTGGCCTGAACAGAATTTCATCCCCTTTCCCTCCAATATGCTGGAGCCCTCATCTAGTACCTGTTGGAAACAGAAGCAAACACCCATAACTAAACACAGACTCGAACTAGAGTCCAAATGCAGAGAGAAAGGACAAGATCAGGTTGCAGAAACACATAGAGACAGCTGACCTGAACAAGGAGGAGCTAACGGCCCCCAGAATGATAGCTGGGAATCCAGCACAGGACTGACTCAGGTGTTTTGTTTTATTGCCATCTTCCCATGGCTTCTTCTAGTAAGTGTTGGTGGGGTCTCTCCCTCTCTCTATGGTACTTCCCTGGTGGGCTTAGGTGGGTCAGAGGTTCAATGTCTGTATCTCTAGGTGGTCCAAGTTCTGTAAGAGGTCTCTCCGCAGGCAGGGGTCTGGCGATGGGGGTCAGCGATTAGGCTACGGCAGAAGACTGGCGATGGGGGTGTCCAAGATCCCAAAGGCTGGGACTCAGGATGTTCCTTGTGTCTATAGGCAGATTTAGCCTTGGCCTGGCACTCAACATCTGAGGGCTTGCAATGGGGGTCAAGATTCCTGCTGGCAGGAATTCAGAGTGGTCCTGCATAGATTGGCTCAGAGGTTCAGTAGAGGACCTGCAGTTAGTGTCAGAGCAATGGAAGGGAGCAAGAGTGGAAGAGAGGGCATGAAGGAGGTGGGAGAAGAAGTAGAAGATGAAAATAAGAAAAGGGGGAAGGAGGAGGAAGAGGAAGAAGCAAAAAAAAAAAAAAAAAAAAAAAAAAAAAAAACAAGGTCCCCTGGGGGAGAATATGAGAAGATCGCCAGAGCAAACTGGAGCACAGCAGGAGGGCAAGGGAGATAGGATAAAGAGAACAGGAGAAAGGAAAGGGGAGGAAAATATGAGGGATCAAGAAGATTAAGTCAGGAGAAGACTAGAGAAGGAGAACAAGAAAAAAGATTTCACTAGGGGAATGACCAGGGATCCACAAGGATGATCCCAATTAAGAATACAAGCAATAGGTGCTGCCATAAATGCCCTTCCCCTACCATGAGATTGATGACTACCTTCAATGCCATCATAGGTCCTTCGTCCACTAGCTGCTGGAAGCAGAAGCACAGATTCACAGCCAAATATTAAGCCAAAGTCCTGGATTCCAGTTGTAGACAGGGAGGAGTGATGACCAAAGGCGTCAAGACTACACTGGGGAAACCCACAGAAACAGCTGACCTGAGCAAATGGAAGTTCTCAGACCATTGCATGATTGCTTGGGACCCAACATAGTACCAAACCAGGACCCTGTATGTCAGTTGGGAGGCGGTACAACCAGTATTTATCCCTAGTGCACAAGTGGGTTTGGGAGCCCATTCCCTATGGAGGGATACTCTCAGAATAGGTACACGGGGAGAGTTTAGATCCTTCTCCAAAAGATTTCTCAGACTTTGAAGATCCCTCATGGGAGTTCACACCCATAGGGGCTAGGATATGGGATTGGTGAGTGGCATGGAAGGACAGAAGGGAAAACTGGGATTGGTCTGTAAAATTAGATTGTTTTTAATTAAAATAAAAATTTATTTTAAAAAGACTCATATTTTGCATAGCTGTAATCAAATCAGGAAAACTTTTCTAAACCATACCAAATTAAATATGGACAAAACTTAGTGATGTCTTATAAAAGCAAAGGGTCCAAAATAGGGAAAATAAAGAAAAGTGAAGCAAGAGATGTACATGAGCCACCAATTGTTGTTATGCAAAAAAGCAATGCATCAGTGAAAGATGGTAGAGAGAATATAAAAAGCCAGAAAGGTAAATACCAACACCAGGACCTTCTGGTTGCTTCTGGATTCAGGGGAAGATCTATTGGAACCATGAAAGCTATGGATGTATTGAACACTCTGCTTGTGTCTATAAAGGATGACAATCGAGGTGCTGGACCAGGCAATGAACACAGTAAAAAAAAAAAAAAAAAAAAAAAAGAATTTATGGCACATCACCAGTGCTGTATAGAGTGAGTCTATGATTTCATCCCACCCTACTGTAGAGAAATATCTAAAATCTCGATTTCTTGTCATGGTTTGTATATTTATTTTGATAGATATGTTCACCAAGAATATGAAACATATCATCATGTAGATGACACAGAGTGGGGAAACAGAGCATGAATATACTATGTAGATTTGATTTTATGATTCTTCCAACATGACTTCCTGGAACTGATTGTCATTTCCTGGAACATATTCAAAAAACTGGTGGCACCAATGGACATGTTTCGAGCTAATTCATGAATTACAATAGGAGCACACATCCAAAATCATTCAGGAAATGTTAAAATTCCCAAACTGCCATTGTCTGGGGCACTCCTGTAGAGAGAGTGATTAAGGCATTGGGTGCCATTAGGTGCATGAGAAAAAAACCTGCGTGCTTTAATGTGTGTTCTTTATAGTAAAGGAGTAAATAGTACAACAAAAGAGACATTTCCAAGAATTCCAGTTGCAGTTTGTGATAAGATAATTATTCCGATTGCCAGATTCCATATGTTCATTCTGTGACTCAGCACAATTTCCTTAAGAACATGGTCAGGCTCTCACTCGGGTCAAGTGAATAATGGCAAATGATGGTAGCCAGGGGTGGAGGCAGATGACATTAATCCATGCAGCTACAGAGATGCTGAAGCTGAGGGTTCTTTAAACTCAGTAGATCAAGGACAGTCTTGAACACATGAAAATACTACATTCCCCCAAATTTTGACATAAGTAGTTACTTTCCATGTGTGTTACTATTCAGTTTCTCAATACTTCAGATTGCAATTGTTGATGGAAGGATAGCCATCAAGTTTCCTAAGAAATGCAACACTCAGAATGATGGGATGTTGGAGCCATCTTTGCTTTAACCTGAAATTGACCCTCATTTTTCTAGCCACTCCATGAAAAATCCCTTAGGAGAATATCAAACACTGTTCTAGATATTGGTGATGTAGTTGCCCTAGATAACTACGTTTTCTTGGATTCTGTAAACCTGCTTCCTTGCTTTTCCCTACTGCCAATTGCTATACAGGATGTTGATTTTCTGAATTCTTTACCCTCACATGCTCCTAGGAAATGGCTGCAGCAATAGAACATACTATATTACTTGATGTAATACATTCTTAGGGAGAAAGATACCACTGGCCCAAGTGAGACTTCATAGCTTCTAATTATTAGAAATGTGTTCTTATGTGGGAATGAGTGTGAGTGGTACTCAGTATACTTGGAAGGGGCCAAAAGAATAACTCAGAGAGGACTGTTTGACTGTACAGTGTATAAACTGAACATGCATTGCCCACAAGAAGCTGACTGTGGAGCTTGCTAAAACAAGATGGCACAGTGATGCAGATTCCTGCTTCATGGAAGAGTCTGCCAAACATTCCCCAGGACAGGCAGAAAAAAAGACTGACAAACTGCCAATACAGGCAGACGGTTTAAAATTTCCTGCTTTGTCGAGAAGTCTGCCACATATTGTGGCCTCTGGGCTAAAGATAAATGCTCCAACATTGCAGAAGAAATTTGTGTGACTGACCAGGCATTGAGATGTCTCTGTCAATTCTAAAGTTTAAATAATTATCCTTCTGCGGCCATACTGAAAGCAACTCCATATCCAATTTCTTCATCTCTGAAGTAACTGGTGTTGCCGGGAGCAGTTGTATCTCTTTGCCATGAAAAACACTAAACCATTTTAAATGTCATATTCTGTAGGTCTTTGAAAGGTTTGAAGAATACCTATCCATTTGAAATACATCTCTATATATCTAGAAAACCTAACTAACCTAACAATAAGTTCTAACTATTGTAGTTGTCGGCATCTGTATTCAATTTTATATTATTTTTAAAAGAGCTATGCAAACACAATACCTAAAGAATAGAAATATCCACATAACAAAATTAACCTTAAATTTGTATCAATAAATGAAACCCCATTTCAATACAAAGTATTCATTTCTATATCATACTCGCATTTTTTTTCCTTCAAAATGAGATTGGCTGTGATCCTTAACCATTTAAAAACAAACCCAAGTGTTTATAAACGATATTAGGGAATTTGGGCATCATTAACTCCAAGCTGCTTCCTGCTATTTGGCCACTGTCACAAACCTTGGGGATCATGAGAATACAGAAACCTGGCCAAATCTTGGCTGTGGTAGCCTGCAAGACTACTTCATCCCAGGTGTCTTTGGGTGCTGGATCATCACCTGGGGCACTGTTTCAGGGAGGTGTTGCTTGATCAAGCAATATTAGTCTGGAAGAAATCCACAGCTTTTCACTCTCTGTGGAAACACAAATAAAATCTCTTTTCCAAGTAACAAGTCATTAGACTTAAATTTTAAAGTCAAAGAATTTTCAGAATATATAGGTTGATTTAATCTACCAGCATTTATAAGTAAATGTATTTTAGCGGCTGCTTTTTCCTCAGCAATCAATTTCAAGATAACACAATAAAATACAGTATCCAGACTGTGTATTTTCCATCTTTACATGGCTTTTTTATTACTTTATTTCTTTTCCTGGTATCTTTTCATTTTCTGAGATGGTGTTTCTCTGAGTACTGTTGCCTGTCCTGGAATTCACTCTGTATACCAGACTGGCCTTGAAATCATAGAAATCTGCTTGCCTCTGCCTCCCTCAGCAAATCCTACCTGCTTGTACCACCACAACTGGCTACTCTGTTCCTTTTATAATCACTTATCCTTTTTTCTTTTCTCTCCTAAGCCTAGTATATTTTTAAACACACTGTAATTCTTTTTTAAGTTTTTCTTCATCTGAAGCTGTCTTTACTGTATATCTCTATATTTTTAACCACGTGAGTTTTATCTGCTCAATAACACCACTTGATTGTTTGTTAAAAGAGCCCTGCACTTTTTACCACTATGCTGAGTCGGGAAACAGCTCTGAAAGGAGCCACGAGTCTCTGCCTGCCTCTGGCAAACAGAGTTACCCTGAGAATAATAATACTGCTACAAGAAAAGCTGTGCTTGCCTCTATTCTACTGTTTTTAAAATCCCCTTTCAAGTTTTTGTCAGGTTCTATGTGGAAGTTCATTGCCGGCGCCATTTTGTAATGGAATTTCCTGCCAAGATCCCCAGTTACCTTGACCCAAATGAACATTCAGAGACTTATTTTAAATATAATATTGTTGGCCAATGACTAGGGCTTTTTGTTGGCCATCTTTGTCTTGTTATTTATCTATTTCTGTCAATCTATATATTGCCATGATGCTGTGGCTTACCCGGTAATGCCCAGCATGGTGATACACCTCTAGCAGCATCGCAACCCTGTCTCATGTTAGTCCAGACTATCTTCCTGCCTCATTGGCCATAGTGCTTTATTCATCAACCTGCAACCACAACACATAAACAGAAGGACTCCCCATCAGGAGCCATCTCGGTTTAACCAGAAATTGACCTTCCTCTTTATACCCACTCCATGAAAAATCCCTTAGGAAAGTTCCAAACACACTTCAGAAGGGCCCTAGACAACTGCAGTTTTTTGGATTCTGTAAAGTTTACTTTCTCCACCTGCCAATTGATAACCAGGATGTTGGTTTTCTGGATTCTTTACCATTACATGCTCCATGTAAAGTGTATCCCAGGGTGCTCTGTGAGAATTGTTCTTTCTGGGCAGTCAGATATAACTATAAATATGGATTTTGATCATGCTCTGTGATCTTTGGATCTTTATCCCACTACAGTCTTAGAGAAGAGAAAGATATTTGAAGCACAAAATATTTTAAAATGATGGCTCATGACACTTACATCAAAGTAAGTTATGAGGTAGCACTTATGAAAAGTCACATCACATCACACACACACACACACACACACACACACACACACACACACACACACACGTGGGCCCACTCATATCACAACTGCTAAAGAGAGTAAAACCTGATGTGCAGAAATGTCAAAGAATTCAGAATATAAAAAATAAGCAAAATATGCTAGGACAAATTGTAAGAAGGATAGTATCTAATGAATGATAACACCTCCAGAAATGTTCAGTGTCTATGAAAACCATGTCAGGCACCACTCAGAAATCTAGTATGGGAAGGTTAGAAATGAAAGCACTGGGTTTAACAGCCTATCAGTGTGATGAAATTGAAGGAATCTTTTAGGACACCACACCATATTCTCATGAGAGAAGGTGTCTGCAAACACTTCTTAAATTGTGCCAGATGCCTTGCAGAATCACTCAGTAATAGCTCTGAATCAGCACCTGGTGGAAGCAGGATGGCCCAGAGAGATCACTGTTGCCCCTCACACTCATCAGCCAGCTGTCAATCAAGAGCTGTGGTAGAATTGGTAATAAAGATGAGGATCTTAATATGTTTATACAGAGTGTAGAAATGAGACCTTTGGAACTACCAACTACAGGTTGCCATTCCCTTTCGTGTAATCATCCTAGGAAATAGATGCAGCAGCAATAGAAAATACTCTATTGCATGGTGTAACATATGCCCAGATAAAAAGATACCACTTATCCAAGTGTGATGTCATAGCTTCAAATTATCAGAACTCTGCTCTTATTTGAGAATTAGTGTGAGTCATAACCAGGAGACTTGGAAGGGGCCAATAAGAATAACTCAGAGAGGAATTAGGAGGATAAACCAATGCATGAGTTTTGAAAGTGAAAGAATCGTGATCAGGGGATTGTATAAGCTGAGACGAGGGAAAAGAAAAGTGGGAAGCAAAAGGGTTGAGCCTATCAAAATAATAAGTATACAAATGTCATAATAAAACTTGCTAAATTGTAAGCTAAGGAAAAAAACATATAAATACAACCCCCAAAGTAAAAATCAAGACAAAGAAAAGAAAGACACTCTTGATAATACCAAATTTGTGTATGCCTATAGAAAAACCAAGATTTTCATGCCCTTCAAGTGTCTGTGAATGCTACTACAACCATTGGGAAAAGGGTCGCATCTGCTTTAGTGGGACAAACAACCATACACACAAAGAGTCACACTTTGAAAGTTTCCAACATACTATTTTGTATTTAACTATTCTAAAAAGACTCATTTGTATAACTACAATTTACTTTGTGTTATGGAAGGTAAGCATTTTTTATAAGCTAGAGTTACATGTCTTTAATTTTTAAAAAGAAAATTATAATTTCATCTTTATGTATTTTCCCTCCAATTTAGTTAAAGAACCCACACAAACCCTCCATCCCAAATTCATGCCTTCTTACCTCTTTTTCTTGTATTATTTTTATGATTATATGCATATATATCTATGTTTTCATATTATATATGCACATATACAAATATATGTATTTATGGGTAAAATCTCGTTCTCTGTAATGTTATTTGTATATCCATGATTGCATTGTTCATAATTTGGTTGATTAACCAATTAGGACCTATTTTCTCCTACTCAAAGCAATTCCTTCATTACCTGTAACTTCAACCACTAAAGGAAAATGTTTCCCAACAGAAAAGAAGTTCATTGTTGCTAAACATTTAATAAAAACATAGAAAACAGAAAAAGCATGGGTGACCAAAATGTAGAAAACAAGTAATTGTATTGTGCCAAGTCAAGCTGTATATCCACAATGCAATTCCTGCACTCAAGTCTCAAGGAACATGATGTAAGAGGAGGCAGAAATATATTAAGAGCTGTAGAAATTTGTATTGTTAGTGAGATTGCATCTCCTAAATTTTAAGAAACTTATATCATGAAGTCTTAATATCCCTGCTTAAACAAATCTGAACAGTAGCATCAATAGTAGAAATTTAATATTCTCATCCTTAGAAATTATCAAAATGGCAGGAAGATTGCCTTCTATAAACAATGTTCTGTCTGCTAGCTTGTCATTAATCTCAGACATTGAACCTAAGGATTTAATTACTATGATTAAAATGTATATATAAAGTTATAATGCCACTAAATTGTATAGACTGTATCCCAGCAGCCAATTTTCATTTTGCAGAAATGGAAATATTTTTTAAATAGACACATCTTACAAAATCTGTTGTTCTTATGTGACAACAGGTCGTAAATCTGAGTGCTATTTCTGCCTTTGTGATCTAATCTCCTTACTTTGCTCACAAAGCTGCTTAGGACAACTAAGAAGCACATTCTTAAAAACAATCCTCTGTGTAAAAGTAGGCAGAATACATGTGATATTGTGAGTTTTGCCTTTTGAGTCCCTGGGTAGTTAGGGCTAGGTTCTGTGCCTTAGGAGTGCTATGAACTGTAGACCTTGGCCAGTCAGTCCAGGTGCCAGTACCTATGCAAAAAGTATCTTCTCAATAAATATATTTTGCCATGTGAAATTTCCATTTTTCATAATGCATAGTGAACTCCTGTGCTCTTAAATTATCATAACAACATATTTCTTATATTGTGATCAAACTTGAGAAATGTGCCATTAATTAATCCAAGCCTTGTTCCTAAAACAAAAATGTTGCAGGTGGTATGTGACTTCTTGGAAAATATTTTGGCTTCATATTTTTATATTTCTCTCTCCTCCTGCTCTATCTCTTTCTCTCTCTCTCTCTTGCTCTCTCTCTCTCTCTCTCTCTGTGTGTGTGTGTGTGTGTGTGTGTGTGTGTGTGGTCATTTTCTATTGGTTTATTATCTAAAAATTTGGAATAGTAGCTCCACAATTCAGTATTCGTCCACAGTTTCCCTTTTGCCATCAGCCACTGTTCCTAAGATTCCATCCCTCCCCTCTAGTGCCCTGGGTTCCCTTAGTATCCTAACACCCAAGGGAGGAAAATGTGGAGAAATATTTAACATGTCCCTCTGCAGTTCAACACAATTGGAAGTTTTTCAGCCTGTGAGGCAAAGATGTATTCTTCAGGGGTGATATCATTTCATCAGACAATGCCACGGTTTCCTCTTGTAACATCATCTTGACCACAAGGGAAATGAGGTCTAAGTATATGAACATGTCAGTCACAGTGTGCAGGGGATTTGTTCCTACATGGATACAGCCTGTCTGCCCCTCTGTCCACTGCAGTCCTATCCAGCATCGGCTATTGCAGATAAATTATTTCCTCTGGTGAGTGATGGAGTTTTTTCGCTGCAGACTTGAAGAAGCTAGGACAACCTGCTGAAAGTTGTGTGTGTGCAAAACTGAACTGATCTTTCTCTTTCACGAGAGACACCAGCACAGGCGTAGTACCTACGAAGGGGCTGATTACCCCTGATGCCTCAGCATGTTACGAGTTAAATAACCTGTACATGAGGTGTTCTATTAGTTCTTTTCATATATTCTTAGGAGTACTTGCTAAGGTTATTGCTATTGGTTTTTATTAATAAAAAGGATCTTTGTGATTGATACATACATGACATTACTTATGGGTTCGCCTCCTCTCCCTTTCTCTTTGGAGAAGTTTCAGCCTCTGTTCAGTGACATGCTACAGTGCATGACAGCCACAGTGAGCTAACAGATTGCTTTCTTTCAGTATCGAATCACCCCTGCTTGATTGTATAAACTCTTCTTTAAACTCTGGCTTCTAGAAGAAGTCAATGATTTTTGTTTTACTACTACAAACATGAGTGAATAATAGATTCAAGAGGCTATATTCCTTTTGTGAAGGGAAGTAATTGTAATGAGAATCTAATATTGTATTTAGGTGTATAAATATAGAAAAGTCAGATATATGTAGATACCAATAGGAGTTAATTAAATGGATTCTGTCTTACTGTACCAAATTTACATTTTCATATTTGGAGCTGAATGTTCACATCATTGAATTTGGAAGTTCTAACTTGTAGACATGATTTTCTCTTCTGAGTACTACTTGGACGTACGTGCAGAACTAGAGCATATTTTTGTTCTGTCTAATTTCAAATATTATATATCATAATGTTTATGTAGATATAATTTAATTTGTATTATATTTAGACAAGTACACCCAGTTAGTAAACTTTTCCAGGTGTGAATAACAATAACTTAGAAAATAAAGGCAAAAGTTGGCATTACTAAAATTGTGATGTTAGGCAATTTTAACATTTATTGAACACATTTTTAAGAAAAAAATATTTTTATATGATCAGCATCGATGTCTTTGGGTAATTCTTTTTATACTTATGCGATAATGGCCTAAAAATATGTCAGGATACAACAGGATTGTTTGCAAACACATAGATAGAGTTTTTAAATGGAAAAAAGGAAAGAACAAACACATGATTACAATATAATTAGTTTTTATTTCCAAACAGGGTATGTTTTCATAGATGAAAAGTTGCTGCATATTATTTCAACCCTGAAATGTCTTTATTTTACCACTGGTAGGATCTGGGGAATCTGGGAGTTCGAGTGATGGTTCAGTGTTTAAAGGTGCCTGCCTCCAAGCTTTGATATTCCAAGGTTTACAAAGTTGAAGAGTAGACATATATCCTGTAAGTTGCCCTCCAACTCTCTCTCTCTCTCTCTCTCTCTCTCTCTCTCTCTCTCTCTCTGTGTGTGTGTGTGTGTGTGTGTGTGTGTGTGTGTCTATCTGTCTGTCTTTTTCTCTTACTAAAGTATGATTAATTGTCTTAACAATCTCACCAGTTCAACCATGGATACCAGGCTGCAACAAATTTGAATTGAATATTGATTACAAGGCACTGTACAATATGCCAACTTGAAGTAAGGGATCCTATATAATTTGACATTCCACCACATTCAAGACATTCTCAAACTCAGAAACTTTCATGATACAATATCTAATTCTCCAATAATGAAATACACTAGTTGGTGAAGAGCACAATACTTAGCATGGCATAAAAAAACATAGTTCTTCATGTCTATCTAGAGATCTCTGATATCACATTAAGTGATAATCACAGAAATTAAACAGAATGATATCGACAGACCTGGCCATGGGGATCATCTTTCTGTCCCAGACTGCACTGGGAATGATGGGAAACTCAGCCTTGCTTTGCTGTTTCATCATCAATAAATTCTCTGGGATCAGGGCTCGGCCTACAGACCTAATTGTCAAACACCTCACCTGTGCTAACTTCATGGTTCTGATCTGTAAAGGAATCCCTCAGACAATGGCTGCTTTTGGTTGGACATATTTTTTAGATACCATTGAATGTAAACTTGTCTTTTATTTTCATAGAATTGCCAGAGGAGTGTCCCTTGGGTCCACAGCCCTCTTAAGTTTCTTCCAGGCCATCATGATCACCCCAAGTAATGCCAAGTACAAATACATCAAAGTAAGAGCCAACGATATCATTGGACCTTCTGTCAGCATGTGTTGGTCTCTGCAAATGATGCTAAATGGCTTCATTCCTGTGCTTGTGACAGACCTGGGGGATGGAAAAAATGTCACTGATTTTGGAGATTTTCTATACTGTGTTGTGACCAAACCTCAAAATCTAACCTACGCATTATATGTAATCTTATTGGGCTCCTCTGATGTCATTTGTTTGGCACTCATGATATGGGCCAGTGTATCCATGGTGCTTATCCTGCTGAAACACAAGCAGAGGGTCCAATATATGCATAGAGTTTTGTGTCCTAAATCATCTCCTGAGACCAGAGCCACACAAACCATCCTTGTCCTGGTGAGCAGTTTTGTGTTCTTCTATACAACATCTGGCATGTTAACGATGTGTTTAACTTCTGTAAACGGGATCACTAAGTGGTTGGTTAATGTCAGTGTTGCAACAGCTGCGTGCTTTCCAGCACTGTGCCCCTTTCTTCTCATCAGACACTACACCTCAGTTTCAATGCTTTGCTGTACTTGTTAATTAAATTTCAGAGAGTTCTCACATTTACGGCCTGCCCTCTTCCTATTTTTTTTGTTCTATTGTTTTCTATCATTTTATAATTCTTATAAGAAAGCACTTTCTGAAATTTCATCTCTAATCAGAAAAATACCTAAAGATGGTTGTAAATTTTAAACTGTCACCAATTCCATTTTAATCAGATGATTGCCAATAAAGAAATATCGACATTGGAGCTGTATGCACTATAGAAGTTAAGGACTTTGATGAAAGTGCATCTTATTCACTGATACATTGTGTGTACAGGCTGTATGTGAATTTTATTAGTTGTAGAGAAAACAATAACAAATTTTCCACAAAATGGATTTTGCTTGGATAAAAATAGCATATGTTTTCTCACATATGTACATCCTGGGCTATGATTCCTAGATAAGTATTTAAATGTGTGAGTAAATACATTATATACACAGATAAGTAGAATGGCACTATATGCTCTGCTCCCTTGCTATGCAGACAAAACGTAATCTCGTAGCAGATGTCCTGTCCTCTGGATTTTACACCCCTTTGTCCAGATTTTTCTGAATCTTAGTTACAGGGCTTATGCTGTAGATACATCAGATTGGGGCTGAGCCCGCTAGAGTCAGTTGTTCTGTGTATTTTGACCAGTTGTGTACTACTATAATGGTCTTTATTTGTTTTTTAAAAATGTAGCTGTTTGCTGATAAGGTCTGAGACTTATTTTTACCAATGGGTTTCAGACTAAACATAGAATTCAGCTTTAAATTGTAGTGGTTAGAATGGTGGAAAAAGTAGGATCTCTTCTAGGTCAATAGCCTTATTAGCCATTAGCTAGTAAGCTAAGTATAGTACCAGGCATGATTTACTCCACTTAAGCCAGTCGTAAATTTATTCATGAATTTTCAAGATTATTATTTTCAGGCCAAGGTCTGAAGAGTTGCAGCCCTACTTGCCAGGCCAGCATGGATGGGAAATCTGACATGGATCCACATATGGATGGAAAGCTATAGCTAATTAGTGTGCGTAGATGAAGGCAACATTAGTCTTCCCTAGGGATTTGTTATCTTATAGCATGAGGTTAGACCTGAAATGCATGTATATCATCAGTACAATGAATTTAACACATTCTAAATATGTATATAGTGGTAATTATTATAAAAATAAGCCTATTTAATACATGTTATTTTATATTTATACAATTTAAATGGATTATTATATTTGCATAACTCTATAGGTAATTAAAATTAAAGAGACTATTAATTTGAAAGACAGCTATAGGATGAGAGAGGATCCATTTCCTATAACCAGAAAAGGAAAATTAGGCACCCCTCTAATGTTCTCTGATGTTAGATCTTTTTTCCTATAGCACATTAACTACACAAAATAAAGAGTCTCATCATGTATGATCAATTCCAAGGATAGGATCTGACAATTTGTTATAAAGTTCTAAATCAACTTCTAGAAGACATCTAGTTTGCTATTACTGTGCCTATACCTCGGCATGTGTGGGACATTATTTCATAGTAAATGTTACTACTGTCACATATTCTCTGAGGCATTGTTAATGGTTTGTATTATAGAACAATCTAGGATCAGATAAAGGTACAGAGGTCTTATAGAGTCATTGTAAAAACACTGTCTACATCCTATATCCACTATCTTTCTACCATTAAGAGTTTCAGAAATCCACTGCACCTTATCATACCTGAATATTCTCTAATTAGTCCCTTTTCTATCCTGCAAAATCTTTGAGTGACTGACTGTTTTTATTAGTTTAGACTCCTTTGCAGTGACCTCCGTAGTATTGAGTTAATCATCTGTGTCTTCCATACTCTTTTTCTGTGCATTCTCCAAATCCAAATATGTCAGACTAAACACTATGTCTTCTGTATTTGATTCCAAGTGCTTTCCCCCTTAAGTTTTAGGCATATGCAACTCCTCCATAACACTGATACATGCCTTTGGCACCTAGAGTCATTTGGAAGAACACATTTTTTCCTAACCAGATATACAATTACCCAATGTTCCCCACTTAACTTCATTTTTCCACTCAGTTATCATCCCCCATGTTTTACCCTTCAGCCAACCTGTTCTGTTACTGATATGATTCAAACAGAAAAAAAATGCTTTCAAAGACTTGGGTTTTGCAGTATATATTATAACATTGGTACTGTTTAGAAAAATTGTGGACACTTTTGAAGGTTAAACATAACTAGTGGTGGTCAGCAAACCGGTGATTCCTGTGTATAGTATTCTTGGGGCCTAACCCTTTGTTGTAGGCTTGTAGTAAGTAGTGAGTATTATTATGCTGAGATATTATCCCTGTATCTCTTGTCACATCATGCAAAAATGCTAGATTTGTTTTTTTAAAAAAAGTATTTATGACATCAGGGATGGCAAGTTGAATGTTTCTATCAAATCCATCCCCTCAGAGCTCAAACAAGCCCATGGGAGAGGACACAGAAAGAAGATAAAAGCCACAGGGAATGAATGACACCCACTGAATCAACTGAAAAACCTCCCGTGAACTCATGGAGACAGACACCACAAGCACAGGAACTGAATGGGTTTTCATCTAATCCTCTGCATATATATTATAGCAGTCACTTTACTATTTTTATGAGTCTGCAGAGTTTATGAGTCAATGGGTCTCTGATTCTTGTGTCTTCTCTTGGGACCTTTACTTTTGTTGATTTCCTTGCCAAGTCTCAATGAGATTTTTTTTAATAAAATTATGTTTTACCTTGTTATGCTTTGTTGGTATGGCTAAGAAGCTTATGATTCTTTGATAATGACTGAAAGAACGTGGGTGAGCACGGAAGGAGAAGTGGAGAGGAAATGTGGGGAGTACCATGAGGAGAAATTGAATTCAGGATATATTGTACAACAAAATAATCTCTTTTCAATAAAAGGGAAAAAGAGAGAATATTTTGTGGCATCTAATGGGACAATCAAGTGATATCTGCATTTGATTCCATCTGTGTGATGCCCTATATTGACATCTGGCCAGAGTTTAGCCATTCCATCCCCATATCTTGGGATATATTGTGATACCACTTCATTTTAAACTAAAATCGCTTTATTTTAATGAACTCACAAAAAAATTATTGCAGAGCTACAAATAAATAGTTCTTTCTTCTATATGGTTAGAATAGCTATGCTGCAGCCATGGAGCATTGTTTAGAGTTTACACTGTCAGTATCATATATATATATATATATATATATATATATATATATATATATATATATATAATATGAGACAGAGAATGAGAAAATGGCAGAGTTGAAAATAGAAAAACAATTATCTTGATATTCTCTTTTATAACCAATGGATGACTGTGTCTGTCCATTGCCTAACATCATCTTTTATGCTATCCCCACTTTTCATTGTTTTGAGACAGAGTTTCTCTGTGTAGCTTTGAAATCTGTCCTAGAATTCACTCCACAGACCAGGCTAGTCTCTAATTCACATAGATCCACCTGCCCTACCTCCCAAGTGCTGGGATTAAGAGCATGTCCCACCACCAGCTGGCTTCATGCTCTCCTTTCTAAATGTTATACCAGATTTGTAGTCACCAATTTACATTTACACATTTGCACATTATAGGATAGAAGTTACATATGAAGGAGAACATGTGACATTTTTTTCAACATGAGATTCTCTGATCAAGTTTACTATATGCAGTATAGCTGTATCATTTTTCCTGTACACTTTATGATTGCATACTTCACTGTATTTGAATAATAATCCAATTTGAACATGAACACAAACTATATCATAAGTTAATCTGTTTTTGGCTATATGGGTGGGCTCCATTTCCATGCTATGGAAATACAGCAGTAATTAAGATATATATATATATATATATATATATATATATATATATATATATGAATATTGAGTTCTCTGGGTATATATGCCCAGGAATGGAAGAGTTGCATCATATTGTAGTCCTATTTTTAACTTTTTAAGGTACCCAAAAAGCTGATTTTCACAATGATTCTATTAATAGATTTCCAAACTCTTTTTATGAAAACAGCATTACAGTACAGTAACATCACGGCAGCAACAAAGGAAACAGACAGAACAGTCTTCCCTATGAACACAGATGCAAAATTTCTCAAAAACATATTGGTAAAAATGTCAAGATAACATCAAAACCATCATTCATTTCCATTGATTACTGTGTGAACTGGAATATATCCATTATATTTTTTCACCAAGTGGTAAGGAAGATGTTCTTTTCCGAGACATTGTTGAGGATTGTTGCTAAAAGATTCAGAGTAAACCAACCTCATTATCTCTAGTGCATCTGACAGCAGGGTATTTGGAAAATTTGGCCTGAAGATATTTTCTGGTACTGGTGCAGGCTTGGGTAGCTGTGAATGAGCCAGAGGCAATCGAAACATAGCTTCATTTCTAGCCATGGTTTCCATTTTTTCTTGTCTTTAGAATTTAGGACCCACAAGCTCTCTGTGAAATAACCAAACACTCAGGATGACCTGGCAGGATTAGAGTCAAAAAAAGGGCAGCTTTATTGAGAGATTTTTGGTAGATCCTTTGTACATCACCAGAAAAAGAGAAGCCTGGATGCTGTAAGTTGAAGAAGAATATATTCCTCATTAAATGAGATAAGCTGAGCTAGGTATTTAATTGAACCAGCTGACGAAACTCCCAGATACATTATTTTGGTTAACAGTTAAAAGGTAAGGAAATACCTCCTTAAATACATGTACTGACACTGTGATAGTGATTGGTAAGTAGACATCTGTACACCACACAGAAGATAACATTTTCATACTTAAAATAAGAATAATCAATTTGTATTCCTTATCCTTACCAAACTGAGTCTCGGTACTCTGCAGTAATAATTCATAACCGCCAAGGGTGCAAAGGAGGGAAAACACAGAGAAGTCAGGTTAGTGATATTCACCAGCCACCAAATGTGATTATACAATAGAGCTATGCAGCCTTGTAAGATAGAGGACAGAGTATAAAAAGCCAGAAAAATAAACACCAGGACCAGGATGTTCTTGATGGCTCTGGACTCAGGGGAGGTTCTTCTGCAACTGCAAGTGCTATGGATATGTTGAACCCTATGTTTGTGTCTGTATAGAATGACAACCATGGAGCCACTGGACCAGGCCATAAGAAAAGAAAAGAATATTTCAGGGCACACCACTAATGCTACATAGAGTGAGTTGCTGATTTCATTCTGCCCTGCAATGAAGCAGTATCCAAAATCTCGTTTTCTGGTCACATTTTTACAATTCCTTTTGATGAACGGGTACACAAAGTAAACGAAATGTATCAACATGTACAAGATCCATAGGAGAGCAATAGAGATGCCAATGTACTTAGGAGATTTGACTCTTGGATCCTTACAACAAAATTGCATGTGACTGATGGTCATGGCCTGGAAGACACTCAACAGGCAGGTGATGCCAATGGACACACTCCGACCAACTCTTTCAATAAACAAAACTAATCTGCATGCACAATCATTTAAAAATTGCTTCAAACCAAAAGCTGCCATTGTGTGTGGCACTCCTGCAGAAAGAATAGTCAAGACATTGGCTGCCATTAGGTGTGTGAGAATTAACTCTGTGGGTTTTAATATGCATTCTCCACACTGGATTAAGTAGTAGTAAAGAAGAGAGAAATTTCCCAAAATTCCAGTTGTAGTTTCTGACAAGAAAATAATTTTGATGGTCAGATTCCAAAAGTCCATTCTTCAACTGTGGATGAGTTTCTTTAGTTAATTTCCAAATCCATTTCTCTGGTCAAAATCGATGAAAACAATTAGTAATCCAAAGAACTACTGACATGCTAAATTAAACTGTTCCTTGGAGCTTAACTATACTATCTCAATCCAGATTACAACCAAGAATTTCTCAAAGTGTATGAGAGAAGAAATTATTAGTTATAATACATGTGGCTATAAGATGGCCAATGGACTCAGCCACTACCAACCGAGCATAATGTAAAATAATGAATATATACTCATATTTTTTAACTATGGTATAAGAGAAGACAATATGAATGATCAGTAAAAAAACTGAGGGGATAACAATTCTTGATATATATCTTATCTAAAATTCAAAGATGAGTAATGAAAATTTATATAGCAGTCACACTATAAATACAATTATTCATAAGAAATTTTTATTAAGGGAATAAAATGCATCCAATGCTGGTTTGAGTGACAACTTATACCTTACTAATTTAAGAGCTTGCTCTTATGAAAAGTCATAACACATAGACACACACATATGTGAAAACCCATTTTAGGACTGTTAGAACATTGGTAACATCCAATGGGATAAAATTCCACAGAATCCTCAACAGAAGAGTAATAGGGAAAATAAATCAGCATAAATGGCAAAGAGAAGGTCACTATGTGAAGAAGGAAAGCTAGTAGAGAAATGTTCATTGTTTCTATAGAAACTGTGACTAGAATATTCAGGTACCACTCATGAGCCTAGAGTGGAAATAATAAGAAAGAAGCAGTGCATTAGACAGCCAATCAGTGCAGAGAGAGGAGACTGATGACACTGTACTCTATCCCTGCAGATGACCATGTGTGAAGCCTTCTTAAATAGTGTAAGATCGCCTAAAAGAATGAGGCAGAAGCAGCTGTTGATAATTACAACTCTGGAACTAGAAGCCTCAAGATGGGCACTATTGCTCTTCCCACTAATCATCCACACAGATATAATAAATTGGGATATCAAGAACTAGGGCAGAATTATTAGAGTATCTTTAAATCTGAAAAATAAAAAGTTAGAACAAAGTGGGTAGATAAGCTGAGACCTTAGAAATACGCCATAGTATGCCCTGGCAGTGGATCAAATCACGCCTCAGAGAATGGCTGAAGCAGATAATAGGAAGTATCATATTAAGTGTGGCAATATTAGCCATGAAGTATCAATAGTGTATGTTGTGTCTCAGTGTGGCTTCTTAGCTTATAATTTTTACACCGTGTGATTATGTGGCAGTTAGTGTGTGTCAAGCACAAAAAAAAAAAAAAAAACAAAACTAGACTGGTGGCTCATAAGAGTGTTTTAAAAAGCCTCTGTAAGAAAGGCCAGTGAGGATAAGACAGAAAACATGATTACAGCATAGAAGAAACACGCAGGGATTGTATGTGTAGACAGATGGGAAAAGTTGGGAATGTTTCTATCAAAATAGTAAATTGGAAAAAGCCTAAAAGAAACATGCAACATTTATGTTCATTAAAAATTAGTAACCAAAAAACAAAAGATAATTAAAATGACAAAAAGGAAAGAAAGAAACAGTTGAAAATAACAAATTTGGGTATAGTTCTGTGTAAAAACGTGAAACTCGTAGCCTGGTAAAGTCCTAGAATGTCACTACACTCTGGAAAACAGGTCACATTTGTTCACATAAAGCAAATACAAACAAAAATGACAATAATCTCAGCTTTTAAGATTAGAAACAAAATAAATTTATTTACATCATCAAAGGAAAGTTAAATTTATAATCCAGTAATAGTCTTGGGACCTTCAGCCTGAAGACCACCCATACATCATGATCTATTAATTAATATAGGCACAGGATAGAGTCCTACATGCTAACATACCAGTACTCCCTGGAAATATAAAATATCTATTGGGTTACAAATGAGGTTTCCTTTGCAAAATTCCCATGGTATATATGGGTATGAGTTTTCTTTTCTTTTCTCATATAAATATGTATGCATGTATGAACATATATAATACTGACACTATTAATCTGCACAAACTACTACACAAAACACTAATATATGATTAACAAATAATAGCATGAGAAGAATATTAAGTTTCTAAAATTTTTCTTTTAATAGTCCACATGCATTTGCTCCTTTTTAATAACTTTTTCATGACTCAGTGCCAGTATGTAGCTCTGATTGCCCAGTAACTCATTGTGTTGATCATATTGGCCTCAAATTAAAGAGAACTGCCTTCCTCTTCCTCCCATGTGCATTGATTAAAGGTTTTCAACATACATCTGACAAATTTGCTGATTTACATATGTATGAGTATGCAAATGTGAGGCATGTGAGACAACAAAGCAAATTGGAAGAATGTGAAAACTTAAAAATTGTCAAGTGAGATGTAGCACACTAATAATGAATAAAAATGAAAAGATGTGGATTCCTCCAGACTAATGTGGTTTGATCAAGCCAGACCGCCTGAAACAGAGTACCAGGTGATCCTACATTCAAAACAGCTGGACAAAGCAGCCTTACAGACTACAGCCAGGATTTCTGAATCTTCTTCGAATCCCCCATGACAGCGCCCCTTACCAGCAGGAAGTAGTTTGGAAAGAACAACGCCCAAATTCCCAAATATTGTCTATAAATGTTTGTTTTCATTTAAATGGACTTGGTTATATAAAATAAAATTTAAAAAAAATGAAGCGGAGGAGTAAACCCTGGCGTACCACTCACAAGGCTCTGTCTTCCATTATCAATAAGGATTCATAGAGTGAAGTCAAGACACCAGGTTCTGTTTAATATTAGGGCATAATAAAATCAGGGACAATAACTCATGATGGATTCGGTCCTTACTGTCATTACCTGATAATCATACTGTACCTTCCCTTTTATTGTCCCTTCTAAAGTTCAAGAGTGAGAAAGTTCAAACCAGTCATTATATAAATTACTATTCACTACAGATTCAGACACTTCTTCTATAACCAAATCATAAATTTAATGTCATAAATACATTTCACTCCACAAACATAGTCACATCCTGCACCTCCCAAGAATATGTGCCCCATACATTTTCATTCTACTCTTTACTATGACATGAAACCATGATTAAAAAAAAACTCAAATAGTAATACTGAAGATATAGTCCACTCATCATGTAAGCCAAGGTGAATTATCACATTGACTTATTATCACAACCCTTCAGCATATTCAAAAGAGGTACATTATTCAGCTCTTACAATCTCAGTAAGTGCAGTAACTTATAATACAGTTTAAAAAATAGCAATGCCTTCAAGGCTAGGAAAATTTGGATTATCTAACTAAACTCTCATTCAAGTTTTCTTGTGCATTCTCTGTTCCATGGATGTGTTTCTACCTCGGATCCCATTACCAGACATGAACACTTACACAAGCCTATCTTCTTTGCAAACTCTACCACTTAGACTGAAACACACAGTACTCACCTGGGTTCTTGTCTATGCAGGTAGGTGGGTTCGTTGGGCATATACAGACTCATTAATACACATCACTGTGGAAGGTTAGAACAAGGGCGTTGTAGAGGACTGTGACTCTGTGACTTCACCTCCCTCCAGAACAGCAATTTTCTTTTCACCTTCACTGACAAGGACAGCACTAGCTGTGGGAGGCAAGATAATCAATGAAAATTTTCTAGTTTTTAATTAGCAAAGACATTTTAGAGTTCCTTGAGTATCCAAAGGGATAAAGTGTTATGAAAAGGCATTGAGTTTTCATGATCCCTGATTGATGATGGGGTCTCCTGTGGAAGGTACCAGAATCTCTGAGGTCAGATTCATGTGAAAGTGAGATAACAGCTCTCCCTCCCACCATACTTTGTCTCTCCTCCCATCCAACCTCCATCTAATATTCCCCCAGTGTATTGGCTCCCGTGGAAAGTTGACCAAGCCTGGCCCATTAAGCTGAGGCTGGACCAAGTACCTCCTACATGAATTTAGGCTGAACATGGCATCCCACCATAGGGAATGGGCTCCAACAAACTAGCTATTGCACCAGAGAAAGAGGCTAGTCCTTTAGTCAGCAGCCCCTCAGATAGAGCCAGCTACACAATTATCTCCTACATGCAAATGACATAGTTCAGTCTCATGGAAGTTCACCAACGATGGTCTAGAGTCATGAGTTCCCACTGGTTTGGTTCAGCTGTCTCTTTAGATTTCCCCTCCATAATCTTGAATTCCCTTGCTCATGTACATTATCATATCATCAGAAAACAGCTATAGTTTGACTTCTTCCTTTCCAATTTGTACTCCCTGATCTCCTTTTGTTGTCTTGTTGCTTAGCTAGAACTTGGAGTAAAATATTGCATAGATATGAAAACAATGGATATCTGTGTCTTATTCCTGATTTTCATGGAATCACTTTGATTCATTTATTTTGATGTTGGCTGTCACCTTGCAGTAAATTGTTTTCATTAGGTTTAGGTATGTTCCTTTTATATCTGCTCTCTCTAAGACCTTTATCATGAATGGGTATTGGATACACTCCTGTTTCTCTTATTTCCCTCCTCTCTCCCCTCGTGTTCCCAGAACTCCAAGTAGAGTGGACCAAAAATAAGTCCCCTTGTTGCATAATAATCAGAATAAAAAATACATGATAAAGAAAGAATATTAAGAGCTGCAAAGGAAAATGGCAAAGTAGCATATATAGATAGACCTATGAAAATTACACCTGATTTCTCAATGGAAATTCTGGAAGCCAAAAGGTACTGAATAGATGTTCAACAAACACTAAGAGACAATGGTTGCCAGCCCAGACTACTACACATAGAACAGCTTTCAATCACTATGGATGGAGTAAACAAGATGTTCCATAACAAAATCTGATTTAAAAAATATATATCCACAAATCCAGCCTTACAGAAAGTAATAGTAAGTAAAACCCAAGGAAATTAACTATACTCACAACACATAGGCTATGGATAATCCCACATTACCAAATCCAAAAATATGGGGGATTCCACACATAATAGCACCATCAACATCAAATCCAAAACAAACAATAATCAACAATCAATGGTCATAAATATCCCTCAACATTAATGTTCTGTACTCACCTATAAAAAGACACAGGCTAGAATGGATAGGAAGACAGAATCTATCCTTCTTCTGCATAAAAGAAACACACCCTAACTTCAAAGACAAATGTTACCTCAAAGTAAAGGGTTGGGAAAAGATTTTTCCAATCAAATGGACCTACAGAAAGATCTGATGTAGTATCTTAATAACTTAAAAATTAGATTTCAAACTAAACTTAATCAAAAGAGATAAATATGGCCATTTCATATTCCTCTTGGGAAAAATCCATCAAAATGAAGTTTCAATTCTGAACATCTATGCACCAAATACAAAGGCACCCACATTTGCAGAAGAAACATTATTAAAACTCAACTTATAGTTGGAGACTTCAACACCCCACTCTTACCACTGGATAGGACGACCGCATAGAAACTTATCAAATAAGTAAGGAACTAACAGAAGTTATGACACAATTGGGCTTAAGAGACATCTATAAAAATTCCATCCAAACACAAAAAAAATATAGTTTTTTTTCCTCAGTGCTATATGGAATCGTCTCTAAAATGACCACATATATGACAATAATGGAAATCTCCGCAGACACCAAAAAAATTGGAATAAGCCCATCTGATAAGATTAACAGATCACCATGGGTTAAAGTTAGAATTCAACAACAACACAAATTGCAGAGAGCCTACAAACTCATCGAAATTTAACACTGCTCAATTGCATCACTACTGTGGAGAGAGAGAGAGAGAGAGAGAGAGAGAGAGAGAGAGAGAGAGAGAGAGAGAGAGAGAGAGAGAAATTAATGACCATGTAGAATTTAATGAAAGTGTGGGCACAATATACCGAAACTTATGTAACACTTTAAAAGCAGTTCCAAGAAGAGTGTTCATAGCACTAAGTGGCCATATAAAGAAACTGGAAAATAGTCACGCTAGAGAATTACAGCACACCTGAAAGTTCTAGAACTAAAAGAGGCAAACTCACCCTGGAGAAGTAGGTAGCAAGAAATAATTAAACTGATGTCTGAAATCAATAAAGTAGAAACAATACAAAGAATCAACAAGATAGACAATTCTTTATCCAAACGAATGGAAAGGCAGAAAGAGAACATGCAAATTAACAAAATCAGAAATGAAAAAGGAAACATAACAATGGACACTGAAGAAATCCAGAGAATCATCAAATCATACTTTCAAAACCTGTACTCCACAAAATTGAAAAATTTAAAGGAAATTGACAATTTTCTGAATAGGTATCACTTACCAAAATTAAATCCCTAAGAGTCCTGGATGCTCACATGTGCCTTAATTGGTGAGGTAATATTGTTAATATTTATTCTCTTTAAATGTTGCCTACAGCATATTTGACAGGGTTAGGCATCAAATAAGGTGACTCTTAGGGTTTTAAGGGATCTTAGACGCCCTTCTCACAGCCTTCTTCAGGAGGTTAAACATCCCTACTTATCAGGAATTCAAAAGGCTACCCCCTTGGTTCCTGAGCCCTGGCAGCTCTCTAGGAACACTCTTCTTTGAGGGCTGGTAGTCAATGACAGTTAAGAGTTTTTTTCAGAAGGCCAATCTAAGACAGGCACAGTCCACTCATTATGTCCTCAACAAGACCTGAACAAAGAACTCTGGCTCCCACTGAGTGCCCATGTAGTAAATATAAAGGGTAAATATATATGAATTTAGGGCCTACAAGACTGAGAGATGAGTAAACCTCAAATCTGCCTGGCACAGAGGTCCTGATCATGCCTACCCAATGAGAGGTGACCATGACACGCTGCCTGAGAGCATAGCAGCAGCTACTGTCAGATACCCTGGCTGTGCCTAACCAGCGTGTGGCAAAAACAAGGTGTCAAAGTAATCAGATCACCTGAGGGCTGGCAGGGTATATACGATTTTTCAGACTGCTAAATATGAGTCTTATGTTTTCCTTTCACCTGACTGATGGGAGATGTCATTCTGTATATGTTTCTCATACTGGTTAATGAATAAAGCACTGTTGGCCAATAGGAAAGGAAGATAGGAGGGACTAGGAGACAAGGAGGAAATAGGAAGTAGGGAGGAGGAGTCAGGATGGAGAGCCTGGAGAGAACAGAACTGCCTTTCCTCCACTCTCGGTAAGACCACGTGGAAATACATAGAAATGGGTTAATAATTAAGACAGAGCTAGCCGATAAGAAACTAGCACCTGGCCAATAGCATTGTATCAAATACAGTGTCTCTGTGCATTATTTGGAGCTGGCGTGGCGACTGGACAAGACCAGTGGTGGGAGGAAAAACCCGTACTTCTTACACCTGACTTCTGGTGGCTGTATGCTATTGAGGCTGTGCCTTCTCGCCACCCTACCCATGGAAGCCATTAGGATGCAGCAACATCTGATGATGCTGTCAGTCATAGGATTCTTCTTGTAATGTATGCCTTCAGTTCAATCACAAAATGTCACTATTTCACCATTCTTCTAGATGTTAAAACTCTCAGGGTTCACTCTTCAGTAAGATGCATAATTACTTCCAGCACTGTGAAAACTATTCAGCAGGTTGAAGCTTCCAGTTACTGCCAGCTTGAAAACTCATTGTCTATCAATCTAGTATATGGTATCATCAGCAATAGCAATTTACCTTCTTGTTACCATAGACCCCTAAACATTAAAGGATACTGACATTGTTCTTACTTGTGTCAAATTAATTGATTAAAACTCAAGTGCCTGACCTGCCTCATTTATGAGTACTTAGAAGCAGAGTATGGTTAAATCAGAGAAGAATACCTAATAAAGTAAGAATAAAATGAAAAGCATCACAATTAATAAGAACGTTATTATAATATTTAGGATCATGGAACACAAATTAATTTTTAAAGCATGGCATGAAAATATTCCAGGCAGTCTTGGGGGATTCGAAGAAGATTCAGATATCCAGGCTGTAGTCTGTAGGGCTGTTTTGTCCAGCTGTTTTGAATGTAGGATCAGCTTGTACTCTGTTTCAGGCGGTCTGGCGTGATCAAACCACATTAGTCTGGAAGGAATCCACATCTTTTCATTTTCTGTGGAAACAAAAATATAAATCCTTTTCCCCAGTAACTTGTCCTTCAACTTAAATTTTGGAGTCAAAGCATTTTTTTTTATTTATTATTTTACATGTCGATCCCAGTTGCCTCTCCCTCCCTCCCTCCCTCCCCCAGCCCTCCCTCCCTCCTTCCTTCCCTTTTACCCTCTCTGCCCTCTCACATGCACTCTAAACACCCTCCCCTCCCATCCCCCCACCCCAATTCCATATGTAGGGGAATGCCATCCAGTTGGGGTCATGTAGATCTGACAGGTCCTGTGAAGTAGGGACTAGGGCTTCTCTCCTGTCTCTAGATTAAGGCAGTTATCCCTCCATGGGGGATATGTTCGCAAAGTGCACCAGGGATACATCCTGGCTCCACTGTCTGAGGTCTCTTAGACTGCTCAGTCCTTCTGGCTGAGACCCATATTCAGGGGGGCCTGAGTCAGAAGGAGGGAGGGAGGGCTGGAGGGAGGGAGGGAGGGAGGAAGAGGGAACTGGGATTGACATGTAAAATAATAAATTAAATTTTAAAAAAATGCTTTGACTCCAAAATTTAAGTTGAAGGACAAGTTACTGGGGAAAAGGATTTCTATTTTTGTTTCCACAGAAAATGAAAAGATGTGGATTCCTTCCAGACTAATGTGGTTTGATCATGCCAGACCACCTGAAACAGAGTACAAGCTGATCCTACATTCAAAACAGCTGGACAAAACAGCCCTACAGACTACAGCCAGGATATTTGAATCTTCTTCGAATCCCCCCAAGACAGCGCCCCTTACCAGCAGGAAGTAGTTTGGAAAGAACGACGCCCAAATTCCCAAATATTGTGTATAAATGTTTGTTTTCATTTAATTGGACTTTGTTATATAAATTAAATAAAATAAAAAAAGAAAGTTTTCATCTAGTCTCAGGCATATATATTATACCATTCAGTTTAATAGTTTTACAACCCTCTTGATTATATGAATGAGTGGGACCCTGATGCTTGTGCCTTTTCTTGGGATCTTTTCTTTTCTTTGGTTGGTTTGTTTTGTCTGATCTTGATGGATTTTTTATCTCTATATTTTATCTTATTTTATGTTGTTATGTCTTCAAAGCCAATTCTTTCCTAATGACATATAGGAAGTCAATCAGCATGGGAGGGGAGGTGGAGAGGAATTCTGAGGAATAGAAGGAAGAGAAGATGTAAGTAGACAATACTGTATAAGAAAAACAGTCTTTTCTCAGTAAAGGAGGAAAAGAAAGAACCTTTACTATCATCTAACAATACAATCAAGTGGTATCTCTCTATGTGTCCTGTCCATCAGGATGATGTACAATATTTGGTGCTGGTTATACTTGAGCCATACCTAAATATCTGATAAATTGTGATGCAATTTTACTATATGCTAAAATCAGTTTATTTTAATGAACTCAAAAATAAAAGCCTTTAAGAGATATAATGAAATAATCATTCAAAAGAACACTTGCCCAGGTCCAAAATGAGTTTATTTCAGTTTTGATCTATAAAATTAAGGAAGCCATACTGAAACCATGGAGCTTTGCTGATAGTTTACACTGTTACTACTTATTACATTTTTATACCCTTATCCACCACAGGATGAAAAAATGGCAGAGTTCAAAATTAAAAATAATAATAATAATAATAATCTTCATAACTTCTCCCATAACTCATTAATTCTCTTTTCTGCCATTGCCTAACATTATCATTCTTCATCTCCTTTCTAAATATTAAACTAAAGTTATGCTCACCTAGTTACACATGCAGATTCATACCTTATAGGATCTGCACATAGAAGAGAACATGTGAATTTTTTGAGATGGTAAGACCTGAATTAATATTATGCATTCTAATTCCATCCATTTTCCTACTCATTTTGTGATTTCATCTATCACTATAATTTAATAATATTCAATTTTATATATAAACACATATTTGACAATGTATTTATTTATGTATGGATATAAATGTGGGCTCCGTTTTCCTGCTACAGTAACTGGAGAAGCCATAAACATGGGTGGGAACAAATCCCTATGGATATAAATGGGGTTTTCTAGGTATATTCCCATGATATAAAAGTTGGGTGTCATAGTAGTTCTACTTTTAGTTCTTCAAGGAACCTCAAAACTCAATTTCTTAATGTATGAAATATCTTCCAAACTTTTCTGATGAAGTCCACATTACACTGTTATTACACTGTTGCCAAACCAGATAACAACACAACAATGAAAAGGAAATTTATAGACTAATCATCCCGATGAACATAGATGCAAAATTTCTCAAAACAATATTGGCAAACAAAAACCAAGATAACATTGAAACCATCATTCATCCCCAATCAATATCTGTATGAGGCAGAAGATGTTGATCATAGTTTTTCACAAAGTGTCCTGGGAAGATGCTCTCTTCTGTGATATTATTGAAGACTGTTATTACAAGCTTCAGAAAAAAACACCTCATTATCTCTATCACAGCTGCAAGTTGCATATATAGGAAGTTATAGCTGTAGAAGTTCCCTGGTACTGCTGAAGATTATAACAGTTGTAAAGAGACAAGGGCCTCCTGATAAACAACTTCATGGATAGCCACTGTATCGGATTTCTTTGAAGTTAGACTTTAGGATCCATAACATTTCTGTGAAATAACAATGCACTCGGGAGGCCCTAGCAGATTGAAAGCCAGAAGAAGGTTGGCTTAGTACCATTTTTCTATCTCTTTTGAACATCGGCCAGACAAAGGGAAGCCTAGAAAGTGTAAATTGAAGAGTGAAATCATCCTCATACAGTGAGCTAATGGGGGCAAAATAAAACCAGCTCACAAAATTCTGAGTAATGTCATTTGCATTAATAGTTTGAAGACAAGGTACTTTATCCTTATCTTTTTGTACTGAATTGTGAGGGAGATGGTTGAGCAAACAATTGATACTCAAAAAATTATATAATTTACTTAGGAATACATGAGTTTACATTCCTCATCCAGAGAAAATCAAGTCTTGGTACCATGGAGTAATGATTCATAAGGAGAAAGGGTGCAAAACAAGGAAAACACAGAGAAGTGAGGTTAGTGATGTTCACAAGCCACCAACTGTGATTATACAAAAGAGCCATGCAGCCTTGTAAGATGGAGGAGAGAGTATAAAAAGCCAGAAAGGTACACACCAGGACCAGGATGTGACGCGTAGCTTTGGACTCAGGGAAGTTTCTCCTGGAACCATGAGTGCTACGGATGTGTTGAACCCTCTTCTTGTGTCTGTACAGAAAGACAATCATGCAGCCACTGGACCAGGCCACAAGCAAAGAAAACAGTATTTCAGGGCACACCACCAGAGCTGCATAGAGTGAGGCACTGATTTCATTCCACCTTAGAGTGGAGCAGTGTCCAAAATCTTGTTTTCTTGTCACATTATTACTATACCTTCTGAGAATTGGGTACAGAAAGAAAATTAAGTTTATCAAGATGTACAAGACCCAGAGGAGGCCGATGGAGCAGCCAATGTACTTAGAAGCTTTGGCTTTTGGGTCCTTACAACAGAATTCCTTGTGACTGATGATGATGGTCTGCAACACACTCAAAAGGCAGGTGGCACCAATAGACATACTGCGGCCAACTCTTTCAATGTACAAAAGTAATCTGCATTCAAAATCATTTAAAAACTGCTTCAACCCAAAAGCTGCCATTGTGTGGGGCACTCCTCTAGAGAGTACAATCAAGGTGTTGGCTGATATTAGATGGATGTGAATCAAATATATAGTCTTTAATTTGCATTCTCCATAATAGACCAAATAGTAGTAAAACAGAGAAAAATTTCCCAGAAGTCCAGTTGTAGTTTGTGAGAGGAAAGTTATTTTGATGGTCAGATTCCAGGAATGCATTCTTTTATTGAGCATGGTTTTCTTTAGCTAAGGGAAAAAACATTTCTCTGGTCAAAATGAGTGAAAAGTATTAATCATTCAAAATCTACAGAGAGGCTAAATCAGAATGTTCCTTAGAAATCAGAACTGCCATCTCATATTTGACTACATAACAAGAATTTCTCAAAGTTAATGACATAATAAATTATTTCTTATAATGTGTTCAACTGTAAGATGTCTAAGGCCTCATCATGTATATGTGGGTGGGTATTATGCCTTCAAAAACATAGAATAACTATCATTGTGGGCAATTTTATTTGCTCTGTTAGAAGTGATTGCAATAAGAGGCACTACCAGTCTATAGTCTATAGTCTAAGTCTATAGTCTAAGACTGAGAATATACAGCTATTTTCTAGTAATGGTATAAAACAAGACAATTCTAATGATTTGTACAAAACCCCAAAATGCCAAGTTGTAATGCATATTTCATGTAAAATTAAAAGCTGATTAAAGAAAAGTATATGAGATATTTTTATAGTGTAAATAACAAAATTTTTAAGAACAAATAATTTATTCAAATGATGGTTCAAGTAACAACTTGTATCTTATGTTAAGAGCTAAATTCTTATGCAAAGTCAGGTTAGGATTGTTCGAGCACTGGGGACATTCAGAGGAATGATATCACACAGAATCCACAGCAGAACAATAATAGGATAAATAAGTCAGCAGCAATTATAAGGAAAATGTTAATACCTGAAGAATGATGGCTAATGCAGAAATGTTCAGTATCCATGCTTGGGATAATTAGGGACCACTTAGAATTCCAGAGTGGAAATGGTAGAAAAAAGACAGTGGGTCAGATAGCCCATCAGAGGAGAGGAAGGAGATTCTTGGGGCACAATATTCTATTCCTTCAGGAAAATGTGCTGAAGCCTTCTTAAGTAGGGGGAGATCCCATTGAAGAAATATGCAGACGCGATTGTGAATTAGTACCAGGATGAACCAAGAGCCTCAGGAAGGGTGCCATTGCTACACTCACTATTTCAGCAAGTAGAGACGGTCATCTGGCATAATTATATTAGATTATGAAAAATATAAGACAATCTGGTGACGTTAGGAATGACCAGATAATAGCAATTTTTTTCTTATTTGTGAACTGGCAAAACATACTGCAGAAAATTAAAAGTATACTATTATGTGAAATAATACAAACCAAGAAGAACTAAGAGTATACCTTGTGTGTCAATGTTGTTTCTTAGTTTATAATATTTAATAGGTAAGATTATGTGGAAGATACTGTGTGTCAATTCCACAAAACAAGAATGGGACCCATAAGACACAAAAGAGAATTATAAAGAACTTCTATGAGAACATATTTTTAGCAAATGCTAATTTGCAATGAGCCCCTGGTTTCTGGTCAACCATCATCACTGGATACTCACTGGAAATCCTCTGGGATATTCTGTGGCAGGGCCACATTGCTTGGGAGATCCTTGAAGTATTTTTCTACAGAACTAGTCCCTCTGCAAGCTCAAGCATGGTGTCCTAGGTGTGGTTGATGTTGGGGTGCATCAACCCAAGTACTAACTTTGTGTCTGGGTGGTAGCTAGTTATGCTGGGAGACTGAAAGAACCTACATCATTTGATGTGGAGTCAACACCCATATACCTCTGCCCTCAAGACTGGTTTACACTAGTGTGTTCTGAGGTACTGAGCCATTCTTTAGAAGTGCAGGCATCAATTGTGACACAGTTTAAGGTAGATACTCTTCAACATGGGAAAAATGAAAACCCAACATCCCTGGAAGATTTTAAAAGTTCTACCTACCTGGGATTGTTAGCTTGCTGAAAGACTAGGAAAAATTCTAGGAAATTCATGACAGTTCATGTACTCTGCAACATCCATGAGGCTACTTAAATACCCTTCCACAATAATGAGAGTGATGTTTACCTTACATCCCTCCTAGAGCCTTCATCTAGTAGCTTATAGAAGCAAAAGCAGACACCCACAGCTAAGCACTGAGCTGAACTACTGGAATCCAGTTGTGGAGAGGGAGGAGTGATGAACAAAGGAGTCAAGACCAGGCTGGATAAACCCACAGAAACAGCCTACCTGGACAAGATTGATAGCTGGGAAACCAGCCTAAGACTGACCTCTGGAATGTGTGTGTCAGGAGGCCTGGGAAATCTATGCAGCCTTTGGTAATGGACCAGTATTTGTCCCTAGTAAACAAATGGATTTGGGGAGTCCATTCCACATAGAGGCATACTCCCTTTGCCTAGAAACACGGTGGGAAGATGGGGGATAATAGTTCCTGCTCCAAATGATAGGACACACTTTGAAGATCCCACATGGAAGACCTCACTCTCCCTGGGGAACAGAGAGATAATGGGATAGAGATTTAGTGGAGGGCAGGGGAGGAGTGGAGGGAGAGGGACCTGGAATTGACATGTAAAAAATGCTTGATTCTAATTTAAAGCAAAAAGAAAAAATTTACATGCTGAATTTATGGCAATTGATAAAAAAAAACTATCAAATGTTATTACATGTATTTTGTTATTGGCTGATTCGTCTTCTTAGTATTTCCATTTTAATAAACTTCTACTAATTTTCTATCAGTGTATTCTATGAGAACTTGTACTCCCACCTGAGAAGGACATGCTGGACATGGGGGAGTGCTCAAGTATGATTTCTGATATGCAGAGCCATGGATTCTATTCAGGAAATGTGGATGCCTGTCTTTGTTTTTATTTCCTTTGATTACATTTTTTACTATTAGAATTGTGAACTGAACATGTATCTATCGGTTGTCAGGCAATTGCTGCAGATGTAAGTTAGATAAAGATCCCTCTCGTGGTTTTTATAATCACTAAGAATGTTATATTCTGGACTGCCCAAGAGAATACCTCATAGAGGGAGTGCAGATAAATTTTCTTAGACTTGAAACTGAGAGTGAAGAAAACATTCACAGAAACAAGAAATAGCTCTTTGTAGCCATGAAACTAGCAAAATTTATACTCTATAGCAAGAAGCTAATCTGATATGTTTATACTAATAAAATTGTCATTTATATTTAATCATAAAAAATCCACAGTGAATACAGCAAGGACTGGAACATCAAAAAAGTTACAGAAACACAGCCACCTCAGTCTGTGCTTACAAAAACATGATGGATGGTGTCCAACATACTACACCCTTTATGCACATTGTTTTCCTCGCTTGATTTTGTTCACATTTTGGGTATCCCATTGTATGCTTGTGCTTTAAAATGTTTTCATTTCATGGGAATAGAGAGATGTCTCCGTGCTAAGGAAAAATGAAATGTGCTGCTGCCTCTGCTGCTGCAGTGAATCCCAGATTGGTTCCCAGCATTCACAGGGTGCCTTACCTGTGCCTGTAATTTCAATACAGGGGTTTCTGTCATTTTCCACTGGCCTTCAGAGGTATTGTCTTCTCCCAGTGTTCATATTTACATGAAGTTAAAACATACACTAACACAAAGTAAAGAAAAATATGTAACAAGTAAGTTGTTACTTTTACATAAAGGATTATCTCCTAAATCAACGTCAAATAACAATATGTATGCAATACGTATGATGGCATTGATCTCACTATGGTCTGAGCTGACAGAAAACTGTTCCCTCTCCCAGTTTTGTTTCAGAAGCACAGGATAGACCTGATAATTATGATGTCACCAAAATATGAATTGTCATTTTGGTGATGAAGGTTACAGTAGGTATGCAGAGGAATTATAAACACTATTAATTTGTACAACATATAAAATGAAACATTAATCTGTGATTAACGACTAATAGCATGAGGTGAACATTAAGTTCCAAAAACATTTCTTTCAAAACTCAGCATTTATTGACTCTTATTCATTATTATTTTATAAAACTGGGCGTCACTATGTAGCGATAACTATGTCAAAACTCACGATGTAGATCATGATGACCTCAAATTTGCAGGCATCTGCCTTCTTTGCAGAAAAAAAATGCTGTGATTAAAGTAATTTTACTACACATCTGGCTTGTTTGCTAATTCTTATATTAATGAGTGTATTATAATGAAATGTATAATGCATTTACACAAAGAAGAGGTATGTAAGATGATAAAGTGCAATGAGAAGAATGTAAAAAAAAACCTTTTAACATTGTCCAGTGTGAGCATTAAATATTGCCCAGTGTTAGTATTATCCATGCTAAGAGTTAATAAATATTTAGCTAAGAGGTATAACCCTGGCAGACTATCACCAGGCTCTGTCTTCCAATATCAATAATGGTAAACAGTGAGTGAAGGCAGCTATCAGGGTCTGATTAATATTAGAGTATGACTAAATCATTAGATCCTGGCTGCCATTGCCTGATACTCATACCCTTCCCAAGTTCAAGATGGAGAGGCTTCAAAACAGTCATTCTACCAAATGCTATTCACTATAGATTCAGTTACTGCTTCTGTAAGCAAAACATAAATGTAATATCACATATGAATGCTTTTTATTCCACAACCATAGTCACAACCTGATGTGCACCTTATATTTTCATTCTACTGTTTATTACTAAGACATGAAACCATAGTACAAAAAAAAACACAAATAATAATCCTGAAAATATAGTCTAAACATCATGGAAGCTGAGGTGAACATTGACTTATTAACAACACTCTTCAACACATTCAAAATTGAACTGAATTATTACTCTCTTACCAACAGTTACAATCAGAGTGGTACATACATTACAATAAGAAACAAGAATGGATACAAGGTTACAAAATCTTTGATCTTTCTAGCTGATCTTTTAGCTACGCAATTTATTCTTGTGCATTTTATCTGAACCATAGATCTGTTTCTATCCCAGATCCCATTACCAGACAAGAACACTTACCCAGGGCCCTCTTCTTTCCTAACTCTACCATTCAGACTGAAATATGCAGTACTCACATAGCTTCATATCTCTGAAGGTTGGTGCCCTCAGTGTGCAGATCCAAACGCATTAATAAGCATCACTGTGGGAGAGTTAGAACAAGGGTGATGTAGAGGTCTGTGACTCTGTGACCTCACCTCCCTCCAGATCTGCAATTTTCATTTCACCTTCAGTGAGAAGGACATTTCTAGTTGTTAATTAGCAAAGACATTTTAGAGCTCCCTGTGCATTTATCCAAAGGGATAAGGTGTTATGAAGTCACTGAGTTTCCATGATCCCTGAATGATGACTGGGTCTCCTGTACACGGTGGTACAAACTCTGAGGTCAGATTCATGTGAAAGAGAGTTAAGTCCCTCTGCCGCTTTGTACTCCACACTTCACTGACTTCTCCCAGGACAATCCACCATAGCTAATTTTTAGTTTTTTAACATTTATTACTTAAAATATTTGAGTGTTTTATACATGCATATGTGTTTTAATCAAGTCTAGAAATGATCGTCTTCCAGTTTCTTTCTTATTGACCCACTCCATATGATGTGTTCATAAAATAACCTAAATTTTTGTTTCATTTTACATTCCCACCACATTTCTTTCTCCTACCCATCCTCCCAACACCATTCACCTCTTCCTACCCTCCTTACCAGAGCCCTAGCTTAGTTCCAGTCCACTACTCTTCAATACTAATGGCTCCCATTGTAGAGTCAACATAGTCTGGCACATAGGGAGCCTGATTACTGTGACCTCATTGTATGGACACCTTGACAATTCGAGAAGATATGATCTCACAATTGTCGTCCTGTTTCCCTGGTTCTTATAGTGTTTTCTATCTCTCTTCTAATAAGATCTATACGCCTTAGATGACATTTCGGTATATACTTGTATCAGACCACACTGATAATTGAGTATAGAATTTAGTTACATTGAATTTCTATGTAATGGTTTGTATGTGTTGCTGGCCACAGTTGTTTGATGAAGGGTAAGGTCTATATTCTGTGGGAATATGGATAGATATTTACATTCTAATGATACTGAGCATTCTAGTTTAGTAAGGTGAGAGCAGAAGATTGTCCTCTAAAATTTGTGACAATGTGTTTAACATTTGTAAAAGACTCACTATGTCCCTGGTTAACACCAGTGCAGGAACAGCTCCATGGGTTCCAACATTGTGCATCTTTCTAGTTGTCAGGCATTAAACCTCAGTTTCCATGCTTTGCTATACTTGCTAATATTAAACATTGGAATTCAGAGTTCCATGATTTAAATTGCCTTCCCTCTTTTTATTCTTTTTTGTTCTATTCTGTTCTTTCATTTTATTATTTCTATAAGCAAACACATACTGAACTTCCATCTCTAATCATGGTAATAACAAAAGATGGATGTAAACATTAAAATTGATACCAACTCTTTTCAATGATATAATTACCAAAAGAGAAAAGTAAACATTGATGTAAGGCTCTTAGGAGAGTACATCGTGTGTGTGTGTGTGTGTGTGTGTGTGTGTGTGTGTGTGTGTGTGTGTACATGTGTATATTTTATTCAGCTGTGGAGAAAAAATATTAAATGACAAAATTCCAGAAAAATGGATTTAGCTTGGAAAACTAGCATTTGTTTTCAATCATAAGTTCATCCTGCCCTATGACTGGTAGATATGGTTAGTAAATAAAGAAATTGTACAGCCAGCTATAAATGCTCCATACCTCTGCTTCTTTGGTATATTGAGAGGATATATTATCTATCCAGTTACTATGGTCCTCTGGATTTTACAACATTTCCATTCTTAGATCCTTTTTGTTCTGAGGCTTACTTGTAAGGCATGTGAAGAACATGTATGAAATTTTGCTAGGCACATGAGAATCAGATATTCTATGAATTTTGACCAGTTGTGGACTGCTGCAATAGTCTCTTCCTTCTCGGTTCTATGCTGATGCTGGCTCAGTTCTACTCTTACCTGTGGGTATCTGAATATGTATATAGAATAGAGTAGTAAATTATGTTTGTTTGGGAAGATAGAAATAGTTTCTCTTCTTGGTTAATGGTGTTTTCAGCCATTAGCCTTATATACAGAAGCAGGTACGGAATGTTTCCTCTTGAGCCAGCCTTAAATTGATTCATGAAATTTTAAGAACATGATTTTCACAAAAGTCCTAAACAGTGATAATGGCAGTTGGTGTTACAACATGGACAGGAAATCTGACAAGTCTCCACTTCTGGATGGAAAGGTACTAGTAATAAATGAACTGAGATAAAGGAAAATAACTCTTCTCTAAGGATTGGTTATCTTATACCATGTGGTCAGGTCTAAATATTTGTACATATTGTTGACAATAGTGAATTTAGAAGAGTATAAATGTGTATCTAATTTTCATTATTTTAAAATAAACACATTTAATATTCATAATTATAAATGTAATTAAAAGAAACTATGATATTGAAAGACAGTTGAGGGACAAGGGAGGAGTTATCCTCGCTTGAGAATGAGCATAGTTTGGCATCCCTCTGAAGTTAGGTCTTCTTTCTTATAGCACAAAATAATGAGACTCATCATACATGATCAATAAGAAAGACAGGCTCAGACAATATTACACCATCTAGAAACCCCCTGTGCATGTTGATAGCTATTACTGTGCTTATATTGGTGCATGGGTGGGACCTAGTTTAGACTAAATATTATTATTGTCATGAGCTCCCAGAGAAATGATGAGTACTTTGAAATATTTATTGATATCTAGGACAAGAAAAGTTCAGACATTCAAAGGACCAATGTGAAAGCATTCTCTGTATCCACCGTCATTCTACTACTGTTTCAGAAACCCAAGACACCTCATCATACCACACTAGTCTCTATTACATCTCTTTTCCACACTGGAAAATCTGAGTAACTCTGTGTTTTCATTAGTTTACATTCCTTAGCTGTTACTTCCCTAGACTGCAGTGCATTGTCATTGACCTGTGTCTTCCATCCTCTTCTGTGCATCCTCCAGATCCAAATATCTTATAATGAACACTATGTCTTTTGTATTTGAATCAAATTTATTCACTCCTCAAGTTTTAGCCATTTTCAGCTCCTCTATGACACTAATACATATTCCTGACTTCTAGAGTCTATGTCATTTTGTGGAACAAGTTTATCCAACTGAAATATGTACTTGTCTAGTATTCCCTAGAATTCTTCAGACTTTTGCTCATTTTTCTTCTCTTGTTGTGTATTTATCCTTCCCCCTTCTCCTTTTATTAATATGGCTCAAATAGTAAGTGCCTTGGAAAGACCCACAGAAGGCGTGGACCCTCACGCCCTGACTCAGGAAAGGCGCCCCCCCAAATCACTCACGAGAAGTGGTCTTGATGCAAAAGCATGAGTTCTTTTATATTCCAGTGCACTGGGTTCCACAGCCATACTCCACGTGGGGTAGAGGACTGGGAACCCTGGGTACAGGGTTTAGACAGCTTTTATAGGATTACAACAAAGCCTGTGCATCATAAACCAATCATCTCACAGCATCCAGTGCGGACTAATTAATTTGAACTATCCAAGCCTGCGCTTAGCCCAGGACGCCTGCTTTTGCTAGGGCTTCTGGGTAGTGTGACAAGGCTCGTTTCCTGTGTTCACTCACTCACAGGTACTGTCGTAAACAGCCCTGTCATAAACAATCAAGAATGTGACCTTTTGCCTACTCACTGCTGGGGTGCACGGTCTAGGTAGAGTTAGGCTAAATTTTTCCATCCTTACACTTTCCAAAGACATGAGATTTGCAAGTTATATCTCAACTATGGTAGCATTTAAAGAAATTATGCATACCTTTGAAGGTTAAAAATACCTGGAGGTGGTCAGTAAGTTTATGATTCCACTGAAGAATATACATGGATCCTAATCCCTGCCTGTAGTACTATGTTGCCTTTATAATTGCTAAGCAATTTTACTTGCATCTATAGTCACTTCATGGCATTTTTGATAAAAGAGTGCTGGACTTTGTTGAAAGAATTTGTGACATCAGACTTGGAAAATTGAATATTCCCATTGAATTAAACCCTGTGTAAGAGCCAGGGGCATGGATACCACCAGGAGAACAAGGATCTCTGAATCAACTGAACAAAGATTTTATGCAACCACAGAGACTGAAGCAACAAGCCTGGGGACTGCAAGGTTCTTCACCTCATCTCAGGCATATATATTACAGAGATCAGTTTAGTAGTTTTTGAGACTCTTGATTATATGAATGAGTGGGACCCTGATGCTTGTGCCTTTTCTTGGGATCTTTTCTTTTCTTTGGTTGGTTTGTTTTGTCTGATCTTGATGGGATTTTTATCTCTATATTTTATCTTATGCAATGTTGTTATGACTTAGAAGCCAGTTCTTTCCTAATGACAGAAAGGAAGTCAATCAGCATGGAAAGGGAGGTGGAGAGGAATTCTGAGGACTAAGTAAAGAGAAGATGTAATCATGGAATATTATACAAGAAAAGAATCTTTTCTTAATGGAAGAAAGAAAAGAAATAAACTTTAATGGCATCTATCAATATAATCAAATGATATCTCTCTATGTGTCCATCAGGATGGACTATATTTGGGGCTGGCTAAGTTGAGTCATACACACTTCTCTGAATAAATTGTGATGCCATTTCAATTTATGCTAAAATCATTTTATTTTAATGAACACAAAAACAAAAGACTTAAAGAGATATAATGAAATAATCACTCAGAATAACACTTGCCCGGGTCCAAAATCAGTTTATTTCAATTTAGATCTATATAATTCAGAGATCTACGCTGAAGCCATGTTGCTTTGCTCATGCTTTTACACTGCCACTACCAATTACATTTTTATGCCCTTGTCAACCACAGGATAAAAACATGGCAGAGTATAGAAAAAAATAATTAATTAGATATGTTCTCCCATAACTCATGGATTCTTTTATCAGCCATTGCCTAACATTAACTTTCTTCATCTCCTGTCTAAATCTTAAACTAAATTTATACTCACCTATTTGCACATGAAGATTCACACCTTATAGGAAAGGATCTGATTATGGAAGATGTGATTATATTGAGATTGTAAGACATGCCTTAATATTATTCATTTTAATTTAATTCCATCCATTTTCCTGCTCGTTTTGTGATGTCATCTGTCACTATAGTTTGATAATATTCCATTTTATATTAAACACAAAATTGAATATGGATTTATCTATTTATGGATATAAATGTAGGCTAATTTTTCATGCTACAGTAAGTAGAGTAGCCAAAAACATGGATGGGCATAAATCCCTATCAAAATAAATGGAGATTTCTAGGTATATTCCCATGAGTATAACAGTTGGATCACATAGTAGTTCTATTTTTAGTTTTTCAAGGAACCTCAAAGCTCATCCCATTATGAATGTAACAAATGTCTTCCAAACTTTTCTGATGAAGTCCACATTACACTGTTGCCAAACCAGAAAACAACACAAGAATAAAAAGGAAATTCACAGACTAATCTCCCTGATGAACATGGATATACAGTTTCTAAATAAATATTGGCAAACAAAAATCAAATAACATTGAAACCATCATTCATTTCCAATCCATTTGTATATGAGGTATAGATACTGATAATAGTTTTTCATGTAGTGTCCTGGGAAGATGCTCTGTTCTGAGATGTTATTGAAGACTGTTACTACAAACTTCCAAGCAAACTAATCTGATTGTCTCTGTTGGATCTGCAAGTTGCATATGTAGGATGTATTAGCTGTAGAAGTTCCCTGGTACTGCTGAAAATTAGAACAGTTGTAAAGAGACAAGGGCCTCCTGACCCACGACTTCATAGACATCCACTGAATCTGTTTTCTTTGAAGTTAGATCCACAAACTGTCTCTGAAATAACAATGCAAAAAGGATGCCCTGGCAGAAGGAAATCTGAAAGAAGGTTGGCTTGAAAACATTTGGTTATCTCTTTTATGCTTCAGCTGCATAAAGGGAATCCATGAAAGTGTAAGTTGAAGAGTGAAATCATCCCCATACAGTGGAATAAGCTAATGTGGGCAGCTAATAAAAAAAGCTGACAAAATTCTGAGTCATGTCATTTGCATTAATAGTTAGAGACACCATGTCTATAACTTTTGTACTGAATTGTGAAGGAGATGGTTGAGTAAACCAATACATTTACTTAAGGAAAAGAGAGTTTACATTCCTCATCCAGTAAAAACTGCATCTTGGAACCATAGAGCAAGGATTCATAAGGACAAAGGGTCCAAAACAAGAAAAACACAAGGAAGTGAGGTTAGTGATGTTCACAAGCCACCAACTATGATTATGCAAAAGAGCCAAGCAGCCTTGTAGAATGGAGGAGAGAGTATAAAAAGCCAGAAAGGTACACACCAGGATGAGGATGCTATGGGTGGCTTTGGACTCAGGGAAGTTTCTCCTGAAACCACAAGTGCTACGGATGTGTTGAACCCTCTTCTTGTGTCTGTAAAGAACGACAATCATGTAGCCACTAGACCAGGCCATGAGCAAAGAAAATAATATTTCAGGGCACACCACCAATACTGCATAGAGTGAGTCAAAGATTTCATTCCGCCCTTGAGTGGAGCAGTATCCATTATCTCGTATTCTTGTCACATTATTACTATACCATTTGAAAATTGGGTGCACAAGGAAAATGAAATGTAACAAAATGTGCACGACCCAGAGGAGGCCAATGGAGCAGCCAATGTACTTAGAAGCTTTGGCTTTTGGATCCTTACAACAGAATTCCTTGTGACTGATGATGATGGTCTGCAAGACACTCAAAAGGCAGATGGTGCCAATGGACATACTGCGGCCAACTCTTTCAATGTACAAAAGTAATCTGCATCCAAATTCATTTAAAAATTGCTTCAAACCAAAAGCTGCCATTGTGTGGGGCACTCCTCTAGAGAGTACAATCAAGGTGTTGGCTGATATTAGGTGGATGTGAATCAAATATATAGTTTTTAATTTGCATTCTCTATAATAGGCTAGATAGTAGTAAAACAGAGAGAAATTTCCCACAATTCCAGTTGTAGTTAATGAGAATAAAATTATTGTGTTGGTCAGATTCCAGAAATATATTCTGTTACTTAGCATGGTTTTCTTTAGATAAGGGAAAAGGGTATTTCTTTGGTCAAAATGAGTGAAAAGTATTAATAAGTCAAGATCTACAGATAGGCTGAATCAGAATGTTACTTATAGCTCAGAACTACCATGTCAGACCTAACTACATAACAAGAATTTCTCAAAGTTAATGACATCATAAAGTATTACTTATAGCGCATTCAACTATAAGATGGCTAAGACCTCATCATGCACATGTGAATGGGTATTATGCCTTCATCAACATATGATATATAGTATTGTGGGCAATTTTATTTGGCCTGTTAGAGGCAATTAGAAGAAGGGGCACTACCAACAAGCATAGTCTAAGACTGTGAGAATACAGCTATTTTCTAGCAATTTCAATGACTTTTACAAAATCCAAAAAATACCACTTCTTAATGTATATTTCATGTAAAATTGAAAGTTGATTAAGGAAAAGTATATGAGGTCATTCAAGATACTTTTATAGTTGTATATAAGAAAATGTTTATTAAGAGCATAAAATGCATTCAAATGATGGTTCAAATAACAATTTGTATCTTATGCTAAGAGTTAAGCTCTTATGCAAAGTTGCACCACATAGACACATACATAGACATATGAGCACTCAGGTTAGGACTGTTCGAGCATTCAGAGGAATGATATCACACAGAATACTCAGCAGAACAATAATAGGAAAAATAAGTCAGCAGCAATGGCAAGGAAAATGTTACCATCTGAAGAATGATGGCTAATGCAGAAATGTTCAGTATCTCTGTTGACATTATGCTTTGGATAATTAGGGACCACTCAGAATTCCAGAGTGGAAACGGTAGAAAAAAGGCAGTGGGTCAGATAGCCCATCAGAGGAGAGGAAGAAGACTCTCAGGGCACAATATTCTATTCCTTCAGGAGAATGTGTCTGAAGCCTTCTTAAGTAGGGGGAGATCCCATTGAAGAAATATGCAGTACCAGGATGAACCAAGAGCCTCAGGAAGGGTGCCATTTTTCCACTTCACAATTCTGCCATGTAGAGACAATCATCTGGCATAATTATCTTGGATTATGAAAAATATAAGACAATCTGGTGATGTTAGGAATGACCAGACAATAGCAATTTTTTATTATTCGTGAACTGGCAAGACACCCAAGTAAATGGCTACAGCAGAAAATTAAAAATATTCTCTTATGTGAAGTAACACAAACTGAGAAGAACCAAGAATGTACTTTGTGTGTCGATGTTGTTTCTTGGCTCATAATTTTTGATTTGTAAGATTACGTGGAAGTTAGTGTGTGCCAAGGCCACAAACCCAGAATGGGAGCCATAAGACACATAAGAGGATTAAAAAGAGCCTCTATGAGAACTTTTCTTTTAAGCAAATGTTCATTGCAATGAGTCACTGGTCTGGTTAAAGGCTTCTGGATTCTGGTAAAACAACATCACTGAATACTCACTTTAATTGCTCTGTGATATGCTGTGGCAGGCCCACATGGCTGGGAGATCCTCTGATTATTTTTTTCCCACAGGACTAGTCCCTTTGCAAGGTCAAGCATGGGGTCCTAGATGTGGAAAATGTTGTGGTTCATCAAACCAAATACTGGCTTTGCGTCTGGGCGGTAGCTGTTTATTCTGGGGACTGGAAGAACCCACATCAGTTGAGTTGGAGACAACATCCTTATATCTCTGCCTCAAGGTTAGTTTACACTAGTGTGTGCTGAGGTGTTCAGCATTCTTTTAGAAGTACGGAGGTCAGTTGTGACACAGTTTAAAACAGACACTATTCAACAGAGGGAAAAGGAAAACCCAACATCCTGGGAAGCTTTTAAAAATTCTATTAACCTAGGATCTTTAACTTGCTGAGAATCTAAAAAAAAAAATTCTAGGAAATTAATGATGATTCACCTACCCTGCCACATCTGGGAGGAAGGAAAAAAATACAATTATTGACAAATGCTTCATTTTAAGAGCAGTTGACAATGAATAGGGGGTATCAATTCTACTTGCTTGACAACTGAATATTTGTGTATCTACCTGGGTCTGTTGTTGTGAAATAAGAAGCAATGTTAAACAAAAGAAACAGGGATGAGAGTCAACTACAATGTGAGACCTCTTCTATGCTTAGGTGTGTGAGGTCATTGAGTAAAATCTACTTATGTACATTTGTCTTTATAATTATAGCATCCTGCACAGGAAGAGTGTAAGGACAAGGTTATACCCATTGATATCCTTTATCTTCACATGAAAATATTCTCTTTTCAAAATTGTGTAAAGATTTAAATGAATAATGAGAAATATAATTTTATGAGTTAAATATAGTTTTTACATGTGGAAAATGTTGATGACAATATATGAGTCACTGCTATATTCTCAGTTTGTCACCTTCTTCAATAGTTAAAACTGCATGATCTAGACAATACCATTATTTCCACTGTCAAGGACTGAACTAAAAATTACAAGAGCATGGGACACTTTAAATACAAAAACTGCTTAGAAACACAGTTTAGATCATTGGGATCTCCTGGCATGACAGCTGCAGGCAAGTAAACTTGATCCCAGTGAATAGAGTAGTACACAGTCTGCTGACATCTCTGTATTAGTCAAGCAGCTGCTCAAGAAAGAGATGAGAACAGAGCCCTGTCTCAGGCCGGGCTTCCACTTGCCCTCTTTGGGATCACCTGTTCTGGTAGCTGCAAGCAGGTAAACTCGCTCCCAGTGGATCGACCCACCACAACCCATCCCAACCCTCTGACAGAGGGAGTCTCTCAGACCTGTCTACATTCATCATGATACCCATCATAGTATTGGACCTGCTTGTAGCCAGAAGAAGAGAGACTTGGACCTGTACCCACCAGGAGAGGAAGAGACCCTACATGCACCCACTGGAAGAAGGAATAAGAGACAATAATAAAAGAACACATTTAAGTGCTCCCTTTCGCAGCACATATACTAAAATTAGAAATATACAGAGATTAGCATGTCCCCTGCACAAGGAGGACATGCAAATTCATGAAGCATTACATATATTTCCATCCTTCTGCTGCATACAAGAAACACATCTAAGCTTCAAACACAGATAGTACATCAGGGTAAAGGGTTGGGAAAAGATCTGCCAATCAAATGGACCCAAGAAGCAAGCAGGTATGGCTATCCTAATATCTAACAAAATAGACTTCAAACTAAAATTAAACAAAAGAGATGAAGATGGTCATTTCGTATTCATCACAGAAGAAATCCATCAGCACAAAGTCTCAATTCTGAATGCCTATGCCCCAAACACAAAGGCACACATATTCATAAAAGAAATGCTAATAAAACTCAAAGTTCACTTAAAACCTCACACATTTATAGTGGGAGACTTCACCACTAGACAGGACCACCAGTCAGAAACTTAACAAAGAAACAAAAGAACTAACAGAAGTTATGTCTCAATAGGGCTTAACAAACATCTATAGGACATTCCATCCAAACACAAAAGAATATAACTTCTTTTCAACTCCACATGGAACCTTCTATAAAATCAACCACATACTAGGTGGCATAACAAACCTCAACAGATACCAAAAAAAAAAAAAATGGAATATTCCCCTGTATCTTATCAGACCACCATGCTTTAAAGTTGGAATTAGACAACAACACAAATCCCAGAAAACCTACAAACTCATGGAAACTGAACAATGTGCAATTGCACCATTCCTGGGTCAAAGAAGAAATAAAAAAAGAAATTAAGGACTTCCTAAAATTCAAAGAGAATGAGGACACAACATATCCGAATTTATGAGACACCTTGAAAGCAGTGCTATGAGGGAAGTTCATTGCACTAAGTGTCCATATGAAGAAAATAGAGGATAGTCACATTAGAGTATTAACAGCACAACTGAAAGCCTTAGAACAAAAAGGAGCAAACTCACCCCGGAGGAGTAGATGCCAGGAAATAATCAACTTGAGGGCTGAAATCAATAAAGTAGAAACCAGGAAAACAATACAAAAAAAATCAATGCAACAAAGAGTTGGTTTTTTCAAGAAAATCAACAAGATAGACAAAGCTTTATCCAAACTAACCAAAAAGCAGAGAGAGAATATGCAAATTAACAAAATCAGAAAACAATAAACACAGAGGAAATCCAGACAATTTTCAGATAATACTTTGAAACCCTGTACTCCACAAAATTTGAAAATTCAAAGAAAATGTACAAATTTCAGGATAACTATCACTTACCAAAATTAAATCAAGAACACACAAACAACTTAAATAGACCTATAACTCTAATGAAATAAAAGCAATCATAGAAAGCCTTACAACCACAAACAGCCCAGGGCCAGATGGATTTGGTGCAGAATTCCATCAGAAATTCAAGGAAGAGCTAATACCAATACTCTTCAAATGTTCCACAAACAACACAAAATATCTTGGGGTAACACTTACAAAACAAGTGAAAGACCTATATAATAAGAACTTTGTATCTGTAAAGAAAGAAATTAAAGAAGATTCCAGAAAATGTAAAGATCCCCCATGCTCTTGGATAGGTAGGATAAACATAGTAAAAATGGCAATCTTGCCAAAAGCAATCTACAGATTCAATGTAATCTCCATTAAAATCCCACCACAATTCTTCACTGACCTTAAAAGGATAATGATTAACTTTATACGGAAAAAGAAATGACCCAGGATAGCCCAAACAACACTGCACAATAAAAGAACTTCAGGAGGTATCACCATCCCTGACTTTAAGCTCTACTACAGAGCTATAGTCCTGAAAACAGCCTGGTATTGGCACAAAAATAGACAAGTAGACCAATGGAATCAAATTGAAAATCTTGATATTAACCCACACACCTAGGAACACTTGGTTTTTGACAAAACAGCTAAAAGTATACAATGAGGGGAGGAAAGCATCTTCAACAGATGGTGCTGGCACAACTGTATGATGGTGAGTAGAAGACTGCAGATAGACTCATGTCTATTGCCAAGCACAAAACTCAAATCCAAATGGATCAAAACCTGAACATAAATCCAGCTGAAGAACCTCTTAGAAGAGAAAGTGGGAAGTATGCTTGAACAAATTGGTATAGGAGACTGCTTCCTGAACATAACTCCAGTAGCACAGACTCTGACATTGACAATTAATAAATGGGACCTCCTCAAGCTGAGAAGCTTCTGTAAGGCAAAGAACACAGTAGACAAGACCAAATGGCAGCACACAGACTGGGAAAAGATTTTCACCAATCCTACATCTGACAAAGGACTGATACAAAGAACTCAAGAAACTAGTCACCAAAACAACAAATAACCCTATTAAAAACGAGCAAAGGATCACCAGCCTATAATTCACACCACCAGAGGAACTAGGATACAAGGTAGATTCTAAGAGATTCATATAAAGTCCCTCACAGAAGGAGGAAGGGACAGATTTTCCAGAGCACATGGGGAGTGAGGGGGCAGCGAGGGGAGAGGGAACTAGGAACAAAAGAAGGGGAGGAGAGGAAAGCACGTGGGACTAGGAAGATTGAGTCAGGAGAGGAATAGAAGACAGAAAAGAGAGAGGGAGAAGAAGAAGGAGGAGAGAGAGAGGGGAGAGAGAGAGAGAGAGAGAGAGAGAGAGAGAGAGAGAGAGAGAGAGAGAGAGAGAATGCAAAAGAGGGAGTCTTTTTGGATTGAAGAGAACAGTGAACCTAAAGAAATGTCCAGATACCTACAAGACTGACTCCAACTAACAATTTGGACAACAGTGGAAAGGCTACCATAAATGTCCTTCCCTGATAATGAGACCAACGACTAACTTATCCACCATCATGGAGCTCTTATCTAGTACTTGTTGGAAGCAGAAGCAAACACCCATAACTAAACACTGAGCCGAACTAGAATCCAGATGCAGAGAGAGAGAGGACAAGACCAGGCTGCAGAAACACATAGAGACAGCTGACCTGAAAAAGGAGTAGCTAACGGGCCCCCAGACTGATAGCTGGGAATCCAGCATGGGACTGACTCAGACCCCGTGAATATGGGTCTCATCTAGAAGGACTGAGCAGGCTAAGGGACCTCAGACAGTGGAAATATGAAGTATTCCTGATGCACAAAAGGACCTTGCGGACACATCCCCCATGGAAGGATACCCAGTTAACCTAGAGACAGGAGTGAAGTCCTAGTCCCTACCTCAAATGACTTGATAGATTTAGATGACCCCTCCTGGACAGCATCACTCTACATGTGGAGTTGGGGGGGGGTTGGATGGGAGGGTGGTCAGGATACATGTGAGGGGGGAGAGATAAAGAGGGACGGAGGAAGGGAGAGGAAACAGGGATGATAAAAAGAACATAAAAATATGTAACAAAAAAGTTTTCACTTTTACATAATGTATTATCTCCTAAGTCAATATCAAATCACAGTACTTCTGAGGGGATTGGTCTCTGTGTGCTCCGACCTCATATGTGCATCTTATATTTTCACTCTACTGTTCACTAAGATGTGAAACCATAGTACAAAATGTCCAATAGTAATCCTGAAGATATAGTCTACACATTACATAAGCTAAGGTGAATTATCATATTGATTGGTTCCCAACAGTCTTCAACCCATTCAAAATTGGGCTGAATTATCCCTCTCTTACCAACAGTCACAATCAGCGGGGGACATATATTACAATAAGAAACAACAATGGATACAAGGTTAGGAAATCTTTGAACTTTCTAGCTCATCTTTCAGCTATGCAATTTATTCTTGTGCATTTTATCTAATCCATGGATCTGTTTCTATCCCTGAGCCCATTACCAGATCTGAACCCTTATGCAGACCTCTATTCCTTCCTAAATCTACCATTCAGGCTGAAATACACAGTACTCACATAGCTTCATATCTCTGAAGGTTGGTGCCCTCAGTGTGCAGAGCCAAATGCATTAATAAGCATCACTGTGGGAGAGTTAGAACAAGGGTGATGTAGAGGTCTGTGACTCTGTGACCTTACCTCCCTCCAGATCTGCAATTTTCATTTCACCTTCAGTGAGAATGACAGCGCTAGCTGTGGGAGACTAGATAATAAATGAAACATTTCTAGTTGTTAATTAGCAAAGACATTTTAGAGCTCCTTGTGCATTTATCCAAAGGGATAAGGTGTTATGAAGTCACTGAGTTTCCATGATCCCTGAATGATGACTGGGTCTCCTAGCATGGGTACACACTCTGAGGTCAGATTCATGTGAAAGAGAGTTAAGTCCCTTTCTGACTTCTCCCAGGACAATCCACCATAGTTAATTTTTAGTTTTTTTTAACATTTATTACTTAAAATATTTGAGTGTTTTATACATGCATAAGTGTTTTAATCAAATCTAGAATTAATTATCTTCTTCTAATGTCTTTCTTATTGACCCACTCTATGATGTGTTCATAAAATAACCTAAATTTTAATATTCTTTTCATTTTTATTTTTTGTTTCATTTTACATTCCCACCACATTTCTCTCTCCCACCCTCCCTCCCAACACCACTTACCTCTAGCCCAGGCCCTGTTCACTCACCCTCATTGCTAATGGCTCCCATGTGGAGTCAATATAATCTGACAGAATAGATTGGGCCAGGACCAGGCCTGCCTTCATTAGTTGTCTTATTGCTCTAGGTAAAAAATTCAGTACTATGTTGAATAGATAAGGAGAGAGTGGGAAGCCTTGTCCTGATCCAGATTTTAATGAAATCACTTTGAATTTCTCCAAATTTTATTTGAAGTGGTGGTTGGCTTGCTGTACACTGGTTTTATCATGTTTATGTATGTTCCTTGCGTACTTGATCTGTCAAAGTCCTTTACTATGAAGGGGTACTAGGTTTTATTGAAGGCTTTTTCAGCATCTATTGAGATGGTAATGGGGTTTTTTTCATTCAATTTGTTTATATGGTAGATTACATTGTGCAATTTCTGTACATTGAACCAACCCTACATCTCTGGGATGAAGCCATCTTGATCATGGTGGGGATGATAATTTTGGTAACTGCTTGGATTCAATTTGCCAGTATTTGATCGAATATTTTTGTTGGCTTTTTTATTAAATATTTTTCTTATTTTACATATTAATCCCAGTTCCCTCTCCCTTCCATCCTCCAATGTCCCACACAAAACTCCCATCCCATCCCTCCTTCACTCCCTAGGGAGGGTAAGGCATTTCATAAATTATCATCAAAGTCTGTCAAGTCATTTGGGGTAGGGCCATGGCCCTCCCCGGTGAGAACCCATCATGGGAAATGGGCTTCAAAGTCCATTCCTGCACTAGGGATACATCGTGGATCCATTGTCAGAGGTACCACAGACTTCCCAGGCCTCCAAACTAAGATCCATGCTTAGTTGCTGAAACATATTCATTGCTGCTGTAACCATAAGAGATAGAAAATGGGAAAAAAACTAAATGTCCTTCAAAAAACAAAAACAATGGGCAGAGAAATGAACCTTTGCACAGTAGAATAATACTCACCTATTGAAACAATGAGATCATGAAATTTGAAGACAAATAAAACTAGAAAAAAATCATCTTTAGTGAGGTAACCCAGGCCTGCAAAAATAAATAATGTATTCACATATACCTATTCATGATATTTTAAATAATCGATAACAAAGACATAATACGCAGACTCAGAGATGTATGGCAAAGAGGAATAAATTGGGGAAGACCCGTATTTATTCCTGGGATTAGGAAAGGGAATAGATTTTATGGGTGTATTGAAGCCAGGAGGAATTGAGGGACAACAGTAGGAGGATTAGATGGGAAGGGGGAGCAGAGTTGTGTTTGAGGGAGGGAATGAGTGGACAGAGCTGGAAATTAAGGACATTTGATGGACAGAATGGAGAGCTCTTTAAGTGGAAACTTCCTATTATATATTAATGTGATGCTAATGAAGTTCCAAAATAAGGAGGTAGAAAGAACCTCAACTGAACAACACATTTCTGCAATCAAAGCTCGCACTACTGAGCCTCTTATTGAGTTATTGGCCAAAAGTGACCCATAGTGTCTCAGTTTGTTTTTGTTTTCAGTAACAAAATACCATGAGCAAAAAGAAAGTTTGGGATAAAAGGGATAATTTGGCTTACACTTCCACATCATAGTGCATCAATGGAAAATGTCAGAACAGCACCTCAAACAGGGCTGGAACCTGGAGGCAGGAGATGGCATAGAGGCCAAGGAGGAGAGCTGCTTACTGGCTTGCTTTTCATGGGGATGATTTCTTAGAGACCCTAGGGCCATCAGCTCATGGATAGCACCATTCCAGTGTTTTGAGCATCCCCACATCAATAACTATTAAAGGAAATTCCTTAGAGCTGATACCATGTAGGCGCTTTCTCAGCTGAGCTCCTTCTTATCTTACAGCTATATTTTGGGTCAAGTATACACACACACACACACACACACACACACAGAGAGAGAGAGAGAGAGAGAGAGAGAGAGAGAGAGAGAGAGAGAGAGAGAGAGATCCTTGAACACACAGTTTTAAGTGAGATGTCTCCATCAAAACTCTTCCTTAATACCACAGATGAGTATACAGAAGGGAGAGAATATGTGGACAGAGGAGGGCATGGGGAAGGGGACAGTACCTCTCAACTGTTCAAAAGTCATATCCAGTCACAGAAACCGAAGCAGCAACCACAAGATAGCTGTGAGGGAGATGGGTGTTTCCTGCCTTTCAGTCAGAATTTGGAGACTCCGACACCCTCCAACTTTTCATGGAAGAGATGTCAGGATAAAGCATGGTGACGTCCCCGGTGCCAGTGGCTGCTACCCGCACTACTTCCTACAAGGGCGCCAGCCTCATCTCCAAGTATGTGAAGCTTTATGTCGGAGGAGCCCTCTCCTACACCACCATGCAGAAAGCTCACCAAGCAGGACACCATGATGAAGGCCGTGTTCAGTGGGCTCATGGAAGTTCTTACCGAGAGCAAAGGCTGGATCCTCATTGACTGCTGTGAGACTCATTTCGGAACGATACTCTACCTTTGATACGGGCTGTGCCCTTGCCTGAGAGACTCAGGGAGACGGAAGAGCAGCTAGCACAGGTCAAGTACTACTACCTGGTGAAGGGACTGCTATAAGAGTGCCAGGTGGCAGCTGGACAAAGCAGCCTTGCAGACTACAGCCAGGATTTCTGCATCTTCTTAGAATCCCCCATGACAGCGCCCCTTACCAGCAGGAAGTGTTTGGAAAGAACGACGCCCAAATTCCCAAATATTGTCTATAAATGTTTGTTTTCATTTAAATGGACTTGGTTATAAAAATAAATAAATAAATAAAAAGAAATCAAATCAACAGAAAAAAAAAAAAAAAAAAAGAATGCCAGGTGGCCCTACAAAACAAAGATACTTACTAACCCTTCTGCAAGATTCCTGTCATCACCTCCTCCGAGGAAGAACAGGGTCTTAGTGACCTCAAATAATCTGTCCTTGAAATTGCTCTACAATAGAAGAAACAACAAATACTCCTACACCGGCAATTCTGACAACAATATGTTGAAGAGCATCAAGCTCTTTGATAAACGTTCCCTGTGCTTTAACGGGAAGGTCCTATTCATAAAGGACGTCATCGGGGATGAAATCTGCTGCAAAAAAAAAAAAAAAAAAAAATCAGAAGTCTGTTGCACATCCATGGTCTATGCCAAGGAGAAGAAGCAGACCAAGGTTGAGTTCCCCGAAGCCCACATTTATGAGGAGACCCTGAACATTTTCCTGTATAAGGCCCAGGACAGCCGAGGACCTGACAGTGCATTCCTGGAGGCCCCAGGTGGGGAGACTAAAAGCTCCCATCACCTGGTTGAGGATGAGCAGCAGAAATGGGAGAAGATTGAACGAGTAGGTAGGATCCACATCAATTGCCCAGATGAACGGGCCCACCTCCACCAGTGAGCAGGCCAGTCAAAGCTGCCCTCCATCCTCTTTCTGCCCCTGCCCCCTCAAACCCTGTGCAGGCTTCGGGGCACGTCCCCCTTTCCCTGGAGTCTGGAGACTTTATAATAAGTCAAATGATTATTGTGATATGTCTTGACAAGGTGGATGTCTTCTGTGTTAACCCAGGTATGCACCCCTTCTGAACAAGATAGCCTAAGGGCTCTGCTTCTCCTGAGAACCCACAGCCGGACTTAGAAAAGTGTGAGTTTGGCGTGCATGCAAGAGTCTTTGTTGCAGTGTTTATTTTAATGGGGGTTGACTACCTATTAGGGCTTCTTAAGTGACACTCCTTCAAGGGCTCTTTGACAGTTCTGAGAGGATTTGTGGGCAGCAACCAGCCAACCAAGATGCCCGGGAGCAGCCTGGCCCCTGTGTGTTCTGACCAGGCTGGGAGTCTGTTCCGTACACGGCTTTGTGACTAGTCCTGATTGGCCAATAGTTTCAGCCTGTAGTAGAGGACAGGGGTCTTCGTGCGCTGCCAGCAAGGAGCAGACCACTTCCTGGCAGTGGGCTCTGCTGTCATCCGTGTCGTTCTCGTCGTCGCTGGGCTTGTTGACACGCCCCATCCCAGGTCACCTAAACACTTGCAGCTACTGCTCCAGACTGCTGGCTTAAGGGTCTGCTCCCTGTGAGGCCTCCTCTCCTTAAGTAGGCGCCATGCCCTTGCTTAGGAACTGTGTGGACCCAGATATGGATATCGCTAGGAGCTTGCAGACTGTCTCGGGGCATTTGCCTGCTATCTCCTATAGCTCCTGTCAGTTTTTATTTCTCTGCAGAATACAGTGGATGTGCAGATACTCTTGATGCCTGTTTGTGTTCGAGAACATGTGTTACTGCTGGTAAGGACGTGTGACTGAGGAGCACGGGTGTGTGAGGAGGACATGCCAGCTACCCCTAGTCCTCTCCATGCCTGTGAAGATGCGTCTTGACGGACATGGGTGGTTGTGAGTACACTAGTTACAAGGTAAGGCGAGTACTACTTTTTAGACCAAAGGTACGAAGTGGGTAATCTCTGACATGTGTCTAATGTTTCCATTTTGTGACAGTTTTTACAGCTCACTTTGTGCATAGCAGTCATATACCTTTATCTTGTATCTGGCAGCAAAACCAACAATAAATAAACAATCCCTACTGGGTGGAGGAACCGTGTACTAGGTAGACGCTTTTTTACACAGAGGTGTGGTGAAACTTTTGTTTTTCGAGCCAAGAAAGGGAGCTTACAAATAATATTTCATATGTTTTTTTCTTATTCTATATATCAATCCCAGTTCCCTCTTCCTCCCTCCCTTGTGAGTTTTTATAGTTTCAAAAGTCAGCCCTGTCCTGTGGGTTCAGCTTTTTTAGGGAGTAAAAGTGGATGTTGAGTCCTGATGTTTTCTCTAGGAATGGAGAAGCCGTTGTGTACACTGTTTAAATGCCGGTGTGCATAATGAGTTAGTGGCCCAATTGACTCACCGTAGCCCCTGAACCTTATGGTGACTCTTTTGGCAGCCTTCTTTCTCGAACCTTGTGCCTACAGCTTTGCACCTCAGCTCCCAGTGATGGGAACATGCCTTGCAAACATTCCATGGTGCCTGATACCACCAGCAGCCTTGAAAACTAGGAAAACTAGGTCTGTTGTTCCAAAGCTCTGCTTCTAGATTTCCTGGGCTAGCATGAAGGGCAGTAGGCAGAATTTCTAGATCAGAGCTATCCAGTGAATCACTGGTATTGGGTCTGCTATAAGGAGTGGCGTTTTTTCGCACACTAATGGCTCACAATTAAAATGAATTGGAATAGTTTTTTTCCATGGCAACCAAATTCAGTGTTTGTGGTGACTGGGGTCCACACCCCCCAGCAGGTCCTGGCACAGCCTCCCGTTGCCTTCCTATGGAAGAAGAGCTGCTTGATTTTTCTAAGCCATGGTCCCATTTAGATGCAACCTCCATACCTGTTGCTCACTGCTGGTACTCAGCCTTCCCCCAGGGTGCATGCCATCTAGAGGGCTCCACCCAAAGTCATTGGTCACCTTAGCATATCACTAACCTGCAGTCTGCGCTGTGTAAACAATGCTGGGAGTTTAGACATGATCACTATTGTAAAATTGTCTGTGGATACATGTAAAATAAGACTTCAACTGGGCTGAGAGAGAGAGAGAGAGAGAGAGAGAGAGAGAGAGAGAGATCACAGGGCAGGTCTGCTTCAAGCCCTCTATATTTATAGGATAACTTTTAGATCAGCACTTTAATGGGATTCTGGGATGCAAAAACACTTGAGTTCTAATTCTGGTGCCTTCTCTTGAGGGTCCATTGTTTTTCTGCTATTGTGTCTTCTACGGTTTTGATATGATGGTTTTGTTTTATCTTATTATGTTTTATTTTGTTATGTTTTGCTGTTATCAGTCAGTGGTCTGCTCTTTGGGACTGGATATAGATGGGAGAGAAGGTGAATGTATCCAAAAGAAGTAACATGAGAGCAAAACTCAGGTATGAGGGGGAATAAAATCTGTGTTTAATAACAGGGAAAAGAAGAAAAATACCATTTAACATAATTGAAGATTACCTTATCAGCATTTGTTTTTAATTGATTTTGGTACGAGGTGAAATACAGGAGTCACAATTTTTGTACCACATGGCAAGAGGAGATAATTATCATTACAGACTTTGTTGAAACTGTTGCGGTTTGCTTAAGAACAGCAAAGCAGTGTTTTCATATGGGACAACTAAAATTAAATTACCTAGGAATCACCACTGAAGATTTTCTTCTGTTCCTGGTGCAAACAAGAGCAGCTGTCATCAGATATGAGCACCAGAAACACAAGTTTATGGTCAGCCATGGTTTTAGTTTGCCTCAGTTTGAGTGCAGTATCCGAAAAGTGTCTGTGTAGCAGTAGCCCATCAGCAAAGACTCCTTTATAGGATAAAAACACAAGAAAGTCAGCCTTATTGGCAGCAATTTCCTGGTTTCCTTGAACATTATCTTGCAAAGACAAAACTACAGTATGAAAGTGGAAGACTACAATGAGCCAAAACAACATGATCAGATCATGTGGGCCGCTAATAACATCCCGTTAACAAAACTACCATCCTCACTTTGGATAGTCTTAGGAACACAAGATCCTAAATCTTTAACTTTGTTTAACGATTTCTTATAATGATAGTTGAATAAACCTTGGAAGGCAAAAAATAATTATATTTTGCATAGTTATAATCAAGTTAGAAAAAAAAATGTTTTCTTAACCATACAAGGTTTCCCATAGAAGGGGAAAGACACCTGACCAAATTTGGAGCATGGGGGAGGGGGAGCTAGGTACTAGAAAGAGGAGGGAGGAGTGGGGAGGAGAACATGAGGGATCAGGAAGATCAACTTGCAAGAAGAATAGAGAAGGAAAGCAAGAAAATGTATACCTTAATATAGGGAGCCATTATAGATTTAAAGAGAAATCTGGCACTAGGGAAATGTCAAAATATCCTAAAGGATGACTCCAACCAAGAATAGAAGCAAGGGTGGAGAGGCTACCTTAAATGCCCTTCCCCTATAATAAGATTGATGACTACCTGAAATGCCATCCAAGAGCCTTTGTCCAGTAGCTGCTGGAAGAGGAAGCAGAGATTCATAGCCAAGCACTGAGCCAAACTCTTGGAATCCAATTGTAGAGAGGGAAGAGAGTCATGAGCAAAGGGGTAAACACAATGCTGGAGAAACCCCCCAAAACAGCTGTCCTTAGCAAGTAGAAGTTATTGGACTGCAGTATGACAGCTGGAGAACGAGCATAGCAATGAACCAGACACCCAGAAAGTGGATGTCAGTTGGGAGACCTGGGCTACTATGGGGCATCTGCCAGTGGAACCACAATTTATCCATAGTATGTGTACTATAGGAGCCCATACTTTCAGACTAGATACAAAGTGGAGGGCCTAAGTCCTGCCCCAAATGATCTGTCAGACTTTAATAATCCCTCATGGGAAGCCTCACCCTCGCTGGAGAGTGGATAGGGTGTGGGATGTGGGGTTGGTGGGGTGCATGAAAAGATGGTAAGGAACGGGAACTAGGATTGGTATATAAAATAAGATTGTTTTAATTCAAATAAAAATTTTATTTTTAAAATTACTCATACTTTGCATAGTTATAATTAAATCAGGAAAAAGAAAACTTTTCTTAACCATACAAAATTAAATATGGACAAAACTGAGTGATGTCTTATAAGAACAAAGGGTCCAAAACAGGGAAAACAAAGAGAAGTGAAGCGAGAGATGTACACGAGCCACCAATTGTTGTTATACAGAAAGGCAATGCATCCTCGCAAGACGGTAGAGAGAGTATAGAAAGCCAGAAAGGTGGACACCAGCCCCAGGATGTTCTGGGTGGCTCTGGACTCAGGGGAGGGTCTACTGGAACCATGAGAGCTACGGATGTGTTGAACATTCCGCTTGTGTTTGTACAGGATGGCGATCATGAAGGCGCTGAACCAGGTAATGAGCACAGCCAAAAAGAATTCAGGGCACAATACCAACGCTGTATAGAGTGAGTCTATGATTTCATCCCTTCCTAAAGTAGAGCAATATCCAAAATCTCGACTTCTTGTCATGTTTTTGCCATTCATTTTGATAAATGTGTACACCAACATTATGAAACGTATCAACATGGGGAAGACCCAGAGTAGGGAAAGAGAGCCAGGAATGTACTTTGTAGCTTTGACTTTATGATCCATGAAACATGACTTCCTGGAACTGATTGTCATTGCCTGGAAGACACTCAAAAGACAGGTGGCACCAATGGACACATTTCGAGCAAATCCTTGAATGTACAATAGGAACAAACATCCAAAATCATTCAAGAAATGCTTGAATCCCCAAATTGCCATGGTTTGGGGCACTCCTGAAGAGAGAATGACCAAAGCATTGGCTGCCATTAGGTGCATGAGAATCAAATCTGTGGGCTTTAATGTGATTTCTCTACAGCAAACAAATAGATAGTACAGCAAAACAGAGAAATTTCCAAGAATTCCAGTTGTAGTTTGTGTTAAGATAATTATTCTGATTGCCAGATTCCAGATATTCATTCTGTGTTTCAACACAATTTTCTTAAGAACATGGTCATACTATCTCTCAGATCAAATGAATAATGGCAAATGATGGTAGCCAGGGGTGAAGGAATTGTGTCATTAATACATAGAGCTACAGAGTTGCTGGAGCTGAGGGTCCTTTAATCTCAGTAGTTCAAAGCCAGCCTTGAACACATGAAAATACTTCAACCCCCAAACTTTGTTAGTAGTAACTATTTTCCATGTTGGTTACCATGCAGTTTCTCCATACTTCAGAATGCAAGTGTTGATGAAAGGACAGACTTCGCATTTCCTAGGAAATGCAACACTCGGGATGATGGGATACTGGATCCATCTTCAGTTTAACCTGACATTAACCCTCTGTTAACCTTTTTTCTATCCACTCTGTGAAAAATCACTTGGGAAAGCACCAAACACTCTTCTAGATGGCAGGGGTGGAATTTCCCTAGCTAACTACAGCTTTTTGGAGTTTGTAAACTTGCTTCGTTGCCTTTCCCCCCTGCCAATTGCTAAACAGACTTTTTATTTTCTGGATTCTTTACCCTTACTTGCTCCATATAAAGTACATCCCAGGGTGCTCTGTGAGAAGTGTTTCTCTTCATAGGCAGTCAGCAATGCTGTTCAATATAACTCTAAATATGGGCTTAGGTCATCCTCTGTGGTCTTTATGTCTTTATCCCAGTACAATCTTAGATAAGAGAGAAATATTAAAAGCACAAATATTTTAGAATGGTGATTTAAGTGACACATTATGTCATATTGAGTTATGAGCTAGCACTTATGAAAAATCACACACACACACACACACACACACACACACACATGAGCACACTCATGTTAGGACTGTTAGAGAAAGGGGAACAACTGATGTGGGGAAATGTCAAAATGCAGAATATAATAAGAAAAGCAAAATATGGTAGGAGAAATAGCAAGAAGGATAGTATCTGATGAGTGATAGCAACTGCAGAAATGTTCAGCGTTTCTATTGAAACTCTATCTGAGATAATCAGGCACCACTCAGAAATCTAGTGTGGGAATAACAGGAAAGATGGCACTAGGTATAACAGCCCATCAGTATGGTGAAGATGAAGAAATCTCTTAGGACACCACACTCTATTCTCATGAGAGTTGTCTGCGAACACTTCTTAAATTGTATCATATTCCCTTGCAGATTCACACAACATAGCTTTTGAATCAGCACATAGCTGAAGAAAGATAATCTAGAGAGATCACTGTTGCCCCTCACACTCATCAGGGACAGTCAGCTGTCAATCAAGTGCTGGGGTAGAATTGGTAATAAATGAGGATCTTAACATGTTCATACAGAGTGTAGAAATGAACTGAGACCTTTGGAACTACCAATTATAGGTTCCCCCTTCCCCTTTCCTGTAACACATCCTAGGAAATGGCTGCAGCAGTAATAGAAAAGACTCTATGACTTGATATAATACATGCCCAGCAAGAAAGATACCACTGGTCCAAGTGTGACATCATAGCTTCTAATCATTAGAAAAGTTGCTTATGTGGGAGTGAGTGTGAGTAGTGCCCAGGAGACTTAGAAGGGGCCAATAAGAATAACACAGAGGGATTAGGAGGATAAGACGATATATAAGTTTGAAAGTGAAAGAAGGAATGTGTTCATGTGATAGTATAAACTGGGATGAGGGAAGAGACGTGTGGGAAGCAGAGGAGTTGAACCTAACAAAATAGTAAGTATGAAAATGCCCTAAGAAAACTGGCTAAATTGTAAGCTAAAGACATAAAAAGCAACCCCCCCAAAAAAATAAAAATCAATACAAAGTAAAGAAAGACAATGTTTATAATATCAAATTAGTATATGCCTATAGAAAAACTAGAAATTCTGTGGCCTTCAAATATCTGTGAATGCAACTACAAAGGTTGGAAAAAGGGTCACATCTGCTTAAATGGGGCTAACATAACCATACACACCAACAGTCAAACTTTAAAAGTTTTTTTCCAACATTCTGTTCTGTACTCAACTATTCTGAGACGAAGCATTGGTATAATTACAATTAAATTATCATTATAGAAGGTAAGTATTTTTATAAGCTGGAGTTACATCTCTTTAATTTTTGAAATAAATATAATTTCATCCTTGTGTAGTTTTCTCCCCACAAAAACCCTCCTTCACAAATTCATGGCTTCATGCCTCTTTCTTTTATTATTGCTATGTGTATATGCATACACATCTATGTTTTCATGCTGTTACATATGCAAATGCACAGATATATATGTATTTACGTGTAAAATCTGATCAGTCTCTGTAATAGTATTTGTATATCCATGATTGCATCATTCACAGTTTGGTGCTGGCTGATCAATAAGGGCCTATTTTCTTCTACTCAAAACAATCCTTCATTACTTGTAACTTTAACTACTAACAGAAAATGCTTTCCAACAAAAAAGAAGCTGATCACTGGGGGTGGGGGGGGGAAATACTCATTTAATAAAAAGGTAGGAAACAGAGCGGCATGAGTGATCAAATGTAAAAAGCAACTGATTGTGTTGCGCCAAGTCAAAACTGTGCACGCACAATGCAATTCCTGCACTAGAGGATCCAGGAACACTGTGGGAGAGGAGGCAGAAATATTTTAAGAATTAGAGTAAGTTGTGTCTATAGAGAGACTGGATTTCCTAAAATGCTGGGAAAGCTTTACCCACGAAGTCTCAACATCACTGTTTAAACAAATTTGAATATTAACACCAACAGACATGCTTAAATGGAAGAGGGAAATCCCAGAAGGCCCCAGTAACCCCCACTTTTAAGAATAACCACACAAATGAGCCTTGTTTTATATTATCCGTTAACAATCATGAAAACATTCACCTGCAATTTACACAGATATACCCAATAACAGGCTATTATAAATTAACTAGTGGGCACAAAATATAACTCTAAATGACAAGTGAAGCCCTGGGAGATTCCATATCATCTAAGCTATGAGGCCAGTGTATAACTGTTGTGGCCAGGATGGTCGGAAATTGCAGAGAATCCCATTTTCCAGGGGCCATGCAGCCACCATAAGCAATTTGTGTATCAAAGGCTGTAGAGGATGAAGGAACTATGTGGAGATTTTGGTGTGTTGGAGGAACACGCCATGTCTCATAGCAGGCAGGTACATGAGAATTAGCAACATTGATACCAGACAAACATCAGAACAATGTGGACCGTAATCATGAGTAGGTGACTAAGCAACATCAAAACACGACATAAAACCCAACCTCAGTGACACAAGGGCTACAAACACCTTGAATAAAAATATTGAGAAACTTCTCAGGATGTCATGAGAAGCATGCAGCTGTGCAGCTGAGGTTGAGATAAAGCATTCAACCAAAGACATATGAGGATATTGTTTGCCTTTAGTACATAAAAATGGGTGTTGGTTACAGGAGGAGGCAAAGGAAGAAGCATACTCCAGAGGTCTCTGGAGGCTGAGTTACTATGGAGAGGATGGAGGAATCAACCAAAAGTGATGAATGAGGTTGTCTCTACTCCAGCACATGTGAGCCATGGGGATTAAGAAGTTTATGATACTGAGATTTCCTAGAGATTGAAACAAACAAAAACCTTTAGAAATTGATGGCTGAAAAAACACAAAGATTGCGAGACATACAAAATATTGAGAAGAATCATGTTTGGACAAAAGAAAATATGACAATGAGTGTAAGCAAAAGCAGATAAATAAAAAAACACCCTAGAGTCAAAAGACAGAGTTAGACAAAGTATTCTGAGACTTCAACAACATACCAAATACTACCACTAAAAGCAATGGACCCTGAGGATCTAGGTCACAGACATTTTACAAGTCAGCATAGTGTTGTCACTTCTCAAAATCTGAGTCCTCTCCTGTAGAATTACACAACAAGTTGTAAGTAAAAAAAAAATATGCCTTGAATATGGTCTTCCTGTTGCAAATATTACTAAATGATACAAAATCATCCCACACTGGTTGTTTTCCTTCTATCTGGCCTTCTGAGGAGTTGCTCTAGTGTTTTCCTACCTATAAATAATTTTGCAAATATTTTGAAATATTGCACATAGCAGTGGTTGGGAAGACAATAATGCATTCCAAAATTCATATGTACAAAGAAAGCTTAAAATGTACAGACACACACAAGGAAAATATGCTATAATCTCTTAAATGTTAACAAAATGTCTGCTCCCTGCAAAAACAAAACATAGAGTCAGATTTTGTTAAATTAGTAAAAAGAAATTGTTGAGAATCTAACTATATTGTTTTGTTGTATCTATTGAATTCCAAGATGTGCTCTATGACTAAAAATACTCAAGATATTGGGTTATTATCTTTGTTTCATTAGTTCAAAAATTACATGCTGAACAAATAGGATAAAATAACAAAAGGTACAGAGAAAAAATGAAAGAGAATGTATGCACACAGAGAATGATTTCCTTAAGTTTTATTTCATGAATGAAGCAGGTGTAAGTACATTAAGCTTATATAATCACAATTTGAGACCATAATCCAAAAAAATACCATTAGATAGTTGGGAACACTGAAGCTCACTGAGGTATGAATTCACAGAAAGGATCTCAGAACGTTATCACAAACATGTTCTTTATGGTTTTGCTGCCCCATCTGTCAATCATAAAGTAGAAAATATGACAACTAGAATGCACCCTTGCAAACAATTAACATGGGAAAACACAATGGTTTTGGAAATGTGGTTTTCCAATTGTTTCTTTGTGTTTTGTTTTGTTTTGTTTTGAGAGATAGACTCTCAATATATTTCTGACATGTGCTATGTAGGCCATGCTAATATCAACATCACAGGGATCCTCCTGCCTGAATCACCGGATTGTTGGGACTAAAGACATACATCAGAACAACAAGCTCACTGGATACTATTTGAAGTACTATATACATATCATTTTCCTAGATGTAGGTTATGATATCAATCAGCATATCCACTGCCTAACATGGAGCAAGTAAAAACCAAATATCTATGTAAGTTGTTTATTAATTCTACTTACTTGGAGCTGTACTTACTGAGAGGCCAGACACATTCCCAAGAAGATGATTCCTGTGATCCTATCCTGGCACATCTGTGAGGATGGAAAGAATTACTTACAATTATTGACAAGATACTTCATCCTAAAAACTGCCCAATCCAGAAATGATTGCTTGCCTTCACAGCCATAGAATTCTGGACACAAAGGTACAGTTTGAGCATGTCCACTGAAATTCAATCTCTTTGTTTTGTTTTACCTTATTAAGAGTTACATGTATAATGGCAAATATAATGGTACAATATTTATATATATTGTATGTCTATCAGTCTGTATCACTCCAAATGTATAGCCTTTGATGTCTGATAATGCCCCATGTTGTGTATCAACACAGACATAAAGTCCATGACCAGTGTTGAGATCATATGATCAGGCTCCTTGCTTAATAGTGAATCTCACTGTCATTTGTTCAGATTCTTCAATCATACCTGCTCAACTTCTATGATCTTTTGGTTCCTTATTTTCCCTGACATATTAGAAATAAATAACAGTAACTCTCTAGTAACTCATAAAAGCCAGTCAGTCAGGGTATTATTTATCTTTAATGACACATATGTGCACCCTTGTTCTCAAAGAGAGGGCTTAAGCTGCATTCCTCAAGGTATCTGCTTCCAAAAGTCTCACGCTGATCATATCAGATGCATATTTCAGTTACCATATTATTCTTATTATGAGAGACTCCTTCCTTTTTTGTTCTGAAGAATCCCTTTGTAAGCAGTTAGTTCAGATAGAGTTACGTCTAATTTTCTTAGTATCCTCTACTGAGCTATGTTAAAAGAAAACTGTTCATACAACCTCTTCATACTCATTCATAGACCTTTCCATTTCCATGGATTAGAGCTTAGACTTCATATATGTTTCCAAATTTGTCATCTATGTATTTTATCTGTTATCTCTACCTTTTGCATCCTGAGCATCATAAGAAATGGTTGGTGTCAATTTTTAGTAAGATGTGTATAAATAAGCAACAATGGTAAAAATTAATGAGTCCCTGATCATTTATTAGTTCCACTTTCAAGACCAGCTCAAATGAACACATGGGGTAAGTGCCTCTTTAAATCCAAAAGCTGTTTGTTTCAGAGTGCTTACTGAAAAGACTTGAAGACAACTGGTCAGCCCAGTCACCTCAGTCTGTGCTCACAAGGACATGAGACATGCTTTCAACATACTCCAGTCAGATATGCAGTTTCTGTTCCCCACTTGACATTGTGTACACTTCATTGGTGTTATGTTGCATGTTCTCGGTTGTATTAAGTCTTCATTTGTGGAGACTAGTCTCTGTGGTAAAGCTCACCTGCTGGTATAGCTGAGTATCTTTTCTTCCCCACAAACCCATATGGTACCTCAAAACTGTAAGTCTAGAAGAAGGTTCACACACCTTCTTCTGCCCTTTGCAGATGATACATGCTCATACCGTACATATATACATGTAAGCAAAACATCCATAAACATGAAAACTAAACAAGATAATGGAATATTTCCAAGTATAAGATTTCATTTGACATAAAGTGTTATTACAACAAAAAAATTACAAGTGCAAAGAAGGATTTGATATTTTAGTAGACTGTGGTGTTCTAAGCATGTTCTGATGTGACTTAATGCTGTCCCATCACACACTTTCATTTCACAAGCATATGATGGACCAGATGTTTGTGATTCTCCCAGAAATATTCATTGTTATCATTGAGGTGTGAGTCTAGAATAGTAAGTACAAATGAATTACTAACACTATGACTATGTACAAAATGAAACATGAAATATATGTACATGAGGAAAAAATCAAGTTCTTAAATATTTTACTTATAAATTTGTATATACTTATAGCATACTATATTGATCATTGATAATAATAATATGTATACTGCGCTCAAATAGAAGAGATGCAGGAGATACACCTAAAAAGAAATGTGAAAATAAACACTATCCAAACTGAAATAGAGGACAAAATGGCTATACCATTATGGTGAAGGGTACAGATCTGAACCTCTATGCACAAGGCCCTGCATTCCACTTGCACCAATGATAAATAGTGTGAAGGCATGCAATCAAGCTATATTTAAAATTAAATTTGAGTAAACTAGAGTATATAACTCAAGACACATTCGGACCAGGATTTCATTCCCTGATAATCATACTGGAAATCGTTTTTCAGTGATATTTTCCCAATTTTAAAGGGTAAGTTTCAATGGTCATTATACCAGGATTCACACAATGCAGTAACAGTTACTGCTTCTTTAGCTCATAAAGCTGTTACATAAAAATATATTACCCTAACTGAGATTCACATTGTACACCTTCCCATGTTTGTTTGCTTCATATATTCCCATTCTAATTATTATTACGACTGAGAGACCACAATAATTAACCTATAATAATCATACCTGCAAAGTTAATCAAATTTACACATCATGTGAGGTAATATGAGTTATCAAATTGACTTCTTACCATAGTCCTTCCCATCTTCACATATGGACTGCATTAACATAGTGGGGCAGTCAAGCTTATATTACAAAAAAGTACCAAAAAGACCCCCACAAATTTAAGAAAACGTCTCCCTTCCTCTGTCACCTCTTAACTATGTAATCCTTCTTGTTCTCTCTGCTCCACAGATCTATTTCTACCCCCCAGATACCCATTTTCACACATGAGCACTTGCAAAATCCTCTTCATAGCAGACTCTGAAGCAAGTTCTTCAAAAGAACGCACTCACCTGGATTCTTTCCTCTGAAGTGTGGTGGGTTCAGTGTACAGATTCTGACCTCATAATAACAATCAGTGAGGGAGAGGAAGACAGTTCAAGCCTGAGATAAAGAGTTGAGACTCTGTGACCTCACCTCCCTTCAGAGTGACCTTTTTCATGTCACCCGCCCTGGCGCTGACAGTGTGCCTTTGGGAGGCAAAATCATTCATGGACGTTTTCCTGTTGCTAATTAAAAGGAGACTTGAGAGTTTCTCATGTATATCTCCAATGGAACAAGGTGTCTTGAAGAGGATTTAAATTGTCATAATCCCTGTAGTGCATTTGGGTCTGCAGTGGAACGTGCTAGGAACTTTTAGATCAGATTCAGGAATAATTTGCAAAACTCTCTCTGACTCATTGGATTTAGCCTTATATGACTTCTCGCACACAAATAACCTCAGTTATTTTCAAATGATTTAGAAAATTTAATAGTGAAAGTCTCAGTATTTCTTTCATGCATATGATTTTTAGTCAAGTATACCTTGTATCTTCTCCCTGTCAATTCATTTTCCCACGTGACTACTTCTCCAAATTTCATGTCTTTTTAAAACCTAAAACAGGGGCATCTATAGAAGCATAGTTACCATCTTAAAATACAAATCCTTAAAGAAATCTGACACATTCCCTCCCAGAAGTCATCTGTGATCAAAAACCTTGACTAGCCTCGTGATTTGAAAGTTTTGCACATACAGACATAAAAAAAATTTTTTTACAGACTCCCATTGCCAGGCCTCTGCTAAAGAGTCCTCAGCTGGAGAGTGCCAGGCCCCAGCTAGATCCACCTGTCTGCACCTAAACATCCTGATCCTGAGTCCCAGGCTTCAGGATCTTTGATCCCCATCGCCAGGCCTCTACTAGAGAAGAATCTGTGACCAATTCGGGTGGAATCCCCCCACACACCCTTCCCTGGGAACTCCCTGGATTGGCTTTGGATTTTGCTCCCCCTGTGTCCTGTCCCCAGATAGAGAGTTCCTGGTGCTCTGATACACACCCACCCACCCCCAGCCCCCGCCAAGAGCCTGCCCTCCCCCCTATCCTGTGCCCTATCCTGCCCACTGTCACACCGCTCTGGTTGAGCACTGGGACAGACGCTGGAGCCAACAATCCTGCCTCCTTCAGGAAACTTCCTGGAGCTGTTCTGAACACACTAGACCTGCCTATCCACTTGGCACCCAGAATCCCCACTTGCCTGGTCTCTGACCCTCACCATAGGTCCTCTACTGGAATTCCTGGTACCTCGCAGAGATCCGCCTATCCCCTCAGGGAAATCCTGAGTCTTTATGGGCTGGATCCTTGACCTTCATCACCAGGCATCTGCTAAAGAGGCCTCAGCTGGAGAGTGCCAGGCCCTGGCTAGATCCACCTATCAGCCCACAGAACATCCTGAGTCCCAGCCTGTGGGATCTTTGACATGCATCGCCAGTCCTCTGCTGGAGCCTGATCTTTGACCCAGGTTGCCAGGACCCTGCCTGAGGAGAGACTTTCTAGAGAGCTTGAACCACCCAGAGTTACAGACATCGAAATTCCCCACCTGGGGAGTACCATAGAGAGAGAGAGACCCCACCTGCACCTACTTGAAGAAGCAATGGGAAGATGGCAATACAAGAAAACACCTAACAACAGAAAGAAAATCATAACACCAGAATCTAGGGATGCAAGACTAGACCTGAACACCCCAAAGCAGATGAAGCAGAAGAGAACGATTTAAAAGATATCATCATAAAAATGATAGGGGCCCTCAAATCAAAGTGAGAAGATCTCTTAAAGAAATGGAAGAAAAAACAAAAAGTTAGAAAAAATGAACAAATATCCTAAGAAAGTACAGAAAGCTAAAAAGAAAAATTAAACATGTGAAGGAAATGGTTCAAGATTTGAAAACTGAAATAGAGACAATAAAGAAAACACAAACTGAAGAAATGATGGAAATAGAAAGGCTGGGCAAATGATCAAGAACTACAGACACAAGCATAATCAACAGAATTCAAGAAGTAGAAGAAAGAATCTCAGGTGCGGAAGATAAACTAGAGGAAATAGATTCATCGACCAAAAAATCATAAACCCAATAACTCCTTAACAAAAAACATCCAGGAAATGTGGGACACCAAGAAAAGGCCAAACCTAAGAATAATAGACATAGAGGAAGGTAAAGAAGCCCAGCTCAAAGGTGCCGAAAACATATTCAACAAAATCATTGAGGAAAACTTTCCCAATCTGAAGAAGGACATGCCCATGAAAGTACAAGAAGCATACTGAACACAAAATATACTGGACCAAAGAAAAAAGACCCATAGACATATAATAATCAAAACACAACATACAGAATAAAGAAAGAATATTAAGAGCAGCGAAGGAAAAGGGACAGGCAACATATAAAGGCAGACCTATAAAAATTAAACCTGACTTCTTCATGGAAACCCTCAAGGCCAGAAGGTCCCGGATAGATATTAAGCAAGAACTAAGACTCCATGGATGCCAGCCCAGGTTATTATAACTCAGCAAAACACTCAATCACTATAGATGGAGAAAACAAGATATGTAATGACAAAGCCAGATTTTCACAATACATATCTACAAATATAGCCCTAAAGAAAGTTCTGGAAGGAAAACTCCAACGCAAGGAAGTTAAATGTGCTCACAAAGATATAGGCAATAAATAATCCCACTTCACCATAACCCAAGGATAAAACAGAACAAATATGTTCATAATACTACCGCCAACAACAAATCTAAAACAAACAAGAATTACCAATCAATTGTCCTTACTCTCCCTCAACATTAATGGTATTAACTCACCTATAAAAATACACAGGTAACAGAATGGATATGAGCACAGAACCCATCCTTCTGCTGCATACCATAAACACGTCTTAGCTTCAAAGGCAGACATTACCTCAGGGTAAAGGGTTGGGAAAAGATCTGCCAATCAAATGGACCCAAGAAGCAAGCAGATGTGGGGTTTTATTTCTAACAAGTTAAACTCCAAAGCAAAACCAATCAAAAGAGATGAAGGCAGTCATTTCGTATTCATCACAGGAGAAATCCATCAGCACAAAGTCTCAATTCTGAACATCTATGCCCCAAATACAAAGGCACTCACATTCGTAAAAGAAATGCTACTAAAACTCAAAGCTCACATAAAACCTCACACACTTATAGTAGGAGACTTCAACACACCACTCTCACCACTAGACAGGACCACCAGTCAGAAACTTAACAAAGAAACAAAAGAACTAACAGAAGTTATGTTTCAACTGGGTTTCACAGACATCTATAGGACATTCCATCCAAACACAAAAGAATATAACTTCTTCTCTGCTCCACATGGAACCTTCTATAAAATCAACCACATACTAGGTGACATAGCAAGCCTCAAAAGATACAAAAAAAAATGGAATATTCCACTGTATCTTATCAGACCACCATGCTATAAAGTTGGAATTAGACAACAACACAAATCCCAGAAAACCTACAAACTCATGGAAACTGAACACTGCGCAATTACACCATTACTGGGTCAAAGAAGAAATAAAAAAAGAAATTAAGGACTTCCTAAAATTCAAAGAGAATGAGGACACAACATACCCGAATTTATGGGACACCTTGAAAGCAGTGCTATGAGGGAAGTTCATTGCACTAAGTGCCCATATGAAGAAAATAGAGAATAGTCACATTACAGAATTAACAGCACAACTGAAAGCCTTAGAACAAAAAGGAGCAAACTCACCCCAGAGGAGTAGGTGCCAGAAAATAATCAATTTGAGGACTGAAATCAATAATGTAGAAACCAGGAAAACAATACAAAAAAAAATCAATGCAACAAAGTTGTTTTTTCAAGAAAATCAACAAGATAGACAAACCTTTATCCAAACTAACCAAAAAGCCGAGAGAAAACATGCAAATTAACAAAATCAGAAACGAAAAGGGAAACATAACAATGGACACAAAGGAAATCCAGACAATTGTCAGGTCATACTTTGAAAAGCTGTACTCCACAAAATTTGAAAATTCAAAGGAAATGGACAAATTTCTGGATAACTATCACCAAAATTGAATCAAGAACAAATAAGCAACTTAATAGACATATAACCCCTAATGAAATAGAGACAGTCATCAAAAGCCTTCCAACCAAAAAAAGTCCAGGGCCAGATGGTTTCAGTGCAGAATTTACCATAAATTCAAAGAAGAGCTAATACCAATACTCCTCAAATTGTTCCAATAGAAACAGAAGGTTAATTGCCAATCTCTTTCTACGAGGCCACAATAACCTTGGTACCCAAGCCATACAAAGACACAACTAAGAAAGAAAACTACAGACCAATATCCCTCATGAACACTGATGCAAAAATACTCAATAAAATACTGGCAAACCAAATCCAAGAATACATCAGGGAAATCATCCACTAGGACCAAGTAGGCTTCATCCCTGGGTTACAGGTATGGTTTAACATCTGAAAATCTATCAACACGATCCACTATATAAACAACCTGGAAAAGAAAAACCACATTATTATCTCCCTGGATGCTGAAAAGCCTTGAACAAAATTCAACACCCTTTCGTGATAAAGGTCTTGGAGAGATCCAGAATAACTGGAACATACCTAAACATAATAAAAAGCAATAAACAGTAAACCAACAGCCAACAACAAACTGAATGGAGAGGAGCTTAAGGCGATTCCTCTAAAATCAGGAACAAGACAAGGTTGCCCTCTCTCTCCATATCTCTTCAATATTGTACTTGAAGTTCTAGCTAAATAAATTAGACAACAAAAGGAGATCAAGGGGATACAAATTGAAAAGGAAGTAGTCAAACTTTCACTATTTGTAGATAATATGATAGTTTACATAAGTGAGTCAAAAACCTCTACCTGCAGCTGATAAACACCATCAGCAAACTAGCAGGATACAAGATAAACTCAAAAGAATCAGTAGCCCTACTTTATTTATTCAGACTGCAAATGGGCTGAGAAAGAAATCAGAGAAACATCACCTTTTACCCTTTACAATAGCCATAAACAACATAAAGTATCTTGGGATAACGCTTACTAAACAAGTGAAAGACCTATATAAGAACTTTGTAACTTTAAAGAAAGAAATTAAAGAAGATACCAGAAAATGGAAAGATCTCCCATGCTCTTGGATAGGTAGGATAAACATAGTATAATCTACAGATTCAATGCAATCCCCATTAAAATCCCACCACAATTCTTCACTGACCTTGAAAAGATAATAATCAACTTTATATGGAAAAGCAAAAGACTCAGGATAGCCAAAACAATCCTGTACAGGAGGCATCACCAACCCTGACTTTAAGCTCTACTACAGAGCTATAGTTCTGAAAACAGCCTGGTATTGGCACAAAAATAGACAATTAGACCAATGGAATCGAATTGAAAATCCTGATATTAACCCACACACCTATGAACACCTGATTTTTGACAAAACAGCTAAAATTATACAATGGGGGGGGGAAGCATCTTCAAAAAATGGTGCTAGCACAACTGGATAATGGTGCGTAGAAGACTGCAGATCCACCCATGTCTATCGCCATGCACAAAACTCAAGTCCAAATGGATCAAAGACCTCAACATAAATCTAGCCACATTGAACCTCTTAGAAGAGAAAGTGGGAGCAACCCTTGAACAAAATGGTACAGGAGTCCACTTCCTGAACATAACTGCAGTAGCACAGACACTGAGATCAACAATTAATAAATGGGACCTCCTCAAACTGAGAAGCTTCTGTAAGGCATAGGACACAGTTGACAAGACCAAACAGCAGCCCACAGACTGGGATAAGATCTTCACCAATCCTACATCCGACAAAGGGCTGATCTCTAAAATATACAAAGAACTCAAGAAACTAGTCACCAAAACACCAAATAACCCTATTTAAAAATTGGGTACAGAACTGAAGAGAGAATTCTCAATAGAGGAAATCAAAAAGGCTGAAAGAGCTCAACATCCTTAGCTATCAGGGAAATGCAAATCAAAACAACTTTGAGATACCATCTTACTCCTGTCAGAATGGCTAAAATTAGAAACTCCAATGAAAATTTATGCTGGAGAGGATGTGGAAAAATGGGAACACTCCGTCACTGCTGGTGGGAATCTAAACTTGTAAAGCCATTTTAGAGATCAATATGGCAGTTCCTCAGGAAAATGGGAATTAGTCTACCACAGGACCCAGCAATCCTATCTTATGCGTATACCCAAATGATCCACATCCATGCAACAAAGACATGTGTTCAACTATGTTCATAGCAGCATTATTTGTAATAGCAAGAACCTGGAGGCAACCTAGATGCCCCTCAACTGAAGAATGGATAAAGAAACTGTGGCACATCTACACAATGGAATACCAGCTCTGTGGGAAAAACAAAACAAAACAAAACAAAGAAAACAATGGAATCTTGAAATTCACAGGCAAGTGGATGGAACTTGAAGAAATCATCCTGAATGAGGTAACTGTGTCACAAAAAGAGGAACATGGTATGTACTCACTCAGATATGGATTTTAGACCTAGAGCAAAGGATCACCAACCTATAATTCACTCCACCAGAGAAACTAGGACACAAGGAGGATTCTAAGAGATTCATATAAGGTCCCTCACAGAAGGGGAAAGGGACAAGTCCCCCAGAGCATATTGTGGGGGGAACAGTGAGTGGAGAGAGCTCTAGGAGAAAAAGAAGGAGAGGAAAAGAAAGCATGTAGGACTAGGAAGATTGAGTCAGGAGAGGAATAGATGAGAGAAAAGAGAGAGAGAGAGAGAGAGAACATAAAAGAGGGAGACAGTATAGGATTGAAGAGAAACTAGACCTAGAGAAATGTCCAGAGACCTACAAGACTGACCCCAACTAACAATTTGAGCAACAGTGGAAAGGCTACCATAAATGCCCTTTCCTTATAATGAGATCGTCAACTAATTTATCCACCGTCATGGAGCCCTCATCTAGTAGCTGATGGAAACAGAAGCAAACACCCACAACTAAACACTAAGCCGAATTGTAATCCAGATGCAAAGAGGGAGGACAAGACCAGGCTGCAGAAACTCATAGAGACAGCTGACCTGAACAAGGAGTAGCTATGTTGTTTGTGACTATTGTAAAGGGTGATGTTTCTCTGATTTTTTTTCTCAGCCCCTTTTGTCGTCTGTATATAGCTGGGAATTTAGCATAGGACTGTCCCAGACCCCCTGAACATGATGAGTCTTAGTTAGAAGGACTGAGCAGTCTAAGGGTTCTCAGACAGTGGAACCAGGATGCATTCCTGATGCAAAAAGGACTTTAGGGGCACATCCCCCATGTAGGGATACTCCCTTAGTGACAGGAGAGAAGTCCTAGTCCGTACTCCAAGTGACTTGACAGATTTAGATACCCCTAATGGAGGCCATCACCCTTCATATGGAGTGGGGGGGGCGGATGGGAGGGGAAGGTGGTCGGGGGGCATGAGAGGGTGAGAGAGAGGAAAAGACGAGGGAGGGAGTGAGGAAGAGAGGGAGGGAGGGAGGGAGGGACGGACGGACAGATGGAGAGGGAACTGGAATAGATCTTAAAATAAAAATAAAAAAATAAATTAATATATAAAAAAGAAAAAGGATATAAAGGTGAACTTAACTGAAAGGAATTTACATGTATGAAATAATCAAAGAGACATTAAGTAGCAAATGTTCTTCATCTTTAAAAAATAAAAAGAACTAAGTTGATATGTTGGAAGAAATCACAGCAGCTTAGATTCATTGATACATAGAGACGTTTGAAAATTGGCATTAATTTGATTTCAAAATTACTATCATCTTTCACAGGAGACCAGGTCTGGTTTTAGAGAACATAAAACTTAACATCTCTCCCAAACCCCTTATTTCACCAGAGATACTTGTGAGAAACTCCTCGGTGTCTTTTTAATTAGTTACTGGAAAGTTTCATAGATGACTTTTGTCTTTCAGAGCCAGTGCTGTCATTGCCACTGCAGAGTAATATGAAAATTATCATTCTAAAGGGAGATGAGGCAATGGAGTCCCAGACCTTTATCTCGGGCTTGAGCTCCTCCCTCCCTCGCAGTGCTGGTTATTATGAAGTCGGGACATGTATATGAGATATCAGAGCTTACCACACTGTCGAGGCAAGAAGCCAGGTGAGTACTCTGTATTTCTGTGTGTGCTGCAGAGCCAAAAAGAACAGAGGTCCACGTAAGTACTCATATCTGGCGATGGGAATCTGGAGTAGAAGCAGATCCGTGGAACAGACAGAAAAGGCACAATAATTATTACATAGCTAAGAGGTGAGTGTTCCTAAACTTGGCCCAGTCTCTTTGGGTTATTACTGTAATATAAGTCACTCATGGAGGATGACAGCAGGTAACACAGTCTAATACATCCTATCTGTGCAGGTGCTGAAGGATTATGGTAAAAAGTCAATGTGATAATTCACCTTACCTTAAAGACTAACTTTGTAGGTATTATTATTATGTGTGAACTTTTCTGGTTTCGTGCCACAGTAAACATTAGAATGCAAACATAAGAAGCATAAATAGATGGGAAGGTGATAGATGTGAGTCTGATTCTGGAGTAAAATATATTCTTATGGGACAGTACATTTATGAGTTTTAGAGACTACTGTGTCTTTCTCTAAATGACTTCCCTTTTGTACTTGGGAAACGAACACGGAAGGGAAGTTAAAGTGTGACTATCAGGCAATGATAGTGCGAATGTGTCTTGAGTTATCTCCCCTGGCTTAGTCATACTCTAACGTTAAGCATAATTTGATGCCATGACTTCCCTCACTGTTTATCATGCTTGCTAATCGAACATAAGGCAGCCTTATGTATTCCAGGTCAGGGTTCCACCAATCATCTCTCAGTTCTCACTCAATTCTTCATTTCAGTTTGGACAATCTTTACGTTTTCACATTTTACAAATTCCCTTTTTATGTAACTCACAGGACTATCCTCTATTTGAGTGCATTATGAACTTTATTATAATATTTCCTTCAGTATAATATGTATTAAATATCCACAGAATTTTACATAAACGGTTTTATTGACTTTATCTTTTTCTCAGGCTCTTTCAATACACATTAGTATTTCATGTTGCACTTTGTATAGGATAATGTTGTTAGTAATTCATCTGTAGTTACCACTCTAGCCTTTATCCCTTAATGATAACAATGAATATTTCTGGAGGAATTACAAGCATCTGCTACATCTTGTACTTATGAAGTGAGACAGGAGATGGGAAGTTTCTGTCCTCTAAGGTCACACTTATTTTAGTAAATAAGTGCATTTTAGTGAAATATTGAACACTGAATTTTAGTAAAATATGGAAAGCCTTATTTGCATTTGTCATTTGTCTGTGAAACAAGCTTTTAGGTCAAAATGAAAACTTACTTTTGAAAATAGTTATTTATTATCTGTTTTGATTTTATGTTAAAGAAAGTTTTTGCCTGCATTCACATATGTGTACTATGCGAATTCAGTGCATAAAAATGACAGAAAGGATTTGTAAATGCCTTAGACCTGCCGTATCAGGCCATTGTGAGCCGCCATGTGCATGCTCAGAAACAAACCTTGGTCATCTGCAACAGCAGCAAGTGCACTTTATCACCGAGCCATATCTCTATTTCCTTCAAATGAAAACTTCCTGTAGTCAAAAGCATACAGTAAAATACCAATAAACTGAAGAAAATATCAAGAGAGTAATGAAAACCACATATAAGAATTTTGTATGTTTCAGAATATCCATCACGACTTTGTGAGCACAAACTTGGATTACTTTGTTTGTGTTATACCAGCCATGTTCAGGTCCTTTCAGTATCCTCTCTGATACATACAGCTTTTAGTTTTAAATTCATAAGTACCTATTGTGTTACTAAGGGCAGGTCTTGACAGCATAAATAAAGCTACTGTCCACATCAGACTGTTATAAAATCAAGCTGTTGGGCAGACAGGGTAGCAGTAATACATAAATTGTTACTGCTGTTGACCATCCATATACATAGTTAGTAATAAATATCACAACTGCCATTTCTTATAACCATTCAGGGTGAAAGAGCAGAGAATACAGGCAAAGCAGTAGAAAACAGCCATGAAGTCTGACCCGTAATTCAGAGAAAGGGAAAGACCTAAGATAAGTCTGGAGATGGGATCTTTATCATTGTCCAGTACAGGATACCATGACAGTTAGGGAGCAGCTTGTGTCTGAACTGCCCACATGAGGGAATCTTTAGAACAAACTAGGAAGTTGTCTCTCATAACATGACTCATGAGGACACTGAACATGGGACTGATGTGGTCCTTGTGAGAACTTTGGAAGTAGAGAAATTGGGGAATGAATGCAACCTCCCGCCTCTCCTTAAGAGGAAATGTGTACATTAAGTCAATAGAAGATAAACAAGTCCCCAGTTGACTGGTTCTTCTGAGTCAATAGGAGCATGTTATTTCTGGCAGACTGAAGTATCAAAGAAGATGGTAGGTATGATTGAAGGGACTGGGCACACGAGAAGCAGCAATTGTTGCCTGGTTAAAAGGGTAGCATAGTTGAGAAAGGGATCAAAGCAGTGGAGCCTCAGCACTGGTATTGTCTTTATGTCTGTGTTTATCTACTTGATGAGGCATCGTCAGGTAAGAAATGCTGTAGGATTTTTGTAATACAGACCAGTATGCATACAATAAAGTAAACCCTTTAAAAAATATATTTGTCCTTACACATCTAACTCATAAGAAAGGAAAACAAAGTGGATATTGACCACTGAGTATATTGGATGTCAGTGGATGTGGCCACAGTGTGCCTTTGCCTGCAGAATCCTTTATCTGTGAAGAAAACACCCATTTCCAGAAGGGGCAGGGTGGCCTCACAGACCTGCACTCAGCAGCTGTCTCACAATGTGGTGGATGGTAGTTACTGTTTCTTTTAATTTACATCGAGTCTTACCTCTCTACATTAAATTCAGGTGGATACCCAAACACTCAATACTCTAGCACATGGTACACATACTTCTTAGTTATTTTCATTTAAAGATTGTCCATGTCGACTGACATTATCACCTGGGGAATGTGCCTTGCCTCTCAGTAATTCTAGCTGGGTAGAACTTTAAAAAGGCTTCCAGGGATGCTGTGTTTTCACTTGCCCCCTGATGGATGATGCTGCATATCCTAAATAATGTCTAAAGTTTTGCCATTTATGACAAAGAAAACTTTACAAAGTTCCCAAGAAACCTGTTGTTGTGGTGCATGCCTGTAGCTCCAGCATTGAGAAGGCAGAGGAAGGAGGATCTCAGTGAGCTCAGCATCAGCATGGCCTACATAGCAAGTTCAAGGACTAGACTGAGGGACCATGTCTCAAAGAGAAAGTCAAAACAAAACAAATAAAAAAAAGTTTCTAAGGACATTGGGTGTTCACCCATTCTTTCTTTGAAAGTTTATATCCTAAACAATGTCATATTTCCCGTGTAGATGTTTATCAGATGGAGCAGCATAAATATAAATAATGAGCATATTTGTGATACTGTTTTGATAACCTTTTAGTAAACTCACACCTCACGAATATTAGATGGTGATTGTTGGGATCATGGTTTCAAACTACAATTTCGTGAGTTTCATTTAGACATCAGCTCCTCCATTCATTAAAAAAAAATAGCTCAAACTGTCTCCTCTGTCTGTTTCCCAATTTCTATTTTCCTTCCTTCCTTCCTTCCTCCCATCATTTCTTATTTGCTCAGGACATGTACTTTTTTTATAGTAGTCAAACAGAAATGATAGCTGTCCTTCTCTGGGTTTTTATTGGTGAAGCACAACTTGAAACAAAGTAGATATAGCAAAACCTACTGTTCCCATTAACTAATTAAGCAAAAACGGACTTCTGTTGCATATTTTAAGGGAAGAGAATGGTTGGTAATATTTAAGGGGTTAGACCAAATTTTCCTTGTGTGAGTTTTATAAAGAAAATCCCACTCTGACAATTATTGTACAGTTTGAGGTTTTTCTTCATACATATAGCTTTTGAAATGAATTCTTGTCTTCCTAAGCACTGGTACATGGAATTATCCTTCCCAAAATTGTCTAAAACTGTTATAGTTCAGAAAACACTTGACAGTAACTCCAGAAAAGGCTATCAGAAGGGAAACAACAAATGTGGAGTGCATTTTGTATCTTTCAGTCATATTTGCTAGAGAAAGACCATTTTTTCAAGGCAGAATTTTAGAATCAATAGTCGTTGTGGAATCTGTCACGAGGGAACTCTGATTTTTAGATGTGACAAGTGGCATTATGCTGGTTTGAAAAGTGGCTATGATCCAGACCCTCGGGTGGTGTTTGAGATGTCCTGCAAATCTTAGAACATCATGTTCTCGCTGTCTTTTGACTTGGTCTGTGTTCACTTGATTGCTTTTCCTTTGTCTGAGACTGACTTTTCTTACTCTGTGGGTTCCTTGTGACTTAATTTGCAAGAGTTTTTGGCTTTTTGTTTTGTTTCAATTTCTGGGCTAATTGAGTTTCAGCATGATGCTTTTCCCTGCGCATTGTAGGTCAGTAATGCTAGAGTAGAGACGTTATCACTCCTTCCATCACATCTTTGTTTCCTCCATTGTTGGCTCCATTTCTCCAACTTCTCCAAAGTCCAGAGAAATCTGGAATGTGCTTTCTTTTTTTTTTTTAATTCATGTAACAGCCCACCCACCCCCTCCAGTTTATTTGTCTATTTATTATTCCAAAAAAACCTACTAGATCCTCAGTTGTTCACTCCTGAATGCCTTATCCTATACTCCATTGCCCGCTTCTCCTGATTTCCTGGTCAGTTACTCAGTATTTTTGTCTAAGGTCTTTGTAACACTTCTGACACTGAGTTTGGGCTTTTAGATCTTCCTCTTCCCACTGCTCAGCCACCCACCGATGATACTTGTCCACATAGTTATGCTGAATGTTTGATGTCAAATGAATCTCAGCCTCTTCTTCCTGCAGGCTATCGGCCATGGTGTGGTGGTTCTTCAGCACAGCAAACTCTCCACATACTTCTTCCCCACTGTGCAATCACCAATGCTCATATCTGTCTTTGTTGCTATGTGGTCTCTTGTTCATGGTGACCTTGCACCAGCACCAGCAGCAGTCACCCATTTGCCCCGTGGCTGAGATGACATGGAATCTCTCAAGGCCAGAACTGGTATGTAGAATTCTGCTTTGTGTGTATCTATTAATTGATGATGGACTGTCATTGGGCATGTCTGGATAGTCTGAAGGTCAATACTCCCTTGATTATTACTGGATGGTGTGAAAAGTAAACTCATTTGTATGGTTATTCTTTTTTGTGTGCTTTCTTATTTATTTATTTAATTAACTAATTAAAAAATCTTATTTTACATATCAATCCCAGTTCTCTCTTCCTCCCATCCTTCCATTCCCCCTCCCAACTCCTCCTTACCCCCACATCCACTCTCCAGGGAGGGAGAAGCTTTCTAGGGGGATCATTGAAGTCTGCCACATCATTTGGGATATGGTTATCCTTAAAAGTAGGATTATTGAGGTCTAATGGGATTTTCACCTTCCATGTTACCCTGCCCATTGGCATGATTGTTCAGATTTTTATAGGCTGCCACATTGAAACTTCATGGCTGTAGCTTCCCCAACATTTTTAGGAAATGCATTCTTACAGCAGAAATGTATTCCTCCGGCAATCTTTCAGCCTCCTCTACTGTAATTTTCCACACATCTTGAGTGTAGAAATTGCATTGTGGGTGAACAACTGTGGTTTTCTACAACACAGTAAGGTGTTTTCTGCATTTTGATCAGGTGTGATTTCTCCTTCCTATGCCTTTTGATTTGCCTTGCTTTCTAATAGCCTACTTTTTTGCATTGAAAAGATTTTTCTTCAGGGGTTAGAGCTAAAAACAATGGCAGAATTGTGGTGAGTAGGAAAAAGTAGGCCCAGTTGTTTATCCAGCATAAAGTGGTGAACACTGTAATCAAGTATCTACAAGTAGCATACAGACTGAAGAGATTTTTAAATATAAATACATAGAAGCCAAGAATTTGAGAATAAACATTTGCATGGATTCTTGGAAATGGTTGGGGGAGGGAGAAAGACAGGCTATGCATTTATAATTTTATTTCAAAAATTAAAGAGATGAAGTACAGATTATTAAAAGGTACCTTCTATAACACAAATTGCAATTATACGTTTTTCTCAGAATAGTTAATTATTGAATAGAATTTTGTAGAGTTACGTTTCATCCACTTAAGTAGTTGCAGCCCTTCTAAAAATTCACAGACAGTTGCAGAGCATGGGATTCTTGGTTATTTTATGAGCATGGTCAAACTTCATGTTTTCAACAGTTTTTTCCTTCACTTTATATTGATTTTTCTTTTGTTTTATTTGTTTAGTGTTCTTTTATAGTTTATTGGCTTACAAAGCAGCAAGTTCCCTAAAGTCATTTTCATACTTACTGTTTTGATTTGCCCAACTCCTCCCCTGCTCCCACATTTCTTCCCTTGTCCAAGTTTATACTATCCCATGTGCATTATTCCTTCCTTCACTTTCAAAACTCATATATTGCTTTACCATCCCCACCCTACTGTGAGACGTTCTTATGGGTCCCTTTCAAGTCTCCTGGTCTCTACCCACACTTACTCCCACATAAACACACATTTCTAAAATTTAACAGCTATGAAATCACACTTGAGACATTGCTCTCTCTTGCTTTCTCTCCCCCCCCCTCTCTCTCTCTCTGTGTGTGTGTGTATGTGTGTGTGTGTGTGTGTGTGTGTGTGTGTGTGTTGCATCTATTAACAGGGTAGTTTCTACATTCAGCTGTAGCAAATCCCTAGTATGTTCTACAGTGCCAGTGCATAGGAACATAGAGATTGCATTTGATAGTTCCTAAGGTCTCAGCTTATCTCCCACACTATTTAAATGATTTCAGATCCCAGGATTCACTCCCAGTTCTGCCCTAGATCTTGATTGTCCAACCGACTGTCCCTACATGTTTGATGAACATGAGGGGCAACACTAACATCCCTAGGGCTGAAAGTGCATGGTGCTGATTCAAAGCTGCTACTGCCTGCTCCTGCAAGTGGATCTCACCCAATCTGAGAATGTTTTGCAGATACTTTCTCTTACAAGAATGGAGTGTTGTGTCCAGAGAGTTTCCTCCAACTTCATTACATTGATGAGCTTTCTAACCTACTGAGTTCTTTCCTATCATTTCCACTCTATACTTCTGACTGGTGCGTGCTTATCCCAGACAGTTTCAATAGATACAGTGAACATTTTTCAAGTAACTATCACTCATCAGATTTTGTTCTTATCTTTGAAACTTCTATGATCATATTTGCCTAATTTTATTTTGTTGTACATGATGTGAGAGTTCATCAGACCAGATGTCTCCTTCTCTCCAACAGTCCTGCACTGGGTGTACACACACACATGTATTTGTGTCTATGAGGTGTGACTTTTCAAAAGAGCCTGATTATAACTTAATATGACATAGGGTATCATTTGAACCATCATTGTAATATATTTTATGCTTTTAACAAATTTTTCTTATCTAAGACTGTTGAGGGATAAAGAACCGAAGATCACTGAGCCTGAACAAAATTTATATTCAGAGTCTGTGTTTAGAAGGCTTGGTGGCTGCCTTTGGAGAAACACTTCTCACAGAGCAGCTTGAAATATATTTTACATGGCGCTTATAAAGGCAAAAATTCAGAAAATCAACATCATGGATGGCAATTGACAGGGGAAAGGAAAGCAAGCAAGCATTTTTTTCATATAGAAAATTAATTACTGTTATCAGGGGCACTTTAACCCATACTGTCTAGAATAGAGTTAGGCACTTTCCCAGGAGAGTTTTCAAGGAGTGGTTTCAAAAGGGAGAATCAGTGTTTGGTTAAATCAAAAATGGCTTCAGCTGAGAAAAGACACGGGAACCTTTGGCCTGTCACAATACTGTCGAAATATTCTGAATGGTAAACATTTCTCATTACTGTCTCTTTATTTTAGGTGAGATGTACAGGTCACCTTGACCAGCCTTAATAGACGGGGAAGTGTTTGGTCTTAGTGTAACTTGATAGGCTGTGTTTTCTAGATATTCATGGGAGACCTGCCCTTTCCTAAAGAGCAATGGAGCAGGGGTAGATGGGGTGAGAACAGAGGGACATGAGTGGAAGGGACTGTCAGGAGAGAGAGGAGAAACTCCAGTCTGGATATAAAATCAACTAGCAAATGTATTTTTTAAAGAATTACTTTATATTAAAAAAGCAACTGAAGTGTTCTAGTGAGTATACAGGTAACACAAATTGGACTTGGTATTTTTTCTCTTTATTTTTTCTTTCTTTAAGGGAGGTCAAAAGAATCAGGGATGGACACAGGAAGACAGGGAAGTGAAAATTAGTGTGCATTATATGAAACCTCTAAATAATCAAGAAAATATGATGTTGGAAAAATGAATCGCTTTATGTAAGCATTGTGGTTGTTTTTGAGGTTGATTTCTTTTACAACATGAGTAGCAAATATCAGTACATTCTGAAAGTCTTACATTATGTTTGTTTATACTGCCTGCCACTCTTCCTTGTTTCTCACAGGTCAACAGTTTGTTATCCCAAGTGCTTCATTTCTAGGAAACTTCACGGCTCCATTTCCATCAGTGTGTGCATTCTGAGGTTTTGAGAAATCACACAGTAACACACATGGAAAGTAACTACTCCTTTCAAAATTGTTGGGATGTGGTCTTTCTATGTGGTCAAGGCTGTTCTTGAAATCCTGAGTATAAATGACCCTCTGTTCAGCCTCTCTGTAGCTCCATGGATTAATGGTGTCTTCCTTCTCCCCAGGATACAGTCATTTGTCATTATTCATTAGACCTGAGTGGTACTGTGGCTGAATTCTAAAAGAATTTGTGCTGAATCACAGAATGGACCTCTGGAGTCTGGCGATTAGAATAACTTTCTTATCACAAATTACCATTGGAATTATGGGAAATTTCTTTCTAATTTTCTACTATCTAATCCTTTACTACAGAGAAAGCACATTAAAACCCACAGATCTGATCCTTTTGAACCTAATGGCAGCCAATGCCTTGATCATTCTCTCAGCAGGGGTACCCCAAACCATGGCAGTATGGGGAATGAAGAAGTTCTTGAATAATTTTGGATGCAAGATCCTACTGTACATTCAAGGATTTAGCCGAAGTCTGTCCATTTGTACAACCTGCCTCTTGAGCGTCTTCCAGGTCATGACCATCAGTCCCAGGAAATCCTGTTGGAAATACCATAAAGTAAAAACTGCTAAGTATATCAGCTGCTCTATTTCCCTGCTCTGGGTCTTGTATATGTTGATAAATTTCATTTTCTTTATGTACCCATTTACCAAAATTAATAGCAAAAATGAGACAAGAAAACGAGACTTTGGATACTGCTCTATTGTAGGGCATGATGAAATCAGCGAATCCCTCTATGCAACATTGGCAATGTGCCCTGAATTCTTCTTTTCTCTGCTCATTGCCTGGTCCAGTGCCTCCATGGTTGTCATTCTGCACAAACACAAGCAGAGGGTTCAATACATCTGTAGTTCTCATAGTTCCAGTAGAGACTTCCCTGAGTCCAGGGCCACTCAAAACATTCTTGTCCTGGTGTCTACCTTTCTGGCTTTTTATACTCTTTCTACCATCTTGCGAAGCTGCATTGCTTTTTTGTATAATCAAAATGTGTGGCTGGTGAACATCACCCACCTCACTTCTCTGTGTTTTCCCTCTTTTGGACCCTTTGTTCTTAAGAGTCACTACTCCATTGTGTCAAGATTGAGTTTGGCCTGGATAAGAAAAAAATTATCTCCTTATTTTATTATAAGTATGTAAAACATAAGCATTTTACAATATCAAATTGCATACTCAATTAGCACCCAAAGAAATCAATACAGAAAGTTTAGGGATGTAGCGCCTTGCTTTTCTATGACTAACCAAAGTGAGTAAGGGAGCGTAGTCAGCTGGTTAAATTAGTAACCTATATAGCTGTTCATACTGTGTTTGGCCCATTGTACTCTCTAACTTTCAGATAGTAGCATTTTTTCCTTTGCCCAGATGATGTGCAAAGAAGCTATTGACGAAGTTGCAAGTAGAGCTGCTTTTCTTGTGGCTTTCATCCTGTCGGGTAATTTTGGCTGCTGCTGCAAAGACACCTTATGGATACTGCACTCTAACTGTAAGGCAAACAGAAACCATGGCTGGCTATAAATTTGTGCTTCAGATGGCCCTTGTCCCATGACAGCTGTTCTAGCCCAAAATTGGTTCAGAAGTCATCTTCAGTGATAATTTGTTGTTCCAGGAAAAAAAATACTGTTTGGCTGTTCTGAACCTTGTAGCAACAGTCCTCAACAATGTCTGGGAAGGCAGGGAGCTCTACTAGCCATGTTAGACTGTAATTGTGATTCATGTCTTTCACCTCATACCCAAATCAATTAAAAATGAATGATGTTTTTGAGATGGTCTTGAATTTTGTTTGCTAGTATTTTTCACATTTTATTAAACATAGATTGTTTTTCTCACACTACATAATCTGAAAAGAGTTTCTATCGTGGTTAAATGAGGATCAGGATAAACAAATAGGCCGAATAGATGTTTATTCAGGGAGAAATAACTTACAACCTAGACAGATGAATACCAGGAAATTCAACCCGATGCTCTCCTGTCCGAGTCACGCCAGCAAGAGAGCTTTTTCCCTGCTCTCTCTCCGACCTCCCTTCACAAGTCACTTCTGCCCATGGCTCCACCCCACAATGGGCGTGGTCAGTGCCACAGAAGGACTATCTCACTACAAGTTTCCACTCCCTTTATCCTTCCAGGGCCTCCACACGTCCCCTGCCATCCAGACCAACTCCCTTTCTGTCTCTCCTTTCAAAGGAACAACTTTCTGAGATACAACTACAAAAACACAATATAAAATATATTAAGATAAAACAAAACCATCATATCAAAACTGGACAACATTAGCCAGCTGAAGTAAAGGGCCTCAAGAGAAGGAACAAGGAGAAACCCACTCCCTCCCACATTCAGGAGTCCCATAAAAGTACCTAACTAAATGTTTTCATATATGTGTTGAACACTTGGAGCAGACCCATGTAGGGCACATGATTGCTGCTCTAGGCTCTATGAGTTCATATGAGCTTTACTCAGTTGACATGGCCTCTTTCTGCTAGCTCCTAGCTCCTTTTCTGTTTGGTTCCCTGAGCTATGAGGGGAGATATTTAATGGAGACGTCTCATTGGAGCTGTGTGTCCCAAGTTTGTTCTCTGTGTCCAACGTCTAGCTGTCAGTTTCTGTATTTGCTCCCATCTTCTGAAGGAGGAAGGAAGGAAGCCTCTCTAAGGTTGACTGCATAATCCACTGATCTATGAGGAGGGCAGAATATCATTAGGAGTCATTTATTCGTATTTTAGATCAATAGTATTTGGTTTTACCCTTGGGTTTCTAGACTTCTTTTTTATTATCCAAGCAGTGCAAGGTATATGACCAAACTCAAGTAGTAACACTTCTGCAAATCAAATGCTGGTTACTTTTCCAAGATCGGTTCCACCATTGCCTTACTATGTTGCAGGCAGATAGATCAAAGGTTTTGTGGTTAGGTTGATATTGACTTTTCTCTTTTGGTATCTTGCAGAATGCTTTTTTCCATCATAGACACTAGAATATGGGGGTGAAGGTTTTACATATGCTCCACCTGTACCTCACTGAACATGGGTGCAGTGAGTTGCATGTGTTGTATTCAACAATGGAGCCTTGCTGAGTTTATGGAGAGAAACCTATTTCCTTAGCAACAGCCTGGGTTGTTTGTGTGTTTTCATGGTACTTTTTTGGTTAACATCTCAATTGGATGGAACCAGTCCCAGTACTGGAAGCTTTTTTTATGGACATGAGATGATTAGTTGGGGTTCCTTCTCCCTCATTAGTTGAAGAGTTCCTTAGGATCACATTCACATATTATGGGAAGTTGCCACGAACTAGTTTCTATACTGCGTGTAAAATGCTCTTAAATTCACCCACTACTGGTCCTATGCCAGAGCTCCAAGCCCCTGCCAGAGATCCACCTATCCCCTGGGGACCATCCTGAGTCCCTGCCTGCCGGATCTTTGGCCCCCATCACCAATACCCTACCTGAAGAGAGATCTCCTAGAGAGCTTGGACCACCCAGAGCTACAGACACTGAACTTCTGACCCACCTAAACCCACTGGGGGAGTAGCAGAGAGAGAGAGAGAGAGAGAGAGACTCTACCTGCACCCACTGGAAGAAGCAATAAGAAGCTGGCAATACAAGAAAACACCTAACAATAGAAAGACAAGAATGACACCACCAGAATCTAGGACTCTACACCAACTAGACCTGAACACCCCAAAGAAGATGAAGCAGAAGAGAACAACTTAAAAAATAACTTCATAAAAATGATAGAAGCACTCAGAGACAATATGAGAAAATCCCTTTAAAATGGATTAATAATAAGAAAAACAAAATCATGTCATAGTTCCTATGTATATGTTCATGAGAAGAAGCAGCAAAATCAGCAGAAAAGAACATATTTGTGACACTGTTCTGATGAACTTTCAGTGAATTTATAGCTACATCACCAACAGTGTTTACAAATACTGAATGATGTTGGCTTGTATATTAGTCTTTAACTGTGAGTCCATGAGTTTTACCACAGACACTAAGAGCCATCCCTCAACTACCTTAAACCAAGCTCCATTTTTTTTTGTTTCTTATTTTACAATTTCAAATAAGAAAAAACTCATAACCATACATCTCATGGAAATTCACAAGGGAAACATCACTTGGAACCCAATAGATGAAACAATACAGTAGATTTCAAGGGCCTACTGGTATGCTGGCATGCAAAACTCTATATTGTGTCTATATAAATTAATAGATCAAGGAATGTTATTAGGAATGTGTGTGTGGTCTTCAGGTTGAAGCTCCCAACACTGTTACTGGGTTGTAAACTCAACTTTTTTTGATGATAAAAAGAAATTTATTTGGTTTATTATCCTAGAAGCTGAGATTATTGGCATTTTTGTTTTGTATTTGTTCCATATGAACAGATATGACCAGGTTTCCAGAATGTAGTGACATTCAAGGAAATTGTCAGGCTATGAGGTTTTTGTTTTATACAGAATTATACACAAATTTGATATTTTAACTATTTTTCTTTACTTTTTGTCATTATAATTATGTCTTTTGGTTAAATGTGACATATTCCTCTTAAGCTTTTTTTCAATTTAGTATTTTGATTGCAACTTTCCCATTTTTCTGCACAAAATCCAGGTTATATGTTCCCTGCCCATTTCTTCTATACTATAATCATGTATTGTGTGTTAATGGCCTTTCTCACGGAGGCTCTTTTTAATACTCTTATGTGCTCCAGTCTAGATTTTTGTGATTGACATACACTAACTACCACATAATAACACATTATAAAAATTATAAGTTAGAAACAACACTGAGATACAATGTACACTATTTATACTTCTTGGCCAATATTATCTCACTTCATATAATATTTCCTATTTTCTGCGGTAGCCATTCTCTGAGGTGTGATCCAGTGCCACTGCATGGATAAGGGGAAACTAATACCATGTATTAGTTCTAAGGTCTCAATTAATCTATCCACTTTGTTTTAACTTCTTCAGATTTAAAGATACTCTGGCAATTCTGCCCTAGTCCTTGATAGTCCAATTGATTGTACCTGTATGGGTGATTTATAGGGGGAACAATGATGCCCTTCCTGAAGCTTATAGGTTCAGAGAGGTATTGATCAACAGCTGCTTCTGCCAAATTCTTCAAGGGGTTCTTATACTATTTAAGAGGGGTGCAGACATACTCTTCTGCACAAATACAGCACTGTGTCATAAGAGTCTCCTCCCACTGCAATGGTGGGCTATCTAAACCATTCACTGACTACTTTCCTACTATTTCCACTCTAGACTTCTGGGGGTGCCTGAATGTTGCAGACATGGTTTCTATAGAAACAAGGAACATTTCTCCATTAGCTATCACTCTTCAATAGTGACCTTCTCATTGCCATTGCAGCTGATTTATTTTGTCAATTATTGTTCTGTTGATAATTCTATGGGATTTCATCCCACTGGATTTTGTTAATGGTCTAACAGTCCTAAAATGGGTGTGCACATATATGTGTGGGCATTATGTGGTATGACTTTTCATAAGAGCAAGCTCTTACATTAGTAAGATATATTTGTCACTTGAACTATCATTTGCATACATATAAGGCTGCATAGGTCTTTTGTATAATCACAATTAGTGACTAGTGAACACCACCAGCTTCACATCTCTGTGTTTTCCCTATTTTGGACCCTTTGTTCTTATGAATCATTACTGCAGAGTACCTAGACTCAGTTTTGGCAGGATACGGAATATAAATCACTTATTCTTATTTTAAGTATGAAAATGATATGTTTTTAAGGAGGTAGTTCCTTACCATTTAACTATTAACCAAAAGGATGTGTCTGGGCATTTTGTCAGCTGTTTTAATTAAATGCCTACCGGAGCTTATCTCATTGTATGTGGAATATATTACTCTTCAACTTACAGCTCCTAGGCTTCTCTTTGTCTGGCTGATATACAAAGAATCTAGCAAAAAAAAGATCTCAATAAAGCTGTCCTTCTCTGGATTTCATTCTACCAGGGCATCCTGAGTGTTTAGTTATTTTACAGAGAGCTTGTGGGTCCTAAAGTCTAACGGCAAGGAAAACTGAAACCATAGCTGGCAATTAAGCCTGCACAACACCAGAAAAGTTCTTCAGTCATAAATTCCTAAATGTCCTGATTTGAGCTACACTAGAGATAATGAGTGAAAGACCTATATAGCAATAACTTTGTGTCTTTAAAGAAAGAAATGGAAGACACCAGAAAATGGAAATATCTCCCATGCTTTTTGATAGGTAGGATAAATATAGTAAAAATGGCAATCTTGCCAAAAGCAATCTACATATTCAATGCAATCCCCATTAAAATCCCAGCATAATTCTTCACTGACTTTGAAAGGATAATAATCAACTTTATATGGAAAACAAAAGTCCCAGGATAGCCAAAACAACCCTGTACAATAAAGGAACTTCAGGAGGCATTGCCATCCCCGACTCTAAGCTATACTACAGAGCTATAGTTCTAAAAACAGCCTGGTATTGGCACAAAAATAGACAGGTAGACCAATGAAATCCAATAGGAAATCCTGACATTAACCCACACACCTACTAACACCTGATTTTTGACAAAACAGCTAAAAGTAAACAATGGGAGGAGGAAAGCATCTTCAACTAATGGTGCTGGCACAACTGGATGATGGTGTGTAGAAGACTGCAGATAGATCCATTTTTATTGCCATGCACAAACCTTATGTCTAAATGGATCAAAGACTTAAACATAAATCCAACCACACTAAACCTCTTGGAAGAGAAAGTGGGAGGTATCCTTGAATAAATTGGTACAGGAGACTGCTTCCTGAACATAACTCTAATTGCACAGACACTCAGATTGACAATTAATAAATGGGACACCCTAAAACTGAGAAGCTTCTGTAAGGCAAAGGACACAGCTGACAAGACCAAATGGCAGACTAGGAAAAGTTCTTCACCAACCCTCCATCTGACAGAGGGCTGATCTCCAAAGAACTCAAGAAACTAGTCACCAAAACACCAAACAACCCTATTAAAAAGTGAAGTACAGAACTGTAGAAAGAATTCTCAATAGAGGAAATCAAAAAGGCTAAGAGACACTTATGATAGTATCCTTAGCTACCAGGAAAATGCAAACCAAAATAATTCTGATACCATCTTATTCCTGCCAGGATGGCTAAAATTAGAAACACCAATGACAACTTATGATGGAGAGGATGTGGAGAAAGGGGAACATTCTTCCAGTGCTGGTGGGAGTGCAAAATTGTACAGCCATTTTGGAGATCAGTATGGTCATTCCTGAGGAAAATGGGAATCAGTCTATCACAAGACCCAGCAATCCCCCTCTTAGGCATATACCCAAATGATCCACAACCATACAACAAAGACTATGTTCATAGCAGCATTATTCATAGTAGCAAGATCCTGGAAGCAACCTAGATGCCCCTCCACTGAAGGATGGATAAGAAGATGTGGCATATTTACACAATGAAATACTAGTCTGTTAAAAAAAAAATGGAATCTTGAAATTTGCAGGCAAATGGAAGGAACTTGAAGACACCATACTGAATGAGGTAACCCCGTCACAAAAAGAGGACTATGGTATGTACTCACTCATATATGGATTTTAGACATAGAGCAAAGGATCACCAGCCTATAATTTACACTGCCACAAAACTAATATACAAGGAGGAACCTAAGAGATTCATATAAGGTCCCTCACAGAAGTGGAAGGAACAAGATTTCCTGAGCATATTCTGGAGGGGGGCAGTGAGTGGAGAGGGAGCTAGGAGAAAGAGAAGGGAGGAGAGGAAAGTATATGGAAATAGGAAGATTGGGTCAGGGGAAGAATAGACAAGAGAAAAAAGAGAAAGGGACAGACACCATAAAAGAGGGAGCCAATATAGGTTTGAAGAGAAAACTGACATTAGAGAAATGTTCAGAGACCTACAAGGATGAGCCCAACTAACAATCTGAGCAATAGTGGAGAGGCTACCTTAAATGCTCTTTCATGATAATGAGATTGATGACTAACACCATCATAGAGCTTCATCTAGTCGCTGATGGAAATAGAAGCATACACCCACAGGTAAACACTGAGCCAAACTGGCATCAAGATGCAGAGACGAAGGACAAGACCAGGCTACAGGAACCCACAGAGAAAGCTGACCTGAACAAGAAAAAGAGCTCATGGACCCCCCCCAGACTGATAGCTGGGAATCCAGCATTGTACCAACTCAGACTCCCTGAACATGTGTTCAGTTGGAAGGCCTGGGTAGTCTAAGGGACCTCTGACAGTGGAACCAGGATGTATCCCTGGTTCACGAAAGGACTTTGGGAGCACATTTCCCATGGAGGGATACTCCCTTAACCTAGAGGCAGAAGGGATGGCCTAGTCCCTACTCCAAATGACTTGACAGATTCTGTTGATCCCTCCTGGAAAGCATCACCCTCCCTGTGGAGTGTGTGGGGGGAATGGGATGGGAGGGTGGTCAGGGGGCATGGGAGAGTAGAAGGGAGAGAAGAAGGGAGGGAGGCAGAGGGAACAGGAACTGATATGTAAAATAAGAAAAACAAATAAAGATAATAAAGAATGGGCATGTGTAATATTCATAGATCCTAATATTTGTTTGTAGGTTGGTAGTATGTAGCTTTTATTATTGCATTTCTTGTCACTTCATGGAATTTATGATGAAGGAATGCTTGATATTGTTAAAAGCATTTCTGACATCAGGGCTGGAAAATGAGGTGTTTCCATCAAATCAATACCCTTAGTGCTCAGACAAGCCCAGGGGGAGAGGAGGCAGAAAGTATGTGTCAGAGGGCATAGATACCACCAAGAGAACTACGACCTCTAAACCAATTGAGCAAAGATTCTAGCAACCCACAGAGACTGAAGCAACAAGCAAGGGGACTGAGAGGTTCTTCATCTAGTCTCAAATATATATGTGTGTGTGTGTGTGTGTGTGTGTGTGTGTGTGTGTGTGTGTGTGTGTGTGTGATAGCATTCAGTATTTTTATGAGGCTCTTGATTATATAAATCAGTGTGTCTATGATGCATATGCCTTCCCTTGGGATCTTTTCTTTGGTTGGTTTGTTTTGTCTGACCTTTAAGGCATTTTTATCTCTACATTTTATCTTGTTGGTTAAGGTTGTTATGTCTTAGAAGCCTGCTCTTTCCTAATGACAGAAAATAAGTCAAACAGCATGGGCAGGGAGGTGGAGAGGAACTGGGAGGAGTAGAATGAGGAGAAGCTGTAATCAGGGTGTACTGTATAAGAAAAGAATCATTTCTCAGTGAAATGGGGGGAGGAAAGTATATTTACTGGCATCTAGCAATATAATCAGAAGATATCTTTCTGATGTACTACACTTGATGCTGGCTATAACTGAGCTATCCCTAATTCTCTGAATAAAATGTGATGACATTTTATGCCCTTATCCACCACAGGATGAAAAAATGGCAGAGTTGAAAATAGAAGAAATAATTATCTTGATATCTTCTTCCATAACTCGTGAATTCTTTTGCCTGCCATTGCCTAACATTAACTTTCTTCGTCTCCTTTCTCACCCTTAAACTAAAGTTATACTCACATACTTACATATGCAGATTCACACCTTGTAGGATGGGATCTGCACATGGAATAGAACATGGGATTTTTTTCTGAGTTTGTGAGAGCTGGCCTAATATTATTCATTATAAGTCCACCAAATTTCCTATTCATTTTGTGATTTCATCTATCACTATAGTTTGATAATATTCCATTTTCTATATAAACACAAATTTGATTATGGATTTACCTATATATGGATATAAATATGGGTTCCATTTAATTGCTATAGTAACTAGAGAAGCCATAAACATGGATGAGCACAAATCTCTATAGAAATAAAAGGAGTTTTCTGGGCATATTCCCATGAATGTAAAAGTTGGGTCACATAGTAGTTGTTTTTTTTTTTTTTTTTTTTTTTGAGAAACTTCAAAACTGATTTCCATAATGTTTGTATCAAATATCTTCCAAACTTTTTTGGTCAAGTTCACATTACACTGTTGCCAAACCAGATAACAACACAGCAATACTAATCTCCCTGATGAATTACATACTAATCTCCCTGATGAATAGAAATGCAAAATTTCTCAAAAATATTGTTAAACAAAAACAAGATAACTTTGAAACCATCGTTTATTTCCACTCAACTTTTGTGTGAGGTAAGAGATATTGATAATAGTTTTTCACTAAATGGCCTGGGAAGATGCTCTGAGAAGTTGCTGAAGACTGCTGCTCCAAGCTTCAGAGAAAACAAATCTGAGTGTTTCTACAGCAACTGAAAGTAGCATACATATGTGGGAAGTTATAACTGAAGAAGTTTCCTGGTATGGCTAAAGATCAGAACAGTTTAAATAGACAAGGTCCTCCTGAAGCACAATTTCATGGCCAGCCACTGTATCAGTTTTTCTGCACTTAGAATTTATGACCCATAAGCTTTCTGTGAAATGACCAAGCATTCAGGATACCCTGGCAGAATAAAAGCCAGAAAGATGACTTGATTAAAGTTTTTACTAGCTCTTTTGTACATCAGCAGGACAAAGGGAAACCTTGAAGCTGTAATTTGAAGAGTGAAATCATCCCAATACAGTGGGATAAGCTAATGTGGGCAGCAAATTCAACCAGATGACAAAACGCTGAGACATACAATTTTCCTTAATGACTAAAAGGCAAGACATCACCTCCTTAACTTCCTGTATTAACTTTGCGAGGGATATATAGTAAACAACTAGATATCACAAAAGTTATATCATTTATTTACTTAAGAATAAGTGAGCGTATATTCCTCATCCAGACAAAACTGAGTCTTGGAATTATGGAGTAATGATTCATAAGAATAAAGGGTCCAAAACAAGGAAAACACAGAGAAGTGATGTGAGTGATATTCACCACCAACCAACTGAGATTATACAAAAGAGCCACACAGCCTTGTAAGATAGCTGAGAGAGTATAAAAAGTCAGAAAGGTACACACCAGGACCAGGATGTTGTGGGTGGCTCTGGATTCAGGGGAGTTCTCGCTGGAATTGCAAGTGCTACGGATGTGTTGAACCCTCTTCTTGTGTCTGTATAGAATGACAATCATGGAGCCACTAGACCAGGCCATGACCAACGAAAAGAAGATTTCAGGGCACACCACCAGTGCTACATAGAGTGAGTCATTGGTTTCATCCCGCCTTGCAATGGAGCAGTGTCCAAAATCTTGTTTTGTTGTCATATTTTTACTATACATTTTGATAATTGGGTACACAAAGAAAATTAAATTTATCAAGATGTACAAGACCCAGAGGAGGGCAATGGAGCAGCCAATGTACTTAGCAGCTTTGACTTTTTGATCCTTACAAAATTCCTTGTGGCTGATGGTGATGGCCTGGAAGACACTCAATAGGCAAATGGTGCCAATGGACACACTGCGGCCAACTCTTACAATGTACAAAAGTAATCTGCATCCAAAGTCATTTAAAAGCTGCTTGAAGCCAAAAGCTGCCATTGTGTGAGGCACTCCTTTTGAGAGAATGATCAGGGTGTTGGCTGCCATTATGTGGAAGTGAATCAAATCTATAGTCTTTAATTTGCATTCTCCATAGCAGAACAGATAGTAGTAAAACAGAGAGAAATTTCCTAGAATTCCAGTTGTAGTTTGTGACAAGAAAATTATTTTGATGGTCAAATTCCAGAAATACATTCTGTTATTGACCATGATTTTCTTCAGATAATGGAGAAAGACATTTCTCTGGCCAAAACAAATCAAAGGTATCAATAATCTAAAACCTTCAGAGAGGTTGAATCACAATGTCTCTAGAGCTCAGAAGTACGATCTCAGACTAGACTACATAACAAGAGTTTCCCAAAGTTAAAAAACATAATCAATTACTACTTACAATGCATTTGACTGGATGATGGGTAAAGGCCTCAGCATGCATGTGTGAATAGGTGATATGCCTTCATGAACTTAGAATGTGTACCATTGTAGACAATTTTATTTGTTCTGTTAGAAGCAACTGGGATAAGAGGCAACACCAGAATGCATAGTCCAAGACTGTGAAAATATACATTTATTTTCTAGTCATGGTATATAAAAGAAGACAATTTCAATAACTTGTACAAAACTCAGAAATACCAATAATTAATGTATATCATATCTAAAATTAAAATGATTAAGTAAAACGGTATGATAACATTCAAGGTATATCTACAATTATATATAAGCAAATTTAATTAAGAGTGTAAAATGTATTGAAATGATGGTTTAAGTAACAACTTGTATATTCTGTTAAGATCTAGCTCTTATGCAAAGTCCCATCATATAGACACAGACATACACATGTGCACACTCAGGATAAGACAGAGCACGGGGGTCATTCATTGGGGTGATACCCCACAGAATCCCAGCAGGAGAATAATAGGGGAACAAAGCCAACAGAAATGGTAAGGAAAATGTCAATATCTGAAGAATGGTGGCCAATGCAGAAATGTTCAATATCTCTGTAGGAACTATGACTGAAACAATCAGGCACCACCTGGAATTCTAGAGTGTAAATGATAGAAGAGGCATTGAAGGGGACTCCAAGGAAAAAATACTCTATTTCTTCAGGAGAATGCTTCTGAAGATCCCATTGAAGAAGTAGGCAGAAGCACTTGTGAATTAGTACCAGGCTGAACCAAGAAGCCTCAGGAAGGGTGCCATCGCTTCACTCACTACTCAGCCACGTAGAGACAGTCAGTTTGCATAACTTTCTTTGAATATGAAGAATTTAAAACAAACTAGTGACATTAGGAACTACCAGATAATAGTAATTTCCCCTTATACATGTACTGGAATACAGAGAATAGCTACAGCAGAAAATTGAAATCATTCCATTCTGTGAAGTCATAAACCCTGAGAAGGATCAATTACTCACCTTCCGTGTCAGTGTTGTTTCTTGTCTTATACTTTTTTAAAATGTGAGGTTATGTGGGAGTTAGTATATGTCAAGCCCACAAAACTCGGAATGAAATCCATAAGAGGATCAAAAGCAGGCTCTATGGAAATTTCCTTAGCAAATGTTCATTGCAATGAGTCTAGTTAAAGCCTCTGGTTTTTTGTTTTGCTTTTTAGATACAGGTTTTCTCTGTACTGTTTGTGAGCCTGTCCTGGAACTAACTCTGCAGACCAGGCTGGACTTGAACTCACAGAGATCCACCTGAATTTGCCTTTTGATTGCTGGAATTAAAGGTGATTGCCACCAACACCTGCTAAGGCCTATGGTTTTTGGTAAACCATTATCACTGGATCCTCACTGGAACTCTGCTAGGATATTCTGTGGCAGGCCCACAAGGCTTAGAGGTCAGGTTCCACAGGACTGGTCTCTTCACAAGCCCAAACATATTGTCCTAGGTGTGGTAGATGTTAGGGTGCTCCAACCCAAGGAGTGGCTCTGAGCCTGAGTAGTACCTGGTTATTCTGGGATTCTGGATCCATCCACCTCAGGTGCGGTGAAGTCAACACCTGTAGGGCCCTGCCTTCAAGACTGGTTTACCCTCAAATATGTTGAGGGGTTAGCCTTTCTTTCAGATGGACAGGCATCAGTTGTGACACAGTTTAAGGTAGACATTGTTCAACAGGGGACAAATGAAAACCCAACATCCCTGGAATCTTTTAAAAGTTTTACCTACCTAGGATTGTTAACTTGCTGAGAGGCCAGGAGCATTTTTAGGAAATTCATGGCAGTGCACCTACCCAGAGACATCTGTGAGGAAGGAAAACATTGCTATTATTGATAAATGCTTCATTTGAAGAGCTGTTATATGACCTCTGAGACTCCTTGAATGACAAAGCAAGGAGGTATCTATTCCTCTTGCTTGATGATGAGTATGTGGGTATCCACCTGCATCTGTTGTCGTGAAGTAAGAAGCAATGATAATGACAAGAAACAGGGACAAGAACCAGCTACAGAGTGAGGCCTCTTCTATGCCTAGGTGTGCGAGGTCACTGAGCAAAACCTGTTAATGGACATTTGCCTTTACCTTTATAGGATTCTGCACAGGAAGGTAATCACAGTTACACCCATTGATGTCCTGTATCCTCGCATGAAAATATTCACTCCTCAAAATTCTGTTAGAGTTAAATGAATAATGGAAAATATCATTTCTGTGAGTTAAATATAGACGTACATGTGGAAATTAGCAATGAGACACTGCTATTTCTCAGCTTGTCACCTTCTTCAATAGGTATTCTAGACAGTACCATTATTTCCACTCCCAGGGGCCAAACTAAGAATCTTGAGTGCATGGGACTCTTTAAATACAAAAATTACTTAGAGTCACAATGAATAATGCAAGGACTTGAACATGGAAAATGTTACAGACACAGTCACCTCAGTCTGTGCTTACAAAACCATGATGGATGCCCCTCCAACACACTACATCCTTCTTTGCAATTTGTGTTCCTCACTTGATTTTTGTCCACATTTTTGGTATCCTGTTGTAAGTTCTGTGCTGGAAAGTTTTCATCTGGGGGAATAGAGAGGTGGCTGAGTGCTAAGGAAAAATTGTGCTGCTGCTTCTGCTGCTGCAGTGGATCCCAGATTGGTTCCCAGTACCCACAGGGTGCCTTACCTGTACCTGTAATTCCAATACCAGGGGTTTCTGTCATGCTCCACTGGCCTTCAGAGGCGTTGCCTTTTCCCAGTGCTCATATTTACATGAAGTTAAAACATACACTAACACAAAGTAAAGAAAAATATGTAACAAGTTAAGTTCTCACTTTTACATAAAGGGTTATCTCATAACTCAATGTCAAATTACAGTACTTCTGAGGCCATTTATCTCCGTTTGATCTGAGCTGACAGAAAATGGTACCATTTCCCAGTTTGGTTTCAGAAGCACAGGATAGACCTGATAATTATAATGCCACCAAAATACGAATTGTTGTCATTTTGGGGGTGAAGGGAACAGGAAGTATGCAGAGGAATTACTAGCACTAGTATTCTCTGCAAGTTACAAAATGAAACACTAATGATATGTGATTGATAACTAATAGTATAGCATTAAGTGATTAAGTAATTAGCATGTACATTAAGCTCTTAAAATGTTTCTCTTAAAATCCAGCATTTATTTGCTTCTCTCTCATATTACTTCACAAAACTTGGGGTCACTATGTAGCTCTGACTGTCTCAAGACTCACTATGTAGATGTGTTAGCCTCCTATTTACAGGTGTCTGCCTTCTTTGCCAGACAAGTGCTGCGATTAAAGATTTTTTATTACACATCTGACTTACATGCTAATTCCTATATTAATGAGTGTATTATAATGAAATGTATAATGCATTTACACAGAGAAGAGGCATCTAAGATTATAAAGGGCAATGAGAAGAATATAAAAAATAACTTTTAACATTGTCCAGTGTGAGTATTAAATATTGCCCAGTGTTAGTATTGTCCATGCTAAGTGTTAATCCATATTTAGGCAAGGAGTATAACCCAGGCAGACCATGCACAAGGCTCTGTCTCCCAATATCAATAATGGTAAACAGTGAGTGAAGGCAGCTATCAGGTTCTGATTAATATTACAGTATGATTAAACCAGGGGAAATAACTCCCCACATTTCATCTTGTCTGTCATTGCTGGATACTCATACCCTTCCCATGTTCAAGAGGGGGAGGCTTCAAATCAGTCATTGTACCAAATGTCATTCACTAGACATTCAGTTACTACCTCAGTAAACAAAACATAAGTGTATTATCACATATGAATACTATATACTTTATAACCATAGTCACATCCTGCTCTTCTCAGGGCTAGGTACACCTTATATTTTCATCCTACCGATTACTATGACATGAAACTATAGTGAAATAAACTCAGATAATAATACTGAAGATATAGTCTACACATAGTAAGCTCAGGTGAATTATTATATTAACTTATTACTACTACCCTCAACACATTCAGAATTGGGATGAATTATCCAGCTGTTACCTGCATTCACAAGCAGTTGGGAACATATACTACAATATGAAACAACAATGGATACAAGATTAGGAAAAAGTTGAACTTTCTAGGTCATCTTTTAGGTGTGTAATTTATCCTCCTGCATTTTGTCTAATCCATGGATGTGTTTCTACCCTGATCCCATTACCAGAAATGATGACTTACTCAGGCCTCTCTTCTATGCTAACTCTACTACTCAGACTGAAATACACAGTACTCACTTGGCTTCTTATCTCTGCGCAGGTTGTTGCATTGAATGTGCAGTTCTAAACTCATTAATAAGCATCACTGTGGGAGAGTTAGAACAAGGGTGATGTAGAGGTCTGTGACTCTGTGACCTCACCTCCCTCCAGATCTGCAATTTTCATTTCACCTTCAGTGAGAATGACAGCGATAGCTGTGGGAGACTAGATAATAAATGAAACCTTTCTAGTTGTTAATTAGCAAAGATATTTTGGAGCTCATTTTGCATTTATCCAAAGGAAAAAGGTGGTATGAAGAGTCATTGAGTTTTCATAATCCCTGAATGATGACTGGGTCTCCCATGGAAAGTGGCACAATCTTTGAAGTCAAATTAATGTGAAAGTGAGATAAATCTATCTGCCCCTTTGGATTCCACACTTCACTGACTTCTTCCAACACAATCCACCATAGTTAATTGTTAGTTTTTCTTAAACATTTATTCCTTATAATATTTGAGTGTTTTATACATGCATATGTGTTTTAATCAAGTCTAGAACTGATTATCTTCTTCCAGTTCCTTGCTTATTGATTCACTCCATATGATATGCTCACAAAATAACTTAAATTTTAATTTTTATTTCTAATTTTTGGTTTCATTTTACATTCCCACCACATTTCTGCCTCCATCTTGCCTCCCAACATCACTTACTCTTCCCGCACCCTCTCACCTGGCCCAGTCCCAATCCACTCCTCCTCCTTGTTAAGGGCTCCCATGTGGAGTCAATGTAGTCTGGCACAATAGGTTGCACCAGGAACAGGCCTGCCTCTTTTTGTTGTCTTATTGCTGTAGTTATCAATTTCAGTACTACATTTATAGATAAGGAGAGAGAAGACAGTCTTGTCCTGTTCCCGATGAATGTCTCTCCATTTACTTTGATATTGGTGGTTGGCTTGCTATATGTTGGCTGTATTATGTTTATGTATGTTCCTTGAATCCCTGATCAGCCCAAGACCTTTATTATGAAAGGGTATTGGATTTTGTTGAAGGCTTTTTCATCACCTAATGAGATAATCATTTTTTTTCAGTTTGTTAATATGGTAGATTACATTGACATTGACCAATTTAAATACATTGAATCAACCCTGCATCTCTGGGATGAAGCCAAATTGGTCATGTGGTGTGTGATATGTTTGGTGTGTGCTTGGGTTTAATTTGCCAGTATTTTTTTAATTTTTTTTTCTTTCATGGGTTTTAGTCAAACTCAAGTAGTACCCACATAGTACATACCCTAAAACAGTTTGGAGAAAAACAAAACAAAACAAAACAAAACAAAAAAAAAAACATTTGGCCCGTGACAGAAAAAAACAGAAAATGGCAAAATGGACTGATCCCTAAGAGTCATTTTTTGCAAGATTGAAAAAATTCAATTAGATAAACATGCCTTGAATGTTTAGGTATGAATACTGGTTGTTCTGAAGTCACAAGGAGGCAGGCTTGAAATATATTTGTCTTCTTTTATTCCTAAAGATGCATTCAGTACACAATATGGGCGGCCTCTGTTGCTTACAAGGGCAGGGCAAGCTCTACAGAAAGGGAGTCACCTCAGGAGATGTGTGCACATGGAGTGGGGGGGGGGGGCGTTGTTTATAATTGGTGAGATGAACTGAGAAAGGCCTCAGAGGGGAAGTTCCTACAGAGGTCAGAATTAAAGGCAATACGCAGTGTTCTAAACTAGGTAGTAACTTGTAACAGCTGGAGCACAAGGTGTTGGCATGGAAGAGGAAAAGGAAGCTGGAGGAGAGGCAGTGAGAGACAACAGCTGGGTTCAGAAGAAAGTTAGTTGCAGCTGCCCTGTGTCAAATGCAGAGTCTGGAGCTCAGGGTTTCCTTTGAGTATATGTTGGACGTCACTCTTTTCAATTTCGCAACTTAAAGCTTCTAACCCACATTTAGCATCTGTATAGCTCAGACAATTCAGGCATTTGCTATTTTTAAATGAGTTCCTGACATTCCTGTTTCCCATTTACTTACTGTATTGCTAAGCCTCTCTTTCAGACCACCCTCTTCCCTGAGAGTTTCCTCTGTCCAATCATTCTACCATTTCATGGAGATAGGAGACACCTGACCCAAACTATCTCAGCATCTGCCAAACACTGTACTCTAGTCCACAGCCAAACTCGCCAGGGTCCCTCCTAGGAGTTTCTGGTTGTTTGGATTTATTCGTCTCACCTATCCTCATAGTTTCTCTTCTATGTGTTTTTGTTTGTATCCTTAGTGTATAAGTTTCTTTGTTCTTCACATTTCTGGCTTCCAGAGAAATTAGGATTGCATGAGTAGTGTTTTTGCACAGCACTTGGGTTAGCTGTAACTTCTTGCCTGCAGAAGTGCCTCTAATAGCCATGAAATACATCTTTCCTATGGACTATAAATAAAATGAGCCTCACACTTCATTAATGAATCTTTCCTCTTCACATCCCAAGTGATCCAGATGCTAAAGATACAGTATTTCACAGCAGGTTGTGCGACCTTTTATGTAATTTATCCTGTAAGTGGGTTATGGTCTTGTGATTAATGTAGCCTTATGTTCACATTGAGAAAATGGGAGGGTGCTAACTGACTTAAGAAACCCAAGAGCTTCAAGGATGCATGCAAATCAGATTGACTAATTATTTAATTCTACAAATGGGATGTTTGTAATTTAATTTTGACTGACAAATGGTTCCAAACTGTGGAGACCATAAGCAGCACAGACGATTAATGTTAACTTCTATGACACATGTCTGAAAAATACATTTATTCATGATTTTCCTTTTTGGCAGATTTCCTTAGAGATCTTTGATTCGTTTTCTCCAAATATCATCAGATGTGCTTCCAATTTAAAAGAAGGATTTCTCCCTCAAAAAAACACCTGCAGTCATTGATGAAAAGAGCTCAAAGCAAATCTGTAAAGGAAACAGCCACCCAAGGGTATGGTAGGGCAGATTTCCCCAGGATCAGTAATTGATTACCCTGGAGTTTGATTCTCAGGTTGGAATGAGGTGAGACCATATTTAACTGGGATCTTTATGGAATCAATCTACAATCTAGGTCAAGTGTGTTTCCAAGCAGGATAAAGTTATTAATGGGGTTGGTAGAGCATTTCTTTCACTCATCATATTTAGATTTGTAGAGTAAACTTTGTCCAGATCCTTCATGAATATTTTCACTTTCATGATGAGAATGATGTTAAATACATTTTAAAATATTTGTTGATCATATGTATTTCCTGTTTAAAAATGTTTTGTTCCTTAACTCATAAGCATTTGGCAAATTTTTCCTTGACATTTGGTTTCTATGATGCTTAGTGAATACTGGATATTAGCTTCTTAACTGAATTATAGCTGATGTTCTCAAATTTCTGGGGCTCTCTATGTACTCTTCTTGTAGAGTGCTGTGCTGCGCTGAAACTTTGTAAATATATATATGGAATATTTGTCTAGACTACCCCACAGTCTTAGAGAATATTCCCTATGCTACTCTTTGTTTCAGTTTTCATTTATGTTAATGTTTTTGTTTTATGTATTTATGTGTTGATTTTTTATTTAATGAGAATCAGACTTAGTATCTTTTATTATTCTTTTATTTACTCTGCACACCAGCCTTGCCTAGAATTAACAAAATTTTACCCCCCAATTGCCTCTAATATGCTGGTATTGAAAGTGTGTACTACAACATTTAGCTTTCTTTCAGCTTTTACATTGAGGTGTTTGATTCTTTATAATGAGAAACCATAGCAATAGAAATTATACAAGACAATGTAAAAAGTTGTTAAAGAGGCATGAGAAAATGTCTAACTATCCATATTTGTGGATCAAATAAATCTATACTTAATAGACTCTATAAAATCAACTATAAAATTCTTCTAAAGATCAAAAAATAACAGGAAAATTGCTGGATACAAAACTAATATATACGGACTACGGGCCATCCACCACCCAGAGCCTGCCTTCCTTTCATCCTTGGTCCTTTTGGGCCCACTGATCTGGGTGAGTGTTTGGGCATAGCATGGTAACAACACCCCCACCTTCTCCTTGGAACTTGCTGGGTTAGTTCTGCCCATACTGTACCCAACCCTCCATGTGGAACCATCTTGAGCTTGCCCTCACCTGACCTTTGCGATTATTTGCTTGCCTTCCACCTGAATGCTTGAGACCATCTGGAGCCTGCCTTCCCCACATCATTGGCCCTGCTGTGGCCTCTACTTGAGAGACCTCCAAGAGAGCTCAGATAATCCAGAGTTACAGACGTTGAACTCATGACCTACCTGCAACCACTGGGAGAGCAGGGTAGAGAGAGAGTGACTCCACCTCCACCCACTGGAAGATGTAGTAGACAAACAGCAACATAAGAAAACACCCAACAATAGAAAGACCAGTATGATAACACCAGAATCCAGAGTCAACAACACAAATTACAGAAACATTACAAACTCATGGAAACAGAACAATGTGCAATTGCACCATATCTGGGTCAAAAAAGAAATAAAGAAAGAAGTTAAGGACTTCCTAAAGTTCAACGAGAATGAGGACACAACATAAGTGAACTTATGGGACACCTTGAAAGCAGTGTTAAGAGGGAAGTTCATTGCACTAAGTACCCATATGAAGAAAACAGAGGATAGTCACATTAGAGAATTAACAGTGCAACTGAAAGCCCTAGAACAAAAAGAAGCAAACTCACCCCAGAGGAGTAGATGATGGGAAATAATCAATTTGAGGTCTGAAAACAATAAAATAAAAACCAGGAAAACAATACAAAAAAAAGTCAATGCAATAAAGAGTTCGATTTTAGAGAAAATCAAGAAGATAGACAAACCTCTATCCAAACTAACTAAAAAGCAAAGAGAGAGCATACAAATAAATAAAATCAGAAACAAAAAGAGGGACATAACAATTGACACAGAGGAAATCCAGACAATTTCCAGGTCATACTTTGAAAAGCTGTACTCCACAAAATTTGAAAATTCAAAGGAAATGAACAAATTTCTGGATAACTATCACTTACAAAAATTAAATTAAAGATAGATAAGCAAAATCAATAGACCTATAAACTCTAATGAAATAGAAGCAGTCATAAAAACCTTCCAACCAAGAAAAAAAAAAAAAAAAAAAAAAAGCCTAGGGCAAGATGGCTACCATGTGGAATTCTACCAGAAATTCAAGGAAGAGCTAAGACCAATACTATTCAAATTGTTCCACATAATAGAAACAGAAGATTCATTACCAAACTCTTTTTACGAGGCCACAATCACCTTGCTACCCAAGCCATACAAAGACACAACTAAGAAAGAAAACTACAGACCAATATCCCTGATGAACATTGATGCAAAAATATTCAATAAAATACTGACAAACCAAATCCAAGAAAACATCAGAAAAATCATCCACAATGACCAAGTAGGCTTCATCCCTTGGTTGCAGGGGTGGTTTAACATATGAATTTCTATCAATGTGATCCACCATATAAACAAACTGAAAAAAAAATGATCATCTCTCTACATGCTGAAAAAGACTTCCACAAAATTCAATACCCTTTCATGATAAAGGTCTTGTAATGATAAGAGATAACAGGAACATACCTAAACATAATAAGAGCAATATACAGTAAACGAATCACCAACATCAAACTGATTGGAGAGAAGCTTAAGGTGATTCCTATAAAATCAAGAATAAGACAAGGCTGCCCTCTCTCTCCATATATCTTAAATATTGCACTTGAAGTTCTAGCTAAAGCTATAAGACAACAAAAGGAGATCAAGGGGATACAAATTGGAAAGGAAGAAGTCAAACTTTCTCTGTTTGCAGATGATATGGTAGTTCACATAAGCAATGAAAAAACTCTACCAGGGAACTTCTACAACTGATAAACACCTTCAGCAAAGTAGCAAGATACAAGATAAACTCAAAAAAATGAGAAGCCCTGCTTTATTTATTCAGACGACAAATGAGCTAAGAAAAAAATCAGAGACACATCATCCTTTGCCACAGCCACAAGCAACATAAAGTATCGTGGGGAAATGCTTACCAAATAAGTGAAAGACCTATATAAGAACTCTGTGGCTTTAAAGAAAGAAATTAAAGAAGATACCAGAAAATGGAAAGATCCCCCATGCTCTTGCATAGGTAGGATAAACATAGTAAAAAATGGCAATCTTGCCAAAAGCAATCTACAGATTCAATGCAATCCCCATTAAAATCCCAGCACAATTCTTCACTGGCCTTGAATGGATAACAATCAACTTTATATGGGAAAACAAAAGATAGCCAAAACAACCCTGTACAATAAAAGAACTTCAGGAGGAATCACCAACCCTGACTTTAAGCTCTACTACTGAGCTATAGCCTGGTATTGGAACAAAAATAGACAAGTAGACCAATGGAATCAAATTGAAAATCCTGATAATAACCCACACACCTACAAACACCTGATTTTTTAAAAAACAGCTAAAAGTAAACAATGGGGGGAGGAAAGTAATTTTAACAAATTGTGCTGGCATAATTGGATGATGGTGTGTAGAAGACTGCAGATAGAACCATGTCTATCGCCACGCACAAAACTCAAGTCCGAATGCAGCAAAGACCTGAACATAAACCCAGCCACATTGAACCTCTTAGAAGAGAAAGTGGGAGGTACCCTTGAACAAATTGGTATAGGAGACCGCTTCCTGAACATAACTCCAGGGGCACAGACACTGAGATCGACAATTAATAAATGGGACTTCCTCAAACTGAGAAGCTTGAGACACAGTTGTCTAGACCAAATGACAGCCCACAGACTGGGAAAAGGTTTTCACCAATCCTACATCTGACAAAGGGCTGATCTCCAAAATATACAAAGAACTCAAGAAACTAGTCAACAAAATACCAAATAACCCTATTTAAAAAATGGAGTACAGAACTGAAGAGAGAATTCTCAATAGAGGAAATCAAAAAGGCTGAAAAACACTTAAGAAAGTGCTCAACATCCTTAGCTATCAGGGAAATGCAAATCAAAATAACACTGAGATACCATCTTTCACTTGTTTGGTAAGCGTTACCCAAAAACAAGTTTGAGATGCCATCTTACTCCTGCCAGAATGGCTAAAATTAGAAACACCAATGACAACTTATGCTGGAGAGGATGTGGAGAAAGGTGAATACTCTTACACTGCTGGTGGAAATGTAAATTTGTACACCCATTTTGGAGATCAGTATGGTGATTCCTCATGAGCATGGGAATCAGTCTACCACAGGACCTGGCAATCCCACTTCTAGGCATATACCCAAATGATCCCCATCCATACAACAAAGACATCAGTTAACTATGTTCAGAGCAGCATTATTTCTAATAGCAAGAACCTGGAAGCAACCTAGATGCCCCTCAACTGAAGAATGGATAAAGAAGATGTGGCACATTTACACAACGGAATACTACTCTGAGGGAAAAAAAAATGGAATCTTACAGGAAATGAAAAGATGTGGATTCCTTCCATACTAATGTGGTTTGATCACGCCAGACCGCCTGAAACAGAGTACAAGCTGATCCTACATTCAAAACAGCTGGACAGAGCAGCCCTACAGACTACGGCCAGGATATCTGAATCTTCTTCGAATCCCCCAAGACAGTGCCCCTTACCAGCAGGAAGTAGTTTGGAAAGAACGACGCCCAAATTCCCAAATATTGTGTATAAATGTTTGTTTTCATTTAATTGGACTGTTATATAAAATTAAATAAAATTTAAAAAAAATGGAATCTTGAAATTAACAGGCAAATGGATGGAACCTTAAGAAACCATCCTGAATGAGGTAACCCAGTCAAAAAAAAAAAAAAGAGGAACATGGTATGTACTCACTCATATGTGGATTTTAGACATAGTGCAAAGGATCACCCGCCTATAATTCACTCCGCCAGAGAAACTAGGATACAAGGAGGATTCTAAGATATTAATACAAGGTCTCTCACAGAAGGGGAAAGGGACAAGATCCTGAGCATATTGGGAGTGGGAAAGGACAGTGAGTGGAGAGGGAGCTAGGAGAAAGAGAAGAGATGGAGAGGAAAGCATGTGGGACTAGGAAGATTGAGTCAGGGGAGGAATAGAAGAGAAGGAGGGAGAGAGAGAGGAGAGTATAAAAGAGGGAGCCATTGTAGGTTTGAAGAGAAAACTGACTCTAGAGAAATGTCCAGAGCCCTACGAGAGTAACAATTTGAGAAACAGTTGTAAGGCTACCTTAAATGCCCTTCCCTGATAATGAGATTGATGACTAACTTATCCACCATCATAGAGCCCTCATATCATAGCTGATGGAAACAGAAGCAGACACCAACAACTAAATACTGAGCAGAACTGGAATCCAGATGCAGAGAGGGTGGACAAGACCAGGATACAGAAACCCACAGAGACAGCTGACCTGAACAAGGGGGAGCTAATTGTCCCCCAGACTGATAGCTGGAAATCCAGCATGGGACTGACTCAGACTCCCTGAACATGGGTCTCAGTTAGAAGGCCTGGGCAGTCTAAGGGACCTCAGACAGTGGAACCAGGATGTATTCCTTGTGCACAAAACGACTTTGGGAGCACATTCCCCATGGAGGGTTACTCCCTTAGCCTAGGGGCAGGAGGGAGGGCCTAAGAGGACCCCTTCTGGAAGGCAGTACCCTCCCTGTGGAGTGGGGGCTGAATGGGAGGGGATGGTGGGAGGGGGCATGAGAGAGTGGGAGAGAGGGAGGGAGGGAACTGGAATCCATATGTAAAATAAGAAGAAAAAAAAAAAAAGAACTGGCCGTATAACCCAGGGGTACAGTACCTGCCTCAAGGTTTCTCTTAGCAGGTTTGATCCCTCACATAGGCAAAACAAACAGCCATGTGGCTGAGAAAATAAAAAATCTTAAAAAAAAAAAAAACTAAGATTATTTTGTGAGATGCCAGATACGTCTAGATCCAATGAGTCAGAGAGAGTTCTACAAATTAGTCCTGAATCTGATCTCAAAGTTTCTAGCACTTTCCACTCCAGGGATCATGAAAACTTAAATCCTTTTCAAAACACCTTGTGCCATTGGAGATATACATGAGAAACTCTTTTTAATTAGCAATAGGAAAAGTTCCAGAAGTGTTTTTGTCTCCCAAAGACAGTGTCATTACCAGTGCAGGTGACATGAAAAATGTTATTCTGAAGGGAGGTAAGGTCAGAGTCTCAAACGTTTATCTCAGGCTTGAGCTGCCTTCCTCTCCCTCGCTGATTGTTATTATGAGGTCAGAATCTACACTGAGGCCACCACACTTCAGAGGTAAGAGTTCAGGTGAGTGCAATCTATTGAAGAGTGTGCTTCAGAGCCAGCAATGAAGAAAATTTTGCAAGTTCTCCAAGTGTGATAATGGGTATCTGGGGGTAGAAACAGAACTGTGGAGCAGAGACCTAAGGCACAAGAGTTATATAGTTAAGAGGTGACAGAGGAAGAGAGAAGCTTTCCTAAATTTGTGATAGTCTCTGTTGACACTTTTTGAAATGTAAGTCCCTCACTGAGCATGACTGTGGTTACCACCAGGTTAACACAGCCCACTTGTGAAGGCTCTGAAGGATTGTGGCAATAAGTCAATTTGATAACTTATCTTACCTCACATGATATATAAATTTGAATAACTTTGCAGGCATTATTATTACATGTGAATTTTCATGGATTTTCAGCCACAGTAATAATTAGAATGAAAATATACGAAGCAAACAAACATGGGAAGGTGAAAGATACGAATCTCATTTTACAGTGATATATTTTTATGTAAGAGTAGTTTTATGAGCTAAAGAGGCAGTAAGCATGTCTGCATTGTGTGAACCTTGGTATAATGACTGTTGATCTATGCCTTTTGAAACTGGGAAAATAACACTAAAAGAATGATTTCCACTATGACCATCAGGCAATGACATCCAGGTCCAAATGTGTCTTGACTTGTCTCTCCTAGGTTACTCAGATTTAATTTTAAACATAACTTGATTCCATGGCTTCCACTGTTTATCATTGTTGCTACTGGAATGCAGAGCCTTACGCGTAGAGGTTCAGGGATGTACCACTCACCTTATCGATACAGGCATTTTGTTCTCTATTTCAGTTTGGACAGTGATTATTTTCACATTTTTAGATATCTTTTTGGGTGTCTCTCATGCATCTCTTCTATTTGAGTATACTATACATATAATTATAATCAGTTCATCAATATAGCATGTTGCAAGTATATACAAATTTATAAGTGAAATATTTAAGTACTTGATTGTGTTCACATGCTTATATATTTCATGTTTCATTTTGTATGAAGTAATAGTGTTAGTAAATCATCTGTACTTACCATTCTAGACTTTACCCCCTCGAGTATAACCCCCTCGAGTATAACAATGAATATTTCTGGAATAATCACGAACATCTGGTCCATCATGTGCTTCTGAAATGAAACTGGGTGATGGGAAAACTTTCAGTTACACCAGAACATACTTAAACACTACAGTCTAGTGAAATATCAAGTCCTTTTATTGTACTTGTCATTTGCTTGTTGAAATAACCCTTTGTGTCGAATGAAATCTTATACTTGAAAATATTTTATTATCTCCTTTGGTTTTCATGTACATGGATGTTTTGCTTGCATGTATATATGTACAGTATGAGAGTGCATTATCTGCAAAAGGCAGAAAGGTGTGTGTGAACAAATCCCTTGGAACTAGACTTACAGTATAGTTCCCATATGGGCTTGGAACTATACTTACAGTTTTGAGCTCCCGTATGGGTTTGTTGGGGGAAAAACATCCTCAGCTATGCCAGCAAGTGATCTTTACCACAGAGACAACTATCTACTCCCCACAAATGAAAACTTAATACAACCAGAAGCATATAACATAACCCCAATGACGTATACACAAGTCAAGTGGGGAACAGAAACTGCATATCTGGATGGAGTGTGTTGAGAGCATGTCTCATGTCCTTGTGAGCACAGACTGAGGTGACTGGGCTCAAACCATGCCAGTCATCTCCAAGTCTTTTCAGTAAGCACTCTGAAATAAACAGCTTTTGTATGTGAAGAGGCACTTACCCCGTGTGTTCAATATGAGCTGGACTTGAAAGTGGAAATAAAAAATGAGCAGCGACTCATTTTTACCATTGTTGCTTATTTATACATGTATTTACTAAAACGTTATACCTACCATTTCTTATGATGCTCAGGATGCAAAAGGTAGAGATGATAGGTGAAGCATACAGGTGACAAAATCGGAAACATGCATGAAGTCTAAGCTGTAATCCACGCTAATGGAAAGATCTCTGAATGAGTATGGACAGGGGTTTTTTAACATGGCTCAGTAGAGGATACTAAGAAAATTAGACAAAATTCTTTATCTGAACTGCCTACATTGGGGAATATTCAGAACAAGGAAGGAAGGAGTCTCTCAATATGAATCATATGACAGCTGAAATATGCATGTGATGTGATCAGTATGAGACTTTGGAAGGAGACAACTTGAGGAATGCATCTTAAGCCCTCTCTTTAGAACAAGGGTGCACATATGAGTTGTTACAAAATAATTAATACCTGACTGACTGGCTTTTATGAGTTACTAGAGTCTTGCAGTTGTTTCTGACTAATATGTCAGGGAAAATAAGAAACAGAAAGATCATAGAAGTCGTTCAGGTATGATTGAAGAATCTGAGCAAATGACAGCGGGATTCACTATTAAGCAAAGAGTCTGGTCATGTGACCTCAACACTGGTCATGGACTTTATGTCCATGTTGCTGATACTCATCATGGGACATTATCAGGCATCAAAGGCTGTACAATTTGAGTGATACAGACTGATAGACATACAGTAAATACAAATATTTTTAAATTATATTTGTCATTATACAAGCAACTCTTAATAAGATAAAACAAAGTGAATATTTAACAGTGAAGAGATTCAATTTCAGTGGATGTGATCAAACTGTACCTTTGTGTCCAGAATTCTATGGCTGTGAAGACAAGCTTTCATTTCTGAATTGGGCAGCCTGTAGGATGAAGTATCTTGTCAATAATTGAAAGAAATACTTTACATCCACACAAATATGCCAGGATAAGATCACTGGCATCATCTTCCTGAGAATGAGCCTGGCCTCTCAGTAAGTACAACTCCAGGTAAGTAGAACTTTAAAAAACTTACATACATACTGGGTTTTTCCTTGTTCCATGTTAAGCAGCATAGAAACTGATCGATATCATAACATACATCTATTAAAATGATACGCAGAACTTCAAAAAGTTCCCAATGAGGCTGCTATATCCTGATGTATGACTTTAATCCGAAACCTCAGGTGATTGAGGAAGAAGGATCTCTGTGATGTTGACATCAGCATGGTCTACATAGCATATGTCAGGAATACACTGAGAGTCCATGTCTCAAAAAAAAAAAAAAAAGAAACAATCAGAAACATTTCCAAGAATATTGTGTTTTCCCATGTTCATTCTTTGAAGTGTGCATTCTAGTTATTGTCATATTTCCTACATTTATGATTGACAGATGGGGCAGCAAAACTATAAAGAACATGTTTGTGACACTGTTCTGAAAACCTTTCAGTAAACTCATACCTCACTCAGCCTCAGTGTTCACAAATATTTGATGGTACTTGTTGAGACCATGGTCTCAAACCATGTTTAATGTACATAAAACTGCTTCATTAATTTAAAAAAATCTTAAGCAAAACATTCTGTGTGTATGTGTTCTCTCTCTCTCTCTCTCTTTCTCTCTCTCTCTCTCATTTATTCTTTCTCTGTACCTGTTCTGTTGTTTTGTTGTTGAATATCCTATATTCAAAATGTCATTTTTAACTAATGAGACAAAAATAATAACCCAATTATTTTAGAGGACTTTTAGCCATGGAGCACATCTCAAAATTCAATAGATACAGCAAAAACAATACAGTTAGATTCTCAACAGTTTCTTAATACTTTAGCAAAATCAGACCTATGTTGCCTTTTTGTAGGGATCAGACATATTGGTAACATTTAAGAGATTATAGCTTGTTTTCCTCGTGTATGACTTTATACTTCACATTTTCTTACTACATATGAACTTGGAAATGTATTATTGTCTTCCCAAACACTGGTATGTGAATTTTTTTTTAAATATTCCAAAATATTTTGTAGGTAGGAAAGCACTTGAGAACAACTCCTCAGAAGGCCACATAGAAGGAAGACAACCAATATTGGGTGAATTTTAAATCATTCAGTTATATTTGCAACAGTAAGACAATATTGTACATTAATTTACAACTTGCTATGGAATCCTTCATGAGAGGACTCAGATTTGAAGAAGTGCCACTCTGATGGTTTGTAAAATGGCTGTAAACCAGATCCTCAGGGTCCATTGTTGTTAGTGATGGTATTTGGTATGTTGTGTATGTCTTAGTTTACTGTGTCCTACTATCTTTTGACTCTAGTGTATTGACTTAGTTGCTTTTGCTTGCACTCAGTGACATGTTTTCTTTTGTGCAAATATGACTCTTCTCACTTTTTGTCTTTCTTGTAATCTTTCTTTTCTATAATCATCAATTTATAAAGGTATTTTTTCTTTTGTTTGTTTCAATTTCTGGGCAATTTCAGTATTACAGCTTCCTCTATAGGCACACATAAATTTGGTATTATGAACATTGTCTTTCATTGATTTGCAATGATTTTTATAATGGTTTTTTTTTATGTTAGCTTAAAAATTAGAAAGTTTTCTTAAGTCATTTTCATACTTGCTATTTTGATAGGTCCAACCCCTCTGCTTCCCACATTTCTCTTCTCTCATCCTTATACTTATCTCATGAACACTTTAAAAACTCATGTATTGCCTTACCCTCCTGATTCTCTCTGAGTTATTCTTGTTGGCCCCTTCTAAGTCTATTGAGCACCACTCACACTCATTCCCACATAAGAACACATTTCTAATAATTAGAAGCTATGAGCTCTCACTTGGGCCAGTGGTATCTTTCTCTCTAAGAATGTATTACATCAAGTAATATAGTATGTTCTATTGCTGCAGCCATTTCCTAGGAGCATGTGAGGGTAAAGAATTCAGAAAATCAACATCCTGTATAGCAATTGGCATGGAGAAAAAGCAAGGAAGCAAGCTTACAGAATCCAAAACTACTGCAGTTAGCTAGGGCAATTACAACACCAATACAAACAGTGTTTGGCACTTTCACAAGGGGTTTTTCATGGAGTGTGTAGAAAAAGGAGGGTCAATTCCAGGTTAAACCAAAGATGGCTCCAGCATCCCATCATTCTGAGTGTTGCACTTCCTAGGAAACTTGATGGCTATCCTTCCATCAACACTTGCATTCTGGAGTATTGAGAAACTACATAGTAACTAACATGGAAAGTAACTATTCCTGCCAAAATTTGGGGGAATGTAGGATTTTCATGTGTTCAGAGCTGGCCTTGATCTACTGAGTTTAAAGGACCCTCAGCTTCATCATCTCTGTAGCTCCATGGATTAATTCCATCTTCTTCCACACTTAGCTTTCATCATTTGGCATTATTCATTCGACCTGAGAGATAGCATGATCATGTTCTTAAGAAAATTGTGTTGAATCACAGAATGAATATCTGGAATCTTGGGATTGGAATAATTATCTTATTACAAATTACAACTGGAATTATTGGAAATTTCTCTCTTTTGTTGTACTATCTAGTCCTTTACTGTAGAGAGCACACATTAAAGCACACAGATTTGATTCTCATGCACCTAATGGCAGCCAATGCCTTGATCATTCTCTCTGCAGGAGTGCCCCAAACCATGGCAGTTTGGGGATTCAAGCATTTCTTGAATGATTTTGGATGTGTGTTCTTATTGTACATTCAAGGATTTGCTCGAAATGTGTCTATTGGTGCCACCTGTCTTTTGAGTGTCTTCCAGGCAATGACCATCAGTTCCAGGAAGTCTCGTTGCAAGGATTGTAAAGTCAAAGCTACAAAGTACATTAACTTCTCTGTTTCCCTACTCTGGTTCTTCCCCGTGTTGATACGATTCATATTCTTGATGAACATATATATCAAAATGAATATCAAAAACATGACAAGAAATCGAGATTTTGGATATTGCTCTACTGTAGGGTGGGATGAAATCATAGACTCACTCTATACAGCATTGGTATTGTGCCCTGAAATTTTTATTGCTGTGCTCATCACCTGGTCCAGCACCTCCATGATAGTCATCCTTTACAGACACAAGCAGAGGGTTCAACACATCCATAACTCTCATGGCTCCAGTAGATCCTCCCCTGAGTCCAGAGCCACCCAGAACATCCTGGTGCTGGTGTCTACCTTTCTGGCTTTCTATACTCTCTCTACTGTCTTGCGAGGATGCATTGCTTATTTGTATAATGACAATTGGTGGCTTGTGCACATCTCTCGCCTGACTTCTCTTTGTTTTCCATGTTTTGGACCCTTTATTCTTATAAGACATCACTCATGTTTGTCCATATTTAATTTGGTATGGTTACAAAAAACATTTTTCCCTGATTCGGTTATAACTATGCGAAATAAAAGACTTTTTAAATAATTTTTTATTTAAATTAAAAAAAACAATTTTATTTTGCATACCAATCCCAGTTCCCTTTCCCTCCTGTCCTTTCATGCCCCCCACAAATCCCACATCCCACCCCCATGCACTCCCCAGGGAGGGTGAGACCTTCCATGAGGGATCAGCATCATTTGGGGCAGGACCTAGGCCCTCCCCTGTGTACCTATACTGAGAGAGTATCCCTGCATACAAAATGGGCTCCCAAAGCCAATTTGTGCACTAGGGATAAATACTGGTAACATGCCAGAGGCCCAGTAGATGACCCAGGCCTCCCAACTGACATCTACGTTGGTTCATTCCTGTGCTGGTCCCCCAGTTGTCATACAGTGGTCTGAGAAATTCCTCTTGCTCAGGTCAACAATTTCTGTGTTTCCCCAGCATGGTCTTGACCACTTTGTTCCCAACTCCTCCCTCTCTACAACTGGACTCCAGATGTTTGGCTCAGTTTTTGGCTGTGAATCTCTGCTTCTACTTCCAGCAGCTAGTGAATGAAGGCTTTATGGTGGCATTTAAGGTGGTCATCAACCTCATTATAGGGGAAGGGAATTTAATGCAGCCTCAGCCTCTCCACTATTGTGTATATTCTTAATTGGGGCCATCCTTGTGGATCACTGGTCATTTCCCTAGTGCCAGATTTCTCTTTAAACCTATAATGTCTCCCATTATTAATGTGTCTCTTTTCTTGCTCTCTTTCTCTGTTCTTCTCCTGGCTCAATCTTCCTGATACCTCATGTTCTCTTCCCCACTCCCCTTCTCTTTCTCCTACCTCCCTTCCCCTCCCTCTATGTTTCCAATCTGCTCAGAAGTTCTTGTCATTTTTCCCCTTCTCAAGGGAACCTTGTATAGCTAAGAAAACTATTTTTTTCCTGATTGGATTATAACTATGCAAAATATAAGTATTTTTGACTTCCAAATTTTGCTCAATTATCCTGTAAGAAATCCATGAAGAAATCTGAAGCTTCAGCATCTTGTTTTCCTAAGACTAGCGAAACTGAGAATGGCAGTTTTGTCAGATGAAAGTGTTAGCAGCCTCCATGATCTGATCATGCTGTGTTGGTCCACTGTGGTCTTTCACATTCATATTGTAGTTCTGTCTTTGCCTAGATAATTTTCAAAGAAACAAGAAAATGCCTGCCAGCAGAGCTGACTTTCTTGTGTTTTTATCCTATCAAGGAGTCTGCTACACAGACACCTTGTGTATACTGCGCTCAAACTGAAGCAAACTAAAACCATGGCTGACCATAAACTTGTGTTTCTGGTGGCCCATATCTCATGACATCTGCTCTTGCCTGCACTAGGAACAAAAATAATCTTCAGTAATAATTCCCCAATCATTTGATTTCAGTCATTCCAGAAAAAAAAAAGGGTTGACTGTTCTTAACCATATAGAAATAGTCTCAACAAATTCTGTGATGATGGGCATCTCCTCTTGCAATGTAGTATAACACTTGAGATCTTATACCAAAATCAGTTAAAAAAAATGAATGACGTTGATGAGGTAGGTGATCTTCAATTTTGTTAAATGGTATATTTCTGCTTTTTACTTTTATTAAATATTGGTTTTTTTTTCTCATGCTACATTACCTGAGTACAGTTTGAACTCAATTTACTTCTCTTTGATCCACTCACCTTCTCTTCCACCTACCTCCATTCCCTTCTGGTTTCTCATTAAAAAATAACAGGCCTCTAAGGGATAACGGCAAAACACAACAAAATAAAATATAATAAGATAAAACAAAAAAATCATATCAAAGCTTTACAAGACATGAAAGCAGAAAAACAATGAGCCCTCAAGAGAAGGCATAAGAATCAGAATCTCGAGTGTTTTTTGCATCCACAGGTCCCAGTAACGTACTGGACTAAAAGTTATCCTATAAAGGTAGAGGGCTTTGAGCAGACCATATTTGTCTTGTGATTTCTACTTTAGTTTCTGTGAGTGTATATGTGTTTTCTACATTTAAGAGGTCCCGGTTTGGATGAGGAATATAAGCTCACTTATTCTTAAGTAAATAAATGATATAATTTTTGTAATATCCAGTTGTTTACTAACCTATATCCCTCACAAAGCTAGTACAGACAATTAAAGAGGTGATGTCTTCCCTTTTAATCATTAAGGAAAATTGTATGTCTCAGCGTTTTGTCATCTGGTTGAATTTGCTGCCCACATTAGCTTATCCCACTGTATTGGGATGATTTCACTCTTCAAATTACAGCTTCAAGGTTTCCCTTTGTCCTGCCTATGTACAAAAGAGCTAGTAAAAAGCTTTAATCAAGTCATCTTTCTGGCTTTTATTCTGCCAGAGTATCCTGAATGCTTGGTCATTTCACAGAAAGCTTATGGGTCATAAATTCTAAGTGCAGAAAAACTGATACAGTGGCTGGCCATGAAGATGTGCTTCGGGAGGACCTTGTCTATTTAAACTGTTCTGATCTTTAGCCATACCAGGAAACTTCTTCAGTTATAACTTCCCACATATGTATGCTACTTTCAGTTGCTGTAGAGACACTCAGATTTGTTTTCTCTGAAGCTTGGAGCAGCAGTCTTCAGCAACTTCTCAGAGCATCTTCCCAGGCCATTTAGTGCAAAACTATTATCAATATCTCTTACCTCATACAAAAATTGAGTGGAAATAAATGATGGTTTCAAAGTTATCTTGATTTTGTTTAATAATATTTTTGAGAAATTTTGCATTTCTATTCATCAGGAAGAATAGTATGTAAAGTTACTATTCTATTGCTGTGTTGTTATCTGGTTTGGCAACAGTGTAATGTGAACTTCACCAAAAAAGTTTGGAAGATATTTGATACAAACATTATGGAAATCAGTTTTGAAGTTCCTCAAAAAAAAAAAAAAAAACAACTACTATGTGACCCAACTTTTACATTCATGGGAATATGCCCAGAAAACTCCTTTTATTTCTATAGAGATTTGTGTTCATCATGTTTATGGCTTCTCTAGTTACTATAGCAATGAAATGGAACCTATATTTATATCCATATATAGATCAATCCATAATCAAATTTGTGTTTATGTAGAAAATGGAATATTATCAAACTATAGTGATAGATGAAATCACAAAATGAATAGAAAATTTGGTGGACTTATAATGAATAATATTCAACCAGATCTCACAAACTCAGAAAAAAAAATCCCATGTTCTCTTCCATGTGCAGATCCTATCCTACAAGGTGTGAATCTGCATATATAAGTATGTGAGTATAACTTTAGTTTAAGATTTAGAAAGGAGATGAAGAAAATTAATGTTAGGCAATGGCAGGCCAAAGAATTCACGAGTTATGGAAGAAGATATCAAGATAATTATTTCTTCTATTTTCAACTCTGCCATTTTTTCATCCTGTGGTGGATAAGGGCATAAAATTATATCACATTAGATCTTCAGTCTAACGCTCTCCCAACTGAGCTATTTTGGCTGCACAAGCCATGATACATACATACATACATACATACATACATACATACATACATATATGCATGAGACGAGATAAAGAACCTCTCAGTCCCCTTGCTTGTTGCTTCAGTTTCTGTGGGTTGCTAGAATCTTTGCTCAATTGGTTTAGAGGTCGTAGTTCTCTTGGTGGTATCCATGCCCTCTGACACACACTTTCTGCCTCCTCTCCCCCTGGGCTTGTCTGAGCACTAAGGGTATTGATTGATAGAAACATCTCATTTTCCAGCCCTGATGTCAGAGATGCTTTTAACAATATCAAGCATTCCATGAAGTGACAAGAGATGCAATAATAAAGGCTACATACTACCAACCTACATGCAAAAATTAGGGTCTATGAATATTACACAGTGGAGTCACGCACTTATTGACCATTTTCAGTTTTGTTTAATCTTCAAACTATCCAGAATATCTCTAAATAAGACCATAGTTGGGATCTTGCAAAGTTCAAGTCTTTGGAAAGCATTTTCTATTTGAGGCATATTATTAAAAGGAGAAGGTTGTGGGAAGGATAAACACACAATGAGGGAAGAACAATGAGCAAAAGACTGAAGGGAACTAAGAAGTGCAGGAAAATTGCATATGTGTTGGATAAAATTACTCCTGCAAAATGACAAAGATTCTAGGTGTCAAGTGTATGCATTGGTGTCATAGAGGAGTTGAAAATGCCTAAAACTTGAGGTGTAAAGAATTTTCAGTGAAATACAAAAGACATAGGGCTCAATATAAAATATTTGAAACTTGAGGATACACAGAAGAGTGTGGAAGATACAGACAATTTACAATAGACTGGAGGCTAGGAAGGTAACTATTAAGGAGGTACAAACTAATGAAAACACAGAGTTTGCAGTATGGAAAAGGAATGTATTAGAGACTAGTGAGGTATGATGAGGTGAACTGGTTTTCTAAAACTCATAGTGGTAGAAAGATAGTGGATGTAGACAATGCTTTCACATTGACCCTTTGAACTCCTGAACCTTTCTGATCCTAGATATTGTTCTACAGAACAAAGCACTCACCATTTCTCAGGGAGCCCATGATACTAATAATATTTAGTCTAGCGGGTCTGTCTTTCCGGACCTGGCCTTGCAGGAGGTGCCATCATGGGTGTAGACATTCGACATAACAAAGACCGAAAAATTCGGCGCAAGGAGCCCAGGAGCCAAGACATCTATCTGCGGCTGCTCGTCAAGCTGTACAGGTTTCTGGCCAGAAGAACCAACTCCACCTTCAATCAAGTTGTGCTGAAGAGGTTGTTTATGAGTCGCACTAATCGGCCATCTCTGTCCCTGTCCCGGATGATCTGAAAGATGAAGCTTCCTGGACGAGAGAACAAGACAGCTGTGGTTGTGGGGACAGTCACAGACGATGTGCGCATTCTCGAAGTGCCCAAGCTGAAGGTGTGTGCCCTGAGGGTGAGCAGCCAGGCCCGAAGTCGCATCCTGAAGGCTGGGGGTAAGATCCTCACCTTTGACCAGCTAGCCCTGGAGTCTCCCAAGGGCCGAGGCACTGTGCTCTTATCCAGACCTCGCAAGGGAGGTGTACCGGCATTTTGGCAAGGCCCCGGGAACCCCACACAGCCATACCAAACCATATGTCCGTTCCAAGGGCCAGAAGTTCGAACGTGCCAGAGGCAGAAGGGCCAGCCGTGGCTACAAAAACTAACCCTGGATCTGTTATTAAAGAAACTTTGGATGTTGAAAAAAAATAATAATATTTAGTCTAAAACCAGTTCTCACCCATGCCCCACTATAAACACAGTAATAGCTACAACATGCACAGGAGTCTTCTAGATGGTGGATTTAAAACTTTGTGTAATATTATCTGAGCCTGTCCTTGGAATTGATCATACATGATGAGACTCATTATTTTGTGTATAGTATAGAAGACCTAACATCAGAGGGATACCACACTATGCTCAATTCTCAAGGGATGGTAACTCCTCCCTTGTCCCTCATCGTCTTACATGTTTTTTGTCTCTTTTAATTAGCTATATAATTATACATATACTTATTGTATATTTTATTTGCATGAAATATAAATATGTAGTAACAGATACTAAGTATGTTTATTTTTATAATAATTGCCATTATGTACATATTTATGCTCTGCTAAATTCACTTAGTGTTGATCATATGTACATATGTTTAGACATGATCACATGGTATAGGAAGACCAGTCCTTAGGGAAGAGTGATTTTCCCTTTCTCTGAATTTATTTATTACCTGTAGCTTTCCATCCATCCTTGTCAGAGTTCCTATCCATGTTGTGACATCAAGTGGTGTTTCAGCTATTCAGACCTTTTTTAGAAAAGCATGTTCTTAGAAATATCTTAATAGAGGGAGCCACTACAGGGTTAGGAAGAAACCCAGTGCTAGGGTAATTCCTAAGAATCTAGAGAATGACACCAGCTAAGACTCTTAGCAATAGTGGGAAGGATGCCAGAACTGGTCTCCTGTAATCAGATGAGTGAAATACCCCAATACCATCATAGAGCCTTCGCCCAGTAATTTATGGAACCAGATGCAGGAATCCACATCAAAGCACCAGGCCAAGTTCCAGTAATCAAGTTGAAGAGAGGGAGGAGGGATTATATGAGTATATGAGCTTTCTCATGACAGAGAAAGCTACAGAGAACAGCTGAACTAAGCTTGTGGAAACTCATGAACTCTGGATTGACAGCTGTGGAGCCTTCAGGGGACCAAACTAGGACTTCTGTACATGGGAGACAGTTGTAAAGGTTGGGGTATCTGAGAGGCTCCTGGCAGTAGTGGTTGTGTTGGTCTAACTAACTACACTAACCCCAAATTAAGATGCTATTGACAACTGATAGCTACAAGGAAAGGTGGAGTCAGCTTCCTTTAAAATGTGGCCCCTATTAAGGTGACGATTACATAGTTGAGTCTTACACACACAAGAACATATGGGGAATACAATCAATACAGTCTGTCCTTCATGAGTTAAAAAATTAAAAAGATACAAAAGTGAGTGGGTAAAAAAAAAGATGGTAAATATGGGTGGATTGGGGAAGGTAAAAATATGATCAAAGTCTATGATTCAATTTCCTCAAAGCTAAAATGGACAATAAAGAATAGAGAAATGTAGTGGGATATTCACTTTGTCTCCTTCTGTGGCACTGACCACGCCCATTGGGGGTGGAGCCATGGGCGGAAGTGACCTGTGGAAGGAGGTCTGGGGAAGAGCCAGAGTTAGGAACTAGCAGCCAGCTGACCCCCCGGCCCGAGGATGGGTGGGATGCTCATGGCCCTGTCAACTCTACATCAGCTTTACCTGGCTGCCAGAGGACTCAGTTAGGCATGCGCAAGCTCCCCTTTTAAAGCAAGCGTGCCAAGTGCTTCTCTCTCTTTGCTCTCTCTCTGGTCTCTCTCTCTCTCTCTGCCTCTCTCTGCTCTCTCTGCTCTCTCTCTGTTCCCTCTCCCTCTCTCTCTCCTGCTTTCGGTTGGCCACCAGCTACCCCCTCTTTCTCTCCCTCTCTCAATAAACTCCATGTGGGCGCTGAGTCTCGTGTTTTATAGGCATTAGTTGCATCAAAAGAACAACAGCCAGGGAACGCTCTTTTGCTGGCGGGACTCGGACAGGAAAGCATCGGGCGGAACTTGCTGGTGTTCATCTGTCTAGGTTGTAAGTTATTTCTCCCTGAATAAACATCTATTCGGCCTATTTGTTTATCCTGATCCTTATTTAACTGCAGTATCTGGTGTCAGAAGTGGGAAGAGAGCGTTCCCTGGTTCCTCCTCAGACCTCCTTCCACAGGTCACTTCCGCCCATGGCTCCACCCCCAATGGGCGTGGTCAGTGCCACAGAAGAGGACAAAGTAACTATCTCACTACAGAGAAAACACCCCATCCAGTAACTATCTCACTACAGAGAAAACACCCCATCCAGTAGTGAAAGCGGAGTGTTGAAGAGTCCCACAATAAGTGTGTGGGGTTTTATATGTGATTTAAGTTTTAGTAATGTCTCTTTTATGAATGTGGGTGCCTGTGTATTGGGGGCATAGATGTTCACAATTGAGACTTCATCTTGATTGGTTTTTCCTGTGATGACTATGACATGACATTTTTCATGTCTTTTGATTAATTTTGATTTGAAGTCTAGTTTTTTAGATATTAGCATAGCTGCACCAGCTTGCTTCTTGGGTCCATTTGATTGGAAAATAAAAAAAAAAAAAAAAGCTAACTTGACTTGTGTTGGAAGAAGTCAGAGAAACTGAAATCCAATGGGATATAGAGGCTTCTCTTACTTTCTCATGAATCTGAACTCAAACTGTCTAGCACTTTCATAGGTCCCTAGTCAACCTTCGGGGATGAAGAAAACTCAATGCCACTTCAAAACACTTTGTCTCTTTGTAGATATTCACAAAAACTTCTAATTAGAAACTGGAAAATATTTCATCTCTCAAAATGATTTGTTCTCCCAAAGCCCGTTCCTACTGCAGGTGAAATGAAAATTGCAATTCTGGAGGGAGATGAGGTCACAGAGTTAAAGACTTCTACCTTAGTGTTGAGCTGACCCTCACACGGTGCTGGTTATTAATGAATCTGAATCTGCAGAATCCACCATCCTGCAGAAGCCAAAAGCCAGGTGAGTACATTATATTTCCATCTGAGCAGTAGATCCAGCAAAGAAGAGAAGCCCAAGTACGTGCTCATGTCCAGTAATGGGAATCTGGGTCAGAAACAGATCTGTGAACTGACAGAAAGCACAGAAGAATAACTCCATTTCTAACAGGTGAGCTGACCAATCGGTACACCTAACCTTGTGCCGGTCACTGTCAGTACTTAAATCTCTGACTGAGGTGACTGTGGGCACTACCAGGGTAATGCAATCCATCTATGAGAGTGCTGAAGGATTGTGGTAATATGTTGGTGTGATAATTTACCATACTCTTTGTGATTTGTAGGCTATCTTTGTAGTAGGATTATTATAGTTGAACTGCACATAGTTATATGCCCATAGTAAACATTCCAGTGGAAATGTAAAAATTACGCAGCCCTGGAAAATATATCATGAGAATCTCTTTCTGGACTATAGAGTATTCTTATGCAACACTACATTTGTAGGTCAGAGTGAATAATGAAGTCTGTATATAATGCCCCATGGTATAATCACATGCTTGAAACCTCCCTCATGAACTTGGGAAGGTTACACTAAAGGGAACTTGTGAGGTATATGCCAATAGTATGAGTATTGGAAATGTCAGCCAGGAACAGATATGCCTTTGCTTATCTCCCCTGGTTGAATCATACTCTAATGTTAAGCACAAAGTGCTGACATGCCTTCCCTTGCTCTTTTATTTTCATACATATTGAAACACATAGGGCCATATCTTATGGCAGGCCACGACTCTACCCATGTTTGTATCCACAATTAGCTTATTTCCATTTCATATTTGTCAAATTTTAAGTTCTTACATTCTTCAGATTCCTTATAATCTCACTTGAATCTTTTCTATTTGAGTGTACTATAGGTTTTATTATAATAGGTTCATCAATATAAAAAGTGGTAAGTATATACAGAATTTTAAAAGAAACATTTTAGTAACTTAATGTTCTTCTCGTATTTTTTAGCACACAGTAGCATCTTATATTGCATTTTACACAGAGTAATGGTGTTAGTAATTCATCTCTACTTTATCCTTCATTAAAAACAATGTGTATTTGCAGTGGCATCATAAACATTCGGTGCACCATCCTGCACTTGTCAAATCACACTAAGAGTTGGGACAGCTGTCACCACAGATCACTGTTAGAGCACTGCATTTTGTTAAAAATCCTTATTTGCAATGGCATTTGTCTATGAAATAAACATTTATTTCCAAATGAAAAACTATTCTTAAAGGATTTATTTATTTATCCAGTTTTATGTTTAGTGTGAATGTTTTGGCTATGCATATAAAAGAGCACTATGAGACTACAGTGCCTGCAGAGGCCAGAAGAGCTTGTCAGAATCCCCTGGAACAGGACTTAGAGTCAGCTGTGAGCCAGAGTGTCAGTGCTGAGATCCACGTTCAGGTCCACTGCAGTACCATCAAGTGCTATGCATGACTGAGTCGTCTGTCTAGTGTCCCCAAATAAAGCCTCACACCACAAAAAGCATACAATGAAATACCCGCAACATGAAAAACATGTCATGTGTGGAACATAAACTACATTTTAAAAAATGCAATGTATTTGAAAATATTTTTCATGGTTTTATGACCAGGGACTCAGTAGACTGTGTTTATACCACACTAACCATGTTCTAGACCTCCCAGTAGGCACTCTGACACAAACAGCTTTAGATTTTAGAGCCACATATCCTTTTGGCCTCTAATTCAGGCCCTAACAGTTGAAATAAAGCTACTGTCCACATCAGACACTTATGATAAAACTCAGAAATGGTGTCAAACTAACAGGCAAGCCATGACTCATAAGTTGTTACTACTGTTATCCATTTGTACACTTAATTAATAAAAAATAACATCTACCATTTCTTATAATGTTCAGGATGCAAGAGAAGACAGTATAAATGAACCAGTAGAAAACAAACATGAAGTCTAAGATGTAATTCGAAGAAAACAAAAGATAGGATTGATTATGGCCATAGGGTCTTTATTATTGCACAGCACATGAAATTATAAAAGGAGGGACTATTCTTTATCTGAACTGTTTATGCTATAGATGTCTTCCAAACTAGGAAGGAAGGCATCTCTTAAACCTGGCTCATGCAGTCACTGAAAATGGGTCTGCTATGATCAGTGTGAGAGCTTTGGAAGCAGAAAAATTGAGGAATGCCACATACCTCTTCCCTTCCTTAAGAGGAAATGTGCATTTATAAGTCAATATAAGATGAGTCCCTGACTGACTGACTGACTTTTATGCATTGGCATAGCCATATCTGATGAGAATGGCAAAAGTCATAAAGCCAGCACAGATGCATGACAAAGATCCAGCCAACATGAGCCACAGGATGGCCACTTTCCCACTTTTGATTTTGGTCCCCACATGCTTTGGTGACATTTAATGCTTGCACAATTGGGAACATTGGACTGATGGAAACTTATTATTATTAAGCAGTACTCTCCTAGGAATACTGCTTCTAAACTTCTGTGGGATAGTCCTGAGCATGTCAACCTTCTTGCATTATGAAAGATATCCTTATCAACTTGAAGGTCTTTGTGACACCTTGGAGGTTGTGACACACATAAAGAAGGTAGAGTTTGCTTTATAAGGCTATGGGATAGTCTTAAAATACCTGTCCCTATACTTACTCAGGAACATGATAATCAAAACAAAGTAAATATAATGAGATCAACAAAATTTGGTAGACTCGAAAATTTGGCCACAGTTCAAATTACAAGCCTCTCCAAATTACAAGCCTCTTCCTATTATACACTCAGGTGATTCTGTGGCATACACAGCAACAAAGTAAGATAAGCTGAAGTTACCTCTGCTCTACATAGTGACTTATATTGACACACAAAGTATGTTGTACAAAGATGACAAAGGAATGAGGTGACAGGACCTTGCTTTAGTAGAAAAGTTAGCTCATGCAGGAATACTGTAGTGTCTTGTGAACAAAAAATATCTTGCCAAGATTAGAATAAAAATAAATTCTACAATGATACAAAATATAAACATTATATCATTCCACAATTTAAATACTAACTGCAACAGATTTGACCTGATGATTTTTCTTGGGCACCCCAACCATTAAGAATTAATACTAAATTGCTTGGAACATGGCAATCTTCCCATGGTTTAGAGATTTTGTTTTGGCATACTATCTGTAAAGCTAATAGCCTGAGAACTGGCTATCATATGCCTCTAGATTCTTAAAACTTGGGTTATGGATATGATGACTAAAATGATTATTGATAAAGAATATCGATATTATTGACAAAATATTATTGATAAAGAATAAACTTGAGGGAAAATGAATGTAAAAGATAACTCTGTTGTGTAATGGTTTATCAATGTTGACTAAACTTGTGACCCCAGATATGTAAGAAAACACAGTTAAATATGCTTCCAAAACAAAAAGTGGTATCATCTACACTTTGGAGTAATCTATAAACTCTGTATAGCATTCTGACAGCTAGTCAGTTGGGCTGCAAGATCCTTTCAACCATCATGCCTAGCTCATTTTCCCTTGCCATGTGTTAACATCTCCTTTCTCTGTGAAAAGAAGTTTCTTTGTTGGTGAGTGACAGCTACAGCAAGGAAGTATTGCTGAGCACAAGACCGGGCGGAAAAACCGTACTCTTACATAGGAGGGACTAGGAGACAAGGAGGAAAGAGGAAGTAGGAAGGAGGAGTCAAGATGGAGAGTCTGGAGAGAACAGAACCGCCATTCCTCCACTCTCAGCAAGACCATGTGGAAATACATAGAAATGGGTTAATACTTAAGACAGAGCTAGCTGATAAGAAACAAGTAACTGGCCAACAGCATAATATCAAATACAGAGTCTCTGCGTTATTTGGGGCAGGCGCGGCGGCGGGACAAGATCAGCGGCAGGTGGAAAAACCTTACTCCTTACACTGAAATTTGGTATTTTCAGTGTTTTCCATCATATTTTATATCAGTGATTATTTTGCTTGGCTTTTTTGTTGTTGTTGTCCTCTATGTTTTATTAGCTTACAAAACAAGTTTCCTTAAGATATTTTAATTTGTGTTTTATTATTGCCCAAAAATACCCTGTCTACCATTTATTGCCCTCACCCAAGCTTATAATGTCCAATGTCCATTATTCTTTCTTTCAAAATACATGTATTTTGAAATACCACACCTAGACCCTCTATTGGGCCCCTTTCAACTTTTCTGACCTCTATACACACTCATTCTTACATAGACACACATTTCTAAAAATTAGAAGCTATAAATTTACACTTGGCAGAGTGCTATCGTCCTTATGTGCTTGGATTATGTCATCTAACCGAGTAGTCTGTTTCTGCTGTAAGCATTCCCAAGAGGAATGGAGAGACTGTAAATATCTGGTAGTTCATAAGGTCTCACCTCATATCCCCACTCTGTTCAAACCACTTTTGACCCCAAGCTTCACTGCCTGGTCTTCCCCCAATTCTTGGTTACCCAGCTCGCTGTCCCTGCATCGCTTTTGAGTGTGAAAAGGAAACAGCGCCCATCCTGGGGGTTGTTGGCTCCACCTGGTGCTGATTCAAAATGCCGCTGCCTGCTTCTGCAGCAGACCTGGTCTGCTTACGTAAGTGTTTGCAGACACCTTCTTTCACAGAATTATTTATGGTACCCGAGGGATTCCTCCTATTGCACTGGTGCTCTGTCTAACCCGTTGCCCTCTTTCCTCTCATTTCCACTTTAGGTTGAGGAGTGGTACATGATTATCTTAGACACAGTTTCAATGGAAACATAAACAGTACCCCAATCGCTATCATTTATCACAAATCCTCTTTATCTATAACACTGTTCCCGTCATAGTTTGCCTATTTTTGTTTGGTTGTACATTCGGTGAGGTTTCGTAAAACTAGAATTCTGGAACTCCGTAGCAGGCCTGACCATGTGTGCTCACGTTCAACTTTCGTCTACTGTGGATTTTCGTCACAGGTAGCTCTTAAATTATTTTGGTGTCAGTTGTCACCATCAGTCCTACCTGTGCTGTTTTCACAATGACTTTTCTTATCTTATTACAGTTCTAGTTTTGAGACCCAAAGACCGTTCGGGAACATCAAAGTCCAAATTGAGAGTCGGCATTATACAACTACCTGAAGGGAAACACTTCTCACAGAGCTGCCTCAAATGCATTTTACAGAGAGCTTTGAAAGGAAAAGAACCAGAAAAAACTGTATCCTCGTTGGCAGTTGCCAGGGGGCACTAAAGTAAGCAAGCACTCTAACACAAAACAAAAACAGCCAGTTAGTTGCCTGCACATTTCGACCACCAGTTTCTCAAAAAAAAAAAAAAAAAGAAGGTTGGGTGCATTCCCAAGAGACAATTCCTTAATGGGTAGGGCAAGGGAGAGTCAGCTTCAGGTTAAACCAAAACTATCTCCACGTTGGACAAGATGCAGGAACTATAGCCCTGTTACTCGACCATACATATATTCTGAGTGGCATTATGAATTTCACATTCCGTATATTTTAATTTTAGGTAGACTATATAGTAAGACTCTACATACTTAAGTTGTGTGGTCATTATTGAATTTTCTTCTTTTACATAAGGACTAGGAAATACCAGTATTTTTGGAACTATGTTTGCTCGTATGTGTAAGGATTCAGTCATTACGCTGGCCAGCCCCTGTCACCTGGCAGAATGCACTCAGGCAGTGCCCTGGTCAGCTCAGGGTTCCATGAATACTAGTCTGCAGGCAGGTGTAAAGGACCCCTTGAAAAGCCAGACCCCTCCCTCTCTCTCTCTCCTGCTTCCAATGGGCCACCAGCTACCCTCCTCTTCTCTCCCCCTCTTTCTCCCTTCTCTCCTCTTCTGTTCCCGGCACCTCTATGTCTTCCCTTCCCCCTCACTCCCCTTTTCTAAAGAAGCTCCTCTTTCAAGCTCTATCTTCCTGGCGTGTTATTCCCTCCGCCTTGCTGCCTCGGTCACCCACACCTGCTATGGAACCTGCTATGCTCTCCCACGTGGTCCCTTACCTTGGGACCCTCACTCGGGACCACCACCCCCACCCCTTATCCAGCCTTTATTATTGTAACTGTAACTAAAGAACAACAGTATGGACTGTCACTTTTCATTGTTTTTCATAGGCCAACATCATCTTGTCCTAACTGCTGAATCTTCTGGGAAAGTTCATTTGTTTCTTCCATCAATATGTGCATTTTGATGTGTTGAGCGGTTTCATGGTAAAATATATAGAAAGGGACTGCTTGTATCAAAATTTGGAGGGATGGGGTCTTTCTATGTCCTCTAGGCTGCCTTTGAATTCCTGAGAATTGCATGACCTTCTGCTTAAGCTCATCAAAGCTCCATGGTATAAAGGTATCCTCTTTTACCATAAGCTACAAACATTTGCTATTATTCATTTAGACCAGAGAAATACCAAGGACATAATCTAAAGGAAATTGTACTGAATTACAGAATGGACATCTGGATTCTGGCAATCAGAATTATTTTATTATTACAAACTACGATTGGAATTCTGGGAAATTTTTCCCTTATGTTCTACTATCTAGTCCTTTGCTCCAGAGAATGTATACTCAAGCCCACAGATTTGATTCTGATGAATTTAATGGCAACCAATGCCTTGATCATTCTCTCTGCAGGAGTGCCTCAAACAATGGCAGCTTTTGGGTGGAAGGAGATCTTGAATGGTTTGGGATGCAGGCTCCTATTATACATTCAAGGGTTTGGGCGGAGTGTGTCCATTGGCATCACCTGCCTCTTGAGTATCTTCCAGGCCATGACCATCAGTAACAAGATATCCAGCTGTAAGGAACAGAAAGTAAAATCCACAAAGTACATCGTCTGCTCCATTTCCCTCCTCTGTGTCTTCTACATGTTGATAAATTCTATCTTCTTCCTGTACACGTTTTTCAAACGTAAGAGCAAAAACGTGACAACAAAACGGGATTTTGGATACTGCTCAATTGTAGGGAGTGATGAAGTCACTGACGCACTCTACACAGTATTGGTGGTGTGCCCTGAAGTCTTCTTTTCTTTCCTCATGGCCTGGTCCAGTGGCTCCACGATTGTCATTCTGTACAGACACAAGCAGAGGGTTCAACACATCCACAGCATTCATGGTCCCAGCAGAACCTCCCCTGAGACCAGAGCCACCCAGAACATCCTGGTCCTGCTATCTGCCTTTCTGGCTTTTTATACTGTCTCCTCAATCTTACGAGGCTGCATTTCCTTTCTGCATAATCATAACTGGTGGCTGGTGAACATCAATTCCCTCACTTCTCTGTGTTTTCCATCTTTCGGACCCTTTGTTCTTATTAACAATTACTCCATCATGTCCACAATCACTTTGATCTGGATCAGGAGTAAAAATAAGTTCATGTTATTTTCAGTACACAGATGATGATGATACATTTGTGGAGGATCCAGCTTTAATGCACACATCCCCCTCAGAAAGTCAATACAGAAATTTAAGTATATAATACCTTGTCTTTCTATGATTACACAAATGAATATGGGAGTTTTGTTTAGAGGGTTGACTTAACAACCTCCATATGACTTATACCTCCTAGATTCTTCTCATTGTGCCGCTGATGTGCACATAAGCTAGACAACCAGCTATATAATAATAATAATAATAATAATAATAATAATAATAATAATAATAATAATAAAACCGTCGCCTTCTTGTGGTCTCCTTGCTCTCCTCCTTTGAGGACATCTTGACTGCTTGGCGAGTTCATGGACACTGTGATGGGCCCACAAACTAACTGAAAAGAACACTGAACCCGTGGCTGACCATAAGCTTGTGCTGCGAGAGACCCTGGTCCATTCACAACTACTTCCTCTGGCACCAGTACCAGAAAACTTCTTCAGCCTCATCTTCACCGATAGACTGCTTGCGGTTGTTCTGCATAAATACTTATTGACTTCTTCTGAACCTCCAAAGAGTTTGGAGGACACCATCCCTTGTTTGGTTGTTTGTTCCTTCGCCGATGTGAGTCATATTGGTGGTACTTCTTAAAATACCTTCCAGAATTCTGCTCTGGATCCATGTGAGCCTGAGTTCTTTTCAGTTTAATCATTTCTAAAATTACTACTTCAATCTTTGTCATAAGTGAGGGTGCCATAGTTTTGTCACTTTATATTCAGGTTCTTTGCTGTGTTCCTTAGGTTTGACTGTTTGCTTTTGTGTCAATGTTGATCTGCCCTTTCAACATTGACTCTGTCATGTAATTTGATGTCATGTTTTGTGATTTTCCAGCATGTTTTTACTCTTTAGGTTTTCCTTAGCTATTTGCGGTGGGTTTATTTATTTTGGCTCTATAATAATTGTAAAAGTTTATCTTCTACCTGTAAGTTAAAACACTGGAAATTTCATAGACATTGCAATAAACCTATACTTTAATATTCCCTTTGAAAAATACTCCCTTGTTTTGAAAATAGGTCATTTTGTCGCATACAGTCTTTGAGTATGTTTGCTTGGCATTTTCATTTTTACTTGAGACAGAGTCTCACACTGTATCCCAGCCTGGCTTGGAACTCTCTATTTAACTCAGCCTGGACTTGAACTCAAGGTCATCCTCCTCCTTCAGCCTATGAATGCTAGGATTAAATCCATACATTACTATGCTCTGATTGCTTTCCATTTCTTTCTTTAAACAAAAAAAAAAAAAGATTTATTTATTTTAAATTATGCATATTCTTATTTTGCCTGCATGTATGTCTACATGCATGCAGTGCCTGTAGAGTCCAGAAGAGGGCATCCTATCCCCCAAAACTTGAGTTACAGAGGGTTATTAATCTCAGTGTAGAGGCTAGGAATCAAACTCTGGTCCACTGGAAGAGCAGTCAGTGTTCTTAATTTCTGAGCCATCTCTCTAACCCCTTTCTTCCATTTCTTGGTGAGATTTGTGCAACTATGAATGTGTTTGAAACTCGGCGATAATAGAGAATTAGCTGAGGCAGTGAAGGTCCACAAGACCATAGGTAACTTGTGGGTTTCAGCCATATTTTTCCAAAACTTCTGTCATTAACTGGGTAGTACTCACAAATAATCACTTGTTCATTTGAGACAGTTTTGTGCTTTCTACCCCACATGGGAATTGAATTCTGATTCTGTAGCTTTTGTTCCTAGTTGCAAAGGTTACATGCTTTGACTCAAAACTAATCGTATTTGGATGACAAGTCAACACGTGTTCAGCCATCAAGTTTTAGTTTCATTCTCACATTAAAGTGTGTGTGTGCATGTATGTGCGTGTGTGTGTGTGTGTGTGTGTGTGTGTGTGTGTGTGTGTGTGTACACATATGCATACACACTCCTATAGAGGCCAGGGGATTCAGCCCAATGTTTTTCTCAATCACTCTCCAACTTATGTTTGAGACAGGGATTTTCAATGAACTCAGGTCTCTTGATTTAAGCTAGGTTGGCTGCCTACTAAGCAAACAGGATACCATGATCTCTGTCATATGATAACAGACTAACATTATGTACAAACCTCTTTGTGAGAGTGGTTGGGACCCCACCTCAGGGCCTTCTGCTTATGCAGCAATATCTTTAAACCCTGAGACACCTCCACATTCTACCAGTGCAGCTTTCACAGCATAATTTTCAGGTAAACTTGGGTAGACAGACTGTGCAGAAATGCATAGTCTATTTGCAACCATATTCTTTGTCCTTAGTCACTTTCCCCTCAAATACAAGCCTCGTCTGGTCCCATTCTGGGACTTCCTCAGCTATTCATAGCACAAGAGAGAAGAGTCACTTCTACACTTCCATTCTGAACCTGTGTGATTCTCACTATTCAGTTAAAATTTTTCTCATGTAACTATCCTAATATCTAACAAAATATACTTCAACCTAAAAGTAATCAAAAAAGATGAAGAAGAACATCTCATATTCATCCCAGGAAAATCCATCAGATGAAGTCTCAATTCCAAACTCTATGCCGCACATACAAGAGTACCTACATATGTAAAAGAATCATTGCTAAAGCTTAAATCACACATCAAACCCTACACATTAATAGTGGGAGACTGCAACACCCAAGTCTCACCAATAGACATGTTTTCCAGACAGAAACCTAACAGAGAAATAAGAGGACTAAAAGATGCCATGACTCTGATGGGCTTAACAGGAATCTACAGAACATTCCACCAACAAACAAAAGAATATACCTTCTTCTCAGCACCTCATGGAACTGTCTCTAAAACTGACCACCTACTCAGTAACAAAGCAAACCTCAACAGATACAAAAAAAAATTGTAATAACCTCCTGTATCTTATCAGACCACCATGGCTTGAAGTTAGAGTTCAACAACAGCACTAATAGCAGAAAGGCTAAAAACACATTGGAAGTGAACAATGCTCAACTGAATCACCCCTGCATCAAGAAAGAAATAAAGAAAAAGTTTAAAACTTCCTAGAATTAAATGAAGATGTCATAGATTTTTTTTAATTAGCTTAGCAAGATTTTGGCCTCTTTTCATCATTTGAATATATACTTTGACCAATTCAGGCAACACAAAACACCCTGACATGCCATGGTCAAGTCATTTTATCACAGCAACAGGAATATAACTAACATAATGCCGCAGACCTCTCAATGGGCAACGGGTCTACGGGGAGATCAAGACTCGGATGAACAAGTCAGGAGTGGCTTCGGCTTGACAGACAGTCACAAACACACTTGAGGAGGTTTGCAACTGCTGCATTTGCCAAGCAATGTTAGGGGAGTCATGATAAGAGTCCATCTCATATTTGGCCACCTTCTCCTCAGGGTCAGCCTCTTTCCCTACAGAGAGGTTGCCTGGATCTCTCTCTCTCTCTCTCTCTCTCTCTCTCTCTCTCTCTCTCTCTCTCTCTTCCTTTTCTTTCTTTGCATTGCCTTTTGTTTCTTTTCCTCCCCTTTTTTACTCTTCCTCCCAAGCCCCATCACATCCCCTTTCTGCTCTCCAGGGATGGTGAGGTTTTCCATTGAGGATCTTCAAAGTCTGTCATGTCATTTGGATCAGGGCCTAGGCCCTCCCTAAGCTGAGGGAGTATTCTTCTATGTGGAGTGGGCTCCCAAAGTCCATTCGTTTACTAGGGATACATACTGATCCACTATCAGAGGCCCCATAGACTGCCCAGTCCTCCTAACTAACACCACATTCATAGAATCTGGGTAGGTCCTAAGCTGGTTCCCCAGCTGTCAGACTGGGGTCCATGAACTCCCCCTTGTTCAGGTCAGCAGTTTCTGTGGGTTTCTCCAGCCTGGTCTTGACCCCTTTGCTCATCACTCCTCCCTCTCTGCACTTTTTTCCTTTTTTAAAATGATCTAGTATTTTGACATGGGCAAGGTCCTGGATTTGATGCCCAGTAACACACACACACACACACACACACACACACACACACACACACAATCTTATGGAATCATTCTTTGGTGACGCTCTCAAAACCAGCCTAGAAAAAGCTCTCCCTCAAGTGTTTTCCTGAGTCCCCTTGTCTAGAGATGGACTGTGCCTGCCCAGCCCGGTTCTGTGATGAGGAGCAAAACAGCCCAAGAGTAAAATCAATCCCGTGTTCTTAAAAAACATCTCGAACGTGAACATTTCCAGCAGACACTAACACTGTTTCTCCTGATATAAAAATAACCTGCAATGTGCCAGGTGGTAGCAGCACACACCTTTAATCCCAGCATTCCACAGGCGGAGGTAAGAGGATCTCTGTGATTAGAGGCCAGCCTGGTTTACAGAGTGAGTTCCAGGACAGCCAGGATTATGAAGCAAACAAAGAATAAATCAATTCATGCAATAAGAAAGATGTTCAGCCTTGGGGGGGGGGGGCTCTCATTCTAGGGCAGAAAGCTCAGTCAGGAACTCATGCGCCTTCCTCTCTTTCCCGGTCAGTTTCTGGCAGATATGGTAAACACCTAACCTCATGGCTCGTTTCTTCCCGAAGAAATTTCACCTGAGGAGACACTGCTCCTCCAGGTTGGGAACAACAGTTGACTCCCTTGTAAAGGAGGTCCCCCAGTCCGTTTCTGCTGGGTGTTTTCAGATCCCAATTTCGTGTTTTGATATTTCTGTGTCTCTTGTTGTTTATTTTTTACTTTGCCTTACTCTGTGCTTAACTCGCTCATTCAAATCGCAAAGAGAGGTTTGCAAAATCTTACAGAAGAGGAGTGTATAGGTTTTCCTATATGCCATTTTGGACTTGCTAAATTACCTCTTTAAAACATGCTGCAATGTGTCGACCATCGCTTGTTAGGGAGCTTCTGGAGTATTTTCCTTTATGTATACTTATAGATTTCCCCCAAATAAAATCTCCACTCTTCCTTTACTGCGGAAGTATTCAGAAATAGGTAAAGATCCTTCTAAGGATGGAACACGGTTTAACGTTGTAGACGATCTGAGCAGCAAGAACTACATTACCCATAATGCCAGGAGAAGAGTAGCAAATGCTGAGTCAATGAGAGCAGTTTTGGACTTGCAGAACCGACTGGCACTGGGCGGGACTTCCTACAGTGCGTCCTGTCTGTGGTTTAACTTCCCTTTGGGTAGATTGTTAGAGGAATCTGAGCTTTAGGATCGCCAAGTTATACTCAAGAGAGCGAGCTGGCACCGAGTGACAACCGATGAGACCACCGGCAGGGTTGGTGGCCATGCACGGGCCCCAGCACCATCAGCAGAATCCGATGGCGACTCCGAGGCACCCAGCTCAGGTGAGTGCTGCATGTTAGGCTCCCCCGCCCCAGACACCTGAGTGTAGCGCCTAATGAGCGCTACCCACCCACCCCACCCCACCCCGCTCAGCTCATGTCCCTATGAAAGAAATCCCTGAGTCCAGAACAGCGCCAAGCCCGTAGGTGGGATCCCCACCTCTCGTAACTAGTGTATTGAGACGTGGGAGAGAGGGACTAGCAGGAGGTTGATTGGCTGAGATAGGTAATGTCATGTATGGACACTTGAGCCGCGTACTGCCTACATACAGCCTCAGGGACCAAGGAGCCCGCGGGACTGAGGGGAAGATGAATGCAGTCAGAGGCTATTCAAAATATTCCAAAAGCTGCACAGAGTTAAACGGGGTTGGAAGGGGATAATGTGGAGCCTCGGAAGGTTAAGCTTTGTGCAAAATCCCACAGCTGGTATGACTCAGAATTGTGCACTAAGGTTTAGAGATAACTTAGAAATACAAAGGTCATGAATATCTGGGACTGGACAGTGGTCACGGAAAGCCATGAGCCCATGAAACCCTACCATGGTCTTTGACACTTACAACTTTCTTTCCTTAGATTCCCAGATCTACACAAACCTGTACACAGGTGAGTAGGAGTGTTCCAGAACCTCACGAGTGTGGCTCCACTCCATGTCTCAGGTTGGTAGTAGAATTCATGGGGGGTGAGGGGGACTTCTTAAGAGCAGGATGTAAAGTCTGACATGGAGGCACACCCTTGAAATCTCAACACTTGGGAGGACAGAGGCAAGAGGATCACCAGTTCAAAGCCAGCCTGGATGATGTGGTGAGACCCTAAGAAAGACAGAGAGGCTGATAAGTTGGCTCAGCAGGTAAAAAGCTCACTTGCCACCAAGCCAGAGGACCTAACTCAATCCCCAGAACCCACATGGTAGAAGGAGAGAACTAAGTCCTGCAAATTGAAGTTGCCCTCTGATTTCCCTGAGTATACCCACATACATGTGCATGCATACACACGGAGAGAGAGAGGCGGCAGCAGCATGGTAGGTCGGTGAGGAATAAACATACTCAGCACCAAGCCTGACTACTTGAACCTAACTAACCCCAGGACACACAGTAGAAGTGGACCAGCTCCATCTAGTTCTCCTGACCTCCACACTCCATGTGTGTGGTGTTTCACACACATGAACACTCACACGATAGATAGATAATAGACAGACAGAAAAAAAAAAAGGATATTGAGATTTCAAAACCCATAGTGTGGGTGTCAGCAGGTAGCTAGTCATACAGATCTGAAACTCTGGGGATTAATCACAGAAACATCCAAAATGGTGAAGGCCGATTTTGCCCCTAACTATAGGTTGGCATTCAATTACAAAATGAAATTGGGTCTTTTTTATTTTATTTTTTTGTTCTTCACTCCTTCATGTTCTACAGGCTGGTTTTTAACTCCTCGGGTCAGCTGGTACTCTGGCCTCTCAGCCTCCTAAGTGCTTGGGCTACTCATGTGCACCATTACACCCAAAAGGAACCCGACCTTGGCAGTAATGCCATTGGCAAAAAAGTAAGGCTGAGAGCTATGAGGAGATCTGATGACTGGGCATCTAGCTGGAGACACAGACATTGTTAGCACAGCTTGAGTGAGCTCAGGAGCTGTAGGAACCGGGGGAGAATGTAGCTGATCTGGTAGGTGGCCAAGGCTTTTGTGGGAGCTGTGGAACTCAACTCAGATAAAATGTAAAAAAAAAAAGAAAGACCTTGGAATCACTGAGATAATATAACACAGTGGCTAGCATGAATGTCTGTGTACACACATACACCAGCCTCACCAGCACTTAGGAGGAGGAGGGACCAACGTTGGCCTGTCCGAGCAGTTTCATTGAGAAAGACGGAGAGCTCAGGGGCACAGGTGTTCTGGGAGGATCAGTATGTCTGGACAGAAGGGCTTCTATAGCTAGACACTGAAAACCAATCTGTCATTCCGCAAGACATGATGGCCGTTGGCACTGAAACAAGGAACAGAACCAGCCATAAAGGCATCGAGTGGGAATGGCAGTGACCCCTGACACTAGAAAGCTTCTTGCTTCCATTTAGGAAGCTTTCTCTAGATACCTTCTGCTAAACGAAGCCCAAGGAGATGCCTGTGGTATGGCATTACAGATTTGAGGTGGCCGTGGGAGTGAGGTATGGACTAAGAAGAAACAGTAATGGGAAATGATAGCTCAACACCAGTAGGCCCTGAGATTTGGATGGCATGCAATGTCTTACTTGTTTGGGGGGGGGAACCCTAGAAAAATTGCTTGACCCAAGTCAGGCCAGCTAAACTTTATGAGTTGTCTCTGTCAGCTAAAGGGTTAAAGACAGGAAAAGAGCTCAGAGTAGAACAAAGCATGCGGATAAGTTTTCCTTTCTCTTCAAGTATGTGGAGAGGGACATCAGAACCATTACCTCTAAATGTGTTTGGAATTATCATGGGCTCAGGGTGCCCTGCCCCCAGACACACACACACACACTTTCTATTGGTTGACAGGCCCCTCATATTCCTTCAATAGCAAGAGCCTCAGCTTCTGTCCAGGGGCAAGGAAAACATTGCAATAGTACCCACTGAGTTGGTTTGTGAGCAAGGAAGCAGCTGTAATGGTACTGGCTGGGATAAGAGTCGGTGCACCCCAATCCCTTCTGCACCCACCACATGCAAAGGGAAATGGGCTGTTTCAGAGAAATCAAAGCTGACCGCCTGCTGCCTACAGCAAAAAGTCACTTACAAACCCTCACACTGGTTTTTATGTCCCACCTTCTCCCATCCTAAGGGCCTAGGGCCTCAACAGAAGTTAAGATGGCCTTGTCAGAGACCTACAAGGGTAACCCCAACTAACAATCTAAGCAACAGTGGAAAGGCTTCCTTAAATGTCCTTCCCTGATAATGAGATTGATAACTAACTTACATGCCATCCTAGAGCCTTCATTCAGTAGCTGATGGAAACAGAAGCAGACACCCACAGCTAAACACTGAGCCAAACTCCTGGAATCCAGTTGTAGAGAGGGAGGAGTGATGAGCAAAAGAGTCAAGACCAGGCTGCAGAAACCCACAGAGACAGCTGACCTGATCAAAGGGGGAGCTCATGGATCCCAGACTGATAGCTGGGAAAGCAGCATTGGACCCACTCAGATCCCCTGAATGTGGGTCTCAGTTAGAAGGTCTGGGCAGTCTAAGGGACCTCTGATAGTGGAACCAGGATGTATCCCTGGTGCATGAAAGGGCTTTGGGAGCACATTCCCCATGGAGGGATACTCCCTTAATCTAGAGACACGAGGGAGGGCCTAGGTCCTATTCCAAATGACTTGACAGATTTTGATGATCCCTCCTGGAAGGCCTCACCCTCCCTGGGGAGTGGATGGAGTGTGGTTCTGTGGAGTTTGTGGGGGGCATGGGAAGATGGGAGGGAGAGAGAACTGGGATCAATGTGTGAGATAAGAAAAAATATTAAATAAAAGAGAAATTTAAAAAAGATAGCCTTGTTATTGGCAGGTCCCAAATGCATAGCTACTCCCTCCTGATCTTTCTCTGGGTGCATCGGGAGGTCATAGTGATCTGGGAATGAAGTTACAGGTGAGCTTCAATGTGTTGGCTTTCTAGCTTCTCAAGAGGAGACCAAGCAAAGGGAGAACAGGTGGGTGAGTAAACTGGGAATCCTAGAAGACTCTGGTCATTGAGTGACCTGTCCCCATCATGACAGGGCTGTGTGACTTTTGAGGACGTGGCTGTGTACTTCTGCCGGGAAGAATGGAAGCTCCTGGATGAAGCTCAGAGGCTCCTGTATCTTGATGTGATGCTGGAAAACTTTGCACTTATAATGCCACTGGGTAAGGCGTCCATACCTCCCATCCCCTGAGTCCTCTCTGTCTCTTTCTCCTAGAACCATCTGTGTCCCTTGGCAATGCTGACTCTTCTTTCCCTTCCAAAGTGTTGCTTCCCACATTATGTTCAGGGTTGGTCCACTGCCTATTAATTCTTTTAACCTGTTTGTGTCACAGAAAGTTTTCCCTTCTCCTTCACCATTTTCTTCAGTTGTGGAAGATACGTTTGGTAGATAGTAAAATTTAGGTTGGTGGTCATGGTCATTTATAATCTGAAGTGCATTGCTCTGGGCTCTTGTGGCTTTCACTGAGAAATCAGCTGTTGTTCTGAAGGCTTTGGTGCAACTTGGTGTGTTTTCTCGTATAGCTTTTAATAGTCTTTCTTTATTCTGTATATTTGGTGTTTTAACCGTAACATGTCGTGGGAAGGTTCTTTTCTGGTCTCATCTGCTTGGTGAACTGTGTAATTTTGTATCTATATGGGTCTGCCTTTTCGTAGTTTAGGGAAGTTTTTCTATGATTTGTTGACAACAAATTTCTCTCCTTCATGTCTAAAATTCAAAGATTAATAATAATAATAAAATAAATAATAGTAATAATAATAAAATAAATTTTAAAAATTAAAAAAATAGCAAAATTCTAAGATTGGATCTTTTTGTGGTATCCCAAAGTTCCTGCATATTCTTTTCTTGTGCTTTTAAATTTTTTCATGATCATTGTTTGTGCGGTCTAATTCCCCTGCTTCATCATCCACACGTGATATTCTGCCTTTCACTTTATCCATCTGTTTTTACATAAGTTTTCTAGTTGACTTTGTTGAGTTACCTTTAAGACCTGATATTTGGTCTTCTGTTTGATCTATCTGTGTGTAAGGCTGATGTAATTTTTTTCAGGGCCGTCCCCATACCAGCTTGAGTTTTCTGTCTCTCTACTGAATTCAGATTTCAGATCCTGATTTCATCAGTTCCTTTATCCTTATATTTGTATTTTCTTGGGCATGACTCAGGTGTTTATTGTTGCCGTGTTGAAATCCAGTTAGGTGTCTGTTCGTGTTTTCTTTAAACTCCTTGAAGCCTTTCATAAAGTTGATGGTTTTCTTTGTTTTTCAGACAGTCTCATGTACCTCTGACTGTCCTGGAACTCAGTATGTAGACCAGGCTAGCCTCAAGCTCTCAGCAGTGTGCGACCACACCTGATGATGATACTCCTTTTCAGTTCTCTATCCTGGGGTTTGTCTAAGTGATTCTCATTACAGAACATTTCTGTCAGACTAGTGGTTTTGATGGGAGACATGCTGTCTTGTCTTGACCTTTCATTTTGTTTTGTTTTTTCAGCATAGCCTGGGATGTGAACTTTTTTTTTTTTTTTTTTTTTTTTTTGGTTATGTGTCTGATATGAGATTTTATCCTACCTTAGATTGAGCGAGTGTAGGATATGTGTGATGGAGCTGGACCAGATAAAACTGGTTGATCCTAAGCCAGGCAAAGCCGGTCAGAAGACAGCCTTGGTATGGAGCTAGGCTATAGTGTGTGGAGGTTAGTGCGTCTTTAAAATACACATTCGTGTGTGTGTGTATGTTTATATAAATAATACCTTGATCATATATGTGTACATGCATGTATATATACATATGTGTATATATGTGTATGTATGTATGTATACATACATACGATCATAGTATCTTTCTTTACCAATTTTTTTTTCTTTTTTAATCTTCCCCTCTTCTATGTATCTCTGTTTGGATTTCTGTTTGCTGAATTTGGGCTGAATTTTCAGTTTCTTTAGTTTCCATTTTTAGCACATCCGGTCAGCATGGGAGGTAGGGAAGGCCTGGGGTCTGCACCTTTTGGGTTGATGTTTGTGTGGTGAGCTCCTTGTGTTAGGAGTAGTGTCGGTTAGAAATGGTGACCTCTCTAAGGTGTTTTGCTTGGACTCTATATCTGGGAGAACAGTGGTAACATTAGCTTAATTTCCTGAATTCTTTGTTTTGTGACAACTTTATGAGCATGTCAACCAGGGGCCTTCTGAGCCTCTTTACCATCATCTATAAAGGTAGAAAGTATGTCATAAAATCACCGGGGAATGCCACTGAGGCTCAGTACCTCACCTTTAGACCTCCATGTTACCCTTCACTGCCTGCCTATTGAGTCATTTTAAATTATAACATGAGACACCTCACTCTGTTTCTCCTGGAGCATTGTTCTCCCATCAACTAGCCAACAGCCCTGACAATTCCTGCAGCTACGGCAGTAGCCCATCCTACCCTTACCTTACTATATGATCCCTAGGACCGAACAGGCCCAGAGACACACAAGTGGCCTGCAGCCCTTAGACCCAAAGGTACATTGAGAATACATAGCGTTTACCGTACAGTATGACCTGGCACAGTTTTAAGTTGAACAGGGCACAAACAGGAACCTACCAAAGCACAAGCATGCCAGCGCTCAGAAGGTCACTCAGGCATCCTGTGTTGACCCGTACGTACTCTCGGCAGTAACTGGAGTAATCCGGGGAGCAGCCTCTGCTCCGCCACACAAGTGGCCCTGCTTGCTGCTGCACTCTCACTGAGATGTACTGTGGGTTTGAATTTCTACAGACGACTGAATGGCATCGTGGAGAGATGAATGCTATTGAAAGGGGATTTGTTTCTGAGAGAAGGAGATACACTGCATCATTCGGGGTATCATCAGGAAACAGCCGGTGCTGAGGATGCAAATACAAGAAAGGGATTAACTGGAGGGCAGGTCATGTGCACTTGAGTTGACCGGCAAGAAAAGAAAATGGCATCTCCTAAAGCTAGAGTTAGAGATGGTTGTGGGCTGTCCAATGTGGATGGATGGAAACAAAATTTGAATCTTTTGGAAGAGCAGTGATCACTCTTAACCAGAGACATGTCTCCATTCCCAGGAGAATATGGTTGGGAAAGCGGCCTTCTCGTCTAGAATATGGTTGGGATATTTAGGGCAAAGAAGTCTTTCATGTATATAGAAATGATGAAAGCATGGTTTGCAGTATTGGCTCTGGATGATTCTAACTGCAACTGAACACATATGTTTATAGTTAAGTTTTGTCCTAGCTATTAAGAATTGGCCTCCCTGCCCATATTATGAAGGAGTGAAAAGATTGGGAGAAAGACAGAGAGAGAGGGAGAGAGAGGACCAAGAGGAAAGAAAGGGAAAAGAGATAAGTGATTCCATGGTTTATAGCGCTTGCTACTCTTTCTCGGAGAACTGGAGTTTAATTCCCTGCATGCCCATGAGGCAGCTCACAATCTACAACCCAGCTCCTGGAGATTTGACACCCTATGCGTATAAGCGTGTAAACACGGACAAACTTAAAGACAGAATACATAGAAACACAAAGACAAATCTTTAAGGGAAAAAAAGGAGGTACACATGGGAGAAATGTTTTCATTTAACATCTGCCCCATCCCACGGGGCAGTCAGTGACAAACTGGGAGACACTTAGGGGAATCGAAGGACAAGGGAGGAAAAGAACAGCAAGTCCATGCTCTGATCAAGCTGTCAAACTGTATTTTCTCAGGGGAGGCTGTTTTAGGACCATGGGCAGGGTGTGAGTGGGGGTTTGCAAGTGGGCAGGGTGAAAGGGTCAGTAGAAGGAATGCCCTGAACTAAGCTTTAACTGGCTGTAAAACTGCAGCAGGAGGAATATCCTGAGCTGTTCTTTAACTGGTTGTAAAACCACAAGCCTGTATCTAGCAATGCTCTGCTAAACATTCTGCTTACTTCTTAAGAGGCAATGATTTTCTATCTCAGAGGCCTGAATGGTGAGGATGGTGATGGTCCCCAACAAACATCTAGATTGGTGCCTGTAAGGGAAGGACTGGCTATTTGCTCTATAGTCTTTCTGCTTTTATGAAAATATTTAAATAATATTCCTCCCCGTCCCCCACAACGACAAATGAAATCCACCTGTAGATAGCTGGCTAAAAGCAGATTGTTAGACACTAACTAGTCTTTCAGACAAAAATCTTCCAAAAATCGAGATTTGCTTTGAAAGATTAAATTGGTTTATATCATGTTTTTTTTTTTTTTTTTTTTTTTTTTTTTTTTCCCTCTCTTCAGTTGACACAACTTACATCTATGCAGTGAAGGTAGCTAGAAGCTGAGGGCAGATATTTTTATCATGTATCCTGCAGATCATAAGATGATCTGAATATAAAGCTAAGCTTATAAAATTTTTAAAAACAATAGCCACCCCTCGTGGTGAGTTCAATAAGGAGAATAAATTTAAAAACACGATTGGCCGTTCCCACCACAGTGACTATGTTTTCTGTGCTTTCAGTTTGTTGCCATGAAGCAGAGGCTGAAGAAACAACCTGTGCACAGACTGTGTCACCAGCTGAAGAACCACAGGTCAGGGCTCCAAAGGAGGGTCTACCCACGCAGAAGACTCATCCTTCTGACATCTGTGTCGCAGTCCTGAGAGACATCTTGCATCTGAATGACCTACCTGAGCAGAAACCGTATCTGACTGAGGTGTGTGCAAACCTCCTGGACCAGAAGCACCCTAGAGCCAAGAACTGGTTAAAGAGAGATGTGGGCTCCCTTGTGAAGAGCTGTATATGCCATATATCAGGGAATCCTTTCATCTGTAGTAAGATTGGAGAGAACTTCCCAGCCATGTGGAATCCTCTCCAATCCCAGGCCACTCCCAAAGGTGAGAAGCTAAACAAAATTAAGCACAGACAGGCTTTTCACAAGGATAAAAAGAATTCTAAGTCAGGTGAATATAAGAAATCTTCCAGCCCCCAACACGGGCTTCTTGAGTGCCACAGAGTCGTCGGTGAGAAGGGACATGTTGAATCTAGCAAATGTAAGCAAGATTTAAACAAGTGCACACTTGTATCATCTCAGACAGACCAAGCTGAAAAGAGACCGTATGAGTGTCAAATCTGTGGAAAAGTGTTTGGCCAAAAAGCGACCCTTAGAATTCACCAGAGACGTCATACTGGAGAAAAACCGTATAAGTGCGGTGAATGTGGGAAGTCCTTTTGTCAGAGCTCCAACCTCAGTGAGCACTGCAGAGTTCACAGTGGAGAAAGACCTTATGAGTGTGTGCAGTGCGGGAGAGCCTTCGGGTGCCATTCTAGCCTTCTTCGGCACCAGAGGACACACACCGGAGAATGGCCGTATGAATGTGGGGATTGTGGAAGATTGTTTAGACAGATCGTCAGCCTGATTACCCACCGGAGGACTCACACTACAGAAAAGCCTTATGAGTGTGGACAGTGTGAAAAGTCTTTTAGTCACAAAGCCACTCTTACTGTCCATCAGAGAGTTCACACTGGAGAAAAGCCCTATAATTGTGAAGAATGTGGGAAATCCTTCAGCCAAAGCGCCAACCTCATTAAACACTCCAAAATTCATACTGGAGAAAAGCCTTTTGAGTGCGGGGAGTGTGGTCTATGCTTTCGTCAAAGAGCTACCCTCATGAAACATCAGAGAACCCACACTTCAGAAAGGCCTTACGAATGTAGGGAATGTGGTAAGTTCTTTAAACAATACTTCTACCTCATTGAACACCGTAGGATTCACACTACAACAGAATTTTATGAATGTGAGCAGTGCGGGAAATCTTATACACAAAAAGCCACCCTTATTAGACACCAGAGAGTCCACACGGGAGAAAGTCCTTATAAATGTGAGGATTGTGGAAAAGCCTTTGAATACAAATCCAGACTTGATCGACATCAAAGAACTCACACGGGGGAAAGGCCTTATGAGTGTGCCAAATGTGGGAAATTCTTCAGGGAAAGCTACAATCTTGCTGAACACCAGAAAATCCACACTAAAGCAAAGCCTTACAGTTGCGATCAATGTGGTAAACGTTTTAGCCGGAGAGCTGACTTGGTTAAACACCAGAGAGTTCATACTGGAGAAAGGCCTTATACATGTGGGGAATGTGGGAAATCCTTCAGCCGAACTACCAACCTTGTTCAACACAGCAGAATTCACACTGGGGAACGCCCATATGAGTGTGAGCAGTGTGGGAAATCTTTTAGCCAAGTATCCACCCTCTCTCGGCATCAGTTACTTCACACTGGAGAAACACCTTCTAAATATAGCAAATGAGGGGCATCTTAGACGACCCTCTAGCATCCTCTACCACCAAAAATGTCATAGGCAGAAAATGTGGGAAGTCCGTCAACACTAGGTAGACCATCCCAGCTCCTGGAAGCCTACACTTGAAAACACCCTTAGACCTCCCAAGAGTGTTGTATTGTTGCTCACTGTAGCAGGCTAGAGTCTTCAGAGGGGTGAAGTACTACATGAGTTCCAGGCATGTGTAATTTGTACTGGAGGTACCCTGCACGTTCTAGACAGTCTGTCTCCTTTCTCCTTTGCCAGAAGTAAATAACTGCCATTGTGTCTCCTAGAAAGTATCTCTATCACCTCATACTGAGTGCATATCCCAAACCCCAACATGCCCATACTCTCCCCTTGCCTAGTGAAAGCCTGTGCCTTGCAAATGACATTAATCCCCATCCCACCCCTCCCCCCACCCTTTTTTTGCGTGTGTCTGTATTTTGCCTAAAAAAGAACCTGGTCTGTGTTTGGCTGGAGGCTTCAGAAAGGATTATCTTCTTTTTTGTTTTTTTGTCTCACATGATTCAGGTTACTGTTTACATAATCCAAGATCACTAGCCAGTAACTCCCTGCTGTTTCGTGCAATAATAAAGGACTTATTTTTTCCGTGTGTCTTTAACGGAGTTTTTATTCACAGGCATAGGTGGATAAAATACTACTGTGTGCCCTGTTTATATAAACTGGAACAGTTTCTTTGAGGCAGCTCCTCGTGTCTCAGTGGGGGGGGGGGTACTGTCACAGCAAAGACTGGCCCTCATTTATGTTGGTTTCCAAGAGCTTTAGTGGAGCAAAGCAAGGTGTTCGGTCCCAGTGTTTGGCCTCAGTGCTTGCTTTTTGTTTGTTTGTTGTTGGGAGAAGGATGATTTGTCTTTATTTAGACCACAGGTTACCCTGAAGGTGAGGTCAGTTTTAAAATTATAACATTCAGTGTGCTTACAATAATATAAATTTTACAATAATTTAAACTTACTCCATCATTCCCATACTGATATGATGCCCAAGACTGTTGAAGGGAACATTTTTACTGGTTTACATAGAACCAAATCTGTGATTGCTGGTGTCATTTGTCACTTGTAAAATTAGGGGAAACAATAACTGGTATATCAATATGGGTTTGATTAGTTGACAGGTAGGATTTTATATGAAAACAAAGACAGAGGCCATGGGTGCTGCATTCTGGAAAATAATGTGCCTGAAATTTTAACTGAGTCTGAATTCAGGCTGTGACATAATTATTTATGGCTGCTCACTGCAGGATTTACTATGAGAAACATCAGGAAAGGGCAGAGCAAGGAGATTCCAAAGCATGCAGTTTTGCCAGGAACAGAATGTGTGGAGTTGCAGACAGAGCAGCCCTAGTTGCTAATGGGAACCATGAAAGAAGCCAAGCACTTCATTACTAGGGCATAAGAGAGAGAAAAAAAAATACCTTGCAGGCTCTAGGCTGTTAAACTACAATCTCGGGAACTTCCCTTTTAAAGGATGCTGCTAAGGTTTGCAAAAGAATTGCTTTGGGAGATGCTTTACTGAGTCCTGCTCCCCCTGTGCAGGCCGCTGCAGCTGTGTACCAAGGAGGCCGTGGTTCTGCTAGGACTGGCAGTATTAATACCATTGACATGCCGCAGGCAGAACGGAAGGTATAATGAACGTCATAGAGGCTTCCGCCAATTCCGATGAATAGCCTGTGATGCTAACGTGTGACAGGGTCCGTTTTCTCAAGTGTCTCTGACCGGGAGCTTGAAACATTAAGACTGAATTGCATGTTGCATGTCAGGAACATAGGATGTTGACGAGGAAAAATGCCAGCACCAAGAGGAACCAATCCAATAGAAGCCATACTGGGTACAAATAACAAGGCATGCTCAAGCCTGTTGAACATCAGGTGACAGCAGCACGTGATCCTGATCCCGGAAGTGGAGCTACAGGATTTAGTGTTCCCCGGTTAGTTTTTTTTGTTTGTTGTTTGCTCTCCTCTTATTCCCTTCTATGGCCAAGTTCTTCCCTTTTGAAATAGGAATGTTTACTCTGTGCCATTGTGGATGGGGCTTAACATAACCTTCTTTTGGTTGTATTTGGCTCAGTTAAGGGTTTACCTTTGATCTCAGAAGGAACTGAGCTTCTGAACAGTATGGCGACTGCTAACATTGAAGACTCTTGAAGTGGAGCTAAATGCATTTTGCATCGTGAGATGGCTAAGAGCCATGGGGAGCCAGGAATGAAATTTTGAGGGATGGAGCTGAAATGCCTCCCATTGTTTTAAAACCTTGCTTCCCAGAGAGTGATGCTATTTTGGCAGATGGTAGTATCTTTAGATGAGGCATGGGTAGCAGGAGTCGGTCACTAGGAGCAGGTCTTTTGAAGGTTATTCTCAGTCCCTAGGTAAATGGTTCTCAGCCTATGGGCTGGGACCCCTTTGGGTTGCATATCAGATATTTGTGATTTATAACAGGATCAAAATTACAGTTATGTAGCAACAACAAAATAATTTCATGACTGGGGGTCACCACCCACAAGAGGAACTGTACTAAAGGGCATCAGCACTAGGAAGGTTGAGAACCACAGTTCTAGCTATGTTGGCTACCCCTCTGTTTATTACCATGTTGTGAGCAGCCATTGCCATGTGCTGCTGTTACCTGGAACTAAGGTGCACCTGCCGCACCCCTAGCTTTCCCAGTAGGACAGACTGAAACCCTTTTAAACTGAACCAATGCAAACCAGGCCTTGAGTCATGCACAATTAACATGCTCGTGTATAACATATGTGCATTTCTGTGTACATTTTTATGGTATATACATTATAAATCTATACAGCCATCATGACCTCAATAATGTTTCTATCCAGAATTTCTCTTCTCTTATATTATCTGTTTTCCACTGGGATTTCAGTATCTGGTAACATGCTTTCATTCATACTGGCTGAATTTTACTTGTAACTTTTAGAATTTTATTTGAAGGGAATCATAAAGTTTTTGCCCATTTTCTAATTATTTCCATATTGAGTAATTGGTTTTAGACCCATTATTGTTGCCTACAGGAATACATCATTATTTTTATTGTTAAGCAGAATTCTATTCTGTGGACAAGTCACTGTTTCATCTGCTACTGATCAAAAGGCTTGCTGCCAATCAAAGACTATTAATAAAGCTACAAAAAACATAGGTGTACAGTTCTTCTTTGGAAAGTATATTTTATTTATACTAGTGACTTCAATTAAGGTAACTTTTACATTTTAAAAAAACTGCAAAATGTGTTTAAACTGATTTCTTCCATTGTGGTTCACATTAAACACTCTCAGAAAGTGCTGGCAGTCTGCCTACAACATATGTAACCCCTCTGATCGCCAGGGTTGACTTAGTTGACATGGCTGGCTGGGCCCTCCCCCGTTGCTCCATGCTTGTCCCTCCTGAAGGTATGAGCTTGGTTCAAGAGGAAAACGTTCCCTGGTACAGAAGCAGCAGTCTTTGATCTGAAAGACAAAAAAGTAAAGTTAAAGAAACCCCCCACTTGAAATGAAGGACAGACTAACCTGGAAAGCTAACCCAGACCAATATCAGTTCCTTGGAATTTGCTAACTTCCCCTCACAAGGTCCTGAGATAACAAGATACCAAGAATTCACACTGCCCCTCCTTTCTTGTGAGTCAGCAGGTGGTGAATAGGGTCCTAAGAAACAAAGAGATAACTGCACCTCCGGTTTGCCCAGACAAGATTAATTAGCACACCCTGACGCCCTAAGGTCTGTTGACCCTCATAGGGAGACCATCTGGCCTCAAAGGGTCACATACTCAATGGACGGGGGTCCCCCCCCCCCCAAGCTTGTGGGTTTTGCCTTTAAAAACACCTGTACCCAGGGGATGGTGCTTCTCTCTAGCCTGCGTGCTGAGGGGGCCCGTTTGTCCAAACGTTTCCTGTTCATTAAAGCCTTTTGTGTGTTGCAGCAACTGGACTGGACATTGAGTTCTTGGGGGTACCGACCAAAACTAGGAGACTCCTCATTCTGAGGGTCTTACACTGTTGGAATTATGTTTGATTTGATATTGGTTTTGTTTTGTTTTGTTTTTGAGACAGGGCCTCACTGTGTATCCATGGCTGGCCTAGACCCAGACTGCTCACAAACTCAGAGACCTATCTGCTCCTGCTGGAATTAAAGTCATTTATTAAAAATTAATCTGTGTGTATTTGTGCATGTGCATCTGGGTGTTTGAACTTGATCCAGATGTAGCACCGTCTTCAGCATCATGGACTGCCTGCCCTGACACATAAACCAGATAGTATAAATCTCAAGTCCCCTATGTTGTATATATTAAATATTGTCATAGCGGTGAGAAAGATAAGTAATACAGCTCTCAGAACTATCAGCCCTCCTTTATAACTGTGTCTTGTATTCCCTTTCTTTTCTTGTTTTGTTTTTGTTTTTGTTTTTTGTTTGTTTTGCTGTTGGTAGTGTTGGTGTTTTGTTGTTTTGTTTTGTTTTTTGTGGGGTTTGTTTATTTGTTTTGTTTTGTTTTTGAGCAGGTTTCTTTGTGTGCCCTGGCTGTCCTGCAAGTCTATATAGATAAGCAGGCTGGTCTCAAGCTCACAGAGGTTTGTCTGCCTGTCTCTGCCTCCCAAGTGATGGGGATCAAAGCTTGTGCCCACATCACCCTGCAGTAAGTGATATTTTCTTCTACATTTGAATTTATGAATTTTTAAGTTTTTCTCCTGAATCTTCATTGATCTACTGACCACTCAAAAGCAGTGTCCAAATGCCTTTTCTTTGCCTAGTTTCTAGATTTTCTTTTGCCATTGATGTTTAGTTTTTCTTAACTGTAATATGAGTAGATAGAAGAAATAATTATGATCCTTTTATATTTGTTAAGACATCACTTACAGTTTTGAAAGCACTCTGTGGGCTAGTTGTTGCTTGCAAAAATTCTTTGTTTTATTTGTTTTGTTTTTGTTTTTATTGTATATGGGTGTTTTGCTTGTCAGTCTGTATACCACCCAGATGTAGTGCCAACAGAAGCCACAAGAGGGCACTGAATTTCTTTGGAATTTGAATTATTTGGGTCTGGGGAAACGAATCCAGGTTCTCTGGAAGACTCTTAACCACGCAGCTCCCTTTGGCCCTTTTGCAGTAGTCTGGATGTAAGACCCTCAGAATGAGGAGTCTTCCAGGTTGGGTCGATACCCCAAGAACTCAATGTCCAGTCCAGTTGCTGCAAAACGCAAGAGGCTTTAATGAACAGGAAACGTTTGCGCAAACGGGCTCCTCCAGCACGCAGGCTAGGGAGAAGCCCCCTCCCCTGGGCCCAGGTGTTTTTAAAGGCAAACCCACAAGCTTAGGGAGGGGGTGGGACCCTCTGTCCATTGAGTACGTGACCCTTGGTGGCCGGATGGTCTGCTATTAGGGTCAGCAGACCTTAGGGCCTCAGGTGTGCTAATTAATCTTGTCTGGGCAAACCAGAGTTACACTATCTCTTGACCCTATTTACCACCTGTAGCAAATTCCAAGGAACAGATATTGGTTTCTAGGTTAGTCCATCATTAACATTACTTTTTAGGTCTTTCATGGAGATCTCTTGCAACTTAATCCTTCACTTTTCTTTCTGAATTCTTTAAAATGTATATGACAGATCTTTTGATGGCAAAGTCACCCACTATGAATGTCTCTACTATTTATCGGTTCATATCTAAAAATGTTTATTCTAGAAAATCACGTATGGGAATAGGTGCAAATATATCTATTATACCATGTTCTTAACAAATTAGTCCTAGTATTAATATGATGTAGCACATTTTATCTAATTCAATCCTAGGTAAGGTGCAGTTTACCAGATGTAAGTTTAACTGCTCGTGTTTGGTTTTTGTCTTTCATGTGCTTTGCATATTGTCTTACATCTTTTATTTTCAATCTATTTGCCAGAAATTTACTTATTATAGACAGAAAATCATCATATCTTGGCTTTGAACCCTTGCAGTTTGTCTTTGTCCTATAACTAGAAAGCTCAGACTCTAAGTAGGTAAGTTAATTACTGGGTACTATTTGTTGATTCTCGTAATTTTGTTGGTTGTTTATATTTGGTTGGATTGTTTTTTTGTTTTGTTTTGTTTTGTTTTCTCTGTTTCTTTTTGGAATTTCCTTGGTCTGTGAGTTGGACCTGGCTGACTTTCCTGATTCTCCATTGTTGTACATCCAATTTTGCCTACTGAAGATCCTCTGTTAGATTTGTTTGGAACATTACTCCTCCCAACACCTTCCTGATCTCCTCCCTTTCAGCTTATTAACTAGTAGTCATCACACTTAGAGATTAACGCATGCCAGGTACATTGTATGACCTCAATGAACTTTTTATTGAATGCCTTTTTTCTAACTGCTAAATTTCTTGTGCCTTTTGTCTACACTGACTTGATTTTCTAAAATAAAAATAGATAAATCTAAAAAAGAAAAAAAAAAGGACTGTCTTCACCATGCTGGATTGATGGGATGAGTTCCCTTAGTTTGTATCTGCTACGATGCCTTTCTCTGTGAGATTTAAAAGGTGAAACTGCTCACTTATTTCTTGGTTAGCAGTTATGTTCCTTCAATGCCAGAAATAGATCATTTCATGCTTCCCTAAATTCCCACGGTTTTTGTGGGAGCTGTCATAAAGTTCTGAATGGCTCCCCTTTTCAGTGAATTGGCATTTTCCACCAGTGCCATTTTTAAGATTTATTTATTGATTGATTATGTACACAGTGTTCCATCTGCTTGTATCCCTGCAGTCCAGAAGAGGGCACCAGATCTCATTACAGATGATTGTGAGCCACCATGTGGTGGCTGGGAGTTAAACTCAGGTCCTCTGGAAGAGCAGCAGCCACCTCCACCAGTGGCTTTTAAAACTGATTTTCACTTTCTAGTTTTTACATTTAGATGATGATGTGTCACTTACAGCTTCTCAATACTTTCTGTGCTTGAATGCCTCTTGCTTTTCCGTAGATTTGTGAAATTATATGCTATGTATTTCACTGAATGCCTTTTCTATCCCTTTACATTTTTCTTTTTGTGAATGCGTTGGGAGTTTACCTGTTTGATGTGCATGAGTGTTTTGCCTGCATGTGTGTATGTGCCTCATGTGGACTCCTGTTGGAGTTGGATGGTGGGTAGACTCAGAGTGGGGGGGGGGGGGTGCTGGGAATCAAACCTGGGTCCTCTACAAGAAAAGCATGTCGTCTTTAATTATCGAGCCATCTCTCCACCCTCCCTTAGGTTTTATTTCATGTCTTCTTCCTGTTCTTTGGATTCATAAGTTTGGACTTTTCTTGAAGGTTGTAATACTTGTTTTTGCTTTAGGTGTTTTTTGTCCAGTTAGGTTTTTCTTTTTTGAGACAGGGTCTCACTATGCATTGTTGGCTGGCCTGGAATTCACTGGCCAATTTAACTCACAGAGACCTACTGGCCTCTGGCTCCCAAGTGCTGGGATTAATTACTTGTACAACCACACATGGACCCTGCCCTATTTAATTTTTTTTTTTTTTAGACTGGTTGCTCTGGATTAGGTTGGCCTCCAGCTTTGTACCTGGGGATCATTTTGAAATTCTAATGCACGTGTCTCCACCTCCTGCATGTGTGGTCCACCACCTCTGGATTGTGCACTGCTGTCAATCAAATCCAAGACCACGTGCATGCTATATAAACCCTCTACCAGTTGAGCCACAGCCTTAGTTACTCTCAAGTTTTGACCTCACCTTTATGTCAGCCTATATAAATGATGGCTCAGCAACAAGGAACACATTTTCTCTTCCAGAAGACAAGTTGGAATCTCAGCACTCATTAGGAGTCTTACAGCTGCTTATACTTGGATGTCTGTGGGTCTGTCCATGAACATACCATGAACATGACTGATTCACCTGCCATCTATTTCATGTGGGGTTTAACCATATAATTGAAATATTCAAGTGTAATGTCTTGTGCATATACTTTGGTGATGATGTCAAATAAAGTCCTCTTTAAATCTTGGTCTCTGCACTGGGCATGTTGGCACTCAGGCAATCTCAGTTCTCAGGAGACTCAGGGGAGGAAGTTTGAGACATCCACAAGAGCTTGAGAACATCCTGGGATCAACACTAAGAGGCTGTCACAAAATAAAAAAGGAAAAACCAACCCCACAGACTTTGATATTTTTCTCAGAATTATCAACTTTCAACACAAAACAGAAAACAAAACAAGTTTTTTGGTTTTAGGGGTGTGTGTGTGTGTGTGTGTGTGTGTGTGTGTGTGTGTGTGTGTGTGACAGAGAGAGAGAGGAAGAGAGAGAGAGGTTCATACTATGTAGCATTGGAATTCACTATGTAGACCTGACTGGCCTTGAACCCACAGATCCAAAAAGGAAAAAAAAAAAGCAAACAATAAACAAAATAACCACAGGACTATGGGTGCCACATATGGCTGTATGAAATGAGAACATGACCTCTCCAGGGTACTGTTGAGGGGAAAGGTTTTATTGTAGATATGAGGGAAAGTACAGTCAGAGGCATCTGGAAGAGTCTAGAGCAGGAAGCGAAGGTAGTAGACTAAATCTGCCCAGTATTCTAGACTGGGCCATGAGAGGACAGAGTGGGAGATCAAGAGAAGAAGAGAACAGAGAGAGGACCAAGAGAGAGGTGGCCAAGAGTGTCAAGAATGTAGATATCAAGTGGCTGGAATTGCAGTCATATAGGCAGACCTTGGGCTAGAGAAGTTGGGTAGAGCACAGACTGAAACTGAGCTGAGCTGAGCCAGGATGCCAGCAGGGACTTGGAAACAGGTATTTACAATGCTGAGGGAGCCTGGAAGCCAGCAAATGCTTTCATATGCTAATAGGCACCACAGGTAGCAGTTTGGTCCCTAGCTTCTCTTGGACCTGACAGTGGCACATATACCAGCACTCAGGACACAGAAGATGGTAGATCTCTGTGAGTTCTAGCAGAGCCTGATCTATAGAGTTCCAAGCTAGCCAAGCCTACAGGGTAAGTCTATATATAAACAAACAAAAGAAAAGGAAACATGGGTGGTGAGGCCACAGAAATAAATGACTCATTGGCTAACAGCACTTACTGTTCTTGCAGAGAAACTTGGTTCCATTCCCAGCATCCAGTTACAGTGACTCTGGCCTGGTAACTTCTTAAAAAACATAAAACATAGAGCTGGAGAGAGGGCTCAATATGGAAGACAACCTATTGCTCTTGCAGAGGATCTGGATTCCATTCCCAGCAAACACTGTTGTTCATAACCATCTATAACTGCTGTTGCAGGGATCCAATGTCTTTCAGAGGCCTCAGGGGTACCAGTTATGCACTTAGTATGCATACATATGTATATGTGTAGCCAAAACACTCACACATGAAAAGACAGCAAATGCTTAAAACTCCTTCATGAGAGCATTAAGGGCTACACAGAGCTGGTCCCCAATGAAACAAAAACTATACAGCAAACAATCATTTATTCCAGGAACTGCAACATTCGGTGAGAAAAAATAAAAATAAACAGTAAACCCATGTCTCATTAAACTGAGGGCATTCTGATTCTCCCTCATTCAAACACTACCATGGAAACTCCACTCCACACTAGTGCCGCCAAGAACATAGGGCTCCCTCTTGCTAAGTTCCCCAGGGAGTATTAGCTTTTGCCATATAGGAAGATGACAATAATTCTCATCTTGTCCCAATGTTCTTATTTGTTGAGTAACTTTCATTGAATGGCACCCTCACAAAGGCCACTTGTAAGGAGTACGGTTTTTCTGCCCGCCGCCTGGTCTTGTCCTGCCGCCACGCCGCCAGCCCCAAATAATGTACAGAGACTCTGTATTTGATACAATGCTGTTGGCCTGGTTACTTGTTTCTTATCTGCTAGCTCTGTCTTAATTATTAACCCATTTCTGCTGATCTATGTATTTTCACATGGCCTTCTCTTACCAGGGAGGCGGCTGGCGTCCAGCTCTCTCCAGACTCTCCATCTTGACTCCTCCTTCCTACTTCCTATTTCCTCCTTGTCTCCTAGTCCTGCCTATCTTGCTTTCCTATTGGCCAACAGTGCTTTATTTATTAACCAGTATGAGAAACATTTACAGAATGGCATCTCCCATCATCCACTCTAAAAACTTCTCTTCAAAATCTGGTTCACTCCTAGGGCTGAACAAGGTTGGCCAATGGTTGAAGATTTTTGTCTGCATTCTCAGACCCATCTTGGTTTTGTGTTACGAGTGGTTTCCCGACAGCTTGGTCCCACAGCCATATCAGCCCCAAATAACACACAGAGATGCTGTATTAGATATAAAGCTGTTGACCTGTTACTAGCATTTCTTATTGGCTAGCTCTGTCTTAATTATAATCTAAGTATTTCCACGTGGTCTTGGCTTACTGGAGAGAGAGGGCCCAGACCTTTGCTCTTTCCAATCTCTATATGTTGAATCTCCTCCTACCTCTCTCTGAATCCTCCTTGTCTCCTAGTCCCGCCTATCTTGCTTTCCTATTGGCCAACAGGGCTTTATTCATTAACCAATAAGAGAAACATATTTACAGAACGACACCTCCCATCACCTTTGTGTATATTACTAATAAAAGCAGACATTTGCTCAAAGGCTTTCCCAGAGTCTGTGGGTTCATGATGCATCCCAGCAGTGTAGCCTCTCCAGTTAAATAGGATGGAGGTGTGGGTGAAGGCTCCTCACATTTGAAACATTTTTTACTTGTGTCCAGTACTCTTGCGTGCATACAGTAGATGATGGAAATGATTCCCCCGCCCCTTCACAGCACACAATGCATATATTCTATCCAGTGTGAAACTTGTGGTGTCTAGAAAGTCCAGTCCTATAGCAAAACACTTTCCCACAATACTTACACTCATGATGTTTTGCTGCTCTGGTGTCTAATGAGGCTTTACCTTGCAGTGATGGTTGTCCCACACATATTACACTTAGGTGTTTCCTTTATTGTGAACTTACTGGTCTCTGATGAGAGGAGAAGTTTTATTTTTTTTTTTTTAACACTTCTCAGATTCAAGTCATTCAGAAGGTCTTTGCCCCAGTGTGTACTCAGACATAATAAACAAGGGTGAATTGTTTTCTTTTTCTTAAATGATTTTCCGCATTTGCTGCACGCTAAGGCTTTTCTCCAGTATGAACTCGATAATGATATAAAAGGCTTGATCTGTTCATGTAAGATTTCCCGCATTCACTGCACGTAAAAGGTGTTTCTCCTGTGTGCACTCGCTGGTGAGCAACCAGGAAGCAGTTATGCTTGAAGGCTTTGCCACATTCACTGCATCTATAAGGCTTTTCCCCGGTGTGAACTCTGAAATGCTTAAGGAGAAAGGCTTTTTGGCTGAAGGATTTACCACACTCGCTGCACTGGAAAGGCCTTTCCCGCGTGTGAACTCGGGCATGATAAACAAGGCTGGATTTTTCCTTAAAGGCTTTCCCGCATTCCCCACAAGTGTAAGGCTTTTCTCCACTATGAATCTGATAATGACGTGTTAGGTTGGATCTGGTCATGTACGATTTCCCACATTCACTGCACGTAAAAGGCGTTTCTCCTGTGTGAACTCGCTGATGAGAAACGAGGGAGATATTATGCTTGAAGGCTTTGCCACATTCACTGCACCTGAAAGGCTTTTCCCCGGTGTGAATTCTGAAATGCTTAATGAGAAAGGCTTTTTGGCTGAAGGACATGCCACATTCACTGCACTGGAAAGGCTTTTCTCCAGTGTGTATCATCCGGTGCCGATTAAGGTGGGATGTACTAGTAAAGACTTTGCCACAGTCACTGCAAATGCAGCTCCTCTTCTCAGTGGGAATGGCCTCTCCACTCTCAGCGCTCCCGACAGTGTAAGTCACCTGGTGCCCGGGAAGACCTGAGGAAGTCTGGAGGATCATTGCATTGTCTGCACTTAGCAAGGGTGTCTCAGCATGGCTCAGCATGGGCTGTTGGAGCATGGATGAATTAAGCTCTCCTTCCTTGGGAAGACTCTGCTCAAAGGGGGGATGCTTCACTCTCCACTTTGATCCAACAACCTGAACAGTGAGAAATACTGATGAACGGCGTGGAGACTGTTGAGCGACAGACAGGCAGCACATATTACTAACAGTGTTCTGAGATTTCTCACAGAACAAAGGGGCTAGTTCAGGGCTGTGAGGACCCAGTGCCATGCTCCATTTGTCCGTATCATAGGGCCTAGGGATGCTAGGGACAGCAAGAACACAAGCATGGAGTGAATCACAGAGAGACATGCTGAGAATTATGGCACTGCCCGCAGCAATAGCTTTCTACAAGCATCGGCTGCTGAGGATGCAGGACACAGTGTAGCAGGCTGTCTAGGGCCCTAAGACACGGTGACTGAAGAGCTTGCATTCAAGGACTGCCCGAGGTATAATGCACACTAGCACAATCAAGGAAAGCCTGAGTTCCACAGCTTTGCAAGGCAACAGGCAAAACAAAAGAGACTGGACCATGAGGACCAGGCCTGGTTCAGAAGTAATAGCTAAGCACATCAGAAACCACCACCTTCCAAGTACCTATAACATACCTGGAGTCAGGAATCTCAATGCAGGCACAGAGGGCCCTCCCCAAGGCTCTAGCTGAGTGATGCCATGGATCCCAGAAGGTATAAGTCCTAAAGTAAAATGATACAACAAGTAAGTGTGCTGTACTAGAACTGAGTGACGTCATCAATACATTTGATAGGAAAGAAGCCTATTGAGAATAATCCTGGTAAGACTGTCTTACAAAAAAAAAAAAAGCGAAGTGATGGTGATGCACGGCTTTGATCCCAGCACCGAGTACTGGGGAGGCAAAGGCAGGCAAATCTCTGAATTCATGGCCAGCCTGGCCTACAGAGCAAGTTCCAGGACAGGCTCCAAAGTTACAAAGAACCCCTATCTCAACCACCCCCCTAACAACAACAACAACAACACCCAATAATGAGCTCAGCAGTGCCACAATACCTGCCACATGCAGACACGGGCATGTTACCTAGAAGTGCCCATGTCACAAGGATGCCAAGTATTTACAGTGTCATCGGATCGCAGAAGAACCATCAAGTGCTAAGACTCCTGACCCCAGACAGAGCATGGTTGTGCAAGCCACTAAGCACAGCACTCATGAGCCAGGGCAAGATCGTGGTGAGTTAGAAAAGACCCAAGTCTCCACAGTGAGTCAGTCCAGCACAACCAGAACTCTACAGATAGATGGTGACTCAAACTACCCCACCCACAAAATATCCTAATCCCAAATTGATTCCTGGGTGCTTTGCTGCAACTGTGAGAGACAAAGTGTTGTGAAACAAGCATCTTTTTTTAACCTGGTAGAAACACAGGCCAGTTTTGAAAAGGATAAGGCCCTCTAGAAAAAAGGCAAGCCTACATAGACATGCTCTCACTGGTTCGGGGGGTGGGGGGAAGGAGATGGGGGAATGTGGGGGTGGGGGAAAGCACCTTACCCAGCGAGGACATGAGTGTAAAGATCTCCATCATCACAGTCTGGTACAGGAGCCTTTGGGAATCATCTAGCAGCTTCCATTCCTCCCAGGAGAAGTACACAGCCACGTCCTCAAAGGACACACAGCCCTACCACAATGGGAAAGCTGAGTTCATATGCAGCCCCTTCTCAGGGACTCCTGCCATCCTCAAGACAGCCACCCCCACTTAGCTTCCTACATCAGAGGGTCCCAGGCTCTGAAGCTATGACGTCCAGTCTGTCCTCAAGGTCCCACCAACCACTCTGCTCGGCACTAAGCAAGAACAGGCAGGTGGACTGATCACTTTTCTAGTGAAGACACACCATGACCAAGGCAATGTAGAGAACAGAGGATTTATTGGGGGCTTACACCTCAGAGAGTGAGCCCATGGCCCTCAGAGCGCAGGCAGCCATGATACTGCAGCAGTAGCTGACAGCTTCCATCCTTACCCACGGGTACCAGGGACACAGAGTTAACTGGGAATGGCATGGGCTTTTGAAACCTGCAAGCCCATCCCCAGTGACACACCTCCTCCAGCAAGGCCACACCTCATAATCCTCCCCAAACTGTGCCACCAATGGGGACCAAGTATTCAAGCCTATAGACCTATGGGAGGGAGGGAAAGGGATGTTCATTGAAACCACCACAGCTGGAGTCAATCCAAGCTTGAAGGATGCAATGAACAGTCCCTCCTCCCTAGCAGAGAATTCCCATGGGCTCCTCCCAATCATCTGCCTCACACAGACCATTCTGGGTCACCGTTGTCCACTGTGTCCCGGGCAGGAAGGCCAGGAAGCCATCTAGACATACTCTCACAGCACACACAGCAGTCTCCACACTGAATTTCCATTTCCACCTCAGCGGCAAGCCCAGCCCTCAGCTACTGGGCAACCCCCAGCTCCTGCCTTCCACCTAAGCCAGCAGACCCCATGCACACCTGAGGAGGTCTCAGCGTTCCCGACCCATCTCCCTTCCAGGCTTCCTCTAATGCTCATCCCTGGAACTTGAAGACCTCTGAAACTTAAGTCAATGGCTGTCACGAATGGAAACCTGGCCATGCATTCTGACCTTACATTCTGACGCCTGCCAGGACAATCCAGCAGAAGCATAGAGAGAATGCCAGGCAAAGAGACCCAAGACACCACACTCACAGAGGTCTCTCATGTGAAATCTGAGGAGTGTGGCTCCTGGGCACCCTCCACTCACCTCTTCCTGGTTGGGAGGCTTCATTGAGTAATGGGAAACCTGTAGAAAAACAAGACTGTGAGTAACAAATGAGGGTGTTGGCATCCCACAGGTTCATCCAAGTCCCCTCTCATACGTGCAGTCAGGCTGGCCCAACTGCCGCCTGGGCTCCATCCTTTAATGGTGTCTCTTCCTTGGTGACCTTGGACAAGAAATCAATCTCCTCAATTTGTTCTTTGAGGCTAAGAATGGCAGCCTCAGGCTTGAGAGATGTCTCAGAGGTTAAGGACATTGGGTGTTCTTGCAGAAGACGCAGGTTTAATTCCCAGTACCCACAGGGCAGCTCACAACTGTCTTTAACTCCAAGATCTGGCACCCTCACACAGACATGCAGGCAAAACACCAGTGAACATAATGTAAAAATAAATTATTAAAAAAGAAAAATATCTACTGTTATATTGCTGTGAAGAGACACCATAACCCAGACAACTCTTATAAAATCAATCATTTAACTGGGACTTGCTTACAGTTTCAGAGTTTAGTCCATGACCATCATGGTGGGAAGCAGACAGGCATGGCCCTGGGGCAGTACCAGAGAACTTTACATCCTGACCCAAAGGCGGCAGGCAGAGACTAAGACACACTCATCCTGATGTGGGGTTCTGAAACCTGAAAGTCCAGTCCCAGCCACACACTTCCTCCCATGCACCCCCTAATCCCTCTAATCTTTCTCAAACAATCCCATTCCCTAGTGACTAAGCATTCAAATATTTGAGCCTATGGGAGCCATTCTCATCCAAACCAACACAAAGTCCTACTCCAAAAAGAGAATCATAGTAGCAAACCCAGACCTATGTGCCAAGTATGTGGTACAGGTTCTTCCTGGACACATTACTAATGCTTCTGTGAAGAGTCTCTCTCTCTCTCTCTCTCTCTCTCTCTCTCTCTCTCTCTCTCTCTCTCTCTCACACACACACACACACACACACACACACACACACAAGTTTTCATTGTTTAAAATTTTATCTACATGTATTTAATTAAGACTTTGGTATTGGCCAAGCATGATGGTGCAGATCTTTTTGCAACACTTGGAAAGCAGAAACCTCCAGACCCTTGTATGTGTGCAGCCAGCATAAGTCACATGGCGAGTCTCAGTTCAGGGGAAAGGGATAGCTAACACAGTAGACTTTACTCCAAAGTGAATGTCTTCACATAACTGCAATTTCAGTCATATTTTTTACCCTTGCCTTTCACAAACATTCCCCAATGGGCACAGTTTATTTTCCTTTATTTAATTTTGCTTCAAACCTACACTTGGTGGTGGTGGCGGCAGCAGCAGCGCACACCTTTGATCCCAGCACTCAACAGAGGCAAGAGGATCTCCGTGAGTTCAAGGCCAGCCTGGTCTACAAAGTGATCTCCAGGACAGCCAGAGCTATTAAATGGAGAAACCCTGCCCCAAAACGAAACAAAAAAGATACATTGAATGGCTCAGATGTTTAGAGTACGTCCTCCATTCTACAGACAACCAGAGCTCAGTTGGCAGCCCTACCCCAAATAAGAATACAGAAGAAGGCAGATCTCTGTGAAGTCAAGGCAAGCCTGGTCTAAACGGTGATTTCCGGCCAAGACAAAAAATAAAAATAAAATAAAACAAAAATTAAAAGGGAAAGAAGGGAAGTGGGAAGGAAGTACATCTTTAAAAACTATGAAGGAGTCACTTCGTGGGAGGCCACTCCTTCACTCGGGAGCTAAAGGTAGAAGGATCTCTGAGTTTGAGGACAAGCTGGTACATAGAGAGAGAGAATTCCTGAGCACAGATGATGGATTGGATAGATGACTGACAAAGACAGACACACAGACAGACACAGAGGGATGATAGATGATAGAAAATAAAAGAAATCTATCCAAGATCGGAAGACTCTCGCCACCTCTATGGCCCACACTCGGATTTACCCATGGGTTCAAACAGGTCTCTCTCTCCATCCACATTACCCGACCTCAGCCGGGTATTCCCCGAGGAAGCTTGGAAAACTGAACAGATCGAATCTCTCCTGTGTTCAAATCTTCCGTGGCGTCTCCACAAACAAGTCAGCTCTTAAGTGCACTGAGCCCTCCCCTATCTAATGCCAGCAGGGGTCACTCCAGGGCTATTGCTGTCAGGAGCTCAGGCCCGCCCACAAGCCTTGGGAAGCACAGTCTACCAGCCGCTGTGAGTCAGAGGGGATCGTGTTCTAGCACACAGATGTCAGAAGTAAGAAGCATGTCCACCAGTGTCCTACAGTCGGGGCCACCAGGCCTGATCTGTTGGCTCCTGACCCAGATCTCAAAGCTCTAGAACTCAGGTAGACGGGCGATCACCAAGCACTCACCTGGGGCAGAGCTCCACCCGCAGCCTCCACGATCACCATCGGGCTCCACTGGCCGGCGGGGCCCAGGGACATGGCCATTCCTTACTCCAAGCCTCGATCAGGTCACACGGGTCGTCTCAAACCTCAGATCCGTCTCCGTGACAGAAGACAAACGCTTCTAACTCTCCCGTTTTCCTGCCATGACCAATGCAGATGAAACCAATGTTCTGTGAACCAGACTGACAGATCCAGAAAGTTTCAAAGAAATCTCCTGCACGCAAAGCCAAAAGTCCCGCCCAGCGTCGTTTTGTCGTCACCGAAACGCTCATTTGCATTGGCTGAGCTCGGAGTAATGTCTTCTGGACAATGTAGTTCAGATAGGATCAAGCGCCAGGAAGTGGATACACCTGCCCAGACGGAGCAGGATACTCAGTCCCTGAGCACACGGTTGTAATTACTGATGTGCCATTTATTTCCTTGCTGTCCCACTTAAATTCCAGATTTGCAGGCAGAGGCAGATGGATCTCTGGGATTAGAAGCCAGTCTGTCGCAGTGAGTTCCAGACCAGGCTGTTGTTTTGTTGCATGTTTGTGGTTGCCTGAGGAGGGAGGGAGGGAGGGAATGACTGCTCTTGGATATGATAGAGTAGATAAAAGGGAGAGAATAACCAGAAGCAGAGACATCTAGGAGTCCAGAGTGAACAGGACCCTCACCCGTGTGAGGAGAGGGGAGAGGAGCCGTTAGCCAAGAGGGGCAGCCTGGGCCAAGATGGCTGAGTTATGTAGGGGCCAGAGGAGCTGGGAAGAGTGAAGTCCAGTCCAATTATTGGGCTGGGGAGTTCAGGGTAGAGCCAGCCAGGAGGGCCCTGTAATAGGTGGAGGCTGAGGGATGCTGGGAGAACCTGGCGGCCAGTGTCCGTTTTGTCAATGGACACTTCAACTAGCCATGTCCCAGGTTTGAGACCTGACAGATTTTAACCCTTTGCCTCTTTATGAATGGTACTTTGCCAGACCCTTTTGTAATTAAAAGGAAGGGATTAGCGTGGAGGAACAGGAAAGAACATATTTGGAATATGTCACCACTAGTCTCTAGAATTCAGATGTCACATCAGATACCACGTCGTCAAGAATAACTTTTCTATTGTGCATCCCCGCGCTAAGGGAAATTCAGGGATGGAACAAGGGCTTCAGTCCAGGAAACCACCTTACTGTGACTCTGAGGGTGCACTTCAGAGGGACTCCGGCAGCAGCTCATGGGAAATGGGAACAGTTTCATGTTTGCAACCACCACCAGGTCTTCAAGGAGTCCGATTAACCCCTTACACACCCCTTCTCCACCTTCCATCTCTGTAACTGTCCTGGTCTCCGTGGTGCAGCTGTCTGAACTACATAACCCAGAAGAGCCAGAGCAGAAAGGCCGGAAGATTGGCCGGAGGTTTTCCTGCTTGCCTTTAATCCCAGTGGATCTCTGAGATTGAGGCTAGCCTGGTCTACGGAGTGAGTTCAAGTACAGTCAAGGCTGCATAAAGAAACCCTGATGGGGGGGGGGATGGGAGGTGCTTTGAGAGATGAAAGGCCTTGTCCCTGACACCTAGATGAGTCAGGAATCTGCACCACCATGGAGTGACTAGTTCTAAACCTTGGGCAGGAATGTCCCTGTCCATGTGCCTCTTTAGGTAGTCCTGTCTGGGGGCTCTGGATGAGGCGACACATGATCCCTGGCCAACCTGATGTTACATGCTCCCTGGGGTCTGGGTCGTGAGCCTGTGCACAGGGCCGATGTCCCCTGATAGTGATCGAGTCTTACATGGTTCCGGTTTTTGTTTATTAGCTTTACTGTTTTAAAAATTGTATTTGCACAGGAGCAAATTGGGAGCGTGGGGGGAGAGGGGAAGGAGGTAGGAAAGAGAGAAGGGGAGAAGAGAGGGGGAGGAGAATAAGAGGGATCAGGAAGACTGAGTCAGGGGAGGAGTAGAGGAGAGCAAGAAAAGAGATACCTTAATAGAGGGAGCCAGTATAGGTTTAAAGAGAAATCTGGTGATGTCTGTGAGTTCAAGGCTTTCTGTGTCAATTTCTGTGTTTAATTTTTGTTTGGTTTGTGTGTGTGTGTGTGTGTGTGTGTGTCTGTTAAGTTTGGGGTGCTGGTATTAAAGAGGTCAGCCACCACACCCAGCTTAGTCATTTTTTCCCCCTCTGCCTCTGGAAATGCAGGGATTAAAGGTGTGCACCACCACACCCCAAACCCAGCTGCGCTTGCTGCTCTTGCTGAAGACTCAGGTTCAGTTGCCAATTCCACTTGGAGTTCACGCCATTCGTCACTCCAGTTCTATGACATCTGATGCCCTTTGCTAGTCTCCACAGGCCTCCAGGCACATGCCGTATATACATACATGTATGCAGACACTCATACATGTGAGATAAAAAATACATTTTAAAATGTGATTTGTTTTTTCCATTTCAGATGGCTTGATTGAAATGAGGGGAGAAAAGGACCTGGAGAGAGAGGCTTCTCCACTGTGAAGGGGTCAGGCAAAAGCACCCTGGCCTGAGTACTGCCATTTTGACTCCAGATTCTATTTTATCCGTAGGGTAAAACAAAGTTCATGTTCCCGATCCCTAGGGCAGCTGAGGAGTTTCCAATGACTGACCAGCCTCCTCCCTAAAACATAGAAATAGTCGTTCTTTAGTTCTTTAGAAACATCATGGCCAGTCCTAACCACGCAGGAACAAATGATTGGTCGGCCTGAAAGGCTTGACAGTGAGGGAGGGAACACTCAAGGAAACGCCTAGTCTCTAAATCCTGGAGGTGAAGATTGTAACTGGAACTCAGCAACAGCTGGTTGTGATTTTGTGCACGTAAACCCCGCTTCTGCCCCGCTTGGGGCCGTGAGGAGAAACAGCTCCTGAGTCCTTGTCCTGCAGCCCTGACTAGTGATGCGCTGATGTGGTGGACACATTTGGAACCCATAGTGCTGTCTCTCTCCTTCCTCATGGTGCATAGCAGGCTAGGTGTAACAAGTGTTGGAACCTCCTTCTGACTGGCAGCTGCAGGACTGAACCATCCCTAGAGTGTGAGGATCCTGGGTAGTATTTGAGACATGGCTATTGGTGGGAGGGATTCAGCTCAGCAGGCCTTCATGGCCAGCCATTCTCTGTGAAGAAAGGAAGGTCAGCCGTGCAGTTGCTACCTATCTGTAACCTATCTGTGCCTCACCTCCTCAGCCTTATGCAGAGGGATGATCCCCTGTCCCCTTGGAAGGATCCTCAGCAGAATTCCCTCCTTGGGGTGCGCACCAGGCAGTGAGCTGGCACCCCGAGCATGGTTTCTCAGGTTCTGCCTGTGTGTGTTTATTCACTCAGAACTATCTGATGAGTACCTGTTGAAGCAGTATTTGGTTAAGATTCACACATAAGTGGACAATTAAAACATCATGGAAATAACATTATTATGAGCACTTAACAATTACTTGAAAATACTTAGCACCTGAATAAAGATTGATTGATTGATTGATGATTGACTGATTGATTGATTGATTGATTGATTGATACAAAGTGTCTGATTAGGAAGCCCTCCCTGGCTTGGCAGGACTATGTCAACCAAGTCGGCCTTGAACTTACAGACAACTGCCTGATTCTGTCTCCAAGGGTGCAGAGATTGAAAGCTGTATGCCACCACACCCAACCTTGGAAATGTGGTTGTTGGATATCACATTCTAAATTAAATGCTTGCAAAATAAAACCATACATTTTCAAAACCTGCCTGATTATTTGCATTGAAATTCTCGCTAGAAATTAAACGACATGTAGTGGGAAGAGAGAGAGAGGGAGGGAGGGAGAGAGAGAGGGAGGGAGAGGGAGAGAGAGAGAGAGGGAGAGAGAGAGGGAGGGAGAGAGAGAGTGTGTGTGTGATGTGTGAGCTTACCGTTAGGTCTCTAACTTGGGACAAAGAGCTGACTGAGGCGCTCATTAACATATCAAAGCAGTTGCTGTCCTCCAGGTTCTCCCAACATTCCATCAGTCTCTACATCTTATCTCTTATTGAGGCTCCTGCTGGCATGCCCCATCCCCTACCCTGAACTCCCCGGCCCAGGTTTTGGACTGTGCTTCACTCCTATAAATTCCTCTGGCCCTTAAATAACTCAGCCAATCTGGCTATACCATGATCTTGGCCCAAGACACTCCTTTTGGAGGGCAGCTCCTCTTTCTCTGTCCCTTCTCTGCACCTGGCCCAGCTCAGGGTCCTGTTGACTCTTGTCTCTGCCTCTGGCTATGTCTTCCCTCATAATCTACAATTAAACTCCAACATACCTTGGAGCCATCATAGGACTGAGTTTGACACAGTGTCGTTTTTATCTCTGTGTTCCAGAGGATAACATGTGTTCAAGAGCACACAGTATAAGGCCTCGCTGAGAACTGAGGCCAATGTGGCAGTTAGTTACACCACCAGCCGTGGAGTACAAGGGAGGGCATGGATGGCCTTTGGTCATGCCGGCATCATTGTTATCCACAGCCTTGTCTTGCCACAGATTCCTTTTAGTGCAAAGATACCTACCAACCATGATGATGTATGTGGAGGATGCTTCAGGAATGCATCTCCTCAGTTCCCACTTCAGTTATCCTTGGTACTGCAGCATTCTTGAACTCTCTGTGATTTTGTCTGTCCTTCCATCTGATTTCCGTGGAAGGCAATCACAGAAAGAAAAGCCAGCAGCAGGGATTATGTGGAGAGGTTCCCCTTTTTGGAAACTCCTGTCTTGAGAGTCAGAGGTATTAGAGTTCCCATGGTCTACTTTTTTAAAAATGCCTGGATAATGGAGACTGGGGATTTGGTTCATTGGTTAAGAGCACTGGCTGTTCTTCTTAAGGTCCTGAGTTCAATTCCCAGCACCCACATGTCAGTTGCAACCATCTGTAATGGAGACTGATGCCCTCTTCTAGCATGCAGACATACATGAAGATAGAGTACTCATATATAAAATACATACATAAACTTTTTTTAAAAGTTAAATGCCTGAATGTGACAAACTGGGAATGCTCAAACCATGTTAAGTGTCCATTGTATTGGAAAAACTATTAAGCATAGCTTAAGACTTGAACAGTAGCCTGAGCGGGACCTTGTGTACCAAGGTGAAAGAAAGTCCAGATGCGGTACAAGAGAGATGTGCATGCTGAGAGGCAGCATCTGTACATGGCCTCTGGGGTGATGGAGAATGGTAGCTGAAACCCGCTGTATTTGCAAGAAATTATGTGGAGGGACTCGTGTTTGAGAGGAGAGACTCTGTCAAACACCAGGCTTTGATGGAGTCCATCTGTCTACTTCCCTCTTGCTGAACACAGTGGTCAGTGGGACCATAAGCATAAACTCTATCCCCAGGGCCCCCTATCCTCAGAGGTGAGAACAACGTAAGCTTTGGTGCCTGTTTAGCAACCATGAGGACTGGCATTCCAATCCCAGCATCCACACAACAAACTTGGCTTCATGTGACCCTCTGCTACTCCAGTTCTGAAGGACCCAAAACCATCTTCTGTCTCCCATTATTCACTTGCAAACTCAGAGGTGCAAACACGTGGACATCCACCCGCATATCAACTCACTGATAAATCAATAAACCAAACACTTCTTTTTAGGTTTCCATATTGCTTTTTTAAAATTCAAATAACATTTTACCACCTGACTGCAGTTTCCTTCCCTCCCTCCCTCCTCTCCTCCCAGTCCTCCCCACCCCCCATACCCTCCTTCCCATATACACCTCTCCCCTTCCACTCATCCTCCATCTTCACTCAGGAAGGGGTGACCTCCCATGGGCTTGATGTGCAGAGCCCAGTGCAGCATCAAGTTGAGGCAGGACCCAGCTCCTCCCCTTTTGTCAAGACTAGGCAAGGTAATGTAGCATGGGGAACAGGTCCCCAAAAGCCAGATAAACACCAGAGACAGATCCTGATCTCACTGCTAGAAACTTTACAGACCAAGCTACACACTGTCACACATGCAGAGGACCTAGGTCAGTCCCATGTAGGCTCCCTAACTGTTGGTCCAGACTCCATGTGCTCCCATGAGCTCGGGTCAGCTGTCTTCATCCTGCTTGGCTGTGAATCTCTGCATCTGCTTCCATCAGTTACTAGATAGAGTATCTTTGATGATAATTAGGGCAGTAACCAATCTGCTTACAGTAGATGGCCAGTCCACAAATCTTCTCTACTATTGCTAGGAGTCTTAGTTGGAGTTATCCTTATGGGTTCCAGGCTTCTCCCTAACCCCCAAATGGCCCTGCTATCAAGACATCTCTTTCATTACTCTTCCCCTGCATCCTGCCTCCCATGCCCAACCTGGTTAATCCCACTTTTTCAAGTCCCCATCCCTCCACCCCTCCATCCCTCATCCCTCTCCCAGTTTACCCAGGAGATCTCTTCTGTTTTCCTTTCCTAGGGAAATCCATGTATCCTTCTTTGGACCTTCCTTGTTATCTAGCTTCCCTAGGGGCTGTGGATTGTAGGTTGACAAACGAAATACTGCAAGACTATTCTGCGAGAACTGGGGTTGGTATGTAAAATGAAAAACAATTGTTTTAAATACAAAAAAGAAGAGAATATTCCAATGCAATGGTAATGTAAACACCTCCTGAGAGTGGCTGGACCTAGAACTTAGTTGGTGGCATTCTTGCCTCCTGTGTGCACAGCTTAGAGTTTGAGCTCTATCAACACCACCCACAAGGAGTGTCCCATAAATTCAAGAAGTAGAGCCAGGTGCATTGTCAGAAGTTCATGGTCATTCTTAGCTACAAAGCAAGTTTGATTGACCCAAGACTACATAGGACCTTGTCCGAAAACAACAGCAATTAAACAGACCCGTAGGGAAAAAGTAAAGGGGTAGAATAAGAGTTCAAGGATGTTGTGGGCACGAAGGTCCTTGTACCCACAGATCTCTAAGGAACACAAGAATATAGGGCATTCGGGATTTTTTTTTCAAAGGCAAGGACGTAAAACCTCTTTTTCCAGAAATCTGGGGATTGGAAGTGATTAATAGCCTGATGATCTGCATTCTCTGTTGGGCCAAGCCATATCAAGCTCCTACAACCAGGTAATCTAAATGACCCTTATAGTGGGGCCTCCTCAAGCCCCCACAGCTACGACTAAAGAGATAGAATAGTCTAAATGACTCTTATTACACTATCTGTATAGTCAGGGGTCCCACAAAACTCCCACAATCAGGACCAGAGGTGGCTAATAGCCCAAAAGTAACCTCTATGCTATCTGTATGACTGAGACGAGGCCAGACCCTTAAAGCCTTAAACTAGTACAGGTTGCCTATCTGTAGAAGCCATCTGTTTGGAAGAAATGACATGTTTACTGAGTCAAGTTCCAATAGAATTACAATTCCTCATGAACCAGGGTTTGTGCTACACCGGGAAAACTTTTCTTTTCTTCTTCTTCTTCTTCTTCTTCTTCTTCTTCTTCTTCTTCTTCTTCTTCTTCTTCTTCTTCTTCTTCTCCTTCTCCTTCTCCTTCTCCTTCTCCTTCTCCTTCTCCTTCTCCTTCTCCTTCTCCTTCTCCTTCTCCTTCTCCTTCTCCTTCTCCTTCTCCTTCTCCTTCTCCTTCTCCTTCTCCTTCTTCTCCTTCTCCTTCTCCTCTTCTCCTCCTCCTTCTCCCTCTCCCTCTCTCCCTCCCCCGCCCCCTCCCCCTCCCTCTCCTCCTCCTCCTTCTAATCACAGTGTGTAAACTTGTTGGAAGTAAACAGCCTGAGATCAGCCTCCCTGAGGCCAGTCAATCTGATTGTAGTTTTCATTCTCACCTCTTGGGGGTTCACTTCCCTGCTGTCACCACCTACAGAGCCCCCCTCACAAGGGCAGTCTAAATAAAATCTAAAGGTTGCTGGAGCTTACAGAGAAAACTCACTGAACATATTCGACGACCCAACCTGTTGTTGTTTAAGGCTGGTGTCCTGGAATTTATTGTGCGAATTCAGGGAGATGTATGTGACTTTAACCAGGAGATAATTTAATATGAAGAAAAAAGTAAGTACTGTGTTATTTCTACCATGGTGGTGTTCTTACAACTCTACCCACACACAGTCTGTTTATATAACCCATTTGTTTAGCCCTGTAGCAACACTAAACCCCCTTCAAAATCTATTGCTGTATTTTAATGTTTACACATTCAATGAAATGTTCCTGAGATGTTCATACAGGGTGTCCAGAAAATTTGTTTAGATTTATCATTTCACGTGTCTGTGTGTTTAGCTTGCATGTATGCATTGTATACAAACCACACACGTGTCCGGTTCCTTGGTGCCCTTGAGAGTTCAGAAGAGGACAGTTCCCTGGAACTGAAGTTACAGATAGTTATGGACCACCACTGGGTGCGGGTAATCAAACTGGGGTCCTCTGCAAGATCAACAAATGTTCTTAACCTGTGCACCCACCAACTCCCCAGCTCCCTGCATGTTGACTTGTTATTAGCAGCCAGTCTTCACATTCAGCCGCTTGGAAGGAAGTAGCTTGAGGGGCGCTCTTGTGATCCCCCACACACCTGGAAAACTCCCTAGAAATGGATTCATTGGACATTTTAGAGTCCATCCATTGATGTCTTTATAGCTTCCCTTACTATCTGTGTTGATCTCTCTGGGTGATACCCTCTTATCCCTGGACTGAATTTCCTGCAGGTTTTGCTAGACTCATGAATTTTGCTATGAAAATGTCTTATAATACATATATCAGATTCATTTATGAGGGTCCATGCCATGGTGGCCAGCTCCACTTGATGGTTCAGATTAGAGGAATAGTCCAGAACAGGAGAGATGGCTTGAAGGTTAAGAGCACTGACTGTTCTTCCAGAGGCCCTGAGTTCAGTTCCCAGCAAGCATTTGGTGGCTCACAACCATCTATAATGAGATTTGCTGCAGGGATACGTGCAGGCAGAACACTGTATACATAATAAATAAATCTTTAAATAAAAAATAGTCTAGAATCTACTTTTCTAATATGTTTCAAGACTATTATTATTATTGTTGTTGTTGCTGTTGTTGTTGTTGTTTTTGGAGACAGAATATTTTGTGTAGCCCTTGCTGCCCTGAAATTCCTGCATAGATCAGGTTGGCCTCAAACTCACAGAGATCCACCTGCCTCTGCCTCCGAGTGCTGAGATTAAGGGCATGCAACACCACCACCCATCTATTATTACTGTTGTTGTTGTTGTTGAGACAAGGTCTTCCTATATAGCCTTGGCTGGCCTGGAACTCACTATGTGGACCAGGCTGTCCTCAGAGAGATGGCCTCCCTGCCTCCCTTGAGTGCTGAGATTAAAGACCTGTGCCACCACACCCAGCTTAATGATTTATCTCCTTCACTTGCTTGATTTAAGAAGGGGGGAGGCTTCCTGCTCATTGTGCCAATGCTTTACTGTGCCAATCATACTTCACCACCACCTCTTCCTCATAGTGCACTGTGGAAGTTGAATATAACATGATGGCCATTGCAGAAAGGACCTTTCTCTACCATATCACACGGTCAGTAGTGATATCGATTCCCACCCTTTCCCAAATCAACATTCTCCATCCAGTTGCAGAATGTTCCAGAATGACTAGAGTCTCCTTAAACTTGTGGAGGTTGTCCACTCCTTTGTAGAGAAGAGAGTCGGGAGATTCAGAGACAGGGTGGTGGAGCCCAAAGCAGCAGAATAGTATATAATGAAGGTTTGGCGCCTCTTCTATCCACAGTACCGGCAGCATCCTGCCCACCTGAAGGGAGTTGGTTCGGAATTCACAAAGAGTGGAGTAGTGGGAATACGGAAGGGGAAAGGATACAGGGGACGGTGTGTGTGTTTGTGTGCGTGTGCGTGTGTGTGTGTGTGCTGGCTCTGCCCATAATGGACATCTCCTAAGCCCATGAGAAAAGACAGGAATACAGGTAGATGAGAAAGGAAATGCAACTTGGAATCGCGTAGACCTGTTTCCAGAATTCGGACTGTTTTCCCATTCACATCAGAAATGACATTGTCACCATTGGCTTTTAAGCTGAGCATCCCCTTGAGAGCGGAAATTTGGGAATGCATAACGGATTCAGACCCAGGAATCCACCTTACTGTGGCCTTGATGATCAGAGGAATGGAAACACTAGCGCATCTGTGACCATTACAACATCTGCTGGAGTCGCTTTAACTCCTTGCATACCATTTCCATAGCTTCCACCTCTTTGTGTCCTTGTTTCCAGGGTGCATCTTCTCTGAACTACATTACCCAGAAGAGACAGCGCAGGAGGGCTCAGCCAATGAAAACTGCCGCTTCCGCGGGCTTTAACAAAAAGAAAAAAAGGAAAGACAAGACAAAAAACCATTGGGACTTAGTGGTTGTTTTCCTGGATGCTCCAGTCAAGTATTGGAAAACTGTTTTTTTTACACCTCGTTGTCCAGGACTGGAAGTCTGGAGAGGAGCGAGGCTTTGTGCTCTTGCACCAGACAGGGTTTGAAGTCTGCAACGATCCCGTGTGACAGGTTGCAGGCCTGGGGAAACAGCCATGTCTATGGACCCAGCTGTCCAGCAGAGTCAGACTTCGGTGGCTGGGCAGGGAGCCCAGGCACAGGTGCGTACCACGTGATCACGGCTTGACTGAATGGAGACTTGGTGGAAAAGCCTGGGAAGATTTGTGAGTGTAAGGCATGCTCAGGGCCACAAAAAGCTAGGCAGTTTTTTGGTTGGGGTTTTAGTGTGTTTGAAGACGGGATCTCATGTAACACAGGCTGGCCCCAAACTCACAATCGTCCTGTTACAGACTCCCGGACGCTGGAATTACAGACATGTGCCCCCCTCCCATTTGAACAACCAACTTTCCTTCTTTTCTTCCAGCCTCCCTCCTTCCCTCCACCACCCCTCCCTCCCTCCTTTCCTTCTTCCCCCCTTCCTTCCCATTTTCTCTTTTTGTTTGAGGCAGGGTCTCACTGGCTGGCTAGAAGGGTTACCTGAACAACAGTTCAGGCTGGCCTCGCACTCAAAAAGGTTTGCTCATCTCTGGCATGGGCCAATCTTTCTTCTTTAAAAAAAAAAAAAAAAAAAGAAGAAGAAGAAGTATGATTTTGTGTTTGCCTTCATGTATGTGTGCGGCGGGGGAGGGGAGAGGTGCGGGGGGGGGGGGTGGAGTATGCATGCTATGGTATTCATGTAGAGGACAGAGGACAACTTTTGTTGATTGTTTCTCTCCATCCACCTTCATGCAGGATGTGGGAATTGAATTTAGATCGTCAGGTTTCTGCAGTACACTCCCACCAAACCATCTCAGCAACCCAGACCTGAATTCATCCTGTAGGCACACAGATCTCACATTTCCCCCTCCACAAGAAAGAAATCCCCGTCGAATGGGTCACGTTTTCCCTAGGTTGCCCTGTTCCTGATTGCCCAGGCTGGGTTGCCACTGCCTGGGGTGTCTGTCTGCTCTGCTGTTAGTACAGTTTCTCTAATCCACTCAGCTTCCGGCTGAGGAAGAAAGGCTGAAGGTTTATTACTACTTTATGGTCCTTAGAGTGGAACCCAGGGTCTCCTGCACGGTCATCCCCAGCCCTTGACTGGTGACCGCAGCTGACTCAGAGCCAGCTCCAAGGATGGAGTTCCCTGATCCAATGTGGTGTTGGTTGGCATCTGAATGACTGGACATTCCTAGAGTGTGAGGATTCTGGATTGTGATTGAGACATGGCTATCAGTGAGATAGATTCAGCTCAGCAGGCCTTCACACCTCAGGTTCTGCCTCTTGGTGTTCTCACTCAGAACTATCTGATGAGTACCGGTTGAAGCAGAATTTGGTTAAGATTCACACATGAATGGACAATTCAAACATCATGGAAATAACGGTACAGGAGCACTTAACAATTGCTTGAAAACATATTCCGGATTTGACTAAAGCCTGGTGGGTTAGGTTAAATATCCCATTCTTTTATCTGTTTGCCCTCTTGCTTGCCTTTGTTATGTGTTGCCTGCACGTATGTCTGTCTGTGTACCACGTGTGTGCTTACTGCCTGCAGAGCCCAGAAGGTATTGGATCCCCTGGGATTGGAGTTGCAGTGTGGGCTACCATGCAAATGCTAGGAATCAAACCAAGTCTTCTGGAAGAGCAGCCAGTGTTAATAGCCGAGCCATCTCTCTGGCCCTAAATTCTTAAATAAGTGTCTACAAAATAAAAGCATACTTTATAAAAGTGTGCCCACGTGCTTGGCTTTGAGGGGAAAATGATTGTTAGTTCTTTGAGAGTTTCTTTCACTGTCTTTTGATCATATCCATCCCTTCCCCTAAGTCCTCCCAGATCCACCCTGCCTACCAGTTCAAGCCATCAAGTTCACTTTGTGTTAGCTATTCACTCTTGGATGTATGGCCCTCTGCTGGAGCTTGGTTGATTTACCAAGAACTATACTCTTAAAGAAAAAAGATTCTGGGTCTCCCAGTAGCTCTCAGTTGCCAATAGTCCCTTTGTTAGGAGTGGGACGTTGTGTCTACCATCCCTCTCCATGGTCTGGCCTGACCACGCCCAGCTCTTGTGTGCGCTGTCACAATTGTCATGCGTTCATATGTGCAGCTACCTTGCTACGTCTGGGAAACACTGTTTTCTTGTACTTAGCTTCTACCTCTGGCTCTTCCATTTCCACCACTCCCCCGCCCCCTCCCCCCCCCTCCGAGCCATGGGAAGAGAGAGGGGTTAGTGCAGGGCTAAGCATTCCAAAATCTCTTACTCCTTGCATCTTGGCTAGTTGTGGCCCTTTGTATTGATTACCATCTTCCACAAATAGAAGCTTCTCTGATGAGGATTGAGAGACGGTTGATCTATGGGTGTAACAATAAGGCATTGAGAGTCCATTTAATACCACACCCACAATAATAGGAGGTTCTCCTCCAGGGCCTAGGACCTGCATAAACAAAGATTCTTGGTCCCAGAATGGTGTCAGCATGGGAGTTTGTCTTGTGGTGCAGGATTTAAGTCCAATCAGAAAATGGTTGGTTCCAAGCACTCAGGAGGCAGAGGCAGATGGATCTCTGTGAGTTCGAAGCCAGCCTGGTATACAGAGATAGTTCTGTTCACAATGGCCAGAAATAGAAACAGTCCAGATGATCCTCAACTGATACTGTATAATGAAAAGGTGGTACATTTACATATTGGAATATTATCCCACTGTTGAGTAAAACAAAATTATGACATGCACAGGTAAACAGATGGAGTTGGAAATGGTCATTTGGAGTGAGGTAGCCCATGTCCAGAAAGAGAAATGTTATATGTTTTCTTTCATTTGTGGATGTTAACTTTGAATCTTCAGATGTGTGTGTTAAATTTAGATTGCCCAGAGAAGCTAGAAAATTGACATGTGGGAGGCTTTCAAGGGAGGGGAGATAGGATGTAATGATATAAAGGGATAAAGGGAATAATGGAACAGTAAGAGTTAAATTTAGGTGTAGGAGGTAAGGGTAGAGAGGGAGTTGGGGGAGAAAGGAGTAGCACTAAAAACTTTTTGAGAAATCATATGGGAACCGTGTGTAGCATCTCATACCTTTAATCCCATCACTCAGAAGGCAGAGGCAAGTGGATCTCTATCAGATCAAAGCCAGCCTGGTCTATATAATGAGTTTCAGTACAGCCAGGAATATACAGAGAGAGAGACCCTGTCTTGAAAAAAAAAGCAAACAAAATTTTAAAACCTTACAGAAATTCACTACTATAGAAGCTTCCTAACACACACACACACACAGAGAGAGAGAGAGAGAGAGAGAGAGAGAGAGAGAGAGAGAGAGAGAGAGAGAGCTCTATAATGGGATGTGTTTGATTTCTTGCTGCAATAAAGACCACTATCAAACAAAACGTTGGAGGAAAGGTTTATATTTGGCTGTCTTAGAGTTTCTATTACTGTGACAAAAACCACAACCAAAGAAACTTGGGGAGGAAAGGGTTCATTTGGCTTATATTTCCATATCACTGTTCATCACCAAAGGAAGTCAGAACAGGAACTCAAACAGGGCAGGAAGGTGGGAACTGATGCAGAGGTCATGGAGAGGTGCTGTTTATGGGCTTGCTCCTCATGGCTTGCTCAGCCTTCTTTCTTATAGAACCCAGGGCACCACACACCATGGGCTGCCCCCCCCCCATTAACCACTAATGAACAAAACTCCCTACAGCCATTCTCATGGAGGCATTTTCTCAATTGATATTCCCTTCCTTCAGATAACTCTAGCTGTGTCGAGTTGCTTTAAAACTAGTCATCACATTGGCTTATACTTCTGTTTCATAGTTCATCATTGAGCAAGTTGGGCATGGACTCAAGGCAGGAACTGCCTTGACCATAGAGAATTGTTGCTTTCTGGCTGGTTCCCCAGGCCTTGCTCTGCTTGCTTCTGATGCTGCTCAGGTGTACCTTTTCAGGGGTGATGATGACACTGTAGGCTGTGTCCTCTCACATCTGCCATCAATCAAGGAAGTCCCCCATACACATGCCCACAGAACAGTCTGATGATAATTCCTCAGTTGAAGTTCCCTGTTTCTTTGTCTTAAGTTGACAGAAACTACCCAGCATACTGGGAAATCGTGCACCCCATCCCCAAAACAAACAAGAAGCTGTAAGGAGTACAGGTTTTTTCCGCCTGCCGCCTGGTCTTGTCCCGCCGCCGCACCAGCCCCAAATAACACACTCAGACTCTGTATTAGATATAATTCTGTTGGCCAGTTACTATTTTCTTATGGGCTAGCTCTATCTTAATTATTAACCCATTTCTATGTATTTCCACGTGGTCTTCTTACCAGGCAGTGGGGCCGGCATCTTGTTTCCCCAGTCTCTCCATGCTGACTCCTCCTTACACTTCCTCTTTCCTCCTTGTCTCCTAGTCCCACCTATCTTGCTTTCCTATTGGCCAACAGTGCTTTATTCATTAAACCAGTATGAGAAACATATACAAAATGACATCTCCCATCAAGAAGCCTAGTGCCAAGAATGGGTTACTGCTTTCAGAGTTGTTGGCCAGTGAGATCCCATAGGCTATGGTTGGTGCACTTGGCTACGTTTTAGAATTTGACATTAAGACTCTGGGGCTGAAGACATATTCCACTTGAGTCATAAACCATGGAGAAGTCACACTGGCACTCACCTGGAAGTGCCATCCCTACATGGTGCCTTTCATAGTGCTGGAAGGTGCTATGCATGCATGCTACCAGAGAAAAATAGGCACTAATCTCAATGAGCTATGCACCCTGAACCTATACTAGCAGCCTGGCAGTGCCCATTTGTGCTGAAGGTCTTGACTGCAGTATTATATAGCCAGGGAGGGACTGCACAGAGAACTTGACAGGTAGGACTGAGTGCCATGTGATAGTACTCCTGTCAAGGAAAGGGCGTCATCCCCATGAACTACAAGACAACACCGAAGAGTTATTGACACAGTTGATAGGAGACCTCATTGAGCTCTGAAGCTCAGCTTAGACATCCTTGACTGAGGTATGAGGGGGACTCGGATGATCCTTCCTGATGTCAAGATCATTGCTTTTTACTCACAGCCTGCTTTACCCACAGGTTCCTGTAAGTGCAAAAGCATCGGCTGACTGTAAAGAGGTAAGTGGAAGGTGCCCCAGGAACTCACACTCTTCATTTAGTTCCCTCATAAGTGGTGTCTGGGACTCCTTGCTTGCTATTCTCCTGTCCTCCTATCTTATTTCCATGGAAGATGACTATGGAATGTAAGGTCTATGCATCCAGAGTAGGAATTATACGGATAGGCTCCATTTATGGAAGCCACTCCCCTGAGAGTCAGAGGTATTCAAGTTCCAGTGATGAGTATTGGGAAATGCCAGGAAGTGGGATGGATTAGAATGCCCAGAGAGATTTGCTCGATGTGGTGGAAGGCAGCACTTGGGAGTGTACAGTAGATGAGAAGCTGTGGGCTTGGATACTACAATGGGAAAGGAGGGGCATTATGAAGAGTGATGTGCATAGTAACAGGAGTATGAATAGATGGACTCCGAGCTCGCTTGCCCTGGATGGAGTGGAGAACAGTGACTCAGAGCTGCACAAATCTGGTTAGCATGATGGGGAGGAACCTATGGAAACTGTGTGATGAGAAAGCGGCACTATCCACATTAAATGTCAAAACTGGGTGACTTTTATTCATCTGCCTGCCTGTGGCTAGGGCTGAAAACACTGGAACCTTGAGCAGAGACTGGCTGTCGGTGGATGAAGATCCTCGTGCCCTCTGGAGAAGAAAACTAAACAGGAGCGGCTGTATTGGGCATGTCAAAAGTTCAAGGGAAGGAGACCTTTCCTTAGTAATTCAATGCTCTCTTGTGGCAGGGTTGTGTGACTTTTAATGACGTGGCTATCTACTTCTTGAGGGAGGAATGGACACTGCTTGATGGCTCTCAGAAGCGTCTGTACCACCATGTGATGATGGAGGTCTTCGTTCTCATGTCCTCATTGGGTAAGTCTCCCCCACCCCCATTCTGTAAGAGCATCCTGTCTGGCTTGGCTTCTTTTCTAGAGAGATGTCTCCTTCCCAAACTGGTCCATGGACCACTGCTTCTTACCCCACCATCCTGGAGTAGGAAATAGAGGTGAAAGACCTGGGCATCTTCTTTCTCTTAAGTACAGCAAGGGATACAGGAAGCAGCCTAGGACGAAGAATCCTATAGTGGCTTTATAGAGTTCAAACTGATGACCCCTCTGTGACACTGTAAATACATGGCATTCCTATGACACAGGTAATGTTCTCTTCCTCTAGGTGACTTGGGTCTGCCTGTGGGAGTAATTGTGGCAGTGATGTGGACACTGTTTGGTGGATTTTCTAGCAAGATCTTTGCAAGGGTCTTTGTCATTAGTTTTCTTTGCTGTGGATTGCCATGAGTTACATCACTCTGATTTGGTATGGGACATTGACCTGTCCTCCTCTTCACTTTAGGACTCATACCTTCAGGGACCCATGACATCACTCAGCTAGAGTCTTCAAGAGCTCACTTCATCCCTGCACTGAGATTTCTGACTCCAAGTATGTAGACAGGTCCTTGGAGGGTGGAGATTGCTGATGTATGTACTCTGGATTGGTTCATATGAAGTATCTTTCTGTTGGTTCTGATGTTTTGGTGCCAGGGCAAAGGATCATAGTAGAGTCCATCTGTCTATGCTTGCCCAGTTGCTGACCAGTCCTTGCTATTATTTCATAGTCAGGGCTCTCTTTCTCTCACCTATGAATTTGTGTGTTTTGCCTGCTCCCCTGAGGCACTATATAACACTGGTTTCCCTTGACCGTGTTGTTAGTGTATGCAAGTCCCCTGAGCAGTCCTTGAATACAGGTCCTTTGGGTGCAATGAGTTGAGCATCTTTATCTTAGAGTTTCTTTTACTGTGATAAAACTATGGCCCAAAGCAACTTGAAAGAGTTTATCTCATCCTGCATTTCCCAGTTACAGCCCAGCTCTAAGAATAATTCAAGGCAGGAACTCAAGGCAAGAACTGAAGCAGAGGCCATGGAGGAAACTTCTTACTGGCTTACTCTTCATGGCTTGCTCAACCAGGGTCACCTGATCAGGGATGGAGCCACCCCCTTATGAGCTGGACTCACCTACATCAATTATTAATAAAAATATGACCCTTGATTATTTTATGAAGGCACTTTTACAATTGAGGTTCCCTATTCTCAGATGAGCCTAGCTTGTGTCACGCAGGACACAACCAGGACAGTCTCCAACAATTAAGGCTCTACAGAAAGCTATTTTCCGAGGAAGGAGTTTCAGGTCCCTACCACTCCTCCATGTGCTGTATGCTGTTCTTGTGTTTTTGCTCATGAGGTTTCCTGGGGCAGGGATCTTCATGCTTCATTGCTGTAGCAGGCCCTGCCCATCTTGAAGTTTCTGTGAGAAACCTCAGGTACTGATCACTTGTGTATGTTGCCACTTCAAAGTCTAGATATCCTTGATCATTGTTTCTCTATGTTTGGCTTGCTGTAAAGGAGTTGAGGTTGAAAAGATACGTTGTGAGAAGAACATTTCCAGTGAAGAAGGGCTTAATGTGACCACGCCCCAACAGCAAGAACTGAGCTGTGCTGAGAAATCCTTACAGAGAAAAGAGAACAGGATACCAGTTGTGAAGATCAAGAAATGCGACCTTGCAGACAAGGGTTTTCAAAGCACAGACAATGTGAGGGACCCCCAGACTCCCTCAGGTCCTCTTGGGCATCATGCGACTCACAGTAATACAGAGCCACCCCGGAGCACTGAGAGAAAAAAGGCCATTCACAGTAAGAAGAGAAACTTCAAATGCTGTGACTGTGGCAAATCCTTCAGTTGTAAGTCTCTGCTTATTCGACACCGGAGGATACACACTGGAGAAAAGCCTTTCAAATGCACTGAATGTGAGAAATCCTTCATCCAAAAGGCTGACCTGAATCAACATGTCAAAGTTCACACTGGGGAGAAGCCTTACAGATGCAGCGAATGCGGGAAAGATTTCAAACACAACCGCTCCCTCGTTGGGCATCAAAGACTTCACACGGGAGAAAGACCTTATAAATGCAGCCAGTGTGGGGAGTCATATATGAACAAATCCAGCCTTATACGTCATAATCGACTCCATACTGGAGAAAAGCCTTACAAGTGCAGCGAGTGTGGAAAATTATTTAAGGAAAGATCCAGCCTTGTTTATCATGCCCGAGTGCACACTGGAGAAAGGCCCTTTAAGTGCAGCCAGTGTGGGAAGTGTTTTAAAAAAAACTCACACCTCGTGAAACACCGAAAAGTTCACAGCAGAGGAAAACCTTTCAAGTGCAATGTGTGTGGGAGATCCTTCACTATGAGGTTCAGCCTCATTAGACATCAGAGATTTCACACTGCAGCAAAGCATCATGAGTGTAAGGACTGTGGGAAAGTGTTTTGCTACAGAACTGGACTTTCTAGACACCGGAAGACTCACGCCGAACAGAAGGATTGAGTGGCATGAACATGGGAGATAGTTTTTATCATCTACTGTATGCACACAACAGAATGTTCACTGGACGAACATCAAGAATGTTTCAAGTATGAGGAGCCCTCACCCACACTTCCATCCTATTTCACTGGAGAGGCCACAGTACTGGGATGCATCACGAGCCCACTGACTCTAGGAAAGCCTTTGAGCAAATGTCTGCTCTCATTAGTATTATATGGAAAACCCAGATAGGTCTGTGAATGCAGACAAAACTCTTCAGTCATGAGCCAACCTTGTTCAGTCCTAGGAGTGAAACAGACATTGAAGAGAAGTCCTGAGAATGGCCTTTGTGAGGGAGCCATTCAATGAAAGTTACTCAACAAATAAGAACGTTGGGGCAAGATGAGAATTATTGTCATCTTCCTATTCCCAAGAAATTGGCACTTACTAGGAAGCAAAAGGAAGAAGCTCTGTGATTTTTATTGTTGTGTGTGGTTTTTGTTGTTGGTTTGGTTTAGTTTGGTTGGGGGGGGGATTGCTTGATTTTTGTTTTATTTTGGTTTTGTTGTTGTTGTTGTTTTGTTTTTGCTTTTTTGAGACAGGGTTTCTCTATGTAGCCCTGGCTGTCGTGAAACTCATTCTGTAGACCAGGCTGGCCTTGAATACAGAAATCAACCTGCCCTTACCTCCTACATGCTGGGATTAAAGATGTGCATCACCCAAGCCTGTGTTCTTGACTACACCAGTGTAGTCAAGTAGGCTTCCATGTTACTGAGTTCAAATGGAGGAGGAACAGAGTGGTTTCTGTTTAAATAAGAAAATAAGACACTGTTTTTCTTGCTGTTGTTGTTTGCTCTTTTTTTTCATAATAACAGTTATAAAAGGGCTAATAGCTGTGAGAGCTTTACTAATTAGTTTTCTCATTGATACAACCAAATATTTAAGATAAGCAACACAGGGAACTTGAGATTTATATTATCTGGTTTATGTTTCAGGGCATGGAGTCGGTGATGGTGAAGAAGGCACTGCCCCTGGACCAAGTCCACACACTCAGATGCACATCACACACAAACACACACAGATCAATTTATAAAGAATGACTCCGGTAGGGTTGGTGGCATATGCCTTTAATTCCAGCCATAGCAGGTGGATCTCTGAGCTTGTGGCCATCCTGGTCTTCATCATGAGTTCCAGGCCAGCCAGTGCTATAGAGTCTCTGTTTCAAAAACAAACAAATAGACGAAACAAACCGGATGGTGGCAGCACACACCTTTAATCCCAGCACTTGGGAGGCAGAAGCAGGCAGATCTCTGTGAGTTTGAGGCCAGCCTGGTCTACATAGCTAGTTCTAGGACAGCTAGGGATGCTACACAAAGAAACGCTGTCTCAAAAAACCAACCCCCTCCAAAAAAATATAAGTAAAACACAACAATAAACAAAAAGCCTGCAGGGATATCTTGCAATCAAAGCTGTGTGGTGTTTTGAGCAACAGAGTCTTACTGTCTACCTCTGGTGAGCAGCTAAGAGGGATGACAGAAACTTGTAATTTTTGGGATGCCCCCATAGGCTTCCCTAGCTAACAACTCATAAGGAGGTATCTCACACTCAGTATTTTGGGCTTTTGTTTAATAACCGATTGCTTCCAGTACACAAGATATGCATACTTCTGAATTACTGGCATGACTTGTGGGTAGGCAACCACTCTTTGATGAGATGTAGGCCCACTCCTAAGGAGGGAAGCCATGCCTGGCACTGTTAACCCAGTCAAAACCCATGGTTGGGGAGATCACAGGTCCCAGACCTGAACTTAATACTGCTGTTTAGCTAATAGGCACAGCATAGAACTGGCTACTAAATACATGTCTATATTCCTGGACAAATGCTACTCTCAGCGTTAATGAGAGAAGCCCCTCTGTGGAGTGAATTCAAGTAGACGAAGAGGCTCTTGTTTGTGTAAGGGGCTGATGAGAAGTTACAGGTGCATGCTCAGCCCTGGACAAGGGTAAGGGATACTGAGAGAGAGGAGACAGAATGTAAGAGCTAGAAGATTGGAAGGGATGTGAGATGTCATCTACTGGGCAAGACATAATGATCCCAACAAGAAAGCCACACTATCTTCTGTTGTCTGCCCAAGGTTTGCATAAAATGGACAAATGAACTGGGGACTTTTTCAGGGATGCCAGCTATGCGCAGATTTCTGGAGAAGGGGAATTATCGGTTGTCCAGAGAATACTTTAAAGTAGATGTTCAACACATGGTCCTGGTTTAACCCAGTGGGAACAAAAGAAACAAAGCCCAGGAGGGGCTGTTGAGCCGGCCCAGGAGTTTAGAGCACCAAATGTTATTCCAGACTTGAAATAAAACAGGCTTTATATTGAATAAAGAAAGCTCCGCCTGACCACTATTGCCACTCTGTTCTGTCGTGAGGGCGCTTTTCTTGGACAAAGAATCCTTGTCCATTGTTTCCTGTGTCACCTTACGGTGCGGGTGCTTGCCACATCTTTGTATAAATTCCAGCAGGTTTTAGAAATATCTACCATGTTTCCAGGAGCAACATCGGCTCAGGAAGTAAATACTGTCTTTAAAAGAGTAAAAATTAAAATAAATAAAAACTGGAAACAATCAGGAACAGCAGCCCTATGCCCCAGGCGCATGACCCAGATCCCAGGGTGCTGTAACAATCAGGTAAGTCAGGATCATTTATCCCCTCATCCCGAGTCCCCAGACCAACTGACTGGGCTACCCGTAGAAGAACATGTACAGGGACATTCCCACCCAAGACTTACAGCCAGTCACACCATGTGTGCTGTCTAGGTGCCAGAGCACGAGACCCTCCCTATTCCTCTACCACCTTCCTGCCTTCTTGGTTTTCTTTTAGATAGAGGGTTTCTTTCTTTATTATTTTTTTTAATTTTTTTTCATTTACATACCAACCCCAGTTCCCCCTCCCTCCCTTCCTCTCTCCCACCTCTCCCCAGAGTGGGTAAGGCCTCCTCCCTTGGGTAGTCTACAAAGTCCGGCATACCAAGCTGGGCAGGACCAAGCCCAAACCCCTCCTGTATCAACATTGAGCAAGGTATCCTATAATAGAGAATGAACTCCAAAAGCCAGTTCTTGCACCCCAGATAGATCCTAGTCCCACTGCCAGCCCCACCCCCAACCCCAACAGATCAAGCTACATAACTGTCACCCACATCAGAGGGTCTAGTTCTGTCCCCTGAAGTCTTCCCAGCCGTCAATCCAGATCTGCGAGCTCCCACTAGCTTGGGTCAGCCATCTCTGTGGCTTTCCCCATCATGCTCTTGACCCATCCCCCCTGTTCATATGACCCCTCCTCCCTCTCCAACTGAACTTCAGGAGTTTGCTGTGGGTCACTGCATCTGCTTCCATCAGTTACTGGATGTAGGTTCTATGGTGACATTTAGGGTAGTCATTAATCTGATCCAAGGGGAAGGCCTATTCAGGGACCGAGAGGCTGTCCTGAAATTCGCTCTACGGAGCAGGTTAAGTCTTGAGCTCAGAGATTCAGTAGCCTCTGACTCCCCAAGTGCTGAAATTAAAAATGCAGGCTACTGTGCCTGCCTAACCGTCCAGGATTTCTGCACAGTCTTATCTGGGTAATGTAGTTCAGACAGCATGCACCACGGAGACCGTGACAGTTGTAGAAGTGGAACGTGCACAAACAGTATGAAAGAAATTAACAGGACTCCTGCGGGCACTGTCATAGTTGCAGATGTGCCAGTGTTTCCGTTTCCCTGAGCTGCTGCTGCTGCCCAAATCATTCCTTCTGAAGCACATCAACAGTGTCACAGCAAGCTGGTTTCCATTCCCCAGTTTCCCTTAGCATGGGCGTGCACACACACACACACACACAAAGTTATTCCTGACAACTCCACACTAGTGTGCAAAACCCCGAAGTGTCCCTGGTCGTGGTGTCACACACTTTTAATCTCAGCACTTGGGAGGCAGAGGCAGGCGGATTTCTGTGAGTTAGAGGCCAACCTGGTCTAAAGAGCGAGTTACAGAAGAACCATGGCTACACGGAGAAACCCTGTCTCCAAAAAAAAAAAAAAAAAAAAAAAAAAAAAAAAAAAAAAACCCAAACTAAAATAAAACAAAAAGCCGGTGAGGGGTGGGGTGGGGGTGGGGTAAGCGTCTGAATCTTGAAACCCGTAGTGAAGGAACCCTTGATCCCAAATATGTCCTTTTTGTCTTCTTCCATTGTTACCATTCCTGTATTTAGTGGCATGAACCTCGAAAGTTGCATTTCACACAAGGCAAAGGTCTCAAATGCAAAATTCAACATTGCCCTATGTCATGCACTTATACCATTAAACAAATTAACAATGTCTCACTATGTAGACCTACCTGGCCTGGAACACACTATGACAGGCTGGCTTCTAAAACAGAGCTCCGCCTCTGCCTCCTGCAGTTCTGGAACTTTGAAGAGTTCCAGCAAGCTCAGCCTTGTAGCAACCACACCCAACTCACTTGGAAAATATTACCGAGTCTATAATCACAATATTCTCAGCACCAGTCCCCATGAAACCCACGAAAAATGAGTCTCCTCCATCTGGACAGTTGTGTCCTGAGCTGACAGTTGATCCTTTTTGAACTACATTGCCCAGAAAACATTGCAAAAGGTTCGGCCAATGAAAATTTGTAGTTCAGTGATGACAAAAAAAAAAGTTGGGCGGGACTTTGGGCTTTACGTGAAGGAGATTCTTTGTAACTTCCTGGACCCGTCAGTATGGTTCACAGAAAACTGGTTTCATCTGCGTTGGCCATGACAAGAAAACCGGAGCGTTAGAAACGTTTCTCCTTGATCACAGAGACGGACCTGAGGTTTGAGACGACCCGTGTGACCTGATCCAGGCTTGGAGTAAGTAATGGCCATGTCCCAGGGCCCCACCATCCTGTGGAGTCCGATGGTGATCGTGGAGGCTGCGGGTGGAGCTCTGCCCCAGGTGAGTGCTTGGTGATCGCCCGTCTACCTGAGTTCTAGAGCTTTGAGATCAGGATCAGGAGCCAACAGATCAGGCCCGGCGTCCCCGATTGTAGGACACTGGTGGATGAGACATTTAAATGCTAGAGAGCGATTCCCTCTGACTCACCCGACGTTTAGTAGGCTGCACATCCAAAGGCTTGCAGGCCCGCATGAGCGAGCTCATAGACAGAAGCCCTGGAGTGACCCCTGCTGGCATTAATTAGATGGTGGAAAGATCGCAGTGCGCCCACGGAGCTTTTATTTGTGGAGATGCAGGGGGGGTGGGGGTGGGGTCGCGGTAGGTCTGAACAGAAGAGAGACTTGATCTATTCAGAGTTTTCCAAACCTCCCCGGGGAATATTGGGCATGGATAAGGTGACGTGGATGGAGGTATATCCTGTGGACCAACGCAGGAGTTAGAGGTGTAGACCATAGAAGTGAAGAGTAGTCTTCAGATATCTGGTAGATTTTCACTATTTTCTTCCTCGGAGACAGTACTGGCGGTCCTGGAACTCGCTATGTAGACGAGGCTGGCCTCAAACTCACATAGCTCCTCCAGAGTGATTGGATTCAAGGCGTGGCCTCCACCTCCGACCTCTCTGATAGATTTAAAAATAAATACTCCCCCCCCTTTTTTTTATGTGAAAACATTCATCACTTGAGTAAAGTTTACTGTGTTAACTGTCACTATTTACCCCGATTGGATTCACCATGCGACTCTGAGTGGCCTATGTAGCCTCAGACTCACAAGAGTCCTGCTTTCCTTTGCCTTCCATGTGCTGCAATTAAAGGGGTGTATCACTATGGCTGGCTAATATTAAATGCCCCTCCCCCCCCCCACAGGGTTTCTCTGTAGGATTAAAGGCATGGGCCACCCACTACAGCTAGGCTCCTAAATTCTTTTTTTTTTTTAATTTTATATAACCAAGTCCATTTAAATGAAAACAAACATTTATAGACAATATTTGGGAATTTGGGCGTTGTTCTTTCCAAACTACTTCCTGCTGGTAAGGGGCGCTGTCATGGGGGATTCTAAGAAGATGCAGAAATCCTGGCTGTAGTCTGTAAGACTGCTTTGTCCAACTGTTTTGAATGTAGGATCACGTCGTACTCTGTTTTAGGCGGTCTGGCTTGATCAAACCACATGAGTCTGGAAGGAATCCACATCTTTTCATTTTCTGTGGAAACAAAAATAGAAATCCTTTTCCCCAGTAACTTGTCCTTGAACTTAAATTTTGGAGTCAAATCATTTTTTAATTTAATTTATTATTTTACATGTTGATCCCGGTTCCCTCTCCCTCCCTCCCTCCCCCAGCCCTCCCTCCCTCCCTTTTACCCTCTCTGCCCTCTCACATGCACCCTAACCACCCTCCCCTCCCATCCCCCCACCCCAATTCCATATGTAGGGGAATGCCATCCAGTTGGGGTCATGTAGATCTGACAGGTCCTGTGAAGTAGGGACTAGGGCTTCTCTCCTGTCTCTAGATTAAGGCAGTTATCCCTCCATGGGGGATGTTAGGCTCCTAAATTCTTAATGAAATGTATGTAGATAAAACCATACATCCTGGAAATAATTGTTTAAGTGTTTGCGAAACTCCTGACACAAGCATTAGCATGCACCCAGGAAAAGCCTGCACTGAGCGCTTGACACATGGTACTGAATTTGATGCAATGGTTTTCCTTTTGAGCTAGGACTGTGTGGTGTTTGGGGGAGAATGGCTCTCATAGGCCCATGTGTTTCAATGCTTTGTCACTAGGGAGTGGTACTGTTTGAGAAAGATTAGGAGGTGTAGCCTGGTTGGAAGCGTGCAGCTGGGAAAATTTGCCATTGTCACATTATCTCCTGTCCCTGCCTGCCTCTCTCTCTCTCTCTGCCTGCTGCTTCTATATCGGGATGTGAAACTCTCAGCTACCACACTAGCACCATGTGTGTTTGCTTGCCACCCTGGTATCAGGTGGCTAACAGCATGGAACTACAAACAAGCCCCCACTTAAACACTTTCATAAGAGTGGCCTGCATCACCGCCTCCCATCACAGCCATAGAACAGAAAACAAGACAGACAAGCTGCCATTCTTGCCCTCAGAGAACAAACTGAGGAGATTGATTCCTTGTCCAGTAAGGGACACCATTAAAGGATGGAGCCCAGGCGGCAGTTGGGCCAGCCTGACTGCACGTATGAGAGGGGACTTGGATGAACCTGTGGGATGCCAACACCCTCATTTGTTACTCACAGTCTTGTTTTTCTACAGGTTTCCCATTACTCAATGAAGCCTCCCAACCAGGAAGAGGTGAGTGGAGGGTGCCCAGGAGCCACACTCCTCAGATTTCACATGAGAGACCTCTGTGAGTGTGGTGTCTTGGGTCTCTTTGCCTGGCATTCTCTCTATGCTTCTGCTGGATTGTCCTGGCAGGCGTCAGAATGTAAGGTCAGAATGCATGGCCAGGTTTCCATTCGTGACAGCCATTGACTTAAGTTTCAGAGGTCTTCAAGTTCCAGGGATGAGCATTAGAGGAAGCCTGGAAGGGAGATGGGTCGGGAACGCTGAGACCTCCTCAGGTGTGCATGGGGTCTGCTGGCTTAGGTGGAAGGCAGGAGCTGGGGGTTGCCCAGTAGCTGAGGGCTGGGCTTGCCGCTGAGGTGGAAATGGAAATTCAGTGTGGAGACTGCTGTGTGTGCTGTGAGAGTATGTCTAGATGGCTTCCTGGCCTTCCTGCCCGGGACACAGTGGACAACGGTGACCCAGAATGGTCTGTGTGAGGCAGATGATTGGGAGGAGCCCATGGGAATTCTCTGCTAGGGAGGAGGGACTGTTCATTGCATCCTTCAAGCTTGGATTGACTCCAGCTGTGGTGGTTTCAATGAACATCCCTTTCCCTCCCTCCCATAGGTCTATAGGCTTGAATACTTGGTCCCCATTGGTGGCACAGTTTGGGGAGGATTATGAGGTGTGGCCTTGCTGGAGGAGGTGTGTCACTGGGGATGGGCTTGCAGGTTTCAAAAGCCCATGCCATTCCCAGTTAACTCTGTGTCCCTGGTACCCGTGGGTAAGGATGGAAGCTGTCAGCTACTGCTGCAGTACCATGGCTGCCTGCGCTCTGAGGGCCATGGGCTCACTCTCTGAGGTGTAAGCCCCCAATAAACCCTCTGTTCTCTACGTTGCCTTGGTCATGGTGTGTCTTCACAGTAATAAAAAGTGACCAAGACACCATCAGTCCACCTGCCTGTCCTTGCTGAGTGCCGAGCAGAGTGGTTGGTGGGACCTTGAGGACAGACTGGACGTCATAGCTTCAGAGCCTGGGACCCTCTGATGTAGGAAGCTAAGTGGGGGTGGCTGTCTTGAGGATGGCAGGAGTCCCTGAGAAGGGGCTGCATATGAACTCAGCTTTCCCATTGTGGTAGGGCTGTGTGTCCTTTGAGGACGTGGCTGTGTACTTCTCCTGGGAGGAATGGAAGCTGCTAGATGATTCCCAAAGGCTCCTGTACCAGACTGTGATGACAGACATCTTCGAACTTGTGTCCTCACTGAGTAAGTGCCTCCACCCTGCGCCCAATCATGTTAAAGCATGTCTGTACAGGCTTGGCTTGTTTTTTTTTTTTTTTTTTTTCTTTTTTCTACAAGCAGATATATTCTTCTCAAAGCTGGCTTGTGAACAGTGTCTTTGCCCCCACTGAAAGTACAGGTTATAGACACAACTAGTTATGCAACACCTTTTCTCTCTTAAGAACAGTAAAGGCAAACAAATCATTTGAGGTGACAATATCTGTCTGTGTGGTGGGTTATGCAAGACCTCCTGATACTCACTGTATTAACCAAGCTGGCCGGAACTCAGAGAGATCCTCCTGCCTCTGCCTTCCAAGTGCCAGGATTAATGGTATGCATCACTAGGTGGTTGGGAGTCTCAGCAGTGATCAGTCTTCCTTGAGCTGATGCCATGGCATCTCTGTGATCCAGATACTTCTCTCTGTTTTTAGATGGCATGCCTTGTGTCTGCAGGTGGCGGGAATTGTGGCACCGGTGGGCCCATTATTTCTTTCTCTTGCAAGCCACTCTGATAAGGGTTGTCCTCATTAGGGTCTTTCCCTCGGATTATTAGGGGTTGGAGGATCAGTGAGCCCTTGCACAGAACACTCATCTCTTCTGTCATTTTCCTTTAGGACTTGAGCTTTCTGGGATCAGTGACATAACTCAGGTGGAGTCTTGCAGAGATCTCTCCGTGCCTGCACTGAGATTCACGACTCCATGTTTGTGGACAGGTACTTCTAGAGTGGAGATGACAGGTGTACGCACATATTACTTCTGAACCAGGCCTGGCCCTCATGGTCCAGTCTCTTTTGTTTTGCCCGTTGCCTTGCAAAGCTGTGGAACTCAGGCTTTCCTTGATTGTGCTAGTGTGCATTATACCTCGGGCAGTCCTTGAATGCAAGCTCTTCAGTCACCGTGTCTTAGGGGCCTAGACAGCCTGCTGCACTGTGTCCTGCATCCTCAGCAGCCGACGCTTGTAGAAAGCTATTGCTGCGGGCAGTGCCATAATTCTCAGCATGTCTCTCTGTGATTCACTCCATGCTTGTGTTCTTGCTGTCCCTAGCATCCCTAGGCCCTATGATACGGACAAATGGAGCATGGCACTGGGTCCTCACAGCCCTGAACTAGCCCCTTTGTTCTGTGAGAAATCTCAGAACACTGTTAGTAATATGTGCTGCCTGTCTGTCGCTCAACAGTCTCCACGCCGTTCATCAGTATTTCTCACTGTTCAGGTTGTTGGATCAAAGTGGAGAGTGAAGCATCCCCCTTTGAGCAGAGTCTTCCCAAGGAAGGAGAGCTTAATTCATCCATGCTCCAACAGCCCATGCTGAGCCATGCTGAGACACCCTTGCTAAGTGCAGACAATGCAATGATCCTCCAGACTTCCTCAGGTCTTCCCGGGCACCAGGTGACTTACACTGTCGGGGAGGCTGAGAGTGGAGAGGCCATTCCCACTGAGAAGAGGAGCTGCAAATGCACTTACTGTGGCAAAGTCTTTACTAGTATATCTCACCTTAATCGGCACTGGAAGATCCACACTGGAGAAAAGCCTTTCCAGTGCAGCGAGTGTGGGAAATCCTTCAGCCAAAAAGCCTTTCTCATTAAGCATTTCAGAATGCACACCGGGGAAAAGCCTTATAGATGCAGTGAATGTGGCAAAGCCTTCAAGCATAATATCTCCCTCATTTCCCATCAGGGACTCCACACAGGAGAGATGCCCTTTAAGTGCAGTGAATGTGGGAAATCGTACAGGAGCAGGGAAGGCCTTAAAGTTCATTATCGATTTCACACTGGAGAAATGCCCTTTGAGTGCAGTGAATGTGGGAAATCCTACAGAAGCCGAGAAGGCCTTCTGAACCATTTCTACAGTCACACTGCAGAAAAGCCCTTCAGTTGCAGTGAATGCGGGGAGTATTTCACCCAAAACTCTGACCTCATTGAGCATCTGACAGTCCATGGCAAGCCTTTTAAGTGCAATGAGTGTGGAAGAGTCTTTAATTCAAGTTACAACTTTGTCAGACACATGAAAGTCCACATTGTGGCGAAGCAGTATGCATGTAGGGAGTGTGACAAAGTGTATTGCAGTAGCTCTAGCCTGTATAAACACCGGAAGATTCACACTCGGTAAATGAAAGTCTAAAGCGGGCAATAAAGGTAAGAAGTCCCATGGTCATCTAACTGAACACCAGAAAAGCCAGTGGGACAAAAGAAGTGTTGTTAAAGAGCAAATGGCATCATTCACACACACCTCCAACTCATAAAAGTGGAGAGGTCCCTGGACCAGGATATGTCATGAACCCGTGCTTTGGGGAATCCACGTTTGAATCCTCTGAACAAAAGTGTTATCTGAAAACAGCATCACACACACACACACACACACACCCCTGCACAGGTTTCTGAGTGCAGAGATTTTAGGGAATAGCTTCAGCCACTGGCAAACCTTCACTTTAGGACTTCCCCTGACCTTGAATGAGAAGTTATGAGATTACCCTCTGTGAGAGACGCGTCCATTGAAATGTCCTCCTCCAGTAGATCTCTTCCCAAGAAGTTGGTGCGAGGGAAATGAGAGAGGGGGAGTTCTGTTCTTGACTGTACAAGTGTGGAGTGGAGTTTCCATGGGACTCAGCTTGGTTGGAGGAGGAACAGAGTGGCCTTGGATTTGTAATGAGGTGTGGCTTCTCTCTTTACCGAGTGTTACAGTGCCCTGAATAAATGTTTGTTCCCCCCCCCCCCATAGTCTTTCATGGCTCTTTTCAGAGGGTTTCTTCTGTGCTCCCGAGTTTCAGTTAGGTTTCTGTTGATGTGAGATTCTCCCCCCCCCACCCCCACCTCAAGACAGAGTTTCTTTTTTTAGCCTTGGTTGTCCTGAAATTCACTCTGTAGACCAGGCTGGACTTGAACTCACAGAGACCAGCCTGTCTCCACCTCCCAAGCACAGGGATTAAAGGTGTGAGCCACCACCACCCTCTCTCTCTCTCTCTCTCTCTCTCTCTCTCTCTCTCTTTGATGAATGTTTGGTTGCATATATGTATATCCACCCATATACATATGTCTATGTTTGTATACAACATATGTGTCTGGTGCTGACAAAGGTCATTAGAGGGCATATCCTCCCCCTGGAACTAGAGGAACAGGTGGTTGTGAATCACAGTCTCAATACTAGGAAAGAAATGCATGCCCTTCACCACTGAGCTATCTCTCCAGCCTGGAGTTTTACTAGTTCTGATGAGAGCAGCTCCGTGGTGTCCCCTGTGATCTCATGTTGAAATGTAGCCCAAATGCTTCCATTTATGTGTTTGCCTGTGTGTATGTGTGTGTCTTGAATGCATGTGCTGTGTTCTCTGTGAAGTGTGGGCCCTTTCAAATTTTGTGCTTTTCTTGGTTCTGTGTGTACATGTGAGTGTATACCCCAGCATAGTTCTGTAGTGTTTTTTAAATTCTCATGGGCATGTGTGTGGGGTTTGTTTGGTTTTACCTTTATTTTTTGGGGGGTGGGGGACAGGATCTCACTTTGTAACCCTGACTAGCCTGGAACTCTGTGTAAACTGGGCTGGCTCTGAACTGAGAGATCTGTAGGCCCATGCCTCTTGAATTCTGGGATTAAGGTGAGTGCTACTGCACCTGGCAATATTCTGACATGACTTAGTATTTCTGAGAACTAGTAGCAAAGTCCATTCCCTTTCTCTGTCCTTGAGCGTTATATGGCAGAGCTGTTGTATGCCTGGCCTGCCTCAGGATCTTGACTCTCATAAGTCAGTGTCCTGAGCACTGGGATTGTATGTACACCACCAGGCGAAGGTAAGGCCATTACCACACTTTGAGCCCAATTTAAAGCAAGCTTTGTTTTCTCTGCCACTTAAAGAATTAAAAGGCAGGAAAACTCTCCCATCCTAGAGATAGCAACACAGAAAATTGTAAAACATGGCAGTCATGAGCAGACAGCATCAGCCAGTCAGAAAATTTTAACTAGGGGGATGAGGAAATGCATACAGCAAGCACACAGAGAGCTGGGTACTCTGGAAGCTGAAGCTCAACCTCTCCTTGAGGGCTATTTTCCTTTCCTTTTTTCAAAGTCTTTGAAGGGTTTTCTGTTAATCCAATGGGGCAAGAATAAGACCACTAGCACAATTTTTGAGTCAAATTTAGCCAGGATGATGGATAGTGGCCATGTCCATACTCGGGATTCCCAGATTATAGCATCAAATTACATTAGTCAGAAGATTTATAAAGGCAAACCCCACAAATGCTCTCATAATAATGTTATTTATTTCAATTAGGTTTTAATTGCCCATTTGTGTATGAGTGTTGACCCAGTACTGTTTCAACAAGTACTTTCAAGAAAATAGAGTGAGTAAATACAGGCCGGCCCTGAGAAGCCAGCTCTGAGTTTCATCCAACTGCTAGGGGTACACTGCCAAGGACAAAACTCTGCCGAGGTTCCTTCCACAGGGACGGGAAGATGCCTCTGTGTGAGCCTGAGGAGATGAGCCATCAATGGGCTGCTCTAACTGTATGATTGACCTTCCTTTTTTTCCAAAAGGAGTGAGTGGCCATGAAAACCTGCTGAGCCACATCTGTACCACCAACAGCCATGTCTCAACCACAGCCCAGAATCCTTACACTCTAAAACTTTAATTCTGCAGCCACCCATCAGAACTACCGACTAGCCAACAACACCTCTGTGGGGAAGTGCCTAACAGGCCCTCCACACCCTTCTGCTCCTTCATAGCCCTTTCGAAACAAATGTTTTAAGAATTCTCCTTCAGTACAGGGCCAGGCTTTGTGATGGTCCTAATTCCACTGACCACCCTTTAGTTATCCTCAGTTTAAATTATTATTTGATTAATTGCAGTTTCCTCTTCTGGGTTTTCTGTCTTCTTAAATAAATAAACAAGTAAGAGAAGCCAGGCGTGGTGGTGCACAACACCTCTGGCTTCTTAGCATCTTTTTTTTTATTTATTTTTTTCTTGTGTGTATTGGTGTTTTGCCTGCATGTGTGCCTGTATGAAGTGTCAGATCCCCTGGAGATGGAGTTATAGGCAGTTGTAAACTGCCATGTGAGTGTTGGGAATTGAACCCAGGTCCTCTGGAAAAAGCAGTTGGTTCTCATAAACTCTGAGCCATCTCTCCAGCCCCTTCTTAGTATAGATACATAGACAGGTGATAGATACATAGATACATAGATAGATACATAGATAGATACATAGATACATAGATAGATACATAGATACATTGATAGGTACATAGATAGATACATAGATAGATACATAGACAGATGGAAAATAGATTATAGATAGATAGATACATAGATACATAGACAGATGGAAAATAGATTACAGATGGGTGGATGGATACATAGATATAAATAAATAAGGGAAGCCAGATGTGGTGGTGCCCACCTTTAATCTCTGCATTTGGGAGACATACAGGCAGATCTCTTGATTTTGAGACCAGTCTGCTCTTCAGCAAGTTCCAGGACAGCCAGGACTATAATGTAAGTACCGGTTTCAAATAAATAAGTAACCAGGGGTGGGGCTGCTACTGGAGAGATAGCCCCCAGGGTCAGGAAGGCTTTCTTCTCTCTGGGGACAAAGTGCAGCTTCCAGCACCTAATCCTGGTAGCTTATAGCTGCCAGTAACTTCAACTCCTGGGGATCCAATTCCCATTGCCCCTGGAGGCAAACATGCATGTCCACTCTTGCTCATAAACACTAATGTAAATTAAAATCCACAGAGAGAAAAAGAAAGAAATAAAATGACTTTGGGGCTTGTGAAATGGTTCCAGAGGGAAAGGTGCTGGCCACCAAGCCTGACAACCTGCATGCTTGGAGATTCATGTGACCCCAGACTCATCTGACCCCCATTCCCAACTGTGAGCGTACATAAAATGAAAAATGTAAAGAGAGAATTGCAAAGAAAATTTTACACACACACACACATACACACACACACACACACACAAATATATATGAAATGGACTAGAAAGAGCTCAGAACCAATTTCCCAGGGTTGCTAAGAAGAAAACAAACAAATAAGAACTTGAGCAGACAAGTTAAAGTGTAACTCCAGAAGCTGCCAGGAGAAAACATATGGTAAGCCATGTTTGAGTCTGACTGGGGCTGGCCTGTTCCACTGATGGATACCATACCATGAAGCAAGTTCATGTACACAGTAGCTTCATGCTGGCAGGGATGTGGGTTTGGAGAACCAACTAGAAAAGACAAAAGTGTCAGGAAATGTACACCCAGGAGTGCAAAGACAGACAGGCTACCTTTCCAAGTCCGAAGAGGTTCTGCAGGCCGCCCAAGGGAAGCTGGGAAGCCCCAGCATATCTGTGCGGATGATGTCTATGGAGGGCAGTTTCAGAATCTCCGCAGGGGACTCAGATTGCTTAGGTGGTAAGAATTCCAACCCCTAAGCTCTTGGACAGATGACTGACAAGCCCGGTTGGATTAGCCCTAAAAAGGATTTACTTATTTTGTGTGTATGAACCTTTGGTGCCTGTATAAAAGTGGACATATGTCTGTGGGGACCAGGAGACGGCAACAGATTCCCCTGAAATAGATGTGCTGTGGGACCTGAACCTGGGTCCTCTGCAAGAGAAAAACTAAATCCAATTTTATTAGACTAGCCAGCTGGCTGCCTCTCCCAAAGTCAGGATTTCAGGGAGCAGTTCCTCCATTGACTGTTGAGGTCCCTTTTACTGGAAAGGGTTAGAGTTGATAGAAAACAGCTGTCGATATAGTTGGCTGTTTGCTCCTGGGGGATTCAGTGTTCAAACACCTGGGAGACTCAGGACTTAAGGCTGCCTGAAGGATAGATAAGTGCAAGAATGTGTCATGCAGCCGGGAAGTTAATAAGGTGTCTGGGAAGACACATTTTCCTAAGACAAAAGGGCAATCATGGGTTCGAGAGATTAGCAAGGCAAAGCAGGTAGGCATACATCATCTGGTCATAAGTTCAGCATAGGTTGAAAAGCATGGTTAGCAGGAGATATTAGGTTTAGGAGATTTAGTAACAATGTATAACAATGTGGCTTCTGTTTTGGTTTCACACGCCAAGCACCTTGATTCAACCTCTGAGCCATCTCTCCCTAGCCTCTGGTTTAGCTCTTTTACATGTAGGAAAGGACATGTATAACAGAACATGGAGTTTAAAATATCAACTCTCAGCTGGGTGGTGGTAGCACATACCTTTAGTCCTAGCACTTGGAAGGCAGAGGCAAGAGGATCTCTGTGAGTTCAAAGCTAGCCTTGTGGTGTACAGTGTGAGTTCCAGCACAGCCTGGGCTACACAGAGAAACCCTGTCTCCAAACAAAACAAAATCAATTCTCCACCTCAACCTGGAATTTAGAGTGTAGTCCCCAACTGCTTTAATGGGCCTCAATGCAGATGAGAAATCCCCAACCCTAAAGAGTGGTAAAGTTGAAGTTCACCCTTCCAGAGCTACCAGGATGGATCCCTATATGGGATCATGGCCCTGTGTTCCAGTTTATGACACACCCTGGGACAATCAAGCAATCGGGTGAGGGATCACCCAGAATTCACTTGAAATACTCCTGCAATGAGACTCTTGGAGAGCAAGGCAGAAGAACTTGGCAATCCCTATCCAAGGCTTGAACAGGTCACTTGAAGAGTCTCAGACTTCCTCCTCTCCTACCTGCCTGCCCTGGTCAATACAGGGTAAACCAGCAGGCAACACAAGTCTGATCCGAAACTGTTTTTAGTTACAGAGACACCCATTTTCACTAGATGAACAAATTTAATTTTTCATACAATATATTGGTCATATTCTTTCCCCTTCTCAAACTCCCCCCCCCAGATCTCATCACCACCCAACTTTCTCGGTTTATTAAAAAAAAAAAAAAAAAAAAAAAAAAAGGCAAAAAAAAAAGAAAAGAAAAAAAAGCAAGCAGGTATATACACACACTACCACCACGGCCAACAACAAAAGCCCGTGTAATCCCCTTTTGTATTGACCAACAGTTCCTGAGCTTGAGACCTGCCATGGGGTGTGGCATATTCAGGCCTTGGGGTGTGGTGAAATTTTTTTTAAAAGCTCAGCCAATCAAAATGGACGTTCGCATTGTTGCAAAACGTGTTTGGGCGGGCCTTTTTTGGTGTTGGGCAAAAGACTCTTCAAAGAAAAGTTCCTGGTTGAGTTTCCCAGTTCCACAGAAAACTGGTATCACATTCAGTAGTCCAGGGCAGGAAGTTGCCAAAGAAGAGCCTTGTCCTCTGGTACCAAGGTGTGTCTGGTCTGTGACACCTTTGCATTGACCCGCTGTAAGCCTGGTTCAAAGGTCCCTGTCCCCTGATAGCCAGGAGAGTGTGAGCCAAGAGCCCAGACCCAAGTAAGTGCCAGGTGGTCCCAAGCCTACCTGAATACAAGAGCACTGGGAGGGAGCCCTGGAGTCATGACCTCCAAAGGCTTACAGGCAGGCCTGAGCTCAGCGCTGATTTGTAAAGATGCTGGAGTCTACACATTTGCAACCAGGGAGACTTTAGACCCATTTCTCAAAGCTTCGCCCCTCCTGGAGGGATTGGAATGTTGTGGGCAGAGAAAAGCAGGGACCTGTGACGTCTGTCTGTAACCCTGTGTGCAAAGGCAGCGGTGGGTGTGGACCATAGAGGTGGAGAGGAGAGAGCGGATCTCTAGACGGATTTTAAAAACTGAGCCTTCAGGGAACCCTGCTGGACCAAGGGTAGCTGCGAAACTGAGATAAAAGGACTATTCTAGTTTTTCTGGGACTTTGTTGTTGTTTGTTTCTGACCATCGGGAAGGGGATGGCCGTTTGGGGGTCTGTGCTGCACCAAGTTCACGTTATTGAGATCAGTTGTCCTTGGTGATGCTGAGAGTCTCAGAGTGATAGTGTCATATGCTCAGCTTGCTCATCGACTGCTGGAGTTGTAGGGAAGGGTGTGTGCTAGGGATAAATAAGGGAGGTCCCTGGACGCCAGGACCAACACAAACCCTGGGCTGGTATTTGGGAAGGAGAATATTAAGCGTTTTATATCAACCAGGTATGGAAATGCACATAATCCCAGACCTCAGGACGCAGAGGCAGTAGGCTCTCTGTGAGTTCAAAGCCAGCCTGGACTGAGTAGAGAGAGAGAGACCTTGTCTCAAAATAAATAAATAAAAAGAAGAAAGAAAGAAATAAAAGTTACATCAGGTAGGATCCAAGATGAAGGATGTAACAGAAGGATCTGGATGTTGCTTGTATATGCACTCAGTATGCGTTCGTACGAAGTGTCTTTCTACTGGTTCTGATGTTTTGGTGTCAAGGAGAGGATAATGGCAGATTCTATCTCAGTGTTCCTCATGGACCAGTCTTTGCAATACTGAGGACAGGATGGCCTTGATTGTGCTAGTGTGGGCAATACCCTGGTCAGTTCTTGAACACAGGTTCTTTGGTTATCATGCCCTATGGGCCTAGATTGCCTTCTGTGCTGCGTTCTGCATCTCCAGCTGCTGGGGCTTACAGAAAGCCATGTGCTGCGGCTCCTCTCTGCGCTTTGCTCCATGCTTGTGGCCCCTAGAAAACCATGATTTTTGACAATGTCAGCATGCTAATAGGTACTCATCACCCGGAGCTAGGCCCATTATTCTGTGAAAAAAAAAATCTCATCATTGGTAGCAGTATGTGTTGTCTGTCACTCCATATTCTCTATTCCATTCATTAGTATTTCTCTGTATTCAGGATGTGGGAAGGGAGAGGAGATCGAGACGCCACCTGTTGAACAGAGTACTTCTACGGAAGAAGGGGTTAATGCAACCGTGCTTGACCAGCAGAAGCAGAGATGTAGGAAGAACCCCTACAGAGAGTATGGGTGAGGGTCCCAGCTGTGAAGACCACCAGAAGTGACCCATCAGAGACGGGTTCACAAGGCACAGACAATGTGATAGACTCCCAGGACTCTTCAAGTCTTCTTGAGTCTCCGGGGACCCCCAGTGCTGGGCAGCCTCACAGACGCTCTGAGAATGCCGAGTCCACTCACTCCGAGAACAGAAGCTACAAGTGCAGTGTAGCAAAATCTTTAATCATAAGTTCCGGCTTATTCGACACCAGAAGACACACACCGGAGAAAGGCCTTTTAAGTGCGGTCAGTGTGGGAAATCCTTCCGCCAAAATGCTCATCTCGTGGTACACTTGAGTATTCACACTGGAGAAAAGCGTTTTAAATGCAGCGAGTGCGGAAAAGCTTTCAATTATAAAAGATCTCTCATTCATCACCTGAATGCTCACAGCCGGGAGATGCCTTATAAGTGTTGCCAGTGTGGGAAATTATACAGGAACAAATCGAGCTTAATATGTCATTATCGAGTTCATACTGGAGAAAAGCCCTTTGAGTGCAGTCAGTGTGGAGAATCATACAGGAACAGAGTCAGCCTTGCCAGTCACTATCGGTTTCATACTGGCGAAAAGCCCTACAAGTGTGATCAGTGTGGAAAATCATTTAGGGAAAAATCCAGCCTTTTGTATCATGGCTGAGTGCACAACGGGGAAAGGCCTTTCCAGTGCAGTGAATGTGGGAAGTGTTTTATCCAAAATCGTCACCTTGTGAAACACCAAAAAGTTCACAGCATGCCTTTTGTGTGCAACGAGTGTGGGAGAGTCTTTAACTCAGGTTACAACCTCAGTAGACATAAGAGAGTTCACATCACAAGAGAGCAATATGAGTGCAAAGAATGTGACAAAGTGCATTGCCACAGCTCTGGCCTCTACAAACATCAGAAGATTCACAATAGATAAACGTCCATGACAGCCACAAACGTGGGAAGTCTTTAGTAGTCCAATTTAAACATGTGACAGTCACTGGAAAGAAACTAAAATGCTTCAAATGTGGAGGACCTTCTCCCGGACCAGCACTTGGTGGAATCTATTATGTGTAGTGTTCTGTATGCCCGGGCCCCAGATCTCATTACGGATGGCTGTGAGCCACCATGTGGTTGCTGAGAATTGAACTCAGGACCTCTAGAAGAGCAGCCAGTGCTCTTAACCTCTGAGCCATCTCTCCAGCCCCCAGAGGAACTTCTTGCTGGTAATTAACTCGGGGAGCCACAACTAGACAGTGTGCAGATAGTGAGAGACTAAGCCTTAAATAGGATGTCTTCTTCAAACCCCTCTCAAGGCTCAAGGACCTCTGTGGAAAAGGAGGCAAAAAGATTGTATGAGCCAGACGTGGTGGATGACTCCTAGGAAAGAGAAAGTCTATACACAGCAGGACCAATACAGATACGAACCCATAGAGACTGAGGCAGCATACAAAGCTTCAAGCCCGATGAAATCCTAGACTGACAAGGGGAAATGCACATAAAATCCCATTTCTAGCCAAGAAGCACTTGATACCTACTGGGAAAGGGAAAATCCAATGGACAGTCACTAGGTATGTCAGCCACAGTCTAGTGCAAACCAGAGTAGATGGCCCAGGAATAGATGGCCAACAGGAAACGGACTTGTGTGTCTGTATTCATACATGCTCGTGCACACACGTGTTTTGTTTTGTTTTGTTTAGGTGTGTTTTATTGTTTTTTGTTTAGTTTTTAATTTTTTTTGAGAGAACATGAAGTTGGGCATGTTGGAAGGTGGGAAGAGTCTAGGAGTAGTTGTGGAAGGGAAAAGAATATGATCAAACTACATTGTAAGAAAAAAAAATTAAATGCAACGTGTTACATTGTATCAAATTTCCAAAGAATAAAAAAAAATTTAAAGATTTATTTCGTGTATGTGAGCTTTTCCCTGCATGTGTGTATGAACATCCTTTGCATGCCTAATACTGGAAGAAGTTGACACCCCATTGGCACATCCTCCAGGCATGTCTCTTTTGATGGAGCCATTCTTGCGTAAAATTGAGACAATAGAAGTTAGGATGTGTTTGTTATTACCGTTGGCATGTCTTGCCCAGATGATTTTATTTCATAGTCCTCTTCCCAGTCTTCTTGCTCTTAGATTCCTTTGTTTTGCCTTCTTTTGTATTCCCTGAGCCTTCAAAAAAAAAAAATAGTGTCTTTTGTCTATGATTGAGCAGTCTGCAGTGATGTACTATGAGCATCTTGAATAACCAATAATCCACAGCACTCACTGCCATTGACTGGAAAAGGGTTATGGGATAAAGTAGCATTTATTACTCTGTAGGCAGTTTTATGCTGTTTATTTAGTTAATTGTCAATATTAAATTCTGGTGTTGGGCCTGTGACCTTCCCATACATAGGGTTTCTTGACTGAACATAGAGCATAAAGTGTGGGTCTCACAACCAATCAGAGAGTGGTTGATAACCACCATCACAGTTATGCCGGTATTGCTAGCACTGGAGGAAGGAGAGTGTTAGGTTATTTAAAACAGCAGTAAGAAGACTTAAGTGAGAAAGAAAAAAGGTGTGGTCTGATATTAAGTGGGACCATGTTTATTCACCGTGAGCGGACATCTTTCTGAATCACACGAGTGGATGGTCAAAATGCCTAAGAAGAAGTTGAGATGCAGCCTCTTGTAGGGGCAGACACAACTTCGATAGTCTGCAAGGGAAGCCGGGAAGTGTCGTCTTTTAGCAGGAGACTATCATTCCTATTTCTAAAAGGATATAGAAATATAGGGCAGGGGCATTATATCTGGGTCCTGTTTCTTTCTTTGCTTGCTAAGGAAGCTCTCTGTTGGAAGGAGTGGTTCTGAGTTCACTGAAGAGGGGTTCCTGTGGTCACATAGCAGGGGAAGATTCTTAACTTGATCTGCTGCGATGGATCACGTGGTTGTCTTCCTGAGGAGACTTGGAGAGTAATTATTAGAGGGATGGAAGCAGATGATTTGGTTGCAGAGAACTGCGAGTTTATTTAGGGAGGTCGGGAGAGGGGAGGGATGGAGGCAGAAGACTGAGTGGGCTGGTGAGAGAAAAAAATGGGCACAAATTCAACGTGGCAGTGACTGGTCCCATTGCAAGGGCTGTTGTGCCAAAAATGGGCTAGAAGTAGTAGGAAGCTACAGAGGATTAATGTGAAGAATTAGTATCTGGCCTGGGGTGAAAGGGATAAAGAGCCATTTTAAGTTTTCCCATAGCATCTATAAGGTCTTTTTGCAGATGTTATCAGGAGCAAACGGAGCTGTTGTAGGGTGAGAATCTATGGGGCCAGCTTGTGTGGAATGTTTTGTCTGGGTATGGGGGCAGGGCTTCAGTAGGAAAGACAGGGTAAAGATGGGTAACAGTGATACACGCCTTTAATCCCAGCACCCAGGAGGCAGAGACAGATCTCTGAGTCAGAAGCCAACCTGGTCTACAAAACGAGTTCCAGGACAGCCAGGGCTACACAGAGAAACCCTGTCCTGAGGAACTTACAGGGTAAAAACGTATGAGGATGATATGGAGTAAAGAGTGACCAGGGAGAGGAGCCAGAGACGTAGTGTTCAGAAGTCCATGCATAGGAGGGGGCTTATGGTTGAGGTTTTTCTGGGCCCTGTCTCCAGGCACCATCTCAAGCCAGTTATGATTTGCTGGCATAGAAGCAACATTGTTCAAGGAGGGCATGAATCCCATCCTTAACAGCAGTCAGATCTAGCCCTTTTTAATCTTGGGGTAAGTATCACAGGGGTAGAAGTGTTGAGCCTGTCATGGAGGATGTTAAGCTGATCTGAGCTGTTGAGACAGAGAGATTAAGTGGTACAAAGGAAGTTTCACGCCAGCTGTTTGGGTTCTGAGTCCCAAAAACAGTTCCTAGAGTGGAAAGATGTATAATGTCATGTTTGAGAGATCACCCAGGTGTGACCTATTCTTCTTTAAAGGAAAAACAACAGAATGACAGGGAGAGACCCCAGACTGTCCGTTGGTCTTGCATAACCCGGCCTGGACGGTTCATCTGGAACCATCTGTTCCAGGGTTGGGGCCCATTTCCTTGATGTGGGCCACAACCTGGGAGAGACTCCAGTTATTTCACAGGAGATTGATGATTCAGTTACTAGCCCTATTGAACAGAATCAGCCTAGCATGACCACTAGCCCCCTCACCATAGTAACTTTCTTGTTTTCATAATTTCTGTTCTCTCCTCCCATGTCAATGTCCATGATTTATGATTTTCTATATTCCGCTTGCAAGAATTATTCTCCTGCCCCTTTCCTACATCCTTGCTCTGCAAACTAAAATCTTTCACTTTCCCAGCAAGCACATAGTGGCTCCAACCATATATAATGGGATCTGGTGCCCTCTTGTGGTGCGCAGGCAGAATACTGGATACATAAATCTAAAAACAAAAAGATCAACACAGTTGCCTGGCAGTGGTGGCCCACACCTTTAATCCCAGGACTCAGAGGCAGAAGCAGGGGGGAATCTCTGAGTTTGAGGCCTGCCCGGTTACAGAGTGAGCTCCAGGACAACCAGAGCTACACAGAGAAACCCTGTCTGGAATGTAGCACGATAAATAAAAAATCCAGAAATTGGGGTTCAAGTTTCAAGCTGAAGATCAGAAAAGCAAAGCAGCTAAGCAGTGGCTCTTTCTACCTCAGACTGAAATTTGATCCTAGCTCCACCAAACCTCAGACTGAAGCCTCTCCTCAGCATAGCTGGAGAATCCTGAGACTTCAATGGCTTCCTGTCCTCAGTGTGGCTGGAGAATGAATGCCAGTTCTGAGGTCTTGCTCCTGTCTTATATACCTCCCTAATGCTGGGATTAAAGGCGCGTGGTCCCAGGTGCTGGGATCACAGGCATGAGCTCTGCTACCCTTCACTCTTGTTCAGGCCATAGTAGCTTTGTACTAATAGGGATCCATCTACCTCTTAATCCTGAGTGCTGGGATTAAAGCTGTGTGCCACAACTGCCTTATGACTATAGCTTGTGGCTGACTTTGCTTTCTGAATCCTCAGGCAAGCTTTAATAAATCATAAAATCACCACACTGGGAAAATTGAAAGATTGGGAAAAAACATGAGCTGGGTGGGGGGTGCCCCACACCTTTAATCTCAACGCTCAGGAGGCAGAGGCAGGCGGATCTCTGTGAGTTCAAGGCCAGTCTGGTCTGCAGAGTGAGTTCCAGGGCAGGCTCCAAAGCTGCACAGAGAAACCCTGTCTTGAAAAACAAAACAAAGCATGGATCTTGATCCTGGGCAATGCAAGAAAAATATACATTGCTATATGCAGTATATTCCCCTGATTTCATGGGTCTGACAATCATGGTTCAGGCCAGCGGTGCCACGGGCTTTGTATTTTACAAACACAAGCAGTGTCTAACATACAACCATAGAGTGTCTCTGTAGGTCAGGGCTTCTAGGCTTGTCCCAATTCTGGCGAATGCCTTTGTTGCCTTCTATTCAGTCTACACTATTTTGACATTTGGATGATTCCACATGACATCCCTGTGCCTGTGCCCTCCCGCACATCCCTGATTTCAACCCCTGTGTGCTCATCAGTCTCCTACTTCTATTTCAGGACAAGGAAAACATTTCCTGGTTAGTGTGCAATGTTGTTTTTCTGATCTTTTGGTAACCCTTGGCCATTCATTTCATTGTTGATTTCGTATATAAAGAGCATCACTATTACTAGTGTGTGATGTGTTGGTGTACATGCCAACACACAGACAGAATGGATGCAAGACGACAACTTTATGAAGTTGATTCTCTCCTTTCACCGTACGTGGCTTCCGGGGATTGAACTCAGGCATTAGACTTGTTTGACAAGCCCCTTTACCCTCTGAACCTTCTTGGGAGCCCTTGGTGATTCATTTCAATGCCTGTTAACATTTACCGGAATTTTAGCACATGCAGAGCTATTGCAAACAAAGCTAATCCCCTGCCCACAGGGATCCATCATGTACACAGCAGGTTCTGCAAAGATGATTCAGTCAGTATAGCTCTGTGAAATAGAGAATTGTATTTCTGAAGAATCCAAGGACATTTGAGGTACTGTGAGTACAGACATTGCTACATTCCAGGAATTATAGGAAATGTATGTTCATGGAATTATGGCAAGTTCCTCATTCTATGCTTTATAAAGGAGCATGGCAGATTTTTCTTGAAGAAAAAGAAAAAAGCAAGACACTGGGCTGAGAGATGATGGGTTATCTTTTAAGAGCATTTGCTGCTCTTGCAGAGGACCCAAATTCACTCCCTGGCATTTGTATCTGACACCTCACAACCACCTGTAACTCCACTTCCAGGGGGTCTGATGACCTCTTCTGGTTTCCATGTCACTATGCTGACACGACATATACAGACATATAAATAAAAATACAAATAAAACCTTGAATTTTAAAAAAAGCAAAGACAGGAGAGGAAGGGTTACTACATGGGAAGAAGATAAGGGTCCAGAACACTGCATTTACTCTCAGGATATCTGTGGTCATATTCTATACCTTTGAGACATCAGCACTGCTTTTTGGGTTTTTTGTTTGTTTGTTTTTTCAGGAAAATTAGATCTTCCAGTCCTTAATTCCTCCTCTGTCACACCTGTTTTTGCTTATGTATTTTTAAAAAGCCATGTATTCTGTAAACATGTTAAAGACTTAATTTTAAGTGTGTGTGTTTGAATGGGGGGGTGCCCACAGTGGGGGGACAGAGAAGTCATATCTAACTGATGTTAGAGGCAGTTGTGAACTGTCTGGTGCTAGTTCTAAAAACTAAACTTGTGTCCTCTGTAAGGGCAATATGTCCTAGATCCAGTGTGTGATCTAGGATCTCTGTGTAGCCCTGGGTGCGTGGCTGTCCTGGAACTTGCTCTGTAGAACAGACTGGGTTCCAACTCAGTGCTTCGCCTGCCTCTGCTTCCTGGGTGCTGGGATTAAAACATGTGCCACCATGGCCTGGCACAAAGAGAGATTTTTTTTTTTTTTTTTTTTTTTTTTTTTTTTTTGTCTCCAAAAACAGGAGTTGGGCCAGCGAGCTGGCTCGGTGGGTAAAGGGTGCTTGCCACCAAGCCTGGTGAGTGGCCTGCGTTTGGTTTCGGGACCCGCATGGGGGAGAAGAGAACTGATTACGCTAGCTGTCCTCTGGACTTCATGTCCATGCTGTGGCCCCCACGTGCACACGCATACGCATAAATGAATGACAAGTGTAAAACTGAAAAGCATGGCCGGTGGAGAACTTGTTTTCATACTTCCATTGTCATTAGGCACGGAGTAGCTCCTGTGCACAGCAGCGCATCTTAAAACAGAAATATGCTTTGGTTCTATGTGTGTGTGTGTGTTTGTGTGTGTGCGCGCGCGCGCGCACGCGCACACGCACACGCATTTGTACATGTGTACACACATATGTAGACTGGATTAAGTGTTAAGATCAAGACAGCTTGCAGAAGTCAGCTCTCTACTTCCGCTGTGTGGCTTCCAGGAGTCGAACTCGATCATCAGGCTCAGGTGGAGCCCACTTAGGCTCAGAAAATTAGCTCTGTAAGTCCAGAATAACCATATTAAACATGTATGCCCTATTGTTTATCGGTTTCTAACACGACTCTGTATTGTAAGATGTGTTCATTTTCTGTGTGCTAGCATTCTGCGCACAAAGAACCCTGAAATATATCTCTGGATATTTATGTTTTAGTTGCAGAGGGGCCAGGCATGGTAGTCCACTCCCTTAATCGCAGCACTTGGGAGGCAAAGGCAAGAAGATCGTTGAGTTCCAGGACATCCAGGGCTACTGGAGAGAGACCCTGTTACGATAAAATAAAGTTACAGAGTATGTGCACCAGGAATACAGATACAGCTTGGGCCACAGAGACTCTAGACACCAATTCCAGGCATCCTTAGAGGTCACGCCTTTATCATTCAACAGGCTTTGGTGTTGTAAGAACTACATAACCCAGAAGCCTCAGTGCCCCTAAACCAATCAAGATTCAGGAAAGGAGCCTTTCTGGTTTTGTGAAAACAAGCCGTGACTTTCTCTGTTGCATCCTTGGGCGCACTACTGTTTGCTTTTCCGGTGAAGGAAGCACACTGCCTTCCCTAAAGAGAAGCGGCCTGGGGACTCCTCACTGGCGCCTCCCAAGCACCACTGCCCACAGATGGGTTCTCTGGAAAGTGGGCTCCCGGTACTCGAAGTTGCCATCCTGTTCCTGAGTGTGCAGGCAGAATGGTGACTGCTCTGATGCATGTGCAGGCGGGTGGTCCTGCCGCTATCCCTGTGTCTGAATCCTAAAACTTGTGATGAGAATTGACGTGGGTTCCTAGGTCAGTGCGGAGGCACTGTTCTTACTTAGTTCAGCCCTTTGACTACTAGTGTGACTGAGTGTGGAAGGATTCGCATGTGCAGATGTTTAGAGCTATAACATGGCTGGGAAACAGGGGTTTTTGAAGTCTGCAAGGATCAGAGAATGAGAGAACAGCCACACGTGACTTTTCATTGTGAACAGCTGGGGCTGTATTGTGAGCGTGGTGGTAATTGTGGAAGGTTCTAAAAGGAAGACATACTTTAGACTGCTCAGGGAAGAATTTACCCCATCTGTACAACTTTCACTTGTCCCCAGCAACCGTAGACCTTCCAGTTGTCAGAGGAGGGGAAACCCCATTCTGTTCTTGCTGTACTCCATATTGGTCTTTTTTTCTCAGCCGGGGCCTACTGTGTTCCGAGAAATTTGGAGGCTAGCTCCTGCAGAACAGTTCTTCACTCAACCTGAACTTGAGCCCATGTCCTCAAGTTCTATGACCTAGGGTCGTAGCTGTCTGTGCAGACCTCACGCTTGTGTTCCTGTACCAGTTTCTACCACTTCTCTGCTTCCAGCTTACTGACATGGTGTGGAGGATGGGGGGGGCATGTTCCAAGAAGAGAATGTGTCAAAGAGCAGGGATCCCATAGGAAACCATTCTACCCAGAATGACCCATTCTTGAAGGACATTTTGCACTTGGCTGAGCAACAGGATACTCACCCTGGGCAGAAAGCATACAGATGTGACACACAAGCACCTGTGGTTCAGTACAGACCTCTATCCACCCCAGATGTGGCACGGTGAAGAGAAGGCATTTCCTGTGAATCACCGTCCTGCCAACTCCCGGGGACTCCTTTCATGGGAGGGACAGGTCATAGGGACTTACCAAGCAGCTCAAGACTCTTCCAGAAGCATTCCCCTCGCCATGAGTGGGATCCAAACCATATCACCAATTGTGAGGAGGCATTTCAGCATAGACAAAGGAATTACAAGTGTGGAATGATGTGCTGTATGCTGCAGATTATGTGTTGCTTTTATTGGTTGATGAATAACGCTGCTATGGCCTATGCCAGGGCAGAGTATAGCTAGGCAGGAAACCTAAGCAGAGATTTAGAGCGAAAAGAGGTGAAGGCACCAGCAGCTGCCAGAGGAGTAAGATGTCAGAGCATTATCTGAAAGCCATGAGCCACGTGGAGACACATAGATTAATAGAAATGGGTTAGTTTAAATGTAAGAGCTAGTAGTAAGCCTGAGCCATCAGCCAAATGATGACAATTAATATTCGTTCTCTGAGTGATTATTTTGTAAGTGGCTGCAGGACCAGGGAGGACACAGAAAAGCTTCCAGCTACAGTGGAAAGGCCTTTGCTCACAAACACTCACTTGTTCAGCACCTGAGAGTCCATAGTGGAGCAAGACCTTACAAATGTGACTGTGAGAAACCCTCCGGCCCAAACCTATACTGGCTCAGGAGAGAATCCACACTGGAGGGATGCCTTAGGGGTGTGGCATATGTTGGAAGGGTTCTAATCATAGCTCTAACCTTACTGTGCATCAGAGTACACACTGAAGCAAGGCCTTACAAATGAACTGTGGAAAAGCCTGCAGCCACAAACCCACCCTTGTTTAGCACAGGAGTATGCTCACTGGAGGAAGGCCTTGTGAGTGCAGTGAATGTGGGAAATACTTTGGTCATACGTACAGTTCTTTGGCCAAAGCTCTGATGTTATTGCATACCAAAGGGTTCACAATGGCAAAAAGTCCTGAATGTGGAAAAGCCCTTAGCCACAAACATGTACTTGCTCAGCACTGTAGGATTCATGCTGGAGAAAGGCCACATAGTGCAGTGATGTGGGACAGCTGTCAGACAAAGGGCTTCCCTCATCCAGCACTGAAAAGTTCACCCTGAAGAAAGACCGTAAATGAGGATTATTCTGTCTCCTTGGTTATCATAATGACTGGTGCTAGAGGAAGCTAAGGGTAAGCCAATAGCCAGAAGCTGGACTTCATACATCTGAACATGCACCCTGAGTTAATTCTTACTGCCATGCATGTGGAAACTGAGATTTCTCTTTCTTTTCATTCTTTTTGTTTGCTTTTGTTTTGGGTTTGGTTTTTTGAGACATGGTTTCTCTGTATAGCTGTCCTGGAAGTTGCTTTGTACACTAGCCTGGCCTTGAACTCACTGACTCCCGAGTGCTGGGATTAAAGGCATGCACCACCACCTGTCCTACATTGTAATTTCTCACTTAAGACTTTGACAGAACCCTGCCACTGTGAAGTCCCTGGCTCTGACAAGGCTTACCCCAGTGTGCCTCAAAAGGCACAGCTCTGTGCTCTTCTGCTCCTTGGAGGAAGACATCAGTAACTGCAGGCTGTGCGCATATTTACGAATCCCAGCTCTCTCCCAGTACTTTAAGTTTGGCCATGACCTAGGGTTTTTGGTTTTGTTTTCCCCAGGGTTTTGCTGGATGCTTGTGTGGGTTCCCTTTCTGCATGGACATTATTTAGCACCCCTTTCCAGCTGCCAACAAAGCCTGCAAATGCCTGTACTGGCTTTGTAACAAATGCCTTCATATTTAAGTTCGATCCTCACATGGCAGGAGAATGAAATTGACTTCTGCAGCTTTTGTAGCTTGTATCCTGACCTCCCTACATAATGACATGTCCTTCTATCAAATGGGTCCCAGACATCAAATTCAAGTCAATAGTCTTGGTGGCAAGCACCTTTACCTGCTGAGCTATCTTGCCATAGCCTCAAAATGTTTTTGAAAGGGTGGGGATACGGCAGAGTAGAGGACTCCCATGGCGTGTGCAAGGCTGTAGGTTCAATCCCCATTATAAAAACAAACAAACAAAACACATGGAAAGATGCCCATCACTTGTCATCATGGAACTGCAAACAAAAGGAAAAAAAATGACAAATCTGCTGGACTAAATAGCTAAATCTCAAAACATGGACAATGCTAATAAGAAATGGAAGGGTCTGCCATTCACTGCTTGTTGCAATGCATGGTGGTACCAACTTAAACTTTTTCAAATTCCATTTATTTGTGGTTGTCACCATGTGGAGGCCACAGGACAACTTGCAGGACTCAGTTATCCCCCTCCGTCACATGGGTCCAAGGAATCAAACTCTGGTAGTCATGCTCGACAGCAGATGACTTTGCCCGCTAAGCCACCTCACTGGGCCTTCAGATATATGGTTGCTTGTAGGATACTTGCACTACCACCCCCGCATGCTGAGGATTGAATCTAGGACCTCATGTATCCTGCTCAAGTTCCCTGTCTTTCAGCTACATCCACTAGTGGTGGAATAGCCACTTCAGATGACAACCTGGCAGTTTACCAGATTAAATTACACGTCTAATATATTCCTTGGTGAATACTTACTGCTCCTTGGCAATGCAAAACTTCTATCCAAAGAGAAACTGCACACAAATATACGTAGCAGGTTTATTCATGACTGCCAGATTCTGAAAACAACTAATACATTTTCACTTGGTGAATGGATACAATGCAGCGTATAACACACAACAAAAGGTTATTCTCTGAACATGAATCTAAATCCTACAGCAGCTTTATCTGTAATAGCCAAAGCTATAAACAACTAAAACACCGACTAACTGAACGGCTTTTAAGCACATGGCATACAACGGAACTCTGGCTGTTCAGCAATGCATATCAACAGCCCTGAGTCATGCATCATGTGTGTTGTGCATGCCAGAACACTGTTTCCTCACGGAAATACTAACCAGCTTTCAACTGCTAAATTCTACAAAAACGCTTGCTGATGTCTGTGGAGAGGGGACAGGAACAGATGGTAGAGATAGGAAGGAACACAAGTCATTTGGTTATGTAGAATAAGCACATACACACATTATCTTTTAAGTTTTTTTTTTTTTTTCTACAACCCTCTTGGGGTTGGACTTACAGATGGTTGTGTGCCAACCAATATGGGTGTTGTAGACAAAACCCAGGTCTTGTAGAACAGATAGTGATCTTAATCACTGAGCCATTCTTCAGCCCCAACACGTGACCCTGAATACGGTGAGTTCACAGGGGTGTCCAGATGCTGAAAAAGCACACATCTTATACTACACATACTTGTAATGCATTGCATGTTAACTATACATCAATGAAGTCTTATTTTATTTTCCAAGACAGGGTTTCTCTGTATAGCCCTGGCTGTCCTTGAACTAACTCTGTAGACCAGGTTGGCCTTGAACGCATACCAAAAGTGCTAGGATTAAAGGCATGTGCCACCACTGCCTGGCTAAGGTAAATGACTAATTTCCTAGAGACACAGTAATTGGACACCACTGAGAAGGGTAATATGGAAGCTACCACAAGATGGTGCTTCTCCCTACCATCTGCCCACCTACCTGGGCTCCATCATGCCCATTAATCAATAACGATGATTTTTTAATCTAAGGGCAGTACTTAGTGTCAGTACCAGATTCACAGGTGACATGGTTTGGAGCAGAGGTTCTCAACCTGTGGGTCATGACCCCCTTGAGGTCAAACAATCCCTTCACAAAGATCTAAGGCCATCAGAAAACAGTTCAAAAGAGTAGCAAAACTACAGAAAAGAAGCAGCAATGAAAATGATTTTATATGGATGGGGCACATGAACATGAAGAGCTGCATTAAAGGATCGCAACATTAGGAAGATCGAGAACCACTGGTTTAGAGGGATACTTGCTCTTTGGCATTGTTAAGACTTGAGGCATTCAGAAGAGCATTCTGGAATTCTGGAACTTCATGATAGTCTTGGGGGTGGGGAATCTCAGCAGTCTGGATATTTGTGTCTTTTTTTTTATGCCTTTGTTCATGATTTGCTCAGTCTTTTTTATTTGTGTCTTCTTAAAAAAATAGATCAACATTTCTGGGATGTATTCTTTCAAGATCTCATGGAATGGGTGATATCTTCTAATTGTAACTTGCCATAGAAAATAACATGAGAACTGGGTATTAAAGAGGAGAAACAGAAAAAGACCTCAAGCAATATGGTACCAACTGAAAGCTAAACTCTGCCAGAATTTACGAAACCAACTATTTTGTGTAGCAATTTAAATTATTGTTAAAAACAATTTTCCAGTGAGATCCCTATTCCTATTTCTCTTAGAAATCGGAGCTGTCAAGTAGTTTGGCACTTTAGGGGTAATGCCTGACTTATGAAAAAAAATGGGTGAGCAAAGAAATTCATGCTCCCTTTGGACATTAGGAAGACTTCCAGAGTTACCTTCTGCTGCCAGTGCTGGGGTTCCCAACTGGACAGCAATACTCACAAGCTTGACATCTAGGAAGGAAAAGAAATTCACAAACCTGTAGATCAGTGGTTCTCAACCTTCCCAATGCCGTGACCCATTAACACAGATCCTTATGTTGTAGTGACCCCAACCATGATATTATTTTGCTGCTACTTCATAATTTTGCTACTGCTATGAATTGTAAATATCTTGGTTTTCTGATGGGCATAGGTGACCCCTGTGAAAGGGTCACTCAACCCCAAAGGAGTCAAGACCCACAGGGTGCTACTTTAGTTGTTTACTCTGTCAGTGGTCTTGGCTGCCATGGACACAGGCTCAGATTGTTCTGCACACTCATTGCATGTGGCTATACATGCACAGACATCCATGGAAGATCCTTTCCAATGAACAAACCTTTGTCCACAAATGTCACCCCAACCACATCATCTCAGTGTCCCTGCACGATTCCTGGTTCCCACCTCACTGGATAGGTCAATGGCACTTGTCTATGTAACCAGGAAGACCAGACTCTTGCTCTGTACTGTAGAGATCCAAGAGATAGGAATTTCTCGGTCACACTGGAGGGTCCTGCTTTCACACTGCTTCCAGAGGCAAATGAACGTTTCACACCTACTGCGCTGTCCTCCGAGTGAACACTGGAATTGCAGATGATCCTTATATCCGAGTATATAATAGCACACAAAGCTCTTTCTAGTACAGCCATAGCAATGGGGCACATTGTTAAACTGTAGCAAAGACTCTGTTATCCTGTGGTCTTATCAGAGGCAAATAAAGATGGTGCACACACACACACACACACACACACACACACATACACACACACACACACACACACACATACACACACATATCCATAAATATACCTGTAAATAAAGATCGCTGTACACCGGCAGACTCAAACTTCTTTCTCAATCCACTCTAAAATGTAAACAAAACTAAACACAATGAATGCTGTAGTATACTTTGTCACTGTGAAAAGCAACCGCACAGGACAAGGCAGTTTCAAGGTTGGAACCTGGGCAAGGTTACTGTCACAGTCAACAGTTTCCAGGCGAAATGCCTGGACATACGTAGTAGGCCTTAGCTGGGTTCCTTTTGGTCAAATCTAGTTGCTTGCTCAGAATGTAATTGTGAAAGGCGAAAGAGAAGCCTCGGTGGGCTCCCAGTAGTCAGGATTCCCTGCAGGGAACAGCAAGCAGATGTCTGCCTTTCCTGAGGCAGAACGGACTAGTGGGAACAGATGGAAATAGTGAGATGGTGTCTATAAACTTTGGCAGTGACATAACTCTGTCAAGAGGCCTGAACAATTTAGAAAGTTGAATACATTTCATGAAAATTCCCTATGTGTGATGCTAACTTGGAATCTTCCCTGACTAAATATAAGAATGGACCAGGATGATGTTTGCTCCATAAAAAAAAGTGCTCACTGAACTCTGCTCTAGTGTGACTATTAGCTTAAAAAATGTAAGCAATACATTTCTCCCATTGCATAAGGCTTTTCTTTGGGATGAATATTTTTTTTTTTTTTTTGTACACCAGGCTAGCCTAGAACACATGGAGATCCACCTACCTCAGCCTCCTAATGTCGGAATTAAAGAGCTCACCATGCCCAGCTGGATTTTTTCATGCTAAACAAGTTTAACAGCTACAGTTAAAGGGTCCCCAAAGCTCTTGCGCACACGAGGCTTTTCATCTTCCACATGCACTTTCTGATGCTGTAGAAGATGAGAACTTCTGGTATAGGCTTTTCCACACTCAGTGCAGATAAAAGGCTTTTCTCCAGTGTGAACTCTATGATGAAGGATGAGGTTAGAATTGCGGCTGAAGGACCTCCCACACTCATTGCACGCATAAGGCCTTGCTCCAGTGTGAACTTTCTTGTGCTGAACAAGGTTGGCGCTACTGATGTAGGCTTTCCCACATTCGTTACACACGTAAGGCCTAGCCCCACTATGAACTCTTTGATGCAGGATGAGGCTAGAGTTGTGACTAAAGCATTTCCCACATTCATTGCATTCATAAGGTTTGGCTCCAGTATGAATTCTCTGATGTACAATGAGGTTGGAGCTATGTCTGAAGGTTTTCCCACACTCAGCACATTGATAAGGCCTTTCTCCAGTGTGGATTTTCTGGTGCCTTACAAGCATTTGTTTCTGGCTAAAGGATTTCCCACACTGACTACACTCATAGGGCTTTACACCAGTATGGACTATCTGGTGCTGAACAAGCGTGTCTCTGCAGCTAAATTCTTTCCCACACTTGCTGCAGACATGGGACTTTGTTCCAGTATGGACCCGCTGATGTTTAAGAAGGCTGGATGTGTGGCTAAAGAATCTTCCACACTCAGGACATTCATAAGGCCTTGTTCCTGTATGAATTCTCCAGTGCTCAACAAGGTGGGAACTTTGACTAAAGAATTTCCCACATTCACTACACTTGTAAGGTTTTTCTCCTGTGTGAAATCTTTGATGTTGGACAAGTATGTCTTTGCGACTGAAGGCTTTGTCGCAATCACTGCACTTAAAAGGTTTTTCCCCTGTGTGCACTCTCTGGTGCTGAACAAATGTGTCTTTACGGAGGAAAAGCTTCCCACATTCATTACACGTGTAATGGTTTTTCGTACTGTGCATTTTCTGGTGCATTTTTAGATGTGACAGGTGAATAAAGGTCTTGCCACACTCATTACACACATAAGGTGTCTCTCTACTTTGGGCGTTTCTGTGATTCAGGAGAGTTGGCATCTCCTTGAACACGTTTCCAACTGGCAGACATCCAGAGGGTTTCCCCTCAATAAGAGGTATGTGATTGTCAAGAGAAGTAAAGGTGTGCAGGGAGGGTCTCCCATTGTCACTGTTTTGGAAAGTCTTCCCATCACTGTCTCCTTGGCGTTTCCCAAGACTGGAGCTCTGCGTGAGAGGCTCCAGGCACTCAGTGTTTTTGTGTGGATTGGGCACTGAGCACTGTGTCTCTTGCTGAAGGAGACTGGTACTGGTCAGCCAGCCCATCTTGCCACCCCTGCATGCATATGGTGTCTCAGCCATGTGAGCTGCGCTCTTCCCGCCTGAGGCTTCTCTGTCACCCCATCCAATGGCATTCTTGCCACAATGTTGCTTCTGGTACTGGGAATGTTTTGCAGCGAGTAAGAATCCTAGCCCATTGAGCCCACATCTATGCAGGTCCTGCTTAGGGCATGAGCTATGGTATTCAACGAGTTGCAGAATGCTCCTCAGGAGTGGGCCATACCTCTCACAGGAGTGAGCTGTTCCCATCGAGACACTTGATTCAGCAATCCCGGCCTGTGGCACTACTTCTGCAGAGATGCTCTCCTTACAAGGAGCCTCCTTGCTATTTGCTTCACACCAACCTGAAAGCAAAGGAAAGCTGATGACCAGCAGGTGGCCTTTGTGGGAAAGCAGCTGCCTATCACACCCAGAGCCTATCAGTTCTCATGAGGAGCCAGGATGAGGGTAAGAACTGGTTATAAGTAACATTCTGTCAGGAAAACAGCCAAGGTTAAGGTCAATCGGGAATGCTCTATGACTCTCTCAGTGGGAGGCACTATAAATCGCTACAACAACGAAAAGGATTTCACACAGAATCTTCCTGGTTTAGATGAAGAACGTTAGGCAAAGTCATGATGAAACTCTAATGGTTTTGTTTGTGGTACACTTAAAAGTCTATGGAAGGGCAGAGGTACAGGGGTGCTCACCTTTAATCACAGCACTTGGGAGGCAGAGACAGGTGAGTCTCTGGGTTCCTGGACAGCCTGGTCTACAAAGCAAGTTCTAGGATGCACAGGGCCATTACACAGAGAAACCCTGTCTTGGAAAACCAAAAACAAACAAACAAAAAAAGCTACATGGAAGAATAGCACATCAAGACTAATCTGTGTCAACCATAGTGGTTTCATCCAAGAAGGAATTGGTGGGATCAAGCTGGGTACCTCCATCCAATCCCTCAGTGATGACTCTTACAAGCTCACATACCACCTCTGCTGTACTGAGCCCTGGGCTACTGAGGGGGTTTTAGCACTCAACTGGCAGGTGGCATGAAGCTATTTGTTCAAAGTGTAAGTAGAGTCTCTAACAAGAGCCAAAGAGCACACACAAAAGAAAACAGAGTCATTATGCAAATGGCAAGACATTTTTAACATTAATTTATTAAAAAAACAAATTTTTTTTATTTTATTTATATGTCTGTGCCTGTGTGTCCATATGCACACCATATGTATGCAGGTACCTACAAGGACAGGAGAGACAGCTTCCCCAGAACTGCAGTTAAAGGTTGTAAATGACCAAATGTGGGTACTGGAAACTGAACCCAGGTCCTCTGGAGAAGAAGCAAGTGCTCTTTACTGCTGGGACTTCTCTCCATCCCCCCAAATCATTTTTCCCCCACTAAGAAGCCTGATAAGCAAATCATTAACCTATAATGTTTCCCATAGAAGGGACACCATTGAATAAGACATTAACTTGGGCTTGTGACAGCTCAACATAGTGTCAGGGCAGTAAGCGTTCCCAAGTCTCTCTCTCTCTCTCTCTCTCTCTCTCTCTCTCTCTCTCTCTCTCTCTCTCTCTCTCTCTCTCTCTCTCTCTCTCTCACACACACACACACACACACACACACACACACAGTTCTTCCTAAAGTGTCAGCAGACAAGGCAAGGACATGAGTTGGTATGAAATCCTGCGGATGGCAGCCTGAAAAATGGCCGCCACTGATGGGTATTTGCTGACACACTGGCTCTCATGTAAGCAAGCCTCTGTCCCCAGCACAGGCTGGACTTACTGACTCAGGTACTAGAAAGATGGAACATGACTTTAGAGATCAACTAATTAACCTGCTAAAACAGAAGACACCTTCATGTTCTGAGGCTCACCACACAACGGACAACATGACTGAGCATGTTGAACATTCTTGTGAGCAGATTCTTCCAAAGACAGGCCTTCAAAAGACACCAGATGTCTGCTTGACAGTTTGACTGAAACCCCATCACACTCTGAGCTAAGCATTTCCCACAATCTGAATGATTAAAATGAAGCAATAATAACTTTTTATTTCCAAGACAGGTCTCTCAGTGTAATAGTCCTGGCTGTCCTGGGACTTGATTGTAGATCAGGCTGGCTTTAATCCACAGTGCTGGAATTACAGGGTTACACTCCACCACATTCAGCTAAGAGATAACCTTTCAGCTTATTAAGCTATTAAATTTGGGATATGCCTTCTATCTTACGCCAATAAGAATAGCTAAGATCAAAAACACCAATGACAGCTTATGCTGGAGAGGATGTGGAGAAAGGGGAACACTCCTCCATTGCTGGTGGGAGTGCAAACTTGTAAGCCACTGTGGAAATCAGTATGGCGATTTCTCAGAAAATTATGGATCAACCTACCTCAAGACCCTGCAATACCAGTGTTGGGCATATACCCAGAGGAGGCACATTCACACCACAAGGGCATCTGCTCAACTATGTTCATAGCAACATTATCTGTAATAGCCAGATCTTGGAAACAGCCTAGATGTACCATCATTTGGTTGAGTCATTTCTCTGGTCTGACAAATGGGGAACCTGCATAAGACCAAACTAGACTCCCTTAATATAGGTGACAATAGTGTGACTGGGACAATATATGAGGCCACTGGCAGTGGGCCCAAGATCTAACTCTACTGCACAAACAGACTTAGAGGAGTCCATTCTATATGGAGAGATACCTTGCCCAGCCTAAACACAGGGATGTGGGGGTGGAGAGGTGCCTTGATCCTGCCTCAACCAAATGATGTGACAGCCTTAGTAGACTTCCTGGGGGGGCCTTACCCTCTCCGTGGAGCAGATGGGAGGATGGGGGAGTGGAGGGAATGGGAGGGAAGAAGGGAGGGAGAACTGAGATTAAAATGTAAAAAATAAATTAATTTAAAAAGAAAAGAAAAAAATTTGGAATCTGCCAAGTAGCAATGAGCCAGATACTCACCAAGTGTGGCCACAAGTAAAAAGTTCTCCAGCATCACACTGAGGTAGAGCAGCCTCTGCATCTCGTCAAGCATTTCCCACTCCTCCCAGGAGAAGTCGACAAACACATCCCCAAAGGTCACACAGTTCTAGCATGATGGGAAGGAATAGTTAATCCCACCAGAAGCATTTTCCATAGATACCACCCTTCAGTCTACCCTACCTATACACATCCCTCAATCTCCTCCCCAAGTCTATCACCTTCCAGGGTACGCTAAGCCATGAAACTACTGATGCCTACTCTATTCCCGCGTCTCTCATTCCACTGCGTTCAGACTAGCAAAGAACCAGGCAATGTGCAAAACTATATCATCTAAACAGAGGGTCTTAGGCTACCAAGATGGCTCAGTGAGGAAAGGTACTTGGCTTATGCCCGGAACCCAAGTAAAAGTGAAAGACTATCAACTCTACAAACCTGGCCTCTGACTTACACTCTCTCTCTCTCTCTGTCTCTCTCTGTCTCTCTCTGTCTCTCTCTCTCTGTCTCTCTCTCTCTCTCTCTCCTTTGCACACACAATAGAAATAACTAAATACACTTAAACACAGTCTGGCATGAAAGTTCTGAAATATCCCTTGTTGTTCTTTTGCTGCAGCTAATGCCTATAAAACACAAGCACGAGACTCAGCGCCCACATGGAGTTTATTGAGAGAGGGGAGAGAAAGGGGGTAGCTGGTGGCCAACCGAAAGCAGGAGAGAGAGAGAAGAGAAAGAGCAGAGAGAAAGAGAGAGCGAGAGAGAGGGGAGCCAGAGAGAGAGGCCAGAGAGAGGCGCACTTGGCTCGATTGCTTTAAAAGGGGGGCTTGCACATGCGTAACTGAGTCCTCTGGCCGCCAGGTAAAGCCTGGTGTAGTGGTGACATGGCCCTGAGCATCCCACCCATCATTGGGGGCGGGGGTCAGCAGGCTGTTGATTCCTAACACGGGGTTTTCTTGTATTTGTCTACATTATACCTCACAAGCAAATCTCAGTTCTGCCCTCTAGAAGCCATCAATAGCAAGGACACAAGATTATCATTTCCTAGATAGTAGCTATGGCTCAGTGGATAAAGCTCTTACCTTACAAGCCTGATGACCTGAGTTCTGTCCCTAGAATCTGCATGAAGGTGCAAAGAGAGACCCAATCCTGCAAAGTTGTCCTCTGACTTTCAAAAGCAAGTACATTTCTTGGTACACGTGTGTAGATGTACATATTACATATGCAAGCAATAATAGTAATTGTAAAAGATTCTCAGGGCTAGAGAAATGGCTCAGTGGTTAAGACTGAATACTGTTTGTGCATAAGACCTAAGTTCAGTTCCCAGTACTTGCACACACACGCGCGTGTGCGCACACACACACATACAATCTCATTCGCACTCTGAGGCTAGGAGACTGCCGTTAAAATCTGTCCCACAGCCCCTCCATATCCTCACTGAATTTGCCAGTCACCCTCGGGACAGCAACGCAATCCTCTGTCAACTGGAGGAGCCTGAACCCCTGCTCTCAGAAGACCTGAGGTTTCTGAAACTCTCCTAACTCACTGTTAATCCGAGTATCGTTTCAACCCTTCTACATTTCACCCGCTAAGAAGCCTGGCTTCCCTAACCACCCCCTCAGTGCCTATACTTAGAGAGGAGAAGCAAGGAAGATGAGATGTCCAGGACACACACACCTCCGTATCTGGGCAAGAATCTAAGACAACTTCCAATTACCTGAACTCGATCCATCTGTGCAGCAGCTTAGTGGGCAGGCAGCCGGGGCTCAGTGGACAATCCAATCCCGGATGCTCTCAAGTCTGCCCGGTGCAGAAATGCTTACAAATCGTAGGGACTGGCTGCAGGTACGACCAGAATTGGAATGCCAGATGTCACTCGGGCTCGGAGAAAAGTGCCGTGGTCTCTCGGTCTTCCCTGCTGGGCTCCGCTGGAGGGAAGTGATCTGGTCGCCGACTGCCAAACCAGTTTGGACAGACGTCACAATGGTGACGCAATAAGTCCCGCCCTATCAAATAGTGCCCTTGACATAGGCCTGTGGGTAATGTAGTTTCTTCTCTGAACCCAGCCGCTATTTGATCCTGACTCCTTTAGGCCACTTCCTGGAGAGAAGTAAGACAGTGAAAACTTGGCCTGGTACTCTCACCTTATGTGGAATTCACTCTGATTTCTCTGGCCATTTGTGTTAATCCCGCATTTCAGGACTCATGACTTATTTTTTTTTAACGTTTCTGCTTTTGAGGTCCAGGAAAAGCATCCCCAAGTCTTGGGGGTGGAGGTTTTAGTTCTCCCAAATGTACTGTACGTCACTCATAGGGCCCTTGCGTTTCAAAGTGAAATGAACCTCTTGTTCATGGGTCCCAAATTTGGGTCTCTTAGTTGACAGAAGCCGAATAACGACATGTTGCTTGTACCAGTGCAGTGGATTGGAGAGCTCAATATCTAAGAACACTTGCTGCTCTTGCTGATGACCCTAGTTGAGTTCCCAGCACATAGCAACATTAGGTTGCCTGGGACCACCTGAAAAGGTCAACCCCAGACGATCCTGTCTCCCTCTTCTGGCATCTGAAGGCATCACACTCAAATGTATACAGGCCTACACACATATATACATATTTAAAATAATCATAAAAAGAAAACTGGAAAGCCAGGCATGGTAGTACACAACTTTAATCTCAGTAAGCAGGTGGATTACTATGAATTCCAGTCCAGCCCAGTGTACATAGCAAGTTCTAAGCCCGACAGCTCTATAAAGTGAGACCCTATCTAAAAAAAATAAAAATTAAAATTAAATAACAAAAACATTGAAAACCTAACATTTGGAGCATGCAGGCCCCTTAATTTAAATTTTTAAGCTTTAGTGAAAGCAACTCCAGTGTTACAAACACTACCGACTTGTCACTTTTATTAGGCAAAATAATTTAGATGAAGAAATTATTTTGATGCCATTAAGAGACACAACAAAATAAAAGGATTTATCAGGACTGGAGAGTGGGAACAGTGACCAAAAACACTTGTCCTTGGAAGTGACCTGGGTTTGATTCCCAGCACCCATACAGAGGCACAACACTTCCATAGGTACCATGCATACATGTGGCAAACAACCACATGCAGGCAAAGCATGCATACAAAAACAAAATAAGACAAAACAATTTTAAACATAACAATCTACATAAACTAGGAAAAGATATTCAAGTGTTTTCCTTTTGCCCATTATCTGGTCTACACTGACGGTGCCCTGTTGATGGTAGGCAGAAAATAGAGACTTGTAAACCTTATAGAAAATCATGTGTCATCCAAAACTCATGCTTAATCAAGCATCATTGCATAGAACATCAAAAAGTTATGCCAAAAGCATTAAAATACTTGATGACAGACAAATCACAAGACTATAAATTTTGGCTCATTAAAAATTCCAAGAATTCCTTACAGGTGTTGATGTTGTCTATGGTTCTATCACTTATTCAAAAAGAAAAAAGAAAGGACTTACTTGTATGGATATGGGTGCTTTGCCTTCCTGTTCTGTGTAACACATGTGTTCCTGACACCTTCAGAAGCCAGAAAAAGCACTGGAAATCCTAGAACTGGAGTTGTAGATGAGTGGTTTTTAACCTGTAGGTTGCAAGCCCTTTGGAAGTGTTACGTCAGATATCCTGCATCCCAGATACTTACATTGTGATCCATAACAGTAGCAAACTTACAGTTATGAAGTAGCAACAAGATAACTGGGAGGTTGGGGGTCACAACAACATGAGGAACTATATTAAAGTGTCACAGCATTAGGAAGGCTGAGAGCCACTACTCTAACCCTACCTGTAAGGACTCAGGCTTGCCCCTGTCACCGGGCAGAATGCACTCAGACAGTACTCTGGTCTGTCCAAGGTTCCATGAGTACTAGTGTGCACGCAGGTGCAAAGGACCCTTTAAAAGACAGACCCCACCCACTTATGATCTCTTTCCTGCTGTTTCCCTGGGGCAGACAGGACTTTTCCTACCTCCCTCTTCTGTGTCTCTGGTCTCTTTACCATTTTCTCTTTCCTACTCCCTCCCTCCCCTTTCTGAAAAACTTCTCACTTAAGCTCTGTCTGCCTGGCATGTTTGTCCCTCCATAGGTCAACCTCGGCTGCCATGGAATCCATGCAGGGTTCACTGTAAGCTTTAACATAACATTGGTGCATGCAACTAGGCAGGTTTTCTTGGCATTTCCTCCTGGCCACAGCAGTCTGAGATATGCCAGAAACCTGTAACCTTCAATGTGCTGATATTTTATCTGTGTTCTAACAAATAAACCTTGCCTGAAGTCAGAGAGTGGAGCTACCCACTAGTTAACCACAGTGTCCAGGCATTGGTGGCTCATGCCTTTGATCCCAGCACATTGGAGGCACAAGCCTTTAATCCCAGCACAGGGGAGGTGGAGACAGTACCTCAACACTGTTCAGTCTGAGGATTCCTAGAGACAGGAGCTCAGCCTGTTCCATCTGAGCATTAGGTAGAGGTAGTGCTAGTGGCGGACTGCTCTGCTTCTCTGATCTTTCAGCATTTACCAATAGCTGGCTCCGGCTTGTTACTAAGACCAATTAGAATTCGTACAAAAGGCTTAGGATATGCCTGTGAAAGGGTCACTGAAGCCCTAACAGATTTTGCCCCCACAGGTTGAGAACTGCTGCTTGAGATGATTTGCTCTGACAGTGGACTTGGCTGCCATAGAGACAGGCTCAGAGATCTGCACATTCTGGACAAGGCTGCCCTTGAACTCAGAGAGGATGTGAGCTCCAGGCCAGCCTGGTCTATAGAGTGACTTCTAACACAGCCAGGGCCACAAAGTCAAAACAACAAAAAAATCTGGAAGGAAAAAAGGAGGTAATGGACCGAGGCAGGCCCACATCACAAAACAAAATGTCAGGAGGTAATAAAGAACCCCAAACCCCAAAGGGGTTCTACAGAACAGCTACAGAGCCACAGTACAGTGACATGTGAGTAAATCTGATCCTGAGTGTACAGTCCTGGAAAAGTGCATCCCTAGTTTATGAGAACTGCACACAGGCTTTGGAGGATTTTGAGGTAATGCCAGGAAGATGGCACTTGTTGCCAAGCTTGACAGCTGAGTCCCAGCCCCCAGGACCCACGTGGCAGAAAGAATCCCTGCGGGTTGTCCTCTGACTCCACGGTGGTTTTGTTTGTTTGTTTTGGCTTTTGTTTTTGGTTTTTTGAGACAGGGTTTCTCAGTGTAGTTTTGGAGTCTCTTCTGGATCTCACTTTGTACATTTTATTCTATTTGTATGTCTGTACCTGAGAGTATGTATGGGCTCCATATCCATGCAGGTACCTGGCAAGTTCAGAAGAGAGAGTCAGAGCTCACAGAACTGGAATTAAAGTTGTTGTAATCCACCAGATATGGGTACTAGAAACTGAACCCAGGTCCTCTAGAGGAGAAGCCAAGTGCTCTTTATTGCTGGGACTTTGCTCCCACCCCAAATATCATATTTTTTTTTTCCACTAAGAGGCCTGGGAACCATCTGTAACTCTGGATCCACAAGGATCCAACACCTTATTCTGGCACCTGTACTTGAACACACACACACACACACACACACACACACACACACTCATTTGCACTCTGAAGCAAGGGGACCGCTGTTAAAATCTGTCCCACACACCCTCCATATCTGCACTGAATTTGCCAGTCACTCTCGGGACAGAAGCACAATCCTCAGGAAGGGGGGGGGGTCTCAATTGGAGGAGCCTGAACCCCTGCTCCCAGAAGGCTTGAGGTTTCTGAAACTCTCGTAACTCACTGTTACACCTGAGTATTATTTCCTTGCAACCCTTCCACATTTCACCCTCCAAAGCTAAGGACAGCCTGGAGTTCCCCTGATCAACCACTGGGCGCTTAAATTTAGGGAGAGGAAGTAATGAAGATGCTGTCCAGGACACACATCCCTCCGTATCTGGGCGAGAATCTGAGAGAACTTCCAATCACCTGAGCTCGGTCCATCTGTGCAGCAGCTTAGTGGGCAAGCAGTGGGGGCTCATTTGCTAACCCACGCCTGGGTGCCCTCAGCCTGCCTGGTGTAGAAACGCCCACCAAGCTTAGGAGCTGACTCCAGGTATGACCAGGATAGGAATGCCAGCTGTCTGGCATGCTGTCTTAACCTGCTGGGTCCTGCGGGTGGGATGTTACTTGGCAGCAGACTTCCAAACCAGTTTGGACAGAGCCTGAACCAATTCAGATGTCACAATTGTGGTGACGGGAGTCCCACACTGTCCAATTGGCACAGGATGGTGGGGAATATAGTTTCTTCTCTGTACTCTGTCACAACTCCTTCAGGCCACTGCCTGGAGAAAAGATAAACAGTATCTTGGCCCACCACCTCACCTTATGAGACCAACTGCTTTTTTTTTTTTTTTTTTTAATTAAACAGTCTTATTTTACAAACCAATGATCCCTGCTCCCTCTCCCTCCCATCCTCCCGTGCCTCTCCACCAACCTCCATCTACTCCCCAGGGAGGGTGAGGCCTCCCATAGGGAATCATCAAAGTCTGACCCATCATTTCGGGGCAGGGTCTAGGCGCTCCCCCCTGTATCTATAATAAAAGAGTATCCCCCTCCATAGGGAATGGGCTCCCAAAGTCCATGCACTAGGGATAAATACTGGTTTCACTGACAGAGGTCTCATGAATTGCCCTGGCCTCCCAACTGACACCCTTGTTCAGGGGGCCTGGATCAGTCCTATGCTTGTTCCTTAGCTGTCAGACTGCGGGTCTGTGAGCTCCCACTTGCTCAGGTCAGCTGTCTCTGTGGGTTTCCCCAGCATGGTCTTGACCCCTTTGCTCATCACTCCTCCCTCTCTACAACTGGATTCCAGGAGTTCAGCTCAGTGCTTAGCTGTGGGTATCTGCTTCTGCTTCCATCAGCTACTGGGTGAAGGCTCTAGGATGGCATTTAAGGTAGTCTTCGATCTCATTATACAGGAGGGTATTTAGTATTGCTTAGATTCTTAGTTGGGGTCATCCTTGTGGATCTATGGACATTTCCCTAGTGCTAGATTTCTCTTTAAACCTATAATGGCTTCCTCTACTCAGGTATCTCTTTTCTTGTTCTTTCTCTATTCTTTCCTCACCCCGATCTTCCTGACCCCTTACGTTCTCTTCCATCCCTCTCCTTCCTCCTCCCTGTCCCGCCCTGCTCCCATGGTATGCACTCACTCATAAGTAGATATTACACATAGAGCAAAGGATCACCAGCCTACCATTCACAACCCCAGAGAAGACAGGAAATAAGGAGGACCCTAAGAGAGAGGTACTGGAGATGGGGAAAGAGATAAGATCTCCTGAGAGACTGATCCTTCTTAACATGAAACTTGGATCCACACAAGTGACTATGCCTCTGACAATGTTATTTTTTGATTTTACAATGTCCACATTTCAGAATATAGGAAGGGTTATAAGCCCCGTGTTCTTGAATCAGCATGAGTAAAGAATAGATTAGAAACTGCGTGTCACATGATATGGACACAGCACTCCGCCTGGCCATTACACCTTCACAGTCACAAATGTTAACACGGATAACATTTGCAAGTTAAAACAACTGAAGACTTATCTATATAGAGAAGGTATCAGGCTGAGGCGAGGTCCTTTCTCCAGTTCTCCTCTGTATTTTCTCATCAATAGTCCTAGACAGTTTGCTAACATTTGCTATGTGACTGTAGAAACCCACAGTGTTTTATTCATCAGCCAATAAGAGAAGCATATATACAGGAGGACATCCCCCGTCACACATTGCCTTTAAGAAGACAGGACTCAAAAGTCAGAAAGACCTTTAATTCAGATAGGTTGTTTACAAAGTATAGCTCACAAAGGATCTTTTGTGAGACTTGTGCATGCAGATAATAGTGATGGAAGTCACTGTGAAACATCTGTGGGATGAAAGGACTTTGTGACTATACAGGGAACGGACAGAGCATAGACCAGTTGCAAGGAACGTATCTGTTAGAGAATGGAGGGAAGGGGACAGTCAGGGCTTATGGACAAGCAGTGCAGTGAGGGGCAAACAGGGTCACATAGACATTCATAGACATTCCACCAATGGTGGCAGAACAGACCAAACTCTGGGCTGGGGAAGAAGTTTTAACAGAAACAACAACAAACAGCAAGAAATACTCAAAAGACTAGGAAACTAAACAATGCATTTCTAAATAGCTCCTGTGTTAGAGAAGAAATAAGACATTTCAAAACTGAAGACAACAGAGTTAAAACATTAAAACCTGAATGACAGCAACAATATTGTGATAAATTTAGAGCTTCCTTCTTACTTTAGAAAATAAAATAAAATAAAAAAAAAAAGAGGTTCAAATCAGTAATCTAAACCCCCTAGTCAAGAAATGACTAAGAGCAGGGAAGAGGTAGGAGGATCTCTTTAAGTTCGAGGCCAGCCTGGTCCGCGTATCCCTCCTCCATTCTCAATAATGCTCAATTTCCAATGTTTTCATATGACAAACAGCAATGTGCAACAGCTTTTCTCACAGTGAGGACACTGGTGGGGTTTCTCTCGCTGTGGCTGTGCACCCTTTGATGCTGAGTGAGGGATGAGCTGAGCTGCGGCTGAATGTCTTCCCGCACTCACTGCACTCACACAGCTTCTCTCCAGTGTGAATGATGGAGTGTCGGGTGAAGTTTGCGCTCCAGCCAAAGGTTTTCCCACACTCGCCGCATTCATAGGGTTTCTCCCCACTATGGATCCGCTGGTGCCTTGTGAGTCCTGACCGGCGGTTGAAGGCCTTCCTGCACTCTGCACTCACATGGCTTCTCTCCAGTGTGGATGCTTAAGTGGTGGATAAGGTCGGCTCTACTGCTGAAGGCTTTCCCACATTCTTTGCACTCAAAGGGTCTTTCTCCAGTGTGGGCCCTTCTATGCAGGATGAAAGTAGAGCAGTAGGTGAAGGCTCTCCCACACTCACCGCACACGGAAGGCTTCTCCCCGGTGTGGATGCCCTGGTGCCTCTTGAGGTAGTTCTGTGGTTGAAGGCTTTGCCACACTCAGAGGGCTTCTCCCCAGTGTGGATGGCATAGTGGTGGTTCAGGGCCGCACTCTCCCAAAATGCTTTCCCGCACTCACACAGCTTCTCCCCAGTGTGAGTCCGCTGGTGCCACAGGAGGTAGGACCTGTGTTTGAAGACCTTGCCACACTCAAAGCATTCCTATGGGTTCTCCCCGCTGTGGATAATGTAATGCCGGATGAATGAAACCGGGCCTGTCTCGAAAAGCTTTTCCACATTCTTTACAGACAAAGGGTTTTTCTCCAGTGTGGCTTCTGTTATGTAGGACAAAAGAAGAGCTGTGCGTGAAAGCTCTGCCGCACTGCTCACATTTATAAGGCCGCTCCCCACTGTGGATGCGCTGGTGCTGTGTAAGGTGGGACTTGAGGCTGAAGGCCTTCTCACACTCCACGCACTTGCAGGGCTTCTTGCCGCTAAGGACCATGCGGTGCTGAAGAATCTATGTGCCCTTGCTGAAAGTCTTCCCGCACTCGGTACACTCATACGGCTTCACTCCACAGCGCCTCCTGGCAGGTCGAGCAAGGAGGCGCTTCTTGCTGAACACTTGGCCACAATCAAGACCTTTGAAGACACTTTCCTCCTCCTTATCTGAGGCGTGCTTCTGTATAATCCTTGAACACAGGTCTTCAGCTGTCCCTAAACTGGCATGGTCAAGGCTGATTTTCCCAGGAAACAGCTTGCTCTGAGGATCTATCCCTGTTTGAAAGTGTCCTTGCTGCATTTCTGAGGAACCAACTTGAACAGGAGTTTGTACTGAGGCTTCTTTTGTTAATCCGTTCTGGTGTGAGACTCCCTTAGATAGTGCTGGCTTGTACATGGGAAGTTCTGTGGCCTTGGTTTTTACATTGTTACCTGAAATAAGTAATAAAAACACAGGAAAAATAAAAGTGCCATGTTAAAGAAAAATGTCAAGCTTAAACAGTACCTTGATGTCTGGTAACCCTGGTTTGTAATTCCTTCTTTTGTAACTCTTGAATTCCTGACTCTCAAAGGGAGACCAATTTGAAAGTATACATAATGGGAAAGAGTCTAGAGTAGACAGACACTCTCAATTCCTGACTTAAAAGACAGCCTGGGCTACAAAGCAAGTTCCAGAAGAGCCCCAGAGCTGTTACACCGAGAGAAACCCTGTCTCAACAAACAAAAACAAAAAAGAATTCCTAACTTAGTATTTCCATAAAGATTGCTCATTATTAGCTCCTAAGCAGTGGCCCAGGGGCTCGTGAGAAGATTGGAAGGTAAAAAGAATTGCCACCAAGCCTGATGCCCTGAGATAATAGGACAGAACTGATTGCTGAAAGTTGTCCCCTGATCTTCACCCATGTTCCGCGGTACAGATATACATATGTGAATGCACACACATAAACGAGATAAAAAATGTAGTAAAAACAATAATAGTCTGGTGTCTCCCAGCACAATCAGGAGACAGAGACAAAAGGATCACAAGTTCGAGATCAGTCTGAGCTACACAGAAAGCCTGAAGGCCAGCCTGACGTTCCTATAAAAACACTACTTCAAAAACTGGAAAAATAAACTTGTAGCATACATACATAGCTAATAGAAGTATTATGAATGTGGGCTGGGGAATGTAACTCAGGGGTAGGCACTTGCCTAGCATGTCTGAGGCTTTTGAAAGAAAGAGAGAGAGAAAAAAGGTGAAAAGAACTGCAATTAATAATTTTATAAACAGCACTTATCTGAATTATTTCGCAGAAGACACAGAATAGCCAAAAATCTTATACTAAGCCACTAACTCCTCCTTCCCAATAGACAATCTTACCAAAAGCAATCTATAAAGTCAATGCAATCCCCATCAAAATTCCAGCACAATTCTTCACAGACCTTAAAAGAACAACACTCAACTTCATATGGAAATACAGAAAACCCACGATAGCTAAAACAACCTAGTACAATAAAGAACTTCTGGAGTCATCATTGACTTCAAGCTCTATTATAGAGCTATAGTAATAAAAACAGCTTGTTATTAGCATAAAAACACACAGGTGGATCAATGAACTTGAATCAAAGACCCTGACATAAACCCACACACCTATGAACACCCGATTTTTGACAAAGAAACTAAAAATTATACAGTGGAAAATATAAAGCATCTTCAGCAAATAGTGCTGGCATAACTGGATATTGACATATAGAAGACTGCAAATAGATCCATATCTATCACCCTGCACAAAACTCAAGTCCAAGTGGATCAACATAAACCCAGTTATATTGAACCTGATAGGAGAGAAAGTAGGAAGTAGCCTTGAACACATTGGCACAGGAGACCACTTCCTAAATATAACACCAGTAGCACAGACACTGGGATCGGCAATTAATAAATGGGACCTCCTGAAACTGAGAAGCTTCTGCAAGGCCAAGGACACAGTCAACAAGACAAAATGGCAGCCTACACAATGGGAAAAGATCTTCACCAAACCCATCTGACAGAGGGCTGATCTCCAAAATATAAAAAGAACTCAAGAAATTAGACATCAAAATACCAAATGATCCAATTAAAAAAATGGGGTACAGATCCAAACAGAGAGTTCTCACCAGAAGAATCTCAAACTGTCAAGACACACTTAAAGAATTGTTCAACATCCTTAGTCATCAGGGAAATGCAAATTAAATTCCATCTTACACCTGCCAGAATGGCTAAATTCAAAAAGACTGATAACAGCTTATGCTGGAGAGGATGTGGAGTAAGGACAACACTCCTCCACTGCTGATGGGAGTGCAAACTGGTACAGCCACTCTGAAAATCAATTTTTTCTTAGAAAAATGGGAATCAATCAATCTACCTCAAGACCCAGCTATACCAATCTTGGGCATACCCAAAGTATTCTCAATCAGACTACAATGACACTTGCTCAACTATGTTCTTTGCAGAGTTATTCATAATACCCAGAACCTGGAAACAACCTAGATGTCCCCAAACTGAACCATGGATAAAGAAAATGTGGTAATTTACACAATAGAGTATTACTCAGCTGTTAAAAAATAGTGACATCATGAAATTTACAGGCAAATGGATGGAATTAGGGAAAGCCATTCTGAGGTAACCCAGACCCAGAAAGAAACACGGTATGTACTCATTCTTAAGTGGATATTAGACATAGAGTACAGGATAGCCAACCTACAATCCACAGCCCCAGAGATGCTAGAGAACAAAGAGGGTCCAGAGAGGGATGCATGGATTTCCCTGGGAATGTTAAAAGAGAGGGAGAGAGAGAAAGAGAGAGACAGAGAGAGAGATATATCTCCTGTGTTAACTAGGGGCAGAGGTTGGGGGATGGGAGGATGGGAACTTGAGGGAGTGGGTGTTTTGGGCAGGATGGGGGCTGGAGGGGAGTTGAGGGCAATACAGATGGGCAGAGTAAGGAAAGACACATCTTGATAGAGGTAGAGCATTTCAGGGTTAAGGAGAAACCTGGTGTCAAGGAAACTCCTAGGAATCCACAAGGATGATCTCAGCTAAAACTCCTAACAACAGTGGAGAGTACCTGAACTGGCCATCTACTGTGATCAGATTGGTGTCCACCCTAATTGTCATCATTGAGCCTTTACCCAGTAATTGATGGAAGCAGATGCAGAGATCCACCAACCAAGCACTGGGCTGTTCTCCAGGAGTCCTCCTGAAGAAAGGAAGGAGGGATTGTATGAGCAGGGGTGGGGTCAGGATCATGACAGAGGAACCCACAGAGACAGCTGACCTGAGCTCATGGGAGCACATGGACTCTGGACCAACAGTTAGGGAGCCTGCATGGGGCCCGGGCTCTCTGCATGTGTGTGTAGCTTGGTCTCCTTGTTAGGCTCCTAGCAGTGAGACCAGGACCTGACCCTGCTGATTAGCTGGCTTTTGGGAACCTGTTCCCCATGCTGGATTACCTTGTCCTGTCTTGATGCAAGGGGAGGAGCTTGGTCCTACCTCAACCTGATGTTGTCCATGGGAGGCCTGCCCTTTCTGAATGGAGACAGAGGAGTGGATGGGGAAGAGAGTAGATGGGAATGGTGGTGGTGGGACACAGAAGCAGAGAAAGAGGGAACTGTGGTTGATAATTAATGTTAATTCAATAGATTAAATTATTAAAATTAAAAAACATTAACCCCCCCCCCAAAAAAAACAGGGACATAAACAGGCCCAATGATTTAAGAAACCTACCTGCCATGGACTTTCAGAAAAAAACTAACCCTCACATATTCACAGCAAATCTGGCTTATCTTTTATTCTGAGGTTTAAACAAAACAACATCAAAAAAGCAGTACCTGGCCCTTCTCCCCTACAAAAACTAATTCTCAGAGCCTGCACAAACCTTTCTCCACAGGGATTGGGGAACCAACCTCTCAGAGCAACAACCTGCTTGACACAAAGCGAGACATATTTCAGAAGTGGAACCTCCAAGAAGAAAAATACCTCTAGCTGGTTGGCCTGTAGGCAAGCCAGTGGGGCATTTTCCACTAGTGAAGATGTGGGAGGGTCTGGCCCACGTGTGTGGTGCCACCCCTGAGCAGGTGGTCCTGGGTTCCCTAAGAAAGCAGGCTGAGGGGCTCGAGAGATGGCTCAGAGGTTAAGAGCACTGGCTGCTCTTCCAGAGGTCCCGAGTCCAATTCCCAGCAACCACATGTGGCTCACAGCCATCTGTAATGAGATCTGTTGCCCTCTTCTGGAGTGCAGGCATACACGGAGGTGGAATGTTGAATATACATAATAAATTTAAAAAATAAAAGCAAGCTGAGCATCCAGAGGAAACAAGCCAGTAAGCAGCACCCCTCCATGGCTTCTGCATCAGCTCCAGCCTCCAGGATTCTACTCTGTTTGAGTTCCTTCAATGATGAACTATGATGTGGAAGTGTGTAGGAATCCACAGAATTGACTCCCTTCCATTTTGACTTAAGGTTAGAGAGTTTTGTCTGCCCTTGCTCTTCCAAGGTGAAGCAACAGGCTGTCTGGCCTAAAATGTAAACGTAATAGGATGCTTGGCACAGGATGTCGCTATATGTCCTGCCTGAACAACAGAATACTTAACTCGGGATACAGTTATTTGAGGTTTTGGGTGTTGAGAAGGTAATGCTTGTTCTTTGTCATGGTAAAGAAGTCCTTTGCCTTCTCCCTCTCTTTTGATGGGAGCATAAAAAGATTGATAACAATAAACAGGGGCATTCAATATTCACTGGGATGCCCTCCTGACTTTATCCTTAGCTGCAAATTTGATAAAGCAGAGAAAAATAAAAATACCAAGGGTCTCACTTTTAGCTGAACCTGGCCTTCGATTCCTCCTCCCTCAGCCTCTCTAGTACTAGCATAAGAGTATCACTACACTTGGGGAAAAAAGGTGGGGGAGAGGGATAGGCTAGGGAGGGGGCTTAGTAGGGAAAAACACTAGCTACAGGGGGCTGGAGAGATGGCTCAGTGGTTAAGAGCATGTACTGCTCTTCCAGAGGATGTGGGTGTGAGTCCTAACACCCATGTCTCCTGCAATTCCAACTGCAACATCATCCGATACATCTGGCCTCCTCTATGGCCTGCAGGAGACATGCGGTCCTTATGTTCACAGCTAAGTACTAGGAAAACCAGGGAAGGTAAACATTGAGTTGTCTCTTCAAAGAGATGCATGACCTGTTTTCCACCCAGAAGCCTGGGAGTGAAGGTGGTTACAGCCTGGTGACCTTTGTGCTATCTGTGTGGCCAGGCCACACCTGGATGCCCCAGACATTTATCTCAGTCGATCCATGGTGCTATCCTCTCCTGGATCCTTCTCTGAGCTATTTACTTTGAGCCTGCTTTCCTATTTAACCTATAGGACTTCTCTTTACAGAAGAGGTTTATGTACTTTACAAAGAGTTTCAGTGCAGCTGTGCCTTAAGAATTTTTGTGCACACAGAATTAAGTATTATGTTTCTCATACTGGTTAATGAATAGAGCGCTGTTGGCCAAAAGGAAAGCAAGATAGGCGGGACTAGGAGACAAGGAGGAAAGAGGAAGTAGGAAGGATGCGTCAAGATGGAGAGACTGGGGAGACCAGCCGCAGGCCCCATTCCCCAGTAAGATGAGACCACGTGGAAATACGTAGATTAACAGAAATGGGTTAATAATTAAGACAGAGCTAGCCGATAAGAAACAAGTAGCTGGCCAACAGCATTGTATCAAATACAGAGTCTCGGCTTGTTAATTGGGGCTGGCGCAGCAGTGGGACAAGACCAGCAGCAGGTGGAAAAACTTACTCGTTACAATGTTGTGCTGTATTTAAACATGTCTAATGTAAGCTGCCTGGAGTGAAAGTCTGAGTCTGAACCAACACCAGCCACTGAGTTGTGCTGGACCAGATTTCCCTCTTGAGTCATTAGAACAATTCTCTGCTGGTTCTGGTGTTTGCAGACTCTTACATACACACACAAATGACTACAAATAATAAAAGTAAATCTTGTAAGGAAAAAAGCCCTTGCTGAAGAAATTGGAAATTCTGCCTCTAAGGATCTGCCAAACACCCCTCCCGTCCTCTCTGGATGACCTTTAGTGCTTGGAGGTGCTATATCTCTTGCCCAAAGAGACACAACTCAGGAAGAGATGAGGCTAGAAAATGTCTGAAGCGGGGTTAGGAACGAAGGTAGGCTCTAAGGTCCTCTTAACCACCACGGCCGGGAGATGCAGGGTAGGCTGAAAGCAGCCAAGGATGCATTGTCTGGAAGGGGTAGTTGACGACACTTACCCAGAGAGACCAGAAGCCCACGGTTTTCCAGCATCACCTCCTGGTACAGGGTCCTTTGAGCTGGAGCCAGCTGCCCCCACTCATCTCGGGTAAAAATTACAGCCACATCCTCAAAGGTGAAAGCCACCTGAAAAGTCACTAAAAGTATTAGTGTTAGCCTCGGGCTGCTTGGGAGGATATCAGGTGTGCTTGGCTCAAAGGGTACAGAGAGAGAGAGATTAAGGCTTGAACTACACAGCACACCCTGACGGTCATGCTGCTCCCTGGGCTCCAAGGGGAGAAAGAGGCTGTTGGGGCATGTAAGAGCTAGACTTAACTGACAACTTGATACAACCCCCAATCACCGGGAGTCTCAGGGAGGAACTGTCTAGATCCGGTTGGCCTGTGGGCCTGCCTATGGGAGATCATCCTGATTATGTTAAGGTGTAAAGGCCCAACCTAAAAGTGATTGACACCATCCCCTGGGTTTGTGCCACAGACTGCAAACAAAGGGAGGAAGCAGAGTCACTGAGTTGGCTCATCACAAAAAGGCACTTGGAGCCAAGTTTTACAACTGGATCTATCCCCTGGGACCTTACACACTGAAAGGCAAGAACTCAGCTCCCAAAAGCCGTCTCCTCACTTGCAAATGCAAACCTACACATACATATGTGAATAAATGTAACTTTCAAATGAATAGAAATACGTTCTGGGTGTGACAGCTCACACCTTTAATCCTAGCACTTGGAGAAGCAGAGACAGATGGGTCTCTGGGTTCTTAGGCGAGACCCTGCCTCGAAAACAAGCAGAGATGAGAGCAGCACAGACATGCATGCATCTATTGCTCTCTCTTTCTGGCCATGGCACACACTAACCCGTTCTCTCCAACTCCTGCTTCAATGACTCCCCTGTTCAGCACAGACCCGGAGCTGTGAGCCAAATAAACCCCTGCTTCCCTTAATTGCCATATCACGGAAACAGGAAACAAAGCTAACGAAGACAGAGCATAGTATGTCAGTGCGCAGGGCAGCAACCTCTCATGCAGGAGCTCGTAGGAAGCAACAGACAAGGCGCACAAACTGTGTCTGGGGTAACAACAGCTATCACAAAATAATGATAATGACAACAGAACCAATACCGATAACCACTGGTCCAGCTAGTTTCCTGCCCATGCTGAATGCGTCACAAGTCCTCGGTTCTGAAGTCACACTCCTAGAGCTTCAATCCCAGCGCCTGAAACTACCACTTGACAGCTGTGCAAAATCAGACACCTCACTTCATCTGAGCCTTCATTCCCTGATCAATAGTCATTCTCACTTCATGGACAACAGCTATGAGGGGAAAACAGGAACAGAGAAAGGAAGGCATGGGTAAAGAATAGCCATGAGACCGAGATGAGACTTTTGAAAGATAAAACATATCACATTTGGGTCTGGTGGTGGTAACACACATCTTTGATCCCAGCACTCAGGAGGCAGTCAGGTAGATCTCTGAGTTCGAGGCCGGCTGAGTCTACAAAGTGAGTTCCAGGACACTCAGGGTTATTACACAGAGAAACCCCCGTCTCAAAAAAAAAAAAAAAAAAAAAAAAAAAAAAAAAAAAAAACAGAAACAAAACATAGCACACTTAACTATATGCTAGTTTCTATTAACGTCTACAGCATCTGGTTACCTATGCATCAGTCAGTGACTTGAGGATGTCCACAGATTCAAGTAGGGTTTCATGTCTTCGTTACAACAAGGTCACTAGTAGTTCAAGCTGCTCTCAAACTTGCTATCTAGCCAGGCTGACCTTGAACTCTTCGGATCCTCCTGCTTCCGCCACTCAGATGCTGGGATTTACTGGAAAAACTAAGAGTTCTATTGGGGCAAGTGAGATGGTTCAGAGAGTAAAAATACTTTCCCCCCAAGCCAAACCACCTGCGTTTAATCTCCAGCCTAGTAGCATCTTCCTAGCCAGGGTATTTGTTAATGGCCACACCCCTTTGGGCGTGGCTTCAGGTGATAACAGAACCGGTTTCTTGGGTTGTGGATAGGATGGGAAGGGCAGAGAAACACTGCGGCGTTTTTTTGTTTTCTTTTTAATTATTATCTGTGTTAAGTTGTTCCCCAATAAACACCCATTTATCATTTATCTTGGGTGTAGTGACCTCATTATCACCCACCTTCACTCCAGAACCTATAATTTCTAAAAACTGTCCCTTGACCTCCACACTCAAGCCACTGCTGCCACGTCGCTCGTGCACACTCAAACAATTACAAATTTTTTTTTTTTATAATTTTTGAAAAGGGACATCGGATCAGAAATGGTATGGAGAATGGTCTTGCAGGGATCTGAGGGCTGTCTCGGGCGAAGTGAACTGCATGGGGGAAGGCTGGAGAAGTAAAGGGAACTTTCGGTCAGGAGGGTACAGCTGAATAGCAGTGAGCCAGAGAGGAGAGGAAACAAGACCCTAAGTGGATCGGGAGTTGATGGAAGTCCTTACGCTGGAGCATCACTTACCTTTCAGTCTCTGAAGTAACTCCTGGAGGCTGACGTTCACTCACCTTTGTTTCCTTCCTTCCTTCCTTTTCTTTTTTTCTAGTCCGGGTTTCTGTGCTCTGGCTGTCCTGGACCAGGCTGGCCTCGAACTCAGAGATTCATTCGCCTGCCTCTGCCTCCGGATCATTCACCTTTCAATCCTACTGGAGGCCTGACATTCTTGGCTTGAGGAAGCTGGGGTGGGGGTTTGGGGAGGGATGGGCTAACTAGCAGAGGGGCATTCTGGAAACTGAGGGCCATGTGTGTCCTTTATTAGAGGCAGAAGCAACAACGACAAGTAGGAACTAGTTATTAAACCAGATCCTACATGTCTGTTGCTTATTGTCACAGAGGTTATCGTTAGGCCTCTAGACTATCACAGGAAATAGCCATCTGGCTCACTGTAGATGAGACTTACAGACTGACTTCCAAGGTTCTTTATTACAGAAAGGGCGGCAGGTTGCTACCGATCATGACTCAAAAGTCCTACTTCCTTTAGGTACGGTCTTCACTGCCCATGTGTATAAGTGAACCTCTCAGGTGCTAAGTGGATTTAAAAATAAGTACATAAATAAAGGAAATAAAGGAAAGGCCACGGCCGCTCCTAGGTATGGTGGAGAAAATATACACATATGTGTATATATGGATGGGGGGGGGGCATACAGTCAGAGACAGGGACATCCAGAAGAGAGTCCTGAGTAGACATGGCCCTGAGAGGGGGGGTAACCAAAATGGTTGCATTGCATAGGGAATGTTAACTGGGGCAGGGCTGGCAGCCCCTGCGCCGGAGTTTATGGTAGAGGTGCTATGCCAGCCAAGAGGACCCTGGACCAGGTAGAGGCTGCTGGGAGAGCCTGGCGGCCAGGTCCGCTTAGACACTAAGCGGGCACCTCAGCCATTTGAGACCTGACACTAAGACCGGGAAAAACTGGGTGACTATGCGGAGCCACTTTTCCCAAACACACACAACTACAGCGACAAGCCGGGGAGAGGCTCTCTTGATGGACAACCCGAGGAGGAGGCATCAGCAACCTCCTCCAACCCCCCTGCCCGGGTCCATCCTCGCCGACGCCACCAGGACACCCTGCGATGTCCAGGATTTGCATCTCAGAGGAGACGCCCCTCAGCCAGGCTAGGAGTTCCACAGCCCTGTGCGGACTGCCCCGCCGCGCAAGCATGACGTCGTGGCACGGCGACAGCAACGGGCCCTTCGCTAGGCTTTTCACTTACCCAGCGACACAGGCAGGACTCGTGCGCTGTGCCTTCTGGGTAATGTAGTTCTTTCTCTGCTGGCACCCGACCCACCCCCACCCCCCAAACTGAAGTGCTGTTTTTTCTTAAAAGCACTACAGACCCAGCTTAGACACACCAATTGCACTTGTTTTTATTATTTGGATTTGTCTCACTAATTTTTGGGACGGCCTCCTCGCTAAGTTGGCCCACTTGGCCTTGAACTTCCTTGGGCAGGCCTTGAAAATTGCCCTGCCTCAGTCTCCTGAACATTTTGGATTGTAGGCACTGGGTCATATACCAGGCATGGAGTCCAACCCACCCAGAACAGCGCACACAGCTCTCGAGGATTCAGGGAGTGGGTGAGACTACCATACTTTTGAAAGACCCCAAGAGTTCGGAGTCTGGCAGGAGAGGCCCTTGCCCCAAGAGACGAGACCAAACCACTGGATGCAAGCTCAAGAGGCTGTTTATTGCTCACACAGGTACCTGTGGACACTTCAGTCTTTCAGGGAACTGAGCGTGCTGAGGTTAAAACTCAGGCAGTTTATATAGGGTTGGGGTGGCAAGAAGCAGGCTTACAGAAGCAGAAGCATGGTTACAGGGATTTCATTGGTCCATTCAATTAAGGCAACTGGGGTCAACCAAGGACAGAGTTGTTTATTCGGGTTGGGCACAAAGAATTCAGTTATGACTATCTTAGCACTTTGGTGGTCTCGATAGAATGCTCCCAGGACCTTCTGTTCCCGGATATCGTCCTGCTGACCTTGCCTTGGTCCAAGCTGCAGACCACAGATATCTGGTAGGCATCAGAGGAGAGGAACATCTGGTTCCCTCCTGTACCTTCCCAGAACTTGACCTTGGCAAGTTAGCAAGAACAGCTCATAGTGGGGGTCTTTCACTTTCAACATAAAATGTAGACTAGAGGTGTCGAGTGTGGGTCTGGAAGCTTGTCAGAAAGTCTGGCAAATGAAAAATGAGAAAGTGGTCACCCTACAGGACCCCAGACATCTGCACACATTGCATGGTGGGCCCGCCTTTAATCCCAACATTTGGAAGGCAGAGGCAGGGACATCTCCGAGTTCCAGGCCAGCCTGGTCTACAGAGGGAGAGCCAGGACAGGCTCCAAAGCTAGAGAAACCATGTCTAGTCTACAAAGGGAGTTCAAAGACAGCTTGGCTGTTAACACAGAGAAACGCTGTCTCAAAAAACAAACAAACAAACAAACAAAAGCAAACAAACAAACTAGACGGAGAGCAATAGAGGGAGATACCAGATATGGACTCCTGGCCTTCACCCCCACCCCCTCCACACACCAAACAAATGCTAACTCACTGAAATACTAACTCACTTAACCAAAAAGTTTGAATTAAGCATCTTTAATGTGCATCTTAAAAGACAAACCAAGTAAAACAGATGTGGTAACAAGAGCCTGGAGAGCTCCCTGAATAAACACACAGGAACAGGGTGGAGCTCAGGAAGCCATCTGACCAACAGGAGGCAGAATTCTGCATGAGTGTTCCCGCACCCAGGGGTGCTTCAGGATCTGGGCCAGGTTCAGTCGATCTGAGGGATGGTACCTAAGAAGCTTGGAGATCAAGTCCTGGGCCCCTAAGGGCACTGATTGAGGAAACCTCAAATCCACCTAATGAGGCCAGGGAAGAAGGAGGAGAATTTAGTTAATCTCTTTAGTTAACTTTCTCTGCTTTGTCAATCCCTTCTGCACCCTTCTGGTTATAGATCATTGCTAGCTGTCACTGACAATGACCAGCCCTCACCCCCTTGTGTGTATGTGTCTCACCTTGAGGATTCGTTTGTATGTCTCGTTGTGGGTGCTGCTCTCAAAGGGTGGACATCCCACCAGCAGTTCATAGCAGAGCACCCCAATACACCACAGATCCACCTTCTCATTGTACGTTCTCCCTTCAATCATTTCTGGGGGCAAGTAGTCCACAGTCCCACACATTGTATTTCTCCTAGAGCAGGGTCACAGAAGGGGGGGGGGCTCAGAATGAGGGAAACCCTCCCTGTTCAGGAGGCAGGAGAGCTAGGGACATCCTGAAGAGTTCCCTCCTGAGCAGGGGGTTTCTGAAACACCTACTGTTAATATGAATCAACCATCAGAGGGGCCGTGGGAGGTGACTCAGTGAAAGCTCCGAGGACCCGAGTTCTAGCCCCAGGATCCACATAAAGCTCGGTGCACATCAATAGTCTCAGGGCTCCTACAGTGAGACTGGAGGCAGAGGATAATCCCTGGAAGCCTGGAAGCCAGTAGGCCAGCTAGCCAACAATGAGCAGCAAACAAGAGACCCTGTCTCAAATAAGGTGAAGATTCACACCTGAGGGAGGTTTTCCTGACACGCACCCCCCCACCCGCACAGACACTATGCATGCACGCACGCACGCAGCACGCCACAGCACACCTATGCTTCAGCGAAGGTAAAGATGGCTCACCCCTCCAGCCACCCTAGCACTTGGGAAGGTTGAGGTAGGACAGAGTGCTGTGCATTTGAGGCTGGAATGAGCTCCAGGCCAGGCACGAATACAACATGAGAAACTGTCAATCAATCATTGGCAGAAGGCTGGGCTGGAGAGATGACTCTGGTTAAGAGCACTGGCTGCTCTTCTAAAGGACCCTAGATAGATTTCCCAGCACCCACACGGCAGCTCACAACCCATCTCCAACTCCAGTTCCAGAGGATCCAATGCCCTCTCCCCTCTGGCCTCCATGGGTACCAGGCATGACAAGGGGTGTATACGACATACATGCACACAAAATTAAAAACTCAAAACCGAAAGCAAACTCAGAGAAGGCAAGCCTTGTAAAGGGAAATACACTAACCCCATGCTTTTTAAAATTATCCAGTCAGGTGTAGTGAAATCACTTCTGAGATAGGAGGTTGCTCCAAGTTTGAGACCAGCCTGGTCTAGAGAGTGAGGAGGATGGGGGGGGGGGGGTTAGAACATGAAGATGGTACAGCTAGCAAGCAAGAGGACCCAAGCGAATGTAGCTAATCAACACAGAAAGATTCATTCCTGGGATGCTTGTTAACTTGACACGGAACCTTACTAGCAAAAGCAAATACTAAAGACCAGAAAAGAAAAGCTCTGATGGGCTCTTCTTTGTGTGTATATACATGCCTACACACATACTCGGACAGAGGACATTTGGTGTCTTTATTGCTCTCCACTTTATTCCTTTCAGGCAAGGTCTCTCACTGAACCTAAACCGGTTCATCTTTGCCAGGCTAGTGGGCCAGCAAGCTTCCAGGATCTGCTTGTTTCTACCCCTTAATAACAAAGGAAGTACTTTTACCCACTGAGACATCATGCCACCCGAGGCTTCCAAGCTGCAAATGCATTTTAAACATATGCATTTGGAAAATAACTTGGAAAAGATGGTGTCCAAACACTAAGGCCAAGCTTGTATCTGGGTCTTATGTGTGAGATGAATCCACCTGACCTACCTGAGAGAGGGGGTATGCACGGACCAACCAAAGTCTGCGATCTTCACTTCATCCCTGAGCCCCAGCAGGAGATTCTCTGGCTTGATGTCCCTGTGAATCACCTTATTCTCATGACAGTATGTCAGGGCATCTGCCAACTCCTCTATTATCTGTGGGAACAAAAGCAATCTGGTGGGGGAGACTTTCTCGGCCTCCCCGAAAGGCAGAATAGGCATTATGCAGTTTTAAGACTACAATTTCATTTACCTACAATTTCAATTCCCGACCAGTAATTCTAATATTTGTGTTTATACACACTGATGCCATGTGGAGCCTAGAGGAAGGTCTTCACTGTGGCTCCTTATTGTCCAGCCACCTTGTTTTTGTTTGTTCATTTTTCTCCAAGACAGCTTTGGAGCCTGTCCTGGAAATCCCTCTGTAGACCAGCCTGGCCTGGAACTCACAAAGATCTACCTGCCTCTGCTTCCCGAATGTTGAAAGTTGTGCACCACTAACTCCCAGCTCAGTAATTTTTTTTTTTTTTTTTTTTGAGACAGGCTTTCATTATGTAACCCTACTTACTGGCTTGGAACTTGATATGAATCAGGCTCACCTTGAACTCCTGATCCTTCTGCCTCAGCCTTCCAAGAGCTGGAATTATAGGCCTGCAAAACTCTATCCAGCTAACCTGCCAATATTATGTGTATAGTTTCCTTTTCTGTATTCTTTTTTATATGCTACTCACATTATATCTATTTATTGTTTTTATGTGGTTCTAGATGTGTGAGTGCATGCACAGCTTCCCAAGACTACCTTCTGGATTTGTTCTTCCCTTCTACCAGGTAGGTTCCAGGAAGCCAAACTTAGGTGCTCAGCCCAGGCAGCAAGCATCTTTACCCCTCAGCCAAGCTTTCGAGCCAATGCTAGAATCTCTGCATGACATACAAGACCCCAGGTATGGTGCAGTACCAGCACTCAGGTATCAGAGGATCTCCGGATTTGAGGCCAGTCTGGACTACACAGCACTCCAGGCAGCAGTCGAAGACTACTGACTTAGTTGGGGTTTCTAATGCTTTGATGAAGCATCAAGACCAAAGAGTAAGTTAGGGAGGAAAGGGTTTATTAGGATTATACGTCATCACTGAAAGAAGTCAGGACAGGAACAAATCAGGGCAGAAATCCAAGAGGCAGGAGCTGATGCAGAAGCCATGGAGGGGTGCTGCTTACTGGCTTGCTCAACCTGCTTTCTTAGAGAACCCAGGACCAGCAGCCCAGGGATGGCACCAGCCACCATGAGCTGGGCCTCCCCCACTGATCACTAAATGAGAAGATTCTTTACAGCTGCATCTCATTGAGGCATTTCCTCAGCTGAGGATCCTTCCTCTGATGACTCTAGCTGGTGTTAAGTTGACAAAGCCACCCAGTATAGCTACATAGTTGAGACTCTGTCTCAAAAGAAAAAAAAAATCCTAACTATGAACGCTAATATTCAAGACCTACACTGGGGATCAAACCCAAGAGTAGACAAAATAACTGGACCATCAAGTTACATCTCAGGACCCCAGGAAAAAAATTTTTAATAAAAATAATCCAAAACCTGGGTGCTGGGTGGCACATGCCTGTCACCCTAGCACTCAGGATGCTGCAGGTTCAAGGCCAGCTTGGGCTATAGGAGTTCTGAGTCATTCTCGCTATCTAGAAAGACCTTGCATCAGGAAAAAAAAAAAAAAAAAAAAAAAAGAGCACCCTGAGTCAGGCATAATGGCATTTCTATAAGACTAGCACTTGTGTGGCTCACCCAGGAGAATGGCACATTTCAGATCAGCATGGAGATTCTGGGGAAGTCTGAGCTAGCCTGGGCTACACATAGCAAGATTTCCCCCATCTCGGGGAAAAAAGGGGGTAAGGATGGGGGAATGAAAACCATCGAGATAGCTCAGTGGGTAGGGAAGCTTTGCTGTGCACGCCTGATGACCTGAATTCCCGGTAAAGGGGGAAGGGAAAACAGGCTCCTCCCCCTCCAAGCTGTCTTGTGACTTCCACATGTACACTATGGCACGTTTGCCCTCCCCCACAAATACACACAATAATAAGTGAAGAAAAAGTAGGAAGGGGGGGGGTGTACTGGCTGCCACAGGCGGTAACTCATCATCATCACATAACAACCTCTGGCCCAGAGCTCCCCTCACCGTGGCTGTACGCTGCTCATCTAAGTGGTGTTTCCTCTGAAGCTCCTTATACAGCTCGCCCTTTGGAGCGTATTCCAGAATTAAGTACACCCGTCGAGCATCGTGGAAGTAGTTGTACAGGCGAAGGATATTCGGGTGTCTGAAGGAGGAATGAAGGAGGAGTCGGGGGCAGGCCAGTCGGCACGGCAAGCTAAGGCACTTACTGCCAAGCCTCTCAACCCGAGTTCCACCGCAGAATCCAGATGGCGGAAAGTGAGAACCAACTCCCGAAAGTTGTTCTCCACGTGTGTGTACCGAGACACACACGTGGCCCACGTGCCATGACACCCCCTCATTAAAAAACAAAACTGATTACTTTTAGTGGGGCAGCGGAGGCACACGCCTTTAATCCCAGGAGGCAGAGGCAGGATTTCTGCATTCAAGTCATTGTAGTCTACAGAGCAAGTTCCTGGACAGCCAAGGCTACACAACCCAAGCCCCTGCCCCCAAGACAAAACAAAACAAACAAACAAACTCAACTACTTTTGAGACAGGGTTTCATTATGTAACCTGGTTGTCTTAGAACTCACTATGTACACCAGGCTGGCCTCAAGCACAGTGATCTACCTGCTTCTGCCTCCCAGGTGCTGGGGATATAACAGAATGATTGATATTACCTGAGGGCCGGGTGTTGATGGTGCACACCTTTAGTTCCAACACTTGGGAGGCAGAGACAGATGGGTCTCTGTGAGTTCAAGACCAGCCTGGTCTACAGGAGTTCCAGGACAGGTCCCAAAGCTACACAGAGAAACCCTGTCTCGAAAAACAAAACAAAAAAGAAGCCGGGCAGTAGTGGTGCACGCCTTTAATCCCAGCACTCTGGAGGCGGAGGCAGGCAGATCTCTGAGTTCGAGGTCAGCTGAGTCTACAGAGCACGTTCCAGGACAGGCTCCAAAGTATTACAGACCCAGTCTCAAAAAACCAAAGAGAGAGAGAGAGAGAGAGAGAGAGATCACCTGAGGAGCAACACTAGGGGCTGATATCTGACCCACACAAGTGTACACACACAAGACTATTTAGTGTGTCCAACACGGGGAGAGATGTGAGAATATTACATGGTCTAACTGGAATGAGCTACAGAGAAAAATCTTCACGGTGAAAACAAAAGGCTTATATTAAGCACTCAGGAAGCAGGCCAAGGTAAGAGGTCAGGCGGGCAAGAGGGAATCAGAAACTTGAGGCCCCAGCTGCTAGTCCCACACAGCCCACGCTTGCTTACTGTAGGTGTGCCTGGATCTCCACTTCCCTTCGAAGCTGGTGCTCCAAACCCTCCTTCTCTATCTGGGACTTGAAGAGGACCTTCAGGGCCACAATGAAATGGTTTTCCTTGAGCCGAGCCAGGTACACATTCCCAAATTTCCCCTTGCCCAGGGGACGCCCTATGTCAAAGTCATCGATGGTGAAATGCCTCCTAAACAGAGAAGGAAGAGATGGCCACGTCTCAGAGACTAGGAGAGTTAAGACCCTCAGCCCCCCCACCCGCCAACTTCCTCATTCACTCAGCTCACAGCCCCAGAGCTAGGTGTTGACTGGGGGAAAACAGCATCTCGGATTCACTAGCCAATGCTCCCCTGGCTCAGCGTGCCCCTCACCTGAGTCCCGTCTTCTTTCTTCTACATACCATGGCAAGGCACTCACCTGATTAAGGTGCTGGGCTCCATCTGGCCAGTAGCTAAAGAAAAGTGGGAGAGGGAGGAAATAAATAAATAAATAAATAAATAAATAAATAAATAAATAAATAATGGCGCGGCGATGCTCAACTGCAATCCCAGTCTATGGGAGGTGGAGGCATGAGGATCGCAAGTTCAAAGTCATCCTCCACTGCATAGCAACTCTGAGGCCCACAGAGGTCACAAGAGAACCTGTCAGAGATTGGGGGAGAGATTAATAGTATAAGAGGAGGTGACGAGGAAGGGAAAGAGGGAGGAGGAGAAAGAGAGGGAGAGGGGGAGGGGAACTGAGGAGGAGGAGCCAGCGGGCGGAGAGGGAAGGTTGAAGTCCTCAGTGCCCATGCACCCTGACGGCTGACCCCAGTCCTTTCTGCTCCTCCTCTGGTTAGTGTCCCGCTTCTGTTTAAGACAGGGTTTCACGGTAGTCCAAACTGGCCTCTAACTGCGTGCATCCTCCTGCCTCGGCCTCCTCCACGGTGCCCGGGCTCCCATCCCTCTTACTTGTGGGCGAAGCTGCCCCCGAGGGCGGTCGCCGCCCTCCCTGAACTCTGCAGAACTGGCGACCGCAAGCTGGAGCCCCGCCGGCTGCTTAGGTCCAGGGGCGCCCGGAAAGGGGTTGGCGGGTAATGCAGCGGCCGTGTCCTCTTCGACCTCCTGGGATGCCCCACCCGGCTCAAAGATTACCCTGTCAATTAAGCCTCAAGCAAACCGATGGAACCGTGGAGCCTTTTCCAGAACGCGCCATTCCAGGGCTGGCGGACTCCGCTTCATCCCCATTGGGGATCTTCCTGACGTCAATGGCATGCGCGTGAGAAGCCAATTTCCGCCGCGAGGGGGTCCGGCCAATAGGATGGTGGGGGCGGGGCCAGGCGGCCTCTGGAAGGTAGTTGGTAAGCAAGGTTTGCACAAGTCAGTCAGCATGGACAAATGAAATAATGATTTAAAAAAAATCGCGTCCATGAAAGGCGGTGGAGGGGCACACCTTTAATCCCAGCACTTGGAAGGCAGAGTCAGGCAGATCTCTGAGTTCCAATCCAGCCTGGTCTACGCCGCAAGTTCCAGGACAGACAGCCAAGGCTACAAAAGTCTTGCATACTAGGACTCTGTAAGACTTTTGTACAAGTGTTTTCATTTTTAGGTTTTGTTATTTTTTTTTCCTTTTTTTCCCTGTGCTCTGGCAGTCCTGATACTAAGTGGTCCAGGCTGGCCTCCAGTTCACACACAGATGCCGGTCTCTGCCTCCCAAGCTGTGGGAAACAAAACCCTGGGACTATCCAAGTGTTTTAATCCTCCCTACCCAGTAAAACTTTTGTTTATGCAAAGGCTGGCTGCTTTCTTTTAGGAATTTGTTGGCATGGAGAAGTAACCCGTTCCCCTTCCTCTCATTTCTTTTCAGACTAGCCAATTTTCCAACCCACGACACCTTTAGTTCCAGCACTCAGGAGGCAGAGGCAGACAGAGCTCTGAGTTCGAAGCCAGCCTGGTCTACAGAGCTAGTTCCAGGAGAGGCTCCAAAGCAATACAGATAAACCCTGTCTTGAAACCCCCCCCCCAAAAAAAATACACCTCTTGTCTATATTGTGTCCGATTTTTGACCCACCCCCACCCCGACTGTTTGTTACACATCTGAGCTGTGGTTTCCTTGCTCCAGCGGTGCAAGCGCTGACCGAAGCCGCTATTGCTGACCCGAACCCGAACCCGGGTAGGGTCCCTTGACTAAAACAGTGGGGCACACGGCAGCTAGTGGGATCGTGGGACTTTGTGTCTGCTCTGCAATTCCTTTAAGGCAGGCACAGCCCTGAGACTGCACTCCCCACTGAAAGACCCCCACTATGCTTATTGCCTGTTTGAGCTGCTCTTGCTAACTTGCCAAGGTCAAGTTCTGGGAAAGTACAGGAGGGAACCAGATGTTCCTCTCCTCTGACGCCAACCAGATATCTGTGGTCTGCAGCTTGGACCAAGGCAAGGACAGCAGGATGATATCGGGAACTGAAAGGTCCTGGGAACATTTTATTGAGACCACCAGAGTGCTGAGGTAGTCATAACTGAATTCTTTGTGCCAAACATCTCTGTCCTTGGCAGACCCCAATTACCTGAATTAAATGGAGCAATGAAATCCCTGTAACCATGCTTCTGCTTCTGTAAGCCTGCTTCTTGCCACCCCAACCCTATATAAACTGCCTGAGTTTTAACCTCGGCACGCTCAGTCCCCCGAAAGACTGAAGTGTCCACAGGTACCTGTGTGAGCAATAAACAGCCTCTTGAGCTTGCATCCAGTGGTCTGGTCTCGTCTCTTGTGTACTCCTACTGCTCAGCGACAGTCGCTCCCAGCACTAGCGAAGGCGAGACCTGTTGGCCCTGCCGCCCCAGCAATTTGCACCAGGCTCATTTCACTCCTCCATTTAACAAAATTTCGCTTGCCTTAGTTTGTTAACAACTATTCTGCAGGGATCAGGATGTGAAGGATCTCCTGCTGCAAGATGCTATTTGGTGTACACATGTGCCACCTATAGGCCATACATAATTACTACAAGTTGAGATCTGCAACTAAAAGAATCAAAGTTCCAGGACAGCAGGATTATATATATCTAAGGTAATTATAACATCCTTCGAAATTTAAGCTGATATAATAACTGAGATCAATTATTCCATGCCAATGGCGGATAATCTTAAGATACAGGACGTTAGGAATCTTTTTGTTTTCTTTATGGATGGGATCTTTGAAGAGGACCATGTCTTAATCAGAATATACATGTTTTTAATAATGGCGATTTGTTTCATAATCAATATAATATCCTTAAGCAAAGGGTTTGAGAGTGGAGTGAAGAATAAAGAACTTGTACAAACCATAGGACACTTAGTAGCAAGAATGCAAAACATGGACATAAAAATGATCAAGTAGAAGACAGAATTTATTCCGTGTCCGTTGCTTCAGTGACCATGGTAGAAACAGCCACAGGACCACATTAAGACGCCAGCAGAAACAGCTCGTTCCTTGTCTGATGACTCAGATAATAAGATTATAAAAACAGGAACGTCAGATGGGAAAAATGGCAGACAGATTCTGTTCCGTGTCTGAGGGTGATGGCAAGCTAGCAGATGGAACATTGTTCCTGGAAGGCAGTTTACATGCCATTCAGATAATATGTAAGGATGAGAATATTAAATGTATAGAATCATTCGTAGTTTGAGAAAACAAGAAACTGACTGATTCAATGAAATCTTTGGAAAACTATGTGTTTCAAGAAGTTCAAACACTCAGAGAAACAATGGTGAAGATTGCAGACCTTAGAAGACCTTCACTCCTGAGGTACAGGTAGCAGGGCATGAAAGAGACTTAAAATTTCCTACACCCTTCAGGGTCAGGGGAGACTTGCCTAAGGTCATTCTTTATGCCATCTTTTATGGCTTTCTCTGTACCTATTACTTAAAAACCAGCAACAGAAAAAAAGAAAAGAAAGAAAGAAAGAAAAAACCTGAAAGGTGGGAACCAATACATACGAAAGATTTAGAAGGTATGAAGGGAGCAGTAGTCTGTAATGGCATGCACTCACCATATGTGAAGCAATTAGTAGAGTCATGGGCCAGGAATAACAAGATGACCCCTAAGGATCGGGGTCAGTTAATATCAGCTGTCCTTGAGAATTCGCCTCAAATAGAACGGAGGGCTTTGTGGGGGGGGGAGAGCAAAAGCTCCTGAACTTCAGTTTTCAGGAACCACTGCACTGCAATGTTCTGTTCCCAGTTTTTTTGTTTTGTTTTTTTGTTTTTTTTTTCTTTTTTGGCTGGTTTGGGTTTTGGATTTTGCTGTTTTGGTTTTTGAGAGACTGTCTTGCTGTGTACTCCTGGCTGACCTAGAACTCACTAAGTACACTACTGGGCTGCCTGCTTCTGCCTCCTGGGTGTTGGGATTAAAAGTGAGCACCACAAGCTGAGACTTGTTCTCATTTTAAGTCAGGGTCTCCCACCATCCTGGCTTCTGACTCACAACAGTCCTCCCTCCTCAGCTTTCTGAACACCAAGTTCATAGGCATCAGCCACCACACCCACCTTCAGCGATGTATTTATACAGATGGGAATTTTCCTGTTCCAGGGGAGAGTGGCATTGGTGATATCACAACAGAGAAGTGGCTGGGGCTGAACCCTGAGCAGAGAGACTTGTATAAAGATGTGATCCTGGAGAACTTCACCATCCTGGCCTGAGTGGCTGAGGAGGGCTTTGTGGCGGAGGTGGGGGTGACTGCCTGAAGGCTGAGATGTACCAGCACCTGCTCGTGGTTGAGCACATTTGTCTCTGGACCACTTTTCACTGTTGGGATATCCTATGTGAGCAAGGATCAGGATGAATCAGGAGAGCAGTGTGGTGCCGTGATTTGTTTTCCTCCTGGTGTGTGTGTGTGCGTGCGTGTATCTGTTTGATGTGTGTATCTGTGTGAGTGTGTTAATGTCATGGATGGCAGGTGGAGGGTGTGTGTGTGTGTGTGTGTCCCCATCTGTCTGTTTGATGTGTGTATCTGTGTGAGTGTGTTAATGTCATGGATGGCAGGTGGAGGGTGTGTGTGTGTGTGTCCCCATCTGTCTGTTTGATGTGTACATCTGTGTGTGAGTGTGTTAATGTCATGGATGGCAGGTGGAGGTCACAGGACAACCTTGGAGGTCCACCTTATTTGAGACAGGGTCTCTCATTCATTCCTGAGTACAACCGACTAGCTGGTCCATGAACCTCAGCCAGTTCTCCTGTCTCTGCTTTGCTGACATTTCAGACACGACCCTGCCATGCCAGGGTTTCCTGAGTCCTGCAGATCCACACTCAGGCCCTAACACCCACACAGCCAGGACTTGACCCACTGAGCCACCTCCACAGTCCTTTTTGTTGCTTTTGTTTACAGATAATTTTTTTCCTGAATTTAGTGTGCATTTGTGTGGGTGTGTGCTATGTGTATCCAGGTGGTTGTGGAAGGCGTAGAGGGCATCAGATCCCCTGGACATGGGGTTGTAGGCAATCATGAGCCACCAGAAGTGGGTGATTGGAGGCTAGCTGGGGTCCTCTGGAAGAGCAGCAAGTGTTCTTAACTGCGGAGGGAGCTCTCCAGTCCTGATTTCTTTAACTTTTAGTTCTGTGTATCTGTGTGTGAGTGTGCTAATGTGAGTCAGAAGAGGGCATCTCTTCAGCCCCTTGCTCAGTCTCTTGACTAGTACAGCCAGCAGTTGGTCCTCTCGGTGGCACCTAGCCGATTAGCCACTTCCTCCCTGGGGCTAGACTAAGTCCTGTTCCCTGAGACCAGAATGGTTGCATTTGGTGACTTCAGCATCTTCATCTCAAATCACAAGAGTGGGAAGTTTCTCACAGAACATGTCTCTGTGATCCATTTCAGAAAAAAAAAGACCAGGATATTGAAAGGCAGGTTGGGATGTCCATGACGGTGGAGAGGACTCTCAAGAGAGGAGTTGTATCAGTACACAAGGAAACACTCACTAATGCACATGAAAAGATGTTTTCCCCAAGCAATGATGATGATATTCCAAGAATCAGGCTCTCAGAGCACCATCTACTTGGAAGGCATTTGATACATGGTTTGGATAGGAAGCCTTGCATAAAAAACAATTCTCATGAATTCATGCAATTCAATGGAAAAGCAGTTTGAATGTGATGCCTGTAGCAAGTTACTCAATTTGAAGTCATGACGTGAGAGGCATCTGAGGATTCATAATAGGAAGAAATCCTTTAACTGTAATAAATGTGGAAGAAGATTCAAAATACTATGGATCCTGAATAAGCATCAGAAAACTCATCCGGGGAGAAAAGTATGAGTGTGGTGAGTGTAGAAAAGCCTACAGGCAGAAGACCAATCTCATTCAACATTAGAAAATTCATACCAAAGAAAAACCCTATAAATGCCAAGCTTGTGGGAAAACCTTCTCCTTGGTGTCATCTTACAGTAATCACAATAAATCCACAAGGATGACAAAACTTATGAATGCAATGTATGTGGCAAGTCCTTCAAACCGAACTCAACCTTCAGTCAACATAAAAACACTCACAAGGAGCAGAAGCCTTACAGATGTAAGGAGTGTACCAAATCTATCATTTGCAAGTCTGCCCTTCAAAGAACACTCATGGGAAAGAAACCCTACAAATGTGGGCTGTGTAAGAAGGCTTTTGCCCAAAAAGCAATGCCATTGATCATGAGAAAATCTATGGTGGTGTTAAGGCTTACCAGTGTCATCTCTCTCTGTGATAGGGCTTTTGTCCAGAAGAAAAACCTTACTCAACATAAAAAAAAATTCCACACTGGAGGAACATCATATGGATGTCGTCAGTGTGGGGAAGCCTTCTCACTGAAGGCAAAGCTTCAAGATCATCAGAAAATTCGAGAAAGAGCTTATGCGTGTAATGAAAGTAGGAAATCCTTCAGCAACAAGGAATACCTTGATTTCATAAAAACTCCATACTGGGCAAAAACCTTGTAAATGCACTGAGTGTGGAAAGGGCTTGGATGGCAAATTATATCCTGATGGACACCAGAAAAGAACTCACTCTAGATGAGGATTTTGAGCACTTCAAAAATATGGGAAACTTCATTTCTAGGAGGGCATGGAATAGTCATCCCATAAACCGACTGCCAAGTGGCTGACAACTTTGAGTCTATCACAGAGAACACAGAGGACTTATATTCACTGTGACCATCCTTTGAGGTTAGGTTTGACTCATTCATTACCAGACATTTATGTTGTCTTTTTAAAATGTATGTCTATGTGTGTAACTTTGTCATTGGTATCCAGGTGCCTGGAGAGCCAACTGATGACATCAGATCTCAAGGGGTTCCAGTTGGTTATCAGTTGCCTCATTTGGGTGTAGGGAGCCAACTTCTTTTCTCCGGAAGATTACAAGTGTTCCGAGTCACTCTCAAGCCTCCTGTTTCACTATTTAAATGGTTATTTGTGTGTGTGTGTGTGTGTGTGTGTGTGTGTGTGTGTGTGTGTATTTTGCCTGCTGTATGTGCCACATGTATCTCCGATAGACGTGAAGACCAGCAGGAGGCATTGGATTTGCTGGGACTGCAGTTACAGAAGGTTGCCACTACCATGTAGATTCTGGGAATTGAACCCAAGTCCTCTGGAAGAGCAGACATTGCTACGAGCTCCTGTACCATCTCTGCAGCCCCTGTTGTGCTATTTTTGAGATGAAATATTATTATATTGCCCAGAATGGTCTAGAACGTCTGGTCTCAGGTGATCCTCCTGTCTCAGCCTCCTAAGTAGCTGGGGCTTCAGGTGCATGACATCATGACTGCCACTCGGCAAATATTTACAAAGTGCCCTTTGCCTAACATGACTGAAGAGATACCAATAAACCCTTCATGGAGTTATCGCTTTCATGGAGTTTTATTGTAATGAATAATAACCATTGGTAACCAGTTCACATCAGAAAATGTAATGTCATGAATCCGTGCCACGTTGGTAATATGGTTTGTTTGGAATGCTAGAAGAGATGGCATATGCCTATAATCTCAGAACCTGACAGCTGGAGATGAACACATGAGGGGTTCAAGGCCTCTTTGTTTGTTTGTTTGTTTTGAGACAAGTTTTCCTTTTTAGCCCTGGGTGTCCTGAAACTCGATATGAAGAGCATGGTGGCCTTGAACTAAATTTCCCCTTCCCTTGCCTACCTAGTACTGGGATTAGAAGCTTAAGACACCACCCCTGTCCATCTCTCTTTTTTTTCCCCCTTAACATTTATATTTCTTTGGGATAGTGGCATGTGGAGGTCAGAGAGAGGACTACTTGTGGGAGAGAGGACTACTTGTGGGAGTTAATTCTGTCCTTTCTTGATATGCATTTCTGGGATCAAACTCAGATCCTTGGCATTCATAATGTACCTTTACCTACCGAATCACTTCCCTGATACCCTGTTTTGGAATATTAATTCAAGATGTGTGACATTTGTTTATGCTGTGGAATATTGGTTTAATGATGCAAAGATTCTTTCCTGTTGCATATGTTTAGTTCTGTGAAGCTGTGGTACTTTGCCTGCCTAAAACACCACGTTCGTCTAATAAAGAGCTAAACAGCCAATGGCTAGGCGGGAGAAAGGATAGGCAGGGCTAGCAGGCAGACAGGATAAATAGAAGAAGAAATGGGAGCGAGAAAAGTAGGAGAGGAGGATCCTAGGGGCCAGTCACTCATTCTCACAGCCAGACATGGAATAAGAAGCAACAAAAAGATATACAGAAATAGAGAAAGGTAAGAACCTAGAAGCAAAAACTAGATGAGACTAGAAATAAGCCAATCTAAGGCTGGGCATTCATAACTAAGAATAAGCCTGCACATTTATTTGACAGCTGGCTGATGGGCCCCCAAAGAGTAAAGAGAAAACAGCTACAATACCCGGAGCCCATTTTTGTGAGATGGACCCTATGGAACCATGGCTAGCCTCAAACTCATTATAAAATCTTGAGCTCTTGCCTAGCGGTGGTAGAGCATGGATCTCTGTGAGTTCAAGGCCAGCCTGGTCTACAAGAGCTGGTTACAGACAGCTAGGGCTCCAGAGCAACCCTATCTCAAAGAAACAAAACAAAACAACAAATCCCTAAACCCATCTACATCTCCAAAATTCACTGATTACTGGGTTGAGAGATCATCCCAGGGATCCCTGTAGGTTCAGTAACCAACACTCTACCAAAGGAGCTATGTTATCAACTGCCTGGCACTTAGAAAAATTGGGGAGGGGGGCTTGGGGAGGTAGTTTAGTGGTTAAGAGCACTGACTGCTCTTCCAATGGTCCTGTGTTCAATTCCCAGCAACCACATGGTGGCTCACAACCATCTGTAGTGTGATCTAATTACTTCTTCTGGTGTGCAATCCGACAGAGGGAGGACTCGTGTACGTAAAATACATGAATGAATTAACCTGAAAGAGTTTTTTTTTCCTTCTTTTGAATGCAAAAGATGAGTTATTTTCCTATTATAAATATGTTTTAGACCACTGGTTCTCGACCTCCCTAATGCTAAGATCATTTAATATAGCCTCAGGTTGGGAAGATCCACCCACCATAAAATGATGTCTATTGCTACTTCATAACAGCAGCAAAATGCATCTGGGTTGGAAACACTGTTCTAAACCAATCTCTTCTTTTTCATACCCCCTCACTTAATGTTGGCCCATAATTTATACATTACTAGGTTTTTGATATTTTTCTATATTCTCAAAATGTTACCTATTTTACATATTCTTATAAATTATAATACTGAGATTTGGTTTTTTTTTTTTTTTTTTTTTTTTTTTTTTTTGAGACAGGGTTTCTCTGTATTGCTATGGAACCTGTCCTGGAACTAGCTCTGTAGACCAGGCTGGTCTTGAACTCACAGAGATCCGCCTGCCTCTGCCTCCAGAGTGCTGGGATTAAAGGCAAGTGCTACACAACACCCAGCTTAATACTGAGATTTTTTTTTTTAAATATACATTGGTGTTTTGCCTGTATGTATGTTTGTATGAAGTGTCAGGTAGCCTGAACAGGAATCACAGGCAGTTGTGAGCTGCCATGTGGATGCTTGGAATTGAACGCAGGCCCTCTAGAGGAGCAGCCAGTGCTCTTAACCACTGAGCCATCATCTCTCCAGCCCCAATATTGAGAATTTTATAAACTGTTTAAACTTAGTCTCTGACTGTGTTGTACCTTTTTGAAGACAGAATTGAACAGTATTTTATGCACACAAGTGTTTTGTCTGTGTACCACAAAATCAGAAGAGGGCATTTGATCCTCTGGATCTGCAGTTCCAGATGGTGTAAACCACCGTGTGGATACTGGGCATTGAACATCGGTCCTCTTACCACTTGCTTCTCTTTAATCAGTTCTCCAGCACAGAAGTGGAATTCGGAAATTACCATTCGTGTGCGGTTTGCACATGTGAGTGTACATAGTGATGTCTAGGGTTTTTTCCTTCCCTTTCCATTGTTTATTTATTTATTTTTTAAATACACCCTCACTCTGTTGCGGTGCCCCAGAACTTAACACAGCCTGCCCAATGATAAGAGTGTCATTTGTCGCAGAGTATCAGTTTAAGGTGTGTTACTTTTGCTCATGCTCTATTTGTTTGCTGATGCAAGGGTGTGTTTGGGTAAATGAAATCCACCGGAAGTCAGGAGGCGGGGTCAGCTACTAGCTGACCGGAGGTTGTAGGGAGGAGGCAGGTGGGGAAGGGTTTATAAGGAGGGGTGAGAACGAGCACAAGAACTTCTCGGGAGATGAGAGGAGGCGAGCTAGGTGAGCTGCTTGCTTTTCAGCCTCTCTGGGAAGAAGGGTTGTACCTCTACCTTTGAATCTTGAATTCTTTAGTGGGGCAGGTTTAAATGTTTCCTTGGTAGCTTCGAAAGCAGCCTAGCCACGCCACTACTGGTAGTGGTGGAGTTGCAGTTGCTGAATTGGATAGTCTTAGCTTAAAAGGCTGAAACAATGAAAGAAACACAACAGGAAGAGCCAACAGAGGGTGTAGGGAAGAAGAAAATGTTCTTAGCCCTGAGGCCACTGGAGAGACTTTATCTATGGCTGTGTAGGGATAGACCTGGGCCATCTCTAGGCGGCACACAGCTACATAACTGTCACACATACGTAGAGGGCATATGTTGCTCACATGGGGCTACATAGGTTTTGGTCCATATCTGTGCATTTCCAGGAGCTCAGGTCAGCTGTCTCTGTGGGTTCCACCCAATGTGTCATGACCTTAACCCTCCTGGCTGGTACAATCCCTCTCCCACACGACTCTCGGAGCTCTGTTCAGGGCTTGCCCGTGGGATCTCTGCATCTGCTTCCATCAGTTATTGGGTAAAGGCTCTCTGATGACAGCAGAGAGTCTAGCTGGGGGCATCCTTGTGGATTCCTGGGAAATTCCATGGCACCAGGTTTCTCCATAACAGTGAAATGTCCCCCCCCATCAAGACATGTTTTTCATTTCCCACCCCCCCTTAGTCCCACCCCAACCTACCCAACCACATCCCTCATGTTCCTACCTACCGGTCTTCCTCCTCACCCCCCCCCCATTTACTCAGGGGAATTCTTCTACTCTTCTTGGGTAAATCCATGTGCTCCCCTTGGAACCACCTTGTTAGCTGTTCTCTATGCAGCTGTGAACTGTAGCCTGGTTATTCTTTATTTTTATACCAAATACACATTTATGAGTGAACATATACCGTGTTTGTCTTTCTAAGCCTAGAATGAGTGTTTCCATCCCTTGGCTGCAAATTTCATAGGTCGCTATTATTATATTTTGTCTGGTTTTTTTTATTTGTTTGTTTTAGTTTTTGTTTTTTTGAGACAAGGTTTCTCTGTATTGCTTTTGGAGCCTGTCCTGGAACTAGCTCTGTAGACCAGGCTGGCCTTGAACTAGAAGAGATCTGCCTGCCTCTGCCTCCTGAGTGCTGGGATTAAAGGCATGCACCACCAACACCCGACAGAGGTCATTATTTTTTCAGCTGAGTAATACTCCATTGTGTAAATGTTCCATGATTTCTTTATCATTATTTGGTTGAGGGGCATCTAGGTTGTTTCCAGGTTCTGGCAATTATGAGTAATTCTGCTAGGAACATAGTTGAGCAAGTGTCTTTGTGGTATGATTGAGCATCCTTTGGGTATATGCCCAAGATTGGACAGCTAGGTCTTGAGATAGATTGATCCCCATTTTCTGAGAAACCATCACATTGATTTCCAAAGTGTCTGTACAAGTTTGCATTCCCACCATCAGTGTTAGTGGGTGTCCCCCTTTCCCCACACCCTCTCCCACATAAGCCCTCATCAGTGTCTTTGAGCTTAGCCATTCTGGCAGGTGTAAGGTGGTACCTCAGAGTCATTTTGATTTGCATTTTCCTGATAACTAAGAATGTTGAACAACCCTTTAAGTGCACCTCAGCCATTTGAGATTATTCTCTTGAGAATTCTATTTAGATCTGTACCCCATTTTTAAACTGGATCATTTGGTATTTGACCTCTAGTGTCTTGAGTTCATTATATATTTTAGAGATAATCCCTCTGCCAGATATGGGGTTGGTGAAGATCTTTTCCCATTCTGTAGGCTACTATTTTGTCTTGTTTACAGTATCCTTGGCCTTACAGGAGCTTTTCAATTTCAGGAGGTTCCAATTATTAATTATTGATCTCAGTGTCTGAGCTACTGGTGTTATATTTAGGAAGTGGTCTCCTGTACCAATGTGTTCAAGGCTACTTCCTACTTTCTCTCCTATCAGGTTCAATATATCTGGGTTTATGTTGAGGTCTTTGATCCACTTGGACTTGAGTTTTGTGCAGGGTGATAGATATGGATCTATTTGCAAACTTCTACATGTCAATATCCAGTTAAGCCACCACCATTTGTTGAAGATGCTTTCTTTTCTCTATTGTATAATATTGGCTTCTTTGTCAAAAATCGGGTGTTCATAGGTGTGTGGATTTACATCCGGGTCTCCAACTGGATTCCACTTATCCACGTGTCCCTTTTTATGCCAATACCATGCTGTTTTCATTACTATAGTGACTACGTTACACCAGTGTCAAAAACTAAATGCAGCTGCCAAGAGGGTTAAAGGTGCTTGCTGCCAAGCTGGGCATCCAGGGTTTGATCCCCTGCACCCACTTGTGGAATGAGAGACCAACTCTTTTATTTTTTATTATTTATGTGCATGATGTGAGTGGGTGTGCACGTATGAAGGCCAGCGGACAATGCCTGTATGTATGCTCGCACACCAGGAAAGGGCACCGGATCTCGTTACAGATGGTTGTGAACCACCATGTGGTTGCTGGGAATTGAACTCAGGACCTCTGGAAGAGCAGCCAGTGCTTTTCACCTCTGAGCCAGCCCTCCAGCTCAGAGAGACCAACTCTTGCAAACTTTTCTGTGATCTAAAAACTCTGGCTGTGGTGTGCAGGAAACCGGTGTACCTCAAGATCAACTGTCCCATTCTTGAGCATACACCCGAGTGCTGGGGTTAAAGGTGTATGCCACCACCTTCCCATCAGGCCCTCAATCAGTTCTTAGTGGAAGTATGGTTACACGTGCCTATGAGCCCAGCCAATCCTCAGAAAACCAAGAAAAAGACACTGTCCAGTTTGAGCCAACCTAGAGTATGCAGCAAGTTTGAGGCTTGCCTGAGGTACAAAGTGGAATTTTTCCTGATAACAGTTTTGTTGTTTGTTGAAACAGGGTCTCACCCTGGCTGGCCTGGAACTCACAACCTTGAGGTTCAGGATGTCCTTGACCTGGGAGCTGTATCCCTGTCTCTTCCTCTTGAGTACTGAGATAACAAATATGAGTCACTATGCCAGGCATGGAGAAGAAAATTCTTCATGGAATTATTTTTCATAATGGGAAGAAATATTTTTAAATTTAGTTTAGCTGGGTAGTGGTGGTACAGCCCTTTAATCCCAGCATTTGGGAGGCAGAGACAGGCAGGAAGGTCTGGTCTACAAAGAGAGTTCCAGGACAGGCTCCAAATCTACAGAGAAAGCTTGTCTCAAAAAAACAAAAAACAAAATAAAGTTCAGTTTAGGCAGAGGAGGTAGATGGGCATTTCTGGAAAGATTTATTAACCCAGAGTGACTGATATAAAACACAGGGAATGTGTATTGTGATGCGCTTTCTTTGTGACAGGATATTTTAGGTTAGCCTGGAACTCCCCATCCTGCTGAAGGCGACCTGGAATGCCTGATCTTCCTGCCTCCATTGCCCAAGTGTTAGGATTGCAGTGACGTTTCATCTAGTCTCCTTTTATACAGAACTGTCAAAGGAATCCATGGCTTTGAACATACACAGTAACCCCTCTACCAAGGAACAAGAGTGGCAGCTTGTCTCTTGGGATAGTTTTAAGGGAGCCTTGTGTGTATCCTTAAATGGTTCAGTCGGACCTTTGTTAGTGAATATTTAGGCTTGCAATATTTTCTTTATGTTGTTGCTGTACCTTTTTTTCCAGACAGACTTTCTCCATATATCCCTGGCTAACCTAGAATTCACTATGTAGATCAGGCTGGCTCCGAACCTGCCTCTGCCTCCCAAATGCTGAAATTAAATTTGTGTGACGCTATGCCCAGCACACTATTTTGTTCTTAGAAACTGTTCTCATCTGGACATTGTGGCAAACACCTTCTATCCCAGCACTCTGGAAGCAGAGGCAGGGGGTGCTTTGTGAGTTCAAGACCAGCGTGGTCTACAGAGCGAATTCCAGGATGACCAAAGCTGTTACACAAAGAAACCCTGTTTTGAGAGAGAGAGAGAGAGAGAGAGAGAGAGAGAGAGAGAGAGAGAGAGAGAGAGAGAGAGCAAAGAAAGGAAAGAGAGAGAGGAGAGAGAGAAGAGTTTGGTTAATGGGTGCCCTCATCTGGGACCCAGTCACTGAAGGTCATGATGGTGTATATGAACCCAGGGCTTCACTATTTGGTCAATGCCTTGGCTCTGAGTGGCCCCGGTGTGGACCTGATGCACCAGGCTGTCCCATACTCAAGCACCTCTAGGAAGCAGCAGAGGGAGCGAACCACATTCACCAGAAGCCAGCTGGAGGAGCTGGAGGCTCCGTTCTCCAAGACCCAGTACCCGGATGTGTATGCACGCGAGGAGTGGCTCTTAAGATCAACCTGCCTGAGTTCAGGGCCCAGGTCTGGTTCAAGAATCGCAGGGCAAAATGCAGACAGCAGCGACAGCAGCAGAAACAGCAGCAGCAGCAGCCCCCAGGGGGGCAGGCCAAGGCTCGTCCTGCGAAGAGGAAGGCAGGCACATCCCCAAGGCCCTCCACAGATGTTTGTACAGACTCTTGGGCATCTCAGATTCCTACAGCCCATCACTGCCTGGCCCCTCAGGCTCACCTACCGCGGCAGTGGCCACTGTGTCCATTTGGAGTCCAGCTTCAGAGTCTCCTTTGTCTGAGGCCCAGCGAGCTGGGCTAGTGGCCTCAGCACCCTCTCTCACCTCAGCCCCCTATGCCATGACCTATGCTCCTGCCTCTGCTTTTTGTTCTTCCCCCTCAGTTTATGCATCTCCAAGTTCCTATTTCAGTGGGCTGGATCCTTACCTTTCTCCCATGGTGCCCCAGCTGGGAGGTCCAGCTCTCAGCCCCCTTTCAGGCCCCTCTGTAGGGCCATCCCTGGCCCAATCACCCACCTCCTTGTCAGGCCAGAGCTACAGCGCCTACAGCCCTGTGGACAGCCTGGAATTCAAGTACCCCACAGGCACCTGGAAATTCACCTATAACCCCATGGACCCTCTGGACTACAAAGATCAGAGTGCCTGGAAGTTTCAGATCTTGTAGAAGAGGCTACCCATTCCCCCTTCCAGCTAAAGCACACTCTCTGCCTCCTCCAGCTTAGATTCCAGAGAGCATCTCCCAGTAAGGCATCTCCCAGTAAGGGACAGGAGGTAGCAATCCTGCCAAAGGCTGCGGACAATTCACCCTCAAGTTCAATCCAGCCTCAGCTCCATCAGAGAGCCTAGCTCCCATCCAGCCCTACCCCAGTGAGAGAGGCGCCTTCTTCTCCTGAGATAGCCCAGCAGCAAGCAGTCAGTAGCTATTATGTTTGTGATGCCTGTATCTGCTGCTTTCCCCCCAGACTTCAGTGAAGGTGCTGAGAATGTGCTCCAGAGAGGAAGGAAATCTGTTGAAGTTTACCTGGAGAATGTGAGTCAGAACTCACTTAATGTTTTTAGTGCTAGAATGGAAGAAACCGAGGCAGGGGGATTCCTGGGAATTTGAGGACAGCCTGGGCTACAGAGTGAAACCTCTAAATTCACTTGGATATTTTATACAGTTAAAATTAACAAATGTCAGGTTTACATGGTAGATTTAGGGCACTGACTGTTCACTTGACTTATGTGTGTATATATATGACTTATCAGTATCCATGCATATTACAGGCATGTGCCACCGACTGGAGCTATTTTTGTCTTGTCCAAAAATAAAATGCAAAAGAAGCTTAATGTGATTGCTGGGGATGACGGAAAGATGAATAGAATGTTCTAGAATCCAGGGTCATATTGGGGAGGCACCAGTGCTGGGGGTCTGTAGATGTTGAACCTTATCAAGAGGCTGGAAGTCCAATTCATGAACCTACCTGGGTAGAGGTCTTTTAGACATCCATAGAGTATGTCCAATATCCTATTTCATAAGCCAGGAGTGGTGTCACACGCTCGTGTTCTCAACACAGACATGTAGAGGCAGGGGGATTACGAGTTTATGGTCATCCTAGGTTACATGGCAAGTTTGAGGCCAGCCCGGGCTACATAATACCCTCCTTTCCCCCTGCAAACCCTACTTTCCAAGCCACAGGACTGATAAGGCATCGGCCATAGGACAGAGAGGCCAGGGGACCCTCAGTTGATGCTAGCTTCTTTGCTCTTCCCCACATTCTGGCTTCTCGGGTCTCCTTCCAAGGCTACCCAGAGGGAAAATGATTAAAAATGTTGGATCCCACTAAAAAAAAAATAAAATTTCTTTTGTTAGGGGTGGTGACACTTGGGCTCAATCCCAGCATTGGAGGGGCAAGAGGCAGTCTGATCTCTGTGAGTTTGAAGCCAGCCTGGTGGACAGAGCGAATTCCAGAAGAAGGGATGTTACACAGAGAGACCCTGTCTCAAAACAAAAACCAAGATAAGTGAATTAAATAAATTTTAAAAATGATTTCGTTTGTGAGATCGTAATTTAATTTCTTCACATCCAACCTTTCCTCCCTCCAAATTTTCCCACATATGGCTCTTGGCTCTTTCCTGACCCCCCTTTTTCATTGTTTAACACACGCACACATGCACACATGCACACACACACCTATGTATACATGCGTGTATGTGATCTATATTACTGAATACTTAATTACCCCATGCTCAATCTGTGTTCAAGTTTGCTGTCTACCGCCATCTAGTGGCATCAAGTAGCAACTGTTACAGAAATTCACAGTCATGTTCGCGCCTCCAGGAATACCGTTACAGACATGTACACTGATGTACAGACATCAGTGACTTAGAAAACTCACGTGTCCACATGGGCTTAGTCCCACTCACTATTTAGATGGCTTTACCAAGGGGAATGCCCACACGTGTGTATGTAGACACATTACAGAATTGTAAAAAAATTCTAAGTTAAAGCTGAACTCGTTTTGAGTTGTTCAAGTATATTGCAGGCATAAGCTATATCTTTGACTTCTGTGCCTTTTCAAGGTCTTCCAGAATTAAAATGGGACATATCTTGACGGGTTTGTCTAACTAAATCAGTTGTCTTAGAAATCCCCTTTGATGTTTGCTGTTGTTGTTTGTTTTGTTTGCTTGCTCATTTTAGTTTTTTTCGACACAGAGTTTCTCTGTGTACCTGTAGAGCCTGTCCTGGAACTCACTCTAGACCACGCTGTCCTCGGAACTCATGGAGATCTGCCTGTCTGTGATCCCCAAGTGCTGGGATTAAAGGTGTGAGCTATCACCTCCCCGGCTTTGAGAGATATCTTAACTTGCCCCAAATTATGTTTTTAACGATTTATTTGTTTTTGTTTTATGTGTGGTTGTTTGTTATTCTTGCGTGTCTGTGCATCACACTCCTGTGCATGGGGGTAGAAGCTAGAAGAGGGCAGGGGATCCTATTAAATGTGAAGGTCTTGGGAATTGAACCTGGGTCTTCTGCCTTTCTGCCTTTTTTTTTTGTTTGTTTGTTTTTGTTTTTGTTTTTCAACACGGGTGTGTCTTTAGCTTTGGAGGCTGTCCTAAAACTCAAGCACAGAGATTCGCCTACCTCAGCCTCCCAAGTGCTGGGATTAAATGGGTGCAACATCACCGTCCAGCACTTCAAACAAAAATTGAGGAGTATTTTAAAAAGGTCACTGTGGTAGGCATTGCCGTGCAGACTTTTAAATACCAGCACTCAGGAGGAAGGGGTAGGGGCCAAACTGTGGGGTTGAGAGTTTCAAGCCTGAAGCGCTACATAGTGAGACTCAAAACCTTAATAGACTTTATTCCTCCCTTGATTTATGTGCTTATATGCACATGTACTGGCTCCTCTAGAGGTCAGAGGACCAATGGCAGAGATAGGGTCATGGGGCTTGGTGGACAGATTATTAATTTTTTAAAAATAATTTTGTATGTACATTTGAAACAAGTTTGTTTTACATATCAATCCCAGTTCCTGCACCCTCCTGTCCTCCCCTGTTCCCCCCACCAACCCCCATCCCATCCCCTTTCTGCTTCCCAGGGAGGGTGAGGTCTTCCATGCAGAGTCTTCCATGTAGAGTCTTCCTAAGTCTGTCATATCATTTGGAGCAGATCCCAGGCCCTCCCCCATGTGTCTAGGCTGAGGAGTATCCCTCTATGTGGAATGGGCTCCCAAAGTCCATTCCTATACTAAGGATAAATACTGATCCACTACCAGAAGCCCCATAGACTGCCCAGGCCTCCCAACTAACACCACATTCAGGGAATCTGGGTCGGGGTGGATGGTTTTTTTTTAACCAGTGAGCCTTAGAAGGTTTTGAATTTGCAAATTTGCCATAGTATCTATTTCAAATCCTATGCAATCCTGATGTTACGTTCTGCAATTCTGAAACGGAAACACAAGATAAGTTGGTGATAGCCAAATAATTTTATTAGCTGTGAGTCACACACAAACATAGAAAACAATGGTCTCAATAAATTGACAAGAGAACAGTATATATGAATTTAGGGGAAACACACACTATAGTGAAAATCCACTTGATGACATGAGCAATTCATAATACACTAACAATATAAGACATTCCACACACTGTTTCTCAAAATTTACATCCATGAGTATTATTTATGAACCCATTTTTATCTTGAGTTCTAACACTTGGACCTATAATCAGTTTCTAAGCGGTGTTGTGTTGGTTCAGAAGGACATTTAAAATCCATCCTGCTGGGGCCAGAGAGGTGGGTCAGTACATAAGAGCACTGGCTATTCTTCCAGAGGATCTGGGTTCAAGTCCCATCACCTACATGGAGTTCACAACTGCCTGTACCTCCAGCTTCAGGGAATCCAACACTTTCACACAAGCGTACATGCAGGCAAAACAGGACTGCACATTAAATAAACATAAATAATTAAAAATAATTGCAAGGCAGCGGTGGCACACACATTTGATCCCAGCACTTGGGAGGCAGTGGCAGGTAGATCTGAGTTTGAGGCCAGCCTGGTATACGGAGTGAGTTCCAGGACAGCCAGGGATACACAGAGAAACCCTGTCTTAAAAAAAAAAAATAACAAAAGAAACACAATCCCACAAAAAGCACCATCATAGCCTTGTTGGAGAGAATGGTGCATAGCCAGCATCAGGGATGGCGGGGTTTCTATTCTAATATGGGGTTTTTGTTGTTGTTTATTTGTTTTGTTTTGGGATTTTTTTTTTGTTTTTTGTTTTTTTAATTTTTTTGGGGTTTTTTTTGTTTTTTGTGGGTTTTTTTTTAATTTTTTTGTTTTTTTGGTTTTTTTGTTTTGTTTTTTGTTTTTTGAGTTTTTTTTTGTTTGTTTTTTTGTTTTTTGTGGGGTTTTTTTAGTGTTTTTGTTTTTTTGGGTTTTTTGTTTTGTTTTTTATTTTGTTTTGTGGATTTTTAGCTGATATTCTGATATTTCATCTTGACTTTTGTGATTCTTATGGGTAGAATTTAGGATTCTTCCAGAAGGTATGTAAAGCCATTAAGCAATGATGAGAAAAGATCCATAGTTTTCTTTTCATCCTTAGATGTGCTCATCAGCCTGCACTCTGATGCCTTTTTTAACAGCCACTCAAAAATATCATTCCTCATGTAAAAGAAAATGTACCCAGTATGAAGCCGATTCTCCTGAATCAAGGCCTCTGGGATCTCGAACACTTGGACATCACTGTACAGCAGCCATGTCTGCCTTTGAAAGTCGTACACATCGCTTACATAATGGCCCGAGTCTTGGGAGCTTCCAAAATGGCTGACAACACCGACAAGCCTGTAGTTTTGGGGGTCATCTTCCATCCCTTTTAGCTCATCAATAGCATCTGGGTTGTCAATTCCGACAACTTTGATATTTTCAGGATGCCCAGATGCACCCAGGAAATCAACATAATTTCTCTGATCTGCCATCTCTGAAGACATACTCAGGTCCTTCTCTGCATCTTCCTGAGTACCTCCGACACTTTGAGGTGATGCCCGAGAAAGAAATTCCTTCTGGATTCGTTTCCCATGTTGTTGGAAGAACTGTTGGCCTATCTCTTGAGTATCTTCCAGAATCTTTTGTTCTTTGAGATCACAGAAATTATTACATATCTCAATGATAGTATGATGACTTGTATTTCCATACACATTGATTTTCTTGTAGTTTTTAACTTCTGGATTCTCAGGCAGCTTTTGAAGAGTGGTCTCTCTAAGCCCTAGGTCTTGGATGCTGATAGGTTCACAGATGATTGAATCCCATGTTGGTGACACATTTTCACAGAGCATCCATTTTTCTGTCTTCAGTAGTTCTGGATCAATTCTCGAAACACTTTCTAGGCCTATCTGCTGCTGGTCATCACACATTATCTGGAAGTTTTGCACTTCATCATCCTCGTTGGAGCCAACCTGCAGAACTGTGAAATCAATGGACACTGCAGTTGGCTGCATGGATGATATTGACTGGCCAAAGATCTCATGCATCATCCCGTCAGAGACATCTGGGACATCGTAGTCGTCATTGGGGCCCCTACTGGTCAGGGGGAATGGTGGCTTCGTGTTTTCATTGCAGTGAGAAGATACACTGAGATACTTAGAAATCTCCACTGGCTGCTGACTCTTCACCAACATCCTGTTGGAGGTAAAGTGGTAGCGCTTCAGATGAACAATAAGGACCCTGGGGAGCCTCCTCCAGGTGTACCTGAGCACAGAATTCTTGTTCTTGCAATTCTCGCAGTTGTGCTCAATTTTCTCAGGTGTAAAGAAAAGATCCAGAGACTTTTGAATGGATAGAGGGTGATCCTTTGTTCCTTGGTGCAGGTCAACAGAGAGGTAATTGCTCACCTCGGTGTTGATGGTAGCTGCACCACAGCCTTCACAAACAATGGAGCTATGCAGCTCCATTTCAAAATTAGCAGCTACAGGGCAAATGAACCTTTTGCCCATAGCGCCTTCATTTTCCCCCTCAGGATTCCACATGGCATTAATTTTTTCCATGTTCAGCTTCAGCTGCTCTAAACACTGGCTTAAAAATTCATGGGCATCATTCTGCTCATCGCCCAAGAATGTGTCTGCAACTGTCGAAATGGATTTCTTCACGGTCATGAGTAACTGCCCCTTGATCTCCACATCCCGAATGTCTTTCAAGACAAGAAGTTGGCTCAAGGGCTTGATAAGATCATCACAGGAAACATTCTCCCATGGGATACCTTGGGTGAGCAAATCCTTTGCGAAGGTTGGAATCCCAAAGACAGACTGCAAAATGGAATTCATGTAGCAGGTATTCCCTAAGTTGGGGAAGCCTTCACGGTTCAGTTGCTTTGCATAAGTGTCAAGAGGAAACTGGATTTCGTTACATGTTGGTGTCTCCTGGCTAAGCTTTGATCTTTCATCACAGAGTGTTTGTGTCGGAAGAATAGTGTCATCTAGGTTAATCTTCCTGCGAACGTTGGAAATCAATGAATTTTCAAGTTTCCAGTTGTGTTTTTCCTGCTCTCTTGAAGCCATTGGTTTCTCCCCTTTGCCTCTTTTGTTTCGGGGGGTACAGATCTTGTATTTCTTTTGTGGCTCGGGATCATATTCTGTGAGGACTTCCTCACTTATTTCTACACTGGGTGTTGGCATTCTCTTCCTCTTTTTGATCTCTTTCTCTGCTCTCTCTTTCTTAACGTACCTGCTGGTGGATTTGGACATTGAAAGCGGTGCCTTCATGGGGAGCTGCGTCTCCCTTTCTTGTGTATTCAAGGATCCACAAACTGGATCCTGGTACTTCCTGCAAAATGCATGCCCGCTTTCAAGAAAATCATGACTACTGTTGGGCTCATCTAGGTCTTGGGCATCAGACAGATGAGCCAAATCCAGGAATGCCTTCAGTTGTTCAATATCTTCGGAGGATAACTTGTCAATGAGTAAGGAAGTGTCACCTTTTAATGTTAAGTACAGGCAGTGCAATCCCATCTCACAACAACTAACCACTACACCTGCAACATTATTACCCAGCTGAAAAACCCTCTTTCTTTTTTCCAACTTGAAGGAAAACACCATGGTAACCTTCTGTTTTCTTTCCACGATTTCAATGACTGCTTCCTTCCACCGAGAAGCCCGGGTGTGCCTGTTTCGGTTCTTGCTTCGGATTTGGACTAAACCTTGTATCTTTACGGGAGCCATTTTTTCTCTTCGTAAAGAAAACGGTGAGATCTAAAAAACAAACAGGCAAAAACCACAAATACACACAGAGATTGTGAGTTAAATGTTTTTATCATAGTGTTTTTTTTTTTAAACTTTACCTGACCATAATTGGCTTTTAGTCCTCTCTTTTTGCCTTAAGTACAACACAATGGAAAAACTTACAATATTGGTATAATATTGACAATTTTTATTTATAAATTACAATTAATAAAAACTAGAGTTACTTCCTTTTAATAAAAAATGTTTTCCTTATGTGTATGTGTGTACATGTAAGTACAGTGCCCTTAAAATCCAGAAGAGGGCATCAGATTCCCTAGACCTAGCATTACAGGCAGCTTTCAACTACCCTACCTTAGGACTAGAAACTGAGCTCAAGTCCTGTGTAAGAGCAGTGCATGTTCCTAACCATTGAGCCATCTCAACTACATGCTCAAGCACTTGCTCTTAACCACTGAGCTATTGAAGCTGTGCCCATTCTCAGGAAGACACAGCCAGATTTACTTTGCTCTCTTGTTTTCGGTCCCAACGTTGCCTGGGGGATTGCCTAGGTTACATTAATAAGTTTGGAAAGAGCCAGCTTGAAAGTGTGTGGCACTATTCCCTGCTCTGGGGTACCATGTCCATAAGAGTAGAGACACGTGTATGTATGCATGTGTGCATGCATACTCTCTCTGCTCCTAGCTGTGGCTGTTTCAAATTCCTGGGGTTGTGAAATCCCCAGAGCCTGTGACTGTGAACCGAACTAAAACCTTCCTGCCACGATGTTCCTAAGTTTTATTTTCCAGAGTGTTTTATCTTAGAGCGAGAAATGAATACTACAAGTACCTTAGGTAAAAGACGGGAGCAGTGCAGTCTCCTCTGCCCCTCAGATGATGCTGAGACAGTAGAGGTTCTGGTCAAATTCTAGTCTCTTATGCAAATGCAACAGTTAGGAAAGACCAAGCCGATGACGAGTGGTCACCTCTGGTGCTGGCCGTCCAGAAACAGTCCTGCAGTGGTTAAGTGACAAATATCAAGGAGATGTGAGTATATGGTGGGGCTGAAGACACAGGTCAGATGTTAAAGCAGTCAGCATGCACAAGACATCCACCTGAGAGGCAGAGACAGTCAGATCTCTGTGCGTTCAAGTCAGCCTGGTCTACAACGTGAGTCCCAGGACAGGCACCAAAGCTACAGAGAAACCCTGCCCCAAAGCAGAAGGGGGGGCAGTGTACTTCTTGAAGACTTCCAACTACTGTCCTACTCTCTTCCACCATCCTGTCGCCACATAAAGGCCATTCAGCTCTTTCACGGGAGATGCCACTACATGCACTTGAACTCCCAAGGGTTTAGACATTTTCCTTTCCTAGGTTTGTGTTTTGAGACAGGGTTTCTCTGTGTAGCCCTGGATGTCCTCGAACTCACTCTGTAGACAAGGTTGGACTTGAACTCAGAGACTTGCAGGATCTGCCTCCCTGGTGCTGGCATAAAAGGTGTGTGCCACCACTGCCCTGGCATAGATATTCTCATTCCTCACTTCAAGTTCCTCTCTGTAATAAGCTTCATCTATATAACACATACAAGCTATAAAATAAGTCATATGTGTACATGTATGCACATGCCTGAAATGTCAAGAAACATTGGTGGGCTGAGAATCCATACACATCCCAACAAGGACATGATATCAATTGATATTACAGTATTTTTTCTTTTTCTTTTCTTTTAGAAAGGATCTCACCTTATCCATGGCTGACCTCAAACTCATAGACAGCCACCTGCCTCTGCCTCTTGAGTGCTGGGATTAAAGTGCAGGGCAGCGCCATGCCTTGTTTCCTTTATTTTCTAGCCCCTGCTATCTATTCTGTGTTAATTCATGCTCTTTTTCTCTCTCAGTCTAATCTCACTGCATCCTTTCTCCATTTTATGGAGACAGGGTTTTGGTATGTATCCCCGGCCAGCCCAGAACTCACTAAACTAACCAGAATGACCTTGAACTGGGAGGCAATTCTTCTACCTGCCTCCTCCATGATGGGATTACAAGTATGCATTAGCATGCAAAGTCTTTGCCATTTTATTACCTTCAAGTTCTTGTCTTCCTGTTCGTTCTGTAGTGCAGGCTGAAGTTCAGTTACACCAGGAAACACACAGACCTAAGGACAAATAGAGGAGGCATTTAAAACCCCAAATAGACAAGAGCAGAAAAAAAGAACTTTCCCACAACATTACAGGTAGGATTCTAAGACTACAGAAAAATGAATCAATAGTTAATACATCTCCTTGTTATTCAGTCCTGGACATCTTCCACAGTTTGGTGACATCTATAACTAAGGAGTGTCTTCCCATCTTAACCTAGAATAGATAATCCTGGACTTGCCTGGAAGTTTATCTATCTAGTGATTCCCCATGGTTGTGTTCAGAGGCTGTCTCCTACTTGATCCTAGAGTTGGAATATTAACCATCCCAACTCTACATCTGGTCAACTTGACACCCAAACACATTGCTTTGAAACCCTAATTTTCCTTCCCTTGTTTCCATATGGTCAGACACAATTACGCAAAATCCAACTGCAAAGGGTCTGTAGCCTTTAACAATTCCAATGCTGTCTAAAAGCCCAAAGTGCAAGCTGACCACCCAATTAAATGCTTTCCTTTGTAAAAATTGACATGGCCCAGCTAAACACTGAGCCAAACTCCTGGAATCCAGTTGCAGAGAGGGAGGGGGGATAAGAAAAGGAGCTAAGACCACAGAAACCCACAGTCATCTGACCTGAACAAGGGGAAGCTCATGAACACCCAGAATGATAGCTGGGAAACCATCATTGGACCGACTTAGACCAGCTGAACATGGGTCTCAGTTAGAAGGCCTGGGCAGTCTAAGGGACCTCAGACAGTGGAACCAGGATGTATCCCTGGTGCATGAAAGGACTTTGGGAGCACATTCCCCATGAGGCAGGAGAGAGGGCCTAGTCCCTACTCCAAATGACTTGACAGATTTTGATGATTCCCTCCTGGAAGGCATCACCCTCCCTGTGGAATGGGGGGATGGGAGGGGTGTTGGGGGGTATGGGAGGGAGAATGGGAGGGAAAGGGAACTGGGATCGATGTAAAATAAGAAAAAAATAATAAATTGACAAATTGCTTCTAATTCAAAGGCTTCTGAAGAGCAGGAAGAACAGAGATGGGCATAAAGAGAAAGCCTAGATAGTGGGAGAAAATTGTTGCCAGCCATTTCCCTGCCAAGAAAAAAAATGGAACCACATTGTTGGCACACATCTTTAATCCCAGCACTTGTGAGGCAGAGGCAGGTGGATGTCAATGAATCCAAGGCCAGCCCCATCTACAAAGCAAGTTCCAGAACTTCCTCAGGGGTAACAAAGAGAAACCCTGTCTCACAAAAGCAAAAACCAGCAGCAGCAACAACAACAAAACCCACATAATATATATTAAAATGAAAACTAAAAAAGCAGAACTACAGTATGACCCTGATATAGCTCTGGGTGTCTGTCTGAAAGAATCGATGTCAGGGTACAACTTGGGGCCTAACACCTATGCATTACCAAAGAAAACAATTCAACTACAGGGGGATGGATAAACAGAGCACACATACAAATGAATGCATGTGAACACAAGGAGCCTAGTTCAGCCAAAAAGAACAAAATTACATTATTTGTATGAAATGGAAATCAGTATAAGCAAAAATAAGCCAGGTTCCAAAAGACAAATATTTCATTTTCTCCCTCACTTGAGGAATCTAGATTTTTTTGTTGTTGTTGTTAAATGGGGGCTTTAAACTAGAGGAGAGACTCCCAAGGGAGACGGAGGGAGGACCTTGCTGGAACAGAGGAGGCAGATGAATGGTGGGTTTTGTTTTGTTTTAAGTGCACATGAAGTGCGGAGAGGAAATGGTGGGGAGGATGGGGAGGGATCGGAGGTAAGGGAAACTGGTCTGGATTTTATAGAAATGTGTTCCATGCTTGTGTGGGGTCCTCAACAGTAAAAAGATAAATGTGGGGGAAATGAAAGGTCACAATGAAACCCATTACTTTCTATAAATACATACTAACTTAAAACATTATTCTCTGAGTCCCCTCCCTCCATTCAATTTTTTCCTTCCTTCCTTCCTAACTTCCTCCAAGACAAGATCTCTTTATATAGTCCTGGCTGTCTTGGAAACACCTATGTAGACCAGGCTTGCCTTGAAGTCATGGAGATGGGTTTCCTGTGACCCCCAATGCTAGACTAATAATGTGGGTCAGTGAATTTCTTCTTCCTTCCTTCCTGCCTTCCTTCCTTCCTTCCTTCCTTCCTTCCTTCCTTCCTTCCTTTCTTTCTTTCTTTTTCCAGACACAGGTTTCTCTTTAGCTTTGGAACGTATCCTAGAACTCACTCTGTAGCCCATGCTGGCCTCGAACTCACAGAGATCGCCCTATCTCTGCCTCCCAAGTGCTAGGATTAAAGGCTTGTGGCACCAAGGCTGGGCACGCTGAATTTCTTAATTTCTTGCCTTCATCTGTTAAGTACAGACATCACAGTTGTCTCAAATATTGCAACAAAGGATGTACGCTCTACAGGGTTGGATTAGGCCCAGTTATGAATGTGCATCCCAGGGAAGAAATCCAGGGCGTTGTGCATTTTGGGGAGGAAATCTATTAATTGAGCTCCATTCCAAGCTCTTCCCTTTAATTTTTAAGAGAAGTTCTCATGTAGCATAGGCTGTTCTAGAACTTGCTACATAGATACCGCCACCACCACCTCAGTGTTGGGGTTACAAGTGTAAATCCTGCTTTCATCGAATTTTTGGGTCTATGGCCATAAGGACATTCACCAGTAATTTCGGCCACTTGCCATAAGGTGGGACCTAAAACAGTTCAAGCAAGACAAGGGAACCGGGCCTCTGGCTGTCCTGGCTTTAATGCATTTCGACCCATTTACCCTACAAGACAAGGGTAGAGGGTCGTTATATTGCACTCACTGGTCATGTGTCACCAGGCCTGGGGAACGAGGGCGTTGGGATTTGAGTTCACACACATGCTCCAAAACACTAGGCTGTTTTGTCGTTTGATCGAGGGATTTTGGCCTCTGAGCATGTCCATTCTGCATAGTGTAACAATTCTGCTGAGTAATAATGCTGCTCAGAAATTACTAGGAGAGATTTATACATATTTCTCACGATGGGGAAGTGATGGCTTTATCATTGACTGACACATGTATGAGAGCATTCATGCAGTGATATATGTAATCTTTCACTTAAGTTTGAAGTTTTTAATTTTACTTTTAGTTCATGTGCATTGGCGTTTTTCCTGCATGCATGTCTGTGTGAGGATCTGGGATCCCCGGGAATGGAGTGACAGACAGTTGTGAGCTGCTATATGGAGGTGCTCAAAACTAACCCTGGGAGAGCAGCCAGCGCTCTTATCATAGCCTCTGAGCCATCTCTCCAGCCCAAACATCAACACTTTTTATAGTTCAATTTCAGGAAGAAAGCTGGGCAAGGTGGCATACCCTTGTCACCCCAGCACTTACGAGGTGCACAGAGGAGGAAGAATTTAAAGCCATCCTTGGCTACTTGTGGAATCCAAGACCAGCCCAAGAGCTAAGTGTGGTGGCACACCTGTTTATTCTCCATAATGGGAAAGCAGAGGCAGGGGAGGGTTTCTTGAGTTCAAGATCAGTCTGGTTTACCTAATGGATTCCTAGCTAGCCAGTGATACATTTGAGACCTTGTCTCAAAACAAAAGAAAAGCCCAACCAACTAACCAAACAAACAAAATAATCCAAGCTCTATGAGACCCTATTAAAAAAAAAAAAAAAAAAGAACCAAAACCAAACTAGAACACAGCTCATGGTTACAGAACTTCCTTCTTCAGCTAGTCACGGGTCCCATGTTCAATTCCCAGTACTGCAGAAACCAAATCTAAAATAATAATAATAATAAAATAATAATAATAATAATGGGGTCTGGTGCTCTCCTCTGGAGTGCAGGCATATATGCCGGCAGAACACCATATACATAATAAACAAACAAATGAATAATCTTTTCAAAAAGGAACAACCAAATAGCTGTGCACGGTGGTGTACACACTGCCCTCCAGAGGCAGAGGAAGGCAGATCTCAGAGTTTGGGCTACCCTGGTCTCCAGGGTGCTGCCTTGCCTCAAAACAAGGACAACAGCAACAAAAACAACATCCTGAACTCCCAAACTTAATAATGTTGATGATCTACAAATAAAAAGGACACAGATTACAACACAAAATGCTTCATTTCTTCATTAAAATTGCATCAAAGAAACCAGCGCTCTAAGGTATCCCATCTTACTTAGTACCAGACTCCGATAAACACTTTTCAAGAACTAAATTGCCAGGCATGGAGGCACACACCTGCACACTTCAGTCCTAGGAGACTGAGGATCTTGAGAGTTCAAAGGCAGCCTGCTCCACATAGTTTCAGGCCAATCTTGGCTCCAAAAGAGACCCTCACCCCGTCTCACCCTTCCGACACTGGCCCCTCTTCCCGCCCCCAAGCAATAAAGCCTGCAGATTATAAATTTCAATGTTGTCAGCTCTCAAATTCTGGATGAAAATGAAGGCTACAATCAAGGGGAAATTTGCAAAGCAGATGGCTCTTTAGACAGATGTGATTTTAAACAGACATCTCAGAAGACTGTCCGCATTGTTTTGCGTCTAAGCAAGACCTTTTTCCGTCCTTAATTACACAGGGAGGTATATAATTCTCGGAACGAAGCCTGGCCTTTTTAGCTCAGTGGAAAATTCCGTTGCAGAGCTGAGCTTTTCCTCTGGCTGCCCCGGGGGGAAATTGGTGAACAGCCTGTGGCTGTCTTCTCCGCCCAAGCCCAGGCTCTCTGTTTGCACAGTGTAATAACACCAGCCATGTTTTTCTCTGCCCCCTCCTCCCACGCTCTACTCTAGTCCACTCCACTGCCATATATGGCCACAGGTGGGCAACGTTTTAGAGTCATATTTATTCTTTTTTTTTTTTTTTTTCTTTTGGTTTTTCGAGACAGGGTTTCTCTGTATTGCTTTGGAACCTGCCCTGGAACTCGCGCTGCACACTAGGCTGGCCTCGAACTCACAGAGGTCTGTCTACCTCTACCTCCCGAGAGTTGGGATTAAGGGCGTGCGCCACCACCTCCTGACTTTCCGTTTACCAGACTTTGGTGGTAGGTCTTTTCTTCCCGCATACCGTGCTATCCCATCTTAACCCTTGTCAGCATGGTCCACAACATTTCTCAGGATGGAAACCTAGATGAGATTCTGCCTTTGTTTCCACTCCATCTGGGACCTGTGCATCCCAGGCATCGTTACCCACTGAGTCATCTCGCCATCCCTATAACTGAAAATTTTGTGTCTTTTGATCACTATCTCCTCAACCCTCCATCTGCTCCTAGGAGTCCAGGTTTTTAGATACTGCCAGCAAATGAGATCATGTCATTTATCCCTCTGCATCTGGCTGACGCCCTTCAGATTCACCCAGGTTGTCAAAAAATGAAAGGATTTGGAAAAGTTATGTCTTTGGAAACTTTACTCAACACTTAAGTTTTTCCAGACCAGCTACAACTGGAGAGGTCTTTTAAAAAGGCAAATGTGTCCCAAGCACTTGGGTGATGGAGACAGAGAGTTTGGGAGGTTAAAGTTATCCTTAACTAAATTTTGAACTCAAGGGAGCCTGAGCTGCCTGAGACCCTGCCTCAAAAGCAAAAATAAATTAAAAAATGTAGGCCCAGTAAGATGGATCAACAGATAAAGGCATTTGCAGCCAAGCCTGATGACTTTTCCCCCCCTAAGACAGGGTTTCTATGTGTAGCCCTGGCTGTCCTGGAACTCACCCTGTAAACCAGGCTGACCTTGAACTAAGAGAGATCTGCCTGGGTCTACCTCCCCAATGCTGGGATTAAAGGTGTATTCCACCACCACCCAGTGACCATTTTTTTAAGATTTATTTACTACTGTATTTTATGTGTATGAGTGCTTTGTCTTCATGCACACCAGAAGGAGGAATCTGATCCCATTACAGATGGTTGTGAGCCACCTGTGGGTGCTGGAGACTGAACTCAGGTCCTCTGGGAGAGCAGTCACGTGACCTTAACCTCTGAGCTATCTCCCCAGCCCCAGCCTAATGATTTAAGTTTGATTCCCCCCGGACCCACATTCTGGAAGGATAGAAGTCCTCTCAACTCCACAGAGTGCTGGTGTGTTCATGTACCCCCCCACACACACACATACAAATTCACACAAAGTAAAGAGAGTGTAATCGTTTTTTAAAATGCAAGAATGAGTCTTTCTGATAAAAATCCTTCAATCTTCAGTATTCCCCCAAAATATGGGTTACAAAAAGGCACACTCAGAGCTCAGGTCTTGATTTTTGACATCTTGTTCTATACACAAGGGACCTGGGGTAATTGGCTGATTGCAGGTCAGGGCAGGGGAAATAGGAGGCTAGAATGTCTCACTGTGTCTGGAAAGCAGGGGACGATTGTTTATTTGTTTTGTTTTGTTTTAATGTCAAAAAGCTTGAAAAGATCCAGAATCAAAATTGGAGCAGTCCTGGAGAAGATAAATTCTGAAAGTAGCAAATTATAAACAAGCCCTTAACTAAGTTAAAAATCCACAAAAATCAGCATGGTATCAATCAAGGTGGGGTAAAGGGAAAGCAGGAACTTAGGAAAGAGTTCTATCAGGGAGACAGCCTGAGACGTGGGCCCAGAAAACCACCACTGCACAGCTCTCACAAAAGAACTACCTCAAGGAGGAGCCGTGCATGTTAATAAGCCTGTGCTTGTGGGGCCCAATGAGATGGCTCAGTGGGCAGAGGCGCTTTCCGCCCTCCAGGACCTGCATAATGCAAGGAAAGAATTGGCTCCCGGAAGTGCATGCTCCTCTGGTCTTCACCTGTGGCCTATGGCAAGTGCCTGCCCCCTCACATCCACAAACAAACGTAAGATTAAAAAAAAAAAGTAAATTGTGTGTGTGTGTGTGTGTGTGTGTGTGTGTGTATAAAGGTGACCAAGGAAGCCTGAGAAGGGCATTATATTCCCTGGAGTTGGACCTACAGGCCCACAGCCTGGCAGTTGTGGCATTATTTTGACCCAGCATTGGAGCTGTTGGCATTGACGCTTGTCTAAAGTGGTACCTGGCTCTGCTGAAGTTACTGTTTCCTCTTTTTGGCAATTACCCATGAAAATATCCTGTTCCCCCTTTTAAACTTTTGCCCAACACAGGTTTCTCTAAAAAAAAAATTCCTCCCCCTCCCACCCCTCTTCAGTGATGGCTTCACACAGGACAAATTGGAATTGCAGGGTTATTAAAGGGTGAAGCGATCTGAAGGGATGGATGGCCAAGTGGTTAGGAAGGTGTAGCTCCTGTAAGGGAGACGAGTGTGATTTCCAGCACCTACACCTGGAGGCTTGAGTAAAGGTGGAAGGAGAGAGTACTCCACAAATTCATTTTCTGGCTGCTATTCGTGTACAATTCCCCCCACCATACGCACAAACAGTGTATACTTTTTAAAAATTTACTTTTATTGCATGTGCATTGGTGTTTTGCCTGCTTGCATGTCTGTGTGAGGGTGCTGGATGCCCTGGAACTGTAAATTACAGACAGGTGAGAGCCACCATTGTGGGTGCTGGGAAGTGAACCCAGGTCCTCTGGAAGAGTAGCCAGTGCTCTTAACTGCTTAGCCAACTCTACAGCCCCCTATTTTTTGGTCTGGTTTGTTGTTTGTTTCTCGAGACAGGGTTTCTCTGTAGCTTTGGAGCCAGTCCTTGAACTAGCTCTGTAGACCAGACTGGCCTTAGAGATCCACCTGTCTCTGCTTCCCAAGTGCTGAGATTAAAGGTATGCACCATCACAGGCCAGCCCAGCCCCCTATTTTTATATTTTACTTTTGAAACAGGATTTCACATGTGGTAGGCTCTCCTCAACCTTGTTAATGTGGCCAAGGGTGGCTTTGAACTTCCTCCAAATCTGGGGTTCTAGGCTTACAGCTATATGCTGCCACACCCTGTTTATTCCGTGCTAGGAACTGAGCCCAGGGCTTTAACCAATTTTTAATAAATGAATTGGACGGGCACTGAACACATACACACAAATAAATAAACAAATAAATCTTTTTAGGGATTGGAGAGATGACTTAGCAGTTAAGAGCACTGGCTGCTCTTCCAGAGAAACTGGGTTCAATTTCCAGGATCCATATTAGTTGGCCTGGCTTCCAAGGGAAACTGTATGCATGGCATGTGCTTTCACTCACATAGACACACACACACATATATGCAAAATAAATAAATAAATATCTTAAAAGAATTAAAAAATACCCAGACCCAATGTATGTATACACACACACACACACACACACACACACACACACACACACACACACGTTAGTTATATATATGTGAAGTTGTTTGGCCAGTTACCTTTGAAGGATATTGGGGTTTTCTCCAATCATTTACCATTACAACTGAGACATGGGATCTCCCTTCCTAGTGCTGGGACCCTTTAATGCAGTTCCTCCTGTTGTGGTGAAACCCCCCCCCCCCAGCCATAGAATTATTTTCGTTGCCACTTCATAACTGTACTTTTGCACTATTGTGAGTTGTTATGTAAATATCAGATATGCAGGGTATCTGGCATGGGATCCCTATGCAAGGGTCATGTCACCCTCAAAGGGGTGGCAACCCACAGCTTGAGAACTGCTGAATTAAGATGCTGGCAACCCGCCATATAGCTCAGCAGTGGTGTGCTTGCCTGGCGCACAGGAGATTCTCATTCCGCAGCACTGAGGGGAGAGTTTGAATGTAAGGGGTCCCTTCCTAGCTCCCATGCTTGAGGATTTTGTCCCCAACTAGTGATGGTGTTTTGGGAGGTTGGGAATCCTGGTGAGGAGGAGCCTAGCTGCTCTCTCTAATAAGCCTGGCTGCTCTCTCTAATTCCTCCTGTTTTGCTTCATGTGGAGAGGGAGCCACAGGCTCAGGCTGCGCCTGCACCATCTCCACTTTGATGGACTGAGATCTTCTGAAACTATGAATCCAAATAAACCCTGCTGCAACCACAAGGTGTTTTTGTCAGGCATTTTGTCACATTGAGGAAAAAAACTAATTCAATTTCACATTTACGAACAATCAACCACAAGGAATGAGGAAGGTTGCCCAGGCTAGCTCCAACTCCCTATACCCCGCTTCATACGCACATCATGATATCTACATATCTATATCTACATGTATATCCATGCACCTACACTTACATACATCATGAAGACTTTTTTGAGACAAAGTCTCACTGTGTAGCTCTGTATGACCCCGCACTCTGTACACAGACCAGGCTGGCCTTGAACTCACAGACAACCACCTGCCTCTAACTCCTGAGTGCAGGTCTTAAAGGTGTGCACCACCCTGCCAAGCATATTCCTAATTCTTCAAAACCAAAATCCCTGTGGGGCTGGAGGGGAGGCTTAATGGTTACGAGCACTGACTCCTCTTCCAGAGGACCGGGGTTCAACTCCTAACAACCACACTGCAGCCCACAGCTGTCTGGAGCTCCAGTTCCAGGGGATCTGATGCCTTCTTCCTGCCTCCTAAGGTAGTACACACTTAACAGTGCACAGAGAAATGAGCAGGCCAATCTGTATACATCTAAAATAAAAACAAATCTTTAAAAATAAATAATACAGTCTCTGTGTGTTCATACCCACATGCAAGGGTCCTGGTCCCTGCCTTCCACCTTGTTGGGGGAGGGGGGCGCTCCTTTTTTTCACTACTACCTACGCTAGGCTAGCTGCGACCTTCCTAAGACTCACTACCTCTACACCCATCTCACTGGATCCAGAACATTGGGATTTACACATTTGTAAAACCGCCTCTGGCTTTATGATTGTTTGCTTGTTTTTATTTTTTATTGATTTATTTATTTGTTTGGTTTCTTTGAGACAGGGTTTCTCTGTGTAGTTTTGGAGCCTGTCCTGTCGGTAGACCAGGCTGGCCTGGAACTCACAAAGATTCACCTGTCTCCCTGTCTGCTGAGTGCTGGGACTAAAGGCATGTGCCGTGGGATCTATGCTCTAGGCTATTCAGGACCATGATGTTTTAGAGACATGGTGGTCCATGCTTTCACAAAAGGAATCTATGGTACAGCCCATCCACAGTAGATAAAAACCGTTTGGACTGTTTTCACGAGCGAGGGAGGTGGAACATTTGCTTAGGCAGATGTTCCTTCGGTCTCTCTCTCGTGTTCCAGCTGCTTCCTGTGCGGAGACTGACGGAGAGTTCCCCCCCAGCTATCGGAAGTTGTGTCGGAAAGCCCCCATCTTCAGATCTCTGCATTGCAGCCCCTTCTAATTCAAAAAGAACCTAGAGGTCTTTAGTAAGTGCCCAGGGCTTGAGTGGACCAATAAGGTGGGGGGGGGGGAGAGCAGAAGGGGACTGAAGGACTATGGTTGGGGTTATTACTATTTTTATTTTAAGTTGGATATATTTTATTTATCCTTTTGATACTTTCATGTGAGGAAACAATCCCAGCGTCCTGATGTCATTGGTTTCTGAACTCGGTGCCAGACAACCTATGCCTGCCATTGCCCTCACCCGATGCCGAAGGTTGAAGTGTTGTCACTCAGGTCGCTAAGCTTCAGTCGAATCTCTTGTTCTTAGTCCTTTCCGGTTATAGGTCTCCCAGGTGGCGGGGGGCCTCCTGGGTTGCACTAAAAGCCGGAGCCCAATGTCAAAACTGGAGAGGAAAAAAAAAAAAAAAGACAAAGAAGGTCATTTCGGACTGATGAAGGAAACCATCCATCACTGGCTCAGCCATTAACATTCTAAACACATGCATCTCAAGCACAGGTGCACCCAATTTTATAAAACAAATTACATAACAAATGCTATTAGATGCAAAGGCATAGACGGAGCCCCAGTACAATAGCGGTAGCGGGACTTCAATACCCTACTCTCCACAATTGATAAGTCTTCCCTACCAAAAAGAAAAAAGAGAGAGAATAACAGAAAAATATGGGGAAATACAAAAGAGCCTGATGTCTTTTGAAACAGGCATAAATAGAACCCTCATGCTTTTGATTCTCGGGGAGAGCTATTGGGCTCCTTCTGCAGAGCAGTGTCTCATTTCTTGTAGCAAAGAGGTTTTGAAATTGCATTCGAGTGCCTAATAACCTCCTTGGCACATAAAGGAAGTCCTCCATCAGTCGCACACACACACACACACACAAAAAGAAGGAGGACAAAGTGTACTGAATGGAGAACAAGGAGACAACATAATGAGCCTTCTCTTGCACCTGCGGCAGCTGCCCACCGAGAACCCATGACTTTCATTTGAGTCAGCGGTCTGCATTGGCTAGATGTCTGCCCCCCTCTAAGTCAAAAATGACCTAGAGGTCTTTAGCAAATGCCAAGGGCTTGAGTGGAGCGATAATGGGGCGGCAGAGGGGGACTGGAGGACTTATTGTTTGAGTTACTATTTTCTTTAAGTAGAATGCCTTTTACTAGTTCTTTGATAATTTCATACAAGTAAACAATGCACCTTGGTCATATGCACACCAACTAACTCTCCCTTCCCACTCGGCCAGGCAGCCCAACACATCATTCCCTCCTCGCTCCTTTGTGTCCTCCTACAGCAGGATTTAGGCCCCTTTTGAGTCTCCCCACCCACCCCTCAATTCACTCTGCCCTCAGCAAGAAGCCTTCTCCCCTTCACCGCCACCCCCGCAGCAGGGTACTCAACCTTGCTAGCAACCTGAGCAGGTCACCATGGAAACCACTTGTAGGGAGGAAGGAGTGGGTGGTCAAGAAGGGCGAGGAGAGGGAGGGCAGTGAGAGCTCCAGAGACTGAAATGCTTTATGCACCACTATGTGGTTGCAAAAAAACTGGGTCTAGATATGAATCTCAGGGTAACGGACAAACATGTATTGTTTGTCACTAGACAGGACGCACGGAACCCTCAAATCACAAACATTTGTGCTTGCATCTGTATTCTACATCCATATCCATCCATGCATATTATGGTTATTCTCTATTTTTAAATATCCATCCTAAGTGATGTGGATGTGAGTGTGCGCCACGTGACAAATGAAAATGGTAGATCTAGGCATTTACCAAATTCCATGCTAGGAAGACCAGACAGGTAGATTATGACAAGCCAGGCAAAACCCTGCTCTAGGTTTTGGATGCTATCAAATAACAGTCACAGCTTCGGGATGGGTGGAAGCCAGTGTTCTGTTACATAATGCATTCCAAAGGCTTTACCTGGTAATTGAAAGGATGGTAACAGACATAGGCAATGAGTGGCTACTAAGAGAACTGAGATGATGCAAAATAATTTCAACTGTGTATCTGCAGCATTCCAACTCTTCCCACCACAAAGCTACAGCCAGTCCATCAGCCTTTCCCCTAGCAACTTCAGTTTTATAGTTCCTATTGTGCTACAGATTAAAGCCAGAACCAGAGGCATGCTCTGGACCCCCACATTTTACCCCAGGCTCCACAATTCCTCATTAACCCAGGTAGGCTGAAATCTCAGTTTTTGTTTGCTTGTTTAGTTTTGGTTTTCAAGACGGTTTATCAGTGTAGCCCCGGCTGTCCCAGAACTCTCTTTGTAGACCAGGCTGGCCACAAACTCACAGAGATCCACCTGCCTCTGCCTCCCAAGTACTTGGATTAAAGGCATGCACTACCAGGCCTAGCCACATATTTTTAGTGTGTATGTGTAGTGTATGTGCATAGTGTGTGTGCATGTGTGTGCGTGCATGTGTGTAGTGTGTGTGCATAGTGTGTGTGTTGTGTGTGTGTGTGTGTGTGTGTGTAGTGTGTGTGTATGTAGTGTGTGTGTAAGCCCAAGGTTGATGTTGGATATTATCCTCCATCACTCTGCCACCTTACTCAATGAAGCAGGCAGGGTCTGTCAATCAAATGCAGAGTGTGAAGTTAGTGAGTTCCTAGCTCCTTGCTCTGGGAATCTGAAACTACAAGTGTGCTTCCATACCCACCCAGCATTTACATGTGTTCTCGGGATCCAAATTCTGGCTCTCACACCTTCATGACAAGTGATTTAAGTGATGGGCCACCTTCTCAAACTTGTAGTCACTGAATATTCAAAATTACATTTACAATGTACATGTGTGTCCTTGATTACATTTCATCACAGGCTTCTAAAATCGATTTATTATTATTTATTTGCCTTATGCATCTCTGGGTCAGGGTGAAGGTTGTATGAGCAGGAGTAAAGACGTGTTTGCAGTTTAAAAAGTACATATTGTCCCTGCACGTGCACATGCATGGCATCTGTGCCTGTGTGTGTGTATAAGTCAGCACACATCTCTCGGAAGACCTCCCCTTCCCTTCCACCGTAGGTGGAACTCAGATTGTCAGATGCCCCAAACAAGGGCTTTTACTGTTTGAGCCATGTCTCTGGCCCTTGTCTGTGTTGGTTACGCAGTATTCCCGGAGTCTAGAATAATTAAAGACACATAATTGGCTCTCAGTATAAGAATGTTTTTCAACTTATGATGCATTAACATCCTGATAAACCCATCATGAGTCCCAAATATTTCCCATCAAAATGTGTATTTAAGAGTCTGGAGAGAGGTGCTGGAGAGTTGATGTCAGTGCTTAAGAGCATTGGCTGCTCTTCCAGAGGGCCCAGATGCAATTACCACATGACAGCTCCCAACTGTCTGTAATTCCAGTTCCAGGGGATCCAACACCCTCACACAAACATGCATGCAGAAATGGATGGATGGATGGATAGATAGATAGATAGATAGATAGATAGATAGATAGAGTTTTTAAAGAGAAAGCTGTGAGGTGGTAGTGTAAGCCTTTCACCCCAGTACTCCTAGAGGCAAAGGCAGGCAAATCTCTGAGTTTGAGGCTAGCCTGATCTACAGAATGAGCCAGTTTCAGGAAAGCCAGGGCTACACAGTGAAACCCTGTCTTGAATAACCACAAAAGGGGGATGGATGGATGGCTCAGAGGTTAAGAGAGCTGGCTGTTCCTACAGAGGTTCTGAGTTTAATTCCTAGTAAACACATGGTGGCTCACAACCATCTGTAATGAGATTCAGTGCCCTCTTCTGACCTGCAGGGACACATGCAGACAGAACACTGTATACATAATAAATACATCTGGAGAGGTGTCTTAATGGGTAAGAGTGCTGTGTAAGAACGACCCCAGGACCCATGTAAAAAGCTTGCTGGTGAGGCAGCCCAGACAAAGCTCAGCAAGCTCCAGGTTTAGCAAGATACCCTGTTTCAAAAGAACAAAGCAGAATAACACACCAGACACCCACTACCCTGCCACCTCTGGTCTCTGCAGCTGCATAGACACGTGTATGCACCATACACTGGATTAATATACACCTAACCTACTGACTGTCATTCTGGTCCACATTCGCAGAACACTTGATCATCCTGAAGCTCTGCAAAACTCTTCTCTCACAAAACCTATTTCATAATAAGGTGTTGAATGCCTTGGAGTGCATTTATAGACAGACTAGCTTGTGAAAATACAAAATACAGCATTAAAAAACAAAAAGGTGTTAGTAACCTGGGTTTGGGTAGCTCGGTGGTAGAACATCTTTCCAGCATGCACAAAACCCTAAGCTCCTTCCTCTACACACACACACACACACACACACACACACACACCACATATACAGGCCTCACGCACACTACACACATACACATATAGACCACACTCATGCTCGCACACACACCACACAAACAGCACACACATGCACAGAAAAAAGATCCAAATTCTAAGTATCATTAATTACCACAGGATGTGTAGCATTTATACTATAGTGAAGACAAACAAATTTAAAGCTGGGCCTGGAGAGCTAGCTCTGCTAGCTCTAGAAATCGACCTAGGTAGAGATCTAAGAACACTCGCTGCTCTTGCAGAGGATTTGGTTTGGTGTCCAGTACCCACAAATCCCTCTTCAAATGCTTCTAAGTCAGGCTTCAGGGTATCTTCTGGCCTCTGTGGATACTGCACTAATGTACCTGCACACAGTTGAGCGCTCGCACACATAAAATGAAATACATCTTAGAGGAAGCTGAGCTTAAGTCTGCTGCTTTAGATTGCTCAGCCACCCTAACACGACTATAAATGCATCTTAGGAAGAAAGGAATTTTTTAAAAAATAAAGGTTAACTCATCAATTAAGAAAACACCTGTGTATTTTTATTGTGTTGTGTACCTATATGTTTTTATGTGTGTCTGTGTCTGTGTGTGTATGATCACCTGTGTAGAAGTCAGATGGCAACTTCAAGTATTTGTATTTGTCTTCCATATTGTTTGGGATAGGGTTGCTTGTTTGCTATTGCATACACTAGGCTAGCTGCCTTGGGAACTCCTGGGTATTCTGTCTCTGCCTCCAGTCTCACAGTAGAAGCATGCCAGTGTGCCCAGTTTTACCTGGATTCTGGGGATCCAAACCCAGGTCCTCACACTTGGGTGACAACTACTTTATCCAAGGAGCCATCTCCCCAGCCCATCCCTACCAGCTTCAGTTCCCATAGCAATTGGGAAGAGTCTGCCTGCATCAGTAACACCAGAGGATGCTCCTAATGACTAAAACAGAGTAATGGATGCCAGATCAATTGAACTGGGCAGAATCATGGGTCTTCTGCACCTCCACCTGGGCTGGTAGGGATGAGGCTGAGAGACACTGGGAGACATATATATTTTAAAGGCTACTTGAAAAACCAAGTGTCATGGAGCCTTGGAAGTCAACAAGGGACAGAGGAAAATGTCTGCTCACCAGGGTGGAGGGGTGAGATACTGGGACAAGGAGTCTCTTTCCTCCTAAGATGGATACATGCTCCTCTCCCTCCCACTATCCAAGGACCTCACTTTAGGTCTTGGGAGGCAGCAGGGTGTTAGAGCTGAGCTGCAAAATTGTCAAAGAAAATAGTTGAGATGTAGATCATGGGAAAAGTATAGGCTTTCTAGCAGAATCCTGCTATGCTGGGTCATTTCCTTCCTCTTCCTTATAAAGTCCCTAATATCTATTTGAAGATTCTCTGGTGTATCACAATGTGTCCTTTTTTAAAAAAATAATTTATTTAACTTTATTTTATGTGCATTGATATAAAGGTGTCAGATGCCCTGGAACCGGAGTTACAGACAGGTATGAGATGGGATGCAGGTGTTGGGAATTGAACCTGGGTCTTCTGGAAGAGCAGCCAGTGCTCATAACTGCTGAACCATCTCTCCAGCCCCTCATGCTGCTTCTGGCTTTGAATTCTAAGAGATCCTCTGCCTCCCAAGTGCTGGAATCAAAGGTGTGCACCACCACCACCCAGCCCAATGTATTATTTTTCAGAGAATGTAACACTGGCAGGTATTATGTATGGTAAATCTATGTGTACATAGATTATGCTAGAAAATATACACACATATGCATATGCACATCTATCTACCCGTATCTATTCTATAATCACATACATATCTATATTTATATTATAACTGTATCTATTTCAGATCAGAATCCCAGGTAGGTGTGCAGCAGATCCATGATTTCCCCCTCAGTTCATCTAGCATCCATTATTCTGCTTTGGTCCTCGGAAACATCCTCTGGTGTTAGTGATGCAGGCAGGCTCTGCCTGTTGCTATGGGAACTGAAGCTGATAAGGATGAGGCTGAGAGACACAGGAGATCGAACCTTCCAGACTGTATTGTGGGTTAGAATTCTAACAAGCTGTATGAATGATTTTCAGTAGTATTTTTGTGGGGGGAATATTAGACAAAAACTCGGGATCATAGGTTAGAGATTTTTTTTTCTGATTCTCAGTTTTCTTTTCTAAAAAAATTGAGAATATATATTTCTGGATTATGACAAGGATTATTAATAGGTGCTACTTGCAAATCACTTAACCCCATACCTGTCATATAGTTTACACAGTACAACCCGGTAGTCTACAACAACTGTACAAACAGGAGATTGGGTGCTTAATCCAGTGTGAAGGGCCTGGAGCATTCCCAGAGAGCCACTGGTCTTTAGTCCACATTGAAAGGGCTAAGAAGCTGGCTTCAGATATCAGTGAAAGATCGAATGCCACAATAGCAGTGATAGGGAAGATGAACAAACAGGCTGGACAAACTTGCCGACAGGACAGACAAACTCAACAGCAAGACCTGGAGGCCACAAGGCGGGAAGCCAAGCTTTTCCCTCGGACCTCCTCGTGCCTGGCTGCCGTTGGAAGGTGATGGCTCTTCCTAACTCAAATGACCTGATCATGACCATCTCCTACAAGTGTATTCAGCATCTGACCTCTCGGTTGACTTCAGATCTAGTCCTATTGACAGCTGAGAATATCCTCCATGACAGTAGTGGCAATGAAAGCGGAGATTTCCAGGCTGCCCTCCAGACCAGAGAAGGCAAAACTCCCATCCTAACTTCGCCTTCTACTTTACATCTTACTTGGTTTTTTGCTACACAAACTCTCTTGCTATCTGAAGGTGCCCCTGTCTCTCTGATTCTTTCTCCTGTCTCTCTGTCTCTGTCTGTCTGTATCTCTCTCTGTCTGATTGCTTTCTGTAAGGACATAGCACCAAGGGATGAAGATTTTTCTCTTGGCCTCCCAGCATTCCTAACGCATTGCAATGCTCGGCACACAGTAGGTATTTTATGTGTATAGTCAGGACTCAGGACGCACGACAGATCTGTTCTAAGACTCCCAAGTATGCTTAAAACCATACATACTCGCCAGGCGATAGTGGCGCATGCCTTTAATCCCAGCACTCGGGAAGCAGAGGCAGGTGGATCTCTGGTCTACAAGAGCTAATTGCAGGACAGACAGAGCTACACAGAGAAACCCTGTCTGGAAAAACCAACCAACCAACCAACCAACCAAACAAGCAATCAAAAAAACCACACTTGAGTAAGCCCCCTATATAAAATGTCAATGTTTGCATGTAGCTCCTACACACAATTTTGTATTTCGTCATTTATTTTGTGTGTCTGTCTGTTGGGCTTGGGGGATGCATGGCACACACAATAGAGGTCAGAGGATGACTTTCAGGAATTTCCTTTCTCTTTTCACCATATGAGACCTGGGGAATGAACTCAGTTTTCTAAGCTTGGAAGCAAGGACCTTGACTTCATCCCCACATATATATTTTCATCAACTATACGTTAATTCTAATACCTAACACCATGTAAGTGCTATGAAGTAGTAATTACACTGTTTTAGGAAATTCCGACCTCTCAAAGAAATGTGTGTCCTTTCAGTCCAGGTGTGATATTTACTTATTTGTTAATTTATTGAGGCAGGGTCTCACTCTATAGTCCTAACTGACCTTGAACTTGCTCTGTAGACAAGGCTGGCTTTGAACTCACAGAGATATGCTTGCCTCGGCCTCCCAGGTTCAGGGGTTAAGGGTGTGAGCTACTGCAGTTCCTGGCTTCTGAAATAGTTTTGGTGGAAATCTCGTTGAGTCTGCAGAGATGGAATCTACGGCTTGAGAGGCAGAGTGGGCTGGGGAAGGATGGCGTCTGTGTAGAGGGCAAAACCTCGTGGGGAGATAGCTAGGTAAGGTACAGGAAGCAGAGATCCAGAATTCAGAATTCAAGTATGAGTAGCGGCTTTGTTTACACCAGCGGTTCTCAATGTTCTTAATGCTGTGACCCTTTTTTTCATGCAGTTCCTCAAGTTTATGGTGACCCCCGACCATAAAATTATTTTCCTTGCTACTTCATAACTGTAATCTTGCTCCTGTTATGAATCGTAATGTGAATATTTTTTGGAGATGGAGGTTTGTCGGAGGGGTTGCAACCCACAGGTTGAGAAACATTAGTCTACTACCACCCAGAATCCCAGAAAAGCGCCCGTGAAGTGGGAAGAGAAATCTGAGCTAGTGTAGTTGACTTGGGGAAGTCCTTGCCCCACGTGCAAAGCAAACATTCATAGCTCAAACATCCATGTGAGACGCACACATGTTATCCAATTGGGAATACCCAGCATGCCTAAAATGACATTTTCAACTGCATTTATTTATTCATGCACATGCTCAAAAGTGGCATGGCAAGGGCATGGAGGGCAGAGGACAACTTCTGTGTGTCAGTGGTCTTCTGACATAGGGGCCGCAGGGGTCCTGGGATCTGACTTCGGTCAGCAGGCTTGATGGCAAGTGCCTGTACCAATGGGGACATCTTGCCCCAATCCTCAATTCTCAATCTTTTACTTCGTTTCTTTTCTTCCTTTCTTCCTTTCTTTTCATCATCATCATCTAAGTCCAAGGACAGGTTACTAGGGAAAAGGATTTCTATTTTTGTTTCCACAGAAAATGAAAAGCTGTGTATTCATTCCAGACTAACATGGTTTGATTAAGCCAAATCCCCTGAAACAGTGTCCCAGGTGATCCAGCATTCAAAACAGCTGGGACAAGGCAGCTTTGCAGACCACTACAGCCAGGATTTCTGCATCTTCTTAGGATCCCCATGACATCGCCCCCTACCAGCAGGAAGCAGTTTAGAAAGAACGATGCCCAAATTCCCAAATATTGTTTATAAATGTTTGTTTTCATTTAAATGGGATTGGTTATAAATGGTTAGTGACCACAACCAATCTCTTTAATGGTAAAAAGGGGATTATGGTATAGATATAAATACTTTGTTTTAAAGTGGATTTTCATTTATTGATACAAATTTAAGGTCAATTTTGTCATATGTATGTTTCTCCTCTTGTTTAGGTTTTGTGTTTGTATAGCTCATTTAGAAATGCAATGTATAGTTTAGTACAGATTATAGATAGCTACCTATAATAGTCAAAACTTAAGTTAGGTTTTACCTATAATAGTCAAAACTTATAGTTAAGTTAGTTAGGATTTCTAGATATACAGAGATGTACTTAAGATGGATAGGCATTCTTCAAAACTTTCAAAGACTTACAGAATATGCCATTTAAAATGGTTTAGGGTTTTTCTTGACAGTGAGACACAATTGCTCCTGGCAACACCACCTGTGTCAGAAAGGAAGATGGACATCGAAGAAACTCATCATGGAGTTTACTTCCAATATGGCAAAACTAGCCATTTGGGCAAGATACTGCTCTTATCTGGACTATTTGACTTTATGCTGTATAAACTGGACATGCAGGACCCACAGGAAAGTGACTGCTGATACAAGATGGACATTGCTACAGGGTCCCTGCTTCGTGGAAGAGTCTGCCAGACATACTGCAGGACACAGAGAAAAGTGACTGACAAACTGCCAATACAGGTGGACAGTTTAAAGTTTCCTGCTTTGCTGAGGAGTCTGCCAGACACACTATGGCCTATGGGCTGAAGATGGAACTTTACAGAAGAACTTCGGGTGACTTACCAGGCAGTGAGTTGTCTCTGTCATTTCTAGAATTTATATATTATCCTTCTGTGATCTTTGATGGAGTTGAAGACAGATAATTATGGTTATAGTTCTCCTTAGTTAGGATTAAAAATAAGTTACATATATGACTCACAAAAATAAGATAGATGATGGAATATCTTCTTTAAATCTTGCTAAATGTTAATGGACTAAACATCGTTAACTGTGGTCCTTATTGATAACTGTTTCGTTATGTATTTTACTATGTTAAAATTAAAATCCTTTTTATTTTAGACAGAAAAGAGGAGAAGATATGAGATGTCATTCTGTCTTATTGGTTAATGAATAAAGCCCTGTTGGCCAATAGGAAAGCAAGATAGGTGGGACTAGGAGACTAGGAGGAGAGAGGAAGAAGGAGGGAGGAGATTCAAGATGGAGGACAGAGAGAGCAGAATTCCGGCCGCTCTCTCCGGTAAGATAAGACTACGTGGAAATACTTAAATTGATAGAAATGGGTTAATATTTAAGACAGACTAGCCAATAAGAAATGCTAGTAGCAGGCTAATAGCTTTGTATCTAATCTGTGTATTATTTGGGGCTGGCGCGGCTCTGGGACCAGGCTGGCGGGAAAACCGCTCATAATACTCCTCAATTTCCAATCTTTTATTTTCTTTCTTTTCTTTTCTTCCTTTCTTTCTTTTCATCATCATCATCATCATCATTTGTTTTAGGTTTTTCAAGACACGGTTTCTCTGCTTAGCTTTGGAGCCTGTCCTGGCACTCACTCTGTAGACCAGGCTGGCCTCGAACTCACAGAGATCCACCCGCCTCTGCCTTCCAAGTGCTGGGATGAAAGGTGTGCACCACCACCGCCTAGCCTCGCTTTTCTTTTCTTTCCTTTTCTTTCCCTCGTGTCATTCAGGCTGGCTTCAAATTTGATGATTGTGACCTCCTGATCTCTTTGCTCCTACTTGGCTGGTGTCGGGATCACAGGTATGTGCTACGATTCATGACTTATGCAGTGTTAGTGGGTGAGCCCAGGGTTTCATGCCTGCTAGTATATTTGTACTGATGGTCATTTGTAGCTTTGTGTGATCACCTCATCTAAGAAGCAAGCACCTTTCCCGAGGCACTGCAGGGTTAGTTCCTTCATCTATACTGTGCCCCAATGACAACACCAGCAACAGAGAATAAATACAAAATTAATATATTAATCTAAGTGGGTGGGTGTGATGGCTTTGGCGGGTAGAGATGCTTGCCACCGAGTCTGCTGAACTGAGTTTGGTCCCCATAATCCACATAGCAGAAAGACAGAACTGACTCCCACAAGTTGTCTTCTGATTCCCACATGCTCTCTGTGGTACATTAAATACATAGCTATACTAAATCAATCAATCAATCAATCAATCTCTCTATCTACACTAATCTACCTCTCTATCTATGTACATTAATATAGCCATCTATACCACACATGGTGCCACATTATCATAATTATAGTACACAGAAAGCTGGAGCAGGAAAATTGCCATGTGTTTGAGGCCAGTCTGGGCCATATAGCAAGACCCTACCTCAGTAATAAGAACAACATTATTTCTGTTTTCACTCTAAGTCGTTGAGTGTATAGGACAGATAATTGGCTTAATCATGAATGAATGATTTTAAGCAGCTTGAGATTTCGGCTTGGGGTAGCAGAGATGCCACACAGACCTTTCCTCTCCCTGCTTTACTGCAGAGGCCTCTTCTGATGACAAATTTGTAATTACATAAAAGCCTGAGACCAGAGTCTAGGGCTCTGTCTCCTTCAGAGCTCTCATCCAGCCCTCTCTGTTTCTATGGAAACCGCAGGCAGTTAGAGAAGAGGAGGGGGCTGCCACAGGACTAGGGAACTAGCAGAGCCTGGACTAGCAGAGCCTGGAGTATTGTAGGCTCTGGAATTGAACTTGTATTGCACAGGTGTGTGTGTGTGTGTATGTGTGTGTGCTCAAAATGCCAGCCTGGGTTCACAGTGGAGATTCTGAAAAGGTTTAAGGTTCTTCAAACAAGGGTCCATAGACCAGTGGCTTGCACTTCTCGGAATGTCTTCTCATCTATTATGTAGAAGAGGCTCGAAGTCTCGGGTTTTCTTTTTTGTGGGGGGGGGGGGGACGACCCATATGATTGCAGCCTGGCTGGTTATGGTGACCTCTAATCTCTTCTCACCGTGGAAGTTGTAGCTTGTTAAACATGAGGACCAGGGTTACACCTCAGTAGCATGTTTCTGGGGCCAACAAGAGGGCTCAGAATATATCAAGGCGCTTGCAACCAAGTCTGACAGTCAGGGTTCAATCCCTAGGACCCACACAGTGGAAGGAGAGAAAACAAACTGCTGTGATTTGACCCTTGAGTTTCACATGTATATATTATGGCATGCGTACACACACACACACACACACACACACACACGTACACACACACACACACACACACACACACACACTTTTTGTTTAATGAAAAAAAAAAGTTGCATTCCTAGAGCCTTCTATTCCTGTTTCCACTCGTATCCTGATCTCATTTTCCTCAAATTACTCCACTATGTCTTAACTCAAGTTTATTATTATTATTATTATTATTATTATTATTATTATTATACAGCCCCTCCCGCTTGCTCAGTATAAGTGAATTTCTGTGAGCCTACAGAAGCTATCTTATTCATCACAACAATATGTGGCACATAGTAGGCCCTCAGTATAGATAACTTGGATGGGAGGAAGAAAGGAAGGGGGGGGGGAGGAAGGATTAGTGCTGCTTAGCCGCAGTGCAGTGCAGTGATGGGCTAGTGGCTCCCTACTGGCTCAATTTGTTACACCGTGGAGCAAACGACCAATAGAGGGCACTCGTGATCATTCCTAAGTCTGTAAACGGGGAAAGAAATTGATTGGCAGCAACAGAGAAGCAAAGAATTCAGTGGATGAAGATTCAGTCTTTCCCGTGGGAGAAGAGAGGGGGACAGCCAGGGGTCTAATCTCTGGTGTGTTGTGTCTCGCCTTCTTGGAGGAGACAGAAGTAAAGGTTCCCACACTGGCAGACTTGAGAGAGCAAATCTCTTTGCCCTCTGCGTAGGTCCTGCACCATCCCGACTCCAGCTGTATGCTCTTTTCCCAGGCTTAGGATCCCACACAACCTCCATGGACTCCCCTTGCCACCCAGTGTCAGCTGCAGCCAGAGCCACCGTGTTTGGACATAAGTCTGAACTGACTGTTTTCAGCTGGGGCTGCTGACTAAGGCCTTGGATACCATGTCTCCAAATCCTGCCTTTAGCAAACTGCAGGCGCCTTTCACAGCTTCCCGGCTCACCCCTGACTTAATGCTCAGTGCCTCCGGAGGCGTTTGAGAAGGGGGATTTTTATTTGTTTTATTCAAACTGTCCCCATTGATTTATTCGTGTCGGGGTCCGAATGAGCCATGGTGCATAATTTTAGGGAGTCAGTTCTCTTTTACCACAAGTGAGTTCCGGGGACCGAACTCAGATAGACAGGCTTGGTGGCGAGTGCTTATCTTGCTAACCTGTATTTATTCTCAAGGCAAGGTCTTGTCATATAGCTTAGAGTGGCCTTGAAATCACAGCATTTCTCTTGCTTCAGGAATTACAAGTATGACCACCGTCATTGCTATGCTCTGCTATAAACGGCGTCTTTTTTTTTTTTTTTTTTTTTTTTTTTTTGCAATGCCAAAGCCCTCTCTCACTGGTGGATTCCAGACAAGCTTTGTTGCTGAGCTGTGTCCCCAACCTGGGAGACAGAGTATTTAAAACAAACAAACAAGCAAAAACACATTATGTATTTAGGTATTTGTGTGCACGTGTGTGTTGCTTCACACATGACACAGAGTAAATGTGGAGGTCAGAAGACAACTTACAAGAGTTAGTTTTCTCCTTCTACCATGTGAGTCCTGGGTCATTGAACTCAGGTCATCAGACTTGGCAACAAATGCCACACCTCAGATAGAGCCATGATCGAGTGATTAAGGTTAAAAAAAAAAAAAAAAAAAAAAAAAAAAAAAAAAAGGTGGTCATTCATGCTAATTGTGACACTATTTACAATAGCCAAATTATAAAACTAATTTAGATGCCCATCGACACATGAATGGATAAAGAAAGTGTGATATACAGCAGTGTGTGCCTGCCCCGGCCCCCACAGTGAAGTATCATTCCACCACAGAGCAGAATAAAAGAATATCGTTTGCAGGAAAATAGATGGAGCTCATCATGTTAAACAAATAAGCCCGGCTCAGAAAGACAAATATTATATGTTCTCTCTCAGACATGGAACTAAATCTAACCGTAATGATGGCAAGAGAACAGACAGGAAATTAGAGAGAGGAAAGAGATCATGAGGGGACGTGGGCGAGAGGGACTGGGGACTGTGTGCTGGAGGAACATGGGCAAGCATACAATGACACACGTATGAAGATTCGGTGAGACCTATCCTGTTATTTATTTTATTCTTCTCAATGAGATCTCACCTTGCAAACCACACTGTCCCGAGTTAGTCCCAAATGCCCCTAAACCCATAACGATATCTTGCTTTAGCCTCCTGGGTTCAAAGGTTACAGGCAAGGGCTACTGTGTGAAATCTGTTATTTCATATGTCAAGTTAAACAAAGAAAAACCTGAGGGCTGGAGGGATGGCTCAGTGGTTAAGGGTGCTTGCTACTTTTCTACAGGACACAAGGACTATTCCCAGCATCCACGTCAGAGGTTGACCACAGCCCGTGTTCCTAACTAAAGCTCCAGGGGATCTATAACTACCAATAGACATATCTTTTTTTTTCTAGGTTGTTTCGGGTCTGGAGAGATGATCACATTAGTAAAATATTTGCTTTGCATGAGGAGGACCTAAGCTTGATCCCCAAGAGCAGACTGGCCAGGTACTCTCTATGAAGCCCCAAGCTTTGTGGTTACAGGCTTGCACTAGCAATCCTGGTTTACAAAGTGCTGGGGGATGAAAAGTATCCCATCTCTATCCCTACAATTCCATACGCTCCCTTTGTCATCTAAACATGCTGAGTGCCTTTAGTGTTATTTGCAAGCACATCATGGATGGAGGACCATCTACTGGAGCATGCGCAGTCTCTCAGAGGCCACATCCCTGAAGAAAGCTCTCCACCCCTTAGTCGTGGTTTTCCAATCTCTTCTCAGCCCGGGACCTTAGTTTTTCACTTGTATTTTTTTTTTTTTTTTTTTAGTGTATGTATGTATGGGGAGGGTATGTGATGAATGTGTGGAGGTCAGAGGACAGCTCGCAGTAACTGGCTCTCTCCTACCATGTGGGTTGTTGGGGATTGACTCAAATGCTCTCACTGCTCAGCCATTATCAGCCCAAATACTTGTAAATTCGAAGATTTCTTTCTTTACCTTCCTTCTCCCTCCCTCCCTCCCTCCCTCCCTCCCTCCCTCCCTCCCTCCCTCCCTCCCTTCCTTCCTTTCTCCTCCTTCTAACCCCTTCCTTCTTCATACCACTTTTATTTTTGGAGGTGGTGTCTGTCTCTCTCTGAACTAGAGGCACATGGATTTGGGCATCAGCCCAGCGAACCTGTCTGTGTGCCCTCAGTGCTAGAGTTATAGGCAAGAGCCACCATGCCAGGTTTTTATGTGAGTTCTGGCAACCCAAACTCAGGTCTTCACACTTGTACAGCGGGCGCTTTACCTACTGTGTGAACCATGCAACCCCACACCCCCAGCCCTCTGTTTCTTTGAATTCTAAATGCTCAATGCAGCTCCCGGCTGTGAATGTTCCCAGAACTAGATCAGAGTGAGCAGCCAACAGACACTCTGTGTGTAGCCATAGCCTCCGTCTTTGTTGATACAAGTTATAATAGACATTGGCAGCAGTAACTGTTTTCTGAATGCTCACCATCTTGGTTCAAAAAACAGTTCTATATATGAGCTTTCTCTTTAAGGGATGGCTACTACATAACATTTGTGGATGGAATCATGTCCTGTCCTCAAAGCTTCACCTCCACCCCCACCCCGCACCCCAGAGACAGGGTTTCCCTGTGGCTTTGGAAACTGTCCTGGAACTAGCTCTTGTAGACCAGGCTGGCCTCGAACTCACAGAGATCCGCCTGCCTCTGCCTCCTGAGTGCTGGGATTAAAGGTGTGCACCACCACTTTCTAGCTGGCCAGTCTAGCTAAATTAAAAAAGCTTTGGCTTCAGTGAGAAACCCTGAGTCAAAAGTAAAGTGAAGACAGTTAATGTTGGTCTCTGGACACACACACACACACACACACACACACACACAAATACACACATGGGGAAGAGATGAGAGAGAGAGAGAGAGGAGAACAAAATTAATGAGGGGCATGTGATGGTTTAGTTAACAATAGTTTGAGACATAGGGTTGATCACTGTTTACAAAGGAGGAACATTTGGCTATTTCTTTCTTTTCTTATTTTTTCTTGGCTATTTTCTATGCTCCAGTGTGTCCTCAAACTTCAATGGTAATGTCCTCCACCTCACAGATCGAGAGAGAGCCAAGTCATATTTCTAAACTGTGAATGCAACTACCTTGTTCTCCTAATTTTTTTTAATTAATTTAAAAAAATCTCATTTGATGTGGATGGGTGTTGTGCCTGCATGCATGTGTGCCTGATGCTCACAGAGTTTGGAAGAGGGTGTTAGGTCCCCTGGATTTGAATTACAGGTGGCTGTGAGTGTTAGAAACTGGACCTGGGTCCTCTGGAAGAGCAGCCAGTGCTCTTCACTACTGAGTCATCTCTCCAGCCCCCTTTAAAGATTTTTTTGAAAAAAAAAAACATACTTATTTTTGTGTGTGTGTGTGTGTGTGTGTGTGTGTGTGTGTGTGATGTGAGTGTGCAGTGGTCACAGGATTAATTTTGGTTCGTTTGGGGAGTTGATTCTCTCTTTCTACTCACTGTCTAGTCTAGGCCCTCTAGACATAATCCAGGTTGATAGGCTTCATGTCAAATGCCTTTATTGGTGAGCCATTTTGTCATCCCTGTTTTTAATATATTTTACTTTGGCGTGTTTATGTATTCTCTCTCTCTTTCTTTCTGTGTGTGTGTGTGTTTCTGTCTGTGTTTCTGTCTGTATGTACACATGTTCCATGACATGCATGAAGAGATCAAAGGACAATTTTGTTTTGTCTTTAAAGGGTCTACTTTTTTTCTTAATTTTATTTTTATGTGCATTGACGTTTTTGCCTGCACATACATCTGTGCAAGGGTGCCAGATCACAGACACTTGTGAGCCGCCATGTGGGTGCTGGGAATTGAACCTGGATCCTCTGGAAGAGTAGCTGGTGCTCTTAACCACCGAGCCATCTCTCCAGCCCTCTGTTTTGTCTTTAATACACATGTTTACTTGGGAAATTTGTACAACATATTTTGATCTTATCGCCTTCTCCCCCAACTCCTCCCAGATCAGCCCTCCTTCCTTACACACCCAACTTTGTGTTCTTTTTTTTTTCTTTTTAAACTCCATTTTGTGCATATTTGTACCAAATATTTTTGGAGAGGGAATGTGGCCATGGAGTTGAAGAGCTATTGACAATTTATAGTTGCTGGGAGAGGGGCATGTTTAAAAGTGTAGCACCGGTAAGTCAGCCACATTCCAGTGGAAGGGCAATTTGGGGAATCAGTTCTCTCTTTCCACCATGGAACCTGGGGATCAAACTAGGGTCACAGGCTTGCACAGCAACCATTTTTATCTCAGAGCCATCTTGCTGGCCCCTTATTCCCTTATTGAAAAACCTCACTGTCTTCTAGAAAGAAAGCCGAAAGATGTAAATCTCGATAAATTCCCATCATACCCAGGGCTATGAATGCTTATCAGCTTCGTGCAAAGAAAATGAAATATTGATAAACTTGTGATTACATCTTGGGCTCCTGCGGCTGCAGGCTTTTCCTCCCATGAGGAGCTGTGCTCACGGATATCTTCCTTTGGGGAAGTGTTTTTATTACATAGTAATTGTGGGTGATGACTGTGACATCTCAGAAGTCGCCAGACATACATTCTGAGCAGGCTGCCGAGAGGAGTCTTCACAGGGCAATTCCCAAACCAGCATTTGTTGATTATGAGAGCAGCCTACATGTAATTGGTTTTTTTGGGTTTTTTTTTTTTTGTTTTTTTGGTCGTTGTTGTATTTTTATTTTTTGTACTCTGTCTCTGGGTATATCCAAAGAGCTGTCAACATTGTGATTTCTCTGGAGACAGAGACAACAAATGTGTCCCTCATCTTTTGAAACAAACAAGTCCTATAGCACAAATCTGGAAGATCACGTTTCCCAGGGGCGGACATACCTAAACCATTCGTCAGTGGATCAGTTTTCCCTACAGCTAATCCCCCCTCAACAGCTGCCTTGGCCGCTGTGGTATGTCAAACTGCTTTTGACCGGCCTGGGGCCTCTGCTGGCAGGCAGGCAGGCAATAGGGGACAGAGTTGACCGCCCTGCTCAGCAGCAGCAGCTGCTGACCTGCTGGTGACAGGAATTCTGTTGATCGCTCATCACGGTCATGGGTGAAGCTGGTCACCCGTGAAAGCAGCTGCTCCCACCTTCATGGAGCAAATCTAAGAAGCTGCCTTGAGCGGGAGGAGGACCAGGTGGCTGGGGTCGGGGAGAGGATTGCCTGAGACAGCCCCGAGGCAAACGGTCCCACCCATCATGGTGGGCTTGGGACACAGGCATAGGTTTCCCTAAAGTCAGAGATGGAGACTAGCTGATGCTCTGTGGAGAAAATCCTGGGCCTTCAGTTACAATTAGAAGGTGTTTTTTGTTTTTTGTTACCGAGACTCAGCAAAAAATAAATAAACACAAAAATCCAAGGTTCACCAGATTCTGGTGTCAAGAAGGGCTCCTGGGTGGGACCTTCCTTTTTATTATTATTTTAAGTCACTGCACAAAATAATGGATTTCATTACAGCATTTTAATACATATGTCATTGCACTTGGCTCCTGGTCTCTCTCCAGCTATCCTCCCTGCCTGTCTCAGCCCTCTTCTGCCAGGACTGTTTACCCCTCAGAGAGTCTCCCTTTGCTTTCTCTCTCTCTCTCTCTCACACACACACACACCACCACCACCACCACACACCACCACCACACACCACATATACACGCACAGTATTGTGTAGGCATTTTCTCCAAGGTTAAAAGCTTCCATGTTGTGGGTGGGGGGAAGAGGACCACCTAAAGACACAGAATGTTCTTGGGGAACAGAAAACACTATCCTGCTGGAAGCATGTTAGGCCCAGGAAGCGAGCGATTAAAAGGGGGCAAGAAGTCACTGAAGATAACTAGATTCGCTAGAGCCCTCCCTCCCCAAGCATGTATGAGCAGCAAGGGCTGCTGAGAGATGCTCTCAGGCCAGCTGAGCTGCCTGGAGGAAGAAGAGACCCGCAGAGCTGCCTGCAGGCTGTGTAGTGTGCTCCAGGCTCCCAGCTTTAGTGAGCTGTCGTCATCCTGGGGTGGGCTCTGATAATGATGCAGCTGTCTTGTTATTTCTGCTTCCATAACTAACCCCTCGCTCACACTCCTGCATGTAACCCCTTTATAACTCACTGATTCACCAAATGGGACTCGGGTGGCATCCCTACTTTGGTCTACCCCTGGTCCCCTATCTGGGGTGAGTAGACATCTGTCACATCTCCACAGGAATATTGTCACACAACACACATAAACACACATGTACATATACGCATATACATATATATGCACACAGAAGCACACAAGCGTGTACATAAATACACACACATATATACACATACACATATACACATATGCATATGTACACATAGATACAAACACGTATAAACACATGTACAGACACATACATGTATGCAGATACATGTATAAATATACATGTAAACTCATATATCCACATGCATATATATACATGCACGCACATATATGCATATACATGTTCACACATATACACATATATACATACACATACACATATATACACATAGATCCAAACACATATAAACACATGTACAAACACATATATGTATGCAGATACATGTATAAATATACATGTAAACTCATATATCCACATGCATATACATACATGCACGCACATATATGCATATACACGTTCACACATATACACATATATACATACACATACACATATATACACATAGATCCAAACACATATAAACACATGTACAGACACATGTATGTATGCAGATACATGTATAAATATACATGTAAACTCATATATCCACATGCATATACATACATGCACGCACATATGTGCATATACACGTTCACACATATACACATATATACATACACATACACATATATACACATAGATCCAAACACATATAAACACATGTACAGACACATGTATGTATGCAGATACATGTATAAATATACATGTAAACTCATATATCCACATGCATATACATACATGCACGCACATATGTGCATATACACGTTCACACATATACACATATATACATACACATACACATATATACACATAGATCCAAACACATATAAACACATGTACAGACACATGTATGTATGCAGATACATGTATAAATATACATGTAAACTCATATACCCACATGAATATATATACATGCACGCACATATATGCATACACACATCCACACATATATAGGCACATATACACATATATACATACACATATATACATATACACCCATACAAATACATATATAAACTCATGCATGTGTGCATATATATATATAAGCACATACACACACAAAAATACATATACCTCCATGTAGACACACATGTACTCACCTATACGCATACACATACATACACAAGCACATACGCATATACATATATACAAGCACACACACAAGTACATATAGAAACACATAGGCCCACATGTGGGTATATATTTAAATATATAATAAATCCCTGTGACCTATTAGAACATCTCTCCCAGCCGCTCCTCCCAGATGGCCTTAGTCATCAGTCACTCTGTCACCAAGAGTGAAGGATTCTTCTGTTAGTCTTTTTCTCCCATGTTGGCAAGCAGTTCACCCAGCTGTTGGGGGGGTCCCCCTTCCTCTCCTCAGATATGTGTAGGGACGGCGCCTTCTCCCTGGGTCTTCTGCAGACTGTGTGCCGTCATGTAACACAGAGCTGTGGATTTCAGAGTGAGAAAGGGACTGTGAGTGCGTGTGTGAGTTAGGGCAGCAGACTGTAGCGGTGTAGCCAGCCCTGCATCTGAGGGACAGCCATACTCTTACGTCCCTTGTTCTCATGTGGCAGAGAGCTTTAGGAAGTTTCTAATGCCTCTTGTTGTCTTCCTCAAACTTTGTATATGGGAGGGTTGCACTCCAAAGAGATATCTCTTGAGAGAACTCTTTTCAGGGCACAACTAAAGTTTAAGGGGATAAATAGGGTAGGGCTCACCGGAACTTTTTCTTCAAAGAGCAGGAACAGTTACCAGGTCAATATTTTGTGTGTGTGTGTGTGTGTGTACATGAATGTGTGTGCAATACCCTTAGAGTACAGACGAGGTGTTTCGGATCCCCTGGTGTGGATGCTGGGAACTTAACCCAGTAAGAGCAGTAAGAGCTCTAACCACTGAGCTTGATTTTTTTCCGGATAACTTTTCTTCCCTCATTCCTCCCTTCCTTCATCTCCTTCCACCAAGTTGCTTTTAATTACTGGGTCATTTTGTTGGTCCTCACTCTTTTTCTGGTTACTTTAACTATTTTATTTTTAAGTGTGTGTGTGTGTGTGTGTGTGTGTGTGTGTGTGTGTGTGTGTTCATAAGGACAGTGCCTGTGGAAGCCCAAGGAGTCAGATCTCCGGAGCTGGAGTTACAGGCAATTGTGAACCTCCTGATTGTAGATACTGGGTGGTGCTGAGGATGGGACTCGGGGCTTGATGTATGAATGACAGTATGGAATGTGTGCACTTCGAGCTAGATAGGCACTCTCCCAAGTGGTCCCCATTCCCAGCCCCAACAATTTTTATTTTTTGTGTGCTTTTTATTTATTTTATTTGCATGAGTGTTGTGCTTGTATGTAGATCTGTGCAGCATGTGTGCCCCCCGGGGCCTGCAGAGGTTAGAAGAGGGCACCGGTCCCCTGGAACTGGAATTACAGATGTCTGTGAGCCACCACGTGGGTACCAGGAACTGAACTGGAGTCCTCTGGAAAAGCAGCCAGTGTTTGAAGCTTTCCAGCCTCAACAACTGGGTTTGTTTTTTTTTTTTTTTTTTTTTTTTTTTTGGTGTACTACTTTACTCTTTTGGATCTGTTTAATCTAAAACTCTGAATGACATCAGTTTAGAGTTTTGATGTTGCACACGCTCACGGGAAGCCAGTGTGGTCCCCTGAGGAAGGTGAAATCAAAACGAAGCAGAGGGAGCCAGCATCGGCTGAAACTTGATCTCCAAGAGGAGTGGAGACATCTGGCAATGTCTGGAGAGAGATTTAGGTGCCACACAAGAGAAACTCGTGAGCTAAAGGGATGGCTCAGTGGGGTAAAGGGGCTCGCTCCCAAGCCTTGAGTTCTGTACCTCGGACCCACATGGCACAAGAAGAGACCCAACTCCGGCAAATTGTCCTGTGACGCATGTGCACGTGGGCACACACACACACACACACACACACACACACACACACACACCCTATAAAGAAAAAAGTAACAAAAATAAAGAATTTACTGGTATGTAGATGTAGGGCCTGAAAATTTCCTCCCGTGAATCCCATACACTCACTCACAAGGCAAAGAATTCTCCAGTGCTGAAAAGTCCACAGTGCAAGACAAGAGAAACCCTGGACCAGATGGCACCACCTGCTGAAGATCCGACTGAAGCTCTCTTCTGTCGTAAAAGTAAAGAAAAAGATTATGTTACTTGTAATAAAATGGATGGTTGGGGCTGGAGAGGTGGCTCAGTGGTTAAGGTCACTGTTGCTCTTGCAGAGAACTTTGGTTTGGCTCCCAGCATCCATATGGTGCCTCACATTCCAGTTCCAGGGCATCCAGCACCCTCCCCTGACCGCCGACGGCAGGCATTCATGTGGTACACAGACACGCATGCAGACAAAACATTCATATGTATAAAATTAAAATAAATCAATCTTCCTTTCTTTTGTTTGTTTGTTTGTTTTTGAGACAAGGTTTCTCTGTATAGCTTTGGAGTCTGTCCTGGAACTTGCTCTGTAGACCAGGCTGGCCTCAAACTCACAGAGATCCACCTGCTTCTGCCTCCTGAGTGCTGGGATTAAAGGCGTGGGCCACCAACACCTGGCAAATCAATCTTTCTTGAAAGGAAAGTAAATGGATAAAATTGGAGGTTGTCATATGGTTTTAAAAAGTTAAGCCAGACTCACAAAGACAAGTATAGCATGTTTTGTCTCCTATGTGGAACCCAGTGGATATGTATCTCTCTCTCTCTCTCTCACACACACACACACACACACACACACACACAGGTAAACTTTTTAAAATTGTGTCTACCAATTCTTGCAACTAAAGTTCAGGGATTCTAGTGGAAGAGGGGGAAGGAAAGACCCTGTTCCAGAGGAGCAAGAAGTTTGCTGTGGGATTTTTGTCTCCTGGAAATGTAAGAGAAGCTACACCCAAGAAATTGCATCAAGATGGCTACCTAAACAAAACCCAGAACTAGAGCGGAGGAATGCTGAGAGCTGGGTGAACAGCCTTTCCCAAGGGAGGGCGCTCCGGTTGTATACTCATAGCAAGTGGTCATCCCTGAAACAGATAACTTTGCATAGACTGATGCATCTAGGAACACATTTACACGCATCATGTAACAGCAATTAGAGAAAAGGGGTATGGATTTGAGAGAGAAGGTGGGGGGCTTCGTGGGAGAGGTTGGAGGGAGAGAAGGGAAGATGAGAAAGGATGTGGTTATATTATAAATTTAAAGAATAAAAAAGTTCTAAATAACCTCTCTCTGTGTGTGTGTGTGTGTGTGTGTGTGCATGTGTGTGTGCATGAGTGAATTTGTGTGCATGCCAATCCACGCATGAAGAAGCCAGAGGATGTGGGAGGTCCTACTCTATCACTCTCCATTGTATTCTTTTTCAGCAGGATTTCTCACTAAATCTAGAGCCAGGCTGGCATGGCAGCCAGCCCTAGGGATCTTCCTATGTCTTCTTTCATAGATACACACATGGCCACATGTCCTTTTTTTTTTTTAATGTGGGTTCTAAAAGTCTGAAGTCAGGCTCTTATTGGGTAGTAAGTACTCTTACCCCCTGCGTCATCTCCCCGGGCCCCTACTTTTGTGGTTTGAGACAAGGTGCCATATATCTCAGACTGGACTTGAACTCACGATGTAGCTGAGGTTGACCCTGAACTCTTGAAGTGCCCTGCTGTAAAGGAAGAGGAAGGAGACTAGAGGGAAAAGGGACTTGAAATGGTAGAGGGAGTTCAACATAGTCAAAGCACACGATGAAAACGTCATTGTAGAACCCATTCACACAATGAATTTATACAGTGAATGCATTCTCATTTTTTAAAAAAAAAAAATTAAAGAAAACATTAGGAAGTATCACGGGGTAGTTGGAAGCATTTTAGTACCTAACAGGCTAGGGATGTGGCTCAGTAGGTAAATTATTTGCCTTTCAAGGTGATGCTTGTCTATAATGGGAGACAGAGACTGGCAAATGCCTGGATCAATGGCCAGCAAGCTCGTCATGCGTGTGCAGTGCAAAGATGGAAGGTGAAGACAGATGCCTCAGGCTGTCTTCAGATCTTCACGTGTGCTGCACTCAAGGCACCAGCACTCATGTCTGAGAACACTGACTCACACACAAATGTGCACACACCTATACATACCACACACACACATCTTGCACATGCACCTACATATATAAACATTAATGAAATAAAATGATTAGGAAGTTGTTGCAGGGAATTGCTGGGAGCACTCTGGTGCATATAACAAGTTCTTTTTGGATGAAATGGTGTGTGTGTGTGTGTGTGTGTGTGTGTGGAGGGAGAGAGAACTGGCTAAAGATTGGTGCTGTTATGGGAAAGTCTGTTATCTCAAACGCTGAAGCAGCTGCTGGGACCTCCCAGCAGTGCAATCAGCCTGCATTCTTGGAAACCTCTGGGCAGAGGACCGGGAAGGAGGTGAGAAAACAGGCCCAGAGTCAGATATGACAACCCAGGCCGTTGGTGGCCGCATGGAGGCCAACTGGAACATACAGCATCTGTAAATGTCAACATGTGGGGGACTGGAGGCAGAGATGACAGGATTCGGGCTTAGGAGAGAAAAACGAAGGAAGAGAATTAGCTTATTCCAGCCTGTCGTTAAGGCCTGATGAGTCCTCACGGGGAGGAAAAGATGGGGATGTGGTTAGAGGAGGTTGCAGTTAGCTGTTCAAGCCTGATCTATTGGCGGGGAGGACTAGGTGGTTGGTTATGAGGACTCAGAGCCAAGAGCAGTGGACATGAGTGACTGGATCAGGCAAGCGTAGCCTTTGCTGTACCCTGGCCCCCATTATTATATCTTCATGTAACTTTGTCTTTTCACCTATGTCCAGTGCTGGGGCTGGAACCCAGGACTCACACAGGATAGGCAGGAGAGCGAGTCTGTGGTCTACAACGCTTGAAGCTCCCATGCAGTATTGTTACTGAAGGTTGAGCTGTGGGGCTAAGGGCGAAACCCAGGTTCTTGTGCATGACAGACAAGTGCTTTGCCACGGAGCACATCTCAGGCCTGGGTTTGCTTTTGTTTTGAGATAGGATCTTACTTAGTTGCCCAGGCTGGCCTTGAATTTGCTCTGTAGTCAACTCTTTTTAATTTAATTCATCATCATCATCATTGGTTGTTGTTGCTTGTTTTTTTTTTTTAAAAAAACAAGATTTCTCTGTGTAACTTTGGAGACTGTCCTGGAACTCACTTTGTAGATCAGATTGGCCTTGAACTCACAGAGCTCCATCTGCCTCTGCCTCCCAAATACCAGGATTACAGGCTGCACCACCACTGCCTGGCTTAATTTATTATTATCATTATCATTATTATTGGTGGTGGTGGAGTGTGTGTGTGTGTACAAGTGCCACAGAGAACATTAGGTTAGAGGTCAACTTTTGGAAGCTGATTTTCTTCTTCTTGCTCTGTGGGTCCCTGGGATTGAACTCAGGCAGCTGGTTTGACAGCAGGCCTCTTTATATACTGATCCATCTTGCCATCCCCATGGGAACTTTGGAGCTACAAACCTTCCTGTCTTAGCCTCAGAAGCAGTTGGGGTTGCAGGCCTACACCACAAAATGCAGTATTTTAAAGAAAGTTGAAACAACGCAGAACCCGGGAAGGCGGATAGAGGGGGAGCGGGTGTGTGACTCAGCGGATAAAGAGAATGCTGTACAAGTCTGGGGACTCGAGTCTGGATTCTTGGTACCCACTCACAAGGTCGGCGCAGAAGTGGGACCCAAGAAATGGGATCGGGGAGGCAGGCGCAGAGATCGGCGCACCCAAGTCGCTCACTGGCTAGACTATTTTGCTGAGTTTGCTATGAAACCCTCTCTCAAAAAATAAGGCAGAGAATCAATGGACAAAGACATTTCAACTACAAGCGCTGGCCTCCACTCCTGCCCACAGAGGGGCACACAGGCATGCACCCCACCACAGGAAATTAAAAGAAACGCAGAGAACCCACAGTGAGTACAACGCCAAATTCTTCCCCAGAAACAGGGCAGATACCACCGCCCTCGACTAACCGTACCTCCCCTGCGTCGTCTTACTGCCAACTCTATCCTTAGTTAACGTTCGGTATTTGGGCTGGGATTTTCATTTAGTACAGTGCTTGCCTAACACGCAGGAGACCCTGGGATGGAGCCTCAGCCACATGCTGTTAAATGCCTGCAATTCAGCACTCTGTAAAGACAGGAGGATCAGTAGTTCAAGACCAATCTGGGATACAAGAGACCTTGTCTTAAAAAAATAAAATAAAATAAAATAAAGCAAAAATAAACCATCTAAATGTTAATATTTCACCTCTAGTTATTTTCCCCGAGTTAAAAAATTTGACATTAAAAAAAAAGATATTGCAAAAAAAGTCTTCCATTTAGTTGTTATTTGTCTGTGTTGCTGAGATGTTTGCACCTCACCTTTTAAAATTTTGCACCCTGTTGGAGGCTACACCCCGCTCCCCCTCATCCCAGTCCTGCTGAACAGACAAGAAGGAAGGTTGCCAAGTGAAAGGAAGCAAGCGGTTAGAACGTTCACACAAGGCTGCGAGGCCACGTGGACCCTCGGGTCTCCAGAATTCCATGGGGTTTCCAGTGAGCTAGGGGCGGTGTTGGATAGCAGGCAGGATGTACATCCAAGAGATGGAGGCAGAACATTGCTTTCTTGCAGACATGTGGGAGGCAGCCCTTCCAAGACATGAAAAAAAGCGCACTTAATACTAACCATCTGTTTGGCGAATTACACGAGTGCTTGCTGCTTCTAACCAGTTTTTCCTCTACCGTTTAGAACCGATCAGGTCACAGTATTATTTTCAAAGGGAGGACTTCCATCTTAAAGACCCTTCACAGTATCATCCATCCATCCATCCATCCATCCATCCATCCACCTGTCTGTCTGTCTAGTCATGTAATTAAATCATTATTATTATTAGGTTTCTTTTTGAGACAGGGTTTCTCTGTGTACTCCTATATTTTCTGGAACTCTCTCTGTAGATCAGGTTGGTCTTGAACTCAGAGATGGGCTCTCTCCTCTGCTTCTCAAGTGATGGGGTTAAAGGTATGAGCCACCATGCCCTGGTTAAGATTTTATTGTTTATTATTGTTGTTGACAGAGTCTTACTATATAGCTGTGGCTGGCCTGGAATTCACTACGTAGGCTAGGCTGACTTCAGACTCACAGAGATCTGATTGCCTCTGCCTCCCAAGTGCTGGGATTAAAGGCATGCACCACCATAGCTGGATTACTTTTAATTAAATGTATAGATGCATGTGTGTCAAGGGTTAGCAGAGGGTATTGGATCCTCTGGAGCTGTAGTTCCAGGCATTGGATATGGATGCTGAGACTTGAACTTAGGTCCTTGGAAGAGCAATACTCCCACTTAACCACAGAGTTAAATCTCCTAGGCTCTTTTTTTTTTTTTTTAAATATTTTAATTTTATTTATTTTTAAAATTAATATTAAATTATTTTGATATATCCATTTACTTATCTTTTGGTTTCTCGAGACAGGATATCTCTGTATAGCCCTGGCTATCTTTGAATTCACTCTATAGACTAGGTTCATCTAGAACTCAGAGATCTGCCTGCCTCTACGTCCCCAGTGTGGGAATTTTCTTTCTTTTTTGAGACAAGGTTTCTCTGTGGCTTTGGAGCCTGTGCTGGAACTTGCCCTGTAGACCAGGCTGGCCTCGAACTCACAGAGATCCGCCTGCCTCTGCCTCCTGAGTGCTGCTGGGATTAACAACGTGTGCCACCACTGCCTGGCTCAGACTCAAGGTTTTGTGTGTCTGCAGAATCAAGGTCGTGGCCAGTTTTGGGTTTGAGATTTTGTGCATACTCAAGATTTGTGTTTTGACACCTTAGATGAATCCTGACCAGTTTTGCCCCTGAGCCAGACAATAGATGTACATGTGGCTTTTCTGGATGTTTGCACGCTACTTCCTGGAGGTATCTGTCGCTGGGTGGTTCGGACTTCACCACCAGCTAAAATTCTTTTTTATTATGTTTGTTAATTGTAATTCAGGCAGGCAAGCACATGCATGTGCCAGAGGACACCGCTGCAGACTACATTCTCTCCTTCTACCTTGTGGGACCTAGAGATGAAGGGTGGGCTTCCAACCTTGGTGGCAAGAACATCACTGAACAGTATTTCTGGAGGTTCTTTCCCACCAGCCTGGTCCCAGGGCTCAGCCCCAAGTAAACACACAAGGACTCATATTAATTATAAAGTTGTTGGCTGATAGCTAGGGCTTCTTATTGGCTAGCTCTGTCTTAATTATTAACCTATTTCTATTCATCTAAGTATTTCCACATGGTCTTATCCTACCAGAGAACACTTGGTGAGTCCTATCTTCCTGGTCTCACATGGTGTCCTCTCTGACGGGTTCTCCCTGTCTACCTTTCCCAGAATTCTCCTTGTCTCCTAGACTGGTAGCTCCTCCTAACCTTCCTGCCTGGTCACTAGCCAAACAGTGTTTTATTCATCAACCAATAAGAGAAACAATTATACAGAAGGACATCCCCATCAGAACAGTCCTGCTGGCCCCTCACGGCCAGGTCTTAGGAGGTCATGGAAGAGTTCTAAGTCCTCATGATTTGGATAATGTTGTCTGATTTGTAACTTAAATCCTCCCTTAATGGTTGTAGGGAGTGTTGATAACCTGGGGCTTCACTGGAATGGGAGGCCTAGAGAGAACACTGTTTTATTCCTGAGGGGATACTTTGGTACCCTTGTCTAGGATGGGATTTATGAAGATGGAGGACCAGATACTCGATTTAAGGAGTATGGATGTCGAGTTGAATCTATGGGATGTGCTGATCCTCAGTGGGAGGAGACGCAGTAAGTAACGGGGAAGAAATACCTCTGGGGATTGGATGGTTCTCCTCACCCCCACATTCATCTACAACCTCAGGTGTGATGAGGGCTGGACAGATGGCTCAGTGGTTCAACATGCCTGCCACCAAGCCTGTGACTTGAGTTGGATCCATGGGACCCACATGGGAGACCAGAAGAAGCTCCCCAAAGTTATTGTCCAACCTCCATTTGCAAGCCATGGTATGCAGGCACATGTGTGTGCATTCACACACACACACACACACACACAGAGAGAGAGAGAGAGAGAGAGAGAAACACAATTGAGATATTTTTAAACAGAAGTGTTTACATTATGATGAAGGCTGTCACCCTGGAGAGGGCAGGCTCTGAATCTAAGGTTGTTCCCTACAGAAAACCCAAAAGGACACATAGAAGGCAAAGCCTGCAATGGTGGAGACCGAGCTTGGAGTAAGGCATCTTCAAGCCAAGGGGTCCCCAACATTGTTGGCAATAGGCAGAAGCCTTCGGGAAAGAGAGCAGAATTCATCTCCATAGCCAGAGGAAACCGGCACTGTAGACAAGAATCCCAGCCTCTGACATGGAGGAGAATAGCTTTCTATCGTCACACAACTTGGCATCACTTGTTATGGCAGCCACAGGGAACTAATCTGCAGACACTCCCTGAGACGATTACAGGAGCATCCTCTGTAATCAAGTGATACTGGATCTGAGTCTTGGCTCTTTCATTTGCTGCCTGTGTAACTCTGAGCAATTTTTGAAACATCTATTTTCTCATCTGTGTGAAGAGAATGAAAAGATTTTACCCATAGTAGGCATTAGATGATAGATTTTTGCTCTCTCTCTCTCTCTCTCTCTCTCTCTCTCTCTCTCTGTGTGTGTGTGTGTGTGTGTGTGTGTGTGTGTGTGTACACTTGCATACATGTACCATAGGTCATATCTATCATGTCCCAGGGTAGTCCAACTCCATCTTATTTTTGAGACATGGCTAGCCTAGAACTTGTTATATAGACATGGCTGGTCTTGAACTCACAGAGATCCATGAGCCTCTGCCTCTCAGGTGCCGAGATTAAAGGCACTGCCGTACACATTTAATATTCGAATATTAGAGGAATACATATATTCAGGGTTTTTTGTTTTTGTTTTTCGAGATAGGGTTTCTCTGTGTAACAGCCCTGGCTGTCCTGTAACTCGATCTGTAGACCAGGCTGCCCTTGAACTCTTAGAGATCTACACAATCAGGTTGTTGCTAAATTCTTTCCATCAAGGCCAGAGCAATGGTTCAGTGGGTAAAGGCATCTTCCACCAAGGTGGATCCCCAGAACCCACGTGATAGGAGGAGAGAACCTAAATGTTGTCTTCTAACCCCCAAACGTGAACCATTTCACCCTTATGCCAACATATGCACAGGCGCACAACGGAAACAAAAAAAGGAGTAAAACATTCTAAACACAAACTCTTGCCACCATTGTGGTCCAGTTGCAGTTCTGAGTGTCTGAGGATATTCCAGACAACAGTGTAACATGCATCTGACGAGGGCCCCATGAGATGACAGGGAAGCTGAAGAATTCAATTCCTACTGCCTGGAGACACCACAGCTGTTATGACATCGGGGCGTTCCCCACAGTTTGGCAGCATTGACCCCTGATGGGAAGGGAAGAGTGAACGCAGAGCGGCCCCTAGTCGGCTCTGATGTCTTCAGTCAGGGAAGGTGGTGTGTAGAGCGGGGTGGGGGCCGTGGGAAAGAGGAAACGCCCGCTGTGATATTTCCCTGGTGGGAGACGGTCTGGGGGTTACAGTTGGAAAGGTGATCAGAGGTTAACCCTGCACAATATTGCAATTCAGGCGGCTGGGGCGACAGCTCTGCGCTGAAACACTTTCGATGCAGGAATTGATTTCAGATGTCCAGAAGTTCAAACGTGGGTGGGGCAGGGGGTCCTCAGGGTTGCTGGCAAGCGACATCAGTCACATGGGTACACTGTGGTTTGATTGACAGACCCCACCTCAATGAATAAGTCGGAGGAGTGACAGAGGACGACGATATCAACCTCAGGCCTCCACATACGTAAGCTCATACATGCATGTACACCCCACAGATATGGGCCTGCACACGTGTGCATCTTCGTAAATGCACATTACACACAGGTAAAGAGAAAATGACAATGAATCAGACTTCCCAGGTGGAGGAAATTCTTGGTAGTTTGTGTGAAATTTCACACCAGGATCGAGACTGAGAAGGGAAAGAAGGAGAAGGAAATGAGGGAGGAGGGGAAGGAGATAGGGAGAGAGGGGGGAGCATATGGACTGGGGGCAGAACGAGGCTTGTTGAGGTCCTTGTTGGGGGAAGATGTCACTATGTCAGTTCCGTAAGGGATGCTGCAGGTGATGCTTGTGTAAGGGAGGGTTTGTGGGGGGAGGTGGGTTCTTGTGATTGAGCCTCACGATGTGATAGAGATAGCGCAAGGGATTGTGGGATGTGTTTAAGCATTCTCCTGAACCTCTGTGTTGTGATGGGACCAGGCTGAGGGACAAGCACACCCTAGCTGAAGACGTTGGTATTAAGTACGGTCACTGGTTATTCTATCTCCCCAGGACTTATGATTTTGTGTGTGTGTGTGTGTGTGTGTAACTACTCTTGTCTGAAGGTTCTGAGGAGACCAAACTGACTGTACAGGAGAGAAGGGAAGAACCATTCTATGGCTTGGTGGGTGAAGGTGCCTGCTGCCAAGACAGATGACATGATGACATGAATTGGATCTCTAGGACCCACGTGACACAGGAGGAGAGAGCCAATTGCCAAATGCTGTCCCCTGACTTCTATGTACATGGTGTGGCATGGCATGTGCATACCCCACTAAATAAGTAAATAAAATGAAAAAATAAATAAATCAGTGCAAAAAAAAAAAAAAACAAAAAAAAAACAAAAAAAAACAAAAAACTTCTCCCTGCTTCGTTCTTCTGAGATTGCTCTGGCTGCATCCGTGAGTAGTGAGTAGGAGGAGAGCATACAAGTTCCATCAGTTTTCCATGTACAGGAGAGTGACGCCTGAAGCAGGCCTTTATACTTTTCAGACAAAGAGCAGTATGTTTGAGAAGGGACGACAAGACAGATGGGTCTCTGACTCGGAGAGTAAACTCCGGGCTGTCGCTAGGAGATATACGGGCCTTCAGGCTGGGCTGGGGGGAGATAAGGGCGACTTCAAAGTGTTTACACAGGTTCAGGGCAGCCCCAGTCACTGGCCCATGTTGGTGTCAGCCTTGGTGTGTGAAGGACGGCCCTCCCCAAAGAATCTTTGTGGCCTGCTGCTGCTCCTGGGAGAGGCAGGCTGAATGGCCCTTCCTCCTGCCACAGTCCCTCAGGTACCTTCAGCCTGAAATGGCAGACAGGCCAACATGGCGCCTTTTGAGCCTTCTCTGTCTTTAGTCTTCATCTTGGCTATGGTAAACAATGCTTTGGTGACCACAGACGGGCATGTATCTCTTCTGCATACCGATTTCACTTCTTTGGAACGTGTGCTGGTGGGTGGGCTTGTATGTCCATTCTACGTGTGGCTGTTAACCGGGCTCGTTTCCAAGTGGGCAGGGTACACGCTCCTCCCCCCCACCACCACCCCCGATGATGCGCAGTGTTCCCTGAGCTTTGTGTGTTGTTGGAACAAATCATGTCCTTGTTTTTCTTGTCATTTTGTTGTTGCTGTTGTTTTTAGGGCAGGGCCTTATGCAGCCCAGGACTTCAAACTCACTATACAGCTGAGGGTGACCCTCTTGCCCCCACTTCCAGAGGGCTGGGCTCATGGGTGTACCCTGCCATGCCCAACTTTTGCTGGACTGGGAATCAAAGCTAGAGCTTTGCTAATTCTTTTTGAGTTCTCCACCGACAGCCTCACCCTCTTAAGTGCTCTTTATTTCACTTTTACATTTGAGAGAGAGAGAGAGAGAGAGACAGATAGACAGAGACAGACAGACAGAGAACATACACACAATCATGGAGGTCAAAGGACGTCTTGTGGCACTGAACTCAGGTTGTCAGGCTTGGTGACAGGTGCTCCAACCACTGAGCCATCTCCCCAGCCTTGCATTTTGTAGTTTATAACTTTGAAGTGTTATGGAAGTCTTCTGAAAAGTGAGCAATCCCTTGGTAAGAAAGGTCAATCCTGTGACTTGCAAACGAATAAAAACAGGAGGCGAATAATTGCTTTCCGGAAGACGCTTCATTTCAGAGCGAGCCCGGTTGAGTCTTAGGGCCCCTTGGGAGGGTCCTGCCTTCCTCAGTGTCACGACTCAGGCACAGTGACTCATCTCTCAAATTATAGGAATTACGTGGCCATGCGAAGATGGGGCTCAGGCTGGGAATTGGCAAATGAAAATTGCTGTTAGCACAATTCAGTAGAGATGTGGGGTTTTTTTTTTTTTTCTTTTTTTTTTTTCATGCTGGGTTTTGAGCCACGACATTTGTCATTTAAATGTCAAAGCCTTGACGGGAATGTCATCTGAAACAGCAGTAATTGTAATGTAAAGTGCGTGCCCACTCTGTACCCTGGGAGAGGAGGTGATGGGAGAACCCCACAAAGTTCTAAGTGGCTATGGGGATTTTGTCTGAAACAGAATTATGTTTCCACCAGGATGTGCTGGGGCTGAAGGTCATAGTTCTTTTTTTAAAAAATTTTAATTAAATTTGGTGCATGTATTTGTGTGCATGTATGTACACATACGTGCGTGTGTGTCTACAAGCCACCACAGCAGGACTGTGGAAGTCAGAGGACAGCTCGAGGAGTTGACTCTCTCATTTTGTGGGTCTCAGGGATGGAATATAGGTCTTCAAGCTTGGCAGCAGACATCTTTACCTGTGTGTCATGTTTCAAAAACCAGCATGGGATAGGATGTTAAAGGTCACATTGCACATGTGTGTGCCTGTGTGTGTGTGTGTGTGCATGTGTGTGTATATATGCCTATGTGTGGTGCATGTGTGTGTGTGCGCCTGTATGTGCCTCTGTGTGTGTGTGTGTGTGTGCTGTATATGCACATGTGTGTGCCTGTGTGTGTGTGTGCATATATGTTCATGTGTGTGCCTGTATGTGCCTGTGTGTGTGCATATGCACCCATCTGTGCATATGTGTGTGTGTTCCTGTGTGCCTATGTGTGGTGCATATGTGTATATGTACCTATATGTGCCTGTGTGTGTGTGTGCACATGTGTGAATGTACCTGTGTGTGCCTGTGTGCCTATGTGTGGTGGGTGCATGTGTGTGGGGGTGTGTGTACGCAAATGGTTGATGTCCATTGTCTTCCTCCATTTTGTTCTACCTAATATATTCACCTTTTAAGTTTTAAATTGCATCTATTTATCATGTGTTGGGGGAGGTATGTGCACGCCATGACAGGTGTGTGGCAGTCAGAGCACAACTTACAGACTCCACTCTCTCTTTCTACCTTCATGTAGGCTCTGAAGCTCAAACTCACCTCATCAGGCTTGGGCAGTGTATTCCTTTACCCCCGAGCCATTGTCTCACTGGCCTTATTGCTATCATTCATTAGTTTTAGTAGATACCTTTAGTGTCTTTCATCAGATTTGCACCACTGATTCTAAGTTTTTAACCTTTACTCTGTGTATGTGTGTGTGCATGTGCGTGTGCACCTGGTACATGTGTAGAAGTCAGAGAAGAACTTCATGGAGTCCAGTCCTCTCCTTTTCTCTTTATGTGGATCGTGGGGGTCAAGTTCAGTCACCAGGTTTCCACAATAAGGATTTTTACCTGCTGAGTTAGCGCCCTACTTCCGGTATTACATATATGTAGACATTAAAGTAACTGGTATTTTATTTATTTGATCTTTTTGTTATTTGTTTGTTTTGTTTTGTTTTGTTTTTTTGAGACAAGGTCTCTGTGTAGGCGAGGCTGGCCTCAACCTCATAGAGATCCAATGACCTCAGTCTCCTGAGTGCTGGGATTAAAGGCGTGCGCCACCACCTGGCTTGTAACTGGTATTTCAAATTTTCATTGTGTGGCTGGTCCTTGACATTCATCATCTGACTTTTGTTTATGGTTTTCCTCCATGAATTAAAACCCGAAAGCATTCGATCACCATTGCGGTGGCTTCTCTGGAGTAGAGTCCTGACTTTGTTAGATGAAATGTTGTCGTTAGTTACTTGATTCCGGTTTGTGAACTTTTGAGAATCCACGGCAGTGCTAAACAGACAGAAGAAGAAATCTCTTTTTCTTTCATCTCCAGGCTTAGGAATTTCATATCTCCGTTCCTGTGGTGATTTCCACATCTCCAATATTAAGTGTATTGCCCCCGAGATAAATTTTACACATGCATTTATGCAAAAATTATTCACACACATTATGAAGAGACTGTTATGCATAATCACACACAGGTCATTATGTATAATCTATTATGCATACCTTGTTAGACATATCCTATTTCGAACAATTATATTCTCATATACATTATGCAAAACAGCAGCCTATATTGCTTGTCACCTGTCTTCCTTCATGCAACAATTCATCTTGGGCATTGTCCCCTGATAGGTTTAGAATTTGCTCATTTTCTTTTTATTATGGCCAAATCCTCCACAGCACGAGGACGTAGAGATTTAATGAACAGACGTCCTTCTACGAACAATGCGGCCGTCTTCATTCCTTTCCCTGGGGTTCCAGAAGAACCAGAGAAGCAAGCTCATGAATATTGTACCAGGTATTTAGTTTGATATGCCTGTAGGATGTATTCTAGAAGGAATATTGCAGAGTCAAAGGACATGAGCATACTTGATATAAGAGTTGATTCTTCCCATATCTGCTCCAGTCACGTATTGTGAGCATTGGTGATGACCCAGGGCTCTTGAGGTCCTGATAACACAGAAGCAGATCTCACACAAGAAGTTCCTTAGGGACTAACGGGGCTGCTTGGAGACCCAGGAACAATTCAAGCAAATGAAGCCGGTGGGTTCAGACACAGACTCCAACATAGCCAGCATAGACAGGCAAAGTGAGATGGGGAAAGGTGTTAGAGGCAGGGCCAGTGATTGCATGTTCACAGTTTGGGGCTTTTTAGTATCTCCGCAAAAAAAAAAAAAAAAAAAAAAAAAAAAAAAAAGACATTTTTGGTGTTTGGGTTTTTTTTTTTTGAGACAGATTTCACATAGGCCAGGCTGATCTTATATTTGCTATATAACAAAGGATAACTCTGGACTTCTGGTCACTCTTCCCTTTACCTCTGGTGTGCTAAGATTACAGGTGTGTGCCAGTGAGTCTAGATAACCAATTTTCAACAAAAGAAAAATAGAGGAGCTCACTATGTGGGCCTAAGCTGACCTGAGACAGGTAACCCAGACTTGTCTCAAACGATCTTCCTGCCTGAGCCTCCTGAGTGCTGGCATGACAGGCTTGGGCCACTATAACTGGCGCCTACAGGTGTGTGCATGCGTGTGCATGTGTGTGTGCGCGCATGTGCTTGTGTGTGTGTGTGTGTGTGTGTGTGTGTGAATGATCTGGTTGATGGTGCAGTCTGCAACATGTTGATCCTTAGAATCCAAGTGAAAAACAGCGGCGTGTGGCAGTATACACTTGCAACCCTAATACTCGGGAGTCAGAACTAGAAGCATCCTTGGGGATCATTACCCAGCCAGTCTAGCCTACTTGGTCAGTTCAAATCCAGTGAGAGAGCCCCGTGGTCACAAAACAAAAGGGCTGGGAAGACGGCATAGAGATGTACAGCACTTGCTGCATAAGCATGAGTTCTGGAATCTAGAGCACACACCCACAAACGCAGTAAGAAGCCCTTATAGGCCTGTGCCACCACCACCTGCCTGGCTTTAAGAAAATTTTTAATGAAGCCTTAAAAACAGATTTTCTTAAAACAAATTTTCAGGCATTTTACAAGTAGGGTCTAACTCAAATCACTCAGGGAAACCTATGACCTCAGGTGGCACGATTTTATATGTTGGGAGCCGTTAAAGAGACACAGCAAAATTTCATTAATTTGCCCCGAAAATATTGATTAAAAGTTCACCGTATGCTAAAATAAGGTTCGGGAACAACAACAAGCCTGGGATCATCTCAGAGCTTGGAGAAGGTGGGTTTATGTGTCACTTCTCTCCCTGGCCCCTCCCCTCACACTCTTGCAGTTGCTATGGTAACAACCTGATGTGATTTCCCCATCCTTTCTCCTCCTCTAGAAACAGGTTGTAGCCACCATCCTCTTCCCGCCATCTCAGGAAATCTGTGAGCTAGAGTGGGAGAGAGCCAGCCTAAGGAAGGGGACAGACCATTGTTCTATTATACTTTTAGTTCTTGTGTAGCAATGTCTTGACTAACAGTTGATCTGGAAGGGTCTAGCCTGCTGTTGGTGGTAACACTCCCGGACTGGTGGTTCTGGGTTTGATAAGAAAATGGAGCAAACCAATAAACAGTGTTCCTACATGGCTTTTGCTTTGCTTTCTGTCCCCAGCTTCCATTCCTGTCCTGGCTTCCATGGATGGCAGGCTACAAGCTGTAAGATGGAATAAGCACCCCTTTTCCCAAGTTGCGGTTGGTTATGGCGTTGTTGTCATTGTTGTTTTTTTTAATCACAGCAACAGGAAAGTAATTAATACACTACACGACTTCAGTGACTATAAAATCAGGACTTCTATTGTAAGCAGCAGTGATCCATCCCTGTGGAGCCCACTACACCACTGTAGAAGCAGAAAACAACTCCTCTCATACCAAGATTTTTTTTTTTTGCTCAGAAACATGTTTTAATATTTCTCCAAGAGCTACTCTTGTTTGACCCCCCCTTTTTAAAATCACTTTTGGTCTTTGTTTTTGGAGGCATCCTCTCCCTCTCCCCCCCCCTAGCTCAAGCTAGCCTAGAACTAACTGTGCAGCCAGCATGGCCTCAAACTCACAGATCTTCCTGTCTCTCTAGAGTGCTAGGATTATCGGTGTGAGCCACCTCACATTGCTTATTTTACACACACACACACACACACACACACACACACACGCAAAGAGCACTGAAAACACATGTCATACCGGAAGCAGATTTTCAACGAAAATATTTTTAAAAAAGAGAACTGCCAGCTATTTTCCAGATATCCACATTTATGGCAAAGGGAGGCAGGAATGAACCCATCAAAGGAGGAGGAGATCTTTCCATTTCTATGTAGTTTCTGACACCATTGACCATCTTGCCCAGTGGCGGAGTTCCGAGAAGAGAGATGGAGGGGCAGAGGGAAGGAAGGATGGCGAAGACCTGGCATTCTATACACGGGGACCTTCAATTTCTGATCCTTCTACCCCAACCCTACAAGTGCTGGTGTGAGAAATCATGTACCAACACCCCCCATTCATACTGGTGCTGGGGATTACACCCAGGCCCCTGTGCTTGGTAGACAAAGACTCTACCAATCTAGTCATGCCCAAACTCATGAGGGCCAGGTAGCAATGGTGCTGAGGAGTCTAAAAAGGGTTGACATGGAAGAAAGCCCCATGTTTTCTACTATCAGATTTTCTTTTTCCGTAGCTCCAACTTACCTAATGTGTGGCAAACAAAAGAAAGTGGCTTAGACTTGGGACTGAAGTAATTTAAAATGGCAATAACTACAAAAATAATGAAATGAGCATAAGAGGAGGGATGCATGAAGACAAAGAGACCTTGCGCCCCCACCAACACACACATATAGGTAACTATGGATGATTCAGGAAGCAAATAACTTCAAAATAGCGGTCTTTTCTTCCTGAAATTACTTCCCCTAAGTAGAAGGCACTCAAAGCTCAGGCCAAGCATACACCAAGGAGATAATGGCTCGGACCAGGCCAGAGCATTTCCTATTCCCTGCTTAATGCCTTTTGGGGATCCATTGTGTGTGCGCATAACCATTTAATGGCAAGAAATGGCACAGGAAACAAAGTATTCAAAAGATGCCCTTTTCAGACATAAAACATGGTCCATTAAGGTTGTTTTGCTGATTGTTTCCATGGAGACCATTTCATGTAATTATTCTCCAATTTTTCAGGGGCTGAAAAAAAAATATATCTTTGAGTTTCTATTTTCTAATGCGGTGGCCTGCAGCATGCCCGTGACACAGCTCAGTGCACAACTGGTGGTTCAGAAATGTTCTTTGTTCTGACTTCCAGAGAGATGCCCTGTGTGCAAAAGAAAATGCAAGACCATGGGGTAGCTCTTACTTTTCTAAATCTGTAACTCCAAGTATAGGGGTACACACACACACACACACACTTAATTAAAATGCAATAAAAAGTCAGCTTGGACACTGAAGTGGTGGTATTGCTTTTAGCCAGGAATTCTTGGTTAGCCTGGGCTACATTGTAAGGCCCTGTAAAACAAAACACACACACACACACACACACACACACACACACAAAACAACAATCAGCAGGGTAGAGGGAATGGAGTTCAGTGCACACACATAGATATAAATATTTCCTATACCCCATGTCTAAACACATTTGTCCATTCCTATTGAGGAAATTCTATGGTCCCCACTGTCTGTAGGATGTGATTTGAGCAGTAAGAATCCATGGGGGTGTCCGGGCAGTGGTGGCGCAAGCCTTTAATCCCAGCACTTGGGAGGCAGAGGAAGGTGGATCTCTGTGAGTTTGAGGCCAGCCTGGTCTACAAAGAGAATTCCGAGACAGCCAGGGCTACACAGAGAAATCCTGTCTTGAAAAAACAAACAAACAAACAACCAAAACCTCAAAAAAGACTGCATGGGGCTTTGGGCTGGGGTGTGACAGAGTGAGATGACCCTGAAGAAGGTAAACCCATGGGAGGCTTCCTTTCCCTTACTCCCCAGCTGCAATACAAAACTTTCTATATGTATCCATCAGATTCCTTGTTATTTATGATGATGGTTTTTTGGGTTCTCTCAGCCTTTGATATAAAAACTCCAAAGTTTCCTGTGGCATATGTGTTAGTTTAAAAAATATATATTTATTTTTATTTTAAATTTTGTGTGTGTGTGTGTGTGTGTGTGTGGTGAGTTGTGATATGGAGTGGTGTGTGTGTGTATTATAGTGTAATGTGATGTAGAATGTATGTATGTGGTGTGGTGTGTGTATATGTAGTATGGTGTGGTTCTGTATGTGTTTGTATGTGGTATGGTGCGTAAGTGTGGTCTGTAGTGTGATGCGTATGTATTGGGGTATGGTGTGGTGTATGTGTGTGTGTGTAGTGTGGTATGGTGTAGTATGTATATGTGGTATGGTATGTGGCGTGGGGTGTGTGTGTGTGTGTATGCGTGCATGCACAGCACGGTGTGGTGTGCATGTGTAGTATGGCGTGATGTAGTGTGTGTGTATTTATTTGTGAGTGCAAGTGCCCTCAGGGTCCAGAAAGAAGGTATCTCAGATCACCTGGGGCTATAATTGCAGGTATAAATGAGTCACTGGGAACAGAATTTAGTTCCTCTGAACCATCTCTATGGGGTCCAATTAATGCTTTTTTCATTACCATCCAACACGTAACTCCGAATTTGGTAGCTTCAAACCATAGCTTTTTCCTGTGGGCCAGGAGTGTAGATGTGGCTCAGCTAGGTCCTCTGTTCCAGGTCTCACAAAGCAATAATCTAGGGGACAGTATGTCTGGGCTCTCAACTGGGGAAGGCTCTCCCTCCAGGCTGCCTGGGGTTGCTGGCAGGCTCTGCTTCCTTGCAGCTGTAAGAATCAGAGGCCCCTTCCTTGGCTCCTGCTGGAAGTTTGCCTCTGTTCTGAGGACCACCTGTGTTCCCAGGCCAGTGAAGTTTTCCCAGTGCAACCATTTCACCCGGCCAGGGAAGAGAATCTAGAATGTGTTGCTGGCTGGACATGGTTGTATATTGTGCTTCCTATTTGCAAAGTTACCTCCCATCTCCTTTGTTACACTGGGCAGGCTAGAATCATCACCATCCATGCTCCAGGAAAGGGGGTACCACAAGGGTATGAACTTGGGGAGCTGGTGGGTGATGAGGTCATCCCCTCCTGTCTTCAGTGGGTTACACTCTGGTCAGGGTTCTGAACCTTGTCTTCCATCAGCCTGTGTATTTCCTTATAAAATTCAGCTGTGTTTTTTTTTTCCTTTTTCAGTTTTTCATGTGTACTGTACTGCACGTATGAGGATGCATGTGTGTGCACACACATGGATACACGGGCTTCACACTCTTCTCTACCTTATTCACTGAGGCGGGGTCTCTCAATCAAACTCAGAGCTCACACATGTGGCTAGTGTTGCTGGCCAGCTTGCTGGGGGGGGAGGGAGGTGGCCTTTCTCCACTGTCTAAGGGTAGAATCACAGGCAGAGGCCCACATTCATCAGGTACTTTCCATGGGTTTTTGGGGTTCCAAACTCAGGTCCTCAGACTTTGGTGGCAAATGATTTAATCACTGAGCAATCTCCCCAGCCTATTAATATTACTATTGTTGTTGCTGTCTTTTAAAATAAGGTCTCATGTATCCTAGTGGACTTCAAACTAATTATGCAGTTGAGGATGAATGTATACTTTCTGTACCATCTCCTCCACTTCCTAGGTACTGGGATTATAGCCATGGACCACCATACCTGGTTTATGCAGCTTGGAGGGGATGGAAGCCTGGCTTTGTTTGTGCTAGGCAGAAACTCTCAAATTGGGTGTCAGTAAGAACCTGTCGGGTCTGTTTCTTAACAGATGAAAAGGCAGCCAGGCCTAGGAAATTAAGGCGTAATCAGAGGCATCTACTGTCACAACAGAGGACTGTAATTTAAATGCTTGGGTGGTCTTGAGATCTAATCTGCCTCGATGTCTCATCAGGCACCCCACACCATCCCCAGGTGATGAGATGTCATCAAGGTGCAGAATCCCCTTTACCTGATTTTCTCTTATCATTTTTCTGTCCCTGATTGCTTTGCATTCCAATCTCGAACATCTGGGCTGCTTGGAGCCCAATGTGTGTCCCTCATCTCACCATCTCATTAAGATGGACCAGAAAGGAGCCTCCCTTGCTGTACTTAAACAAATACCACTGAACAATTGTTATTTAACAGCTGAACTCACAGAATTCATTTGTCCAGTTTTTTTTTTTTTTTTTTTTTTTTTTTGTTTGTGTGTGTGTGTGTGTGTGTGTGTGTGTGTGTGTGTATAGATGCTTGTGTGTTTTACGGGTACCTGTGTGTCTCTGTGCAAGGGGAGGATAGAGGATAACCTAGAGTGTTTTCCTTAGGAATGCTGTCCACTGTCATCTGAGACAGGATCTCCTACAGACCTTCAGATCATTAATTAGGCTAGACTGCCTGGACAGTGAGCCCCCGGGATCCTCCTCCGGCCTCCATTTCCCCAGTGCTAGGAATACAGACAAGTGCTACCACAACTGGCTTTTTACATGGGTTCTATGGATTGAACTCAGGTCTTTGTGCATGCAAAGCAAATGCTTTATACCAATGAGCCACCTTCCCAGCCTGCATTTGTCAAGTTTGGAAAGGAAAGCCAAGGTACGGGTGAAAGAAACTTCCTGACACAGAGCCCAGAGAGTCCAAGAACATGCAATGTGAAATGTCAAGACAGGGTCCAGTTGCAAAATTCAAACTTGCCTCCCAGGGCTCACTGTGGGTGGACCCTTATGGGAGGTGAGCTCAAGGTTCACCTGAGGTGCAGGAACTAGCTGCACTTCCACAGGACTCAGGGGGTCAGCAGCTTCTTGGAAGCAGCTCATCGAGGCCAGCAAAGCATCGAAAGCACAGCTGTCTGTTCGGCACGCCATGTCCCTAGATGCAGCCCATAGCCAGCTTTTCTTTAATTTCCTGGGGCTGGAGCCTTTCCTCTCCCTCATCTGACACAATGCATTCCTGTCCTATGTGCTTGTGAGGGACTCAGGACCCAGCTGGCTCTTAGTGTGAGCACATTTCACATTTCCACACCACGATGCCAAACTTGCTTTCTGATATGCTCGTGGGAGAAATTCCTATTGTACAGCCTGGCTTTGCTCAGCCTCGGCATGGCCGGCATCTAGAACTTCATAATTCTTTGCTGAAGAGACAACTCAATGCCCCAGGCACCATAGCTGCCAAGTGACATCTCTGGCCTTCAGTCGTTTAGGTGCCTGGAACACATCACCTTTTCCCCAAATGCCTTCAGATACTGCGGAATATTCCCAGAGTGACTAAAATCCTCCTACATTGGGGAAGGGGGCCACATTTTTCTTTAGTGGCATAGCTCCTGGTAAGCTAATAGCACTCCTGAAAACAACCCCTCACCTAGCTCCTGTAAGCAATCCTAACGAAACTCGCCAGGTGCTGGCAGTGAGGCTCCGGGGAAAGGTGTGTGCTGCCTGAGTTCAGCCCCGGGGACTCACATGATGAAGGGACAGAACTGCCTCCTGACAACTGTCCTCTGTTCACCCATGTGCTGTTGCATGTGCGTGCACGCACGTATGCATGCACACACACACACACACACTGTGATTAAAAAAAACAAAAGAAGAAATCAATCATCCCCGATGGAAGACATAATGATGTAGGTTTCTTCTCTAAAATATTTAATCCTTTATTATTGTTGTTTTTACATTCACACACACACACATAGCCACAGCCTTCTCAGTGACCCTATCTTACTCCCTTTGTCCTCTTACTGAAATACTACCATCTTTCCCACAAGCCAACTGTACTTTGAATGCTGAGCTGGTCCCAGGCCTTAAGTCTTTCTAAGCCAGCAAAACAATGGAATGGGAGAAACACACCCTTATCTGTGCTGGATGAATCTGCAAACACCACAAGACGATTGCTGCAGTGGACTTACAGCTAGGCTTAGCCTGTTCCATACTTAGTAGATAAGAAGGAACGGGCATGCATTTGGGTGTGCCCCCTCCAAGGCCCTGTGCTCGGAGTTTGAAGCAACCAGCTTAGCCAATCTCCCTCAAATCCAGACAGACATGGCTTTGGTCCACGATTAAAAAAAAAAAAAAAAAAGTAGTGTTTTTGTTTGTTTGCTTGTTTTGTTTATATGTGCGAAGTGCATTGGTGTGCATACATACATGTTTCTGTATTGTGGGCCCACATATGTGCATGTATATGGAAGCTTGAGGTTGATGTCTGTTCAGAATCATCCTCATTTGCTTTCCTACCTTATTCATTGAGGCAGGGGCTCTCAATTAAGCCCAGAGCTTGTCAGTCTGGCTGGTCTCGTTAGCCAGCTCCCTCTGGGGGATCCCCTGTCTAAATCTTCTGAGGTTGGAAATGCAAGAAGGCAGCCATGACTACCTAGTAGTTTGGCTTTGTTTTTTCTTTTTAAAAACATTTTATTTATTTTATGTGCATTGGTGTTTACCCTGCATGTATGCCTGTGTGAGGGTGTCAGATCTTAGAGTTACAGTCAGCTGTGAGCTGCCATGTAGGTGCTGGGTATTGAACCCAGGTCCTCCAGAAGAGCAGACGCTGAGCCATCTCTCCAGTTCCCTACCTGCTGTTTTCATGGATTCTGGAGATCTGAGCTCTGGTCCTCATGTTGCCTCAGCAAGTGCTTAAACCACTGAACTATCTTCCCAGTCCAGGAAGAGGATTTTATTCTGAGAGTCAAGAACCCAAGAAAAGAGCAAACACTGAAGGTAAAGACTCAGATTTTCATTTTGCTGCTGAAGACGTGTCAAAAGGCTGTGCCTTAACTGAGACAGGAAACCTGGGACATGGGACTGCCTCTGCTATTGCTGTGCTGTTTGGAAAGGGGACAGAAACCTGCGATTTGGATGTGTGGTCAGTAGTAACACATTCACACACCAGGTGATGTTTTCTATTTGTACAGAATGCGCCACCTCGGAGCCAATAATGTTGAAATCCACAAACAGAGCAAAGTTCATCCCCAAAACACATCTTCAGGCGATCACCAACTGACCAGGTATCTCCCCCCTCATGTGACTGCTCCCTGATCACGTGACTGGGCTCAGCTCCACACACCTCTGATCCACACTCCTGTTCAAGCAGGGTGTCGGAGGTGGAGTGAGACTGTGGAAAATTCCCTTTGCATTTATTGTCTCTATCGTGCATTTTTAAAATTCCTATAGTATTATGGGTTTCATACTATACATCTTCCCATTATCATTCATCCACCAGTTCTTTGCTATTGAAAATATCTATGTGCACCTATATCAATCACAACATTCCCCAGCTGTCTAGTGTAGAGATCAAAATCAGGGGAACTACAATTGGAACTGACCCTTGAAGAAGAAGTAAACAGTATGTTTATGTGAAATAATCATACACCTAATTATATATTCACTTATAAAACCATGTGCGCGCGCACACACCTAAACACCCAAACATACCTTCACTAGCACGTTTGACCTTCAAGGGTCAATTCATATATTCCCCAGCCTCTATATCCATCCTTTTATTCATTCATTAACCAATCCACCTATTCATTAATTAATCCATTCTTCATGCACGTGTTCATCCTTCCCACCATCCATTAATTCATACACTCAACCATTAGCCTGCCCACCCATCCATTCATCCAACCATCTGTGTGTGCATTCATTCACATATACAATTACTGACCCATCCATGTGTCTATCTGTCCATGTGTTAATTCATCCACCTAGCCATCCATGTATCCATTCATCCCCTTAAGAAAGGAAGTACACCCTGAAAAATACTGTGAGTAAATTCACCATACACTCATGTTTCAACCCTCTAAGTGAAATCTAAGGGGTGTTACACATCCTCTGCCCAGTTCCCTCTCTGAATTCACCTCCATACCCTTCCTCGTTTGCTCACATAGCCCTGCTTCCTTGTGTTCCTCCAGTCAATACAACAAGTATGCCCCATCTTCACGAGCTGCCACATCAGCTTCCTTCTCCTCAGAGCAGCCATTTCCCTAAGAGCCCACAGGCTCCTCCCTCCTCCCTCCATCCCCATCCTCTCAAACAGCACCACCTCCAGGAAGACCTCCTAGACCAGCTCCTCCCAAAGGAGCCTCTCCTCCTCTCTGCATTTCCTCTGTTTCCACACCTTAGAACTGGGCCCCATCTGCTGAAGTGATTGACAGGTGAGCCCCAGCTATGATCAAGCTATCAGGGGAGAGTTGGTCTTGCCTTCCCCTTTATCAGCTACTTTCAACTGACTGTCCATTCATCTTGGGACTTCAGTAAGAATTTTCAGAATAAACACAAACCAACAATTATTATTATTTTTTTTTTTGTTTCACCTTTTTTGGGACAGGTGCTATGATTAACCTCGAACTCGCCATTGTCATGCCTTGGCTTCTAAATTACTGGGATTACTAGTGTGTATCACCATGGCCAGTACACACACACACACACACACACATACACACACACACACACACACAGGTATGCATATAGTAGATAATGATATAATTATACATTCTGTTGGTGTGTTCATGCCACAGTACACCTGTGAAGGAAGGTCATAGGACAGACTCCAAGAGTCAGTTTTCTCCTTCCATCATGTAGTTCCCATGACTCAGGTCATCAGGGTCTACAAAAACATCTTGATCCATCTGTCTCCCATCCCTCATATATGAATTTTAACCTTGGGACAAATGCACGGGTCACCTACTAACAGAAACTTGGAATTTTTATTTCTTCATTGCTTTTAGTCCTCCAGATAGGAAATGGAACATGCAAAATGGAAAAGAGTTCAGCGTCTATGCACAGGCCGATGTCTTTATCTGGTTATCTGGACAAGCGTCCATATGTAAATATTCACTTGATAAATGAGTGGTGGGAATATCAGCCACCGTGCCTCTATCGCTTAGATCCGAGTCTTAATTTTACTCTGAATCTGTGGAAGCTTCCATGTCCCCCCCCCCCTTCCAGCAAGCACTGGCCCAATGACGCAGTTCCACGTGAGCAATGCACAAGGCTCAGCATCCAAGCACAGCCTAGCCAGCCAGCATCCTCTGCCCCAGTGGTGTGATTCTGACGTCCACCTAGCCTGCTCCACTCCCAGCTCAGGAGCCCACACAGACTGCAGGAACAGGGGCTGGCTCAGGCTGTTGCCAGGGAAACTGCAGCAGGAAGTGGGGAGGGGGGAGAGACTCAGGAATGGAGGCAGGACAGAGTGCCCCTTGAGGACACCAATGTCCTCTCCCCCAGACAGACCATGTGCACACCCTGCACCCCACCCTGAGCACAGTAGGCCTTCAGCACGTGTTGCAGAGCCAGTGCCATCGTCCTGACACAGCCCCCACCCCACCCCACCCCAGTGAAGTCTGCTCTTTGGGACCCAGTTCTGCAGGTGTTTCCATCCCAAGCCCTGGGACTTGAGATGGTCCAATGACATCACCCCTCTGGTGCAGTGAACCCTGAGTGAGGAGAGGAACTGGGCAGGGTGAAGGCAGGGCGCTGGCTGTTCCCACAGGACACCTGTGCTATCTGCAACTCCCATCAGTGTCCTGAGACCCCCCAACCCCAACAGAGGCACAGGGAGGCCAGGGCTCTTTCTGCCCTGTGACAGGGTTGCACACACCCCTCCCGGGGGAGAGGGGGTGGGGAGTGGGCACACTGCAGCTGAGCTCCATGTCACAATGCAGTGCTGGGATGAGGCAGCTCCAGGCTCAGGGAAAGCAAGCAAGAAGCCAGGCAAGCTTCCGGTTCCACAGGAGCATGGCGAAAACATTGGGCCTCTGTTGTCACATAAATTCAAAAGGGACAGATTAGGGAGCCTGAGACCAGGATGGCCATGGCCTCCTGGTGGCCCTGGGGTTTGCTGTGCCCTGCATGGTTTTCCATGATTTTTACCTTCATATATGTTTGGGGTGCCATCGGAATAGCTGAGTGTGCAAAGGCATTTGTCACCTAGCCTGACCCTCTAAGTTTGATTCTGGGGACCCATAAGGTGGAAGGAGACGGCCAACTCCCAAAATTCGATCTCTGCACTCCCCATACACACACAAGTAAATATATAAATGAATAAATAAGATCACTTTTGTTCTTGTCAAGGAGACTGACAGCTAATCTTGATTTGTTCACTTGACATGTCCTAAAATCACGTAGGACACTACCCTCTAGACACATCTATGCAGGAACCTTCTAGATCTGGTTAAAAGAAGTGGTAAGTCAGGGCAGTGGTGGTGCATGCCTTTAATCCCAGTACCTGGGAGGCAGATACATCTGGATCTCTGTGAATTTGATGCCAGCCTTGTCTACAGAGCGAGTTCCAGGACAGCTAGGACTGTTACACAGAGAAACCCTGTCTTGAAAACCAAAGCAAAACAAAAAAACCAAAGGAACAACAACAACAAAAACACATGGCAAGATCCATCCCCCACCATGACTGTGGGTAGCATCATCCCAAGGCTGTGGTCCTGGAATCCGGGGAAAGGGGAATGGGGAGAGCTGAGCATTGCCATTCATGGTTCCCTTCCTCCGACGGGATGCAATGTGATCACTACCTCGGGTCACTGCCTACAAAGACTCCCCTAACACGATGGACCACATCCTCACACCAAGGGCACAAGTCAAGCCTTCCTTCCTGGAGTTGTGTCATCTGTCAGGTGTTTTGTGACAGCAGTGACACAGCTAACAGAAGGCCGTGGCAGAGCAGGGGAAGGCAGGGACCGAGCGCAGGGGAGAGGGGAGAGCTCACAGGGGACTTGGGAACAGGAATTTCTTGGTGGAATCATCAAAGATGGGAACAAGTTTATCTCGTCACTTTCCTGCTGGCTGACAAGTAGCAGATGTGGAGTTGATCCTGGGTATTGACCTCTGAGCCTCCCCAGGCAGCCACACCCCTCCAGTGTCCTTGAGTCCTGCAAGCAACTCCCAAGAGGATTGGAAGCTCTGCCATAGATATAGCCTCATACCAAAAGGAATCTGGTTTGCTTTAAAGCCACAAGCCATGTATGGAGATCTGACGATGGCCCCTTTGACAGACGTGTTTGTGTTTGAAACCCCAGTGGACTGTGTGGCTTCCCAGACCTTCTGAGTTTAACGACATGGTGTCCCAGGGGCTGCTGCTAAGGCTGATCATTTCGAGTGAGACCCTCTCCAAACTCCATGATAGCCTAGAACCTGAGTGAGTGGCCCAGGACGTGGCCCCAAGAAACAGATGATGATACGGTTAGCCACTAGATTGTACTTCTAAAACGCAAAACCGTAGATACAACTGCAGGAACCTCAAAGATGACTCAACCTAAGAACCTGAGTTCAGACCCTGGCATCCATGTAGCAGAAGGAGAAAAGTAAATCCTCCAAATTGCCCTCTGGCCTTTATACATTGCATAGTAGCTCAGGCATATGCCACTCCCCACACACAAAATAAATGCACATGATTAAATTAAAAAGAAAAAAAGCCAGATGGTGGTGTGTGCCTTTAGTCCCAGCACTCAGGAGGCAGAGGCAGACGAATCTCTGTGAGTTCAAGGCCATCCTGGTCTACAGAGTGAGTTCCAGGACAGCCAGGTTTACATAGAGAAACCATGCCTTCAGAAAAAAAAAAAAAAAAAAAAAAAGGAAGGAAGGAAGGAAAGAAGGAAGGAGGAAAGAAGGAAGAAAGAAAGAAAGGGTTGTGCTGTTGTGATGGCAGGACACTAAACCTAACGGCTAGTAGGAGACCGTGACCACTCAGGTCTCTAGCTAACTGTTCTGTCTCTCCATCCCATCCATCCCTTGCTCTCTTGATTCCAGAAACCAACAGTTTTCGCCATGCTCCTGTGGAACTGGAAGCTTGCCTGGCTTCTTGCTTGCTTTCCCTGAGCCTGGAGCTGCCTCATCCCAGCACTGCATTGTGACATGGAGCTCAGCTGCAGTATGCCCACTCCCCACCCCTCTCCCCGGGAGGGGTGTGTGCAACCCTGTCACAGGGCAGAAAGAGCCCTGGCCTCCCTGTGCCTCTGTTGGGGTTGGGGGGTCTCAGGACACTGATGGGAGTTGCAGATAGCACAGGTGTCCTGTGGGAACAGCCAGCGCCCTGCCTTCACCCTGCCCAGTTCCTCTCCTCACTCAGGGTTCACTGCACCAGAGGGGTGATGTCATTGGACCATCTCAAGTCCCAGGGCTTGGGATGGAAACACCTGCAGAACTGGGTCCCAAAGAGCAGACTTCACTGGGGTGGGGTGGGGTGGGGGCTGTGTCAGGACGATGGCACTGGCTCTGCAACACGTGCTGAAGGCCTACTGTGCTCAGGGTGGGGTGCAGGGTGTGCACATGGTCTGTCTGGGGGAGAGGACATTGGTGTCCTCAAGGGGCACTCTGTCCTGCCTCCATTCCTGAGTCTCTCCCCCCTCCCCACTTCCTGCTGCAGTTTCCCTGGCAACAGCCTGAGCCAGCCCCTGTTCCTGCAGACTGTGTGGGCTCCTGAGCTGGGAGTGGAGCAGGCTAGGTGGACGTCAGAATCACACCACTGGGGCAGAGGATGCTGGCTGGCTAGGCTGTGCTTGGATGCTGAGCCTTGTGCATTGCTCACGTGGAACTGCGTCATTGGGCCAGTGCTTGCTGGAGGAGGGGGACGGTGATGTGCTGTGCAGGAGCCTCACCTGATGAGGAAGTTGGTGGGAGGGAGCCCAGCAGCACAGCAGCCTGTGTTTTCTGTGTTTTAGTGTTCCTTTACATGTGGGTGTGCATATGCAGGCAACTACACAGAGGTGCAGACCTGTGAGTGTTCATGGTCTGGTTTATACCTTCCTCGTCTGGTCCTAGGTAGGGGACTTTAAAACATTCAAGTGAAAAACAAAACAAACAAAAAACAAACAAACAAAAAACATATATGGATTATGCATTTACCCCATAATTAAAAACCTATGTGTCTATGTGTTAGGGCTGGCAGGGTAGCTCAGTAGTTTAAGGCACTACTCTCTACCAAGAATTATGACCTGAATTTTAGCCCTGGAACACACATGGGGAAGGAGAGAACCAGAACCAGTTTCTGCAAATTCTTCACACATGGGGTGGCACAGCAGCCCCCCCACACACACACAAGTAATGTGAAAAATTTACATAGTGTTCATCCTGAAAATTCTTACTGAAGTCCCAAGATGAATGGACAGTCAGTTGAAAGTAGCTGATAAAGGGGAAGGCAAGACCAACTCTCCCCTGATAGCTTGATCATAGCTGGGGCTCACCTGTCAATCACTTCAGCAGATGGGGCCCAGTTCTAAGGTGTGGAAACAGAGGAAATGCAGAGAGGAGGAGAGGCTCCTTTGGGAGGAGCTGGTCTAGGAGGTCTTCCTGGAGGTGGTGCTGTTTGAGAGGATGGGGATGGAGGGAGGAGGGAGGAGCCTGTGGGCTCTTAGGGAAATGGCTGCTCTGAGGAGAAGGAAGCTGATGTGGCAGCTCGTGAAGATGGGGCATATTTGTTGTATTGACTGGAGGAACACAAGGAAGCAGGGCTATGTGAGCAAACGAGGAAGGTTATGGAGGTGAATTCAGAGAGGGAACTGGGCAGAGGATGTGTAACACCCCTTAGATTTCACTTAGAGGGTTGAAACATGAGTGTATGGTGGTTATCTAAAATACTTTTTCTGAATTTATTTCCTTTCTTGGGTGAGTGGATGGATGGATGCATGGATGGGTGGATGGATGAATAGATGACAGATGGATGCATGGGTAGGTTGAGAGATGGATGGATATGTGGATAGATGGCTGGCTACTATCTGGCTGGCTGGCTGGCTGGATGAATGCATGTGTTAATAGATGGGTGATGGATTAATTGATACGTGAAGGCATGGATGGGTGGGAGTATGGTACAGATGGATGAATAGAAAGGCAGATGGAAGTTATTATCAGAGAAACAGAAGGATGAATGCATGGATAGGTAGATGGATGAACGGCTTAATAAATGGATGTGTGGCCAGGTTCAGTGGTGCACACCTTTAGTGTCAGCACTCGGGAGGCAGAGGCAGGTGGATCTCTGAGTTCAAGGCCAGCCTGGTCTGCTACAGAGTGAGTTTCAGGACAGCCAGAGCTACACAGAGAAACCCTGTCTCGAAAAACAATATGAAACAAATGTGTGAAGGACTGATGTAAGGATGGTTGGGTACTTGGGCAGCTTTGTGTATTTATGAATAGATAAGCTCAGGAAGGGACAAGACCCACAAGGCTTGTTATGTAAACAGTAATGACCACTAGGAAAGAGGGACGTCTTCCTTGGAGATGGAGAGGCTACAGGAAGCTCAAAGAATGCAGGCTTTAGGAGCTGACAGCCATGCTGGGGTCAACCTTTCCTTGGTATCTTGGATTCATGCAGGCTCCCCTAGGTACGGTAATGAAACCATTGGTTCATGAAGATAAACTCAGGTGGAGTCTTTTCGTGGGTCTCTTGTTGGTTCCCTGTCTGTGTTTCCCCAGGGAGAATCACGAAGCAAAAATAGCAAGAAAAAATGGCGTCAGATGATGATTAAGTCCCACCTAAGATCATATGCTCATGCCTCGATTGTACCGCCTCTGAATGGACATCAGAACACAGGCAAGCCTTGGCTTTAGACTGCAGACTAAGAGTCATACTGCCAGGGCTTGAGTCCCAGATATGTCATTTACTGGCATGACAGTGAGTATAAAGTATTGACTTTCCTTTCACTCCATCTTCTCACACAATCATCCTCCATAGTCTGTGTTTCCCACTTTTTCAAAGTTTCAGTTACCTGTAACCATCTGAAGACTAAGACCATCAGATAGAAAATTCTAGAATTTTTTTCACATATTTTTTTTAAGGTGCAGACGATTGTCAGTAGAACAACCTAACTCTTTTCACCTTCCCATTTTGGCTCATCTGAGATGTTAATGATGTTTTTTGTCTGGGTTAGCAGCCATTTTGATGACTAGACCAACTCCTGTGTTATTAATATGTTTGAGTGATATCTGTGGTTTTAGGCATCCACCAGGACTGTGGCGCATGTTTCCTACAAATAAGGGTACGCTACGATACGCGAAATTGGAGTGATATTATAATATTCCGTCAATTATAAATTTAGGCGACAGATAGAAGCCAGGTGTGTGGTGGCTCACACCCATAATGCCGGCACTTGAGAGGCTGAGGCAGAGGGATTGCTATGAGAGTGAGGCACAGTATGAGACTCTCTCAAAAGGAAAGGAAGAGAAAGAAAAGGTAGGGGGTGGAGAGATGGCTCAATGGTTAAGAATGCTTGCTCTTCTTACAGAAGAGCTCACAGCTTCCTGTAATTCCACTTCCAGGGGATCCCATACCTTCTTCTGGCCTTCATGGGAACCTGAATTTGAATACACACACACACACAATCAAAAACTTAAAAAAGAAAAGCTGGCCATGGTGGTATAAGCCAGTAACACAACCTTCTGAGTGGGACAGACTCTACCGCAAACAAATAAGGGGACTGTAATTGAGGGACGAGCCTCCACATCAGCCTTGTCTTACCCAAGCACACACAGACATACGTGAAGCACGAAGTATTTTCAAAATAAGTAATGGGGGCAAAGCAATGAACCCAGAACCCCGACTCCTAAAAGGCAAAAGGAAGACTTCGGGACGTGATGGACACTGAAAAAATTCTCATGGTCTGAACAGGTAGAGGTGCGTTCCAGGACTTGAGGCAAGCTTTGATTTTTCAATCCACCATTTTACTGCAGGGCCTGGAAAATTCCATCCTCTGCAGCTTTCTCTCTCTCTCTCTCTCTGCATCTTCCCCCAGCCCCTCACATCCCTGATTCCATCTGAGGTTTCCATGGCAACCGCCCGAGCTCCTGGACCTGTCCTCGAGAAGATGAGAACCCCATGGCAAAAGACGTCAAAAGTCCCCCCGCACAGGTCAATCATGTGCGCATTTCGCCCACGTCAAAATGCGTCATCGTCAGTGTCTCGGCGGAAATCGAATATTGGTTTTTGCAGACACCGCGGACGTGAGAGCAATCCCAAATATCTCCTAAGGCCAGTGTCTCACCCCCGCACTCAATAAGAAATATCGACCGAACCGCTTCCGGCAGCCAGACACTTTCCCCAGACGTGGAAAATAACATTATGTACCGAAAAGAAGCCTGCTCGCTGCCCCCTAGAGCTGAGGTGATCTTAGATGTGCCATAACTGAAATTTAATTAAAAGTTAAAAAAAAAAGAATAAGAAGAAAAATGTTAGTGGCAGCAGACTTGAGAGTTGGTATGTGGATGTTCAATGGAAAATTCTTTTAACCTTTACTGCACATTCAATAGCTCTTTTAATTAAAAACTTTAAAAAAAAGAAAGAAAGAAAGGTGATGGTGATGCACACTGCAAGGTAGATAGATGTAGGGAGGCCAGGAATCCAAAGGTGCCCTTGGCCTTATAGCTAGTTTAGTCAGTCTAGAGACTGTATGTCTTATCCCCTAATCAAAGAGGAATACGAAAAACTGAGACCCACCACCCAGGGTCAGGTTGTAAGATGGCTCAGTGGGTAGAAGGGCTTGCTGTGCAAACCTGACTATCTGAGATGCATCCCTGGGACCCATGAAAATGAGTCAGGAGGGGGAGACAGGAGCCTGGGGTCATATTGGGGTATGAAGCACCAGTAGAAACAAGAAGGTTGGAGTTGACCAACTCCTTCAGTTATCTTCTGTTCCCTACATGCTGGCCAATACACCCACTGAGTGCCTGCTACACACACACACGCACACACGCACACACACACACACACACACACACACACACACGCGCGCGCGCACGCATTCTCTCACACACAGACAAGCTCATACTTAAACCTTGCAGTCAATGGCTGCCACCACTCCTGTGGAGCTCTTAGGAAGCCTGCACGCTAGAGTGGAGGACACGTAGGAGAGACAAAATGGATGAGGTTTGCCCAGGAAGTGAGTTAGAGGCTGAATCATCCAGGCCCAGATGGTTAGGAGTCTTCTGCAAGATGGCCTGCTCTGTTTTTGTAAAACACGGTTTTATTGGGACACAGGCACACCCATTTATGTTTTGTCTGTGACCACTTTTTCTTCTTTTGCTACAATGGCAAAGTGGCATTGTAAATTGGAACATATGGTCCACAAAGTTAAAAATACTATCTAGACTAGTACAGGAAAATTTGCAGCTCTTCAACGTACTACAGAAAAATTAATACATAGTTAATGCCCTCATGCTTTCTCAGAGAAACATTTCTTCTCTTTGTTGGCCTGATAGCTGATTGGACAGATGGATAGAAGATGATGGATGGATGGATGGATGGATGGATGGGTGAGTGAGTGGGTGGATGGATAGATGGAATGATCATGAATGGAGGATGTATGTATGTATGCATAGATAACTTATGAGTGGAAGGTTTATGAATGGAGGGGATGTATAGATGGCAGGATCACACATGAAGAATGGATAAACAGAAGAATCAATCATAAAATGGATGGTGAGTAGATGGATGATGGATGGATGGATGGAAGGAAGGAAGATTCATAGGTAGATGATGGATGGAGGGTTACATGGATGGATGGTGGATGGATAAATAGTGGATGGATGATTGGATGGATGGTGGAAGGATCATGGATAGGGGGTGTATGGATGAATGGAAGAATCATGGGTGAAGGGGTGCCTAAGAGGATCATAGATGAAGGACAGAATGTTCATAGGAGGATAAATGAACAATAGATGGATATATGTGTGACTGCAGGGTAGCTCAATAGTTGTAAGGCTGATAACTAGATAAATGAGAAAGTGAGTGAATAATTTTTTTATTATGTTGTTACAAATGCATCCCATGCTGCTACCACTCCTATCTCCCCAACTGAAGCTCCCAGAAGGTTCTCTCTAAGGCCTGCTTCAACATCTTTCCTACTGTTGACACCGCTGTCCTGGAGCCTGACCCTGGGGGTGGCCATCCTCATCCCACGTGACCATGACTTTAAACTGAGCTTCATTCTCTCACCTGGTAAATGAAAATAACTACAGCCAGCCTAAATGACAGGAACTGTAGATAGATGGCCGGGCAGGTAAAGGGCTCTTACTGCCAAGACTGATGACCTCAGTGTGGTCCCTGGGACCCACAAAGCAGAAGGCGAGAACTGGGGCTGGAGGGATGGCTAGGCCGTTAGAGGCTAGACTCATAACCAAACTACAAGGGGAGAACTGACTCCCGCAAGTTGCCGTCTGGCTTCCACATGCACACTGAACACGTACGCTTATATGTGCCTCTCAACCCCATAAATAAATAAATGTAATAAATATTCTTAATGGTAGGAGCAAATTTATCACTCTTCTGGAGGCTGGACATCTGAGATCAAAGCAGGAACAGATTCCCCGTCTACTGAGGATTTCTTCAGGTTGCAGACACACCTGCTCTTACTGTGTTCTCATATGGTAGAGAAACATGGCATTTCTTGGAAACGTCTTCTATAAGGATATTAAGCCTATTCCTGAGGGCCTTAGTCTGATGACTAAGTCATCTCCCCAAGGTCTCATTTCCAAATCTCATCACACTGATAACAGTCTGGAGTATCTGAAGCTCCTCCCTCTTCCTCCTGAGTGCTGAGATTACTGGTGTGACCACCACACCCAGTTTATGTGATGCTGGGGCTGGATCTCAGGATGTCATGCATGCTGGATAAATACTCTGCCGTCTGAGCCATATGCTGTGGCTTTTAATTTACTGAGATACAATATTACGAAACTCAACAAATGGAGCTATTCTTGACTTCTGTGTTCAGTGTGCCGTCAAAGGAACTTGGTCCATCATAGGGGATAAATGGTTGGGTCAGGACTGAAGAGGTGGCTCAGTAGTTAAAAGAATACATTGCTCTTCCAGAGGACACTGTGTCTCCTAGCACGCATGGTAGCTCACAATGGTCTGTAATTCTAGTTCTGGAGCATCCAATACCCTCTCTGGATTATGGGGCGGAGGGGGTGTGTGGCTAGAATCAGTCATGTATATACTACATATACATACGTACACACATACATACAAGCAAAATGCTCAAAATAAATAAATAAATCTTAAAAACAAAAGCGGTTGGGTAGACACCCCGCTGTATGCATTAGGTTTTAGTCATTCATTTTTCTCAATTCAAACATCTAATGAAGGGCCACTGTGTGTCAGTCATGGTTTTAGAATTGAATCCAAAGAGCGGAAAATTCCAGTTACCCCGCTCCTCCCACCTCTGTGCAGTCCTGATGCAGTTTCCATGGTGATGGTCTGGGCCTGCATCTGTTGCTAAGGGCACAGGGTGGCTAAATCTCCCTCAGAGATAGTGGTTATGCGCATAAGAAGGGAGAGGCCTGAAGAAGGGGGGCAAAATGGGCTCCAGTCCACCGCCGCCTGAAAGGACTTTCGGAGCTCAAAACATGCCTGTATGTTGAGAAATTTCACCTTACCATCTCACGTCTCACCTGAAATGGCAATGCTACTGGAGAACCAGGGTTCCCACTTGTGGGCTCTCAGTCTCCTTGATCAAAGAATTGGGAAAGGACTCAGAAGGAAACTTTGAGAAACCATAGGGTGGGCAAGCTGTGAATCTCAGCATCTTCCAGGAGGAGGGGGATGGAGAAGAGGGCTCAGCAGTTAAGAGCACTGGCTGCTCTTCCAGATGTCCTGAGTTCAATTCCCAGCAACCACATGGTGACTCACAGCCATCTGTAATGAGGTCTACTGTCCTCTTCTAGCATGCAGGGATTCATATAACCAGAACACAGTGTACATAATAAATAAATCTTTAAGTTTAGGGTCCAAGAAAGCTGAGAGATTCAGCAATGGAGGTCTGCAAGCATCTCCAGGTGTGGCGGGCCGAGGTGGGTCTGACTCAGGAGGCCAATGAGAAAGTTCAGGGCTATCTCCTGGCTAGGGGCCTGGCAGGCCCAGTTGGGTTAATTTTTATTTTGAGACAGGATCTCCCTACACAGTCCTAGCTGGCCCCAGCTCATAGAGATTCGTCTGCTTCTAGCTCTCAAGTGCTAGGAAGCAGGCAGTAGAATGTGGCTTTTGGTGATTTCATGTGTGTCTCCACCCAGGGCTAGAGGCAGAGCCCAGAATCTGATCATTTGTAAGTGGTGGCTGTCCCTGTAAGGGCCTCAACAAAGCCCGTGAACCTCCACACCTCTACCTTTTCTATGGAACTTTAGGTCTTAAGGAGAGACACTTTTATGGTGCTCCCCCTTCTACAGTTTAGGGGAAGGGTTCAGTCTCAGTGTCTCCAAGCTTGTTAATACATCTAGCCAACACTGACATAACGCTCTTATTTTATGTCTGCTATTAGGGAAAATGAGGGTTACTGAAGCCGAGCCTGCAATGCCAAATTTAAAATCCCTTCCTAGGAAAAAACCTCACAAGGACTCAAGAAATCAACGAAAGTTACCAGGCTTGGGAAACTCAAAAAGTTGAACCATTTGCAAGCCCCCACCCATCAAGATTATAAAAGCAGTGAAGGATTACCAAGGGTGGTGACAGCACATGCCATTAATCCCAGCTCTCAGGAGGCAGAGGCAGGCGGGTCTCTGTGAGATCGAGGCCAGCCTGGTCTACAGAGCGAGTTCCAGGACAGCCAGGACTGTTACACAGAGAAACCCTACCTCAAAAAGGAAAAAAAAAAAAAAGTTCCATCCCTGAATTTCAGCTAGCAAAACATCAGAGACATAGAAACATCGATTCAAGAACTCAAATTTTTATTTATTCACAAATTTTGAATGAGAAGATTCTAGGCTAATTCCTTAAACCCACACTTTGTTACAAAGTTCTAGAATATTTCATTCTCTAAGATTTGCTGGTTTTCAGTCACCTTCAATTTCCTCATCCTAGCAGAAGTTTCTATGGTAACAGGTTGAGCTTGCATGGGTTGCTAAGCAACAACAACAAAAAAAAGGCCCCAAGGAGAGACCTGTGATTAAGCTACCATCATGAAACCAACCTGGCCAAGGAGGGGGAGGACCAGACTCTTGAGGCTATCATCTGCCATCTGTGGTTCATAAATACCTTCTGTGTTTTCTCCTGACAGAATCACTGTAGAATGACACAGTTGGAGCTGGGCCTCGAAGTCTAAAAGATTGGAATAGGAGTGTGTGTAGTTCAGTTGGTGGAGAGTTTAGGAAGCATGTGCAAAGCCCTGTGTTTGATCCTCAGCACTACATAAACTAGATGTGGCCGAGTATGCCTGTGATTGAGAGGCGGAAGCAAAATGATTGAGAGTTCGAGGTCATCCTCAGCTACATATTGTGGTGATATCTTGTCTGTATAAATAAAGCTCATCTGAAGATCAGAGGGTGGGGCTTGCCACCAGCTAGCCATGGAAGCCTGGAGGTCTGGACAGACACACAGGAAGTGAGATGACTTAGGTGGAGAAGGCAGGAGGAAACAAGGACTCGCTCTCTTTTTTCTGCCAGGAAGCTAGTGACATAAAGGTGGCCTGGGTTTGTTCCTTGTTCTCTATGGCCTCTCAACATTTTTCCCACACACCTGACTCTGGGCTCTTTGTTATTAAGACCTATTAGAACTCGTGTTACAACATGTGGGGTCAGCCTGGCCTGTAAGAGAGCCCGTGTCCAAAATCACAATAGAGCTAAGGAGACAGTTTGGCAAGTAAGAACATTTGTTACGCTCTGGCCTTCACAATGCATGCATGCATACACACGCATGTACAGACAGACACACATATACTTGTGCACACCTGATCATCTACCCACATGTGCGGCATACGTGCTCCTCACATATGCACCTACATACATAGATAGAGATTTTAAAGGTTAAGTGAGTGGACTGGAGAAAATGAATAAAAATGGAGATTGTCATGTTAAGTAAAATGAGCTAAAGGCAAATATTTTTTCCTTCTGTAGAACCTAGTTTATGAATATGCACACACACACACATATACACACACACACACACACACACACACACACGTGTGTGTGTGTTCATGTGTGTGAACAAAACCACACATGATGTGAACGGGGGGAGGAAACATCTGGTTTCATTTCTGTCTTTGCAATAAAATATTCTGGCAAAAAAACAACTTTGGGGTCTGGAGAGGAGACTTAACAGTTAACGGCGCTTGCTTCTCTTACAGAGGGCCCGGTTTTGATTCCCAACATCCATGTCAGACAACTCACAACCCCCTCTACCTCCAGCTCCAGGGTATCTAATGCCCTGAGGCCTCTGAAACACCTGCATGAACGTGTTGTACATAAATTCACACAGACACATATACATACACAGAGATGAAAAAAAAATTAAATCTTACTTTTTAAAAGTAGATTTGCAAAGACAGGGTTCGTTTGACTTACAGTTCCAGATTTAGTCAATGATAACCAAGACACAATCAGTACAAGTTAAGCATAGAGCAAAGGACTAGGAGGTACAGGCAGGTCTTTTTAGGAAAGGAGAATAGAATAAATAGTTATGCATGGATGAGGGGAGTCCTGGAATGCACATGAGTAGGTGTGGGTACCCAAGGAGGCCAGAAGAGGCATCTAGTCCCCAGGAGATGGAGTTACAGTTGGTTGTGAGCTGCCTGACATTGGTGGTTGATAGTGGCATCCCAACTCAGGTCCTCCACAAGTGTCAAGCCATTTAACTGCCGAACCTTCTCTTCAGTCCCAACTTTGGTTTTTGAGACAAGCTGTCTCACTAGCCTGGAGCTCACTCAAGTAGCCTAGGCTCTCTGGGTAGAAGCCCTAGGGACTCCCTAGGTCCCCCACTTGCCCAGCATATGCCATCACATGTAGCTTTAAAAAAAAAAACCTGAAAGTTCTGGGAATCAATCTCAGGTCTTCATGCTTGTGTGACAAGTAGCTTACTGACTGAGCCATCTTTCCAGCCCTAATCCTTTCCCTTTTAAGTATATTTTGGCCCACAGCTAGTATTACAGTTAAATGGATCAACCCATAAGCAATTAGCCCCAAATTGTATTTGTCTCAAATTTCAGTGGCATAAAAACACACCGAGAAGTCAGGATTTGATTTCTTTTCACTCAAAGAAAGCAAGTAGAGAAAATCTGCCTTAAAAACAAGAATCTGGGCTGGCCAGATGGCTCAGGGGAGAAAAGTGCTTGCTTTGCAAGCTTGAGGACCTGAGTCGGATCCCTGGAACTCACATTTCAGAAATCCAGATGTGGTGGTGTGCATCTGTAAGCCCACCATGCCTATGGTAAGATGGGAGCTGGAGATAAACTCATCCAGCTGGCCCGTGGTACTTAATTCCACAGAAACAAAGGAGGGAGAGGATGAGAGCTAATTTCTCCAAAGTTGTCCTTTGACCTTTCCACACATGTAGTGGATGTTCATGTAATAAATAAGTAAATGAATGTGATTATTTAATTTTAAGTGCCAACTTGCCACAACTCCATCATTTGGGAAGTGAGCATGGTTTCTCTGTGTAGCCTTGGCTGTCCTGGAACTCACTCTGTAGGCCAGGCTGGCCTCAGACTCACAGAGATCCACCTGCCTCTGCCTCCCGAGTGGCTACAGGCGTAGGCCGTGGCTGTGACTTCATGGATGGATGCAGCCGTGGGACCATGGATGTAATTCCTTGAGGTCCTGCCTTGACTTCCCTCAATGATGGGATGACATCTGTAACTATAAACTGAGAAAAAGCTCCCAACGTTTCCTCCCTAAGTTGCTTTTTTTTTTTTGGCCGGGGCATTCCTCACAGCAGCAGACACAGAACTAGTAAGTAAAGAAACACAATTAAAAATAAAACACATCTCTAAAAGACTAAACACTCAATTGGACTGAAACTCCCAAGGTCTATGTGCAACGCTCCACAGGTAGGTGACAACCCAAAACGTACTCCTCGTGAGTAAAACATGGTACATAAAGGAGTCTAAGATCCGGCCCGCATATCTTGGGCTCATTGCTTTTAAGAGTCTTCCTCACAGAGGAAGAATCGATCGCATTACTGGGGATATTCATTGATTACAAAGCAAACACTGGTAACGGCTCAGAGCCTGGAAAATTCCAACCTCGGAGGCCCTCTCAGCTCCCTTGCAGACCCCCTCCCTTCTCCCAACAGGGCTGCCTGCTGTTTCCGTGGTAACCGCCTAAGCTAGACCAATGAGTGTCTTACAGGCAGGTAAATGTTCCTAAGTGGGAACAAACATCTATTGACGTCAAACCAGCCCTGGTGGGGGATGGGGGAGGTGGGAGGTGGGAGGTGGGAGTGCAGACTTCCCTGCAATAGCTCCTGGTACATGTGTGCATCTTTCTTATCATGCTAAACCGTGCATCACATACATTTTTAAAATTTAGCTTTTTTTTTTTTCATAGCCGGGGACAAAAAAAAAAAAATGTGTATGCTTACATGTGTGGAGGCTAGAGGATGATACTGGGTATCTTTCATCCATCTTTGGAAAAAATTACATCATTTATTTATGTGTGCGTGCGTGCGTGCATGTGTTAGTGTGTGTGTGTGTGCGTGTGTGCGTGCATGCGTGTGTGTGTGTAGAGGGCGCCTTCAGGTGATGTCCACCATATTTCCTGAGACAGGGTCCCTTGCAGACTAGACTAGGTTGGCTGGCCCCAGGGGTCCCAGGGAGCATCCATCTGACCCACGCACGCACGCCCAGTGCTAGGCTAACAAGCATTCTGCCATGTCTAGCTTTTTCATGTGAGTTCTGGGGACTAAACTCAGGCTGCCATGTTTTCATGGCAAACACTTTACCCACTGAACCATGAACTCTCCTTCCCCCATTTTTTTTAACTTTACTTCCTCCCTCCTTCTCCCCTTACTTCCTCCCTCCCTCTGTGAGACAAGTTCATATGCTCAGGCTACTGTCAAACTTGGTATGTGTATCAGAAGATGAACTGGAACTCTTGATCCCCCAGCCTCCACCTCCCAGGACTGAGGTGGCAGGCTTGCACCAAGACAAGCCTTAGTCCTCTTTTGAAAGGTAATCTAGGGTCCAGGAAGGGTGAGCTGCTCAGTACTGTGGCCAGTTCTGTGTGGCGTGAGTTTGTTATTCTTCCCTTTCTGGAATTTTCTCCAGTTATGTTTGGCTTTCCCTCTTTCTGAAATGCCTGTGTCCATCCAAGAACTTTTAAATACGACCCTGGACTCAAGAAAGAAAACCACTACCCATTCCTCATCTCCTCACATCCCAGGACATGGCTGGGCTTGCCCAGGTCTTCAGCCCACACATAGTCAAGCTCTTCACCCCAAAGGCCCCCCTCCATAAATCACGCTGTAACCAGAGAAGGTCTGCCTTGCTTCTCAGCTGAAACACCACAGCCGCTTTGTAAAGAACTCATTCCTTTTCAAAGGAAAACCTGTCCGTCTCATTCCTGTGATTAACTAGGCCACAAGTTATTATTTTTCTCAGACTAAAAAAGCCCACTGTTTCTCATCATCTGCACTCAGTGGCAGCTATACAAGGTCCTGGGGTGGGTGGGGGGCTTGGAGAAGCAGGAAAGAGAGACAGAGACACACAAAGAGAGACAGAAACACACACAGTGACACAGAGACACAGAATCACAGAGACAGACACCCCTCCATGCACACAGAGAAAGAGAGACAGAGAGAGAGACAGAGACAGGCAGATAGATACCCCTACACACACACACACACACACACACACACACACACGCACACACACACACACACGCACACACATGCACACACACACCGGTCTAACCACCCACTCACCCCCACAGAGAAAGAGAAAAGAGATACCCAGAAACAGAAACACAGATAGGCAGAGACACAGAGACAGACACCCCACACACACAGAGACACAGAGACAGACAGACAGACACTCACCCCCACAGAGAGGGAACCAGATTGACTAACTAGGAATATCAGTAGGCCCCCGTGCAGCCTGAAATGTGGCACCCTCAGGTGCCATCAAGTAAAACATCTGGAAACCTGAAAGCCAGAGGCCTCCCTTGCTTTCCCCTCATCCTTCTCCCAAGCAGCAGGTCATGAGACCCTCACTCATCTCAAAGCTAGGCATGGAGAAGGTTGGACAAGCAGGCCTTGCTAAAGACTTGCTTGTGACTATTACCTCATGGTCCTGTTTGTCCACCTCTTTATTTTGAGGCCTCCTGAGTGACAAGATTATAAATATGTACCATCACACCAGGGAGATTATTTAAAAAAAAAGAAAGAAAGAAAATTTTGGGCCAGTGAGATGGCCCAACATAGAAAGGCACTTGCCACCAAGGCTAATGACTTAAGTTCGGTAGACGTAGAGAACAGATTCCTGACAGTTGTCCTGTGACCTCCACATGCCATGTCACACGCCCTCAACACACACACACACACACACACACACACACACACACACACACACAGACTGTAATTAAAGTTTTAAAAAAATCTTATCATGCTTCTCTATGGCCATCTATTTCATTATGCCTATCTTAAATTTTCTTGTCTCTTTGGTTTTTCATTTCCTCTTGAAAGCTCTTGTAATATGAACTATTTATATGAAAAATGTGTGTATACCCTTCTGTTGTTAATCTGTCCTGTTTTTACAGAGCTTTCGCCTCTGGGTGGCTCACGGTATTTGATTTGTGTAGTTGCTGCCTCTGTGTTTTCTTAACTATTGTGTAATGTTGCTAATTGCGAATAGTACTACTAATAATAACAAATCTTTTTTGACAGCCCAGGCTGGTCTGGCACTCACCATGTAGCTCATTCACTCAAAAACTGGTTGGGGGTTGAAGAGATGGCTCAGTGCTTAAGAATACTTGCTATCCTTACAGAGGAACCCAGTTAGATTCCGAGCACCCATGCCAGGCAACTCACAACCAAATGTAACTCTAGCTCCTGAGGATCCCAAACTCCTTCTTAGCTCTCTTGGGTATTGCATACAAACATACACTCTACACAGGTGTGAGTCCACACATGCACCCGCATAAGCACACACACACACACACACACACACACACAAACTCATGTACATAACTAAAAAATCATAAAATAAAACTTAAAAAAAAATCGGTCACCCTCATAACCTTCATGCCACTATTACACCAGTGGGCATGTCTTGCTTGGTAGGTTAGTATATATAGTATTTAGGTTTCACCAGTGGGTAAGGCCACTAATGACTTCTATCCCTCAGTCAACCTTAGATCACAACAATCCTTCTGTTACAGCCTCCCAAGTGATGGAATTGAAGATACTACTCACTGTGTTCCACAATAGTGATTGTGTGTGTGTGTGTGTGTGTGTGTGTGTGTGTGACTATTGGTGCCCACAGTGCCTAAAGAGACCAGAGACATTGGATCCCCTGGAACTGGAGTTATAGGACCCTGTGAGTCACCTGACTTGGATTCTGGGAATGGAACTCTAGTCTTCTGCTGTTAACTGCTGAGCCATCCCTCCACCCCTACCCCCACTCCCCCCTTTTGAGACAAGATCCTAACTTTATAACCTAAGTTTTCATGTAGCTCACTTTCCTCAAACTTGACTCCATCTCTCTGCCTCGACCTCCAGAGTTTTGGTGTCACAGACATAGGCACCCATATACATGTATGCACACGCATGAACATGCACACACACAAAGATGTATCCTCAACTTTATCTGTGAAGCTAGTCAAATTAACATGTTCTAGAAATGAGAATCTGCCGAACATTGCCCTCCCTGCTTGTTTATTTTGAGGAAATATGATTCTCCCTGTTTCCTACTTAGAGGGGTAAAAGAATGAAGCTTCCTGGGGGAGGCTTGACAGAGGCACCATATTAGAATGAATGTCCACAATCAGTGGGATAGTATAGACTGCATGCCATTGGACACATGGCCTACCACTGACTGAACCTTTGTTCTATGGAGTCCAACTGAATTCAGAGTTCCAGACTAGGACTACACTCATCGTTTCCATTGCTGTGTAGAAATTTCCCCCTTGAAACTTGTTAGGACACACAAAGTTCTAAAGGGGGCATGTTAAGACTTGGGCAGGAAGCAACCCACAAGTCTCAGAGAGGAGTCCCTGAAACGTGTGAGATTCTTGAGGTGTCCCTCTCCCCAAAGTTATGTAAGAATGCAGATCTGCTGAGATGATGCTTAGTGAAGAAGGCAAGAGGCTTGGAAGGGTCGTTTCAAACATGCTAAGCTGCCTGCAAGCCCTGCAACAAAACTCCATGATTCTAGCTTTTGTGAGTAATCGCCCATGATGGGGGTGGACGGGTTCCAGTGATGCAGCTGCCTTTGTGCCAACACTGCTTCTGTAAGTAACCCCAATAAACTAATTGGTTTGCCAGTTAGACTTAGGTGGTTGTCAGCCCCCTCTTCAATTCTTTCCCTGGACGACCGTGACACTCTGGCGACCGGGGTTACTTGGATCCCATCAGTACCCTGTCACCCACAAAGTGAGCTGCAGACCTGCAGTCAAGCAGATCGTGTCCCTTTCCTCACTCACACCTCCCACTCCAACTTGACCGAAACACCAAGTATGGAACACTCCCGAAAGTCGGTCCCCAAGATTAACGACCACCCGTCTATCTGTTCTCCTCATGGCAAAGACCTTTTCCCTTGACCTCTTGACCTCTGCCCCACAACCACGATGGCTTCGCTGATGTCTCTGAAAAACATTTTCTGTCCCGTCCACCCCCCCTCCCCAATAGCTTGACAATTAACCTTTTCTTTAATTGGATTCCTTTATCCTCAGCCTGCCCCGGCTGTTTGTTTTCAACTATCCCATTACAGCTCATAGATCATATCCTCTAAACCAGAGCTGGGGTCAGGGCAAATAGAAGAGGGAACCAAAATGTCAGCCATCAAGATAAATGGCCCACACCTGAATGGAGGTTCCAGAGACACTGATCAAAGGACACACTGTTTCGGTCAGGAGGAAAGAGGTTCAGAGTTCTGTTTTACAACATGTTGACAAGAGTTCACTTTCAGAAAAAGAATAATATTTGATGCAATGTTTAATTTTAAAAATCTCACCATACAGCAAAAAAAAAAAATATGTTAATATTCTAAACCACATCAAAGCCTCAGGCAAAGGGAAAATGTGAGCCTGTAGAAGTGTGTTTTTGGATAATTTTTTAATTGCCGCTTTTCCCATAGAACATTCGAGTAGCTAAAAAAAAATACCCTTAAAACTTAAAAGAAAAAATATATATTGAAACTCTGAACATCATCTTATGTTGTTACCTTTTTTACTTTAATGGAAGCAAGTTCAGCAACAATGTTTTCGAGCTTTATATCTCGGGAAATAGTAACTGTTAAATAAAAGATGTCAGGGCTGGGGGCATGACTCAGTGGTAGAGACCCTGCCTAGAACCCCGCAAGTAGGGGGCTGTGGTCCTGGCTACATGGTAGAATGCTTACCTCATATGCACAAGGCCCAGAGCTCCATCCCCATCCCCAGCACTATAATGAAGTAACATACTTACACTGATCCATATGCATATTTTGGCTTCAGACTCTAAGATTGCTCAATAGAGTGCATTGTAATGTAAACTGTTAATACTCTGTTCATCGCAGGACTTTTAAAAAATATTTTACTCTCATATCACATTGAAATATTACCTAATGACTGTTGTGTTGTTTACTGCACTTATGTGTGGCCATGATCCCTTTGTCCATTTAATCATCACGTCAACCCGGGACGTTGATTTTTTTTTTCCCCAAGTGTGGAAGCTGTAGCTAAGAATTAAGCTACTGTGCTGTAATATTCCCTTCAGGGACGTGACTTGGAAGTCAGGTGGAAGGCAAACTCACCTCTCTCTCTCTTACTTGCTCTCTCTCCATCTCTCTCTCACACACACACTTCTAGAACCTTTTTCATGCTCACCTTTCAGGGATGCTTTGGATATTCAGAAAGCACTTGTGCAGTTCCTGGTGTTAAGTGGGCAAAATGAATATTAATTATTATGTTAATAGCACAGTAATTATCACAGTGGTGATGGTATGCTAGCAAGCACCCGCTCATTCTAAATATGAAACCCTGCTCTAAAATACTAAGAATTTGGGCTGGGGAGATCGTTCCTTTCTTAAAGTGTCTGTTGCACACCCTGAGGACATGAGTTCACATCCCCTACATTCACGCAAAAGGGAGATACAGTGTCATATGTCTGTTAAACCCCCAGTACTGGAGTATAGAGATAGGAGCAAATTCCTGAAGCTCTCTGGCCAGCCAATCTAACTGGATCAGTTAGCTCCAGCTTCAAGGAGAGACTTTGTTTTAAAAAGTATAACGTGGTGGGCTGGAAAGATGCAGCTCAACAGTTGAGAGCCCACACTGCACTTGCAGAAGTCCTGAAGTTGGCTTCCAGCATCCGTATCAGAAGGCTCACGACTACCTGTAACTCACTTCAGGGACGTGATACTCTTTGGAGACTCTTGGGCACCTGCACTCATGTGTATACAAGCACAAAACTAAAAGAATAAGTATTTAAGAAGGAAAGTGAGCAAGAAAAATACCACATATTGACCTCTAGCCTCTATGTGTTCGACATGTGAATACATGCACCTGCACACACAGGTTCACACACACACACACACACACACACACACACACACACACCAAACAATACACATACACTAAGATAAAATAATTAAATGGAATGCAAATGTCCGTCTGGGTCTCATGGCTTAGGCGTATAATCTCAGGTCACTGACAAGTTAAGGCAGAAGTCTTGAGTTCAAGACTTGCCAGGGCTGCAAAAGTTGTTGAAGGCTAGCTTGGAAAACTTAGTGAGATTCTTAAAATAAAGAAAATAAAGAGGCAGGGGTCTACTTAGTGGTAGAGTTGATTATATAAGAGTTGGGTTCAATCCCCAGGACACACACACACACACACACACACACACACACACACACACACGAATGAATAATCAGTGAATTAAAATAAAATACAAAGACTTTTCGTCTAAGCTAATAGCCCTACCTTCCCAGCTACAGCCAGCCACCCATTCTTCCTATTTATTTGGTTACTACCCTAATCAATGCTTTCTGGTATGTTTGGGAGCAGCCCCTGGTCTAATGGCTACACATCCCAGAAAAAAAAATATCTAGTAAATATTCTTTTCTCCAAGTGTGACCATCTGATCAGTTTGTTTCTCTCCCAGTGGCCTCTAAGCTATCAGAAGTCAATGATCGCATCTGGGTCCACACTCTGGCAAATTTCAACATCCTACAAAAAGTCTGATAGGGAGTTAATCTTCACTCAAGATGGATTGTAATAAGATACTCACAATTTCAGTAATTAAATAATAAATTGCCACATCTGTACTATGTTCAAGACCACTTTTTATTTTTAAAATTATATTTCACTTATTTGCTGCGTGTGTGTGTGTGTGTGTGTGTGTGTGTGTGTGTGTGTGTGCGCGCGCGCATTGGTGAGCAGACAGAAACCAGAGGACAGTTTGTGGGAGTCACCTCTCTCCCTCCCCAGTATGGGTTCTGGACCCCCAACTCGGGTCATAAGGCTTAGTAAATGCCTTTACACACTAAGTGAGCCATCTCGCTGCCCTACAAGGCAATCTTTCATTTGTTCACTGTTACAGTATCTTCTTTGAAGCCCAGGCTGACCTAGAACTTCTGGGATCCATGTGGTTGGCTACTAAATACTACGACCTCCACCATCATCTCTTTCTCTGCTCTGGCCCCCCCACCCCTATCCTTCCTTGAACAGATTCAATGTACTTCTGCCTCAGTTTTGAGAAGGAAGATCAACATTACCACCGCCATGAAGCCAGGTCTGAGGAGTCAGCCTGCCATAGTGATCAGGGCAAAACCAATAGTTTATGCATAGACTACAAATTAAAAAAAAAAAAGATTGCCATGGATCATGCTTGATGATGATTGTTGCTTGTAGATAGTTTGAAATGTTTAATAATGAAGAAACTCTACAGTTTGTTCCCTCCCTTGCCCCAACCCTTGGCCTCTGTCTCAGTCTCCTGATTCAGGGTCTCACTTAAATTCACCCTGTAGCATGGGCTCTCCGATTTTCCACCCCCCTGCCTCTGCCTCCTTAGTCCCACAACTATGGGCCTGTACCACATTCTGCATACAGCAACATGTTTTAAAGAAATTATTTTGTATCACGTAACATATTTATGGGGTGCAGTGTGATAACTCATTACACACATGCGCTGCATAATAAATCAATAACTAGCATGCAAAACTCCTTAAACACCAATCTTTTTCTTCTTTCCTTTTTGTGACAGGGACCTTGGAGCTCACACTGTGATTTATGATGTTCTGTCAACTTCCAAATATGCAACTTAATTGCAGGAAAGAAACAAACCTGACCTTCTGTTGTTTAATCTTGTCTGACTCTGCCTTGGGCCCCCCTGAAAACCTCTCACAATCAGGAAGAAGGCAGCTCAGCCGTTGCCATGGAAACCACAGCTGGCCCCCTCAGTGCTGCCATGGAAACCCAGAGGCCAGGGAGGAGATGGGCTGCAGAGGCTGGTGGCTTAGCACTCAGAGGCTACAGGTGAACTTGCTTGCTTTGAAATAGCCCTGACATAGAAGCCACAAAATAGGAGTTTGAAAATTATGATGATTATAATAATGATGATAATGATAATAATGATAATAATAAGTAAATTTGATCTGCCTCCATCTTCCCTCTGCATCATGGGGAAGGTCTCCCACCCCTAGTGGAGCAGAAGCCAGGGGGGGCCGCAGGCTTGATGCTGGGAGAGTGCCTTAACCCACTCCCCTGGCTTTGTGAATAAAGGAAATAATTCCAGCTCCTTGTCCGTAGATGAAAAGGAACAGAGTGGCTTAGAAAACAACCCTGCAGGCTAAATCCGTGTGTCCCCAAATCCACAGGCTGAAGCCTCAGCTGTTGATATGTCCCTGGGGTGGGGTCTTTAATTAGGGCATGAGGTCAGTCACCCACCACACCACACGGTAGGTCTTTATAAACAGAGAGGAAGCCATCATGGCAACTCACACCTGTGATTCAAGATTGAAGATCAAGACAAGATCGACATGAGCTTGAAGCAAGTCTTGGGCTACGTAGTGAGTTCCAGGCTAAGTTGAGCTACAGAATAAGACACTGTTTCAAGAGAAGGAGGAGTAGGAAGAAGAGATGCAGAAAGAGGAAAAGGAAGAGGGAGAGGAAGAGGAGGAGGAAGAGAAGGAAGGAATCTTATATCTGGTTCTTCACATATTTCCTACTGTGTGGTGTTTTGTTATAGCAGCAGTTGGCTTCCGCTGCACTCTGCCCCATGAGCCTCTTTCCTTCTACGGACTCTGCTTCACTTCTTGGGCAGTGAGTGTGACTGCCTGCTAAGTTCCACCAGCCTAACTGAGTCACGGAACCTGGCAATGGGCTTGGGGGACTGCAACACATGCCAGGAACTATTCTTAGGAAGTAGAAGTTGTTTCGTGTGAAAGCAATTTGTTTTCTTATTAAACAGGGTTCACATGTAGTGCAGGCTAGCCTCCAACTCCCTACGTAGCCAACACTGTGACCTCTTCTCCAGTGCTTGGATTGCAGGATTATCTCCACATCCCATTTATATCATGCTGGGAATAGAGCCCAGGGCTTACACCATGTGCCGGGTAAGCACTCAACCAACTCTGCTATGTCCCCGGTCCCACAAAACGTTTTCTTTTGACTACAAGCCTTAGTTTAACGACCTGCACCACAAACATCACCTGCACCACAAACATCACTGAGATTAAACGAGAGGTCCTTGGGCTCCTGAGATTCCAGAATTGGAATTGCCATGTTAAAGGATTAATAGATTTAAATTTTTCATATACTCTGCCGAAAGTATTAGAGAGACAGGGGGTATCACACAGATGGCCAACACGGACAAGCAGGCAGGCCCCAGCCTCCAGACCTTGCCAACTTTTGATTTTTTTCTTTTTAAAGACAGTTTCTTGTAGCCCAGGCTGTCCTGGAACTCACTCTGTAGGCCAGGTTGGCCTTGAACTCGGAGTGTTGGGATTAAGGCGGTGGCCCAGCAACCAACTATGTGGTATTGATAGTTTCATCTTTGCCCATTTGCTAAGGTGGAGAATGTAGCTCAGTGTTTTACCCTCTTCTAAGTCACAATAAGATGAGGCCTGTCCTTACCTTGCTCTGTGAAAACTCTGCCATACCTGTTGCTGATTTTTCTGTTTTGTTGTTAAACTTTTCGTTACTGACACCAATGTCGTTCATCTATTACTCTTGGGAGAGAGTTCCTTTGACTGTCACCCTTTTTTTTTTTTTTAAGAATTTAAAAACATAAGTCTTTCTGTGTGTAGACTGATTTAAAAAAAAAAAAAGTGTGAATATTCCAGCATGGATGGGGAAGGGTTTAAGAACCCTTACTCCCTAGCTGAGAAGCTACTGACCCTTGATGGCTGGTGCCAAGTAAACCCTTTCCTCCTCAAATTGCTTTTGGTCATGGTGTTTCATCACAGACAGCAGATTAGGGGCTGAATTTGACCAAAATACATGTATTTAGAGAATTCTCAAAGAATAAATAAAGATAATTTCTAAAATTGTGATGCTGCTGGTCAGTTGGCGGAAATGCATCCTAGCATGAATGAAGTGCTACATTCAGTCTCCTACATTGCATTAACTGGGTGTGGTGGTGAAATCTTTCAATCCTAGAACATGGGAGGTAGAAAGAGGAGGAACAAGGGTTCAAGGTCACCTTCACCTATATAGTGAGTTTGAGGCCAGCCTGGGCTACAAGAGATCCTATCCGGAGGGAATAGAGGGAGGGAAGAAGGAAGGAAGGAAAATCGGCAAAATACACAAAAGGCAAGAAATAAACAACTTGCCATCCTTCCTACTCTTAGTCATCATGTGGTTCAGGAACCCCCAGTTAACACAAGCCCAATTAACAGGCCTAAACACACACACACAAATTTGGGTAAAGTTACACTTCCACGGGGGGGCTTTCATCAGAGGGTGAAGTCTAAAGCAGGGCGCCTCTTACACACCAGACAAAGAGCGCTATGTTCGAGAAGGAACGACAAGATGGATGGGTCTCTGCATTCCGGGAGTAAACTCCGGGCTGTCGCTAGGAGATATACGGGGCCTTCAGGCTGGGCTGGGGGGAGATAAGGGCGACTTGGGCTGTTTACACAGGTTCAGGGCAGCCCCAGTCACTGGCCCATGTTGGTGTCAGCCTTGGAGTATGAAGGACGGCCCTCCCTAAATAATCTTTATTGACTGTTGCGGCTGGGGAGGGGGGTGTCAACCGGCTCTTTCCGGCGTTTGATCCTACCTTCACTGTGCATGTTCAAAAGATGTGTGCACCAAGTCCTCAAGGAATTTCAGCCTAGAATGGTCAGTACCTCAATTTCCTTGTGGGGGGGGCGGGGGGGGGGGACTCAGGCACATATGGAGGCCAGAAGACTTGTCCTGTCATTGCCTGACTTATTCCTTTGAGAGAGTCTTTCACTGAACCTAGCCAGAAAAGGCAGCCAGCAAGCTCCGGTGATCCTTCACACACAGGAACACACAGGCAAAACACACATGCACATGTATATACATCCAGAGATAAAATGTATTAGCGTGCATTAACTATACAAAGTAAACGGTTCCATTGTGAAGTTCACATAGGCTTTGATTGTATTCGCACCCTCTGTCCCTTTTCTTTAAAAAAAAAAAAAAATAACGTATTTAACTTTATGTTAGTTGGCATGAAGGTGTCAGACCTCCTGGAACCAGAGTTACAGACAGTTTTAAAGTGCCATGCGGGTGCTGGGATTTGAACCCGGGTCCTCTGGAAGAACAGTCAGTGCTCTTAATCCTTGAGCCATCTCTCCAGCACCCCCCCTTTTCTAATAAGATTTTTATTCATGTATAGTCATTATATGAGTGAGAATAAGGGTATTTTCTAGCCAGGTGTGGTGTCACACACTGCTGGCTAGTTTCATGTTGATGGGACATTAAATAGAGTCATTTAGGAAGACGACGGAACCTAAGGTGAGAAAATGTCCCACCAGATTGGCCTGTAAATAAACCTGGGGTGCGTTCTCCTGATTGGTGGCTAATATGGGAGGGCCCTGCTCATGGTGGGGTGTGCCAATCCTGGTACATGGTCCAAAGCAAGCTAGGAAGAGCAAGCCAGTAAGCAGCATTCCTCCATGGCTCTAGATTCCTTCCTTGAGTTCCTACCCTGACATTCCCTCATGATAAACTGTAGTCAGGACGGGGAAGCAGAAATGAGCCCTTTCCTCCCCGAGTTGCTCGTGGTCATGGTGTTTTATCACAGCAGCAGAAGCCCTAACTAAGATAGACACCTTCCCTCCAGAGGCGGGGAGGCAAGGGGATCTCTGAGGGTTCAAGGCCAGTCAGGTCTTCACAGGGAGTTGCAGGCCAGCCAAGACTACATAATGAGACCCTGACCAAAAAAAAAAAAAAAAAAAAAAAAAAAAAAAAAAAAAAAAAGGAAAGAAAGAAAGAAAGAAGAAAAGGAAGGAAGGGAGGGAGGGAGTACTAATGAAAGAAGGAAATTTTCATGCAAACCATAGTAATCAAAACATGGTGTTGGCCCCAAGCAGACATGTAGATGAATGGAATAGAAATAGAGCCCCAGGAATAAGCCCACACAGAAATAGCCACCTGATTTTTGGCTATTTAGAGGAAGGATAACATCTTCTATGAGTGTTGCTGTGGAAACTGGATAGCTATGCGTAGACAAATGAAGTTCAGTTCATATCTCTCACCCTACACACACACACACACACACACACACACACACACACACACACACACACAAAAGAAATCAAAGCCTACTGGGTTTTTTTTGTTTTGTTTTTGTTTTTTGTCACCACCTCTCCATCCTCCCATTTTTCATTCCTTTTCTTCATCTCTAGTATTCTTCTCCACCTCTTAGTTTTCTCTCAGCTTCCATAGAGGAGAGAGAGAGAAAAAAAAAAAAATGAAGTGTTTCTCTTTCTGAGTTTGGTGTATTTCATTCATGGTGATGGTTTCTGGTTCCATTCACTTTGCTACAGTGACGTAATCTAATTTCTTCTATGGCTGAGGAAAAGTCCATTCATGGTCTTCATGCTCCTGTCGGTGGCCGTCTAGGCTGGCTCTGCTCCCTGGCTGCTGAGGTTGGCACGCCTGTGCTTCCGAACAACTCTTTCTTTTCATTCTTTCCTTTCCCTTTCTTGAGACTTTATTACATTTGAAATTTTCTATGTGTGTGTGAGTGTGTCTGTGTGAGTGCCTGTCACGTGTGTGCATGTACCTAAGGAGGCCAGAAGTCTGCTGGCCTCCCCTGGAGTGGGAGTTACAGGAAGTTATCAGCTGCCATGTGCATGCATGCTGGAAACGGAACTCCGGTCCTCTGGAAGAGCGGCAAGTGCTCTAAACCATCTAGTCCTTGACTGTTTTGTTTTTAAATTATTTCATTTTATTTATTTATCACATGTATGTGTGCTCATATGTGTGTGCATGTGAGTGTGCACGCAGATGACATGTGGAAGTTGGTTTTGCCCTCTCATTATGTAGATTCTAGGATCAAACTCGGGTCATCAGACATGGCAGCAAGCACCTTTATCCATCACTCCCTTGCTTTGATTCAGTCGATGGTGGATTCTTGTGATGTGTTCCCTGACCCCTTTCCTATCCATGACAGAAAGAGCATTTACACAGCATCTCTACTGAGCTGAGAAAAGACTGCCCATGGGCTCTGCGCCATGGAGAAACCATGTTCTCCTGTGGGGCCCATGCTCTAGACCCTGCCAGGGGAACAGGGCCCAGACTCCCAGTGAAACAGTGGTTCGTGTGAGTGAGAAGCTTCTCTTGGAATCTCATGGCCCTTTGGTCAAAGCTCTAGGACGGGCATGTTCTGGAATTTTCTCTGGTTAATGAGTTGAACCACAGAGCAGAGTCCAAGCTGTCCCTTCAGTAGGGCAGGGAAAGGCTTTCTAAGAAACCATGACCAGTGGTCTGGAGACATCCCCAACCAGAGCGGCCCCACGCCACTGGCCTGTTCTGTCACTTCTGTCTCTAGACCCAGCTTTGAAGAAGTTTCAACTTTCCCATGCTTATAAACCTTGTCATTGATTTTCTAAGGATTTTAGCTATTGAAACTGGGTGACCTTACTCAGAACACCAAAACTCATTCTCCAAATTCTGTGCTATGCTGAGTTAAAGTTAGAGAGAGAGAGAGAGAGAGAGAGAGAGAGAGAGAGAGAGAGAGAGAGAGAGAGAAGTAAGTGGTGAATATGCATATGATGAGGGTATGATTAATATTTGTGACAACACTTTTTATTACATTTTTATTTATTCTCTGTGTGTGTGGGGTGCATTTGTAAATGTACTCACAGGAAATCCCCCTTCCTTTCCTTCTCTTTTCTCTGTCAGCTCTCTCCTTTGTTTCTCGTCCCTCTCTTCCCTTTCCCCTGTCTTTCACAACTAATTACAAGCATTTGCAAGCGAAGCAGGCCTCTGAGCATCCCTGCTCTCCTCGCTCCCAGAATTCTTCCCCTGCTGTAAGTCTAGACCTTGAAAATCTGGTGCAAAACTCAAAACACAGACTAGGGGGCCGCTAGGGTAGGTGGGTAAAACGCTGGCCACACAGCCAGGAGGATCCGCGTTCAGATCCCTAGCACCCGCGGGAAAGGCGGAGCTCGCCATTTAGGGTACCTGCAATGCTAATGCTGCGGATAGACAGGCAGGCCCCTGGGGCTCGCCGGCCATCTGCCTAACAAAAGAAGTGAGCAAGCTCTAGGCTAGCCAGAGGTCTCTCTCCGGTGAATAAGCTGCAGGGTCTGTAAGATGACTCAGCAGTTGAGAGCTTGCTAAGGAGAATGAGGGCCAGCCTGCTCCAAAAGATACGGCAGATTGTAAAGATCACCTCCCCTCCCCCGTGTGAAGATCTCTCCCTGGGGAGCAGAAAGGGAATGGGATGGGGGTTGGGAGGGGGAGAAAGGAGGAGAGGGAACTGGGATTGACAAGTAAAGCAAGCTTGTTTCAAATTTAAATTAAAAAATATTATCAAAAAAAAAAAAAAATGAGGGCCAGAGTTCAGATCCCTAGGTCCCACTTAAATTCTGACTGACAGAGGTGGCCCACCTGGGTTTCCAGCCTCCAGTGGTGGAGATGGGATTCCCCAGAGTGACCCGTCCACCGAGCATAGCCCAAGGCAGAGTTCTGGGTTCGATTGAGAGACCCTGCCTCAGTGAATAAGGTGTGAGAGTGATGGAGGATGATTGCAGACTTCAGCCTCTATCTGCACTTTCACGGACACTCGCGCATCCACACACATGCGTGCACACGTGAAAACATGCTTACGTGTGGATACCACACACACCACACGAAAAGTTGGGGAGAAAACAAGGCATGGAAGCTGATGAAGACTTTGCAACATCAGCTTCTGGGTCCCTTGGGAACCCCGCATAACCTGAACACACCCACGCGCGCACACACACGGGCTCGCATGATGCACGCACGCTTCAAGGAGCTTCAGGCCAGGGCGCCCATTGTTTAAGTCTTCTTATAGGAAACCCCTGTTTGTCTTGGATGCCAACAAAGGAGGAAAACTAAAATGGTGGATTCCGGGAGAGAGAAGACAGGGAGTAGAGGGGACGAAGAACTAAGGCTTTAGATGACAGGCCGTCAGAACGTGAACAGAAGACATCAAAAGTTCCCTTTTCCTGGAACTGAGCAGAGGGACTTTCTTCACTGACAGGAGAGACGTAAAATTTATAGTCAGGTCCTCATGAGCCTGGCTCCACAAACATTTAGCCAAACGCGGATTGGAAACATTTGAGAAAACAATCTGTACTAAACGTGTATGCTTTCTCCCTTGTCGACATTTCCCAAATGAGACGGAGTACCTCACCATTATGCATCATTAATGCTACATTATCGTTGGTGAGTGATGCAGATGTGACTTCCAATATACAGGAGGACATACCCCGGGTGCTTGCAAATAATGTGCCATCTTATTTTGTTTTTGTTTTTAGAATGTCTTTTTTTTTTTAAATTCATTGATAATTTCGTATTTGTATATAAACGCATTTGATCATATCCACCCCAAATGTCTCATCCCTGTCCTCTGCCCCAAACACATTCTTTTTTATTTTATTCTAGTCCTTTCATTTGTATGGTGTGTGTCTGTGGCTGATGCACTCCTGCAGAGGCCGTAAGTAGGTGGGAGGTGCCCTTTCTATCACCCTTTGCCTTCCTCCCTTGAGACAAGATCTCTCATTGAACTTGGGGGGAGACTGGCAGCCAGCACGTTCCTGTGATTTGCAAAACACTAGGGTTACAGGGTCTCACATGACCATACTCAGCACTTAATGAGGGTGCTAGGGATTTGAACCCAGGACCTCACACTCTCCCCAGCCTCCTACGTCATTGTACATGAAGACAGAGGACACCGAGGGGAAGTCTTCCTAAGGAAGAAGGGCAGCGGGCCACGCACTCCCAGGTGGGGCAGGCAGGAGCTATCCTGCTCTTCTTCATGGAATGTCGGGTCTCACAGCAGGAGAATGGATAACTGATGGGATACTTAGGTTGTACTGATTAGGTTCGTACTTTTTCCCACTTGCCCAAACACTGGCAGTGTCTTAACGACTCCCCAGCATTGACACATGCAAGGATCCCCAGCATTGACATTGCACACACATGCAAGGAGGGGCTGGGGAAGTGCCAAGGTCCTGGGGTAGACCCAGTGTGATTTGTTTATGGAGAAGAAAGAAGGGTGTCGAGGATGGGTCCATTGGGGGCAGGGAGAGAGGGAGAGAGAGATAGACGGACAGAGAGAGACAGAGGCACAAAGACAGAGGAGACACACATACTCAGAAAGACAGAAGCAGAGACAGAGAGACAGAGACAAAGGCACACAGAGAGGCAGAGAACCAGAAGCAGAGACGGAGGAGACAGGCAGAGCCATAGAGAGACAGAGGAGACAGAGAGATGAGATTGGAAGATTGGCGGTTGAGTGGGTGGCACCATTCCTAGGTTTTGATAATCATCCAGGTACACTCGGCACGCTGGTGACCCAACCACTGTCTTCATGTCTTCATAGTTGGCAATTTCAATCCCTTCCCAGCTGTGGTATGTGACAATCCTAAACATGAACCACCTATGTAAAATCAACCGTGAGCAACTAACTGGGAGTGATGCTTGCCTAGCATGAACGAGGTCATGGGTTCCATGCATGTGGTGCGGCTCGTGCCTTTAACCCCAGCACTGAGGAGACGGAAGCAGAAAGTCCAATCCAATGTTGAAGGTCATTCTCTGTTATTCAGCAAGTCCAAGGCCAGCCTGGGCTACATGAGACCACATCTCAAAGAAAAATAAATCTACCAGAATGCCTCTATGTCTTCCTTCTCCGTAATGGTCACCCTAACTTCTGCCCCCATTTTACCTTTGCCTGGATATCTCCTGGCCATGCTCCCTGGAGAGTCCTCAGTATATGACCACTCTCCACATTCACAGATTAAACCAACAGTTTTTCTCGTTTAAGCAGAGTAGGTAGGTCCTAATGCTGCAAACCTTTGATACAGTTTCTCATGTTGTGGTGATCCCAACCATAAAATCATTTTTTGTTGCTACCTCATAACTGTAATTTTGCTACTGTTATGAGTCGTTATGTGACTATCTGATGTGCGTGATATCAGACATTAGCTATAGGTTGAGAACTGCTGGTTTAGTGGTTATGAACGGGTGCTATTTGCAGAGGATCAGGGTTCGGTTCACAGAACCCACATGGCAGTTCACAATAACATGGAACTCCAGGTCTAGGGGATCTGGTGTGTGCCTTTGGCCTCTGTGAGCACCTGTACACACACACACACACACACACACACACACACACACACACACACTTTTTAAAAGGGTATGGAGGAGGGCATGGATAGGTAATATAGGTATCCTGTAAGGAACTTGGGCACACTTAGATTTGGTGTTGAAGGGACATTCCCAGGGGAAATTGTGTTTATCCTGATGGCTCCAGGCTGATCTCTCCCCTCTTGAAACCTGTCAACCAGTGCTTCCTCAAGTCAACACAAGAGATAAGCAGTTAATCCTACCCAATGACACAATCTCTGTTAACGTTTACAGTAGTTAATTAATAACACCCAGGGGCAGGCCAGATGGGCTCAGTTGGTTATAGTGCTTGCCTTGAAAACCCGATGACTTAAGTTCGGTCCCTGAACTCCAGGTAAACAAACAGATGGGGTGGTGTTTATCTATAGTCTCAGCATTCTTGTGGCGAAATGACAGGATGAGACACGTGGGCCAGCTAGCCTAGAGTATGCAAGGTCTGCAGAGACAGGAGAAATCCGGCTTCAATAGGGGAAGGGAGGGCACTAACTCCTGAATTTGTTCTTTGACCTTATGTTCCATGGCACGAGCTCATCTGCACACTTAGCATACACGTACGCACACTCAAACTCGAACATAGACACACGCACATGTTCGTGCACACTTGTGCATGCACATTCACACACACACACATGCACACACGCATGCACGCACACACACACCAAAAGCAAAACTGAATTTGCTCTTCTTCTTTAAGACCTTCACAAATGTTCTGTAGAATGGGTTTACCTGTATGCCGAACACATACACACACACACACACACACACACACCACCCAAAGTGTCCCCATGAATTTGAAGGCCTCTGAGAGCCTAACCGTCCCACTTACTAAGTAGCTCTCCCTTCCAGGCTCACTCTGCACCACAGGCCTCCCCTGGATAACCACCTTCCAGCACTTGCCCACCCTGGTTCCATCTGGAATGTTCTTCCCTTAGCCCCCTCCCTCCCCACCATCTTTTTTCTTCTCAATATTCATGGCCCGCTATCAGGCCTCTGCAAACCCCCTCATCCTCACCTTCCAGCTAAAATGGCCCCTCCCACTCGCTCCCTCTCTTATTATCCTGTCAGCGTGAAGACATGGCCCTCTCTTCAAAGGGAACAAGACACAGTTTATTCTTGTGCCAAATACAGATGACCATGGCCCTGAAAGACAAGCTTCACCCTGAAAGTAGTTACACGAGATTTTATTAGTTACAGAACTAAGGAAGTCATAAATCAAGCCATTTACCAAATACCTTAGCAGGGACCACAGGTAGACAGGCAAAGCGGGGGGAGAAAGCTCTGTGATAGGTTCCAGATGGGAACCGGTGACATTCTCAGCTTTTGGATTGGTAGGGGCTAGTGGCCTGATGAGGACACATTGTAAAGGTTTTGGTTGTCAAAAGGTCAGACACAGCAGTGGGTACCGAATGGCTGGCTAAGATAATTCAAACCAGAGGAGGGTCAGCGACGGAGCCGCCACACTTTAACTCCCACAGCCAGCGTCCGCCTCGGAGGATCTTCAACACATGTTGCTGCCCCTCCCTAGGAGATTTAGTTTACGACTGTCATCATCATCATTGGTACTTTTTCCCTTTACCGCTATTAATGTGTCTGGGTATTTCCCACGCATATCTACACACACACTGCTTGCGTGTCTGGTGCTTGTGGAGGCCAGAGAGGCATCAGATCACCTAGAAATGGAGGTACAGACAGTTAGGAGCCACCATGTTGGTGCTGGGACTTGAATGAGCATCCAGTGCTCTTATCTAGAAGTGATCGGCTGTCATGCCTCTCACTTCCCACAATCCCTCACTAGAAATAAGACATCAAGCATTGCCCAAGAAAGTCCTCTGTACCTAAAGTGAAGGACTAAAGACACATCTCAGATGTTAGGTCTCAGGGATGACACAGCTTTTTTCCACCATCACTCTCTGACTTTGGGAAAAAATACCAGCTACTCTTTGAGTCCAGACTAGTACAAATATTTTAAGAATTTTAAAACTTATTTTTGGTTGCGTATATGTGTGCGGGCGGGTGGATGGGTACAGTACAGGTGCCCCCATTCAGAAGAGAGCTTCGGATCCCCTAGAACTGGAGTTATGAGTGGTTGTGAGTTGCCTGATGCAGGTGCTGGGAACTGAATTAGGTCTTCTGCAAGAATAGTACCAGCTCTTAAACACTGAACCATCCCTCTAGCCCTAGATCTTAAAAACTTTTAAAATTAAGTTGTGTGTGTGCGTGTGTGTGTGTGTGTACAGGCAAGTACACATGAGCACGAACCAACAAGTGTCAATCCGTGTGTGGAGGGTGGATGACAACTTTCAGGAGTCAGTTTTCACCTTCCACCATGTGCGTCCCAGGGACCGATCTCATGCCATCAGGATTGATGGCAAGCGCCTTTACCCATAGAGCCATTTCACTGTCTTCTATTGTTAATTCTTACCACAAATGTTTTTAATAATAGTAACCAAACATGTTTACTTAATGTTAGACACCAAAAGTCCCTATACATAGCTTTACATTTTATTTATTATTTTTGCATACGCGTGTGTGAGTGTGCATGCACACACACCCTGGTGCACATGTGGGGGTCAGAGGACAAACTCATGAGAGCTGATTTTCTCCTTCTAACTTGTGGGTCCTGGGGATTGAACTCAGGCTGCTCGGCTTGGCACAAGCTCCTAACCAGCAGAGCTATTTTGCTACCTAGGTCTGTATGTCAAATCAATCAAAGCTGGGACTAACCTCCCAGGTTCTTATGTATATTAATGTGCATTTGTGTGGGTTTTCTGCCACGATACCGTCTCATGCCCCTAATGAATATCCACAAAAGATGTTCCTCCTCCAAGATTGGGGGTAAGCAGGGTATCAGATGGCAGCCCCCTGCCCAGTCCTGTCCCTCACCTACATGCATTCCCTCCTGACCCTGCCTCAGCCAGTTTTGCTTTGTTCGGGTTTTCCCTCCAGAACTAACAAACACCTGGCATATCAGGGGCTTAGGTAGGCTCAGGCCGTTGGCATGGAAACTGTAGCAGCTGCAGCAAAGGGAGGGAGTTGAGGGAGGGCAGAGAAGAGAGGCCCAGGAAGGCTGGAAATTTCCAGTATTCAGATTTATGGTGAGATCAAAGTGTCAAGCTAGCACAGAGCAAGGGCTTCCTAAAAGTTTGCTGAGAAAAAAGAGAGACCCGGCACCCCTTCCCCAACCTGTCACGGCTGTGAGCCCCCCACACTTTTGGGGCCACCTCGGCTGGTGAACTCTGGTAGTTGAAACCAGTCATGTCTATTTGAAGGTTGAAAACAGAGAAAGCTCTCTGTAAATCAAATCAAAAGGTACCAGATAACCTAGCCATGACATTTCTGAAAAGATTCGAAAGCGGGGAGTCGATAGATATTTGCATCCCCAGGTCAAGGCAACGTCGTCGTTTGAAATATCGACCCAATGGGTGAATAAATAAACAAATGCCCCATCCACACAATGGAACAGTGTTCCGGAGATACTAAACACAGACAGCTAAGGAATGCAGAGAGGGAGGATTAGTCCTCCCCAGGGAAGAGCGCACCAGTTGGCCATCCAATACCAAATGGTCAGCCCTGCAAACATACACACAATAACACGATACAAAGTGAGCAGGTTCTGTGTGTGTGTGTGTGTGTGTGTGTGTGTGTGTGTGTGTGTGTGTGTGTGTACATACACATATGCATGTAACAACACTTCATGAGAAGGTAGTCCATGAGTTTGAAAGACCTCATGGAGGAATATATGGAGGAAAGGAAAGAGGGAAATGATGTAATCATGTTACACTCTCAAAAGTAAAAGAAAAATATTTTTTAGAGGAAGGAAACTGGGTGGGCAGGATGGTTTAGTGGGTAAAGGAGCTGGCTGCCAAGCGTGAGGATCTGAGTTCAGTGCCCAGCCAGGCCCCACATGGTGGGAAAGGGAACCGACTTCCCAAAGTTGTCTTCACCACACACACACACACACCCCCACACACACACTAAACAAATAAAATGTTATGACTTTTTTTTTTAATTAGGAAACTGCAGTGGATACTACACCCTGGGTGAACCGCTAGGACACCATGCCAAGGGAAATAAGTCAGTTACAGAAAGACAAATGCTACACTTGCACTTGTATGAGGTACCCTAAAGGAACCAACTCCCAGGACGAATTAGGACGATGGCTGTCCTGGCCTGTGAACAGAACAGGGAATTGTGACCTAATGGCTGCAGAGGCTTGGTAAAGATAAAAAGCATTGGGGATAGATAATGGTAAATGCTGGACATTGTGCCTGTATTCGTAACCGGAGAGCTATATACACTTAAAATGCTACAATGGGTAGTATAGCAAATTTTAACTTATTCATGTTTCCCACTATAAAAATGAAAAGGGAAAAAAAAAAAAAAAAGATAGTGGTAACCTTGGAGACGGGTGGGTTGCAGAAAGAGACTGCTGGAGATAATATATCAGTCGGTTTCTCTGTAGCTAGCACTAGTTTGCTTTCTTGGCTTTAAGAATTATTTTATTTTTATTTAAATGTATAAATGTACGTAAGTGTGTGCCACATTGTATAGGTGTTCTTGGAGGCCTGAATGAAGTTGTGAGTCACCAACATGGATTCTGGGAACCAAACTCCGGTCCTCTGTAAGGTGAGCATGTGTTCTTAGCTGCTGGGCCGTCGTCTCTCCAGCTCTCTTCCTACTATCAAGCCGTTCAGTCTACCCATCGTATGAACACTCTGAGTGTCCCCCCTCCCTTCCTGTTCATCTTGACTTCATTATAAGTCACATCACACATTCCCAGTGCCCACAGCAGACCTGATGTATTGTGTGTATGTATGAGTGTGATATGTGTATACACACACACACACACACACACACACACACACATATATGTATATATGAATGAATGACTATTGTAGCAGACATTCCTAAGTTCCCTTCTCTGCTGCCATCTGTGCAAGTGTTCACCCAGGACATAAATCTGCAACTGGAATGCCTGGGTGACGGGGACACACTAGAAGCTTTCTCAGATGACCGTGAAGCCCTCTCTCAAGGCTCTCACATCGGCGTTCTTCTCTACTCAGTGCCAGAGAGCAAATGACCAAATCCCCAGCAGACACGCTGCCTAATGCACAGCAGGTGTTCTATAGACAGATGAGAGCGAGCGAGTGAGCTAATACCTGGATCATGTTTGCTCAACTTGGGTGCATCTGTCAATTTTTAATCTAGTTTTTATTTAGCATGCACCGTAGCATGAAATCGCCTGGAGAACAGTTGTTTCTTCATCCAGGAAGGGGTTTATGTCTTTGGGCTGTGAAAATCTTTGCAAGAATGGTGTCCTCGTTTTAAAACCTTTTTTTAACATACATTTTGTGTGTGTGTGAGAGAGAGAGAGAGAGAGAGAGGGTGTAATGTGTGTAGAGGTCAGAGGACAGAGAAGAAAGAGTGTGTGTGTGTGTGTGTGTGTGTGTGTGTGTGTGTGTGTGTATATATATATATATATATATATAGAGAGAGAGAGAGAGAGAGAGGGAGAGAGAGAGAGAGAGAGAGAGAGGAGAAAGACAAAGACCAACAGAGCAACACAGGACAGATAGGCAGAGAGAGGGAGGGTTGATTTTCATTGTAAGGAATTGACTCGTGGGATTATGGAGGCCAGTGAGCTTGGAGGGCAAGCCAGCAGGATTGAAATTCCGGCGGATTTCTGTGTTTAAATCCACCACAGAAGGTGACCCTTACTGGAAGTCAACAGTTTTATAGATGCCAATGCTATTTGCAAAATCATCACAGCAACATGTAGCTTAGCATTTGATCAAATAACAAGGCCGCGCAGTCTGGCCAAAAGCACACACAAAAATAAGTATTGTTATGTTTTCAGATGTACTCATTGGCCTGTGTCCTAGAGTAATTGGAAACTCAAAAGAGAGGTCAAAGACAATTAGACATAGATTTCCTTAGGGCCTGTATAGTCACGTTTGCCTATGCATGTATTGTCTGCGTGTGTAGGTGTGAATGTGTGTGCACACACCTGTAGGTGCATGTGAATGTGTGTGGGGGTCTGTGTGCATATTGAGGCCATAGGTTGATGTTAGGACTCTCCACGTCATTGATTTATTGATTTTTGATACAGTGTCTCTTAATGACCATGGAGGTCATTGATTCGGCTAGACTGTCTGGCCAGCGAGCTTCAGCGACCTCCCTGGTCTCACTGCCACCCTGCTCCCCCAACCCATGCAACTGCTTGCTATTTATTTATGTATGTATTTATGTGTGTCTATACAGACAGGCACCCATGTGGAGGGCAGAGGGCAGGTTTTAGGAATCACTTCTCTCCTACCACTGAGCAGGTCCCAGGAATTGGACATGGTTTGCTAGACTTTGCAGCAAACACTTTTAATAGAGCTTCAAGGCAAGCCCCGTTGCATCCCTCTGTTGTATTATTTCTATTTAATTATTGACAAACTAGTGTGTTTTTTAAACACTTTCACATATGTGTAACATGTGCGCAGCTCACATTCACCCCGTCACCACAGTCTCTCATTTTTCCTCCCCCTCTGGCTGATTCCATCCCTCCCTCCATTATTTTTCCCTTTACTTTTATGTCTTAAATATAAATAAATCTAAAGTCCACATATGTGAGAAACTTGCGGTATCTTCCTTTCTGAATTTAGATTTTTTTTTCCCCCTCACTTATAACTCCAGCTCCTGGTGGATCCAAAACCTGTGGCCGCCAAAGGCACGGGCACTCTTGCATGCACACAGACCTGTACATACACACAATGAAGAATGAACTTTAAAAAGAGAGTTAAATTTCGCAGCCTGCAGATGTAGCTCAGTTGGTAAGAATGCTTGTCTAACATGCATGCAGCCTTGGAGTCAGCCTCAGCACCACATGAACTGGGCGTGATGGCACACACAGGTAATCTCAGCACTCGGGAGGTAGAAGCAGGAAGATGAGGAAGTTCAAGGTCAACCTCTACTACATACACGTTTGAATCCAGCCTGGACTACAGGAGACCTTGCCTCAAAAAAAAAAAAAAAAAAAGGTTAACTGTAAAAAGAAGCAGAAAGCTGTTGAGATTTTTATACTTAGGGCAGGTAGGTATTTTTTCACATGTGTCCAGTCTGGATTCTGCGTGAGGAAAAAACTCAAAGGTTTGGGATGCAGAGGGGCGGGGATCAACAAGGAGATGGATTTGGAAACACAGTAGGAGGTGCCAGCATGGGCAAGGGACACCAGTGGAGAGACAGAGGCACAAATGTCCAGGAGTATTGATATATGTCTGGCTGCACATGACAAATACTGAATCAACACGTCTTCCCAACAGAGTGTTAAATTCTGCTGTCTGAGCTAAGGAAAATGGAGAGAGGGGAGCATTGACTTCACACATACAAGCTGCATGAGTTTGGGGTCTGCCTAAGCTCAGTTGGTCCTGATGGTGGGTGATCTATGCAAAACTGTCATTCAGAGATGTCCATGAAGAGCCTAAGAAGTCACGTACAGACCTGGGCTATAGTCACAGGTTGGAACCTTCCCCACACCCACATAGCTTATCTGATTTTCTCTCTCTCTCTTTCTCAGAACAATTACCTGGTCCAGGGAACTGAAAAGGGCTCGGGCTGTTGCCATGGAAACAGAAGCAGGTCCAGAGGAAAGGGAGGGACTACAGAGTGAGTGGGCCTCTGGACTGGAATTTTCCAGGCTCCGATATATTCCAGGGAGATCTTGGGGGACTGGGAGGTGCATGGAGGGGACGGAGGGTTTGGAAATGGATGGGTGGTCGTCAAAATGTCAGGCAAGTATACCTTTGGTGCATACTAAGTGTTTGTTGAAAGGAGGAGTGGGGATGTGGAGAGTGTTTGCCTAGCGTGCAGGAGTTCAAGGTCATCTTTGGATACACAATGAGACCCATACATCATCAGACCCGGTACCACATACATCGGATGTGGCCCTGTACATGTGTAATCCTAGCACTCAGGGAGTGGAGGCAGGAGAATAAGGAGTTCAAGGTCATCATCAGCTACAGAGGAAGTTCGAGGCTGGCTTTTGTTAACCGAAACCTTATTATGAACAAACAAACAAACAAATGGCTCCAGTTTCCAGGACCTGAATATATGCTGTCAACCTCTCTTTAATTGTTAGTTAGGGTCTCGTTGTGTATCCAAAGTTGACCTTGAACTCAAAACCTTCCTGCCTCAGCGATGACAACGGGCACTAGCCAACATCACACCCGGTGTGCATCAACATTTGACATCAGCTGCGTTCATGCCTGCCTTCTTGTGAACTGTTTTGTTAACAGCAACAACACGAAGTCCAGCACTCTTAAAGAAGCCATTTCCATACAAGGGTGCCAACATCGAGGCAGAATGTGGGCTGCCAGGGTCTGCTCCTAGTCAATGAAGCTCAATCTGCCGATGGCCTGATGAGATCCATTCACACAGACATGTACAATTCTTTGTCTTTAATTCGCTACATTGTGGTTCTTTGTATAAACTTGCGCCCAGTTCCTGACTTACAGTGACTTTGTTTATAATACTTAAAAAAAAAAAAAAAAAACAACCCCCCCCACCTTCTGAAGGTACAAAATGGACACACAGTCAGAACTGTGCTTCAAGCTTTGGACTTGTATCTTTCTTGTTTTCTATCCTCTGAGCAGAATTGCTGCCATATTTGTCAGGTCAGCTGTTCCTTCTTGCAACAGATGTCACAAATGGGCCTGTGGACTATTGCCATTCCTCAGAAAGGAGACAGTGGGGAGTCACCCTACCCTCACCGGACACTCCATCACTCCTCCCAGACTTTAGTGTTGCATTTCTACCCTGGCTACATGCAGCCTTCTTGAGTATAAATACTGTGGGGGAGGTCAGTTGGAAAGAGGAAGCCATCTGCTATGCTGAGTGCACTTTCCAGCATGTCTGCCTTGAGGATCACCAGTATTCTGTAGATGAGACTGAGAAGCTTGCTGGATCCATGGGGTGAACTTTGGTGGCCCCTTTGTCATTGTGACCTTTTGAGGAGAGGGTAGATGGTACAAAATTTACATCTCTCCAGGGAAGGAATTCTTCCAGCAGCTAGCAATATGCCCAACCATATTCTCCTGTGGTGCTGGGTAGGGAATCAACCTATACTTCCTCAATCATTACAGGAAGCAGTTGGTGTTGCACAGCATGGTGTGACGCTAAGTGATATGCTCAGTGAGTTAGCTGCATCCCTTGTATCCTTGACTTATGATGAGCTTGCTGGTACATGTGGTATGTGGTATCACCAGCACCAAGGTTTATCCATTATTCTGTCAAGAGACATTAAGGGGCTCCACCCTTCTTGGTATAAGGAATAGATACTGTGAGAACTAGCGAAGACACCTAGCATTAGCATCTGGCCTCTGCACGCACACACACATATTTGCACACACGTGAGAACATGCATACAGGAGAACACACACATGCATGCAAAAAAAATAATAAGGTGGTATGTGAAGGCAACATCTAATAACAACTGATGCTAACCCTGAACCTTCACACACATTTATGTGCACCGTGTATGTGCATATTCACCTACACTCACACACACATGATCATGAACATACACAGTAATATTTTTAAGTATTTAAATTAAAATGTTATATCTATTTATTTGCACTTTGTGTGTCTGTGTGTGTGTGCACACGCGCACCCATGCGTGGTGGTCACATGACAACTTTGGGGAATTGATTCTGTCCCCCTGCCGTGGGTCTTAAGAATCAAATTTAGCTCATCAGGCTTGGTGGCAAGAGCCCGTGTGCTCTGAGGCACTCCCCGGACTCTTTCCCGGCTTCTTACTCATTGTGTGTGTGTTTCCATGTTTTAAGTATAAACAGAATATTAGCTGCTTTCTATCATGATTTTAGTAAGATGCCTCCCATTATGTGGATTTTTAATTTTCAGCTTTAGGTTTCTAATACACAGTCTGGTGTTGTCCAGGCTGGACTAAAACTGCTATGTACCCGAGGATGGCCTTGACCTCCTGATCTTCCTGCCTCTGGCTCTCTGGTGTTCAGATTATAGACATGCCTCCATTATTTTCGTAGTTTTATTTTGCTTTACCATGCTTATCTTCTTTTTGTTTATATTTTTCTTTTCATACATTTTGACCATGTTCTTTCCCTTATTAGTCAGTTTTGAGTTTTGAGCGTGTGTGCGTGTGCGCGTGCGTGCGTGCGTGCGTGCGTGCGTGCGTGTGTGTGTGTGTGTGTGTGTGTGTGTTGTTTTCTTTTCTGTTTGAGACTGAGTCTCACTTTGTAGCACAGGCTGGCTTAGAGCTCATTATATGCTGAGGCTGGCTCAAACCGTTGGCATTCCTCCTGACCAGCCTCCTGAGTGCCTGGGTTACAGTTGTGCCACGACGGCCCGCTCCACACTACACTTCCTCATCACTGACCACTCACTCCATTTCCTTGGGGGCAGCTGACAATGCCAGGCTGTGGTGGCTGCAGAAGGACCTGAGGTCTGACACTAATGGAGAAGACAGTGAGATGGCTCAGTGGATAAAGGCACTTGTCACCAAGCCTGACGGCCTGCGTCTGAGCCTCGGGACCAAGAGAATGGAAGGATAAAGTCAACTCTTGCAGACTGTCTTCTGACATCCCTGTGTATGCTGCGACCGCACACATACGCTTTCTCTCACACTCATAAATACATAAAGGAGTCAACTAAAACTTCCTTAATGAAAGAAGGGTTCAGATGGCTAATGGGCAGTGATTTCTCAGGAGTGGACAGAGAGCTTCCAGAGGCTCTGCCTCAGGCAGCACTGAGACAGTAAACAAGTTCACACAAGTCCAGGCGTCTTCAAGTCCTGACCTGACACAGAGGTTGTGTGGCAACATGTCTGGAAACAGGCAGCCACTGTCCAGCTGGAGAGAATCCGAGTGTGTCCCTACACGCGAAGGAGTGAATGCGGTGTCCATCAGGAAGGAAGTTCAGCCAAGTAGGGCAAAGCAGAAAGCAAAGCCATAAACAGTCCGCTCTGCTCTGAGCTCCTGTCTCTACCAGGCCAACTTCCTTCAGGAATTCACTGCTAAAGGGGAGGTCAGGCCCTCAGCACCACCCAGCAGGGTGACCCACTGTCCCGACTCGCCTGGGACTGAGAGCTGTCAGGGGCCACCGTGAAACTGACAGTGTCCCAGGAAGTTAACAAATCAACAGGCTTTTCCCCCCAGGGCGTGTGAGACAGGCAGAGTCATAGGTGCTGCTTGGTCCCTGCTCAATCAGATCCTTGCAGACTGAGAACTGCACTAAAGATGGAGGGTGGAGCTTAGAGGGTAAGGTGTTTGCTTCCTAAGTATCAGGACCAGAGCTTAGATTCCCCACATCCCCAGAGCTCAGATCCCCAGAACTTACATAAATGCTGGATGGGCGTAGCAACCCACCCACGGGTCTGCACACAAACACGCACACACAAATATGCTTATACGTGCACTCCACACACATGCCTTTGTAGAAAAACAAAGATTGGGAACATGGGAGAGAGGAAACGGGCCTGGAAAAAGGCTTACCTGAGGGCACCCTTACCCCCCAAAGGCTTCATCTTTCTAACCAGTGTTAGAAAGTGGGTCTGCTTCATTCTTCCGGGTTTCATGTCTGCTTGTCTGTGTGTGTGTGTGTGTGTGTGCGCGCGCGCGCGCGCGGGCGCGTGTGTGATGCAATGAGTCCAATTAGCATTGCTTATACAAACACAGGTGGAGGGCTATTTACAGGAGTGTGGGCACCTTGCCACTGACTACACCACCGAGGAAAATGTCTTTCCATCCCCACCAGCATGCATTAATAGCTTATAGACCCTAAAGAGATAGGAATATACTCCCGGGAGAACGTCGGGTCTTTCATATTCGAATTTATGAATAGAGAGCCCTCATCCCCAATATCGTTTTGTCTGCCTGAGCCAGTGCTTCAGGGTCAGGTACCAAACAGGCGGACGAGAGTTTCGTGTGTTCACCCCTCTCTACTCTTGACTGTGAATGTGACCTGACTGGCTGTCTCAAGCTTTTGCCACCGTGGTGTCCCCACAAAGATGAACTATGATCTGGAATCCTAATCTCTTTCTCCATAAGTTATTTATTACTTTTGGTCAGGGCATTTTATTCCAGCAACAGAAAGAATGTTAAGAGAGAGAGGATGGGGGAGCGGACATCTTAGGGTGCTGCCTTCTAGGTGTGACAAGGCCATCACACTCATGAATTCAGCCACTGTCGTTAGTTTACAGGAGACCTGCACAGAGTTAAGCCAGCCAAAATCCCAGCGTATGTAGGGTAGATGATATCCAGGAGCCATCCCTTACTATTAGCAATAGATAGTTGCTGTGTGGGAGGGAGAAAGCCTCCTTTCTTGAAGATGTGAACACTCTTGGCTTCCTACGTCATGAACATATGGATGGGTACCACTAACTGGAGTTAGTGGGTTATTCAAAAAAGTCTTAAAGTTGAGAAGTGTGTGCATGGGGTGGTATTTGGGGGGCATGAGGGGTGGTAGACATGATCATATTTAATGGGACACATGTATGAAATCACCAAAAATAAAGAAAAATAGAATTGAAAAAAATATATTCATTTCTGCCAATTGGTTATACTGTCCAGACACAGAAACCCATCAGCATCCAGGTTCCAACATTTCTGCACCCTGAAAAGTGTTTTGTTTCGTTTGACAGGCTCTCATGCAGTCCAGGTTAGCCTGGAACTCACTACAGAACCAGGGATAACCTTGAATTCCTGATCCTCCTGCCTCTACCCCAGTGCTGGGATTATGGGAGTGCACCACCACCCCTGAACTAACAGAAATGTTCTCGTGAGTGAAAGCAGAAGGTCATTAGCTGAAAAGGTATGTCTCGTGTCACCTTTTAAGCAGCAAAAATGTTCATTTGCTTGTTCATTAAAAGTGGCCACGTGGAAACTCAAAAACAAATAAACAGGGATTAAGGCTGAGCCTCCTGACGGGATAGAATTCACTAATCCAAGCAAATCATGGGACCCTTTTGTCCCCTTTGACCTAGCAGCTTGACTTCCAGAAGGTCTTTCTAGGGAATTAATGAGAAGCACAGAGACGGATCTGAACAGAGGTTGGGCGTTCCGTTTTTTCCACTGGATCAGTGAAATGTCAGAACATTTTTCCTTCCCAGAGCCAAGCCGAGGCTCCTTCCTCTTCTTAGGAGGTCTCTACCCTGCTATACGACCCCACCATTCCACATCCTTCATTTTCTTCAGAGAAAAAAAAAAAAAAGAAAAGAAAGAGCTGCCGACTGAATTCCTTATGGAGAAACGGCAAGCGTTCCAAGATCAGTCTGGGCACGACCAGAGACACAGAGAGCCGTTGTGGGTTGAATTATGCCCACCCTTCATGTCCCCCCTGGCCCCCCATCCACCTCCACCCTCACCACACCAAAATCACATGTTGCGTTTCTGAACACCCCTGCCTCAGAATATGTCTGGATGTGAAGATCTTGAAGGAGGTAATTGAGGTCAAACGGAGTCGTAAAGCTGGGCCCCAACCCAATAGGGCTGGTGGTTTCATAAGAAAAGAGGAAATTTAGAGACAAGACACACAGAGGAAAGTCTGTGTGAGGACATGGGGAGAGGGCAGCCAGCTGAGGAGCGGGCCTCAGAGGGGACCAGCCCTGCTTCTGCCTGGCCTCGGACTTCAACCTCCAGTCCTGTGAGAATATTTCCATCATGTAAGCTGTTGTCTGGGATACTTTGTTATGACACTCTTAGCTGCCCAGTAAATATTGACTATAAGCATCATACGTGTGTTCCCACAAGCACACGCATACATTTGATATTGTTTTGTTTTTGAGATTCACTGTGGAGCTTCAGTTAGTTAACCACCTGCCCTGACATGGGGACCTGAGTCCATCATCTGGTAAAATATATCAGCTCCCAAAGTTGTATCTTCCCTACCATAATGGACTATACCCTTGAACTGTGAAGCGAAATAAACCCATTTTTCTCTTTGGTTGTTTTTGTCAGGATTTTGTTGTTATTGTGTTTTGGTCGTTGAGACAGGGTCTCAGGACTAGCCTTTGCTGGTCTGGAACTTGCTATATAAACCAGCCAGGCCTCAGACTCGGAGATGTGCTTGCTTCTTAAAGGTGTGTACCACCATGAGCTGTTTGTCTGTTTAAGATACATGGGAGACTGGGGAGGTGGCTCAGGGGTTAAAGAGCGTGTGCTATTCAATCACGGACTGGAATTTGGTACCCAGCACCCATGTCGGGCAGCTCACAAAACACCTCTAACTACAGCTCCAAAGGATCTGATGCCCACTTCCAGGCTATCTGCATACCCACATGGGCATGTGTACAAACACCCAGGCATACACAGATAAACATATTTCAAATAAAATCTTTAAAAACTAAGTTAGATGGTAGCTGAGCATGGTGCTGTCCCCACCTCTAATCAGTGCTTGGAGGTAGACCAGCAGGATCTTTTACAGTCGAGGCCAGCCTAAGCCATGCAGTGAAATCCTGCCTCCAAAACCAAGGGCTGGGGCTAAAGAGATGGCTCAGTGGTTAAGAGTTGAGTTCCCAGAGCTAAATCATTTTATGGTTTTGGGGGGGGGGGCTGGCAAGAGGGCTTCATGTGGTAAATGTGCTTTCTGCACAAGCCTGATGACTTGAGTTCAAGATGCGGAATCCATATAATAAAGCTGAATGTGGTAACACGCATCGGTAATCCCAGAGCTCTTACAGAGAAATAAGACGTGGAGATATGGAGCCAGAAGTCTACAGAGCGCCGCAAACAAGAAGACAGACTCCACGGCGCCATTCCACACTCCACACTCTGTCCCTTTACCTCCCTTAGCAAAGAGTATTTTTTCCCCAACGCTTGGACAAGGCTAGACTCAGTTCTAAAAAGATTTTGGCACTTTCTTCTGGATTTTGTGTGTGTGCTTATGTGACTTAAAGCTATGTGCTGGGTGCTTGGAGGTGGTGTGTGTGTGTGTGTGTGTGTGTGTGTGTGTGTGTGTGTGTGTGTGTTTTGCAGGAATAAAGTGTGGGGTTCTCTCAAAAGGACCCTGCCTCAACAAGGTAGAAAGAAAGAAAGAACCAACTCCCAAAAGTTGTCCTCTGACCTCCCACACATGTGCCATGGTGTGTGTGTGTCTGTGCGCACTCACACACAGACACACACACACTAATAATAATAAATAGAAATTTTAAAAAATATGTTTGTATGGCCTGGAAACAGAGACGCCCAGAACACTGGCTGGGTTGTACTCTTTCCGAGAAAGCCAGTCTTTTCCTGAGCTGGACGGCAGCATGTATATATTGCTTGGATTTCAGTCCATGACTTAGCTCATTAATCAGGGAAAAAAATTCCGAGGTGGGTTGTTGAAGCAAAGTTTTATCTGGCACCTGGACCATATGTTGACATTGAAACTGTTTCTGAAAGACTGAGAGTCTCCTGTCAGAGAGGCTTCTACCACAGAAATTCCTTTTCTATTTATTTAGGTTAGGCTCAAGTCTTCGCCACACTACCAGATGTCTTCTTGAAGAACCCAAGAGTAACCGTGTCTGGCGGGATTTATAATGCAAGCCTATGTATATTATTTCACGTTTCTTTGTTGTTGTTGTTGTTTTTCTTTTGAGACAAGGGTTGCGTGTAACAGCCTGGCCTTCGAACCTGCTATGTAGTTGTAGATGAACTTGAATTGCTGATCCTTCAGCCTCCAATTCCCAAGTGCTAAAATTACAGGCGTTCACCATCACACCCAGTTTATTGAGGGCTGGGAATGGAACCCTGGGCTTCGTGAATGCTAGCAAACACTCTTACTGAGTGACCCGTATCTCAACTCTGCTTAAGATTTTCTGTGGGCCTCTGCTAGTCTATACTTTAAGTTGGTATTAGAAGAAATGAGTGAGATTAAAGATTTTATGTGAAGCAAGGTTTTAGATACACCTTCCCATCAACACACATTCGCTGTAACACTGTTAATGTGAAACTCAACATCTTTCTGCATGATAAGCAGTCTGTTGGTGACACAGCTTTGGACACTTGCTATAGAATAGGCTCTGGATAAAGGGGAGTGTCTGTGGCTATTGCCTGGCATTTCATCTGGGAGTTTTGCCTCAGCAGTCTTGGAACAAAGAGAATAGTCTCATGGCCTCCTCTTCAGATTCACAAAGCAAAAATGGAAGAGAATTTTCCTTCATCCATAGTAAGGTTAGTCTTGGGCAGGTGAGATTGCTCAGTGGTTAGAACTCTTGCTGAATATGCCTGATGATCTGAGCTCATTTTCTGGAGCTCATACAAAGATGGAAGGAGGGAATCAATTCTCCAAAGCTGTCTTCTTGCCTCCACACGTGTGCCCACACATACACACACACACACGTCAAACAAACACACAACCTGAGGCATATACATGATAAGCAAATAATCTACCACTAAACAAAGGGAAAGAGAAGAACAGCTTACTATACCTGGCAGGAAAGGTGGTAAACACAAAATAAGAAATATATGAATTTGATTTCATGAAAATTGGGGATTTCGTGTATGGGGAAACCTTCATATAAATTAGACTCCAGCGGCCGGCACAGGTCAGGTCTATGGTGGATGAATAGCTATGACAGGCAAAAACACACCTGACGTAACTAACACAAGGGATGGATGAGGAGGGAGGAGACGTGATCAGTGGTTAAGAGTGCTGAGTGCTCTTGCAGAGGACTTTAGTTAAGTTCCCAGCACAAGTTTTGTGTGTCTGCAGGGATCTGGTGTCCCTTTCTGGCCTCTGAGCATGCTGTACACACATGTACATATGAACACACAGGAAAAACAGACAATTAAAAAACAAAACAGGAAAGAAGGACTGTCTCTATAAACGAGACCCAATCCTGGGCAATAGACACAGTAATTGGTTGATTGCCCTGATCACATACAGGCGTTGAAATGTCAAACAGTCTCTCGAGAATATACAATTAATAGGAATCTATTAATTAACAATGTGGTTTTAGGGGCTGGGGAGATGTATCAGTTGGGAAAACGATAGATCTAGTATTGGGATTAACAGAGTGTGCCACCACCGCCCTGCTCAAAAAAAAAAAGAAAAAAAAAAATGGACACAAGGTGAAGATAGCATCCCTCAGCAGAGGCTGGCATCTTCAGCTTGGCCTCGCAGCCCATGAGAAATCTATCTCCACTGTTGACAAATCACCTAGTCGGTGAGCCGAGATGGCGACGTGTGAACACCCCGTCGTTCCCACTGGACTTCAGAAGAGAGAAGGATGACATATCGCGGACATGGGAAGTAGGGTAGAGAGACCGGAACAGTGCTAGGATGGTTTGTTCCGTCCTGGGACAGCCTGTGAGGGACTGTCTGGAGCAGATTGGCCAGTGGGGCGTGTCTTCGAGGACTCTCTTGTTTATGTTAATGTTGGAGGTCTTTAATGTGGGTGGTGCCATCCTCTGATTTGGGGCCCCGGGCCATATAAGAAGTAGAGGAAGCTAGCTGAGCACCAGTACGCATGCACCCATTTCTCTGTGTGCTTGACTGTGGGTGTGGCATGACTAGCTGCCTTCACTTCCTCCTCTGACGGGCTCTAACCCGCAAACCCTTTCTTGTCTGTGTCGCTTTCTGTCAGTGTTTTATCACAGCCATGGAAGCAACAAACTGCTATGGTCCTCCGACCCTCCACACCAACAACCAACATCCTCTGTGACCACTCAGCATGACACCCTTGCCCCTCCCACCTTCTAGAAGATTCCTTGTCCCTTCCTTATTCCCAACTGTCAATTACTTCTCTTGAGATCCATGGGGGGGAGGAAATTGAAATGGTACAGAAAACAAAATAATCATTTTTCTCCCTGAGACGCCACAGCAATCTTCTCTGCAACGGGAACATTTTATTAAAATTGAAGGTGGGGGTGTACACACCAAGCTGGGAGCTTATGTGAAAACTGCGCGGATTTATTTATTTATTTATTTCTCAGAGCTTGGAAAATTCCATGCTCTGAAGCTCTTTCCTCGGGGCCCCTCTCCATCGCTCCTGAGCTGAGGTTTCCATGACAACAGCTTGAGATTGCATCCATCACCCACGGCAGGTAACCGGGGGAGGACAGAGTGTTCCTAATGATTAGATGTTTTGGTGCAGAGGTGGGGAGGGCAGTATCCTGACAGGCTCAAGCCCACTGTCCCCCACCCTCACCGCACCCCACCCCACCGGCCTAAGTTTACCCAATGCTCATCTGGAACAGGTATCTTCATGCCATTGTCTGTTTCTCATCAGGGGAAAACCAGGGGCAGCTATGAGAGGATTCTATGTAGGAGGAGGAATTAGGGAGCCAAGCACTACAGACACACACCATGTACAGGAGAGCTGCTAAGACAATGGTTCTCAACCTTCCTAAAGCTGTGACCCTTTAATAGAGTTCCTCACGTTGTGGTGACCCCCACCATACAGTTATTCGTAAATACCTAATATGTGACTCTGTGGAGATCTCGACCCACAGGTTGAGAACCATTGCTGTAAGAGTTTCTAATGAAATGCTTCCATGGAGTCCAAGAATCTGCAAATCTGCTCTCTCTCTCATTTCATTATGTAACCATGGCCTGGAACTTCCTATGTTGACCAGGCTGGCCTCAAACTCACAGAAATCCAAGCACTGCCTCTGCTTTCCAAGCACTGGGATTAAAGGCATTTGCCACCCACCACATTTGGCCAAGAAGCTGCATTTCTAACAGATTCCCAAGCGATGCTTTTGTTTTCTAGTTGTTTCTGACAGTTTTCTAATTCCGGTGGTCTCGTTCACCTTCGTTACTCACTCTACCGCCCCCTTCACACTCCTGACCCCATCTTTCTGGACAGTGAGTCCTTCTCTTACTATTTTATTTGTAAGGTGGCCACAGCTGCTATGTGCCCCTGACTGTAACAGCCACGTGCTGTCCACAAGACACCTTCTCATGGCCCTCATCTTCACCCTGTGAATCTTAAAATCTTTCCAACCTCTCCGCTACAGTATTCCTTAGGCCGTGGGGTAGGTTACATAGCTGCTCCATCGAGGGCCAAGCACCCAACAGTTCCCTCACTCATTCTCAGGGTTGTGACCAGTTCTGAATCTCTGCTGCAAACAGAAATGTCCTCACCCAGGCTGGGGGCAGCAGTGGTCTACGGGGAATAAGCATACATATTTAGAGGAACAGTGGTTACCGGTGTGCTACCCACTCCCTGTACACACACACACACACTCACACTCACTCACACACACACACACATACACACCTCCATCCCACATGCTCATTTGCACACGCATATGCTCATGAATATAAATTCATGAATACAGATGATTCCCTGACCCTAGGGAGCAACAGGTCCCAGAGGTAATGATGGCCGACTTCTCTGCTTAAATCACCCCAACAGTTCTTTCTGCTGTGCAAGTGTGGAGAATGAGGATGGGCTGTTTTCTGGGGAGGGAGGGGCTGCCTCGGTGTCTTCCTTTGGGATACATTGATAACTGTACTTTGAATCTTGCATGTGCTGCCTGTAGTGAACGCAAACAATCGCTTTGAGTACATGTGCGTAGATCTGTGAGACAGACAGAAAGAATACAGAGACACAGAGCTATAATTCTTCCCATCTCCCCAGCTCTGGTTTCAGCTCGGCATGGAATTTGAGTTTGTGAAGCACGCCCTGAGCCTGAAAGTGACCGTGTGGAGGCATGTGAAGTGTGTGCGAAAGCATGCGATTGCACCAGCTCCGGGACAGGAACATCAGAAAATGAGGCAGCCGGGGCTTCACCCCTACACAGGCACCAACAGCTCCCACCCCCAAAAAAGAAAGAAAACGAATTGAAAAGTTAAAGAAGACAGACATGGAAGGATATATCTGGTAGCCCTGACTGCTTTTATGGTTTGGAAATGCTTGTCTTCCCAACAGAGGCCAATTGAGATACTTCCAAGAAACCCAACCGCTTCCTGCTGGGGAAAAGATGTATGTATTGCTTGGTTTATTGCCGAGCGCCAAGCTAAATGAACCACGATGAGTCCATGAACTAAGTACAATCTGTTGACGGGGGCCAGGAAATAAAGTCCAAAGACTCCCTTTTTTTTTTTTTTTTTTTTTTTTTTTGAACAGCACAAGTTTCCAATTAGGAACTTTCAAGCTCCTGATCAGCGGGGTCACAATTCAGACAGACCTGGCCCAACCCCTCCCCTAAATGGGATCAGTGTCTTAATGAAGACTGGAGTTTCTGAGGGCATGGTGAGCATTTTTGTCCAGGCTCTCTTTCGAGTCTAGCAACATATAATACTGGAGAAGAATATTGGCGTAACCATGAGGAGGAGAATGCCCTATTCAAGAAAAATCCACAAATTAGCAAGCACAAAGGGACAGTCACTGTGATTACATAAAAAACCAAAAAGTTTAGAGTATGAAAGTGTGCATCATGAATAGGAATGTATGGCCTACTTGGTGAAACTGTCTCACTGGGTAATCGAAAGAGTTCTATTGTTGGGCAGTAGTGGGACACACCTTCAATTCCAGCACTCAGGATGTAGAGGCAGGCTAATATCTGAGTTTGAGGTCAGCCTGATCTATAGAGTGAGTTCCAAGACAGCAAGGGCTACACAGAATAACCCTGTCTCAAAAAACAAAACAAAACAAAACAAACAAACAAACAAACGAAAAAACACCCAAAGAATTCTAGCACATTCCCAAACCGTGTAAGTGGGTCTAAAAGCTAAATAAACTTACGGCCATGTTCCAGTGGATAGCCCTACAACTTTGAGTATATGGGCAACACAAACTCGAGTCAGTGGGGAGGAAAGGGGGACAAGAGATTGGGAGAGGGGAGTAGTTCTGGGAGGAGTTAGAGGGACGACCAAGAGGTGAATATAATCAAATTACATTGTATGCATGCAAGAAATTCTCAAAATAACCAATTAAAGTGTTAAATTTACAATATTAAGTCCTTCGGGAAGTAAAGGGAGGATTTCTGAAAGAGAAAATGTATGACTTTTGAGAAACAGGAGCAGATTTTCTAACTTACTTGTTGTTTCACATATATTTTGTTTATAAATAGTGTGTGTGTGCACATATGTGTGTGTGTTTGCCCATGAGCATGCCACATGAGAAGGTCAGAAGAAGACTTGTGTGGAGTTGGTTCTTTCCATATTCAAGTGGATTCTGAAGCTTGAACTTAGGCCGTCAGGCTTGCATGGCTGTGGGTTAAGGTTGAGCTGTCTCTCTAGTCCCTACAACCTACATATGACTCCTGAACATAGAGGCAGATGGAGTGTCTTTGGGTGAATGACGAAATGGTCATCTCTACTTTTCAGCTTGATACAATCTAGAATCTAGAAGAGAGGCTCGCTGAATCAGGGACCACCTGGATCAGGTTGGCCTGTGGGCAATGCTGGTGAAGGATTGTTCTCAACTGGATTGAGGTGGGGTGACTCACATTCCTTGGGCTGGGTCCTGGGGTGAATGAAGAGGAGGCTAAGCACTAGCATTATGCATTACTTCATTGCTTTGGCCCTTGACAATGAGTGGGATGTGACAAACCGTACCTCCTTCCTGCCTCAACTTCCCCATGGTGAGGAAGCAAAACCTGGAATTGTGAGCTAAAACAAAGCGTTTCTTCTCTAAACAGCTTTAGTCCGAGTGTTTTTATCACAGCTGCAGAAAGGAAACCCTCGGACCGTGTAGATGAGTGAAGAAGAGTCTACTCACACCTCGGAACAAACAAAAGGGAGCTCTAACACAGCGTGGTTCACGTAAACCCTGGTAATGTTACTTATGCTAAGGGAAAGTAGCCAGTCACACACACACACACACACACACACACACACACACACACACACACAGAGAGAGAGAGAGAGAGAGAGAGAGAGAGAGAGAGAGAGAGAGGAGACATGCTCATGATTGATTTCACTCACAGGCCCCATACCTGGAGCTATTAAACTCTAGGTATGGGGTCTGTGAGCCAGGGAAGGGAAGAGGACAGAGGTGAGAATAAGGAAGAATGAAAGTGAGTTGTCTAGGTTTCTTTTCCTGTTGCTGCAATAAAAAAGAAAAAGAAAACGTGAAAATTACTCTGACAAGAGGAACTCCAGGAGGGAGAAAGGGTTTATTTCATCTCACAGTGTGTCATGGTGAGGAGGGCAAGGTGGCCAGAGGCTGAAGCAGTTGTTCAGACCTTGTCCACAGTCTAGGATGAAGAGCAGAGCGTGCATGCATTGCCTGTGGACTGAGCTTCACTCACACACAGGTCAGAGCCCCCTGCCTAGGGAATGGTGTCACCCACAGAGGCCGGGGCTTCCCATGTTAGTTAACTTAACTAGGCAACCCTTCGCAGACATTCTCACAGGCCAACCCAATCTAAACAGACAAACCCTCGCTGAGATGCTTCCACGGGGGATTTTAGGTTGTGCCAAGCTGTCAATCAAAGTTAGCCAGCACAGTGCCAAGAGTTTAGCTTGTGGAGACTGCCCAAGGCCAGGCTTTTACACAAAACAAAAACATGCCCAGTAACAGACAAACTGTCACTGTCCTACAAGAGAGAAACTCAATTGGCCGCGTTGGCAGAGATAGAAGTAGACCCCTGCGCACGGAGCTGGCTGGAGGAGGAAGGTGTAGTGTTTGGGGGAAGCATTTTAGCAACTGGCATCCAGGCTCTCTGTCTGTCTCTCTGTGTGTGTCTGTCTGCCTGTCTCTCTCTGTCTCTCTATGTCTCTGTCTCTCTCTGTGTGTCTGTCTGTCTGCCTCTCTCTCACACACACACATGCTTTTGACCGACCGTTCCAGCACAAGGTTAACAAGAAACGAAGAAGGCTCGCTTGCCTGTCTGCAGGCAGACACCATGAGACTATGAATGAGGTTGGAAAAAATCAGAAGCTGATACACAGAGCGCATGCGCAAGCGCAGCGGCTTCGGCTGCATGCTGCAGCGTGATGTAGCATTTTAAAAGGCAGGCCAAGGTGGCTCTTTTGAAAAGTGAACACAGAAACGGGGGTTTGGGAGTCTGCACTTGAGAAAGCCGTTCGTTTCTGTCATGTACATTATATTGGTAAATGTCACGAGTAGCTTGAGTCCACTGAGAAGCTGGCTCAGGAATTGGGGTTGGCCCCTCCCGTTTCAGACCCAAGCGAGTGCCTTTCAGGGCCCCTTATCTGAAGATGGCCTGGCCCCTAACTCTGTGAAAAGGACGAAAGAGAACAAAACAGTCCCAAAGTAAACACATTGCACCGGTGGAGGACAGCTGGAAGGTGAACCTTTTCCGGCGGTGACTATTGCTTAACCCGGTGATGTAGAAGTACCTCCGTTAGAAGAGATAAACCGGTGCTTCAGACATGGAAAACTCAGTCGTGCAGAGAAAGCTTAATCAGGAACTGACCGCCTCAACTTCCCCAGTCCGCTTCTGGTGGATGTTTGCAAATGCCTGGTCAGATGATGTCATCCCTATCTTGTGTGTCCTTTTGTTTGGAAGCCTCACCTGAGAGCACACACACAGCTCTGCCTGCTAGGAACTCCAATTCACCGTTGCCTGGTTTCAAGGGCACTGTGATCTGCTCTGCCCCCCACCAACCCAACACTTACTCTTTCATTTTGACTTGCTGGATACTTAATAAGTATACGTATCCACGACAGAAAGTATTTTGTAGATCTTTCTCTGGACTGCCCCTAATTAGCTACTGAAAAATGCTACCGTATATAAACCCATTGACTACCGTATCTAATTAAGTCTATAATTATTGTTATCTTCATTGTTAGTCGTTTCTCCCCTCCACCCCGTTGCCTTCTGGGCCGGCCTGGAAATTGCTCTGTAGCCAAGGATAGTCCTAAACTCTTGATCCCCCTGCCTCTACCTCCCGGGAATTGGGATTATAAACGGTGCTACCATACCTAGCTTAGTGAAGGACTTAAAAAGAAGTTCCAGGAGAACGTGAGGATGTAGCTCAGTTGATAGAAGACATGCCCAGCGTTCACAAAACCCCGAGTTCAATACCCAGTATCACCAGGTATGGCGGGGGGCCGTGTAACAGCAGCACTCAGAAAGTGGAGGTAGGAAGATCGGAAGTTCAAAATTACCAAAGACTATATAGTGAATTTGAGGCCAGCCTGGAGCACAGGAGACCTTGTCTCAAAAACAAACAGTAAGCAAACAAACCCCCAGATTATACAGCCAAAAATCATTTGTCCATTTACACACATTCTATAATAGCGCAATCCAATAGGAAGAAAACTTCAACCGTAATGGCATGACATTTATATAACCCTTCCGATTAAAATCAACAGGGGTTGAGGAGATGGCTCAGTGGGTAAAGGGGCTTGCTGCCAGACCTGATGACATGAGTTCAATCCCCAGAGCCCACACGGCAGGAGAACTTGTCCTCTGACCTCTACATGTGCCTGAAGGTATACAAACGCCCCTACACAGACACACACACACACACACACACACACACACACACACACTTAAAAAACACAAACAAACCAGAAACCATACATAAAGTTGATCAATAGGAAAATTATGATGACTGTTTTAAAAACAAGTTTTTCAATAACACCTCAACATTTGGTATGTGTGTTCTGATTCAGACACACTTCTGTCCAGAGAAGCCAGCTTCCTAGTGGCCAGTAGCCATGAGTGTCCAGTAGCTACAAACTAGGACAGCCTAGGTACAAAATGTACAGAGTTGTTTTCGAGCAAATGTACATTCACCTTTAGAACCTGGAAAATTCCAAGCTCTGCAGCTCTTTCTCCATGGAAACGCTGGCTACAGTTTCCATGGCAACAAGCCCCTGCAATGACTGCGGATGAGGGCTCTTCAGCAGCTCCGGACCAAGAGTCCTGGCTGGGGGGATGGGCTCAAGAGGCTCTCCTGTGAATATGCAGTCTACAGTGGTAGTATTTGAAAAAACCAACAGCAGCAACAGCAACAAAACTAGATTATTGGGCAGGGTCATTGCAATATAAAAACAAATACTGGCTTTTAGAGAAATATTTTATTACATTATTTACAGCATCATTGTGCTTATACTCATGTGTTCCGTGATATGTGTGTGTGTGTGTGTGTGTGTGTGTGTGTGTGCAAGTCAGAAGACAAACTGTGGGAGTCAGTTGCCTTCTACCATGTGAGTTCTGGGGAATCAAGCTCAGATCATCGGGTATAGCATCAAAACCCTTTACTCACTGAGTTGCATCCTGCAGACCCCAAATTCCTCTCTGATTTGAGTCCCGGTTTAGCTATCAGAAATCACAAATCTCCCCTGGACTCCAGTGGCACAGCATTATCTACACATGAACATAACAAGTGAGCAAAGCTGGGCCTCTGCTCTGAGAGAGCAAGAGGGAGAGACGAGGTCGTTCATGAGCATGAATCTCATCTCATCCGTTACTTGTTGCATGGAGGGTTCACTGAATGCCGCTCACACACCAGGCACCATGTTAGAAAAGGCGAATTGTCTGGAAGTAGCAATGGAAGCCGTTGGCCCTTTAAAGCATAACTTGTAACAGGAGAGGTGGGTTGTAAATGAACACGGAAAGTGGTGTGTGGAGGTGATGGATCTCCGAGTGCATAAACAAACCCACCAACCAGGGCTTAGAGAATAAAGTTGCATGGTGCCAAGCCTGTCTGCCTCGTCCTTCCCAGGAACCCCGTGGTAGGAGTAAAGGATCCACTCATGAATGTTGCCTTCTGACCCCCACACTTATATCGTGGCATGTGTACAGAACCCCGCAAATAAAGACGTGTCAAAATAAGTGAGTGTAAGACAGTGAGAGGGTGTGTTAAGAGCTCTTTCTAGGGTGAAGACAGAGAATTCAATGATGGGCATGGGCATGTCCCACAGGTTTTGTAAGGGGGTGATACAGCAAGTGAGTGTTGTCTGACACTATTCCTGGGAAGATGTGAGCAAATGTCTGCTCACCCCAGATAGGAAACTCTCGACAGGCCAAATCAGGATACCACCTGTGATGGCTAAACTTGGTTGTCAGCTTGACTGCATCTGAAATTAGCCAAAAGGCAAGCTGTGGATACTCTTGTGGGGGACTTTTCTCGACTACTTTATTTGAAGTGGAAACCCACTCTAAATCTGGACGGCACCTCCCGGGCTCAGCCCAAATAAAAAGGATGTGGAAGGAGGAAAAACTCTGTTCTGGTCTTCTTGCCCTTCCTCTCACTAGAAAGTTTATTCATCCCTGTGCTGTGACATTCCTTCACCAAATACTTTGAGATTCGACTGTAGAGTGAAGACTAAAAGCAGCTCTTCGGAAATCCTCTGCACCAGTAGTCCCTCAACCTGTGGGTTGAGAGCCTTTTGGGGGGATGTCAAATGGCCCTTTCCCAAGGGTCACCTAAGACCATCGGAAAACACAGATATTTACTTTATGATTCATGATACTAGCAAAATTACAGTTATGAAATAGCAACAAAAATAATTTCATGGTGGGGGGTGGTCACCACAGCATGAGGAATCATATACAAGAACCGCGGCACTAGGAAGGTTGACATCTACTAATCTAGGCCTTCAGCAGCAGGTGGGGACTACTGAAATATCCAGCCTCATCTACGGAAGCAACTACTAGAGTCTTGGTCTTGCCAGCGAGAGACAGCCAGCCATTGCTGGATGAGCTGCACTGCTTCCTGTAAGCTAACCTAACAAATCCCCTTTCAGAGACATATTTATGCTATCAGTTCTGTTCCTGACCAAAGGACCACCAAAGTCCAACTTGATAAACCAATGAGCTTTGTTGGGAAACACACCTCTGCCTATGTCCCTGAGGGTATTTGTAGAGAGATATAGTTGAGGTGGAAAGACCCATTCTGAATGTGAGAGCAAACATCCTATTTAGATTTCGATTCTAGACTGAACAGCGAGGCAAGCAAGGGAGCTCGAAAACGACTCTGTGGTGAAACACGCCAGGCACAGGAGGTAAAGGTGCCTGCCACCAAGCCTGAGGACTTGCGTTTGGCATCTGGGACCCACATCATGGAATGGTAGATCTGAAAGTTGTTCTCTGAGCTTCCATACTCCCACCGTGGCATACATGTGTCCTCAACATTAAACAAGCCAAAAATTAAGTAAAATAAAACTACAACAAGGGCGACAAAACCCTAATGCTTAAAAGTCATTGATATGCCAAAAAGGAATAACTACGGTCCAAGAAAAATTTCAACATCAATTACTTGCAAGTCCTTCAAAATACAGGAATGAATGGAAACACCGTTGGACAAAACGGAGATAAGAGTAAGAATTATGAGAGCCAAGAAGATAAAGGCATAGGAAATGAAAACAACTGCAGAAGACATTTTCTTTTAAGCGATAAGAACCAAGATTCATCCAAATAGGAAATTAAAAGCATAAGAAACATGGAAGCCAGGAAAAAAAAAAAAAAAAAAAAAAAAAACCTGAAGGTCACTGAGGTGTAAGGAAGGAAGCTAGCTAGTCCAGCTTTGTTTGGATAAGTTTGCTGACTCTGATAGGGACTTTGAGCTCTGGTTGGGACTGAACTGAGCAATACGCCATTTGGAACTCTTGTCAAGGACTGGCTCTTCTCTTTGTCTCTGTTTCTCCAAAAGTGGGGCTTTCAATAATATTTACGGAGAGCATTCCACAGGGTGATGAATGATGATAAGGAATTGCCTACTTTGAGAGCCACACTAATCTTTATTACATTTTATTTGTTTACTTTTGTACATACTTCTGTGTGTGTGTGTGCGCGCACGCGCCCGCATGCCTGCTCAGCAAGCGTGTCAAAGTCTGAAGACAACCGGTAGGAGTCAGTTCTCTCTTTAAATGCTGTAGGCCCCGGGGACCCAACTCAGGCCTTCAGAATTGTCAGTACTTTTAACTGCTGAGTCACTCGCTGTCCCCAACCTAATCTTTCTGAACACCAAAGTTTGCATAACAGTTTTCTTTGCGAATGGTTTTCAACCCTACCACTTCTCAAGTTGGGCAAACATCTCAAGAGCTCTCCAACAACAGAAAGGCCTTGAAGAACACAGGAGTCTACATTTATTCAGAGGAAAGATTATTTAAATAAAAGTTCACTAAGCCAGACAAAAGGGATTATTTATTCTCGAATCCTGTGTGTGGTGGAGCACAGTAGCTTCACAGAGATATGCTTACCAAGTGTACACAGAGAAGAATGCCCAAGTGAGTGAGCTTGACTCAAATGAGTATTTATAAATAATTCTTTAAGACACTAGGGGAAATATTTATAAAACAAAGTGGCAAACCAAACAATCCAACTCCAGGAGTTGAAGACTGATTCGGTGTTTTCCTCCACACAGAACTATACTGGCTGGGGACTGGAGAGATGGGTCAGTGGTTCAGGGCACTCTCTGTTCTTTCTAAGGATCCAGGTTCAGACGTCAAAACCTACATCACAGCCATCCATAACTCCAGTTCTGGGGATCTGACACCCTTTTGTGACCTCCAAGGGCAATAGGGACAGATGAAGATCACAGGCATACATGTAGGCAAAGCACTTATGCAAATAAAATAAGCCAATCTTTTACAATAAAAAAAAAATAGATGTTGTCAGGTAGTGATTCTATTAATTTTTTCCTATTGGAAAAAATTTAAGAACCAGTTTTAAAAACTTGTGTTTTGGGGCTGGCTCAGTCGATTTAGGGTGCTTGTCGCTAACTCTGAGGACCTGAGTTTGATCCCTGGGGCCAACATTTCATAAGAAAAAAAAAAAAAACCTCCACATGCACTCACACCATAGCACTTGTAACACACACACACGCACACACACACCACTAATTAATACAATAAAAAAATTACCCAAAAGCAAAATCATTGGCTTGAGACATTGCTCAGAAAGTAAATCAGAGTGACTGTGTCCCGTGGGAACCTCGTCAGGCAGTATGTGACAGCAGATCTTCCATTTGAGGGGGAACAGTCTCAACCATCCCTGAGCACGTTCACCCAACTGTGTAACTGTCACCACAATCCATTTGCAGAATTTTTTCTTATGAAACTAAGACTCTTGGGGTTGGAGACGAGTCTCGGTGGTTGGACACACATAGCAGAGGACTGGATGGTAGGTACTCACACTAGCAGTGCAGAACCTCCTGTGATGCCAACTCCAGGGGGCCATACACCCCCTTCCTGCCTCTGAGAGGGAACCGTACTTGCCTAAAAGCACGTCCGTGTACTCGAAAACGTGCACAGTTAAAAATAAAAACTAAAGCTTAAAAAAAAAACCAGAAACTTTTGTACTTATTAAATAATAATTCCCCATTCCCTCCACCTGCCATGAAAGCCCATGAAAATCACCATTTTACTTTCTATTTCCACAATTCTTATACTACTTCCAGCTGTTAGTAAAAATCTGAGGGGGCAAGAAGGAGAAGGGGCTGGTGGAACCTAACATCTGCTGACAAGAAAATGGATACAGAAGAAACAAAAGCATAGTCACATGGAGGAATACTACACAGCCGTTTAAATGGTAGGTTTGGGTGTGCGATGTTTTTATTTATTTGCTAGGTTTTTAAGATGTAACCGAACAAGACACCATTTTCAACGCGAGTTGATGCTACAAGCCTTGATACTACAGATCACACCTCCCATCTTCCAGTCACACCTCCTTGTGAGTTCATTGGTCAGTCTCCTTGAAGTGGCTTGGAACTGTATTCTTTTCATACTTCTTCAGACATCCATTTGGTTTGGGTACATGTGTGGTTGTGTGGGTATGTGGTCACATGTATGCAGAGCTCTCTCTCTCTCTCTCTCTCTCTCTCTCTGTGTGTGTGTGTGTGTGTGTGTGTGTGTGTAGGCTGGAGGTGTCTTTCCCAGTTGCTCTCCACTTTATTCTTTGAGTCAGGGTCCCTCACTGATTCTGGAGCTCACCATTTGCCTAGGCTAGCTATCCAGCTTGCCCTAAGGCCCTCCTATCTGGATGCTGTCATCTTTCCCCATCCCCAACCTCTTTCTAGCCTATGTATGTGGGAAAACATCAAGGGCTGGAAGGAAGCCGGGATGGGGATCGACTGCTCAGCAGGCTTGAGTTTTCCCATTCGAATGGGTTCTATGGACATTGTCTCTGGATTTGAAACACTGACTCTTAAAAGGGCTCCGGGGAGCTAACCAAATTTCCAAGGCTCAGGAATCTTGTGCAACTTACAAGATTCAGAAAGCACAGGAAGTTAGAAGCATCTCCAGACCCCGCCCCATCCTTATATTAACAATTGCTGAAACACAGGGAGATTCTTCAGTGGAGTTGCCTGAAAAGCATGAAGGAGGCAGGCTTCAAGAGACATCAGCTCTGTTGGGGTGGGCTTTTCAGTGATGCATTGACCTAGGTCATCCATGTTCCTTTAAGTAACCCTTCAAAACTCACTGCTTCCCCAAGCTAGGTTGGTCTTCAATTGCTCTTGCTGGGGGGGGGGGGTGCGAATAGATGCTTTTATGTGTGTCTTAGGGGCATAAATAACAGGGCAAAGGTTATGGACCCATTCTTAAGCTACACAGAGGCTGTGTTGGACAGTACACCAAATTATTCTCCTTGAATAAAAGGTATGGAGTCTCCATTTCACTGGAGAAGGAAGTCCTGAGGTGCTTGCTACTGTACTCCGTGGTGGCTATCATCAGTAATGAGTTAGGGTGTACTTGAAAATTGCTGAACACCTTTAATCCCAGCACTCGGGAGGCAGGGCTAGGTGGATCTCTGAGTTCAGGGCCAGCCTGGTCTACAGAGCAAGTTCCAGGACAGCCAGGGTTACACAGTGGATAAAAACCCTATCTCAATAAAACAAAACAAATCAAAAACATTGCTGAAGGTTCTTTGAGAAAAATGAAGAATGGATAATTGGATAAATAAGCCGATCTGTTTGAGAAGATCCTTCCACAAAGAATACACATGATTTGAATATATATATATATGTATATATATATGTATATAATTTGCCTGCTTTAACAAGTGAAAATAGTTACATTTTAGGTTCTGTGAGTTTCAACTCGATGAAAGAAAAAAGAAAGGGTGTTCCTATATTTTCTCTTTAGAGGAATTTGGGGTGGCAGCCCTGTTGGACTCTGAAGTATTTTCCTGGAAGCTAGGTCTGTTCAGGCTTCTGAACTGTTTGACTCTGCAGCCTGGGATGGCTTTTTGTCAAAAGCCACGTAGTGAATATTTTAATTTCTGTGGGCCGTGTGGTTTTGAATTCAGTTATTCAGCTCTGCCACTGTAGCATGAAGGCAAGGGAGCAGAGTGTGTTACGAGTGGTCAGAGTTGCAGTCCAATAAAACTTTATTTGTGGACACATTTATGCCTCTTCCTGGCTCTGCCTCATCAATGTTTCCACCATTTCTCCAGTCCATCTTTCAAACAACCCTGCACGGGCCTCCTCTGTCTAACTCTCCCTGACTATCTCTCTCTCCCTTGTCATTTTTCATGGGAGTGTGGTTTGCACGTATGTAGGTGCATGGTTTTGTTGTCTGTGTGCTGGTACACACATATGGGCGCATGAGCACACGAGGGTGCCCACAGCTGAAGTCAGCAATCATCCTCCATTCTTCTTCTAACTTACTCATCTACACTGGGTCTGTCAGGCAAACTCGGAGCTTGCCAATACAGCTAGTCTTGCTAGCCAGCTTGCTTCGGAGATCCTCTGTCTGGGATTCCAAGGCTGGAATGCAGTTATCTGAACTTTGGTCCTCAGGCTTGCATGACAAGCTCTTTAACCACTGAGTCCATCCTCCCAGTGCCGGAGTTAGCCTTATCCAGAGGCTCCAGATTTATCAGGGAACACCCGATCATGCCGTGCCCTTGCTTGGAAAACTTGAAGGATTTCCCCTTTGTTCTTTAGATGTGTAGCCTGTTCTTGGTGGTGGTGGTGTTGCTATGCTTCGTTTCTGTTTCTGTTGTTTATCAAAAGCGCCTCAAACTTGATGTATAGCTGAGAATGACCTTCTGATCCCCCTGCCTCCCAAGCGCAGGCATCCAGGCATCGCAGGCGCCTACCACCACACCCTGTTGATGGAGTGCTGGGGATCAAACCCAGAACTTTGTGCATTCAAAGAGAGCACTCCACCAGTTGGGCTGCATTCCCCAACCGCGAATACCAGTTCTTTAGGAGGCTCTGTGAGCAATTAACACTCCAAGCTTTCACTTATTAAAGGCTTAGGAGCAACAGTCTGGTCTGAGGTTGGAAGCTATAGATTCTGCCAGGCAGCCATGTTTGCACAATGGTGTTCTCTGTTACACAAGGCAGCTATTGGGGGAAATAACATGGCTCCTCTGAATGCACGCATTTAGAGGTTTGTGAAGTTGGGGGGTGGGACAGAGGGATAAGGGTGAAATGTTCCTACTTGTTTGGCTTCTTATTTCAATGTTTATAGAACGCAGTTCAATACACACGTCTGAAAGTAGGTTACCACTCCGTGCCAACCCTGAGCAGGAAAAGTGTGGCGCATGGGCTGCAAAGGGCATTGGGAACAAGCACTCGACTCATCTCAAAATGAGGACTGTTCACCTCCCCTGTACCCCCCTCCAGAATACCAGAGAAAACACAGTTATGCTAACGACCCAGGGATACAGTCTACAAACAGACGGCTAGTATGAAATATTTTTATGGTTTTGAAGCGGACGTCTGAAGAATAGTGGCCATGTTGTACTGTTTCTGGGAAAATACTTTCCCTTCCTGAGTTGGATGTCAACGTATATAGAGCTTGGAAAGCAGCCTGGCATTCGTAGGTCATTAATCAAGGAAAATTCCATGGTGGGCAGTTGCTGTGGGGTTTTACTTGGCAGCTCGACCATACTGACATCCTAACAGTTAGTGTTCAGAGACGGGCTTGCTTTTTTTCCCCCCCAGGAACAAGCTCCTCCTGTAGAACCTTCCTTCTCATTCCATGTTGGTTCAGCTCTCGCTTTTAATAACCAACACTCAAGACCCAGACATGTCACCTGGGGGGACAGAGCTGGGGACAGAATGGGTGTGGCACAGAGACAACTCCTTTCCCAGCTCCTCTGGGAGACAAGATAGGTGGGCAGTTGTGTGATCAGGGTAAACAGTCCTTTGCATTTAATAAAGAAGCCAGTGAGGATCAAAGACATTCTACACGCTGGGGACATGGCATAGTTGACTGAGGGCTTTTTAGCATGCACAGAGCCATCCACCACAGCTTCGTCAGCTGTATGTGGTAATACAGGCCTTTCATCCCAGCACACTGGTAGGAGGATTGGGGTCGAGTTATCCTCAGCTGCACAGCCAGTATCAGGCTAGCTTAGGCTACCCAAAATCTTGTCTCAAATCAACAAGCCTCTCCTTATAGATACTGAAGAGACAGACGTGCCTGCTGTTTGGAATTTTTATTAGAAATGTTTTATTACATTTACTTATGTGTGGTTTTGTTTGTTTGTGGGTTTTTTTTTTTTTTGGCATGATGGGGGAGGGGCAGGTAAGCATGGCCGTGGCATCTGTGGAAGTCAGAGGACAACTCATGGGAATCGGTGTTCCTCTTCTACCATGTGGGTCCCAGGAGTCAAACTCAGTTTTAAGGCTTGGCAGCAAGTGCCTTCTCCCCCTGGGCCGTATCACCAGCACTTTCAGAGCCTTAGTCTGTGACGTCCAAGATCAAAGTGCTAGAAGATTCAGTATCTGGTAAGGACTTCCTCCTGCTTCATAGCCAGCTCCCTCTGTGTTCGTTCCCACATGTGGCTGACAGAGAATGCCGGGGGCCCGCCAGGGTCTCCTTTACAAGGGCATAAGCCCACTCCCCGGCCTGCTACCCTCATCACCTAACTCTTGCACATTGAGTTCAGCTAGGAGCTGGGTAGGACACCTGCATTCAATCTACAGCAGGGAGCTGGGGGCAGATGGATGCAGTAAAAGCCGTGAGAACAAATGAAACCAACCAAAGACAGGATGTGGAGGGGGAAGGGGAGAACCTTAAAGAGAGGTTCACTGTTTAGAGGTTAGGTCGAGGAGGAGCCATCCTATATCAGGAGAGAGAAGACACATGGAGAGGTCACAAAGACAGACACAAGCACATGCGTGCGCACACACACACACACACACACACACACACACACACACACTCAAAGATAAACATCGCATACCGGCACACATACATACTCGTAGACACACAATTACATATATGCATGCTTAGACATGTGTGCACACAATTATATGTGTGCATGGCTAGAGTGCTTGACTGAGGGTAACCTTGAACTCATGATCCTGCTTTCTCTACCTTCCCTAGTGGGGATGGGACTCAGGGCTTTCTACGAACTGTAGGCACTCTACCTCTGTAGCTCCATCCCTGGCCCCCAGTAAGCTTTATCGTTGTTGTTGAGGATTTCTTATGAGTATACATAAGTGTTTACATCATTTCCATTCTCCCTTCCCCTCTCCACTTCCACTCATGTCCCCCGAGCCAACCGCTCTCAAATTCACGACCCTTGCCTTCTATAGTTATCACGACCCCCACACACACACCCCTCACACAACACACTACTGTATCCCATTACCGTTGCCCATATGTGTTTAGGTCTGACCACTTGTGACTCAGAACAAACCCCTGAAGAGATCCCCACTGCATTCTGAATACTTTCATCCATAGATAAGTGCGGCCCTCGCTCCCCCCTCCCCCAAGATGCTTCTTTGGCAACAGACAGGGGCTATTACTATGCTCTACCCCTGCTCAAAATGCAAAGGATGAATGACAGTGGGGGGGCGGTGCTTGGGTGTCTCAAGTGTTGGTGGACAGATGAGGAGAAGGAAGGCAGAGTCTTGCGGATGGATTTAGTGGTGCTGAGTCTGAGAAGTGGCTCCAGTTGGGCATGCCAACAGTGGGGCCAGAAGTAGGAGGGAATGGATGGGTGGAGGAGGGCTGTGGGTCTGCAGGGTACTGAGACAGGAGAGGAGGTTCCTTTACAGCATCATCAAAGCTCAGCCTGGGGAACCAGTGAGGCTAACTTAGATCACAGATGAGGGTGACTACAGGAGTGTGGTGACCCCAAAGCAGTCTTACTGGAAAGCCAGCACTGGACGATGGCTTCCCACACGGATGGGACCCTGCTTCAGTGAACTCCCCTAGCCTATATACTCCAGCACTTCGGGTCATGTTCAGTGAGGGCAGAGTTCCGTAGAAATGTTGGGAGGAATGGCTGATGTCCGTCTCCTCTGAGGGGATAGCAACAATCCACAGGCCAGGTGATGCTGGTCTCTTGTAGGCAGGCACAGCTGATCTGATGACGATGGTGGCTGTTTCTCTTGGAGGACCTCACTCAACAACAAATGCTGTAGGGACCTGTGCCCCACTGAGGGAGAAACAAGGGCACTGGGTCCACGGCCTGCTTTTTGGAGACGAGGATGGGGCGCTGGGGGAAAGTAGGGATGGGAGTACTGAAGCAGGACGTGCCAGAAGCCTGTTATCTCAAATCTCTCCCCTCCCCTGGTTTGCCCCTTCGGTGACCCAGCCTTCTGCCTGGGAGTTGCCGCAGCTGTGGCCAGGGGCCTGCCTGGGGAGCCCCACACCTGCAGACTCAAGGCTGGCCACTCCCAGTCCTTAGCACCTCTAATCTGACAATTGCTCTCCTCCCTTTGTCTAAATCTTGAGGGTCACAGCAGCTCAGCGGCCGGCCCTATCTTACTCCTGCCAAAAGTACCCCACCCCTCCATCCATCCCCACCCTGCAAACAGCAGTTTCCAAAGGGAAACTGGACTTCATGTCTCCATTGTTTTAGGCTCAAGATTACTCTTTTGAAAAGAAAAGGATGATGGGGGAGATGGTTCAGTGGTCAGAGCGCTCGCTGGGGAAGTGTGAGGACAAGCATTCGTTGGGATCCCTCAGAACCCATGGAGATGCCGTGTGCGCATTTCAAACGGACTGTAAGGAAGGCTAAGACAAGGGATTCCCAGAGGAAGAAAGACTAGTCACATGGACAAGCTCTGGGTTTGACTGAGAGACCCTGGCTCAGTGAGTAAGAGTGATGAAGGTTGGTCCCTGGCATCAACCTTCAGCCTCCACATGCATACGCGCACACACACACACACACACACACACACACACACACACATACACACATGCATTCACACACAGGTTCAGTAACCACGCATGTGGACACATGCACAGAACACACACATGAAAATGGAAGACTGCAAAATAAATAAACTTGTCACTACAACAGAGATATACACTAATAAGTAATGTCTTAATAGTCAAGCCTATAACCCCAACAGCTGAGATGGGAGGGTGCCACAAATTCCAGACTGGCCCGAGCCATAGCCTGAGACCTTGTTTCAAAAAAAGAGCTGGAAAAGGAAATGGAAAAAAAAATTTTTTAAAGATAAATTAAGTCCTAGACTGACAGTAATTATTTTCATCCCCCCCCCCCCACCCACGGCAACAAAATGGAGGCAACAGATTGGACAAAATTGATGAGAAACTAAGGGAGATGGATCGGGAAGGAAGCCTAAGGTAGGTAGGTGCTGGGAGGGCCTGGATACTTCACCGCCTTTACACTTCTTTACTTGATGACTCTGCTGAAATAAAAGCACATCTACTCTGAATTACAGCCAAGAGTTTGGGGCTGGGGGATGAGGCGCAGTTGGGGGACTGCACGTCTGTATCCTGGAGGTGGAGGCTGGAAGACCAGAAGGTTAGGGTCATCCTTGGCAGCCTGAGCTATATGAGACCCTGACTCCAAAAGAAAACTGAAGGAAGGGAGGAAGGAAGGAAGGAAGGGAGGGAGGGAGGGAGGGAGGAAGGGAGGAAGAATAGAAGGGAGGGAGGGAGGGAAAGGAAGAGAAGGAGAAGGGGAGGGAGAGGAGAAGGAAAAGTTTGGAATGAAGGTATTTACACACCGAGCTTTGAATGAAAAAAAGGCTGGGTGAATTTTTTTTTCCTGGTCTCTCCTTTGATTGCTGCACTTGGAATTTGTTACAGAGATTCGCTAGAGTCCCAGGGCACACACACAGTTTGCCCTGGGAGTGTGCTCCGTTCTCTAACACATCCCTAAATGTTTTACTGGGTATGATAAGCCGGGAAGTCATGGGAATATATACTGAGATAAATAAACATGAGATGAGATAACTTCTTCAAAGGAGGGTTCCTCTTCAACAAGGAGCTTGAGACCCTAAGCAGAGTAGAGCTGACATTATCAAATGGATTTGTTTATAGGAATTTTCTTTTAAAGCAACATGGGAATGTGGTTCAGTTGGTAAAGAGCTTGTCTAACTCCCACAAAACCCTATAGGTTTGATCCCCCTGGGTTACATAAACCAGATGCAGTGGTACAAGCCTGTCATCCTAGCCCAGAAGTAAAAGCAGGAAGGGGTTCAAGGTCATTTTCAGCTACAGGGCAAGCTTGAGGCCGGCCTGGGCTATGTGAGACCCTGTCTCAAAAATATGATGAAATAAAGCAAAAGAAACTAATGAAAACAAGAAACACATTTATCAGCTCCAATGTATTAGCTGTCTTTTCCCAGGCCATCCATGTGGGAAACTGGGAAACAGGACAAGATATCTTCCTCTAAAAGCTTAAGCAGAGTTTGAAGGCCTGGGGAGATGCTCAGTAGTTATGCTCACACAGCATTGTAGGACACCAGAGTTCAGTTCCCACTACCCACGTAGGATGGCTCCCAGCCTCTGCAGCTCCAGCTCCTGGCCTCTGAGAATACCTGTGCTCACACGCACATACCTACACACACCAACACAACACAAATACATGTTTTCAAAACAGAAAGAGGTGGACGGAATTCCATTTCAAAAGCAGAAGAAACAGACCATGACACTTTGCTAAAAAATATAAAAATGATGGTATGCAAATTAACATGAGACTTTCTAAAAAGTAGGCTAGGAATAATGAGATTTCTATTTTTTTTTTTTTAACAAATTAAGAGGGGAAGAGAGAGGAAGAGGAAGGGAGAGTTGTCAGAACCATAAAATTGCACACTGAGGAAATAACCAAAGGAGAGAGAAAAGACTTCATGCAAGTTGCCGCTGTGCAAACAGATGGTGCTTAAGTCTCCCTCCTGGCAGTCAGAGGAGGAGTCTAATGTGGAGCGTGGTGGGTTGCACATTTGAGCACATCATTCATTTGCCTTGTGTCACAGTGATGGGTTATTGTTGAGCTCGCAGCTTGCTTTTGGAGCCCGGGGCACATTCCATGGTGGTGATCTACTGACAGAGGATCTGGCAACTGGACCTTCTAGAAAATCCAAATGCTCTGTTTCAATGCTCATCAACTTTCTAAACAAATTGAATTCAAATTCCATTCTTCCTTAGAAGCCATGGGAATGCCTTGCTTTGCCCGAGGTTTGAAATAGGTCTCTCTCACACGGGGAATGGTGCACGAGAAGACACGGGTGAATTGCTTTAAGGGTGACAGAGCTGGGTCTCAGTCCGTAGGGTACTTGCCTGGCATGCAAGAAACTCTGGGTTCCATACCCAGCATCATACCCACGAGTAGTGGTTTCGCTGTCCTTCCTCACCCTATCCCCCATCCCAACATCCCAGAGCTGTGAAGGCAGGAGGAGGATTTGGAAATCAAGACCAACCTGGGCTACAAGAGATCCTGTCTTAAACAAAAACAAAATCATTATTAAGCTAATACCCCCTGGACACTGGCCTTTGCCACACTACCAATACAGAGTCAATCCACTGAACAACGCTCCTCTGAGTAGGCATTTTTGCTGACCATTAATTGCTTCAGTGGCCCAAATGTACCAGGTTCATTCTGGCTAATTACTACAACAAAATAAGTATGCATTATTTAACCCTTCCTGAACCCACAATGATCCCATTTATAAGGGAGTTTGAGGAACACCTGTCACCACTTGGGTTTGCTTGACAGCTGAGTTTCATTTTGGAGTTTAGGCTTGCATTGTGTGAGGTTACAAATGCATAAACCATAATTTAGTGTGTTCCAAGTGCTTTTTCTTATCCTTTCTTTCTTTCTTTTTCTTTTTTCAAGATTGTGTCTGTGTAATCCTGGCTGTTGACCTGTAGACTAGGCTGGTCTTGAACTCACAGAGATCCACCTACTGATGCCTCCCAAGTGCTGGGATTAAAGGTGTGCACCCGCACTTTCCTATTTTAAAAATAGAGCTTTTTCAGTATTCTCACTCTCCTGGTTGGCTTATTATTATTATTATTATTATTATTATTATTATTATTATTAATTAGCTTTATTTATTGTCAACCTGAGGCAAGCCAGAGTTATCTGGGAAGAGGAAACCTTAGTTGAGAAAATGCCTGTGAGATTGACCTGGAGGCAAAACTGTAGAACATTTTTTTCTTGATTGATCATGGATGTGGGAGGACCCAGCTCTCTGTGGATGGTGCCATCCCTGGACAAGAGGTCCTAGGCTGTATGAGAGAGCATGAGGAGCAAGCCAGTAAGTAGGATTCCTCCATGCCTCTGCTTCAGTCATTGCCTCTAGGCTCTTGCCTCAAGTTCCTGCCCTGATGTGTCTCAGTGATGGAGTGTAACCTGGGAGTGGTAAGCCAAATACATTTCCTGCCCCCAAGTTACTCTAGGTCATGTTGCTCATCACAGTGATAGAAAGCCAGCTATGACACTCACAAAGGTATTCTGTAGGTCTTGGAAGTCCCGAGGTCTGAGTCAGAACAGACCTACCATCTGCCTCTTTTCACCCTGTCTTTTGCCTTTGAATTCTTCTGAAGTTATGGATCTGTTACCCAGTGTGACTCCACAAACGCTGGTAGAGCGAGTTTGAAGAATCTGAGGAATGTCCCTATGACAGACGGGGGTGGGTTGGGGGGGGGTCATACCCAAACCTAAGGTGCTATGGAACTGAGTTTGTGAATCAGTTCCGATCCTGAAATGAACCTGCCGAAGCAAAACCAAAATCAATTTGCGGAAACCGAAACCAAAACATCAGAGGGAAGAAATTAGCCTTGACATCCGTGAACACCATCCCATGTGGTCTGACTGGGCCGGATGATTGTAAAGATTTAACGGCCATTAGTTTACAGCAAGTGCGTAATTTGGCAAATTCTCCATTTGGTAAACCTGATTCCCAGCTGCTCCTTGCAGTGAAGCACACCACCTGATTGGAGATTTTTTTTTTAAAGATTTATTTTATTTGTGTGTGTGTGTGTGTGTTTACACACACGTGCACAAGTGTGCCCTCATGCATATACGGATGCTGTTGCATAAACATTTCACACTATGAACCCCAGTGTGGATGCTGGGAACCAAACCCAGGTCCTCTGCAAGAGCAGCAAATGCTCTTAACCACTGAGTCCCCTCTCCGGCTCCCTGGGATGAATGTGTTGCTCTGTCATCCTCTCTTCTCTGAATGGACCATTAGATCTCCTATCTCCTGCTCTTATCCCCACCAGCATTTAGGACTCTGTGATGTCTCCCGTCTCAACCTAAAGGTACCCCAGGTCAACGTACCCATGTTTACTGTAGCATTATTCACAAGAGTGAAGCATCAGACAAACCATTGTCTGAGAACAGAGGAATGGACAAAGGGAAAATGTGGTACACACACAATGAAAAGTCAAGTCTTTCCATTTGTCTATTCTGCGTGTGTGTACACACAGGAGGCGGGGCACTTGAGAGCCATGGCGCATGCCTGGAGGTCCGAGGACAGCGTTCTCCTTCCTCAACCTGGTGGGTCTCAGTGATCCAGCTCAACTCGTCAGGCTAACCAGCAAACGCTTTGCCCTCTGAGCCAACACAAAGGGAATGTTTTTCAGCCATAAAGAAGAATATGGGAAAACAGATGAAGCTGGAGAGAATCGAATTGGGCCAGTCTCAGAAAGACAAAGATTGTGTGCTTTCTATCATGTTTTTTGCTCGTAGAATCTATGAACAGTGATGATATCATGAAGGTATGTATAATATGAAATAGAAGTAAAGAGGCAGACTGGGGTGATGTCAGAGATTGGAGGGTGGGAGTATAGACAGAGTATGTCCAAAATATAATTTATACTTGCATGAGAACTTAAAAAGCAGCGTTGTGCTCATGTGCACACCTGCATAACACCCGCACAACAAGAAGCCAGGAAAAATTCCAGCATGGAGTAGGGGGGGTACTCACAAAGCCCCACCCCTAATGGAGGAGCTATGGGCAGTTGACAGCTGCTGTGGGGAGGAACCATTTCTTTAGGGAGTTTCCCTGCCTGGGAATGGGGGGCTTGCCTCACACCCGGTGCATATGGTCAACACTAAATGTTTTTGAAAGAGCACAAGATGTTGGGAGGGAGGTGTGGTGGGGGGTTGAAGGGAAGTTGGAGGGAGAAATGGGTGGGGGATATAATCATATTTCACTGCCTACATGTATGAAATTCTTCAAGAGTAAAGTTTGTGAAAGACGAATGCCAAAAATAAATAGCAGAATGCAAAGAGCAGAAGAATATATTTCAAGTCCCCCGTGTCTTGTTTTGAAATATATATGATGTCTGTAATATAGATCATAAAGTTTTCACCATTAAAAAAAAAAACCTACGGTTCACATCTACCTATAAAACACAGTGAGATGGAGTTTATCTCAGCACGAATGTCAGGCCACTCATGAAACTCCAACTCTAGAGGATCCAACAGCCCTTTCTGGCCTCCTCAGGCACACTCATGTACACATATACACACATAAACATACACACAAGTACATATAATAAAAGACAAAATGCATCTTGTTTTGTTTTTTTTTTTTTTTTTTTGAAAAGAAGAAACTTCAAATAGAAACCAAATGCTTTCTTACCTCTTACTGTCTTTGAGTATCTGTCCATCTCTTTACATCATTAGAGGTGAAATACACCCAGAGCATCTCTCTGTTTCTGCTTTCCCAATCCACCATCCATTCTGTCCTGAACCCATTTGTACCAAGCTCTCATCATCTACTGTGTGTGTGTCACAGTGGTTGTATGGGTGTCAGAGGACATCTTATGAGAGTCTGTTCTCGAGGGTTTGAATTCAGGACATGGGATTGGTGACAAGTATCTTTCCCACTGAACCAGCTTAACAAAGTCCCCTGCCCCAATTTCTCCACCACAGGTGAGACTCAGACTCTCTCTAACCCCCTGACATATTCCTCCACTTGATTCCCACCCTGAGTCAGGTGGGTTTCCTTTGTGCTATTGACCATCCCTTCCCGCTTATTTGACGCAATTGCCTTCAGCCACTCCCCAGCCCATCAGGCTCACTCAGTACAAATGGCCCGCCATTATATTATTACACACCTTCACTTTATATAGTCATGTACCGTATGTTGTTGTATTACACTGTATATTTATTTATATTATGCTCTATGTTCTCTGCCCCATCCCACTACCTTATATTGCATCCATCATCCTTATGATAACTTACGATAGTTTTTACCAAATTACACTTATTTTATTTTTATTATTCATGGTATAAATTAATAAAACTTACTGTATTAAATTAAAAAATGAGAAGTTTTAAATTTTTATTCATTTGGAGACTTGTCTCTCAGCCAGTGGGAAAAGTATGAGATTTTTTTTTTCTCCCCAAAATGTATTCTATTAAGAAGTCCCAGCTGGGCACCAAGGTAGAGCAGTGAACACATGCTGGCCCCATTGTCATCTGCTGCACAACAAGGACCTTCCCAGGCCACACCACTGTGACCAGCCCCACTGGGGCAGGGAGGACCCCACCTGCAAGAGATCACAATCCTCAGGAAATATAGAGAGCGCTGGCCTGGAACCCAGCAGACAGGCAATAAAGAATGATGGATGGCATCCATGGAGGAGACTGAAGGATGTCTGCTTGTGGTACTTATGAGATGTGCAGGCTGGCCAAACCACAGATGCTCTGATAGTGCCTGGTGACAAGGCTATACTGGTCTCTGCATAGTGTGTGTGTGTGTGTGTGTGTGTGTGTGTGTGTGTGTGTGTGTGTGTGAACCCACATCACCAGGCCTGTGTGGCAAGCAACTTTTAGCCTTTTGCTGTCCCAAAACATACATTAAAAAAATATATTCCAGGTCTTATTCAACAGCTCCAAACGGCATCCAAAGACTGAGTTGGCATGCTTATTTGAATTTGTCAGCCAGTGCCCTTGTTCAGCTACAAACAAAGGGACCTCCTCAGCTTTGTTTAGAATTTCTGCTTCAAGTGTCAAGCAGCCATGATAAGCTACAAACCCTAGCAGCAGATACTGAAATAAATAAGAGTTCGCCCAAAGGGATTTGTGGAGGTCTCAGAGGGAAAAAAGAAAGAAAAGAAACTACTGACATTTGAAAATTAGCAGAAGTGCAAGAGTCACATTTCACTCATTTTTGTGCATGATAATTTTCTTTCCCATGTCTGCCTATCATCTATCTACCTATTAACTATAATCTACCTATCAATCATCTACCTATCACCCAGCTATCAATCATCCATGTACCTTCATATCTATAACTATCTATCTATCTATCTATCTATCTATCTATCTGAGAAGGAGGCTAGCAAGATGACTCAGTCACAAGCCTCAGTTTGATTCTAAGGTGGAAGGAGAGACTCAAGTCCACACATTGCCTTCTGATATCCACACACTTAATATACCAATACCCCCACATACAAAGACCACATATACACTAAAAATGTAGAGCAAAGGAAAGAGAAAAACTAAAAGAAGCAAAAACTTATCGGTTAAAGGACGAAACCAAGTGCTGTTTTGAAAGTCATTCTTTGTGACTAAACACCAGTAGGAGGGAAGACTCTTCTTTTTTTCCTTTTATGGAAAAATAAAGAGGGGTATATAAATTAGCTTAAAATCATCAAGCCTAGCACATGAAAAAAAAAAACCCTCAAATACTGGTTTATGTCACTTTTTTTAAGTCAAGAAAAAGAAACAAGGTTGTCAGAATTGAAACTTAGAGAGAGAAACTGAGTGAAAACAGGTCCTGGGAAATAACCGCACAACAGATGGTGTGCTTAAATCTATTTACCGTCAGGAAGTGGATGCCTCCCAAATACTGACCACATGGCCCCAAGGCTCCAAGGACTCTCTCCCCTTGCCTAATTGTACGGCAATGTATATATTTCTTGGAATCAACCTGAGTTTTCTGCCTGGTGGGAAAAAAAAAATCCCATGGTGGGTTGATGAGCCTGAGTGTGTCTCTGGAAACTGGGCCATGTGTTAAAAATCAAGCTATTTTGTCTTGTTTGAGGCCAACTTTCCAATCCACCCACCCTTAGCTGGAGTTCATTCCCCTCCACTTGGGAGATGTGTGATGTCCAGGACTTGCTTTTCTCAGAGTCCAGGTCTTGTGACTGATGGGCGGGTGGGGGATGTTTCTGCTAGGTATTGGGGAAAAGATCCAGTGTACACAGTGAACCCTTTGGTACTGTAACACGGACACATTATGAAATGTCTGGGAGGGTTGGAACAGCAACAGACAGAGTCTATGTTGGGGACCTAACGTGCTTATTATATTTTCTTTCTTCCTGAATGCTTCCATACGTGCAGAAGCTGGAGGTTGACATCCAGAGTCTTCCTCCATCACTCTTCTCTGTATTCAATGAGGTGAGGTCCCTCTTTCAGTTGAATTTGAGATACTTTAGACTAGTGTAACTAGCTAGCTTGCTCTGGGGACCCCATCACTGTCTCTGGGGCACTAGAATTGCAGATGGTCCAACATACTAAAAACTTACATGCATTCTGGAGATCCTGGACCCTGGTCCTCACACTTGTGTGACATGTGCTTGAGACACCACGTCATCTTTCTGGCCCTTTTTAAATTATTATTCTTATTTTAGGTATTTTTATTTTTACTTTAGAGGCAGGGTTGCATATAGCCCAGGTGAGCCAGACTCACTTGAGGACACTGCAGCTGAGATGGCTTGGAACCCCCAGTCTTCCTGGCTCTACCTCCCCAGGTGTGTGCCACCTCTACTGATTTTACACACATGGCTGGTTACTTTAGAGTCATGGGTGGCTCAAAATACAGCTCTCCCACCTGCTTGTGGAAATCTAAGATGAGTGACAAGTCCTCTTCCATGGAGAGAATATCGGCTACCTCATTTCCCTTATGAAAATCTAATTGTCGGGTACATTGTTCTGGCATGACTTGCAAACAGATCTTCTTTGGGTAGCCATTATCCACTCTGTTTTGTGATGGGATGGTCACACTATGCCCTGGGGAAATAGCTAAAGCCCAATGTTCCGTACCTGGCAGGATGTTCGTAACATCAAAAGACACCATGGGTGACCCTGGAGGGTCAAGTCAGGTGAGATTTAGGGACCCAACTCAGGCCATCCAGCTTGGTGGCCAGCACTTTTGCCATATGAACCCATCATGCCTAGACTCTTATATTTTTACTATTTGTTTTGGTTTTAATTTGGTTTTCTAACTCTTGATTGTCTGACCTCAGCCTTCCTATGGCTGGGACTTTAGCCACTTGCCAACCAAGTCTGGTTCTCGAAGGCAACCTCCTATGCGGCTGATACTGTGTGATGTCTGTTTTGTGAAGGACATCTATATAGGACAATCACCAAGACATATGGTTAGCTTGACAAAGCAACATGGGTCCTGGAGAGATGGCTCAGAGGGTAAAAGTGCTTGCTGTCCAAGCCTTGAAAATTTAAGTGGATCCCTTCCACCCATAGTGGCAGGATAAAACCAGCTTCCCAAGGTTGTTCTCTGACTGTCACAGGTGTGCTATGACAAGTGTATACCTGAATTAACACACATATGTCATATACACCATTAATAGGATACAGTTTTTTTTTTGTGTGTGTGTAAGGATGTTTTGCCTGCATGCATGTCTATGTACCATGTATGTGCTTGCTTCCTGAGGAGCTTAGAGAAAGGCATTGGATCCCTTAGAACTGGAATTAAAGGTAGCTAGCTCTGAGCCACCATGTTTATTTAGTGCTAGGAATTGAACTGGGGTCTTCTGGAAGAGTATAATGTGTTCTTAACAACAGAGCCACCTCTCTAGCGCCAGATATGCTTTTACAAAACTTAAACTACCTTTACTGTTAGAAGCTTGGAAATAAAAAAGCTTTACATGCTGAGATTAACCAGACCCCCAAGTCTGTACATCTCAGTGAAGCTCTGTATGATGTGAACAGCCATTCTGAAGCTTTAGCGTCTCACACTGGATTTTGCACTTTTGTTATTGGCTATATTTTTATGCACTTATCCACCACCAAAAATGGAAAACCCACCATAGAGTTAGAACTAGAAAGACCTTGCATCTTCATTTATAACTCGTGTCTACCACCTGCATCCGGTCCTTCCTCATCCAACATTTGTTTTGCTTTGTTTTTCTGCAAGTCGGACTGAACTCACAGTTCTCACTTGGTCATTCACTATGTCACTTTAGATTCCTAGTGAATGTGTATTCTCCTCTCTTAAAAATTCTAACAAATTCTGTTTTTTTGTTCAAGACAGTAGTGTGAGCAGTTATAGCTGCATGAGTAGGGCTGGGGAGACATTTGAGTCAATGGGACGTGGGGGATTGGGGTGGGGGTGGGTATTGCCATCTATTATTGAGATTTAGTATTACTTAGTACAGAAAACCTTCTCCATCTTTTTTTCTGACTGGACTGTGGGTGTGATGTCTCGAAGGGCATCGTTCACACTGTGACCACCAGGAAGGCAACCTCACCTTAAATGAGGTCAACAAGGCAAAAGAGAAGAAAATTATGTCCTAAGTACATGTGCCCTACGGCCCATCTTTGGTTATGGAAGAACAAGAAAGTCCTTATTGACTTACATCATTGTGGTAGAGTTTTCTTGTGAACATGTTGAGATGAATCTAAACGGCTACCTCTTAGACAAGAATGTAAGCATGGTGGGCCTGGAGAGACAGCTCAGGGGTGAACAGTGTGTGCTAGTCTTGCAGAAGACAGTTCCCAGCACCTATACTGGGTGGCTCACCAGAGTTCAAACTCCAGCTCTAAGGGATCCAATGCACCCAGCTTCCATGGGTACCCACACAGACCTCTACACAAATGCACACATACACACAATTTGAACGTTAATGTATTTTTTTCAAAGGTACTTGGGCATCCCCTGAATCATCTGCAGGGATATGGCCTCCCTTTTCTTGTGGGGGTGGTCTCAGTGGTAACTCAGCCATGATCACAGCCCAAAGACCATCGTGCACCAACTTCAGGCCATATAGTTATTTTCACAGATGCCTCAAAACACTGGCTGATGAAGAACCTCAGGGAAGTCGAGCCCTTACACTGCCTCAGTCTCCCCCTCCCCCCATCCAGACTTCTGTCTTGATTGCTAATTCCAGTCCTGGTTACCATCCATTCCCCAGCACAAAGCCAACCCCTTGTCTAACCTTGATTTGTTCCCTAACAGCCCTGGGTTTCAAATCCTTCCTCTGTAAATTGCAGTGATCAGAGGATCGGTCTCCCTTGGGGTGTGGTGGGAATTACACAACACCGTTGGGCCTCCAGCCTCTTTGCTGGGAAGGGAATGTGCTGAACAAGGGATGCATCGATCCAGAGGGGGCTTAACAGCTAATCATGTCCTTGGATGCAGCTGCCTGGATACACGTGCACACGTAGGATCTTGGTCTTGGCTGAGCTGTTTGTCCTTGGTTTAAAACTATCAGCAAAAGCTGTGGGATTCAGTGTAGCTGGAGGAAGTAGGGAGTTTAAGTCCTCTCTCTCTTCAGAATAGCATGTGAGGGTCTACAAATGCAACTGGAGCTGATCTAAATCTTGGGGGTAAACACTGAGCAAGCTATCAAAATTCCTGACATTTACTGGGGGGCAGAGGGCAGAGGGGCAGGAAATGAGTAAAGGAGTTGGTAAATTATACAAGGTTCTAAGAATCAGCATTGTCCCAAAGACACTGGATAAAGTGCTGGAGCTTGGGGAGAGGGCTGAAGCTTACGTGTGGGATGTGACTCTTAAGATGGTTCAGCGGCTAAATGATTGCCACCAAGCCTGGTGACCTGAGTTGGGTCCCTAGAACCCAAATAGTGGGAAGGAGAGAAGTGATTTGTCCTCTGCCCTCCACACATACACTGTGGTATGTGTCCACCGCCCCCCCCAATAAATAAATAGACATTAAAAAAAATAAAGAAGTATAAGATGGGCAGTGAGGTTGGTAAAGAACTCTGCACAGTTGTTATTGGAGCATACTCCTCAGAGAAGCAAGGAGGGATCAATCTGCCAGACTTAGCAAACAGAAATACAGAACACCCAGTTTAAATTTGAATTTCAGGTAAACAGCAAATGAATGCGCAATTGATACTATGCTTATATTAAAATATTATTCAGTACGCTGCCGTCCAAACCAAACCAGTGTCCCCAAACCATGGAAAAGAATGTCAGTACACACGCACCACACATCCCGGACACTTCACGCCCAGACGTTTGCCCAAGAAAGATGAAAACAGGCCTCCACACACACACACACTTCACATGAATATTCATAGCAGCTTTGTACATAATAGCAAAACCTAGCATTAATCCAAAAGTCCACAGATAGAGGCATAAATACACCGTAGTGTACCTACAGGAAAAGCACTATGTAGTCACAAAGGTAAATGGAAAGCTGGCTTTTTGAAACAAATGTAATTACCTAAACATAACTACAGTGGAATGGAAGGAGCTGGAGAAAGGACAAAGAGAACATACTACACACTTTCAAGTTTATAAAATTCTGGATATTGACACTAAAAGTAGTCCGGTGTGGTGACACACGCCTTTAATCCCAGAACCAGGGAGGTAGAGGCAGGCAGATCTCTATGATTTGAGGCCAGTCTGGTCCACAAAGTGAGTTCCAGGACAGCCAGCAGGGCTGTTACACGGGCTTTGGCAAAGGTGACCTGGGTGTTTGTCAAAGCTTACCACAACGGAACTGGTTAAGAACATATTTGCTCTCATTACACCATGTAAATTCCAGGGATGGAACTTAGCTCATCAGACTTAGAGGCAAGCATGGCCGTTGGCTGGGCCATCTTGTCAACCCAGAATTCCCCACTTTATGTAGTTCAGTGGCATCGTGTGCGCTCATGGAGTGTGAAAACATCACCAATGTCCATCTCTGGGATGCTTTTTTCATTTTTGCAAAACTGAAACTCTGGGCTGAGGATGTAGCTCTACTGGTAGAGTGATTTTGGAGCATGTGGGGTCCCTGCATTCCATACTCAGTATCACATAAACCAGGCAAGGTGGCACATGCCTGCTGTCTCAGCACTGGGGGGACACAGGCAGGAAGATCAAGAGTTTGGGATCCCCCTGGGCCATGTGAGACTCAGTCTACAACAAAAAGCTGTGACCCCGTTGAACAATAACCCTCCTGAGCCACCATGTAACTTTCTATCCTTGTGCCCCTGACTCTTCTGGGAACCTTATGAAAATGGAATCCATCTTGTGTCCTTTTGTGTCTGGCTCATTTCACGGAGCAGAGTGTCTTCCGGTTCCATCCATATTGAAGCATGTGTCAGAATCGCCTTCCTTTGTAAGTCTGAGTGATACTCCCTTGTACGTGCAAATGACATCTTATCTATCTAACCATTTGTGGATGGACACCTGGGTGTGTCTGAGGTGTCACCCTTAGTCCTCCTTCTCTCTGTGCATGGGATGGACTCTTAGGCAACTCTCAAATCCCCAGTCTTTGCTGCCGTTTTAATTTGGGGGGGGTTGCTAAAAGTTAAGCAGTATCAATATTTTGACTTAATACATTTTTAAAGTGTGTATGTGTGTGATGCATGTTTGTATATGTGTGGGCACACATATGAGGGTGCATATTTGTGGCTGTGCATGCATGTAGAGGCCTATGTTGATGTCAAGATTCATCATCCATTCATTTTCCACCTTAAGCACTGAGTCAGGGTCTCTTAGTCAAACTTAGAGTTCATCTTGCATCTTAATCAGTGAGTCAGAGTTTCTCAGTCAAACCCAGAGTTCACCTTCCACCTTAATCACTGAGTCAGGGTCTCTCAGTCAAACCCAGAGTTCACCTTCCACCTTAAGCACTGAGTCAGGGTCTCTCAGTCAAGCCCAGAGTTCACCTTCCACCTTAAGCACTGAGTCAGGGTCTCTCAGTCAAGCCCAGAGTTCACCTTCCACCTTAAGCACTGAGTCAGGGTCTCTCAGTCAAGCCCAGAGTTCACCTTCCACCTTAAGCACTGAGTCAGGGTCTCTCAGTCAAGCCCAGAGTTCACCTTCCACCTTAAGCACTGAGTCAGGGTCTCTCAGTCAAGCCCAGAGTTCACCTTCCACCTTAATCACTGAGTCAGGATCTCTCAGTCAAAAACAGAGCTCATCAGCTTTGCTAGAGTTACTAACCAGCTTCCTCCGGTGATGACCTTTCTCCACCTTCTGAATCCAGACTTGCAGGCTGGCTGTCACACCCACCCTGTCTGGGGATCCAAATGCTGGTCTTTGATCTTACATGGCAAGCAGTGAGCCACCTCCCCAGCCCTTTTAACAGTAGCATAGGATACTCCATCTCCTACCTTCTGTGTCACTGAAACCAACGTGTGTGTGTGTGTGTGTGTGTGTGTGTGTGTGTGTGTGTGTGTGTGTGTGTTGTACCTATCAGTTATCTCCTTCTCCTTCTTATTTTTTAAGACAGGGTCTCTCACTGAACCCGGAGTTATCTTTTATGTGCTCTGCCTCCCAGTGCTGAGGCCACAGACATACACTGTTGGGGTCCGCTCTTTCTCTGGAGGCCAGAGATCAGAATTCAAGTGCTCATGTTGTGCCCTAAGTCTTCACTGACTGAGCCACCTCCCCGAATCTCAAGGGTCAAAATTTAAACATCAGAAACAGCACATTGCAAAAAAACCAAAAAATACCCCGGCAGCACAGGAGGCTCACAGCAAACAAACACCGGCCCAGGCAGGGGCTTCAGAGTGAGTTTTGCCAAACAGCCTTGAAGCTGGGGATTAAAGTCTTTTTCCCATCTGGAACCTGGCGACTGCAGAAACAGTGACCACATTGTGTTCCTTCCCAGAAAAAGCACGGAGTTGCCTGGCTACCCGGCAATGTATATATGACTTGGCAGCTCGCCTAGCTTCGTAGCTCGGAGGAAAATTCCAGGGTGGGATTCAAACTGAGTTTCCAGCGGCAAATGGGCTGGGAGGCTTAACCCCTTCATCTTTTAGATTCCGGGCCCAGGTAATACATAAGCCAGGTGTTCAGATCTGCAAGGAGCCTCAGAATCTTTCGTTTTCGGAATGGGCTGAACGGGACGTGGCCTTGGTGACAGAGTCTATAGAATCCAGGAGATTCAGAACTAAACTTAGCATCTCGGAGACTTGGTCTTCAGAAGAAGGCCTGATAGCCAGACCTATGCTAGCTCAGACTCTACATAGTTTTGCAGCCTTGGGGCCCTTTTAGGTTTTGGGTTTATTATTAATACTGTGTGCATGTGTACAAAGCCCACACACAGTGACATGACGCAACTTTGGGCAGTCTGTTCCATCCTTCCACCTCTACCTGGGGTCCAGAGATGGAACACAAGTCACCAAGTGTGCACAGCAAAGGCTTTATTCCCTGAGCCATCTCACCACCCCCAGAGCAATGTTCTCGTCCGGAAACTAACGGTGATCAGATCTATCTTGTTGGGTTGTACCAACCGCTCTGCCTCAGAGCATGGAGGTAAGCGCTAGGTCTTCCTGTCTTTTCTTCCATTTGGCATGCTTGTGACCTAGCTTCAGTGACTCCAGACTCTGAAAGTTCTTCTTAAGGCATTGCCCTGGATGCCTCCTACGCTAATACCTAGCAAGCAGTTCACCAATCCTACGATGCCATAGTCCTGTCTGTCCAGTGTCCTTCATCACATTCTGTTCTTTGTTCGTCACAAGAAAATAATTCCGTCCTCCAAGTCATCCTGTGCTCAGAGGAAGGTTCACTCCTGCTCATCCAGCCTGGCTAGAATTCAATATCATCTACTCTGAGATGTATTTCCCAACTGTACCATCCAAACAAGTGGCCAAATCCAAGCCTCCAGGCCCTGCTTACCAGCTCAGCCTGGATGCTTCCAGGCTCTCTGAAGTCACTTCTAGCCTCCCCTTACACACTCTGTGGGTTCCCTATAAAATTCACTCCCCAAGTTACACGTGGTAGGACATACCCATGATCCCATCCCTCAGTAGGGTCATGCAGGAGAATCATGAGTTTGAGGCCACTGTGGGTTATAAAGTGAGCGATCCTGTCGAAGAAACAACACAAGACAACACAACCACTAAAACCGCTTCCCAGACTAGCAAGATAGGCACCAGTAAAGAAAGACATTAGAATGACTTGAGTTTGAGCCCCAGGATACATGGTAGGAAAATCAACTCCTATAAGCTGTCCTGGTTTCTACTGCACTGGGCATGATATATATATATATATATATATATATACATATATATATATATATATATATATGCACACAATCACACACACATGCGCGCATGTGCACACACACACGATAGAGGGGGGAAGGTTAAGAATTATGGACCAGTGAGATGGCTCAGTAGGTAAGGGCATCTGTTGCCAGGCATGACAGGTCTGACAACCTGAGTTTGACCCCAGGATCCCACATGGTAGAAGAGCAGACTCCAATCGAGTTGTCCTCTCCTCTATGTGCATGCCATGGTGAGTGTGTACTCAAACATACACATTGAATAAATAAAACACAATGAATAAATGTAGTTAAATAAGTAATTCCCCTGTACTCTCCAAATGAAGTTGTATGTACATGTTGAGGTAGGCCATCGATGAACTGACCTTCTCTCACACCTTTTGATTGGGAGCCTAGCTAGCCTTTAGCAGCTGAGCCATCTCTCCAGCCCTCTCATACCTTTTTCTCTACCCTTACTCTAACATTTTCTATTTTACATGGGGAGGCAGATCAACTCCACTCAGAAGTCCTTCTGCTTAGGTAGAGATGACAATCTAGGAATTCCAATCAGGAATGAAGTCTGATCCAGGCCTGCCCCATAAGTACCTCAGGAACTGGACTTGCAACCTCAAAGGGCTTCGAACATTTGTGGAATTATATTGTGAGAGAGTCACTGTTTCCCCTGGGACCATTGAGCTGGTGGCACCCAGTCCCAATGATGCCAGTAACCATCTTTGCCTCTTTGAGATGAGGCCTGGTGGACAGAGTTGGAGCAGGTTAGAAGTTAACGGCTCCCGGGGACTGAAAAATAAAGATCACATCTTGACAGTATCATTTGGGACTCTGAAACTGAACAGCTACACTCTCCCTTGTTTTGTTTAATAGAAACGGAGTTTATTTTTCTTTCACTGATACATGAAATAGACATTACAAATAAAACCCCTGTCTTGGACCCTTGAACCTCTCAGATTGGAAACATTCAAGCCATCCCTGGCCCTTCCCTCTTCTCCATTCCCCATACCAGAGACAATGCACATTCTATGGAGATAGATGTCTATTCATAAATGTGTCTGCTTTCCTCTCCTGTTTTCTAATCTTTCGTCCTTACATTTGTTTATTTACTTGCGTGCAAGAGAGTATGTGTACCTCAGTGTGGTTGTGGATGTAGGAGAACAAATTTGAAGAAATCAGTTTTCTCCTTCTATCTTGTGGGTCCTGGGGATTGAACTTGGGTTGTCAGTCTTGGCAGCAAGCACCTTTACCCACTGAGTCATCTCATCAGCCCCCACATCTTCTAATTGTACACATCTATTCAATCCCTTTTCACAATGACACATCTCCCCCATTACATGACTAGTTCGCTCATTGTCAAGCCTCTATTGCATTGCTATTTTTCTTCATCTTCTCCTCCTACTCCTCAATCCCCCAAAAGACATCCTTCCAAAACACAAGCCTAACTGCCCATCTTCTGGAGACATGTATTCTGCGACATGGAACCTCTAACTGCTAAAGTAAAGACAACACACACACACACACACACACACACACACACACACACACACACACACACACACACACGAGAGAGAGAGACAGAGAGACAGAGACAGAGAGATTACTGAAACAGACAACTGACAGAAGCCCAGAGGCAGATGCCTTCAGATATAGCAGCACCAAGGCGTCCTCAGAAAGTTCAGCAGAGATCTCTCATTGTCCATATCTAGACCCTGACTCTCTGGAAGGGACTGTCCCCAGCACATCCAGCAAAATACTCCCAGGGATGCTTTGCGTTGACCCAAACTAGGTCCCATGTCCTATCCCCAAGCTAATGACAGTGACTTCTGAAGAGCTAATGGAGGTCGCAGGAGCTGAGAAGAGAAGCTACATACATCCCACAGAGAGGTTGGGGGAAACTGGGGGGGGGGGGTGTCTTCAAAAGCACAAGGAAATTTTGTGGGTCATCAACAGAGTAAACACTGGTGGCTGACGAGACAGCTCAGCAGGTGAGGACACTTGCTGCCAAGCCCAATGACCCGAGTTCAATCCCCAGAACGGACATGGTAGAAAAATAGAAGTGACCCCCATGAGTTTTCCCCTGACTTTCACATGTGCCCCGTTGCGTGCGTGCACCCAGACACATATTCGCAAAGTAAATAAATAAATGAATGTGATACTGCGTTCTCTTTTCTTTCTTAAGAGTGAAACACTGGTTAGGCACTATACCCACCTAAAATGCACCAGGACCCCCAGGGTCAAGTTTAGTGTGCATGAGTAGCTCTTTGTGTCCTCCCCTGTGGCCGTGGCTCACAACCACCACTGTTGCTTACAATAAATGTTTGGTGTCTTTGTCTCTATCCTCAACACAAAATACGCATTGCCCATTTCTACAATCCTGTGTTCTTCTCGGGGCCTTATCACCCTTAGCTGTCCCTCGGTGACGTTCCCAAGCTTTTGTGCCTAAGGTGGATTTTACTATTAAAAACAACAGCAGCAGTTTCGAACATGTGTGTAGTGCATGCTAACCACCTTCCACCTCATCCTTTCTAGCAACCCCAGCCACCCGGCTCTGTCTCATTTCCATATGTATTTATGAGGGTCTGTGACCCACTGAGATGAACCAGGGCCATCTGAAGGACTGTGGGCTTGGAGTTATGTGTTGGAGCCTGGTGGGCTCAACAGAGGAGACACAACTAAAGACAGTGACCCCACCCCCTTGCCAGAGTCTATCGATACTAGCCGATAGTTCAGACATAAAGGGTAGGGCCTCCCCACTTCATGACTGATGGTTGACAGGGCTGGTCTTACGGGGGTCCAGCACAGGTAGCCACGGTTGCTGTGGGTTAATGATTGCCATGGTTGTGTGGATCTAGGGAAGGGTATTTCACGCCATTTTATGCTTATCTTTCAGCTTCCCGCTTTCCTCAGCTTTAATGTTCACTGAGCCTTAGAGAGGGTGGTAGAAGCCACCTGTCGAGGGCTGGGTCCACATCCCTCACTTATTTTCTGCCTCTTGGGCAGCTGTGAGTCTCTGCATTCATTACTATTTATGGAAGGAACGGGCACTCTGAGTATGAGAAACAGGGGGCCACTTTTGGTTATGGGCAGAAGCATTGGCATTGGAAGGCAGTTGGTTCCCGTGCTCCGTCTATGTTGTCTAATCTTTAGAGAAGCTAGTCATCTTCCTGAGTTGAGGAGACCACTTCTCTCCCACGTGTAGCCCTGCCACAGATCAGCCTAATACTCTGTGTACGTGACTAGCCATGGCTTGGGAATGCATGACCCACAGCAGGCCAGCTAAGGGTATTCTTCTAGGCCCAAGGGAAGCTGGCCCTTCCCACACAGATAGAGCCTGAGAATAGTACCTCTCTGATGTCATGGGGAAGCGTTGCATGACAGTGGCCTGCCAATGTACAGGCTCAAATGGAGAAGAGACAGCTGCTGGATGCATTCCATCATCCCAGGACAGCTACGCCCCTCTCCTCCCTGACAGCTAGTTCCTGGAGCCAAGGAGTTCTCCTACCCCCACCCCTTGTCAAAACTGGTTTGAACACTCTGTCATCCTTAGGCCTCCAAGCCAAGCAGCCCCCCCCCTTTCCACGCAGTTGCCATGTGTGTGAACTGAAAAGCTTCGCCTTCAGTGAAATCAACCGGTGCCATTTACTTTACATTGGGGAGTCCTACACGACTACCCGCTGGGAGGAGCATACACCCTCCGAAGCGTTTCCTATGTGCCGAACAAATTGATCTTAATGCACGGATGGCTGCCATTTGAGACACCGCTCACTTGTGAGAGGACGTGACTGCCTAGTAACATCAGGCTGTGTGAGAAAGCTGTTGGAATGAATCGGGTCCCAGAGACATAATGCAACAGGTGTCAGCTAAGGGTGCCATCTCCGCCCGCTACCCGGCCTCCAGGCCAACTCCAGCCCTGCGGGCAACTAGCGGTGTGGCTTGGGCACGTTATGTCTCCGTGGGTGAAATGAGGGTGATGCTAAGCTTGTAAAGGATGTTCCAGGATGGGTGGCGAGGGCCAAGTAGGAGAGCTGATGTGAAGTACACAAGACCGTGCCACGCGTCTGGGAAGCCTGAATAAGTACGAGCTGTTACTTGCCTCCCCCTTTCACTGAGCATTTCATAGAAAGAGGGAGGCAGAAAATATTTGCCGTGCCACCAAAAATATCGGAGAGAAGAGGGAAAACACGATGACGGGTCTGAATTGAGCCGACAGGAGTAGCTCGCCATCTGAATACCCAGCAGGCCTTCCTTATAATAGCTACGATGTATCCCACACCATATGTCCTCTCCTCCTGCCAAGTACTTAGTGGCTTTCCTCTGAGGTAGTTTCTTCCCTGGCTCTCATTTCCTAAGGATCAGCAGAGCTGAGTCCTTAGCTGAATCAGTCTAGGAATGGGATGGACACACACGTGATTCAGCCAAGGTCACCAGAGCCCTACCTGGCCTGAAACCCTCTGACTTCAAGCTAGACTCTTCCGGAGGGTTCAGAGGTCTTAAGGAGTCATTGACAGTGATGGCCAGGGGCTGAGAAGTTTATTGGAGGAAGGTATTAAGGACATAGCAGACAGCCAGATAGACAACAGCATGGTGATTTGGGGCAATAAGGAGATTGGGGCCCATGTCCGGGGTTGGCGGGGGGAATAGGTTGAGCGTTTAAGGCCAGGTTTCCTGCATCCCCCCAACAGGAAGTAAGAGTAGCAGGGAGTAGGGTTGTGTAGTCAGTGACATCCCTACACCCTCTTTGGTGTAAGCTTACTTCACCAGGCCAGAGATGAGGGCAGATGGAAGTCTGTTAGCTTCTCAGAGAGCGCTCTCACTGGAGGCTTGTGGTGCGAGCAAGCAGTCAGCCCTAGATTCTGACAGGGCTGGGCTTTCACTTCAGTGTCTGTGGCTACGAGATGATACTTCAACAGAAGTAATTTAGAGGAGAAAGCGTTCAGTTGAGCTCGCAACTCCAGGCGGCAATCCATCGTGGTAGGAAGCCAATGAGGCAGGAACTTCAAACGGCTGGTCACATGACATCATTGTCGCGGGCAGAAGGGTTGAGTTAATGCATGGAAGCTGGTATTCTTATACAGTCTAGGACCTGAACTCGGGGAGTGGCACCGCCTACTTTTAGGCTGAGCCTTCTCGTATCAATGAATGTGATCAAGGATATGTCCACAGCGCCCTACCTGACCCAGACAACTCCTCACGCTAGCACTAACCATCACAGATTGTGAAGCCAGAGGGGCCACCCTGCTGCAAGTTGAGGAGATCTTAACTGAGTTCAACTGAAGGGGGGAAAAGCAGAGGACAAATCAGATGGGGATGTGACTCATGTGACTCCGTCGGTAGAGTATTTACCCAGCACACAGGAAGCTCTGGGTTCAGTCCCCAGTACCATTGGGAGTGGGTGATGCACGTCTGCACTGGGGAGGGAGCCAAAAAGAGCAAGAGTTCAAAGTTTCCCCTGGCCACATTGCGAGTTTGAGGCTATCCTAGGCTACAGGAGACCATGTCTCAAAAAAAAAAAAAAAAAAAAAAAAAAAAAAAGTTACTTTGTAATGGATGAATACTTCGTCCAGCCTCAGACAGTACAGCCCATCTCCTTTTCCCCTATCTGAAATGCTTTCTCTCCTTGCGACTAAAAGATGTGAGTGGGAATTCTCACTGTACTTCTTGGTTTAGGATTGTGGTCCTCTGGACACAACAGCTATCATCACCTTCATTAGAGCAGCCTTGACTGTCTACAAGTTCAACATGGGGGTCTGTTGACTGGTCCCTCAAAGACAGAGAGGTTGCAAAAGGTCATTGGACCCAACCACTTTCCTGCTCCCACCACCCTGGCAGCTGAATGACACTCTGCCCCAGATGAACACGGTCTCGGGCATCTTGGGAGGGGTACACAGAGTAAAGAGCTATCTGTGCAGCTATGGAAAGCTGTGGCCCGTGCTGGGGAGAGACTTGGAGCCCATACATCTGTTGGGGACAGTCATACAATGCTTCTGCAAATAATCCCTCATTTATTCTCCTATAAACAACCCAATACAGTCATTCGTTGGCCTAGTTGGGGGAGTATATGTTCACACATGTCTGAATCACTGTTGTGTGTGTGTGTGTGTGTGAGAGAGAGAGAGAGACAGAGACAGAGAGATGGACAGACAGACAAAGAGAAACAGAGCAACCAGAGAAACCTGGTTGTTTGGTTGAATCTAGGAGAGCATCAAATCCTCATTAATTTTACACATCCATGGGGGTTTTTTATCAGTGTGTGATGTCCAACGCAGGGCGCTTCTACACACTTCGCACAAAGAGTAATGTGTTTGAGAAGACAGATGGTCCCTGACTTGGGGAGTAAACTCTAGACTGTCGCTAGGAGATATACGGGCCGTCAGGATGGGAGGAGATAAGGGTGACTTCAGGCTGTTTACACAGCTTCAGGGCAGCCCCAGTCACTGGCCTGTGGTGATCAAGGCTCCATCTCAGCCCTGGTGTCTGGAAGGATCTTTATGGCCTGTTGCCTCTGGGAGAGGCAGGCTGAATGGCCCTTCCTGTGGCTACAGATCCCCTGACAGCCTGAAGCAGCCCACAGGCCAACGTGGCTGGCGTATTTTGAGATGGGGTTGCCTTTAAGTCTTTGACTTTCCCCATGCCATATTTCTGTTTTCCTGGACACTTTGAATGGAATTTTACAAATTGCCGCTTTCAGTATTATAGAGAAACTTACATGAATCAATAAGTTAAAAAAAAAAGAAAACCCCAAAACCCAAAACCAAACCCAGCATCATAAATATGGAAACAGGGAACAGTGAGCCAGCTAAGAGAGCAGAGGCACTTTATTCTCACCAAGCCCAAGGACCTGAATCTGCTCCACGGTGGAAGGAGAGAACTGACTCCTGAAAGTGCATGTGTGTTGCAGCACATGCACACACACCCTGCACGTATGTACATGTGCACATCGCACAGATGTGTAAATAGGGAATCAGAATTCTAAAATTTCAAATTTAAATAGGCAGGACGGGCCTGGGAGAGGGGACGACTGTTCTACAAACATTAAGGAAATGTACGTTGGCATGACCCCTGCTCTCAAGAGCTCAGGGATCTTCTGTGGCTATCCTGCTTTTAAATCTTCTTTCTTTCTTTATTTTTCATACAGTATATATTGTATGCTGAGCACACTGCCCCACACCCCTTTCTCACCCCACCGGATTGTCCCTTTTGTCCCCGTAGCGTAACTTTACCTCCGTGTTATGTATAGAGACGTGGTTTTTCAGCTACCTATGTAAAATCCAGGAACTGTGTGTGTGACAGAAAACATACCAGCCTTTCTGAGCCTGGCTTAACTTGCTTAATGTGCCTCTCTCCCGCTCATCCCCAACAACAGAAACAAAAAACCCCACCACCACCAAACAACAAAGATGAAGGAAAGAAAGATGGCTCCGTCGATAGAGGGGCCTGCTCAGTGGTGGAAAGGGGAAAACCAACTCCAATAAGCTGGCTTCTGAGTTCCACCCAGGCGCATGGGCACACACACACACTGGGTAAAGAACGGGACGTAATACGGTGCTTAGCAAAACAAAGGGAAGAAATCTTAATCTATCACATGAAAATGAGAATGCTGACCCAACACATCCCATCCGAGTGTGTGCATTTCCGTGATCATTCTTGGGGCCAGCCTCATTGTCAATACCATCATCACTGAGCATCCCTGGGCATCGTATCCCTTCTCACGGGTATCCAAACTCACACTGAACAGTGAGTTCTGGGTTGCAAATGAGGATTTACTCCTGCGCCCTGTGTCTTCTGCATAAACCACGTCAACAGAAACACACACACACACACACACACACACACACACACACACGCACACACACGCACACACACACGGGTGCAATAGTACAATACCCTTGGGCACAGAATGGGTCTCGGATCTCAGAGGGGCCAAGCAAGTTCTTGCCTAGCAAGGTGCTGTTGGAAGGTCCCCGATGTAGATAGACCGTTTGGCTCGGAAGAGCCGGGGTGTTGTGTATTGACTCATACAGTGTGTGAGAAGTTCTTGGCATGGTGAGCACTTTCACCAACTGACCATCTTGCCAGCCCAGTATCAACACGTTAGAATGTACAGTATAAATGAACTTATTGTCGATTGTCCGTCACTCATGAGACCACCTGCATTTCACCTTGGGCAGTGTTCTAATGTTAGTGGGTCTGAATTAGCAGAGAAGCAACTGATTGGCAGCAAACTGAACACACTATTGAGTATTGACTAGTTAAACAACCACCTTTTAGTCAAAACTGGTAACAGTTGCTTCTCCTCGTGGAAGGGAAAGCTCAGGACAAAGGAAGCCATTATGTCCAGTATACTCCTTGACTTTTTTTTTTTTTTTTAATTGCATTTCTATGTTTCCTGTATGTATGTGGTATGTGGGGGTGTGTGCCAGAGCACTTTTGTGACAGTGAGTAAAAGCACTTGTTGCCTGACTTTATTGCCTGGCTTTGTCGCCAGGCTTTGTGGCAGAACCCGAGGACCTGAGAATCCCCAGGACTCTCATGGTATGAGACAGCTGACTTCTGAACACTGTCCTCTGACCTCCTTAAGCAGGTCCTGGGGCTTGAAATTAGGTAATCTGGCTTGAGGGCAAACACCTTTCCTGCTAAGCCATTTTGTGTGTTGCCCCTGCCGTATGTCCCTCGTTATCTGATGTATTAAAATTAGCTAGGTCTCCTAAGCAACTGCCAGCAATGTGAGCTTTCCTACCTTGTAATAGCTATACCTGAGGTTGCTAGCTACTTTCAGAAAGGAAGCTGCTAGAAGTTTCTCTCTGCTCCCAGAGCACAGTGCTGGGGAGACAAGAGGGGAGAGCTCTCCTTGTAAGGTGTTGGGAAGGACTGCGTGTGAAGGGCAGCCCTCTGGGAAAGGACCTGGGTTCAAACATGTGCCTTTCTCCCCCAACCCCTCAGAGGGTGTGCGAGCCTCCAGGGTTACCAGGATCCTGATTCAAAGGTCACCATTCAGTGACCTTAAGACCTCTGATTGATTTGGGAGCCTCCAGCCCTCTGGCCCACTGGCCTCTCTTGGGACATCTCGGGCAGCCACTCCAGACTCAGGGACGCCAGGAGCCTCTTTTCCTTAATCCCTCCAGCTGCTGGCTAGAGGCCCCAGCAAGGGCCAGGAAGATGCCTCATTTCCCTGACCCTAGCAGAAGGGGAGGGGGAGCCCTTCTGCCTGCCATACAAGAACCATATTTCTATTCCAAGAGGGTCTAGGGAATGCTGCTGTCTGGCTAGGCAAGAGAAGAAAACAAAACAAAAATCGTTTTCAATACTGTTAAAAAAAAAAAAAAAAAGCACATAAGATTGTAAATTGTTAGAGACACTGTAAGAAAAAAAAAAATTATTGAGGACTGGCCCAGTAGATACAAGGACCTTTGGAGTTTTTAAAAGTTTACATTAAGTTATTTAGTGTGCGTGCGTGCGTGCGTGCGTGCGTGTGTGTGTGTGTGTGTGTGTGTGTGTGTGTGTGTGTGGCTCTTATGGCAGTCAAAGAACAACTTGCAGGAGTGAGCTCTGTCCTTTCCATGATGGAAGGGGCCAGTCCCAAGGACTAAACCAAGTCTTTATGCTTCCTCAAACACCTTTCTCACTGGCCCTGTTTTTGGTTTTGTTTGTTTGTTTGGGTTTTTTCTTTTTTTTCCCCAGGGTTCAGGGGTGAAGATGCTGTATAACTCTAAACACAACATGGGCAGGTTTGGGGGTTCTATAATCAAGAATCGGGATTCAGGTCTATGGATAGGAATCACCAGGAAGGAGCTGGATTCTCAGAGACATGGCTCTGCCACCTGGGTGTGGTCCTGTAGGCCTGTAGTCCCAACAGCTTGGGGGCTGCAGTGGGAGGGTTGTGAGATTCAGGGCAGGTGGGCGGGGAGGGGAGGGGGAACTCATTACATAATGAGTTCCATGCCCGCCTGGGTGACTTGTTCCCACCCTGTCTCAATGCCCCCACATCACCATAGACGAGTCAGGTTTTTCTTTACCTGGAGGGGCTAGAGTTGGGAAGCAGATGCTGTTGAGTAAGTAAGGATCTGAGGCTGCAGCTCAATTGGTAGAACACTTGCCTAGCCTACTACACAAGGCCCTGGGTTCAATCCACAGTACTACAAAATATAAAGATTAAAAAAAGAAAAAAAAAATGAACGGGATTCAGCAATGCCCTCCTCAGACAGGCCATCAAAAATACAGGGAAGAAATGTGAAAATAGGCTGGTAGAATCACACCAAACTTAAAAGTCCCGAGGCCAGAAAATGCAATTGACAGACCACAAAGGTCTAGGGGACCGGCAAGATGGCTTTGAACTAAGGCTGGCAACCTGCACTCTGTCCACGCTGTGAAAGGAAAGGAGCAAATCCCGAAAGCCATCCTCTGACCTCCACACATGCGCCACGGCAAGTTCCAGTGTATGCCACACACACACACACACACACACACACCAAATAAACCTTTTAAAATGGCAATCTACGAAATGAGAGAAAATGCCTGATGAAGTGTAGAAGTTTAAACATATGAGGAATTCCAACAATGACACGATTAAAAAAAAAAAAAAAAAAGCAAAGTCATGTGGCTTGGTAATTAAGTCCTCTTCCATAGGACTGGGGATCGTTCCCTGGCACCACAGACACAGATGGTAACCAAAATATCCACAATCAGTAAGTCTTAAAAAAGCAGCAACCTGGGGTTGGAGAGATGGCTCAGTGTTTAAGAGTATTGGCTGCTCTTCCAGAGGTCCTGGGTTCAATTCCCCACAACCACATGGCAACTCACAACTGATTGTAACTCCAGTTCCAGAGGATCTGACACTCTCCCACAGACATCAATGGATATAAAAATAAATGTTTAAAAAGCCAAAACAAACAAACAGAAAAACAGCAATCTGGTTTCATCATTCAAAAAAAAAAAAAAAAAAAAAAAAAAAAAAAAAGGAAAGAGGTTAAATTATTGTTTCTCCAAAGACATAAAATGGCCACCAAACCCAAGAAAAGGCATCTGATGTCATTAACCATTAGAAAAAAAATGCAAACCGGGACCCAGATGCAGCATCACCAGACAATTAAGATGGCTGCAGGGACAGTGAGATGGCTTAGATGGTAGAGAGGACTTCGCTACCAAGCCTAATGACCTGAGTTCAATCCCTGGGACCCACATGGGAGAGAACCAACTCCTGAAAGTTGTCCTCCAACCTCGTGCTAAGACATATGCATGAAGCCACACACAGTAAATAATATCAGTCAACTCTATATGAAAGGAGGCAGCGGCAGAAGCTCAGGAATACCGGAAGTGCCATCTTTATTTCTACATCCACAGATTTGACTGGCAGAGGTAACTAGAATCATACAGCATTTGTCTCTTTGGATATCTGGACGTTCTTCTAACTCAAGCTTAACGTCCTTGAGTTTCCCACATGGAGCATGTGCCAGCATTCCCTTCTTTTTTGGTGACTGAATCTTTTTCCCACTGTATGGGCATGCCACGGTTTTGTTTAACCCTTCGTGCGCTGACAGACATTATAGGGTATCTTCTACCCCTGGATTAGTGCGTGTAATTCTCCTACAAGCGCAAGCATAAGAATGCTTCTTCAAGACCCTGCTTTCATTTCTTTTGGGTACTGCTGGACGTGGTCAACAGAGAACTTGTTTTGCAAATTCCTGTTGTCCCAGTATAGTGCCTGGAATTCTGGACACTTTGAACTATGCTTACAAGACACGCCCAGGAAGATTCCTCTGCTGGGACTCTGGTCGCGTTATCTCCTTCGAGATATGACCTCTCTCTGTGTGCGCATAGGGGCGGTGGAGCTGGGGGTGCCCTTGTGTGCATGAAAGCCAAAGGGCAAACTCGGGTGTTGTCTCAGTGCGGCCACTGTCCACTTTTTTTTTTTTTTTTTTTTTTCTTTAAAGACAGGGTTTCTCACTGGCCTGGAACTTGCCATGTAGGTTAAGGCTGCCTGGCCAAGGAGCCTCACTCTTGCAGTTCTCCGGCAAGGGGATTACAAGAACACGGGCACTACCCCTGCTTTTGTTTGAACATTCGTTTGTTATTAACGTGGATGTTGGGGGATTGAATTTAGTTACTCATCCTTGTGAAACTCCACTGACTGAGTCAGGAGCAGGTGGGATGGGTATCCACTCCACTGGGGCCTGGGGGTGGGGGGGTGGGAGGGTGAAACACGCTGACAGGGAAACAGGAACAGAGGGGAGGTTGGTGGCCTACTAGAAGGCAGGGTGTATGCTGAGGGGAGCGAGGTCTTCATCCTAACGAGCACTGGCCAGTTTCACAAAAGGAGGTGATGCCCTCCGACTTTTCCTCTTGATAGGACCACCCGGAGGAGGCGGCAAGTGCTGAGTTCATCAGGCTCCCACTCAGGAGGGGGGGGGAGAGCAAGCTAGGGAGACATAAGGGGTGACCAGGAACACGGGTACAGCCATGGAGACATGGAGGCATGGGAAAGAGCTGTACGGGGACAGCTGATTTACTTCGTAAGACGTAGGGTTGATGGTAGGGTGGGGAGGTTCGACATGAAACACCGTCTTCTGGACATGGCATGCAATCATGGACACATGCAGCTGTGGCTTACCTGCACAAACAAAGAAGGGAAGTCATGAGAGGAGGGGACTCATTGGGAAGAAATGAGGATGTCAACAGGAGTGGAGGGGAATAAGAGACGGAATTGGGGTGGGTAAGATGGTCAAAAATGTAAGATGGCTCAGCTACTCGAGTGCTTGCTATGCAGCTATGAGGACTATAGCCTATGCAAATGCTACGTGGTTGAGTTCCCTTCCCCGCCCCAATGCCCTCCGCTGTGAGACCGGGAACCCCAGAGCACCTCCCCACAAAAGTGAGCTCTGGGTTTGATTGAGAGACCCTGCCTCAGTAATAAGATAGGCTACCGATGGAGGACGATCTCCCAGCACTAAACTCGGGCCTCCGTGCACATGCTGTGTGCTCACACGTTTGCGCACATGAGCGCGTGCGCACACACACACACACACACACACAGAGATCCGTTGGGGTTTATCAAAGACTACTTGTTTCCCACCTCTTGTACCAGGTGGCTGAGTGACAGGCAAGCAGCCCTTGCTGCTCAAAACTGAGACCATGTTTAGATAGAAACAGTTGGCAGTGGCTGGACAAATTTCTCCCGGAGTTAGGGGAGGGTGAGGCGAGAGTTTCCTCCATATGCTGAGCCAGCAGATGTGTCCTTGGATCGGATGACAGCTATGGGGGTGGGGAGGGCTAGAAGCAGAGAGCTGAGGTAACCCTGCCCAGACTTAAGCCTACACAGTTGCTCTGGCTTTGACGTACATACATCATCTGGGGTGCTCTACTCCAGCCCTCTCTTTTAAAGAATTTCCCTTTAAAGTCCTCTCATGATAAAAGGAGTGTGTGCTCTTTGTAGCTGCGCTGGAAATCTTAGGCGGGGAAATATCAAAAAAGAAGGGGGTGGGGGTGGGGGTGGGTACCCACAATCCAACAGACCAGAGGTAAACGGGGAATATTTTGAAATCTTTCCACTCATTCTTCTCCATGAAAATACATTCACCAAAAGTGAACATTTGAGAACGCTATTCATATCTTTCCACCAGTTTCCAAGCGCATGCCCGTGTTGACAGCTAAAACCCCGTCTTTAGGTGTGTGAGGGTCACAGAAAGGAATCGGAAACCCCACTGTCTTGGCAGAGTTTTCATATTCCACGTGGCTTTGCTGTTCCCACCCCCATCCCCACATATTCCTTCGCCAGCATGGCTTCTACTCTGATCAGACACTTTTAGACACACCAGCTCTAGCAACAGCTTAAAATTTCACATCGTGGGCATGCTTAGTTGCCGGCCAGCTATTACTGAATGTTTAGTCCAATTTGTTTCGGTAAAGGTAGAAAAAACTAAAGAAACCTTTTTCCAGTGGCAACATTTCATTACATTGTTCGTTCATACAGGGGGAGGGCACAGTGAACTTGCGTAGTTAGGAAGACATCTTTGGGGAGCCAATCCTCTCCTTCTACTCACCATGTGGGTCCTGAGATTGAACCTGGATCCTCAGGCTTGGCAGCAAGTGCCTTTATCTGTTTCCCTTCTTATGGACAATTACTAAGACTGAAAATACTCAGTCGACAGGAAAAAACAGTCGAAGGTTCTTGAAAAAAAACGAAAGTAATCAGCTCCATCATCATACAACACAAAGGCAGTGACATTGTGTGTATATTCTTGTGTATGCATGTACATGTATTTGTGTGCATGTGTGTCCATATGGGTGCATGGGATATCATTCCTCATGGGTCACACACCTTTTTCTTTCTTTCTTTCTTTCTTTCTTTTTTTTTTTTTTTTTTTTTTTGAGACAGTGTTTTTCACTTTTACCTGGAACTCTCTCTGTAGACCAGGCTGGCCTCAAACTCACAGGGATCTGCCTGCCTCTGCCTCCTGAGTGCTGGGGTTACAGACAATGCACCAACATGGCCCTATGTCCAGCACTTTCATGAGGTGTCTGGGGATTGGACTTGGGCCCACAAGCTTGCAAGGCAAACTTTTTATCCACCGAGCCATCTCCCGAGCCCGGGTAACTGCTACTTTTTTTTCCTTTTTAAACAAACACCTCTTTCTTACTTATTATTATGTACATCCCAGTTTGGTTTCTGCTGTTGGGGTAAAGACCATGATCCCAAACCGAGTCTATTTCAGCTTATAGTTCACCACCAGGGGAAGGCCAGACCCTGGAGTCAGGAGCTGCATCTGGAGCCTGGGGGAGGGGCCCTGCCTACTGGCTTGTTCCCACTGGTTCCAAAGTCTGTTTTGCTGTTTAACCTGGATCAACTGCTCACGGATGGCGGGTGGGCTGGACATCAGTCATCAATTGAGAAGATGCCTTCACAGACTTGCCTACAGGACAACCTGATGTGGCCATTGTCTCAACTGAGGTTCCTCTTCCAGGATGACTCCAGCTCATGTCAAGGTGACAATACATAGGCAATAGGTAAATAAAATAAAAACTGGCCTATGCAGCTTATTTATGTATCTTGGAGACAGGCTCTCAGGTGAGCCCCACTGGCCTTGAGATTTCTACATACAGCTGAGGATGACACGGACTCTGAGTCTCCTGCCTTCAACTCCTTGGTGCTAGGATTATTGGGTGAGCACTACACACCAGCTCTGTGTGGTGCTTGGGTAGAACCCAGGGCCTGATGTACTCTGGGTAAGTGCTCTGCGTACCTCAGCCCTGGGATAGCCCTTTTAAGTTTTTTTTTTTTCCCTTTCTGTTACCTATCAATCAGTCTATTTATCATCTATATATCTACTATCTAGCCATCTATCAATCTAGCTAGCTAGCTATCCTCTATCATCTATCTATTATCTGTCATGTATTTATCATCTATCTGCCTAACATCCTTCTATCTATTATCTATCTACTATCCATCATCTATCATTCATCTATAATCTATCTTCCATCTATCCATCATGATTATCATCTAATAACCACTCATCATCTATGTACCCATAATTTATTTCTCACCCAGCAGTTACCTATCCAGTCATCTTACAATCTATCATCCACTTACCTCCTTATCATCTATCTTCTATTCGCCATCTATCTATGCATCTATCATCTGAGTAACTATCACCTATCATTTATCTATTAATATTCCGGACGCTGGAGCTCTGAGAGTTCTAAGTTGTCCTGATTTACATAGCAGGTTCTAGGCTAGCCAGGGATGCAAGGTTAAACCTTTCCTCAGATAAACATTTTTTTTTTTTTTAAGTTAATTTATCGTCGGGAAAGCTCAACTGGACTCTTTGCTTATGGTCCTCCAGGACTTGCCTTGGAGAAGGCCTTGGGAGAAGAACCGACGGGTCCATCCCTTTGCCTTTTCTGACTGCAGTATTCACCCTCCAAGACACCCCAGCAATCCTCACATCCCAGTGAAGTGACCGATAAGAGGAACTGAGACTTCCTGCCAGCATCAGGCACCAAATCACCAGCTCTCGGGCGAGCCAGCTGGGATGCGGCTCTTTCTTCCCACTCTCCTCAAGACTTCTGCCAAACCAAAACTGGCCAAACTCTTTACAAACTTAAGGAAGAAACCCCACGAAAAATTACTGCTACTCTCAGAACCACAGAAATGACAAGAGGACCAGATGTAGTGGCTCATGCCTTTAATCCCAGTACTTGGGAGACAGAAGCAGGCTGCTCTCTGTGACTTTGAGGCCAGCCTGGTGTGCAGAGGGGGGTTCCAGGACAGCCAGGACTCCAGAGTTAGACCTTGTTTCAAAATAATTATTGGGGGGAGGGTGTGAATACATTCGAAATACGTATGTATGAAATTCTCAAAGTATTAACAAAAACATAGTTTGAAAGGAAATGGCCGGAGATAACAATATGTTTATTATTTTAAGCCACTAAGGTTTTTTTGTTTGTCTTTTACAATTCATAACATTTTTATTATGTTTAGTTGTGTGAGTGTGTGTAGGGGCAAGAGCATAAGAACAGGGTGCATGAAGAGGCTCCGTGCCGCTGAAGTTAGAATGACAGGTATTTGTGACATGACTGTTAGGAACTGAACTCAGTTCTTCCGCGGGAGCAACCGCAGGGCCATATCTGCAATCCCTCTCTTTAAATAAAAATCAACAACAACAAAAACCACAAAAAAAAAAAAAAAAAAAACACACACACACAAAGTAAACCCTGTTTGTGTGTGTGTGTGCCTGTGTAGGTGTATGTGTGTGAGAGTGCATGTGTGCATGTGTGTGTGTGTGTGGAGAGAGAGAGAGGATGAGAGAGGGAGAGGGCCTGCATGTGTGTGTGTTTGCATACACACATACGTGCCTGAGGAGGTGGATACCCTCGACCTGAAGTTACAGATGGTTATGAACCGCCCAGTGTGAGTGCTGGGAACTAGGCCTAGGTCCTCTGCATGAGCAAGATGTGTTTGTTTATTTGTTTGTTTTGAGAGAGGGTCTCACTACTTGGCACTAGCTGTCCCGGAACTCACTGATGTAGCCCAGACTGGCCTTGAACTCACAGAGATCCACCTGCCTCTGCCTCCTGAGTGCGGGAGTTAAAGGTGTACAATTCACTCGAACTGTAACCTGGAACTGTGGATCAAACCCTTTCTCTCTTAAGTGGCTTTTGTCCGGGTATTTTTATCACGGCAATAGGAAAGGAAACTAAGACCACACTCATGATCCAATCACCTCTCTAAAGCTACCGGCTGGATAGCAAGCCATCAACACATGAGCCTTTTGCAGGGACCTTCATTTCCAAACTTTGATACGTAGTGTATTTACTTTGTCAGAGAATGGTGAGTGACTATAATCGGTTTACATGAGCTAACCCTCCCCAAATGCATACATCAGGTTTCAAATCCCCATTCACTCAGACTGTGACCACACTTAGAGCTACGGGCTCTTTAGAGTAACAGTGTTTTTTTTTTAAAAAGGGAAGCCGCATGAATGCTAAGTTGATATGACTAATGTCCTTGTAAGAACGGGATGCAGACACAAGCTTCGGACAGAGCATGTGCTCTGATTCAAAGAGGCTAGGCACCTGAGAGTCCTGAGAGGGAACCGTGGAGAAGCCAACCAACTGAGGAAGGAGAGTCGGAATTAACGAGGAAGAAGGCTCTACCAGGCAGAGAGATGGTAGGAGTCAGAGGACCAGGACATGTACTGTGAGACAGTGCTTTCTGTAAATGTCAGGGAAACCTGTGCCCGTGAACTTTCAACAGTTGTTGCCTGAACAAGACTAGCATGACACCATCAGTTGACATGCCAACGTGGATGGGGGAAATCTCACAAGACCCCTGCCCCGATACGAAGAGCTGCAGGCAGTTAATGACTGCAGAGACATGGAGAATCAGTCTTCTCCATCGACCAGCCCCCAATGGATTACATAATACCAAGCAGTCAGTCCTAAACACATATATATGTGAGCAACACCAAATGGACTTCGCAGGAGGAGTGTGTGTGTGTGTCTGTGTGTGTGTGTCTGTGTGTATGTCTGTGTGTGTGTGTCTGTGTGTGTCTGTGTGTCATCTGTGTGTGTGTCTGTGTGTGTGTGTGTGTCTCTGTGTGTGTATCTGTGTGTGTGTGTCTGTGTGTGTGTGTGTCTGTGTGTCATCTGTGTGTGTGTGTGTGTGTCTGTGTCTGTGTGTGTGTATCTGTGTGTGTGTGTCTGTGTGTGTGTAGGGGACGGCTATAAAATAGGAGGTCATGAATTTGGGAGTGGGGAGATGGTACAGCAGGAATTGGATGGGGAAAGTAGGAGGGGTGGAGAAGTTGTAAATACAGTTCTCATGTGTGAACCTCCCCAAATTAAAAGAAAAAAAAAATAAATAACATACAAAAGGCCCTGGCAGTGGAAAAACTGGCAGTCATTAGCTCACCTGTGCTTCATGCAACCATCAAGCATGCTCTGAACAACCCAAATTAAAGGAATCCAGGGAGGCGGGTACTATGTTAATGAGCCATAAAAAGTCATTGCAGACCTCCCTTCTCCTCTTCTCTCTCTTCTTGCCCTCTGGGGACCAGACTAGACGGCAGGCTTGGCATACTAGGTTTCCCCTCCCCTTTTACTCTCCCTTAATAAGCTCCCTCCTTCCCGGTAATGCTGCGCCTGACTCTATACAATTCATTATGAAGAGGTATAAGGACCTAGAAGCTTCAGCATCTGCCTCGTAGACTCACATCAGCGCCTTGACCTTAGAATTTTAGCCTCCAGAACTAAGATCTACACTTCTGCTGTTTAAGTTACTGGGTCTGTTGGTACTCTCTTTCAGTGGCTCTGACTAATGATTCTAGCTGGATATCCGAAATTACAAAATGGCAATATTCAATGTATTTCTTCCCGCAAGAGAGAGCTAGGCTAGTCAGGGGTCTCTCTGAAGCGTGGGACTGTTCTGCAGAGGGTCTGGGGGCAGCAGAGGACAAGTGCTGTCCGGCTTCCAGAGGCAGAAAGGGATTGACATTGACGTCACCCGCAGAAGTGTGGTCTCTGGAGTGAGACCCCGCTGGATTGGTTGGCATGCAGAGGCGTGTTTATCAGACTGAGTCCATCTTTGATGGGCTCGGCTCTCCAAAGCAAAGCAATTGTTTGGCTTGCAGAAGCGTGTCCACTGAGGCGAGCCGTCATTGATCAGCTGAACAGAGTTGTATCTGATCCTGATAGCGACTTCCTTCCCTGGCTATGAACCAATAGAGCTTTTACTTAGCTCCCGGGGAACTTTCTTATTCTTGACATACTATTTTTCAGGTAACTGTGGCCCAAATAGACTGTCAGTGGACTGAGACAAGAAGATAGTCAGCATTACTTATCTAAACACATACAAATGGTCCACAGTTGGCATTCCATATGTGTGGGAATTATCATTATTTCACAGAGAGTGTGCCTTCTTGGGGAATTTGCAAATTTGCATGAGATCAGGTCAAGGATGTGTATATGGCCAAATTAATTTTTAATTAGTTACATTTTTTTGTTTGTTTGTTTTTTAAAGACAGGGTTTTTCTGTAGCTTTGGAGGCTGTCTGGAACTCACTCTGTAGACTAGGCTGGCCTCAAACTCACAGAGATCCATCTGCCTCTGCCTCCCGAGTGCTGGGATCAAAGACCTGTGCCACCACTGCCCAGCTTATTTCCTTAATTTTTAACTTTAAGGTTACGCTCATTTATTTGTTGTGTGTATGGGTATGGGTATGTGTACATATATACTTCACACAGTGTGCACACATGCACACACACACACACATATATACATATATACGTGTATGTATATATATACATGTATATATATGTATGTATGTATGTATGTATAAGTGAACAGGATGAGCTGATGCAGATGATGTTGACGATGAATGGAATCCTGGGTCCTTCACAGCCTACAATTATGGGAAATTTTCCATGGAACACTAGAATCCTTAAGTTTGGACTTAAGCATGCTTCTGGCCCTGGAGAAGCTGTTGGGACAGAATAACCCAAAACCAAAGTGAAACCAAACCAAAACAAAAAGCAAAGGAAAAAAAAAAAAGAAAAAGAAAGGAAAACAAAACAAAAGGTGGGGAGGCCAGATGGACTGGCGAGTGTCGAAAGGTCCAGTAAGGGTGAGGAAAAATATCACTTTTGAGGGTGACAATATGGAGGTCGCTGTCAACCTTGACAGGAGAGTTTTCAATGGAATGGAATGGCAGCAGGCAGACCTGGCTGAGGAATGTGTGTACGGAGACTAAGCGGTCAGATCTTCTGAGCTGCTATGGCCCTCACCGGCAACTGAAAGAGCTGTCACACACGAAGGTCCAGCAAGAAAGCAAGGAGATGGTTCCACCTGCGTGATGCTAGGCTTGGAGAACCTCAGAGGTTGACTTGGCCGCTTAGACTTCGTTTTGACGCAGGTGTGCAGGCATTCAGGACTTTGGGCAAGAGGTAGTAATTACAGTTGGGCTTTTCTTAATGGCTACTGTGTGTGTGTGTGTGTGTGTGTGTGTGTGTGTGAATGGCATGCGTGTATGTCTGTGTGAGTGTATATGTATGAGTGTGTCCATGTGTGCATCTATGTGGATGTAAATGTTTATGTGAAGGTATGTGTACATACATATGTATGTGTATATGTGTATGTGTAGATTAATGTGAACACATGTATGTATATGTGAATGTGTGCATGTGTGAGTACATGTATGAATTGTGGGAGTGTGTGTGTGTGTAATGGGGGCTGTGATATGATAATCAGGGAAAACATATAGGAAATAGCATCAGCGGCAACAAGGGTGTGGTCATGAGGGCAGACACGGACTTCCATGAGAGGTCAGACTTCTTAGGCAATTATGGAAATGTGGGGATAGAGCCTAAATCAGACATCTGTGCCAATGCTCTCCCGGAAAGGTAGAGGCAACATCACTGAGAAGGGGCGGAAAGAACGGAAGAGCCAACAAGATGGGGGGGGGAGGGGAGATGCGGCGTAGTGCAGTCTGCTGGACATAGCATGACTGTCACACTCATGAACTCACAACGGCTGTGGTCACCTGCACAAGACCTGACCAACAACACCAAAGCGCTGAGAATTCTGGCATAGGCAGACAAGGGGATGCTCAAGTTACCACCTCACCGAGAAGCTACTGGCAGTTGGTGACTTCTGGGGAAGGGACGGCCATTCCTCTTTGAGGGTATGCCACCAGTAGGTTACCCATGACGCAGTGTCTGCCCCAAACCCGTGAGAATGTGGGCAGCAATGATTAGACTCTGTTTATTAATTAAAAAAAAAAAGGACATGAATATGTGAGGGAGACGTTTTTGGTGGAAAGGGGACATCCAGGAGAGTGGGGGCATCTAGGGGAGCGGAAGATGGATATGATCACGATACATTGTATGCTTGTGTGAAATGGCCAAAGAATGGACACAGATAAATTAATAACATTTATAACAAACTTTAAGAAAGTTAAAGAAATGTGGAGAGGTTGAGGCTGAGGTGTGTGATCCCTGAGGGCCTCAAAGAATCCACAGGGGGCTGAGGGTCCACCAGGGCCTTCTGGCCAACATCCTCATCTCGCATGCCCCCCCCCATTTCTGAGGTAAATGCAGGTCGGGACTGTTACACATCTCCCTTGGCACCTAGTACACAGGATTGGGTATGGAGAGAAGGGAAAGATAGCTCTGCTTGGGGGAACTGCCACAGTCTCTTCTAGTGTCCCAGACTTCCAGAGATGCACACTTCCCAGCCAGCAAGAGACGCGCCTGCTACAGCTCTTCCCGACCAAATCCTAGTTCCTTGTTTTCACCATATTGGTTCTCTGTTTTGGGGAAGCTGATAATCCCCAATCATGTTGTAACACAATAGCTCTATTCCCCCCCCCCCATATCGATCAGCACAGAAAATGGGCCCGATTCTTACGTGTTGAGCTAGATTCTAAACTACACCCCAAGTAAAGTTGTAAAGTCATAAGAATACTTTCAGGGGGATGGTAAGATGGCTTTGGTGCATAAAGGAGCTTGCCACCAAGCCTGATGACCTGAGTTCAATCCCCATAACCCACACAATAGAAGGAGAGAACTAACGTCTGCAAATTGTCCTCTGACCTTCATGCATGTACACTTTCCTCCACCACACGCAATAAATAAAAGTTTAACTAATTTTTTAAAGAAATAAATTCAAATTATTTTTAAACTTTCACTATTATGACCTTGTATCTGTAAAAAAGTACAAATATGTAACACACACATAAACACACAGTGTTTTTTTTTTTTAAAGGGGGTATACTCTGGTTTTCATAAAAATGTAGCTTCCAGATGCATTTAGGTAGCAGAATTTTTAAGTCAAATGTTGTGTGCTTAAAAGGCCTTCTGGTCTCTCCTGACAAACTGGGCTTCTAGCTTTTAAAAAAAAAAAATCACCTCAGAGACCTATGTGCAGGACCTACCATGGATTTTCATTTCAGAAAGGTCTCAGGGAATGGATTAAGGACACAAATGCTGGAGGATAGGACATGGAACAGGAATTCAGGCTGGGTTTGTGCTGGCCTCCTCTGTGTTGGAAACAGTGAGGTGAAGTATGAGGGAAGAATTATTTTAGGAGACAGCATCAAGGAGGCTGGTAATCGACGGAATATACCAGGTGTGGCAGGGACAATATCTATGTTTCCCTCTGGGTCCCTAAGATGACACTCTGAGGAAGGGAATCACAGTCTGGTGTACACTTCAGTTCTGGGAGGAGGAGTAGACAAAGATGTTAAGTTCTGAAAGTAGAGCTGGTTTATTGTTGTCTTCTTCTTTGTGGGACTCCATGAAACTTGAAAATGGTTCAGAAATCAGAGGAAGGGCAGGGGGAGAAGGGCCAGATAGTTAAGGGCTTCCTGTTACAAGCATGAGGACCTGAGTTCAAATCCCCAATGTCCATGTAAAAAACAAAACAAAACAAAAAGCAGAAACAAAAGAAAGAAAGAAAAAGAAAGAAAAGAAAGGAAGAGAGAGAGAGAGAAAGACAGAAAGTCAGCCAAAGTGACAAGGACCTATTATCACAGTGCTGTAGGCAGAGACAGAAATATCCCTGAGGCTCACTGGCCAGCTGGTCTAGTTGAATGAGTGAAATCTAGATTCAGGGAGAGACCCTGTCTCAAAAACATAGACAGAGATCGATTGAAAAGGACCCCCGATGTCAACCGCAGGCTACATACACGCAAGGGCAGGAAGGGCGATCCACAGGTGCTGCTACCCACTGAGCTACCTTGCCTGCACCAGCTTGCTTATTTGTTTTAAGGGGAGGAGTGTGATGAGATGGACTTTGTTTTTACTGGAAGTCAAGACATCAGATCCATTCATGTGGATCTCCCAGGAGTGGATAGGATCCTGGGGAGACCAAAAGAGTGTGATTGGGGATTCAGGGTGGGGTTTAGAAACTATGAGTTTTGATGACCTCAACACTAAGGCTTTTACCATCTAATCGGGAGGATGACTTTCAATTCAGAAAACCTTACAAGGACCACTAAGGGAGGTAGCTCACTGGGAGAGTGGTTGACCAGCATGTATGAGGTCCTAGGTTCAATCCCTGGTAACAGGCATAAATAAATAAAAATAAAACCTAACAAGAACCCAAAGAATTTGTCTAAGATCCTTAGACAAAGATATGACCTTGATTAATTCACTATTTCACAATTTCCTCCCCTATTCTTGTCCAAATGACAAAGTCTGGAGAATATGAATTGTCCAGACTGGTGATCTAGCTGACAGGGAGCAAAGAGTTGTCCAGAAAACGGAGACTAACCTAATAAGAGACGAGACCTTGACTCACACTGAGTATTTATAATGCTGTGGCCACAATGTTTATCTATCCATCCATTCATCCCTCTATCTAGGAAAGGATATATATTTTGTGAATGGGATGCTTAATCAGACCACAACATCTATCCATCCCTCCATTCATCCCTTTATCTAGGAAAAAAATACATACATACATACATACATACATTTTGTAAATAGATGGTTAACCAGAATGGCAAGAACAATTCATAATAAAGCACCATGTTGATCATATTATCTGAGTTTCTGATGAGGTAAGGAATTGGCAAACTATGACCCATTGGTCAAAATGAGTTCACTGTTTTGGTATGGCCCACAGGCCTTAGTTTGTTTTTTTATTTGTTTGTTTGTTTGTTTGCTTGCTTGCTTGCTTATTTGTTTTTGAGATAGGGTCTTGTAGTCAGTCAGAATCGAATGGCCAGGCCTTGTTCAATTCTAACCAGTTCCTTCATGGGAAGGAACTGTCATAAGAAGCGATATTGGGCAGAATATTGTAGAAATTACATGTGGTGGGAGGCAGGGGGGTTGAATATATTCGTGAGTGTGGTTGTGTGCCCAGCATTTTTTGTAGAGACCAGAGGGCAACTCTTGACAGTTGCTTCTTTCTACTTTGTTTTTGAGGTATAGTCTGTTCTGTTTTTTTTTTTTTTTTTTTTTTTCCTACCACCCTGCATGCTTCATACCTAATGCTAAGTGTCCAGGAAGCTTCCAGGAGAGTCCCTTATTTCTGCTGCTCGTCTTGACAAAAGGAATGCTAGGATTATAGATGCTCATCACCACCCCCTCCTCCCTTTTTAAAATGCACTCTGAGGCTGAGTTTCTGTTATCAGACTTATGTGGGCAGGGCTTTTTACCTACCCAAGCATCTTGCTGGACCCAGATTATATTTATGACTATTAACGACCCCAACTAAAGGTCTGGAATTTTCATTTACTTCAGTCAATAAATTTTCCTTTTTATTGAAGCCAATTTGAAGTTAAAATATTGTTTTAGATCCCAGGTCATTTATGTGTCTCTCTCTCTCTTTTCCCCCATTGACAGTAAATTCTATGAGACCAGATGGAAAATATATCTTGTTCACCAGTATGGTCTCCTTGCCTAAGACCATGTCTGACATTGCAAACACTGCTCAGTGTATGTGAATGTTTTTATTATTCATTTGATATTGATCTCACCCCAATCCCAACAGGCTCATTTCCATGCAACACAATGTTTGGTTTTATTTTAATTCATTTCTACATCCCCCAGACTCCAGTATATGTTCCATATATAATAGCTCCCTTTGTACCACAAGAAATAAGAGAAGAGATACCACATCTGTTTTAATAACAGTTGCATCCTGTGGACCCAGTACTGCCTAAAGTACAAAAACCCACTCCCTAATCCCCATTGATAGAACCATAGACTAAATGGATTGATAAATGGTGAGCGTGCGTGAAGTAAATGCCACTATGTTTGGTAGAAGCTTCCAGAATGAAAATCTGTGACTTTATGGGGTCTGGGAAGAGTCCCATTACCAACTTTCCGAAGTTCTGGAGAGATGAGCAAAATCCTTGCATGAGCCAACAGTGAGTTAGTTAGGGTTTCAGAGAGAACTCCCTTCCCCCACCAATTTAGGTTGGCTCCAATTTTTCTGGTTTAGTCCCTCTCAAGAGCTGTTAGCTGTTGTTAGCCAGAATCAGGTTCATTCTATTACCATGGAAACTGCAGCTGGAGTGGGGAAGGAAGGCTAAGGAATGGGCAAGGATTGAAATTTTCCAGCTCTCCAGGCAGGCTGGCAGGGTGGGGGTGAGGGGGGGAATACGACCATCGGGTCTCAATAAACTTAATGAACATTCGATGTTTAATAAGGTTATGAGACCAAAAATGAACCATGCTACTGTATGGGAGCTCTCAATTAAGACGCCATAAATAAGGACTGGAGAAACAGCTCAGTGGTTAAGAGTTCTTACTGCTCTTACAGAGGTCCTGGCTTGGGGTCCAAGCACTTATGTTGGGCAGTTCAAAAATCTACCTGCAACTCCAGACTCCAGATTGATCAGATCTCTCTGGCCTCTGAGGGACACCTGCACTTATGTGCATATTCTCTCCCCCCACACACACAAAATTTAAAGTTTATTTTAAAACAAACAATGATAAAAGCACTACAAGGCACAGCTTTATAAACTGCAATTTGTTGGGCACGGTCTCCTGATGTCCTTTGACTATGTAATTGTTTGGAGGTGCTTATTTTATAAATTCCATTACAATACAGTTGTCATCCTTCCTCCAGCTCTTTTTTTTTTTTTTTTCTAAAAGGAGAAAAGCCGTCTTCCCCCTTAGACTTAACAGTTGCTTTAGGGTGCCAGACAAAATACAGGACAGCCAGTGTATCCAAGTTGGACATTCTTGTGTGTGTATGTGTGTTTTAAATTGTTTATCTGAAATTCAGATTTAGCTGGCTTATTCTACGTTTCTCTTTTCATTTGCTAAATCTGGAAGCACAAGCTCTCACACTAGGCTGCTTTGTAGCAAAGGCAACACCGGCTGTGTCAACTCCTCTATTAGACCATTCACCTAGCAGTAGCTTCAGACACTGTCCTCTTTCACATTAAGTCAGCCACTGGGAAGAGTTATTGAGTGGGTTAGGAATGCGGTTCAGTTGACAGGGGTGCTTGTCCAACATGAATGAAATCCTCAGTTGGATACCCAGACTCAGGAGGGGAGAGGCAAGATGATCAGAGGTTCAGAGTTATCTTGGCTATCATAGCTAGTTTGAGGCTAGCCTGAACAACATCAGATTTTTGGTTTGTTTTTTTTTTTTTTTTAAAAAAAAAAAAAAGAAAGAAAGAAAGAGAAAAGCATGTCGCAGAACACCTATTTCCTGCCAATTACCACTGTAGATGAAATAAATACTTCATGGAACCCATGTCTGCTCCCTCCCTCAGAGCCATAAAAAAACCATATATATGCCTTTTCCCTCTCCAACATGATGAAATCTATTGAGAATATGATTAAAGTAACTGGGAACTTACTGGGAAAGGATTGTAGGTCCCAGTGTAAAAGGAGTAAGCCCAAACGTGCATCTCAAAGAACCTCAGATCCTTGGGCCTAATACATAGAGGCCATTTGTCCATTGCCTGTCTTCTACAGAGGAATCCCTGAGTGGCCTAGAGCAACGGGCTTGTGCAAACACTGGGAGCCTGACTTGGAAATAGATGGAGAAAGTGGGCCAGATGCTTGCAGAGAGTGCCTGGGCCCGGAGCTCATAGCACCCAAGCAGGTGGCTGTCACCGGTGGCGGCCCTCAGCAGCCCACTGGGAGTCAAGGGTTCACCTGATGCCTGCATGGCCCAGATTCCCCAAGGGTTCAAAGATCCCTGGAACCAAAATGAACAGTAAAAGCCTGGGGCCTTCTCCTACCCTCCCCCCAACCCCAACACAGCTGATGTGTTCTCCGAACTTGGTGTTCCTCATTAGCATGGGCCAGAGTGGGAGAAAACCTGCGAGAGGCTAGCCAAGATACCTGTCCTGTAAGTCTCTTTATTGAAATTTGACTCACGGAAGTCAAAACTGCACCTAGCACACAACTCAGTGTGGTTGTTTTAAGGAAATTTATGGAGTGGCAGTTCCTTGCTGCCAATCTGTTTCCGGATCAGCTGTGGGCCATCGCCAGCATTTACTTTCAGAATGCTCCCATCCACCCTTCACCAGGAAGAAAACACACACACACACACACACACACACACACACACACACACACACACCCTTCCCATCAGCCCACTTGTGTGGGTTGTGGCTCCCAGCCCCCAGGGAGGCACCAATCTGTCTTTAGGTCTTCCATTCCCAACATTTCATTAAAAAAAAAAAAAAGATGGATCTTCACAGTTGGTTAACCCTTCTTTTATCGAACCAGCCCGTTCACCAGGAGTTTGGGACCACCCTTAAATGCTTTAAAAGTTCAGAAGTGGACTGCCGGGCATTCAGGTGAGCTACTCTTGAGTGTGTCTGGAAGGAAGACGGTCTGGTCACCCCCACCCCCCCACCCCCTTAACTTTGGCTTCTTTGGCCGAGTCCTCTTATCCTCCATTGAACACGCTTGTTATTTTCTAATTTACTGATAAGGATGCTGACTTTGCTCTGTGTCTGGCTCGGCTTTGGATCCAAGCCTTCTCCCTTGCTAGGTCGTGCGACTCTTGTGCCATGGTTTGCAGGGAACACCGGTTTCTGGATTAAATGAGTTAACTGAAGAGAAAGTTATTGCATAGACTGAATCCATCTGACTGAAGACATTAGCTCTCCATTTCCTGCAGGGTTTCTTCATTTTGTCCACCCATCTATCTATCCATCTATCCATCTACCCAACTCTTCATGAACTCTCAAGGAAAAAAACAAGAAAACAAAACAAAAAAAACCAGGCTGGTGTGATGGGAGATGCCTTTAATCCCAACACTCAGTAGTGGAAGCCACTAGGCTCTAGGCTCTCTGAGTTTAAGGCCAGCTTGGTCTACACAGAGTTGCAGGCCAGTCAGCACTACATAATGAGAGACCTTGTCTCAAAACAAACAAATATGAAGCAAAGGCTAAAATCCTAACCAAGGTTAATAGCTTCAGGATGGCTATTCTAACTGTCTAGAAGTCTCCTGAGATATATAAAGTTTGAAATGGGGCAAGTGTTTGAGTTGCTATTAATCAAGCTCTGTGATGTTTTTATTTGTGAGTTGGGCTCTGTGGTGTTTTTGTGAGTTGAGTTCATTATCTCTGTTCTTAGAAAGGAATCTTTAAAAAAAAATTTTGTATGTGTGTGAGCGTATATGTGGGTACATGCCTGCCATTGTGTATGAATAGAAGCTAGGGGACAACTTTCAGGGGCTGGTCTCTTCTTCCAGTGTGTGGGGACTCTGGGATCAAACTCAGGTCACCAGGCTTGACAGCAAAGTGCTATTACCCACTAAGCCATCTAGTCTACCCTACCCTAAAGAGGGTCTCTGGCCCAGGGTGCCTCCCAACTTCCTATATAGTCAAGTATGGTTGTATGTAGTGCTGAGGATCATACCCAGGTCCCAGAACATGCCAGGCAAACATTTACCAACAGATCCACACCCCTGGCTGGGATCCTGTGTTTGGGGAGAAAAATGATGATATTAAATATTGTTGGCAAGCCCCCCCTTGTAATTTTATAACACAAAATTATTTGCTCACTTGCAGTGGGTGGGAATTTATTCCTCCCTCCTCCAAGATAATTTTTGATAATTTTGGCATTTAATATTTTTTCAACAATGGCTGTTCAGCTCTGGAAATGAGGCTTTTGCTTGATATATGCAGATTTATTTGCCCATACTCAAATGTTCAGAGTGTAATCTGAAGGAGTAGAGTCCCGATTTCTTTCCGATGGATGGGTTTTTTTGGGCAGTTTTCTTAACCTTTTGAGGCCCAGGCTTGGGGCACAGAAATGGGTAACAATGGCATGCTCCCTTCCCTGTCCGTCGGGGCGGGGGTGGGGGTGTGGGGTGTGGGGGGAGATTAGCTACAAGCCTCAGTGTAAGCTCAGTACCTGGCAGCAGAGAGAAGGTTGCACAACTGTCAGCTGTTGTTATTTTCATTATGCTGAGTTCCTTCCAATTAAAATCGCTTGGGGATTGTAAACCTCTGTGAACCAGTTAATTAAAATGAACTGGGAAGGACTCCACTGGTTCCTAGGCCTTGGCATGCTTTGTGGAACGGATGAATTATCTGTTCCTTGAAAGTTGGAAGGAAGTTTCTGCTCCCACTGAAGTCACCATTTCGAGTCATGTGTTTTCTTCCCCTTGGGGGAGGGAGGCCTGTTTTTGAATAGTACTTCCCCGACATTTAAATAAGGTTTTTGGTTTGTTTGTTTTGGTCTTGTTTTGTTTTTTTAATTTAATCCTAAGAATGGGGTCAGCCAATTCTTTCTGTAAAAACCAAAATGACAAATTTTCATACCTTGTGGCACATACAGTACCTGCTTTTTAAAGGTCTGTTTTTAAAGTGTGTGTGTGTGTGTGTGTGTGTGTGTGTGTGTGTGTGTGTGTGCACGCCTGAGTGCAGAGGGCAGGAGGAGGGCATTAGATCACCAGAAGCTGAACAGGTGGTTTTGAGCTGCCTATGGTGATGCTGGGACTTGAACCCCAGTCCTCTGGACAAGCAGGGTGTGCTCTTAAGTACTGAGCCCTACAATTTGGGTTTTAATGGTGGTCAATTACTTAACCATCAAGCCATGTGCAGCTGGACCCATTGCCCCAGCCTCTCAGTACCAGCCCTCTTCTGGAAAATGGGATTTACTGATAGTGCCTGCTGTAGACAGGTGTCATGGGGATCTGATAAGGTAACAGCTATTAAGCCCTTAGAGGTTTTCCTGGCACCTATCAGCTGTCGATATTAGCTTGATTACTTTGGAATAAGCTATACTTGGGGTTTAAAATGCCTGTGGTGCGTAGTTAAGATGTCTCTCTCTTCTTTTGCTGCTGTTAAAATGCATAATGCATGAGAATTATTCCTCGGAAGGGTGAAGCAAGTTGTCTATAAAATGACAAGGGCTTGGAGCACATTTTGATGAAAGCGTTCCTTTGACATTGCCAAGTTCTTAGTATCTACCTTTCCAGGATGATAACATTTCATTATGGCTTTCAAATTTAATAGCCTAGAAATGTACCTAGTGGTTATTGAAGAGTTCAGACATCTGGCAGATTCTGGTTTGATTCTGAGACCTGCCATCCTTGCTAACTTGTAAGCTGGAGGAAAAAAAAAAAAAAAAAAAAAAGATACCAACCTTTCAAGGCTCATCTCTCTTCTGTGAAGGCTAGCTGGAAAGGGCAGTTATCTCATTGGGTCGTTACAGTAATTAAATACAACTTGTGTAAAGAGTCCGGTTGGGGGGGGCACCTACATGCTGTAAAATTTTAATGTGATAGCTATTATTTTTTACTCTCCTCCAGGGCATTCACTCAGGAAGATCCATTTAAGATTAAAAGCCATTTGCTGGGTTCTTCAATGAGCAGTGTTCCCCTATTAGTGTGGGTGCGAAGTGCCTAACTGTGGGGAAAGATGACTAAGAGTTAAGAGTACTCTTCCAGGGGACCAGAGTGGGTTGGCAGCATTCACCACATACTGTGGTGTGAGCTGCCTGGGACTCCGGCACCAAGAAATCCCACCCTCTCCTTTGATATACATACACACACATACACGCACACATGCATGCACACACATAATTTATAGTAAAAATAAAAAAAATATCAGTGGGGCTATCTGACTCAGAAATATTGTGAGGATTAACTGCAAAATAGATATGCTGATGATGCACGTCTAACACATAAGTTCTCAATACTCATTTTTATCTCAGGCATTCTATAGGTGTGTGTGTGTGTGCACGCGCACGCGTGTGTCTGTGTGTGTGTGTGTCTGCATGTGTGTGTGTGGTATGAAAGTGTGTATAGGTACATGTTAGGTACATGTTTGAGGTGTGTGGAAGCCCAAGGATGACATTGGTGTCTTTCTCAATTACAGTCCCTTCTATGAACTCAGGCGGAGACTCTCTAATCAAAATTTTCAAATCTACATTTATAGTTTCTGATTTGTGTTTTACTTAGCCTTTGCATTTGTTGACTTACTGTGCGATGCGTGTAGAGGTCAGAGGACAATGTGTGGGCGTTGGTTCTCTCCTGCCATGTTGAGCCATTGTGACAGGTTCCACGTTTAGCTGTGGCCTCCCTGTTGTATTCCCCCGTTCCCTTAGCTCTGTCCTGCGGTAGGTAGGACAGTCAGGTAGGAATGGATTTTTCTCTTGTGCCCCACTGAGCTAACATTGTGGTTGTGGAAGTCACACTCCTAGTTCTCACCATGTCCTAGAGCACTGGCATGTGACGGTGGATAGAAATTATGGTGGCTTTCAGGACATGAGGGGGATTGGGATGCTAGCATGCCTAGTGGAGATTCCGGTGGTATACCGGAAGTTGTGGCTCTCTGAACTCTGTAGTTTGTAAATGGCTGGCAGGGCCCGGAAAGAGTCTGATTCCTTTCTATTAATAATTCTTTAGCTGACATCTCATGGTGTGTCTGTGTGTGTTTGTATGTGGGTGTGCACATGCATACATGCAGGTGTGCATGTGAAGGCCAGGGGACAGCTTGAAGGGGTCAGTTCTCTGACGCCATCATGTGGGTCACAGGCTGGGACTGAGGTCATCAGGCTACGATGTTAGTGCCTTCACCGGGTGAGCCACCTTGTTGAGCCCCAGGAAGTATTCTTCTAATATTTGGACTTAGCTGCAGTGTTGTGGAAAAAGCTGGTTACCCTTAACGTGAATGTTTAGGTCGTGTAACTCCTTGAGCAGTAAAAAAAGAAATTTAAGTTTTTCTTTAAGAAAGCTTCATTGGGCTGGGCAGAGATGGCACATGCCTTTGATCCCAGCACTCTTGAAGCACAGGCAGTCGGATCTCTTGTGAATTTGAAGCCAGCATGGTCTACAGAGTGAGTCCCAGGTCGGCCAGGGCTATACAAAGAAACCCTGTCTTAATGTATTGAAAACCCCCCCAAAAACAAAAGAATTCTTCCCCGAAAAAAGAAAGCTTGGTTAGATTTTCATCACAGAGGAACTGGATGTAGGTCTGCATATGAATTCATGTATCAACAAAACACCAAAACACACACACACACACACACTGAGTCCCAAGAACTTGTTTATTTATTTTGTAAATTAGTGTGTATTGTAATTTGACTATTCAAGCACCGAGCCAGCTAGTCCTGAGGATTTCCAGAGCTCCGGGGGAGACCTCTAGAGCTCCCCACTTAACATCTCCACTTACTTTAGAATAAGCAACTCAGCTGTTACATATCCCAGAGACCTCTTCCTCTCATGCCTCGCCTGCATCCTGCATCTCAGATATCCACTAAATAAAACTTCTGTCAACCCAGTCTCCCCAGACAAGATCACAGGGCTAGTGTCTGATGCCTTTTCTCATTGCCACACATACACAGATCGTTAGCAAGATTTATTTATATAGTCTTCAAAGAAAGGCTAGAAACTGTTTGCTTCTCCCTGTCTCTGCTGTTACTGTGCTCAGAGTCTGTTGTTCTCTATCTAAGCAATTGCCTCGAGGCTGGCCTTTCCTCTCCTTCTTTTTCCTATTTCTGATCTCCTAGCTTCCCACAGAACAGCCAGGATCATCTTGAAATGGATGGTGGCAGGACGTATTTAAAAAGTGTTCAGACACCCCTTACCATAGTTAGGACTTTAGGATTACATTTTTCATAGCTTTTGCTCTTTTTTTTTTTTTTTCTTTAGATTTTTATTTTTCCATTTTCATGTGGGTGTATGTGCATGCATGTGGATGTGCATATTTGCACTTGTGCGGCTATGTGGGTTGGTGCATGTGAACGTGTGTGTGTTGGGGAGGCATGTATATGTGTGTACATATTTGTATGTGTGAAAATATGCGTTTGGGTCACATGTTCACATACGTGTCTGCACATGTATGTGTGTGTACATATTTGCATGTGTGAAGATGTGTGTGTGTGCGCGCATGTTTGCATGCTCACCACACATGTGGAAGTTCGAGGCTGATATCTACAGTCATCCTTCACCAATCTTCCATGTTATTCATTAAGGCAGGGCCTCTCAAGCAAACCCAGATCTCTCTGACGTGGCTGATGTGGTTAGTCTTGCTAGCCAGCTTGCTTTGATGACCCCTGTTCCTGCTTTCCCAAGCTGGAATTACAGGTATGCTGCCATGCCCACCCAGCATTTATGCTGGTCCTGGGGGTCTGAACTCTGATTTCCATGCCAGAACAACTGAGCCATCTCCCCAGGTCTTTATATTTGGAATTAAACTGAAAGTCTATTGGCCTTGACTCCCGAAGAGTAGTTCCCTCTTCCATACCCATGCAATCTCATCAGTCCCAATTCATGCCCCACATTGTCCTCCAGACATTCTAGTGGTTTGTCTGCCTGCCTGCTCGCCTTTTTTTCCTTCTTTCTTTTATTTATTTTTCTAGCAGTTATGGTTTTGTACAGCGTAATTTTATCCATCTGGAATGTTCTTGCTCTTCCCACACCTGGCTCTTCTTAAAATTTAGTCTTAGTTTCCCTTCCTCAAGAAGTTTTTTGTTTTTTGTTTTTGTTGTTTTTGATTACTTTGTGTCTGCCACAGGAGCATACCCTCCCTCCGCCATTGCATTTTCCTCCCCCTCCCCTCCTCCCTCCTCTGCCTTCTCCTTCTGAGTGTTTAGCATGATCTTTGTAAGTTTATCTGTCAGCTTACTTACTGGCTGTGTTTTCTAAGCTAGAGACTAAAACTCTAAAGGCATAGTTAATTAAATAAATGAGTTCACATGGGAGCCACTTTAATTTCATTCAATGACCTGGCATTTGCCCTTATCAGTAGTAGGGACCCAAATAGTGACTAGAGGACAGCTGCACCCACTTTTACTTATGTGGATTCTGTCTGTTGATATCAGTGGTTCCTGACTCACGATGGCTTGACTTGTATTTTATTTCTGACTCTAGGATTGAGGGAGTGCAATTTGCATTCACTGGAAATTGTATTTTGAATTTTGATCTTTTTCCCAGGGTACCAATATGTGCTATGGTGCTCTCTAGGGAATCTGGGCAGGAAGCCATCACTCCTAATCAGCCACATGAGCAGGAGGCTAAACAACAGATACCTTCTTTTTAAATTTTAATTTTTATTTTCCTTTTTTGGGTCAGGGTCTCATGTAGCCCAAGCTGGACTCAAACTTTAGCTAAGGATGACCATGGGTTTCTGAACCTTCTGCCTCCACCTCCCAATTGCTGGATTATGAGTGTGTATTACCACGTGTAGCTTTGTGTAGTACTAGGGGTCTAGACAACTACTCTATCCACTAAGCTACACCACCAACTACAAACAGACATCTCAGTGTTCACATTGTTAAGCTATGTTTGGTAGGTGAGTTTTTTGTTTTTGTTTTCTTTAATGTCTTTAGTTTGTATGAATGTTTTCCTACACACACACACACACACACACACACACACACGATATAGATATGTACCACATTAATGCCTGGTACCCAAAGAGTCCAGAAGAGGTCTTTGGATCCCTTGGTACCAGAGGGGAATGGTTATGAGCTATCATGTGGGTGGGTGCTGGGAATTGAACCCAGGTTATCTGCAAGAGCAGCGAGTATTCTTAACTGTTTTGAGCTTGAGATATTTTCACTTTACAATGAAAGGGTTTACTTGAACATAATGCCATTGTCAGTAGAGGGGCATCTACTTTTATTTAGAAGTTAAAATGCTGGGGCTGGAGAGAAGGCTCAGTGGTTTCTGCCTGTCTAAAGGACTCAAACAACATGAGGGACAGCTCTCCCTCAGTTGTCTGTAACTCCAGCTGCAGGGGATCCATCACCTTTCCCTGGCCTCCTTGGACATGGAATTCATGTTCACATGTTCTGTGCAAGCACACCACACACACACACACACACACACACATTCACACACACACACCTACACAATTAACTGAATCTTAAAAAAGAACTAGAAAAGTCTAACCAAATAATTTTAATTTTAAGGAGATTGAATCTATGGTTGAAAGTCTCCGAAAAGAAAAGCTCAGACATAAAGGCTTCAGTTATAAATCCAACCAACTATTTGAGAAAGAGGCAATGTTCACACATCTCAAAGTTCAAATATACTGCAGAGAAGGGAATGCTTGCATACCCATTTCCCAAGGCCAGCATTATGCTAACACCAAATCTAGGCCATGATACTACAAGAAAAATAAAGGTTACTTTTCCTGATGAACACAGAAGTAAAAATCATCTACAAAATACCAGCAAATTAAGTTTAGCTCATTAAAAGTTTATGTACCATGCTCAAGGGGAGGGGAAGGTGGCTTAACAGTCTAGTCATGCTCTGTGGCATAGGCATACTACATACTACTTCATTTGAAGAGGATCAACTCATAGCTCTGTAGATGGAGAAAGAGTATTTAGCCAAGTTCAACATCTTTTTGGAATAAAGACCCAGGGAGCTAAGTGTAGTAGGCACGTGCAACTCAACACAACAAAGGTCATTTTTGCTAAACCCACAGTAACATAATGATAAAACAAAATACATAAAGTTTTTCCTCTAATAATCAAGATAATTTTTTTTTGACAAGGTCTTTCTATGTCCTGGAGCTCACAATGTAGACCAGGCTAACCTTGAATTTACAGAGCTCCTCCTGCCTCTGCCTCCTCATATACTGGGATTAAAGGTGTATGCCACCATGCCTGACAAGACAAAAACTGCATTCTTTTACCATGTCTTGTCAATGTGAGCCTGACATTCCTACCCAGAACAATTACATCAGGAAAAATAAAAGGCATAGAAATTAGAAAACAAAAAGGTAGGATGATCTGTTTGTGGCATATATATGAAACTCTAAAGATAATATAAAAATAGCCTGCCAGAATTAATAGATTAATTCAGTAAACTTGTAGGGTCCAAAATCAAAATATTGAAATCAGTACATTGTACGTCAACAATAGACTTTCTGCAAAAGAAATCAAGACAACCAGGCCAACAAGATGGCTCTTTGGGTCAAGGCGATTGCTGCCAAACCCAACCACAACCTTAGTTCAAACCCCTGGACCCCATATTGTAGCAGAAGAGAACCAACTCCCAAAAGTTGTTCTCTGACCTTACATACCAAGGCACACTTGAAATCTTGTGTGTGTGTGTGTGTGTGTGTGTGTGTGTGTGTGTGTGTGTGTTAAAAAACAGCCAAAGAAGACAGCTCCATTTACAGTATCGCCTTTTAAGAGTATTCAGGAGTAAATTAAAGCAGTTAAAAAAATGTATGCAGTGAACACTGGAAAGCACTGATGAAAGAAAACAGAATAAACAAGTGAGGATTTTCCTCGTGTTTGTAGATTTGAAAATTATTATTTAAACATCAGAACCATGCAATGTGGCCTATAGACTCAAGAAAGTCATTGAAATCCTAATGAAAAAAAAAAAAAACAGTTTTTATAAGCATTATACAACAGACAAAAAAATTAACTAAAAATGGACTAAAGATTTAATTGTCTTTTGGGCAATTTAAAAAAAAATGTTAGATACCTAACTCACAGAAAAAATAAAGGGGGGGGGCAGGTGCTAGTTAGGAAACCAATTTGAAGCTCCACACGATAGAGAAAAGTACAAAGACCTCATAGGAAATTAGAGAAAACGCATATAAGCCGTATACCTGATGAGGAGTTAGCATCCTAAACGCATAAGGAACTCAATAGCAGCAACAAAAACAATTGAAAAAATGAAATGAAATCACTTTATTCTAATTAGCTCACTGACTAAGACATCACACAGCATGTTTAAGGAAGACATTCAAACAGGAGCCAGGTCCCAAACCCTATCCATCCCGGTGAACTTCTACGTAGTGAGAAAGACCATGGTAAAATCCTCCAGCTTTGCCAGGGTTTTTTACACTGTCGCTGTTACGTACATATTTATGTATTTACACACACACACAGAGCTATAACAGATTACAGACTAGAAAAACAATTGTCTTTATAACCTCTTTCATGAATCAAGTGTCCTTTGCTTGCCTTTAATTTAACCCTTTCTCATCACCCGCTATATACTTTCTTAATATTACATTATAATTGCACTTATATCTGTATATATGTGTGAGTATATGCATATATGCAAAATTAATTAATATATGTTACACACACACACATATACATTATAGGCTGAGACCTATATATGGCAACCAAAGTGTTTTGTTTTGCACACCCATGTATACATTATAGGCTGGGATCTATATATGGCAACCAAAATGTTTTGGTTTTCCCTGAGTTTTGGTCACTAACTTTATATTTTCCAAATCCATCCATTTCCCTGCAAATTTTGCGATTTCAGTTTTTCTTCACAACTCAGTAATAGTCCATTCCTCTCCCCCCACCCAAGGAATTTTAAGATAACAAAGGACTATAATAGCTTTTTATCAGCAGGCACCATCAGGTACGTGAAAGCATCCTCAGTGATAATAATCATGGGGGAAAGGCAAACTAAAACCACCACAAGCTGTTACCTCATACCTTCTAGAATGGCTGTTTAAAAAAAAAAAAAAAAAAACCAATGTATGGGCATGGATTTAGAGAGCAGAGAAGTCTTGTTACAGAGATGTAAATAAATATAACCATTATAGAAAACAATATGGATGTTCACAAGTATATATCAAAACATACCATTGCATGGCACAAATATATGCAGTCGTTACCTACCGATTCTTACCTACCTTCAAAGACAAGAAGTCAAACCATTTTAAATGTGCAGCTACTAATGTAAAATAATGGTAATAAACCCATCACAAGATAGGGATAATACTTTAAGTGAAAAAGACTTTTTAAAACAAAAGATTACCTGGTGGTATCACTTTACACCTCTTCGAATCTCTTCAGATCTCTTCAGCGCCAGACTTGATAGGGAACAGCTGAATTCTCCTCTGCTGGAGCCTTCTGCCTGTTACGGCGTCACAGGTCACACTGCCTCAGGAAAAGGTCACTGTACACTTGGAAGCAACAACCATTGTAAGCAATGAAGACAACACCATGTGTGTATGTGCATGATACATGTTCAAGAGTACATGTATGTGCAGGTAAATACTAGGGACCATTGTCTGTTTTCTTCCTGAATCACTTTCCAGTTTATGTTTTGAGACAAGGTTCTCTCACTGAACCTGAAACTCACCAATTAGGCTACACGGGCTGGCCAGCAAGCCACAGGGATTGTTCTGTCTCCCCAGCACTGGGATTACAAATGGGTGACCAGCTTTTTATTCTGTTGGTGCTGGGGTTTGAAGTTAGGTCTTCATACTTACAGGAGCTCTACCAACTGAGTCATTTTCCCAGCCCAAATGGAAATATTTTTCACTGATGTGGTCCCATAAGTTTGTGAGTTCATACTCTGAGCTAAAATCTATTTTAGTATAAATTTGGAATGATAGAGATGTTTTATAATAATGTTTAAGACACGTTAAGGACAGAGATATTTAATGACAATGGATACATTCTTTTCAGTTTTAAGTAGAGTGTTTTATATATGTCTCCCTCATAGGTGAATATTATATGGATACTGTATGGTTTCAAGAATGTTGAAAGTAGGGGCTAGATAGATGTGGCTCAGAGGTTAAGGGCATTTGTTGCTATTGTAGAGGACACAGGTTTAGATCCCAGCACCTACATGGAAGCTCACAACCATCTCTAATTCCAGTTTGAGGGGGAATATAATGCCCTTTTCTAGCTTCCTCAGATGCAAATGCATGCATGTATGATGTAAATACATACACAAAGGCAAAACATATATATATATGTATATATATGTTCTAAATCTAAAAACCAGAATTTTAAAAAGCAACCAACTGCTTTCATTAACAAAAGAAGAAATTATTATAATATTCTAATAGGTGGAGAAAAGTAGAAATGTAATGGTAGTAAAGAGCTGTTTGAGCTGTTTGACATACTGGCTAAGAATTCTGCAGTGTAGAAGAAAGGACATCCCCACCCCCACCCCCAACTGATCACTGATATTTGAATTCTAAAGGCTGCGGAAGAAAACCAGCAACCTTAGAAAGAAACATTATACCTGACTTGTCTTTGATATTTGGCAATGAAGGAATAATATTGTCAGGACAAAGAGAAAACATAGAAGCAGAATCTTTAAACCCTTACCTGGCTATGCTGTTACTCAAAAATATCTTTTAAAGGTGTTTCAATGAGGGGAGTGGGGAATGAACCTGGAAGGAAGGAGGGAGACTTGAGAATGAATGACGTGGCAATATATCGGTCCATATGATTAATATTTTCCACTATAAAATGGATTTGGGAGTGACTGGGGGTTAAAGTGTATAATTAGTTGGGTGTCGTGGTGCATGCATTATATCCCAGTGCTCAGGAGGTAGAGAGGAGCAGATTGAAGTCTGTGAGTTCAAGGCCAGCCTGGTCTACATAGGGAGTTCCAGGACAACCAAGGCTATGAAGTGAGACCCTGTCTCAAAACAAAACAAAAAGCCAAACTTCAATGAACAAACATGCAAGCAAAAGGTGTAACTACCACTTATGGTAGAAGTGAGAAATTCAATGCATTGCTAAGGTGTGCCAGAATTTCTGCTTTAGTACATTTAGTATTTTTTTTTAATGCTTGTGTATAAATTAAGAATTTAAAAGAATTAACAGAAATTGGATGGAAGAATGGAACAAATCAACAAAGGAAATAAAGAACAGTAAGGAAAACTCAACCAGTTCAATAGAAAGTCTGGGAAGGAGAAAATGGAAAATAAAAGGCATATTAAATAAATATGCCAGTAATTACAAGTGTAAACAGATCCATTCCCTTGTATCACTTAACAGAAGGACTCTGGACTTGTTCACACCTAACAATGTGACTTTGAACTACTTAAAGCAAAACCTTCAAGAAGCAATGGATAAAAGGATAGGGTACCAGTTTGTATTAATTGGAACTATTTAGAATAGATAGATAGATAGATAGATAGATAGATAGATAGATAGATAGATAGATAGATAAAGCAGACAAAATATAACCAAAAAATAGTGGTGATATAAATACAGTTAAGAAGCTAAACCTTATGAACATCAATAGAAATTAATGCTTAGCAATTAGAGAATGCATTTTCTTGTCTAACACCACAAACAATTCAAATCAATCATACCTTAAACTAAAGGAAGCCTTAAGAAATGACAAATCCCACAGACTAGTTCTATTTGACTGCAATGCAGCAGATCTTTAAAAATCTACATTCAAAAGGCATTTCTTTTTTACATAGAATTCAGAATGGTAAACGCATTCCTTTATGCCACTAATGGAAACAAAGTGCAGATCTGAACCACGATGAGGTATGTGGGATCCGGTTCAAGTGGCACTTGGAGGAGAATTTATAGCCTTCGATACATATGTTAAAAATTAGGAGAGAATAAAAATAAATGAGATAAATATGCAACTCAAGAAGCTAGGAAAAGGAGCTCAAATAACCAGGAAAGAAATCAAGAGCAAATTAAACAGCAAAGGAGAAAGAATGTCGTCCATAGAATCAAAAGCCTCTTTTAGAAAAAAATGAAGACACACACACACACACACAAATCCAACCAAGAACTGTATCAATAAGAAATATAATCCCATTGGAAAAAAGATTATAAAGTGTAATCTAAAGTATTTTATAAGGCTTGTATAACTTTGATACCAAAACCAGACAAGGACAGTATAATAATAATAATAATAATAATAATAATAATAATAATAATAGTGTGACCTGAGATGCTAAAATGATATCCAGCTGCATGTGCATATAAACCAGATCCTCATAGGCATGGTTAAGTAGGGCTTAGGAATGAAAACACATTTTAACCTCAGAAACTGTTGGCATTCACATCCTTAGTAGATAGGAAATCATCAAATCCCAACAAATATAGAGAAGCCATAAAATTAAACTCACGAATGGTATAATTTTTTTTTAAGCTAGGAATTTTATAACCTCCAATAAAGGGTCTCTGCCAAAATGTCCACAGTGGCCATTTGTATTTGATGGCAAAGATAAGACTGTCCTTTCTTTCTAGTCTGGAATCAGAGTTATTTCATCTCACCACAGAAATACGATTGTTAATGAGTTTCAAACAAACAAACTAAAAAAAAAAAAAAACCCAGTCATTAATGAACATCTCTGGGAAATCTATAGAAAGACAATCAGGTAACAACAACAACAAAAACCCTTCAGCCGCTTCACCGGTTCTCACACTAACACACAGCCAGCAACGGCCAATACTCCCTTCAAACACTGTCTAAAGCAAGCAGGTCAGTTCATGAGAAAAAATCATATAAACCCAAACTGAGAAATGTTCTAAACAATATTTCCCTTTGTACAACCCAAACAGCCAAGTTTATGGAAAAAGAGGAATGCTAAGAAACTCTGAGGGTCTGAATTTAAGAGTGTCTGTGTGTGTGTGTGTGTGTGTGTGTGTGTGTGTGTGTGTGTGTGGTGTTGTGGAGTCCTGTTTGCTTGTGTGTGTGTGGTGTTGGGGGCCTGTGTGTATGTGTGTGTGTGTGTGTGTGTGTGTGTGGTGTTAGGGGTCATGTGTGTTGGGGGGTTTTGTCTGTGTGTGTGTGTGTGTGTGGTGTTGTGGAGTCCTGTTTGTTTGTGTGTGTGTGGTGTTGGGGCCCTGTGTGTGTGTGTGTGTGTGTGTGTGTGTGTGTGTGGTGTTGGGGGTCCTGTGTGTGTGTGTGTCTATGTGTGTGTGTGTCTAGTGTTGTAGAGTCCTGTTTGCTTGTATGTGTGTGGTGTTGGGGGTCCTGTGTGTGTGTGTGTGTGTGTGTGTGTTTGGTGTTGGGGGGTCCTGTGTGTGTTTATGGTTTTGGGGTTCTGTGTGTGTGTGTGTGTGTGTGTGGTGTTGGGGGTCCTGTTTGCTTATGTGTGTGTGGTGTTGGGGGTCCTGTGTGTGTGTGTGTGTGTGTGTGTGGTGTTGGGGGTCCTGTTTGCTTATGTGTGTGTGTGCTGTTGGGGGTTCTGTTTGTGTGTGTCTGTGGTGTTGGGGGTCCTGTTTGCTTGTGTGTGTGTGTGTGTGTGTGTGTGTGGTGTTGGGGGTCCTGTGTGTGTGTGTGTGTGTGTGTGTGTGTGTGTGTGGTGTTGGGGGTTCTTTGTGTGTATGTCTGTGTGTGTGTGTTTCTGGTGTTGTAGAGTCCTGTTTGCTTGTGTGTGTGTGGTATTAGGGGTCGTGTGTGTGTGGTGTTGGGGGTCCTGTGTGTCTGTGGTGTTAGGGGTCGTGTGTGTTTGGTGTTGGGGGGTCCTGTGTGTGTTTATGGTTTTGGGGTTCTGTGTGTGTGTGTGTGTGTGTGTGTGGTGTTGGGGGTCCTGTTTGCTTATGTGTGTGTGGTGTTGGGGGTCCTGTGTGTGTGTGTGTGTGTGTGTGTGTGTGGTGTTGGGGGTCCTGTTTGCTTATGTGTGTGTGTGCTGTTGGGGGTTCTGTTTGTGTGTGTCTGTGGTGTTGGGGGTCCTGTTTGCTTGTGTGTGTGTGTGTGTGTGTGTGTGGTGTTGGGGGTCCTGTGTGTGTGTGTGTGTGTGTGTGTGTGTGTGTGGTGTTGGGGGTTCTTTGTGTGTATGTCTGTGTGTGTGTGTTTCTGGTGTTGTAGAGTCCTGTTTGCTTGTGTGTGTGTGGTATTAGGGGTCGTGTGTGTGTGTGGTGTTGGGGGTCCTGTGTGTCTGTGGTGTTAGGGGTCGTGTGTGTTTGGTGTTGGGGGGTCCTGTGTGTGTTTATGGTTTTGGGGTTCTGTGTGTGTGTGTGTGTGTGTGTGTGGTGTTGGGGGTCCTGTTTGCTTATGTGTGTGTGTGCTGTTGGGGGTTCTGTTTGTGTGTGTCTGTGGTATTGGGGGTCCTGTTTGCTTGTGTGTGTGTGTATGTGTGTGTGTGTGTGTGTGTGTGTGTGTGGTGTTGGGGGTTCTGTTTGTGTGTGTGTGTATGGTGTTGGGGATCCTGTGTGTGCATGTGTGTGTGTGTGTGTGTGCGTGTGTGTGTGGTATTGGATGTCTTGTTTGTGATGCAGACAGTAATAAAAAGATGGGTAAAATCCAAACGTAATCTATATTCTCAAATTTTGTGCTAGTATTGATTTCTTTTTGACGGCATCCTGTGCCAAGGTTCTGCGACGATGTTTTCATGCAGGAAAAATTGCAACAGGAATCTTTGCATTATCTTGACAATTTTTACAAATCTGAAATTATTGTTTTTTATTATTTTTACAAAATAACCAAGTATAAAAGACCCACAATAATGAAGAGGAAAAATACCTCCTAAAGGCAAACAGGACCTTTAAAGCAAAAGAAATAAATTAATTAATTAATTTAAAAATACCTATTACATGATCTTGTTCATATCTGTAGGATATGAACAAACGGCAGCACAGACCATGGTCAGAGATGAAGGCATTTGATAGCGGGACATTTGCCTCCTTATCTAAATTACTCTTTAGCCTTAACAAAACATGAATACAAATCTCAGGAGGCTATTTCATCAAACTCGACAAGCCCATTTGAAAATTCATTTGGAAGCAACAAGGTGAGGAACATTCGGGAGTATTTAGAAAACCAAAGGGTGGAGCGGCCCCTTCAGAAGTCAAGGCACCACAAATCAGTATTAATGAATATGGTGTGTTCATACACAGAGGTAGGCAAATAGACCAATGGAGCAGACCAGAAGGTTCAGAAAGACACATGCCTTCCTGCTATAAAAGCACATAGTGTGTGTGTGTGTGTGTGTGTGTGTGTGTGTGTGTGTGTGTGTCTGTGTGTGACATCCCTAGAAATACAAAAATACAAAAATCAAATGTCCTAAAACCCAATATTTATTAGAATATTAGACTCTCTAATAATTTCCTTAAGGACAGTTTTCTTCAGGTATAAAAAAACTAAGGAAAAGATAATTGGATTTTATAGTACTAATATCTGACGCTGTTTCAAGAGCCAGAGGTACCGCGGCTCTTTGCATTCTGGTGGTGGTGGTAGTTAGTATGGGGTTAGAAGGTAACTCAAACTCGGGAAAAGGGGGGGAAAAAAACCTTTCATTTGCTTTAAAAGATCCTTCTGTGTGCCTTCCAAAATCAGACCAGTGCAGTGTGGGGAGGGTCTGAGGAAACTCACTAGAAAAACTGGGTGGGACTCCATGGGACAAATCTGGGGTGTATTTTGGATATAGTCGGTGGGATAACCTGAAAGAAATAAAAGATTGTGAGATTTTTGCCTTGTTTTTAGAGATGAGGAAAAAGAAAAAAAGAAATTGATGTTTGATCCTGGGGATTGAACCCGATGTCTCATGCATGCTAGGCAAACACTGTAACAAATGAACTGCGTCAGTCCCTACCCCCTTAACATGTTGCTTTAGGTGCTTTCGAGTTGCCTGTAAAATGCATGAACAAAACATCTGCCTTTCATGTGGATTGTTGAATATACGGGATTGGGAGGGTATGGAGAGTTTTGTGGCATAGGATTAAAATTTGTGATCTATTGATGTATGACTAGGCATTTAAACCTTGTGACTAGGTTAGGAAATACGTGGCTACCTAGGGAGAGGTTGTGTAAGAATGGTGGCCATTTTCTCAGGTATTTAGAGGTTGAGTAAGGAAAGGTGGGCTATGATGGGGAAGAGGCCAAGGTGATAGAGGACCATGCAGTGTCCCCCACAAAAAAAGAGACAAAAGGGTGGTTTGTTGTTACTGTTGCATTTTAGATGTTAAATGATTAAGCATGACAAGAATTGGTAAAATTGCCATACAATTTCAGGCACGTCAAAAGCAAGTCTTCATGGCACGTATGTTAGCTAAAGACCTGCAGTGAGGCTGTGGAGTTGGTGAAAGATTATGGAGGGATAGTGAGCTTGAGGAAAGGGGGTCCTTTCTCTGCGGGAGCTCTTACAGCCTACAGAATCCTCAAGGGAACCGATGACCCGTGACCCAGAGATAAACTGGTTTTGCAGATAGAGAGGATGGAGTCCATCGGTTAAAATACACCCCCCACCCAGAAAACTTTAACAAGACATTAGGATTCCTTGGGGGCTCCAAAACCGATCTTGGTGGAGATCTAAGCATGGACATCGTTTAACAGCTCTCCTGTTGAGCAGAATGAATAGTCAGATTAAAAGATTTAAACACAATATGGTGTTCACCTTCACTGCAGGCGTTTGCATAGGAAGGGACAGTATTTTCATTCAGACGTTATGCGTATAAGAAGACTCTGTGAGGCGAGAAAGCCTATCTAAGGTGCAGGGATTTAAAACTGCGTAGCCTTTGCACAATCTCAGCACTTTTCTATCTAGCAAGCAACCACGAATAGCTATTTAATCATAAATATAAAATGGAATTCGAGGTATCAGATTTGCTGTACTCCTAGGTAAAAAATGTTTTTTAATCCACGGACCACCGTCTTGCGTGTCCTCCCCCCCCCCTTTAAAATGAAAATACTGCATTTTATGTGCCCAATAAAAATATACGATCTGAAGTTTTAGCGGCCACACAAAAATACGATTGTGCGTATTTACTGGAATTCAATTCTGTCCTGCAGAGTACGTTTTTAGTTACAAAAAAAAAAAAAAAAGGACCCTCCGTAAATACCCCCGAAATTAGTGTTTCGCACACCTGTGCTTATTTCCTTTACTTAAATCCCTTTGCCGTAAAATGGTTTCATCAATAGTACATTAACAAACTTTTAATAATTCATTGATTTTTTTACTGCCAGGGAAGAAATACCGTCTATCTGCCAAAGAAATTCATGGTCTCAGAGAATAAAGCCAAAATCATCTTTCCATAGTCTGTCCTCCCCTCCCCCATTTCTTTTCCTAGAGGTAAACCAGTTAAAATTTTCTTGTACATCGTTCCAGAACCTTCGCCCACATTTCTATTTTATTTTTAACAAAGAAACAAGTGACTGGGGGGAAAAAGAGAAAACCAAACTTACCACTCCCGTGTCTACGGTCTTCAGCAACGTGTTTTATTTCACTGAATCTATTACGATCTTGGTCCTTTATGGCAGCGATGCCTCCGCTATTTTTCCCGGAGACGCAGGAATCTCTTCTATCAGAGGCGGGCTTGGTAATGTGCGCGCTCACTCCCCTCGCAATTTTTCGCTATTCTACGCAGTAGATTCGTGCAAGGGTGGGTGAGAGCGCGCGCGATTCAGCGCAGTGGCAAAAACCGCCTTCACCCGGTCTCGCAGGTTGGCAGCTCTCTGTGCCGAGTCAAATCATGATTCTTCCAGCCATTAGTATTGTCCTGTGACTTGCGTTCTCTTTTGCCCCCCCCCTTTTTTTTTTTTTTTTTTTTTTTTTTTTTTTGATTTGCCTTTGTCCCTTGTTGGTTTCCAATAGGTCTTCGTTTATTAAGGAAATTAGCCTAGTGCTTGGGTGTTGCAGGCAGAAAACTCCTTTCTTCCACCTTTATCGTTCGTGGTTAGACCTCTACGTATTTGTTTTTGCCTCGATTTTTCCTGGCTTTTTTTTTCCTCCTTTTTCCCGTTTTTAGACAAATATATGCTTGTCCTTTTCCCCCTTTTCTTCTTAGATTTTGCGTTGGGGCATCATTAGTAGGTATTTCTCTTTCACCTCGATTTCTTTTGGGGGGGCTGCAACCCTTCACACCCACATCCCATCCCCCTTTTCCAGACCCTGCTTGGGGGCCCCTACCACTGACTCCGTTGACGTCAACCCCGTGCCTTGGCGCCAAGCTGTTGCCTTGACAACCGCAGTCGGATTGGCAGGGTGTGGGAGGCGTGGCGAGGGCCCGAGGCGGGCACCAGGGGCTCGGATTGGTCAGAGGAGAAGCTCCGCCTCTGCAGTGGACCCTGACAAGGAGGTGTCCCGCAGCCCTTGCTGCAGACGCTGGGGAGTCAAGAGTCGCGGGAGGACGAGCATCGGAGGAGAAGCAGAGAGATGTCCACCCTGGGCTGGTGGCGCCGCTGGGCGCCCGGTTCAGTGTGGGCGCACTAGACGGCCGACCTCGGTCGGGCTGTGTGCGCAGAGTGCGGTGCACCGGGAAGGTGAGTCAGCCAGCTACCTGGCTGCCCAGTGGCATGCACCCTCTTGGATACCGTCTGCAGAGTTCAGACGGTGTTCGGGGCGCGTTGCTGCGGGCCAGGAGCGGCAAAATCATGTCACAATTCACCACGGGTGGTTGACAAGGCTGCAAACTGCGCCTTCGGAAAGGTGGTTCGCCATAGCGCGGCCGTGTTGCCGCAGGGATATCAATATACATGGCTGGGATACCCCTTGTATCGAGGACTCAGAGCCTCGGAGTCCCGGGATCTTAGGACCGTAGGGTTTTAAGGGCGAACCACCCCAAATACTGGCAGAATCTAGGCTCCCTGTCTCGTATGCACGGCTGACAGCTAACAGCCGTGCAGACGATGCGCAAGTCCCGTCAGGAGACCCCCCAGGTGGACATCGGAGTGCGGCCCCTAGCCACCTCCTCCCGTGGGTTTCATATGCTTTGCTTAGCAGAGTCTAGGGGCTATGCGGTTAACGCGGTTAACCCGGTTAACCCTATCTCCCGGGTATCTGGATAGCGGGGTCTTTGCAATGTAGCCATCCACCGCTATGCGCTGCACTACCCTTGGGGGCGGGTCTTGTTTTGCCGCAGTGGCCGTGGGCGGGGCCAGGAGCAGCGTAGGGGCGGGGCCAGAGCCGAGGCTGCCAGAGCGACTTTTGGGGCTCCACCCAGCTGGCGCCATCTTGGAGGGTGGAGAGAGGGTTGCCGCGCAGGCTTATTCTGATTGGCTCCCTGCGGCAGGGGCGGGGCTAAGGGAGAGCGACAAGGGCCAAGGCGGACTCTGCAGGCCCAGCCCACCCGGCGCCATCTTGGATGGGCAGCCGACGTGCAGCGCGCAGGCGCGGCTCTGACTTGTTGCCGAAAGAGATCCAAAGGCCGGGAGTGGTTTTGAGACCTCAGGGGTGCTAATGTCCACACCTCCCGTGCTGTCGGGCAGCGAAGGAGCACCCTGACTCTGTCTTTGTGTCTGACTGACTCGGAGGGTAGTCTAGACCCTCCGGGAGCCACGGCCACTAGTTTGCCACGCAAATGCTGCCACCTCGCGGCAGGCTGAAGCACTCTTCCCGTTTTCCCGGGGCTAGTCGTCATCGTCTGATGACGGGGCGGGGCGGCTGTCCTGCAGTCACGTAACTGCGCAGGCGCCATCTTGAATGGCAGCCCACCTGGCTGCAGTGGGCGGGCTCTAGGGAGGGAGGGGCTATTGGGCCTCGCAGCCCCGCCCGCCCCGGCGCCATTTTGTGGGCCGCAAGGGCGGAGCTTGTATCTTGAGTGACAGCTGGACGGGCTTGCCGCAAAGAGGCGGGCTGGAGGGAGGGGCTTCCTGGTCCTGAGTCACCGCAGGGCCCCGCCTACCCTGGCGCCATCTTGCTGGCTGCCGGTGGAGAAGGGGGTGTGGCTGGGAGGAGTTACGGAGGGGGACAGCTGACGTTAGGCGGGCACAGTCTTGAGTGACAGCCGCTGCGGGAGGGAGGTGCTAGGGGCGCCTGGGGGAGGGGCTTTCGTTCTGATTGATGTGTCCACGTAGCTGTATGGGCGTGGGTAGCTCTCTAAGGGTGTCGCCTTGAGTGACAGCTGGACTTGGCTTGCCGCAAGAGGCGGGGCCAGGGGAGCCCCTCCCCCTGGGCGCCATCTTTGCCGGCAGGCCGCGGATGGATACGGTGCAGACGCCATCTTGGCATGGCAGAAGGGCTGGCTGTGGGGGGGAAGAGGGGGTGGGCCTAAGGGCGGAGCCTGCCTGCCATGATTGATTGGCTCCCAGAGGATGACGTCATCCGCCCGGCATAGATGGGACGGCTGAAGTTATGTTGAGTGACAGCTGGCCTGGCTGGCTGTGAGATGCAGGGTAGACGGGGGAGGGTGTGTGGTCCTGAGCGAGCGACCACCGAGCCCACTCACCTTGGCGCCATCTTTACGGGTCGTGAGGGAGCGGCTGACGTTTATGGCACAGGCGCCATCTTGCACGCCGGCTAATCCGGCTGCAAGGGGCAAGCCGCAGGGAGGGAGGGGTTGTCCTTCGTGTGATGGCGCAACCACTGCTGGCTACGGGGCGGTGTCTGAAGCTCTCGATGAGGGTGTCACCTTGAGTGACAGCCAGACTGGCCCGCTTCAAAAAGCAAGGCCAGAGGGGCGTGGTCTCCTGCATCCAGCGTGACCACGGAGCTCCGCCCACCCGGACGCCATCTTTGCTGACGTTCGCGGTGCAGTAGCCATCTTGAGTGACAGCTGGGTTTGCCGCAGAAGGAGGCGGGGCTCTGACCCGGACTGCAGAGTCCAGCCCACCTGGGCGCCATCTTTATTTCCCATGGCTGGCGGCTGACTAATATTCTTTGCGCTGCTATAACCTTGAGCGGCCACTAGATGGGGGCCCAGAGGAAGGCACCACATTTTGATGGCGCATTGATGGCGCTTGAGCCATCTTGAATGGCAGCTGGGTTGGCTGCAGGGGGCAGGTCCAAGGGAGGGGCTTCCTCTTCTTGAGTGACTGGGCCACAGAAGTCCGCCCACCCTGGCGCCATCTTAGTTGGTCGCAAGGGGGCGTATGATTGCTCACTCTGCAGGTGTCGTTTTGAATGACATCTGGGTTTGCTGCAGGAGGTGGGCCAGGGGGCGGGGCGTCCTGGCTCCATGCTCGTTGGCCACAAGGGGGCATCAGGCTTTTCCCGCTATGCAGGTATCATCTTGAGGGAGGGATTCTATTCCTGACTGACGTAATCCTCACAGCCTCACCTACCCTCCCTGACTCCATCTTTGCTAGCCACAAGGGGGAGTCTGACATGCAATACGCATGTGCCACCTGTAGGTAGCAGGTTTGAGGGAGATGCTACCTTTTAAAAAAAAAAATTAATTCTTATTTTACATATTGATCCCAGTTCCTTTTTATTAGTAACGAGCTACAAGCTCTGTGTTATCTGGTAGGCTAAGGACTGGGACCATAGCTGGTTTCATTTTGGGCACAGCAGAGGGCAGAGGTCACAGTCCCCCATCTTATATCCACACAGGTGACTGCATAGGTATCAAAAGGGGAAAGGGTGAGGTTAGACGTAGTGGGAAAGAGGAGGTTGTTGGGTGGGGGGTGAGAGTGGATGGGGCGGGGGTAGAGTGGGTGGGGTGGGCAGCACCCAGAAGATTAGAGCCAATAGAAGGCTACTTTGGGTGACCTCTCCCAGTAGTTTACTCAGAGATTTTTAAGTCTTTCCTTGACCATTTGCTTTCCTCTAATTTTCACCTGCAACATATCTTGTTGCACTTAGAGGACAGGAATGTCACATGGCTAATTAGTAACCAATTAGGTTCTTGGATTGGTTCCTCAATCCAGAATCCCCCTGAAGATGACAAGATACCTCAGGGTTTCTTAAGTGCCCTTGACATAGACAAAGTCTGCAATTGAAACTCGGGGCACAACATGTGTCTTGGGAATAATTGACTACCCGTGACCTTCTATTCTGGGTGGGGTCCTGGACTCATTTGATGTCTGCCTTGTAGGAAAAGAAAACACAAAGCTATTTCAGGTGGCTTCCCACCCAAAGAAGAGTTTAACTGTAAAATAAATTCAGTGTTTCATGTTTCCTTTTTCTTCCACAGCTCTACCTTCTTGATCTTCTATCCTTCTTGGAGACAACTGGCGAGAGGAAGACTGACTAGGTCCTCCAACAGCTAGGCGGCTGGTCCAGGTGAGTCGTACTCACACCTCAGAGCACCACACCCATCCTCTCTTCTTCACACTTTCCTGATGTGCATATGTGCCATACACTATAAGAAGAACACCGTTTGTACTCTCCCAGGAGACGTATACCTATCTGGTGGGTCATGAAGTTGCTAGAACTTCCCCCCTTTTCCCTTAGCCTCACTCCTTCCTTTCCAGTCTCTTATCTCCCTCCCCACCCCACACACACACTTAGGTACTCCTCCCCTCTGGGATAATTTGGGTTCTACTCACCTGCCACCACCCTAGTGTATACTTTGTGCCATGTACTAGGAATGCCGTCTCAACTAGGGAAGGAAGTATTTTCATGGAGTATTAACGGGGGAATTTAAAAAACAAAAATGTATAAAACATGATTGTATGGTTTGTGCCCTTGAAAGTACACATTTGCATGGAGAAATTAATCTGGGAGAGGCCAGATTTAAAGCTGAGCCCTGAAGGATTGTAAATGGTATGTTTCATGGGAGAGACTAGACTGTTCAGAGGGGTCAAAGATGTTCCTCAGGGATGCAGAGAGAGGAGCTGAAAACCCAGGCTGTCCAGAGCAACCGAAGAGGTGATAACAGCCCGGAAAGGTGAGAAAAGGTAAGTTTGAGGGCTTCATAAGAAAGGCCTTGAAAGTCAATGGTAAGTATTTGGGCCTGACCAGAAATGCAATGGGAAGCCACCGAGGTGTCTGAGCCACAGGAGTGACACGAAGATCATGCGTACATTTATTTGTAGGGATCATGTGGTTGCACGGTGCAGAGGGCAGGGTAGCCACACTTGGTTTGGGGAGCACACCTTGAGCTTGGGTGACAGATGGCTTGGCTTGGAGTCCCAATACCAGAAGACAAGCAGGGGGCATGTTGGAGTGGTGCCAAGAAGGGAGACCTCACAGAACTTGCTCCCTTTTTTACTAGTTTGCTGACTGATTCAGACCAGACATGATGAATCACATGATGAGGAGAAGTGAGCAGACTATCCAAAGGTTGTCCATTTGTTCAATCCATCCGCAAGTGTTGATACTCAGCCTATTTGGGACAGAATCATGCCAGACTCTGGCACTCCAGAAGTGAGTGGTATAATCCCTACCGAATGAGAACTCCTATTACCTGGAAAGTAAGGAAATGTGCTTAGCAAAATAGCTGGCTATGCTTTCGGGGGAGCGCTGCCTGGGGAGGGGCTAACATGGCAGAGCGGGCCCCTCTGGAGCCGGGTTGGTGTTTTCCTGGCCCACATGAAGGCCCCCAGGGATCCAGTATGGTGTTCGAGCCTTCGAAGAGCTAGAGATCTTCCTTTACTGAAGGGTCTGTGTGTGTAGGCCCACGTTTTACAAAGCTCAGGGACTCCACTTAAAACTATACCATCATGGGAACTGAAACATAATGCCTCCTCACATCTGCTCCAGAAATTTATGGTGGGATAGGAATGTAGTAACATGGGCCCAAATACTAGAAAGTGTGTGATCAGCAAACTCTCTCCCTGTAGGCAAACCTACATGGGAAATGAAACCATAATGAGGAGGTTGATGGGTGAGTATGCAATCAGAATAGAAGGTGTAGAAGAACCCGATAGCACTGGCCTTTAAGACAGCCTAGTGAAACCACCCGGTCACAGTGATGCCAGTTGCTATGGCAATCAGAAGACCAGATTCCTTATCTATTGCCCCTGTTCTCCGACATCTCCATTCAGGCTAGGTCTGATTAGAGAAGACCTCTTGCCTGTGGATGGTTGGATTAGCCATGTATTGTGACTTAAATTCCCATGCCCCTATCCCCTAAAATAAATAAGATCAGCTGGTCATTCAGATAAGGCCAAACATGTCATGCTGGTCTAGAAGACATTCTGCGTCTTTGAAGTAGCCCTGTCTTAGTGCTGATCATGAAACTTGACCTCTTAGCTATTATTTCCTTTCTTTCTGAACTTTGGGGAAACCCCTCAAGAATGGACAACAATAAGGAGATTTGGCTGCAGTGTGGTAAGTGCTAAGTTTATATTGGGTAGAAGAAGCCCAGGATGTTGTAGCGATGACCAGAAAGAGCCACCAGACCAGAGGGTAGAGGTCATTCATTCCTTGCTCACATTCCCATGTAAGATTACTACTCCCCCCACCCCACCAAAAAAAAAAAAAGAGCAACCGGTTGTCCCATATATACTCCCTTCTTGTTCTTGATTGGACCAGACTAGACACAGGAGCTTAGAGAGGCAAGACAGGAGTCTAGTTTCTAGAGACCAAGCCACAATGCCTATGCCCTAGGGATTCACCCTGAAACTGTCCCACCTTTGTGGTAAGCAGCCCAGGTGACCCTTCAGGTTGTGTGAGTTTGAGACCCACGTCAGATTTTGGGTAAAGGGACACAAAGCTGATGACCCTGTCAGTGTCAGGGCACTTAAACTGAGATGTGAGGTCAGGCCTGGGGCCGGGACAGCACTGGACTCCATGAACATACTGAAGTAGAGACTGCTGGTCTGCAGAAAGAGGCAGGAGACTGGAGCAAACAAGAAGAGAGGAGACGCACACCATGCTGTCCCTGAGAGATGACAAGAGTAACCTCCTCGGTTCCTGACTTTAAAGTTCTCAATTCCAGCCCCCTTTAAATGAGGTAGGTAGAATGAGTTAGTGGGCTGAATGTAGGTGCGCCATGGTGAGGGCAAGAAGTAAGTAAGTAGAAATGGGGCAGGAGGAGATGGGGTAGAGTTTCTCTCTCCTTTGATGGGAATGTGGGAGCCTGAGACCAAAGACTGGAAGGTCACATGATTTCTCTCTTATCACACACAGTCCCAGATGCATTTACCCTGATGTGTGTGTCCCTGCCCATCAGAATGCTCACCCAGGCTTCTCTGGGGGCAAAATGTTCACCCCACTCCCCACTTGAGGCCAAGGATATCTAATGAACTCTATCTTTATTAAACATTATGCTAAATTACATGCACACTCTCCTCTTCTAATTTTAAAGTGAGATAGAAGTAATGCATTATAAAATATAACGCTGATTGGCATCAGTGTTGCCATACAGACCACATGGCAATGCCATCCCCTAATAGGCAGCACCACTGACCTGTGCTTATATATATATCTCCCAGGTCGTAAGAGCAACTTGTTCTCCATAGAAAAGGCTGTTTCATGCCTCTGTGCTTAGGAACTCTTCAAAAGTGGAAAGATAGCCAGCAGCCCTCTCTGCCCAGCATGGGAATGGTGGGCTCGTTACTAGCCCACACCACTTGGCTGCTCTCTTTAGATCCCCTCAGAGTCAGACTAGTAGTATCGGTGGGCCAAACAGGTGCCTCTTGCCAGTATCCAGTTGAGACAGTCAAGAAATGAAAGAAATAGGTTTTCCATGGGGCCAGAATTCAGTCTCGATGTGTAAACAGGATGAAGTAAGATTCCGGTGGGGGAGGGGGGATTCAGTTCTTGGAGCCCCCCCCCCCCTTGAGCACACATTCATAGGGGAAGCAAATGGGAATAGTCACAGGGTGTCACAGGCAGACTTTGGGAGATAAAGGAGTCAGTGAGGAAAGGCACTTTGTCCTGGGGACCCCAGCAGAGCAGTGGGGGAGGGAGGGCTGATAAACCAGAGTAAACTATGTAGAAGAAGAAGAAGAAAAATATAGATTTCTTTCTAATTTTTAAATAGTTATTTTTTTAATTTTTAAACTTTATTATTAAAAATAGATGCGAATTTAAAACATACACACACACACACACACACACACACACACACACACAAAGACTGTGGATTTTGAAATATCACCCTAAATAGAAGTTAGGAAAGTTTATCTTTTTTATTAACCTGTTTTGGTATTTTGGGTTCCTCCATTTCATGACTGGTAGTCATGAATGTTTTCTTCCAGCTTGGTTTATATATACTTCCATACATTTAGATAAACATACAGTTGTAGTTTTCACGTGTAATCAGGTCATTCACCAGCCATTTCAAACTCGAGATCCTTGTGTAAGATTTTGTTTTCTAGGCAGCGTCATCATTTTTATGTACACACAAATCAATATATTTTCAGTAAGGTCAACACACGCATAGATTTTAAAAAGTTTGGTAGGGCTTTCGGAGTGGCTCAGCAGGTCTCATACTGGCTTTGCAAGTAAAGGATGTGGGTCCAGATCTCTAGCACCCATATAAAAGCTAGGTATGGTACCCCATACCTGTACCCAGGGCAGTGAGGGCTGAGAAAGGTGAGTCCCTAGGACTCAGTGGCCAGAGAGTCTTGCCAAAACAAAATGGCCAGATTCAATGAAAGAATGTCTTAAACAATAAAGTGGAGAGTAATAATAGAAGGAGAAACACAAAATCAACCTCTGGCTTCTGTATACATATGTATGAACACATGTACACAGCACACATATATATATGCATGTGTGATAATAATATAAAATTTTAAAAATGAATTAAAATGAAAAGTTTTAGCAATAATGGTAAATTTGATCAGTGGGTGTGGCTTACAGTTTTAGAGTATGTGAATGTGTTGCTATGTTTTACATTTGTAGTTAGGAAATAAAGCTGTGACATTCCTCAAGAGTGTGACTCACTGATTAGGTTATAACATATGAAAAGATTTTTATTCTCACTTCCAGTTATTAGTAAGCCCAGGAGGCATGCTCTCTTCTGGGTACAAAGAGGCAGAGAGACACAGAGACACACACAGAGACAGAGAGACACAGAGACAAAGAGACATACAGTAACAGAGAAAGAGAGAGATAGATGCACACACAGGGAATATGTGTGTGAGAGAGAGACACACAGAGAATCATAGAGTGAGAGTGTGTGTTTTATGCATGTCTTTATTTAGGATATAAGTTTTGTATCTTTCTGTACCTTCTTAAATATTTGCCCATGCTTGTAGGTACTTCGTAAGCATATTTATGGGGATTTATTTATTTTTCTATTAATGGGATTTTCTGTTGCTATATTTATCAGTAAGATTTTTTTTTCCAGTTCGAAATAATACAATGTAATATACAGCGTTATATTTTAAATGCTGTATTTTCTTTCCCTTTAGCTGCATTAGTCAGGGCCTCCAAGATAATGTGGAAGGTGTTTGTGGTAGAGGGAATGCCTTCTTCCCCACTACTAATCTGCTTCTCTGAATTTATTGCGTGCAAGCTCTTTGAAACATGGAATGGTGTATGGGCTCACCCTCTCCCCTTTAATTCATTATCTATAAAGTGTGCCCCTAGAAGAGCACTGTCCCTGGATCGGTAGGATAGCCTTTCATGGACACAGATAATTAATTTTTTAGATTTTGCTAGGCTGCACTTATTAAATATTTTTGCATTTATGGACAAGAAAGATTTGCTATAAAGTACAGCAATAAAAAAGGACAATTGAGCCCCTACCCTGGGGACCTGTGGTAGGGTATACATGTGGGCATTTCAGTATTCTGTTGTGTTCATTCATCTTCAGGTATGTCTCTATATCTCAGATCTGGTACTTAAAAAAAAAAGAATATCTTTTATTCTTTGAATTTTATCTTATCCTCTCCTCGCTTCCTCCCTCCAATTTCTCATGGGACCACAAACTCAGAGTTTTGTATGGACAGCCTCTCTGAGTTATTCTGGGCCAGACTTCCTCAGTCTTAGCCTTTCATTTGATGCTATTAAGCACTGCAGTGTTTTGAGCCTTCAGTGTGTTAGAGACCCCCATTTACTTAGAGTTGCCTTGTCCTTTGAAAGGCAGCATCTTAACCCACTGTTGGATAGACTATATCTTGTCTATCACCAACAACACTTGAATGATGCCATTCTTGGCCCTGTGCCCTTGAATATCTCAGGGGTAACAAAGGCGTGGGGCTGAGGACTCAATATACACACTTCTAATTTTGATGAACTCTGCAGTTCTGCAAGCAGCATGCAAGTGTGCTCATTTCTTTGCAGGCAAGCACACAAACAGGAATGTCATCCAACTTTCCACCATTTTGTTTCTAAGCCCCTCCCTCCCCTTTTTTTAAATTCTCTTCTCTCTCTCTCTCCCTCCCTCCCTTGGGTTGCAGAGGTGGCTTGGTCAGCAAAGTGCTTGCCTCGCAAGCATTAGGACTGAGGGTGATCCCCAGAATCCATATTAAAAATTAAATTCAGGCAGGGTCTAGTAGTGCACATCTTCAATCCCAGCATTGAGGAGGCAGAGGTAGGCAGATCTCTGTGAGTTCAAGATTAGCCTGGTCTACAAAGTGAGTTGCTGGACAGCCAGGGCTGTTATACAGAGACACCCTGTCTCAGAAAAAAATAAATTCAGTTTTGAAGCTGGGTATGGTGACACATACCTTTAGTCTTTGGAAGGCAGGCATATCTCTATGAATTCAAGTTAACTGGTCCACATACTGAGTTCCAGACCCTGTCTCACATAGGAAAAAAAAAAGTTGTTGTGATATCTGTAATCCCAGTATTGGTAAGGTGAAAATAGGTGCATCAGTCTATGTGGTGAGTTCCAGGTCAGTGAGAGATTCTATCTCTCAAAAAGAAAAGATGGTTAAGATGGTTGGTAACTGAGGAACAGCAGAACTAATCATGGAAGGCACCTGAGGAAATGATGTTAATGTCAGCCCCCAAAGGGCCAAGTGTTGGAGCTAACACCACTTAGAAGGTTGTATAACTGTGAAGGAAAAGTCTTGGCCCCCCTTGGGTGAGCTGATGGAAATAATGATGGAGCTGTCCATCAATGTCTAGTTGGGAGCTACCAGCCACTTGTAGCTACTTGGCACCTGAAATGTACTGGTACAAACGGGAGACTGGGTTTACTACCTTTAACCCTGAAACAGCACACATAGTCAATGGTGATGTGGTAGAGCCTCCGAGGCCTAAAGATGTTAACAAAGAGAAAATGTAATCATTTGTAATCACAGTGCTCATACATGTATGGTCATCCATTTCTTTGCAGGTTGTATGTTGTACTGTAACAACTGCCTTAAGGGCAGAACTGGCAGGGCCAGGTCCATCTCTGATGTCATCCCCTTTAACACTTTGGCTAAAAAGGAACACTGACATCCAATCTTAGTCACGGCTGGGGGCCTTGAGAGCGTCCCCTATGCTTTTCATTGGCAAGTGAAACGTGTTAGGGATATTAGCTTATTCCAGATAAGGTATAAAGGACTGTAGGTGCTGCTTCCATTTCACAGATGATAGAGTCCAAGGTACTTGGGTCAATTCTTATTCCGATGCTGATGTGCAGCCTTTGACTTCTGCTACATGCACACCACTCCTTCCAACTTCCAGGTGTATGCATGCCACGTGCTTTCAGTTGACTCTTTCTTGTGTTTGGTTCCTCCAAGTAAGACTTTTTAATTTGAGAAATGCTAACTCCAAATCACTTGTCCACCACCAAACCTGAGACATTCTGTGTGACCTAGGGAGTGGCATGACTAAATAGCTAGATGCCATCCTAAAAGACCCAGCCGATCTGAATTCTTTCAGTAGAGGTCTTGGCACTTATTGTATGTAGAACTTGTTAGGCCTCAGACAACCCTGCTCAGGCTCTAAAAATTCTGCCTCGATTGGTTACAGGCAGACCCTCACGGCAAGAGGAGATCAGCCAGCCAGCCCTGAAAAGCTCAAGCCCTCGGGTGTGAGCAAAGTAGACAACTGTGAAAAACTCACCACTCCACTGGAGAATTACAAGATGTACCACCAGGAAGGTGAGGCACTAGAGGTGGTATTAGTTGGCTTACACAGCATTTACTAGGGTTGTGTCTGAGTACTTCCATGACTGTTCTGGTCTGGACATTCTCTCTTGAGGGGTAAGGAAATAGGATCACCCAATAGATAGAACCACCACTGATCCGGCAGAAGAAAAGCGGACCATCCTCAGGGAGGAAGTCCATTAAGTAGAGAACTTCCCATCACTGTCACGGGGTGCTACCTTAGGAAGTGGCATGTTGGCTGCTTTTGTGTGGGGGTGAAGTAGAGCTGGTCACAGCCATGTTCCCCACCCAGTCTTTAAGTAGCAAGAGTACATACATGCCCTGGAAGGGCTGACGAAGAGGAAAGTTCTGATCACTGAAGCTGCGGGGGAGAGGCAGCTCTAAGTGAGAACACAGGTCAGCAAAAGCATTAAGTTACTGTCTGGTGTCTTCTTAGACGACACCAACAGTGACATGACCAGTGACGACGACATGAGCCGGACTGGGAGAGAAACCCCACCACCTCGATCGTCCCATTCTTTCAGCAGTGAGTACCTCACCAAATGCCTCTGTAAAGATACAGACAGCATCACTCACAGAGCCCAGGAGAGATTCATTGAGGCATTTTTATATTAAAACAGACGCCTACAATGGAATGTCATGCAGGAGATTATTATTTTTTTTTAAACAATAGTATATTTATACTATTTAGTATCTACTTAAAGCTATGCAAGCAGAATTACCCTTAGGGTGGACATGTGTTCCACCTCCTCAGGTTCTTTCCAGTAAGAACGTTGTACAATTTAAAGCCAGCTGGCCCATGCTAGACATACAAGGCCTATGGTCCCCTTTCTGTATGGGGACTGGGCCACTTAGAAGGCGAGAGAAAATTGGGAGGTCTGAAGTAGCGCTGGCTTACAGTCTTAACTCCAGTCCTTGCTGTAAAGCAAGCCCCGCTTGGGAAAAGCTTGTAGGGTAGCTACCAAGCCTGTGAGTCTGGAACTTTCCACGTTGCACCCATCTCCTCGATGGAGGCATGTGTGTACACATGAGGGAAACACATATGTCAGAGCACTTCTGACCACTCAAATGCCTGACCTGCCTAGGTGACCGAGACCAGGAGCGCAGGGGCAGGAGCAGAGAAGTCGAGCCTCGAGACCGCTGGGCATACACCAGGAATCCCAGAAGCAGTAAGTTGTCTGCTGGCCTGCGGCTTAGGGCAGAGGCTATGTGCACAGGGCCTCCCAAGGCCCAAGTGCTCAATTTGGGTTGTATTCCTGTTACTAAAAAGTTTAGTTTGAAGCTCTAGCTTCTGAACTTCTCTCTGCAGAGCCATTTCACACCACTGACTGTTGTTTACTCATTTTCCCTAAGCAGACATGTTTTAAAGAAAACTAGATGTTTACACACACACACACACACACACACACACACACACACACACACAAACTGTATTGCTACAAAACTGAGCAAAATATATAAAGTACCACAGACAAAGATGTGACCATGTAAAGCAAACAGGTTTCCATGACAACAATGCTGCCTGCCATGGCTTCATTGTTGCGGGGAGACACCACATCAAAGTGCCCCGCCGAATTGGAATAGAGTGATAAATGCCACCATGTCAATGCATTGTTGGTGGCCATGCCACCACAGACTATCTCTTGTTCCTCCTGGACTTGAAAGATGCCGCACTTATCACCAGAGCATCCCAAAAGTGTAATCAGGAAGTGAATTTCAATCCCACCACATTCACCAATGGTCGGGGTACCTTTGGCACCCCGCTGGGCTTCACCTCTAGTCTCGGATGAGGAAGCCCAAAAGGGTCAGTGACTGAGAACAGGAATGCACGGAATGCAGGCCTGTGCCTGGACCCACACATCTGTGGCTGGAGTTTGACTCCAAGAGTGGGAAGGAAGGGCGAGGCAGGAATGCCGGGGTGCCGCCAAGCCCTTGCACAGAAAGCTCAGAAAACACGTACATGTTTTGCACACTCACACCCCAGGTAGGTTCTGAGGTTGGCAGGGACACCTGAGCCCTGCCGTGTTGGACTAGGGCTTGCACGCCTCTGATGTCTGTCCTCCTTCTAGGGCTGCCTCAACGGGATCTTTCCCTTCCTGTGATGTCAAGACCCCATTTTGGACTGGAGAGAGATAATGACAGACGTTCCTTGGATTATGAGTCTCGATCTGAGGTATGCTCAGGTTTCCTCTCTTTCCAGAAAAAAAAAAAAAAAAAAAAAAAAAAGCCTATCTTCATTTCACACCAAGGATGCCCATCTTTTCCCTGATGATGCCTTCATCCACCCCTAGATGCCCACTGGTGGCTGGGAGCCCTCAGTCACTCTCAAAGGGAGGCAGGGATCATCCCAACAGGTGACGGGTGGCCAGGTCACCGCTGCCCTACTCTTAATTGGTCTGCATAACCAGAGGAGCACCTGCCCCCGCAGGGTGTGCCACTCAATAGGGCAAGCGGCAGAAGGGCCCCAGCTTTTTACTGGCCCCCAGGGAGTCAGGGGAATGAAAAGCTGTGAGCTTGGAAAGTGGACTGGGAAGGGAGAACAAAGGCTCTGGAGCTGACGAGAATGGGGTGCAAAACCTGGCTGTGTGGGATTGGGCTGCCTAACTCAGCCGGACCTCAGATTCATCGGTAAAAATGGATGTGGCGAGTGTCTCCCAGTTCCATTATGAGGAGTCAGTGCGAGTCACACACCCGTGTGGGACGCGAGTCCCCATTATGTTATCTGGCACGCGGTAGACACACCGTGTTAGCAGTCACAGCCCTCATTGTGGTAGGGCAGTTGGTAAAGGGGGTAAAGAGATGGGGTTTAAGCTGGCTCTGGACTGACAGAGAGGAGGAGAGGAACCTCGGCTTTAACAGGCCTCGGGAGGAAGGGAGGAGCCAGAGGCAGAGGCTTCACTTCCTTTGTAATTAAGCGTCCAAGTCCCTGGGAAACATAGCTGTGGTCAAGACAGACAGGATCCCTGCTCTGAGATGCTGTTGCCAGTAGTGATGTTCACAAAAATGACAGCTCTAGTGTTGACTTGGATCAAAGAAAGATGCCTTCAGGGCAGCAACACTTGACCTGTGAGGGGCTGAGAGGAGGGGGTCAGGCTCAAGGTTAGAGGGGATGCCCACCTTTAGGGAGAGTACGGGCAAAGACTTTGTGATTAGAGTTAAGTGAAAGCCAGGCACCTGGCAAACCAGAGGAGAGCCAGGGGACGACTGGGGCACACGGGGCTGGATTGCTGGTGCCTGAGAGTTGGGCTTTGTCTAGTTCTGCTGCTTATATTCCTTTCCACGGCAATGCTTGAAGAGTTGCTGACCAAGGGCCAGGCCTGTAGAATGCCCAAGTGCAGACGCTGCCGACGCCCGCTTACTCAGAGTAGAAAGGGGGCATGAGATGGTGCAGATCACATTTTGAGGATGTACAGAACAGAAAGCTCTCTCTCTATCTCTTTGATCACATGCAAACCCCTCAATAGTGCATGTGTGTAGCTCGTGTTGTGAAAACATTGCTTTCAGGACACCTCTTCCGCTCCAACTCGTCTGCAGTTGATGGCAAACAAAAAAGCCAGCTACAGCTTTAAGGCCATTTAAATGAACCTATCTTCATACAAAAGCACCATTTTGTTTTATTGAAAGCAGTGTAGTTCGGCCTTTATGCAAATTAGACAGGTAGGTAAATATTAAAACAGACACATCTGCCATCGACCTTGTGCTCTGAGTACCCCAGGGATGGTGACCCTTTATCTTTCACGCTCCCATCCTCTTGACTCCTAGCTCTCTGGCAGCCTTCACTCTGTGGGCTCTGGTCTCCTGTGTCAACACAGGTTCATCTGTGTACCCATTTGCTCCGCCCCCTGTCCCCCCCAGCCCGGGTGTCACAGAGCGCTGACCTCCACGTTACTTGCCATCTGGAAAGAGAAGGGACACTCCACAGAAAGAATGTAGTTAGCTTTCTGGATGACAGTTTGGCAGGTGCTTGCTGAAACCTCTGTAGTGTGGTTTTTGCCCTCCTTTCCACCCTAACCTAGAAATACTTCCATTTCTGAGGCTCTGCTTCATTTTCCTGCCCTGATTTTTGTTGTTTGCTTCTTAATGATGGGACATGGGCAGTTGCATAGATGAAGCTTCTTAAACTATGATGCTTGACTTTTCTTTCTTTTTTTTTTTTTCTTTTTGCTGTATTCCCCATGTTTCTATTAAAATCCCAGCCTCTTTCTAGTCACAGAATAATAATGAATTTAACATCAAGACACTTATGTTTTCTTTGCATAACTTCCCTTAACATTTAAACAACAACCACATTGTGGAACTTGAACCCACAATGTTGCAATATTGCAAGTTCGCACCATTTTACAATGAAGGATCTGAGGCTCTGAAACGTTTCCACATCTAAGGTCGCACAGCTCATAAATGATGCTTTTGACCCTACAGTTCTCTCCAGCTCCAAAGCCTATAGACTCCCTCAGCACCCTCTCCATCTCCCAGTAACCCCCCAGGCCTCAGTGCCATCACTCCTGGCATTGCAGCCCACCAAGACAGTGAAACTCTAGTACTGCCTTCTGGTAATAAGCGAAGGTCTTGGAGAATCCCGCAGAGAAGATTTTCCGGACTATTACAGGGAGTTTTGTATTTCTTTTTGAGAGAAATATCTATTAAAATAAAGGTAGCTCTAAGCTGGGAGCTTGGAATGCGTTGAGTTACTTGGAAACCATACATACTGGAAACTCCACACTGTAGCCATGCTATGCACTAGAGAGACAGGAAGGGAACTTAAAACCACACCGTCTGACCAGATGTCTGCTAGAGCACATTTCTTTCTGTTCCCATGCATGCTGATTATTTAGCCTGCATGGGCTTTCCCAACAGCTCACCACCCCCACCCCACCCCACCCCAGGCCCCTTTACATACTGTAATTTCTTTCACCTACCACTCCAGGCTCCCCTGGAGGCCCTCTGCAAAACCTTTGCTCACTGTTCAGGCTCACCCTGAACTGCCCTTCAAATAAACCCATGTAGCATTTATTATCTGTATCCCAATTTACTGTTTATTGTTCTCTAATTGTTTCATGAGTCTTTTCTCTCCAACCAAATTATAAGCTGCATGAGGGCAAGGAATATGTGTCATGCGTCTTTGGGATCTGCCTCAGAGTGTAGCACAAGGTAGGTACGACGTAGGCCCCTAGTAACACTTGCCTTGGATCGCTCAGAACCCCAAATACCGTGAGCACTTCCTATATAACTTCATATACGTAGCTCCCATGTCGCCAACATTCTCGTTTGGAACATCCATGGGGACAGATTCCATTGAGAGGCCTGTGTTTGGTGTTTTAGGATGCTGAGTCATACCAGAATGTTGTGGACCGCAAAGAGGACAAGAAGCCTCAGAATCCAATTCAGGACAACCTGGAGAACTACAGAAAGCTGCTCTCACTGGGTAAGCACCGACTCCCTTCGGCCATTTTCAGTCTTGTCATTGGAGCCTTTGTTACCTTGCTCATTTCAGCTCGCTTGTGCCCATGCCTAGTATATGTGAACCTTGAGGATAACAAGAAGTCTTTGGTGAACTTGCCCATCTGTGAGATTTGAGTATTATAGAAATCTGTCCAGCTTTGATTGAAGCATGTATTGTATAGACTGGGACAGTTTTTCTATATGATCCCAGGGCCCCATGTGGACTCCTTCAGAAGTCATATAACCTAAACTGGCAGTAGGCAGTTGCAGTGAATACCGGTAAATCTGAGGGGTCTATGGAGTTAGAGAGTAGCTAGAGAAAGGACATCGAGAAGTAGGGGCTATCACAGCACTGTATGCTGAATCTGAGCATCACCAACTGAGGCCAGCCTTGGCTACCTACATAGTGAGACCCTCTAAGAAAGGACAGAGGCTCTCGAAAAAGCGATCAAATGGTAGACGCTACAAGAGGGTACCAAATGCATGCATATAGGGAGTGTTTGTAAGGCTTTCTAGGTGCAAATACATTTAAGAGAGTCGAACTGTAGATTACACCAGATTAGAAAATGAAAGACATTCAAAGATTTGGATATGAGATAGTTCACATTTCCTTACTTCGGGTGGTTGGGGGAAAGGATCAATTTATGGCCACGAGTCTGAGTCTTCAACATAAATTTGAGCCGCCATTCTGTTCTTGTTAACCAGGAGTACAGCTTGCCGAAGACGACCGACACTCTCACATGACACAAGGTCACTCTTCGAGACCCAAGAGAAGTGCCTACCCAAGCACCAGCCGAGGTGAGTGACAAGCCGATGCCACACTCCACGTCCTCCAACACCACACACACACGTACACTGTCCTGAGCTCAGGGACGAGTTACACGCGGGGGTTTCTTTCCAGGTCTGAAACCCATGCCTGAAGCCAAAAAGCCAGCGCACCGACGCGGAATCTGCGAGGATGAATCTTCTCACGGAGTGATAATGGAAAAATTCATCAAGGATGTGTCACGCAGCTCCAAATCCGGAAGAGCCAGGGAGCTGAACGAGCGTCCTCCTCCGAGGTTCCCCAGGCCCAGCGACAACTGGAAGGACAGCTCCTCAACCAAAAGAGAGTCAGTGGCCCAGGAGAGGGCTCCCGAAGGGCCCACGTTCAGGGGGGGTTTCAGGGTCAACACAGAGCTGCTCTCCAGGAGCCGGGCTCTAGAAAGGAAGAGGCGCTACCACTTCGATTCTGATGAGAAGGGTTCAGGCCATGAGCATAAGAGCTGTGTGAGGAAGAAGCCCTTTGAGTGTGGTAGTGAGGTGAGACAGGCTATGAGCATGGGTAGCCTCAACTGCGCGCCCCCCTACTCTGATGCTCAGCCAGCTGATTTGGGGGCAGACCCATACGTGTGTGATGAGTGTGGCAGGACATTCAGTGTCATCTCTGAGTTTGTCGAGCACCAGATCATGCACACCAGGGAGAACCTCTATGAGTACGGAGAATCCTTTATCCACAGTGTAGCTGTCAATGAAGTGCAGAAAGGTCAGGGAGGGAAACGCTTTGAGTGTAAGGAATGCGGGGAAACCTTCAGCAGGAGCGCTGCCCTGGCAGAGCATCGCCAAATCCATGCTAGAGAGTACCTCGCCGAATGCAGAGGTCAGGGTGATGAGGACACCATCATGCCTAGCCCGACCTTCAGTGAGCTGCAGAAGATGTACGGCAAAGACAAGTTCTATGAGTGCAAGGTGTGCAAGGAGACCTTTCTGCACAGCTCCGCCCTGATCGAGCACCAGAAAATCCACGGCAGAGGCAACCCAGGAGATGACAGAGAAAACGAGCGCGAGCGCGAACGCGAGCGCATGCGTGCACGCGCACGGGAGCAGCGGGAACGGGAACGCGAGCGTGAGCGCGAGCGGGAGCGGGAGCTCGGAGAACCCTTTCTGACCTGCCCCAACTTCAATGAGTTTCGGGAAATGTACCGGAAAGACAAGATCTACGAGTGCAGGGTGTGCGGGGAAAGCTTCCTCCACCTCTCCTCCCTGAGGGAGCATCAGAAGATCCACACCAGAGGAAACCCATTTGAAAATAAGAGCAGGGTGTGCGAAGAGACCTTCGTCCCCAGTCAGTCCCTCAAGAGGCGCCAGAAAACTTTCCGGGAGAAGCTGCTCGAGTTTAGCAATGCCAGAAATGCATTGATGGAAAACACAGGCCCCGGTGACCACCAGAAAAATCGTTCTCGAAAGAATTTCTTTGAAGTCAGGGGATTTGAGAAGCCCTTTGCTGAATCTCAGAAGAGTCACACAATAACAAGACCACCTGGAAACAAAGATGACGACAAGCCGTTCACCATCAGCACCAACCCTAATGACAAGCCGAAATTCCCCACCATGGAAAATGGAAGCCAGGGGAAACCTTACCAGAGGTCCGTCATTCACAGCTTGGGCCCTGCAGAAGTTCAGAAGAGTCGTGGGGCGCTCTTCACTAAACCCAAACCACTGGTAGAGTCTAGCACCCAGACCTCGGGTATCTTTAACCACCGCAGAGTCCTGTCTGGACTCTATGAAGGAAAGGAATACAAGGGATCCATCATCCACAGCTTGCCTGCTCCTCGCCCTCTGAAACGTCACAGAACAAATAACCAGATTGGATGCAATGAGGAGGGAGAGTCCTCCATTTTCATCTCAGATCTTAACAATAAACGTCGGAAGATTCCTACCGGAGAAAACACTTACGAAGGAAGTACCAGCAACAGCCACAAAGATCCCATCCTCCCGATTATCCCTCGGGCTGAGCCTCCAAGTCTTTCGGGAGAATCCCGTGATGTCACATTTTCAGTTCCCAGCTCAAGTGTTCGTGAACACCAGAAAGCTCGTGCCAAAAAGAAGTACATTGAGGCCAGGAACAACGAGACCTCTGTAATTCACTCCCTGGGGCCTTTTGGCGACCTGCAAGCAATTCGCCGCAGAGCCAAGATCTTTGAGTGCCAGGAATGTGGGGAGGCCTTTGCTCGTAGGTCTGAGCTCATTGAGCACCAGAAGATTCACGACAGAGAGCGGCCCTCCGGAAGCCGGCATTATGAGCGATCTGTCATCCGCAGCCTGGCCCCTAGCGACCCTCAGACCAGTTATGCCCAAGAACGTTTCATTCAAGAGCAAGTGCGCAAATTCAGAGAGTTTGGTCAGCGCTCTGCTACCAGCAACAGCCTCACTGTACAGAAAATCTATACCCAAGAGAAATATTATGCCGAGGAGCCTCATGCTAAAGAAACTCATGGCCAGAAGATTCATGACAAAGAGCCCAAGGGTAAGGAGCCCCATGGCCAGGAGCCCCATGGCGATGAGCCCCAGGACAAGGAACCCGTTGATCAGGAGATGCACAGTGAAGAGACCCATGGTGATAAGCCCAATGGCCAGGAGCCTCACGGCGATGAGCCCCATGACAACCAACCCATCGATCAGGAGATGCGCAGCGAAGAGCCTCACGGTGACGAGCCCCAAGGTGAGGAGTCCCAAGGCCAGGCGAAAGTCGAAGACATCACCACTCAGGCCTCAAGTCCCGATGAGCACCGGAAAGATGACGTCAGCGACACAATCCACGAATGCCAGGATTGTGGCCTGGGCTTCTCCGACCTCACAGACCTCACCAGCCACCGGGATGTCCACAGCCACAAGTCTCTGGTTGACAGTCGCGAATACGCACACTCGGAGGTTCATGTCCACTCCGTCAGTGAATTTGAGAAAAAATACTCGGGAGAGAAGCTGTACGAATGTCCCAAGTGCGGGGAGTCTTTCATTCACAGCTCGCTGCTTTTCGAGCACCAGCGCATCCACGAACAAGACCAGCAGTCCTCAGCAAAGACCTGTGACGACGGCTTCGTCGCTGTCTTACCCGCGAGGCCAAGGAGGAACCGCGCCACTGAGGTGAATCCCGCCGTGGCTGGCTCAGCCATTCGATGCCGTCAGTGTGGGCAAGGCTTCATTCACAGTTCTGCCCTAAATGAGCACATGCGACAGCACCGTGACGACGAAGCAATGGAGCAGGGCGAGTTGGCAGAGGAGATCTTCATTCAGGGCCTGGCCCTCACCGAGTACCAGGGAAGCGAGACCGAGGAGAAGCTCTTCGAGTGCACCATCTGCGGGGAATGCTTCTTCACTGCCAAACAGCTCGGGGACCACCACACCAAAGTTCACAAGGATGAGCCCTACGAGTATGGGCCTTCCTACACCCATGCCTCCTTTCTCACCGAGCCTCTCAGGAAGCACATCCCACTGTACGAGTGCAAAGATTGCGGGCAGCCCTTCCTCGACGACACAGTCCTCACCGAGCGCATGGTGTTTCACCCAGAGCGAGAGGGGGGATCAGACATAGTAGCCGCCACCGCCCAAGAGGTCGAAGCCAATGTCCTCATTCCACAAGAAGTACTGAGGATCCAGGGGTCGAATGCAGAAGCTGCTGAGCCCGAGGTGGAGGCCGCGGAGCCCGAGGTGGAGGCCGCGGAGCCGGAGGTGGAGGCCGCGGAGCCTAACGGAGAGGCCGAGGGACCAGATGGAGAAGCCGCTGAGCCAGACGGAGAAGCTGAGCAGCCCAATGGAGAGGCGGAGCAGCCAAACGGCGATGCCGATGAGCCCGACGGAGCCGGGATCGAAGACCCCGAAGAGAGAGCCGACGAGCCCGAGGAAGAAGTTGAAGAGCCAGAGGGAGACGCGGATGAGCCGGATGGTGCAGACATCGAAGACCCAGAAGAGGAAGGGGAAGACCAGGAGATTGAGGTCGAAGAACCATACTACCACTGCCACGAGTGCACAGAGACCTTCGCTTCCAGTGCAGCGTTTGGCGAACACCTGAAAAGCCACGCCAGCGTGATCATCTTCGAGCCAGCCAACCCTCTCGGAGAGTCCTCCGGCTACATTGAACGTGCCAGCACCAGCGCAGGCGGCGCCGAGCAGGCCGATGACAAGTACTTCAAATGCGACGTGTGCGGGCAGCTCTTCCACGACCGCCTCTCCCTTGCCAGACACCAGAATTCTCACACTGGCTGAGAATCCAGGCCAAGGAAAAACAACAAAACAAAAACAGGACAAAAACCAAACCTTCCTCCCAGAACCAGACCCTTAATAAATCACAGAGAGAGCCTACACCAACCCACAATGTTAATAGAAATCCACCTTGCTATACTCACGCCGGACTTCTCATCGGATCGCTCAGACTGAAAAAGAGAGACAGAGAGAGAGAGGAAGAGAGAGAGAAAGAGGGAGATTGGATGCAGAGACTCTTTTCAGTCTTAGTTAGCTATTCCCTGTCGGACATCAGTGTGCACTCGGGGAAGCTAGAGCATACATCTCACTTTTCATCCGAGTAACTAGATTGAGGGAAAACCCAGTGACTATTCAGGACCACAGAGGGTGCCCCAATCGACTGACTGTAAATGACAGCCTTTTCATACCCTATACATAGTGATTCCTGCCGTGTATATAGATGAGCAAATCACAGCGAATCCATGGTACATATATTTGGATTTAGTGTGCTATAGAATTTACAGTTTACTCTACAGAGCTGCCTAGCCTGGTGCTCTGAGTTTTTTTTTCCCCCCTGAGGAGGAAGAGAGCAACAATTTAGCATACACTCGTAAGTGTTGTCCATCCTGCGGAAGCTTTACTGTGCATCATTTGAACCACATTAGTACCCTTCCCAGTAATGGACCATTTTAGCCCCTACCTCTTAGATAGTTCTGTGAAGGTGTGGGTGTGAGAGATCATGTGTCTTTAACTCCTGGCTGTGTGGAAACAGACATTTTAGCTCCCACACGCAGCCATGTGGTGTGCACCCAACCCCCTTGAGACTGACTGTGTAACCCTTTACAGTATGTGGATGTGTCTCTGTGACCCAGCCATCACCACCTTCTATAGACCTCACAGTGGTTTTCATGCAAAAAAAGAAAAAAAAAAAAAAAAAAAAAAAAAAAAAAAAAGAAAAAAGAAAAAAAAAGAAGAAAAAACCCTCCATGTTACATTTGAGGTGTACCTTAAGGTTTGGGTTCTTATTTTCTAACCAATTCATCGTGTGTTTGATAGTGAATTCATGAAATCTAAAGCTTTGCCCTGTAAAATTTTAATGTCTTTGCCTTTAAAGAGTGGGTGACAACCATCGCTAGATCACAGCAGTGCCTAATGAAGGTTGGGAACCACAGGAGAGGCTCTTATAGTGTAAATAAGGAAGCAGACAGGCAACCCTTCATTAACTCTGCTGTGTGCTTCCTGCCTTAAAGTGACAAGTGGCGGTGTCATTGCCCTCGCTTGAGTCACCTGTGTGGTGTTGTAAGTGTGCTTGCCACAAGTCAGCGTGCTCCCTGGGTGCCCAGGAGCTAGTATCCTTAGAGCTCTGTGTCTCCAAACTTAACCCCCACCCCCATTCTTTATGTGTCTGTCAGCCCCAAGTCAAACTTACATTAAAAAAAAAAAAAAAAAAAAAAAAAAAAAAAAAGCAAAAACACACACAAAAAAAGCTTTCTTTATAGTTAATCCTAGCTTAACATGGACTCAGGTTCCCCAGCAGCCTTAATTTGCTTTTTGTTACCATTGTTCTTCCTCATTGAGCCCTCCTGAGTATCTCTGAGCTTTCCATTTGGTGTCCCGTGTGTCTTAATGTCATCAGTTGTCCTGTTGATCACAAATTGACTTCCCAGCTTGAGATTTCCTGCGTCCTCCTATGGACTGCCTGTGCTCCTTTACTTCCCCTCCCCTCGCATAATGGCTATATAAAAACAATTTTTTGGCCTTCTGTTGGCTGGGGAAAAAAAAATTTAAAAATTTTAAAAAAACTAAAAAAAAATTAAAAGCTAAAAAAAAAAAGTAAAGTGGATCTGTAGCTGAAAGATCGAAAGCTGTGTACAGATCATTCTGAGAAAGAGAAGAGAAATGCCTGCTGAGGAAAGGGGTCTGACTCTTAGGCCTCTAGATCTGTAGGACTGGAGCTCACAGAGAGTGTGGTTCAGCCGCAAGGGATGGCAGAGTCTTTGAAGACTGGTGAGCAAAGAGCAAGAGACAAGCGAGCCAAAGAAGGGAGTTCCAGAATGACAGCAGATCTAGGAAGGTAATAAGACAGACCAAAGACAACACGTCAGCAGGTATTGGAAGGGCAGGGTGGTAAGAACTAATCGAATGAAGTGTCCTGGGTAGTTGGAAGAAAGGCCTTTTTGATGGTATGGCACGGATGAAGGCCAGCTGCATAGAGAGACCCCAGGTAGAAGCTGACATCCAGGGAAACGGAGGGGCGATGATGCATTGGGGAAGCACCCTTGAAATGGAAGTCAGTGTTGGTATCATCTGGGGAGGTTTGGGGATTCGTTATCATTGACAGTGTTACCCCACTAAACCCTTTTTAGAAAGCAACTTGTCAAGAAGTTTGAGCGCCCATTCTAATCATAACTGAGTAGATTAGGAACAATTGAAATGCCAGACTATAGGAGAAGAATTAAGTTAAAGTGCCCTGGATTCTGATGCAGTTGCTTAAAGGCGATAATCACGGAGAGTTGTGTATCGGATATTCACAGGATATGAGGTGGAGAAAGCAGGACACAAAATTATATTTATACTACAATTATAACTGTTTTAAAATGTACGCTTATAGTCAAAAGCTATTGTGTTGTTGTAGGCTTATAGTCGAGCATTATTTTCTTAAATTTCTAGAATGTTCTTTATGGTAGTGTTACTCAAAAGTTAAGGATCACATTTCCATCGTGAACATAATTGGAATTCATTAATGAAACACTTGGGAAATAACAGAAAAGTGGAGGAAAGATAATCCATGTCCCCACCATCCAAAGATAGATATACTCTTTAATATCTTGTTTTTCTTGTTGCTGTGCACAGGTTTATATATTATAACTGTGTCAAAATGTGTATTCAAGATAGTTGTTCTAGTACTCCTATGTAATTCCGGTAAAATACTTTGATCTGTATGCTCCCTGTAATAGTCTACTGATAATAAGACTTAGTATGTAATGTCACCATTATAAGCATACTATGTGCCCAGTGAAAAATTGGAAAATACAGTAAAATTGAAAAGAAAAATCTACCCACAATCCCCACATCCAACAACTGTTAAGATCTTCATCTGTGTCCTCCATCTTGTGCCATCACACAAACTTGTGATTAAAACAGTGTTAAATAGATTTGCGTAACGTATAAAACAAAAAGAAAAATGGGAAACAATTAAAAAATAGTGTTGGGGGGGTTCATGGTTAAATATTTTGTTCCAAATTTCTTGAATAATCTTTGGTGTTTGGATAACAACCTTTATGTGTGTATTCTGCATCACAAATACAAGACATACTCAAAGAAAACTGGGAAACTGTTGTGAAGTAGAAAAACCAACTGTGTTTCCCACAAGTCCCTGGTAACACCTGGATCTGTGCACCGCACCACGTGTGTGGTTGTTAGGGTGTCGGTGATAAGTACATAGAGTTAACAGACGGAAGAGACCTGGAATAGTGGGGTAGCTGTGGCAGGATTACAGTGAAGTGTGTTTTCTCAGTTTCTTTGAGGGGTCTTTAACATAGTGTTCCAGTAGGCTACCCTTATTGCTTATATTTCCATTATATATGCAATATGTGTCCATTCTAGTAGCCTCAAAGATGTGGAAATGTAGAAGAGAAACTCACCCATATTTTCATCACCCAAAGACTGTGTTAACATCTCGATATATTTTCTTTGTCTTGTTTCTGTGCACAGGCTTTTGGTTTGTTAATATGGTTGTAGTTGTTCTACCTTGTAATAGTGTCAACAATAAAAATAAAGTTAAAAATAAGATCACCGTCAGTCTCTTCTTTCTCTAGTTTATGTGTTTGGGGCTGGCAGCGTTGTGGGACTTGCCGCTGTTGATAAAGTTATAAATTCAAAATGTTAGTGGCCCCTTAGCCCTACAGAGTTTGACTTACAAATCTTCTTATTAAAAACAAAAAACTGTGTGTGTGTACATACATGTGTGGATATTTGTGTGTGAGTATAGGCACATGCACCATGCCCCAGTGTGGGTGTGAAAGTCAGATGACAGCTCAGGTCACCGCCCACCTTCCCATTGTTCAAGAAAAGGTTTCCTTTTGTTCCCCACTCTGGACCCCAGCGTAGATGACTTGCAAGTTTTTTGGGGTTTCACCTGCCCCAGCCTCCAGGATGGTTGTAAAAGTGCTGAGATTATAAATGTATGCAACAGCTGTAGGCTCTACCTGGATTCTGGACTTTAATGCTTTTGTTACACAGTGCTTGGACAATGGAGCCATCTCCTCACTTTATTTTTATTTTAAGGATCGCATATTTCAACAATTACGTCTCAAGGATCTATGGATTCTACATGGGTCCATATTTTTAACTGCACCTCTGAGACTTTTAATCATACTAAAACATAACTTCCCAGTAGTGGTTTTAGATTTTATTATAATCACAAATACATTTTGATTAGTTGAAGGGAAATTTTTAATTGGAAATATGAGGTTCTGTAAAACAAGGTTCATGAATCGTCAGTGTAAGAATAGTAATACCAGGATTTAGCATCGCAATAAGGCATTTATTCCTAACTTTTATTTCAGTTCATTATACTTCACTGCCAGGAACATAACAGTTTAAGCTGGTTATCCTAGCTATGGATAAGGAGTGTGTGTGTGTGTCTGTGTGTGTGTGTGTGTGTAATGTGCATGGAGGCCTGAGCTTAACCTTGGCTGTGCCATTCCTTGGGAACCCACCTTGTGAAATTTCCTGGTAAAGCCAGCATGGCTGACCACTGACCCCTCCCCCACTGATGCACAGATTATGATACACGGGACCAAGTTATAATATGGGTTATATATTTTATTCGGGGAGAAGTCACTTATATGGGAAACCAATGACCCCCAAGGATCCACACCCAGGCTGCTTTCCGTGACCCGACCGGAACCAAGAGAGAGAGATGGGGTCCGGGATCCAGACCTAGCCTTCCCCATCACATCCACACCTGTGATCACATCTGTTTGTGCGTGGCCAATGCAATAGGTGCGGGCGGGGTGGATATCCCACTACAACTCCCCTACCCCAAATCCCCCCCCCCGGCCCCCAGCCCAGGATTCCTTTTCTCCACCCCCACCCCCAACCAGCAACATCCAAGTGCTGGAATTACAAATTTGTGCCACCACACCTGGCTTCTTTTGTGAATTCTGGGTATTAAACCCAGGTCCTCATGTTTGAATGGAAACTACTATTCCAACTGGGCCATCCTCCAAGTCCTCTGAGAGTTAATTATTAAGCATGCTTGTAGCTTCATAATGACCAGAGACTTAAAGCCTGTTACTAACTGGATCCCTGTAGGTGACTATGATGGGAAGACCTAACACAATCCATGGCTGCTGCGTCTCTGACGCCATAACTCAAATGTACTCACTCCACTTCCTCTGCCCACCCTCCATAGTCCATAATTGGACTTTGCTCATAAGATAGAGTGTAAATCTCTCTGAATTCTAGTCACTCTAGCCTCTGGCAGAGTCCTGAGTGTTTTCATAGTTCTAAAACTTACACGAAAATGGAACCTCATTGAATTGTGGTGGCCTCATTGGCACCTGACTCAAGTCAGTGTTCTTTTGCTATGAAGAGACACCAATGACCGTGGCAACACTTACAAAGACACCCAAGTGACATACTTCCTCCAATAAGGTCACACCTCCTATTCTTTTGAGGGCCTGTATTAGTCAAGGCTCTCTAGAGTCCCAGACCTTATAGAACAAATATGTGTGTGTGTGTATGTGTAAATTTATTGCAATGACCTACCAGCTGAGTCCAACAATGGCTAGCTGTGAATGGAAAATCAAAGACTCTAGCATTGCTCAGTCCCACACCTGGGTGTCTCAGCTGGTCTTCCGTATATGCTGGAAGCCCAAAGAAGTAGGTTCCGGTGCCAATGAAGAAATGGATATAAAGAATGGTAAATAAGAATCTGGGAAACAATAGGCTGATGGATGTTTATTCTGGGAGAAATCCTAACACAAGAAACATGACAGCCACAGGTTCCTGTCCCAAGGATACCTCTAGATGCTCTCTGTCTCCAACCAGGAAGAGGGAGCTGGGGTCTGGGACCCCTAACCTAATCCCCCCAGATCATGCCCACACCTGTCCCCACGGCCCAATGGGCATGGTCAGTGCAACAGGTGTGGGCAGAGTAGATATCTTACTACATGGCTATGCTGCCAAGGTGAGGGCAAGCAGGCAAAGAATGAACATACCCCCTTCCTTCTTCCTCATATAGGCTTCCAGCAGAAGGTGTGGCCCAGATTAAAGGTGTGCCTTCCACCCTCAAGGTCTAGATTAAAGGCTTGTGTCATCCAGCCTCAAGATCCACATCAAAGGCAAGTTGTCCTCTTGCCTCAAGGTCCAGATCACAAGTGTACTCTCCATTTCTGGCCTGTAGTTCATTCCAAATATAGTCAAGTTGACAACCAAGGATAACCATCACAATCCACCCAATGTCAACTTGATACACAATCACATCTCCTCCTATCATGATTAATTTCCAAATGAAAGACAATGACTAGGTCATTGTACTTAAACACAATATAACCATTCCACATATAATCACAAATGCATTATATATTTAACCGGGTCATAATTACACCTCACATGATATAACTATCCCTCATACAACAGAAAACACATGTTAAATTTAGAATAGTGGTAATGATTCACCCAGTAACTGATGGAAGCAGATGTAGAGATCCACAGCCAAGCACTGGGTAAAGCTCCAAAAGTCCTGTTGAAGAGACAGAAGAAGGATTATATGAACCAGGGGGGTCAAGGTCATGACAGGGGAACCCACAGAGACAGCTGATCTGAGCTTATGGGAGCTCATCCACTTGGGCCAAAGCTAGGGAGCCTGAATGGGACTGACCTAAGCCCTCTGCATGTGTGTGACAGTTGTGTAGCTTAGTCTGTTTGAGGAACTCCTAGCAATGGGATCAGGACTTGTCCCTGACACTTGAGCTGGGTTTTGGGAACCTGTTCCCCATACTGGGTTGCCTCATCCAACCTTGATACAGAGGGAGGAGCTTGGTCCTGCCTCAACTTGATGTGCCATGCGATGTTGACTCCCATGGGAGACCTGCCCCTTTCTGAATGGAGGAAGAGGAGGAGTGGATGTGGGGGTAGAAAGGAGGTGGGGGGAGGGGACAGGAGGAGAGGAGGAGGGAAAACTGTGGTCGGTATGTAAAATAAATGAAAAAATATAATAATAAAAAATAGTGGCAATGTCCCTTGTTAGACATCCTTCTAGTATCTCAAACTTACACATGACAACCATTGTTATTCTATTAAGTGATGTTATAACATATATAGGGAAATTGAAAAAGAAAACACAAGTTATCTGTACAAAGACATTCTTAACAAAATACAGCAGAAGTACTCATGTCAGTTATAACCCTCATTTCTGCAACTGGACACGTGGCCTTAGATGGCATCACTCTACTACCCATTCTGTATTTCCTTCACCGGCTGCAAGCACTTCAGCCGACCTTGGATCTTTTCCTGGAGGATGCCATTGCTGTGAAGAGACACCATGACCACAGCAGCTCTTATAAAGCAACTCTTATACTTGGGGTGATTTGCATTCAGTTTCAGAGGTTCAGTCCATTGTCATCATGGCAGGAGCATGATGGCATGCATACAGACGTGGTTCTGGGGAAGGAGTTGAAGAGTCCTGCATCTTGCAGGCAACAGGAAGTCAACTAAGACCTTGGGTGATATCCTGAGCATAGGAATTCTCAAAGCCGGCCCCTACAGTGACACACTTCCTCTAACAAGGTCATACCCACTACAACAAAGCCACACCTCCTAATAGCGCCACTCTTTATGAGCTTATGGGGCCAATTACACTCAGATTACCACAGAGATGGTCTTGAATAGTCACCTTATAACAAGGGACTTCAGCATAGGTCAAGAGGTGAGATTCATCCCTTTTCAGGGTTTTTCTAAAGAGTGCCCTGATAGAAGGTAATAGAGAAAAGAAATGAATGCATGTCCTTGGAGATTGCATGATCAACCCTTAACATTCCTAAGGAATCCCCCCCCCACATACACACACCTCATTTGAAGGTGTAGTTAACTCCCTCCCACCATATTTATTACATTAGCTGATGTATGCTCATGGGTTCCCAGCGTCCAGCCATTATCAAAAGAAACTAATGGCTAACTAGGTAAGTGATCATGTAGACCAGGGCTGGATAGATTGAAGAGATATATGGCCAGGGCAACCTGGATCCCTAATGCCTCATTCTCCTTTAGAGTCTGACTGAAAGGCCTGTCCTTCCCATTGCCATAATGAAATGCCAGAGGCAATTAACTTATCAACAACAAGGTTTATTTCTGGCTTAAGATTGCTGCCCAGTGTCAAATGGTTCCATCACTTTTAGATGTTGGCAAGGGTGGCCAAGGGTTGGAGTGTGCTGGCAGAATAAAGTACTCTGCTCACAAGCCAGGGAGCAAAGTGTGACTAAGGAACCAGAGTCCTGCAAGCCCCTTTAAGGACATGCCCTAGTAACCCAAGAACTAGGAATCAGGCCCTACTTCTCAAAGATTCCCAAGAGAGTCAGGTGGGGCTTCACCCAAACCGCAGCACACCAATACTCCATCTATCCATTGGCCCAAAGAAACAAGCTTCCAAGAACTGCTGAATATTGAATGTAAACTGATATTGATTCAAGGAAGGAATGTTGTGAAATGGAAAACAATTACAATATGTTACCTATTGTGGTTTAATAAGGGTCAGGATAAACAAATAGGTTGAATAGATGTTTATTCAGGGAGAAATAACTTATAACATGGACGGATGAGCACCAGCAGGTTCCTGGTCTCAAGGAGGCCTCCGGATGCTTTTCTGTCTGCGACCTGCCAGCAAGCACTCTCGGGCTCCTCCTCAGACCTAGTTCCCTATTAACGTCTGCTCCTGTCTCCACCCCCAATGGGTGTGGTCAGTGCCACAGTACAAAGTGTGTATCTCACTACAGTTATCAACAATGGGAAGCAACACCAGTTCCCTCCCCAGGAAGGCTCTACCTGCCTCCAGTCAGACATCTGATGTCACAAAGGTTGGTAATATTAAAGTCACTTTTACGACAGAGAAGGCAACACTGCATCCTCAATCAAGCAGAGACTTCTACATCTAGACTTATTCTCCTCCACCCCTATACATGCCAGCCTCATATTAATATTCATGGACTTATTGCTTACCTCATAAACCACTCACATCTCATGCATTGATTAACTTTGGCCATGATAACAAGGCATGGGCTGACTCACGACCACCTAACTCCAGTTCTAGGGGATTCAGCTCCCTCTTCTGGCCTCCACAGGCACCTGTTCACATGGTGCGTATACATACCCGCAGGCGCACACATACACATAAAAACAAAAGAACCTTAAACCATAGATCTTCTTAGCTGGGTGTGGTAATACACACCTTTAATTCCCTGTATTCAAGAGGCAGGTAGAATCCTGGGTTTGAGGCCAGACTGGGTTACATAGTGAGGCCCTGTCTCAAAACAACAACAAAGCTTATCAGTGGCACACAAGTGCTTCTTGTTCACACTTCTGGGAAAAGCTCAAGATGGATAGGTGACACCACTTATCTTAACCGGGCCTGCTCTTAAGTCTGGTGGTGATTGTCTGTGAGCTAGCTAATCTAGGCTCTGACCAAAGCAACTTAAGGGAGAAAGGGTTGATGATATCTCATGATTCAAGGTACAGTCAGTACATCATGGGAGCAAGGGGGTAGAGAGTTAAGGCAACAGGAGCCTGAAGCCCCAGCTGGTCCTGTCAAACCCACAATTAGGACACAGAGAGCGATGCATGCATGCTGTGGATCAGTTCACTTTTTCCCTTCCATACAGTCCAAGATCCCCTGACCAGAGAACGGCGGCTCCACCCACAGTTAAGATGGGTCTTCCCACATCTAACACAATCCAGATAATCTCCCCCCCCCATCCAGACCCAGGTCCCAGGCCATTACAGATCTTGTCGGTTTGACAACATTATCATACTGAGCATAGGAGATTATTTTTATTACACGTTATTTATTTATTTACTTAACTTACTTGTTGTGTGTGGATATGTGTGTGCCTGTGAAAGTCAGAGGGCAATTTGTGGAAGTCAGTTCTCTCCTTCCACAGTTGTGGGTCTTAGAGTTGATCCCCTCCCTGATTTAGTTAGGGTTTCGGTTGCTGTGAAGACACACCATGGCCGCGGCAACCCTTATAAAGGGAAACATTTAATTGGGGCTGGCTTACAGTTCAGAGGTTTAGCCCGTTGTCATTATGGTGGGAAGCATGGCAGCATTCGGGCAGACATGCTGCTGGAGAGGTAGCTGAGAGTTTCACATGCGCATCTGCGGGCAGCAGCAGGAAAAGACTCTGAGGCACTAAGCCAGGCCTGAGCTCCTGAAACCACAAAGCCCACTCCCAGTGACACATTTTCTCCAACAAGGCCACGCCTCCTCCAATAAGGCCACACCTCCTCCAATAAGGCCACACTTCCTAATAGTGCCTCTCCCTGTGAGCCCTTGGGGGCTGTTTTCATTCAAATCACCACACCTGAACTTGGTGGTTGTCACCTTTTACCCATGATCATTCATTCATTCATTCAGGCAAATGTGCAAGAGAATCAATGAACTGGCCAGTTGACCCTTGGAGTTAGTGCTATGCACTTCATTTTGTCGGTTAAAGTAAGCTTCCAGGGACAAGGAAGGTTATATTTCACCTTCAAGAGAAAAAACCCATACCCTGAGACACTAGGTTTGAAAATGAAGAGGCATTATTAATGGCATAGCTGAACACATTTTCTTCCCTCTGAAAAACATACCCCACGACCAATAGTGGGAGGCTCAGCCGTGATCTGCAATGAGGGGACATCGCTTGTAGAAGTTGGGGAGTTTTTCTACAAGCTGGGAAATATGTCCCAAACCTATGCTGTGGCCTTGATGGTAATGTCGTCGGTTCAGAAGCAAAGAAGATTGGTGACTCACTCCAGTAATCCCAGAACTTGAGGTCAGCCTGGTCTACACAGTGAAACCCTGTCCCAAACCAAACTAAACCACTTTCCCCCAGCGTATCATTACGTAGTCTGAAAAAAATCTTTTCCTTTCCTACCATCGGCCTCTATCAGTTTAGAAATTTTGCAACCGAAGGCAGATTTTCCGCCAGGAGACGCAATAGCTCAGCAGCCCTAAAAGCGGAGCCACAGAGGGGCAGCGACTGTAGAACGCTTATAGCGCGCTCATCTTACTGGAGACTACATTTCCCACAGGGTCCAGCGCGCTGTGTTCCGGCTCTGGCCAGCTTCATAGATAAGAAGCCGCGGGCTGGGCGGCGCGCGAGCTTCTGGGACATGTAGTCCGAGGGGTGGTGCCCTCGAGCTAGGGGACTTGGGTTTGAAAGTCTTCCCGCGGCATTCCACTCCGGGTGACCGCGGTCTGCGGTGCCTGGAGGAGAGTGCGGCTTGAGAACGGAGCGCGGGGATGAGAGGCAAGGACACGGGAGAGGACTGAGAGACAAGGGTGTCTGTCTGCATGCGGCCTGGGACCCCACCTTGTCACAACTCTGTCGAGGACAGTGGTCTGGGTAGGGAATGTGCGAGGGAAGACTGTGGCATAACTTTTAGACACTTTTGTTACTTTATGGGGATTTGTGTAACTCCGATTTGGAGGGTCTGGACCCTGCAATGTGCATTCCTACACAAGTTTAAGTTCAAGGGCGGCTTAGTTTGTCTCTCCTGTGTGGTTGTAGCTAGTTCTAGCTGGGTTGTTTGAGCACTGTTTGAACAACAGTCTCTCCTTGTGAAGGTCTGTGTGAGCTTTTGTTAGACTTTGTAACCCTATCTGCTTTTATGTATACGTGTGAGCTAAGGTTGCGAGTTTTGCCCCACTACCCAACTGTGCCAATACAGCTGAATGTATGAGCTTGAATTTACACGTCTAGTGACTTAATAGTTAGTTGAGCCTGACTCCATGTTTCCTATTACTGCGTGGCATTGTGAGTGTGAATTTTTTAATTACATTTATTTATTGGTGCGCGTTTGTATGCGTGGGTAGGTCTCTGGACAACTTTCAGAAGTCGGATCTCTCCTACAATGTGGGTCCCGGTGATGGAACCTGGGTTGTAAGGCTGGGTGGGCAGCCTTTACAGCTGAACCACATAGCTGGGTCTAGATTGTGAGTTCATACTGTGCCTCGCAGAGGGTGTTTGTGTGGATTTTAGGTTGCGTTTATATATATATATATATATATATATATATATATATATATATATATATATGGAACGTTGGGGAATGTGTTGGTACCTTTGAAGGAGTTGGGTCTCAACTCAACTGTGGGGATTTACATGGCCTAGGTGTGTGTATAGTTAGTGAGTTGCTTCTCACTGATTTGTATGTAACTGATACCGTACTCTTGGGTGCAGTTTACGTGTGTCTGAGTGTGTATGTCTGTTTGCTTATATGCAAGCAGGGATGATAATTCGTGCATATAGGGTCCAGTCTATGGATCAGTAAGTTTGATTCGTTAACATATTGATACGCTATCGGACCAGGCAAGTCATTTTACCCCTACCCAGTGCCCCGTGGCTACCATGAAACCCTGGATAATTTCAACCCAAGCCCAGAAGACAGCTCCACAGTCCCAGCTCAGGCGGAAATATCCTGTTCCAGCACTGAAGAGCTTATAGAGATAAACGACGGCAGGGTGGCTTACAGGGCAGTGGAAGGGACCAGGAGTCAGTGTCTTTACTATTTGCTAAAATGTGTCCGCAGCTGTCAGGGTCTGGTGAAGGCTAGGCAGGGATCCAGATTGGGAATGGGGGATTTACAGAGCAACCAAGTTCCTGGAGGAGAGAAGACAAGAAAAGGAGGAAGAAACTAGAGTTGGCTCAGAGGAGGGGATGTGGTGGGCTCTTCAAGACACACAGCCAGACTTTGTGAAGAGGGATCTAGGAGCCCTTGAGGCATATTATTCTAATAGGCCAGGAGGAAATGGGAGGAGGCTTCTCAGACTTATAAAGGTCAGCTGGAAACCAGAAGAGCCAGTTAGTCACTTGATTTGTTGGGTCGTAGCAGGATGATCTTCAAGAGAGACCCTTAGGGGAGTTAGGCTATGTGTGGTACAGTGTGGAAGTTCAGGAGGTATTTGGGGCTGCACAGAGGACGAGTATGAAGATTCCTGGATGAGAAGGGTGCTTAGAAAAAGTTTTGAGCATCCTCAGCAAGTAAGTACGCATTGTGCTCAGTTGTGGGTGAGGGCAAAGACCATCACTTGATGGGGGTCATACCATGGACCCTAAATGAGGCTGGGGTCAGCCTTAGAGTCAACCAGAGAGAGCTCTTTTGTCAGGAGGGTGACTGGGAGTTCTCGAATGTCCTTCTGTGGGTGGCACGTGTGCATGTCCACACCCGAGTGTACTTGGAGGGGGTCTCAGCATTTAAAGATAGATGCTAGGCTGAGTGAGCAGTTTCCTTGGCACGTAACTGTGCAGATAGAGTTTTGTCTGTGCGCTAGGGTCTCCTCCGTTTTTCTCTGGAAAAAAAAAAAAAAGTGTTGCTGGTCGGATTTTTCCCAAGTTTGAAACTATACTAGCATGTGCGTGTGAGAACCTTCCATGGTCTCAGTATCAAAAAAAAAAAAAAAAAAGGCAAAGTAGAGGGTATGATTGATTGCCAATTCCGTTGTTATTATTATTGCTATTGTTGTTGTTGTTAGTTGTATTTTTCTTTGATAATTTCACACATGTATATAAGTGCATTTGTTTATTCTTACTCCCCATCTTCTCACATTTCTCCCACCCCCTACCCCATAACACCTTTCTTTCCTACATTTATGCCTTTTTGTTCTGTGACCCACTGATTTTAGCCAGGACCGGCTGTGTGGCTGCAGATTTGAAACGATCTACTGGAGCCTGGTGGGCTCACCATTTGGTATACAACTGAAGGCAATGACCATTTCTCCCCCAGAATTCATTAGCAACTAATCCAAAGTTCGGTGGGGAAGGATAGGGACCCAGGAATGACTTCTCTCTAATCCAGGATGGCTGCTGGTAATCCCAGCCTTGGGTGGTGGCTAGGAATTCTTGAAAGTACATTGGAAAAATGACAAAGTATGTCTTTGTGAGTAACAAAATTCATGCAGGTCTATAGAGGGGATCACTTCATGTTGGTTGGGGGGGGCATTGCATGTCTAGTGAACCTGCCAAGATCCAACCTCTGCTGCTGCAGCCACCACCCATGGGTACTGAGCCCTGATGTGTCTTCTGGGCAGAAACATATAAGACTCAGTGATCCACAGATCTTCTTCAACAGCGGTTTGCTTCTTCCTGGAGGTCGCACACACGGAGAAGGAATGCAGAGGGAGAGGGGGAGGAGGGAGGGAGGATTGGCCACGTGTAACCCAGTGAAGACCTCAACTGGCACATGGTGTAAGGTGGGGTGGGGGGGGTAGGGTGGGGTGGGGGGGTAGGGTGGGGTGGGGGGTAGGGTGAGGTGGGGGGGTAGGGTGGGGTGGGGTGGGGGGGTGGGGTGGGAGCTGAGACCACAGTGAAGAAAGAAGCCCACAGACCAGAGGCTCGAATAGCACTAAAATTGAAACCATTGCACAAAAAACTCATATACTCCATCTTGGGCACTGTTCAATTAATTACTTGAAATTCATGAAACGTTAGCTCTCCATATTTGTAGAAACATTTATTTTTACTTTTCAAGTGTGTATGTATGTGTTCGATGGGAGCTCTGCCTGTGCATGTGTGAGTACAAGTGCTCATAGGGATGTTAGATCCCCCTAGAGCTGTAATTAACTGTGAGCCAGCCGATGTACATGCTGGGAGCCAAACTCTGGATGGCTGAAAGATCAATGGGTGCTCTTAAATCACAGAGCCACCTTCCCAGTCCTTGAACCCCCATATTTGATAATTTTAAAAATATTTATTTATGTGTTTGATGTTGTGCGTGCATGCATGTGTGCGTGCATGCCTGTGTGTGTGCTAAAACATTAAAAATTAGTTCTTTGGGGCTGGGACATGACACCCCTGCCATGCAAGTATAAGGCACTGGGGTTCTACCCATATAAAACACCAGGCATGTAATCCCAGCACTGGAAAAGAGCAAGCAGGCACCCAGGCACTCCTTGGCTCACACAGCTAGCTCAATAAGTGGATTCTAGATTTTTGTGAGAGACCTTTGTTTAAAAAACAAAATGGATGGCTCCTGAAGAATGATGCTTCATGTAGACAGACCTCTGGCTTCTACATATACAAGCACACACATGCCCCCCCACGAACATACGCACACCCCCATACATGAACATATACACATGCACCCCACACACACAGGAACAGACACACACACACCTATTCTTTTGCATAGGCATACTCCAAGTAGTATTTGAGAATGTTTCTGTAATTGAAAATTATTCTTTGCTTATCTGAAAGTTAATTTTACTGTATTTCCTGTATTTTTATTTATCAAATCTGCCAACCTGGTCCCTAAGGTGTCACAGCTAAGAATAGTCAACTGGGAACCACCCTTCCTTGTTCCCCGGAAAAACTGAGTCCAGTGTACACCTCTCCCTCTGCTGGGTCCTCAGGCTTGTAGGAATACCCGGAGAGACCTGGAGCTCTCTGCGGAGTCATTTGATTGATTGTCCCTACAACAGAGGCAGCTTCTCCTGGTGCCACGTGTTGAGGGATACATGGAACCAGCTGTCTCCACAGGAATCCTATAAAGGAATTGTATAACGCCCCATTTCAGAATCTGTGGGACCTAGGGAAAAGGGCCATTCGCTCAGGGTCCAGGTGAGGAGTATAAATACTTTTTTCTTTACTGTTAATCACATACAGAGCTGGGCTGCAACTCAGTTGGGAGAGTGCTTGCCTAACATCCAGGAAGCCCTGAGGTTCGTGCCTCCTATTGAATAACCTGGGTGTGGTGCATCATGCCTGAGTTCCCAGCTCAAGGGAGGTGAAGGCAAGAGAGTCACAAATCCAAGGTCATCCTTGGCTGCATATCTAGTTCAAAGTCAAATTGGGTTATGCGAGATTCTGTCTTACAGAAAAGTTAATGTGTGGGGGTGAGGGTAGGGAGGGGGAGAGGCCAGAGAGTCACTGGAGGGGTAGCCAAACAGGTAAGTCACTCACTTGCTGTGTTAACATGAGCATTAGAATTCAGAGCCTCAACCCACATAAAAGCCAGGTGGGGTGGGGTGAGGTGGCCTATCTGCAATGCCAATGTGCAGAAAAAGGAGGCAGAACCCCCAGAGAAAGCTGGCCAGCCTGACTAGCTAAAATGGGGAGGGCTTAGTGAAAGTCCCTGCCTCAAGACAGGAGGTGATGAAGAATCAATGATGCCGGCCATCTTGTGTAAACTTGGGGTTCTACACGCACTTCCTCCACAGGCACCATCTCCCCACCACACAGCAGAGCATGTACCGGGCACACACACACACACACACACACACACACACACACACACACACACACGGTCAGGCACTCAGCAAGGTCGTGCTTAGCTGCGCTGCCTCCTGGTGGAAATGCATGTATATATAATCAGTCTCTCTCCCTCTCCTTGCATAAGCTAGTAAGAAGGCTCATAGGGTAAAGGTGCGTGCCGACAACCTGGGTTCAAATCCCCTGAGACCCACTCAGTGAAAGAAGAGGACCAACTGTTGCAAGTTGTCCTCTGACCTGTGCACACACTCAAAGACACACACACACACATACACACACGCTCACACATACACACACTCACACATACACACACATTCACACACTCACACATGCACACACATTCACACACTCACACATGCACACACACGCTCACACATACACACGCTCACACATACACACGCTCACACATACACACGCTCACACATACACACACATTCACACACTCACACATGCACACACATACACTCACACACACACACACACACGCTCACATACACACACAATAAAGCAACACAAATTACAAAAAAAAAATTGGAGAAGATTGCATGATGGGGCCCCACTAAAACTTGATCATTCCCCATGGTGGCCCCATCTCTAAACTCTGTGGTCAGATTAAGTTTCTACTCTCTTGATATGGTTAACCCAACATGTTGGGCTTAAAATCCCTACATGAGTCCGGGAAGGCCTGGGGACAGAGCTGAGATTTGGACCTGGACATTTTTAAACTTATCCCTTTAGAGCAGAATTAAAACAACACGGGGATCTGGATGCTTACTAAGAGCTGTTTTTACTGAGCGCTGGCTGTAGTCCAGGCACTGGAAGTAGATGTGATTTACAGTGCAGAGTTTCCTTCGTGGCTTTTCCATCCATAATGATCAATCTCAGACACAATCCAAGAGAGAATCCCTAAGGAGTCATGGTATTTCTTTGAGAATGCAATGTGTCAAGGTAAATTATGGGTCGAGGCAAAGAGAGAAGATGTCTTAGCAGAAAATGGAGATTGGGGGCTGATAAGTGGCTCAGCAGTTAAGAGTACTTTTTTCTCTTCCCTTTCACTGTATCCAGGGAAAGGAGCATCACCAATGCCTGTAACTCCAGCTCCAGGGGATCCAGGACCCTCAGTGGGCAATGCACACACATAAATATAGACACTCACACACACACATGCACGCACATGCACATGCACACACACGCACATGCACATGCACACACACATGCACGCACACATGCACACACACGCACACATGCACACGCACATGCACACGCACACACAGAGACAAACAAACAAATGGAGGAAATGGATGGATTCTGCCTGGATACAGAATTGATTGGTTTTGAAAATGGAATGATCAATGGGCACCAGCTCATTGGTGGAGAAACTGTTGTAGACAAGTGTGTTCCACAAGTGTGTGCACACATGCAAGGTGTGTAGAGCCTGGGCATGTGTGTAGGTCAAGAAGGAATTTCTCTTGGGGCTTCAGAAAATCCCTGTCAGCAGCCATGAACGCTTGCTTTTGCCTGTTGATTTTTGTCAGTTTACCTTTTGTGTATATGTACATGTTCCTGCGTGGGCATATGTGTACCACATGTGTACAGTGCCCATGGAGATCAGAAGAGGGTGTCAGAGCTCCAGAGCTGGAGTTGCAGGCATTGTGAGCCATTATGTGGGTTGTGGGGCCTGAATTCAGTTCCTCTGTTGAGTAGTAATTACTTTTAACTGCAAAGCCATCTCTCTAGCCCTGAGCTCTCTATTTTTTTTTTTATTTTTATTTATAACTTCCTGGCTCTCTTGTTGGCTGCGTGGGCTGAATGATTTCATGTTGGTACCAGCGGATTCCCAATTTTTTTCTGCCCTTTCTTTTTTGTAGGCTGGGCTGGCCTTGAACTTGAGATCCTCATTTTTTCCAGCCTCCCAACTACCTAAGATTGCAGGCACGATCTGTCTGATCCTCAGGCTTCTACCTTCCCCTGTCTCTTTTTCTTTTTTACATTGTGTGTGTGTGTGTGTGTGCGTGCGCGCGCGCGCGCGCGCCTGTGTATAAAGAAGCCAGAGTACACCTTGCAGGAGTCAGCTCTCTTCCACCATGTTGGCTCCTGGTATCAAGCTTATGTCCTCAGGCTTGGTGGCAGGAACTTTTACTTGCTGAGCCATCTCTCCGGTTCCCTTCCACTTTCTCTTAAAAAGCCCCCGGGGCCATCAGGATGGCCTGGTGGGTAGACCTTCTAGGAGGCAGGTTTTGCTGACATTGCTTTCCTATTAGGGACGTGGAGCCTGAAGATGTTACATCCCCCGCCTGAGGCCACCGAGCTGCAGACTTAAGAATTTAAACCCAGACCATCTGGCTCCCTAACCGTCACCTAGTAGTTCTGCCTATGCCCCATGCAGTACTTCATGCTTGCACCATGAAGAGGAATACAGAGGTGAAGACTAAAACCCCAGTTAATAAAGGTAAGAGACGATGGTTTAGGAAAATGTGCGTTTGTAAAGGGTGGGCCTCCTAGGCCTAACTGATGGCAAGAGTTTAGACATGAGACCTTTCCTCGCTCCCAAGTGTCTACATTCAGAATTCTCTCATGTGTGTGGGTGTCCTCTGTCAGTTATTTGTCTATTGTTGTAATAGAACACCGTGACAAAGGCAATTTAGAGATTTAGGTGAATAAGTGTTCCCCTGGGTAATTCGTCAACGGATTTCCGTTGGTAGAACACTTTCAGAGTCAAATGCTGGGATCGAAAGGTACAAACGTTCTTAAAATTTTTAACTACAGTTTTGTATTTGTCCATCCCCATCCTCACTCCACCACGGGTATGAATGACTGTGGCCAGAGGATGAGTCACTGAATTCAGTTCAGTCCTTTTACCATGTGGACCCCAGGGGATCAAACTCGGGTCCTCAGGCTTAGAAACAGATGCCATCCTGTTGGCCTGGCACATTGAGGTCTAACGTACAGAAGACTTCACAGTTAAAAGTCACGTTGCTTCTTCTCACCTAGAAACCTAGATCTTTTTCCTGGAGGGGGTACTTTCCAGTTTCTTATGCTAGCTAGGAAGTGCTACATTCATAACCAACTATTTGTGTATCCATTACAGGTGTGAAATATCCATTTGTGTATCCATGACATGTGTGAGCTATCTATTTGTGTATCCATTACATGTATGTCACATGTGTGGAAAAGTATGCATAGATGCTTTTAGTATCTATAGTATCTATAGTATCTATGCATAGTTTTTCACACGTGTGGTAGCCTACTCTGGGTACACCACACAGGAGTTTGGTTCATTTTTGCTAGAATTGCTCTAAATAATTAAATACCTGCCTGGAATGTAGGACAGTGCCCAGTACATATCATCGTTTGTCAATCACATCCCCGCTGAAGGTTTATTGTGAATGGGTTTTCCTACTCTTAGAAACCAGAATGGTCTTACATCTCCTTCCTCCTCCACCAGCCTTGCCTTCACCAATTCCTGATCAGACAGCAAGCCAGCTCTCTGAATGGAAGCGAAGAGTTCCAACCACTTCGCTGCCAACCTGGTACAAGGTAAGCTGTGGGTTTCTCCCTTTGACTAAAAGCTAGCTTTTTCTGGAGAAGACAAGGACATTCCCACTTTCCTGCCCACCTCAGGGGTCTGCCCTGGCTGTACATATATTGTACCTTCAAAGTATTACCTCATGGAGGGGCACTTTTCTAAGCGACGCTTCGCTCTTTCCTAATCTCTGCTCCCAATAGGCTGACAACAACGTCACGGTTTTCTTCCTTCTCTTTCCTCAAGATTTATTTGGTTTTTAACTGGGCGTATGTGTGTGTATATATGTACATATGAATGCGGTGTCCTGGAAGCCAGAAGAGGGCACCAGACCCCCTAGAGCTTGAGTGACAGGTGGTTGTGAGCTGCCAGACCTGAGCTCTGGTCCACTGCAAGGGCAGTTAAGCACTCTTTACCTAATCATCTCTCCCGCCCTTGTTTCATTTCCTCTCTAGCAAGTATTGCCCTGGCAATGCATGCTATTTTTAACTTGTTCACCACCCATCTGCTGTTCCCCATCTGGGAGGGCAGGAACCTTGTCTTCTTGTGACTGGCTGGCATATCCCCTGTGCCCAGAAACAGATGTGATGAGTGGTGGAGACAGAAAGGTCTTCATGGGACACTGGAGGAAAGGGGCATTCTCGAGGGCACCGCTAATGAGATTGCCCTTTGGGGGTAGGAAGTTGACTAATTCTGTGGGTAGACAGCAGCCGGGTAGACCCTCTGAAAAGGGTTCAGAGTCAAGTCTGAAGGAGGCCCCTTCTCATAGGTCTAGTTTCTCAGCACGAGCCTGCGTTCAGGGAGCAGGGAGAAGAGGGGAGGATTCTGCAGAGGGAATGTGGGACTTCTAGAATGTCAGGGAAGAGGGGTACATCTCATTGATCTGTACGCATCAGACTCGTGGCTCTCTGATGCCTCTTAGTCTGGCAGCCTGAGGGTCTGGGGACTTCCTGGGGAAGGAAGAATGACACTTGCCATTCTCCTGGAATCTGGGCACCTAGATGGTTGGTTAGAGATTCAGATAGGCTTTCCCCCGGGAGAGGGGCTCACCCTTTCTCCTTTGTGGAAGAAAGAGGCCTCTGCAAGCATTCCTGGCCTGAGCAGCAGTCTGAGCTGGACTTTTAACAGACACTTTTTAGGTCTGGGCTGAATGGGTGATGGACAATGGATGAAGGGATGAATTAGTGAATGGTTCTTCTGAGGAGGCCAGCCTTGGCATAGTCCAACTGAAATCCACATCTCCTTATGCTGGCACTTCTGATTTTCTTCTGGGGATGCCTTGTCTCCCAACCATTTTGGACAAAGCTGATTTTTTTTCTTTAAATTCCTTTAAGTTAATGACTTTTATTATGTCATCCAAGCATTTGATTTAATGTCATTGTCTTCGATGGTTTCACACATGTATACTCCATTGTGACTGTACCCATACACATACCCATTGTCCTCTCTCACCTGTCTCCCATTCCGGCTGTGTCCCAACTAGCACGCCTCCTCTCCTATTTCATAACTTTCTGTTTTGACCCATGAGTGTAATTAGGGTTGGTTGCATTAGCATGGGCGTGGGGTTATTTACTGGAGCATGGGAAATTCAGCAGTGCATACACCACTGAAGAAAATGACCTTCCCCCTCCCCCGGCAAATATTAACCACGAATAGTTCCTAAGGGACAGGTGGGGTCTCGTGATCCCCTCCCGCTGTAATTATGGGATGTTGATGGGCCTACTCTTGTGCAGGTATCCACAGCTGCTGTGTGTTCATGAGTGCAACGTCATATCCAGAAGACTACATTTCCCAGCATTCCTCTTCATCCTCCAGTTCTTATACTCTTTCCACCTCCCTCTTCTACAGTGGTCCCTGGGCCTTGGACGGGGTGATGTAGGGAGAGGTCGATCTGAACCTCACCCAACTTCCAGGCTTGCTCCGGGCAATAGTGATTGAGTCAAGGCTGGGCAGTGTGACTCAGTCCTGACCAGTAAAAACTGGTCTGGAGACTTGCTTTGACCTCAGGGTTGCTTAAACTGCTGGGACAGAATCCTGGAGGGGCACAAATAAGAGTGCCAAAGGAGAAATGGGGAGAGATGGGCAGCCATCAGCAAGCCTGAAGTACCTGGAGGCTCACATGGCGGCCTCAGCAACTGGAGGACTGGACCGATTTTCCTATTAGCAGCAACAACACACATGAACAGGAACACATACACAATGCACACACAGACACACACACACATGTACACACATACATATATTCATACATACATATACACACCCACATACATATACACATATGTCTACACACCCACATATATATACACACATACATACACACCATACATATACACATACACACTGCACACATATACATTCATAGAGACATACCCACTGTACACATACATATATACATACACCACATACACAGAGATTACACACATTTACACATACACATATACACACACACTGCACACATACACATATACATACACATACACATATACATACACATACACATATACACTATACACATACCCACATACACCTATATACACATATATATACACATTTCCAAATATACACATACCCACATACTACACATACGTACACGAATACACATACTACACATACACACATACATACACATACACATACACATATCCAGACTACACTTATACATACACATACACATACACAGACTACGCCTATACATACACATACACGTTGGACACATACATCAACACATACACATACTCACTGCACACATATACATACATAACCACTGTGTATACATACACATATATTACACACATATACGTACCTACATATATATACACCGCATATACATATCCACTGTACATATACACCACACAAACATACTACACAGATACATACACACACATATACACCATGCAGACATGCTTCACAGATACATACACACACACATGCACCACATACACATACACCGAAACAATGCTTTAAAACTCACAAGGAAGCTGTAAGAACTGTACAAAGGTCACCCAATGTTTGCTGACATTTCTCCTATTGCCCGGCCATCTGCATCTTTGTCTTCAAAGCCATTGAGCATACCTGCATCGTAGCACTTACCTCTAAATAACTTCAATCTGTATTCCCTAAGGATGACAGTTGTTTTCAGTGCTGGAGACTGAGCTGGACCATCCCACAGATGTGGGAAGAGAGGCGTGGGGAGTCACTCACCTGAGGACCCCCAGCTCTCTGATGGTCAGGGGAGTTCAAACCCAAGACCCTGGCCCTGATTCCACGCGACCCACTCCTGTAACTGTAGAGTGCTCACTCTAACACAGTGCTAACCTTCTCTCCTTCCTTCTGTGTTCTTTCCTCTTGAAGCTCTGTCCCCTTCGGTGTTCACCTTCTGAGTGACCTCTGCTCTGCTCTGCTCCGCTCCGCTCTGCCTCCTCCTCGTCACTGGACCTTCAACTGTCATCTACTTTTTCAAGCATGTGGAGAGGTCTCCTGGGCATGTTCTTCTAGCACCGGGCCATGCCACGCTGGGATGCCCCTGAGGCCCATGTCCAGGCCCCTTCTCCCTGCTCTGCACTGTATGTTCCAGAAGGACATACATTTGGCTGCGGCCATGTGAGGTGTTGGAACAGAATGACGCTTGCTGTCCCTATGTGATGATAGTCTGTGTGTGAGCATTCAGGGATGGCCAAACCAAGGACCTTTGATCTCATTCTTCCTTAGAAAGCGGAGGAGGGTTCACCCCAGCTCATCCCACAACCTGAACCAAAAGAAGTGGGGTGTAGGAAAGGAAGGTTCTTTCCTTTAGTCCTTCTAAAAGCAAATACGGGGCCAGCGAGATGGCTCAACGGGTATGGGTGCTTGCAGTACCCACTCTTTATCAATGAGCCATCTCTCCGGCCCCTGATTATTCAACATTATTAAAACTTTTGCTTATGTCACAGGTTTCCAATATCCCAATGAACCAAACCTAGGTTCCGTTTGGGAAGACAATGCCTGGTCACACACTCCTAGTTTCGTTTCTACTGCTGCAATAAAATACCGGCAAAAAGCAACTGAAGGGGAGGGTTTGTTTGGCCTGTAGTTAGGTCACAGTCCAATATTGTGGGGAAGTCAAGGCAGGGGACTTGACCACAGTGAAGGGCAGAGAAAGGAACGCACTTATGCCGCCTGCTTGCTTAGCACCCAGCTAGATTTCTCCACTCTTATCCTGTCCAGAGCCGCGACTATGAAACGGTGACACCCACATTCACGGTGGGTCTTTTCATTTTAATGAACTCAATTAAGACCAAATTTATCTAACAATTCCTCACTGAGACCCTCTCTTCCTGGGTGACTGTGCTGTGTCAAATTGATAAGACAAACAAGCACGTCGCGGGCCCATGAGATGGTCAGCAGTGAAAACTATGTGCTGCTCTTGCAGAGGACCTGAATTTGGTTCCCGGCAAATTCAGGTCCCACATTAAAGGCAGCACACAATGACGCGCGACTCCAGTTCTGGGGGATCTAACGTCCTCTTCTGGCTTTCACAAGCATCTGCACACATGTGACATAAACCACATAGAAACGCACTTGCACACACAAGTACACATTAAAACACACATGCACATACACACATGTACACACCCAAATGGTATGGACCTAGTGCGAAGCGAGAAGGTACCCGGGTCGTCTTCGCAGTCTGCAACGGTGTAGAATTTTGAATACAGCTCAGACTCCCACCTCTTTGCATCGCCTCTCCGGGGCCAAGGGAAAGACGAGGCCTCGTATGAGCGGTAGTGGGACTTTGGTGTTATAGGAACCAGTGGTCTTCAAAGATGTAGCTGTGTACTTCAGCAAGAAAGAGTGGCAGCTACTGGACCCTGCTCAGAAGGACCTGTACAAGGATGTGATGCTGGAGAACTACGGGAACGTGATCTTTGTGGGTAAGGATAACCTCGCAGTTTGTTCTGGGCTCACGGGAGTCTGTGGGTCTCAATTTGGAGAGGCTGTGGTTCACAGAGATGAACTCTGTCATAGTACTAAATTCAGACCCTACATCACCCTTTCAACAACCCTCCACTTCAGAAGTTCAGTTTTTAACTTATATGCAGGAAGAAAAAAAAAAAGGTGGCGTGTGTTGGGAAACAATGCTCCCACCTCACTTACTGGTCTGGCTTAAGTCCAGGAGCACAGTTATGCCAATCCTGATGACCACTGGGTCCAAGAATGGGCTCACTGACTGATATGGTAGTGGGCTCCATTTCCTAGACTGAGAAATTTGAGCTGCTATTGGGGGGGGGGAGACGGTGGGGGTGAGGGGGCCAGGACAAGCTGGCTGTTTATATCGTTAAAATCCCTTAGCTCTCTGCTTTGTGTGTAAACATTTTCTGAAAGGAATCCCCGAGAGGCGGCATCATGTGACAGTTTTGTTTCTTTCTTCTTCTTCTTCTTCTTCTTTTTTTTTTTTTTTTTTTTTTTTTTTCCTTTCTTGGTTTTCTTCTGTGGACCAGAGTGTTATATTTTCAAGCCAAGGTTGATCACCAGGTTGGAGCAAGGTGTTGACATTTTTGTCCCTGGACAGCGCCAGCAAGGCGAGGCTGGCAGCAGCAGGAGTGACACCTCCTCAGGTGAGTCAGAGGGCCATTCTAACAGCTTTGCAAGCCATCGGTGTTGTCCTCTGTCTGCTGGGGACCGACAGGGTGACCGCAGGTCGTGATACGTTTGAGGCAAGCTGCGCCTTTCCTCCCAGTCCCAATGACACTGGCGCTCCCCTTTAGTACCACACTTCATCCTTGTCCTCTGGGGTTGCTGGTGATGGTAACAGCATGCCTCTGGGATTTTCTCCTGACCGGTTCCCAAATGATGACGCTGCACTGTTTTCCAGTTATAGCTTTCAGCAGGACGTTTTGATTTTTATTTTTGAGTGTGTGTGTGTGTGTGTGTGTGTGAGAGAGAGAGAGAGAGAGAGGGTGTGAGAGTGAATGAGTGTGTGTGCATGTGAGTGTCTGAGTGTGTGTGTGTGAGAGAGAGTGTGTGTGTGTGTGTGTGTGTCAGAGAGGGTTGTATGGGTGTGAGAGAGAGAGTGTGTGTGGGAGACTGGTTTCTACCTGACCTTAATATTCTAAAATATCATTGCTAATTCTCAGTCCTCTGCTGGCTTACAGAAATAAGTGCATTTCTGAATCACATGATCATTACGCATCACGCTCTAAACTTCAAGAACATGTATAGATAGATGGTTTTCATTAAGACAGCATTTTAATATATGCAACTGGGCTGAGGGCGACATGCTGCCTTGCTATTTAGCCTAGCCCGGATTTGTTCTTGGAATCCCCCTGCTCACAAGTGCTGGGTTTATAAACACACTATGTCCTACTCCGCTACTATATGCGTTTAAGAAGAATTCCAAGTTATAGGAAGTGGTGTTCATTAGAAATGTCGCTCATGGGTTGGTGAGATAACTAAGAGGGTGAACGTTTGTCTTTAAGACTGATGGCCTGAGTGCACATTGTGAAAGGCACCAGAACCAACAAGTTGTCCTCTGACCTCTACAAGCATGTAGTGGCATACACGTGCCCACATCCACACTACAATAATAGGTGTAATTCAAAACAACAACAACAACAACAGCCCTGGTGCACACCTTTAATCCCAGCACTCGGGCGGGAGGCAGAGGCAGACAGATGAGCTCTATGAGTTGGAGGCCGGCCTAGTCTACGTGGTGAGTTCCAGGACAGCCAGAGCTGCTGTCTTAAACCAAACCAACAATATCTTAGTCTCTCCAGACCAATTTATTTATTTCTTTAAGTTTTATTCTACAGTCCAACCTCAGTTCTCCCTCCCATTCACCCTCTCACTCCCCATGGCTCCGCCCCCCGCCCACAAACAAATATTCCATATTTCATACTTTCATACAATTTATATTGTAATTATTAGTAAACATTCTTCATTAAAACAAAACCAGACATGAAACAGATGTTTCTGTTCTGAATCTCCTTTGTGGAGCTGGAGAGATTGCTCAGTGGTTAGGAGTGTTTACTGCTCTTGCAATGACCAAGATTTGGTTCTCAGCATCCATGTCAGGCAGCTCACAACTGACTGTAACCTTAGGTCCAGGCCATTTGATACCTTCTTGTGGCTCACACAGTACCTGCACTCAAAATGCATATACTCACACACTTTTTAAAATTTAAACCTTTAAATCTCCTTCAGGGAAGAGGACAGGGGATAATTCAAAGACAGAAATCCCGAAGTCAGACAATTCTAAGACAACACCAGGGAAGAAGCCCAAGAAAACGAATCAAGGGGGTGGTTCCAAGAGTTCGAGGGCAGAAAAGCGGTCCAAAAGTAATGACAGGCCATCTCAGAATAAGAGGAAATGTGGCTCAACTTCGACTCCAGAAGCAGGTAAAAGAATCGCTTCTAGCAGTAAGAAGCATGCCTCTGTGACCCCGAGAACATCTTCGAGTCAAACATCAGCCATTAAATTACCTCGGAGCACACTTCTAGAGAAGTTGACTTCGGGGAAACACTCTCATGGAAAAACACAGCGAGCCAGGAACACCACAAAGGCCACAAATCCCAAGCTCACGGGAACATCTTTGAGTCAGACATCAGCCTCTAAAACACCTTGGAGCACCCCTCAAGAGAAGTCGACTTTGGGGAAACACTCTCATGGAAAAACACAGCAAGCCAGCAACGCCACAAAGGCCACAAATCCCAAGCTCACGGGAACATCTTTGAGTCAGACATCAGCCTCTAAAACACCACGGAGCACCCCTCAAGAGAAGTCAACTTTGGGAAAGGACTCTCATGGAAAAACACAGCAAGCCAGCAACGCCACAAAGGCCACAAATCCCAAGCTCACGGGAACATCTTTGAGTCAGACATCAGCCTCTAAAACACCACGGAGCACCCCTCAAGAGAAGTTGACTTTGGGGAAAGACTCTCATGGAAAAACACAGCAAGCCAGCAATGCCACAAATCCCAAGCTCACGGGAACATCTTTGAGTCAGACATCAGCCTCTAAAACATCATGGAGCACCCCTCAAGAGAAGTCAACTTTGGGGAAGGACTCTCATGGAAAAACACAGCAAGCCAGCAACGCCACAAAGGCCACAAATCCCAAGCTCACGGGAACATCTTTGAGTCAGACATCAGCCTCTAAAACACCATGGAGCACCCCTCAAGAGAAGTCAACTTTGGGGAAGGACTCTCATGGAAAAACACAGCAAGCCAGCAACGCCACAAATGCCACAAATCCCAAGCGTAAGCCTGCCCGGCAAGGTAAGAACCACTTTAAATGTAAGGAATGTGGGAAGACCTTTAACCAGACCCTCCACCTTGTGGAGCACGAGAGAATTCACACGGGAGAGAAACCCCACAAGTGTGACACCTGCGGGAAATCTTTCAGGCACCTCTCGTACTTCCTTACACACTACCGAATCCACACGGGGGTGAGACCCTACAAGTGTAAGGAGTGTGGCAAAGCCTTCAACAGCAGCTCCACCCTCAACAACCACTGCAGGATCCACTCGGGGGAGAAACCCTTCAAGTGTGACGAGTGTGGGAAAACCTTCAAGCAAAGCACAAAGCTCACTCGCCACCAACGGATCCACACCGGGGAGAGACCCTACAAGTGTAGAGAGTGTGACAAGTCCTTTGGCCGCAGCTCATCGCTGAGGGAGCACGAGAGGATCCACACCGGAGAGAAGCCCTACCGCTGTCCGGTGTGTGGGAAAGCCTTCAGGGTCAACTCCCATCTTTCAGAGCATCAGCGGCTCCATCTGAAGGTGAAGCCCTTCAAGTGTGATAAGTGTGGGAGGCATTTCCGAAACAGCACTTACTTAGCAGAACACAAGCAGAGCCATCTGCCCGGGGCCCGAGCAGACTGCCCAGAATGTGGCAAAGTCTTCGATTGCAAAGTATCCCTTCTCAAGCACCGGAAACGACATGAGGCGAACTCCAGGTACCGGTGCAAGGGATGTGGGAAGACTTTTAGGTGCAAGTCAAGCATTCAAAGGCATGAGAGGCTGCATGCCGGCGAGAAGCCTTTCGTGTGCACCAAGTGCGACAAAGGTTTCACTGACAAAACTACATTGAATAATCACTTGAAAATCCACTCTGGAGATAGACCAGATCCCTGTGCCCAGTGTGGCAGAACCTTTAAAAAACTGGCTACCCTGCAGCTTCACCAGAAAACTCATATTAAAAAGAAACCCACCGACAATGTATAAAAGACCTTTAGCCAGAGCTTATGTCTTTGGGTCTTTGGAACAAAACTGAAAATGAGAGAAACTATATAAGTGAACAGTTCCTTCATTTCTTAGTTATTTTCTTGTAAGCCAAATAATTGTTCACAAAAGACTGATTTTTTAACCCTTCCCCTACTTAGAGCATTTGTGCAATATAAAGAGACTTTTTGTTGTTATTATTATACCAATTGGCATCTATGGTTATGGGCAAAGGATGATATCTCATATCTTACAATATACCAGACAGACTCCCTTGCCTTCGAATAACTAAGAGTGATTTGGCCTCTCTCAAGCAAAAGCCATATAGGCATTTGAATTTGAGAAGGAACTTGGGTAGAGATTTCTCTGCCAGCCACTACAGTAACCACTAACCAGGTACGGCTGTTAAAATGTCAAGGAATCAACATGCAATTTCAAGTCCTCAATGGGCAGTTAGCTTCTCTGGCCACTGAGATCATGGACAACTAAGATTTTTCAACACCATGGAAGATTCTATTCAGAACTCATCTAGATCTCAGTGATCAATAATTATCTCACGGGATGATCCCGAGAATCTAGGACACAGCTTTGTGATATGGAATCTGTGCTTTTTTTTTTTTTTTTTTTTTTTTTTTTGTAGCAGAATGTAGCATTTTATAAGTTTTGTGAATGTGTTGGAGCCTGTGATGCTTGGAGCACTTTCAGATCTCCTTCCGGTTGGCCAGCACCCCACCCAAAGGACTCCTACCTGTGCGTGTTCAATGGGTTACTAATAGTGTCCCTGATAACTGTGACCATCTGTTGATCACTATCTACCTATCAAATATGGTGCTGAACTCTATGCGGATTTGCAGACCTAATTCTCATCGGAGTCCTATAAGATAAGAACTGTTATGTACCTAATTTTCTGTTGAGAAATCCAAAACTTCTTTAAGAGTATCTTTTTTCTTCTCCTCCTCCTCCTCTCCTTTCTCCTACCCCTCCTCCTCCCTCCCTCCTTCTTCTCCTCCCAGAGGACCCCAACCTCCATTGTGCCTCAGGCAGAATGATCAGTAGGTTGCTAACAGTATTACTGATATATTTGAGTGTTTATCAATGTCTTTCTAGTTATCAAATATGGTGCTGAAACCTTTACATGAACCATATCAGTTAATCAATCCTACCAATCATATGAAATAAGAAGTATTATGTATTTTATTTTCTTTTTTTTTTTTTTTATTCCCTTTTGTTCTTTGAGGCAGAGTCTCACTGTGTAGCCTAGACTAGCCTCAAACATGTGACGGTCATCCTGCCTCCATCTTTCCGGGGCTGGGGTGACAGGTGTGAGCCACCATACCTGGCTGTGCTGCTTTGTAAAGATGTGTTATTTCCAATTTTGCACTTAAAGCAAGACTGCATTGCTGATTTTATATTGCACTCTTTCAAATAGAGAAAATTTATTATATATTATATATTTACATAAAATGTCTTTAAGATGTGTATGTGCAAGAGTGCATGCATGAATGACTCTCTCTGTGTGTGTGTGTGTGTGTGTGTGTGTGTGTGTGTGTGTGTGTGTGCTTACATTTCTGTGTATACAGCTCCTGACAGCAGAAGGCAGGAACTGGGACAGAGGTCAGTAAATCATGGAGTGTACAGATGTAGTTGGATCTAGCCACAGCCACTTGGAAGATTTTGGTACATGCCACACGGACTCGTTTATGAACTTTCTGTCCAATGGTTGTTTGGAGGCATACAAAAGACAACACCGAGTTATTGGAACAGAGGCCCAGCATCTCATGAAGCTGAAAATGGTTTCTCTGTGACCTTTGACGGAAAGCCTTGGCTGGCAACCTCTGAATGACGGATGAGCTGGAATGCATTGAGACTCACTCCTACCTCCAATGTGCCTAGGGCAGAATGCTTAACAACATCACTCATAACTGTGAGCATCTTTTGATTATATTCACTTATCAAGTGTGGTGCTGAGCTCTGTGTGGATTAGCAGACCTAATTCTCACCAGAGTCCTATAACATGAGAACTGTTATGTACCTAATTTTCTGTTTAGAAAACATAGGGTTTTCTTTAAGATTGTCTATCTTTCCTCTCTTCTTTCCTTTTTTAATTTTTTTTTGTTACAGGACCCCTACCTCCATTGTGCCTCAGGCAGAATGATCAGTAGGTTGCTAACAGTATTACTGATATATTTGAGTGTTTATCAATGTCTTTCTAGTTATCAAATATGGTGCTGAAACCTTTACATGAACCATATCAGTTAATCAGTCCTATCAATCATATGAAATAAGAAGTGTTATGTACCTTATTTTCTTTTTTTTTTTATTCCCCTTTGTTCTTTGAGGCAGAGTCTCACTGTGTAGCATAGACTAGCCTCAAACATGTGACGGTCATCCTGCCTCCATCTTTCCGGGGCTGGGGTGATAGATGTGTGCTGCTTTGTAAGGATGTGTTATTTCCAATTTTGCACTTAAAGCATGACTGCATTGTTGATTTTATATTGCACTCTTTCAAATAGAGAAGATCTATTATATAGTTGCATAAAATGCGCCTTAAAATTTTGTGTAATATATATGTGTGTGTGTGTGTGTGTGTGTGCGCGCGCGCATGCGCTGGCACACACTTGCATTTCTGTGTACATAGCTCCTGAGAGCAGAAGGCAGGAGCTGAGACAGAGGTTAGTAAATTGTGGAGTGTACAGACCTAGGTGGATCCAGCCCCAGCCTGCTGAAAAAGGAGTTTTGGTACACACCACAGGGACTTGTTTATGAATTATATTTCCAGTGGTTGCTTTGGGGCATGCAAAGACAGCATCAAGTTATTAGATCAGAGACCCAGCATCTCATTGAAGCTGAAAAGTCTCTATGGCCAATGGCGAGTTGGCTAGCCACCTCTAATGGCTGATGAACTAGAGTGAATTAGGAAGAAACTGATTCAGAAAAGGTAAAGGCTGGCTCTGTGGCAGCCTTGCTGGAACTCTTGTGCCACAGCTATCAGTGTTGAGGATACACAGCACTGCAATCCAATGCAGACCACCTGTGTGCGTTCACATGCGTGGCCGTGTGTCTCTGCATATTAGAAGACATGTTTTGGAGCTGTGGAGATGGTTCAGCGGTTAAAGCCCTGCCACGAAAATGTGAAGACCCAAAGTTCAGGCTCTCAGAATCCATGTAAAAGGCAGGAGGGGTGGCAGCCTCCCTGTAATTCCAGACTCAGAAAGTGGAGATGCAATGTCCAGAGCAAGCTAGCCAGAGAGACTAGCCACGTTGGAGAGCTCTGGGTTTGGTTGAGAGACTGCTTGATGAACAAAGTGGAAGAGTGATGGACCTCCATAGGCATTCTCTCCCACATATGTAAATATGTATGCATACATAGCACGCGCATGTGCATGAAAATGGAAAAAAAAAACAAAAATTAAAATAAAAAGACAAATTCTTCAGATAAGACTTACCAGCATGAAATGTAGGCCCTAACCTACTCTCACTTAAAAGTGCCTGTGACAAGACTCTTGTTTGGACCAAAGACCCTTGTCACCCAGAGTTTGCAAAGCTCTGGCCAGTAACAGGGCAGCAAGTGATGTGAGCAGAATCTTCTACTCCCTCCTTTATCAGACCCTCAGCAGTGCATGAAGGACTTATCCGAAGATGGATATATGGTGGCTCACTCCAACCAAGCCTGTGACCTTCCACGTGCTCCAGAATGTCCCCAATGGAGTTGGGAGCAAGGGCTCTGTGGATTGCCTTTATATCTTATTCAGAACACTTTGGGTAGGAGGGGGCACAGATATCTTATGGTAAGGGTAGGGAAGCCATGGATGAAGAAATCCCAGGACTCTATTGGAGCTATTTCTGGCGATTCAGCTTCCCTAATTCTTGAAAAGGATCACAGGAGTGGGACTAAGATGTGTTATGTGGACAGGTGATTACATGTAGACAATTATTGTTTTACAGAGATTGTTTTACGACTGAAACATTTGCATGTGTGGGATTGGCTATGTGAGATAGCTTTCCCTAGTAAGAGAAAAAGGAGACTTCATTTTACTCTAATCCTTTTGGTTGCAAACCAGAAGCCAGCTCACACTAGCTGAGATGAAACCCAGAGCAACGGAAGGAACTCGTGGACATGCGTACCTGGAAGGGCTCCTTCCATGAAGGGTTCCTGAGAGCTGTGAACCTTGATTGGAATCAAGAACTTGATATAGGCAAGACATGCCTGGAGCTCTGGGTATTTCTTTGCATGGCCCTGATTTCAATAGACTGAAGCCTTCTCCATGTTGGGGAGAGATGGCTTCCAGATGTGCAGATGCTTTTCAAATTTAGGGGAAAGAGAGTGTCTCTCTCCCAGAAGATCCCAGCAAGGTTGCTGCAGTTGGGAAGCAGTCTGAGGACTGTTTGGTCTTTTCTTATCCTTGAGCAAATGCAATAAGAACATAGCACTTTTGTAATTTTTTTTTAAGATGGTCTCTATGGGAGGATGCCAGGGAGCAGGGCCCATCTCTCTGCAGCAGTTTGGGCAGTGACAGAGCTGTTGGAGAAGACCCTGATCAATTACCAGCAACAATAATAACTGAAACATGCTCTGTCTCAAAGCATGTTGTTTTTTGTTTTTGTTTTTGTTTTTCATGATAAAAGTACTATATTCATAGGCTGGCAAGATGACTTATCCAGTAAAGGTGCTTACTACTAGGCCTGACGTGAGTTCAATCCCAGGGTCCCACACATTGGAGGGAGAGAACAGACTCTGGCAGGCTGCCCTCCCACTTCCACATGGGTACCCTGACTTGAACACGAGCACATGCATGTACACACAACAAACACATGTAATAAAAGTGTAGTCTTTGATTTGTAATGCATCTAATGCTGTTCAAAGTATAGTCAAAAGGTATATATGAAGGTTTATTCTGACATTTATATCAACAAAAATGTATATGTAGCAAATATTCAATAACGAAACATGTTATACATAGTTCTCCCTCCCTCCTTCCCTCCCTCCCTCCCTCCCTCCCTTCCTCTCTTCCTTGCTTCCTCTCTTCTTCCCTCTCTCCCTTCCTCATTCTCTTCCTTCTTCCCTTCCTTTCTTTTAGGGGACAGGGTGTCTCTATGCAGTCCTGGCTGTCCTGGAATGTAGACCAGGCAGGCCTTGAACTCAGAGATTCCACTGTCTCTGCCTCCTAAGTGCTGACATTAGTGCATGTACCACCACGCCCCTCTACATATGTATTTTAATGCATGTACAAGAAAAATAAAAATGGACAATTTGTCCTAATTTTGTGTTTGTTTTCTCTGACTACAAGCAATATTTTAAAATAATAGTTTTCATGTACGCTTTGAAAATCTCATACACATATACAATGTATTTTGATCATTCCTCCAATTCTCCCTGGACTTCCCCCACCCCCATGCACACAGAACACATGTCTCTCCCAAGCAAATATCCTTGTCCTTTTCCATCATGGGGTCAAGGTATTTACTGAGCCTGCCCTGCTAGCAGCACTGAGTTGTGTAGAGCAAGTCGCCTGCCTTGGCAAAGACTCGGTTGGGGGGGGGGGGCGTCCAAAGCCTTGGTCTGTGTTCAGGGATGGGGCAGTAAGGGAGGCGTGTAACAGAGGAGCTGTGCTTTGGAGTTCCTCAGGGCTAGTTGAAACCAGCAAGGCCTGGTAGATGCCAGGAAAGCTGCATTGAAGCCCAAGAAGACCAACTCAGGCAATACCCACAAGCCACAGTACAGCCAATTCAACCCTAGGGAGGGGTGTCTCTGGGCTGGTTGTAGGCAAGGGTGTGGGGGTGGGGGGGTTGGGTCATGTGGACCTTCTAACAAGACAGTTTAGAAGGAACCCAGGAAGCTGGTACTTACACTGAGGGAGGGAGGGAGGCTTCCCCCCGGGAGGGCCAGTGTCTTGTGTTAAGGTCCTGGAGAAGTCCCACAAAAGACCACCATCCATGTTTTCAATTAGCAAGAATGTTTTCACTGTTCAAGCAGGCAGGGGGTGGGGGTGGGGGTCACCACACGTAGAAACAAGATGGCGAAAATCCCAAGAAAGAGATGGAGACTTCTTTTAAACCTTACTAAGAGAGTGTCTAAGGAAATCAGGTCATTATAACTACAATTGGCTTATACAAGTGGCAGTCACGTTAGTATGTTCTTATTGGCTAGGGTTAGTCAGGGGACCGGTGAGGCTATAGTTCTCTATTTTTGGGCAGGCCTAGACAAGTCCCAGATCCTGACTCTATTTGGTCAGTACCTTGAGACACTATGGGGTTGACCTGAGTCCTGTGTGTGTGATTTCCCTGCTAACCCTGCTATCAAGGTTGCTGAAGGTTCATTGCTTTTTCTGGGACCATTTGCCTGAAGGCTAGAATGAGGCCTAGTAAGGCCTGAGGTCTGGTTCTCATAGAGGCCTGGTCTTCTCATCTTGTTAATACTGTGAGACAAGGCTTCCAGCAAAAGTGTCTTTGGGAGAGATGGCTCATTTGGCTCACAATTGCAGGTGACAGTCATCACTGCAGGAAGTCAACCTGTCATGAACCAGAAGCAGCCAGTCACATCCACCCATAGTCAAGAGCAGCAGGGAGAAATGCATTAATGCATGCCAGTGCTCAAAGCAGGAGAGGTGCATTAATGCATGCAAGTGCTCAGCTCGCTTTCTCTTTGTCATCCAGTCCAGAGCCCAGCTTTGTAATATATCATGCCACCCCTATTCAGGGTGGGTCTTCTTCCCACCTGTTAAACCAGCTCAAAACCCTCTGGGGTTGGAAAGATGGCTTGGCAGTGAAGAGTGCTTGTCACTCTTGTGGAAGATCAGAACTAGCTCCCCACTAGTAGGGTTCTGTGTACCCTGATAATAGGTTCCTCCACTGATACAATAAGCCAGATCAACCCAAATTAAAAAATACGAGAGCAGGTATATTTGAGCAAAGCACTCCCAGGTGAGTCCTCCAGAGAACAGGTGAGGGAAGAGGGCAGGAGAGAAATCACATGGCCACTCTGAAGGAGGGGGCTTAAATACTCTGTAGGCTCAGGACAGAGTAATGACGTCCTCCATGAGCTGGGTTTGTGCCCCATTTTGGTAAGCGGGATCTTGAGCAGTTAGCGGCCTCGGGAAAGAGCTGCAGCCGTCACCAAGAATGCAGAACTGGACTTTTTCTCTTTTTTTGGCAGTTCTCTGAGAGGGCAGGGTTTGAAGAGAGAGAACTGAGTCAAGCTGGGGATTCCAGCAGGACACCCAACACCAGTGAGGTCATGAGACAGCTCACGGCATCCTTTAACTCCAGCTCTGTAAGATCCAGGGCCTGCCCTCTTCTAGGTTCTACAGGCATGAAAACATGCAGCATCTACACACACACACACACACACACACACACACACACACAAATCCCTCATAGGCTTGACCACAGGCTGACCTAGTCTAGACAATTCCTCATTAAGACTTCCTTCCAGCACAGTTTGGGAAATCCTGAAGAAGAGAGAGAGAAAGGTTTGTAGGAGGCAGGAGGTCAAGGACACCACAGAAAACAAAAACAAACAAACAAAAACCTCACAGAGTCAATTACCATGGGCTCACTGGGGCTCACAGAGACTAAACCAACAACCGGGGAGTCTGCTCGGGACTGACCTAGGTCCGCCACACATATGTTACAGTTTTGGCTTGGCCCTCTTGTAGGACTCCTAACAGTGGGAACGGGGTCCATCTCTGATTTGTTGAATGGCTTTTGGGACCCTACTCCTCATACTGGGTCACCTTGCCCAGCCTTAATTCATAGGGAGGTGCTTAGTCTACTGCAACTTTATATGCCGTGTTTTGTTGATAATCACAGGAGACCTGCCCTTTCCTAAACAGACACAGAGGAGGAGTAGATTGGGGTGGGTAGGGGTGGGAACAGAGGGGGTGGAGAGAGGGGCAGGACTTGGAGGAGAGGAGGGAGGGGAAACTGTTGCCAGGATGAAAATTAATTAATTAATTAGTTAATTAATAAAAAAGACTTCCTTCCAGGGGTAAAATTTCACAGAGCTCCACCTCGTAGACAACAAACTAGAGTGATGGGGGATGTCCTTCTGTACATGTGTTTCTCTTATTGGTTGATGAATAAAACATAGTTTGGCCAATAGAGGCAGGAAGATAGGAGGGGCCAGGAGATGAGGAGAATTCTGGGAAAGATGGGTGGAGACCTGAAGGAGATGCCACACAGAGACTGGAGGATAGGATGCACCAGGCATTCTCTGGTAAGATAAGGCCACGTGGAGAATCACAGATTAGTAGTTATGGGTTAGTAATTAAAACAGAGCTAGCCAATGAGAAACCCTAGTCATCGGCCAACAGTTTTATAATTAATATAGCATCTGTGTGTTTATTTGGGGCTGAAGCGGCACGGGGTCCTGATGGGACAAGAAATTCCAGTTACAAAACTACAGGCAAGGGCTGGAGAGATGGTTCAGATGTTTAGAGCATGTAATGCTCTTCTATAGGGCTCTAGATAAGATCTCAGCACACACTCACCTCAGACAATTCCAGAGGCTCTAACACCTTCCTCTGGCCCCTGAGGGATACATAAATCCCCACACAGACACATAGATAATGTACAATTAAAACAACAATAAAAACATAGGCAACTAACAAACTGCTGGGAGAGCCATAGTTACCTTCTCCCAGGTGTTGTAGAATAATCCTCTTGTAAAGATTTGTCACTCAGATGGGTTTAATAAAATAGTGATTGGCCAGCAGTCAGTCAGGATGATGGGAAGAAAAAGGGTGGAGTCAGGAAATGCTGGCTAGGTGCCCAGAGAGCAAGATGGAAATCCTGTACTGAGAAAAGGTATCACCGTGTGGCAAATTGTAAATAAAAAATGTGGGTTAATTTAAATGTAAGAGCTAGCTGATAATAAGCCTGAGCCATCAGCCATGGATTTATAAGTAACATTAAGCATCTGAGCAGTTCTTCAGGAACTGGCAGGCAAAAAGAAACCTCTGATTACACCCAGGCACAGATCCCTGAATGGTTGTACATTTCAAAGTGGTCATCTCTGAAACTGCACACATACACACACACATGAGCACACACACACACACATGAACTCATCAGGTTGTATATATTTGTGCATATGTATACACATTCACACATATACACATATGTGTATGTATGTAGCAACAACAATCAAAGAAAAAGAGGCTATCAATTTGAGAGGGAGTGAGGAAATGCAAGGAGCAGGAGGGAGGCTGGGGAAAATGAAGTAATTCTATTTTAATCAAAAATGTATAAAAAATTAAAAATATTTTAATCTCTCATCAATGTGACAGATTTGTTTTTGTCTTCATTTTGTTTTCTGTTTTGTTTTGTTTTATTTTATTTTGTTTTTTTGACAGGGTTAGTAGTCCTGGCTCAGGGTTTGAGATTGCTAACTGCTCTTGCAGAGGACCCAGGTTTGATTCTCAATGTTCTGTAACTCCAGTTCTGGGGCATCCAATGTCCCCTTTCCACCTCCTTAGGCATTATATGCATGTGGGGCAGACATACATTCAGCCAAAACATCCATAGACAGAAAATAAGAATAAATAAATCTTATGAAGGGTAGGGGAAGAGAAGCTGGCCATTGTGGCACACACATTTAACATCATCACTCAGGAGTCACAGGCAGGTAGAACTTTGTGTATTTGAGAATGGCTGGTCTACATAGCAAGTTCCAGACAGTCGAAACTTCATAGTAAGACCCTATCCCAGAGAGAGAGGGAGAGAGAGAGAGGACACGCACACACAGACACACACACACAGAAACACAGACAGACAGACAGACACAGAGAGAGAGAGAGAGAGAGAGAGAGAGAGAGAGAGAGAGAGAGAGAGAGAGAAGAAATAAAAGAGAAGAAATCTTTGACAGAAAACCAATCCCTCTTCTTGGCAATTCTACTCCAAGGGATCTACCTTCAGTCATTTTTCATGCAAGATGCATTTCTAAAGGTCAAGGCTGTGCATTCGACACTGGCTGAAGTGAACCAACTCAGCTGAGCAGCAATTAAAACCCTAGTAAACTACATAAGTCATAACCATGCCACCACACCCAGCTAGCAATTACAAACAGGAAGCAAACTGCCTGTACGAATGTGGTAGGCAAACATCCTCGGATGGGAAGTTGGGCATTGTGGTGCAAGATATGAACAAAGAAGGTATAAGTGTACCATCTTTTGTCAGAAGGAAAAGAAAACGGAATTGGGTCGACAAGATGGCTTAGCTGGTAAAAGCAACATGCCATTCAGCCTGATGATATGAGTTTGATTCCTGGGACACAGAGGGAGGAAGGACAGAACTGACACCCACAACTTGGCCTCTAATCTTTACAAGTGCAACATGGTGCCCCCCACATCCACGCACACACGCGTGCGCACCCACCCACCCACCCACACACACACACACACACAATGCAAACTAGAATAGAATAAAGAAATGTAAAAAGAAAAACTGCAAAGAGAAGAGAGCAAAGGCAATGATGTGAACATATAAATGCATGTAGCATGTTTCTATACGTATTTAATTATCGATAGCAAATTTACTTCGCTGCAAAAATAAAACATATCTCAAAAGCGGGGTACGTTTGAACGCTCCCCCGAGGCCGTGTGTTGAAGGTGTGTCTGTAAGCCTCTGTCACTCCGCGAGGTAAGGGTATCTTTAGAATTTGGCTTAGTGGAAGGAAGTTAAGTCATTTGAGGCATGCCCTTGAAGGAGATAGTGAGATCTCAGCCTCCTCCTCTTTATCCTGTTTCCCAACCGCCACGAAGCAAGCAGATGTGCCTTCCCTGACGTGGTGTTCTGCTTTGCCATTGGCCCAGGAGCAAACAGCGGGAACCTTTGAGACTGAGCCAAAGTAAGCTTTTTACCAGTCTGAGCTCAGCTCCCACACTGACACTCATAACCTTGGTGACCTGGGGCTTCGAGCTGCTCTATCTGTGGGATGGAATGGGCTACCAGCACCAGGCGCCCTGGCGGCATTCCTTGCTGGGTCAAAGACGACAGAGGTTTTGTAAATGACAGGACACCAATGCAGTCACGTCGCTAACAACATCAGCAACCGAAACTAAACACAGCGGGCTGGAGAGAGGGTGGATAATTAGTTCAGAGCGCTGGCTGCTATTTCGGCGCTGGCTGCTATTTCGGAGGACCGGGGTTCAGTTCTCAGCACCCTCTTTGTGGCTCACAACTGTCTGTACCTCCAGCGCCAATGGAAAATGTGCCCACTTCTGGCCTTCTCAGGCTCTGCACACACATGGCACACATGTACACAAAATAAAAATGATCTCTTGAAAAAGATGACTAATATAATACATACTATGTAACATAACATTTTGTGTTGATACATATATATATATATATATATATGTATGTATCATGCTATACTATCCACATGTGAACTGGTGTGGAATAATCCTTTTGTACATGGTGATGATGCTCACTCAGATTGGATTAGTAAAAAGCTGAACAGCCAATAGCTAGGCAGGATTTTTGGTGCTGGGAAGAAGGCCAGACACAGACAAACAAGATATGCAGGAGGAGAGGTAACAGCCATGAGCTACATGGGAGTACATGGATTAATAGAAATGGATTAATTTAAGTTATAAGAGCTAGTTAGAAACAAGCCTAAGCTATAGGCCAAGCCTTCATAATTAATAATAAGTCCCTATATTGTGACTTAGGCTCATACACATATATCACGTTCGTGTTTATACATCTATCTGTACACAAACATATGAGTGTGTCCATCAGTGAACACACATAGACATACCCATGCTTTCTACACATTACTGAAACAGGCCTGTTTTCCCTATCACACAGTACGCTGTCGCTAAAACAGTGAGTTTTGAAAAACAAGAACGTTTATCCAAGCACGAAGAGCTAAAAGGGCACATCTCAAAACCGCAACTTCTAGGTTAGTTTGGGGGGGGGGGCTATTTGTGGGAAACAGAAGCAGATTTGTACGTAGTGAGTTTGAAGTCAGTCTGGGCTACATCGCAAGGTCCTGTAAATAATAGTAAGGGGAGTAGTTAGTAGAGAAGAGGTCCACAGGAAAGCCGGGAAGCGTCACAGCTCTGCTCTGGGGGGAAGGCATCCTGGCAGGGAGCCAGGGAATACCACCAAGTCACACCACACAACGAAACTCACATGAGAGATTTCTTGGGAAGGAAAAGAACGTAGGGAGGTGGCTGCCTCTGCTTGGGGGACAAGCAGCAGGAAACTGAGAGCAGAAGGCAGGGTTTACAGGGTTCCTGGGGGAGGGGGAGGCAGAGCTTTTCAAGGTGGCCTAGGATTGATGGAATGTTTGTGCCCGATCTTGAGGCAAGCTCGGGGATTGGTGGGATTTCCTGCTCGGGGATTGGTGGGATTCTGTTTCTTGGCCCTGGTCTTGGGGTCAAGTTAGAGTCAGAGTGTTCTTTCCTTGGCCCTTTTACCCTACAAAGGGAAAAGAAGAAGGACAGTTAAAACACTTGGAAAAGGGTGTCCGTCCTCTCCTTCCACCCTGTGGGTCCAGGATCATCAAGCCAGGCCGCCGCTTTCCCATAGCGCCATCTCCCAGCCCGGTGAGAACTTTTGCTCGGCCAGCCTTTGACCCAACATCACGGAGGCTCACAGGATGAAGGTCCAGCAAACACCAGGGCTGCGTGATCCAAGGGTGGAATTTTGGCCCCGTCTCTAACAGCTACAAGTCCCCCATTCAGACAGGCCTAAGTGAACAGTGAGCAATTCCAACAAAAGTGGATCCTAAAAAGGACAATAGATACCGCCACAATTCAGAGGGTGCACCGGGCAGTAAAAGCCACCCAGAGACAATAATATATGGTTCAGGTGGCTGAGCTGCAAAATTACTTCTTTTTTTTAATGTTTGGTTTTTCGGGACAGGGTTTCTCCGTGTGACTTTGGAGCCTGTCCTGGAACTCGCTCTGTAGACTCTTAGTAAGTCAAGGCACTAACTTGAAGGCCACAGGGAGTAGCTTGCCCTGTCAGTATGCCTGGGACACCAACCACGTCCATCTCACCTCACCTTCCCCAGGAAGGACCCCACCCACCACGTGACCCTTCCCACTCTGAGTCCCCACACACTTCCGTTTCCCCTGCTCTTAGTAGGGAGTTGCTCAAGATCGCATGCACGAGCCCGCCACTGCGCATGCACTATGCTGGGAGTGTTTGAGCGCTCAGATCCTGGAGGTTCCGTCATCCCAGCCAAGAACCTTCGGAGAGCTGAGTTGAGTGTTCGAGTATCCGGAAAGATTGAGAGTTTCTGTGATGGGGCCAATGGGGAACGACATGCATGCACAGACAGCCCGTGGTCTTGACATGGGTCACGCCATGGTGGGCTTGCTGTGGGGAGAGGGATGCATTGTGAGTGAAGAGTCGGGCAGACCTGTTAAGAAAGGAGCTGAGGTTGGAGGCTGGCTCTGTAGAGTCGTCACTGGGCCAGGCTTGGGGGCCAGGAAAGATGGCCTCGTCATCGCCTTGTGCAGCCAGGGAGCACCATCCCTCTCCCCCAGCCTGCATGGGTCCCCAGCTTCCCCAGGCCCGGAAACTTGTTCGTGTGTGTTGGATTCTCCCTCTACAATAGTCTCCATCCCACCCATCTTCTACCTCAGCTTTCTCCTCTAGCTGTCTGTCCTCCTGTGTGTTTCCAGCTCGGAGACAACATCTCCGTGTGTGCCCCAATCTCTATTTAGACATTTGTGTGAAGTAAACCCCTCCCCTTTGCACGAGGCCAACGCTGCCATTTTGTGCAATTTCAGATACACATTTGCACCTGGATTTTTCTTTTAACGTTTGGGCTGGGCCTTGAACTCAAGTCTTTATGCTTGCATGGCAAATGCTTTAACAACTGAGCCACCTTCTCAGCCCTAGGTATACGTTTGTAAGCCTCTCTGTAACAGCGGCAGGCCCTATGGTCTTGGTATCCGTTTGCCTCATATAACTCTACCCACCGTCTCTCACAGTAGGCCATTCTGGGACAGTCTGCCTTGCACAGTATCTCCGTCCTATAAAGGCCAAGCTGGAAAGTTGCTGTACATGAAAGAAGTTTTGGATCTCAGGAAGAATGCCTGTGTCTTTCATCAGCGTGGTCAAGAATCCCAAACCCAGCCACATAAAAGCTCAGAGGCTGCAGAAGCTTCCCTTCGAATGAGTAAACATCAGTGTTTCTAGGTGACCGGGCCTCACCAAGTGATGAATCAGATCTAGCAGCTTTGCCAGCAGCGACCGCAGACAGAGAACCTAACTAAGGAGCAGAGCAGATGGCGGCACTACCAGTGGTGGAGAATCTTCAGACCAGTCTGTCTGAAGAAGCCCATGTTGGTGAGGTCAGCACCGCCTAAGAATGGCAGGGGCCAGGCACTCCCCTCGCAAACTTGATTCTGGTGTCCCGAGACAAAAGCGAGTCCGTGAGGGGCAGCAAATGGTTGTGTTCAGTGCACGTGGGCCGTGTGCTTGACTGGTTGGTAGGGGAGGAAGAGAAACACGTGGAGTGAAAGAATGAATTTCGCACACCTAAGCCAAACCTATCGAATCACAAGTGGGATGGAAGAGAATTCGGTTTGATTCCTGCTGTAATGGGTTCTGTTACTCAGACAGTATCCGTTTGTACCACCCTCCCCAGCAGAAACTTTATTGAAATAACACCTCAGGGGGCAGGGGAGGGGGCTGAGCAGGTAAACTCATGTATTGTTCTTACATAGCATATATATATATATATATATATATATATATATATATATATTCAGTGGTTTTTGTTTTGTTTTAAATCAGCACTGCCAGAGAATCTAGACTTGATGTGTTAAGTATAAATTCCATGTTGATTTTTATATTGATTAAACTTGGCCTTTTCATTTGAGGGCAAGACTGGCCTTTGAATGGCTAGATGTTCAAGAGGATATAAACTATTCAGGATTAATAGGATTGGAAGCCCAGCCTTTCCCAATATCTATTAGTAAATAAGAAGAGAAAGCCCCTAGTCCTCCAGATAAAAACAATGCCAACTAAGAGAAGAATATTCCATATATACCAAGAAGGAAAAGAAGTTCAGAATCATAGCTATTTCTAGACGGAGGGTATGGGGTATGGACAGGGAAGAGAACGTGGCTAGATTCAAGCATGCCTCACCTTTGGGCACGGAGACATGACAAGGTTCAAAACCATGCAGTGGAGTTACCAAAAAAAAGAAAAAATTACAAAACTGCATCAGATTTTCCAGATCTTTTGCAATTTTGTGTTTCAGCTGCCTCAGCCACTCAGAGCCTATGGGTCATGGGCTGAATATGCCTCATTGGAAATACTGGAGCTCAGGGGTTGGATAGTAAGCTCACAGGCCTTAATTATACTTAAATATGTAAAGGCATGAAATGAAAGTAAATATGGGTATTTTGCATTAGCTTGGTGCTGTTAGCATATCATGAATTAAATACTGGGGGTAATTCACTGGTATGTGCCTGCATTTCTTTATACTTTGAAAGTTTCATACATGTGTACATTGTATCTTGATCATATCCACATCTCATTATAACCCCCCCCCGGGATTTCCCCATCACATCTCCCTCCCAACGTTGAGTTTTTCTATCATTTATGTATTTGCGTGTTTGTTTTTAACCCACTGAATCCAATTACTTAACAGTAGCCACACTCCTCCTTCCTCCTTCGGTAGCAATCAACCTTGCCTAGTAACTCCTCAACTAGGAGTAGGGCATATCAGTGGGGGAGGGGGAGGGGAAGAAAGAGAATGAATGAATGAATGCATGCATGCATGCATGAATATGACCACAAAGAGGCCATAAGAGGCAGTTGGATGACTTGGAGCTGGATGTACAGGCATGTGAGCCACCCAGTGCTGCTCCTCTGATAGAACAGTAAGCACTTTTAACTGCTGACCCATCTCTGCAACCCCAGGACCTGCTACATCAGTTCTTAAGCTGCTGTCTGTGTCTGCCTTCCCTCTCCATGCTGGTGACAAGTTGACTCTGCTCCGGTGAATGGCCACATGCCCAGGTATATACGGGAAGTACTGTATATGTATGTATGTGTTTATATGTATACATATAGCACTATACCACTATCTATGTGTATAGTATTATATATACAATATATATGTGTGTGCTATATATGTATACAGTATGCATATAATATTACTTGTGTATGTGTGGTAGTATAGTATTATATATAGAACTATAAACATGCATATGTAGTATATATATATACATATGTATATATATATGGGCATTACAAACATCTTGATTTAAAAAAATAAAACTGGGTGGGGTAAGGAGAGAGCTTGGGATCTGGGAGAAATTAGGGAAGAGGGTAAATATGATCACAGCGTGTTGTAGGAAATTCTCAATTAATAAAAATGAAGGGGAAAGAGGGGACTAATGTACACATAATGGTATTATTGTAGGTGGTTTGGTCTGGTAAATTCGTTTGATTTTGTTAGGCAGCAGCTTTTTGTAAGGGTATGGCCTATGCTATGACTCCACAGGGTTTTTTGTATTTTTTTTTAAAGAGTTTTACTATGTGGTTCAAGCTGGCCTTGAACTCGAAGCAATCCTCCTGCCTCGTTTTCTGAGTGCTGGAATTACAGCTGTCACCACACAGCAGTTCACAGCCTTTACCTAGCTGTTGGGTTCTGGACTCACAGAGAATGCATCCTAGTTTGTATTATTCTTTTTTCCCCCTCTCAATTAAAAAAAAAAAATTTTCTCAGAGAATTTTGTGCAATGCATTTTGGCCATATCCCCCCCCCCTTCTCCTTTCCCTTACTCACCCAGCTTAAAAAGACAAACAAAACACAAAACAAAAAATTAATAGACCCTGCCATGGGTCTCTAGTCTTAACCACGGTGTTACACTGCCTCTCGTGGACATAGTGGGTATTACCCTAGAGGTTGAAAACAATCCGAGGCCCAGAGAAAAAAACAGAGGGAAAATTGCATAGGGTCTGGGAAAGAAACAGGAAATTGCTGAAAAGGTCACCTGGAAAAGACCGCGGGTTGTTTCAAAGTCCAGATTTTTAGGGTAAGGTGACCTTCTAGACTAGTGAGTGAAGGCTGGTAAAGGCTGCCTTCCAAAAAAGTGGGCTACTGAGTTGTACATCTGCAATATTTAACCCTTACAACCCCTTAGGGTGTAGACACTGTTTCTCACAAGTTGAAGCTTCCTGGGAATTTAAGTGTGTGTGTGTGTGTGTGTGTGTGAGAGAGAGAGAGAGAGAGAGAGAGAGAGAGAGAGAGAGAGAGAGAGAGAGCTGCCTGAATATATGCAGTGTATCACATACGTACAGGAGCCTGTGGAGGTCAGAAAATGTTTTGGATCCCCTAGAACTGTGATTTTAGATGATTGTGAATCACCTTGTGGGTGCTGTGAACTAAACCCAGCTCCTATGCAAGAGCATCAAGCTCTCTGAAGGGCAGAGCCCTCTGTCCAGGTGATTTTGGTTGAAAGATCAGAAAGCACTTGGTCCTGGAGAACTTGCACTTTATTTGGAAAACGTGGGGAGCACACAGAGACTTACAGGTGGGAAGTGACTGGGCATGGCGTGGTTGAGAACAGAAGTGGTCTTTTCCTTTACCATAGGAAGCCCGGGCCGCTGCTGGCTCTCACATTAGGACAGCGTGATATAAAGGTAGGTGACTGGCCACGGCTGCAGCCAGAGAGGACTCAGAGCTGTGTTATTCTCCTCCTCTAGGCTCCGCTGCTCAGGACTCTGCTGCGGGGAAACCAGTGCCCAGCGGAGGCAAGATGCAGAGGTGTTAGTCTGCCATCTTGTGGTCTCAGGTGAGCTAAGCTGTCTTTTGTCACAGCTTTGTGAAATTTCCTGAGGGCTGGGTCTTCCCTACTCATCAAATCTTCCTTCCCATTAAATATGTCTATAAACATATTAGTGGTCCTCTTCTCCCCATATCTAACTTGTCTGAAATTATCTTTCCTCTCTTCCCTGCTTTGCTTTCCATGTTACACTGCTATCGGACGTCTTTCCTTCCTCCCCATCCTGAATAGTTTGTGTTTTAACATCCTCTTTTATTCAGACCAAGCCCCTAGTTGGAGCTTTAGCCCCCCCTTTTTTTAATATATGAGAGAATGGAAGCACAAATACCCTGTAAGCTGATTAAAACCACGCAGAGAGGCAACCAGCAGGGTGGGAGCCTGGCAATCTGTGTTCACTTAGCTGTCTCAGCCTCCTGCAGTGAGCGCCATTGTTCTAGCGTAGGCTCTTTTCTTGATGCTACTTTAATTATTTAGAGTATTTTCTCGTGGTTGGAGAGCTGGTGACCTTCCAGGTTGTGATTTGAAGGAGGATTAGTTTAGCACCTGAGCAGTTAAGCTGCCTCAGTGCTGCTCAGAGAAACCTGTACCAGGAGGAGATGTCAGAGGGGCCTGTCCAGGAGGAGATGTCAGAGGGATCTGTACCAGGAGGAGATGTCAGAGGGATCTGTACCAGGAGGAGATGTCAGAGGAGCCTGTACCAGGAGGAGATGTCAGAGGGGTCTGTACCAGGAGGAGATGTCAGAGGGATCTGTACCAGGAGGAGATGTCAGAGGGATCTGTACCAGGAGGAGATGTCAGAGGGATCTGTACCAGGAGGAGATGTCAGAGGGGCCTGTACCAGGAGGAGATGTCACAGGAGCCTGTACCAGGAGGAGATGTCAGAGGGATCTGTACCAGGAGGAGATGTCAGAGGGGCCTGTACCAGGAGGAGATGTCACAGGAGCCTGTACCAGGAGGAGATGTCAGAGGGATCTGTACCAGGAGGAGATGTCAGAGGGGCCTGTACCAGGAGGAGATGTCACAGGAGCCTGTACCAGGAGGAGATGTCAGAGGGATCTGTACCAGGAGGAGATGTCAGAGGGATCTGTACCAGGAGGAGATGTCAGAGGGATCTGTCCAGGAGGAGATATCAGAGGGATCTGCACCAGGAGGAGATGTCAGAGGGATCTGTACCAGGAGGAGATGTCAGAGGGATCTGTACCAGGAGGAGATGTCAGAGGGATCTGTACCAGGAGGAGATGTCAGAGGGATCTGTACCAGGAGGAGATGTCAGAGGGATCTGTACCAGGAGGAGATGTCATACTTGTGTGCAACATATTTTGATTGTATCTACCCCCATCTGCCCCTCCAACTCCTCCCAAACCTCCCAACCATACACCTGCCCAGCTTCAAAAGGAGAATATACTCTCCTAAAAAGAAGAGGAAGGAAGGAGAAAGGAAAGGAAGGAAGAAGGGAAGAAAGGAAAGGAGGAAGGAAGGGGGAAAAAGAAAGAAAGGAAAGAAGGAAGGAAGGAGGGAAGAAAAAAGAAAGGAAAGAAGGAAGCCAGCCACCCAGTATCTTGATTTCCAGACTTCCAACGTATAAGATGACTAGCAGGTATTGAGCACCGGAAATATGTTCCAGGCACATGTCTAAAACCTTTACATGTGACTCCCCTAATCTTTACTCTAGTCCCATGAGGGAGAGCCATGCTTCTTGTTGCTGTTATTGTTGCCCTGGTACTGATGGGAATCTGGGTCATGAGCAAGTTTGATTACCTCTTTAAAGATGGGATTTGCTGCACAGCCTACAGGCGTATCAACAAGTTAGAGTGTACCTTCCAGGTGCTGCCAGTTGATCTAAACCTCTCCAAGATGCTCAGCTGGTTTCTGCTTATTGTAGGCAGCTGGTCTGGACTCAGAGGCATTTGTTCAACTATTCTCTGCCTGCACTCCACACTGACAGGGAAGGACCTAGTGAATCTGGTCAGTTTCAGGGACTTCCTGGGGTTATTTTGTTTACCTTCCTGTTTAAAGAGCCTCCCTGCTGGATGGGATGTTTCTATCTTGGAAGAAACATTTATTTAGTTTTGTTGTTAAATGGTCTCTATCTTTTTTTTTTTTTTTTTTTTTTTTTTTTTTTTGAAGTGGTGTTATTTTCATTTTATAGGGATGATAGAGAGCTTCCATGTAAAATACATGTATGTGAGTTGGAAACTGAATGTCTTAGTGTTACTATTGCTGTGATAAAACACGATGAGCAAAGCAACTTGGGAAGGAAAGTGTTTATTAGGCTTATACTTCCACAACATAGTCCATCATTGGAGGAAATCAGAACAGGAACTCAATCAAGGCAAGAACCTGGAGTCAGGAGCTGAAGCAGAGCCATGGAGGGTGTTGCTTACTGGTTTGCTCCCCATGGCTTGCTGAACCTGCTTTCTTATAGAACCCAGGAACCCCAGTGCAGTGATGGCAGTATCCACAATGGGCTGGGCCCTCTCTAATGAATCACTAATTAAGAAAATGCCCTATGGGCTTACCTGCAGCCCCCTTTCATAGAAACATTTTCTTTCTTTTATTTTAAAGATGATACATTTTTATGTGCATTGGCATTTTGCTTGTGTGTATGTCTGTGTGAGAGTGTCTGATCCTCTGGCAGTAGTTTCAGACAGTTGTGAGCTGCCATGTGAGTGCTTGGAATTGAACCCAGATCCTCTCAAAGAGCAGCTGGTGCTCTTAACCTCTGAGCCATATCCCCAGCCCGGGAGGCATTTTCTTAATTAAGGTTCCCTCCTCAGGTGACTTGGGCTTGTGTCAAGCTGACATGAAACTATCCAGCACACTGCTCCAGAGAAAAATAAGTACTTAATACTGCTTCAAATATCACCAATTTGTGCCAACAAATTAATGCCATTCATTAATGTGTCAGAGAGGTCACATTGCGCTGGGTCTTATTGTAGCTTTAGGGATCCAAACTAAATGAGAATTCCCGTTCTACCGGTTTGTGTAACTGAGTGGGAGGAGACAAACAATAGCTAGGTGGTACCGAGATGGAGGGGATTGGGACCTAAGGATGGGGAGGAGCAGAAGGGGGAGGCATGGGGTTTATCACAGGAAGAAAAAGAACTCTGATGTGGCTTTGACTCTGTCAGACTCTGTCCAAGCTGATGTGTGGGGTTCAGCACATCACTCACTTCTTTTCCATTTTTATGCAATAAGTTTTTCAACCTTGTCACTGTTGATGAATGGGGATATATAATTCGTGTGTGTGTGTGTGTATGTGTGTCTATATCTGTATGTGTCTGTATCTGTGTGTGTGTCTGTATGGCTGTGTGTGTGTCTGTGTCTCTCTGTGTGTGTGTCTCTATATGTGTGTATGTGTGTGTGTGTGTCTGTATCTGTGTGTGTGTCTGTGTCTGCATGTGTCTTTGTGTACATCTGTATCTGTGTGTGTGTGTGTGTGTGTGTGTGTGTGTCTGTATCTGTGTATGTATGTGCCTGTGCCTGTGTATGGATTCGGTGTGTGCACATGAGTGCTGGTACCCACAGAAGCCAGAGGCACTGAACCCCCTGGAAGTAGACTTCTGGGAAGTTGTGAGCTGCCAGTGTGGATGGATGCTGGGAACCAAACTCGTGTCCTCTGGGAAGACTCCTACTTAGCCACTGAGCCATCACTCCAGCATTTCTGGACGAGTACTACATGCTGCTAACCACTGAGTGGTCACTGCAGCTTCCCATACCCAATAATTCTTGTATGGTTACGCTGTTGGTTCAAGCAACCTCTCTGCCTCCAGTAGCTAGATGCCAAGGGCGCCTCTCTTCTTCCACAGTTGGGACAACAAATGTTGTCTCCATATACAGGGAGGTGTCTGGTGGAGGAGGGTGTGTAGGGGGGGCACAGGGGTGGATTACAGGGAGGCATCCGCTGTGGGGAGAGCATGTTGGGGTGTAGTGATTGAGAAGAACGACTTTGAGAGCGGGAAACAGGCTTCATGTCACTCCCGTGAGTCTGTGCACCTTTTCTGTTACCCCAAACTCTTCAGGACCCAGACCTTGCAGACTCCAAGTTATGAGTCTCCCTTCTTCATTAGGATACGAGTACCCTAACCCTGGCTTGATTTCAGACCTGTAAGAAGAGGCGCCACAAGCGACAGAGGAAGGCAGCACCACAGTAACGTGGAGAAGTGAATAGTAGTGTGGACCCCGAGAGCGTGGGAATCCCAGGAGCGTGGGAGCACCCTCGAGATCGGCTGGTCACGGTAGGCTAGCCAGACAGCATCCATCCATCACAGCCCACCTGGGTCAAGAGAAAGGCTCACCGCGCTCTCGCCTGAAGCTCATTGTGCCTGACGCTTGCCCTCTGTTCTCTGCAGCACATCCCTTCCTGCAGCGTGAGAACCCGGAGTCAGCGTCAGCCCCCATCCAGCCCCCATCCAGCCGGCCGCATCCCATGCAAACTTTGCAGAAGAATCTGTAGCAGCCAAGGAGGTCTCAGGAGACAAACGCTGTGCCACACCGGAAGGAGGCACACCACAGCATCACAGCGGTCCTCTCTCGCATGCTGCACCTCAACAGACACCTTAAGACTCATTCTGGTGAGGAACCCCTGACGAGTGGTAGAGCAATTCCTCGGGCTAAGTGGGAGCAGCTGAGGGGACAGGTGTGCATGGCCATGAATGTTTTCAGTGCCAGTGTGGCAAAGCCTAGTCCAAGATGTGTACCTCTCTCAGAATCTCAAGGTCCATGAGGTGGCAAAGTCCCTCCTCCAAGTTGGACCACGAAGAGATGTATATCATCCGCTACCAGTGGAAACATGACTACATGAAGGAGAGAGCCTGCCAGTGTTTCGATTGTGACAGAACTTCCAGGTAGAGCACCTGTCTCTGCCATCACCCTCAAGTCCAGGCCTTCCCAGTACCAGTGTATGAGCAATGCTTCCACCAACCCTCACACCCCACTCAGCACCATCAGATGCATCCTCAAGAGGGACAGGCGCAGGCGCAGAACAACTAGCATTGAGAAAGTCAGAGAACACAGGTGTCCTAACAAGTCTTATGTTGGTTTCCCATCTTTCAGTCTGGAGTCTGTGAGCTCCCACTTGCTCAGGTCAGATGTTTCTGTGGGTTTCTCCAGCACGGTCTTGACCGTTTTGCTCATCACTCCTCCCTCTACATCTAGATTCCAGGAGTTTGACTCAGTGCTCAGCTATGCATCTCTTAATACAGGGAGCCATTATGGGCTTAATGAGAAACCTGGCACTAAGGAAATCTTCAGGGATCCACAAGGATGACCCCAACTAAGAATCTAAGCAATGGCGGAGAGGCTGCCTTAAGTGCCCTTCCTCTATAATGAGATGGTGATACTTTAAAAAGCCATCCTAGAGCCTTCATCTGGTAGCTGATGGAAGCAGAAGCAGAGATTCACAGCATGGCACTCTTGAGTTGAGCTGGCTGACATGTGTGAACAGGTCTCTCTTCCTTAAAGAGCCCGCCCTGAATCGGAAATTAACAGATGACATTTGAGTGCTACGGACCACAGAATTATGCAGGGTGACTTCAGCACCTATTTCAGGGGTCAACCCAACAGAGATAGCAAATATCTTGAAGGCATACCTCATTTAGCAAGGTGAATATTGCCACCAGAGATGCGTATCTCAACCTTATCTGCAAGAGGATAAGGTGTGTTGCCTTCTGAATGTATCAGCTGTCCCCCGTCGTAGATTCTTGTGTGAAGAGTTCTTTCCCTCACATTACAGTTTTGGAATTCTTCCTACAGCACTACAGTATCATTAGTAGTTTTCTGGGTACATTTTCCCCTTGCATTGGTATACTGGATGACTCCCCCCAGGTATGTGTGATTGCGGCAAGAAAGTAGTCACAGCCAATGCCCTTACTCTCTCAACCAAGTCTTTGTATAAACTTAGAAATCTGCACCTCTGCAGTTATCTTCCTTGGCAGACAGATGGACAGTGTTAGTGTCCAGGCAAAGAGTCCTCAAGTGAGGCATTCACAGATGCCCAAGAACAACAGTTACAGTATGTCTGAAGTTGTTGAGCTATTGATCCCAGAGAGATAGAGAACAGGAGTGTCCCGGAGCCTCTCTTCCAGCAGATAGGAAAGTGCTATCCCAAGCTAATCTCACATTAACTTTAAAGCATGCCTATTCTTCATTTGCCAGTCTGCTAACAATAGATCTGTGTGGAAAAACAAAGCAAACAAAAACAATAGATCTGTGTCTTAAAGTTGTCACTGGGCACTGTACCCTCCCTGTCTGGTCATGGTTTTGCTCCTATGGCCTTGGACCCTTGTGGTGTCATGGTAAGCAGCTCAGCTCCTAGTTGCTTACTCTAGGTATGTGCTTTTGACCAATGAAAGAAACTTCTTTACCACTTCAAGACTCCTGAAGGAGAAGAGTTTTTAGAGTAGAAGAAGAAGCTAGAAGAAGCATGGAGAAATTAGAAGATAGGGTTATTAGACTAGAAACAGAACAGTAAAGAACACAGGAATAAAGAGCAAGACCCTCAGATTGTGTGTGATAGAAATCTGATGGGAGATGTCACTCTGTAGATATGTTTCTCGTATTGGTTAATAAATAAAGCACTGTTGGCCAACAGGAAAGCAAGATAGGCGGGGCTAGGAGACCAGGAGGAGAGAGGAAGTAGTAGGGAGGAGATCTGAGATGGAGGAGAGAGAGCAGAACGCCAGCCCCTCTCTCCGTTAAGATGAGACCACGTGGAAGTACTTAGATTAATAGAAACGGGTTAATATTTAAGACAGAGCTAGCCAATAAGAAATGCTAGTAACAGGCCAACAGCTTTATATCAAATACAATGTCTGTGTGTTATTTGTGGCTGATGTGGAGGTGGGTCCAGGCTGGAGGGAAAAACCTACTCATAACAGAAATCTTTACCCCCTCCTTCCCTCCTGAGAAGCATTTCACTTTGGGACCCTGGATAGGTGCTGCAGCAGGTCTCTTAGCCCTTACAGCTTGGGCCACTGGGCTTTTGGGTTGTTTCCTTGATTTTTCCTTAATTTGTCTTACGTCAGCATTCTCTGAATTTTTGTATATTTGAGTCTTCAATCATGCTGTAAATGCATATGTGATTTTTCTGCTTTTATAAAGATATAATGACTATGATTGTTAGCCCACATTAAAATCTAACTGAAAAACCTTTGGTTTGTTGCAGTCCATTTTTAAATGAGATAATAAAAACTAACATTTTCAAAAACATATTAACATCGTGCATCTGCATGTGTGTATAGTGTCTCTGTGTTGTGTTTATGTGTGTGAAGGCACATGTGTGAATTTCAGAGGAAAATGTTCAGGGCTCGGTTTTCTCTTTCCACCACGTGTGTCCTGGGATTTGTACTTGAGTTGGCAGCCAACATTTTTTTACCTGCTGAGCCAAAATGTCTGATTGAATGTCAACATTGTTACATTTAATCTTAGCACTAGGATTACGATACTGACCTTTTATGCAGTCCAGCTTTTGTATCAATCAGTAGTTATATATTTTTCATCTTATATGGCCACACATTTTTATTAGTTATCCCTCTGCTTTTCCCCCTAGTTGTGTATTTTTAAAAAAGATTTATTTTTATGTGTATACGTATGTTTCTGTTGCCGAAGTTTCTTGTCCCACCAAGTCCTGCAGCCCTCTTCAGCCCCAAATAAACACATGGACACTATATTAATTATAAAACTGTTGGCCGATGTCTAGGGCTTCTTACTGGCTAGCTCTCTCTCAATTATTAGTCCATAACTACTAATCCATGTATTTCTACAGGCCTTATCTTACCAGAGAACACCTGGCTTGTCCTATCTTCTTGGTGTCTCCATGGTGTCTCTTTCTGGTGGGCTCCCTCTGACTACCTTTCCCGGGATTTTCCTTGTCTCCTAGCCCTGCCTATCTTCCTGCCTCTATTGGCCAAACAGTGTTTTATTCATCAGCCAATAAGAGAAGCATATATACAGAAGGACATCCCCCATCATGTTTCTGTATGAACTGTGTGTGTATGTTTATGTATGGATTTCTGTACTTTGGTGCAGTGCCTGTAGAGGCCAGAAGAGGGCGGCAGATCCCCTCGGACTAGAGTTAAGGCTGTTGTGAGTTGCCTAATTGTGAGAACTGGAACTCAAACTCGGGTCCTCTTGAAGAGCAGCAATTGATCTTCACTGCTGAACCATCTGTCCAGCCCCAGCCTGTGAGTCATATGAAGCAAACTCTTCTTTACATTTCTCATTTTCAAAACCCCAAACATCTCAGGAATAGGGTTACTTTGGCATTCCTAGGGAATCTAGATACTTAAATACTTCATTGAAGCCTTCCTCAGTAGGTCCCACTGCATGCTTCAAGCCAGCCCAAACCCATTTTTACAAAGCCAGGGAGCTAGTTATTTTTTTTAATATCTATAAATACCTAGTGCATCATTTTTCCTGGGAAGAGGCACAGAAATGCCTACTCAGCCAGGTCAGGGCCGGCAAAGACAGGGCGAAGCAATTGTTCCCACCCAAGTCTGGCTCGGCGACCAGTGAGTTTATTGGCGTGAGTTATAGCAGCATGGTTGTGGTGTTACATATCGGAATGCAAATGGCTTGGGCAGCTTCACTCCAGCATGGGCAGTGTCTCAGGAAAGCTGTTGCTGGAGGCCCCAGCACAAGATGCTTGCAGCTGCCTCCAGTTTACCATATGTTTAGCCTCTGGGAGGGACTTTGGTGAGTCTTCTGGGTTTATTGTGGTGTTCCTCAACCAGACTGCATGTTTCAGTCTGGAGGAAATATGACACTAGAAGGTGGGCAGCCAAGGAAATAAACCATTGAACACATGGGCTAATGAATAGACAGTTTCCCCTCCCACACATGCACACACACCGAAAAGCAACACAAATGGCCAATAGCTATTTTAAAGACTAACGGTGGCCTTTCTAATGATCTCTGCATGGCTACAGTGGAAATTCAATGCCGGTGGGTTTCTGGACCTTCCCATGTCTAAACGCCAGGTTCCAAGATGGCACCTGTGGATGCACCTTCTTCAGAGCTGCTTCCACGTCCTTGTTCCTCAGGCTGTAGATAAGTGGATTCAGAGTGGGCGTGAAGATAGAATAGAATATGGCAGCCATGCGCCCTTGAAGAGGGGAATAGTGGGCTGTGGGCTGCATGTAGGCAGAACTTCCGGTGCCGTAGAACAGGAGCACAGTGGCCAGATGGGAGGAACACGTAGAGAAGGCTTTCCAGCAGCCAGCCGAAGAGCGGATGTGAACCTCTGTGAATACAATGAGAACGTAAGACAGGACAAAGCAAGTCATGATGACGCAGCCACCGACTGCAAAACCCACAGCCGCGTGGCCTTCGGTGTCACCACAGGCTAGATGCAAGAGTGGAGGAATATCACAGAAGAAGTGGTCGAGCACATTGGGGCCACAGAAGGGCAAGGAGAAAGCGTTGACCGTGTGGAAGGTGGAAAAGGCCTCGGAGGTGATGAGAAAACATTTGAGAGAGCCAAAGCAGACAAAAGCAAAAAGCCGGGATACACAGGCCGGGAGAGAAAACTCTCTAGTGTCTGCCATGGTATCCACCAGGGCCCCGGGGCAGAGTGGTGGACATAGAACAGAGATCCGCCAGGGAGAGGTGTTTGACAAAGAAGTACACGGGGGTGTGCAGGCGGGTATTCAGCGTCACGGCTATCAAGATAGAGACATTCCCCAGAAACGCAGCCAGGTATATGAGGAGGAAGGCAGCGGTGCTCAACATCTGTAATGCAGGGACGGTGGAGAAACCTACAGACCCTGCAGAGAGATTGGCCATGGCGTGCGTCTGGAAAATCGGAATGAGAATGCATGGAGAGAGTAGGCAACCGTAGCAAGGACCTGTGAGGAGAGGAAGAAAAGGAGGTGAGGTATTTATGTTTCCAGCATTGGTCAGAGACACTTCCTACTGCAGTGGATAGTAATTAATGCAAAGGTGTGATTCAGCTGAAAGCGATGATGATAAGTGGCCTGAGTGCCCAGCAGTCAAGAGGCATCATGGGACATCGATATCACCCCTCTCTCAGGGCTTAGGAAACATCGTAGAAAAGGGGACAGAAAGAATGTAAGAGCCCAGGGGATGGAGAAGGGGTGCTCTGAAATGCTGTCCCTGACCATGACATGGCTGTCACACCACAAACCTACAGCGGCTGTGGTTACCTATACAAGCCAGTTATAATTTAACCATGGGTGGGAGGGGCTTCCAGGGTCCCACCCCTACCGGAGGAGTTAACTGTAGTTAATGGCGGCCAGTCTCTTTTCTTTGAGGTATGGTGACTGGTTTGCCACATCCCTGTGGATAGCACCACAAAACCGTGTACATATGGGTAGCACTAATACGGCTCAATGGGTTAAAATAAATTAACTTATAAAAGTTGTGAGTAAGATGGGAGGGACATGGAGGGGAAAATGATATGATCAAGATACATTGTATGCATGTACAGAATTTTAAAAGAATATATTTAAAACTATTTTTTGCTTCTTTTGTTGTTGTTTTTTCCAGATAGAGTTTCTCTGTAGCTTTGGAACTCGCTCTGTAGAGACCAGGCTGGCCTCAGACTTACAGAGATCCAACTGCCTTAGCCTCCTGAGTGCTGGGATTAAAGGTGTGCGCCACCACTACCCAGACTAAAACCCAGTTTTAAAAGGATGAGCTGCCTCCAGAGAGAATGTTTCTTATCTTCCATTGAAATCCCAAACTCAAATACCTACAGAGACACCACACATGTGCAGAAGGGTGACCCTGTACTGGGCTGTCATCACACACGGTTTGCCGGGTTTTTTCATTTGCAGAAGAGGAGCTAGCCAGGTCATTATCCCAGTACTCTTTGGGGACCCTCACTCACAGGGAATCTGACCTTTTTCCTTCGGCTAGAGAAAGCTGTATGTTTCTTAATTCTTTTATTGGATTGTTGGATTCCCTTTCAATTACAGGATGGAGAAAAAAAAAGAAAGTTTGCTAGTTGCTTGGCTGCTCTGGTTTCAGTCTTTTATTATGGTTATTTACTCATGTGTAAGGTGAGCACACACAGGTAACAGAACATCCATGAAGCTCAGAGGACAACCTGGAGGAGTCAGCACCCTCCCTCTACCATGCAGATTCCTGGAACTGAATGCTGCTTCTGCGTTACCAGCAACATCTTCACCTGCTGGCCCTGTGATGTTTCCTTGAGACAGGGCCTCGCTTATGAACCCTGTAGAAGAGATTCTTCCATATATACATACAATATATACATATATATACATACACTTTCTCTACGTACCTCTATATTCTCTCTATACCTATCTGATGAAACCACATTTGGCTCACTTTACTTCTGTGACTATAAAGTTGCTCATGTAATTTCCACATGTCCATCGGGATAAAGGATAACTTTGAATCTGTGTTCCTGTGTGATGGCGTGAATGACTTCCTTGTTCTCTCTAAAGCAGGTTTTTAATGTTAGCAGTGTTGTGGACATGCTAGGCTAAGGCTTGGCTGATCCACCCCTCCCCACAACCCAAGATGTGCACACCTCTGCTGTCTCAGGCATCCCAGGCACAAAATGGCAGATGCTCAGAAATTTGCAGCAGGGTAACCTACTTGACTGTTGACCACTGTCCCCATGCAGAAAGTAATGCTGACGCCTATTTGGAGCTGGGCTGGGCTAGTGGGAGGCCAGTTCCTTGAGGGGCTGTTTGGATGAAGATCCAAAATGGGAGCTCCTTACTCAAACATGAAGCCACACTTTTCCAGCTATGTCAAGGACACCCTTGGGAAGGGACCAGGGCTGCTGAAGTCCTTGAGGTTGTCTCTGAGCCACAGCTCCACCTCTGGGCTGTTTCTCTCTGCTTTTCTTGGGAGCTTGCTCAGGCTCACCTCTGGGACCTCGTGTTCTGTAGTGGTTCTGAGCTCTGAGAGGGAGGCTCTTTAGCAAACAGGAGATCTATCCTGGCTCCAGCTGGGACCTTTCTAGGGTATTCTGATAATACTCAGTGGTATCGGACATTATGTTATTTACTGCCTTGCCTTTATAGGTACTTTACGTTGAAAATGGTCTCAGACAGATATTAACTAGGAATCTCATGTAGAAATATTTTTTAACTGCTGCAGATAACTCCACGCTGTAGATAAAAAGTTAAGGTGTCCATTTTCACATCAGCGTACTCTTCGTCTGTTTTCAACCTTTTGGTCAAGGTTATTGGTTCTGCAACAGGCATTTTTACATCTTTCTCAAATATCTCTGGTTATGGACTGGTTGAGAGCTTTTGCTGTACAATCGCAAGGGACAGAGTGCAGATCCCAGCACCCATAAAACAATCCAGAAATCCTGTGTGCTCCTGGGTGCGCACCCAGACGCTACGTGGGCAGCAACAGGAAATCACTGGGGCTTGTTGCTTTTCTGGTCTAACTGTTACACGATAAATAAAAAAACCCAGAGACAGATATTGGGGTTCACACTTCAAGCTGAAGATTAGGAAAGCAAAGTGTGGCCCACCAGCTCTTACCACTACCTCAGGCTGATCCTGCTGCCTGTCCTCAGCATGGCTGGGGAATCCTGAGACTGAATGTCTTCATATCCTCAATGTGACTGGAGAATGAATGCCTGATACTGACAACAAAGATACTGCTTCTAATTTTTATACCCCTCTAGTGCTGGGATTAAAGGTGTGTGGTCCCAGGTGCTGAGATCACCTTTGTGTGAACTATTTCTCTTTAGGACTGGATCAATCTTGTGTAGATCTGGGTGGCCTTGAACTCACAGACATCTGTCTACCTCTTAATCCTGAGTCCTAGGATTAAAGGTGTGCACCAACACCTCCAAGCATCTGACTGCTGAGATTAATGGTGTGCATCACCACTGCCCGATCTCTATAACTTGAGGCTTAATTTGCTTTCTGAATACTCAAGCAAGCTTTAATAAATCATAAATAATCACATCTAGCAGAGAAAATGAAAGACCCAGATTCAGGGAAAAACCCTGCCTCAAAGAGATAAATGGAGAATTGATGGGAGATGATTCTTCAAACCTTTCAAAGACCTACAGAATACGGCATTTAAAATGGTTTAGGGTTTTTCTTGACAATGAGGCACAATTGCTCCTGGCAACAGAAAGGAAGATGAACATTGAAGAAACACGTTATGGAGTTTGCTTCCAATATGGCAAGACTAGCCATTTGGGAAAGATACTGCTCTTGTCTGGACTGTTTGACTTTATGCTGTATAAACTGGACATGCAGGGCCCACAGAAAAGTGACTGCTGATTCAAGATGGACATTGCTACAGAGTTCCTGCTTCATGGAAGAGTCTGCCAGACAGTCTGCAGGACACAGAAAAAAGTGACTGACAAACTGCCAATACAGGTGGACAGTTTAAATTTTCCTGCTTTGCTGAGGAGTCTGCCAGACACACTATGGCCTATGGGCTGAAGATGGAAGATTACAGAAGAACTTTGGGTGACTGACCAGGCAGTGAGTTGTCTCTGTCATTTCTAGAGTTTATATATTATCCTTCTGTGGTCTTTGATGGAGTTGAAGACAGATAGTTTTGGTTATAGTTTTCCTTAGGATTAAAGATAAGTTATATAGACTCTAGACATACAAAAATAAAATAGATGATGGAATATTTTCTTCAGGTCTTGTTAAATGTTAATGGACTAAATATTGTTAACTGTGATTCTTATTTGATAACTGTTGTATGATATATTTTGCTATGTTAAGGTTAAAACCCTTTTATTTTAGACAGAAAAGAGGAGATGATGAGAGATGTCATTCTGTATATATGTTTCTCATACTGGTTAATGAATAAAGCACTGTTGGCCAATAGGAAAGCAAGACAGGCGGGACTAGGAGACAAAGAGGAAAGAGGAAGTAAAAAGGAGGAGTCAAGATGGAGAGACTGGGGAGAGCAGGGCGCAAGCCTGCTCTCCGGTAAGATGAAAGCAGGTGGAAATAGGTAGATTAACAGAAATGGGTTAATACTTAAGACAGAGCTAGCCGATAAGAAACAAGTACCTGGCCAACAGCACTATATCAAATACAGAGTCTCTGGGTGTTAATTGGGGCTGGCGCGGCAGCAGGACAAGACCTTACACATCCCCTTGAAGCAAACTGCTAGGGCGGAAAAACTTTACTCCTTAAAGAGAATGATAGATGAGGGCAGTCAACACTCATACATAAATAAATGTTTTAAAATAAACACCTTAGGTATATATGTTTACTCATATGTACATCAATTAGGTCTTTAAAATTTAACAACTTAGGTTATATATTTTTGAGTATGTTCAACATATTTCTTTATTATTTCGTGTAGTTTTGTTTGCCATTACCCTTGAGTTTGGTTACTCTTCCTCCCACCCTAGAGTTTCTCTGTATTGTTTCAGAGCCTGTCCTGGAAGTAGCTTTGTAGACTGGGCTGGCCTCAAACTCACAGAGTTCCACCTTCCTCTGCCTCCCAAATGCTGGGATTAAAGCCGTGAGCCATCAACACCCGGTGGATTTGATTGCTCTTTTAAATAGCATCTCATTTTCAAGATATTTTTTACTGATTACAGTGAATATTCATATATATATAATTGATCTTTGTGCTTTATCTTATATCTATTTTATTATTATTATTTTATTTTTCCACTTTTATCTAAATGTATGGTGTATGCATATATATACATATAAATATATGTGAATGAATGTTGTATGTTTTTGTGTGTTTGGCCACTTGTGTGTAAGGAATATGTTTTTCCACCCACCGCTGGTCTTGTCCCACCGCCGCGCCAGCCACAAATAACGCACAGAGACTCTGTATTTTATATAATGCTGTTGGCCAGGTACTTGTTTCTTATCGGCTAGCTCTGTCTTAAGTATTAACCCATTTCTGTTAATCTACCTATTTCCACCTGCTTTCATCTTACCGGAGAGCCGGCTTGCGCCCTGCTCTCCCCAGTCTCTCCATCTTGACTCCTCCTTTTTACTTCCTCTTTCCTCCTTGTCTCCTAGTCCCGCCTGTCTTGCTTTCCTATTGGCCAACAGTGCTTTATTCATTAACCAGTATGAGAAACATATATACAGAATGACATCTCCCATCATATGTGCATGTTTTTATGTGGAGGCCTCAAGTTGATGTCTAGAATCATCACCATCAACAGTTTTTCTGCCTTAACCACTGAAGCAAGGTCTCTCACACTCAAAGCTGGCCCATAATGGCTAATCACCAGTGAGCTTGCTCTGGGGAATCCGCTGAGGCTGGAACTATAGGTGAGCCACCACACCCACCCTTATTTATCTAGTTCTGGGGAGCTGAACTCTGGTCCTTATGCTTGTATGGCAAGGGCTCTAACCACTGAGCAATCTCCCCAGCCATACCTTGCATCAATTGATAAGACAAAACATACCCTCTTTGTGTATAGGCACAGGTTTTTTCCAATAAATTGGAATTGCTGAATCAATGGGTGTGAATATATGAGCTATGTGTGTATGAGAATCAATTTTTGTCTTCATGACTAATTAGATAGTTTTTAAAGTCATGGTCACCTCATGGCCAAAAAACCATCTTATTTGATTTTAGTTTATATTTCTGTAGTGTAATGTTTTATATTGATTGCCAGCTGGACAGGGTCTAGTATCACCTTGGAAGCAAAACTCTGTTCATATCTATGAGGAGAGTGTCTAGAATGGGTTAATCTAGGCTGGAAAACCCAATCTATGGGCTCAGACCCAAACTAACTAAATAAATAAATAAAGAGGGCTGAGTACCAACATTCATCTCTCTCTGCTTCCTGACAGCAAATGAAGTGGCCAGCTGCCCTCCCTTCTGTCACCATACTTTCCTTGCCATGTCATTCTGAAGGGTGCATGATCATATATAGTTTTTAAATATAGATTTGTTGGTGTATATGCATCTGCATGCACATATATGTGTGGTGTGTGTACAAATTCACATGCACAGACCAGAAGAGCACATCATGTTTCCTCCTCTTTTACCTTCTGCTTATTCTTTTGAGGCAGGGTCTGTCCCTGCCTCTGGAGCTTGTGTTTTCTAACCTAGGCTGGAAGCCAGCAAGCCCTGACCATCTCCTTGTCCCTGGAATTGAGGTCCCACCCATGCGTGGGATGCCTGATTTATCGCATGGGTGCTGGGATCCAGCCTCTGGTCCTCATGGTTGAACACTGAGCACTCTTAACCACTAAGCAATCCCTCCATTTATTGCTACAAATATTTATTAAAATGTAAGTCCTACTACATACACTTTACCAGAGCATATAGTTGAGTGTATTTATATTTTCATATTTAATTACTCTTCCTTAATAATAGATGCAATTGATCTCTTTAATTACTTAACATTGTATAAATATCCTTTCTTATTCATGGTTGCTCTATTTTATTCATTTTTATTACATTTGCTTATGTATGTATGAGAGCACTGTACATGTGTGGGGGTCGGGGGATAACTTGTCGGAGTTGACTCTCTAATTCTACCATATAGGTTTTGGGAAATGAACTCAGATCATCAAGCTTGGCCACAGTCACTTTTGAATGGGTTCAAATCTTTTGCCTAATCTTTAATTTGGTTTGCTGCCTATGGTGATTTGAATGACCCCCATAGGATCATATATTTGAATGTGTGGTCATTAGGGAGTGGCTGTACTTGACAGGGATTAAGAAGTGTAGCCTTGTTGGAGGAAGTGTATCACTGAGCGTAGGCTTTGAGTTTTCAAATGCTCAAGTCAGGCCCAGCATCTCTTTCTTCCTGCTGTCTGTGGATCCAGATGTAGACTTCTATAACACCATGTCTGCCTGCACACCACCATGCTCATTGACACAATGATAATGAACTAAACTGCTGAAACTGTAAGCAAGCCCCAATTAAATGATTTCATTTATAAGAGTCATCATGGTTATGGTGCTTTTTCACAACAATAGAACAGTGACTAAGACACTGCTATTTCCTTATTGCATTCTAGTAGTCCTTTGTAATATATAATGTATATGTTTGTTAGCAGTAAAATCCACACCCATTAAGAGAAAACTCCTTCCAGATGATGATGATGATGATGATGATGATGATCTGAATCACTTGACTAGGTAGAGATCTAACATTCCAGTTGGGCTAGATCAATCACCAAGCCAAGGGGCACCTCCAGGAAGATGGGCTCACCTTGAGCGGCACTGAAGAAATGGGCATTATAATTTGTCCTCAAATGAGATGCTGTGTTTTTCTTTCCCAGAATCCTTAGCACTAACACAGCAGATTACAAGGAGGCAACTATGTTGTTTCACAGGTCTGACTGCTTTGAAAAACATGACTTCTCCTTTTCTTTTTATCTCTTCCCCCAACATTTTGGGCTTTCTTTGTCTCTAAAGTCTCTCTCTGAACTATGTGGCTGCTTGTCTACCATATGTCTGGAAGGGCAGGCTCTATTTGTTTGTTCATTTGTTTCTTTTTTTTTTCTTCCTCCTACAGGAAGCTGCTGAGAGTTATACCTTGCCTGGGGTCTTTCTTTTACACTCTAATAAAATCACCCTTGGACTTCTATTTTAGTTCACTGTTAAATCCTTTTATTAGTGAGACTAAGAACCGCAAGAGAGGACCCCAATCGTGTGGATTGGATATGAAGTTCAGTATGGTAACATCCCCTAGAGGGGTTTCTCTGAGCAGGACATAGCCTGAGTGGTAGTTTTTAAAATCCTGTTTGAATTATAATGTAGTGGCCAAACTGTAAGAAGATGAGCATGAAGTGAATTTAGAGAGTCATGTCATCGATGTGGTAGAAATAACACGAACAACACGCAATGGCAAAAGTAAACACACAACGTTTATCTGTACCCCATATGAATCCATAATGGTATAATAATCTGTCATTGACCATTTACTATTTATCTATCTTCTATCTATCTACTCTTTATCTTCTGCCAATTTATCTATTTTATGTCTATCAGTCTGTATATTAATACACCTTGGTTGCCCTGGAGTTTTTATTTTAGACTCTAATATTTTCTGTTTGAAGAACAATCATGAAATTACTAGATAGGTTGTTGCTTTTTGTTTAAACTTGGCATTTGTGGAGACTGACTCTAAACCAAGTCCCCAAGAATTTCTATTGGAATTGCACAATAAACATTGCTTGTTGTTGGGTTTTTTTTTTTAGAACATCAATGGTAACTAAAGTCACAGGACTGACAGAAGTTGGTGTGTGTGTGTGTGTGTGTGTGTGTGTGTGTGTGTGTGTGTGTGTGCACGTGCACGCAAGAACTTCAGTGTAACATCTTCAGCATTGACACCTTGGATGACTATCATAGTCAATATCTACAGAGAGATGAGATAACTCAAAGAACAAAACACAAACAACCTCAGGGCTAATAGCAGCAAACTTCAAACTGTTCTCTGAAGCCCCTAATTCCCAGTGAGATTCCTCTCACCTGCTCTCCCAAGTTGGAAATTCCAAGAGCCCCAGATCCATTTAGATGAACACAATACACCACTCTCCTAAGACTAAGACATGTCTCATTAAGTTGAAACTCCTGGTGGCCTCCCAAGGGGAGAACTCAGCTAACTCAGGAGCACCCATCAAGGTCTCCTCCCCACAGGGCTGGAATAATTGGCCTTCCATTTCATCTGGTGTAGCCCCTAGGGATGAGAACTCTGTGCTTGTTAGGAGCAGACAAGCCCAGACTGGTCAGGGAATTGCAAAGAAACTTTTTGACTAGTTAAACTCATTAGCAAAGAAGCTGATGATGACTGAGACCTCTCCCAGAGGCAGCAAGTCTCCATGCTGAGAAAATGCACTATGGAGTTGCCAGGGAGGAAAAGGCTTTTGGCACAGCCTACTACAATCGCTGCTTACTCGTGCACGGCTTGGCTCCATGAGAGACTAGCTTGTCTTCTGTCAAATGAGAGTATGGGCGAGGATGGTTCTCCACCTGCACCTCTCTAAGTCTTCAGTGCCTGAAACAGCCCCTTGCTCGCAGCACACAGAAGACAGTTGGGGAATGATTGAGCCATAGGGATGAATGGTTGAAAGGGCTCACTTGGATGTTTTCTTGGCAGCAGTAGTTCCCAAATTGAGATGACAATGTCCATCAGGAGACCCTTGGCAGTGCCAGAGGATGGTTTTGGTTGCCATATTGGATGGGGGATACTGAAATCCAATGTATAGAAGCCAGGGAGTCTGCTTAGCATCCTGTAATTCACAGGACAGACCCTCACTTCAATGGATGATCACATCCCCAAATGTCGTATTTAAGAACCATTGGCTTACTGATTGCTACCTGTCCAACTTTCCTTTTGTTTTTGTTTTCCTGTGATAAAACACTCTGACCAAAGGCAAGTTATGGAAAGAAAGCTTTTATTTTACTTACACTTCCAGGTCACAGGCCATCACAGTAGTGAGTGCAGAAACTCAGGGTAGGAAATAAAAGACACAGGACTACCTGCTATTCCATGAGACATTGCCTCTGATCAGGGACCTCACTCATGGCCAAGGAAACACCAGCAGAAATACAGCACACGGAGGAATGCTACTTGCTGTCTTGCTCACAGACTCATGCTTCCCTAGCTTTCTAGGACCAGCTGGAATGGTGCTAGCCACAGTGAGCTGGGCCCCACTACACCACTTAATAGTGAAAACAGTCTCTTGACAGATGTTCCCACATACCACTCTGATCTGGCCAGCATCTTAATTGAGACTCCTTTCTCATGTGACTTGAGGCTGTGTCAGACTGACAGTTAAAGCTAGGACAATAGGGGATGGAGAGGCAGCTCACTGGTTAAGAACACTAGTTGATCTTCCAGAGGTCCTGAGTTCAATTCCCAGCAACCACATGGTGGCTCACAACCATCTATCTGTAATGAGATCTGGTGCCCTCTTCTGGCCTGCAGGTGTACATGCAGACAGAACACTATATATGATAAATGGATACATCTAAAAGGAAGAAAGAACAGGACAATAACCCACTTCTGTCTTCCGGATCTCTCGATGCATAGGGAAGCATGAGGGGTCTGGGAAGATGACTCAGTAAACAAAGTACCCATTGCTCAAGCATAAGGATCTCAGGTTGATTCCTCAACACCCAGGTAAAAGCCATGTAAAGAGGTTTGTGCCTTCAATTCCAACCCTGTAGGACAGAGAGAGGTGGATCCCCGAGGCTTATGGACAGCCAGTCTTGTTGAAACAGAGCTCGGGTTCAGTGAGAGTCCCCCATCTCAAATAATAATGTGGAGATAAAGAATGACACAATGCCAACCTCTGGCTATACCCATATGCACACTCGAGGGGGGGGGCATGCACAAATATGTATATACACACATATACAACATGAGAGAGAGAGAGAGACAGAGACACAAGAGAGAGAGGTTAAGAAGATGAACAAAGGGCCTTGGAGACGGCTTGGTCAATAAAGTGCTTGCCAGGCAAGCATGAAGATCTGAGCTACCTCCCCAGCACCGTTGTAAAAAGCTGGCCACAGCAGCGAGCACTTGCAATCTCAGTGTTGGGGAAGTCAGACACAGAAGGATTCCCGTTGAATGCTGGCTAGTCAGTCTAGACAAATCAATGACCTCGGGACTCAGTGAGAGGCCTTGCCTCAAAAATCAATGGTGCAAGTAAGTAAGAAAGATGGCCCGGGGCTGGAGAGAGGGTTCAGTGGCTGAAAGCTGAAGGCAGGGGTAATGAGTTCACCAGACCCAAGATAAAGATAAATATGTGTTTTATTGGGGAACAACTTACTCAGGTAAGAGTAAATAACCGCAGTGGCGTTGCAGCTCCAGAAGATGCAGTCTCTGCCCTCCCGGTGCTCTCTGCGACCCAAGAGAGAGTGTGCCTCTGCCTTCTCTATCTTCCACATCTGCACCTGAAACACACACCCAAAGGGTGTGGCCATGAAAGGATGAAAATACAGCCACTAAAAGAAATTTAAAAATATCCACCAGCATGTATTTAAGTCACCCTGGCTACATGCAAAGCTCGGGAAAAAGAAAACACATGAAATAGCTTGGTCACGATGCCCTGTTTCTGGAAATTATTATTATTATTATTCATAACCACCAAGTTTCTGAAGAATGTTGTTATCCACAACAACAGTCTGGGAATTGATATGGGTCATCCTGTCCACAAAGAAAACTAATAACTAAAAGACGGGACTCATGGCAAGAAGGGAAAACCAGAAAGAACAAGTGCCTCTGCCAATAGATAGAGATAACTCCCTGACTGGAGAGGACATTCTCCCTGACCTCCCCCCCCCCCATTAACTTAAGGACAAGGCCACTGAGCCCGCTGGTCCTAGAGAAAGAAAACCTCCTAACCTTGCAGGTGTGCTAAACAATCCCGCCTTGTAAAACTGTACTCTATGAAATCTCTGTAACCTTGGAAACCTTATTAACCATCCAAGTTTTAAACTGTCCCACAACCTTGCCTACCTTGCTTTTAGGCCTAGTGAAAATAACAGGCTAGCTTTGAAACTGGCCTTGTTAGCTTTGATGTAAATCCTATAAAAGCTGTCTCAATTCTGCCCTCCCGATCCTCAGTCCTCTACCCCTGCGTGGCGTATGACTGTGGACCCCAGTGCACTTGGAATAAAAACTCCTCATGCTAGCTGATTCGAGATGGCTTCTCATGAGTGATTTGGGGTGTCACCTTTCCTGAGTGGGAGCGTGAAGGTCCACACTCTGCAGGTCTTTCTTTTGGTGCATTGGCCAGGAAACTGCGACCACCCCTCACACCGGAGAACCAACTTGGAGGTAAGGGGATCGCCCCTGGTGCGTGCGTGCGTGCGTGTGTGTGTGTGTGTGTGTGTGTGTGTGTGTGTGTGTGTGTGTGCGTGTGTGCGTGTGTGTGTCAGACAGCATCTCTGTTCTGAATATCTGTTTTCTGGAACGTACGTTTTTGATTTCGGTTTGCAGCTGTCCTCTCGGACCGTAAGAACCAGGGTACTGGGATCAGCAGACGTGCTAGGGGGATCACAGGCTGCCACCCTGGGGGACGCCCTGGGAGGTGTGGGAGCCTGGGGACGCCTGCTGGCTTCCTTCTGTCGGTCGGTAGGACCAAGCTCTGTTGTTGAAGGGGAAGCTTCCTCCCCCATGGCTGTCCAATTTGTTAGTCTCTGTTTCGTGTGTTTTCGTTCTCTGTCTTTGTAGTTTTATCATAGGACAGACGGTGATGACTGACGACTCCCCTTAGTTTGACTCTTGACCACTGGACTGAAGTTAAGTCTCAGGCCCATAATTTGTCAGTTGAGGTTAGGGAGATCCTGGCAGACTTTTTTTGTGCCTGAGTGGCCGACATTCAGTGTTGGATGCCACCAGAGGGAACACTTTTAATTCTGAGATTATCCAAGCTGTTAAGGCAACTGTTTTTCAGGCAGGAGCTGGCTCTCATCCTGACCTGCTGACCATGAGCACTTGCGTGGGGACATCTTTGGGGCCAGGAGACCGAGTGAGACCACGAGCACGCACATCCCTTGCCTCCCCCCCCCCAGGAGTGTACCGGGGCCACCAGGGCCTAGCCGCAGCCAAGCGGCCATGGGCAGGGTGGCGGGCGAACTCTGGGCTCACTCCCTGCTCTGGACCTGGTGAGGTGACCAGCCAGAGGCTACTGATATCTTTCCTCAGTGTCTCTCAAAGTCATTCTTGATACAGTTCTGATCCTTCACCTGGATGGATGAGCTAGAGACCAAGGTGCCCCAGAGTGAACTTCCACCCCACCCCCTCCCCGAAGCTCAGGCTCTGGCGCCAGGAGAAAAGCCACGCGGGAGTGGATGGACGGAATTGTGACCCTGCCACTGCGCACATTTGGCCTCCAAATGTCGGGTGGCCAGATCACAGCCTCTCCAATACTGTCCTCCTCAGGTCTTTATAATTGGAAAACTAACCCTTTCTCAGAGGATCCCCAATGCCTTACGGGGTTGGTGGAGTTCCTTATGTTCTCTCATCAGCCTACTGGAATGATTGTCAGCAGCTGCTGCAGACGTTCTTCACAACCAAGGAACCGGAGAGAATACTAGGAAAAAAAAGGTTCCTGGGGTCCCACAGCTGCAAAACGAGATTGGCATGGGATTCCCCTTGGCTCGACCAAATTGGTACATCAACACAACTGAAGGTAGGAAGAGCTTGAAAGTCTATCGCCAGGCTCTGGTGGCGGGTCTCCGAGGTGCAGCGAGATGGCCCACCAATTTGACTAAGATAAAGAGAGCACTCCTTTTGACTCTACCTCAGAGTCAAAGCCCAGAGAGCTTCGGTGGCGCTGGCCTTCATAGGGCAATCGGCCCCTGGATATTAGAAAGAAACTCCAGAGACTAGGAGGGTTACAGGAAGCTGGGTTAGATGATTTAATGAAAGAGGCAGAGAAAATGTATTACAAGAGAGAGACCGGGAAAGAAAAGAAGGGACAGAGAACAGAAAAAAATGTAGAAAAGGAACAGAAAAAAGAAAAAGAGGGGGAAAAAGCCTGACAGAAGACAGAAAAAAAAATTGACTAAAATCTTGGCCACAATGGTTAAAAGAAAAGATAATAGAGAGAAGAAAAAATTAAAAAATTTAAAACAGGGAACCTGGGCAAGAGGACCCCACTTGACAAGGACCAGTGTGCATGTTGTAAAGAAAAAGGACACTGGGTGAAGGACTGCCCCAAGAAAAAACAAGGGATCAAAGGTCCTGGCCCTGGGGGAAGATGAAGATTAGGGGAGAGACGGGGTTTGGACCCTCTCCCCAAGCCCAGGGTAACTTTAAAAGTGGAGGGGCGACCAGTCAATTTTTGGTGGATACTGGAGCGGAGCATTATGTGCTGATAGAGCCATTAGGGAAATTAAAAGACAAGAAATCCTGGGTAATGGGTGCCACAGTGCAATGGCGGTATTCACGGACTACCCGAATAACAGGGGACCTTGGCGTGGGCCGGGTATCCCACGCATTCCTGGTTATCCCAGAATGCCCTTACCTTGTTAGGAAGAGACATTCTGTCAAAAGTAGGAGCCCAGATTCATGTTGACTCTGAACAGCCATCAGTAACTGGGGCTCGGGCAGCTGGCGGAGCCGGGTGTTAAGACTGCTGGTGGAGGCTGCTACCCATGCCGGTGCTGGTGCCCTGCCGACACCCCCCCACCCCCCACCCCCGCAGCTGCAGCCCCTGCTGCCGCAGAGCGGGAGGGCCCCTATATGTAATTTATCTTTAATCCTAAGGAAAACTATAACCATAACTATCTGTCTTCAACTCCTTCAAAGAATAGTCTATAAACTCCAGAAATGACAGAGACAACCCACTACCTGGTCAGTCACCCAAAGTTCTTCTGTAATCTTCCATCTTCAGCCCATAGGCAATAGTGTGTCTAGCACACTCTTCAGCAAAGCAGGAAACTTTAAACTGTCTTCTTGTATTGGCAGTTTGTCAGTCACTTTTCTCTGTGTCCTGCAAACTGTCTGTCATACTCATCCATGAAGCAGGAACTCTGTAGCAACGTTCATCTTGTATCATCAGTCACTTTTCTGTGGGTCCTGCATGTCCAGTTTATATAGCATAAAGTCAAACAGTCCAGACAAGAGCAGTATCTTGTCCAAATGGCTAGTCTTGCCATATTGGAAGTAAACTCCATAACGAGTTTCTTTGATGTCCATCTTCCTTTCTGACTCAGGTGGTGTTGCCAGGAGCAGTTGTGCCTCATTGTCAAGAAAAACCCTAAACAATTTTAAATGCCATATTCTTTAGGTCTTTGAAAGGTTTGAAGAATGTCTATCCATCACAAATACATCTCTACATATCTAGAAAACCTAACTCACCTAACTATAAGTTTTGACTATTATAGGTAATGAAAGGATGGAAAAATACAGCCTAACTCTCCAATGACCCCGGGAAGCTAGAAGTTTAAAAATACTATCTAAAAAGCCCTAAAAACCTCAAATGCCAGACACTATTTTCTGCGAGTAAATAGGCAAGGTCACACTCCTTGCTGCTTATGACAGACAGGCTCTTGAGTACGTAATCCTGGCCTAGTGAGATAACAGAAAATGAGCTGACTAACCGCTTATCTGACTTTGTAAGCTGCTTGTGAAACCCCCACCCCAGTGACCTATGTGTGGGCTTTGTTATAAACCCTATAAGAACTGTCTCAATTCTGCCCTGGAGGACCTCAGTCCTCTACCCTTTCGTGGTGTATGACTGTAGACCCCAGTGCACCTGGAATTAAAATTCCTCATGCTTTTACATCAAGACGGCTTCTCATGAGTGATTTGGGATGTTGCCTTTCCTGCGTGGGAGTGTGAAGGTCCACGCTCTGCAGGTCTTTCAGTAACTATCTATAATCTGTACTTAATTATACATTACATTTTTAAATGAACTATATAAACACAATACCTAAACAAGAGGAGAAATATACATATCACAAAATTGACCTTAAATTGTATCAATAAATGAAAATCCATTCCAAAACAAAGTATTCATTTCTATACCATAATCCCCTTTTACCTTTAAAAAGAGATTGGTTGTGATCATTAACCATTTATAACCAACCCCATTTAAATGAAAACAAACATTTATAGACAATATTTGGGAATTTGGGCGTTATTTTTTCTAAACTCCTTCTGGCTGGTAGGGGGCGCTGTCATGGGAATCCTAAGAAGATGCAGAAATCCTGGCTGTAGTGGTCTGTAATGCTGCCTTTTCCCAGCTGTTTTGAATGTTGGATCACCTGGGACACTGCTTCAGGGGATCTTGCTTGATCAAACCATGTTAGTCTGGAAGGAATCCATAGCTTTTCATTTTCCGTGGAAACAAAAATAGGAATCCTCCCCCCCAGTAACCTGCCCTTGAACGTAAATTTTGAAGTCAAAGCATTTTTAAAATAAACTGTATTAATTTAGCAGCATTGATAATCAAGTGTATTGTAGCAATTATTTCTTCGTTAGCAATTGAGCAATTTAAGGACAACACTGTAGCATACAATATCCAGACTCTCTCTGTCCTTTCCGTCTCCATGTGGCTTTTTTATTACTCTATTTCTTTTACTTTTATTTTTACATTTTCTGAGACAGGGCTTCTCTGTGTAACTCTGGCTGTCCTGGAATTCACTCTGTACACCAGATTCACTTTGAAATCACAGAGATCTGCTTGCCTCTGCCTCCTGAGTGCTGGAATTAAAGGCGTGTGCCACCACACCCAGCTGTTCTCTCCACCTGCTCATACACACCATTGAATTGTGCCGTGCGGCTTCTTGCTGCTTATGCTGAGTCAGGAAACCTCCCTGAAAGAAGCAGCGCAAATTTCTGCTTGTCTCTAGCAAAACAGAGTACAACCGAGAAAAATGCTGCTACCAAGAAGCCTTGCTTGTCTCTGTTCTTTTGTTTCTAAAACCTCCTTCTAAGCTTTTGTCAAGTTTTAAGTGGAAGTTCCTGGGTCCACATTGCCGGCGCCATTTTCTTATGAGTAGTTTTCCTGCCTGCCTGGTCTCATAGCCGCGCCTGCCCCAAATAACAGACAGAGACGCTGTATTAGATATAAAGCCGTTGGCCTGTTACTAGCATTTCTTATCAGCTAGTTTTGCTTTAATATTAACCCATTTCTATTAATCTAAGTATTTCCACGTTGTCTTATCTTACAGGAGAGAGGGGCCAGAGTTCTTCTTTCTTGGTCGTACATTTTGAATCTCCTCCTACCTCCTCCTCTCTCTTCCTAGTCTCCTAGTCCCGCCTATCTTGCTTTCCTATTGGCCAACAGTGCTTTAATCATTAACCAATTCAAGAAACATATTTACAGAATGACATCTCCCATCAGGAATAGAAGCAGAACACCATCTCACCTTTTCAAACAGGAACTCTATTACAAACTGCCAGGAAGACAAATTCTTCATTCTTCAAAATTTAATACAACCATGATTTCTGGGGGAAGTCTTCAGGCCTCCAGACTCACCCAGAATCCTCCATGTTTCTAATCTGAGCTTTTCATCATGTTATAAAGTTAATGACTGCTTTTCCCTCCTCATGAACACTATTCTATCCACAAAGCATCTCCAGTTCTCTCCTGCTCATAGGTTTTGTACCAATAGGAAATGAAGGCAGAGGCAAAGACATTGCTATGATTTCTAAGTGACCTTGGTGTACAGAGTGAATTCCAGAACAGGAAAAAGTTACACAGAGAAAGCATGTCTCAATAAATGAAAAAAATAGAAGTAAAAGAAATAGAGTAATAAAAACGCCAGGTGAAGATGGAAAGCACACAGAGTCTGGATACTGTATGGTATTGTATTGTTTTTGTATTGTTTGGTGAGAAAAGAGCAACAAGTGTTAAAAGAAGTGCTGCTGGATTATTCAGATATATATATATATATATATATATATATATATATATATATATTGCTTTGACTTCAAAATTTACGTCCAAGGACAGGTTACTGGGGGAAAGGATTCCTATTTTTGTTTCCACGGAAAATGAAAAGCTGTGGATTCCTTCCAGACTAACATGGTTTGATCAAGCAAGATCCCCTGAAGCATTGTCCCAGGTGATCCAGCATTCAAAACGGCTGGGACAAGGCAGCATTACAGACCATTACAGCTAGGATTTCTGCATCTTCTTAGGATTCCCATGACAGCGCCCCCTACCAGCAGGAAGCAGTTTGGAAAGAACAACACCTAAATTCCAAAATATTGTTTATAAGTGTTTGTTTTCATTTAAATGGGGTTGGTTATAAATGGTTAATGATCACAACCAATCTCTTTTTAAAGGTAGAAGAGGGTTTATGGTATAGATATGAATACTTTGTTTTGGAATGGATTTTCATTTATTGATACAATTTAAGGTCAATTTTGTGATATGTATATTTCTCCTCTTGTTTAGGTATTGTGTTTATATAGTTCATTTAAAAATGTAATGTATAATTAAGTACAGACTGTAGATAGCTACCTATGGTAGTCAAAACTTATAGTTAAGTTAGCTAGGTTTTCTAGATAAACAGAGATATATTTCAAATGGATAGGCGTTCTTCAAACCTTTCAAAGACCTACAGAATATGGCATCTGGGAAAGATACTGCTCTTGTCTGGACTGTTTAACTTTATGCTGTATAAACTGGACCCACAGAAAAGTGACTGATGATATAATATGGACATTGCTACAGGGTTCCTGATTCATAAAGGAGTCTGCCAAACATTCTGCAAGACACAATGAAAAATGGCTGACAAACTGCCAATACAGATGGGACAGTTTAAGGTTTCCTGCTTTGCTGAGGAGTCTGCCAGACACACTGTGACCTGTGAGCTGAAGATGGAACATTACAGAAGAACTTCAAGTGACTGACCAGGTGAGATGTTTCTGTCATTTCTACAATTTATATATTATCCTTCTGTGGTCTTTGATGGAGTTGAAGACAGATAGTTATGGTTATAGTTTTCCTTAGTTAGGATTAAAGATAAGTTACACATAGGACTTTAGACTCACAAAGATAGGATAGATGATAGAATATTTTAGTTCATGATAATGTTAATGGACTAAATATTGTTCACCATAGTTCTTGCTTAATAAATGTTTTGTTAATGTAATTTTACTATGTTAAAGTTAAAACCCTTCTTTTTATTTAGACAAAAAAGAGAAAATGATGAGAGATGTCATTCTATAAATATGTTTCTCTTATTGGTTAATGAATAAAGCCATGTTGGCCAATAGGAAAGCAAGATAGGTGGGACTAGGAGACAAGGAGAATTCTGGGAGATGTAGTAAAGAGTCAAGATATAGGACATGAGAGGAGCAAAGGGTCCCAATCCTCTCTCAGGTAAGATAAGACCACGTGGAAATACTTAGATTGATAGAAATGGGTTAATATTTAAGACAGAGCTAGCCAATAAGAAATGCTAGTAACAGGCCAACAGCTTTATATCTAATACAGCGTCTCTGTGTGTTATTTGGGACTGACTAGGCTGTGGGTCCAGGCTGGTGGGAAAACTGCTTGTAAAGGAAATTTTTGTTTTCTTTCTCTGTACATACAATAATTTTTCACTCATTTTATTTGTTATGTAGCTGGGGACCCACCTGTGCCATAGTACCCACATGGAAGTTGGAAGACAACTTTGAGGAGTCAATTCTCTCCTTCTACTACGTGGGCCCTACAGATCAAATTCAAACTGTCAAGTTGATGGCAAGTGCCTCTACCCCTGAGCTATCCCACCAGCAAAACTTATGTTTCCTGTGATGAACATTTACCAGTTCCTTCTTGCGAATCTACTCTCCACTTTGATGTCATATTTTTCTCTTCCACCCTTGGTCTGTCTGATCTGAGTAGAAGGCTTAGTTTTTAAGCATGAGAATTCTAGGAATGAAGATTGTGACCTCAACCAATCAAGAGATTTGTTCAAAACTGGAATGTCACTGTGTGGGGGTCATGTTCAGCCAGTCAGCAACAAGAATGTTGATTAAGGAGTCAGTGTGTAACTGAAATCTTGGCTATTCAGGATCAAAGAAATTCATTCAGGGATAGAGGTTTTTTTTTTTTTTTTTTTTAACCTTGACAAAACCCAGTGAATTATCTTTACTATTGCTTATTCATTCTGTCATCCATTTTCCTTCATTAAAGAAATATTTGAAATTGACAAAAAAATGTATATATTGATTATATACAGTTTGATGTTTTGGTATTTATAGGCATTGTAGAATGGTTAAATAGAACTAACCAATGTTATCTATTTATCATATTTGGGATAATGACACTTGAGATAGGTTTTCAGTAATTTCCTTTACATTTATGTATTTATTTTTTGTGTGTGGTATATTCATGCATCACTATGCTTATATGGAGGTCAAAGAACAATCCACAGTGGTAAGTTTACTCCCTGTACCATGTGAGTCCCCCGGATTGAACTCAGGACATCATCCTTGACAGCAAATGACTTTACCCACTGAACATCTCGCTGACACTATCTCAGGAATCTTCTTAGCTGAAAATTTCCATCCTTTGAACCAAATCTCAATATGGCAGGGTCATGTAAACATTACTCAGTCCTGTGCCTCTATAAGTTTTGCTATTTACGGTCTTCATATAAGTGAGATGTCACAGCTTTGTCTTTTTCCGTGTCTGTCGCTTTCAGTTAACATCATGTCCTTCTGGCTCACACTTGTTATTGTGGGTATGTTCTGGTTACAACTTTAGGGAGGACAGAGGTTATTTTGGCTCATGGTTTCAGAGATGTTTCACCCAGCATGGCAGGCTCCATGATTTCTGGGCCTGTGCCACTGGGAGCATGTGGTCAAGCTCCTTTAACTCATGGTGGGCAAGAAGCAGAGACTAAGTCAGGCTCTGGTGGCCAGATACAGCTTTCAAAGGCACACTCCCCAGTGATCTGGCTCCTCAAGTTAGACCTCACCTAAAGTTTCCACCACTTCCCAAAATAATTCCATCAGTCAGGGACCAACTCAACTCGTGAGCTGACCGGAGACAGTTCATATTAAAGCCATATCAGGCTCAACATTACTCTATTGTATGTACATGCCACTTTCTTCATGTTTTTATGTGTTAGACACAGATGCTTCCTGGCTATCATGACCTACTAGTGCTTCAGTAACATGGCAGTGCAGACACATCTTCTACTGATTTCATTAATTCCTTTATCATGTAAATGTCTGCAGGATCCATATAGTGTGTGTGTGCAGTAAAAGATTATCCCAACAGGAAAGATGATCGCTTCAGACAGTTCCTGTCACTCTCCACCGGTTTTAATTTTCTAATTGTTTGGTTTATTGACTAAGGGGCAAATGTATGCCATGAGAGCTGTGTGTGTGTGTGTGTGTGTGTGTGTGTGTGGACCAGGGACAACTTATAGGACTCAATTCTCTTCTTCCATCATGTGGATTCAGTAGACCAAACTGGGGTCATCAGGCTTAACCCTAAGTGCCTTTACCTACTGATCTATCTCCCCAGCCATCTTGTCTTATCTTTGTCTTTGTTTGTTTTGTTTTATTGTTTTTCAAGACAGGGTCTCTGTAGTTTTAGTGCCTGTCCTGGAACCTGCTCTGTACACCAGGCTGGCCTCAAACTCACAGAGATCCTCCTGTCCCGGTCTCCCAAGTGCTGGGACTAAAGGTGTGCATCACCACTGCCCGGCTTCCATCTTGTCTTTTAAAAATAGGGTCTCTCTGCTTTGTATAGACTGGCTGGTTAGTGAGCCACAAGGATCCAGCCTCTCCGTCTGTCTCCACCTGTCATTTCAATTGTGGGCCGTCATGTCTGAATTTTACATGAGTGATGGAGATCTGAACATAGGTTTTCACAAGTATTTTACCCACCAGGACATCTCCCAAGCCCCCTGATTTCATTGCTTTTGGAAATGTACCCAGAAGTGAGACTTTTAGACTACCTAGTAATCCTATTTTTTTTTCTCATGAAGTTTTTAAAAAATATTTTATTAATTCTTTTGATGATTTCATACAAATATATTTTAATCACCCCCAACTCCTTCCAGAGCCACTCCCTTGCCTACTCATACAGCTTTGTGCCCTCATTCTTTAAACTATTGAGTCCACTTGTACTCTTGAGTGAGTGCCCATCCTATGAAGAACAAATTGAATAAAAATGAACACACACACACACACATATCTCCAGATGAAAATTTGGATGCAAATATTTATAGGATTGTCATTCTAAAATCATTCCATATAGTATAGCAATTTCCTCTGAAGCCCATTAAAACCAAGGAAGTGTTACCTGCTGTGTTGGCGCATGCCTTTAATCTTAGCAGAGGGCAGAGGCAGGTCACAATGATTTATAACTCCAGTTCCAGGGCATCTGTTGCCTCTTCTGGCCTCTGTAGGTACTGCATTCATGCACAGACATATACTCAGACATACACATACAATGGATATTTTTAAAAATTAAAATAAGTTTTTATGTTGCATAGACATTATATAATATTCAGCTACTAGTGTCCACAAGTAGTTTTCTGGACGCAGGCACTAATTCCTTTCTGGCTTAACCTGGAGACCTTTTTACAGAATTGAAGTAGCTACAGCAACACCCAAAATATTTATCATCTCATCCTTTATAAAGCTTTCTGGAGCAGTTAAGAGCACTGGCTGCTCTTGCAGAGGACGTGATGGTATGTTTTTCATTTGTTTGTTTTTGTTTTGTTGTTTGTGCTCTTAACTGTCTGTGACTCTAAGTCTGGGGGTCCCAGCACTGTCTTCTGGCATCTGCAGGTACTGCACACTCATGGTGCCGACACATACATGTGGGTAGAGCACTTACACATGAAATAAGAACGAATCTTTTAAAGAGATGTATTCATGCCAGGCAGCGGTGGTGCATGACTTCATTCCCAGCACTCGGGATGCAGAGGCAGGCAAATCTCGGAGAATTTAAGACTAGCCTGGTCTACAGAGTGAGTCCAAGATAGCCAAGGCCACACAGAGAAGCCCTGTCTGGAAAGAGCAATAAGTAAATAAGGAAATAAATAGATGTATCCCCTTTATTCATTTTTTTAAGACAAGGCCTCATGTAGCTCAGGCTAGATCTCAATTTAATCTCAATTTACTATGTAGCCAAAGCTAACCTTGAATACCTACCTCATCTTTCTACCTGTATTTTCCAAATGCCAGCATTGCAGGTGTATACCACCATGTAGTTCTTAAGTTGTATGTTCTTGAATTTCCTTTTCTTAGAGCATACTTGATATTTACTGTCTTTGTGTATAGTTTTGTATCAAGCCTAAATCTTTTCTTTAGACTAAAAGGGGAATTGTAGTGAAATATCCACTCTGACCGCACCTGTTGCACTGACCACGCCCATTGGGGTGGGGACAGGTGTGGTCATGACCTGGGAGAACTAGGTCTGGGGTCAGAGATCCCAGAGCTCTCTCTCGCTTCCTGGTCGGAGACAGATAGCATTTGGAGGCATCTTTGGGATGGGGACCTGCTGGCGGTCACCTGTCTCTGTTGTGGTTTCTTTCTGAATCAACATCCGTCAGCCTATGTTTTCCCCAATCCTTATTTATCCATGATACACCACATTCTTTTTATATATATAAATTAGAAACAATATTATTTTACATGTCAATGTCAGTTCCCTCCGCTCCTCCTCTGACTCCCCCCAACCCCCTATCCCATCCCCTTTCTGCACCCCATAGGGAGGGTGAGGCCTTCCATGGGGGATAAAGTCTGGCACATCATTTGGAGCAGAGACTAAGCCCTCAGAATACATCTTCTGTCTTGAAGTTTGACCGACTCTTCATATCTCCTCATTTTACCCCATGCGACGGAGCCGGAAAATCCCACTTTCACTCCCTGACCCTGTGGGCTCGGTCTTTTTAAATTCTTCATGCCGTGACCATGTGGCCCTTGCTTTCCAGTCACTGGCAGGTTTCGCTTGCCGTGCCGTCCACCCGATCCAATCCTGCCATTGCAAGGGCAGCGCCATTTAACTATGCATCTGTCCAAGTACTTTGACCTCAGCTGTCCGAACTGTCTTGGCGGGTAACACTGCTTGCCACCAAGTCTGATGACCTGAGTTTGATCCCAGAACCAACAGGATGGAAGGAGAAAATTGACCTCTGTAGTGAGATACCCACTCTGTCCACACCTGTTGCACTGACCACGCCCATTGTCCTCCTCCCTCGTTTCTCCTCCTCCACTTTAGACTGCTCCTTTCTTCTCCTTCTTCATATTCCTCAATTTTATTTTTCCTGAGAGCTACCCCACTGTGTCACTCTGAAAAAAAGCTACCTTCTCTTAATTAAACATTTTGGGGAATCCTCCTTCTTCATTAAAACAAAACAAAACAACCAAACAAACAAAATGGCCTCTGCGGTGTTTCCCTGCAGAGTGAATGAATCATTACAGCCCACCCACACCTCATGAATGTATATTTCCAGTGTCACTATGGGTGTTCCTTATGCATCCTTCCAGGCGCCCACTTAGCCCGTCATGTGAGCATTTCCAGCGCATGGTACTAAGATGTGGTATTCCTGCCCAGCTGTTAGAAAGGCTTGTTCAAACACTGATTTGAATTCTATCCACATTCCCCCAAGGTGAGCTCTGCAGCTAATACTCCCACCTTGACAGTAGGAGGGGACTGTCCCTCCAGACCCCTGCCGACACCATGCCTCTTCTCCATGGGAGGGGCTTACACAATTTACAGAGACGGCTCGACCCACCTGTGCCATGGATGGAGAGGTGAATAGAGAGAGGCTGCCTTCCCATGGCTTCCACTGGGCATAGCGAGGGTGAGTAATGAGCACGGAGTCTGCACTCCTCAGGGAAAACAAACAGCTCCAGGTCCCTGGTCAGAGGCTGATATCCCCGGGACCTGCTTTCAGCCAGCCGTGACTGTGGATGAGCAGGGAGGTGAGTCTCCATCTCCATTCTCTTTGGGACCGTGTGGGACAGTTTCTTCAAGGACGTTACTGGAGAGGTAGGAGGAGTGGGTGTCTCTGCTTTGCTTGGCAAGTTTGGAAGGTCCCTGGGATTCCATTTCTTGACTCAATCATCACCTGAGAATTAACTTCAGCAAACAGAACTGTGACAGGTGTGTGTGGGGGGTCAAGAATTCCCCGAGTGTTTGGGGAGGACTCACCACTCTGGGCTTCAAAACAATGGCTGATCTCAAGGAAAACATTGCTCTCAATAGTTGTGAAGCAGTCGGTCCCTCTCTCTCCTCCATTTCCTCCTCTCTGCTGTTTGCCTTGCCCTGTCTCCCATTCTTCCTCCCCTCTGTTTCTCTCCCTTCCTCCCTTCTCAGCTTCCTCCTCCCTTTCTTCCTAAATCCCTCCTGCCAATCTGACCTTCCTTCCCTCTGTCTCTCTCCTGTGCCGTCACCCTCTTCCTCCCTTCCTCTATGCCCTTTCCTTCTCTCAATTATCTTACAACACAATCCTCTTGCAAAAGCAAGACAAACCTGAAGTCTGTCTGCAAATTTCCATTGCATTACTTTTGGGGAGGTGGGGCGGGGGAAGCAGGGATTGAAAGAGAGTCTTAGTATATATCTCAGGCTGATCTAGAACTCATAATACACCTGCTTCAACCTCCTGAGACGGGGGTTACAGGTAAGCACCACCATGCCCCATCCCATGTATGCATGCATGTATGTATGTGTATGTATGTATGTATGTATGTATGTATAAGACACTGAAGATAACTTCACTATGTAAAGTAATAACAAAATCGCACTTATCAACTGACTGTTACGTACTGGGACTGTGTATGGAATTCTAGTTTTTTTTTAATTGCACTTAATTGTGTGTGTGTGTGTGTGTGTGTGTGTGTGTGTGTGTGTGATGCCTGCATGCTCTATAGCACATGTGTGAAGGTCAGAGGACAACCCGAGGAGTCGTCTTTTTTATTTCCATCATTCCAGGAATCAAACTCAGATCTTCCAGCTTGTCAGCAGGCACTTTTATCCACTGAGCCATCTCACAGGCAGAGATTAAATGCATTGGTTCACTGCGGCTCCAAGAAGTTAATGGAGTGTTTTGCATGCTTCACTGGATTGACAACGAAATAAAGGATTCCCCCATGTGACCCATGTGATTCGGAATTGACTGGATATTATCTGGCAGCCTCATAAGGCAGACAGTTACCCAGCCAGCTACAGTAACAGGGGAAAAATACCCCATGCATGAAAACATGGAAGACAAAATATCTGCATTGAAATCGATTACACTTTTATGTTTAAAACTGGGCTCCGCTCTCAGTGGCTAAAGTGCGTAGTGCCCAAGCATAGTGAGTTGATTTTGGAGTCTCAAAATCACATGAGAATCATCAGTAACGTAAGAGGTGGGGAGCAAAGGGAAGTGGGGCTCACTGGCCAGCCAGACTTGCTAAAAGCAGTCTCCAGATTCAGTGAGAGATCCCGTCCCAAAAAGGAATGGGGAGTGTAACAAAGGAAAACACCCAATGTTAGCCTTCTCTCCAACCAGACAGGAAAGTCTCAGACTCTCCTAACTTTAGTCAAAGCCATCCTTTCTTTCCTCCCATCTCAGCACCAAACTGGAGCATCCTTGAATCTTTCGATCTTAGTAAATCCCATCATACTGTGTCTATGGACAGACCTCTAGCAGTTAAGTATCATTCTTCCCCATCCTTTTCACTAACATCCAAGCCATCATCAGTAGCCAGTGATGTAACCTCTGGAATCAGTTTTATGCACCTGTACCCCCTTGTTAAGATGTCTGCCTCTACATAGCAAGCAGTAACACTCCTCACATCCAGCACTAATCAAATGGCCTTCTGATGCCTCCCTGTGCCATCAGACACTTGCCATCAGACACTCGCCATCAGACACTCTTCAGTTGAAAACCCTTGGGAAATAAAACAGCAAATGCTTGATGAGTATGGCTCAAATAAGTAAGACTAGATAGAATCTTTCAGACAAGCTGAGACATTCCTTGTCTCCCTGAAGAGGTGATGAAGACTTTTAGTGGTCTGGGTACCAATGAAGAGGAATTTAAAATACAGCCGCCAAAGGCATATTCACCAGGATGGAGTGCAGGAAGTTTTCTGTGATTCAGTTTCCTTCAGTCTAACTTACACACCTCAATCTCTATTTTTCTCTCTCCTACACACACACACACACACACACACACACACACACACACACTCATCATTCTAGTGAAAGCAATGAAAAAAAAAAAAAACGGATTGGAGATGCCAAGGAGAAAGGAAGAATGGCTAGTTCTGAGCTTACAACACTCCGTGAAAAGTGATGGTGACAATACTGGCAAGGTTGCCATGGAGATGGTATCCATTTAGTGCACAGAGTGTACTTTTACAACATTTGTTTTTTCCTCTTTATACCTGTGAGCCCAAGCCTGCTAGATCAAGGAGCTTGAATGTGAAGCTCTAATCTATATTCAACCAGTCATATCACTGGAGATTGCTTAAGCGTGTAACTTTCCTCTTGGAATTGAAAAGATGTCAGTTAACTCTGTGTTTAACTTTCCTCTGTTACATTCTTAAGATAGACGCCCCCTCCTCTCCCAGCAGTGTGGGTAATATACATGCACACTAGTGTGCTAATGTGTGTGCGCTTGTACATGAGCAGGAGAGCAGCTGATCTCAACCTTCCTAATGCTGTGACCCTTGGCATAGTTCCTCAGGTTGGAGTGACTCCCCTCCCCCCCACACACCATAAATTTCTTTCATTGCTATTTCACAACTGTCTTTTTTCTACTGTTATGAACCATAATGTAAATGTATGATACACAGATGGTATGAGTTGTTCCCTGAGGAAGGGTCATTCAACCTCCAAAGGGTTGCGACCCACAGGCACTGAAGTAAAAACTAGAGGTACAATTATGAGCAAGATAAGCGTTCAACCATTTTGTAAATACAAATTCTTCACCTGCTATGAGCCTGGCATTGTGTTAACTAAAACAAAGGGCTGTGCATGCAATGAATGCTGTTATGAGAATGTCTGATGAGCTACACAGAGGACCAGGCATTAGGATGTCACCCTATGATGTGGCGACATATTATTTAATGATTTTTTAAAGCTTGCCTGAGGATACAGAAAACAAAGCCAGCCATACTGGTTAGCTATGTAAGCCATGTGGTGGTGGTACACACCTTTAATCCCACCACTTTGGAGGCAAAGGTAGACAGATCTCTGTTAACTCAAGGCCACACTGAGGTGCACGAAACAAATCCAGTCCTAAAGAGAAACAGCTCACGCAAAGATGATCTCAGCACTTGGGATCACACATCTTTAATCCCAGCACTAGGGAGATTGATTCTCCAGCCACACTGAGGAGAGGCAGCAGTCTGAGGCCTGATGAGAGCTCGTGGAGACAGCATCACCCCTTTGGGTCTGAGGTAGAGGTAAGAGATAGTGGCTGGCTACTTTGTTTCGCTGATCTTCTGCTTGAAGCCTGAACCCTATTATCTGTCTCTGGGTCCTTTTATTTTTTGTAATACATTCTGACACCCTTCTGTGCAACCTTCCCTCTTCTGATTAAGGATTACCCTCTGTCTGCCCAAGCATCAGAAGTTGAGGAACAGTCCTCTATCCATTTAAAACTTGGATCCAAGATCAGTTCCTGCTACAATATCTGGGACTGTGAGTTACTTTTCTGGTGTGTGTGTGTGTGTGTGTGTGTGTGTGTGTGTGTGTGTGTGTTTGTGTGTGTGTGTGAATGATGGGAGCTGTCCTTCAAGAGAATGTGAGACAATTAAGCTTCATCTTACAGGCAATAGGAGTATATAAAGGAAGGCTTTGAAATCCCTGACATGTCTTTGGATATATTTGACTATGACCTATCCCTGGAAAAATATACACACACACACATACATACATGCATACATACATACATACATTGTGTGTGTGTGTGTGTTATAGCACACATGTGTGTATACAGGTATGCTTGCCTGTGCATTTGAATATAGAGACCAGAAGTCAGGGTTGATGTCTTCATCCACTGTCCTCCACTTTCTAAATTTTAACAATTTCTAATCTAGTATGCTTGTAGCAGGCCCATGGGTGAGTGTCGTGTGCCTGTGAGCACGCATGCAGAGACCAGAGGAAGGTATTTTGTCTTCCTTTTCACTCTCTGCCTCCTTCCTTTAAGACATGGCCCCTCAGTGAGCCGGAAGCTTGCCATTTCAGCCAGACTGGTTGGACAGGGAACTCCCATGATGCACCTGCCTCTGCTCCCCCAACACTATAGTCACAGGCATATGAAGCCATACCTGGCCTTCACATGGGTGCTAGGGACTTGAGAGCAGACATACACAGCTAGCTCTCTTACCCACGTCACCATTGCTGCGAACCCTCTACCTTATTTGCACAGACAGGATCTGTCACTGAATGTGGGACTTGCTGTGTCAGCCAGACTCTGGCTGACAAGCAGCCCCTAGGATCTTCCTGCCTCTACACCATGTCTCCCACGATCCACACTGGGGTGTCAGAGGCAGCACCCTGCTTGTATTTAATGAGGATCAAAGCTCGGGTCTTCCTGTGTGCATAGCAAGCGCATTACACACAGAGTTAGCTCCCGGGGCCCAGAAATTCCAAGTATTTTACTCAAGATTGATTTTTCACAAAACTCACATGAGAGACGATCTTTTTTTCCTTTTTTTAATTTAAATTTGAAACAAAGTTGTTTTACATGTCAGTCCTAATTCCCTCACCCTCCCATCCTCCCCTATCAGCCCCACCAAATCCCAGTCCATCCCCTTTCTGCTCCCCAGAGAGCAGGCCTTCCATGGAGAGTCTTCAAAGTCTGTCATATTATTTGGGGCAGGGCCTAGGCACTTCCCCATGTGTCTAGGCTGAGAGATTATCCCTCTATGTGGGATGGGCTCCCAAAGTCCATTAATGTACTAGGGATAAATACTGATTCATTACTAGAGGCCCCATAGACTGCCCAGTCCTCCTAACTGACACCCACATTCAGGGGGTCTGGGTCAGTCCTATGCTGGTTTCCCAGCTATCAGTCTGGGGTCCATAAGCTCCCCCTTGTTCAGGTCAGCTGATTCTGCGGGTTTCTCTAGCCTGATCTTGACCCCTTTGCTCATTATTCCTCCCTGTCTGTAAATAGATTCCAGGAGTTTGGCTCAGTGTTTAGCCTTGGGTGTCTGCTTCTGCTTCCATCAGCTATTGTATGAAGGCTCTAAGATGGTATGTAAGGTAGTCATCAAGCTCATTACTGTGGAAGAGCATTAAAGGTAGCCTCTCCACTATTGCTTAGATTGTTAGTTGGGTTCATCCTTGTAGATCTCTGGACATTACCCTAGTGCCAGATTTCTCCTTAGATCTACAATGGCTCCCTCTATTATGGTATCTCTTTGCTTGCTCTCCTCTGTTCTTTCCCTGTCTCAATCTTCCTGTTCCCTTGTCCTTTCCCCTTCTCCGGGGGACCATGTATGGGAAGACAATCTTTTGATGGTATTTAGTGGAGAATGATCTCCTGGGCAGTAGGTGAGGTCACACAGCCCATGGTGCTCACAGATTACAGAATGAAAGACTTTGTTGAATAGGAGGTAAATTCAATCTAGTATTTGTTCAATTACAGCTATAATCAGAAAGTGTAAACTGTAGAAGGGGTGGTCACATGTTTTATTCTGCCCACCAAGGCATGAACTCTCCAGAAGGCGTTGTTTATGTATTTATATGTGAAGAGATATGGGAGTGAATGAATCCATGTGCCATTCAGATGTCACAGAACAACTTACAGGAGGATTGAACACAGGCCTCCAGGCTTAGTGGCAAGCTCCTTTATTTACGGAGCAATCTTGTCAGTTGAAGGTGGTATTTGAAAATATACCTGGAGACTAAGAATGCTCTACCAATACCAACGTCTGGAATATTTATATGCAAAGGCCTTCGGGAGGGACCCTGAGGAGGGCATGTGGGGTGCTTGGGTGAAGAGTGTTAGGTATTGAGGGTCTTAGGAACCTTTCGGAAGGGCAGAGGGAAATGTGTATGGAGATGTAGCCAAGAGCCAGCACACATCCATCCTTATAAACTCACATGGAAAGAGTGGTTGGAGGGGAGAAGATGAACGGTGCAAAGACCCTGAGGTGGTATACATATGCTGAATGGAGATCCATGGAGCATAGGCCAGAGAAATGGGGAGGAGTTAGGTTAGCAGATGAGACCACTTCATTCATTCTACACTGACGGAGGTGTTTAAGAAAGGCACTGGGTATGAAAGGATTTGATTTGCATTTTGGATACGCTTTGCTGTGACTATAGAGGACAGACTGTATGGGCTGCAATTCTCAATTTATCTTCTCCTCCCTCTGGTACTCCATAGGGTTCGTCCCCGGTCCTCAACTCAGTGCTCTCGAATCCTGGGTCCATGCCACCGTTCTGGGCAGCTCCTCCCTGGACCAATCAGAGCCGTGCACTTGAGCTGGAGTTCGTGATGCTGGGCTTTGCACACGTGCCCTCCCTGCGCCCAATGCTCTCAGTGCTCTTCCTAGCTGCCTTCCTCCTCACGTTGCTAGGCAACACGCTCATCGTCACGCTCACCAGCCTGGACCCAGGCCTGCGTGCACCCATGTACTTCTTCCTGCGTCAGCTGGCCCTGGTGGAGATCTGCTTCTCACTGGACGTGGCGCCCCGTCTGCTGGTGACCCTGCTGCTGCCTGGACGCGGGATGTACCCGACAAGCTGTGCCCTGCAGCTGCTTCTTGTGCTGTCCTGTGTCTCATCTGAGTGTTTCCTCCTCACAGTCATGGCCTGGGACCGCTTCCTGGCCATTTGCAGGCCACTGCACTATGGCGCCATCATGAGCCCACGGTTGTGCCACCTGCTAGCCACCATGTGCTGGCTGGCAGGAATCCCCGTGGCTCTGGTCTTCACCATCTGGCTCTTCAACTTCCCCTTCTGTGGACCACGGGGCATCCGACACTTCTTCTGTGACATAGCACCTCTATTGAGCCTGGTGTGTGCAGACACCAGAGTCTTCGAGGCCAACGTGTTCGTGGCCACTGTCCTTGTCATCATGGTTCCCTTCTGTCTTATAGCTGCATCCTATGTAATGATTCTGGCTGCTGTCCTTCGCATGCCATCAGCCTCTGGGCGCCACAAGGCCCTGTCCACTTGTGCCTCCCACCTCATCGTGGTAATTCTGTTTTATGGCACAACGGGGGTCATCCACTTGCGCCCCAAGGCCAGCTACTCTCCTGAGAGCAAACAAGTGGTGTCCCTGTCATACACCATGGTGACCCCTATGCTCAACCCCCTCATCTACAGCCTGCGGAACAAGGAGGTCAAGGCTGCCTTTGGACGTGTGTGCTGTGGACGCCAAGGGTCTAGACTCTAGATGAATGAATGAAGTTTCTCCTTTACCACCTTTAAGTGTCAAGAAATTACTGAGGCCCACTTTCCCAGGGTGACTTAACTTTCTTCTAGGGAAACTATGGCTGCTTCCATTTTCCTACCCAAGAAAAGGCACAACACCAAACTTTCCATCTCTAATCATGGTTACTTTAAATAAAGGTGAACAAACAAATCTACTTTAAGCTAACTAGAGAGTGCTAGCTAGCATCTTCTCAAAAAGTGTTGTGTAGCAAGTCATTTTAAGATTTAGTGTCTTGAGTCCCAACTAGCCATCTTTTATCACCAAATGAAGCTTCCAGTACCGGGATTGGGTTACATTTAATTGAGATGTTGGCCAAAGGGGTCACAATGGGAACACCCAAACAACCCAAGGTTGTTGCCAAGACTATAAGTCATTCTCCACAAACTAAGATCAAGACCCTGTAGCTGAAGATAACACCTACACAAACCCATTTAACATGGAGAAGCCAAACTGGCGCCTACATAGACCCTTCACTGGTATCAGCTAGCATCCGGTACAGGCAGGTACTCTGCAAGCTACCAAAGAAGAAACATAAACAACAACCTAGCTACAGACACTTTGGTCTTCAATGGTGTCCCACATTCAAGATATGCTAGTGTAATGGTGGCACAAAGGTTGTAGGTGTAACCAACTAACATTTGATTTGACTAAAGGGCCGCTCCACAAATGGAACCCATACCAGGCATTTTTAGGATAATCAAGAATGTGACACTAAATAGCACAGAGACCAAGGGTAAAACAACACAACAACAACAACAATAGTGTCTTAAAGACTGTGACCTATTCTCATTCAGTTTCAATTGGCTGAGTGTTAGGTAACCAAGGCTGGACATAACCTTTGTGGTATTTTGACGTAGGCTAATTTTGTTTATGCAAGTGGATATTGTTCTATGTTAGCATGACTAAAAATGAAGATTTGTTTCACATGTTTCTCTTGAGACCAAAGAGCTGATTAAGGCATGGCCTTTCATTGCAGTAGCTGAAGTATAAGAGGAGAGATCCAATTATATGAGAGATTGTCAAGGCTTTGGTCACATGACAAACTATTATTTGGATTAGACCATTTAAAGCCTGTGGGAAGATCTAAAGTCAAGAGGCTATTGATACCCTCATCCTTTATGTGAAGGAGGGTGGAGTTATGTGAAACTTGACCTTCATAGAAGAATGATTGAGGAATTGGAGACATTAAGAAATCTACATCATAAAACCAGATCTCAAGATTTCTCTCTCAGATTTTTTTTTCTTTATCCATTATTTTAGTGCAGGTCTCTACTGCTGTGATAAAACACCATGGCCAAAAGCAACTTGGGGAGGAAAATGTTTATTTTATTTTTTTAAACATTTAGGTCCAAGTCCATCACTGAAGGAAGTAAGGGAAGGATCTCAAGAAATGAACCTGGAGGCAGGAGCTGAAGCAAAGACCATGGAGGAGAACTACTTACTTGGACCACCCCATGGCTTGCTCAGCTGCTTTCTTATATAACCCAAGACCACCAGCCCAAGGATGACACCACCTACAGTGAACAAGACCCTTCTTTATCAATTACTAATCAAGAAAGTATTATGCAGACTTACCTATGGGAAAATCTCATGGAGACATTTTCTCAACTGAGAGTCCCTCATCCCAAATGACTCTAGTTTGTGTCAAGTGGACAGAAACCTAATGAACACATCTATTGGATTATAGGAGTTGTAGCTGCTACTATTTGTGCTTTAGCAGAGAAAGCTTGGCAGTTAAGCACACTCACTACTCTACTAGAGGACTAGAATTCCCTTCCCAACATCTATGTGGCCTACCACCTGCCCAGAGATCCAGTGGATCCAATGCCTTCTTCTGGCCAATGTGGGTAATGCATACATGCTTATACCCTTACATAAATGTATGCACACACACATACACACACACACACACACACACACACACACACACATATAGACACATATAGACACACACATATATATATGTATATATACATACATATATATATATATATATATATATATATATATATATGTCCCTGGTTGATAATAGAATCAACAAAAGAAAAACAAATCTATTGGAGAGACGGCAATGAGATCCTAATAACTGATGAATTCTGGATCCAGTCACACCTGAAGTTTGTTTTACCCATAGAAAGTCCCCTTCTGTGAACAAATAAATTCACTTCTGCTTAAACTTGTTTGGGTTGAGTTTTCCATCTCTTGGTATAACTCCTGATTTTAGCCCTAACAATTAGCCTAGTACTTGAAAGGTAATGATGATGGTGGTGGTGATGATGATGATAGAGATGACAATGGTGATAACTATGGTAACATTACTATCACTACATAGGAAATTCAAGGATTTTGTTCTGTGAAATTGCATAACTTCCTAGTTAAAACAGCTCTGGAACTGAGTTAAAACAAAGATGTTCTGGTATCAAAGCACCATTACAATAACCCTGTGCATATTGACTTTTAACATCATCACCACCACCATCATCATTTTAGTATACATATTTTATACTGACTGCCTCTTCTTTTTTCACTGACTTCCTCTTTATACCTCTACAGTAAGCTTGGGTGTTGGGGACCATAGAGGACAATGAGCCCCAAGCATAATCTGTCCTGTTCATGGAGGACAAAGTAAACCCTGAAGAAGATGGAATGTGATTTATGAAAAATCCTGCTTGGAAGATTGTGGTCCATCCTAAGCACTCACAACCAGTTACTTTTAAAATGCTGTGATAAAGAACCAGGTCAAAGCAACCTGTAGAAGGAAGTTATTTAAGCTTATGGTTTCTGAGGGCTGAGTCCTCAATGGCAGAATGGAGCTGGAAACTAACTGGCTACTACACCAAGCCATTACTTCTAACATGATAGTGGAAATTAACTAGTATTTATTGAGCATCTGTCTACTCGGTGTCAGTTTTCATACCAACATGGTAAATGTTTCTGCTAATTAAATTTTCCAAAATGTCTATACTTTATGCCTGTATAATGATAGTAATAAAAAATATCCCATTGGAGGGTGATTTCATTTATACTGGGTAGGGTGACAGCTGCAGTCATTGTTTTTGTCTTCTGGGCGATCCTGAGAGAAAGGCAAGGTCATAGCAACTTCTTTGGGCGATATACAATCAGTTTAATTTGTCAAGGTGTACCGCTTCTGAAATATAGGTCGAAAGCTGAGTTTCAAGTCTGTTGAGATAAAGTCTCTGTAACGTTCTTCTGTCCTCATTCAGAAGATGGCCAACTGTGGACCCACCACATGACTTGTCAGAGAGGGAGCTCAGGCCAGTTTGGGTAGAGACAGAAGGAATTAGCAAATATTTTTCAAAGACTGTGGTGTTGGGTTTAACTTTTAAAGGATGAATCCTATTTCATCACAAGAAAAAAGAAATCACCCATTGCAGCATGAATAGACTTGCTGAGGTCAAGAGTGAATACCCTTTTTATCACTAGTGTGTATGTGGCTAAAGATGAAGTGTGTGGAAGGCTTTGCACAAGCATTCTAGGTTACATGTAAAGACAACATTTACATGTAACCTAGTGAGTATTGTGGAGTAATGAATATCATGGAAGAAGCAACAAGAAGATAAGGATGTGGAGGGGAGCTGTGAGGTGCTTTCTCCTGGACATGTGGCATACATGAACTCATTGCAGCTGTGATTACCTGCACAAGATCAGGCCCGCATGGTTAATTCATATTTCATCAGGCAGCACAAATTAGACCCTGAGCATTTTAAAAGGAAATGGAGTGGAACCAAAGTTGCGAGGGGAGCAACATGTCCGGGGGAAGTGGAAGGGAAGTTGGAATGGATATGGTCAAGATATGTTGTATATACTTACAGAATTGTCAAAGAATAAATGAAAGATACTCTAAAATACAATAAGGTCAGGAAAAATAGGAAGAGTAAACAGTACATTAGAAAAAGAAAACATCCTATACATATACTTCAGGATTTCTTACTTGGTTGCTATAAACTGTGTGGGTTTTGTCTTTGGGGGGAACTGATTAAATATAAATAATTTTTTAGACCTTCAGTAGGTGAAAATGTTGGAGGGGGCCATAGAAGTTGGAGGGGAAGAAATGGGTGTAGATATTATGAATATACATTGAATAAATATATAGAATTTCAAAGTATAGATAAACAAAATACATCCTTAAAAGAAAAAGGTTTGCTGGGTGGTGGTGGTACACACCTTCAATCCTACCACTTGGGAGGTCGGTGATTCTCTGTGAGTTCAAGACCAGCCTGGTCTACAGAGTGGTTCTGGGACAGCGAGGGCTGCACAGAGAAACCCTGTCTCAAAAATGGGTTGTTTCAGTTAGGGTTTGATGATATTTTGAGGACAAAGATTTCTTAAAGTTGTTTTTTTTTTTCTTTCTTTTCTAAAAATGTATGAATGTTTGCGTGCTTGTTTTTCTTTACACCACGCATGTGCAGTGCCTACAGAGGCCAGAAAAGAGCATCAGATTCACTCGAGCTGGAGATACAGAGCTGGTGAGGGACGACATTGTGGGTTCTGGGAACTGAACTCAGACCCTCTGGAACTTTAACCTCAGAGTGCTTTTCCCTCTGAGTCATCTCACCACCCCCCACCAGTCTTTCTGTGACTATTTCACTTGATGCCATGCCTCAAGGTCCATCCATATTGTAGCATCTGTCAGAATTTCCTCCCTTCCTTAAGGTTAAACAATATTCCACTGTGTCCCCCTCAAAGGACATCTGGTTTCTTCCACCTCTGGCTGCTATAAACACTGATACTGTGGGTGTACGTGACAGATATGGTTCTACTAAAGGACATTTTCAGCCTCTTATCTATAACATTTTCCTCTCCTATAGGCATCAGACATATCAGCACCAAGAGCAGGGCCGGATATTCAGGAAAACACCATCAATGCCCAGACATACAGAGAAGGTGATTCAGAAGCTTCCTTGCCTCTGTCCATCCTCTTCCATCTCTGCAGAGCATCAGGGAGAGAATTTCCTTTACACTCCTTTCCCAATCCTTAGAGACCACAGAAGTCTCTGGGGTCCAAAGCTCTGGCTTAAGTTTGCATGCCTACTCCTTCTCAGAGTGTGGGCAGTCCACTCAGCAACTTCAAGAACTTAAAGCAGAAAAGAGAAGACTCCCTTCTTCTCTCTCTCTCTCTCTCTCTCTCTCTCTCTCTCTCTCTCTGTCTGTCTGTCTGTCTGTCTCTCTGTGTGTGTGTGTGTGTGTTGTGTGTGTGTGTGTGTGTGTGTGTGTGTGTCTGTGTGTGTGTGTGTAGAGAGAGAGCACCTTTCAAGGCACCTTTCAAGTTTCACTCTCTGGAATCTCCCCCCTCTTTAAGCAGAAGCCGAATCTATGTAGATACCAGAGTCTTCTCCACCACAGTTAGAATCAGCAAGGAAGGATCAATACTTCTCAACTGTCAACTATCAGGTATGAAGACCCAGTGCTATGCTTTGCATGTAAAATCAATGAGTGACAGGAACAAATGCTTTTGTTGTCTACAATACCCAAGATAATCAGGTCCACATTACAGATTTTGAACACTTTAGAGATACCAAATGGCTTAATCCTAAGGAATGGTAGTTTTATCTCCATATATATACAGGTATGTGATATACACATATATGAGCTGAGCAATAAATGATGGATATATTGATAGGCATAGAAATACATGTATAGATAATTGATATGAGATACATATATACATAGGTTTTAGAAGATGTGTGTGGGTAGCTATGAGATAGATGATAGAGACAGACAGACAGATAAATTATAAGATACTCGGAGGACAGATGAAGTATACAATAGATGAATGTTTGTTGATAGGCATGATGGAGTAATAATGGAGAGATTAGATATATAGATGATAGACAAATAGATAGATTAGATAAATTATGAGATACACAGATGATAGATGGAGTATACGATAGATGATGTTTGACAGGCAGGATGAAGTAATAATGGAGAGATGATAGATAGATAGATAGATAGATAGATAGATAAGTAGATAGATGATAAATGATAGGGATGGATGGGTGGATGGATGGATGGAAAGACAGAACTGACAGATGATCAAGTGACTTTTGCATATTAGAAGTTTATCACTAGAGAAATAGCGTGTTGTGCTTGCCTCTCACACTTCCCAACCTTTGCTTCTTACTCCTGTGTTCTTGCAAACAGTTCATTCATGTAGATAACATGGATGGCCCCAAAGTGAGTGACAATTGCTCTTACATTATAGAACATGTGTAAAATACTCAGTTGACTAAGAAGCTTTCCCATAGACACACTGTTTCAAATTTTTCAGACACCTTTAATGAAAACTCGGGTTCTTTCTTGCCTCCATGTCTCTGGCTCTTCAAGATCTGCTCTCTGCACCAAGTCCTTCTTTGACAAGTGTTTGTGGAATTAAAGAACATAGTAGGTCAGTTAAGAGTCTACTTTCTCTTGAGATATGTCCTCAGCTTGGTCTATAATTAAAGGTATGTAAACATGTCTGTTCACACCGAGTTAAAATTAGGTCCAGACTCTTATTCCTTTGGATATAACCTTAAGATGAAACATTTCTCCAATTCTAATTTCTTGAAATTTTCTAACTTGTCACAACTAAAAAAAATAATAACAATAGTAACAGCTTTAAATCCTTCCTTTGAAATATTCTTCCTGATTTTAGTGTTCCTGATCTTAGGACACAAGAGGGTCTGTCCCAAAACCCTTTCATCTATGAGAAGCTTACACAAAGGATGTCTTTCCTGTTGATTTCCCCACATATCTCATGAGTTATTTGTGACTCTTACAGCAAAGTTTTAGAAACTACATTGCATTATCCATTTTCTACAACAGCTATTGACTTGGTTCAAAGGCTAGTAAACACTTTTGAGGCAGGGTATTCTCTGAATATTCTGTCTCTGGGCTCCAGAGGTCTGGTGCATCAATCTGTGTGTGCGTGTGTACAAGTGAGTTTTTCCAAATGCACTTCTAAGGGTACTTCATTTGCATTTGAAGCGATCAGCTATGGAAGAGAATTTGAGAAGAAGGTGATGTGGGTAGGCAAAGTGAGACCGATAGAGGAAGAGCATCAGAAGGAGAGCAGAAGACTCCTCAGAGAAAAGACAAGGGTTTCACCAGGTTGGTGACAGCTCCACCTTTAATTTCAAAAACAGGTCTTGTTGATGACTAGTTACTAAGGCTTCTGTTTAAGATCGTAATAAACAGCCCAAATAGAAGCCAAACTCAAGCTCAAGAAGCCCACAGGCAGCTCCATAGCTAATAGTTAATGCTTAGCATCGAGGCATCCTTTATAGGGACCAATAATAGGCATCATTTTCCAGGGCACCATGGTCTGCATTTTATAGTTGCCATTGATGTAGCTATGCTTTAATTTTCCTCCCAATAAATTCTTAAGGCTAATTGATGATATCCCTATTGCTTGGGGGGGTGTATGGGACATAGCTGGATTTGGCTCTGTGTCTGGTTCTACAGCCTTACGGGTCTGTGACTGGGCTTACATCCAACTACCAAAGCATAGTTCCTATATAATATCTCTGAAATTGAGACCTGAAGACACTATGAATCTCAGCTTCATGCTGTCTAAATCAACATCTGTTCATGCCAAACTATTAAATATTTGTGGGAAAAAAGCTGAAAACTAAACAGAAAAAATAAGAAAACAGAGACCAAGCATGGTGTAGAGGACACTTGTCACTCAGTTATCAAGAGTTCTCATTAACCCTAGCTTTAGACAGCCTGTCTGTGTTTTAGGCCAAGTAACTAACATCAGAACTTAATGCTTCACCTCAAACAAGAAATCATATTCTCTTTATTTATGTGATGCTGGAGAACATATGCATACCAGGCAAGCACTCCACAACTGAGTCATAACCCCATACCAGCAACTGTGGTTCTGTAGAGGTTTTAAGCTGCTGACATATCTGGGTCATATCCACCTTCTCTCCTCCCTTCCAGATCACTCTGTCTCTCCATAACAAAACTCCCACTTCTGTCCCAACCATCATCCTACCTTTTTATTTTGTAGCCCATTAAGTTCAGTTAGTGCTACCCATATGTTCTGTGTGGGATCATCAACCCAGGCATGGGCAAACTAACCATGGAAATCCCCAAACCCATGAAAGAAAAGTGATATTCCTTCCTCTGCTTCCATCGGCTGCCTTTAGATACTCAGCTGGGGTGGAATATTTGGAACCCCTCTCAGTCTTTGCTGCAAGTTTTAACTCTCTTGGTCTCATAATATGCGGTTATTGTACCAGTCACTATGCTGGGATGTGGAGGCTGAAGGCAAGTTGAGTTTGCTCTGTGATCTCTGTGATGGGCTTGGAGAGTGGAACAATTTCTAGTAAGGAATTGGGATTCTGTGACCCACACAAGGAGCCATCTAAATTCTTTTTTTAAAAAAAGGATCAGATCTGTCTGAGGATAAATCATTGGTGAAAATAATGAGGTATTGAATGTGTCTGGTGTTTACCAAGACACATGTGCCTATTTGTGAGGATGTTGATGGAAACCATATTTCTAAGAACCTGGCTTAGTAAGTGCCCAGCTGAGTGCAAAGAATGAGAAAAATACTGAGTTGATTAGTAAATATATTTGCTTATCACAGCAAGGCATACAATGAAATGTCTACATACTTAAGAGAAATAAAGGAAGGGGGAGAAGGGAAAGAAGAGTTCAGACAGACAGACTGACTGAGACATCTACAGAGACAGGGATAGGGAGATAGGTAGGAGAATGGAGGAAAAGAAAGCAAAGGAGAGGAGGGGAGGGGAGGGGAAGGAAGAGGAGGGAAGAGGAGAGGAGGAGCTAGTTTATCTTCATAGGTAGAAAAATTGAACCAAGGGCTGCCAATAAAGTTGGGAACCAAATCAGGAGGCTGGAATAGTGTCTTAAATTTGTCCCATTTTCCCATGGTGGGGTCACATGATGCTGTGCAAAGCAGTGATTATTCTATCTATGAAAAATGCTTGAAGTAGACTGGCTCACGGAGTCAAGTTACTTACATCCCAGTCTGACAGACTGAGTTAGATTCCCAGGATCCACATGGTAGGATAGAACTGAGTCTTGCAAGTTGTCCTCTGGCTTTCCCACATGAACCATGGTGCGTGAGCACATGTGTGTGTGCACACGTAAATAAATGTAGTTAAAAAAAAAACGAAATGTTGGAAGGAATTTAGGGAAGTTTCCTTGAAGAAGAAACCAGACGAGAAGCCAAAAAACATCTGAAGTGGAAAGAATCTGTTAAATGATAAAGCAGGCTCTCTGTTGGGCAGATTCGCTCGTTCTCAAATGATTCTCATTGCTGTTGCTTTGTTAAAATGTCCTTCCCAATCTTTTTCTATGGTAGATGAGGTCCTTCTCTCTTCCTATATTAGACTATTAATCATTTATGAAGGAGTAGTCTTCAACATCGAGATAATGCATTTTGTAAGCTCTGAAATATCTTTTCAATGCCTATAAGTCCTGTAAGAAGTCAGCTCCTAACAGATGAGAGTAATGTTGCCTTGAATTGCTTAGTAAATGTGTTTGTTTATAATGACAAGATATAAAAGAAAATACCCATACTTAAGAGAAATAAAATAAAGGTAGGGGAAATGAGAGGAGGAGGAGAAAGACTAGGAAAAGAAAATGAGTAGGAGGGGAGAAGGGAGAGGTGGATGAGGAAAAGGCAGAGAATGAGAAAGAGAAGAGGAAGAAGACTTCTAGAGTACCTAACTCATCACAGGAGCTTAATTCCACCAAGTGGAATCTATGCAGGATACTGTAAAGCAAGAAGGATTCTAAAATGGTATAATTTTCTGGATCTCTAGTCTACGTCTTGGATGTCGGAGACTGTTGTGGTCCTAGCTTTCGGGACAAGTAATGTTATCCAATCAAATTAACATAGCAATGGAGTTGGGATGAGCTACAGCAACTTCCTGGCTGGGTTGCCTTTGGCTGTGACGTACCTCCCTGAGTCCCCACACTTATCCTGTGGGACAGAGGCAAAGACTAAAACTATGTAATTTAAGACTAAATCAGGGGTGCTAGAAACATGGCTCAGCAATTAAAAACACTGGGAGCTCTTCCAAAGGACTTAGGTTCAAGTTCTGGCATCCACATGGCATCTCATAACCATCTGTAACTACAGTTACTGGGGGGTTTGAGACCCTCTGTGACCTCCATGGACACTGCAAGCATGGGGTGCATAGACGTACATACAGGAAATAGTCACGCAGAAAAAAAATAAATCTTCAAAATAAAAAATAAAGAATAACTGAGTCGTACCAGGACTTAGCAGTACTGAATAAAATAGCCAAGTTATCATGACATGTTTCTGACATAAAGTAAAGCTCAATAAATCTTAGAGGCTTTGTGATCAGGATGCATACCCCAAGTTGCACCATCATTCCGAGCATCTCCCAGCTTCTCCCCCAAACAGCAGTATGTGAATGATAAGGAAGTATGGTTGTCTACATTGGGTGCAACCAAAAGAACCAACCATTCAACTAAATGCAACCTTGTAAAAATTATGAGTAAATATTGTATATTTGACCACATTGATTGGGCCTAAACAATGGAATCTCTAAAGTTCTGTTAAATGAGATACCATTCAGGCCCATTCAGAGTAGTGTGGCTGTAGATTAAACCTGATCTTTGAACATCAGAGATAGCAGTTGATTTTTTTCTGTGTTTTAAAAAATACTCCTAAACTGATGTGTAGAGGAAACAACTGGGAAATAATACTAGAAAAACTGAAATGAAAATAATTGTAATTATATGCCATAGCAAATGTCAATATTTTCCTTCACTTAATTTCACAGAGAGCAACATTTATCCTCTGAATGTTCAGATAGATGGTCACATTCTTTCTATACATCAGAATCACCAAACTGCAGCATCCATCTGAAAAATACGAAGACTCTTTCTCTTAGCCAGTTCCCAGCAAATGTTGATATGTTTAAGTCACAAAAGTTCAAATCATCAAGAACGTGTTTCTGATTACTTCAACAATGAAGGACACATGCTAACAATTGGTTTATCTCTCTGCAGATGGAGAGGTCCCTGGAGCAGTCTAACATGACCAGGGTTCAGCAGTTCATCTTGCTGGGCTTGTCTACTAGGCTGGACATAAGGGATGCTCTATTTGCTGTCTTCCTGTCTCTCTACCTGCTGACCCTCCTGGAGAACACGCTCATCATCTACCTCATCTGCAGTCACAGTGAGCTCCACAAGCCCATGTACTTCTTCCTGGGCAACCTCAGCTGCCTGGAGATCTGCTATGTGTCAGTCACCATGCCCACCTTACTCGTGGGGCTGTGGACGGGGCCCTACCATATTTCCTTTACACTCTGTATGACCCAACTGTTCTTTTTTATAGTCCTCATCTGCACAGAGTGCACCCTGCTGGCCTCCATGGCTTATGACCGCTATGTAGCCATCTGCCGCCCACTGCACTACCCACTGCTCATGAGGCCACAGGTCTGCCTGGGCTTAGCCTTGTCTTCATGGCTCGGTGGGCTGGTGGTCTCAGTGGCCAAAACAACATGCATCGCCAGCCTCTCCTACTGTGGCCCCAATGTCCTCAACCAATTTTTCTGTGATGTCTCCCCTCTGCTCAACTTGTCCTGCACCCATGTGGCCCTCACAGAGCTGGTAGACTTCATCTCGGCCATTGTCATCTTCTGTGGAACACTCCTGGTGTCCTTGGCCTCCTATTCAGCCATTGGGATGGCCGTACTCAGAATGCCATCAGCTGCTGCCAGACGCAAGGCCTTCTCCACCTGTGCCTCCCACCTGGTAGTGGTGGGCATCTTCTACTCAGCAGCTCTCTTCATCTATTGCCGCCCCAGCCGTATCAAGTCCATGGACCTCAACAAGGTACTGTCTGTCATCTACACGGTGGTCACACCTCTCTGTAACCCTATCATCTATTGCCTGAGAAACAAGGAGGTGCACACTGTACTACAAAAGACCTTCCATTGGCCTTGACCATGGTCTTTCAGCTCTGAACACCTCTCTCCTTGGACCAAAGATTTCTTGAGGTCTGGGGATGTAGCTTAATGAGTAGACCTATAGACCTCTATCATAGCATGTACATGCTCTAGATTTTTATCCCCAAAACCATTGAAAAAGAACTCCAATTATTTCTCGGCTCCAAAAACTCCATAAACCTTAAACCCCAAAGAAAAATAGAATGAAACATCTTCCCTTTAATATGTGGTACACACCAAGCAATAACTTAATCTGAAGTAGCTAAGGAGAAATCAGCAAAGACCAACAGAAAACAAGAGAAATATTATGCATCCATGGCCAGTGATCCACTTCTTAAGTCATAACCCATAAAATGTAGCTTGATCATTCCATCATATTTATTCCTGGAAGACTGATACATTTTTACTGAATGGGTCTATTTGTCGCAAAAAACACAGGTATCTAGGTGTGCAGAAATCTTGTTGCTTTAACATTTGCAATGTAGATACAACCTAAATGTCTAATAATTAGGGATCAAACAAATGTTTTTTGAGATAAAACCAATGTTATTTTAAATAAAAAGAAAACAGGTTTTTGTGTTATGATGAGTATCAATGTTAAGTTTTTTTTAAAAAATCAAATAAGAGAGAATATTTTTAAAAATCAAATAAGGGGCTGGTTAAGGTTGTTTGATGCTTTTGCCAAGAACCTGAGTTCAGTTCCTAGCTCACACATAAAGCAACCCACGATATCCTACAACTACTACTCTGTGGAGATCTGTCACCTTCTGGCCTCCATAGGTACCTGCACCCATGTGCACATACATATATATGAGTAAGTAATAATAAAGTTTATAAAACTGAAATAGCAAATATATTAATTGTACAAAATGGCTTTATTGTGGCATTTTCTTGCATGGATATTATGCACTTCACCCTCATGACCTTCATTTATCTCCCTTCCCAATAAAGTTCAATTTCATGTCTTTTATATTTGTTGGCCTGTATTAATTGTGCACATAGTTAATTTTGTGGAATGAATACTTCAGAATTACTCCCATGTCTGAATTGTTACTTTCTTCTGGGGAGGGGGCTGTGAGACAGAGTTTCTCTGTGGAACAGCTCTGGATGTCCTGGAACTAGCTCTGTAGTTCCAGGCTGGCCTCCAACTCACAGAGACCTAAGCCTCTGCCTTCCGAGTGCTGGGCTTAAAGGCCTCTGCTACCACCACCTGGCTGAATTGTTACATTCTTTCTTGTGTCTTCAGCACCCACTTTGTTTCTTTAAACAGGTTATATACCCGTAAACAGGTGTATATTCTGTGTTGACAAGCTTCTCTATACTAAGTACCAATCAACTGAAAACTGAATCAGTTTTTGTTGCACTCTTACATACTTCACACTCCAAGCTGAGTCTTCACATTGCATAAGAAATCAGCCCGTGTGGGTCTGGAGAGGTGGCTCAGAAATTGAGAGCACAAACTGCTTATGCAGAAAGTCCAACTTCAGGTCCCAGTACCTACGTTATGTAATGCAAAACTGCCTGTAACTCCAGCTGTAGTGCCTCTTGTGGTCACTGCAGGCATCTGCACTCAAGGGCACACACACCCCCACACAGACACCACACATAGGTATAATTTTTAGAAAGAAATAGCTCTAATAGAGAGTAATCTGCATGCCTTCCTACTTAAATCTCTAAACAAGCATCAGTAAAATGCTTTCTTCCCTGCCACTCCTCCAAACCCTCAGGGGCCAGGGATGTCTCTGAGGCCCAGAGCTTCTAAGACCATGCCTTGACTTCTCATTTTAGTGCAGGCAGGTACCCTCAGCACTTCAGAGACTCCAGAGCCACAGAAAGAACTGGAGGTATGGTCGGGGGCTCTGCTTCTGGACCAGGAACAGCTCCTCCCAAGATGCACTGAAGGGCTTTTCTCCCTGTTTCTGGGAAACGGCTGAATATCAGAGCCTCTTGATCACACCTGTGAAGAAGGAGCAGCACCTGCTACCTTCAGCCACCAGGTGAGATGCTCCAGCGTTGCTATTTGGGCATGAAGGCAAGAAGCCTCCATGAACAACTCTGGCACACAGATTTTGACTGTTTCTGGAGATGTCAACAAATTTATGCACCAGAGGAACTGATGAAAAGGTGGTAACAATAATTGCACCTGGAAGTGAAATATTAGTAATGATGTGTGGCCCATCTAAGTGGCTTCCTGAGGACCAGTTAGGGTGGGAGAGACTTCAAAAATGTTAGCCATGGGGTTATACCATTTCAAAGTGGGCTGGAATGCAGTGGTTACTGTTATATGCACACAGCTTATTCTAGGGAAAGACTGAGCGCTCCTACATCCCAGAATAGACAAGCAAGGTTAAGTATATTGGCCATCTTTCCTAGAGGCCTGGTTCTTCCAGTGCCTTTAGACTAGAATGCAGCTGTGTGTCATGCAGGCAGCTCCTGATACATTACATTTTTGGGTACATCCTTGATTCCCTATTTTTAACTGAGATTGTTCTTTGAGAAGTTTTACAAGTTTAAAGTAGATTCTGATTATGTAACATTTCTACCCTCTCTAATGTCCCTCCTACCCCTATTAATAACCCTCTTCTCCCTATATTACCACCTCAAACATTCATGTCTCTTTAAACTATCCACTGGAACCAGTTTGACATCTCAGTAGAATAAAACTGAATACAATGACCACCCCTTTTCCAAAAACTCATCAGTAGCCAGTATTTCTGTTAATGACCCTTCTTCTTAAATGCCAGTGGAGTGATTGCCATTAAATATTTCTGCTTCCTCATAAGAGAAACTCTCAATTTTGTTTAGAAAAGATACAATATATATAAAACTCGGAATCCAAGTGCTCTCTATTTTACATTCCCTCTTCATCAATAGGAGAAACAATTCAAGATACAGATTGATATCTCTACATTTTTAACTATAAACATTTATTTTGTGAGTGTGTCTGTCTGTCTGTCTGTCTGTCTATCCATCTGTTTCTGTGCCTGTGACTAGGCATAGGGTAAGCTCATGTCCAATACTTGCAGAGGTCAGAAGAGGGTGTCAGGTCACTTGGAGCTAGAGAGTCACATGTATTTGTGAGCTTCCTGACTTGAGAGCTGGGAACTGAACTCATGTCCTCTGCAAGAGCAGTTAAGTATGCTTAACTTCTGAGCCTCATCTTTAGCTTCCAGTATCCTTCCTAAAAGGAAAAATAGAAGACTAAGGCATGAAATGCTCAAGGAAATAAATAGAAAGAACCATGGCCCCAACCCCCCTAAGGACTGAACTCATTTCTTATTCATCACTCTGTCCCCTTACTATGCAGAGGAACTGTTGGAAGACAGCACAAACTCACACGTGTCTTTTCAGTTGAATGGGTTTTTACATGGTCTAGCTCTTGGATTCAGGGTGCTGTGGTGGCCCTTTGGGAGTATACTTACAGCAGTTCCCATAGTCATATAGGGGAATATAAGTGCTCCTGAGTCATCAATGAGATTGTGAAGCCACAAAAAAAAAAGGATCCATGCAAGATGAGAGTGTGAAGTCGGTAGTACAAGATCAGAGGCAGGTTTCTGGCAGGAGTGAGTTGTAAAGAATCTTAGGGGAGGGGAAGGGACACAGGAGGAGGAGAGCATTTCACATGGTCTTGAAAATGCAGAAAATTTCTGTCACCCTTTAATCAACTTGGGAAGTGTGTGTGTGTGTGTGTGTGTGTGTGTGTGTGTGTGTGTGTCATATAAGTTTTGTGTAAGTCTGAATCCATGTCAAGTGTCTTCTTATATTTCTCTCCAACTTGAGTTTTGAGACAGGTTCTCTAGCTGAGCATGGAGATGACTGATTGGCTAATCCAGCTAGGGGGCTCCAGGTATCCATCTCCTATGTTCCACTCCCAGGGCTCAGGTTACAGGTGCATGTCACCACACCCAGTGTTAACATGCCAAGTGTTCCTCGGACTCCAAGAGGATCTATCTCAAAACCTTCCCTTGGCTATTGTGAATAGAGCACCAGTGAATTTGGATGAGCAGGTACCTCTGTAGCAGGATGTGCAGTCCTTGTGAGAAGTATGGATGTGTCTTACGATAGGTAGATTTGTCTCCTTTTGAGGAAATTCTCCATTGATTTCTATAATAGTTGCACTTGTTTACGCATTCACCAATGGCAAATAAGTGTTTCTCTTTCTTCAGTGCCATGACACCATTTGTTGTGTAATAAAAAAAAATTAAACTTTTAACCATTCTGATCAGGGTAAGCTGAAATCTCAAGTAGTTTACTTTGCATCTCCCCGATCACTAAGGATGTTGAACATCATGTGACTTTCAGAGGGTGAGCTAAGTTCATTAGGTGTGGCAGAAAGCATATTACCCACAGATCATATTGCAGACTCTCTTTTAAAAATCACATTTGTGTGTGTGTGTGTGTGTGTGTGTGTGTGTGTGTGTGTGTTTATAGATTTAGGGAATCTGTATGGAACTTCGAATGAAAAGCATCTCCTCCCATAGACTCAGCGATTTGACCACTTCATTGGTATTGCTGTTTGGGAAAACATGGGAGTGGCCTTGCTGGAGAAAACACACCACAGGGGGTGGGCTTTGAGAGTTCATAATCCCAATCCATTCTCAGTTTTCTGTCTGTTTCAAGTTTGCCGTTGCTGCCCTATCTTCCAACCACAACAAAACCTTATGCCCCCTGGAGCTTTGAGGAAGAGTAAGCTCTCTCTTTCTTCGATAACTTGCCTTAGCTGTGATGTCTCATCATAAGAACAAGAGAAGTGACCACATGCAAACAGGAACCATGTTAGAGTTTCTTTCAGAAATTGTCTAGCACTCTACCTTTCTGGACAGTTGCCAGCGCCACTAATTTGTACAGGAAAGTGGGAAAATACAAGTTTGTGCCATTGTCCTTGTTTATAAATGATGCTATTTGTTCTCCACAGATGGAGACATCACTCGAGTTCACCAACATGACCAGAGTCCAGCAATTTGTACTCTTAGGCTTTCCCACAAGGCTGGGGATAAGGGACACCCTGTTTGTCATCTTCCTGTCTCTCTACCTGCTGACCCTCCTGGAGAACACGCTCATCATCTACCTCATCTGCAGTCACAGTGAGCTCCACAAGCCCATGTACTTCTTCCTGGGCAACCTCAGCTGCCTGGAGATCTGCTATGTGTCAGCCACCATGCCCACCCTACTCATGGGGCTGTGGACGGGGCCCTACCATATTTCCTTTGTAACATGCATGACCCAACTCTTCTTCTTTGTCTCTCTCATCTGCACGGAGTGCACCCTGCTGGCCTCCATGGCTTATGACCGCTATGTAGCCATCTGCCGCCCACTGCACTACCCACTGCTCATGAGGCCACAGGTCTGCCTGGGCTTAGCCTTGTCTTCATGGCTCGGTGGGCTGGTGGTCTCAGCAATAAAGACAAAATGCATTGCAAGCCTGACCTACTGTGGCCCCAATGTCCTCAACCAATTTTTCTGTGATGTCTCCCCTCTGCTCAACTTGTCCTGCACCCATGTGGCCCTCACAGAGCTGGTAGACTTCATCTCGGCCATTGTCATCTTCTGTGGAACACTCCTGGTGTCCTTGGCCTCCTATTCAGCCATTGGGATGGCCGTACTCAGAATGCCATCAGCTGCTGCCAGACGCAAGGCCTTCTCCACCTGTGCCTCCCACCTGGTAGTGGTGGGCATCTTCTACTCAGCAGCTCTCTTCATCTATTGCCGCCCCAGCCGTATCAAGTCCATGGACCTCAACAAGGTACTGTCTGTCATCTACACGGTGGTCACACCTCTCTGTAACCCTATCATCTATTGCCTGAGAAACAAGGAGGTGCACGCTGTACTGAGGAAGACTCTCCATTGGCCTTGATCATTGTCTTCCATACACCAACCTCTGACACCTTGGTTTAAATCTTCCATGGCCAACCATCACAAGTAACCTTTAAATGCTACCTAAAACCTAGAGAAAATATTATCCTATGTGTTCAGCTCATAAAAATCATTAAGGTAAAGTGATCAAAGTTCATGAGTAATTACACATATTTATTAACCCATATTTCATACACTTAAATTCACTCACACATCCTATCTCATAGTCCTGTAATTTTTATTGATAATCGGCTGATAAATATTTACCAAGTGATCCTGTAAGAGGATAGGAAAAATACTGCGCAAAAATTAAAAGTTTACTGAGTCATAGTTTGCAACAAGAGAGAGTCAATTTAAATGCCTATCAGTAGTATTTACATATAATACTAGTTTAATTATAAGATAAAATATGAGACAGTAAAAAAGAAATAAATCCTGTCTTAAATAATTATTTTTAAGATTTTAGTTATGTATACACTTGTATGTCTATGTGGGAGGTATGTGCACGCAAGTGAAAGTGTGCACAGAACTCATAGGCTTCACAGTCCCCAGGGGAAGAGTTGCCAGCAGTTATGAGCCACTCAGCCTGGATGCTGGGACTTATACTTGAGTCCTTTGCAAGAGCAGTTGAAAATTGAGCCATTTCTCCAGCCTATATGTTTTACCATGAAAATAGACCTGACTCCTATGTATATTAAATAAAAACCAAGTAAAAATATGGTAAAAATTCCTTTGTTTGTGTGCATATATTTGCGTGTGTGTCTACATGCACATATCTTTAATGTGTGTGTAGAGGTTGTAGAACAACTTCAAGTATCAATCCTTACTTTCCATCTTCTCTGAATTATTCCTTTCCACGTTTCTTCTAAATCCACAGGGACCAGGGAATCCTCTCAGGTCTAGAGAGCTGGTTTAAGCTTGTTGTCTTGCCTTCTCACACAATAGCCAACTCAGTGACAGAAACATTCTGGGGGAGAGACACAGGGGTGTGTGTTTGCGCGTGTGCATGTGTGTGTGTGTGTGCATGTGTGCACGTGTGCATGTATGTTTGTTTGCTCAAGATCAAAGACAACTTCTCCCATGCTGTACTGAAAGGCTCCAATCCTTGGCATCACCTCCTTGGGACCAGCTGCTTCTGTCTGTCCACCACCAAAACCTACTCCACATTCAGCATCAGCAAGAAAGGACCTGTACTTATCTACCTTCATCCCGTAGGTGAGAAGATCCAGAGAAACTATTTGAGGGAGTGAAAAAACAAGGAACAACAGGACTGAGGATATGGCTCAGGTGGTCAAGCATTTGTCTACATGCCAGGGGCCCTAGGTTTGAACCCAGGCACTACCTAAAAGAGAGAGTGATGGCACACACTTGACATCTCAGGTCTTGGGAAATAGAGGCGGGGGGGGGGAGGCATAAGCTCAGGTCATCTTCCACTAGATAACAAGTTCAGAACCAACCTGGGATATATGAGACCTTACTCAAAACCCAGTATAAAGAACAAGCAGAAAGAATATTCTGGTCTCAATCTTGTGGTCCTCCCCCCCCCCCAGCCAGCCTTGAAGTGCTAGAATTGCATGTATGTAATAACAGGTATAATATATGCTTGGCTATAGGGGGAAAAACTTGTATAAAACACACAATTGTTTAATAGGTACCATCTCCAAACACTTGAAAGATATTGATTTAATGTGCATGACAACTGCATATAAAAACATATGCATATATGGGTAGAGATAGTGACATTGACAGCACGGAGGGATCAGGTGGTTTCTTAAAGATTATGTACTTACAAGGGAGAGGGACTATGTCAGGGTGACTTCAGACTTTTCAGCAGTGTTTCAGTTATTATCCCAAAGACAAGAAGCTGGGCAGACAATAATGACTGTTATGGAATTATCCTACATTACAGAGAAGACAAAATGGGTTGGTGTAGATGAAATGATTCCTAGAGACACATATGAGTTCAAGGTTTTTGAACATCTTGGTGGTAAAAACTTCACTTCTGTGTTGATAATGTATCCATTGCTCCTGTGTCCTGCTCTCCCTGCGCAAAGCCTTTCTTAATAAGCATTTGCAGAATGGAGTAGAATTAATGACTATTGAAGACTTCTAGACAATAGTCTTGTTGAGAAAAAATTCTGCATTTTATTTAAGACAAAAGGTTTACAATCTGTCCCCATTTAACTTATGTGGTCAAGTCTTATAGGAAAGGCTTGTAATAAAATGATTCTCCCTCCTTTGTGTGACAGAGGAATGACATTCATCAAGGTAGATGACTGTCTCTCACTTTGAAAAACATAGAGTTGACGCTTGGAAAGAATTAGTAGACACAGATTTTGGAAATCATCATGGCTTATATCCTTCTGGAGAACAGACAGAATCAGGCATACACCACATCATTTTGAATCTAGTATAGATGCTACTAAGTGGTTTGTATACTAGAGAACTGAGATGTAACTGGTTGTGTCTTCTGTTTCTCCTGATGTGGAGGTAGATGTTTGTATGATTTTTATGGCGTGCTGTGTTGTATTTTAATCTGTTAGAAAGGAAGAGTTTCCCAGAAAAAAAGGTTCATAGAAGAGTTGAACCGTGAATGGGTTTGGTATGAAGGGAAACAGAATGAAATTTAAAGGCAGAACCAGAAAAGGAGTGAAAAACATTATGGTGGAGAGGGCAAAACCGGAAGTCTTGGCAGGAAAGTTGTTGCCAAACTCTGTAGAGTTTTGGCATCAGCTCTGAGCCTGGATGATAAATACTCCCTTTTCAGCAGCAAATAGAACCCCATCTGCAGACAGTCAAAACCTAACTCTTAAGAATTATTGTGTAAGTTTGCCAAGAGACCTACCACCAGATAAAAACCCAAGCTGATGGGATGCTCATGTTTAACAACATAGACAAAAATCAGCCCTTGTTCAGATACGGAGGGGTCCTATTTAATCACAGGCATACACCACTGACAATAAGACAGTGTGAATTATTCTGCTGGTCTTCAAGAACTGGAGTCGTTGCTTAGTGGTTGAGAACCAGCCTAGCATGTGCAAGCCTTGGTTGGGTCCAGTCCACACACACACACACACACACACACACACACACACACACATACTTCTACATGAAGGTTCTGAGGAAGAGTGTCATTTTTCTCATGAAACTTTGGCAAGAGAAATTATCAAGTTCTCATTAGTTTGTCCAAGTCAATATTTCAATCCATAAAGTGAAAATTTGACCAAACCTAATTTCTGATATGTGTTAAGCAATGGCAGAGATAATATAGAATTTTAAAATTTGATTAACTTTTATTAAAAGTTAATATCTAAAGCACCACATTTGCCATTTCATTTCCATGTGTGCATATAATATATTTTGATAATATTCCCCCCTCTGTGGCCATTCCTCCCCCCCCGACACACATACATTCTTTTCCTGTCCGATATCCATAATATCCCTTTCACTTTCTTATTGTATCTTTAATCTTGGGCTTCAAGGAGAATTGTCTACCTGTATAAAGTGACTCTATTTAAACTTTAAAAAAAATTGGTTCTTTTATTTTTTAAATTTCATACACAAATATGCCTTGATCATATTCACCCCTACCCTCTCCCTGTCACCCACCCAACACATTGTCCTCCCAGCACCATGTCCTCCTGAAGTCCAGTTAGTGCTGTTCAAATGTGCATGGATGGGCATCATCTGCTAGAGCATGAGGAATACAAAAGTGATCACCTATTAGTCCTACGAAAAAATTGCCTTCTGTTGGTTTTTTTCCCATACATCTTTAGTACTCAGTTTCACTGTAGAATTTTTAAAGAAAATTTGTTTTTCATTGAGTCTCCTCCCTACTTCTCTCCTACTGCATCCTTCTTTATATTTTATTTCTAAATTTAATATATGAGAGAAACTATCCAATACTTATCTCACTTAACATGATGATCTCCAGTTCTAACCATTTTTTTCTGCAATCCTTATTTCATTTCATTTTAAGGCTGATTAAAACCCCTGTGTGTGTATATATACCATATTTTCTGTATTAGTTCACTCACTGCCAGACACTTAAGATGTCAGGACACAAAACTTTGATTTGGCGAGAGCCTCATTTGTAAAGCAGCTCTACTCAGCCCCTCCCTTCTGTCTTGGGTTTGTTACTCCTCAATCCTGACCTCCACTGTGCTGTTGTGATAGTAAAATCGTCTTCATAGAGGCCTGCAATGCTCTAAAGGGTTAAAATCCTTCTCACCAGAGACCAACACTTGACACAAGGAAGAGTTTAGGACAGTGGTTCTCAACCTGTGGGTCACGACCTCTTTGGGGTCGACTATCAGATAATTTACATTTTGATTCTTAACTAGCAAAATTACACTTATGAAGCAGGAATGAAGTGATTTAATGGTTGGGGGGTCACCCCAACATGAGGAACTGCATTAAAGGGTCACAGCATTAGGAAGGTTGAGATCCACTGGCTTAGGAAATAATGACTATTATCATTTGACATCTGCGCTGCTACCATTCAGAATGACGCTGACCAGGCAATAGGAGAGAGAGTGGCTGGACAGAGGCACAAATTAGCCAGAGATTTGATCCCATGTCCCTTGTTGGTTATGTGATGTAGAGCAAACAATTTTAATTGGGTTTTAATCTTTAATGAAGTGTGTGTGTGTGTGTGTGTGTGTGTGTGTGTGTGTGTGTGTGTCGTGTATGTGTGTGCTTGTGTCATGACATGTGTGTGGAAGTCAAAAGACAGCTTGCAGAAATACGTTCTCTCTTTCCACCATGTCCGTGCCAAGGATCAAACTCAGGTTGTCAGGGGTGCAAGCAGTTTTGTGCACTGAGTGGTCTCTTGGGCCCCATTTTAGCGTTTCACTCTACAGTGTCTTTCTTGGAAAAAAAAAAAGAGTAAGGATAGCATTTTTACAATGTTCTGGAAAGAATCAAAAAGAAGGAGAAGGGGGAGAGATGGGAAGGAAGAAGAGGAGGAGGAAGAAAAGAAGTGGAGGAAAGGAGGAAGAGAGAAGGGAAAGAAGGAGGAGAGTCAGGAAAAGCAGAAGCAGCAGAAAAGGAGGGGGATGGGTGAGGAGGAAGAGAAAGGGGGATGAGAAGGAGAGAGAGAGAAAATGTTACCCTACCCTAGGCTTTATAGAGCACCTAATGTGTGTGTCAGTTACTGAAAGAAATCAGCCAAAGGACTACACTTTTTTCAAAACTGATAATAGTATAATTTTTTATCTTTGTGATCTCTCTCTCGTGTGTGTGTGTGTGTGTGTGTGTGTGTGTGTGTGTGTGTGTGCACGCGTGCGCGCGTGTGCGCGTGCTCGCGTTTCTGTATGTGCAGCCCATGTGCAGGAATGGATGGATGTGGAGGTCAGAAGACATCCTAGAGTACCAGTCCTCATATTGTTTAAATGAGTGTTTCTTGTTCATCAGTGTGTAAGCCAGGCTATCTGGCCCTAGAGCTTCTGGAAATTCTCTTGCTTCAAGCCCCCAGCTAGCCATGGAACCACAGTATCTGACCTTATAGGATTTCTGCAGATTCAAATTCATATTCTCATGCTTAGCTGGCAATCTCTTAACCCACTGAGAAATCGTCTAGGCTCATTTTTTAAAGGCATAGTCTCACTTTGAAATTCTGGTTGACCTGGAACTCACTGTACAGAGCAGATGAGCTTCTAACTCACAGAGATCTGCTTGCCCCTGCCTCCAAAGTGCTGGTATTAAACAGCCACCACACCTGGCAAGACCCATAATATTTTTTTTATTTAGAAAATCAACTTACCACCCACTGATTCATTTGCTTGATTATAATATATGCTCAGGAATACCATACATGATTATCCCAACTTTTGGGTGCTCTGTGTGGTCACAGATTCAGTGAGATACCATGCTTACACATGCCCCATAAATCTTCTGTGCCTTTCTCCATAACAACCCCAACGTATGTCAGACTACCAAACATGTAGGGGATCTCTAAACACTCTGAACATCATCCCTGTTCGTTAATAACTATGTATCACCAGGGATGGAATGTCAACAATTTTCTTTGTTTATCTACAGATGGAGAGATCTCCGGAGTTGGTTAACATGACCAGGGTTCAGCAGTTCATCTTGCTGGGCTTGTCCACTAGGCTGGATGTAAGGGAAGCTCTATTTGCTGTCTTTCTTACTCTCTACCTGCTGACACTCCTAGAGAACACACTCATTATCTACCTCATCTGCAGTCACAGTGAGCTCCACAAGCCCATGTACTTCTTCCTGGGCAACCTCAGCTGCCTGGAGATGTGCTATGTGTCAGTCACCATGCCCAGCTTGCTCATGGGACTGTGGAATGGATTCTATCATATTTCCTTCATCGCCTGCATGACTCAACTCTTCTTCTTCATTGTTCTTGTAGGCACAGAGTGTATCCTTCTGGCCTCCATGGCTTATGACCGCTATGTAGCCATCTGTCACCCATTACACTACCCAATACTCATGAGGCCCCAGGTCTGTATGGGCTTAGTCTTGTCTTCATGGCTGGGTGGGCTACTGGTCTCTATGGTCAAGACCACATGCATTGCCACACTGTCCTACTGTGGCCCCAATGTCCTCAACCATTTCTTCTGTGATGTGTCCCCATTGCTCAACCTGTCATGTACCCATGTTGCCCTCACAGAACTGGTAGATTTCATCTCAGCTATTGTCATCCTCTGGGGTTGCTTCCTCATGACTATGGCCTCCTATGTGGCTATTGGTAGGACAGTTTTGTGCATGCCTTCTACCACTGCCCGCTACAAGGCCTTCTCTACATGTGCCTCCCACCTGGTAGTAGTAGGCATTTTCTACTCAGCCACTATCTTCATCTATGCCCGTCCCAAACGCATAGATGCCATGGATCTCAACAAGATGCTGTCTGTCATATACACAGTGGTCACTCCCATGTGCAACCCAGTCATCTACTGTCTGAGGAACAAGGAGGTCCAAGTAGCTTTCTACAGAACCATGCACTGGTCCTGAGGTTTACCAGATGACTGAGGCCTGGGAGAGAGACTTTAAATTACCAATATTTATTTTTAATTAAAATGTAAATCAGATAGCACAAATTATACCTTTAAACACATACAATGCAGTGTTTTCTTCTTAGCTTGCTTGCAATCATATAATTACCACCACTGTCAAATCCAGAACATTTTATTTGCCCTAAAGCTAAACCTAGGCATGTTATAAATCATGCCTAATGCCAACCACTTGCTACTCCACACCCCAATAAGCCTGTATTCTGTTTTTGTAGACTCAGCAATTCTGGATTTTTATGGTAAGGGGGTTATGTCATATGTGGCTATTGTGACTGATATATTTAAAAGTAGTATACATCACCTCATTAGTTAGTATTTTATTTCCATTTGTACCCAAATGATATTATGTTGTATTGACTCTAGAGTAGCATATGCTCTTAACTGCTGAAACATCACTCCAGACTCTAGAGTAGCATATGCTCTTAACTGCTGAAACATCACTCCAGACTCTAGAGTGGCATTTTAAGTGAAGTTTTTAAGTTGGACAAACTTGGGGAAAATTGGTTTACTTGAAATAACAATAATAGTCCCTCTGTTGCCTATTTCTAAAAATCTAAAGAGACGCCCACAGATGTCTGCCAAGTTTGGCATAGGCCATTTCGAGTATGTACACAATCAAACTCCAAAGGTGAATGAGAACGTGTTCAAAACAAATTTGGGTATTAACCAAATAGTCAGGATACCTTCTGAGGAATGTTTGATTATATGCATGAAAAATTAGAAACTCTATGGATTCTGTATTGACATCAAATGTAAGCAACTTTTATCCAGGAAATAACACATAATACAGGTATCCACTCAGCTGTGAAAAAATTCATAAGGGTCTATTCTTTTGGTGAAAACAATTCTATTCAAAATACTAAGTTCAGAGATGGAGGCAGGAGGATTAGGAGTTCAAGGTCATCCTTAACTACACAGAGAGTTTGAGGCCAGCATATAATACACGAGGTCCTGTCTCAATACACTAAGAAACAAGAAGCAAGTTCAACTGCGTACAGAATACTCACACAATGGAATGCTATGTCATAATGGAATAATGTGTCATTAAATGAGTTGTTCATGTTGGGTGAAATAAATGTCTGTCATAATGGAATACTACGTCATTAAATGAGTTTTTATTTGTGTTGGGTGAAATAGGTGTCAGTCACGGCACTGGGGAGATGGTTTAGTTGATGCAATACTTGCCCTGCAAGAGTGAGATCTTGAATTCCATCATCTTCAGCAAGAATAGTGGGATGGGAACAATGTATCGCCCAAATGAAGGACTTTGAAAATTGGTGACTTTTAAGTCAGCCTAAGAGCCAGCTAGGATAAGAGGTTTACTTCATTTTTCCCTCAGTTAACGCCATTTAATATTCTCATAAACATAGTTAGAGCGCACCCACTTCTCCTGAGTGACTGTTAGCATAAACTACCATTTAAAAAAATATCCCAAATCGTCCAGAATGATGAGCAAGTTATTTCATGAAATAAATTTATTTTCGCTTTCCTTTTCCTTGAGAGAACATTTCACTATGTAGCTCTGGCTAGCCGGGAACTTGCAATGTGGACCAGACAGACTGGTCTAGAACTCACAGAGAACTGCCTCCAGAGTGCTGATATCAAAGGCATCAGCTACCACATCTACCTCATTTTCTCTTTTTAATAATTTACTAAATGCTATTACAAAGATAACACAAATTTAATGCAAAATGGTAAGCATATAAAATAGAAAACATGAGTTTTCTATGGTCCTGTTCATTAACTGAAAATTTCTAGCAACTGTTAACTATACCATGTATCCCTTCAGAATTCTTTTTAGATGCATATTGGTTGTAAATAATTGCCACCCATCATTATCATTGCCATTATTTTCTGATAAGACTGACACAGTCATGTAATTGTATATTTTCCACACAATCATCTACCAGGTTATCTCCCCCATGTCAGTAACCACAGATTCAGTTTAATCTTTGACATATATATATATATAAAACAAAAATATATGTTTTAAATGTAAATGATCTTCAACCGGATCTATGAGACATTTCCAATCATTTCAAATATTTATTTACATAATGTTTGTTCAAAATGTCACAATTTGCAGTAACCATTCTTGTACACATGTTTTGTTCACTATTTGTACATACAGACATATGATGTAGCAGATGTGTATTATATTAGGACACAAAGAATAAATGATAATCTTCTCTCAAGTTTGTATTTAAAAGATAGGGTGGTAATGGTGCATGCCTTTAATACCAGCACTTGGGAGGCAGAGGCAGGCAGATCTCTGTGAATTAGAGGCAAGCCTGGTCTACAAGGCAAGTTCCGGGACAGGCTCCAAAGTTACAGAGAAACCCTGTTTTAAAAAAACAGAGAGAGAGAAAGACAAGATGCCCATCTTTCTAGTGTTTACTGAGTTGTTTCTTTGTCAATATTCCAGTTCACAACTATTTCCATTTGGGTGTTTTTGAGGGGAGGTATTCCAATCCTTCCTCTTTCCTCTTTCCTCTTCCCTCCCTCCCTCCCTATGCTAGCTAGTTTTATGCCAACTTGACCCAAGCTATAGTCGTCTAAGGAGTGAACTTCGATTGAGAAAAATGCCTCCATAAGATCATGCTGTAGGCAAACCTATAGGAAATTTTCTTAATTGGTGACTGATGGGTGAGGACACAGGTCCTGTAGGTGGTGCCATCCCAGGGCTGGTATTTCTGGGTTCCATGAGAAAGCAGGCTTGTGAAGTAAGCCAGTAAGCATCACCCCTCCATGGCCTCTGCATCAGTTCCTGCCTCCAGCTTCCCGCCATGTTTGAGTTCCTGTCCTGACTTCCATTAATGAGGAACAGTGATGAGGGGGTGTAAGCTTAATAAACCATTTCCTCCCCAAGTTTATTTGGCCATGCTGTTTCCTCACAGCAACAGGAACCTTTTTAATTAGACTTTTTGCCTTGTGCATCGTGATATATGCATGCCACCATGCACACTCGAACATCAAAGGACAGCCTGTGGGTGTCAGTTTGCTCCCCCTACAATGTGAGACCCAGGGAGTAGGGTAATCAGGCTTGAGAGCAATTGTCTAGTCACTGAGCCATCTTGTCAGTGCCTGTAATATTCCTATTTTTCATATTGATTTTACAGTCTCTTTAGGCTGGGTATGATGGGGAATTCCTTTAATCCCAGCACTCAGGAGGCAGAGGCAGGTGGATCTCTGTGAGTTCTAGGCCAGCCTGTTTGTTCTATAGAGTGAGTTCTGGGACAGCCAAAGATACACAAAGAAACCCTGCCTCAAAAAAGAAAAGAAAAGAAGTCTCTTTGTACAGTGTTCGAGAAACTTCTGCCATGTTCCTCTGTACCTTTGAAATTTCTTTGTGTGTATTTGGCCATGGTTTTCTTTCAGATCAGGATAGGGAGGACATCAGCTCTGTTGGGAATCTAGCATACATGGAGGGTTTTCTTCAGCACCAAATGCACCTCCCTGTTCCTCAAGCAGTAGATGACTGGGCTGCACATGGGAGTAGCCACTGTGTAGATGACAGACAGCACCTTGTTGAGGTCTGTGGGTTTGATACTTCTGGGCCTGGAATACATGAAGAGGACCACAGAGTAGAAAATGCCCATCACAAGGAGGTGGGAGGCACAGGTGGAGAGCGCTTTGCGGCTCGCAGCAGCTGAAGGCACCCGGACGAGCACCCTGCCGATAGCCACATAAGAGGCCAGAGCAACTAGCAAAGACCCACAGAAGATGACGATGGCTGAAACGAAGTCGACCAGCTCTGTGAGGACCACGTGGGTGCAGGACAGGTTGAGCAGAGGAGAGACATCACAGAAGAAGTGGTTGAGAACGTTGGGGCCGCAGTAGGACAGACTCGCAATGCAAGTGGTCTTGATCCCAGAGACCAGCAGTCCACCCACCCAGGAGGACAATGCCAACCCCCAGCAGACCTGTGACCTCATGAGCAGTGGGTAGTGCAGTGGACGGCAGATGGCTACATAGCGGTCATAAGCCATGGAGGCCAGCAGGGAGCACTTGGTACCAATGAAAGAAACGAATAAAAACAACTGAGCCATGCAGGACGTGAAGGACACGTGGCAAGGGCTAGACCTCAGGCCCATGAGCAAGCTGGGCATGGTGACTGACACATAGCACATCTCCAGGCAGCTGAGGTTGCCCAGGAAGAAGTACATGGGTTTGTGGTGTAACTCGTGGTGGCTGCAGATGAGGTAGATAACTAGCATGTTTTCTAAGAGGATCAGCAGATAGAGGGCCAGAAAAATAACAAACAGACTGTCCCTGATGTCCTTCCTGGTAGAGAAACCCAGAAGAATAAACTCCTGATCAGTGGACCTATTAGTCAGCTGCAGTGATCTCTCCATCTAAGTGAAGAAAAAAAAGGGTTCATAAAGACCTTGGTCTGTCCTGGAGTGTAGAGCTGAATCAACTTAGCAAAGGGTTGATCTGTGACAGGCTGAGCAACGAGGGGAAACTGGAAAACTACAAAACCATAAATGGAAAATTGACACACACAGGAAATTCCTGAGCCTGCAGTTTTAAGCAAGACATCCAACCTTTCTGATTTTCCATCACTGTATTGTTAAAACAGAGGTGAGGGGCTGGAGGGATGGCTCTTCAGTTAAGAGCCTGGCTGCTCTTGCAGAGGACCTGGGTTTGATGGCAGCTCACGACCATCTGTAACTCCAATTCTAGGTGATACAAACATTTTTATCCATTGAACTATCTCCTCTGTGCCCACAAGTATTTTTAGAGGAAAGAAACTAGGCATATTGAACATGATTTATGGTCTGCAGAGTATTCTAAACAAAGATCAGGTTTGTTTTTACTACTTTAGATATATAGGCATTGAGCCAACCATGCATACATGTGACTATACTGGAGCTCATGAATAGTAAGTAACTTGTTCAAGGAATCATGACAGATCCTGTCCCGTGCTAACACTATGAGATTCAGTGTCAAGCATGGACAGTACAGTGTTTCAGCCCATTCAGCAGCAAATATCTAGCTTATAATCTGTACCAGGCACATGAAATAAAATAGTTTTTAAAATGTTTGCTTGCAACTTTTTGAAGTTTTTATATTCTAATTATGAGACACAAAAACTCAAATAAAAGGTCAAATGTAAAAATGAGATGGTAGGCACTGGGGATAGTCACACAACTGTAACTCCTGCACTGGCCTTGGGGAGGGATTGAGTGGGTCCCTGGACTTTGTTGGCCAGATAGCTTAGCCAAACTGATAACCCACAGGCCAGTGAGAGACCCTGTCTCTAATATCGACCTACATGAATCACACATTCACACATACATGCACACACACTCATACACACACACACACACACACACACACTCCTGCAATACAGATGTCCCATTCAGGACTGAACACTGAACAGTCATTTACCCTCAGCTTCTGGGCCAGTTAAGAGTTTCTGTATTAACTAGCACCAATGTCAAAAGAAGAAACTTCCTTCTCTGGCCAGAGAAGTCACACACAACATCACAAAAATACTGTGGAGAGAGACTGTTGGGCCTGGAGGATGGGAAGGAGCCCTATGAGACCCTGTCTGCAGCAGGATAATGACACCCCAAACACACAGCTGTGGCTACCTATGCAGACGGGACTACCCGGAAGTAGGAAAGACGTGGCTGGGAAGGAGAAATGGGTAGTCAAGATAGTGAGGCGGACGAGGGAGAGCAACTGAGGTGAACCTGTTCATCCCGCATTGTATACCTGCACGAAACCATCAAAATTCAGAGAATTTGTGCGTGACGAAAATCTCTAAAATTTTAGAAAACAGTGCAGAAGCATGTCTTTGTGGCCTTTGCTGTACATAAAACAACAACCACCAAAGGACAAGCATCTGTCTCGTTAACGCTCCTATGAACTCCAGAGACTGGGGCAACGCGAATGGGCCTGCACGGGTCCACACCAAGTCTTCTGCCTATACACTGTGGTGCCCAGTTTAGTGTTTTTATGGGATTCCTGAGTGTGTGGATGAGTGTCTCTCAGGTTCTTGTGACTTTGCTTGGTCTCTTTTCCTTCTGTTGGATTGTCCTGCCTGCCTTCGATGGGACAGTTCTGTTTTATCGTATTATATGTTACATTGTCATAACATATAATGACGGTGAGAGACGGAAAGGGGGTAGATCTGTGTAGAAGATGTGGGGAGGAACTGGGAAAAAGTAGAGGGAGGAGGAACCTTAATCAGGATATATTTTGTGTTCAAAGAATCTATTTTCAATAAAAGGGTGAATTTTTAAAAGAAATACAGCATATGCCTCATAAAATGTTTTAAAACTGCATAATCTAAAGAAATTCTGATTACCAGAAATTTTAAAAAAAATCACAAGCTGGGAAAATGTCCCTAGTGCATGTTACAAGGACTTTCTCCATAGAATATCCAATGACATTGGTTGCTTGGTGTGGGAAACAGATTCTTCTTTGGCTAATAATATTTTTTAATGCGATAACGTCCTAGAGTGATGGTTCTCAACCCTCCTAATGCTGTGACCCTTAACACAGTTCCTCATGTTGTGGTGACTCCCAAGCATACAATAAACTGCTACTTAATACTTAATAAACTGCATTTTGATACTGTTATAAATTATAGTGCAAATATCTGATGTGTGATATCTGATATGTGACCCCCCCAAAGGGTCACACCCCACAGGTTGCGAACCACTGTCCTAAAGTTATATTTTGCTCAAAAACAACTAATAATTTAAAACTAGGAACTTTTCTCATCTTATTAGGAAACAAGGAAATGGAAACTGAAGCTGAAATGAAATGCCAGTTTTTACAGCCAGAGAGCTGTCTGTCTTGAATATGGACAGGTGGACACATTCAGCTTCACCCCACACACTTTGGTGGGAGCCTAGACTCTTTGGAAATGAAGTATTCACCAACATCTAACAAATTTTACACTGTGGGTGCTGCATGACGGGTCTCATGAACAGCAGCACTTTTTGATACACACACACACACACACACACCCAAAACAGTGTCTCGACATCACAAACATCCAGCAATAAAACTGATACATAATGCAATCCCTGATTATACAATGGAGTGCTTATTTTTATAAGTAAATGAGTCTAGCATATTCCCTGGTTAATCTCAGAAATATAACTCCTGAACGAACAGAAAGCTGCTTAAGCATGAAACTGGTATCAATTACTTAAATAAAGTAAAACTGGAAAAAAAAAATTTAGAGGCTAGAAAGACAGCTCAACCTGAATTCTGTTCCTGGAATCCTTGATGGAAGGAAAGAACTGAATAAAGTTGTCCTTTAATGTCTATACATATATGCTGTGGCATGTGTGTGCCTGCATGCTCCCCTGAGACATTATGCACAAAAACTAATAATAATAATAATAATAATAATAATAATAAATAATAAATGTTGAAAATATTGTTAAGCCAGCAAGTTGGTTCAGTCAGTAAAGACACTCGGCACTCAGCCTAATGACCCAATAACACAAAAGAAAACTAACTCTTAAGTTATCCTCTGCCCTACATAAATATAAGTACACACACAAATTAAAATGATTTTTAATTAAAAAATATGTTCTGCAAATACAAAAGCTCAATACTGCTTCCAAACAAGCCTATTGAGACTCAAAGACAATGCTAAAAGTGCTTTTCAAGCCACCAGCCTTTGTACCAGTCAGCGTGGATCCTCTTGACACCTAACCAGCATCACCAGGAAGTGGAGAGGGCCCCCCTGGAGCTGTCCCCGGTACTGAAACCGTGTTCGGTTCCTGGGTCCTGGAGCTGTCCGTGGTGCTGAAACTAATTCCTGCTAATCTTCCCCTAAGGACTTTCTCTCCTCAGTTGGAAAGATTTCCTTCTCTGGTCTACTTACCCCTTCCTTGGTCATTTCTCTTCCATCACTTCCCTTATACACACGCTGACGCTGATATAACTTCTCTTGAAGAACTTCTTTATATTACCTTGCCTCTCTGATAACATAAGATGCTCTATGATCCTGACTGATTTTTTTTTTTTAAATGAAGACAGTATTTCAAAAGGTTCTGGATGATCTGGGATGGGTCAGAGATGTTTAAAGCATGTGTTGTAGTTGAGACGGGATCCAATTTAGTCCATGCTGACTTGAAACACGTTATATAGTGAAACATAACCTTGAGCTCTGTATCTGTCTCCTGATTCCTGGGATTACAAGCATGAGAGATCATATCCAGATTTAAACAGTAGCTTTTTTGAATCATCTATTACATAAGGACACTACTTCATAGCTTTTAACCTGTTGCCTGTTTGAAAGATATTTAGACATGGCAAGCTCCATACATTATTTTTGAAGGATAATAAGAAGAAAGCACTTTTCATCATGAATGAATGACAACAGCATGTATACATAAATACCAAGAACATGTTTCTAAAGTTTAACAAAACTCATCCTTATACCACATTACTAGGTGTGATAGCATCTTCACTTATGACATGAAGACATTCTATTTGGTGTCATTTTAATATTATTATAAACCAAATATTATTTAATAGTATTCTTGTCCAAATGAGTTGATTTTATGAATCTTGGCTTGAAATATACTGCGAACTTAAGAACAGATTATCAATGATACTAAGCTGGTTCTAATCCATCTCTGTCTACATAGGCTCTAGCCTTACAAGGCTCACATATTCATCTTCAGTTTACAGATGATATCCCTTTATTTCTTAAAAAAAATATCTTATTGGAGATGAGCATTGGTGGTGCACACCTTTAATCCCAGAACTCAGGAGGCAGAGGCAGTTGGATTTCTGTGAGTTCAAGTCCAGCCTGGTCTACAGAGCTAGTTCCAGGACAGAGAAACCCTGTCTTAAAAAAAAACAAAAAGAAAATCTTATTGGTATACATATTCATTGCACACAGTGTTAAGGTAGGTGTAGATAACCGCTTTAAAATATATTATGTAGGGTTGAAGAGATAGTTCAGTGGTTCAGAGCACTGACTGCTCTTCCAGAGGACCCAGGTTCAATTATCAGGACCCACATGGCAGCTCACAACTCTCTGTAACTCCAGGATCCAACACCATCACACAGATATACATACAAGCAAAACACCAATAAAGTAAATAAACAAATTTTAAAATATATTATGTATTTTGAACATATTCACATCTTCCCATCCCCTATCTAGTTAGTCAATTTTTCAGCATCCTTTCTGGTTTCATAGATGGCCTTGAATTCTTATGGTTGCCATAGAGAGTCATTCCAGTGAAGTTGTGCAGTGTTCAGGCTGTTTCTAGCGTCTATAGACATCCTATACGAGAGATAACTTTTTTGTTTTCCTTGAAATCATGTGATCATACTTTCTTACCTATTAAGGCAAAGCAGGTCTTGCTTCTTCCTAATAATATCCAGTTTCTCGCCTGGACATAAGTGAAGATGTCAGGGATGTAAGCGGTTGGACAATGAATTCAAAACCAAGCATTTGTCAGAGTTATCTTTAGCTCCAGGCAATGAATTCTCAACTAGGCTCTCCACGATTCTCTACTTTTGTGTTTTCAAGAGAGTTCTTCAAGCCAGATACAAGCAGAAGGGCCCACTTAAAACCAACAGCCGGACCTTAGAGAGCTCTTAATCTCTGTGGGTTTGAAGCAAAAGTTCTAGCGAAACTTTTCATCAGGTTGTGCTGGGGTTTGTGAGGGTGACCCAAAGGCAGCACTGACTGCAAATCAGTTTCCAGACAATTTGCAACTCCTTACAGGACCAGGGCTTTGTGTCAGACACTGGCATCAAACATGTCTGTGAAATCCAGTTGCCACTCTCAAGTTACTCCACAGCCACTGAAGGGCACAGAACCTACAAAAGATATGTATGAAATCTTGTAGTAAATGGCAAGTGGCATGCCGTGTGCAGAGGGCGAGGATCTGGAGATCTGAAACTATTTGTAGGATGTACATATAAACTTGGCCTCAGAGGGGTATCACAAGAACAAGTGTGCTTGTTACAAGACAATAAAAATATGAGGCAGGAATTCCACTGACCCAAAGAAAATTGAAACAGCTCTCAGAACCACTAGCTATGTATTGTGAAATATGACAAAATACTTCATTATAAAAGATATGCATGCATAGCACAGAAAGTTGATAGCAGACAGCTATGTGAGAAGCAATACCTCCTGTGTTCTCCCACACTAAGATAATCATTATTAAGGCAATAACTTCTAAACCATATCCTAGTTCTTCTATAGAAATCGCATTTTAAAATTTGTTTTGAGAGAGTCTAATGCAGCCTAGGGTACTTATGAGTTCACCATGTAGTCGAAGATGACTCTAAACTCCAGATCCTTCTGCCTCTGCCTCTAAGGATCTGGAATTACAGGCATGCACCCCGCACCCAATTTTTATAGGGCTAGAGTTCAAACCCAGACTCCATGCTTGCCAGGCAGGTGCTCAACCAACTGAGTTATATCCTCACCTTCCAAAAACATAAGTATACTGAGTGAAGCAGGGTTTGTTGTTTTTTGTTTGTTTGTTTGTTTGTTTCAATTTATTTATTTTTATTTAGTACAGATGACCTGATTTCAGTTGCTAACATCCACATTAGGTAGCTCATAACCACTGTAACAACAGCTCCAGTTGAGTCTGGTGCCCTGATACTTCTGGCCTCCGAGAGCACTTGCATATGCATGCATACACACACACACACACACACACACACACACACACACACAAAATAAATAAATTTTTTAAAGACACAAAGTGTTATAAAGATGCTCACAGGTATATCAAATAGTCTAAATTATTTTCTTTGCAAAACTTTCAGTCATGTTCTGAGTCAACATCCTTTACACACTGACATATGTAATGCATAGTGTCAATTTTCCCATGAAAATCTGTTTTGGTTATTGCTTTTTTGTTATTATTCAAGTGTACATGTAAAAATCCATGTTGACCTTGAATATGGAAATGCATATTAGATGTATATCATCTTTGTTTAAAGGTCTCCTGTTCAAATATTTTTAAATTATACTTTTACTCTAAAATTCAGATTTCAAGTAACAAACTTCTCATACATTTTATCAATGTGTAGAACTACAATTAATCCTTTTTGTATCACATTTAACTATCTGGAGTTAGCATAATATACCCAGTCATTGTCTCATTGGTGAATGTTTTCATCCTTTCTGGTTTCACACACATTTTTGACTCAATGAATGTTACAATCAACATCTTTTCCCATTTTCTACGCTCTAGTACTTTAATTATCTTATGAAACATTCACATAAGTGAGGACACAGGGTCAAAGTTTGCAACCAATTTTGAACCTTTTATACTGGTGAGTAGGTCATTGTCCAAGAATGTTTAAACAATTCGATATATCACCAGGAATATATCAGCATATGTTCATCTTTTCAAAACCTAAGAAGGTCGGGATGTGAGAATCAGCTTAATGTTCCCCAACACGATATACTGGTGGTGTGATTTTTTTATTTAACGTTTTCTGTGGGGCCCAATGAGGTATCTATTAATTCTATAGATACCACCACCTACCTTAACATATATTTGGAGGAGGTTCTTACAGACAATTTTTAAAAATTAGAATAAAATAATGGTTTTATTATGGCATGTTCATATATGCCCCTTGTTTACCATTCCCATCGCTGTCCCTGTTTGTTCTGCTCAGTACCCTCCATCCCCATAGGAGCCCGCTTTATGCATACATATGCAGAAGATGTATGTGTGTGAGACTTAAAATGTATGCACAAATTTAAGATATGTATCTTAAGAAACTTAAAAGTATGTTTTGGCCAGGCAGTGGTAGAGAACACCTTTAATTCCAGTACTTGGGAGGTGGAGGCAGGCAGGTCTCTGTGATTTTGAGGCCAGCCTGGCCTACAGAGCAAGTTCCAGGATAGTCAGGACTGTCTCAAAGAGAAACCTTGTCTTGAAAGAAAAGTATATTTTAAAGTTAGGTATTAAACATTCTGCCAAATAGTTTGTCAGTTACTCAAAAGGTCAGCCATTCAGTTAACACATAGCTAGCTCACCTGGGTATAAGAACAAGCAAATAGGAAACATGATCTTCCATTATCTCCTACCTCTTTCTTCCTCTCTCTCCTCCCTTTCCCCAATAAACTTTCCACATGAAAAAAGAGAGAACAAGAAATGTGCTTCCACTCAAAAGTTTTCAATTATGAGGCTGCAAAGATAGCTCGGTGGTTAAGAGAACTTGCTGATCTTGCAGAGAACTAGCAACCACATCAGACTGCTCAGAACAACCTGTCACTGCAGCTCTGGGTGACCCAACATATGCTTCTGACTTCCACAGGGACCTGCATGTGTATATACATCATACATGCATACATACATGTTCTTACACACACAGGGATCAATCAATAAATAAGAATAAAACCTTTTAAAGTAATGAATAAGCGTTCACAGACATACCAATTCACAGTACCTCAATAGTGGAAACAACCAAACTATCTGTCAATGAATAGACAAACCGATGCAGCCTGTCCATGTAAAGCAATGTGATTAGTTCATGGAAATAAATGAATCACTGATACCTGGCACAATAGTCACAAACATGAGGCACTATGAACTTTGAAAGGAGTCGTCTGTAAAAGGTGGCATTGCATAATTCCCCGTCTACGAAATATCAAAAACAGGGAAACCTATGCAAATAGGAAGTAGATTGGTGATTTTTTTTTTTTTTGTAAGAGTCGAGATACCACAGAAAATGGCTTCCAATATTTTTCTGGGAGTGATGAAATTATACAGTGATGATGGTTGAACTACTTTGTGAAAATATTTAAACATTGACGTAATGGTATATGAATTATATCTTAACACAAAAGTGGGTTGTACGTAAATTGATGTCTCACCTCATGGTCTTAAATACCTTGCCAACCTCAGGACCAGTGCATGGTTCTACGGAAAGCTGATTGCACCTCCCTGTTCCTCAGGCAGTAGATGATGGGGTTGCACATGGGGGTAACAACAGTGTAGATGACAGACAACACCTTGTTGAGGTCCATGGCTTCTATACGGCTAGGGCGGGCATAGATGAAGATAGTGGCTGAGTAAAAGATGCCCACCACTACCAAGTGGGAGACACAGGTAGAGAAGGCCTTGTGCCGGGCAGCAGCTGATGGCATGCCCAGAACTGTCCTACCAATGGCCACATAGGAGGCCATGGCCACAAGGAGCGAGCCCCAGAGGATGACGATGGCCGAGATGAAGTCGACCAGCTCAGTGAGGGCCACGTGAGTGCAGGACAAGTTCAGAAGGGGAGAGACATCACAGAAGAAGTGGTTGAGGACATTGGGGCCACAGTAAGACAGGCTCGCGATGCATGCTGTTTTAATCACTGAGACCAGCAAGCCACCGAGCCACGAAGACAAGGCTAAGCCCAGGCAGACCTGTGGCCTCATGAGCAGTGGGTAGTGCAGTGGGCGGCAGATGGCTACGTAGCGGTCATAAGCCATGGAGGCCAACAGGGTGCACTCTGTGCAGATGAGAGAGATAAAGAAGAAGAGTTGAGTCATGCAACCTGTGAATGGAACATGGCAGGGTCCTGTCCACAGCCCCACGAGTAGGGTGGGCATGGTGACTGACACATAGCACATCTCCAGGCAGCTGAGGTTGCCCAGGAAGAAATACATGGGCTTGTGGAGCTCACTGTGACTGCAGATGAGGTAGATGATGAGTGTGTTCTCCAGGAGGGTCAGCAGGTAGAGACTCAGGAAGATGACAAACAGGGCATCCCTTATCCCCAGTCTTGTGGACAAGCCCAGTAGCACAAACTCTTGGACTCTGGTCATATTGCCCAATTCAAGTGACGTCTCCATCTAAAAACAAAATACATCTACAATTTTTTTCCAAATCTCTTTCCCTCTATATCTTATCCTCCACCTTAGACCCAAGCCATTATCACAAGTATATAAATCACTTCTTTAAAAATTGTTACTGTGTTTATGTATTTTGGAGAGGATCTGGAGTGTGAATGTGAGGGGTCATGGGACTCTTTGTTGCTGGTCAATGTGCTTCTTCTCCCACATAGGTTCCATGGTTCAGACTCAGTTCATCCACCTTGGCTACAAGCACCTTTACCCTGACATCACTTCTGATGGGATCTTTCTGCTTCTGAGTTTGACCTATAAAAGTCTTTGTGTATCACCCAGTGGTGTCATTCCAAAACATTCCTGATATAAGATCACTCCTTTCTCCTTAAAAATCCCATATGTTCTTATTATTCTCATAATAAATATCCTCCACAATACAATTCCTTCTCCTCTCCTCCTGCTCATCCTGCTCCTCCTCTCCTCCTCCTTCTTCCTTGAGATATTGTCTTAGGTAGCACAGCCTGATGTTGGATTCATTATGTAGCTAACAATGGTCTTGAAATCCTGATTATCCTTCCCCCATCTCCTGAGTGCCAAGATTACTGACATATGAACCACACCCAATTCATCACAGTGTGGTATTCTAATCTCTGGTACTCCAATCCCAAATGGTTGGGGTTTAAGTCCTTTGCACATCCACTGAGACCCCATGGTTCTCTTCCATGTCTTCAAGTGCTCTGAGCTCCTTCTAGCCCTAATAAATCCCCACATGCTGTTCCTTTTGCATGGAAAACACTCATTCTTACTTTTCATTTTAACGTGTTGTCTCCACATAGGCCTCTCAAAAGTCTCACATCAAATCCTGTGTTGTTATTCCTTATTTCTTTCCTTAATTCTTCCTTTTGAAGTGATTGCTATTAGTTTAAATTACTGAGAGGAGTTTGAAGAGACCTCTCAGGGGTTAAGAGCACTGGCTGTTGTTGAAAAGGACCTGGGTTTGGTTCCTAGCACCCACATGATGGCTCACAACCACCCACAACTCTAGTTCCTAGCTATCTAATGCCTTTTACTGACATCCACAGGTACCAGGCATGTTCTTGATACACATGGATACATACAGGTAAAAACATACCTAAAACACACATTAAATAAAATGAACATATCTAAGGGGAAAATTAAATTCCTGGTATTCCTTTCATTGATCATTTTCTCTCTAACTAGGTTGTAAGCCTCCTAAGGGCAAGATTGCATTGATTGGCATTAGTCTTACTCAGGATTCTGTCCTGCACACTCAATCAAATACCCTCATATAGTGTTCTGTACATACTCTTACATAATACACAGTGGGTCACAAGTCGTTTTCTAAGAATCAATCACTCCCTCCAGAGTATTCACAATAAATGGATTCATGATCACATGGGCTCAGGCTCAATTTGCAATGGTTGTTGAATTATCTGTGCTTGATTGGAGTTTACATTAGCTGTGTCTCACTTTGTGGTCCAGGATGTCCTAGAACTCACTATGTAAACCAGGAAGAATTCAGGAAAGGAATAAGGAATAATGACATGGGATTTGACATGAGACTTTTTTGAGAGGCCTATCTGGAGACAACACATTAAAATGAAAAGTAAGAATGGGAAGTGTTTTCCAGGCAAAAGAACAGCACACAGGAATTTCTTAGGGCTATAAATAAGTTATTATAAATTTTAATAATACTTTACTAATCCCTTTTTAAGTGTCCATTAACACTATTGTGGATGTTGGTCATATTCTTGAAAACACTGAGGAACAGAATAATTCTCATCTACCTGACTCTGAGTTTGATTACCTGCTGATTGGGAAGGGATGGTATCATTACCATCATCTCTTGCAGAACCAGCTGTGGTAATGTTCTAGAGAAGTTGTCCTTGTTCACAGCTGCACTGAATGGTTATATCAAACTTTATTTTTTTTCCATGGGCCACTGTGATGGACATTTTTCCAGTCATTATCCCACTGACAACACCATAAAGTCATATTCTAGACTAAAAACGGCTTTGGAATTGTGTAGTGCATAATCCAAATACTTGAGAATTGTTTCATCTTATAACCATGCCTACAGCACCAACACTGAGATTCCCCAAGGAAGCCACACTGAGAATAGAGGAAATAAGCAAGGCTTGGCCCCAGACAAAAGCTTTCTGCTTTCTTCTTCATTGTTGGCTAAACCTGGATGACTTACTCTAACCCATCTGACATATCATAGCTTTTTGAAAACAAGTGTGGTTCTTTGAAAATTTAAACCTCCACCATCAAGTAAGGGTGAAATAGACCTAGAATTCGACATTAGATGTTAATAGCAGTGATTATAGAACTTATATGCACCCCTAGAGCCTCCATTTCCTTCCAGACAAAGTTTGAGTTATTCTGGTGTTGGCCTAATAAGATTCACAGATGACAACTTTCTGAAACATGGTAAACAATAAATACTGCCTACTATGATTAAGCCATATGCATCCAAATATATAATTTCATTTTGATGTAAACTACAATGATTTGCAAATCCAGGTTAGAAACCATTTTGGGAGTGGGATGCTACTACATACACTTTGCAGACATGGAAATCAAGCCCAGAGTGGGGATGAATCTTGACTGAGGACACTCAGATTGCAAGAAGCAAATCTATCAACCAAGCCAGGTTCTACATGGGTCTGAAGCTAATGACCATCGCTTGTCTCTATACATGTGTGAGCTCCCTTTGTCCCAGCCTCTGAACTAGAGTCTGTGGCTGTATAGAAGGCAGCCGTATAAAAGTTAAGCTCAGCAGATAAAGGCATTTCCCACGAAACTTGACAGCTTGAGTTTGATTCCTGGGACCCACATGATGAAAGGGGAGATCTACCCTCCTGCAAATTGACCTCTGACTTTCACACATGTGCTGGGGCATATGTACCCCCACATACATGCACAAACAAATCAATAAGTAACTAGAAAGAAAAGAACAGTAAAAACACAGTAAGTGTATGGGCAAACTAAAAAGAAACTGCACAAACGCCACAAAAAGATGTGACCACACTTTGACCAGAGACCCTCAGATAGTTGAAAATGTAAGTCCCATTTCCACCTCTCAACCCACAGTGTTCCATTCATCCTCAAGAGAAACCTTGTAAAGCTGGGAAGAATTTGGGGCTCAGAATCATGTGACCTGGGACTAAAATTTAAGATCCTAAACTAGTCATCTGTACAAAAGCCAGAGTTTTTTTAATGTATGTTTAATGGTGCTCAGTTCCTCCATCCTTAAAATAAGGACTGTGTATATATAACTACTTCATAGTGCTAAAGTGAGAACTCGTGCAAATAAAACAAGATTGGACACTTCTCTCAATGTGAAGTTTCCAAATCTCTTACCTGAGAAGCTTGAGCAAAGTGTTCTACTGTTAGGTCTCTTATCAGTGATGAGATGATCTGTCTGTCTACTCAGATGTAGATTTCTCAGCAATGAAGCCAAAAGATCCAGCATTCAGTGGGGTCAGGGCATTTTCTATGTTACTTGTGAGCACTGTCCTTGGTCCTGAACCAGGAGTCCTAGCCTCTCCTCATCCATTCACCCAGTGCATATCTGAGCTTGTTGTCTGGACGATGCCAAGTTGTTTCTGTACTCGAGGGCAGGAGACACTCAAAGAGGCTAGCTTGAGGCTAGCTTAAGCCATGGCTGAGGATCTATGAGACTGCCCCAAATCTCTGCGGAATTAAACAACAAATGGAAGAGGGTTTTTTTTTTTTTTTTTTTTTTTTTTTTTTTTTTTTTTCTAAATTAGAAAAGCTGTTAGGCTTGAGGAAGACAGCAAAGACATGCCCAGTCTGGAGTGTTTTTCCATCGTGTTGACAAACAAACAGTCATCTTCTGCACAATGAAAGGTTCTTTGTGTGCCAGGAACATGGGAATAAGTCTGACGTTTGTCCCAGCCCCCAAGGTCCCTGGTAAAGGCTGATGTGAAAACGGAACCAGAAAATGAGGGTGACAGAGAGGAAAACTTGCAGCAGTAATTTTTCCCAGGGAGACATGAACAAATGTCTATTCACCCCAGATAGGACGTCAGTGACGACCAATGTAATGACTCCACTACAGCCCAACCTGACAGGATAATGACGTCACTCAGTTTGCTGATAGAACTGGGTAAGGGTCTACTTACAGACTTCTACTCCATCATAGATAATGAGCTCATAGAAGCTGAATCGTGGAGTCTCACCTGCAGTTAGCCTTCCACTTCCTGTATACTCCTGCATCTCCCATTGACCCTCAGCTGGGGGAGCACAAGAAAGAATTCTACTTGTGGGTCCTGTGACACACATACTCTTTGAGAAGGGAGTGTCAACATGTCCTTAACTATCACTGTGGACCTACCTACCACTATACCAATATCAATTAGTTTCCAAGGTGGTCTCCATTTCAATATGGGTGTGTTATATCCTGGAGAAAGCTGGTGACAAAATTTGAATGTCCAGGAGACTTCCTAAGGCTACCTTCATCCAGGACAAGTCAGAAAACAGCCCCCATGAACAGATACATATTATATCATAGGTACAAGTTTTAAATAAATGCTCTCGGTGGCTGGAGAGATAATCCAGAGGCTAAGAATGTTTCTGTTCTTGCAGAGAATCAAAGGTCAGCAACAAGCATTCACAGTACTGAGCCCACAACTGCTAGTAACTCCAGTTCTGGGAGATTTAATGCTATCTACTGCCCTTTGAGGGACATGCATGAGAAAGAGAGAGAGAGAGACAGAGAGATTGATTTACCAGGAAGTAAGCAACTCAAAAGTTTCAGGAAGACCTTGAAACTGACCAAGTGCACTAGGCTTCTCCCTGCTCAAGCATAAACAAGCAGTAAGGACAGCTTAGAGACATCTGTGACAAACTGATCTGCTCAGAACTGTGATTCTCCACCTGTGGGTTAAGACCTCCAACAACTCCTCCACAGGGGTCACTAAAGACCATTGGAAATATGAGATATTTACATTATGGTTTCCAAAATTAAAGTTATGAAATAATAACACAAATGATCTGATGCCTGGGGGTCAACACAATGTGAGGAGCTGTATTGAAGAGTCACAGCATTATGAAGGTTGAGAGCTGGTGGCCTAAAAGATGGTCACATCAGCCGAAGTGCCTCAGAGATACTCTCCCCTGTCCAATTGTCTGCAAAGTTGTGGCGTGAGTTCCGGAAATCCCGACCTCCTGCACCATCACCCATGCTGGGGTAGCTTTTGTTGAGGAAAGCTGCCTTTCAGTCATTTCTACTCCTGTGAGTAACCTCAGTGAAACCCACAGGTTCATCAAGTTGGTCTTTGGTAGTATCCTTACCTTGGTCTGTCATTCGTTCCCTGTCTGGAATGAGTAGAAGTTACTTCTTAACATCTCCCCAGGAATAGCCTCTCTCTCTCTCTCTCTCTCTCTCTCTCTCTCTCTCTCTCTCTCTCTCTGACTCTATCCCTGTGTGTCTCTGCTTCTCTCAGTCTCTGTCTCTCTTAGCCTCCATTTCTGTCTCTGCCCTTCTGTCTCTCTGTCTCTCCCTCCCCTCTGTTTCCCCCCCTTTCTGTCTCTGTCTACCTGTGTCTCTCAGTGTGTCTCTGCCTCTCTCTGCCTCTCTGCCTGTGGATCAGGATGTGCCTCTCAGCTACTGCTCCTGTACCATGAGTACCACCATGCCCCCACTGTGTTTCCAACCATGACGAGAATGTAGTGAAACTCTGAAATGGTAAGCCAGCCCCCCACTAAATGTCTTCTTTCACGGGGGTTGCCATAGTCATAGTGTCTCTTCACAGTGATAGAACAGTGACTAAGACAATTAGTAAAGCAGTGAGAGTTCAATTAATTTTAATACTAAGGACACATTTATAGGAGAAATGTTTTCATAATCTAGTATTGATGTAAGCAGAATTATTTATTATCTTGAGACAGGATCTTTTGTAGCCCAGGTTGGCTTCGAACCTTACATGTAGCTTAGAATGACCTTGAACACCTGATCCTCCTGCCTCCATCTCCCAAGCCCAGGTATTAGAAGCATGCAACACCAGAATATTAACTTTGTAGCCAAGATTTTACCTCAAGCCTCCCTCAAACCCCTCTCTCTGTGGTTAGTTCACTTACCTGGCTTGTTTGACAATGATGCACTTCTTTGATACATACTAATTTGGTAATCTGAGTCTTTCCAGATGGAAAGTCACTGTAATTCCTGTCACCAGAGACCATTAGGTCCTAGAAGGTGTTCTCTTATCTGTGGGCTTCAACTAGACTTAGCACCAACCCTACAGACTTATAATTTAGTGCATCTAAAAGCAATAGATACCACACCGCATTGATCAAAAATAGAGCTAAGTCACAAAGGAATTCAAATCAGGGGACACAAAAGAGAACTTTGGCTGCTGGGCCCACTGCTTGAGGTGAGTGTTTGGCCAGAGCTCGGGTTCAACACCCTGACCCTCTCCTTGGAACTTCCTGCACATACTGGACCCACCCTTCCACATGGGACCATCTAGAGCCTGCCCTCACCTGATCTTTGGGCCTCTTCACTTGCCTTCTGCCTGAGGTGAGTCAGGGACCAGCTCAGGCTGAATCCCCTCCACATTCTTTCCTTGGAACTCTCTGGGTCAGCTTTGCATCTTGACCCCCCTACAGCTTTGGACTGAGTGGTTCAGTCCTGACACTCTGGACCATCTGGAGCCTGCCTTCCCATCATCCTTGGCCTTTCTGGGCCCATTGCTTGGGGTGAGTTTTTGGCCAGAGCTCAGGTTCAACACCTTCACCCTCTACTTGGAACTTCCTGAGTTGTCTTTGCCCATATTGGACCCGCCCCTCAACATGGGACTATCTGGAGTCTGCCTGCACCTGAACCTTGGGAACCTTTGCCTTCTGTTGGAGACCATCGGAAGCCTGCTTTCCCCACATCACTGGTCCTTCTGGGGCTCCTGCTTGAGAGACCTTCTGGAGAGATCAGATGATCCAGAGTTACTGACAACAAAGTCCTGACTCAACCTACACCCATTGGAAGAGGAGGGGAAAGGAAGAGTCCCCACCTGCACCCAATACCAATACTCCTCAAATTGTTCATACACTGGAAGCAAAGGTTCATTGCCAAACTCTTTTTATGAGGCTACAATTACCTTGGTACCCAAACCACACAAAGATACAACTAAGACAGACAACTACAGACAAATATCCTTCATGAATATTGATGCAAAAATACTCAATAAAATACTGAAAAATCAAATCCAACAACACATCAGAGAAATCATCCACCATGACCAAGTAGGCTTCATCCCAGGGATGCTGGGATGGTTCAACATACGAAAATCTATCAATGTAACCCATCATATAAACAAACTGAAAAAGAAAAATTACATGATCATCTCACTAGATACTGAAAAAAAAAGTATTCAACAAAATCCAACACCCCTTCATTATAAAGGTCTTGGAGAGATCAGGGATAACATGAACATACCTAAACATAATAAAAGCAATCTACAGTAAACCAACAGCCAACATCAAACTAAATGGAGAGAAACTTAATGTGATTTCTGTAAAATCAGGAACAAGACAAGGCTGTCCACTCTCTCCATATCTCTTCAATATTGTACTTGAAGTCCTAGCTAATGCTATAAGACAACAAAAGGAGATCAAGGGAATACAAATAGGAAAGGAAGAAGTAGGTCAAACTTTCAATATTTGCAGAAGATATGATAGTTTACATTAGTGACCTGTAAAACTCTAAAGGGGAACTCCTACAACTGATAAACACCTTCATCAAAGTGGCAAGACACAAGATTAACTAAAAAAAAGATCAGTATCCCTACTTTATTCAGATGACAAAGCAGCTGAGAAAGAAATCAGAGAAACATTACCCTTTACAATACCCACAAACAACATAAAATATCATGGGGTAACACTAACCAAACAAGTGAAACATCTATATAGCAAGGACCATGTGTCTTTAAAGAAAGAAATTAAAGAAGATACCAGAAAATGGCAAAGATCTTCCATGCTCTTGGATAGTGCTGCACCCGTGTGGCCAGAGTACCGAGCTGGTGGAGTGTGTTGGAATTGAAACACTTAACAGACCACCACAAGAAGTGAAGAGGAAGTTGCTACCTTTTATTACCTTTTATATACCCAAGCCAGGGAATGGGCTAAGCATAGGAGGAAGTCATGCACCACCCACACCTGGGGTCAAGGCACGGGCACTGCACACCGGAAAGTTATGAGAACAACTTTCTGTGATCAACCTTGAGAGCACCGGAGTTCTATAGCTGGGTAGGGAGGAAGAGCGCTGTAAGGGACAAGTACTTAAATTTCCCAAAAAAGATAGGTAGGATCAACATAGTAAAAATGGCAATCTTGCCAAAAGCAATCTACAGATTCAATGCAATCTCGGTCAAAATCCCATCACAATTCTTCCCTGACCTTCCATATAAAGTTGAGGGTAATGCTCAACTTTATATGGAAAAACAAAAGACACAAGATAGTCAAAACAACCCTGTACAATAAAGGAACTTCAGGAGGCATCACCATCCCTGTCTTCAAGCTCTGCTATAGAGCTATAGTCCTGAAAACAACTTGGTATTGACACAAAAATAGACAGGTAGACCAATGGAATTGAATCAAAAATCCTGATATTAACCCACACACCTACGAACACCTGATTTTTGACAAAACAGCTAAAATTATACATTGTGGGGAGGAAAGCATCTTCAACAAATGGTGCTGGCACAATTGGATGAGGGTGTGTAGAAGACTGCAGATAGACCCATGTCTATTGCCATGCACAAAACTCAAGTCCAAATGGATCAAAGACCTCAACATAAATCCAGTCACATTGAACCACTTAGAAGAGAAAGTGGGAGGTGCCCTTGAATGAATTGGTACAGGAGACTGCTTCCCAGACATAACACCAGTAACACAGACACTGAGATCAACAATTAATAAATGGGACCTCCTGAAACTGAGACACTTCTTTAAGGCAAAGAACACAGTCAAAAAGACAAAATGGCAGCCCACAGACTGGGAAAAGATCTTCAACAACCCCACATCTGACAAAGGGCTGATCTCTGAAATATACAATGAACTCAAGAATCTAGTTACAAAAACACCAAATAATTCAATTAAAAACCGAGTGCAGATCTAAATAGAGAAATCTCAATAGAGGAAATCAAAAATGCTGAAAGACACTTAAGAAAGTGCTCAGCATCCTTAGCCATCAGGGGAATGCAAATCAAGGCAACTCTGAGATACCATCTTACTCCTGTCAGAATGGCTAAAATCAGCAACACCAATAACAGCTTATGCTGTAGAGGATGTGGAGAAAGGGGAACACTCCTCCACTGCTGGTGGGAGTGCAAACTTACACAGCCATTTTGGAGATCATTATGCGGTTCCTCGGGAAAATGGGAATCAGTCTACCACAAGATCTGATAATTCCACTCTTAGGCACATATCCAAAAGATACACATCAATTCAACAAAGACATCTATTCAAATATGTTTATAGAAGCATTATTTAATAATATCAAGGACCTGGAAGCAATCTAGATGCCCCACAACTGAAGAATGGATAAAGAAGATGTGGTACATTTATACAATAGAGTACTACTCAGCCGGGAAAAAAAATGGAATCTTGAAATTTGCAGGAAAATGGGTGGGAATAGAAGAAACCATCCTGAGTGAGGCAACACAATCACAAAAAGAGGAACATGGCATGTACTCACTCATGCATGGATTTTTAGACATGGAGCAAAGAATCACCAGCCTACAATTCACACAACCAGAGAAGCTAGGATACAAGGAGGACCCTAAGAGAGACATGCAAGGTCCCCCACAGAAGGGGAAAGGGACAAGACCTCCTGAGCATATTGAGAGCAGGGAGGTTAGTGAGTAGAGAGGGAGTTAGGAGAAAGAGAAGGGAAGAAGAGGAGAGGAGCATGTGAGGGACCAGGAAGATTGAGTCGGGGGATGAATAGACATACCATAATAGAAGGAGGCATTATAGGCTTGAAGAGAAAAATAGAGAAATGTTCAGAGATCTACAGAGATAACCTCAACTAACAATCTGAGCAATAGTGGAGAGGCTACCTTAAATGTCCTTCCCTGATAATGAGATTGATAACTACCTTATAAGCCATCCTAGAGCCTTCATTCAGTAGCTGATGGAAACAGAAGCAGACACCCACAGCTAAACACTGAGCTGAACTCCTGGAATCCAGTTGCAGAGAGGGAGGAGTGATAAGGACAAGACCAGGCTACAGAAACCCACAGAGACAGCTGACCTGAACAAGGAGGAGCTCATGGGCCCCCAGAGTGGTAGCTAGGAAATCAGCATTGGATCAACTCAAACCCCCTGAATGTGGGTCTCAGTTAGAAGGCCTGGGCAGTCTAAGGGTATGACAGTGGAACTAGGATGTATCCCTGGTTCAGGAAAGGACTTTGAGAGCACATTCCCCACGGAGGGAAAACTGCCTTAGCCTAGAGACAGGGGCCTAGGCCCTACCCCAAATGACGACAGATTTTGATGATCCTGGAAGGCCTCACCAACCCTGGTGAGAGGGTGGGGAATGGATGGGAAGAGGGCCAGGGGAGGGACATTGGAGGATGGGAAAGAGAAGCAACTGGGATCAATATGTAAAATAATAATAATAATAATAATAATGCAACTGTACATCCATTTTTTTTTAATTTTCACACAAGAGTTTCCATGAGTTGCCCTGGCTGGTTTTGAACTCACTCTGTAGGCCAGAACACTTCAGTTTATTTTATTTACTTATTTATTGGTTTTCTGAGACAGGGTTTCTCTGTGTAGTCTTGGCTGTCCTGAGATTCTCACTGTAGACCACGCTAGCCTCAAACTCAGAAATCTACCTGCCTCTTCCCCCGAGTGCTGGAATAAAGGCATGTGCCACCACTGCCCAGCCTGTGATTTTAACATTGACTGTATTGACAGAGTTGGGTGAAGAAAATGTGATAAATTCATGCAATGTGTGATGATTTAGCCATTAAAAGGGAGGAAAATCTTATGTGTGCTATTACAAGGCTAGACTTTGATGTCAGAGTGAGCAAAATGTGTGGTCACAAAGATGAACACTGCACAGTTCCTCTTGTGTGGGGGCACCCACAGGAGGCACAGGTCTAGGCACTTAAAGCAGAATTACAGTTGCTGGCAGCATGAAGTAGAATGAAGAGTGAAGATTGGCTTCAAGGTTTCCGTTTCACAGGCTGAGAAGCATGGTAGAAGCAAGACAGTGTCAGGGATTCAAACAACACAAATGAGTTTACTGCTAAAACTCCATGTGTCTAACTGTTCTAGATCACAGACTACCTTCAGGTAAACCTGGAAAGACACCCCATAACTACACACACACACACACACACACACACACAGCCATCATGATTGTTATTGTTATTGTCAATTGACAAGACCTAGAGTCCCATAAGAAGAGGGAACGCCTTAAAAAATTGTCCAGATCAGACTGGCCTATGGGTATGACTGTGCAGAATTGTCTTGATAGATGATTGATGTGCCTGGTCCCAGCCAAGCAGTGTGGATGGCCCCATCCCAGGTAGATGTCTCTGAGTCGTATAGGAAAGCAAAGAGCAGGAGCCAATAAACAACATCCTGCCATGGTTTCTGCCTCCAGGCCCCTCCCTGCCTTGAGTTCCAGCCCTGGCTTCCCTCAGTGATAGACTGTGACCCACCAAAGAAATAATTTTCTCTCCTAAGCTCCTTTTGGTCAGCACGTTTTATCACAGCAACAGAAGAGCAAACTACATCAGACACTCATCCGTCATTCATGTCTTGGCAAGCATACATTAAGTGGCAAGTGAGTACTAGGCACCGTACTGGGTGATATGTATAGGACTGCAGATTATGCAAGGTCAATTTAAATTTACTAAGGAGAGCCACTGATCACCAGGTAGGTCCCAAATAATCACACAAAAGCTTATATTAATTACAAAAAGCCCAGTATGTAGCTTGAACTTACTAACTAGCTCTTACAAATTGAATTAACCCATGTCTGTTAAGCTGCACTACCCACATGGCTTGTGTCTTTACCAGCAAAGTCCTGTTTCGCTGGTGGCTGACTCCAATCTCCTGACTCAAGCCTCCCTTCTCCATCTCTTTTCAGTGTGGCTTCCCTACCTACCTAGCCTTTCTCTGCCTTTCTATAGGCCAAACCAGCCCTACTATTAACTGACGAGAGTAAAGCATACTCACATCATACAGAAGGAGTGTCCCACAGCAGACGTTTGAGTGGTGGGAGGTGGATATGATGCTGGGAAAGGCTGAGACACGCCTTACTCCAAGAAGACTGGGATGGCTCACCTGCAAGACGTGAGGTAGTCAGCTCTCAAAGGGCAGATTAGTTCATTGCCCTCTTCTTGTGAGTGAATAATTGACAAGAATCAGCTGACAGCTAAGGAAGAGACACTGTCCATCACCGTGATGAAGGCATGGCACCAGGAGCATGGGGTGGCTGATCACATTACATGTGTAGTCAGGAAACATCAGACAGGAAGAGGAGTTGAACCTTCTTCAAACCTCAGGGCCTGCTGCCTCCCAGTCCCACAACCTTCTAGAAATCTGCTGCCAGTTGGGGCAGTATTAGCAGACAGCCTAAGTATATTCTCCTAGACACTTGTATATCTAATATAATGTAAAGGCTACATAATGTTGCTTATGATGTATCGCTTGCAAAAATATAAGAATAGAAAGTCTATGTGTACATGCAGATGGGATTTTTTGTTTTAATTTTTATTTATTCTTTGCGCATGTACACAAAGTGTCTTACACACATACACCACTCATTCCCCACTTCCAACTCCCCCTGGGATCCCAATATCTCCTTCTCCATCTCATGTTTTCTTATACTATTTATTTTATAATCCACTGAATCTATCATAGCTAACCATATGTTCATGGGCATGGGGTCATCCAATGAGCCTAGACAACCTTCCAGTGCACACACTAAAGGAAAGGGGCTCCCAAGGACTGGAGAGATGGCTCAGCTGTTAAGGGCACTGACTGCTCTTCCAGAGGACCTTGCTTCAATTTCAAGCACCCACATTTCAGCTCCAGTTCTAGGTGACCCAACACCCATGGCAAAGCACCGATGCACCTCATTCTGGAAAGTCTAACTGGCTTGGTCTTGCGTGGGTGGTCACAGCTGCTGTAGCTACATGTGTGCAACAGGTATGTCATGTCTAGAGGGCAGCTTTTGACAGTGCTCCTCCCCATTCTCCAGCTCTTACATTCTTCCGTCCTCCCCTTAGACATGTATTCTGTGTTATGATAACTCTCAAGGGGAACCTTGAGTGGGGGACCTTGATGGAGTCCATGGCAGGCAAGACAGAGCTTAAGTGAGAAGTTTTATTAGAAACGAAAGAGAGGGAGAAGGAAGAAGAAAGGAGGCAGAGAGACACAGAGACAGAGAGAGAGGACAGAAGAGAAGAGGGAGACAGGGAAAGTCCTGTCTGCCCCAGGGGAACAGCTCAAAAAGAGAGCATAAGGGGCCGGCATCTGTCATGTAAAGGACTCCTTTGCACCTGCGTACAAACTACCCAATCATGGAACCCTGGGCTGAACAGGGTACCGGCTGAGTGCGTTCCGCCAGATGAAGGGGGTTGGCCAGCATACAGTCTTAGTCCTGACATCGTGAGCCTTGTAAGTGGGCTGATACGATCTTCAGCCAAGCACCCAGGCACTTGTTCTCAACATTACAAACAGGAATGAGTGTCTTCATTAGGACTACTGTAAGCATCTCCTTTAAGCCAAGTTCCTTGACAAATTTATGGGTGAAAATGTGAATATTTAAAATGAAGTTTAACAACCTGACATTGTAGCTCCTCCAGAGGACCTGAGTTCAGGTCCCAGTACCCACATCAGGCTCCTAGAAACTGACTGTAACTCCAAGTTCAAGCTCCGATGCCTATGACCTTGGGGGTTGTGATACTGGTGTAGTCACATGCAGACACACCTAAACATAACTAAACATAACAAGCATAAATCACGTTTAAAACAGCAAGATTATGTCATTTTCAGGAAAATGGGTGGAACTCAAGATCATTGGGTTAAGGAAAGTCAGTCATAATCAAAAAGACAAATATCACATGTTCGCGTTTTCTCTTATTTGCAAGTGTAGTTTTTAAATTTGTATTTATTTACTTATGTCAATGCGGAAGGAGAAGTATTTGGAAAAAAGGAAGGGGGCCATGGGCTGAGGAAGGGGACAAAACACAGTATAATGCAGTGTGAATATAATTTTACATATGCACATCCTTTGGACCCTCTTGTTTTATCATTAATATACACTAACTTAAAGAGAAACTTGCGGGAAGATGAGATGACTCAGTGGAAAAAGGTGTTGGCCGCCAAGCCTGATGACCTCAGTTTGAAACCCAAGGACCCACATGGTGGAAGGAGAGAGCAGACTCCCTCAAGTTATCACCTAAGACTCACATGTGTACCATGTGTTCACAGAGACAGACAGACAGACAGAGATAGATTGAGAGATTCAAGAATTACATTTTAGACAGAAATTCCACCAAAAACCAAAAGAGCAATAGTCATCTAGTGAGACCAACAGGTGCTGAGTATAATTATGTAAATCCACGTGTCCTCAGCTAGATTACCAATCCCACATCAAAGACAAGATACGAAACCACCCACACTGTGATGCCACTTCTAATCCTAACATCCTTTGTGTTTTGTTTTGATTTTAAGTCAGTGTCTCCCTACAGACAATCTGTCCTGCAATTGCTTACATAGGCCAGGCTGGCCTCAAACCGGAGAGCTCCACTTGCTCTGTCTTCTATTAATGGGGAGTGAAGATGTGTGCCATTACACCTGCCCTCTTAATGTGATGTGTCTTCATGTGAAATGAATAACTGATGCTCATGTGAATCTTTCAGAGCCTGGTATTGTCTTATTTTTATTGAGAAATAAAATTAGAAATTTTTGAATTTCCATTTGAATATTTTCAACATCAGAAGGGATACCCTCATATCATGTGTTAGTTACATTTCTTGCCTCCATGTGCAATGTCTGACAAAAAGCAACTTAAGAAAGAACAGCTGAACTATGGCTCACAGTTTTGGTGTTTGGAAATATCCATTGTTTATATTTTATATCTGTGGACAAGAGAGCATGCATGTTCACTATGTGTGCGCAGTTCCTGTGGAGGCCAGAAGAGGGCATCAGATTCCCTGGAACTGGAATTACAGGCAGTGAGCTCCCTGGAAGGGTGTTCAGAATCAAACCTTGACCTTCTGCAAGAGTAATGGGTGTTCTTCATGGCTGATTTGCTCACCATTGGAGGGCTCAGATCCCGTGGTCAGATAAGCACGATGGCAGGGTTATGAAACATTGCCTCAGCGGTCAGGAAGCAAACTCAAAATGTGCCTCAGCAGACAGGTAGTAACCAGAAAGTGGGACCGGCTGCAAAACTTCAAGGTTCACTCTCTGTAACTCACTTTCTCCAGCCAGACTCCACCCCCTAAAGGATTTCCTAACACTAAAACTGCGCGCGCCACTGGGACACCACGTGTGTCCCATGAGCATGTGGGACAAATGTCATATTCAAGTCACAACACACCCTAAAAAGGTTGATTTGTAGGAGATTATTTTCTTTCTGAAATTTGCTTGTTCCTTGATAGAGATAACAATTCTACTTGCATGAGAAATATGCTGTCAGCATGCTCTTTAATTCAAATCCACCTGTTATGTCAGTGGACAAACAGAATGCTACCTACACAATACATGGAGCAAGTAAAGATATGACAGTGTTCAAGGAGCCATTCAAGAATTGTGACGCCATGCTCAAAAAGCAGGACCATCCCAGCAATAGAATCTTTTAGAAAGGATTTCACTTACATGTGGAGTATAGTCCTCAAGATCACTAGGATAAAAATGCTCCCCAAGGAATTGTGAAAATGAAGTCATATACAGGTTAGGGGGTAAAGGTACCTCTTCTCTGAATGAAGACACGAACTAAGGCAGCCTTGAACTCCTTGTTCCGCAGGCTGTAGATGAGGGGGTTGAGCATAGGGGTCACCATGGTGTATGACAGGGACACCACTTGTTTGCTCTCAGGAGAGTAGCTGGCCTTGGGGCGCAAGTGGATGACCCCCACTGTGCCATAAAACAGAATTACCACGATGAGGTGGGAGGCACAGGTAGACAGGGCCTTGTGGCGCCCAGAGGCTGATGGCATGCGGAGGACAGCAATCAGAATCCTGGTATAGGACAGGAGTATGAGGGAGACAGGAACAATCATGAATACCACAGTGATCACGAAAATACTGGCCTCGAAGACTCTGGTGTCTGCACACACGAGGCTCAGCAGAGGTGGTATATCACAGAGGTAGTGCCGAATGCCCCGTGACCCACAGTATGGGAAGTTGAAGAGCCAGATGGTGAAGACAAGACCCACGGGGATTCCTGCCAGCCAGCACGTGGTGGCCAGAAGGCAGCACAGCTTCAAATTCATGATGGCCCCATAGCGCAGTGGCCTGCAAATGGCCAGGAAGCGATCCCAGGCCATGACTGTAAGGAGCATGGACTCCGCTGAGACAAAGAACAGCACCAAGAAGAGCTGCAGGGCACAGCTTGTGGGGTACATCCCGCGTCCAGGCAGCAGCAGGGTCACCAGCAGACGGGGCGCCACATCCAGTGAGAAGCAGATCTCCACCAGGGCCAGCTGACGCAGGAAGAAGTACATGGGTGCACGCAGGCCTGGGTCCAGGCTGGTGAGCGTGACGATGAGCGTGTTGCCTAGCAACGTGAGCAGGAAGACAGCCAGGAAGACCACTGCAAGCATTGGCCTCAGGGGAGGGCACGTGTGCAAAGCCCAGCAGCACGAACTCCAGCTCACCAGCGCGGCTATGATTGGTCCAGGGACCAGCTGCCCAGAACGGTGGCATGGGCCCAGGATTCGAGGGCAGTGAGCTAAGGAGCAGGGAAGAACCCTATGGAGGACCAGAGGGAGGAGAAGGTGAAGTGAAAATTGTGGCCTGTGAGCCTCATCATTTGCATTCCCTACCAGAGCTGATCAAATGGTAACTCAAGCCGAATTCTGGCCATGGACAGAGCCCTTCTAAAAATCCCCTTGAGTGTGGCATGAAGGAAAGAGACCTCTCTTTCTGACCTAGACTCTCTGTGCTTGGTGTCCTCTCTCTTCAAAAAACAACAAACAAAATCCTAGGGGCATCTCTATAAGTAGCCCTGGCTGTCTTGAACTCACTGTGTAGTCCAGGCTGTCCGGGAACTCACAGAGATCCTCCTGCCTCTGTTGTGCATCACCACGCCTGTGAGATGGTTCGTGGCTACTTCTCCATCCTTGTCCCCTTCAAACTTCGTGCTCCCTAGGCTTTGGTTAAAGAGCTTTTCCATCTACAGTCCCCGATCTTCCCTCTACCTTCATGGCATTTGTCACATAGGAAAATCAGATGCTTCCTGTATCTCAAAGCGGTGTCTTCCGGGACTGAGATTCTGGTCCATTCCTGAGCCAAGAAATTCATTTGGCAGCACCTAAGCCCCATTCTTCTAGTGAATTAGAGCATTTTAAAATATTACCATGGCACAGACCAAGGGCTAGAACTGTTTCTAACATCCCTCTGACCCCTCCCTATGTTAACAACATGTAAACAAAGAACACACCGCCTCTCTTCAGTTTCTGTCCTAAGAACAGCTCTCACTGGGTAGCCAAGGCTGGTCTGGAACTCACAAGCTAGCTCAGACTGGCCTCCATCTTATGGAGATCCCCCTGACTCAGGCTGTCAAGGTCTGGGATTGCATGTCCCAGTCACCAGCACTTGTCAGGATCCAGCACTTCCTGCCACAAAGCTGCAAAGGCACCTGTGATGCCCATACATGATGGGAATAAAAAGCCGTGTCTTGAGATCTCATTTTGACCACAGACTCAGTGCCTCCTTCAGGATGCTGGCATGACAGCTGGGATACAATCAAATACTGGGGAATGCACAACCCTAAGCAAGGAAGGGCCTCAATGTGTGATCCTTATCCTGATAAGCACTCCTCTCTCCGCCTGTGAAGGGAAAGCCATAATAAACCTGGGGCTGGGGCAATCGAGAAGAGAAAGGTTTGTCAATGAGTAAGTGCCCCGAGTGTTTCTAAGAGTGGGATAGAAGCTTGATTCCTACCATTCAGTACCTGTGAGAATGGTTTGATTTCTCTGTCCATTACCTGCAAATTCACCATCATTCTGCTATCACCAAACCAGCAGCAACAGCAGCATCACTGAACTACATGATCTTCATCTTCATCATCATGATTAATGCTTCCAATGTCATCACCTTCAAAGAAAGAAAAACAAAGCAAAGCAATGAGACAACCCAATGACGTTTTCTCCCAGTGATCAATACAGCATCTGTCAGTCAAACAGAGCCCATGTTCACTCTTGTCTGCAGCATAAAGCCTTGCCCTTCGTGGAGAACCAGCTCACCTCTTCTGCTTCTCTGTCTGTCTGTAGCTAAGTTCTGACAGAGCTACGCTCTTGATCAAGGAGTCCCTGGGGCTGACTGGGATGCCAGAAACCAATGCTTTCAGTCTTTGGCTCTGAGCAGAAAATGAGAGCCCTGAAGACTCTCTCTGCCCTTGGAGAGTTGTGTTCATTATGTGTCTCTGTGCCCCTGGTGAAGACACAAAGAGCTAGAGAGTCTGGAGCCCCTGCTTTCCCAAGAGACTGTGGTCCTTACCAGAATTCTCTCCTCCTGGTTTTCCCCTCAGGCCTGCTGGGTTGTGTTTGCCTCTATCTACAGACAAGAAAATCCACACTCCCCTCCATGCCTTGTAATGTTCCCAAAGATTTCTCATGTCCACCCTTCCATCTTCATGTCTTACCATGGCATGCCACACCTCTCTGGATCCCAATGGCTCCTAGCTATACCAGGGAAACTGAGATAAAGTATTGGTATGAGAAGCCCTTGGTTAGAGTTCTACTGTGCAGACAGAATGAACATAAAGGAGGACCTCCAGTAAAAGCAAACACACCCCTTCCTTCCTTCTTTCTGGGAAAGGCTTACCTGTGGGCACAAAGCACAGAGCTTCAGAGAGACAGGCTGGAAAAATTCCATGTGCCTTTCAATCCTGTATCACCACTTTCTCTAGTCTTTGATTCCACATTGCTACCATCATTTGTGAATATTTTTCTGAGTCTGAAGATACATGGGAAATGCAACAAACGTCTTTTTGTAACTGGCCTAGAAGAAATGAAGATATTCTAAGAGACTCTATCTTTGAGGCATTTTGCTCCCCCAGCCACCCAATAAAACTCAATGGTGCCTTTACATTGGTCCGTCCTTAGTTCCTTGCCTGGGATGAGTAGATATTTGCTCCTGTCTCCCCAGGAACAGTGTCACATAAGAGATGGTTAGCTCTACTTGTCAATTTGATGCAAGGTAGAGTCACCTGTGGTGAGTTTCCATGAGTTTCCTGTGGGCATGCCTGTAGCAGAATGTCTTAAAATATGCCAGAGATACACAGGAAGAGCCAACACACTGTGAAGGGTGTCAACTCCCTAGGCAGGTTGTCCTGAACTGTACAGAATCTGAACTTCAGCAAACAAGTGAGCATGTCTTTCTACACTTGATGTTAGATGTCATGTGACCAGCTCTTTGAGGTGCCTGCCTTGACTTCTCCACAATTAAGGACTACAACCTGCAATTGTAAGCTAGAAATAACCCCTGTGCCCCAAAGTTCGTCTTTGACAGATTGCTTTATTGCAACAACAGAAATGAACCTAAGAGTCAAAGTAAGCACTCTACAACTGGGCTGTGATTGCAACCCTGTTAAACATAACTCAGTGGATCAAATATTCACATCGTTTTCCAGTCAATACTAATGCTTATCCCCAAGACTGTTCATGTTATAAAACTGAGACTCTTCATCTGCTGAACTCTCACATTCCCTTCCCATCCCCAGCCTCTGGCAACCTACACCCTAGCTTCTCTGTGTGTTTCTGAATGAAAGTCAGATTCACTGCATGTGGAACTGGCGTCAGGCAGTATTCAGTAACTGCTATGTGTCGTGGTAATTTTGTTTGTGTTCTGATAAATAAAGCTTGCCTGGAGTTCAGAGGGTGGAGCTCACCACCAGTTAACCATAATCATAGATGTCTGGAGGTCTGTACAGAGAGGAGACAGGAAGTGACTACATGATATGGAGACAGGAAGTGATAAGGTGTTGTGTAGACAGGACCTTGGCCCCTTTTGGTCAGAGGATTTGGGAAGGTGAAGGGTGATGGTGGCTGCTCCTTTGCTTCTCTGATATTTCAGCTTTTACCTTGATATCTTGATTTGTACACCAGGCTGGCCTCAAACTACAGAGCTGCACTTGCCTCTGCCTCCTGTTAGCGGGGAGTGAAGATGTGTGCCATTACACCCAGCCTCTTTATGTGATGTGTCTTCATGTGGAATGCATAACCAGCGCTTATTTGAATCTTTCAGAGCCTGGTATTGTCTTATTTTTATTGAGAAATAAAATTATAAAGGTAACATCAATGTTTGAAAATTTTAACATGAAATGGCATAGATGGCATATCCTCATACCACATGTTCATATCCTTTCTTGCCTCCAAGTCCCGTGTCTGACAAAAAGCAACTTGATAAAGAACAGCTTATTATGGCTCATACTTTTGCTGTTTTCATTATATTTCCATTTTATCTCTGTGAGCCAGATAGCTTGCATGTTCATCGTGTGTGTGCAGTGACCGTGGAGGGCATCGGATCCCCTGGAACTGGAGTTGCAGGCAGTGAGCTCCGTGAGAGGGTGTTGAGAATCGAACCCTGGCCTTCTGCAAGAGTAATGAGTGTTCTTCATGGCTGACTGGCTCACCATTGGAGGGCTCAGATACCCTGGTCAGAGAAGCACTGTGGCTGGATTATGAAACATTGCCTCACCAGTCAGGAAGCAAACAGGAAGTGGGACTCCACTGTGAAACACCAAGGTTCACTCTCTGTGACTCACTTCCTCCAGCCAGACTCCACCCACCAAGGTTCTCCTAACTTTAAAACTGCATTCCTCATTGGGACACAACATGTTGAAACACATGAGCATGTGGGGCAAAATTCATACTCAAACCGCAACAAACCCTAAACGGGGAGATTTATAGGACTTTAAAATCTGAAGTTTGCTTTCTGAAACTTGCTTGTTCCTTGACAAGAGTACCTGCATGGGAAAGATGTTGTCACCGTGCTTTTGAATTCCAATCCACCTGTTATGTCAGTGGACAAACAGAATGCTACCTACGCAATACACACAGCAAGAAGAAAATGGGCCTGTGGCAAAGGAGCCGTTAGAGAATTGTCACGCCAGCCACACAACTAGCAGGACCATCCCTGCAATAGAATCTTTTAGAAAGGGTTTATGTTACTTGTGCACTGAGGCCCTCAAGAACACGAGGGCAAAAACACTCCCCAAGGAATTGTGAAAATGAAGTCATATGCAGGTCAGGGGGTAAAGGTACCTCTTCTCTGAATGAAGACACGAACTAAGGCAGCCTTGACCTCCTTGTTCCGCAGGCTGTAGATGAGGGGGTTGAGCATAGGGGTCACCATGGTGTATGACAGGGACACCACTTGTTTGCTCTCAGGAGAGTAGCTGGCCTTGGGGCGCAAGTGGATGACCCCCGTTGTGCAATAAAACAGAATTACCACGATGAGGTGGGAGGCACAGGTGGACAGGGCCTTGTGGCGCCCAGAGGCTGATGGCATGCGGAGGACAGCAATCAGAATCCTGGTATAGGACAGGAGTATGAGAGAGACAGGAACAATCATGAATACCACAGTGATCACGAAAATACTGGCCTCGAAGACTCTGGTGTCTGCACACACGAGGCTCAGCAGAGGTGGTATATCACAGAGGTAGTGCCGAATGCCCCGTGACCCACAGTATGGGAAGTTGAAGAGCCAGACGGTGAAGACCAGACCCACGGGGATTCCTGCCAGCCAGCACGAGGTGGCCAGCAGGCGGCACAGCTTCAAATTCATGATGGCCCCATAGTGCAGTGGCCTGCAAATGGCCAGGAAGCGATCCCAGGCCATGACTGTAAGGAGCAAGGACTCCGCTGAGACACAGGACAGCACCAAGAAGAGCTGCAGGGCACAGCTTGTGGGGTACATCCCGCGTCCAGGCAGCAGCAGGGTCACCAGTAGACGGGGCGCCACGTCCAGTGAGAAGCAGATCTCCACCAGGGCCAGCTGACGCAGGAAGAAGTACATGGGTGCACGCAGGCCTGGGTCCAGGCTGGTGAGCGTGACGATGAGCGTGTTGCCTAGCAATGTGAGCAGGAAGACAGCCAGGAAGACCACTGCAAGCATTGGCCTCAGGGAGGGCACGTGTGCAAAGCCCAGCAGCACGAACTCCAGCTCACCAGCGCGGCTATGATTGGTCCAGGGACCAGCTGCCCAGAACGGTGGCATGGGCCCAGGATTCGAGGGCAGTGAGCTAAGGAGCAGGGAAGAACCCTATGGAGGACCAGAGGGAGGAGAAGGTGAAGTGAAAATTGTGGCCTGTGAGCCTCACATTTGCATTCCCTACCAGAGCTGATCAAATGGTAACTCAAGCCGAATTCTGGCCATGGACAGAGCCCTTCTAAAAATCCCCTTGAGTGTGGCATGAAGGAAAGAGACCTCTCTTTCTGACCTAGACTCTCTGTGTTTGGTGTCCTCTCTCTTCAAAAAACAACAAACAAAATCCTAGGAGCATCTCTATAAGTAGCCCTGGCTGTCTTGAACTCACTGTGTAGTCCAGGCTGTCCGGGAACTCACAGAGATCCTCCTGCCTCTGTTGTGCATCACCACGCCTGTGAGATGGTTCGTGGCTACTTCTCCATCCTTGTCCCCTTCAAACTTCGTGCTCCCTAGGCTTTGGTTAAAGAGCTTTTCCATCTACAGTCCCCGATCTTCCCTCTACCTTCATGGCATTTGTCACATAGGAAAATCAGATGCTTCCTGTATCTCAAAGTGGTGTCTTCCGGGACTGAGATTCTGGTCCATTCCTGAGCCAAGAAATTCATTTGGCAGCACCTAAGCCCCATTCTAGTGAATTAGAGCATTTTAAAATATTACCATGGCACAGACCAAGGGTTAGAACTGTTTCTAACATCATATTACCATGGCATAGACCAAGGGCTAGAACTGTTTCTAACATCCCTCTGACTCCTCCCTATGTTAACAACATGCAAACAAAGAACACACCGCCTCTCTTCAGTTTCTGTCCTAAGAACAGCTCTCACTGGGTAGCCAAGGTTGGTCTGGAACTCACAAGCTAGCTCAGACTGGCCTCCATCTTATGGAGATCCCCCTGACTCAGGCTGTCAAGGTCTGGGATTGCATGTCCCAGTCACCAGCACTTGTCAGGACCCAGCACTTCCTGCCACAAAGCTGCAAAGGCACCTGTGATGCCCATACATGATGGGAATAAAAAGCCGTGTCTTGAGATCTCATTTTGACCACAGACTCAGTGCCTCCTTCAGGATGCTGGCATGACAGCTGGGACACAATCAAATACTGGGGAATGCACAACCCTAAGCAAGGAAGGGCCTCAATGTGTGATCCTTATCCTGATAAGCACTCCTCTCTCCGCCTGTGAAGGGAAAGCCATAATAAACCTGGGGCTGGGGCAATCGAGAAGAGAAAGGTTTGTCAATGAGTAAGTGCCCCGAGTGTTTCTAAGAGTGGGATAGAAGCTTGATTCCTACCATTCAGTACCTGTGAGAATGGTTTGATTTCTCTGTCCATTACCTGCAAATTCACCATCATTCTGCTATCACCAAACCAGCAGCAACAGCAGCATCACTGAACTACATGATCTTCATCTTCATCATCATGATTAATGCTTCCAATGTCATCACCTTCAAAGAAAGAAAAACAAAGCAAAGCAATGAGACAACCCAATGACGTTTTCTCCCAGTGATCAATACAGCATCTGTCAGTCAAACAGAGCCCATGTTCACTCTTGTCTGCAGCATAAAGCCTTGCCCTTCGTGGAGAACCAGCTCACCTCTTCTGCTTCTCTGTCTGTCTGTAGCTAAGTTCTGACAGAGCTACGCTCTTGATCAAGGAGTCCCTGGGGCTGACTGGGATGCCAGAAACCAATGCTTTCAGTCTTTGGCTCTGAGCAGAAAATGAGAGCCCTGAAGACTCTCTCTGCCCTTGGAGAGTTGTGTTCATTATGTGTCTCTGTGCCCCTGGTGAAGACACAAAGAGCTAGAGAGTCTGGAGCCCCTGCTTTCCCAAGAGACTGTGGTCCTTACCAGAATTCTCTCCTCCTGGTTTTCCCCTCAGGCCTGCTGGGTTGTGTTTGCCTCTATCTACAGACAAGAAAATCCACACTCCCCTCCATGCCTTGTAATGTTCCCAAAGATTTCTCATGTCCACCCTTCCATCTTCATGTCTTACCATGGCATGCCACACCTCTCTGGATCCCAATGGCTCCTAGCTATACCAGGGAAACTGAGATAAAGTATTGGTATGAGAAGCCCTTGGTTAGAGTTCTACTGTGCAGACAGAATGAACATAAAGGAGGACCTCCAGTAAAAGCAAACACACCCCTTCCTTCCTTCTTTCTGGGAAAGGCTTACCTGTGGGCACAAAGCACAGAGCTTCAGAGAGACAGGCTGGAAAAATTCCATGTGCCTTTCAATCCTGTATCACCACTTTCTCTAGTCTTTGATTCCACATTGCTACCATCATTTGTGAATATTTTTCTGAGTCTGAAGATACATGGGAAATGCAACAAACGTCTTTTTGTAACTGGCCTAGAAGAAATGAAGATATTCTAAGAGACTCTATCTTTGAGGCATTTTGCTCCCCCAGCCACCCAATAAAACTCAATGGTGCCTTTACATTGGTCCGTCCTTAGTTCCTTGCCTGGGATGAGTAGATATTTGCTCCTGTCTCCCCAGGAACAGTGTCACATAAGAGATGGTTAGCTCTACTTGTCAATTTGATGCAAGGTAGAGTCACCTGTGGTGAGTTTCCATGAGTTTCCTGTGGGCATGCCTGTAGCAGAATGTCTTAAAATATGCCAGAGTTACACAGGAAGAGCCAACACACTGTGAAGGGTGTCAACTCCCTAGGCAGGTTGTCCTGAACTGTACAGAATCTGAACTTCAGCAAACAAGTGAGCATGTCTTTCTACACTTGATGTTAGATGTCATGTGACCAGCTCTTTGAGGTGCCTGCCTTGACTTCTCCACAATTAAGGACTACAACCTGCAATTGTAAGCTAGAAATAACCCCTGTGCCCCAAAGTTCGTCTTTGACAGATTGCTTTATTGCAACAACAGAAATGAACCTAAGAGTCAAAGTAAGCACTCTACAACTGGGCTGTGATTGCAACCCTGTTAAACATAACTCAGTGGATCAAATATTCACATCGTTTTCCAATCAATACTAATGCTTATCCCCAAGACTGTTCATGTTATAAAACTGAGACTTTTCATCTGCTGAACTCTCACATTCCCTTCCCATCCCCAGCCTCTGGCAACCTACACCCTAGCTTCTCTGTGTGTTTCTGAATGAAAGTCAGATTCACTGCATGTGGAACTGGCGTCAGGCAGTAATCAGTAACTGCTATGTGTTGTGGTAATTTTGTTTGTGTTCTGATAAATAAAGCTTGCCTGGAGTTCAGAGGGTGGAGCTCACCACCAGTTAACCATAATCATAGATATCTGGAGGTCTGTACAGAGAGGAGACAGGAAGTGACTACATGATATGGAGACAGGAAGTGATAAGGTGTTGTGTAGCCAGGACCTTGGCCCCTTTTGGTCAGAGGATTTGGAGAGATAAAAAGTGACTGTGGCTGCTTTTTGCTTCTAGGATCTTTCAGCTTTTTCCTTAATATCTGATTCTGAATTTTTTTTAATAAGACCAATTAGGACCACGTTTGAGTTGTGAGTTCTTTTTCTCACTTGACCTGACACCCTCAGTGTACTTCCAACACAGCATAGCTCAAAATGTTTATCTGCATGTGGCTAGGTGTTCAGTCGTAAGTGAGCACCAGACTTCATTATTTATTCATATTTATTCGTATTTATTCAAAGGTGGACATGGGTTGCTCCACCTTTCTCTGGAATGCTACTGCTACAAACAGGAGCTCAGCGCACAGCCACAATGGCCTGCTTTCAATTCTTTGTTTGCTCTCACTCCATTTCTGTTGCTGGGATAAAATATCCCAGCAAAGATGCAACATCAAGAATGAAAGTGTTCATTTGTTTAACAATTCTGTGTTGCAGTCCATATTTATTGGCAATGCAAGGTAGGCATTTGCAGCTTCACACTGGCAGTCAAGAGCAGAAAGGGAATAAACACAGACCCTCGTTTAAATGCTTGCTGTCAGTCGGCTTTCCCTTCTCTCATTCTGTCCATGTGCCCTGTATCTAAGGAGTGGTGATGCTCACAATGGGCTCTCTCTCTCTCTCTCTCTCTCTCTCTCTCTCTCTCTCTCTCTCTACATCAATTAAAAATTAAGACAGTCATCCACAAACATGCAGACAGGCCAATGTGTAAAGGCAAGTCCATGTTAGTATTCTTCTCCCAGGTTGTTACAGGTTGTGCGAAGTTGACACTTAGAGTTCACCAACGCAGTGGTGTAAATCAAACGTGGAATTGCTGGATCATTTGTCAGTTTGGTGATTTACTTATGTCAGACCCTATCAGAATCAATGTTTTGCAACGTATGAAGTCACGGTCTAACCACAATGTAGAAAGGATCCAATTTCTCCAAGACAAACTAGTGTCATTGTTTTCTGACTTGTGGATACTGTGATGGATAGTTTTTGTCACCTTTACACAAGCCAGGGTCATCTGGAAGAGGGAAATTCAAAGAGAAAATGCCATCATATTTTACCTTTGGGGTGGCGGAGGGCATTTTCTTGATTAATGATTGACAATGAAAGGTGTTCCCCATTATGGATGGTAAAAAAAAAAAATCAGGCTGAGCAAGCCATGAAAGGCAAGCCAGTGAGTAGTGTTCCTCCACCGTCTGTGCTTCGGGCCTTGCCTCTAGGTTCCTTGTCTGTTTGAGTACTTGCCCTGACTTCCCTCAGTGTGGACTATGATTTGACTGTTTAAAGCCAAGTAAATCCTTTCTGTTCAACTTGGTTTTTGTTATCATACAGACACTAACCATGTTAGACTGGTGTATACAATGTGTTGATTACTGTAGAAGTGGGCTTTTGAGAACCTTGAAATCATAAGATAAGATAGATAATAAATAAGAGAGATGGAGCTGGGCTGGAGAGATGATGACGCTACAATTAAAAGGGAAAACTGTTTTTGCCTAGAACCAGAGTGGGATTTCCAACTCCCATGCAGCGCATGTCCCTTAATTCCAGGACTGCAGCATCTTGCACTCTCTCTTGATTTTGAAGGAACTGCACACATGTGCACATACCCCCACACACACACAACATACATTAATAAAAATATAATAAAATGTGAAGGACAGAGCTATGAGAGGAGAGGGAAGATAAAGATTGAGAAACAGAGGGAGAGTAATATATTCAGACAGAATAAGAGAACAAAATAGAAACCAGGAAAACAATACAAAAAATCAATGCAACAAAGAGTTGGTTTTTTGAGAAAATCAACAAGATTGATAAACCTTTATCCAAATTAACGAAAAAGCAGAGACAGAACATGCAAATTAACAAAATCAGAAATGAAATGGGGAACATAACAACAGACACAGAGGAAATCCAGACAATTTTCAGGTCATACTTCGAAAATCTGTATTCCACAAAAATTGAAAATTCAAAGGAAATGGACAAGTTTCTGGATAACTATCACTTACCAAAATTAAATCAAGAACAGACAAACAACTTAAATAGAGCTATAACCCGAAATGAAATAGAAGCAGTCATCGAAAGCCTTCCAACGAAAAAAAGTCCAGGGCCAGATGGATTCAGTGCAGAATTCTACCAGACATTCAAGGAAGAACTAATACCACTACTCCTCAAACTGTTCCACAAGATAGAAACAGAAGGTTTATTGCCAATCTCTTTTTATGAGGCCACAATAACTTTGGTACCCAAACCTCACAAAGACACAACTAAGAAAGAAAACTACAGACCAATATCCCTGATGAACATCGATGCAAAAATACTCAATAAAATAATGGCAAACCGAATTCAAAAATACATCAGAGAAATCATCCACCATGATCAAGTAGGCTTCATACCTGGATTGCAGGGATGGTTTAACATACGAAAATCTATCAACGTGATCCACCATATAAACAAACTGAAAAAGAAAAACCATATGATTATCTCCCTAGATGCAGAAAAAGCCTTCGATAAAATTCAACACCCTTTCATGATAAAGGTATTAGAGAGGTCAGGGATAACAGGAACATACCTAAACATAATAAGAGCAATATACAGCAAACCAACTGCCAACATCAAACTGAATGGAGAGAAACTTAAGCCAATTCCTCTAAAATCAGGAACAAGACAAGGCTGTCCTCTCTCTCCATATCTCTTCAATATCGTACTAGAAGTTCTAGCTAATGCTATAAGACAACAAAAGGAGATCAAGGGCATCCAAATTGGAAAGGAAGAAGTCAAACTGTCTCTATTTGCAGATGATATGATAGTTTACATAAGCGACCCAATAAACTCTACCAGGGAACTCCTACAGCTGATAAACACCTTCAGCAAACTAGCAGGATACAAGATAAACTCAAAAAAATCAGTAGCCCTATTTTTTTCAGACGACAAAGAGGCAGAGAAAGAAATCAGAGAAACATCACCCTTTACAATAGCCACAAGCAACATAAAGTATCTTGGTGTAACGCTTACCAAACAAGTAAAAGATCTATATAATAAGAACTTTGTGACTCTAAAGAAAGAAATTAAAGAAGATACCAGAAAATGGAAAGACCTCCCATGCTCTTGGATAGGTAGGATAAACATAGTAAAAATGGCAATCTTACCAAAAGCAATCTACAGATTCAATGCAATCCCCATTAAAATCCCACCACAATTCTTCACCGACCTTGAAAGGATAATAATTAACTTTATATGGAAAAACAAAAGACCCAGGATAGCCAAAACAACCCTATACAATAAAAGAACATCAGGAGGCATCACCATTCCTGACTTTAAGCTCTACTACAGAGCTATAGTTCTGAAAACAGCCTGGTATTGGCATAAAAATAGACAGGTAGACCAATGGAATCGAATTGAAAATCCTGATATTAATCCATGCACCTATGAACACCTGATTTTCGACAAAACAGCTAAAATGATACAATGGGGCAAAGACAGCATCTTCAACAAATGGTGCTGGCACAATTGGATGAGGGTGTGTAGAAGACTGCAGATAGACCCATGTCTGTCGCCATGCACAAAACTCAAGTCCAAATGGATCAAAGACCTCAACATCAATCCAGCCACATTGAACCTCTTAGAAGAGAAAGTAGGAGGTACCCTTGAACAAATTGGTATAGGAGACCGCTTCTTGAACATAACTCCAGGGGCACAGACACTGAAAGAAACAATTAATAAATGGGACCTCTTCAAACTTAGAAGCTTCTGTAAGGCAAAGGACACAGTTGACAAGACCAAACGGCAGCCCACTGACTGGGAAAAGATTTTCACTAATCCTATATCCGACAAAGGGCTGATCTCCAAAATATACAAAGAACTCAAGAAACTAGTCAACAAAACACCAAATAACCCTATTAAAAAATGGGGTACAGAACTGAAGAAAGAATTCTCAATGGAGGAAATCAAAAAGGCTGAAAGACACTTAAGAAAATGCTCCACATCCTTAGCTATCAGGGAAATGCAAATCAAAACAACTTTGAGATACCATCTTACCCCTGCCAGAATGGCTAAAATTAGAAACACCAGTGATGACTTATGTTGGAGAGGATGTGGAGAAAGTGGAACACTCCTCCACTGCTGGTGGGAGTGCAAACTCATACAGCCACTTTGGAGATCAGTATGGCGGTTCCTCAGGAAAATGGGAATTAGTTTACCACAGGACCCGGCAATCCCCCTCTTAGGCATATACCCAAAGGATTCACATCAATGCAACAAAGACATCTGTTCAACTATGTTCATAGCAGCACTATTTGTAATAGCAAGAACCTGGAAGCAACCTAGATGCCCTTCAATTGAAGAATGGTTAATGAAGATGTGGCACATCTACACAATGGAATACTACTCTGCAGAAAAAAATAATGGTATCTTGAAATTCGCAGGCAAGTGGATGGCACTTGAAGAAACCATCCTGAATGAGGTAACCCAGTCACAAAAAGAGGAACACAGTATGTACTCACTCATATATGGATTTTAGACCTAGATCAAATGATCACCAGCCTATAATTCACATCACCAGAGGAACTAGGATACAAGTTGTATTCTAAGAGATTCATATAAAGTCCCTCACAGAACTGGGAAGGGACAAGTCCCCCAGACCTCAGGTATAGTGGGGGAGGACAGCTAATGGAGGGAGAAGTAGGAGAAAATGAGAGGGAGGAGAGGAAGGCATGTGCGACTAGGAGGATTGAGCCTGGTTAGGAATGGAAAATAGGAAAGAGAGAGAGAGACAGAGACAGAGAGAGAGAACATAAAAGAGGGAGCCAATATTTGTTTGAAGATAAAGTTGAACACAAAGAAAGGTCGAAGGAACTACAAGACTGCTCCCAACTAACAATCTCAGCTTCCGTGGAAAGGCTATCATAAATGCCCTTCCCGGAGAGTGAGATCAACAACTAACTTCTCCATGGAGTCCTCAACTAATGCCTGTTGAAAACAGGAGCAAACACCCATACATAAACACTGAGTCAAACTAGAACCCAGAAGCAGATGGAGAGGACAAGACCATGCGGTAGAAGTACATAGAGACAGCTTACATGAACAAGGAGGAGCTAAGGGCCACTAGACTGATAGCTGGGAAGCCAACAGGGGTCTGACTCGGACTCCCCTGAATATGGGTCTCAGCCAGAAGGTCTGAGCAGTCTAAGAGACCTCAGACAGTGGAGCCAGGATGTATCCCTGGTGCACAAAAGGACTTTGCAAACATATCCCCCATGGAGGGATAACTGCCTTATTCTAGAGATAGGAGAGAAGCCCTAGTCCCTACTTCACAGGACCTGTCAGATCTACATGACCCCAACTGGATGGCATTCCCCTACATATTGTATTGTGGTGGGGGGTTGGGAGGGGAGGGTGTTTAGAGTGCATGGGAGAGGGTAGAGAGGGTAAAAGGGAGGGAAGGAGGGAGGGAGGGCTTGGGGGGAGGGATGGAGGGAGGGAGAGGGAACTGGGATCGACATGTAAAATAATAATAAAAAAAAAAAAAAAAAAACGCTTTGACTCCAAAATTTAAGTTGAAGAACAAGTTACTGGGGAAAAGTATTTCTATTTTTGTTTCCACAGAAAATGAAAAGATGTGGATTCCTTCCAGACTAATGTGGTTTGATCACACCAGACCGCCTGAAACAGAGTACAAGCTGATCCTACATTCCAAACAGCTGGACAAAACAGCCCTACAGACTACAGCTAGGATATCTGAATCTTCTTCGAATCCCCCAAGACAGCGCCCCTTACCAGCAGGAAGTAGTTTGGAAAGAACGACGCCCAAATTCCCAAATATTGTGTATAAATGTTTGTTTTCATTTAATTGGACTTTGTTATATAAAATTAAATAAAAAATACTCTATATGCAAAAAAAAAAAAAATATTAACCCCAAAAAAAAAAAAAAAAAAAAAGAGTCTAGATAAGAATGCAAGTTGGTGGTGCACAGCTTTAATCTCAGCACTTGGGAGGCAGAGGCAGATGGGTCTCTGAACTCGAGGCCAGTGAGGTCTACAGAGGGAGTTCCAGGACAGCCAGGGCCACACAAAGAAACCTCGTCTCAGAAAATAGACAGAGAAACAAACAAAAAAGATTCTAGGAGAGGAGCAAAGAAAACCAGGAAGCTGAACAGACAGAGTAAAAGAGACTCAGAGAAATGCAAAGAAGGAGCAAGTCAGAGAAGAGGAAGGCAGCTGAGGAGAGGGGAACGCGGTGGCAGAGGGACCAGCAGGTATTAGAAAGGAAGAACTACAACCAATGAGACACGCCAGAGACTCGGAGGTAAGCTAGGAGAGAAACGCGAGGGGAGAGATGGATTGAGAGATGTGCATGGATCTGAGAAGACAGGAGAGAAAGGAAGCAGCAACCGGAGGGCAACCTCTGATGGCCCGGCTTCGAGTCCCAGGGCCCTATGGTAGAAGGAAAGATTGACTCTTACAAGTTGTCCTCTGGCCCCCTCCCCCCTCAACAGTAAACAAAGAAACAGATAATGTGAGAGGAAGCAAAAGAGCGATTCCATCGTCTTCTCTCGGGGCGGCTTCCATTCTCACGTCTGTAGGGGCCCACGGGAATCTGGTGCCAAGATCAACCCACCGGAGCCTCATTACAGATGGCCAATAATGGGTCCTTGTGGGAGCCAAGTGTGGCCCCGATGTCCTGACCCAGGGAGAGATCAAAGTGGGGAGTCCTATAATTGCTCCCCTGCTTTCTCTGTGTCAGAGTCCTCTCTCTACAGATCTGGGTAGAGGGTTTAAACTCATCCTACACTGAACACAGTCTGGATGATTTGCTATCCCCCCCATGCCCCTGCTGCTGAGCCCAGGAGCCTCTGGTGGTGGGAAGAGTATCTATCTGCTCCATAATGGGGATGTATGGCCATGGATCGGCTTTGCGGTAAAGGAGGAGGTGAGGGGTTTCTGAGAGGTGAGTCTGTTGAAGTTTCAGATTCTTGAGGGAGACCCAACAGGAGTCAGTGAGATGCTCTGTGGCCCAGAGAACATGCTATACAAAGTGATTTGTGTGTATGTAAGGCAGAAAGGGGGAATCCCATCTCTTTCCATCGCTCTTCCATCACAGTCTTCACCCAATATCACAGGATAGGACTGTAGGTATCTCTCTTGATTGACTTTCTCCCATGTACCTGTGGCTTTGGTGGGTTTATAACTACTGGAAGACTCTGATATTTGTGAATCTCACATCCAGCCATGGTCTATCTAAATTCCGGGCTCATCTATTCAGGTATTTGATAGATATTAGACTAGGGATGCCACAACAGCCTAAGAAATGTAATACACAAGATGAATATGGCATTGCATACCTGTATTCCTTGCACTTGGCAGGCCTATGCAATAGGGAAACAAGTTTGGGTCTATCCTGAGATACATAGCAAGTTCCAGGCTAGCCTCAGATATATAGCAAGATTGTTGAAAATATGGGAAAATAGTTCTCTACAAGATTCAAAGAGGAAAAGAAGGAGTAAGTTCCCACTTCTTTAATGTGAGTATGAAGTTTCAGCCGAAGGCAAGGGAAATTTCAAGAGTTGGTTATACAACTGTACCTACGGTACTTCCCTAGAACCAAGGTCCACATTCCCACTGAGAGAAGAACTCAGAAGTCTTGTCAGATGTCCCAGTCAATCAGAATGTGTCACCCTGTAATTGACACTGTAATAGCCTTCCAGTTCTGCTTGGCAGGGCCTTGGCTAGACCACATGCTCATCCTTTCTTTCAGTCACATTCTAGCCATTGGCCACCTTGGCCCAGCTGTGCTCACTTCTGTCATGTGGCCTGGACTCACTTCTGGGTGTCAATGGACTCCTGCCTCTAACACCATCTCCGTAGCCTTGATAGACACCTTTCTAATGTCTCTATGTGTGTTAGCACACTCTTCAAACAAGCTTGTAAATGTTGTGCAGAAACCGCCTGCATCTTACAAATGAGGAAATAGAATTTCTCTTCCTCTTTTTCTCCTCCTCCTCCTTCTCCTCCTTCTTTAGGACATGGGCAGAATCAGAACAGAGCAAACCAATCGTAGAGATTGCCCATTTCAGCCACCCCTTTCTCATCCTTTCAACAAATGGTCTTCATCACAAGACTTTGAGGTCAGCCTGGAATGTATCTATGAAGGAGTCCGGAGGGTGGGAGACTGTTGCGGTCTCCCTAAAGGGGGCCTCCCTGGGGAGGAACAGGCCAGACTTTGCCACGAGCATTTTGCTTTACTAATGTCTGTGTAAGCTGCAGCAGAGAGAGGTGGAGCTGAGCCAGAGGTTTTATGCACAGCTGTCTCTTTAACACGGGCTGGTCCTGGCCACTGGTCCTGGAGAGAGAATGAGGATTAAGAGGAGAGGGAATGGTGGATGGTGAGAGATGAAGGGGCGAGGAGAGCAGGAAGAAGAGGGCATGCGTGCAGGAGCAGAGGCAGAGGAGAGGAGATGGGAGAAGAGGCCATTAGAGGCAGAGACACCTGTGGGGACAGGGGACAGGAGAGTGGAAGAGAAGGAAAGACAGGGTAGGAAGTGAGAGCAACAGGCATAAAAAGGTGCCTGGGGAGAGAGACACGCGGAAGTGGGAAGGGGCGTGTCGCTGAAGGGAGGCGGGAGAGAAGGAGGGGGGGTGGAAGGTAGGAACTGGGGTGGGTAGGGTTTGTGACTAAGGATAGGTGAGTGGAAAGACAGTTGAGGGAGAAAGTAAAGTCACGGGAAAAACAATCCGGTGGCATCGTGTGAATCCAGGAAGAAATGGTGACGGAGGAGGAAAAGGCAACTTGGAGAGGTAAGAGTCGAGGAGAGGAGAGGGGAGGAGAGGCGAGGCGAGGGAGGGGCAGGAAGTGTGCCTCTGACTTGCCTGTGTGGTGGAACTGTTGTACGGCATAGTCTTTTTCCAGCAAAATACAGGAGGGCCTTTGAGATGTCGCCTTGGACCCCAAGCACAACCCTGGAAGTTAGAACGATCGGCACAGGGTGGAAGGAGGTTTGGTGATTTCAGAAGCGGGAAAGAGAGAGGATGAGGGTAGCAGAAGACAGTGTCAGAAGGCCTGGTGCATGGACCACCCTGGGTTTACGTTTGGGTGTGGGCTTCACGGGTCCCCAGAGCTGCCTTGGTCTTACAAGCCTAACGCAACCCCCCCCCCACCTGCCAGGTGGCAACACTCACTGTGTAAGATATTTGGGGGTGAAGGACTGAATGACAGATGGTGAAGAGTTGGAGTTAGGGTTGGAATTAGAGGGTTAGGCTCAGAGCTGGGGGCCCCAGGCTCTTATGAGGACTTAGACAAAAGCAGCCTGAAGGAACTTGGATGCGAGTTACTGAGTCAGATGATGACGAAGAAGTATGGAGACCAGGAGAGATAATGGAAGGGGAAGGGTGGGGATGGAGAAGTGGGAAGAAATAAGGGAGGAAGAGGAGAGGGAGGAGAGAAGGGGCAGAGACGGATAATCTTTTACAAAATGATCTAGAACATATATGTTTTAATTAATTCATCACCATGATCTTTTGTGTGTGTGTGTGTGTGTGTGTGTGTGTGTGTGTGTGTGTGTGTGTGTGTGTGCTTAAACTCAGGTGGTTAGGCTTTTGTCAAAACCTTTAAGAGGGAAACTTCAGATTCAGAAACTTCCTTCAATATAACTTCAGTCTGGAAGTGGCGGAGATAGAACCAGTAACCAAGTTATTGAAAAAAGAAGGAGAAGAAGAAGCAAGCAAAACCTAACTTAGAGTTAGGGAAAACGAAGGAGGGGTGAGGAAGGAGAGGGAGGAGCTGGATAGCCCCCTATCCCTTACCCTCCTAGCCCAGAGGGGCTGTAGTGACCCTGCCATTGCCTCTGTCTCCAGGATGGGCCCAGGAACCCTCAATGACTCAGGAACGCCGGAGTTCCTGCTGCTGGGACTGTGGGCCCCACCTTCCCTGCGTCCCTTGCTCTGGGCCTCACTTCTCCTGGCCTACCTCGCCACGGTGTTGGGTAATGGTGCCCTGGTGGGACTGATAGCTCTGGACAGACGACTACACCGGCCCATGTACCGCCTGCTGACCCACCTGGCCCTGCTGGACACGGCCTATGTGAGCACCACGCTGCCGCAGGCACTGGCACACATGGCCATGCACCATGCCCGCCTCTCCCTGGCACGCTGTGGGGCACAGCTGTATGTGGGCATCTCCCTGGGCAGCTGCGAGGCCATCCTCTTGGCTGCCATGGCCCTGGACCGGTGTCTGGCCGTGTGCAGACCCCTGCATTACGCGACCCTGGTGACCACGCCCCGCTGCGCAGCGCTGGCTGGAGCATCCTGGACGCTGGGCTTCGTCCTGTCTGTGCCCAATGCGGTGGCGGCGCTGCGCCTGCCCTTCTGTCCCGGGAGGCCTGCCGTGGACCACTTCTTCTGTGAGCTGCCTGCGGTGCTGAGGACAGCGTGTGCAGACACCACAGCCAACTACAGGCTGGTCTATGGCCTGGGCGTGCCCATTCTCCTGGTACCCTTGGCCTTCATCCTGGCCTCCTACGCCTTGATTCTGGCTGCAGTGCGCAAGTTGCCTTCTGCTGGGAGTCGCCGAAAGGCCCTGTCTACCTGTAGCTCACACCTGGCGGTGGTAGGACTGTTCTATGGCACGGTGAGCGCCATGTACCTGCGGCCCCGAGCCTCTAGTTCTCTCCCCTCCAGACATCATAAGCTGGTGGCGGTTTTCTACCTTGTGGTCACACCTGTTCTCAATCCACTCATCTACAGCCTTCGAAATCGTGAGGTTCACATGGCAGCCCAGTATGCCCTGGCCCGGCTCCGGGGGATGAGCACTGCGCTGCGCTGAGCCACTTGTGCGGGGCACAGAAAACTTTCTCAGTGCTGGGCCCTTCAAATTCTGTGGAGACATCGTTTATTTATTTGTTTATTTATTTATTTATTATTTATTTAGAGAGAGAGAGAGAGAGACAGAGACAGAGAGAAGCTATCAGTAGGTAGCCTTACCTAGCTTGGAACTCATTAGGTAGACCAGACTGGCCTCAAACTCACAGAGATCCGCTTGCCTTTGCCTCTTGAGCGCTGGGATTAAATGGGTATGCCACCATACAGGGATTCAAAGAATTAGTATATTTTCACTGACGTTTTGATAATTTCTTGGGAGTATATTTTGATCACACCCATCTCCCGCTCCTCCCGCAACCCCTTCAGATGCATCCCCACTTCTAACCGAAAAATAAAAAAAAATAAAAAACACCCCCCAGTTCAGTTTGTGTTCCCCATATACTCAAGGGTGTGGGTCCATTTAATGGAGCATGGTCGACCTACAGGGCTTTGTGCACGCTGGGCAAGCACTCTACCCCATCCCCAGCCCTGCGGATACGTTAAATAAAGAAGTGGATGATAAATATTTTCAGAGTTGCTGTGGCCTCTTCATTTCTGTTATCATGAAGAGGGAGAAACTGCAGACAAAGTCTGAAAGGAACTTGGCACTGCATCCAGGAAAGCATTACTGGACATTGTTGTCTGGATAGCCCATAATATCTGTGTACCCCAAAGTCTGGAAGGAGGGTACTGGGGGAGGAAAGGGAATGGGAAAACATTGTTATCTCATTTTAGGTAAAAAAAAAAATGCATAATAATTGAAAAGTTAAATAAAGTGTTTATTTTATACATACATGTGTGCCTGAGTGTGTATGTAATCTTAATATTTGAGTCATCCCACCAGCCCCGATTCTTTTGATTGTTTGTTTCTCTGTGTAGCCCTGGCTGTCCAGGGCTTGTATCATAAAGGAATGTTGATTTTAAATTTTTTTCCTTTTTAGTTATGTACATATGCGTGTCTGTATGTGGGTATGTGCCAAGAGTGTGGTGTTTGCAGAATACAGAGGAGGCCATATGTCCTGGAACTGGAGTTGTAGGCTGTCGTGAGCTGCCAGACATGGATGCTGAGAACTGAACTCGGGTCCTCTTCAAGAGCAGTCCATGGTCTTCACAACTGAGCCGTCTCTCCAGACACCATTTTGATGTTTGTAGAAAAACTAAATATACTTCTTCAGCCTGTCACGGCCTTAGGTTTTGACCTTGAGGTTTAATTTCTCCAGATCTAAACTCCACGTCACTATTGTGTAGATAATCATGGGGTAAGCCAGCAGAAACGGATCATAATTCAAAGGTGTCAAAAACACTTGGGCATGTCCTCTCTGTGTTTGTTGACTTTCCACCCTGTAACAAACGCCCAAGGTTATAATGAGAGAGGGTTATCGTGTTTCAGCAGCCATCACTTTGGGTGAGGAAAAGCACAGCACAGCAGGAATGTGTTCGCTCTATCATTCTACCGGGTACCCTGGGAGTGCTCCCAAAATAACCTATGGGTTCTGAGACTAGGCTCCTTAAACAAAAAGTAACAGGGCACATTTTTTGATGATATATGGAGAACAAGGGATATGATAGTCACTTATCAGCATGGCATATTTTATCACCAGCCACAGGGAAAAGACGGTGGAAATATTTTCATGTTATGTTTAGAGAAGAAAAACACTATGTTGGGTAGTTCAGAGGGTTTTGTTTTTACTTATTTATTTAAAGATTTATTTATTTAGTATGTGTACAGTGTTCTGCCTACATATATGGCTGTGCTCCAAAAGAGGGCACCAGATCTCACTGTAGATGGTTGTGAGCCACCATGTGGTACCTGGAATTGAACTCAGGACCTCTGGAAGAGCAGCCGGTGCTCTTAACTGCTGAGCCATCTCTCCAGTCTCTTTTTTTTATTTTTTAATTATGTGTATGTTGAGTATGTAAGTGCACGCACATGTGTCAATGGGGAGCCATGGAGGCTGGAAGAGGGCATCGGATCTCCTGGAGCTTGAGCTACAGGCATCTGTGGGATATCGGATGTAGGTGTTGGGAACTGAACTTAGGTCTTCTGCAAGAATAGTACTCTCTTCACTCCTGAGCCATTTCTCCAAACCACTTATTCTCTTAAAAGTTTTTTTAATTGCATATTTATTTATAACTAACTAATTAATTTGTGTGTGTGTGTGTGTGGAGTTCAGAAGACCATCCCAGTCCTGAAGACCATACTGTGTCATCAGGATTTGCTGTTGATGCCTTTACACACAGAGCCACATCACTGGTCTCTTATAGCCTTAATAAAAACAGAAATCTGTGGATGTTTAAAATGAACTTTATTTTAGAATTTAATTTGAGTGCTATATCCCAAAACCATAAGGTCAGAGGTTGTGATTTTGAAGTTCTTTCACCAAAAAGATGAAAGCTTGGGAGTGTTTCTGTCATTAATTGAGTCTTCTATTCTCAGGGTAGACCACCAAAAACTATAGGGATATGCTCTGTTAGTATTGTGTGAAAAGTGAACAAATACATAATAAGTTTGATAATTCTATGGCTTCTTAGAATGTCAAGCACAGAGGTATCCTATAATACAGTTCCCACCCTTGGTAGACACCCAAGTCAGAGGAAAACATAAATCTACACAAAAACCTGTGTACAATATTTACATCAGTGTTACAATAGCCCCAATCATGTAGAAACAACTCAGAAGTCTATCAACTGGAGCTATGGCCATAACTCATTGGGTAGGTGCCAGTCTAGAATACACCAGGGAAAGGGATGAGGGGTGTGGCTCAAATGGCACAACCCTTCCTCATTTATCTTCATTCAGCACAGTAAAACCGTGAACCATCAGCTTCTCATACTAATGCTTTAATCCCTTCTCAGTTTCCCTGGCATAGCTAGGAGCCATTGGGATACAGAGGGGTGTGGCATGACATGGTAAGACATGAAGATGGAAGGGTGGACATGAGAAATCTTTAGGGACATTACAAGGCATCCAAGGGAGTGTGGATTTTCTTGTCTGTAGAGAGAAGCAAACACAATCCACTAGGTCTGAGGGGAAAACCAGGAGGAGGGAAGTATGGCAAGGACCACAGTCTCAGGGGAAAGCAGGGGCTTCAGACTCTCTGCCTCCCTCTGTCTTCACCGGGGACACAGAGACACATAATGAACACAACCCTCCAAGGGGAGAGAGAGTCTTCAGGGCTCTCATTTTCTGTCCAGGACCAAAGACTGAAAGCTTTGGTTTCTGGAATCCCAGTCAGCCCCAGGAGCTGCTGGATCAAGAGAGTAGCTCTGTCACCATAATTAATGCCAGACAGACAGAGAAGCAGAAGAGGTGAGCTGGTTCTCCATGAAGGGCAAGGGTTCATGTTGCAGGAAAGAATGAACATGGGCTCTGTTTGACTGACAGATGCTGTAATGATCACTGGGAGAAGAACATCATCTATTTTTTTCATTCTTTGATGGTGATGCTGATGGATGCATTAATCATAATGATGAAGATTAAGATTATATAGTTCTGTGATGGTGATGATGGTGATGTGTGAGAAGATAAAGATCATAGTAGCATGGTGATGAGGTGATTAAGATTATAAGGATACAGTCACGACATGATGATGACTAAGATTATAATGATACGGTGATGAGATGGTGATGGTGGTAATGAATAATGATGATAATGATGTGGTATTAATGGCGGTAGTGGTGGTGATGAAAGTGTGATGGTGGTGGGGATAAAATGGTGCAGACGGCCCCGTTGGTGATGACAGTGGTCATGGTGGTGACCCTGAAGTCTCACTGATGGTGACAAAGGTAACAGTGATGATGGGGTGATATTGATTGTGGTGAAGGAGAATGCTGACGGGGACATGCAATCCCAGACCTTGACAGCCTCAGTCAGGGGGATCTCCATTAGCTGGAGGCCAGTCTGAGCTACGTTGTGACTTCCAGACCAGCCTCGGCTACATCAAGAGAACCCGTCTTAAGAAAAAAAAATAAAAAGAGGAGGTGTGGTCTTTGTTTGCACGTTGTTGGGGTCAGAGGGATGTTAGAAACAGTTCTAACCCTTGGTCATATATTAAAATGCTCTAATTCACTAAAAGAATGCTACTTAGGTCCTGCTAAATGAACTTCTTGGCTCAGGAGTGGACCAGAATCTTAATCCCAGAATATACTGCTTTGAGATACAGGAAGGATCTGACTTTCTTTTTTGGGTGATGGAGAATTAAAGGAATGAGAGATTACAGCCCTGATTCTAGTTGTATGATTCCAGTTGACAAGAAAACAACACAGCAAATACAATGTCTCACATAGATTAAAATCCATTCCATACTTATATCCACAGCCTGGAATGGTCCAGGATTTAAGTTCTCCAGGACCCAGTGCCCAGGCCATGAAGGGTGTGGCTCGAATGAAGTTTGGTACTTTTTGTCCTTACAGTAATTCTACTTTTCTCTTTTATTGAAAATAGATATTTTTACATATAGTTCCCTCTCCCCAATTTCTTACAGGTCCTAATCCACAACTTTTCTCCTTAGAAAACAAAATCCACACTATTTCTCCTTAGAATAATCATAAAATAAAATAAGATAAAGCAAACACAAACAACCTGGAATAGGATAAAACATGCAGATGAAAAGGCAGAGAAAAAGCACAAGAAACATGTGTAGACACAGAGACACACATGTTTGCACACACAGGAATCCCATAAAAACACAGACCTGGAGTGTAATATACACACAAAAGGCGTGTGAGTTAAAAATAAATGAGTAAGCCTGGCATGCCTTTAGTCCCAGCACTTAGGAGGCAGAGGCAGGCAGATTTCCACGAGTTCAAGGCCAGCTTGGTCTACAAAGCAAGTTCCAGGATAGTCAGAGATACACATACAAACCCTATCTCAACCCCTTCAAAAAGGATAAAGAAATGAAGATTAAGAGATAATGAGTGCCCAAAGATGCCATTGAATTCAGTTTTTGGTAGCCATCTTCTGTATTTAAGAGTGATCTATGGGCTGGAGAAATGGCTTGGTGGTTAAGAGCACTGTGTGGTCTTCCAGAAGACCCAAATTCAATTCCCAGCACTCACATGAGAGCTCATGACTGTCTGCAACTCTAGTTCCAGGGAATCAAACACCCTAAACGTATATACATGCAAATGCATATAAAATAAAAATAAATTTTAAAAAAAGAGTGATTTGTTTACAGTAATTTTTAAAAATGAAACAACTTTTAAAATTACATTTATTTATGTGTGTATGTGTGTGTGTTTGAGGCATGAGTGTGTGTGTGTGCGGGTGTGTGTGTGTGTGTGTTAGAGAGAGAGAGAGAGAGAGAGAGAGAGAGAGAGACCTTGCAGTGTGACAACCTCCAGTTCCTCTCTTTCCACCATGAGGATTCTGGAGATCAAACTCAAACCATCAGGCTTGACAGCAAGCACCTTGACTCACTCAGCCATCTTTCCAACCCACAATCTAAAAACACCAAATCTAAAACTCCATGACTATTACTTCCAACTAGGATCCACATCTTTGAGAGAAATGCCCAGAGTTACTTTAGGGTGTATCCATTCCTACATTCAGGGTACATTTCTCCCAGTACATGTGGGCCTGAAAGATAAACAAGGTAACTCTCTGGTGTGTTTTGTATCAGACCTTCTGTGCTGGATAGTTTTATGTTAACTTGACACAGGCTAAAGCCAATCAAGAGAAGGAAGCATCAGTTAAGAAAATGTTTCCATAAGACAGTGGTATAGGCTAGAATGTAGAGCATTGTCTTAATCAGTGGTAGATGTGGGTGGGTCAAGCCCACTGTGGTCCTGGGTTCTATAAGAAAGCAGGCTGAGCAAGGCAGGACAGTAAGCAGCTCCCTCCATTACCTCTGCATCAGCTCCTGCCTCCTGGTTCTAGCCCTGTTAGAGTTCCTGTCCCGTCTTCCTTCAGTGGCTGTAGTGTAGGTATCTACTTAAGCCAAATGAACCCTTTCCTCCCCAAGGTGATTTGGTCATGGATTTCATCACAGCAATAGTAACTAAAACTAAGATACCACGCTGTTCTTCTGATTCCACAACTTGTGTTTAGGGACACAATATTTCGTGAATATCGTCTATGCCATTGTACTATGACACGCCTCCTCTCCCCTCCCTCCTCACCTCTTCTTCTACCCTCCTCTCCTCTCTTCCCTTCCCCTACTCTCGTTTCGCCTCCCTCCTCCCGTATCCTCTCCCTTCCTCTCCCCTCCTCTCCCATTCCATCCTATTTCATATTTTATATTTTGAGTCATGGTCCCACATAGTCCAAGCTGGCCTTGAACTCTCTTTGTAGTTGGAGATGGCCTTGAATTCCTGACACTCCTACCTCCATCACCCTGGTGATATCGACTTTCTATCACGGTGAATAGGCTGCATCTGTGTGTGTGTCTCTGCTTGCACTGTCTCTCTGTGTGGTGGTGGCACATGCCTTAAATCCCAACCCTTGGAAAGCAGAGACAGGTGGATCTCTGTGACTTTGAGGCCAGTCTAGTCTACACTTTGGGTTCCAAGACTGTCTCAAAAAACAAAATGAACACCCAAAACCAAAAGCAAACAAAAAACAAACTGAACCAACCAAATTTATTTTCTTTTTATGAATTTTCTTCATAATTTAATTTATTCTTTGGCAATTTCATATATATAATACATATGTACTTATATAATTCTGACTACTGTCACCTTATTCTCTCCTTTTTCCATCCCACCCCAAGTACTCACTCTCCCACACATCCATTTCCCTTATTAGATCATTTTGTCCTGTTTTGGTTTTGTTACACTCTAAATTTAACCTATGTGACAAATGCCATGAAGGTAGAGGGAAGATCGGGGACTGTAGATGGAAAAGCTCTTTAACCAAAGCCTAGGGAGCGCGAAGTTTGAAGGGGACAAGGATGGAGAAGTAGCCACGAACCATCTCACAGGCGTGGTGATGCACAACAGAGGCAGGAGGATCTCTGTGAGTTCCCGGACAGCCTGGACTACACAGTGAGTTCAAGACAGCCAGGGCTACTTATAGAGATGCCCCTAGGATTTTGTTTGTTGTTTTTTGAAGAGAGAGGACACCAAGCACAGAGAGTCTAGGTCAGAAAGAGAGGTCTCTTTCCTTCATGCCACACTCAAGGGGATTTTAAGAAGGGCTCTGTCCATGGCCAGAATTCGGCTTGAGTTACCATTTGATCAGCTCTGGTAGGGAATGCAAATGATGAGGCTCACAGGCCACAATTTTCACTTCACCTTCTCCTCCCTCTGGTCCTCCATAGGGTTCTTCCCTGCTCCTTAGCTCACTGCCCTCGAATCCTGGGCCCATGCTACCGTTCTGGGCAGCTGGTCCCTGGACCAATCATAGCCGTGCACTTGAGCTGGAGTTCGTGCTGCTGGGCTTTGCACACGTGCCCTCCCTGAGGCCAATGCTTGCAGTGGTCTTCCTGGCTGTCTTCCTGCTCACGTTGCTAGGCAACACGCTCATCGTCACGCTCACCAGCCTGGACCCAGGCCTGCGTGCACCCATGTACTTCTTCCTGCGTCAGCTGGCCCTGGTGGAGATCTGCTTCTCACTGGACGTGGCGCCCCGTCTGCTGGTGACCCTGCTGCTGCCTGGACGCGGGATGTACCCCACAAGCTGTGCCCTGCAGCTCTTCTTGGTGCTGTCTTGTGTCACATCTGAGTGTTTCCTCCTCACAGTCATGGCCTGGGATCGCTTCCTGGCCATTTGCAGGCCACTGCACTATGGTGCCATCATGAGCCCAAGGTTGTGCCACCTGCTGGCCACCATGTGCTGGCTGGCAGGAATCCCCGTGGGTCTGGTCTTCACCATCTGGCTCTTCAACTTCCCATACTGTGGGTCACGGGGCATTCGGCACTACCTCTGTGATATACCACCTCTGCTGAGCCTCGTGTGTGCAGACACCAGAGTCTTCGAGGCCACTGTGTTCGTGGCCACAGTGTTAATTATGATTGTTCCTGTCTCTCTCATACTCCTGTCCTATACCAGGATTCTGATTGCTGTCCTCCGCATGCCATCAGCCTCTGGGCGCCACAAGGCCCTGTCTACCTGTGCCTCCCACCTCATCGTGGTAATTCTGTTTTATGGCACAACGGGGGTCATCCACTTGCGCCCCAAGGCCAGCTACTCTCCTGAGAGCAAACAAGTGGTGTCCCTGTCATACACCATGGTGACCCCTATGCTCAACCCCCTCATCTACAGCCTGCGGAACAAGGAGTTCAAGGCTGCCTTAGTTCGTGTCTTCATTCAGAGAAGAGGTACCTTTACCCCCTGACCTGCATATGACTTCATTTTCACAATTCCTTGGGGAGTGTTTTTGCCCTCTTGTTCTTGAGGGCCTCAGTGCACAAGTAACATAAACCCTTTCTAAAAGATTCTATTGCAGGGATGGTCCTGCTTGTTGTGAGGTAGGTGTCACAATTCTCTAACGGCTCCTTGAACACAGCCAAATTTTCTACTTGCTGTGTGTTGCGTAGGTAGCATTCTGTTTGTCCACTGACATATCAGGTGGATTGGAATTCAAAAACATGGTGACAGCATCTTTCCCATGCAAGCAGACTTGTCAACTGTAGCAAAGGACAAGCAAATTCCAGACAGAAAACTTTAAATTTTAATCTCCTATAAATCAACCGATTTAGGGTGTGTTGTTAAAATTTGAGTATGAAATTTGCCCCTACATGCTCATGTGTTTAAACGCATGGTTCCCCCAATGGTGGGTGCAGTTTTAGCATTAGGAAAGCCTTTAGTGTGTGGAGTCTAGCTGGAGGAAGAGAGTCACAGAGAGTGAACCTTGGAGTTCCCACTTCCTGTTTGCTTCCTGACAGGGGAGGCACACTTCCTGTTTCCTTCCTGACTGGTGAGGCAATGTTTCATAATCCAACCACTGTGCTTCCCTGACCAGGGTATCTGAACCCTCCAATGGTGAGCCAGTCAGCCATGAAGAACACTCATTACTCTTGAAGAAGGCTAGGGGATATAGTTTCCTTGTGTTGTGTGCTGAGTCAGATGCCTACATGACCTGTTATGGCTGCTAAAGCCAGGGGCTGAGTGGGGGTCTGGTCCCTTTATTTCTTTCTAGTATGAATAATAAGAGTTGAATGGGAACTTAAGTCTTTGCCACATTTATACAATTTCTCCCCATTGCTAATTACTAGAAATGAAGCCTTTGAGTTTAGTTTACCCCTTTATCGTGGTTTAATAAGGATCAGGAAAAACAGATAGGCTGAATAGATGTTTATTCAGGGAGAAATAACTTACAGCAGAGACATATGAACACCAGCAGGTTCCTGATCTCAAGGATACCTTCTGATGCTCTCTGTCCCTGTGCTACCAGCAAGAGAGCGCTCTGGGGCCCCTTCCCCAGACCTAGTTCCCCCAGGTAACATCCGCCCCTGGCCCCACCCCCAATGGGCGTGGTCAGTACCACAGGTGCGGACAAAGTGAACATCTCACTACAATTCCCCTTTTAGTCTAAAGAAAAGATTTAGGCTTGATACAAAACTATACACAAAACAGTGAGTAACAAGTGTGCTCTAAGAAAAGGAAAATAGAGAGCATACAAACTGAAGACCTAACTATCTAGTCCTAGGGAGAAGGCATAACAGAGTTTACAATAGAGTTGTCCTAAGATGGAAAGCTTAAGTCTAGTACCTAATATATCTAACTAGGAAGAGAGAATAATAGTTGTGATAGTTTAATCTTCAACCTCATCAAAGACCTGAGAAGGAAGATAACAATACTAGGGAAGGCAGGAAGTGCAGATGGGCAACTTCCAAAAGGTGCAGCGAGGACAGAAACAGCAGGCTGCCTGGACAGTCACCCAAGGTCTCACAGCAATGTTGGTGCAACCAGCTTTGGCTAAGGCCAAGTGTACCTGACAGACCACAACAAAAGCAGAAAGGTAGAAAGGCTGTCTTACCCTGACTTGGCAAGACCCCACGCTGGTCACCATTTTGTTACAAGTAGTTTTCCCAACAGCCTGGTCCTACAGCTGCTTCAGCCTCAAATAACACAGAGAGACACACTGTATCAGATATAAAGCTGTTGGCCTGTTACTAGCATTTCTTATCGGCTAGCTCTGTCTTAAATATTAACCTATTTTTATCAATCTAAGTATTTCCACGTGGTCTCATTTTACCAGAGAGAGGATCCAGACCTCTGCTCTCTTGGTCCTACATGTTGACTCTCTTCCTACCTCTCCCTGAATCCTCCTTGTCTCCTAGTCCCGCCTATCTTGCTTTCCTATTGGTCAATGGAGCTTTATTCATTAACCAATACGAGAAACATATTTACAGAATGGCATCTCCCATTATCTCCTTTCAGTCATCACTTTTTAAATTTTTCATGTCTTGTTATTTGAAGTGCACTAGTGCTTCACTAAGGGTGTCAAGTCCCCTGGAACTGAAATTGCAGGCATGTGGGTGCTGGGAATTGAACCAGGGTCCTTTGAAAGAGCAGTCAGCACTCTTAACCACTGAGCCATCTCTCCAGCCTCATTGAGAGTCACTTTAATAACACCCTCCCCTTTTTTTTAAGAACAGTGCATTTGGTTTTACCCTGGGCTACCTAGTCTCAGGTTCTTGGTCATCCAAGCAGTGTTGAGTACAGGTTCCTGTGGTGAGATGTTGTTTATGATCTAATAAAGTTTGCCTGAAGATCAGAATGCTAAGCTAGTCATGGCCATAGAAGCTGGGCAGTGGTGGCACACACCTTTAATTCCCATGACTCAAGAGACAGAGGCAGATGGATCTCTGTAAATTCAAGGCCACCCAGGGCTACATCAGAGTGAATCAGTCCAAAAGAGAAATAGAGCTCATGCCTTTAATCCCAGTACTAGAAAGCTATATAAGATAGGAGCAGGCATTCAGGATTCACCTGGCAGTCGCCAGCCACGTTGAGGACAGAACCTCCCCAGACTTGGTAAAGATAAGAGCTCTCTGGTGGCTTGACTAGCTTTGCATTCTGATCTCCAGGCAAGCTTTATTAGATCATAAGCAATATATCCCCACAAGTCCCATCCCATGGAGTGGGCCTTAAATCAAATCAGTTATTGGTTTTCCCCACAAGCTTTGTGCCACCATTACCCTAGCATATTAGACAGATGGACACCATTGGAGATCCAAATGGTTGTGTCTGGCTTGCTTACATTTCTCCTATAGAGTGTGCAGAGTTCCTTCCTGTACCAAAGGCATTAGAACACAGGGGTGAATGCTCTGTGTAGGCACCAGCCTGATTTCTCCACATTCAAAGAGTCATAAGGTGTTCTCAGGTCAAGAGAAAAAGAACTCAAGGCATTTTTAGAGGTTCCTTGTCTCATAATATTTCATAGCTTTTAAATATCTTTATCTTATTTATATATATATATATATATATACATATATATATATATATACATATATATATATCCTTTTTATCCTACAGGTACTTTATGTATATATTATGGCTTCCTCTTTCTTTCTTTCTTTCCTTTTTCAAGACAGGGTTTCTCTGTGTAGCCTTGGCTATTCTGGAACTCATTCTGTAGATCAGGCTGGTCTGGAACTCACTAGATCCACCTGCCTCTGCCTCCTGAGTGTTGGCATTAAAGGTGTGTGGAACAACACCACCCTGCTCAGTTTCTTTTTTCTTCCTTTCTCTCTCTCTCTCTCTCTCTCTCTCTTTAGGATTCCTGAATGTGCAAATGAGTGGACCTGTTTCTTGTACCTTCTCTTGGGAGGCTTTTCTTTCTGTTTGTTTGTTTTGCTCAATTCTAATGTGTTAGTTTTTGTTCTACATTATTATATTTTATTATTATCCCTTGGAGGCCTATTTGTTTTCCTTTTTAATTTCTTTTTTCTTTTAGCTGTCCTGGAACTTGCTACTTGCTTTGTAGACCAGCTGGACTTGAACTCACTTAGATCCACCTGCCTCTGCCTCTGCCTCTGCCTCCAGAGTGCTGGGATTAAAGGCTGTACCGCCACCACCTGGTGCCTGTTGGTTTTCTAGAAAGAGACTGAAAATGAGCAGATCAAGGGAGGGGAGAGAGAAAGGAACTGAGAGAAGTAGACAGAGGGGAAACCATAATCAGGATATATTATGTGAAGAAAAAAATCTATTTTCAATAAAAGGGAGGAAAAAACATGTCAGACCTGGATTACATTTTCTGCGAGTGTTTAGAACCATCAAAACAATCACATGGGCCTGGAGAGATGACTCAGCTGTTAAGAGCACTGGCTGGTCTTCCAGAAGACCTTGGTTCAAGTCTCACCACCCATACAGTAACTCAGGGACCTGACACCTTCACACACACACACACACACACACAAATACACGCAGACAAAACACCAATACACATAAAATAAATAAACTTTTAAGAATCACATAACCACAACTAGCTATCGTCATTTACAAGGAGTGTTAGATGTCTGCCATTTTGGCCACCAAGAAGGCTCAGTGGTTAAAAGAGCCTGCAGACCCGGGTTTGGCCCCATAGGTGGGAAGAGATCCACACTGTTAGATCAGGATGATTGGTGGAGGCAATATGGAAATAAAAGAAAGCAGACAGACACATCCAAAGAATTGTTCTTTTTATCAAGACAACTGAAGGATCAAGCCTCTCCATGGACGTAGAGACCATACATGAGGCATGGGGTACTTGGAGCTACCTTGCAATCTCAGAGCAGTGGATGCCAGTCAAAGAGGCGTGTGGATCCTCTTGTCAGAAGCTTCAGAGACCTGACAGCCCACAGGTGTCATCAGTGACGTCTACTTTCCTACCTGGAGCTTGTCAGCCACCTGAGGCTTTCAGGTCATTAAACCCTCCACACACAGTGTGTGGCTGGCTCCCTCTCATACACACAGACTCAAACACACACACACACATACACTCAAACACACACACACACATACACTCAAACACACACACACACACATACACACACACACACACTCAGTAAGTAAAGGTTATAAATTTTTTTAGCATCTCAATTCTTCGACACAGGAAAACTATGTCTACCCATTACACACAGGGTGGTAATTCTCAGACACATCAGTATGTCTCAAAATCACTGTGAATGATCAACAATACGTCCTTAGGTTTATATCCATGTCTATGTTCTGTATTGTGAACCGAAATGGAGAAATTTTCACACTTATATTGCAAACCTATTATATAGCAGCACAATATACTTTGAGCAAACAATTAACTTCTCAAGGACAATACTTATTAATAGATGTGGCATTAATTAATCTTGCAAATCACACTGATACCTTCCCTATTAAAGGATAGTGGAATTCTCATATCTACCTTTTAATATTTATTTATTTGGTGGCAGGGGGAGCGTTGCACGTGTCATTGCATGCCCCGGAGGTCAGAGGACAACTTACAAATGTCTATTCTCTCCCTCCACCGGGTGGCTTCCAGGGCTCAAACTCAGGTCAGCAGGGGGTTACACACACACACACACACACACACACACACACACACACACACACACACACTTCAAGCATTCTTAGAAGGAAAAAAAACGGGGGTTGAAATGTGCGGTTTCTGAAACGGTCTTGATATCTCGCAGGGATCCATGAGCTAAACCTCACTGCCCTAACTTATGCGGATAATGGGCATGAAATTGCAAACATAAACCAGGTGAATATACGAGTGAGAAGCTTCTGATTAAATCAAGGGGCGTGCACATCAACGTCCTCAGTCTGTGCAGCTGCGAGGGGCTGAAGCGGACACCCCTCCCCCACTCATTCTCCGTGATGCAGCTCCTGGTTACTGAGCAAAGCGTTGCTGGGTAACCAGACCAGTTCCTCCATTCTCTCCTCCACAATGAATACTGCACCCTCCCTCCAGTCATCCCCCGAGGGGTCTGGACCCTTTAACGAAAAAGCAACAAGCAAGTCAGTGTTCAGGAAGAAGGGTTGCTGTGATTCCAAGGCTTGAGAGATGCGCCAGTGCCGCGTTTCATAATGTACATTAATGGGGAAAAATGGAAATAAATTACCTTTTCCTGCTCAAAAGAAACGGAAAATTGTGGCACATGCCCGTAAAAACACCTGCAACCCAAAGATAAGAGTCAATGAGATATGGCTCCTTAGGGAAAGGGATTTGCTGCCAGGTCTAACAGTCTGAGTTCTATTCCCAGGACCCACATGACGGAAGGAGAAAACTGACGCCCACATGTTGTCCTCTGACCTCCATACACATGTGCCCCCAACACACACACACACACACACACACACACACACACACACACACAAATAAATAAATAAAACAAAGATAGAATAGCATGCTATCAGGATTTGGATAAACTGTAACCTTGTGCACTGTTGGTGGGGATGTGACACGTTACATTTCACTGTGGAAAACATCACGGTCCCTTCAAAAATATTCTAAAATACTCAAAGACATTAGAATGATAAATATTAACTGTTGGGTATTTTACCACACTTCAAAAATAAATTTAGCCACTGTGCTCAAGCATTTCATCTTAAAAAAAAATTTTAAAGCATCTCCAGGTACCGTCTATGTTGTGTATATTTTCCCCCCATTAAATTACATTTTTAAATAGCGAGTCTGTTTCCCTGTCCCTTATTAAACAGTGCCATCTAGTGGCGAAAGGGGCACTTGCTGCTCGCATACCAGAAGAGAAAATAAGATGCATTTCATTGGGTTCTTTCAAGATTCTTGAATGAGGCAAGATTGACTAGGATGATCCCCACTTCTTTCTCCCGGCTCTCCCAGCAGACCGATTTGTGCCGCTCTCAGCCTTGAACTCACAGCAACTGTGGTTACCGGCGTACAACCGGCATAGGAGCAAACCAGTTAAAAATTGCAGCACTCCTTTAACCCCAGAACTCAGGAGGCAGAGGCAGTTGGGGTTATGTGGGTTTGAGGCCAGCTTAGTGCAGGCCAGCTAAGGTTGCATAGTGAAATCCTGTCTCAAAATAAACAAACGAACAAAAGGCGTAGATGGGGAGGGGCTTTTGAAGTCCCACCCCTTGCTGATTTGCTAAAAGCTGTTGGTGGGTGAGAGAGCCATTTTTTCTTTGGGAGGGGTAGATTTCCCAGGCCTTAGTGGATGACCATACACGTAACACCGAAAACATGGACAGAGCCAATTTTATTTGGGGAGGGGTTTTTGTTTGTTTGTTTTGTTTTTATCTATGTAGCACTGGTTGTCCTGGAACTCTCTCTGTAGATCAGGGTGGCCTTGAACTCAAGAGATCTGCCTGCCACTGCCTCCTGAGTGCACCATTGCCTGGCTTAGTAGGTATTTTTTTTTATTTATTTATTTATATTTTACATGCATTGGTGTTTTTGCATTTGTATATGTCTGTGTGAAGTTATTGGAACTCCTGAAACTAGAGTTAGTCTTGAGCCACCATGTGGGTGCTGGGAATTGAACCCAGGTCCTCTAGAAGAGCATCCAGTGCTCTTAACCACTGAGCCATCTCTCCGGCCCCTAATAGGTTACTTTTAAAAGACACACAAAGTAGGGAAGATGATGGGGAATATGTTGTGGGGGTGGGAAAAGCTGGAAGGAAGGGGTGGGAATGGGTATTACCAATACACTATATACATGTATGAATTCCTCAGAAAAATAATTAAGGGCTGGAGTGATAAAGCAGCTGTGAAGAATGTTTGCTGCTTTTCCAGAGGACCCAAATTCAATTCCCAGCACCCATGTGAAGCGTCACACCACCATCTGTAGCTCCAGTTCCAGTGGGTCTGACGCCCTCTTGTGGCCACTGCAGGCACCACATGCATGTAGTATATACATCAGACAAAACACTCATACAGTAAAAATAAACATTTTCAAACAAATGAATAACAATAAAACCAGTGTTTCCCGTGTCCTGTGTTCTAGCAAATTCTCACACCTGAGCAGAGGAAGACCATGGGAAATATCACTATCTCTTCCATAACTTTGTGGCTGTCCGGAGTGTGCCAGAGGAGGCTGAAGAGTTTGGGGTTGGTGTGGGGAGCAGATCGCCATGTGTCAGAGATATTGGCAGTAGAGGGAATTTGCTTCTCCCCGCTTCTAAGCCCCTCAGGCTCCTGTGTGCTAATGGCTTCCTCCAGCTGACTCAATCTCAAGCGCTGTCCAGTCAGCCCACTGAGTCACAACAGCCACAGAGAAGGATCACACAGCTTGAGGCAGGCACCAGGGTACACACTGGCATTGCGGGGACACCATGGCGGCTGCCACCACCCATTCTGGGACCCCAGTGGGCTGACTTGGACCTGAAGAACTCCTGTGGCACTTGCCTCAAGAGCTGGGACACTGCAGAAGCCCCCGCTGATGCACACACAAGATCGGGTACATTCTAAGGAGAGCTGCCCTTCGGAGGGTGTGGCCACCAGGAGAGGTGACCGTCCCCTAAAACTGCAGCAGAGAGAGAGCTGCCAGTCTCAAAAGCTGGCGGAAGTGTGATATCAACAAGGAGAAGAGGAAACACCCGGTTGACACTTCGGGTTCCTGGATTGAGCCAAATCTAGAGGCAATCCCACCTCAAGTTTTAGTGTAACATGAATCCATAATAAATATGTTCTCTTGGGACTGAAGAGATGGCTCAGTGGTTAAGAAAACCTGGGTTTAATCACAACTATCCATAACTCTAGTTCCAGATTCCTGGCCTCTGAGGGCACCAAGCAAAACACAGCGCACACACACACTAAAATAAGTGCATCTAAAAAAAAAAAGAGTATCCTTTTAAAGCAAAATGTTGTGGTGGATGTCTTCTGCGCATACACCCACAGAGGATTTTAAAAAGAGAAAGACACTCATACCAATCTACAATTGACAAGAAAACTTCCAGATTATCAAATTAGAAAAAGGCAATCATGTTATATGTAATAAAAGAGTCGGAATCAAGTTTTAACTGGCATTTATTGAGTTATTATTATACGCCTAGTGTGCCTGGTGTTTCACACATGTCATTTAATAAGCAAATTGTAACAGTTCAGGATTAGCTGAATTAGACAGCTACTGGGCACATGAAGTAAACATTATTATATATATATATATATATATATATATATATATATATATAGGCAAATCAAAATGCAGCAGTTCAAAATCGCATAACTGGAGAGTCTGGAAGCATCACTGATGAGTCAGAGTTGACACACACACATGGTTCTCTATTCTACAAAGAGCAGATGTTCCTCTTACCTATCCACGAAACTGTTACAAAGACTGGGTGTGCCCTCCGTAGCTGAAGCTTTGCAAAATGCTTTTGGAAGCAAACATATTATAGGTTACATTAGCAGAGCATAAATTAGACAACTTTTCCCTTTGGTGTGTGGGGGAGATGGGTAGGTTGATTGCACGCATGTGAGTGTGTAGACGATCACCCACGCATGTGCTCATGGAAATCAGGGCAGGACATGGGTTGTCTTCTTACATTACTTTCCACATCGCCACCTTGAGGCAGGGTCTCTCGCTGAAATAGAAGCTTGCCTTTTCAGCTAAGCTAGGTGGCCAGAGAGCTCCGGACACTGTCTCCACCAGACATCACCTCCCAATGCTGACATTACAACACAGAGAGCGTGTATTATGTGGATCCTAGGGATTCAAACTCAGGCCCTCATGTTTGCAGAGCGAGCCACTCCCCAACCCTCCCACCCACCCCCATAAAAGTGTTGTTAAACAAAAAGCAAACTAAACCACTGAACTTCCAAGCATTTAGTAGGAGCGCTACAAAAAATAAGTCACAACAAGGATAAAGATTGTATAATGTCAAACCGTGGCCAAGGTTATATCCAAAAGGACATTTCTACTGTTAAATATGCTATTATTGCAATTACAGAGAGAATTTAAATTAAGTATCTGGCTTAAAATGTGACACAGGAAATAAAGGTAGAACTAAGCACAATATATATTTTATAATTTAACATATAAAAATAAATAATAAATAAAAGAAATAAGGGATGTAAATAAAACCAAACACCAGCTCTTTGGAAAAATAAGAAGGACCAGGTAAGTGTTTGGTAAAACCAAGTGATAGGAAAAACTGCAGAAAAACTCATTTAATTATAAAAATAGTGTTCATAATTAAGCTTTTAGTCTCAAAATATATTCAGAATGAAGAACTCTCTAGAGGATAAAAGACTACTATAAATCATCAAAATGAATCCAAGAAGGAAAAAAAAAAAAACTATTCACAAGCTACCAATATAGAATTATCATAGTAATGACTAGTAAATGAGTTATGATAACTCAAACCTCTATCCAAACATTGCCTGAGATTTCCCCCCTCACAAATCTCAGAGCTGATTACTGGTGAATTCTTCAAAAAACATTTAAAGATGTATTTTTTAATTATATGTACGGGGAGGGATATATGAGTGAATATGTACACGTGAGTGTAGCGCCCCCCTAGAGGCCAGAAGAGGAAGTGCGATCTCCTGGAGCTGGAGTTGCTGTAATTGAGTGCTGCCTGATGTGCGTGACCGGAAGCAAATTGCAAGAGTGGTACGCACTCTACACCACTTAGCCTCCTCTCCAGCCACGGTAGATTCTTTTAAACCATCAAAGAGCTGATATTTCTCAAGCTACAGGAATTATTCAAAAGCATTAGGAAGTGTGAAAGATCCCTCAGATCTCTCAATGATGCAAGCCTAAATTAAACCACGAGATCAAAAGCGTCACAAAAATAGCACCATCTGAACATGTGAAGGTAGAGGCAAGAGTTCTTACATAAAACAGCAAGAAAAAGAAGGCCGTCTATGGAAAGACTATATACATATTGAAGATGCTATGATATTGAGGCTGGAAAGATGCTCAGCAGTTAAGATCACTGGCTGCTCTCCCAAAGGACCCAGGTTCAATTCCCAGCACCCACGTGGTATTTGAAACTATCTGTGACTCCAGTTTTAGGGGATCCAACACCCTCTTCTGAACTCCACAGGCACCAGGTACATACTCAGTATGTAGACACACATGCAAGCAAAACATTAAATTGTAATATATTATTTTTTATAAAAGACAGAAGATGGTTCAACATTGACCCTAAGTTGCACATTTTTCATCTTCTCTAAAGAGATGTCTTTTAATTCATAATGTCTCATGATTAATACACATTTCACTTTCTCAGCAGTAAAGAAAATTCTCAGCAGTATACAAAATAATGTTTTTACTATCAATGATATATTCATTTAAATGAATTTCAGTAATGAAAAAATACAACTTGTACTAAAAAGGGTTGTAAAAAAAAAGAAAGAAAAAAATAACTCATGAAGCTGTAGAGACAGCTCAGCAATTAAGGATGCTTACTGCTCTTGCAGAGAACTAGAGTTCTGCTCCCAGCACCCATATCAGGCAACTCACAACTGCCTACAACTTCAGCTGCAGGGGCTCACACTCCCTCTGCTGGCCTCTGCAGGCACTGCACTCACAGTAGCACATACACACAGACACACACACATACACACATAATTAAAAATAAATCTTAAGTAAATTAAACATAATAGACTCATTTCAATGGATGCTTGAAAGGCATTATGTAATGTTCAGTACCCATTCCTGGTTTCTAGCCAGGACAGTTCCTTAATGTGACACGGGGCTTATGTTTCCATACAGTGGCTACCATGACAGCTAAATGTGTAGCATCATGGGCATTCCAGTTAAAACCAAGAACAGGAACAGCACACATACTACCAACACGATGGTTGTTTGCTGTGGAGCTTTGGGCCACTCCATAAAGCCCTGTAAGAAGGAGGAGGAAGAAAAAGAGAGAGAGAGAGAGAGAGAGAGAGAGAGAGAGAGAGAGAGAGAGAGAGAGAGATTATCAGCACTGGACAGGAAGAGATTAGCGTCATTCACTGCAGGAAAATAATATCCCAGGATTAGGAGTCTACCAGTAGAGAAGTTGTTTGGGTTTAAAACTTCATGACAGAATAATTAGATAAGAATTGAAAGCAAGAAACATACCTGTGTTTAAAAAAAAAATTCAGAATTAAGAGATAAAATTTCAAAATACCACTTGTATAGAAAGCCTTAGCTTTGTGCCACAGGGGTCTTGCTCTTGACCCAACCCCTGTCTATCTCATTGTGTAAACATACTCATTTGTAAATGTAACAGCCGCCTTGAACATTTTTATACATTTAAGTTTTGTGCACATGTATGTTCATATGTGTATGTGTGCATCTATGTGTGGTCATATGCAGGTGGAGGTCTGAGGTTGACATAAGCAATCTCCCTTAGTTGATCTCCACCTTATAGACATTGAGGCAGGGTCTCTCAACTGAACCCAGAGCTTGATGACATGGACTACTGTAGTTAGCCAGCCTCCAGCAGGAACCCCCAGTCTCCACCTTCCACATTCAGAGTGCTAGGATTAAATGCAGGCTGGGGGTAGACCTATACAAATTTGTGATTCCTGGTGCCTTTTGCTTCTTCATTTTTCCTACATGAAGAGCCTTCACTACACACTCCCACCCCTGTTAACTGGGCTGATGGAGCAGACCTGTCTAAAACCATGAGCCAAAATAAGTCTTGCCTCCTTTCACACCTTGTCAGGTGTTGCGGTAACAGTGAGATGAATATGTATTAACATGTGTTTGCATGTATATTTCCTATCTTGCCCTATTTAAGTAAAGCTTTTTTTTTTTTTCTTTTGAGACAGTCTCAGGTAGACCAGACCGGCTTCAATTCACCACATAGTTAAGAATGACCCTGGAACTTTCTGTTTCCTCCCTCTACTTCATAAGTGCTGGAATTCCAGACTTAGGGTGCGCTGGACATCAAACCCAGGGTTTCTGTGGGAAAGGGAAGGTGACTAGATGAACGGTGTGAGTGAATGAGTGGGCAGATGGATGGAAGGATGCATGCATGCGATTATACGTGGGTGGGCATGTGGATAAATGAGTGGATGGATGGATGGATGGTGGATGGATGAATAGATAAGTATCATGGGTGAATGGGTGGGGATAGGAGAATGGATGCATGCATTAACAGGTGGATGGGTGGATGGATAGTTGGGTAGATGGGTGATGAATTGGATGGATGGATGGATGGATGGATGGATGTGTAGGTAGGTGGATGGATGGATGGACAGATGGATGGACGGATTGACTATGAATGCAGAGCTATGGATGGCTTGTATGTATAGAGATACACACATATCACTGGGGACCCTCCACTATGTTTGACCACCACAAGAATATGCCATATCTCCCATGAGAGAGCACTTGGAACCTCTATGCAGGAAAGTCATTCCAGGCTGAGGAAGGAAATGTGACAACTCACTGAGATCTTCAGGGTAACATTTGTGCTAAAGGAAATAATCCCTACACATACCTGGGAGTCCTCTGACTCATCATCTTCCTCTACTGAACTCCATTCCTGAGACAGCCCAGTCTCTTGAGAGGACAGATCTGTGAAATCAACAAAACAGAGAAAGGAGCTGCTAGTGAGCAACCAGGGCACCGGTGAGGGTCCCCTTGCCTTATCTACTTACCCCGTCCCTTACCTACTAATGAACTAACATGTATAAACATACACACATGCACACAGATATACAGTAATACACACATACACAGATACATACAAACACATACACACACACATACAGTAATACACACATACACACAGATACATACAAACACATACACACACACATACAGTAATACACACATACACACAGATACATACAAACACATACACACATATATACATATATATGTACATATATATACATAAACACACACATACACACATAAATGCCCAGATGTACAGGTGCGTACACACAGATATACACATATATACATATAAACACACAAGCACACATATACAAGTATATGTATGTATATAGGTATATATACACATATACAAATACATACACACACAAACACATATACATACACACATACAGACATGTACACATAAAACACATATACACATATATAAGTATATGTATAAGCACACATATAGAAACATACACACATATACAAACACACACACAAACACATACATATATATACCTACAATTACACATACACATAAAATACACATGTATATACATATATAAACAAACACATACATGCATATACATATATACATACAAACACACATACACATATAAAACACACATACACAGATATATATATACATAAACACATACACACACATAAACACAGATACACATGCATACACACACATGATTCATGTGGGGCTGATAACATGTCAGGCTTGAATTCAGATCCTGCAGCTGACTACATGACAAACTGGGCCATCTGATGGGCCCCTCTGTCACCTGTCCAGATGGTACAAGATCCCTGGTCAGCTTCCAGCCAAGATCTGAGTGAGGGATCAGAGAGAAAGAATTGCTCCAGGAGTCTCTCTACCTTCCCACAAGAGAAGCTTCCAGGGAAGAATTTTCCACACAGTTACAACCTATGCATCCTCCTGGTTCCTAAGCAGAATGAGGCTGGCAGAGCTTTTGTTTTATGTCTCTAAGATTGGCCTGGAAATCTCCATCTAACCCAGGTTAGCCTCAGCCTCATGAGCAATTCTTCCATCCCAGCCCCCCAAGTGGAGGCACACACAGAAGCACACAGGCTGAGGTCAGAAGACAACTGGGAGTCAGCTCTCTCCTTCCACCATGCAGGTCCTGGAGATCAAACTCAAGCCACCAGCCTTGGCAGCAAGCACCCTTATCCGCTAACCCATCGCGCTGGCCCTGGGTTCTCTCTTAACTGACCTCTTGCCTTTCAGTCTTAACTTCCTAAATCTACAATTTATTCTGGAAAACAGCTTTAAAAAAATAAAAAGCAGGCTTAATGCCCTCAGCATCCCTGACATTTGAGCTGCATAATTATTAGAGGGGAGGGCCTGGATTGTTCATTGTGGGATTAACAACTCATTCTGACCTCTGCCCATGCAGGCTCTTGTTAGTAACCTTGAGGGGAGTAATGGGCCACTAATCCTGGCCTTGACCATGCAATCTTTTGACCAGTCACATAGGATCATCAAGTTGCTAGCAAAGGATTTAAAGGTGCTTAGGAGAGCTGGAGAGATGGCTCAGTGGTTAGGAAGGCAGAAAAATGATCAGTGGATAGGAGGGTGGAGAGATGCTCTGGTTAGGAGGGTGGAGAGGTGCTCAGTGTATAAGAGACTGGAAAGATGCTCAGTGGTTAGGAGGGCTGGAGAGGTGCTCAGTGGATAGCAGGGCTGGAGAGGTGCTCAGTGGTTAGGAGGGCTGGAGAGGTGCTCAGTGGATAGCAGGGCTGGGGAGGTGCTCAGTGGATAGCAGGGCTGGAGAGGTGCTCAGTGGATAGCAGGGCTGGAGAGGTGCTCAGTGGTTAGGAGGGCTGGGGAGGTGCTCAGTGGATAGGAGGGCTGGGGAGGTGCTCAGTGGTTAGGAGGGCTGGGGAGGTGCTCAGTGGATAGGAGGGATGGGGAGGTGCTCAGTGGTTAGGAGGGCTGGGGAGGTGCTCAGTGGATAGCAGGGCTGGGGAGGAGCTCAGTGGATAGCAGGGCTGGGGAGGTGCTCAGTGGAGAGGAGATTAGAGAGGTGCTCAGTGGAGAGAGAGGAGATTAGAGAGGTGCTCAGTGGAGAGAGAGGAGATTAGAGAGGTGCTCAGTGGTTTAAGGGACATGCTGAACTTGTTCTTGAGGACGAGTGTTCAGCTCCCCGAAACTACATCAGGCAGTTCACAGTTAGCTGTAACTCTGAAGGATCCTGTGCCTTCCTCTGACCTCTGCGGGTACCTGCACACACTTGTCCGCGTGCACACGCGCGTGTGCGCGCACACACACACACACACACACACACACACACATTTTCAAAAATTTTAAGTGCTTAGGCATCCCTGTTAGCATTCCCTGTTCCTCAGTACCCTCCAAGGACCCCTTAGAATAAACCTCTTGGAGACGTAAGTCCACCAGACGGCGTGTGAGTCAGCCAGCTCCCTATGACCTCACAGGCAAGTGCAAAAGCAGATAACAGGAGAAATGTCCTCTGAGGTCATGTCTTATAGGATTATGAACCCATACATTCGTGTTGCATTAAGAGACTAAATATTGGGGTGACTCGTTATACAGCAAAAGCTGACCAGTTCAGGCTGGAGAGATGGCTCAGAGGCTAAGAGCACTGACTACTCTTCCTGGGTGCAATTCCCAGCAACCACATGATGGCTCAGAACCATCTACAGTAAGATCTGGCGCCCCCTTCTGGCCTGCAGGGATGCATGTAAGTAGAAACAACTCATTAAAACAAACAAACCAAAAAAAAAAAAACCTGACCAACGCAACCTTCCACAAGCCGTGTCTGTTGACTCGGTGAGTGACAGCATGGATGCTCAGCTTCTCCCTAAATTCTGCCCAGAGCATGTCCTTTGCCCACCTCCCGCGGGACCCTCACCTTTGTCATCGCTGTCACAGCTGGAGGTCCCGACCTCCACAGCCTCCCAGTCCTTGGGGAAGGTGGGGTGGCATGGCCTCTCCCAGGCCCTGCTGTCCCGAGGCAGCCGTCCCTGCGCCTGCTCAGTCCTGAGGCTCTGCATCTCCTCAGGAGGAGGTGGGGCTTCCAAGGCAGCGCTTACTTCAGGTGTCCTGCGGGGTTCCTCAGGAACAGGGTTCAAAACCTAAGGACTGACAGACACACTGTCACCTAGCGAACGGTGCTAGGCATGCTAGGAAGACAGTAGGGTGCTGGAGATGGTTCAGAGGTTAAAAATGAATGGTCTGCTTTGACTCATGACCTATCGTGGGCGGGGGCGCGGCTGCAGGAGCATGAGGGGGCTGGTGCCATGGCTTGCTCAGCCAGGAAGCAGAGAATCGTGGATGCCAGTGTCCAACTCCCTTTCTAATTTTATTCATCCCAGCACCCCACGCCATGGACGGCAGGTGACAGTCAGGGTAGGTTTTTCCTAATCAGTTAAGCGGGTCTGGAAGCATCCTCATTAGACATGCCCACAGGGTTTCCATGGTGACTGTAAATTGCCATCGTGGACGGTAATTTAGATGACAAGATTAACCACCATAGATGCAGATTCCGAGCAGCATGTTGTGAAACGAAAATACTTATTACAGAAAATGTATGCGGGCTGGGGATATAATGATACCAAGTACGTGTTGCTTACTTTATTGACTGTCAGAGGGCATAAGGAGATGTAAGGAGCTGTCTGCCTGCCTGCCTGCCCATCTGTTTATGACAAGGTCTTGTTAGACAACGCAGGCTAGCCTCAACTTACTGTGTAGCCCAGTCTTGACTCCAACTCACGATACTCTCCTCTGAGCCCTTAAAGTGCGAGGGCTACAAAGGGGTGCCCCCACGCCAGCCACACCCATCTCTGTTTTAGAGGTGTTTGTGAAGTAGCTGGAAGGAAACTGGTGTGACAGCTGACGTGTGCTTTAGAACAGTTTTGAGAGGACAGACAGACACCATATGGACATCGCTTATATCTTGAAATCACTTGTATGTTGAGATTGTCAGCTTTATCAGCTTGGACACAACATGGAATCACCTGGGAATAGAGTCTTAATGAGGGATGTTCTACATTGGGTTGTGTGCTTGTCTGTAGGGGATCGTCTTAAATTAGGTGACGTGGGAAGGCCTAGCCCACTGTGGGAGACACCATTCCCTAGCAAGGGTGTGCAACTGTATAAAAGCAGACAAACTGAGCCAAGCAAAAGAAAGTGAGCGTGCAATGCATTCATTTCTCTCTGCTCTTGACTATAAATTTGATGTGACCAACTATCTCAAGCTCAACATGGGATTGTGAACTACAGTAAACTCTACCTCCAATAAGTTGCTTGCTGTCAAGATATTTTGTTACAGTAACAGAAATGAAACTTGAACATACATGTAAACTAAAAAGCCGACATCACAGAAGGGTATTATTATATTAGTATCAGGTACCTGGAACCTGGGAAGAGACTAAGAGAATGACAAAACAGGGTTACGAGTTTGGTTTTTCTGGGCGGTGGTGGCGCACACCTTTAATGCCAGCACTCAGGAGGCAGAGGCAGGTGGATCTCTTGAGTTTGAGGCCAGCCTGGTCTACAGAGTGAGTTCCAGGACAGCCTCCAAAGCTACACAGAGCTTTGTCAAAAAACAAAACAAAAAGAGTCCAGTTTTTCATTAAGAGAAATAATGTAGGTAGGGTAACTGTAGTTGCCTGAGGTTGTGAGCTGCCCAACATGGATTCTGAAAAATCAAACTTGGGTTCCCTGCAGAAGCAGTGTGAGCTCCTAACTGCTGAGTCATCCCTCCAGCCCACCATCCATTATTTGTCTCTTGGAAAAGCATGTCTCATGTAGTGAGATAGTTACTTTGTCCACTATCTCACTACAGTCTCAAAGGACTCTGAATCCACAATTAAACACAAGTTCTCCAAGGCAATTCATCTCTCTATACCCCCAGTACTTCCCCCCCCCAGAGCCTCACTCCTGCTCAAGACCCCTCCCCATCCTTCCCAGAAGCTCCAACAATGCTTTGTCTTGTCTTTGTCTCATACCACATGCAACCAGCCAGCCAGCCCACCTACTCTTTTCTCTTTTGTTAGAAAACATCTCGCTCTCTGTCTGCTGCCCCAGACTTCAGCCTGGCCTGAGATTCTGTCCCCAGGATACAGAAGCTTTTGTCACAGTTTCCCAGTCTTTTGGGATTCACTCAGCTCTTAATGATGCTCAACCCCTAAACCTACTCCCCAGTCCATTCAATAGCTTCATGCTGGCCCCATGGTTCCATGAGTAAAGAAAGCTGTTGCCAAGCCTGATACCCTGAGTTTTATCCCTGGGACCCAGGTGGTGGAAGAAGAGAGCCCACTCCCATAAATTATCTTCTAACCTCCATATGTCTACCATGTCCCCATGGATTCACAAAAATAATAGCTAAGAGTAAAGTACCCACTGGCCTTGTGGTTGGTTACAATGACCTAGACTTTTAGTTATGGACAAAACATTTTAGTTATGGATGTTAGTTAGTGTAATATCCAAAGAGGCACAGGCAAAGATTTTAGACCCACCCAGCAATTTTTGGAAGGAAAAACAAACAAACACTTGTTCTCAGTGGGTATGAAAGAGAATGCCTCACCTTGGGGCCGATGTATCTGTTGTTTGTTTCGTTGTCTGGTTTTTTAATTTTGTGGTGTGTGTGTGTGTGTGTGTGTGTGTGTGTGTGCGTGCGTGTACAATCAAGAGGACAGCTTTCAGAAATCAATTATTTCCTTTTACCATAGGATCCAAGAATGGAACTCAAGTCACCAGACTTGTGTGGGTGTGGCATGTACTTTTACTCCCCAAGCCATCTCGCCAGCCTTTGTTTCAGACACTGCCAAGTATCTTAGGGTAGCCTTGAACTCACTCTGTATCCCAGGCTGATCTCAAACTCCTGATCCTTTTGCCAATGGCTCCTGGGCACTGAGGTTGCAGGCATGAGATGTCACACTCAGCAGCTGTGTGTTAGTTAGCCAGGAGTGCCCCTTAGGAAATGAGGAGCAGCTTCAGGGGCCAACGGGACATCTCTAGTCAGAACACGGTCCAGTATTTGCTTCCTTTCACTGTGTCTGTTTTCATAGTTATTCTCAATTAACTGTGAAACCCTAAAAATGAAAAGTGACACTGGCACTACCTCCCCCGCTGTGAGATTCTTTTTTTCTTTTTTTTTTTTTTTTTTTTTTTTTTTTTTTTTGAGACAAAGTTTCTCTTTGTAGATTTTTAAAGCAAGCTGGCTCATGGGTGCTGGTGGGAGTGTCTGTTAGCCCAACAACCATTTAGTAAAACCCCACCACACCATCTGTTAAGGCTAAACATATGCATACCCCCACAAGTGATGTTCCTGTCCTCTGCACCTACGCAAAACAGAGGAAAGCTATCCTGTGTTCACGTGTTTGTGGGAGCTACCACTCCTCTGTCTATATTTAAAAAACAAAGCTGTTGGGAGGGTTTGATACAGTTCAATGGGTAGAGAACACTGCACAAGCATGAGGCTTTGAGTTCAAATCCCGTGAACCCACATTGTAAAAAAAAGGGGGGGTATTATATTTATTAAAAAAAAAAAAACAAAAAAAAAAAAAACAAAGAGTCTAGCCAGGACATCTGGTTGACTCACATGCAGGAGGAAGTAGAGAGCAGCAAAGTCCAGGTCTGGACATCTGGTGGAACTGTTGCATCCCTGAGTTAAGGCTTCACTGGAGAAGGGGCAGAAACAACATTCCAGGAGCCTGCTGGCCAACCAATGCATGCAGCCAAAACAGTAAGCACCCACCAGGCTGGGCAGAGAGGCCGTGCCTCAAAATAAATAAGGTAAAGAACTGAGGAAAGTATCCTTTGACCTTCACGTGTGCCAATATGGGCTGCTGCATGCACACACTAGCACGTGAATGTTTATGGGTAACTGGAACTGAAGAGAGGGCTCTGAGGTCACAAGCACTGGCTGCTCTTGCAGAGGACCCAGGTTCAGTTCCCAGCACACACATCAGACAGCTCACAACATTCTGCAACTCCAGAGGACCTGACAGCTTCTGGCCTCTGAGAGTACTTGCAAGCATATGCGTTCACACATACGCACGTGTGCCCACACACACACACACACACACACACACACAAATAAGCTTTTAAACAATGCAGATATTTTTAACATATTACAGCTGTGGTTGGGCATGCAGCTCAGCTGATAGAGCACTTGTCTACCACACACAAAACGCTGGCTGGGTTCAGTCCCCAGCACTACACCATAAACCGAGGTGGCACAGACATCCAATCCCAGCACCCAGGAAGTGGATATGGGTGGATGACAAGTTCGACTACATGGTGAGTTCAATACAACAGCCTGAGCTACCTGAGACTCTGACTCAAAAACAAATATTGACAACCTGAGAGCCTATGGATGAACCGAACGTCCCCATCGATAGCTACCGGTACCCTGGAAGTGAGCAGGCAGGACAAAACCTAGCAGCAGATATGAAGGTGCACGACAGACGGAAATGCTGGTCAGGGGCTCCGACCGCAAACACCGCCAGAGCTCGTCAGAAATGGGACAAGAATAAAATAAGTCAAGCAATAGCCTCCCTATGGCTCTCACTTCCGCAACTGAAAGACAAAATGCAAATCCAGAGGACTGTTTTCTTCATCACTCATCACAAAGAAAATAGAATCAGCCAGCCACTGCGCAGCACGGGAGAAACAATGGGAAGCGCCCAGAATTGTATAGCAGAAGATCGATCGGATCGAGTGAGTGTCCATTGGGGAGGAGTTGTCTTGCTCCTTCAGCCTGGCGAACACACGAGACACGTGGCTGCCACTTTCTATCTCTTTTTTTGTTTTTAATTACTTATTTTTATTTCATGCGCATCGGTATTTTGCCCTCACGCGTGTCTGTGTGTTGCATCCCCTGGAACTGGAATTAGACAGTTGTGAGCTGCCATGTGGGCACTGAGAATTGAATTCAGGTCCTCTGGGAGAGCAGCCAGTTTCTTAACTGCTGAGCCATCTCTCCAACCCCACTTTCGATTTCTTAGGAGACTGGGAAATTACTTTTCAGGTGACATCTTTTGCACTTTTAAAATATTTAAATAAAATCGGTTTATTCTATTTAACTCACAAATAAAAAAACGTACGTCGGGTTTAAGGAATCCACTCAAACTCCGTGCCCAGCCCCCAACTCTACACATCTCAGTGAAGTTCATTTGTACAGAAGGTGGCTGTCTGGAAGTCTCTAGCTTCATTTAAGTAAAGGTTTTCCACTTACTACTAATAGTTGGTTAATTCCTTATGTTATGGTTTTTACTACTTCAATACCCAGAAACCTGAATCCATTTATCCACCATGGGTTAAATAAAAATTTTAAAACTATGGAAAAAGTTAAAACCAGGAAGGGAAAAAAGAGTTCTGTGCCATCTTCCTAAGTCATGTCCTTTTACCTACACCCTCCCCCTTCCTTGCCACCTAATATTAGCCCTGGTTTGATCTTCTTTCTTTTCATTTTTACTTATTTATTTCTGAGACAGGGTCTGCCATTCAAAATGTCTACGACACTCCATGAGCCAAATAGACTGTCGGGCTGCCAATGTGCAACATCAGTAAGGATCGGGGTGTACGTTGTAGGAGGGTTACGAGAAGACAAGATTTCCAGCATGGACAGATGATGGGGCTAAGGATGTGGCTGGGCAGTGGAGTGCTTGCCTCTCACTCAGTCTCCGGCCCTGCTTAAACCAGCTATCAGATGCTCCTTTGCAACCCCAGCACTCAGGAAGGAGGTAGAGGCAAGGGGGTCCGGTCAGGGTTAATACAAAAATGTGCTCTGTGTGTGTGTGTGTGTGTGTGTGTGTGTGTGTGTGTGTGCGTTGATGGGAAAGAGTGTTGGCACATCCTCAGAACTGGGTTTTGTTTATTGCTTTACTTTCAACGGGAAGCATGATCAATCACAGATTTAGGCTGAGAAGCAGGGAGCTAGAGAAGAAAACACAGGTACGGGGTGTGGAGAGGGTGATAATAGGGCTCAGTGGATAAAAGGCACTTGCTGCCCAAGCCTGACCACAAGAGTTCAATTCCCAAGAGTCTATCAGCTCCCACAATTTGTCCTCTGAACTATGTGTTCCACACAAATAAATGTAATTTTAAAAAGGAAGGAAGGAAGAAGAAAGGGTAGGTAGGAGTCCAAGACCCAGGGAGAGACCTGGGGGAGGGATTAGAAGACCCTGCCGGTGCAGTGAATGAAAAGGGAGAGGAAGGGAAGCCGGACCCGGGGGATTTACATCTCACATTAGCCCCTGGGGTTCTTGGTGAATTGGAAAACGTACCACCCGCTGAAGTGAAAGGGTAAGAGACAGTGACAGCAAGGGAAATCCTAGTGATCGTAATAATAATGATAACAACAACAGTAATAGAGGCGCTTTTTCCTGGGGTGAATATGATTTTCAGGCCCAACGGAGTAGTTAAGGTTATGGCTCCATTGCACAGATAGGCAAGGATCTCTGTCACAGCCTCAGAGCTCAGGAGAGTCAGGCTGCCCCCTTAAACCCCGGCACCTGTGGGACTTCACAACCTATGCTCCTAGCCTGTTGCAGGACACACCATATCCAGCGCGGGACAGATACAACGCACATATGCTCAGGTGCACACGCGGCCAAATCCCCAGGTGCAGCAAACCCAACACAGAGACCGGGGACCTCCCCCAGCCCCCGGGAGATGATGTGCACGTGCACACATCTGCGAGGGAACACCTGAGAGCAAGCTCCCTGCAGGGTCCCTTCTCCCTGGTTGCTGAAATTCGTGTGCGATGTACAGGCACCGGATAAGCAGATCAGGTTTAGCAGAAAGAAAAAAAAAAAAAACCGACCAACCTGATTGGACCCCCGCCTCCTTTCCTGCCGTCTCCTATCACGTGGCTTTCCGGACCCTCCCTTCCCAGACCCCAGACCTAGAGCAGCTGTGCTGCAAACCCGCCCACCCCAGACCCACGCATGGACACGCATGCACAGTCACACAAGAATGCGCCTCCCCGGATCACTGCCCACGCCCCCCCAACCCAATCTCCCTCCCCGTCCCGCCCGCGGGGGTCCCTCTAAGGACTCACCCTCCCCAACCAGACCCTGCCAGGCACTGCAGAGCTGGAGCTGCAAGGACAGCAGCTGCGCAGACGCGGAGGCTGCGGGTGGGAGGTGGGAGGTGGGGGGGGAGAAGGAGGTGGCCTCTCTTCCTCCTCCTCCGGGAGCCTGCGTTTGAAAGCACTGGGGACAGATTGGAGAGGTGACACAGACCGCTGGCCTGTGGTGTAGTTGCAGGAGAGCGGATGCAGTATAGACCCCGAGGGTCTAGCCAAAGTGGGGCGCGCTCTCCATACGCAGTCAAGGAGTAATAAAGTTATGTCACAGTCCAGCGCGCTAGCTGCCTTATGCAGCCCAGGAGCACCTGTCCAAGGACCTAAGCTACCCACAGTGAATCCGGCCCTCCTGAAGCAGTTAACAATCAAAACGATCCCCACAGACACTCCTACAAATTAATATGATCTAGATAAGTGGTTTCTCAATGTGTGAGTCATGACCCGTTCATTCAGAGAACAGGGAAGTCATTCATTGCCTTCTGATACAACGTGCCCCTGACGACCCCCTCCCTGGCTCCAGTAGATAGCGCCCTTGTAAAATAATGGGTCATAAAACCAGACCAAAAGTCATGAGCCTGGTAACTGTTGGGCATGGGGTAAGGTTTGGTAGGCACAAGAGGAAGATAAGAGAGGGCAAGGGGAGAGAATAATAGAACATGTATACATGTACGAAATTGTCAAAAATCAAATTTAATCAATATTTTTTAAACTACCTGACAACTCACCAATATTATTTATATTGATTGTTCTATCATTGTTGGGAGACACTTTGTGTTTTGAAAATTAGGAAGTAAGTCCCCAGCCATTCCTCGGACAGCACAGAATATGACCTGAAGAGAAATGAATTACATACCAAAACACTCCATTCAGTTCTCACCGTCTCCTTTAGTATCAAGATGATAGCTGAAGGACAGAGGAGGGGAGATGCATAGTTCATGACGTCCTGAGGACCTGACACGCTGGGCCCCAGATGCAGATCCAAGCATGTACTAGTGTAAAATGTAAGAGTATTGATTACCTGGACTTTAATTTCTTTGCCTAGGGGGAAAAAACAAGAATAGTTGCTGCCTCAGAAGGTTGTTCTGAAGGTTAAATGAGTTAGTACTCATTTCTCAGGCAGAGTGAGTGCTAACTTAGTAAAGCACTTCCAGGGACCAGCGAGATGGCTCAGTGGGAAAAGGAAATTGCTGCTAAACCCCAACTTCAATCCCCAGGACACACGGGAAAGATCCTTGACCTCCATACATGCACCATGGCACACGAACACACACGTGTGCGTGAACACACACACGTGCACGCACACACACACACACTCCCCCCTCTCTAAAGTAATTAACAAGTAAACAAGTTTCCATCAAATTATCACTATTTTAATTTGTTTCTTTGGGTATACGGTGTATGTATACCTGTGCAGGTGTGTAGGGAGGAGCCATGTAACATCACAATACTATTTATTTCGCTTATTTTACATTCTGGTTTCTCCTGAGACAAGGCCTCATCTAGCCTAAGTTGGCCTCGAAGGTGCTATAAAATAAAGGTGACCTTGAACCACCTTCCTGCCTTTACCTCCCAAGAGCTGGGAATTACTGCTGGGTGCCGCCATTTCTAACTTACCTAGCATTTTTATTTTAAATTAATTCATTTTCCTAAAAACCTTTTCAGAAGTGTGGTGACTTGTATAAGATTGGCCCCTATAGGCTTACATATTTGAATGCTTAGGGAGGGGCACTGGGAGGTGTGGCCTTGTCGGAGGAAGTGTGCCACTGGGGAGGGCTTTGAAGATTCAAATGCTCAAACCAGGCCCAGTCTCTCTGTCTGTCTCTCTGTCTCTGTGTGTGTGTGTGTATGTCTCTCTCTCTCTCTTTGCTGCCTTACAATCCAGATGCAGAACTCTTGGCTCCTTCTCTATCACCATATCTGCCTGTTCACCACCATGCTTCTTGCCATGTCCATAATGGACTAAACCTCTCAATCGGCAAGCCAGCCCCTCTTGAATGCTTACTTTATAACAGATGCTGAGTCATGGTATCTCTTCACAGCAATCGAAACTCTAGAATAAGAAGTTTATTTACTTGTTTATTTATATGCTTGCTCGCTTGCAGCTCTGGAAGCCTGAGATACAGACAGATGTGATGTGTTCAGGATACACAATACCAGTGGAGCAGAGAGGGCTGACAGGCAGGTGGGTTTTGATGTATACACACAAGGGATGAATCTAGGAAGGTCTGGGCTATGAGCTGGGTAGTGCATTCATGACATCAGGGTGTTCATTTTGTTTGCAGGGAAAACTCAAGAGTTTCCTTTGTGGCATGCATAAACATTGGATACCTGAACTTCTGTGGGTATGGCCCAGTCGACCTGGGAGGATACAAATATCCCCAACCAGAAACTCTAGGACTGGGTGGTTGGGAGAGTAGGCTCTGGATGGTGCTCAAAAGAAAGCTGTAAAAATGACCTCTGATGGTGGCAGTCCCCTTGGATCAGCCTGCAGTGCTAATCCAATGGAATATGCGCTGTCTGTTCTGCTGAACTATATGCAGGTGTCCCTGGTTCTAACACGTTGGGAAGGTGGGAGGGAAAAGCCAGCCTCCCACTGAACCATTACAGCAAAAGCTGGCCTCTGGTGTCTAACAAACTAAAATCCTTTGGAGGAGCTGTCCGCGGTTCTGTTCGCGAGCAGCCTCGTGGTCGCGGGGGGGGGGGGCTGCTGTCCGTGGTTCTGAACTACATACAGCGCCAGCTCAAATGGCTGCTGCTGGGATTTGTGCGCTGTCCGTGGTGCTGAACCACGGGACAGTGAGCGAGGAATTGAGCCTCTTGTTGCCTGCGCTGTCCGCGGTGCTGACTCATGGCGCCAGGAACTTTTAATCTCAATGGCATAGCCTGACTTTGGTGCTGATTTTATACAGTATTATAGAATGGTTTCCTTATCCGTCCATACAGAAACCTTAACTACTACCTGTACAGGAGAAACCCCTTCTGTTGCTTGGAAACACAGCTCACTGGCCACTGTGGAGAGTGTGGGGAGAAAGCTTTAAGCTTTACAGCTTTAAGAAGTGCCTTTAGTTCCTAGGACAGTAGGGCATTGCTACACCCTCCGTAATTTATTAACAGATTTCCCAAAATATTCTTAGAGAGGATTCAGAAAAGGAAATACCTAACCCATGTTGACACTGTTGATTGTCTTAATTGCAATGGTTTTGTTGTTGCTGCTGCTGTTTTTTGCTTTGTTTTGGGTTTTTTATTGTTTGTTTGTTTGTTGTGGGGTGGGATGAGGTCACAAGAAAGGTATGGTTTCTGGGAGCTAAGGCGGCAGCTCAATATGTAAAGAATTCACCATTCCCAGCACCCATGTGAATGCCCAGTGAGCATGGAAGCCTGCCTGAATTCCCAGTGGTGAGGGAAGACAAGACAGAGATCCCCTGCCAGACTGAAAAATGGTGAGCTCTGGGTTCTGCCAGAGACGCTGCCTTAATATACAAAGATGAAGAGTGCTTGAGAGAGACATCTGACATCATCTCTGGTCCTTCACACATTGTGCACCTTTACACATATATGCACCCATGCAGTCAAATATGCATACACACAAAACAGATCTATGTGTTCAAAAAAGAGACAAATGTGATGGTAAATTTATAGAGGTATATCATGACTACATATTACTATGAACATTTGAAATAATGAGCTTGAGTGGTATGTTTTAATGATAAGAAGGTTGGCAATTTAAAAATGTTTTAGGTAGCTATACTTTAAAATGTAACCAAAACTAATGTGTGTACCTTTGTTATCTTTTGTACTGCCGCTGATGAAGGACAGATCCACTATTTTCTGTCAGAACTAGTTTTGAGTTATGTGCATTTTGAATTGTGCAGGCTTTTTAAGAACAAGTAACTGCAATAAAATCCACCCACTCACTGAAAGCTGATGAATGAAGGAATGCATTCCTGAATGAACAAGGACTTGATCACCAGGAATGTCCTTGAGAAGTGGTTCATCAGCAAAGATATGAGGAATCTGTGTCCTAAATGCCCCCGAGACAGCAGAACCCACTTGTAATGCAGCACGGATGCTTTTAAATTAGTTTTCACTTATATTGTGGAGGTCAGAGTGCAGCCTGAGAGTTGGTTCTCTTCTTCCATTATGTGGGTCCCAGGAATTTAACTCAAGTCATCAAGATTGGCAGCAAGTGTCTTTACCTGCTGTGCCATCTCACCATCCCTTGAAGCATTTTCTTCTCCTGACTAACCCGTCAATCAAATGGCTGAGTGTCACTATCTTCTCATTTACAGAATAAGGAACTGGACAGACAGAAGGGTCAACCAGAACTTGCTCAGAGCTACTCAACTGGGCTCAGTATCTTCTTCCTCTTACTTCTTCTCCAACCAAATCTCTAATTTGCATGGCTTGTCATAACACCTTTGGCATGGCAATGGGGGCTCTGGTCATGAGTTTGTAAGTCCTCCTGCACCCCATACCGCCACACAGCTCACCTTGGTAGCTCTGTGCTCTGTAGAAGGAATGTGTGTCTTCCTCTTGCAAACTTTTAACAATTGCAGAAATTCTCCAAGTACTAACATGGTTAGGGGCACTTAATTAAGTCACAGATTCTCTGGGTCACACCACCAGGAACCACAGAATAATAGCAAGACCCTCAAGATGATAGGAGCTTCAGATAGCTGGACACATCACATTCACAGTCAAAAGCAGACAGGAATGACGGCCAGCATCCCTACTATCCAGCTCAATTTCTCCAAACTTAAGCAGGCTAGGACCCAAGCTCAGAAAGTGGTGTTGCCCACACACAGTGGCTAGGAATTTCCACACCAAGTAATGCAATCAAGCCCCCAGATACATACATTGGGTTGGCCTGTGTATGACAGCTCCTCATGGATAATGTCTTTCTAGGAGATTCAAGATTTTATCAAGTTGATAAAAGCTATCCCACCTACCTTTGTACACTTTGTGAAGACTTCTGATTTAAATGGATTATAACATAGTGGTAGATATAGCAAACATTTTTGAGATTCTTATTTTCCATAAGGTCACTAATGTTGCTGGAGATTGTCATACACCTACAATCCAACTTTAATTCCTTTGGGGGTATATACATCATCACTTTAAAGTACATTTCCTTGGTTACCGATGAATTATCATTTCCAGAAAATGATCCTGGAAAATTTCCACTAATTGGTTTTATTTCATACGCATTTCCGTACTTCCGTTTGCCAGTGTTGCTGCTAAGGCTAAGCTCGGAACCTTGCCCATCCTACACAAGTGCCCCTGCCTTTGAGCCTCATCCCCAGCCCTGAAATGTTACTTTGAATATCAAGGACTACACCCCTTTGTTGCATGTGTTGTCTTCAGACTCATCTTTGTTTATCAGATATTTTTTGGTGATCATATCAATTTCAAAGAACCAATGTTGTCTTCTGGATTACCTGTAACGATTCTTTAACTCAAGTCACAGTTGTAGTACTGACAATTTTCCTTGTACTTCAACATTTAAGTCTTCAATAACTTAGACTTTTATTAGTGTGAAAACACAAATCTGTTTTCCTAGAGAGGGAAGTGTCCCAGTGATGTCTGGTCAGCCCATCTCTTCCCTACCACAATGGTAAAATCTGACACTAAGCACAGGAAAACTGGAAGCTCCTCCCACACCAAGTAACACTGCCCATACCACAGATGATTTGGGCTGGAGAGATGGCTCAACAGATAAAGATGTTTTAAGGCCTGACAAGCCTGAGGTAGATCCCTAGATCTCACAATGTGGCAGCAGACAAACAACCCATGAGAATTATCCTCTCACTCTCCAGACTGCTGTGTCTCACACACACACACACACACACACACACACACACACACATCTTCATGCATGCACATTCATTCATACATACACATATCACACACACACTCACACACTGAAAATGAAACTTACCCATCCTTGGATAACTGCCAGGACATGGTACTATTTAGATGAAAACATTCTTAAATTGACTGTAAAAATGGTTGCACGACTAAGAGCCATTGAATTGCATACATTTTTTAAAAAATGTTTTAAGATTTATTTAATGCATGAGTGCCCTATCTGTATGTACTCCTTTATGACAGAAGAGGGCATCGGATCCCATTACAGACGGCTGGGAGCCTCCATGTGGGTGCTGGGAATTGAACTCAGGACCTCTGGAAGAGCAGCCAGTGCTTTTAATCACTGGGCCATCTCCAGCCCCAAATTGCATACTTTTTTAAATGGAGCCCTGTACTCCCTTTTACATTTGATAGCAGCACAGAGTATATGATGAGAAGGGGCTTATATAAAATTGCATGGTATGTGAATCATACCTTAACAAAACATACACATAAAACAAAATCCAAAATCCCACCTTCAAGTTTTTTTTTTTTTTTTTTTTTTTTTGTTTTTTTGTTTTTCCAGACATGGTTTTCTCTGTGTAGCCCTGGCTCTCCTGAAACTTGCTCTGTAGATCAGGCTGGCCTCAAACAACTCACATAGATCCCCCTCCCTCTGCCTCCCAAGTGCTGGGATTAAAGGTGTGCACCACCACCGCCTAGCTTTCATATGATTCTTTTAAGTCCTTTGTGTTTGTGGCTTTACATATTTTCTCTTATTTGTCCTATTTGTATGTTTAACTCCTTTTCTTAAAGGCATGCATATTGAATTTCATTAGATCTACAAATTTCTAATCCATTTACTCCGACTTTGATCTCTGGAAATGCCAATGACTACTTAAACAACTTATTTTGGCTTGGATTAGATGCTTACTTACCCTGTTTTCCTATTGCTGTGATAAAAGACTCCAACCAAAAGCGACTGAGGAGAGAAAAGGATTTATTTCCACTTACACGTCCAGGTCACAGTCTATCACTGAGGGAAATCAGAACAAGAACCCAAGCAGGAACTGAAATAGGAGCTGTAGACTAACAGTGCCTCCTGACTCGCTCTCTGGCTCATGCTCAGCTAGCTTCCTCATACAGCTCGAACCCACCTGGTCAGAACCATGTAAACATCGGTGGGACAGAAGTTAACAAAACTTCATAAAGGTAAATGTGGTAGGTTACACCAGTGGAGAAGAAACTTCTACGACGGCCGACATCAATCCGGGACAGTCTGAGAGGAATTTCCCCACAAATAGCAAACAGAAGAAACTCTTGAGTGTTAACTTCTTCCCGCTCTAATTATTGTGCACTCACCTGGGCAAGGACCTTTGGACACCTCTCCTTTTATATCACCCATGGCGCCTTCTCTTGCTACAGTAACAGGACCACGTCTGGTTCAAAAATGCAAAGATCTGGATGACAGAGAGATTTGGGAAAGGGATATACTCCTGCAGAGTGATAGCCCCTTGGCAGTAGAGCTGTGTACTTTTTCTCCCCAACCCAAATCTCACTCTGGCAGGTGAAAATCTAAGTGCTGATGTCTTTGAACAGCAGGTAGAGCACGCAGCTGGTATTCACCCCGCTGGGAAACACGAAGACCTAGATGGCAAAGTCTGGGTTAAGTGAGTCTGGCACTCCTGAATTCAGCACCACACTATAAACCAAAGTGGCCCTCCAAATCTTTAGACTGGAATTTACCAGCACTACAGACCACCGGCAACCACATCACCCTCAAATCTCAACTCTCACTTTTTTGCCACACCAAAACCATTTTTCATTCTTACCTAAGTGGCGTCTTGTTTCAAGAAGAGTCCTGAGTTCTTCTGTCTCCTCCAGAAAAGTCAAGCAAGAAATGCTTGCACTGCTGGACACTGTGTCTGTCACCTGAGACCACGTATTTGATGGTGAGAAGGCATCCCCTTAACCACAAGTGTCCCACTCATCGCAGGACACACAGCCGCCACACGCGCGCGCGCACACACACACACACACTCACACACTCACACACACTCTCACACACTCTCACACACACAGAGACACACACAGAGACACAGGCACTCACACACACTCACTCACACACACAGACACAAACACAGAGACACAGACACACTCACACACACACAGACACACACACACACAGAGACACAGACACTCACACACACTCACTCACACACACAGACACACACACAGAGACACAGACACTCACACACACAGACACACACACTCACACACACTCTCACACACACAGACACACACACAGAGACACAGACACTCACACACACTCACACACACTCACTCACACACACAGACACACACACACAGACACAAACACAGAGACACAGACACTCACACACTCTCACACACACACAGACACACACACACAGAGACACACACACACTCACACACTCTCACACACACACAGACACACACACAGAGAGACACACACACTCACACACTCACACACACTCACTCACACACACAGACACACACACGCACAGAGACACAGACACACACACTCACTCACACACACAGACACACACACACAGAGACACACACACTCACACACACTCACTCACACACACAGACACACACACAGAGACACAGACACTCACACGCACTCACACACACACAGACACACAAACACAGAGACACAGACACTCACACAGACACATTCACACACACACACAGACACACACACACAGAGACACAGACACTCACACACACTCACACACTCACACACACTCTCACACACACACAGACACACACACGCACAGAGACACAGACACTCACACACACTCACACACACTCACACACACCGCTGGGACCAGCGAGCAAACGCGTGCCCCGCCCACCTCGCACCCGTTTCACATTTCCCCGGAGTCTCCTTCCGGCAGTCCCACCTTCCCACGCTCACACGCTGCGCTTGTGCCGGGCCCACGGATGTCAGGCCACCCTCCCACCGACCTGGACAACACCCCGGCAGCCTTCCCAGGTCAGGTCTAGCACTCACGCCAGGCTCACCAAGAATTCCACCGGAGAACCCGAGTTCTCAGGGTTAAAGCGTCACTGACTTCCGGTTTCTCCGCAATGGCACCTGGGATATGTAGTCCTCGCCCAGCCAGCGTAGGACGGGATGGTCCAGGAGGCTGACGGTGAGCCTCTGCAGACCAATGGGTCCCTGCTTTCTGCTCCCTAATGGTGTCCCCCCCGCCCCGATTCAGACTAGAGTCATCAGACGCCTCTCAGCATTGTATCCAGGTCCAGAAGTACAGGCGGGCTACACAGCACCCGCTCGAGCGAGACTACCAATTTGGGAAGATGTGGAGTGGACGGGGCCAGGATGGCTGGTCAGGCTTAAAGCCAAGGAGGCCACTGTGGCTTCTACAGTAGAAGATAGCTGTGGACACACAATGAATGAGATTTAGAAGGCATCGAGGACACAGACTAGAAGACAGGAGAAAAATACTTGGTTTTGTGACGTGTACTTGAGATGTCTGAGTCTGTGCAACCTATTCACGCTTTAGATGTTGCTCCCTGACATAACTCACCTTCATTCCCAGATTTACCTTCCCCTACAAGGCTGAATATTCCAGGACTACACGTCTGCACCCTGTTCAGGGCTTAATATTCAGTGGCAAAAAAAGAGTGACACATACCATCAGTGGCACAAATAACTGAGACAGATCTATATGTCCCTACACCCCACATATATGTGTTCAGCATAATGAAAGCATACTCTTAAAAAGTCACTAGCTGGGGCTGGAGAGATGGCTCAGTGGTTGAGCTCCCTCACTGGCTGCTCTTCCAGAGGTCCTGAATTCAATTCCCAGCAACTACACCATCTGTAGTGAGATCTGATGCCCTCTTCTGGCATAAAGGCAGAACAGTGAAGGCAAGGTAGTGGCACACGCCTTTATCCCAGGCAGATCTCTGCGAGTCTAAGGCCAGCCTGGTCTAGAGTGAATTCCAGGACAGCCAGGGCAATGTAAAGAGGCCCTGTCTCAAAAAAAGTCACTACTACTATCAATGCAAAATTGTTTAAATCCTTAAAAGCACTCCTGGTATTGCTCCTTTTCTTAACAGGCAGAGATGCTGGATGAGGCCATTTGAGCCTCTAAACGGTATTTATTTGACTCTCTCTCTTGCTGCCTGGCTACTTTAAGCAATAGGACTGTCATCCAAAACAGCCAAATAGACCACTTTTACATCAACACAGCCACCTTGAATACTTGTGGCATGCCTTGAGTGTGCAACGATGACAACTGATTCCTCCAGACCCTAAAGGTACAGACACAGCCATGGGTTCTTCCCAGCAGTCCATACCATAAGCCTCAGTGAACTCTGGATTCCAGATCCTTATGTTTTGGTTGTTTTTGGTTGTGAGCCTAGACTTTAACAGCTGAGCCATCTCTCCAGCCCTGGATCCCAGACTCTTGAACTGCATAACTGAATTACACACGTGAAAAGGCTGCAAACAACAAAAGGCTCCTGAATGCACAACAACCAAATGCTCAGAATCCAACATGCACCAAACATGAGGCCCTTTTTGGCAGCAATCTCTCATGCTGCATTATACGGCCCCACTGAAGCCTGAGCACTGAGCACTTGTGTACTTTGCTCTAGGATGTTTTCTTAACATGCAGTGCCAACAAAGGCTGTCTGAAGCACCTCGACTGAGATTTGCAACCAAGAAATCTGTTCATAAAGTAACAATATAAAGTAAGCCTTTCAATATTTCCCTCTGGTTGTTCCTCAGCATGCATCAAATTAGTGTGTCTTTGGACTGGGTTAGTATATTTGAATTTTTAAAATTCCTGTTTTGAGTTGCTCACTTGATGATCCAGAGCTCTCTTCTGGCCTCTGGGTACACGAACACATGTGGCACACACATACACACAAATAAAAAAGCCAAGTGTGGTGGTACTTGCCCTTAACCCCAGTACTTGGGAGGCACAGAGGCAGACAGATGTCTGTGAATTCGAAGACAGCCTGGTCTTGAACTCACAGAGATCCTCCTGCCTCTGCCTCCGGAGTACTGAGACTAAAGGTGTGAGCCATCACTGCCTGTCTAATAATAAACAATTTTTTTTAAAAAAATCCTTTATATTCTTGCCTAATTGTCCCTTGAAGTTGTCAACATATCCTCATGGGACTTGTTTTGGAAAGATAATTCATAAACATTTTAATAACATTTCCTGTAAATATATTTCTTTTATTCAGTTTTATATCATTTAATAATTTCATCTCTTCATAAATTGCTGTATATGCTGTTATCTTCAGCTATCCACTGTTCGTGTTTGGAGTGTACAGGAGATGGCACTAGTGTGGCGGTGTGACAGTCAGGGGGACAACTCTCATGAGCAAGTTCTCTCCTTCTACCACGAGTTCCAAGGATCAAACTCAGGTCATCGGCATTGGCAACAAGTACCTTTACCACCTGCTGAGTCCAATATTCTTGGGTTTGTTTTTGGTTCTTTGGTCAGGGTTTATTATTGCCATGATGTTAGAAACTTTTGTACATTCTCTACTCTTCAGCTGTAAATACTGTGACTTACTGTGGCCATACAGTCTCCAGGGCAGGCAGCTAATAACTCTGCCACTGAGGTAGGGGTGGGGGTGGGGGAAGACAGCCAAAGATCGTTGGTAAACCAGTGACCCTGGCTGTGGCTCAATAAAACTCTATTTTGGCTCTCTGAACCCTCTGTAGATGAAAGCACCACGAAATACCTAAGTGAACGTGTGGCTGTGTTGCCAATATGTCACCTACAGACACGAAAACGTAGGTCTCACATAATCACCAGGTTGAAAAGATTCCACTAATGCTTAAAACCACTCAACACGTTTTTAGAATTTAGATTATGACTGTGAGCCAGCTTGCTGCCCCGTATCAGTTTGCCCCACAGTTAATACTTCCTTGCTGTTTACCGAGAATACATTCTCAAATGGCAACTTTGCATAGATCAGAGCCTTCAGAGTTCTCCCGTTCTTATGCAAGTTTGTGCTTTTAACTACGAGCATATGAAACCTTGCATTTTCCCAATTGTTTTGGTTCATTTGTTTAGGGTGGCCTACACGCACTGTCTACCCTTTTACTGTCAAGTGTATGGTAGAGTTTCCTCACCAAAAGTTCTATTACTACCTTAATTGATTCAAATTCAAAGCCACAATGCAGTTCGCCAGTACTGGAGCAACTGTTTTGTTTTTATTTAGAGATAGGGTCTCATTAAGTTGCCCCAGCCGGCCTTGAATTCATGAATACTAGGATTACGGGTGAGCGCACCATACCCCTGGCTTAGAACCAAGTTTTCAAGGAAAAGAAGCAAGTCTCAGCAACAACTCAAGAGAACTCCCTTCCTGTTCTGAAATCTGGTTCCTCCTAGCCTCATTCTATTGCATCATTTTTATCAGGGCTGACTACAATAAAATTTCCATTTTCAAAAATAAACTTTTTAAATAAGAGCCAAGTTTGCTGAGTACTTGGTATGGATCAGGCACTGTGCTAAGCACATCGCAGGCATTAACCGGTGAGTATAAGTTTTCAATGAGCAAACTAATGACATTTTTCACTCCAAAAATAACCCAACCTGACTGCAACATGAAGAACAAACTTGTAAGGGACAAAAGTGGACAGAGGGACAGAGAGGTGGGTTGGTAAAAATACTGTAGTGGAAATGGCAGCGTGTTTGAGGTTATGATGATGAAAGTGAGGGTGGGTTCCAGACGAATTTGGGGAAGAGATCCACAGGACTGGCTGTGGCAGGCAAAGGGTGAGCGGGTGACTCTCCAGAATGGATCCGCTGATGGTGACCCAAGTGTGCAGCCTGCCTGAAGGCCTTTCTGCCCTTCTTGCAGTTATGCGTTCTCTCTCCAGTATGGACTCTCTTATGTTGGTTAAGGTGTCCAATTTGGATGAAGGTTTTCCTACATTCCTTACATTCATACGGTTTCTTCCCGGAATGAATTCTCTGATGGACACTAAGGGACTGACGGTGGCTAAAGGCTTTGCCACATGCACTACACTCGTAAGGTTTCTCTCCAGTGTGACATCGTCGATGGCAAATAAGCGATGACTTGGTCTTGAATGCCTTCCCACATTCCACGCACTCATAAGGCCTTTGGCCCGTGTGCAGTCTCTGATGTTGAGTACAGGATGAGTTATCACCAAAGGCTTTCCCACACTCCAGACATTTATAAGGCTTCTCTCCAGTATGAACCCTCTGATGCTGGATGAGGTGAGTGGTCTGGCTGAAGGCCTTGCCACATTCCTTACACTCATACGGTTTCTCTCCTGTATGAGTTTTCTGATGCTGTGCAAGATGAGCCTTCTGCGTAAACGCTTTATTACACACCTTACATTCATAAGGCTTCTCTCCTGTGTGAATTCTCTGGTGAGTGGCAAGCTGTGAGCTGATGCTGAAGGATTTCCCACACTCCCCACACTCAAAAGGCTTCTCCCCGGTGTGGATCCTCAGATGGCTAGCAAGGTGAATATTCTGCCTAAAAGCTTTCCCGCATTCTTTACATTTAAAGGGCTTTTCTCCAGAATGTACTCTTTGATGCTGAGTGAGTGAGGCATGGTGGCTGAAGGCTTTTCTGCAAATATCACACTCATACGGTTTTTCTCCAGTATGAATCCTTTGGTGCACAGTGAGGGATGAGCCGTACCTAAAGCATTTGTGACACACGTCACATTTGTAAGGTTTCTCTCCAGTGTGAATTCTCCTGTGCTGATTAAGCCCTATGTGGTCACTGAAGGCTTTCCCGCAATCGATGCAATCGAAGGGTTTCTCCCCGGTGTGATAGTATCTCCAGTGACGAACAAGGGAGGTGTTCTGTATGAAAGCTTTCCCACACTCGATGCACTCATACGGCTTCTTGCCGGTGTGGCACCTCTGGTGTCGTGAGAAAGAGGAGCCATCACTGAAGGCCTTCCCACACTCATCACATTTATAGGGTTTCTCTCCGGTATGAATTCTCTGGTGAACCGTGAGGGAGGAGCTCTGGGTGAAAGTTTTCTTACATTCATCACACTTGAAAAGTTTTTTTCCTGCATAGATTCCTGTTTCTTTTACGACCACTGGATCTGGGGAGAAACTTTTACCTGAGTCACAATTGTGACTTCTCTCTTCTGAATTGTTCAAATGAAACCATCTTCCAGGTTTGATATACACACACTCTCTCCTCTCTGAGAACGCTTTGTTCTGAGCAACTGTCTCTTGCTCGAACGGTGCATCTTGACCATCTCTTTCAAACACACTCTCAGAATCCCAATCTTCCCTGAAGGTAGAGCACTCAAGTTTGGTGCTCGAAGCTCTGCCTGTTAACCTTTCAGAATTTGAGTCTTGCTTTGGAAACAAATCCTGGGCCCCATGTACAGAACGCTGGCCTGAAATAGATGAAGAAAACATTATCTCCTTGCACTATGGCCTCTGCCTACCCTGTCCTGTGGGCACAAAGGAACCACTAGGAATAAATAACATTTTTGTTTCTCTGCAATACCTGAGTCAAGAATTTCAAGTTTTACTTCATACAAGTTATCCACATCAGGTCTTGGTCCTATCTTCTCCATTAGAGATGGATTAGAGGGATTCTTCAATGATTCACATGCATTTGCACGCGCGCCCACACACACACAACACACACACACAAACTTTCCCTTTCTCCAGTAATCTCCTGATGTCCAGCTGCTATGCAAAATGGAACAAATGGGCCGTTTAACCTTTAAAGACACCCAAGAAACTGAGAGGCTGACAAGCACCCAAGTGGGTAAGAATATAAAGTAAACTACAGGGAAATGAGTCACTAAAAGAAGGTGCAAAGGAAATCTACGAGTGTGATTTTTCTCTCCAGACTTGCGAGACTTGGCAGTTTCCAGTGTGTGGTGGTGAGATTTGCATCCTGATCAAAGCTACAGTGCCGTCACCATCTCCACACCCACCTGAGGACAAGCTGGTGCCAGCTCTCTCTGCACCACAGAGGGCTTCTTCCCTTGCCCCAGTAACGAGAAAAAAAAAAACAACTCTGCTTTAGAAACAGTGTCCTGAAAGTGCTTGCTTATACTTTTGTCTCTCTGAAACTGAGTAAGCTATTTCCTGACTCTGACAGAAAAAATTATTACTGCAGTGTAAATGGAGGCAGAGGTTTCCTGTCCCGACTGCCCAGTCCGAAACAAACACACAGAAGCTTGTATTAATTACAGAATGCTCAGTCAATAGCTCAGGCTTATTACTAACTAGCCCTTACATTTAAATTAACCCATTTCTATTAACCTATGTATTGCCATGGGGCTCATGGTTTTACCTGTCCTCTAACTCTTGCTTCTTGAGGGGCTCACTGGCGTCTACCCCCCTCTCCCCTTCTTCCTCCCAGTCCTCACCTTTATCCTGCCTTGCTATGGGCTAATCAGTTTTATTATTAATCAATGAGTAATACATATTCATAGCATACAGAAGGATCATCCCACAGCACCACAGGAAGAGCTAGAAAATCTGGGCATGCTTGCATGCGCACGTGTGTACGTGTGCGTGTGTGTGTACGTGTGCGTGTGTGTGTACGTGTGTGATCTATCAAGGACGGGACATCTCTTGCAGAGGAGTTTGGTTCCTAGCACTCATATCAGACACTACACAATCACCTCTAACTCCAGCTCCAGGGGATCTAATGGTCCCTTCTGACCTCCATAGGCAGCTTCTCTCTCTCTCTCTCTCTCTCACACACACACACACACACACACACACACACACACACACACACTTTAAAATAAACATTAAACAAACAGAGAGCAGGGCAGTAGCGACACAGGCCTTTAATCCCAGCACTCAGAAGGCAGAGGCAGGCCTGTGAGTCCGAAGGCTAGCCAGTACAAAGCAAGTTCTAGGACAGACAGGATTGTTACACAGAGAAATCCTGACTTGAAAAACAACAAACAAAAACCACGAAAAGCAAGTTCTCCTGAAGACAGATTCTCACCTACGGACAGCAGGCCACTACAGTTCTCCCACGCCACACTCGCACAGAGACGCTGCGGGGCTGACGCAAGCTGTGCAGAGCTGTCCCTAGCTGTTTCTGTGATGATCTTCAAGCCCTGGAAAGGCACAAACACATTCATGAACCTGGGGGGCCAGAGTAGGGTGAAACGTGTCCACACGCTGTAAACAGCACACTCTGGACCATATGTGTCACCTCAGTGCTGAGCTATAGAGGTTAGACAGTGAATCGCCTTCGTGTGGTGTGTGTGTGTGTGTGTGTGTGTGTGTGAGAGAGAGAGAGAGAGAGAGAGAGAGAGAGAGAGAGAGAGAGAGAGAGAGACTGACAAAAGGTGTTGTAGAGCAAGGTCCCCTGAGAAAAACAGCTGCCACCTTCATCAACCATGCCTCCCTGCAAGAGACCATCAAGAGCATGCTGTGGGGTGATGACACTCTCTCAGAGGATGAGAGTCACGGGACCCTCACTGCGGTTCCAGCCACGGCTCGCAGCACCTGATTGCAGTTCTGCCCTAGCACACAGGCCGGGGAGGCTGGATGAGAGGAGAGCCCATCTGTCTGCTCTGGAGAAGCCACTGCTCAGGACGGGTGAAGAGTTTCTAGTGTGGCCACTTTGGGGTCACCCACACGCCTCCTCCCAGCATCTCCTGACCCATACTCTGGAAGTAACTCCGGGACACACTAGTTCTCTGGAATGAATTTTGGTGAAACTGTACTTTGGTGCTGGCTAATTTTATGTCAAGTTTACACAGAAGAGAGAACTTCAATTAAGGAAATATTCCCACCAGACTGGCCTACGGGCAATCCTACAGGGTATTTTCTTAATTAGTGTTCGCTGTGGCAAAGCCCGCCCATTGTGAGTGGTGCCAACTCTGGACCCGGTCAAAGATTCAAAAAGACAGGCTGAACAAGCCATGGGCAGCAAGCCAGTAAGCAGCACCCTCCACGTCCTCGGCATCAGTTCCTGCCTCCGGGTTCCCTGCCCTGCTCGAGTGTCTGCCCTGACGTCCCCGATGATGGACTAAAAGCTGTTATATGACATAGCCCCCCCCCCCCAAGCTCCTTTTGATCATGGTGTTTTATCTCAGCACTAGGAACCTAACTGAGACATTTGGTCATTAGCACCTTATGAGGAGGGTGGATGTTCTCATCTTCTCAGGGAGGGTTCTCCCAGCCGAGGGGGACAGGAGGGACTACTGAGATTCTTCTCTAAATCAAACTTCAGTCACCTGAGGAGCTTGTTTGTGATTGCACCCACATCGTCACACACACACACACACACACACACTTTTACTGTGTGTTTCAAGATGATACAATTCTTTCCCACTGGGTCACAATCTGTCCCCAAGAAATAGTGTATGCCGATGGAAATTTCCACTGTCCAAGGGTTCCTACAGGGCTGGCTGCCTGAGGTAACCCCACTCACCCTCGGTGTTTGGAACACAGCGCCACCGCCACCTAACACGGAGCACGTGGGTCTACGGTGCAGGGGCTGCTTTCTTAGCAGTGCCTGGGACGGCTGTTCCTCACTAAAGTCCTCTGGAGGGAACTCCTTGGTCTCCAGCAAAGCCTTTACGTCTTAAAGAAATTAACAAAGCAAACAGCTCTTATTAAATGTTGCATGCTGGGTGGGGGGAGGCACACATGGTGCACAAGATGCAGGCAAAATACCACACACACAAACTAATTTTTAAAGCCAAAGTCAATGAGGCTGGAGAGACGGCTCAGTGGTTATGAGCACTGGCTGCTCTTCCAGAGGACCCAGGTTCAATTCCCAGCACGTGAATGGTGGTTCTCAACTGTAACTCCAGTTCCAGGAGAGCTACTGTCCTCTCTGCAGGCACCAGGCATGCATGGACACATGCACAGGCGAAACACCCACATATATAGATTACTTTTTAAAAAGACAGTTATGGAGGAAGACCTCTGACCTACAAATAAACACGCACACACACGTGTTCACCTAAACAGACATGTGCACACGCATAAACATATATTTAAAAAAAGATGCGTTCAGAAGACGAGAGAAAAGTAAATTGTCTGTACGGGGATGCCGCCATGCTGGAGAGCAGAGAGGGGCATGAAGACGCAAAGCCCGTGCTTACGGGGTCTGCTGAGGAGATTGTGGGTGGAGGGAATGAGCCGGAAGCAGCAGCAGCCACACCTGCCCTCCTCCTCGTGCTCACCTGGGCACCGGCCTGTCACCTTTCTTTTCGTCACCCAGGGATCTTGCCCTTCTTCCAATAAGGCCATCATATCTGGCTCAGAAGCACAAAGTCCTAGCGCCATAAGAAAAACAGGAAGGAGAGAGAAAAACAGGGTGTGGTCATGCTGGGCTCCACCTTGACTTGAAGCACAGCAGGGGTCAGGGAGAATGAATGAGAGACTGCAGGACCACAGGCTTGGGCGGGAAGAGTCAGGGGCAGGGGTGGGGATTCCCTCACCCAGGGATGCCAGGGTCCTGTAGTTGTCCAGCATCACCTTCCAGTACAGACTCCTCTGCTCAGAGTTGAGCCATTCCCACTCTTCCTGGGAGAAAACAACAGCTACATCCCCAAATGTCACCACGCCCTGAAATGACAAAAATGCACTGTTGCTCAGCCAGCGCCGATGGTTACCGGGGAGTTCTTAAATGAACCGTGTCCTCCCATCCCGTGTTCCAGTCCTCACCCTCATCCTTTAGGATAGAAAAGCACTTGGAGACTGACTTAGTCAGGGTTACTACTGCTGTGATAAAACACCATGACCAAAGCACCTCGGGGAGGAAAGGGTTTATTTGGCTTAAGTAGATACCTCCATTGTAGTGATGGAAGGAAGTCAGGCAGGGCAGGAACTCAGCGGCAGAAGCTGATGCAGACCATGGAAGGGGGGCTGCTTCCTGGCTTGTCCCTCATGGCTTGCTCAGTTTGTTTCCTTATAGAACACAGGACCACCAGCCCAGGGCTGTCCCCACCCACAATGAACTGGGCCCTCTGCCTGCCTACAGCCCATTCCTATAGTGACATTTATTGTGGCTCCCACCTCTCAGAAGATATAGCTTGTGCCAAGTTGACATAAAACTAGCCAGCACAGGCATATACTCACATAAAATATTTGTCACCAATTTCTAGCAATACCTAATGAAAGCCAAGTTGGTCTGAGTACCATAGGTTCTTAGAGCCTGTCTCAACCTTGTGACACATTCGTGGCCTGGAACAGCAGATGGACCAGGAAAGAAACCAGGAGAGGATTCTCAAAGATCCAGGCAATCCCCCAGCTGTGGCCTAACGGTTGCTATTGTCTATCATTTTCATTGAAAGTTCATTAAACACTAAAACATGATCTACATTTTTTTTCTAAAAAAAAAAAAAATGAAAGAAAGAAAGAAAAAAAAGAAAGTGAGTGTGTAAAAATGAAAACTACTATCAAGTCTTAAAATTAACTATCATGCCTTCAGGCACAGACATGGTACAGACCTGTAATTCCAGCAGTTGGGAGGCAGAAACTGAAGGACTCCAAGTTGAGAGGCTAATGTGGAATAAACACACATACACTCACACACACAGAGACACACACAGAGAGACACACACACACTCACACACACACACAGAGAGACACACACAGAGAGAGACACAGACATACAGAGAGACACAGACATACAGAGAGAGAGAGATGCAGCCTATTGGCTATGGTAGCGCATGCGGTTTATCTACCACTAGGGAGATGGAGGCAGGATTATCAGGGATTCAAGGCCGTCTCCAACTACATAGTTCATGGCCAGCCTGGACTGTGTGAGACTATGTCTCACAATATAAAATTTGGAATGGGATATGACAGAAGAGGAAGGAAAGAGATGGGAGAGAAAGGGGGAGGAGAGAGGAGGGGAGGGAAGGGAGAGGAGGGGAGGGGAGGGGAGGGGAGAGGAGGGGAGGGGAGCGGAGGGGAGGGAGAGGAGGGGAGGGGAGGGTTACCACAGTACAAGCTGTGGGATAAGAACAGGAAGGTTTGGTCACTATTGCTGTGATGAAATCCATGACCAAAGCACCTTAGGGAGGAAAGTGTTCATTTGGCTTAAGTGTCTACATTGTAGTCATGGAAGGAAGTCAGGACAGGAACTCAAACAGAGCCAGGATCCTGGAGGCAGGAGCTAATGCAGAGAGAGGCCATGGAGGCTTGCTCCTCATGGCTTGCTCAGCCTGCTGTGTTAGTTAGTTAGTTAGTTAGTTGGTTAGTTAGTTAGTTTGTTTGAGCCGTCCAGCCTAAAAGGAATGCTGCTCGGCCCTCAACTTTCTGCCTACTGCAGCATCCTTCCACATGGAGAGGGACTGACTGCCTTTTGGTAGGAGTCTTCATCTCAATAGGAAGGACCAGCACTGGTTTCCTGAGGTGACCAAAAGCTAAATACCTTTAATTCTCAAAACTCAGTAAGATTCGGCGGTAGAAACCTTCCAGTATACTAATGTCTGAACCTTTCAGTGCAAACACAGTACTTCAAAAAGACAGACTTAGTGGGCAGCAGTTAATACAAAGACATGAGTCTAAGTACTGAGAGTAAATGAATGTCGAGTGCTCAGCCCAGAATGGGACATCTGGATTAGTCCCATGCCCCTAAGGCTCGGGGGCATCACAGAAAGTGGGGGTGGAAATAATGTAAAGCTATAGGACAAGGAGCAGTGCTATGGCATGCTGTGCCGTGGACAATCGTTTTCTTCAGTGTGAACACGTATTACCGTCAGTGGTTAACAAAGAGTTGAAGTCGATAGCTAGGCAGCGTTTTCAGGGCGGAGGAAAGCCGGAAAGAAGATGCAGAAGAGAAGCCAGAAGCAGGCTAATAGAGGTGCTGCCATGTGCCAGAGCGTAGGGAAGAAATGCAAATACGGGTTAATCTAAAATGTAAGAGATAGCTAGTAACAGTCGAAGCTACCAGTCGAGCACTCGTAATTAATAATAAGTCTCTGTGCGGTTATTTGGGAACTGGCAGATGGGGACAGAAGAGCCCACCTACAACGCTGCCTTCTGGTATGGGAAGGCTGTTAGGCTCATGACCATTCAGTGTGGTCATCTGCACAAGATCAAACCAACAAGAGCAGGCAGCACCCTGGCAGCCTGCACTGGTTCACTGCGCATTCACAGAAAAAGGAAAAGACGGGGGTGGGGGGGGGTGGGGGGGTTCTGGTGCCCATGGTCGAGATATATATGCAAGATAAACAAAGAGTAAGTAAAAGATACTCTCTTTGGAAACAGTGAAAGCAAGCAAGACAAGGACTACATTCTCACACAGTCTCCCACAGGCTTTTATGGAGCCCAAGAGTTCCAACCTCAAGATTCCGGATGTTCAGTGTCACACTCATTTTTATTTTTCAGATTTTCAAATGTTTTTTATATACGCTTAACTAAATAAACCATTATCTCCCTATATTTTTTAAATATGTATGTAGACACTTTTGAATTTAAAAAATTATGCCTGTTTTTTTTTTTAAATATGAAAAACCACACTGTGTTTAGAGCAATGCAGTTTACATTAAGTGACACTACAATAGAATAGTTTTATAGAGATTTTTCATTTCGGTTTGGTTTTGGTTTTTCCAGATATGGTTTCTCTGATTAGCCCTGCCTGTCCTGGAACTCACTCTGTAGGCAAGACTGGCCTCAAACTCATAAATCTACCTACCTCTGCCTCCCGAGTGATGGGACTAAAGGTGCACACCACCACAATTTTATAGTTTTTAAACAGAAATTTAAAAAGGGAAAAATCTTCATATTACAAAACTCCTCCCCCTAAAACAATTTTAAAAAACAAAAAAAAAAAAAACAAACAAAAACACATTTTCTAAGTGCCCCAATGTAACAAAAAATATGTTGTGTCTAGTCACAGCTGCGTCCTACCTCACTCATGTCTATTCCCCAAGCATTTGTGACTACCTTGTCGCCACAAGGAGACTAGAATTCAGTGACTCAAAGGAAAAAGAGCACTCAACTGGCAATAAATAAATAAAAAATGGTCAAAATCTTGCCCTGATACCTTGGCTTATCTCAAATTTCTGGGCTCAAAATGCTGGCAGGGTTACAGCATCCTGAGTACCTAAGATAACAGAAGATGCCACCACCAGCAGCTCCTTCCATTTAGTCTCCTACATCGTCTCTTTCCTTCTTCCCTTCCTCCCTCCTTCCCTCCCTCTGTGTGTGTGTGTGTGTGTGTGTGTGTGTGTGTGTGTGTGTGTGTGGCACATGCCCAAGAGTGTCCAGCCCCTGCCATGACCAGCTTGCTGCACAGTTCCCTTTATTGCTTTGAGACAGGGTTTCTCACTAAATTACCAGTTCACCTTTTTTTGGCTAGGCTGACGGGCCAGAGAGCTCTGCCTGGAAATGATGAGGTCTGCCGGAACACACTTGCCTTTTTACACAGGTACTGCGGATTCAAAAATCAGGTCCTCATACTTACGAGAAATCTCGCTCTTACCCACTGAGCCCTTGCCTCGGCCCCCTAGGTGGGGGCTGAGTCATAATATGTTTCTCCCACGCTGTGGGCATCAAAGAAACCAGGTAGAAAGATGGCTACATTTCTGATCGTAAGAACCCTTCTGGAGCAGGGTTTGGCAGCACACACCTTTGATATCAGCACTCAGGAAAGAGAGGCAGGCGGAGCTCTGTGAGTTCAGGTTCTACGACAGTCTGGACTATGTAGATAGACCTTGTCTAAATAAATAAAGTCCTTCTGAGACGAGTTGAACGACAAAGAGGGTAGGTACATCACCTCTTCAACCAAGAAAGAGCAGTTGTAATAACTATCCCTGCAACCCATCACTCACCAGAGTATGAGGAAACGGCACCCTGGGCAGGCCTCCTAAACTGAAAACTTTTCAGAGAAAATAAACAGCATTAAGTGGTGAAGAAGCAAGACTATTTCAGGAAGCGGAGAGAAAATGCGACTCACCTGAGACTTGGCTTTAAGTTTAGTTCCTGTAGGGGCACCTTCCTGTTTGCGGCTAATCTCCTGGAGGAAGTTGGTATCTCTGGAAAGCAGCGCTGGGGAAAAGGAAGGACTAGACACCAAGTCCACACAAGACTACACCCTACAGGAGCAGGGTGGGACCATTTTGAAAAGATGAGACGAGATCGCATTTATTACCCTGTGCTGGGATAGGAAAAGGGTAGGATGGCGAGAAGGGGTTATCTCTTTAAGTTCGTTTCACGTGCATGTGTGTTGCTTGCGTGTTTACACGTGCACCACGTGCATGCCTTGTGCCCTTTTAGTTCAGAAAAGATTATATTATATCCCCTGCAACTGGAGTTAGGGATGGTTGTGAGCCACCATGCGCCACCTCTCCAGTCCCCGCTCCCCGGGAGTTTCATCGCCTTTAAGCATGGACAAGAGACGAGTTTAAACTAAGGTGACCCTGGAGACGTCCACGTCCCCGCTCAGTTCTGCTTGACTGCTCAAAGTTGAGCTTTCAAGGACTGATCCCCGTTTGACATCATCTCCATGACGAAGGCCTCCGGAACCCTCGGACCTCACCCTCCCTTCACACACAGAATAGATCCATGTCTGTCCCCTCAGCCTGGACACACGCCGCTCACCTCTGTGCGCAGGCCCTGAGGTCACCGCTCCACGCCCGCTCTGGGAGGCCAGGCCATTCCTGGAGCGCGGCCTTCCGCGGGAGGGGCGCCCACGAGCGGCTGGAGTCCGCACCGCAGGGTCTCCACCAGCCCTGGGCTTCGTGCAGAGGGCGCCGCGCCCCGCACTCGCCACCCCCCGCATGTCACCAGAGAGGGGCGCGCTCTCCTGGCCAGGCCGCAGACGCCCTCCAAGGCCCCGGCTCACGGACACACCCCCCGCCACACCCGCACCCTTCCAGGCCACGCCCGCCACGCCACGCCCAGGCCCGCCCTCTCCCTGCCTAACCCGGCCCTGAAGGTTCCGACCCTCAGGCAGTTCAGCCCGAACGCGCCGGAAGTGGACTTTGATTTGTGCACGAGGCCTGCTGGGAAGTGTAGTCCCCAGCCGGGAAACCAACCGGTGGCTGCGGGCGGGACTCGGTCTGCCCTCCCCAGAGGTTTCTGGGAGTCGAGGTGGCAGTCCCAGCACACGTGCGAGGTGGCAGGGCCACCAGCGCGTTGTCTGTGGGGAGTTGGGGGAATGTCGTGAATTAGGCTGGGGTGATGCGGGCCTTGACAAGTCCACTGTGTTCTGATTGGAGGCGCTGGTGGGTTTGGGATTTAGTTGCTGCGATCACCTCCTTCCATTCTCCCCAGACCACCTCAACTCTAATGCATGCTGTTCGAAAGCCCCTCACCCCCTGCATGCACTACCAGGCCCTAGGTCTGCAGTCTTCCCGGGATTTGCTTCTTGGATGCTCCAATAAAATGTCTAATCCTTGTCAGTTCCATATGTGTGTATACACCACGTCTTGATCCTGTCCAACGCGTCTGCTCTCCCAGATACACCCAATACTCACACATTCATGTCCTTCATATATAATACATATGAATATATAATATACATTCAACTGAATCTAGTTAGTGCTGCATGCACACGAGGGGGAAACCATGCACTTTATCATGGGCAAGCAAAATATTCATTACCCAAAATGTTTCAAACCAAAAGTGTTACGTTATTTTTCTTTCTAATTTAGGAATATGTGCATACCATAATGAAATATTCCATTTATGCTTCACAAACATATAACCTAGAGGTAACTTTATACCAAACTTCTTTTAACAATCTTGTAGCATTGGGAATCACCTGAAAGACTTATTTTTATGTGTATGGCTGTGACCTTTTGTTTCACTGTGTGATGATGGGAGATGTCATTCTGTATATATGTTTCTCATACTGGTTAATGAATAAAGCACTATTGGCCAATAGGGAAGGAAGACAGGAGGGACTAGGAGACAAGGAGAATGGGGGAAGTAGGAGGGAGGAGTCAACATGAAGAGTCTGGAGAGAGCAGGACGCAGGCTCTTGGTAAGATGAGACCACATGGAAATACATAGATTAATAGGAATGGGTTAATAATTAAGACAGAGCTAGCCGATAAGAAACTAGTAACGGGCCAACAGCATTGTATCAAATACAGAGTCTCTGTGTGTTAATTGGGGCTGGCGGCAGCAGGACAAGACCAGCTTGGGGGGGGGGGGGGAGCTTACTCCTTACAGTGTGACCCTGGCTGCCCTAGAACTCACTCTGTACACCAGGCTAGTCTTGAACTTAGAGATCCACCCACTTCTATGGTCAGAATGCTAGAATTAGATGTGTGTGCCAACAAACCCAGCCACAAGCCCCCTTTTAAACCTTTTGTTTACTTGTTTGTAAATGTATTCATATGTGCACGTTTGTGGATGTGACTGCCCATGTGTGCACTGTGGAGGGCTGAAGTCCACATGGGAGTCTATCACCTTCCACCTTATATTTTGAGATAGGTTCTCATGGTGAACCTGGAGCTCACTGTTTCAGCTAGAATGATATGCCAGAGGCTTGATAGCAAACATTAGAAACCCTTCCTTTTTTTTCCCTTGATTATACATTTGCACATATTTTCCCAAACAAATTCTAATCCTTTCATTCCAGTTATATTTAAAGTTCTATGCCCTTCCCAAAACAGGTTCTACATAGCAGACCATATTTAATTCCTTTGCACATAAGGAAAAATAGCCTTAGACTCATTAGAAAGCTTCTATATTATTAAACTTTAAACATAATACACTTGCTAATTGTCATCCACCTGAAGACACTTCCAGTTTCTAAATTGTTATGATCACCTGGGTCATATTCAAAATTCCAGAGTCTACAGTTTAGAAATAGTATTTCTGATCTAACACATTTTCTAAGCACTCACCATGGGTCCTATAACTATATGTTTTCTAGGTATCAATCTAATTAACGTTTTAACTTTCCCATGCTGGGCGCATCGGTCGGTCACCCTTGACACTTTCTAGCAGCACAAGGTCCACAGATGGCTCAAGCTGGTGCCAAGAGTAAGAACATGGAAGCATGTCTCCTGTCCAACTGGGCCCCCGCCCCTAAATGAACTGCTGCGGATGGCCTGGGCACACAAGCCACAATGATCATACATGGCATGATCTCCCGGAGGTCACGCCTCTTGTTTCAGGCAGGACCCTTGGTCCTAATAGAGGCATTGGCTCACAGATCCCCTCATGTTCCTCATGTGTGGCCTCTGGGGTCTGTGCTTATGCGTCTCCTAGTCATTGGAAGGATGTTACGCATCCAAATTTTATGTAGCCAAATAAGTAAGCATCTCATATTCACTAAATAGACATTTTTACAATGAGTTTTTAGAAGTTACATAAATAACATTTATATTTTTTAAAGATTCTGATTGTAAAATGAGTAATAAACTTGAAGGAAACAATACCAATTACAGACATTTGGAAAAGTCCAAGTGAAACAATTGTGTTTTGGAGCAGGGTAATAGGAACAGAAAAAAATGGAAATACTTAGCAAGTGTATACACAGGACTTGGTGACACAAAGGAATGCCTGAAATGACTCCGAATCAAGAACTCACCAATGATGGACATTTTAAGAACACTGCCTGACGATTTCTCCATGGTCCTTGCAATCCTAAGAGCTCTCTTACCTGTGTGAATTCCTTCACATAGAATAAACAATCCGGTTGAAAGTTAAATTCTCTGATAAACAGTAACTGCAGTAACTGTTTATCAGTGGCTAAAGGATTTGCCGAAGGGGATACAGTTTTAAGGTTTCTTTCCAGTATGACATCTTTGGTGACAATTAAGAGATGACTTTGTTCTGAATGTCTTTCCACACTGATCACATACATAGGGCCTCTGACCTGTGTGGAGTCTCTGATGCTGAGCACGGGATGAGCCATCACCAAACGCCTTTCCACATTCGGTACATTTGTAAGGTTTCTCTCCAGTATGGACTCTCTTATGTCTAATAAGGTAGGCAGTGTGAGTGAAGGTTTTCCCACATTCATTACACTCATGAGGTTTTTCTCCTGAATGGATTTTCTGATGTCTGGCAAGATAGGTACTTCTTTTGAAAAACTTACCACACTGCTTACATTCAAAAGGTTTTTCTCCTGTGTGATTTCTCTGATGAGTGGTCAGCTGTGAACTTTCTCTAAAAGCTCTCCCACATTCCTTACATTCATAGGGTTTTTCTCCAGTATGAATTCTCGAATGAACAACAAGATGTATACTCTGCCGAAAAGCTTTCCCACACTCTTTACATTTATAAGGTTTCTCTCCAGAATGAACTCTTTGATGGCCAGTGAGTGACATGCTATGGCTGAAGGCTTTCCCACAAACATTACATTTATAAGGCTTCTCACCAGTGTGAGTTCTGTGGTGTACAGTCAGGGATGACCCACTGCGGAAGGCTTTTCCACACACGTTACATTTGTAAGGTTTCTCTCCAGTGTGAATTCTCCTGTGCAAAGTCAGTCCTATGTGAACACTGAAGACTTTCCCACAATCAGTGCAATCAAATGGCTTCTCTCCAGTGTGATAATGCCTAAAGTGACGAGTAAGGGACATATTATACCTGAAGGCTTGACCACACTCAACACACTGAAAGGGCCGTTTGCCACTGTGACACCTCTGATGCTGTGCAAAGGTAGAACTATCCCTGAAGGCCTTCCCACATTCCGTACACTTGTAGGGTTTCTCCCCTGTGTGAATCCTCTGATGCTGGGCGAGATGTGCAGGCTGCCTGAAGGATTTTGTACACTCCTTACACTTATATGGTTTTTCTCCAGTATGAATTCTTTGATGCACAATGAGGTATGAGTTCTGGCTGAAGGCTTTCTTACATTCCTTACATTCAAAGAGTTTCTCATGGGTGTGAGTTGTATGATGCTGAGCAAGGTGATGGCCCTGCTTGAAGGCTTTTCCACACACTGTGCATTTATATGGTTTTTCACCCGTATGAATTCTCTGATGAACAGTAACAGATGAGCTATGGGTAAAGGTTTTCTCACATTCGTTACATTTGAAAATGTTCTTTCCTGCCCAGATTTTCTTGTATTTTCGTACCTTGGGATTTCTGGAGAAGCTTTTCTTATTTAACTTGTGACTGTAAATAGTCTCTTCTACGTTGTCCGAATGGAGAGCCTTTGAAGATTTGGAGTATTTGAAGCCTATTTCTTTAGTGTGAGTTTCTTTATGAGTGACTGTTTCTTTCATGTGAAATAATATGTCTTGATTCATCATTTGTCTTTCAAAAAGGTCTTGACATTTCCACCTTTTTCCAGTCGTGGGACCCTCAGGACAAAAACTTGTAATTTTCTCCACTGACACATTATCAAACACAAACTGCTTCAGAGACACTTCTTGTATCTTGTGTACAAATTCCCCATCTGAAAAGTGTAAAAAATAATGTGTTCTTTATCATATCATGTGCTATTAACAAAAGAATCATCTGAAGTGAAGTAATACAAAACTATTTAGTAATGTCCATACAATTACATACAAGTATATCAACTGGAAAATGTGCAAGGTTGTCCCTAAGAATAAGAGCTTGTCATGACTAATTTTGAGTGTCAACTCTACAGGATGAAAAACTGCATTGAGACCAGTAAAGCACGCCTCTGGGTATACGTGAGAGGCTGTCTCCAAAGCGGATTAACTAGGGAGTTAGTGCCTTCACTGAAGGTGATGCCACTAGTTGATACCTGGAAGCCTGGCATAAAGGAAACTCGGAAGGGAAGTCAGTGGCACGGGCAGGCTTCTTTCTGTCTGCCTTCTGGCTTTCCTGCACCACGCCCTTTCTCCATGCCTCTGCCAGCAGTCCCAAAGCCATGGAGCCAGCTCATCAAAGTTGGAAACCTCTGAAACCATAGGCCCAAGCCAAATCCTTCCTCTCTTAGGCTGACTACAGCAGGTATTTTGTCAGAATGACACACAGACAAATATGGCAGCAGGGAAGAGCCAGAAAGGAATGGGAACATGGGAAAATGAGCAGAAAACTAAGTATAAGATGAGGGCCAGGGAGAAGCAGTCCACAATGACAATGGTATTTGGGGACAGGCTACAAATTGAACTCACTTCTGTATTGTCTTCTACCTTTAAAGACACATATATATTTATTTACTTACTGATTCAATATGTGTGGATGTTCTGTCTGTGTGCATGTCTACGCACCATGTGCATGCCTGGTGCCTGCGGAGGTCGGAGAGGCCGTCAGATCCCCTGAAGTGGAGCTACAGGCACTTGTGAATTACCGTGTGGGTGCTGGGAATGGAACTCGGGTCTTAGCAACTGAGCCACTGTTCTAGCCCCCGTCTCCTACTTTTAATTGATTAGAACATGCAGTTAGTTTTGTTTAACTACCAATATATTTACTTACTGGTGCTTCTCAGAACTCTCTAGAGATGCCCAGCAACCACACACACTATGCTTTCTGACCTCCCATTGGGATTTAAAGGCAACTGCATGGCTATAATTTTGTAACCAGAGAACGGTGCTCCTAAGGTCTGTCCTTTATATGTCTGTGCTTCAGTGCAAACTCTGCATATCCCATGCAATTCAGGCTTCATAGCAAGGAATTTCTTCATTTTCTTTCAACAACTTAGGAGAAGTGGCACGTTTTAGGCCAGTTAATGTAGGGTTTTGTTGTTATCGGTGATGGTTAGGGAAAGGTGTCTCAGTGAGGGACTGACTGTCACTCAGATAAGACTGGCTTGTGAGCATGGCTGTGGGGGATCGCCTTGGCTTGCCGACCCAGCATGCATGTAGGCAGCACCATGCTCAGCCCTGGGGCCCTGGACTGTGTATGAGTAGAGAAAGCTAGCTGAGTGACAGGCATTCATGCTTCATTCTCTCTGCTGTGACCAGCGGTTGCATGGTCATGTCGCTATGAATTCCCCACAATGATGGACCAGTGTGGACTTGCAGGCTAAAATAAACACGTCCCCCTAAAGCTGCTCTTGTCAGGGAGCTTCATCAAAGCAACAGAAAGGGGACGAGGACACTCTCCTTGGTAGAAACAACTTCCTACAGAGACAAGAGGGCAATGGAAGAGGGGGGAGTGAAACAGAAGGGAGCTCGAGCTAAGCAAGGAGACTTCAGTTCACACCCAGCACCGTAAGGCTTGGGAAGGGTCCCTGGGAAGCCCCGGCGGGGAGGGAAGGACCTTTGAGGATGGCTGAGCCATTCCCCATGGAGGTTTTTCCACGTGCTTCTGGCATTCTCACCTTGTGATGCGCTTCTCGTCGACTCGCCCTTCACCTCCCAAGGCGCCTTCCCGTGCTCCAGTAACAAGATTAGATGTGGCTTGGAAATACAAGCTCCTGCATTAACAACAGCAACGACAACAGAAAGACAAAAGTGGTCACGTTTGGGTTGTTTTGGCACATAAGTCTCTGGAATAGTCAACCCTCCAGGAATTAAACTACTATAACGGTATGGGTCAATACCCCTTTGGGGGTCGCATATCAGATATTTACACTACAGTCCGTAACAGTAGTAGAATTATAGTTATAAAGTAGCAACAACAATGATTTCATGGTTGGGGATCACCACAACATGAGGAACTGTATTAAAGGGTCAGGACATCAGGAAGGATGAGAGCCACTGGCCTAAAGAAGCTAAAGAGGATTGGGACAAGGAACTTGTGGAGAACAGCAAGCTCATCCAGAAACATGTATGGACTCCAGGCTTAGAAGGATCCTTTTTAGTCTCTCCAATAGCAAGCAAGCGTCAGAAGAGAGTTTAAGACATTGGGTTTCACCGATGTATCGTAAGTTAATTAAGAAGGTAAGTATTTGGGGGTTACTGAGATGGCTCAGTGAGTAAAGGCACTTGCTACCAACCTGATGACCTCAGCTGGTCCAATCCTATAAGCCACCCTCACTCCAACTTGCATGTGGCATACATGTGTCCCCGTGTAAAATCAATGTCTCTCCATAAAAATTAATGTAATAAAAATTTTGCAAGCGTATTTGAAAAGTTATATTCTGCAGGTATAGTGTTGTGGGGTATTAACCAGAGAAGACTACTTGGACAAGGGTTTAATCCAATAGAAAGTCTTTACTAGCCAGCCGGCGACTACACTGGGTGTTTGGGATCCCAGTGTAGCACTGAGTCTTTCTCAGGGTGAGCTTTTAAGCGCAAATAACACGTTCTGGGTTCCCATACTTCAGTTAATAAGAACAGTTAGCCAGAAGCGGAACTAAAGAACCCAAAAAGCAAGTTTAGTGCATTTAGAGACTTTCCCAGAACTATATGGTCTTTGGTGGATTAGGTCTTAGTTTCATTTGAGCTGGTGATGGTGCTGTCCTCTTGCTGAGGTTTACAGCCTGAATGGTGCTTCTATCAGGGAGTCTGTGCTAGGTCCGAGTCCCTGTTGCAATAGTAACCAGGCCGTATTCTTCCCCAGCCCTGTTACCACCTACTGGTGAGATTAACAGAACTGTAACAGAGAGGCAACAAAAAGCAGACAGACCTGCTGCCATTCCCACCAAGTCTGGGCTTCTAGGTGCCTAAAGATATAACCATGAGTATCTGACAAAACATCAAACTCACGGACTACCTCTGAAATTCTCATCTAGCCCCAACACAATAAGCAAAGCTTTAGTAATAGAAATGTCAAAGGTGGGAGCTGGAGAAATAGCTCGGTGAGACTTAAGAGCACCGACTGCTCTTCGAGAGAACCTGGGTTTGAACCCAGCACCCACATGGCAGCTCACAACTGTAACTTCAGGATCTGACACCCTCACACAGACATACATGCAGGCAAAACACCAATGCACATAAAATAATTTTTAAAATTTTTTTTTTAATGTGAAAGGTGTGTAAGGGTAGATTCTGGATTATCCGCAGGGAGGATGCTTACCCACTGAGACCAAGTTCCGGTAGTTCTCCAGCACCACAGTCCTGTACAAACTCCTCTGAGCCGGGTTCAGCTGCTCCCATTCCTCCTGGGAGAAGTCTACCTCAACATCTTTGAATGTCACTGAGTCCTGAGATGACACAAATACATTTACAAAGTTTTGTTACATCTTCATTATTCTGCTTGGAGTAGAGGTAGCTGTTCACCTTGCAAGTCAGTTACTAAATAAAAGACAAAAAAGACTGCATCTTGTGTCATTCCACTTAAATGAAATGTTTGGGAAATCAGAATATGGAGACAGAAAACAGAGATTGAGTACGCTGCTTGGGAGGTGAAGACGCCTGTGTCCAGGAGCTCAAGGCCCCTTCTCATCTTAAAACAAAAAGAAAAAAGAAAAGAATGAAATGATGCATGACCCAACTCTCCTTTTCTCCTACACCCTCAAAACTCCCTTGATCTCTGATGATCAAAGTATGTGGGGCTCTGCCTGCCTGCATCCAGTCGCCCCTGCTGTGGGCAGCGGGTGGCAATGCTCAGTCCAATCTAGTCCTGAACCACATGCCCCAGACAGGGTCACATGTCACAAGACTTCCTTAAATTCAGATGCCAATTACGAACTCCATGTTATCATTTTAGGGACAGAGGCAGACAGAAATTCTACAGGGTACATGAAAGGGGCTTCACATGTCCATCTAACCTGAAACCCAGTTCTCAGTAGCACGGAGACGCTTGTCTCATGTAAAAGCGAACAAGCCTTTTTGACAAGAGCCCAAACTGGTTAAAAAATGTACACTCAGAGCACGGTGGTACACACCTATAAACCTACTACTCAGGAGCAGGAGGCAGGGGGATTGCTGTGAGTTTGAAGCCAACCTGAGCTCCATAGTTACATTCTGTCTCCCATCCAGGAACTAATCGGGCCCAAACCATGAACTTTCAAGGTGCCTGCCATGAACTAGGGAGATTCTGTGTCATAAAGCAGTGTATGTAAGTAGGGAAATGAAGCATTCCAGAACGGGCCCTGTGCCTCATCATTTGTATTGTTCACCTACTAGGCACTTAAAGGGTGATAGCCTGTGGGAGAAGCAGTGGCCAGGTCCTGGGAAAGACTAGTAACAGAATTTCCGGAGTAGCGTTAGTTAGTGCCAACCATCAGGGCCCCGTCTCGTGACGGGGAAGAGGCACGAACTAACCTGTAACGTGGCTTCCATTACTTCAACGGTCATTTCTTGCCTTCTCCTCCCGGTTTCTCCCGTGGAGAACAACTGTGTCCTGGGAAGTCCAGACTAGAGGAAGAGAGGGCAGGAAAAGCCAAAGTCTGCATGTTCTCCCAGCTTCCTTCGCCAGTGTAAGCTGCTCCTTCTCTCTCTTTCCTCCCAGCTTCGGCTGGCCTGAATCCACATAGATGGCTGAGAGCAGGGAGGATGCTTGAACGTCACTGTCCACTTGACCCCATCTAAAACCACCTACGACACCAGGCTGTGAAGCAGATCTGCGTCTTGCTCGGTCATTATCCAAGAAGCTTCCTCCTGCGGGAGATGGGGACTACCACAAAGACGGGCTTACTGGACAGTGTGCAGAGCGTGAGAGACCTTGGAGCACTCAGTCCTAAATGGGATGTCTTCCTCAAACCTATCCCTCCAGGGACCAGGGAACCATGGGGGGGGGGGGCAAGTCGGGATGGAGGACGCCAAGGAAACTGTGTCTTCTAGACACAACAGCACTGACACTCACTGTCAACGCATAGAGACCTCGGCAGCATACACAGAGCCTGGACGGGTCCAAGCCAGACGGGACCCCAGCACTGAGAAGGCAAGTGGACTTGAACCCTCATTCCTAACCCAGAAGCTATCTCCAATTGTCAACTGCTCACAGAGGAAAAATTAGCTTTTCCCACTGGGTACACACACCACACTCACGGTCAGGCTTCATGCCCAAGAGTAGATGGCTAACACAAAATGAACTCAATGGCGTTTGGGGGGAGTTTTTTTCTCTTACACTTTGTTGTCTGGGCATCTTTTTTTTTTTTTAAACTTTAGTGGTCTGTTGTTTACATATTATTATGGTTTCTGATTTTGTGTTTTTATGGGCTGGTCACAAGTATCTGTAACTCCAGTTCCGAGGCACCCAATACCCTATTCTGTCCTCCACAGGCACCAGGAAAGCATGTGGTATATAGATATACATTTAGGCAAAACACTCACACACATAAAAATAAATAAATCTTTAGAGAGAGAGAGAGAGAATCTAATGTTAACGAGACACAGTAGTGCATACCTGAAATCCCAACAATCAGGAGTCTGAGGCAGGATACTTTCCAGAAATTCAAGACTAAAAAAATTAAAATAAAATAATAAGAGAAAAAAGGAAAAAGAAAATCTCCCAGAAAGATGGCTCAGAGAATAAAGTACCTGTGGATCTAGGTTTGATCCCTAGGACTCACTTGTTGAAAGGAGAAAACCAACTCCTAAAAGTTGCCCTCTAACACACACACACACACACACACACACACACACACACACACTATACTATGTCTTGTATGTATCCCCACAACTAAACTAATAAACAGAAACTTAAAATATAATAGTGTTTTTATGTTTTATAAGTCTAATTCTAACAATCTTCAAGTAGTCACTCCATACGCACCAGGCCATAATCACAGCATACAAAGTGCCATTGCAAATACCAACACAAGAGCTCACATGCTTTCTAATCTCATGGAAGACACATCACAGGTACCCGAGAGAAAGCACAACACTGACAACCACACAGGGCATGATCTCCAAGAGGCCTGGGCGCACACGTGCGCACGCACACACACACACACACATATACGCGCGCGTGCACACACACGCACACACACACACACACACACACCTTCACAGCCACTCCAATCCTACAATCTTACTCTCTCTCTCTCTCACCCACAGGATCACAGCCTCTTACCTATTTCTCTCACATGCACAGGCTACAACAGCAACCACCCTACATTCGGAAAGCCTCTCAGGCACCACACCATGGCTCAGAGCATCTTTCTCATCCAACCTGGTTGCACACACAGCTGCTCACCCTTCTCTCCCATGCTCACCCACAAGAACGTGATGTTTTCTGAGCGTAGAGGCATGCCACTTTAACCCCAGCATTTGGGAGGCGGTGTCAGGAAGAAATGAGCAAGAGGTCACACCTACTCCAACAAGGCTACACCTTCTGATCCTTCCCAAGTAGTGCCCTGATGGCAATGCACTCAATCCAACTTCAAAAGTCCCCATGGCCTAACCACAGTCTCAACACTGTTTACAAAGTCCAAAGTTCAAAATATCTTCTGTATTAACTGTAGCCCCCATAAAATCAAAATTAAAAAGCAGATCACATACTTCCAACATACAATCCAATGGGATACACACTATTAACATCCCAGATGGGAGGAAAAGGAGCGTAGTGCAGAAATATTGAAGCGAAACAACACCCAAACCATCAGGGCAAACTCCAAACTCTGCATCTCCAGGTCTGGTGTCAAAGCTCTTCAGATCTCCAGCTCCTTTCAGCTTTGCCGACTGCAGCACACTTCTTTCTCCCTGGCTGGTTCTGCACTCAATCTGCACCTATTCTTGGTAGGTACCCCGCGACTCTGGCATCGCCAACATCTTGGGGTCTCCAACACAATCAGGCTTCACATTCCCGGTGCCATGCAATGACCTCTCGGGGCTTTCATGCTGGGACACCCCTGACTCATGCCTGGCCTCGGCAGCTTTCCTTAGGCATGGGAGGAGATTGCATAACCCCTTTCTTCTACCCTTGACTCTACATCTAGAATTACACAGCCAAAGCAGTCAAAGTCTGCTGCTTTCTGGGGCTGGAACATGGCCCCTTTGTTTAGTTACATCTTCATCGGTTTTCTGGTTTTGATAGTTTCCTTCAATGCTTAAGTTTTTCTTTAATTCCTTTTCACAAGACGAAAGCTTAGCTGGGAGGGGTCTTGCCTTTAGGTCAACATTCCCTTTATTCCATTTAGCATCAGGCTTTCCTTTAAACCCTTCTTTCCATCTCCTTGAGCAGTGGAGTTAGCTCTATTACAGCTCCCTTTCTCCTCAAACTGTATATTTTAAATTTCCCTTTCGATCAGCTTGCTCCTTTTTTTTTTTAATAGATATGCATAAGAGTGACCACTAAGAACTACATAACACAGTCAATACTGGGCACCTCTGTCGATGTCATTAATCCAAAAGTCTTTGACTTAGCTTCAGGCTGATTTTTAGGTGGAGGGTAAAAAAAAAAAAAAAAAAAAAAAAAAAAAAGCAGCCACAGTCTTTGCCAAAATATCACAAGAATGGTTTCTAAGCCGCTTGCTAAAGTTCTTCTCCTCGGAAAGCTCTGGAGTCAGGCCATCATGCTCTAGGTTGCTCTTATTACCACTGTCTTCTCTCCTCCAACTAGAATGAGCCATCAAACTCCGCTTAAAGCATTCAACTTCTTTCCTAACCCAAAGTTCCAAAGTCCACACCCCACCAACCAGCAGCATGGCCAGGCCTGGCACAGCGATACACCACTCCCCAGTACCAATTTGTATTTGGTAACAGATTGCTGCCATGCACATCCTGCTTTATGACTTAGTGGGTCAGACAGCCCATCTCATAAAGGACAGCTCAGGTCACATCGCCATTACAAAAGGCCGAGCCGTCTCTATTATTGTTCTAAATTAGTCACTACGGCTGCAGGGTCCTGATACACTCTGTCCAACATGTCAATGGTATAATCATGAAAAACAGAAAGGAAAAAGCCATACAACATTTATACTAAGGCAAGATTCATATCCTCTATTTTTTCAAAATCGGTCTCTAACACACACACCACACACACACACACACACACACACACAACTTCGATGATAGAGAATACACAAACGCAGCTTCTCATCTTTGCAAAGCAAACACTTCTAAAGTCTTCCCAAATACATCCAGCAAACAGTTCTGCAGAAGACACGCTGGGTATCTTTCCATCGAATTCAGTTCTGGGACTATCATGTCAGACCCTACAGGTTGAAGGTTCAACCTCTGCAACTACGTCTTCGTTCTGATGCTGGACGCAAGTCCACCCGTGCTACTGAAGAAACGGCTATAAGTTTGCTATGAGCCCCTCATACTTCGATCAATCAATTCGCCTGAGTGGCTCCTAGGTGATTATAAAGAATATGTTTAAAGGTACTTGGAGAGATGGCTCAGCAGGTAAAGTTCTCATTCACGCTCCAGGACCAGAATTCAATTCCCAGAACCCACCCGAAAGGGTAAAGGAGAGAACCAACTCCACGAAGTCGTCCCACACGCCTGTTATCGTAACACTGGGGAGGCTGAGGCAAGAAGATCGGGGGTTCGAAGTCATCCTATACTTATACACTGAGTCTCAAAACAACAACGGGCCTTCGGCGATCGGTTTACGCTTCCGCCCCTCTCCTCTCCTGGTTGGTTGGGGTCTGGGACTTTAAGTCCTCATCCTCCAATCTCATTTGGCGTCTCCTGCGATGAGTCCGCCAGGCTCCAATCACGCGCACGGTCTCTCCAGGTGTTTATTTACCACTTTGGAGCGTCCAAGCATTTAAGTGCTGGGGTGCAGCACACCGGGAGACACACCTCACAGTCGTCTCACACCCGCCCTGCTTACTTCTCCCTGACTGTCTTCCTCTCTCAAGGCACTCGTACGCTGAGAACTCACAGCCCACTTAGTCTCTCACACACGCACACTCACACACACACACACTGACACACACACACGCATGCACACATGCACGCACACTCACACACGCGCCCCGACACACTCACACACGCACTCACTCACTCTCACGCGCACACGTGTACACACACACGCACTCGCGCGCGCGCGCGCCCCGGCCTGGCACACCCACACCCAAGCTCGCACTTGGATCCGGCCCCGCGGCCGTCCGAGCCCGCGCTCCGGCCCGCCCACCTCCCCCAAGGACGCCGTGGGCCTGGGGGACGCGGGCTCGCTCGCTCTCCCCCTGCAACCGCCGCAGCCCAGCCGCCTGCAGCCTCACCCGCACGCTGTCACCCGAGGCACGCCGGGAGGCCGCAGGGTCCCCTGCGCAGGCGCAGCCTCGTCCGGCCGCCCGCCGAGAAGGCGCGGAGTCCCGGAAAGGCGGGGCTTAGCGTGGGGGCGTGTCCCCAGGAAGAAAGGCGGGACTTAGCGTGGGGGCGTGTCCCCCAGGAAGAAAGGCGGGCTGAGGTGGGGGCGTGTCCCCAGGAAGAAAGGCGTGGCTTAGCGTGGGGGCGTGTCCCCCAGGAAGAAAGGCGGGCTGAGGTGGGGGCGTGTCCGGCCCAGAGAAGTCCTAGGTGAGAGGCGGGTCTCGGGGAGCAAGAGCTGTTTCTGTGCAGGGTGAAAGCGAGGCTGCGTGGAGGCGAGGAGCGGGGGTTTATCCAGCAGGGCGGGGCTCTCTGCAGAGCGTGGAGGGGCGGGGCTTGCGGAGGGGCGGGACCTCGGTGCAGTCAATGGTGAGGGCGGCGCTAAACGGAGAGCGGGGCGTGATCTCAGGCAGAGGTGAGGGGCGGGGCTTGGAGAAGGGGCGGGCTCTCAGCGGAGCCTGAAGGGGCGGGGCTTGCTAGTCAATGGTGAGGGTGGCTCTAAACGACGGAGGGGCGGGATCTCCGCAGGCTGAGGTGAGGGGCGGGGTTATCCAGGAGGGGCGGGTTCTCAGTACAGTCCGAGGGGAGGGCGGGGCTTGAGGAAGGGGCGGTTCTCAGCCGTGTCTGAAGGGGCGGGGCTTGCGGGGAAAGGGTTCTCCGCAGCGTGAGGTGAGGGGCGTGGCTTAGAGAGTACTCCGTCGTGAGGGCGGCGCTGCACTGAGGAGAGAGCCGCAGTCTGAGGTAAGGGGCGGTGTTATCGAGGAGGGCGGCTCCTCAGCAGTGAGGGCGATGGGCGGGGCTTAGCTCGGGGGCGGGGCCTAGACCGGAGGGCGGGGCTTAGCCGGGGGCGAGTTCTCAGCAGTGAGGGAGGGGGGTGGGGCGGGGCTTAGCCGAGGGCGGGGCTTAGCCCGGGGGCCAGTTCTCAGCAGAGAGGGAGAGGGGTGGGCGGGGCCTAGCCCGGGGGCGGGGCTTAGCCAGGAGGGCGGGGCCTAGCCCGGAGGGCGGGTTCAGCGGAGGCGAGGCGCGCGGCTGGCGGAGACGCGCACTTTGCGCAGCAGGTGACGGAAAGGGCGGGAGCTGGGACGCGGCGTGACTGCGTGCGGGTGGCCCGGGGTTTCTGCGCGCGCCAGTCAGGGCGGCGCCCACACTGCCTAGAGACCGCAGGCGTCCCTAGTTACCAACCCCGCAGTCGCGCGAGCGCGCCTCCGTGACGCGCGCGTCCCCGTCACCTCCCCAAGCTCTGTCCTTGATGCGGGTTTGCGACTGTGAGTTTGTTTAGGGGAGGGAGGAGACGCCAGGTGGCCTCCGAATGGCTGTGTAACCAGCGTCCTTGGCACCCGCCTCCCAAATGTTGGGGTTAGAGGCGTGTGAACCGCCTCGACCCCGGGCTTGCAAGTCTGGCCTTTGCGGGCGCAGCTTTGCCACTGTTTTGCATCGGTTCGCCTCCTCCTCCTTCCCGCTCAACGTTGATCACCTCTGTGCCCAGCAGTGTCAGTGCTGGGAGCAATGAATACGACAACGCTATGGGAACCCGAATACACAGGCTGCTTCTGCCCTTTGCCAACGTGGAAATCATCCCTGCCTTTGAAGGACCAAGAAATCGATACTTACAAATGAGGCCACTTGGATGAAGAGAGAGAAAGAAAGAAAAAGAAAAAAAAAAAAAGACAATTCCCTGGCTTCCTAGTTCTTACCTCCCACAGATGGAGACGCCTGACAAATGATGGGGGAGGGGGAAAAAGCTATAAAGAAATATAAAGCAGGAAGTGTGTATCGTGTTTTTCCTGTTTTCTTCAGATAACATTTCAACATCTTTGGGAAACTTTCATAAAAGATGTCGATCTGCTAGTTGCCATCAACTATCTTGACACTACCTGGAGACTGAAGGCTAGGCCCCACTGTTAGTGATGGAAGCCCCAAATTCTGGTTATTTTGCCTGTGTTTCTAACTCTAATGCCGCCCTCACTTCTTGAGTTCTTTTAATTTGCTAGAGTGAGAGACATCAAGGAAACATGTGTTTTTTCTTGTGGTCTAATTTAGGAGACTTTAAAGGACACAATCGTAAGTCCACAAGGACCATGAGAATTGAACTTTCTAACCCCACAGAATTGAAGTGTGTCGCTCTCCCACACATTGCTATCTCCTTGGTCTTTCTGGAAGCCTTGAAGTATTTGTTGTTGTTTTTGCTGGGGGGGCAGGTGGAGGGGACTAAGGCTTCATTAGGTAGGCTTGATTGATGAAATCATCTGCTACTGTTAATCCTTTCTCTCCCCACCCCATAGAGCTGTGACTTGCAGCTGTCATAGCACTTGGTTGGTTCCTCTGGGAACTAGCTAGCTCCCTATGGTCACATAAAGACCTTAACAGATCCCTGGGTGATCTCGCTGGCTGCAGTGGCTCATTCTTGTGATCTCAGAAGTTGGGGAGCTGAGGCATGAGAATTGAACTTGTGTTCAAGGCCAGCTTTGGTTTCATAGTGGGCTCTAGGCCAGCCTAGGCTAGAATGATGATCCCGTTTCAAAACACTTTTAGCTCCCAGGACCTGGAAAAGCAGAAGTGAAGGAAAATAAATTTCCAAAACAAAACTTCTAATCGCCTCATTTGAAGAAACTCATACATGATTGAAAATTGTTATAAATAACAAAAGACTATCTTTCCACTTCTAGAAATGTTGAAAGACTAGACACGCAGGTTACAGAAGGGTAAGGAATATATGATAGATGAGTAGACAAATATACATAGATTAATGATAAATGGGAAGGGATAATAGATGGATAAACAGACAGAAGCCTCCTCAGTCTCAGCATCTAGACATCTTCTCTTGTGACTTTCTCCACCTTTTCATGCTCCTAGACAGAGGACAGGATGGTCTAATCCTGCAACTGAGGAAAGGGACAGGTATACTAAGCTCATTGGATTTGTGTTTCTACATTGGGGAAGGGGATGCCAGAATTCAACTGGCACACAAGCCATGTTGTAGGGAAGGAAGCTAAATTGCACAGAGTTCTATTGAAGTCTCTTGAAGATGCAGACATGTTTTAAGCAGCTCAGTGCTAAAACATGATAGTGGTGAGGTCATCAATTGTATCAAGGGAATTAAACCATAAAAAAAAGGGGGGGGGAACCTGGGAAGGTGCTTACCTTTAAATCCAGACTCCAGCTTCATAGTGAGACCCTGTCTCAACAAAACAGTGTCTAGCGAAATTTATTCTATTTCTGTCCTGTAAAGCTGTCCACAGAAGATATTAGAAGTTAATGACCCAAGCAGGAGTTAAAACTAGAATAGATGAAAGGGTTTTTAATAATCTTTTGATAGTGAGGGACATTTCACAGTACTACAGTGCCACCTGCTGGGCAGATGTGTAACCCTGGCTGCCCTGGAACTCAGCCAGTACACCAGGCTGGCCTCGGACTAAAGAGAGTTGCCTACCTCTGCTGGGATTAAAGGCATGCACTATCATGACAGATCTGTTTGTTTGTTTTTTAAAGACAGAATATTGTTGCTCAAACCGGCCTGGAAATTCTGGGATCCAATGATGCTCCTACCTCAATCTTCCAAGTAACTACTCCACACCACCACACCCAGCCAACCTGTTTCTGAAGTGTGGACTAGTTTGGGGTCTACTACTGAGATGTTGCTCTCATAAGCCAAACCTTTCTTCATAAGCCAAACCTTTCTTCCCATGCTTCCCCAGGCCAGACATATACATTCTGGAACAATTAATCCCAGACTCAGTCAATGCCTTGCAAAGAAGGAATTCCTTTTGTTTGTTTAAGATTTATTATGTATACAGTGTTCTGCCTGCATGTGTCCCTGCAGGTCAGAAGAGGGACCAGATCTCATCGTAGATGGTTGTGAACCACTATGTGGTTGCTGGGAATTGAACTCAGGACCTCTGGGAGAGCAGCCAATGCTCTTAACTTTTAAGCCATCTCTCCAGCCAAAGAAGGAATTTCTTGATCCATTGATAACAGTGTGTGCACATACTAAGTAGGTGTGGTTTCCAGACCAATTCTAATTTCACTGGAAGGGATGATGGGAAACATCTTTCTCCATGGACTCCTAGAATGCCACGAGCTCAGTGGGATTTTGATTTCCAGAGGTCTCCCTAAGAACCTGGGTCCAATTCGCTGATGTTCTGACTGACAGCCGGTGACAGTTGGATGATAGCATTTGCCCAGACTCAACAACAGTTCTCAAGTTGGGCTGCAGTGAGTGAAGCTGCACCAGGTTTCCAGTGTCAGATCTCTAGACTGGAGATCATATTGTGGATGTATCCTCCACTAACCACCACCACCACCACCAAAAAAAACAGTAAAACAAAACGTAACAAAAAAACACATGGAATATGCTCATCAGAGAATTTCAAATGACCAGAAACTCAGAAGCAACCTGAATATTCAGCAACAGGGAAATGGAGAGGCAACCATCACTGATTTTCACAAGGCGCTTACACTGAGGGAACGACAAACATCAGCTTATGTGTCAGCACACAAAAATCATTATTTAAAAAAATCATGAAGATACAAGTCAGAAAATACTGCCAAATGCGATTCCCTTGTTAAAAGAAAATTAGGCATGTCTTTCGGGATTGTGATACTGCAGCAAAACAGCAAGGAAGAGCCTAGGAATGTGGCACAACTCCACACACTAGCTATTCAAGGTACACAGGGTGTGCCTAGGCTAGACTGCCCCATGTCCCCCGCTTCCCCACACAAACCCTCAGTCCTTTTTGTTGTTTGTTTTTCAAGTCGGGGTTTCTTTGTGTGGCCCTAGCTGTCCTGGAACTCACCCTGTACACCAGGGCTGCAAAAGGTTGTCAACTATGCCTGTGATATTTTTTTAAAATTTATTGAATGGATGTTTGGTAGTTTCATTGTTGTTGGAGTTTTTTGTTGTTATTGTTTTGTTTTGTTGGTTTTTTGAGACAGGGTTTCTCTGTGGCTTTGGAAGCTGTCCTGGAACTAGATGACTAGGCCGATCTCGAAATCACAGAGATCTGCCTGCCTCTGCCTCCCAAGTGCTGGTACTAAAGGCATGTGCCACCATCACTGGACAGTTTCATTGTTTTGTTTTGTTTTGTTTAAGACAGTGTGTTACCATGCAGCCCAGTCTGGCCTTGAACTTGAGGCAATTCTCCTGCCTCAGCTTCTCAAGAGCTAGGATTATAAGCATATACCATCATGACTGGCTGTTTGGTAGTTCTGAATCCTGTATTTAGTGTGTTTAAGTACTCATTAAGATTTGCATGTATTTGAGAATGTATTCAAAGCCTGTAAACCATTCCTCTGAGATTAAAAGTGTTTGTGTGTGTGTGTGTGTGTGTGTGTGTGTGTGTGTGTGTTGAATTATGAAAAGGGCCAGTGAGATTGCTCAGAGGGTAAGCTGGTGATCTAAGCTTAACCTGTGGAACCCACATAAAGGATAGAAAGGAGTGAGCCCACAAAGTTACCCTCTGATCACTACACATGCACTGAAGTATTTGCATGCATATGTGTGTATACACACACAGAAGTTTTTATAAAATTCTTTTAATTCTCATGGATATAGCTTTTGGAGCTGGGGTTATTGCTGTATAGCAGGGTCTCACTGTGTAGCCAGCTAGCCTGGAACTCCCTATCTCCCAAGTGCTAGGATTCAAGTCGTGTGTCACCACACCCTGGAAATATATATGGCTTCCTTTCTTAGCATGTAAAAGTATCAGTTCATTCTTTTTATCATCACTCATAGAATCTGCAGGACTTACTTCAGTCTTAACCCATTGGCTTCCTCTTCCCTTTAATATATTAGCTTTCAGAGGGCAGAGGCAGTCAGATTTCTATGAGATCAAGGCCAGCCTGGTTTACATAGCAAATTCTAGGCCAGCCAAGGCTCCATAAAGAGACCATGTCTCAAAACAAAACAAAACAAAAAAAAAAAAAAAAAAAAAAAACTCCACCAAAATCCCATGACTATATTCTGGAATATGTTGGGAGACAAAACTTATTTTGTCTTTATTTATTTTTTGTTTAAACAACTCTAAACAGAGGCATCACATTTGTTGTACATTTAGCTTCCCTTTTTCCAAGAGGCACAAGCTGTGATTACCCTAAGCCAGTGGGTTCTTTGCATTACTTCCGTTCATGTGGTTGCTTGCTAGCACCAATTTCCTGATGATTAATAGTGGGTAAGTGCCAAGGGATGTCTTTTCTATATTTACCATGTTCATACGTGTTCCTCTATTGCGCAGTCTCTGATCGTGATTTATGCTCCTCCCACGTCCCTTATACTCGAAGGGCCTTTCCTTCGAATGGATCACCTGATGTCGAATCAGTTGTGAGCAATGACTAAAGGCCTTCCCACACACCTTACATGCATGTGTCCTTTTATCTGTATGAGTTTTATAATGTACTGTGAGATGTGAGACCCGCTTGAAGGCCCTACTGCAAACCTTACACTGGTAGGGTTTCTCTCCAGTGTGGATTCTCTGATGTTGCTTGAGCTGTGAGTTCACTCTAAAGGTCTTGCCGCATGCCCTGCACTCATAAGGTTTCTCTCCGGTATGAATTCTCAGATGTCGGCTAAGAGTGGATCCTTGATTAAAAGCCTTCCCACAGTCTTTACACTCATAGAGTTTCTTGCCAGTATGAACAGTCTGATGCTGAATCAACTGAGACCTGTGACTGAAGGTCTTCCCACACTGCTTACACACATAGGGCTTCTCCCCAGTATGAATTCTGTGATGCACTTTAAGATGTGAAATCCGATTGAAGGCCTTGCCACAGTCCGTACATTGATAGGGTTTCTCCCCGGTATGGATTCGCTGATGCTCAATCAGCTGCGAGCTTCGACTGAAGGCCTTAGCACAGTCTTTACATTCATAAGGTTTTTCACCTGTATGAACTCGCTGGTGTTGTATGAAATTTGAGCCAGAATTGAAAGCCTTCCCACATTCTTTACATTCATAAGGCTTCTTGCCAGAGTGAATATTCTCATGCTGGACTAGTCGAGAACCATATTTAAAGGCCTTCCCACATTCCCTACATTTGTAGGGCTTCTCATTAGTAGGAATTCCTTGATTACTAAGGAATTCCTCTTGCCAGAAGTCTTTTTTACGTTTATTGTATCTACAGGACTTTGTCTGGTAGAAAGTAAAGGATGCTTGCTGATTTAAAGTGGGCATTCCTTCATGACTGATTAACACAGGACTGGCAGTTCTGTCTGGATTTCCCGGTTGTCTGTCAAATAGGCCGTGGCCTTCCCAGTCGTCTTGGAAACTGGAGCTCTCTAAACTGGAGCTTGTAAGGCTTCCTGTCATCCCCCACTGTGGTGACTCCACTTTATGAGTGTATTGATCTGAGCATATTATTTTGGTACTGTACCCAGATTCCAAAGCTGAAAAAGAAGAGGAACAGAAAATGGATTTTTTTCTTTTTTCCAGAAAAAGAAATAGACTTAAAGCTGGCAGGTTCTCAGGAGGGTCACTGATGAGAAACACATGCCTCTGCTTCTCCTCCTCCCTACTAATGCTCGGCATCTTGTCAGGATTCCTAACTTGGTGGTGTCTGTCATACACAAGTGTCCCATGATGATAGCTGGAAAGGCAGGAGCCTTTTGATCCTCTTTCCCATTGTCTAGCCAATCAGTCTTTGGGGTGAGGGGAGCATGAAGTCATTTCTGTGTTTGTGGGTGACTTGGCTGATCAAAACATAGCTGTTTGTAAGATTCTAACTTGTGTTGGTGGCTCAGGACCTATAATTACCTGTTCAAGACTTTTATATGGCTTTTATTCACTGTGACTAATGACTTTTTTGAGACAAGGTTTCTTTGTGTAGTCTTGGCACTCACTGTATAGACCAGGCTGGCCTTGAACTCACAGAGATCCACTTGCCTCTGCCTCCTAAGTGCAAGGATTAAAGGCCTACACCAGCACTGCCTGGCCACTAATGCCCTTTCTAATAAATCCTTGCCAGACTTTAAAAAGGCACTGGGAGGTTCAACACCTGTATACTCTTGTATATGGTTAAGCAATTTGAAATCAGGCAAACAGAAAGGTAGAGGAGACAACAGTGTTATAATAGTTATTCTAGTTACGTGAATTCTAAAACATCAGTGTAGCCCTGAGCCACGATAGAAAAACACTAGGAGATTCTACAAAAACGGAAATATAACCAGGAGTGACTTCTGCAAAGGGACAGCTTCCTGGTAGGGCTTCAGGGTGGTACAGAAGGGGTACAAGGCACTGTCCACTTGATTTGGTAACACAGGAGTACAAAGCTGCCAGTCTCCATCAACATAGCACTTAAAAGGTGTGTGTTTCATCAAATGTTAATTATACTCTGCAAATATCAATTCTGTGGCACATGCTCTTAAACCCAGCACTCAAGAGTCAGAGGCAAGGGGATAATTATGAGTTTGAGGCCAGTCTGGTCTACAGAGCTAGTTCCAGGACAGCCAGGGCTGTTACACAGAGAAACCCTGTCTCAAAATAACAAAAAAAAGTTTAAGATAGTAGCTTTGTTATGAATATTTTCTCCTAACTTTAAAAAGAAGTGACAGGAGGGTGTGTGACTGGATCCTTGACCTGCCTTACCATGTAAGAGCATGTGTGGGAGGAAAAAAAAAGCCAAAGGGCACAGCAACACATCTGTCTTCTAGGACATGGTAACAATACAGCAACTCTGGAGCTTTTCCATTATTTAAAGGGAATGTTGGAGAAAGAATGACCTTCTGTCTTGTTTGGAGCTCAGTTTCCTAGGGGGATGAGATCCTTCTACAGCATCATGTTTTGACCTTATTAGGATTATAAGAAAAAAACTGCACCAGAGCAGGGACGATGGCTCAGTGGAGTATAAAGTGCTTATAGAGTGGAAGGTAAGGATTGCTGTCAAAGAGGCGTCAGGTTCTGTGAGGAAGATGCTGGCTGCTTCCACCTAAAAATAAAATGTATGCTATAAACATAATCAATCCCTATGATGCTGAAGGATAAAGCAACTTAAAAAGGTAAAAAAGTGTGTACATGTGTGTGTGTGTGTGTGTGTGTGTATGATTCTTATATATGATTTATATATGATCATATATATATATATATACATATATATACATATATATGTATATATATATATATATATGATTTTTCCCCCAAACACCATTTGGTTGTTCAACAGGAAAGTGATAGGTGTCTACTACGATCTAACCAGCTACAGAGAGACTCCAAATATTAGGTTTCCCACTTACATGCTGACCCACTCAAAGATCAGGACAGCTGGCTATCATCTTACAAAGGAAAGAAGATAAGGGTATAGCTGGCCAAGGATATTTGGTTTTTGCTTGATTGGTTTTGTTTGTTTTTCGAGACGGTTTCCCTGTAAAACAGTCCTGGCTGTCCTGGAACTCACAGAGATCCACCTGCCTCTGCCTTCTGAGTGCTGGATTAAAGGAGTGGGCCACCACTACCTGGCATGGCCAAGGATATTAATGAACTACCTTAATGAGAAGAAGACTTTTCGAACAACCAGGGACACAGCTGCAGAAACTACAGTGACAATATAATGCTTGTTCTCTTCTGGCCATGTAGGAAAAACACTTTGGCTACTTCGTTAGAAATTCCTTTGAAAGTATTCCTTTCTCCAAAATGCCATTTTCTCTACTGTATCTACCAGCATGATTGGGTTTTGTGGGTTTACTCCAGAGGTACTTTTCCTCTCTTCTAAGAAAGGCCATCCCTAATTTTGTATTGTATAAAACTATCTGAAGAGCGCTGTACTGGTGATTTCTAGTCCTGCCTAACTGGTCAAGCAGCAAAAATGGCAACAATACTGAGTTTCTAGTTCCTGACAAGGTCTGTCACTCACCTGAAAACAGGCCTCCTGTTGTGCCCCCTTCCTCTATCCAGGGCTCCTTCCCTTGCTCTAGGATGGATATCACATCAGGTTTGGATATGGTAAGACCTGGAGAAGAGAAGGAGAAACACCCCGTGTGGTCACACTGAGAGGCCTTGCAAGTCAGATCCAGAGCTGTCACTGAGTGGGGGGACAACTACAGAAAGGGCCAAAAGAAAATGCAATAGTGACCTAAGAGTAGTGGAAGGCATGAATTCAAGCAAATGGCTGCCTTTTGTACGCTCAAAATTGACCAGTCATGGAACTGAAAGGTAACTGCCAAGTAACTGCCGAGGAAGGGGCATTCCCAGGGAGATCCAAACTAACAGACCAGACCACTTTACCCAGCGAAACCAGATGACTGTAGTTCTCCAGCATCACATCTCTGTACAGATCCCTCTGAACAGGCTCCAGGTACTCCCATTCCTCTCTGGAGAAAAGTATGGCCACATCCCCGAACAGATCTGAGTCCTGAAACAAGATATGTGAACAATGCGTGAAGATTTCATTCAAGGGGGTGTTTCCCGGCAGGATGAGAGGAGATGGAGGAGGTCTCTGTGGAAAGGGGATGTTCTACTGAAGGAAACAGCTGAGCTGGCTGCCAAAAGAAAATAAGCACAAGGAAGGCACCGAGTTACAGTATTTTCACATACGCCTTTTTGCTGCAGACCAACACTTCTGTGTATACGTCGGGGATGAAAATTAAAAGGTTAAATGGAGTTTTCATAAATTCTCAATCCAGGTTAGAAGTATCTACTTCTTATGACAAAGATACTTGATGATCTTTTCCCAAAATTATTTTAAGAAAATATTGTACAAAACATTTTACAGCCACCATGGTACCACCACTCAAGAAGCTGAAGCAGGTGGGTCACTGTGAGTCTGAGGCCAGCCTGATCTACATACTGAGTTCCAGGCCAGCTAGTGCTATACAGCAAGTCCTGTCTGAAAAGAAAATGTTGTATATCGTAGAGGGAGGAGCTTCACTAAAGCCAACAGTTTGTTGCTAAACTCAGTTCGCCATTATGTCAGAACACAGCGCAAGTATTTTCTTCAGGAGACAAATGAGGAATGAAGAATACTTTTATTGACTGTACAGTTTCTTAAGTGAAAAGAATGACTAAGGTGGCTGGAGAGATGGCTCAAAGTTTAAGAGCCCCAGAGGTCTTGAGTTCAATTCCCAGCAACCACATGGTGGCTCACGACCATCTGTAATGAGATCTGGTGCCCTCTTCTGGCCTGCAGGCAGACATGCAGATGGAACGCTACATACATGATAAATAATCTTTTTAAAAAATGACTAAAACATCTTCATCTTTTGGAACCAGAGCACAGATCTGACCTTGAAAGCACTTCCAAGCTCCAAGAACCCACCCACAACCCATCAGGTTGACTCTCACTTGCTATTCCCATGATCCTCAGCTCTGTATTTTCTTGTGCTTAAGGTGAAGAAGCTAATGAAGAAAGACCCAAATGCTTGGTGTAACCTCAAATCAGATCATACTCTGGTATATAATCTCTGGATTCCCAGCTAGGCTTCCATTACATCCAAATGTCAATTTCTTCCAAGGCAGGACAATAAACCACAGGCTGAAATGGTGACTAAAACTACCTCCCCACTTTCCTGTGTGATCACTTTCTTCTTTCAAAGCTTAGTGCCCACAAGGATGCTCCTATCTCATGGAGGGAAATGGAGATCTGCTCAGAAAATTTCACTACACAATGGATCACCATTACTACAAAATGGCATTTGTCAGAGAAGACAGATCAACAAGAAAGGGCATAGCTTGGGCCTTGCAGTGGTGGCACATGTATTTAGTCCCAGCACTAGGGAGGTGGAGGGAGGTGGATCTCTGTGAGTTCAAGGCCAGGCTGGTCTACAAAGCAAGTTCCAGGACATCCAGGGCTACACAAAGAAACCCTGTCTCAATAAAGCAAAACAGGGCCTAGCCTATCATCCTACCATCCATCTCTTTTACTCCCTAAAGCAGACATCGGGGGACCAGATTAACTGCAGGGATCTGGGTGGGAAGTTCCATGTTAGCACATATTTACAAGCTTTTGAAACTCACAAGAGGCATGACTTCCAGTTCAAGGCAGATGGTTCTTCCTCCAGATTTCTGTCTTGGGGAAGGACAGAGTCCTTACATGTCAGAGCTGAGGGAGGAAAGAGCAAACATGGAGGCCTTGGCTTGCCTTGAAGCTCCCTGAATGCCAGGGTTATGTCCACACCTGTTTCTAACTGCTAGAGTAAACTGTCACCCAACACCAGGCAGCCTACTTCAGCTGCTGTCAAAGAGGTACAGCGTGAGCGGCCCTTTCTCCCCCACTTCCCTCAAATACAGCAGGTGGTGCAAAACTCAGGGGTCCTCAGACCTGTTACAGTGATGGAGACTCATATAGTATTCAAAGGACAGGGAAAGCTCTCCTCACCCAGGGAGTAATGTACACAGCCCTAGACCCAAAATGAAGCATTCAAAAGACTCAACCATTTAATCTCCCATTCATCAAATAAAACCATTTAAGTCGACCTGGCTGTTTCTCCAACTTTCAAATTCACAAAGAACTCCACAACCCAAACTTGGCCTACCTCAAGTCAAGAAATAGGGAGAAACTGCAGAGGCTAATCAGACAATTAGATGGAGAGGCTCAGTACTCCATCATCAGTATATAAATGAACCCTTCCAGAGATATAGCAGTGTGTGAGGCTGCATGCACAACCATATCTGTTGAAGAAAAACACACAAAATTAGAACATGAATAGGTTACGTTCACAAGTAGGTAAGCATGGAATCACTGTGGTATAATAATAGAATTTGACACCAATAATCAAATTTGAGTTTGATGGCTCAGTGGTTAAGAGTACTTGCTGCTCTTGCAGAGAACTTGGGTTCAGTTCCCAGCACCCTCATCAGGCAATTCACAACTGCCTATAACACCAGCTCCAGGAGATCCCATACCCCTTTCTGGACTCCTCAAGTAACTGCACACACACACACACACACACACACACACACACACACTTTTTGAAAAGTAAATCTTTAAAAATAAAATGATATTGAGGGCTGAGCATAATGACACACATCTTTAATCCCAGCACTCAGGAAGCAGAGACAGGTGAATCTCTGTGAGTTCCAGGCCAGTCAGGGCTACATAGAGACTTTCCCTCTTTAAAAAAAATTTTTTTTAATTAAAAGAATTAAAAGCATCAAGTATTGCCAAGTGATGGTGCACACCTTTAATCCCAGCTCTCAGAAGAAAGAGGAGGATTATCTCTGAGTTTGAAGCCAGCCTGGTACAAAGCTAGTTCCAGGATAGCCAGGGCTACACAGAGAAACCCTATCTTGTTTAAAAAAAAAAAAAAAAAAAAGCCAAACACACCATCAGTTAATCAGTTATCAATAAAAGTTATTCACAACTAGATCTAGATAATTTTACAATTACATGCACATTTAGCAAAAAGCAATCAAACCACTAATGGTACATGGGTTCAAACCAAAACGAAGCACTAGAAGAAAAAAATCCTAGGTGGGTAATGCAATGGTTCAGTGGACAAAGGCATTAAAGACATTTGCTATAAAGCATGACAATCTTAATTTGATTCCCATAACCCACATGGTGGAAGGAGAGAACCCACTCCTATGATTTGCCCTTTGACCTCCACTCGGGTATTCATGGCACAAAATACACCCCCACCCCACCCCACCACACACACACACACAAAATTCAAGGTTTTGTAGTGTTGTCGTCTAACCACTTCCTGAGTTCATTAAACAAATACTACCTTGCATAAAGGAATAATTTTGAAAGTTACTTAGCACGATGTAATGGGAAGTGCACCCTTATTACAAGCACTTTTATGAGCACCATTTTATTACTGTTACAACATCCTATTGTACAGGGCTGCAAACTTAAAACAAGATAATTTAGATGGTCCTAAATGTTGCTTCTAAACTAATGGTTCTATGATTCTAAATGTTTTGGGGGTCCTGCAATATCTGCAATATATATAATAACATAAAACAAGACCTCCCTTAAAAAGGCTATACTCACTCTTGGGCACTGCATGCAAGCAAGCAAAAACATCCACACACATTCAAATAAATCCTTTTTTTTTTTTTTTAACTGGGGCTGGAGAGATCGCTCGGAGGTTAAGAGCACTGGCTGCTTTTCCTGAGTTCAATCCCCAGCTCACAGCCATCTGTAATGAGATCTAGTGCCCTCTTCTGGCAAGCAGGCATACATGCAGACAGTACACTGTACATAATAAATAAATCTTAAACATTAAAAAATTACTTTACTGTAAATGTACTTCAATCAACTCCAGACCTGCTTTAATGATAACAAAAAATAATAATAATAAAACAATACTTCGTCTAAGAATAAACAAAGGCAAACATACTGCTAAATGCAAATTAGCATTTATCTAATTTCATAAAGTGGAGGACCATTCCTAAGCTGCATTAGGTCTACCAGGTTGCCTGAGAAATTGAGCATAAGAAGCGGACACTAACTGAGCACTAGCCGCTGGGAACGACGGGAAATGTAGTCCAGGACCGAGAAGCCTATGAAAACCGGTGGGACCAGGCATCGCGATTAGTCTGAAGGCTGAGACTCTTGGTCCTCAGCGCCCGCTCCCATACTCACCGAAGGACAGCTTCGGATCCTCCCCTGGTTTTCTCCTTGGTCTGGCTGCCTTCTGCCTACAATCCTGATTACCTACTTAATAGCAGTGCATTCACTGCCCTAAAGCCTGAAGATGGCGCAAGCGCAGAAACGCCGCTGGTGGCGCTCGAGAGCGAGCTAACGATGCAGTCCTTTCTGGGAAATGTAGTCTCGAAGATGCCAGAAGCCTGAGCAAGTGTAGCGATGTTTTGTGAACCACGAGGGGCCTGTGTGCTGAGATGTGGGTGTTCGAATCCTGTAATCTTCGTATGAAAGTCTTTGGCTATGAGTGCGTGGCCGCGTGGCCATGGCCGTGCATGAAGTAACTCTTGTGACCATGTTTGGTGTTTGATTTTAATCTTGTATGGATAGGTGAGTATGCAACTGGGATCAGTTAAACGTGGATGCACACTGGTGACAATGTGACTGAAAGTTTTCCATTTATGAAAGAGCTACAGCTAACATTTCACTTAATGGGGAAAAAACAAAACAACAACACAACCTCAGATGATATGATTAGCCATGCTGTATCTTCACAGCAATATAGCACTTCCTAAAACAGTTTGTGTGTGTGTGTGTGTGTGTGTGTGTGTGTGTGTGCGCGCTCGAGAGTCTGGGTGTGTGTACATACACTCTATGCATGCAGTGCCAACAGAGACAAGAAAGGGAACAGACCCCCTGGAATTGGACTTACAGGCAGTCGTGAGCCACCTTGTTTGAGATATCAATGACAATTCTGACCAGAGATAAGAGTTAGTAGTTGGGTAGTGGTGGCACACACCTTTAATCCCATTTCTTGGGAGGCAGAGGCAGGAAGATCTCTGTGAGTTCCAGGCCAGCCTGTCTACAGAGTGAGTTCCAGAACAGCTACACAGAGAAACCCTGTCTCAAAAAGCAAAAACAAGCAAACAAACAAAAAGTTAGTAAATTACTTTCAGAGAAAAGTCGAATATATGTAGAAGAGTATGAAGAACCAGCCTCCCTCCATCTCAGGCTTAAAAGCCGTCTTATAGAAAAGAAAAACTAGGTCTCCTCCTGTTTATGAGTAAGCCTGTTTCTCAAGGATTGGGCTATGCCTCGCCTATAAGCTTAACTACAAATGGCAATCGCATCTTTGTTTAAAAAGTTGTTTATAACCGTCTTGCAAAACTGCCCTTGTTTCAAAAGTTCATACGACCACCTATGACTACCGTGTATTGACTGCCTGCTGTCATGGCTTTGTTTCAGGAGGGACTAACTTGTTATGCTTATGTTCTTGTCCTGTAACCCCACCCTGCACTCATTTTATCTGCCAAATTTCCCATTTCGAAAATCCCCGTTCTTGAGCTAGAAAAGCCTTGTCTCAATTACATCCAAAGCTGACCTCTTGAACTGGGCCTTAGGGGGAGACAGGTTGTTTACATGAATAAAAAGGCTTGCTTTAATTAGTTTGGCCATAATGATTTGGGCCAATGGTCTTTCTCCTCCCATCTTTAAGATTAACAGGTATAACTAAGCAGTCAGTTATGTAAGGTAGTGAGAGCATTCAAATTCCAGCCTCAATGCTCTCTCAGGGTCCAGGCTAGGGGCTAGAGAGCAGGCCGGTAGGGTTTTCCTAAAAGGAGTCTGAGGGTTAGAGGGAAATAAACCGGCTCACATATGCTTTCCTCTCAAAGCTCTTTATTCTTCAAAAACGGAGGCTTCTAGTTGTTGTACCCAATATAGATAAAATTAACAATCCTGACAATAGGAAGGATATGGGCATGCATATCCCCCAAAATCAGGAAGGCGGATAAAATCTTGGAATAAGGCAAGTGTCGATTCACATCTCAGACTCGATAAGCATCCCTGCAAAACTCAAGAGGTGGGGGAAAGGTTACATGGAGTGAGGGGCCCATCGCTAAGAAGGGAGCAGTGTTAATGCATAAAGTTACGTACGTGTGGTTAGTAAACCTAGAAGTTTATAACTGATAAATGTAAAACAAGGAGGAAATACTAGAAGTTTATAATTAATAAATGTAAGAAAAGGAAGATACACTAGATGCCTTGGGTTTTGCTATTGCTTCCACTGTAGCTGAAAACAGCGTCTCGGTGGCTATGGCAACCAGCACACGCTGTGGAAGAAAAATGGACCCTTAATCCGTATTAGCATTTTCGCCAGCTGGCTACTGAATTATTTCAACCCTAGATCAAAAGGAAAACCGCAAGGTGAGATGCGGTTCCAGCTGAGCCGCTGGCTAGCCAGCTGCACTCTGCTGAGTTGGCTGCGGCCGCCCAGTCCTGCTTGTCAGTGGGGGCAGACAGACGTCGGTGTCTCCTGTCTTTTGGAGCTCTGAATGCGCTCTATTTGCAAGCCCCCTCCTCTTGCCAGTGTCCTGCCATAAGAGATAATTTCGGGGAGCTACCTTCTAAGTTATGTAGATTTGACTGTGAGGACGAAAGATTTCCTTGACTGTGTAAATACTTCCACACCAGGGCCCCAAGGTTTTCCAACTTAGCAGTACAAGAGGGAGTTGTGTCCAATAATTGATGGATACACTGCTGTGATTTGGGGGAACGAATCCCACTGTAGCAAAGGGGAAGCGCTACGGATTCACAAGGACTTCACAGGAATGACAGTGACTACCAAAAGGCAGGTAATCCCAAGGCTTTGCAAATGGGGTATCTCTCCCGTGAAATGCGTTGACGGTGATCCGGGAGAGTTAGCCTGGCGAATGTTCACTGGGATCTTACTGTGTGATCTTTGGACCGCAGCAGTAAGGTGTAGAGTAAATACCTGGACCCTGGAAGCCCCAACAGCCTGCGCTCACTTTCCTCAATACGCCAATTAAAGAGATAATACTGAAGTACAGAGAAAGGGGGTTTATTAAACGTGGCCATGCTGGGCGGTGGTGGCACAGGCCTTTAAACAGGTGGGTCTCTGTGAGTTCGAGGCCATCCTGGTCTACAGAGTGACAGAGAAACCCAGTCCCCAAAAAAACAAAAACAAAAAACCCCACAAAAACAAACAAACAAAAAACTAGAAAAAAAAAAAAAGAGAAGTAACACAGAGAGAAATCAAACAAGTAAGGAAGCCAGCAACGTGGGACCTGCCATCGTCTTGCTGGCTCTGGCCCGCACCGCCGCCGGTCAGGACTGCACATGCGTGATCGAGCATCCCACCACCGCCACTCCTCGCTTGAGCGGCCAAGCAAGCTGCGCGTGCGCAGCCCGAGAGCGAGTTTGGCTTCTGCAACCCTGAGGGAAAGGGACTGAGTCCTAACCGAGACTCTTGGCCCCCGAAAACCGCGCCCTAGAGGGCGTTCCCAGCATGCTCCGCGCCGCTCCGGTCGAAGGCTGGACTCCACCTCCCACAGGCCCCTGCGCCGAGCCGCTCCGCAGCCGCGCCTTTGTGGGCTGTGTCGGCGCCACGAGATCGAACCCCGGGCCCTGCCCGACCTGCCTCGGCGCCGAGCGAGGGGGAGCCGGTTGCCGTGTGGGAAAGCGTGCGTCAGGACCCGAGTGTCCCGCGAGGCCACGCCTCCGCGTGTGAGGGGACATGTGACTGTAAGCCCGCGGCTGCCTGAGACTGAGGAGGTAACGATGCGCGTGGCAGTACGAGGCGGCACCCCGTGGATCGGGGACACCGTGACCGAGACTGAATGAAGCGCGAAACACTAGAGAGTCGCATGCATGCCCGTGCGTGATAGCCCGGGGTGGGGTGGGGTGGGTGTGTGTGGCGACACCTGAGTGACAGTGTGACCGCGCCCCCTCGCATGAAGTACCTGTGACCGAACTGCACTTGGTGTGAGGCTGAGGTGGTGATAACGTGTGTGACAGCAGGAGACCACGCCACTGTGCTTGAGGGGACCTGTGACTGAACCGTGTGAGACCGAAAGGCTGTGACCGTGTGCGCGTGTGTGTGCGTGCGTGTGTGTGCGTGTGTGCGTGTGTGTGCGTCTGTGTGTGTGTGTGTGCGTATGTGTGTGCGTCTGTGTGTGTGTGCGTGCGTGCGTGCGTGTGTGTGCGTCTGTGTGCGTGTGTGTGTGTGCGTCTGTGTGTGTGTGTATGTGCGTGTGTGCGCGTGTGTGTGCGTCTGTGTGCGTGTGTGTGTGCGTGCGTCTGTGTGCGTGTGTGTATGTGTGTGTGCGGGTGTGTGCGTGCGTGCGTGCGTGTGCGCGTGCGTGTGTGTATGTGTGTGCGTGCGGGTGTGTGTGCGTGTGCGTGTGTGTGTGCGTGTGCGTGTGTGTGCGTCTGTGTGTGCGTGTGTGTGTATGTGTGTGTGTGCGTGTGTGCGTGTGTGTGCGTCTGTGTGTGTGTGTGCGCGCGTGTGTGTGTGTGTGCGTGCGTCTGTGTGTGTGTGTGCGCGTCTGTGTGTGTGCGTGCGTGTGTATGTGTGTGTGTGCGTGCGTGTGTGTGCGTGCGTGTGTGTGCGTGTGTGTGCGTGCGTGTGCGTGCGTGTGTGCGTGCGTGCGTGTGTGTGTGTGTGTGTGTCAGCACAAGGGGTGCGGTAGGAGACTGAGTGACAAGTGTGTATGAGGGCCCGTGACTCTAAGGCTGAGTTCTGTGTGAGACTGAGAAGTTGTGACAATGGCTTTGACAGTACGCGACAGCACACGGGGACCGTGTGGGAGACCCCTGTGACAGGGTCGAGGCCAAGCCACTTGGTTGAGGAGGCCTGGGATTGAATACTTTTTCTGAGCCTGTGAGACGGCTCTGAGTGTGTGTGTGACCAGACGTGACTGTTCCTATAGTGTTGCGAGGGCCTGTGACGGTTTGTGAGACTAAATACTGGCTATGACCTAGATAGAGGCTGTGTGGCGGTGTGAGACCGTGTCACAGTGTTGAAGGGTCTGTGAGACTGTGAGAGGCCATGCTGATGTGTGAGACGACGGGGATAGTCAGTGTATGGAAGAAAGTGTGTGGATAATGAGGTCATGAGAGGCTTTGAGAATGTATGCCAGGCTGAATGGAGCTGTATGAGACAGACTCTGAGGGCCACATTCAGCCATGCCACCCAGCAGACCTGTGAGAGTGAGGCTGTTTGGGACCGTGTGACACCATTGCAGTGAAGTGTTTACTACCAGGCGTGATGGAGTCTGTGACAATATATGGCCTGAGTGACAGGATTGAGTCTGAGACACCGTCACTGTTTGAGGCAGACCGTTCTGGAGAATGTGTGACAGCATGAGGTGTGTCATGAGGAAGGCTGTGAGACTGTAATCGTGTGAACAGACGTAGTGTATGGAGTGTTTGAATGAAATGAATTCACTCAATTAAATGGTATATAGACATAGGACTAATATAGGATCTAATGTACAGATATAGGACTTCCTCACACTGAGTTATAGTGGCTTAAATGATTTTTTAGGACTTAAAAGAATAATTTATTTTTATTTTACGTGCATTGGTGTTCGGCCTGCATGTCTGTGTGAGGGAGTTAGTTAGATCCACTGGAACTTGAGTTACAGATAGTTGTGAGCTGCCGTGTGCATGCTGAGAATTGAACCCTGGTTCTCTGGAAGAACAGCCAATGAATTTACAATTAAAACGATGAGTGGATATATTTCCCCTCCCTTCCCTTTCTGAGGAAGTTGCTTTCAGTTTGGTCCCTCTGATGCCCAGTGTGTAAAGTAGCTTCATTTGGCAGCCTATTTCACATCCTTGTAGAAAGGTAGGGACATACTTCTGTTAACATCATCATCTGTACACTATAAATTCAAGTCTAGATTCCAGTTTGACCCAATTATTTGCTCAACTTCTGCCTTGGGTATCTTTAATAATGAAAAACCTTCTTGTGCAAAAGGAAGATTCCTATTTGATAACGCCATTCTGTATTTGCTGTTAGTATTTATAACTAAGTGAAAGAGATGACGTGGACATAAAGTACATGTTGAGTTCCGGTGTTATAAAGTACAGGGAAAAATAATTATAAATTTAAAGATATCTCAACTGTGTGTCTGTGATGGAAGAAGGAATAAAAAGGGATGGAAGGCTTTTAGGTTAGTGATGCTGGGGCTGCAGGGTGCACCTGGAACTTACAGTTGTTTTTTTCTGTACAGCTCTGCTTTCTCAGGACATCACCCCCCCCCCCAAGAAACACAGTCATATATTCCTGAAGTTTTAACGCCATGTTCAAGGTAAGAAGCAATTCTTATTCCCTGAAATGCCACCTTATTTTTTAGTCAGGCTAAAGGGGCATTTTGACTTTCGAAATTCAGAAGCCCGACAAAAATCTCTATCCAGTGACTTGGTCTTGTTCTCCACTGCAACACAAAAGAGATTCCCCAAAGCCTAAGAGCATCCCTTATCCCCCAGCCAGCATTTGCTTCTTTATTCAAGGCTTCAGTGCTCTTAGAAACTCTAATGAGGAAAAAAAATACACTCTTGGGTGATGTCTTAGTCAGGGTTTCGATTGCTGTAAAGTGACACCTTGACCACAGCAACTCTTCATATATTTATTTACTTATTTATTTATTGTGTATACAGAGTTCTGCCTGCATGTATCCCTGCAGGCCAGAAGAGGGCACCAGATCTCAGTGCAAAGGGTTGTGAGCCACCATGTGGTTGCTGGGAATTGAACTCAGGACCTCTGGAAGAGCAGCGAGTGCTCCTAACCTCTGAGCCATCTCTCCAGCCCCACAGCATCTCTTATAGAGAAAGACATTTAATTGGGTGGCTTACAGTTTCAGAAGTTTGGTGTATTACTATGGTGGGACATGGTGGGACATGGTGGCGTGCAGGCAGACATGGTGCTGGAGAGGGAGCTGAGAGCCCTCCATCTTGCAGGCAACAGGAAATGGACTGAGTATTGGACTGAGTGAAGCTTGAGCAGAAGAGACCTCAAAGCCCGTTTCCACAGTGATATAAAAGGCCTCACCTGCTACAACAAAGCCACACCTCCTAATAGTGCCACTTCATTTGTGGGCCACTTTCTTTCAAACCACCACAGGTGGGATTATGTTACAGTCAGTTTTCCCACCAGCCTAGTCCCACAGCTACGCCAGCCCCTAATAACACACAGAGACGCTATATTAGATATTAAGCTGTTGGCCTGTTATTAGCCTTTCTTATTGGTTAGCTCTGTCTTAAATATTAACTCATTTCTATCAATCTAAGTATTTCCACATGGTCTTATCTTACCGGAGAGGGAGTCTGGAGTTCTTCTCTCTCTACATCTTGAATCGCCTCTACTATATCTCCCAGAATTCTCCTTGTCTCCTAGTCCCACCTATCTTGCTTTCCTATTGGCCAACATTGCTTTATTCCTTAACCAATAAGAGAAACATATTCACAGAATGACATCTCCCATCACTCCATGACGAGTTTCTTTAATGTCCATCTTCCTTTCTAAAGGAGGTGGTGTTGCCAGGAGCAGTTATGTCTCACTGTCAAGAAAAACCCTAAACCATTTTAAATGCCAGATTCCGTAGATCTTTGATAGGTTTGAAGAATATTTATCTACCTCAAATACATCTCTTTATATATCTAGAAAACCTAACTCACCTAACTATAAGTTTTGATTATCATAGGTAACTAGCTATAATCTGTACTAAATTATACATTACATTTTTTAATGAGCTATATAAACACAATACCTAAACAAGAGGAGAAATATCACATATCACAAACTGACCTTAAATTGTATCAACAAATGAAAATCCATTCCAAAACAAAGTATTCATATCTATACCATAATCCCTTTTTTACCTTTAAAAAGAGATTGGTTGTGGTCATTAACCATTTATAACCAACCCCATTTAGATGAAAACAAACATTTATAGATAATATTTGGGAATTTTGGCATTGTTCTTTCCAAACTGCTTCCTACTGGTAGGGGATGATGTAATACCTAAAAAGATGCAGAAATCCTGGCTGTAGTCTCCAAGGCTGCCTTGTCCCAGCTGTTTTGAATGTTGGATCACCTAGGACCCTGCTTCAGAGGGTTTTGCTTGATCAGACCATGCTAGTCTGGAAGGAATTTACAGCTTTTCATTTTCTGTGGAAACAAAAATAGAAATTCTTTCTCCCAGTAACTTGTTCTTAGACTTAAATTGTAAAGTTAAAGCATTTTTAAAATATATAAATTGGATTATTCTAGCAGCGCTGATAATCAAGTATATTTTAGCAGTTATTCCTTTCTTAGCCATTGAGCAATTCAGAGACATCACAATAACATACAATATCCAGACTCTGTGTATTCCCCATCTTAAGGTGGATTTTCTATTACTCTATTTCTTTTACTTCTGTTTTTTTCATTTTTTGAGACAGGGTTTCTCTGTGTAACTTTTGCCTGTCCTGGAATTCACTCTGCATACCAGGCTGGCCTTGAAACAGGCTTGCCTCTGCCTCCCAAGTGCTGGAAATAAAAGGCATGTACCACCACTCCCCGGCTACTCTCTTTCTTAATCTCTCTCTCTCTTTTTAATTTCTTTTAAACCATTCTATCCTGTTTCTTTTTCTTTCCCAAGCCTATGTATATTTTTAAACACACCATAAAAACCTTTTAGGATTTACTTTATCTGAATCTGTCTTTACTGTGTATCTCTACCTTTTTTCTAGCCACAGGTTTTGTATCTGCTAAACAACATTGATAAAATTAAAACCTCAGTGATGGGAGATGTCATTCTGTATATGTTTCTCATACTGGTTAATAATAAAGCACTGTTGGCCAATAGGAAAGGAAGATAGGAGGGACTAGGAGACAAGGAAAAAATAGGAAGTAGGAAGGAGAGTCAAGATGGAGGGTCTGGAGAGAGCAGTATACAGCAGCCGGCTCCCAGTAAGAAGACCACGTGGAAATACATAGATTAACACAAATGGGTTAATACTTAAGAAAGAGCTAGCCGATAAGTATAATATCAAATACAGAGTCTTTGTACAATATTTGGCGGCGTGGCGCAGGACAATACCAGGCGGCGGGCGGAAAAACCATACTTCTTACACCTCAGCTGTTCTAGCCATCTGCTCATGCACACCATTCAGTTGTTAGCAGGGCCTCTTAAAAGTGCCCTGCAGTTTTTTCTGCTTATGCTGAATCAGGAAACCTCCCTTGAAGGAGCCTTGTGAGTCTCTGCTTGTCTCTAACAAAAGAGCCTGCCCGAGGAAAATGCTGATACCAAAAAGCCTTGATGCCTGTATTCTTTTGTTTCTAAAATCCCTTTTTAAGCTTTTGTCAAGTTTTAAGTGGAAGTTCTTAGTACCCACGTTGTAGTCGCCATTTTGTTACATGCACTTTCCCTCCAGCCTGGTCCCAGAGCCGCATCAGCCCCAAATAACACACAGAGACTCTAAATAAAGCTGCTGGCCTGTTACTAGCGTTTCTTATTGGCTAGCTCTGTCTTAAATATTAACCAATTTCTATCAATCTAAGTGCTTCACCGTGGTCTCATCTTACTGGAGAGAGGGTCCGGACCTCTTACTCCTCTTTGTCCTTCATGCTGACTCCTCTCTACGACATCCCAGAATCCTCCTTGTCTCCTAGTCCCACCTATCTTGCCTTCCTATTTGCCAACAGTGCTTTATTCATTAAGCAATGAGAGCAACATATTTACAGAATGACATCTCCCGTCACTTTCCAAGCAGTTCCTGTAACTGGAGATCAGGCATTCAAACATATGAACTTATGGGAGTCATTTCACTCAGACCATCACAGAATCATCTGGGAGAAGATGGCTTATCTTATGTTAGCTGAGGTAGGAAGACATATCCGGTATAGGAAGCAGTATTTATTCACTGAAGATGACCCTGGACCATAGACATCCTTAAGTGCCTTAGTCACTGTTCTATTGCTGTGAGGAGATGTCATGACCATGGCAATTCTTATAAGAGAAAGCATGTAATTGTGGACTGGCTTACAGTTTCAGAGGTTTAGCCCATTATCATCATGGCTGGGAGCATAGCATCACACAGGCAGATATGATGCTGGAGAAATTGAGTAGAGAGCTACTGGGCCTGGCTTGGGCTTTTGAAACCTCAAAACCCTCCCGCAGTGATAGACTTCCTCACACACTTCCTCTGACAAGGCCACACCCCCTAATCCTTCTCAAGTAGTACTACTCTCTGATGACTAAGATTCAAATGTATTAATTCATGGGGGGGACGGGCATTCCTTGTTTTGTTTGTTTGTTTTTGAGGCAGGGTTTTTCTCAGTATTGCTTTGGAGCCTGTCCTGGAATTGGATCTGTAGACCAGGCTGGCCTTGAACTCACAGATCAATCTACCTCTGCCTCCTGAGTGCTGGGATTAAAGGTATGTGCCACCAAAGCCCAGCTGTTTGTTTGTTTTTCAAGACAGGGTTTCTCTGTAGCCCTGGCTGTCCTGGAACCCGATCTGTGGACCATACTGGCCTCCAACTCAAAGATCCACCTGCCTCTGCCTCTGGAGTACTGAGACTGAAGGTGTGTGCCACCACCATTCTTTACTGCGGATGCAGCGTGACTGGGAGTCTCCAGTCCCTGCCCCAGTTGCTTCCTCCACAGTGATGGACCTTCCTGTAACCTTGAACTGTGAGCTCAAATAAATCCTTTCCCCCTTGAGTTATTTTTGTCAGGGCACTTTCTTTTCTCTCTTTAGATTTATTTTGTGCGTATGAATGTCTTACCTGCATGAATACCTGTGTACCATGTGCATGCCTGGCACACAAGGAGATCAGAGGAGGGAGGGGGTCAGATCCCCTGGAACTGGAGGTACAGACAGATTATTAGACACCATGTTGTGAGCATCCCATGCTGAGAACCAAATTGAGTCATGTCTTCAGCCTTTGTCAGATTGTCAGGACAGTTAAAACACCCAAATGAAGGCAGGCTGTGGTGGTACACACCTTTAATCCCAGCACTAGGGAAGGAGAGGCAGGTCTCTGTGAGTTCAAGGCCAGCCTGGTCTACAAATTGAGTTCCAGGACAGGCTCCAAAGCAATACTGAGAACCCCTATCTCAAAAAACAAATGAACAAAAAAAGGGTCTCAACATTATGAAGGTTGAGAACAACTGCGTGTGTGTGTGTGTGTGTGTGTGTGTGTGTGTATACACCAAAGGACCTGAGTTTGGTTCCAGCACCCAGAGCCATCTGTAATATCTGTAATGCCCGTTTCTGGCCTCCATGGGCACTAGGCACATACATTGTGAACAGACGTAGATGCAGGCAAAACACTCATACACATAAGTAAGTTCTTAAAAATAATCATTGTCAATAAAGATAACATTTTAAAGTGGGCCTGTCATTGACTATGAAAATAAAGCCTGGTAGTCTTTTAATTAGTACATTTTCCCTTAACATTATCACTTACACGTGTTTGTGTAAACCTAACATTGTCCTTACTTTCCTTTTATTTAATCTGCTCTTTGTTTACAACTTTATTTCTTCTTTTGCCTTGTTTGGATACATCTAATTAATTATATATCACTTTTGTAAATTCTTAAGTGTCTAAGGTAATACCAATCCCTTACTCATTACGCAATAACACTCCTATTTTCCTGCCCAGGTGTATCCTGTTTTCTCCAAATGGAATTCTTTGGCATTTACTATGAATCACCCATTGAGCACTGGGTTGGTTTTAATGTTATGGATCTGTATATGTATGGTGACTCTTCTGCAGAAGACAGATAGTTTCTCAGAAGTTACACACTCCTCATAAGGGAATACCAAAACCAAGCACAGTAATTATTTGACATGGATTTTTTAGAAAGTAAAGTGGTGGCTGTAAGTGTTACAGCTCTGAGGGGAAAGGTATCCTGGCAGTTGGGAGCCAAGGAATACCACAAAGTCATGCCCCACAACAAGCCTCACAAGAGATTTATTGGGAGAGACACAAGAAGATGTCTGCCTCTGCTCAGGAGAGAAGATGCCGGAGATCGAACAGGAGGCAGGCTTTATACTTTATATTACAGGATTTCTTAGGGGGAAGAGCTTTGCAGAGTGGCCTGTGATTGCTGGGATTTTGTGGCCTCATCTTGGAGCAAACCCAGGGATTGGTGATATTCTTTTCTCCTGATCTTGGGCTTTCTTTTTTCTTTTTCTTTTTTGTTGTGTAGGGCAGAGTTTGACCACCTGCATCTCCAGGGACTAGAAACTGCCTTTGTGGTCCTTAGAGTAGTTTGGGGGTGGGACCTGGTCACTTGTGCCTTGAAGGGCTTACAGTGGCCATACCTGTAAGTCCAGCACTTGGGGAGACTAAGGCAGAAGGCCAAGAGTTCAAGGCCGGCTTGAAGGGGATGGGGTAGGAGGTAAAGATACACAGGATGGTACACATAATCTTAGCACTTGGGAAACTGAGGCAGAGGGTTGTGAATTTGAGACAGCTCTGAGCCACATGCAGGACCTTGTCTCAAAAACAAACAACAACAAAAAGGCAAACCATATTTGCTCTTCCCAAAGTATAGCTAGTGCTAAGTCTTTTCTGTTGTGCTGTGTATTATTTTATTGTATTTGTTTGTGTGAGACAGGGTCTCACAATATAGCTTTGAACTCGCTTTGCAGCCCAGGCTGCCCTGGAACTCGGAATGCCATGTCTGCCTCCTGAGTGCTAGGATTACAGGAATGTGCTGCCATGTCCAACTTTAACTATTTAATGTCGGCCCAAGTGAGGACTTGAACCAGAGTATGTCTATGTCGTTTCAGGAGTTGGTGACATTTGGGGATGTATCTGTAAACTTCACTCAAGAGGAATGGAAATGGCTGAACGACGCTCAGAGAGACTTGTACAGGAAGGTGACATTGGAGAACTATAGGAGTCTAGTCTCGCTGGGTAAGGAGGGCTCTATCGAATTCCAGTTCTACACATGGGGCTGTGTTCTGCAAAATGTCTGAGATGCCTGAGTTGCTTCACTAAATTTTTTAAAGTTTTAAAATTGCGTATACTTGTGTGTTTGCATGCATGCTCATGCTGTGGGACACATGGGAATCAGAGGTCCGCTTTCAGGGGTTGGCCTCCCCTTGCATCATGTGTGTCCTGGGGATGGAACACACTTCATCAGGGGGCTTGGCAGGCAGTGAGTGCCTTTCCCAAATGGAGCCACCTCACTGGCCCCTTTTACTGTTTTATGTGTTCTTGCGTGCGTGCGTGTATAATATATACTATATTTTATGCAGTACATTATAAATACATATATGTGTGTATATATACATGTAGTGTGTATGTGTGTGTATATATGTATATATACATACTTTATATATTATATACACATGTGGGATTTTTTAGAACAGCTTCAGGCTGTGGTCCAGCCAGTCCAACAGTGGCTGTCTACTAACAGAAGTCCAAGACTCCAGTAGCTGTCTTATCCACCAGGCTCCCACCTGTAAGGTCTCACCTTCCTATGAACAGGGGTCTTGATTTGATCTCTGAGAGGGGCTAATTCCTCTTGTTTCTTGGAAGCAGGAATTCCTGTTTACAAGCCAGCTGTGATCTCATTACTGGAACAAGGAAAAGACCCCTGGATGGTGCAGGAGGAGGGATCAAGTGATGTGAGCCCTGGTGAGTGGGGACAAGCTAGGGATGTGGCTGCCCCGGTCAGGGAAGGTTCAGATGCTGGCAAAGGCCCAGCTCATCATTGGCGCTTCTGGAGTAGGTTTGTTAAAGCATGTGGTCCATGGAGAGGTCGACCCAACATGCTGGTTTAGCCTGAGTGGGTTTATTAGGTACTCAGTCTGCAGCAGTAGAAGAATAAACAGCAAGCTGCAGAGAGGCATTGGAGCATCAGGATGGTTAGATGCTCACACTGAGGAGGGAATCCTGGGAACCAGTCCCTTTTGATGGGCAGAGTGCTCCAGGCAGATCGCCTCCCCGAGTGAGACTTCCTGTTAGTGGTTCCCACCATCAGCCATTCCCACTACAGGTGTTTTTTGTTTTATAGGGTGGGCAGTAGCTGCTTCGGGAAGGTGCCTGGGAATGTCTTCCTCCTAGCTGTGCTCAAGGACACAGTGTTTTGTTTTGTTTCTAAAACAAAGTGTTTCTCAATCTGCAGGTCTCGACCCATGGGGGCTGTGGAACAACCCTTTCATAGGGCTTGCCTAAGACCACCAGAAACACACAGATATTTACATTATCATTCATAACAGTAGCAAAATTACATTGATGAAGTAGCAACGCAAATAGCTTTATTGTTGGGGGTCAGCACAGCATGAGGAACTGTGTTAAAGGGTCACATTATTAGGAAGGTTGAGAACCGATGCTCTAACACTTTACTCTCCTGTCCTCAAGGGCATGGTATTCCTTCTTTGTAAGATTTATTTTTATTTCGTGTGTATGAGTGTTTTGTTTGCATAGTATGTGGAGGCCAGAAGAGGTAATCAGATGCCTGGACCTGGATTATCTGACAGTTCTACACCACCATGTGGGTGCTGGGAACTGAACCTGGGGCCTTTGCAAGAGCAGCCAGTGTGCTTACCTGCTAAGCCATCTCTCTAGCACTGTGGACATGGTGTTTCTACTGGGGGCTATTGTATATTATAGTGTTATTTTCCCCCTTCTCACAGGGGTGGGTTGGGAGGGACAGGCCATCCCCACACAAGGACACTGTAAGACATGCATACCTGAGTCTGAAGTGGGTGAACTAATTCTACCTGACAATTAATTTTTTTAAAGATTTATTCATGCTAGGTACTGGCGGTGCATATCTTTAAACCTAGCACACAGGAGGCAGAGACAGGTGGATCTCTGTGAGTTCGAGGCTGCCTGGTCTACAGAGAGAGTTCCAGGACAGCCAGAACCAAACAGAGAAACCCTGTCTCTAGCCCTACCCCCAAAATTATTCATTCTTATTATATGTGTGTGGGTGTTTTGCCTGCATGTACGTCTGTGCATCACTTGTATGCCCACAGAAGCCAGAAGAGGATCAGATCCTCAGGAGCTGTAGTTACAGCTGGTTGTTAGACGCCATGTGGGTGCTTGGAACCAAGCCCAGTCCTCTGGAAGAGCAGCGTGTGCTCTTAAGTACTGAGCAGTCTCTCCTGTCCAGCATGAGACAATTTAAAGACTGAGTGTAATGTACATTCTAGCATTGAGGCCGAGGAAGAAACACAAGCATAATCCCCCAAATTATGTTTTCTGTACACGTTATCTCACAAGTTACTATTATCTCTGCTAACTCACTTCCCAGTTCTCTGCATCCACATGTCATGATGAGTCCTTGTCCGTTTGTCTTAGTTTTGCACTAGTTGATTTGTTGCACTAAAGAAACAAAAGAAAGATAAAGAAAAAAGACTCGTTGTTCCTTCCCAGTCACTCAATCCTCTTACACTGAAAGAATGGTGCTTTCATTTATTCATTCATTCACTTACTCCTTCACTGAGTTTGCTGCTTTGGGCACGGCATCCTGCTCAATGCTGTGGGTTATGTGGAAGTTTGTGAACCATCAGAGAGAAAAAGAAAGCACTCTTCCGAGTTTATTTTCAAATGTGGGTAATGCCAGGGTGATAACTCAAAATAGAAATAATCAGAAGAAAATGGGTTAGTAGGAGGAGAGATGAGTTTGACTAGAGGGATAAAGAATTCCAGGGCTTGGGGAAATAACTCCATTGGTAGAGCGCTTGCCCAGCTTTTGTAAAATCCTGGGTTGATCCCCAGCACCGCATAAACCTGCCCTGGTGGTGCACACCTCTAATCCCAGCACTGGGGAGGTGGAGGCAGGAGGGTCGGGAGTTAAAGGTCATCCTCAGCTACGTAGTGAACTCCCGGCCAGCCTGGGCTATACCGGAGATTCTGTCTGGGGGGGGGGAGAGAGGGAGAGCATGGGTGTAAAGTGCAGCCTGCAACCCCACTGAAAGAGACTTGAAAGGAAGTCTGGTTTAGAGACACTGAACGAATGGCTGAGAGGCGCCAGCCGGTGCTGGGGTCTCGGGGAAGTGGATGTTTGAAGCATTCTCAGCATCCTCTGTAGTAAATAGTCGCTATAGTTTAAGTTGTATGTGTTTGGGTAGTAATTTCCATTTATGTTATCAGTTTTATTTCCATGAACCTGAGCAATGTAATCTCATGACTTTCTCTTATGACTAGAATAATTTGCTATTTTAATTTCTTATCTTGTATTCTTACCACTTGGGAATAATGTATTAGGTTGCTATTCATAAATCAGTTCTACTTTTCAAGATCCAGCGTGTGTGTTTATCATGTGTTACCATTGTGTTTTTCAGTTCTCGGGTTTGGCTTTTTTATTTCCTCCCAATTTTCTCATTTATTGTATTCTCCATCTTTGCCTGCCGATCATTTCATTCTGTCTTATTTGGTGATAAATTATCAAGGGCTGTGAGACTTCCTCTGTGCATCTTCAGCGTCTCCTATAGATTCTGATAGTTCACACTTTTTCTTATTATTCTTTCCTATAGTTTGACATTTCCCATTCACTTGAGTTGTTTAGAAGATAATTTTCTTGTTCCGTTATATTTTGGTTAAATTTATTGTATTTGATCAGATAGTGGTTTTTTATGTAAGTTTTTTTTTTTTTTTTTGGAGAGAGAGTGTTTTGAAATAGTTTCTCTTTGTAGCCCGGCTGTCCTGGAATTTGGTTTGTAGACCAGGCTGGGCTTGAACTCACAGAGATTCACCTGCTTCTGCCTCCTGAGTGCTGAGATTAAAGGTGTCCACTACCAGCACCTGTCTCAGGTAGTGTCAATCATTCGATATGTTTAAAGACGGTAAACTGCATTCATATACATCATAGGATTTGAGGAGTTTGACACAGGTTACTTTATATTAAGCTTTAACACAGTGTAAAACCTTCTGTAAAATTGGCTTTGACTGTTTCAGAACCTTTACATTTCATGTCAATTTTAGAATGAAATTGAGAGTTTCTACTCAAAGAGTTTTACTTGGGACCGTGTTTATATATCAAGTGAGAGAGATCAGATCCCTTTCTAGTTTTAGTTTGCTAAAATTTTTCTACTTACCAGTTCAAATACTCATTCTACAACAGTTGATATGATTGATCATGCAGTTTGTTTATTTGTTTTACCATTAACATAGTGAATGGCACTGATGATTTTCTGATATTAAACCAACCTTGCATTCCTTGAATTAATTATTTTTGTCAAAAATTGTGCTTCTTATATTTTATTAATTTGATTTGCTATGGTTTTGGTAAACATTTGCATTTATGTCTAGACACTCCACTGGTCTGTGGTGAATCTAATTTCCTGTAATATCTTCATCTGGCTTTACTTTCAAGATAATGCTGGACTTGTAAGAACAAGTTCAGAGTCTTTTATCATCTTCTACTTTCTGAGAAGGTTTCACAGAATAGAATTCTTTTCCCCTTAAATCTTGGGAATTCACTAGTGAGGACGTATGTAGGGAACAGATCCAATGACTACAGGACTGTTTGGGTGATTTAACTCTTCTTGCGTCAGCTTTGTTAAGGCTTTATCTTTTAAGAGAATGTGCATTTCATATGGATTGTCCAGTCAGCACAAGTTAACAAAAGTATCTTTTTGGTTCTGTAGAACATGATGATTAACTCCTTTCAGCTCTGATGTTGGCAGTTTTTCCTTTTTTAACTTTTATAAATTTTTAAAATCATTTATTTACTTTGTGTGTCGTCTGTGTATCTGGAGGCCAAAGGACAATGTTCAGGAGTTGGCTCTTTCCTTCTACATGTGGGTTCTGGAGACCAGCTTCGGGTCATTGGGCTTAACGGCAGATGCCTTTACAACCTGAGCCATCTTACTAGCCCTCTTGTTTAGTTCTCTTTTCTATTTTTTATTGTTTTGTTTATTTGTTTTTTATTTATAGAGTTTCTCTGTGTAACAGCCCTGGCTGTTCTGGAACTCCCTCACAGAGATCCACCTGCCTCTGCCTCCTGAGTGCCAGGATTAAAGGCGTGCATCTGCCTGGCTCCTCCTGTTTTCTTAATCAGTGATCCTTATAAAGGAACATAGTTTTGACTTCACTTTCTCTGTTGATTCTACAGCGTTATTTTCTCACTTAGATCTTGTTTTTCTACTTCCTGAGGGTTTATGTTTTTCTTCTCTTCTGAGGTAGCACCTCAAAGATTTACAGTTTGTTGTGTAATTATAAGCACTTTAGAATTACAGCTGTTCCTTAATACTCTGGTAGTTAATACATGCCAGGCATCATTATGTCTTTTGAGGATAGAGAACATCTTTCTCTGATTTCAGTCAGCACTTTGGTAAGTACTGAGATATGGCTTATGACCCTTGAAAAGGCCTAACTTATTGAACAGACTGTGGATATCTATTGGACCAGTATTGGATGTGGTTATGTCAATATAGAGGACAATATAGTTAATTCTGATGAAACCCACTGTGCATTTGCTAATTTTTGCCAAGAGTTATCAATTTCTAAGACCCTGGTCTTGGTGACTAGGGGCCACTGAGATAGCTCATCAGGTAAAGGCACTTACCACCAAGCCTGCTGACCTGAGTCCTTAGGACACACACAGTGAAAAGACAGAGCCAGATCCCACAAGTTGTCCTCCGAACTCCACACAAATGTTAAAATATTCACTTATGTGCACACACTAAATAAATGTGGTTTTTAAAAGAGGTAATCTTATTTGGGACCAATAAGGAGAAGCCACATTAAAGCCTGTACTAAGTTAATAAAAGCAAGCAGTTTGGTAGGAAATTAAGTTTTCAAGAAGACAGGGTGGTTTCAGGAATCAACTGAAAATTTTATATTTAGAACTTAATTACAAAGAAAACTGTTTCAGAAACAGTTCCTAGAATGTAAAAATTAACTATGGAGTAGCTTTAACTGTCCTGGAAATCACTGTGTAGAGCAGGCTGACCTCAAAATCACAAAGAACCACCTGCTCTGCCTCCCAAGTACTGAAATTAAAGGTGTATGCTACTGGGCTCAGCTTAATCACTTTCCTTAACTTATTTTTTTAATCTTTCTCTCTTTGATCACTTTCTTTTCTTATAATGAATGAGTTTTAAAATATCTGTTTTCTTGGCGTCCTTTAGATTGGAATTATGCATTTAAAGGCATTGAATTTTCATCAAAGCAAGATATTTATGAAGAATCAGCCAAAGTCCTACCCATGGAAAGAAGCCATCTTAGTTATAGCCTTGACTGTCCCAATTTGGAGGAAGACCATGCAAGTGAAGACCGGGTTAGGAACAAGTTGGGAGCTCAGGAGGTGCACTCTAACCAGCTGCTCATCATTCATAGAGACATCCCTGAAGGCCAAAGTAGTGGGGGTAATCCATCTTGGCAATCGTTCCATCAGGACGCAAGACTAGATATACCCCAAAGTTTCTCCACCAAAGAAAGAACACATCGGTGTGAGCCACAAAAGAGAAGTTACCAGAAAAAGTCTGTTGAAATGAAACATAAGAAGGTCCATGTAGAAAAGAAAGTCCTCAAGTGTGATGAATGTGAAAAAGTCTTCAACCAGAGTTCATCCCTTACTCTCCATCAGAGAATCCATACTGGAGAGAAACCCTTCGCATGTATTGACTGTGGGAAGGCCTTCAGCCAGAGCGCAAACCTAGCTCAACATAAGAGAATCCATACTGGGGAGAAACCTTACGAATGTAAAGAATGTCGGAAGGCCTTCAGCCAGAATGCACACCTTGCTCAGCATCAAAGAGTTCACACCGGAGAAAAACCTTATCAGTGTAAGGAATGTAAAAAGGCCTTCAGCCAGATTGCACACTTGACTCAGCATCAAAGGATTCATACCGGAGAGAGACCTTTTGAATGTATGGAATGTGGGAAAGCCTTTAGTAACGGTTCATTTCTTGCTCAGCATCAGCGAATTCATACAGGGGAGAAGCCTTATGTGTGTAATGTGTGTGGGAAAGCATTTAGTCACCGTGGATACCTGATTGTCCATCAAAGAATTCATACTGGAGAGAGACCCTATGAATGTAAAGAATGCAGGAAGTCTTTCAGTCAGTATGCACACCTTTCTCAACACCAGAGAGTCCATACTGGAGAAAAACCTTATGAGTGTAAAGTCTGTAGGAAGGCTTTTAGCCAGATCGCTTACCTTGATCAACATCAGAGGGTTCATACTGGAGAGAAGCCCTACGAGTGTGCCGAATGTAGAAAGGCCTTCAGCAACAGTTCATCACTTGCTCAGCACCAGAGAAGTCACACTGGAGAGAAACCCTATGTGTGTAAGGAATGTAGGAAGACATTTAGCCAGAATGCAGGCCTGGCTCAACATCAAAGAATCCATACTGGAGAGAAACCGTATGAATGTAATATTTGTGGGAAAGCCTTTAGTTATAGTGGATCTCTTACTCTACATCAGAGAATCCATACTGGAGAGAGGCCATATGAATGTAAAGATTGCAGGAAATCCTTCAGGCAACGTGCACACCTTGCTCATCATGAGAAGGTCCATACTATGGAGGCATTTTTGTCCCTTCCCTCTCCATCACCCTCTACATCCAATCATTTGCCAGTAGCTATAGATGGGTTTGATCTCCTAAATATGATCCAAATCTGACCCATCAGAATTATTTATATTTCATCATCCTTGTCTTCTACATGTCAAATCCGTTTTATTTGGAATACTGAAATGGCTTTCCAGTGTATTCACCCATGCCTCTGTCAGTCTTTACACTAAAGCCAAACTTTTGAAAAACAAATTTGGGTCATACATATCCTTCATTACTTAAGATTACTTACTGACATCTAGAAGTCCATAGAGAAAAAGCACACAGTCCTTAAAGTAACCTAACAGGCCACCTTGTCCCCAGTACCTTGTTTCAAACTACCTTCTAAAACCGCATACCAGTATCCCTCTCTATTCATCCAGAATTAAAATAGATCTAGACTCTAATCCTTGCTCTTCCATTTTCCATCCCTAAGTTTAGAGCATTTGTAATCTTCAGTCTTATTTATATTATAAGACTAATAATGCTTATAATGGTTCTACCTCAGAAGTTAATGGGAGAAGTGAACAATGCATGTAAATTTCTTAGCAGAGTGCCTAGTATAAAATAATATTAATCCACAATAAAGATATGATGCTACCCAAAGAAGAGTTGATCATTTTAATCATAAAGAAGCAAAAACACAGACCTGGGGCATTATAACTTTGGTTTTAACTAGAAATACTGAAGTTGGAGACAGAGGATGCAGCTGGGCTTGTGAAGTGCTTCATTAGCAAATACAATCCCGGATTCAGTCTCTGGTACCACTTAAGATGGGCATAAAAATTCAAGGTTATTCTTGGTTACATAGCAAGTTCAACTCCAGCCTGGGCTACTTGAGACCCTATCTTAATTTATTTGTGTGTGTGTGTGTGTGTGTGTGTGTGTGTGTGTGTGTGTACATATTAAATGGTGGCATCTAATGCAGTTGGATTGACATTAAACTGTTGATAGAGGGAAATATGTTAACTTATTTCACAGTATAAGTATGCAAATACATGACTGGATAAGAAAAACAATTTCATTATTGAAGTTCTATGAAGCTACACTTGCTTTTTAGAAAAAAGCAATCACTCCAAGGTAGAATTTACTGAGATACTATATATATATATATATATATATATATATATGTATGTATGTATGTATGTATGTATGTATGTGTATGTGTATGTGTATGTGTATGTATATGTATATGTATATGTATATATGTGTGTATATATATATATGCATGTATACAAAAGAAAAATGGGTATTTATAAAACAAGCAGAAAATCTGATCAGTAATCAGTGAACTAGAGCACTTACCAAGATCTACCACAGCTTTGGCCTTAAAACACATCTCCAGCTGGGCAGTGTTGGCTTGGCGCACACCTTTAATCCCAGCACTTGGGAGACAGAGGCAGATGGATCTCTGAATACAAAGCCAGCCTGATCGACAAAACGAGTTTCAGGACAGCCTCAAAAAACCCCACACATTTCCAGTTATTTTTTTTTTTTAAAGAGTGTGTATGGGCATTTGTGCTTGCAAGTGCCTAAAGAGGCCAGAGAAGGCACTGGATTGATGAGCCGTCTAGTGTGGATGCTATGCTCATAACCACTGATATCTCTCCAGTTCTACATCTCAATAGCCACAGAAAGCTAGGCAGACTTAATATTATTTCTATTGTATCTAGAAGAGAAAGTTTTCCCCAACAGCATTTTTCTGTATGATTGACAGGCCCATTTGGATTAAGTCTGAATGGAGGAAAACAATGGCATATCTCTATTCCTTACCAGAAAACCCTTCTGAGCAGTTCAAAATGCCATGCCTATACCTAAGACCAGAGATTTGTCTTTAGTCACACTGTGTTCTGACCTGCATGTAGCTTAAAGGTGAAGTTACTAAACACTTTTTTTGAATAAGGTATGTGGGTAGCTCAAGCTATCCCAATTTTACCTGCTTCAGATGTATTTATTAATCCTGCTTCTATTCGCTTTTTTTTTTTTTTTTTTACAACATTGTGCCTGCATGTGTCCCTGCAGGCCAGAAGAGGGCAACAGATCTCATTATAGATGGTTGAGCAACCATGTGGGTGCTGGGAATTGAACTCAGAACCTCTGGAAGAGCAGTCAGATGCTCTTAGGCTCTGAGCCATCTCTCCAGCCCTCTATTGGCTCTTCAACTTCATTTAATTTGTATCTCTGTAATACAGTCAACTTATGTCCATTTAAGATTAGGTGTTTTTGGAAAGTGACCCCTTTATTAAAAAAAAAAAAAAAATTCACATTCCTTTATTGGAGCAAGATTCCTGACGTATACAGTGATGAATTTACTAAAGAGAGTCCTGTGCAAAATTACACACTATCTAGACAGATTTGCCTGATGATGTCATTATGCAGGTCAAACTTGGAAGGCATAGTGAGTATCTGCCCGGACAGAAAAGCATCTGGTCCTTTGTGTACACATTGTTTTTATTGTAACAAAGCAACTTGTACACTTCAACATTTAAAAATGGGTATCTTTTTCCTTCCAGTGAAAAACCAAAATAATAATAATTAAAAATTAAAAAAGTTACAACAGAGAATGTCAATTCCAAATAAAACCCTACAGGTTCTGCTGATCCTCCCATTGAATGGCAGGGCTCAGTTCGTTAGGAGAGAACTTTATTTTAAAAGTGTCACCTTACACTGCAAGGATGTCTGTTAAACATCCCAAACATTCCAAAGAAGCCATGTTGTCACAATGCCCACTTACCCTCCCCCAGACACCTCAAAGCCACCCTTGTTAACCTTTTCAAACAAAGTCTGAGCACCAGCCAGGAAACATTTCTCCAGTTACTGCTTTCTGAGTTCCTACCCCGAGTTCACAGTGCTGGACCCACCATGCCACTGAAGTGTTTGCCAAATAACCTTTCTTCCCGAGTTGCTTTTAGTCAATGTTTTATCACAGCAAAGTAGAATACATGTGCTCTTCTAACACTGAGCCACAATCCCAGATGGCAGCCTCTTGGGGACACCGTTGACCTGGAACCAACCTTCCAGGCAGGCACATGAGAAAGAATATAGGTGAAGGGGGTTAGAAATGTAAAGAGACAAGCATGCCTCTCCTTGATCCCCTTCTGTATCATTCTTCAAACATTTGATGCAGTGACTTTTTTGTTTACATATCTGAAAAATTAAAACAGCATGCCAGCTGCTTTTACCCCGCCTGCAAATTGTTTTGTTTTTTTGTTTGTTTGTTTGTTTATTTTCTACTTGTATTAGATTTTTTTATTGGTTGCTGAGACAAAATACCTGAGCAAACCAAGGTAAGATTTATTTAGGGCAGGCAGAGCTCCCATGTGGTAATCAGAAAAGAGAGGGGAAAGGAGGAGGGAGGGGTAGAGAGTTCTTGTGAGAGCTCCCCAATGTATTAGCTTGAGCTGCCGTAACAAAACACTAAAAATTGGTTGACTTGAAAGGGGAGAGGAGGGTGGAGAAATAGCTCAGCGGTTTGAGCACTTGTTATTGCACAGGTTCGATTCTCAGCACCCACATGGTGACTCACAACCATAACTCCAGTTCCAGGGAATCTGGTGCCTTCTCCTGGCCTCCGAGAGCACCGGGCGTGTGCATGGTGCACATAAATCCATGTAAGCAAAACATTCACACATGTAAGACATTTCAAACTCTTTATTCTCTCGTACGATACATCCAGACTTCAGCTTCCCCTCTCTTCCCCTTCCTCTTCTCCCAGTCCCCACACCACCTCCCCTCTCCCCCAGATCCACTTCCCTGGAATATCAATCAAAAACAGCACAAGTTACAACAAGACTAGGCACAAGCCCTCATGTCAAGGCTGGATGAGGCAACTCAGTAGGAGGAAAAGGGTCTGAAGAGCAGGCGAAAGTCATGGACACCCCCACTCCCACCGCTAGGGGTCCCACAAAACCCCCCAAGCTAAACAACCACATGTACGTAGAGGACCTAGCAGACCACTGCAGGCTCGGAGACTGCTGCTCCAGTCTCCGTGAGCCCTGAGTCCTGCTCAGCTGACTCTGTGGGCCGTGTCCCTGACCCCTCTGGCTTCTACACAAGCCTTCCTCCCCCTCTTCCTCAGGGTTCCCTGAGCTCTGCCTAATGTTTGCCTGTGGGTCTGCATCTTCTATAATATATTCATACTTATAAAAGTTTAAATTCTTAAGAAAAATTTAAGACACAGTCCCCAAGGACACACCCACGCTCCCATGATCTAGCTCCTCCGGTAAGGCCTCACTTAAAATTCCCAGAGCCTCCTACCAGCTGGGGATGATAAGCCAATGGCGGACATTTATTTCCCATGCTAACCCCAACACTGGTGGTCAAAATTAGGCAGCCCTCCCCCCACCCATGGTCAAACACTACAAAGTTTTCTTAACAAGAAACAAGTGTTCTCCTAGATAGCTCTTGCAGAAGGAAAACTCACACAAAAGAGCTTAATCGTATACAACTGTATACAATCTAATCACACAAAAGAACTCAGACTTTACTTCTTACATCACTTACACAAGCTAGAAAGAGGGACAGAAAAATACACTGGACATGTTGGACAGCTCAAAGGAAAACAGCCAGCCCATTAACCCAGGAGTTCTTCCACGCATTAATGGGCTCCAGCTGTTATAACACTGTATCGCAGGCTGGTTGACTTAAGGAGAAATGAGGGTCTTCTTATAGTTCCTTCAGTGGCTGGAAACCCAAGGTCAGGGTGTCACACTGGTCAGGTCCCGGTAAGGGCTTCTTCTCGGTTTGCAGATGGTGGCCCGTGTTCTCAGCCGGTACAGAAAGAGACCAAGCCCTCTGGTGTCCCTGATCAATATACTTATCAAAAAGGCCCCACCCGCATCCTGACTTCATTTGTCTCATTTCCAAACATCATCACACCGAGAGGTCAGGGTTTCAACATATGAGTTTTGGGGTGACACAAATATTCAGGCCATAAAAACACAGACACATAGTTACTTTCTGTATACCAACTAGCATTATTACATGAAAAATGCTGTTTATATAAATATAGACTATTTATTTTCAAATAAAAAAAGTATAAAATAACTTCTCCCTGCTCTGACGTTCCGAATTCTTCAGTACCTCCCACCCACCCCAGCCCCGGGCCTGCCTCAGTCCTAAATTTCCAGTGTATCTTCACATCCACGGAGGCGGTGTGGTACTGACTACAGCGCCACACCACTGTGAACGCTGCCTTTAACATTCACACTCCTTTGTTCTCACCCCCAACACATTTCTGTCAGGAGAAAGAGGCACCCTGTTTCCCTTATGACTGTTAGTTCCTTACGTACAGGAGTTCTAGTTCTGAGGTCCATTTTCCTGGGACCTCAACTCTGCCTCAAAGCACCGTCCAGAAAAAAGTGGACTTTGTGGTTCCATCTCATTGTATGTATCCAGTGAACTGTCCTCAGAACTACACTGGAAACGAAACACCAACCGAAAAACACCTCCATTCACAAGCCCCGACCCAATATCCCGAGCACTCCTCAGCCGACTTCACATCTTCAGTTCAAAACCCAGCAACTACTTTTGCTCTTTGGCTTTCAAAAGGGAGGACATCATAAAACGGCCTCATAGACACTAAAACATGTTACAGGCAGATAGTTTCCTCCCTGCAATTAATGATTCCAGATTTAGGACTCTTCGGTGTTATGATGGCACAGAAGTGGTATCCATTAAGCTAGAAATAGTGGTGCTTCCCTAGGCTGCAGACAAGCAGAAGGCGCTGCTACTCTCCAGACGCTAGGCAGCAGGATCAGGCCATAGCCCTCAGGAACCCATGCAATCAGGAGAGTGAACAACCGGGACTCCACATTATGCTAAACGATCACATTTGGTAGGGTAGGTATACAGAATCTATTTCTTTTAAATGTTTCAACTTCTGGTGAGTGTATCAGGACATACACTGTCCCAAGTCAAGAATACTCACACACACTCTCCATGCCTCAGAGCATGGCTTTGCCACCCTTTTAGCTTCTGCAGAGATGGCGAAAACGTCAGGATTTTTCCTCTGAATGCGTGCTCTGATGTCGAATCAGAGATGAGCTCCGACTATATGCCTTACCACATTTGCTACATTCATACGGCTTCTCTAAAGAGTGGCTTCTCTGGTGCCGTATAAGGTCTGAGCCACTACTGAAAGCCTTCCCACACTCGTTACATTCGTAGGGTTTCTCCCCCGTATGACTTCGTTCATGTAGAATGAGGGATATGCGCTGGGTAAAGGACTTCTTACATGTTTTGCATGCATAGGGCTTCTCTCCAGTGTGAATCCTTTCATGCTGTGCAAGATGAGCCCCCTGGCTGAAGGCTTTCCCACACCGATCACACTCATAAGGTCTGTCTTCACTGTGAATTCTCTTGTGCCGGGTAAGGGATATTCGGTGGCTGAAGGCTTTCCCACATTCTTCGCACTGATAGGGCTTTTCTCCAGTGTGGATTCTTTGATGTTCAATAAGGAACGACTGACGGCCAAAGACTTTACTGCATTTATTGCACTTGAAAGGTTTCTCTTCTGAATGAATGTTCAGATGGACTTTAAGGTTTTTAATCCCACAAAACATCTTCCCACATTCGCTGCACTCGAAGAGTTTCTTTTTCCTTTTATGGATTTTCTGGTGCTGAATAAGGGATGAATGCCGATTGCAGACCTTCCCACATTTATTGCACTTAAACTGCTTCTCCCCGTTATGAGTCCTTAGGTGCAGAATAAGGGTTGAAAGCCGTCCAAAGTCTTTCTGGCATTTATCACATTTGTAGGGGTTCCCCGAAGTGTGAACTCTCTGATGAAGCATTAAGGTCGAGACCCTGCTGAAGAACTTCCCACACTTTCTACATGTAAAGGGATTTTCTAAATACTGAGATCTCTGCTTGAGACTCTGACTTAAGGCCTTCTTATTTCCATGAGTTTTCTTTCCAGTACAATTTTTTGTATTGACAAGGGCTGCCCTCTTCTTGAAGCCTGCCCCACATTTATTATACTTCTGCATTTTCTTTCTATTGTGAATTCTCCTATGAAGTAAAAGGGACGACATTCGGCTGAAGGCTCTCCCACATTTTCTGCACTGGTGGGCACCCTCAACAATGTGATTATTATGGTGTACACTGAGAGATGGGCATGAACCTGGGGCCTCCTCATGGTTGAAATTTTCCTTTTCGTTATGGATTCTCCTATGTATCATGAGGGTTAACTTTTTATTAAAAGTTTTCCCACATTTATCACATTCATAGCCTTTGTTCCGATTGTGAACTCTCTGATGAAGAATGAGGGATAAGATCTGTCTGAAAACTTGTCTACAATTACTGCATCCATAAGATCTCTCTCCAGTGTGAAAGTCTTGATGAAGTTTAAAAGACAAACTTCGAAGAAACGTTTTCCCACAATCATTGCACTTTAAAGATTTCTTGCCTGAATGTCCTTTCTTGGGTTTTCTTCCCGATGAATTTTTGTTTTGTGTTGTCTTCCCTGTGGTGACTTTTTGTTGTGGAGAAAATGGTTTCTGATGGGTACTTTGCGTAGATTTGTTACATTGATTTGGTGGTAACTTCTTGGTCTCACGCTTAGACCCTGATTCTGAAATGCACCAAGAAGTTAGAATTAGTTCTCCTGTACTGAAGAAATGAAGCTTGTGCAATAAAAAAAAAAAAAAAAAAAAAAAAAAGGAGTCACTATAATTGGTGGTTATAACAACACAATGCTAACAAGAACGATGTGCCTTACTACTATGTTAAGGTCTTATGGAAATTACTTTTGTTTGTTTTCTGAGACAGGGTTTCTCTCATTTGCTAGATCTCCTTTGCTGGTTAGAGTCAGGCAAAACTCTGAGCTGTCACAGCTTCGATTCTCAACCCCTTTTGGGGGTCAAATAACTCTCTCACAGGGGATGGGGGGGTGTCACATGCTAGACATCCTATTTCAATTCATCACAGTAGCAAAATCACCATTATGAAGTGGCAACAAAAATAATAGTATGGTTGGGAAGTCACCACAACATGAGGAACTGTATTAAAGGGTTGCAGCAGGAGGAAGGCTGAAAAACACCGTATTACAGTAAAAGAAAAGAAGGAAAATTGGCGAAGGGAACGAGTCAATGAGGAGACCCAGAGGAGCAGCGGGGCAGGCTTTTGGGAGTGGTCTCCCCGTATGTCCCAGGGGCGGTGCTCACCCCTCCAGCAACAAACAAGCTAGAAATGCCACCCCGGGAAAGGCTTCTGGTCCGTCCGACAACATCACAACTCTGAAAAGCAACTCAAGAGATATCTAGAGTGTAACTCTTGAATCCAGCCTCTCATTTCTACGACTCAAAACAACAACAAAAACGGGGCAGGGGGAACTTACATAAACACGCTGCTATTAATAAGAAATGAGAATCGCTGTGACAAAGGCAAAACTAGACTAATTGCCCATAACCATGACCATCGCTTTCGTGGAAAGCTTGTTACTGACTACTAGGTAACCTTGCCTGTCAACTTTTGCTTTCTCTAAACCTTACGTAACATGGCTAAATTTCGTCTGTGGCTTAAAACAAAACATCATTATGTTGTACAAAAAAAAAAAAAAAAAAAAATAGTAGTACCTGTCCTCATTCTCCAAGGCCCTTGACTTTTGAGCCAGAGGCTTCTGAGCAAGATTACAGTACAAGGCATAAATTCCCCCTTGGCTCAAACCCAATCAGAAAGTGACTGGTCACCTTCATAACCTTCATGGCACCATTGCACCAGTGGGCATACCTTGCCTGGCAGGTTGGTATTGCGCTGGCTTCTTTGTATTACATAACTTCCTGGGGTTTGGACATGAAAATGTTCCCCAGAAGGTGGGTCTAATCCCTAACAGGTGACCAGACAGTGAGGGCCCATCTACCTTCACTGGTTAGATTAACCCCTTGATGGATTCCTAATAGGCTGGCATTATTGAGAGGCTGGAGAAAATAAGAAGCTGGACTGAAGCCGGGTGTTGGTAGCACACGCCTTTAGTTCCAGCACTCGGAGGCAGAGGCAGGTGGATCTGTGAGTTCGAGGCCAGCCTGGTCTACAGAGCGAGTTCCAGGACAGCCTCCAAAGCCACAGAGAAACCCTGTCTCGAAAAACCAAAAAGAAAAGGCAAAAATGGAGGAAGTAGGTCACTGGAGGTGTGCCTGGGAAAGACGCACCGTGTCCCCAGACCCCTCCTGTTCTCTCCGCTTCCTGGCTACCGCGTGGTTAAGCCGTCCTCACTCCACATTTCCAGTACCATGCCTCGTCTTGGGCCTCAACAACAATGGATCCGGTCAACCCTGGACTAAACCTTTCAAAATCATGAACCAAATTAAGCCTCTCTCTATTGTGCTGATTCCAGCATTTGACAGTGACTGAAAAGTGACAACCACACTGCTCTCATAAGTTCTTGGTCACTAAAAGTTGCCCATCAGTGGCCTTTCTCCCTGGCTTGTACCTAGGTCCTGGTACGGTGATCTGCACGAAAACTCCATTAAGTGCTATTTATAGACTCAGACTAAAGATGTTTAACTGGGACAACCAAACAGGAGTTTCTGTGCCAAGGGAGTCACTGAACAGCAGCCAAAAAGAAACATTACAGAAGAGACAAGCATCTATTTTGTTTCGAGACAGGGTTTCTCTGTGTAACAGGCCTTCCTGGAACTCCCTCTGTAGCCCAGGCTGGCCGCGAGTTCACAGAGATCCTCCTGCCTCCACCTCCCGAGTGCTGTCACCACCGCCCATCAGATGAAGACCGTTTAAGGAGTAACAGAATCGTTGAAATCCGAGCATTATCGTAATGAGCGTTGTCATCAGAGAGGTCAGCCGATACCTCTTCTGATCACAGAGAAAGCACAGACATGGGGTGTCAGAGGGAAGGAGGCGAAGACCCGAATTATGAACACAAAGGCAGACTAGGTTCCAATTCTGGGTACGTCAAGTGCCCCATCCATTTGCCCATGACGCAAAGGCGCTAATTGCACGCACTACAGCGTTGCTGGGAGGGACCGGGACCCGCAGAGCATACCTGACGCCAAGCAGAGACTAAATGAACATCTGTTATCTTCTCCCTAAAGACCTACACCCAAGCCCTTTGCACAGGCCCGAGGCTTTGCCATGTGCAGTGGGGAGGTCTCAAAGAGGAAGTTCCCAGGTGATTGTTGAATACCGGTAGGCAACAAACCGTTGCTTCAGGAAAAGAAGCTGAGGGTTGCCTGTTGTGAAGTCTCAAGACCACAATCAGGCCTTGAGGCACAAAGAGTGTGGAGTAGTATAAAGTTCAATGTATTCCAGAGCCAAACATCATTTGGGGCCTGAGAGAGGAGAGGAGGCTTGACCTGGAGAGGAGCGTCTTCTAAAGAGAGAGTAAGAGGCTCAGGGAAAGAAGGCAGGAGGAGGGCTGAGGGAGGGGGGGAGGGCACTCCCACAATGAGAGCCTCTGAGGCATGAGCCATGAGATGCATGGCTGGGAGGAGGCTTTAGAGAACTCCCTCAAACACAGGAAACACCGACTTTCATAACACTTCCAGGAGTAGCAGGAAGTTTTTACATCACATGACTTACGTCGGGTATCTGACCAAAAGCATGGAGGAGCCTGGACCATACTTTAGGAGCTGTAGAGACCACAGCACGGAACGGCTCCTTAACCCTCTGCCCCAGAGAGGGGTCCGGCTGGGGCGGATTTTCTTCCGGGGGTAAAGTGCTGCCCTCTTGAGTGACCTCTGCCTTAAAAGGTCAGGTGCCTGATCTAACAGCGATCCCACGGCGCTCAGGAGAATATGTCCACCTCTCCACTAGGATGCATGGCAAGGGCTCTTCGAACTCAATCAGTTTTGCGGGTTGGTATTAGTGTCCTTCTAGCGTTCCCTCACCCTTCCCTACCCAGTGACGACAGTACAGTAAGGCAACCTCTGCCAGGCGGTGGTGGCGCACGCCTTTAATCCCAGCACTCGGGAGGCAGAGGCAGGCGGGTCTCTGTGAGTCTGAGGCCAGCCTGGTCTGCAGAGTGAGCGCTAGGTCAGCCAAGGCTACACAGGGAAACCCAGTGTTGAGAAAAGGAAGAAAGGCACCAGCTATGAACCAGGAAGCGATTTGTCACCAGACCATATGTTTGCTAGAGTCTTCCTTCTAGAACTACCAGCTCTTAAGATCCTGTAAAGTATATTTCTGTTGTGTACAGGTATGCTAGTGTGTGTATTGCTTTGGCATCTTTCTGCAGACTGAATGATGTGACTTAGGCTGTGGTCCTCACTTACCAGCGCCGCGGCGCCGTCTTGACGGCTCCACCATCCATGGTGCTTTCCCTTTCTCCAACAAGGCGATGACATTTGGTCTCCTACAGACAAGACCTGGACAGGGAACAGATAAAGGAACCAAGCATTACGAGGGCGCCACAGAAATTGGAGCCAGGACCTGTGTCAATAAAAATGTGGGTTTGTCACCGCAGTGGAAATATACAGAATGTGAGGGGCCGCTAAAAACGGGATAGGGTAGAGATAAGGGTGGGCAATGGTGATTTTCTACGAAGTGGTGTCTTTCCTAGGCTAATGAGTTAGCAAGTGCACAGGGGCTCCTCGGGACTGGCCAGAGAAACCAAGAGACCTACAGTGATTAGAGCTCAGAGCTCCATCCCATCCCCTGACTTCACCACAGGGCTAGTGAGAGACTGGAGACTGATCGATCCAACCAACATAACGAAGCCCCTACGTCCCCAAAGGAGGAGACTAAAAGTACTGAGCTGCCGAACACATGTGGGGAGTAGCATTCTTAGGGAGGGCATGGCAACTCTGCACTCTTTCCCCTGAATCGCTCCTAATTCTCCGCCTCATGCGCGGCCTCTGTAGTGTCGTTTATGCTGAACTAGTAAATGTAAGTACTTATCTCAGTTCTATCAAGCCTGGAGGAGGGGACAGTTTGTGGGATCAAACTGTCGAGGCCAGCCTGGCATACAAAACGAGTTTCAGGATAGCCAGGACCGTTACACAGAGAAACCCTGTCTTGAGAAACAAACAGCAGCAACAACAAAAACCTGTTCATGACTCCTCACGGCGGCAACTCATTAAGAGTGGAACAACCTAAATACCCACCGGTTAACGAGACATAAACCGGACGAAGAAGTCTAGGCAGACAATGTAATTATTCAGTAATGAATCAGAACCAAGTACTGATGTGCGCTGCAATGGGACGGACCTCAAGACAGTATACTAAGAGAGAAAAGGCCACACGCTTGCCATTTCTTTTGCACACAAGGCTCAGATTAGCAACTCCAAAGAGACAGAACAAGAGCTGCGGGTTGCCCAGTCTCCAGGGAAATGAATTGCTCTCAATTACAGGGTTTCCTTGGAGATTACGTAATGGAAATGTCCTAAAACTGACCATGGTCACTGATGTCTAATGCTGTGATTACAGTAAAACTCGACGGACTGTGTAATTTAGAAGCAGACACAGACACACGGACACACAGAGCCTTTAAAAAGAAAGGCACACAACTTAAGCAGCTTCCAATCTCCTGAATAGACCCTGACTGACACATGCCTTCACAGGCTGGTCTCGGATTACTGATGGGGTGACAGAGAGGAGCATAGAGACACCTTACCAAGCGAGGCCAGAGTCTGATAGTTCTCCAACATGACATCTTCGTACAAATCCTTCTGAATGGGACTCAGCCATTCCCATTCCTCCTGTGAGAAGTAGATGGCTATGTCTCCAAAAGTCACTGATGCCTGAAATGAATAAAGTTACAAGTCTATTCAGCCATGAGCTTCAAAAGTTCCTACTGTATGGTGGAGAAAAATGACAAATATGTGAGACTTATCATGACAGGAGTTCTGGGACAAAAAAAAAAAAAAAAAGCAGAGATATTAAATAAATTTAATAGCATGTAATGTAACACAATAAATCTGTTATTAAAGATTATGCTGCGTTGGGGGCTGGAGATGGCTCAGAGTTAAGAACACTAGCTGCTCTTCCAGAGGTCCTGAGTTCAATTCCAGCAACCATATGATGATGGCTCACACCATCTGTAGTGAGATCTGATGCCCTCTTCTGGCTTGAGTGCTGCTCCCATGAAAATGGAGAAGGGTGGAAAATGTGGAAAAATGTAAAACTGAACAGAATTTTGTTAATAACAAACATACCTGGAAAACAACCTAAGCCCCTAGTGAAAATAAAGTTAGTCAACAATTTGATTTGAATCCTGGGAAACAGGAGCAAAAGACACAGCTAAACCACGCTGTGCCTGAATCCTGACCAAGTCAGAAATGGCAGGGAATGTATGTTGATGTAAAGTTATTGGGACAGCAAGGGAGAACAAACACAGGAAACTGAGGGAAATGTGTCTTGTTAGTATGAGACAGGGCTTCAGGTAGCCAAGGCTAGCCTGGACTCATTATGTAGCCAAAGACGACCTTGAACTCTCCATCTTCCTGTCCCTATCTCTTGAGTACACACTCTGTTTGGGGGGGGGGTGCCGGAACTCGAACTCGGGGTTTATGCATCCTAGGCAAGCAATCTACCAACTGAGCAACATCTCCAGACTGAGAAATGTGGGGTTTTTGTTTGTTCGTTTTTTGGTTTTGGTTTTTCAAGACAGGGTTCCTCTGTGTAGCCCTAGCTGTCCTGGGACTGACTGTAGACCAGGCTGGCCTTGAACTCACAGAGATCCACCTGCCTCCCGAGTGCTGCAATTAAAAGGGGGTGAGCCACCACTGGCCAGCTGGAAATTATGAGACACTGCCCTTGAGTGGATGTGACACTCATTTGATCAACTCCAGCGGGGAAGCAAGTGCTTTGTGCGCTCACTTTTCTGTTTCTGAAATTATACTCCTCACTGTTGTTCCGTGACCAGGTAAACCTCTTCCATGTGAGTACTGGCTTTACAAAGAAAGACAAAGTGATACAGCTGGATTAATCTGACACACACACACCTTTGGCTGTGTGGGTCCCCCCTGGGTACTCATCCCCAGCCAAAGAAGCTACAGAGCTCTCATGTTCTTTGTGGGGAGGGCATCTCTGAGTCCTGCAGAGTCCTTAAGGATGCTGAATGGGCTGTGAGTGGTCATGTGAGCACTGAGAGGAATGGGGATGGGACCCACAGCAGCTTTCTGGGTACCGGTTACTCCTCAGGTCCCATCTCCATAGAAACAGGAGGACCACCAGGCGTCACATCCGGCTCTTACAGGCAGGAGGTCTCCAGAAAGGAAACAAACGGGCCACATCTTATAAGACAGAATAGGGTATGTGGGGAGGGGGTCACTACTTACCTTGGATTTTGATTTCCCTCGTGCTACAGGCATCCTTTCCCCCTGACTTTGATGGTTCACATTCAGAGGTTGAGGCAGAGTGCTGGCAGAAAAAGAGAGATCATGAAACTCAATGGCCGTTGGAGTGGTCCCAAAGTCCCTGGTCCCCAATCACCTCTCCACAAGTCTGTCCGTCCCTCCTTCCATCCTTCCTTCCATCCATCCATCCATCCATCGTGTGTCTGTGTGTGTGTGTGTGTGTGTGTGCGCACGCACATAAGTGACCCGCTTAGGGTTGGGAAGGAGCAAGGAAGGCATCATACAACACTCAGCTCCTAAAATCACCGCAGGCTCCAGATCAGAACACAGACGAAACATGTGCATGGCCCCGGCCCGCCTTCTGACTAGTGACTGCAGGTGCCAGGCGCTACAGGGAGAGTTAAAGTGAGGTGGTACCTGTCCCCGTGAACCATCCATTCAGGCAAGGAAAGCAAGTCCACATGGCACGCGGTGACCCAGGATCGAGAGCAAGGATCCTGACGGTTTCGCTCACTGCCCTACCCCGGCAGCTGCCACACCCAGAGAATCTGCCTAACAAAAAGCATACGCCGGGATTGGGACTTTAAGAAGTAACAGAGTAATTACCGGTTGGACTAATTAATTTCAAAGATCGGTAAATACTGACTACACATCGAGGTCTGAAACCATTAAATCTGGGGTAATTTGTTAGCGCAGCAACGTTTCCTTTGTATTCTTTCCTTTCAGGTTACAGGCCCAATAAATGGGTTACTTCTTCTGGCAGTGACCAATACTGAAGAAAATAAGGGATGGGATGAAATGAAGGGTCTGCTGATGATGGCTGAGGCTACTCCACGAGGCCGGTCATTCCAAAAGGGTGACGTCCACCATGCTAGTGTTTAAATGTGGCTGGCCCCAGGCCCTCTGTGTCTACCCCACCACCTCCATTTATCTCCCTCAATACCCTGATTAGGAAGATACACAACAGGTTCCGCAGGTCAGGGTAGGCAGGCACGGGGAGGTAACTGCTCCCCTAGGGGTACAAGGGGGTGGGGATGCACCGCACTCAAATCGGAGAGACCGGAACATCGGCTAGAGGTGGGCGATGGCCACATTCCAAAAGCAGACACACATTCTTTTGGGATTCGTCACTGCAATCCTACCTGCACACAGGTCACTGACACAGCACGAAAGCAACAGAGGCCGGCCTGACCCTACACTGCACTCAGTATGACCCGGCATTATACCGGCCACCAGATGTGTTTGTTATCCCATTTAGCCTTCCCCTCAACGCTCTGACGGGCGTTATTTATCCTGCTGTACAGAAGGAGAAGTCTCATCCTTGGATGGGAAGGTTCAGCTTTCCAGAGTAGCCATCGCCACCTCCTGCTGTACAGGAGCCTGTTGCCATAGTAACAGATGAGATAAGGCACAATCAATGGCCACAATGGCACACGCTCAACAAAGCCAGTGACTGACATCTGGTGGCACGCGGTATCTCCAGGCTATGATAAACAGCTTCATCTTTCTCTCTCTCTCTACACACACACACACACACACACACACACACACACACTGCTAGCAACAACAGACCCACCCAGGACTGTGTGCCCAGCCTACACTTGCAGCCCCCTCCAGCCCTCGGTGGCTTCCTTTTCCCACGATGCAGTTGGTACCCACACTTGTTGGGGCCTGACTACTCCCAGACTGTTATAAACAGCCCCATCAGTCTGCCGCACACACCCGCGGGTAGAGCCGGATGCTCAGAACCGTGTTCCCACATCCCACATCTTTCCGCACGCCACAGATCACAGTTGGTGCACGCACCTGTTTCTGGAGGCCCACAGGCCTCACAAGTCACTCACTCAGTCTGTCTGTCTGTCTCTCACCTGTTTCTGGAGGCCCACAGGCCTCGTCAGTTTGTCTGTCTCTCATCTGTTTCTTCAGGCCCACAGGCCTAGTCAGTCACTCAGTGAGTCAGTCAGTCTGTCTGTCTCTCACCTGTTTCTGGAGGCCCACAGGCCTAGTGTGCCGTCTCCCTCCCTCTCCCCACCCCCACAGACACACAGACACACGTGGAATCACCTGAAGGATCCTCACAGCGGGTCCACCCCACAAAGCGTGCCAAACCTGCACAGGGCGGGAGGAGAGCTCGGAACCGTCTCAGATCACGAGAGCAGTTCAGAGTGCTCGGCCACGCAAACCGCCCATTCGCACACACGCGCGCGCACACACGCACGATCGCACACACGCGCGCGCACACTCGCACGATCACACACACACACGCACGATCGCGCACACACTCGCACGATCGCGCACACACTCGCACGATCGCACACACACACGCACGCACACGGCCGCCAGCCCCCTCACCTGCCTCCCTGCTGCGCCCTCAACCTCACAGCTGCGGAAAGAACTGCGGGCGAGCCGAGCCCCCGCGCCTGCGCGCTCGCCTCCCGGGCCCGCAGGGGTCCCCTCCGGGGGCCGCTCCTCCAGCTGCCCCGGCCAGCAACACGTACACGGGCGCGGCCCCGCCCCCTGGGCTTCCCCGGGAGCGCGGGCCCCGCCCCCTGACGCTGCTCGCGCAATCAGAGCCCGGGAGACGGGGCGGGGCCGCGCCCTGCACAGATTGGCGTAGCGCGCGCCGAGGGAGGCGTTGCTCGCCTGCGGGCGCGGGCGCGCGCTCCTCTCGGAGGTGCGGTGCGGTGGGGTGGGCTGGGGTGGGATGGGGTGGGCTGGGGTGGGGTGGGCCGGGCTGGGCCGGGATCCCGCTGGCGTCCGTGCAGCACGCATCCATCCTGGGGTGCTGCTCCTCCCAGCGTTCCACGCCTCGGGTGCACCGCGCTCCCACGCGCCGCGCGCAATCGCGAGCTTGCACCGTCCGCCTCCCGCCTCGCAAAGGGACTGTGTGTGTGTGCATGTGTGTGTGCAAAGGGACTGTGTGTGTGCATGACCACGTGTGTGCGCGTGTGTGCAAAGGGACTGTGCATGTGTGTGCATAACCGTGTGTGTGTGTGTGTGTGCGCGCGTGCGTGTGTGCATGACCACGTGTATGCACGCGCGCGTGTGTGTGTGTGCGCGTGTGTGTGTGTATGCATGACCACGCCCAGAACCTGCGGGAAGGGCGGTTCGGCCTTCAGGGTCTCCCATCTGCAGACCTAGTGACCCGATCCTGAGATGGGAGGACAGGTTTACCTCTGCCCCAGGACAGAAAGACAGGGGGGAAATGATGGACACTAGAGAGAGGGAAGAGGAGGGTCCCACCCTGGGGTCTGGTTCAGGCCTCTCCTTAGCCGAGTACGGAAGTCCTGCACAATTAACCACTGCTGAGATTTTAGGGATCTAAGTAGAAATCTCACGTATAAGGGGAAAGGCCCTTGAGCAACCCTAATGATTTCTGGTTCTACGTTATCAAATCATAACTCCATCCAAGGCACTTCTGTAGCCGCCTCACATCCCACCAGGGCGAAACGGAGTGGCGGTGGTGGTAATAATCCTTGAGAAACTCTTGGCTCAATGAAGGACAAGGAGTGACTCACGCCACACAGAGATCGCCAGGATAAGGACAAGCTCTACACCAGGCCCTAGAGCATCCCTTAGCAAGAAGACAGCCCTTGGTGTTTGCACAGGGGAAAGCGTGGCGGCCGCACAATTCAATACATCCAGCCCGTGTGTGAACACACCAGGTGCCCAGAGGGATGGAAGCGGCTTGGTTTAGATCCTCAGTCAAGACTGACAGCGATGAGCATTAGAGGTGACATCTGAATGGTCTCTGTGCGAGCGGTACCCATCTCTCAACAGCACTTGCGTCTCCGTGAGGCAAATACTGTGATTTCATTTCACAGATGGGAGCATATGTATCTTACCCGAGGCCCCTGATCTTGAGCCGGGGGTGGTGGAATAGGGAGGGGCCTGGGAGGAGGTCTCACAACGCTTGAATTGTACACATCACTCATTTATCGAAGGGGGAAACCAAGACTAAAAGTGCCCCATCTCAAGAATAGGGGGTACAGGGTGGGAAGCCCCAAAGGAGAGGTGCGGCTCAGATTCTCACAACCCAGTTTCTCCATCTACCCACGAGGAACTATGGAATCACCACTGTCATGGAGATTGGAAAGGGGGCGGACTGTAGGTTATACTTACTTGCTAGTGAATGAAAAAAAATAATAAAAAGGAAAGGAACAAGAAAAAAATTTTTATTTTTCGAGACGGGGTTTCTCTGTGTAACTTTGGAGCCTGTGTCCCTCTGTGTAACTTTGGAGCTTGTCCTGGAACTCACTCTGTAGACCAGCCTGGCCTTGAACTCAGAGAGATCCGCCTACTTCTGCCTCCAGAGTGCTGGGACTAAAAGCATGTGGCGCTATGGCCCAGCAGGAAAGGGACATTGTTACGGTGTAAGTTCCACCCAAGTCCCCTCCCCTATCGCTCTCCAAACCCTGCTGCCTCGGAGAAAGCCTGACAAAGCCTGACCCCTCCCTCAGAGAAGCTCAAGACCACACTCCCCACGGGGCGTTTAAACTGTCCTCCAAGAGAACAGCGGGTTTTTTGTTTTTGTTTTGTTTTGTTTTGTTTCAGGTCTCCCTTTCCCGTCTCTCTGGAGGACTGGAGGGCCATCCTTGAGCGTTGTATTCATAAAACGTGGGCTTTTTCTAATTCGGTTTGATCTGGTCTGATTTGGATTGCTGCATCGGCAGAGAGGCTGATCAGGGTACAAAAAACTTTTCAGGCATGACTGACTGCTTCTGGCTTGGTGGAGGAGGATTATTGTAGAATAAAAGGGAGACGTGGTCAGAGGCAGGGACATCTGGGAGAGCCCAGAGAGAACAAGCCCCTGAGCCACGTGGGGAGAGGGGGGCGGGGGAGAGCCAGATCAAGAGGCCAGGGGGTGAAGAGAGCAGACCAAATGGCTGAATTATAAAGGAGGGGTAGCTTGGCGGGAGGGACGTCCAGCACAATACCCGGGCTGGGGAAGTTTAGGGTGGGGGGGGGCCGGGTAAGCCAGGCAAGAGGTCGCTGGACCAGCTAGGGACTGAGCGATGCTGGAAGAGCCTGGGGGCCAGGTCCCACTTTGATGGTAAGTAGGCGCCTCCGCCCTTCGTCCCGGGTTTGACTCCTAAGGACACCCAGCAGACCTCTCGGGCCCTCAGGACCAGGCTGCCATGCCATGCAAGTGCAGACTAGCCTCTCCTGCCTCATACCTGCAACTGCCCAGCTAGCCAGACTTAAGGACCCAAGGATTCCAAGGCAAGAACTGAGGACGGGACACGTCTGCATGCTCTGTGGCCCCCTTTTGCCCACTGAGGATGGGGAAGGGGACTGAGGAGAAGGCAGGGGCGGGGTGGGGGTGGGAGCTGGGAATAACACCATGGGGGGGGATGCGTGAAAAAATTAGAGCTTGTACACGGGGTGGGGGAGTGAAAGACGGAGGAAAGAAACAAGAAAATAGAAAAGAAAAAAAAAAAAACAAAAACAAAAAAACAAAGAGGAAGCGAACAAACAAGCTCTCCACGGATCGGAATCCTGCTTTCTTTTCTGGTCGGTCTGGCATTTGTCTGTTTCCAAGGCAACCCATCTAGTAGGCTTGGAGTGGCCCAGCGACTTCTGGGTATTGACGTTTCAGAGAAGCAGAGAGGCGGGAGGTGTGGCTGTCAGCAGAAAAGGAGTTTGTTAGCAGAAGAGCCTGCATCAAGGAATGATTTGGGAGGCTGAAAACGCGTTCCAGATATTCTTGAGGTGCGACTTGTTAGGAAAAGAGGAGGGAGAGGACACGGGTAGGCGCGAAGGGTTGTGGGAGTTGTAGTTCTGCAGCGCCTGTGGCAGGCAGGAGTCGGAAGGTGGAAAACAGATGTGAGCACAGCTGACCCTGGACCTTGGCTTGTCTTTCCCGGACTCCCAAGTCCAGCCAGGGAGGCTGCCTCCCTCTAAGATTTTTCGAGACATGTTCCTTTGTATAGCCCTGTTGAACTCGCTCTGCAGACCAGGCTGGTCTTGAACTCACAGATATTCTCCTGCCTCTGCCTCCCTAGTGCTGTGATTAAAGGCGTGCGCCACCAACACCCAGGTCGTTTTGTCCCCAAGATTTTATTTTTACGTTCTGTGCGTTTTGCCTTCACGAATGTTAAGTACACCACGTGTTCCCAGCAGAGGCCAGAAGAGGGCGACAGATCCTCGGTAACTAGAGTTACTGATGCTGGGAACCGAACCAAAGTCTTTTACAAGAGCAACCAGTGCGCTTAACTGCTGAGCCTCTATCTCTTCACCCTCTTGTTTGTGTTTTGAGACAAATTCCCATATAGTCCAGGCTGGCCTGGAACTCACTTGTATGTAATCAAGAGTGGCCCAAGACTCCTGATTCTCCTGCATCTACTTTGCTACTGTTTTGGGGTGCAGGAATGGGTTCATTTTCCGTGCCTATTAAAGAATTAAAAAACAGGAAATAAGCCAGGCAGTGGGCACACCTTCAATCCCAGCACTCAGGAGGCAGAGGCAGGCAGATCTCTGTTAGTTCGAGGCCAACCTGGTCTACATAACGAGTTCCAGGACAGCCGGGGCTACACTGAGAAACCCTGTCTCAAAAACAAAACAAAACCATAAAGGGGGGCTGTAGAGATTGCTCAGAGTGGTTATGACTTAAACTAGCAAAGAAATGAAATGAAGCCCAAATAATTGGAATGCCGGGCGGAATTTGCTAACCACTGGCCCTAAGATAGCAAGATACCAAGAATTCACACTGCCCCTCCTTTCTTGTGAGTCAGCAGGTGGTAAATAGGGTCCTTAAGAAACAAAGAGATAACTGTACCTCCGGTTTGCCCAGACAAGATTAATTAGCATACCCTGTGGCCCTAAGGTCTATTGACCCTAACAATGAGACCATCAGGCCTCAAAGGGTCACTACTCAACCCCCTCCCTAAGCTTCTGGGTTTTTCCTTTAAAAACACCTGTGCCCCGGGGGATGGTGCTTCTCTCTAGCCTGTGTGCTGAGGGGGCCCGTTTATGCAAACGTTTCCTGTTCATTGAAGCCTCTTGCATGTTGCATCAACTGGACCGGCCATTGCGTTCTTGGGAGTACCAACTGAAACTGGGAGACTCCTCATTCTGAGGGTCTTACATTTTAGATAACTAGCTGCTCTTGCAGAGGACCCAGGTTCAATTCCCAGCACCCACATGGCAGCGCAGAGCTGTCTGTAATTACAGTTTCAGCGTAGCCAACACTCTCACACAGACATGCAGGCAGGCAAAACACTAATACACGTAAAAGAAAAGAAATAAAAGGCGGAAAATCTGGAGCCTTGAATTTGTATTTGAAGTCCAGCAAGGTAAGTTTGGTGTGTAAAGATGCTAGCTGCTAAGCCGATGCCCTTGAGACACACAGGCCCACCGACTCAAGAGGTAAAGAATATTTATTTAAAAATTACAGATGACGTTTAGCACCCCTCCACCTGTGTTCGTCTGCTGGGTTTTGTGAACACAAGAAAGACACCCTTAGCCATTACACAGCATATTTCATTAGAGGAACAGTAAGAAAAGGCTGAAGAGAAGGTGTGAGGGGAAACCCCCGCAGGGCTCATTCCGCTGGCATGGTCCACTGAGACTTCCCTTGCAGACGCTTGGGTTGCCCTCCGGGCTGTCAGGCCACCTTGGGAGGTGAGATGCCTGGGAACTGGAGGGCTTGTGTGGGTTGAAGGAGGTGGACCAGGCTCACACTAGAAAGAGCAGCAGGGATCATCTCTGAGAAAGACGGGAGATGGGGAGAAACACAGTTGGACATGCATCTCCATCTTCATATACCCCCACATGCCTTCCCTAACCTCCCGATAGGACTCCGTGGGCAGCCCCTGAGCCTGCACCGCTCACCGGCCGCCATCCTGGACCACACTCCTCAGGGCCATGGCCCACCCACTTTGTTCCTACTCCCCCAAGCTATTCCAGGACAGGCTCCAGAGCTACACAGAGAAGCCCTGTCTCAAAAAGAAACCTAAGCAAATAAATAAATAAATAAGCAGACTCTCCTTAACCCAGACAGATGGCTCAGCAGGTAAAGCCACTTTGCTGCCAAGACTGAAGACTAAGTTTCATCCTTGGGACCCAAGGGGTAGAAGGAGAGAACTCACTCCAGAAAGCTGCCCTCTGACCTCCACATGTGTGCCATGACACAGGTACACATGCACACATGCAAATAATAATAATTGGACAGACACTAACCCATTGGAGCTTGTGGCTCCTTGCAAACACACACACACACATTAAAACATTACATTACACCCCTAAAGCTATGCATCGAAGTCTATCACCTTATTCGGCCACTTCCTCCTCCTGAGGCTGACTACCAAGGCCCAGCTGTCAGTGTGTTAAGCCCATCAATCAAAAGCCCCGTTTGGCTCACCTAATTAACATGCCCAGTTAAAATTAAACACCTCATCCTGACAAGGTGTGGTGGTTTGAAAGAAAATGGCCGCCAAAGGGAGTAGCACTATTAGTAGGTGTGGCCTTGTTGGAGTGGGTGTGATTTTACCGGAGGAAGTGTGTCAGTGTGGAGGTGGGATCTGAGGGCTCGTATCTGCTCAAGCCACTCCCAGTGTCTCGGAACACTTCCTGCCGCCTGCAAGCCGAGATGTAGGACACTTGGCTACTTATCCAGCACCACGCCTGCTTGCGTTTTGCACTATGAGGGTGATGAACTAAGCCACCCCAATTAAGTCCTTTTTCCTTAGAAAGAGTTGCCATGGTAGTGGTGTCTCTTCATAGCAACAGGAAACCCCTAACTAAGACACAGGGGTTTCACCTTTCACCTTTACAAACTGCCCGTTTTCTGTGCGCCATATCTGTGTCCTGACTGCCCAGAGACAGTCCTTTGTCCCCTCTGGGACAAATACCTCTGCCCTGCTGCCTTCCCCTTCCTCCTCCTCCTGTGTCTGCCTCTTATCCCTGCCCTTTGTCCCTCTGGGGAAATAAATCTCCTTTGTGTTAAGATTTGGCCTTGGGGCCCCTGAGCCAATGCCCATGTCTTTTAATAACAAACTGTAACGAGAAAAGTTTAAAGCTGAGGCTGGAGAGATGGCTCAGTGGTTAAGCGCACTGGCTGCCCTTCCAGAACCCGCACGGTGGTTCACGACCATGTATAATGAGATCTGATGCCCTCTTCTGTCATGCAGACAGGGTTTCTCTGTGTAGCCCTGGCTGTTCTGGAACTCACTCTGTAGACCAGGCTGGCCTTGAACTCACAGAGATCCACCTGTCTCTGCCTCCCGAGTGCTGGGGCTAAAGGCGTGGGCCACCACTGCCTGGCATAAATAAATAGATTTTAAAGCTAACCTCCCTTGAGCCACTGGCAAAAGGGGAAATGTCCTTCCCTGCCATGCCATACCTCAAATTCAGGTCCGGGTTACAATAATGGCAGTAACACTGGGGGAGATGATGAGGACACGAGACAGAGAGATAAAATTAAAAAGCAGAGAGAGATCAACCAACCCGCCTCCTCCCTCCCACCTTGTCCCTCCTTCCCGCCGCCTGTGGATGGGTGACTGGTCAAGCCTCTCTGTGTTCCCGAGCCCCTGTTTGTTTTTCTTAAGCCCTGCCACATCCCCAAGCAGTGCTTCTAACACAGGTCTGACGCTGCCGGCCTTTGACCTGGGTCACGTTCAGTCCACATGGTGCAAGGAGGTTGAGAGCTGTCCCTAGCCTCTCCCTAAATTCCACCCTTCGGTGGTAGCCCATACAATAAAATAGGGGGAGGGCCTAGGCCCCGCCCAAATGATGTGACTTTGAGGACCACCCCCATGGAGGCCTCACCCTCCCTGGGGAGCAGAAAGGGGATGGGATGGGGTTTGGTGGGGGTGGTCGGGAGGGGTGGGATTGACATGTAAAACAACTGTTTCAAATTTAAATATTAAAAAAAAGGAAAACAAAATAAAACATCTCTAGACCCTGTTCCGAGTCCTCTGGAAGGCCAGGTCACCTCTGTGATAACCGGGGCTCCCGAATCAACTCCTGGGTCTCCCCATTTCCCTCAGCCCTCAAACCTAACGTATGACGTCCGCCCGTTCCTGGTAAGAATGTAGCACAGTGGTTCTCAGCCTGTGGGACGGGACCCCAGACCCTTTCACAGGGTTCTTCTGAGACCATCAGAAGACACACATATTTAAAATTCATAGCAGTAGCAAAACTACAGTTATGAAGTAGCAATGGAAATGATTTTACGGTCGGGGGCCACCACAGCATGAGGAACTGGATTAAAGGGTTGGGACATTAGGAAGGATGAGAACCACTGTCCTATGTGCTCCGTGCCCAGTGGTTTTTTTTTTTTTTTTTTTTTTATTTTAGCCTTGAATTGGATGGGGGTGGGGGTAGGAGGGAGGTGGGGGAGGAAACAGGAGAGAGGGGAACTATGGTTGGTGTGTAAAATAAAATAAAGAAAAATAAATAAATAAATGAAAAGAGACAGGTTAATTTAAGTTATAAGAGCTAGTTTGAGGGTGGGGGGGAGCCTAGGCTAAGGCCGAGCTTTCATAATTAATATTAAGCCTCCCTGTTGTCATTGGGGAGCTGGCAGGCGGTCCCACAAAAGACAGTCAGACAAGAACGTTTGCTGCACTGCGCTGTGCAGACTCCTCCCCTTTCTACTCTGTGTCTCCCTCTCCTCTTCGCCTCCCCGGGCGCGGCCTCCTTACCCAGTCTCCTTTATTGTAGGACACGAAGAGAAAGGTCATCACCATGTAGGCACATCTCCAAAAGCTCCAGCCACTAGTCTTCACAAACACCCTGGCTGTGGTGGTGGCTGGGGGAGACTTCACTAAGGAAAAACGGTGAGAATGAGTGATAATACCCACAAGCCCCTGCTCTCTGGCACGCCCAGCTTGGGTCTCTATGTATCTCCTGGGTTGATTTTTTTTTTTTTTAAGCATTCGATGTTGTGGCCATTTTCTCCCATTTTTGTCATCATCATTCAGCTCCCAGGCAAACTACTTACTCTTCATCTTCTCTCTCCTCATATCTAGGCATCAATGAGTTACCCGCACATTGGAAAACAAACAAGAAAACACTCAGCAAACCACCTTTTGTGAGAACCTTAACTCGGTCCGTCTTTTTGATGGGGGATGTCCTTCTGTATATATGTTTCTCTTATTGGTTGATGAATAAAACTGATTGGCCAGTAGCCAAGAAGGAGGCATAGACTGGGGGTGGCCAGAGGAAGAGAATGCTGGGGAGAGGAGGCAGAGAGGAGCCGCCATGTAGCTGGGGAAGGACCCTTCTCTGGTAAGATAAGACCACATGGAAATACCTAGGTTAACAGAAATGGGTTAAAAAAATTAAGAGAGAGCTAGCCAATAAGAAGCCTAAGCCATCGGCCAAACAGTTTAATAACTAATAGAGCATCCGTGTGTTTATTTGGGGTGGGAGAGAAACCTCCATCTTCATCTCTGTCTCTCTGTCTCTCCTACGCCCGTGGGTCCTATGTAAATCCCCAGTTATTCCCACAGTACCATGCTGATGCTGGCCCGCCTGCCTTTCCTCCCCACCACAATGGGCACGGACTCGCCCTCTGAAACTATAAGAAAACCAGCCAATTAAATGCTCCCTTTTATACGTTGCCTTGGTCACGGCGTCTCATCGCAGCAATAGGAAAGTGACTAAGACAACGTGTTCTACTATCGTTGTGTGGTTTCTCTGTGTAACAATCCTAGCTGTCCTTGCCCTGTAGATCAGGCTGGCCTCGATCTCACAGCGATCCACCTGCCTCTGCCTCCCGAGTGCTGGGATTGACAGCAGCATGCACCACCCGGCAAGGATGCCTCTTCTTACCTCCCTGTGTCGGGCACCTCCACACCGAGGAGCAGAGGAGGAGGGAGAGGGTGGCTGCGGACTACTGATGCTTCCTGAAGACTCAGGTACTGATGCATCTGAACTCTGAACTTTCCCCGGGTAGCGCGTCATACCTCACTCAGAGGGAAGGCGCTAACTGCCCGCAGCTGGGGGGGGGGGGGGCGGGGACGGGCACGCAGCCCCACCCACCTTCTTCTTTGCAGTCATCCGTTTCTTCTGAGAAGGAAAAAGATGGAGCCCGCAGAGGAGGGAAGGAAGGAGAGGAAGAAGGATACAGGGGGAAGGGGAAATTAGGGACTGAATGAGGACTGCCCATGGACTCACTGGTGTCCCTTGACGCAGGCACGCTACTGCCTCCTGGCTGCACACATGCTACCCCCCTGCACGAAGCGCCCTTCCCCAGACACACGCGCATGCACGCGAATGCATACGGTATGCACGTGTGTGTGGGTCCCGCCTGCTCCTTCAAGTCCTTGCTCAGGTATCACCTCCCTCCAGCACCCCTATCACACTGGGCTCTCAGGTCCCCTGCGCTCCTCGCCTCGGAGAACAGTGCTCGGACTCTGAGATGGCTCCTTGAGCACCCGGTTACCCTCTCAGCAGAATACTAGCTGCAAATTCGTTTGGGGTCTGTGGGTATATGAGGGTATTGGAGGTGTGTGGTAGTGTGCGGGTGGGGGGGGTCTGTGTGTATGGGGGGTATGGTGGTGTGTGGTGGTGGTTCCTGGGTGTGTATGGTGTGGGGTCTGTGTGTATATAGGGGTGTGTGTGGTGGTGGTATGTGCGCGTGTGTGGTGTAGGGTCTGTCTGTATGTGGGGATGTGTATGGTGTGTGGCGATGGTTGTGTGTGGTGTAGACGTGCATCTAGGTACACATGTGGAGGTCAGGGCATGACTAATGAGGGTCGATCCTCTCCTGCTTCTACCTGTATCACCTCCACACTGGACTCAGGTCAGCGGCAAGTGACTTTCCCACTGAGCCATTTCCCTGTCTGTTGATCGTTGTTTGTTTGCTTGGGGCAGGGTCTTACATAGTTCAGGCTGACCTTGAACTTGTTATGTGGCACAGGATGAACTTCTGTGCCCACCTCCTGAGTGCGGGCATTAAGGCCTGAACCATCTCACTCAGCTTGCCAGCTACAGCTGGGAACATATTTCACAAATCATATTCCCTGTTCTGTCTCAACACCTAGGCTATGACTCAGCACACTGGGTGGGATGTGAGGTAGTCTCCCTTGGCTGGATGCATGAGGCCCTATGGTTATGCTGCGAACGATGGTGAGGGTGAGGAAGGGAGGGTTTGGTGACATCTAAAGGCTCTCCCAACCCCCAAAAACTAATAGCTCTATATATTCCAAAACAAAACAAAACAAAACAATTGATGAAGCCACCAACTCACCATGCAGCACTTGGAGGCTCAGCAGACCTAAGGCAACAGAAACTTGCAGATAGAATCAAACGGTGGCCAGACAGAGCTCAGGTCAACAGGGCCCACAGGCTCACCCCCAAGCCCCGTATCCTAACAAGCCCTGCCGAATTCTGGCCCACTTGCCTGCCTGTCTGCCCCTTGCTCCCTCACCCACCTGCCTGCCTGCTTTCTTTCATGCTTGCTGTGGTCCCCTCCCTCCCTCCCTCTCTCCCTTTTAATACAGAAGAGACTGGGAATAATAAATTGATGATACAAAAGCTCTACTAAACACGCTTAGGAGATACTAAGCTACACAAGGCAGCCCTTAGCTAAAGGCGCTCTGTGGTTCTGAAGAGTGTGATTCTGCCAGGCAGACAGCTGGTTGACAGCCACCTGTTAAAGCAGCCTGGTCCCTCTCAGGGTAACTATGACAATATTTTACACTGTAACTCCCCATCTGTCCAAACACCTGTCTCCCCATCTGACGGAAGCTTGGCTTTTCTGTCTCTGTGAAACATGCTTTAATTGCTCAAAATATAACTTGGGGCTGTGACACTTTATAAGCTGACACAGTTTGGGAAGGCATGTTAAGGGTATAATGTATTCTTTAAACTTTCTATTTGGAGAAAGAGACACTGTGTAGTTCTGGCTGACCGAGAACTTGCTATGTAGCCCCGGCTGACCTCAGACTCACAGAGATATGCCTTCCTTTGCCTCTGGGATTAAAGGCACATGGCACTATGCCTAGCAATCCCCCCTCTCGTTATATTATTATGATTTGTATATATATGTTTATTCACATGACTGTGAGCACAAGCATGCTCTAACAAGCATTTAGAGGTCAGAGGACAACTTGCAGGAGTCAGTTCACCCTTTCCACCATGTGGGACCTGGGACTCAAACTTAGGTCCTAGGCCATCAGGTTTAGCACCAAGTGTCTTTACCTGAGAAAGCATCCTGCTCCTCTCTCTCTCTCTCTCTCTCTCTCTCTCTCTCTCTCTCTCTCTCTCTCTGTGTGTGTGAGTGAGTGTACCATGTGCACAGGCATGCAAGCCTGCATGTATGGAGGCCAGAGGCCAACCCTAGTTGTGATTTTTTTTTTCAGGAGCTGTCCATCTTATTTTTAGAAGCAGAGTCTCTCCTTGGCCTTGAGCTCCCCAAATATGCTACGCTGGCTGGCCAGCGAGGCCCATAGATCCACCTGTCTGTGTCTTCCTGGCCCCAGGGTTATAGGTGTGCACTACCACTCTGGCATGGGTTCTGGTGAGTGCGTGACAGGTCCTGGATTTCCGGGGAGGCCTGCCCTCATTGACACTACATTTCAGATTTCCACCTCCCCCCACACTCTGACACGCAAGAAGATAAAGAAGAAGAAGAAGAAGAAGAAGAAGAAGAAGAAGAAGAAGAAGAAGAAGAAGAAGCAGAAGCAGCAGCAGCAGCAGCTCGGTGCACAGGGCCCAGGCCCACACAGAGCGAGGTGCTTACCAAGGATCTCTGCGGCCCATCCAGGAGGCAGAAGGTAGTAACGAGTCCAGGGTCCACGAGAGAAGAGACCACAAGAGAAATAAAATCGCAGCATTAGATGCCTGGAGGTAGGGACCAAAAGCCCAGAGCCCAGGACAGTGGGACTTAGAGGAGAGCTGAAATGAAAAGGGATGCCCCAAGACACCTGGAGATCCAAAGAGAATCCGACGGTGGTGAACAGAATGGTAGTTAGGACATCTCACGTCGCTATTACCTTTACACTTTTATTTATTTTATTTCACAGGTTTGGGTGCTTTGCCTGCATGTGTCTGTGTCCACATGTGTGCCTGCTGCCCTTGGAGGTTAAAGAAAGGTGTTGGGTCCCCTTAAAAATGAAGTTACAGATACTTGTGAGCTGCCATGTGAATGCTAGGGATTGAACCCAGGTTCTCTGTAAGAGCAGCCAGTGCTCTAACCACTGAGCAGCCTCTATAATCTCCAATTACAAAAATGTTTGTTTTCATTTTTATTTACGTGTATGTGTGTATCTGTGTGTGTGTGTGTTCACCACATAAATGCAGGTGCTTACAGAGGTCGGAAAGGGGCACTGGACTTCAGGCATCTGGAGTTACAGGTGGGAGTCACCCTACATGGGTGCTGGGAACCAAATTTGTGTTCTCTGCAAGAACAGCAAGCACTCTTATCCACTGGGTTGTTTCCCCAGAATCCTGTTTCCATATTTACTATTATTGTCGTTGTTATTATTTGTGTGTGTGTGTGTGTGTGTGTGTGTGTGTGTGTGTGTGTGCGTGTCAGCTGAAGCCAGAAGAGGGCATCAGATCCATTGGAGCTAGAGTTAGAAGCAGATATGAGCTACCAGATGTGGGTGGGATCTGAACTCAGGTCCTGTGTGTGTGTGTGTGTGTGTGTGTGTGTGTGTGTGTGTGAGAGAGAGAGAGAGAGAGAGAGAGAGAGAGAGAGGAAAGAAAGGAAGGAACGAAGGGAGGAAGGAAGGAACTGCGAACTTACGTTTCAATACTGTTGAAACAGGAGCATCAAGGAAAGGGAAATCCAGGCAGAGTCATTGGGGTTCAGCGGAAGTGAAGATCCAAGAGGAGAGGAAAAGGGTGTTAACGAGGCCTGGCCATCTCCCATCCCACCCGGAGCATCCTCAGCAGGGCCCTCCCCACAAGGGACGTGGAAATGTCATCCAGTCCAAATGACACCGGCAAGCATACACATCCTGTATCGTCTGTGACCTGATGTTTTAAGACACATTCATCCTTTTGACTGGAATCCCTTGGCCCCAGTTTCCCCTGGGGATTCACCCTCCAGACACCTGGAGGGCATCAGAAAAGCATCTCCCCTCCCTCCACCCCCTGCTCTCCCTGACGAGGGAGGAAAGCTTGGTTCCTGGTAATTCACTGAGCTTTGTTTTGTTTTCTAGCTATAAACACACGAAAGGCTTGCTGTCTCATGCTCTAGGGTAATGGGGAGACTGGAGGATCTGCTCAGAATCTGGAACCCCACCATGCAGACCCAGAAAGTGGGTGGAGCCTAAAGGCCACCTGGATTCTCCTCCACAAGTAGGTAAATTCCTCTAAAAACAGCTTTCTCAAAGGGTGGGTGGTGCTGCACGCCTTTAATCCCAGCAGAGGCAGGAAGATCTCTGAGTTCAAGGTCCGCCTGGTCTATAGATTGAGTTCCAGACAGCCAGGGCTACACAGAGACCCTGCCTTGAGAAACAAAAAACCAAACCAAACCAAGCCAAAAAACCCCAAACAGCCAAAAAAAAAAAAAAAAAACAACAACAACAACAACAAAAATAGCCTTCTTTTCTCCTCCCTCCCCTTCCTTCCCCTCCCATCCCGTCTTTCCTCTTGTCTTCCCATCTTCTTTGCTATTTTTTTTTTTTTGAGGTGGAACCTCATGTAGCCCAGGCTAACCTCAAACCCAATATGTAACTGAGGCTAGCCTTGAGCTGCTAATCCTCCTGCCTCAGTCTCGGGAGGGCTGGGATCATAGGCATGTACCCCCATGCCTGACTCTGTCCTTTCTTGTCCCCTCTCCTTCCAAGTGTCTGGAAACATCCATGTTACCACCAGAAGGGAACAACTATAAAAACGATTTCTTTCCCTGTGCTAGGAATGGTGGTGTATACTTGTAATCCCAGCACGGAGGAAGCTGAGACAGTGATGGGGTTGTCCTTCTATACATATGTTTCTCTTATTGGTTAATGTTTGGCTAGTGGCCAGGCAGGATGGATGGGCGGGGCTTCCAACGAAGAGAATTCTGGGAAGTGTAGGCAGAAGGGAGAGGTCATGTGAGCCCATAGATTAGTGGTTATGGGTTAATAATTAAGACAGAGCTAGCCAATAAGAAGCTCAAGCCACCAGCCAACCGGTTTTGTAATTAATATAGCGTCCGTGGGTTTATTTGGGGCCAAACGGCCTTGGGAAACTCTGCTACAAGACAGAATCAAGAGTTTGAAGCCATCCTTGCTTATATATGGAGCTTGAGGCTAGCCTGGGCTACTGGAGGCCCTTCTGCTATACACCAGCCATATAAAAGGAAAGATAACTTACTTTTCACTGGACGGCGGGTTCGAAGCAGAATCAAAGGCGTCGGTGCGGAAAGGAATGGGCAAGAGAATAGAATGAATGTCAGTACCTTCCGTCCCTGGCGCTTACATTTTTCCCCCCACTTAAAATAATTAAAAAGTGTTTAACAATTGTCCTTGTGCTCCGTTGAATGAACTTGGAGAGGAGACCAGGTCTGCAGGGTCCCCGAGCAGGCAAAGTCACCGTTCTACTGTGGTCTCAGCGTTACCTCATATCAAGTCCAATGAGCGATTTCCCATCAGCGCCTGCACCGGCTGAACATCCCTATTCCAAAATGCCTCTGTGACATTTTTACTGTTTTTTTTTTTAAACTATTTTTAAGGCTTACTTTACTTTTATTTATGTGTCTGTGTAAGCAGATGCCACATGTGTGTCCTCGGAGGCCAGCTGTAGTCACGGGCAATTGTAAGCTATCTTGAGTGGGTGCTAGGACGCTGACTCGAGTCTTCTGGGAAAGCAGACAGTGCTGTTAACCAACGAGTCACCTCTCTACCCTCCCTTTCTTTGCCATTTTAGAGACAGGGTCTTCTCACTCCGTAGACCGAGGCTATCCTTTGCGCTACCCGCCAATTCTCGGTGCGGGTTGGAATCAGCCAATCCTCCTGCTTCAGCCTCCCAAGGGCTGGAAAGACAAGTGTGAGCCACCACATCCAGTTCTGGACTTGGGTGCTCTCCAGATTTGGGTAAGAGATGCCGAATGGGTAGAGTCTATGCCAGGGCTCAGCCACTCAGAAACATCGGATATACTTACATCAGGGACATCACGATGGACTGGACCAGGTAAATCAAGGGAATTATTGTTGACCGTCCACCATTCTATTTTCATTATCATTCCCCAGTCCCCATCCTCTAGCCCCACTATCCTGTCTCGACAGAGTTCCCCAAACTACTTCTGATTTTTCTCTGCCTAGCTTGTGAATTACTTGCTCTAGCAAACTTTTTTGTTGTGGCTCTAGGCATTCAGTATAGGGCCTTGTACAAGCTAGCAGAGCACTCTACTGCTGAGCCACGCCCCCAGCCCCTCACTGGGGGATTCTAGGCAGGGGCTCCACCACTGAGCCACACCCCAGCCCCTCACTGGGGGATTCTAGGCAGGGGCTCCACCACTGAGCCATACCCCAGCCCCTCACTGGGGGATTCTAGGCAGGGGCTCTACCACTGAGCCATACCCCCATACCCTTACTGGAGGATTTTAGACAGTGCTATCGATGATCCATGCCCCCCAGCCCCTCACTTGGGGATCCTAGGCAGGGGCTCCACCACTGAGCTGCTCTCTCTTTTTACTTTTTATTTTGAGACAGAGTTGAAGTCATAGCTATCTTGGGCAGTTAAGTGAGAATGTGAAAATAGAAGTAAGATGTGTGTCTGGGGTGTGACTCATCACTACAACACTTGTCTAGTGAGGACTTGGGGGGTGTGGCTCAATGGTAAAGCATCTTCCCAGCACACATGAGGTTCTGAGCTCCGTCCTTGGTGATTTGGGGGCAGAGAGAGAGGAGTTGGGGATCATAAACTTCCAAAGTACTTACTTTCTTCTTCTGTCCGGTCTGTAAGGGAGGATGAATGCATCCATGTTCACAGGGGTGCAGAGAGACAGGTGTGTGTGTGTGTAGTGGGTGAGGGAGGGACGGTAGGAATAAAGATGGGGGAGGGAGGGGGTGGGAATAAAGGTGGGGGTTGGGAAGGAGGAAGGGAGAGAGAGAGAGAGAGAGAGGGAGGGAGAGAGAGAGATTAATAGTTTTGCCACCAAATAAGCATCCCCGACCAGTCAGAGGCCGGAGATGAGAACGCTATTAAAAAGCAGGCAACTCAACTCTCAATTTACAGGGTAAGACAGAAACTCAAGTCTGAAACCACTCTCTCCAATTAAACATACGGAGCACCTACTGTATCCTGGGTGCAAGCAAAGTTTTGGGTGAGACAATATCTACCCCAACGAACAATATCCATGGTTTCCGAGAACTTGGCAGAGAAAGGGGACCAAAAGCCCTGTGAATTGGGACAGAGAGCCGAGTAGTTTTCTGGTCAACCTGCAGGGCATGGTGGGAACTTGTGAAGAGGTGGTGGTTGCTGACCTGGAGTGGTTACCAGGGAAGGCGTCTTGGAGGAGGATATGTTGTTTTGTCTGAAACCTGGAAGATGAGCAGGGGTTAGCTGAGTGGGAAAACAAAACAAAACAAAACTTGGAAGGGAAAGGAAAAACTTATCCAAGACGTAGGGAGGAGTGTGGGGATGGCCCTGCCTGAAAAGTCAGGTGTAAAAGGGCAGAGAGATGAGGTTATGGCCGGATGATGCCAGGACGCATGAGCCGTCTTAACATCCTAGACTCCGTTCTAAGAGCCAGGGAGGTGTCATTGAACAAACAGGACTTGCCACCTCCAGCTGTGTGACCCTCTTCCTCCATTTCCTCAACATAAAAACAAAATCAGGGAAGGTCGGAAAGCTGGCTCAGCAGTTAAGAACACTGGAGCTTTTGCCAAAGACTTCCTGATTCCTAGCATCCAGAGGGTGGTTCGCAACTTCCTGTAACTCCTGGTTCCAGGGGGTCTGATGCCTCCTTCTGGCCCCTATAGGAAATGTATGCACGTGGCTCACAGACACACACATAGGCAAAACACCTATACACATCAGATAAAAGTAAATATATTTTAGCCAGGCGGTGGTGGCACACACTTGGGAGGCAGAGGAAAGCAGATCTCTGTGATTTCTGTGAGTATGAGGCCAGCCTGCTCAACAGAGCTAGTTCTAGGACAGCTAGGGTTGTGACACAGAGAAACCCTGTCTCAAACAAACAATGTTAATAAAAAGAAACAGTGAACTCCATGTTCAGTGAAGAGAGCCTGTGTCAAGAAAAACTAATGTGGAGAGTGATTGAAGGAGACAGTCAACAATGACCTCTGACCTCCACAGGAACATGTACGATACACACACCCATGCACACGCTAACATGCACACCTGCACGGACTGCACATATACATAATGGCATCATATTCAGATGGTGCACAAATGTGATCTCATCACCCAGGAGCAGTGGGCTGGAGGTTCAAGATCAGCTTGGACTGCACAGAAATCCTTGTCTCAAAAAAGAAAAAGGAAAAAAAAAAAAAAAAAAACTCCAAGTAGGACAAACAACCTTCGTACCTACATACAAAGGATCCCAGAATGAGAGATGTCACTGTTAAAACAGGAGATGTCCTGGACAGCGCGTGTGCGCGCGCGCGCGCGCACACACACACACACACACACCCTAATAGTATGGCATGGCATCTCCCCCACTTAGAGAGAAAAAAAAGCCTGAGGAAGATCTGAAAATCCATTAGCTCATTTAAGGTGCTTAATAATTTTTTTCTTGGTCTTTTGAGGCAGGATTTCAAATCGCAGCTTGATCTGTGATCATGTCTGCATCATGGGATCCAGGCTCACTTTGGAGACAAACTTCCTGAAATGTCTGTAAGGGATTTTCTAGACAAAAATTAATTGATGCTGGAAGGACCCACTCTAAATTCTGGCACCATCATCCCACGGGCTGAATGGAAAGGATTATGTGCCCCGAGCGCCTGCAGCTGTCACTCTCTGTCTCCTGACTGTGGAGGCAGCACAGCCAGCTGTCTAGGTTTCCTGACACCATGGTTTCCCCAACATGCTGCCCTCTCAAACTGCGAGCTGGATAAACCCTCCCTCTCCTAAGCTTGGGGCATTCTGTCACCGCTATGAGAAAAGTAAAAGATACAGCCTGGGACTCACTAGGTACACAGACTGTCCCCAAACTATGTCCACCCCAATGAATAATATCCATGGGTTCCAACAACTTGCAGAGAAAGGGGACCAGAAGCCCTGTGAAGTAGACAGAGGTGTTTTTTTTTTTTTTTTTTTTTTTCATTCCGTTTTAACTAATGGGAGTGTGTGTGCATCACGGCACACGTGTGGAGATCGGGGGCATCTCGGAGGAGTCAGTCCTCTCTTTCCACCACGCAGGTCCTGAGGAATGAACTCAGCTTATCAAGCTTGGCAGCCAGTGACTCTTCTCCAGTGTGCTATTTTGCTGGCCTGTGGCTGATTTTTTATTGTCAGTTGCCACTTTGTCCCTGATAGCTCTAACCTTACCCACTCTCAACTCCAAGCTGATTGTATAGATGCTAAGGGAATATTATTTTACTATATCATAATGGTTTTCAACCTGTGGGTTGTGACCCATTTGGGGGGGGGTCACATATCAGACATCCTTCATACCGGATATATTTACATTACAATTCACAACAGCAGCAAACTTACAATTATGTAGTAGCAACAAAATAATTTTACGATTGGGAGGGTCCCCACAACATGAGAAACTATTAACGGGTTGTAGCATTAGGAAGGTTGCAAACCACATATATGTATATATCATAATATATAGCATTACAGTTATTAATGCAACATAAGATTGATATTTTGGGGGCTGGAGAGATGGCTCAGAGGTTAAGAGCACTGGCTGCCCTCCCAGAGGTCCTGAGTTCAATTCCCAGCAACCACATGGTGGCTCACAGCCATCTGTAATGAGATCTGGTGCCCTCTTCTAGCCTGCAGGCAGAACATATATTCGTAATAAATAATGTCTTTTAAAAAAAGTTTGATTTTTGACCAAAAATAGAGGCGGAGGACTAGAGAGATGGTAGGGAGACACAGAACAGAAGGATCCCAGGCACCTGCTGGGTTGAGCCGACCTAAAGACAGTGAGCTCCAGGCTTATGGAGGTACTCATGTAAACAGGTCTGGAAGAAATAGAACAGGATACCCAATGTCCTCCCCTGGCCTTTGCATGAATGCACAGGTGTGTACCCCACACACATGCACACACATCAAAAATTCTGGGACAGCAAGATGGGCCAGCATGTAAGGGTGCTGGCTAGCAAGTCTGAAGATCTGAGTTCCATTCTTGGGACCAACTCATGCCAAGTGTTGTCTTACCTCCGCACGCACGCCTCAGCACATGGGGCCCCTTCAATATCAACAAATCTTTTGTGTACATTAAAAGGCAAATAAAGGAAACATGGAACTGGGTAATACACGAGACATTCTGTAGCCTCGACAGGGCTGTGTCACCCATTGACAAGAAAGAAAGACTGTGGGCTGAGGGCATAGATACACACTTACCTTCTGGGGACAGTCTGCTCATCAGCCCTGAGGAAGGAGACAGAAAAAAAAATGATGTCAACACACACAGCAATTGCAACAGGAAAAAAATATCCACAGTTAGTGGATTTTCCCCAGTCCAATGGTCAGCCAACTCTCTGGGGGAAATGTGGCTATGGCATGTTAGGTCCTAGGACCTAGGAGGCCAAGGTCACCTAGGATGAAGGTGGAGTATTATAAGCCCAGTTTGCTTGGTTTTAATGGGATTTTTGCCCTCAACAATGGGCAATAAGTTTCCATTTCTTTGTTTCTTTTGTTTTTCTGATTTTTTGAGACAGGGTTTCTCTATAGCTTTAGAGGCTGTCCTGGAACTCACTCTGTAGACAGGGCTGGCCTTGAACTCACAGAGATCCATCTATCTCTGTCTCCTAAGTAGGTGTGTGCCACCACCACCTGGCTATTTTTTTTTACTTAATATGTATAGTGTTCTGTCTGCTTGTATGCCTGCAGGCCACAAGAGGGCACCAGTTGTGAGACACCATGTGGTTGCTAGGAATTGAACTCAGCACCTCTGGAAGAGCAGCCAGTGCCCTTAACCGCTGAGCCATCTCTCCAGCACTAAGATGCCATTTCTTTGTGGCTTTTTGCCCCCCCCCAGCAGTTTCTATCGCTATGAGATGCAGCCCATTTTCCCTCACACAGTGTGGTAGATAGATCTCTCTGAACCTGTTACACCCCAAGAGCAAAGGATGTTGGGACACCCACTCCGTCCCCAGATGTTTCCGCATTTGTGGACATAGACAGAGACTCAGTCCCTGCTGCAGAAGGGACACAAAGACAACTTCAGACCAATAGAAAACAGGATAGAGGGAGAATTACCAGGTGGGATGTCCTAAACCCACAATAAAAAACGCCTAACCCCTTAGAGCTGCTGAGCTTCTCAGAGTCCCTCCTCCACCTGGTAAACCTACGTCTGCCGTTGAACTTTCACTGGGTGCCAAGCTGTCTTCCTGTCTTCTTTTGTTTCATTTCGGTTTTTTCAAGACAGGGTTTCTCTGTGTAGCCCTGGATGTTCCGGAACTTTCTCTGTACAACAGGCTGGCCTCGAACTCACAGAAAGTCTTCCCATTCTTTAACGAATGAAGAAAGGAAAACCCACCCACCAGCTAGCATGAAAGCAGTGGTTCTCAACCTGCTGGTCAAATAAATGATCCTCTCACAGGGCTTGCCTAACACCGTCTGCACATCGGGTATTTACGTTATGACTCATGACAGTAGCGAGATTACAGTTATGAAGTGGGAACGGAAATACTTTTGTGGTTGGGGGTCACCCCAACACGAGGGACTGTATTAAAGGGTCGCAGCATCAGGAAAGCCAAGAACCACTGATTTAGAATTCCCTTGCCCCAGCTCCATCACGTAAGGCATCGTTTGCCTCCAGTGTGGTCTGAAGGCAATTTCATCACTGTGCAAGCATCATAGAGTAGGCTTCCTTAAACTGAGGTTTTGGTTATGGCATTGACATGTCGCTTGAAGGTCTGTTGGAGTGTATGTAGTTCGTCACTGACCCAGCATATGACTGTGACGCAGTACATGGCTGTGACCCACTAGATTCTGAACGAGTTCCACCTTTGGGTTTCCATCACCTGAGCAGCATGACACATGCTAAAATCTTATCAGTTTTCTACGTGCATGCATGTGCATATTAATGCTATTTGAGGAGCTACCTATCATGTCATCCCCCCCGCCAAGATTTAATGTTTAAGTTTTAAATGTGTGTGTGTGTGTATGTGTGAGTGCATTGCCTGCCAAGACCAAAAGATGGTAATGGATCTCTTGGAGCTGGAGTTATAAGCTGCTGGACATGACTGCTGGTAACTGAACTCAGATCCTCTGGAAGAGCAGTAGGTGCTCCTAACCACTGAACCATCTCTCTAAACCCTGGCCCGTTCTTTATTTATTTTTTTAAAATATTTATTTATTTATTATATATGCAGTATTCTATCTGAATGTATCCCTACAGGTCAGAAGAGGGGAGCAGATATCATTACAGATGGTTGTGAGCCACCATGTGGTTGCTGGGCATTGAACTCAGGACCTCTGGAATAGCAGTCAATGCTCTTAACCTCTGAGCCATCTCTCCAGTCCCCCCTCTCCCCCCCCCCCGTTCTTAATTTTAAAATGAGGAGTTGCTCATACTGCACTGCATGCGTGAAAGACAAAGGATAACTTTCTGGAGTTGATTCTCTCCTTTTACTGTGTGTGTCTCTAGAACAAGGTCAGGTCATCTAGTGGCAAGCCCTTCCACCTTCTGAGCCATCTTGTCTACCCCCTTTAAAGATATGTGCGTGTGTGCAGGGTCTGTATAGCTTTGGAGTTTGTCCTGGAAATGAAATCTCTATTTAGAGCAGGCTGGCCTCAAACTCACAGAGCCCCTGCCTCTATCTATCTCCCAACGTACCTTCTAGTCTGCAAATTCTTACTCAAAGTTATCCACTGAACTTTCCAGTCCATGACATTATCAGCGTGACTCACATGCTTACCCACGATTCCTGATTGGCAGCAGGGCCGGGAGAGATGACGTGGTGGCCAAAATTACAGATGAAGTTGGAGCAGAACGTTGTTGGATGGGTATAGAGACAAAGCCATAATTAGAAAGTGAAAAACAAGGTCAGATGCTGGGGGCTGGGAACGTGTTGGGAAGTGGGATCTACATTGGGACATGATGCATGGCCAGAGATGAAGACTCTGGTTCCAAGAGTCCCTTTGCAGCAGACCAAGCTGGCCTGGAACACGCAGAGATCCACCTGTCTCTAGCTCCCGAGTGCTGATATTAATGATGTGCACCGCCATGTCTGACCACTGGGGGGTGGAGTAAAAGGACAGTTTGAAGGAGTTTGTCCCTAAAAAAAGGTCTTCCTTGCTAATATAAGCTTCAGGCTGGGACAGAAACAAAGACAATTTCATGATTAAAGATGGAACATGCCAGAAAGATTCCAGTCCACTGTCTTATGACACAAACAGAGCATGCTCAGGGATGTTCCTGCCATTCATCTTACAACCCAAGCTGAGCATGCTCAGAAGTATTTCCACCGTGTTTGTGATTCAAACTGGGCATGCGCAGATGTGTTCCTGGCTGCTATCTTTAACTCTTCTAACATGACCTTGAGCTAAACATGCCCCACAATGTGATGGTCCCTTCTTTAGATAGAACCTTCAATAAGCACACTGGGGAATACGCCTTCCCTTGAGCGCTTTCCTGTTTGAGTCTGTGGATTCCTTTGTCGCAGGAGGGCTCTGCTCTGGAAATCATTAGCCTCCCCTCGCCTACTGTGGATGATAATTCTCTCTTTACTCTCATTTCTCGGCTGAGTTTGCTTTGATCTTGTTCTCACCAAGATGCAAAACAGGTGCATAATGGACCCAGGGAAAAAAACATTGAATTTTTGGAGGAAAAAGAGTGATCTTGAATTCTGTCAAAGCAGGTATTCTAGGTACTCGGCTCTCTTTGGTCCCTAAATGAGAAGCTGGGCTGTGGAGACAGCACAGGAAACGCTGGTTGAACACCAGCTGATATTATGTCTGTGGGGCAAACTAGAACGGATGGGGAAGGAAACAGGTCGAGACTCTTACCTTTCAGCACTGTAGGCAGGAGGACATCAGGGAGGAGGGATGAGCCGGGACCAATTAGAACATTTGTGCAATCAAAGTTGAGAAGGAATATGGAGTCAGTTAAGTCATTGTTGTGTATTGTCCCTCAGCACACTCCAAATAGGGTAAGGAACCAGAATGGGGAGCTTTGGTGTAACCTAAGGTCCCTCCTTCTCTTTGGAGACATGTTTATTCCAGGAGTGAGGACTCCAAGGTACCAGTTATGTGAGAAACCCAAACCCTTCCTGTTCCATTTGACCTCCGGGAGATTAGCAGAATATGGTCTCCATAACAACCATCACCTTCTGTTCTGACTGGAGTCTGAGATGGTTTTACTTCTCAGAAGAGAAGAGAGCCTGTCTGCCCTGAAACTCTCCAGTGAATACCCACCCAGTCCAGCCTGGCTGTGCAGATAAGAGTGGGTTCCTACCCAGGTTAGTTCATTAATCCTATTGATGTTAATATCAAACTATAGTCATGGAAACCAATGATTCTTTCTTCCTCTCTTTCGAGTACCATTTCTACCAGATCTAAGAGAACGGCGGGCCTTGAAGTCAATCCCATCCCCCCACCCCAACCCTTGCTTATTTATATAGACAGTGACTTACATTTGACTGGACGAGGAGCCAGAACCAGGAGCCAGCGAATCAGCATGGGAAACGGAGGCAAAGTACAGAGTAGGGTTAATACGCAGGCAAACTACTCAACTCTCTCCCTGTACTCCTTTGTTGCTTGGTGGATTGGTTACAGGCCCATTGTTATAAAGTGAGGAGCTTCTATGCAGTTAGTTAAGAAAAGTCAAAATAGCGGTAACACTGATTGCCAAAAGCACCCAGAATCCTCCTGTGGTAATTTGAATTAAGAATGGCCTCTATAGGCTTATAGACTTGAATGCTTGTTCATTAGGGACCGGCACTATTAAGAGGTGTGGCTTTGTTGGAGTGGGTGTGGCCTTATTGGAGGAAGTGTATAATGGGGGGGGGCGGGCTTTGAGGTTTCAAATGCTTCCTGCTGACCCGGATGTAGAGCTCTCAGCTTTCTCCTGCACCATGTCTGCTTGTGTTCTGCCGTGACATGAATGTACTAACTAACCCTGTGCACTGTAAGCCAGCCCCACCTGGCTGGCACATGTTTTCCTGTGTGAGAGGTTGCAGTGGTCACTGGTGTCTCCTTACAGCAATTGAAACCCTGAAGGAGACATTCCCTTTAGTCTTGTGTTTTGTAAGTCAGCTTTACATAGGTACACATTTGCATATATATGTATGTAGGTATGTATGTATATCTAGAGACAGGTGCACATCTATATAGAAAGAACACTTCATTCATGCAGCTGGACCTCAGTATAAGCAGCCTCTGCATCCGTATTATGTATATAGTTTTCTGACTGCATGTATGTTTGCATTCCAGGAGAGGGCACCAGATCTCATTGTAGATGGCTATGAGCACCATGTAGTTGCTGGGAATTGAATTCGGGACCTCTGGAAGAGCAGCCAGTGCTCTTAACCCCCACGCCATCTCTTCAGCCCGATAGTTAGTTCTTATAAGAAACATTTAAAAACTACTTTTTTTGGTTGTGAGCCTAGCCTTTAACAGCTGAGCCATCTCTCCAGCCCTTCGTAGTGATTCATGTCAAGAATCTCAGCAGTTAGGAGGCTAAGGCAGGGGGGTTACCACAGTTTTGAGGCAAGCCTAAGCTAACATAGTGTGACTTTGTTTTTAAAAAGAAATTGCGCTGGTGAGATGGCTTGGCGGGTAAATACTGCACACCCGGCACAGTGTAGGTGGCTTCGGAGGTTTGGCAACCTGGATTTGACAACACAATTGCATGGCGTGTTTGCAATGCTCAAGGCATGTTAGGTACCTAATTCCCACCAGGTTCCCTTTCTCTATGCTCTCGCCAAAAGAATAGCATCTTCTTACACTTGCACATGTATTCATTCCAGCTGAGTATTAGGAATTTTCCTAGGCAGTAAGATTAAAGACAAGGATTCACACTTTCTGGGCATTCATAGACTCGTTGGCCTTTCCCCTGTTCCTTGTGTCATGGAGAAATCATGTGCAAGAACCATTGGGTCATCCATCCCTGAGGACTTTTCAAGGGTGTGATGGTTGACTGACTTAAGGGATACTCAGGTAGCTGGGAAAGCTTGGTTTCGTCTCATCATTGCATCGATGGTTCTAAGTGGCTCAGCACTGGCTGAGGATGATTGTGTGGTCCTGGAGTGTCTGCAGGTGTGTTGTGGAGGAGATGGCGCTCAACAGATGCGTGTGCTGTTCAGTAGGCTGGCGGAAGAAGGGTAATATACTTGCTCTCTTGCAACTGTAATATCCTTCATTTCCTACTCCTGGACATCAAAACTCCAGATTCTGAACCTTTGGAACTCCAAGGCTATGTCAGTGACTCCATGGGCCCGTGGACCTTTGCCTTAGACAGAATTATATCACTGGTCTCTGTTTCTAAAACTCCCATTTGGACTGAGCCACACTACCAACCTGGGATGTTCTTTCTCTTTTTGTTGTTGTTTTTAAGACAGTGTTTCTCTGTAGCTTTGAGTACCAGGAACCTTGGTCCTGGAACTCACTTTGTAGACCAGGCTGGCCTCGAACTCACAGAAATCCGCCTTCCTCTGCCTCCTGAGTGCTGGCATAAAAGGTGTGTGCCACCACACCTGGCTGCTTGGGATGTTTTGTTGTGCACTTTCTCAGTCGCCACCATCAAGTGAACTAATATCCCCCAATAAATTCCTTCACACCTTTATATTCCATCCCATTCCATTCCGTTCCGTTCCGTTCCATTCCATTCCATTCCATTCCATTCCATTCTATTCTATTCTATTCTATTCTGTTCCTAAGATTATCCTAGTCCGTTCTATTCTGTTTCTATTCTACTCTATCCTATTGTTATAGTCTATTTCCTACTCTTTTATATATTATCCTGTTCTGTTTTCTTTCTTTCTTTTCCTCGCGTTTGATGCCTGGAACCAATGTAAAGGTAGGATCTCACTATGTGGACCAGGCTGGCCTCGAACTCACAGAGATGCCCCTGCCTCTGCCTCCTGGGTGCTGAGATTAAACTACTACCTGGTACTAACCTACTTCTCTTATATTTTCATTCTATTTCATTTTTATTCCAGACTACTTCCATTTAGTTATGTTCTATTTATTCTCTCTGGTCTGTTCTTTCTGGTTCTCTGGAGAATTCTGGCTAAAACAGAGTTTGTACACCACTTCAACTCCTTCCATGACTGAGATTGCAGTTTAACAAACTTCAATCAAATGAACGCTTCATAACATAATGGCTGCGGCTACAGATGTGAGGATCCAGCTGTTTTCTATTAAACCAGTCTGTTCTTCTTTTTTTTTTTTTTTAAAAACAGGCTCTCACGTAGCACAGGCTATCCCTGTTCTCACTGGGTAGCTGAGGGTGACTTTGGACTTCCAATTTTCCTGGCCCTCCTCATCTCCCCGAGTGTTGGGGAGCGCATCTCATCATGCCTGGTAACTGCTTACTTTTAATAGTTATTTTATGACCCTCTGTATGACAGATTGAAGCCACACTTCACCCTCCCCCAGAATTCTCAGAGGCTTTTCCAGACCCAACAGACTCTGAGAGGAGCCATCTGTGAGGGCACAAACATGGGGCTTCTTACTTTTTTCTTGCATTGCGACTGGAGGCAGAAGCATCATTCATGTGGGTTCCAGCAGGACCAGGAAGAAGGCGCAGGGAGAGAGTTAGACATGAGTCACTACAGTAATCAAGAGCACCACGACTGTTGTGGTTTTGCAGCCTAGCTAATACCCACGGCTTCTATGGAAGTTCCTCAGGCTCCCTCGTCTACTCACACACATATCTACCCGTCAATCTACGTGTCTGCCCACCCACACACCTATTATCCACCTACCGATTCCCCACCCTCTCCTATACCCATCCGCCCACCCATTCGCCATATGCCTACCCATCATCCATTCACCCATTCTTCCAACCACCTATTCACCCATCTGTCTACTCATCTGCACACCCATAAATGTACCCGGTATCCATCTCAATTCATTCATCCACTCACATATCTACCCGTTCATCAACAGCTGTTAATCATCTACCCATCCATCCTTTGATCCATCCACCCATATACCTGCTTCACCAGCTCTCCATCGACTCATCCATCCATAAATGTATCTACTATCCATTGACACATTCCACCATTCACCATACATCTCATCCACTCATCTGTCCATCTACCCATCCATCCATTCACCACGTATTTGTCCATCATCCATCCACCGATCCTTCCATTCATCAATTACCCACCTAGCTATTTAACCTTACAGCTATTCAACCACTCATAAACTTATTCATTATCCATCCACCCATCCTTCCACACATCCGCACATCCTTCCTTTTATCCCTCTATCTATCATCTACTTGTCAGTCATATACCTATTCGCCCCTCCATCTACCCACCCAGCCAGCCAACATTCACTTGCTTCATCCTCCAGCTTATGCTTAGGGCCTAGGAGACACATGTAAATTGGACTCAGCTCTGTTCTAATAGACATTTGCAAAGCTGATTGGGCAAAGAATTCTTGGTAGAGGAGTGAACAAAACATTCCAAGTGATGTTCTTCTGAAACGTGCAGCCTGTGGGTGCCTCAGTCATCTACAGGCTCTTCAGCTTTAGCATGTCTGAAAGAGAACCTGTGATTGTCAACATCGGACCCATCAAAAGACCATCCACTGACAGACAAGGCGTTGTGAGTTTGCATTGTTATGAACATTCACATAAGTCAACCTCCTCTCTTTCTAAATTTAAATTTTATTTTTAATTCTCTCTCTCTCTCTCTCTCTCTCTCTCTCTCTCTCTGTGTGTGTGTGTGTGTGTGTTGTGTGCACACAAGTGAAGGTGCTTGCAGAAGTCAGAACCATCAGATCGTCAAGGACCTGGAGTTACAGGTCATTGTGAGCTGAGTGCTGGGAACCAAACCCAGCTCCTCTACAAGATCAGTATGCACTCTTAACGACTGAGCCATCTTCCTAGATCAGCCCCTCTCTTACTTAGGAATTACAATTAATATGTATAGAACAGATAAAGAGAACAGAAAAATCTCTGTTTGGTAGACACTACAGCAATCCACCACTACCCCTGCTTTGGGGAGGTGGTTAGAGACTGGGTTTCACTGTGCAGTCCTGGCTTTCCTGGAACTTTCTCTGTAGATCAGGCTGGCCTTGAACTTAGAGATCCAACAGCCTCTGCCTCTGCTGGGATTAAAGGTGTGTGCCACCACTGCCAGCAATCCCTTCTTAAGGCAAGATCTACAGTTGGATGCTAAAATAAATTGATCAAGATGAAAAGAAAAAGAACACATATGTATAGTATCTCCCCTATAGTATGTATCAATTACAATAAGGGAAATGGTAACAGGTAGTGGAGAAACGTGGTTTTCCAATAACCTTAGCCAAGCAAACATCACAGGCGAGAGACAAACCATTATCAATCACTTGGCTATAACTCCCCAATGAGGGCACAGTGTTATTTTGGTGTATTCTTGCCCCCAAATGCACAACCTCAGTCTAATCATAGGACACTCAGTCTAGGAGACATGCTGAGACCAACCAGCCAGAAGCATTTAAATGTTTCAAGTTCACGAAAGACAGGAGAAGACTAAGGGCCCAGAAGAGGAGCAGGTGAGAGGACTCTGCAGGCGAAGGCACTGTCCCTCGCCAAAGCCTAATGATCTGAGTTCTGGGATTCTCATGGTGAAAGGAGAGTGCCAACTCCTATAAGGTGTCTTCTGATCTTCACATGAACTCTGTGGCAGGCACACAGACAGACAGATGATAGGTAGATAGGTAGATGGAGAGATAAATGATAGGTAGATAGGTAGATGATAGGTAGATAGATGATAGATGATAGAAAGAAAGAAAGATGATAGGTAGATGGAGAGATAGATAATAGGTAGACAGATGATAGATAGATGATAGATAGCTAGATAGATGAAAGTAGGTAGATAGATAAGTAGTATGATAGATTAGAAAGATAGATAGATAGAAGGTAGGTAGATGATAGATGACAGAGAGATAGATGAAAGTTAGATAAATATGTGGATATAGATGATATATTAGACAGACAGACAGACAGATAGATACAAATTTTAAAATAAAAGAGGAAGGAAAGACGGGTCAAAGGAAGGAGGAGCAAGCAATCATATGCTTCATATGACCCCCATAACCAGTATACTCTGATTCCCACATTCTCTCTACCCTTACTTGAGCCTTTGCTCACCCACTGTGCCCTCATTCTATCCACCATCCACCAATAGGCCACACTGACTACTCTCAGAGCCTTGAAGGGACTAGGTGTCTTCCAGCCCAACATCTTCTCACACACACAGTTCCATCTGCCTGAAATAATCTCCAACCCCTTAGCCGGCCTCGTCTCAAACATCACTTTTCCAGAATGGTCTTACCTAGAGCCCTCTACTGGGATGCGGTTATCTGTTCATTACGAGGCTCACATCAAGACAGAGCTGTGCCCGCCCTTCCCTGACTAATACCAGCGTTGAGTACAAACTAAAACTTGAAAGCGTTGCAGATCTAATAGTGGGGGAGGAATGCAGTTTCGTGACAAGGCTCCAGTCTTTCCGGTGTAGTCTTTGGCATCTTTACACTGCAGAGGACCGGATAGAGGGCTGGTGGCTCCCAATACTACACCAATTTGATCTCTGCAGTGACACAGAGCAGTCCAGGGGACTCTATGACTAATGAGGAACGGATGAAGACAAGAGGCTGGCCGACAGACACACTTATGAGAACCAGGATGTAGGTGACAGTATGTCCGTGTCCAGGGACAGCCACCAGGGAGGGACTCATGTAGCCATTAGGATCTTCAGATCAGGACCACCCACCTAGGACTCATGAAGCCATCAGTGTCCCCAAGGGCAAATCCCACAGCATGGGACTAATGTAGACACTAGTACCTCCAAGGGTAAGGCCACCAGCTAGGAACTCATGAAGCCACCAGAGTCTTTAAGGGCAAGACCAACAAACAACCGAGGAATCATGCAACCATCTCCACGAGAAGAAAAAAGAATGGACTGCCTAAGCTTAAAGCAAGGAAGCCTGTGGTAGACCTCAGAGTTGCTTATTGAGTCCAGCCCCAGTAGCCTCCATCCTAAGACGCCACGGAGAAGAGATGAGGGGTGAGTGGAAACTTTACCTTCACGAGGAATGCAGGCGTCTGTCAGGCCCAGGAAAAGGAGGACCACCAGGGACCTCTTCAGAACTGGCTCCAATCTGCACATAGTGGGGCCTGGACAGAGTATCTATCTGGTCTTCCCCTCCCAGGTTCAAGAGGACACTGCTCACTCACTGTTCTCCTGGGCTCTCGAGGCAAAATTAAGCGCTCACGCGTGCCCTCCAGCTACCCGGAGGCAGCCAGCTGGTGAGATGGTGCCCACGCCACCAGCTGCCAGGCCAGGAACTGCCCCTTCCCACTGGCACCTGACGTTTTTTCTTAAAGCAACACACTCTGGGGTGCACTTGCTTGTTTTCCTGTGGCCCTAATGCAACATCTTGTTTGGTGACATGTTAGGTGACATCCATTTTAATTGTTTTCTTTTTTTTTTTGGAAGTGTTAAAATCTCTGTCTGTCTGTCTGTCTGCCTCTCTCTCTATCTCTCTCTCTCTCTGTGTGTGTGTGCGTGTGTGCATGCATGCGTGCACAGGAGCTGGAGTTACAGGCATTTGAAAGCTGCCCGACACAAATCCTGGGACCTGAAATCCATTCCTCGGCAATGGCAACAAGTGCTCACAACGGCCTAGCTATTTCTCTAGCCCTCACTGCTGTTGTTTAGTTTTTGTCTTTTACTTTTACACGTGTGGGTGTTTTGCCTTCATGTGTGTTTACATCACACGCATTCAGGACCCTCGGAAGCCAAAGAGGGTGCCATACCGTCTGGCACCAGAGGTCAGGTGATCATGAGCCACCATGTGGGTGCTGGGAATCAAACCCAAGTCCTCTGGAAGAGCAGCCAGTGCCCTTAACCTCTGAGCCATCTCTCCAGCCCCTACTGGATTTGTTGTTGTTGTTGTTTTGAGACCAGGATCCTATTTTGTATTCCAGCCTAGACTCGAATCCATGGTGATCCTCCTGCCTCAGTGTCCCAAGTTTGGGAATTATAGTCATGTAGTACCACACCAAGAACAATTTTAATTTAATTTTTTTTTTTTTTTTTTTTGAGGCTAGGCCTCCTATAGCCCAACCTAGCCTGGAATCTACTGTGTCGCTGAGAACGACCTCAAGCTTCTGACCTTTGTACCCCTGTATCCCCAGTGTTGGGGTGGCAAGTGTCACCACCACACTCAGTTTCGTGGTTCTAGGGATCGAACCCAGGCAGGCATTAAGCATTCCATCAACCAAGCCACACCGGGTCCCCTATTTCTGTTTGACGTTTGCTTGCTTGCTTGTTTTGAGGGGTGCTGTGGGCGTGTGCACGAGCGGACAAGGGCTCCTGGATGCGGTCAGCTGACGGATGACACGGTGGAGTTGCTTGTCTCCTGCCATGTTTTCAGCGTGCACCTTTACCTGCCTTGCCATCTCCTAGGCTCCCCGTTGTATATGCCCTTAGGTCAGGGTCTTGCTTTGTAGCCCAGGCTAGCCTCCAATCTAAGATCCTCCTGCCTCAGCCTCCCAGTTTCTGAGATGAGGTGCGAACATCGCTGTACCTGGCTGCAAAGTCACAATGAGGACATTCTCTTGGTGGAGGATGGGCATGTTCAGTTCAGGTGCTCTAGGAGATGATATGAGCATCCCTGAGAGCCACAGAGAGCTGACTGTGCCGGAGCTCATCACCGGGACGCTGAGGCAGGAGGATCATGGGTTCCTAAGTTCCAGGCTGATATGGCTGGGAGTGAGAACCTTGGGGGAGGGAGGAAAGAAAGGAGAGAGAGAGAAAGAGAGAGAGAGAGTTCCAGGACAGGACTCAGGAGGCAGGAGCCGGGGATGAGAGATTGAAGGTCAGTCCTGACTACTTAATGAGTTTGAACCCAGTCTGGGTTACATAAAACTGTATCAGATGGGACTGGAGAGACGGGTCAGAGGTTAAGAGCACTGGCTGCTCTTCCAGAGGTCCTGAGTTCAATTCCCAGCATCCACATGGTGGCCCATACCTATCTATAGTGAGATCTGGTGCCCTCTTCTGGCAGGGCAGGCATACATGCAGACAGAGCACTGTGTACATAACAAATAAATCTTAAGACAAAACAAAAAACAAAATACCCTATCAGATGAAAAGGGGAAGGAGGAGGGGGGCAGAGAGAGGAGGGAAGAGACCTCAGCTGGAGTGTTTGTCATCCCCGCCAGCCTGTGAGACTTCACAGGCAAGGACTCTTTTCTCACACTATCCCTGATCCAACACAATGCCTGCTACACAGAAAGGACTTGGTAGTTAACCGAAAGCTGCACGAGTGTCCCAAGCATCCCAAATGTTATTCGCGGGAGAGGTAGGACTGGCTGCTTTCAAATTCTCACCCTGTTCCTCCTGCCTTGGGATGGGACTGGCTGAGTTTGCTTTCTGTTTCAATCTGTGATACCAAAATAAATAAATAAATAAAAATAATAAATAAAAACCAGACTAAAAGCAACTTGAAGAGGAAAGCTTTATTTGGGGCACAGGTTCCAGTGTTAAGATCAAAGGTCAGAGAAGTCAGGGCAGCACTCCTGGAGGCAGGAACTGAAGCCGAGACGAAGGAGGGGTGCTGCTTGCTGGCTTGCTCCGGCTTTCTTTCGTGCACACCGGGACGTCTGCCTGGGGGCGGCGCCGCCCACGGTGGGCTGCTGCTCTGGCTTGCCTACGTGCCAGACTGCTGAGGGAGTTCTCTCAAGTGTGCGCCCTTCTTCCCAGGCAGCCCGGCCCAGGGTCAGACGAGGAGGGCAGGGCGTTCCGGGACGCTGCCGGAGGCTGTCTCCGGCCTGCAGTTGCAGCGGGCAGGGGCAGGGGCTCTGTCTAGGAGTGTCTAGACTCTGCTGTCAGTGGTCCGTGTCGCGCTGACAGAACAGTGTGGCCCCGTCCTGGCCCTGGAGAGCCAGCAGTCTGCATCCTCCCCCGGGTTCGCCCCCCACACCCTTTGCTCTCCCATCCCTAGGCAGTCACCTGTTCCTGGAAGACTAGCAGACAAATCTCCTCCACGCCTGTGCGACCCTGGGACCGTCTCTCTTTAATCCTCCCTCCCACACATTAGTTTCTCCAACACCTGCTCGGAGGCGGCGCAGACCTTTCCACACTCAGAGACCCTGTGCAAGCCAGCGGGGTGTTCGTGAACCTGTCTCAAAAGAGGAGAGGAAGGGAGCTAGAGAGGGATGCAGGGGGGGGGGGGTGGGTAAGGGGAGACAGGAGGGGAGGGGACAGGGGAAGGGGGGGGGAGGAGAGTTTTCTATCGCTGACCGCGGTGTTTACCCTGAGCCCTAAGCCGGGCTACCCCCCTGTCCTCACTTGTCTCGGGACACCCAGTGTCCTTTGGGGACACGCTCTCCCTGTCAGGTGACCTTCCCCCTTCAAGCAGTGGCTCTCAGCCTTCCTGATGCTGCAGCCTTTAATACATTGTGTTGACCCTCCCCCACCACGAAATCGTTTCCATTGCTACTTCACAGCTATAATATTGCTGCTACGGATCAGAATGTAAGTATCTGGTCTGCAACCCCACAGAAGGGTTTGCAACCCCACAGAAGCCCATGGACTGAGAGCCACTGCTTTAGGGGATTTCCCACAACCACCTTGCTGTTCTTTGTCACCGCCTGAGACAGCGATGCAGACTTCCTCTGCGCCCACTGTCCTTGTCCTGCTCAGGGCACCAGCGTCACAGACCATGGATGCGTGCACAATGTCCACCCCACCCCACACACAACTTCCTGGTTGTTTCTTACCAGGGCCAGGGAAGCTTATTCAGGGAGCACCGTGGCCGGATGCATGTGTGTGTGGTGTGGGGGAATTGAGAGGCTGCTAGGTGCATTATTGGAGAGGGGCATGTTTGTGCAGATTCTTCCTCATTACCACCTCAACAATGTAGTGTAATAATTATTTGCGAAGGATTTCGATGCATCAGATTGGGTTGATTTTTGTTTGTTTGCTTGTTTGTTTTTGTTTTGTTTTTCTGACACAAGGCTTCTCTGGGTAGCCCTAACTGTCCTGGAATTCTCTATATAGACAGGCTGGCCTTGAACTCACAGGGCATCCCCCTACATCTGCCTCTGGAGTGCTGGGAATAAAGTGTGCACAACCACCATCTGGCTTTGAAGTGATTGAATATGAGACGATGCATAGGTTATGTGCAAATTGGGACACTTTTTTTCTTTTTAAATGAGGAACTTGAGCATCTTGATTTTGGCTTTTAGGAGCAGGTATGAGAACTACTCTCTCATGAATCCTAAAGGACAGCTATATGTGTATGTAAGGACTCAGGCATTACGCTGGCCTGCCCGTCACCTGGCAGAATGCACTCAGGCAGTGCCCTGGTCAGCACAGGGTCCCATGAGTTCTAGTCTGCAGGCAGGTGCAAAGGACCCTTTAAAAGTCAGACCCCTGCCCACTTAACGCTCTCTTTCCCGCTGTTCCCCTGGGACAGACAGGACTTTTCCTGTCTCCCTCCTCTCTGTCTCTTTACCTGTTTTCTCTTTCCTCCCTTCCCTTTCTAATAAAACTCTTCACTTAAGCTCTGTCTGCCTGGTGTGTTTGTCCGTCTGCCATGGAATCTGCCCAGGCTCCCCGCGTGTTGTCATTACATTGTGTCTGTATTTTTTATACGCATCAATGTAGATATTTCTACATACACACAGAATCTCTAAAAGCCACCATCAGTATTAAAGCTGTCACTAGAGTCAGGAATCACTGTGACCCCTGCCTGTAAATGTAGCACTGGGGAGGTGGAGGGTAGGAGGCTTCGGGAGTTCAAAACCACACTTGGTGACATAGCCAGTTAGAGGCCAACCTGAGCTACAGGAGACTCCGTTTAAGACAAAAGTGTAGGCCGGCGAGATGGTTCATCAGGGAAAGGTGGAAAGGCATTTGCTGCCAAGACTGGCAGCCCGCCCGAGTTCTATTCTTCGAGTTCTATTCTCCGAACCCACGTGGTGAATAGAGACAGCTGACTCAAAAAAAAAAAAAAGCAACTAAACTAAATAAAAGGGTGGGGTTAGGGCCAATGTAAACATTCTCCGTTGTTCCTTCCCTGTGCTTTCAAATGTGTTTCATGAATATGTGTGTATTGTCTTTCTGATCAGACACAGACCAAAAAAAAGAAAAAAAATGAAAAAAGAAAAGAAACACTTTTTAAATTAATGAGAGCTGAGTAAAGGCAGGAGGCACCCTTGGGGCCAGCAATTGACAAAGGATGTTTTCCCCGGTTCTCTGAGTTAACTTTCTGATGCCAATTTAAAACAGTGGCTGGCAGGAATTGAGCTGCACGGTCCCAGGTCCCAGGCCTCATTAAAAGTAGTGTTAGTAGCTCCCACGGGGACTCTGAACAACAGTTCTCCCCATGGGATCATTGTGACCAATTTACTCCACCCACCCTGTGCTGGCACACGAAAAAACAAACACCAAGGAGAAAAACAGAGCCCTGAGTTTGGCAGAAGGATTTGGGAATAAATCAATTTGAACCCATTCAGGAGAGTTAGACTCTGAAATAGCTAGAGGAGTATTGCCCTGTGGTGCTGGGGACTAATTAGCCAGCTGGCACCCAGGATGTTTTTGTCACTTGGATTCTTCTATCTGCCTGATGACAGGAGCTGCTGCTGAAGTTTCTTAATTCTCTGTGGCTCCCTTGGCAAAGGACTCAGGCTCAATAATTGGCAATTCTTGGAGACACTATTTTGCAAGCTTTTTTTTTTTCCCTCCTGCTGGCTAAATATTCATCAAGAAACTTTGTAATTAAAATGCAAGTAGTGGTTCTGCCCTGTGACTTGGTGGGCAAAAGCACTTGACCCCAAGCATGATGGAACCTGAGTTCCATCCCCAGGGTCCAAAGGATGGTGAGAGAAACCAACTCCAGGGGGTTGTCCGATGCCTTCCATACGTGTATAAACACACACACATACACACACACAAATAAATGGATGTAAAAAATTTTAAAAGAATAATACAAATAGTTTTCCAGTTTCCAATGACAGAAACTAAGGCTGATTAGAAAGCACAGTCCTCCCTACAGATTACTCTATGTTGCCATCTCTCATCTCTACACTATGTGGTGTAGACCTTTCTGGATGTACCATGCATCTGATTAGCTAGCTAGCTTTTTGGGGGGGGGGTCAGTTATCAATATATTATGAAGATATTATTCTTTAGTGGACACTAAGTCATGGGTTGGATGGGGAAAGAGGCTCTGAAAAGCTTCTGTCCCACAGCAGAAGAGACTTTGAAAGTCTCTACTGTGGGGCTGGAGAGATGGCTTAGTGGTTAAGAGCACTGGCTGCTCCTCCATAGGTCCTGAGTTCAATTCCCAGCAACCACATGGTGGCTCATAACTATCTGTAATGAGATCTGGTGCCCTTTTCTGGCCTGCAGGCATATGTATAGACACTGTATACACAATAAATACATACATCTTAAAAAGGAAGAAAGAAAACTTTGAGTTTGAGGCCAGCCTGTTCTACTGAGCAACTTCCAGGACAGCTTCCAAAGCAACAGAGAAACCCTGTCTCAAAAAACAAAACAACAACAAAAAGCCTCCACTGTAAATGATATTTTGCCAGAAGAAAGCTTTAAACACTGGGTAATGTATATATGCATTGATGTATCATATGGTACCCAATCGAGAGAATTTAAGAGTATCAGTTACAGTGAGGGCTGGAGAGACAGCTCAGTGGCTAAGAACACTGGCTCCCCTGACAGAGGACCTAGGTTCGAGTCTCAGCACCTACATGATAGCTCACAACCATCTTTAACTCCAGTTAACGCCCTCTCACAGCCCCCAAGGGCACTACAGGTAATCATCCTGAGACGACTCGGTAGTTAAGAGCATGTACTGTTATAAAGGATAAGTGGCCGAGCTGAAAGTTATAGGGTCCTGGCACATCCCACAGTCAGGAGGAAATGCCAGGAAAACCATCTGAGTCACCTTGGCAGATTCCGGGGCAGGGGGAAAACACGCCAGGCAGACAGAGTTTAAGTGAGAAGTTTTATTAGAAAGGGAGGGAGTGGGGGTAGGACAGAGGGACGGAGGGAGGGAGGGAAGGAAAGAGAAAGAGACACAGAGACAGAGAGAGGACAGAAGAGAAGAGGGAGAGGAAAAGTCCTGTCTGCCCCAAGGGAGCAGAGGGAAGAGAGCATAAGTGGGCGGGGTCTTTCTTTTAAAGGGTCCTTTGCACCTGCGTACAGCCTACTTAGCCGTGGAACCCTGGTCTGACACGGGCACTGCCTGGTTGCATTCTGCCAGGTGACAGGGCAGGCAGCATAATGCCTGAATCCTTACATACTCCACTTGCAGAGGACCTGGGCTGGATTCCCAGCACCCGCAATGATGGCTTGCAACTCCAGCTCCAGGAGATCCGACATCCATCCTTTTCTGGCCTCTCTGGGCCACTATACGCTCATGCACAAATCCCATTGTCTCCCCCTACATACATAAACACATACTTAAATAAATACTTCTTAAAACGCACACGGCAGCCATGGTAGTACACGCTACGGTGTTAGACTCTCACACTTCACAACTGAATTCCGTTTCAGGTCTCTGAGGACACACAGGTGTCTCTCCCAACAAAGAGCTAATTATCCACTATAGCATTCAGGGTCTAGGGAGAACGCGGAGAGCCTAAGTCAGCCTCACAGTATCTCAGGGACAAACCCAGCAACCCCCTTCTGGGTCACATCCAAGCTTATGCAGATGTGTCCAAAAATAATAAACCTAAACCTCAGCCAGTTAGAAATATACCAATGTAACTGATGCTTGCTTAACCAATTAAATTTGAGGTCATCTAATTAATCTTAAAACTCCTTAACTATACTTAAAAGGAGCCTACAGGAGCCTACAGGTTCCTCTCGGGATCCGTCACCGTTTTGCATGTGGTATAAAAAACACTTTGCTCTTACATGCAGTTTGAGTCTGCGGTCTCCCTTCAGCATTTCCTCAGACCCAACAATGCCTGTAAACCCTCCACTCGGGAAGAAAGGGCAGGAATGGTCAAGAATTTCAATCAAGCCTCAGTTGGCTCAGCAGTTAAGAGCACTGGCTGATGTTCCAGAGGACCCAGGTTCAATTCCCGGCATCCACATGGCAGTTCACAACTATCTATGACTGCAACTCCACGAGATCCGATGCCTTGATTCAGACCACCATAGGTACCGGAAACACTCACAATGCCTGTAAATAAATAAACCTAAAAACACTGAAAAGAAAACCACTCCCTTGGTCGTTACACTGTCAAGCAGAACCAGGTTGTCCCACAGGTGAGAAAAGGGCCCTTGCTGCCACCTGCTGGACATTTCCATAACTATACATGATGCTAAGAAAAAGAAAAAGACAAAACTTTAATGCTTGGCTAGATGTCTTGGCTTAGATCTGTAATCCCAGAACCCAAGCCCTTAAGCAAGGGGTGGTGAATTCAAGGTTAGCCCGGGAAACAAGGTGAGATCCTGACCCAAACTTATTTTGAGCTCCAGGTGATGGAAATGATAGCTCAAGCCTGTAATCCCAGAACTCTGAAGACAGAGAACAGGAGGCTAGCCCATGACCATCCTGAGCTACACAGTTCTCGGTCACTCAATGCTGCATATCAAAACCTTATCTCGAAAAGAAAAAAAATGCCTGTCGGTGGTGGTACACACCTTTGATCCCATCACTCGGGAGGCAGAGGTAGGTAGATCTGGGTTCGAGGACAGCCAGGGCTACACAGAGCAACCTTGTGAAAAACAAAATAGAAAGAAAAAAAGATTTACAGAATAATTGAGGTGGATGAGCTGGTACTCATGGGTAACTACACTCTGCCATTCAAAACCTGCCCCTAGTCACTACATTCAGAACCAAAGATGTGCCCTGGTCACTACATCTAGGACTGAAGATGTCTCAGTTGTCAGAGTGCTTAGCTAGTGTGAAGAAGCCCGAGTTCAATCCCCAGCACCAGATTAAAAAAAAAAAAAAAAAAAAAAAAAAAAAAAAACTGGACTTGGTGCTGTATACCCACAGCCCCTGAATTTGGAAGATGGAGGTTACAATTCCATTCCCAGCACCCACATGGCAGTTAACTGTAACTCCAGTTCCAGGGGATCCATCACTCTCATACAGACACACATGCAGGCAAAAAACCACCAATGCACGTGAAATAAATACATTTTTAAAAAAGGGACTCAAGGTCATCCTGGACTAAAATATGTGTGACCATGTCTCTAACTTTGTAGGATGTGACCCTGTGAAGGAACTTTTGCCAGCCATTGCCATCTGTATCCAATCCCAGCAGCCCAGTGTGCAAAGAGGAAACCAACTCCTTCAGGCTGCACCGACCTCCACACACGGTGCCATGGTATTGACTCACGAATACGAGTCGCACCTTTAATCTCAGCGTTCTAGATAGAGGCAGAGGCAGGATGATCTCTGTGACCTCAAGGCCAGTCTGAGTGGGCTTCAGGCCAGCCACAGCTACAAAGGAAGAACTTGTCTCAAAGTTTACATGAGAAGTCTTAATTTAAAAACATTAACTATATGTTCTAAATATTTACCTGAAACTCAGTTTTCATAGTTTCTCTGTGTAGCCCTGGATGTCTTGGAACTTGCTCTGTAGACCAGGCTGGCCTGGGACTCAGAGATCCCCACCTGGTCTCTGCCTCTGAGTGCTGGGATTAAAGGCGTGAGCCAGCCGACACCTTGTTCTGAAACTCTCAATTTTCATTGAAATATTAAGAAAAATAGTAACGGAGAAATACACACAGCTTACTGTAAAAGCATTATCCTTGGCCAGGTTGTTTATTGGGAAATCACATTTACAGCATTATGAGGGCTCACTCCCATTTTGTTATTCACTCCCATTTTGTTATTCAATACTGACAACTTGAGAACGTCAACCAAAAACAACGCCTAACAAACACCTGCCGAGGAGGGCCATCTCAACACTGGGCAGGATCACAAATTCATAGCCATTACGGGCTACCTAGGGAAATAGTGGGTCTCTTGAATTTCAAGCTAGCCAGGACAGCCAGAGGTACACAGCGATTCCTGTCTCACCAAACAAACACCAGGATGTCCTCAGACCTTCAGAGAGATGAGACATCCTTTTAAGTGCTCCCAAGGAAGGTGTGGTCATGGAACGGGGGTAACCTAGCAACAGTCTCTCTAGGGGAGGGGGGATACAAAAAACCATTTCAATCTGGGGATAGCATCACGGGCGCCATTCTTGAGTGGGTTTTCACGTGTCGCTTCAGAGTGCCCTGCTGCCGGAAGGCCGCGTCACATTCCTTGCAAGCGTAGGGTCTCGCGTCGCTGTGGATGCGGAGATGGACGTTGAGGTTGCCCTTGTGGCTGAAACACTTCCCGCAGTGCTCACACGTGTACGGCTTCTCCTTCGTGTGGATCCGGTTGTGGCCCAGCAGGGTGGACTCGTGCGCAAACACCTTGCTGCAGACTCTGCACACGTACGGCTTCTCACCGGTGTGGGTGCGCTGGTGCACTCGGAGGTCCGAGGACTGCAGGAAACCCTTGCTGCACAGGCTGCACTCAAAGGGTCTCTCTCCCGTGTGTGACCTCTGGTGGATGATAAACTGAGACCTGTAAAGGAAACCCCTCTTGCATTCACGGCACTCAAACCGAGCCTGGCCCGGGAGGGGATCAACCGGCTCTACAGGCTGTGGTTGGGCAGCCTTTGCTAGCTTCCCATCTTCAGTACTGTCCGCACAGGAGGCCCCTCCTCTGCAAGTAGGAGCTTGGGGACCGCAGAGACTCTGAAGATCTGCACTCAGGGCTGTATCTCTTTTTTCTAGAATGTGGGTGAACGGTGTGACAGCATCCAGTTTTGCATCTTCCTGGGGCATCGTGGCATCTGATGGGAAGGGATTCCACACATACAACATTTAAAACTTGAGAGTCCCGTCTCAAAAGCATGACATTTAGTTACTGGATTACGGAGAGAGGTGCCACCCTAGGAAATATGGAGGGCGGAGAGGGCAACTTTTTGGGGTTGATTCTCTCCTGTCACCACGAGGGCCCTGGGAATTGAACACAGGCAGTCAGGCTTTGCCGCAAGCCCACTGAGACACACAGCACTTCTAAAGACCACCCCAGCCACACCAGACCCTTTGGGACTAAGCTCTGGTGTTGGCTGGGAACATTCCATCCACACCCCAAGCCTCAGAGCTCAGCCTGTAGAATTCTCTGGAAAGCTAGAGATGGAGGGGAGTGGGAAGTGGGGGGTCCAGTCCCCCACACACACAAAGGGATGGGAGTGGGGGACAAGGGATACTAAGCCCCCGGTGAGTTCCCACCTGGTACTCACCAGGACCCTGTGCTGGCTGAGGGTCCTGAGATACAAGCATGGAGGCCTTGTCCCAGCCCCGCACAGACTCACTCCCGGAGTCCTGCTCAGCTCTCCGGCAGTCTGGATCTTTGCTCTCAGGGACCGTCTGCATCAAGGATTCTTGTTTCTTGACAGGAGACAATGACAGAACGATTATGGGTATGTGCTGGTTCGGGGGAGAGGTGGAGCATAGAAACCTGTCTCTACTTGATTTGGGCCATTAAGTTTTTCCTGGAGTTGTGGGGGCGCTCATACTTACTCCTATGGCCCACCCCGATCAAGACCCCACATAAATAAATATTCTCCTCTTACGTGCAAGTCTGTCATTCATGTGGAGAAACCAGGCCTCTAAACCTTAGATTAGTTGCCACTCTAAATCTCTATGCACGTTTGGCCCCAGCCCTTGACTCAACATGCAAATTGCCTCTCCACCTGGTGCTATTCAGAGTTGGGGATAATGAGACTAGGAGGGATGGTTCAGAGGTTACGAGCACCGAGGGTAGGGAGTCTGATACCCTCTTACTCCCACAAGCACCAGGCACACACAAAAGCTAAATACATATAAAGGCAGGTGGTAGGTAGTCCCAGCACTGGGGAGGCAGAGCCAGGCAGATCTGTGAGTTCGAGGCCAGCCTGAGCTACAGAGCTAGTTCCATGGCAACTAGGGCTGTTACACAGAGAAACCCTGTCTCCTCCCCACCCAAAATAGGATAACTTTCAAAAACAAACAAACAAAAAAGAAAGTTGAATGAGTATTTCTGATGTGGGGAGGGGTCTCCTCTGCCATATATTGTGGACTGCTACACCTTTGATCCCAGCACTCAGAAGGCAGAGGCAGGCAGATTTCTGAGTTTGAAACCAGCATAATAAGTTCTAGGACAGCCAGGGCTATGTTGAGAGAATCTCTCATAAAAGGGGGAAAAAAAAAAATTCTAGCCACCAGATCAGAAGTGAAGGTTGACAGATCTAAAACATTTCCAGAGGGTGTGGTAACCCAGATCAGTAATTTCAGCTGTTGGTAGGTAAAGGCAGGAAGGTCACAAGTTCAAGACCAGCCTTCCATATGTGGCTAGTTGAAATCCAGCCTGCTTCAAACAAAAAGAATCCTAAAGCATCCCTGAGCTATCACCCCCTGGGGCCAAACAGGTCCCTAATAGAAGACTACTCCCTTCACATTTTAAAGGGCCCAGAAATCAAACTGATTTCGTCAGGCTGGGCAGCAAGTGCCTTAACCACTGAGCCATCTCTCCAGCACTTTCTACACTCTGTTGTAAGTTATTGTTTATGTGCCTATGAGTATATGCCATTTATATGTTGGTGCCCAAGGAAACAAGGCGATCGATCCCCCTGGAGCTGGAGTTAAAGGCAGCCACGAGCGAGCCGGCTGAAGAAGATGCTGCAACTCAAACTCTGGTCCTTGGAGAAAGGGAGTGCTCCTGACAGCTGAGCCAGCTCTCCAGTCCCCTCTCTGCCTTAGTGGGAAGGAGACAGGCTGGCGTGTCTGCTTTTTTTAACCAGTGTCTGAGCTAGTGTTGTCTCCATCTCTGGCTGAAGGGTCTGAACCCAACCCTTACCAAACCTCCCATCTCTCCCCAGAGACTGTGTCACACACTTACCCGACCGACAGACGGCTCAGTCCCTGGCAGGTTCAGGAACTCTATCCTAGCACAGCCACCGCTGGGACTGTCTTGTGACAGTTCCACCACGTCGTCATCCCTGTCATCTGCCTTGGCTTGGGCCACTTCAGAGCCTCCAATTACAGACTGTGATGGGATGGGAACAGGTGAGGACCCAGGTAAGACGCTAGAGTTGCTCTCAAAGCTCTCTATTTCTGACCCAGACTTCGCATTCAAGTGGGGTTATTTGCAAATTTCTCCCTTGACACACCACGAATACAGATCTATCTGCATCACTGGTCTGTACCTTCCAGCACATGCCTCACACTTAAAATAGCCTATCCTCTACAGAAACTTGGAATTATGTGGATGAGCTGGTCCAAGATGAAAGAGAGACGAGAGAGTCAGTCACAGGGAGACAGGCAGACACAAAGGACAGAGACAGAGAGTCAAACGGAGACAAGGAAGAGAGACCATTTTTCTAAATCCAAACTAACCTGCCTGTAATTCTACAACTCAGGAAGCTGAAGCAGTAAGATGAAGTAAGTTTAGGGCAGCTTGGGCTGCAGTGTGAAACCCTGTCTCAAAACGATACCAACACATGCTTCCACTAACCCTACCCAAGGCTCAGGGTCCAGCAGGGAAAAGGGGGTATTATTAAGATTCTAAGAGGCAACTGCTTACACCACCCCTCTATACACTTTCATTCAAATATATATATATAATATATACATATATATATTATATATATATCAATCAGAGGTAGGCGGGATCTGTGAGTTCCAGGTCAGCCTGGTCTACAGAGTTCCAGAACAACCAAAGACACGCACATACAATAATCACCACCAGAGTTTGCCCTCCCCCACTCCTCATCTCTACTCAGAAAAGAGCAGACCTCCCGTGGTGGGGGGAGTTGGGGGCCATGGCATATCAAGTTGTATTGAGACTAAGCACCTTGCCTTGTATTGAGGCTGGGCAAGGTGACCCAGTATGAGAAGCAGGGTCCCAAAGGACAGTAAAATAGCCAGAGACGACACCCCTTGCTCCCACTGTTTGTTAGGAGTTCTACAAGACCAAGCAACATACATAACTGTGACATATATGCAGAGGGTCTAAGTCCCATGCAGCCTACAGCCAACAACACAGCTGGGAAGAGAAAAAGAAATGCCACTGCACAGTGCCTAATGATATTCCGCTGCTGTACATACCCACAGATCAGTACCTATCCCGCTGAATTGTCATCGGAGAGGCTTTTTTCTCCACACACTCAATGCTAAGCTTTACTGCAGGCAGGCAGGCAGGCCGGTCTTCATTCTGCACAGCTGTCCAATCATGGGATACACAGCTACAACCTGTGTTCAACACTCTCAAAAACTCCTACCTTCTAGCTCCTTCTCCCAAGTCACCCCCCCCCCAGAGACTGTCCCACACTTGCCTGACTGGTGGAGGGCTTTTCAGTCTCAGGCAGGTTCTGCAGCTCTGGGCTAGCCTGGCCTCTGCTGGGCGGCTCCTCGCTCTGATTTGACGGATCCTCCATGGCTTCTCTGTTTTCAACCCTGGGATCCCGGCAGAGGTATATCCGTCCTTTCCAGTTGACGATGGACTATGGGGGGGGGAGACAGGATGAGACCCTAGGTAAGAGCCTGGCTACACCTCTTATAGCAGCAGCCCAGCTTGACATATTTGCAAAGCTGTCTTCCTGGACGTGGATCGACCTACAAAGTCATACTCAGCTACACATGGTAACTGGGGAGGGACCAGGCCGGGCTACGTTAGACCCTGTCTCAATACAGTAAACAAGGAGAGGGGTGGGGGCTTGGGTTCAATCCCCAGCACCCACCCTCCTCCCAAGAGCCACTAACTAAGGAAGGGTGAAACCATCCATCAGTGGGGTCTGCCTCCATCGAGGCCTCTGCTTACCCACTGGCGAGGCCTCTCATCTTCTCTCAGCATCTTCTCCAGCTCCTTGCAGCTCTTCACCCCACTCTCCTTGACCAAAGCCTGCAGTTTTGGCGGCACTGAGATCATAAATTGCTCCAGTATCAACTGATCCAGGATCTCCTCCTTGCTATGGAGGTCGGGTCTCAACCACTGATGGCACAGCTCGGAGATCTCCTTGAGACACTGGATGGGACTGGACCTCTTTGAGGGACAGAAACTTCGGAATTTCAAGTGCCAAACCTCAGGGTTACAGCCTGGCTTTTCTGTTTCCTGGGATGCTGATGATGGGCGCTGTTTGGACGGTAGGCTGTCTGTCGGCAGGCTTGCAGCCATGTCTGGGTTGAATCCAGACTAAACAGACCTACTCCGTTAACCACGGGGATAGGCTCAGTGTTGGTCTAGAAGCCTGGGAGGCAAGAAGCAACCAGATCAGTTTAATTCTGCTGCCTCCTAAATCTCATCATTCTTCATAATATACCCCCCCCAAAAAAAACCACTGGAACTGTTTAGTAAAGCAGAAATTAAACATCCTATGGATCTGGGAGATGGCTCAGGGGTAAAGGTGTCTCCAGCCAACCCCGATGAGCTGAGCTAAACCCGTTGGAACTATGTGATGGAGAGTACCAACTCTGACAAGCTGTCTTCTGGCCTCCGCCCCATCCCAAGATAACTTTTGTATGTATACGCATTGGTGTTCTGCCTCCATGTATCTGTATGAGGTTTGCCAGAAGCAGATTACAGACAGCTGTAAGCTGCCATGTGGATGTGGGAAATTTGGACCTGGGTCCTCTGGAAGAGCAGCCAGCATTCTTAACCTCTGAGCCATCTCTCCAGCCCCCAAGATAATTTTTTTTAAGTCAATTACTCTATTCTAGCTGTGTATGTTGGAACATACATATCTGTAGTCTCAGGCAAGGGAGAGGTCGGAGCATGACACTTGCCATATTTTTGAAACAAATCACCCTAGGTTGCATAGTAAATACCAAGTCTAAAAGACACAAGGGTTATATAAAACTCTTAAAAAAAAAAAATCAAAGAATGAGCTGGGTGGTGGTGTCCAAACCTTTAATACCAGGGAGGCAGAGGCAGGCAGATCTCTGTGAGCCAGCCTGGTCTGCATAGTGGGTTCCAGAGCAGCCAGGATATAGTGAGGCTATATCTCAAAAACAAAAACAAGAAACCACCCAAACAAACAAAACCCACACAAAATTATTAAATAAAATTTAAAAACTATTGCTATGTGTGTTTATATGCCAATAATCTTAATCACATAAATTAGGTATAAATGACAAAGTATTTATGGCTTAAGATAGCACTTTGAAAATTTAACACAAATGGTTGAAAAAAAAATATTGGTAGCTGGTTGGCAATATACTTTTAATCACAGTTTGAAGCCAGCCTAGTCTACAGATCAGGTCCCAGGACAGCCACAGAGAGCTACACAAAGCCTGTCTCAAAACAAAACAAACAAAACAATCAAAGGACAAAAACATATGGGTGGTGGCTGGATATTGTGAAAGATGAGGTCTTCGTGCTCTCTGTACAGACCAGGCTGGCCTCCTCAAATTCACAGATCCGAATGCCTCTGACTCCCATGTGACACTAAGCTTGGCCAAAAAAAAAAAAAACCTAATAATTTTAATTTGGTGTATGGATGTTTCATACGCATGTTTGCGGGCTGCCATATTTGTACCTACTGCACAGGGCCTTGGTGGCCCTGCCTGGGAGTTGCGGGCAATTGTGAGCCTCAGTGTGGGTGTTAGAGATTAAACCTGAGTTCTCTAGCAGAGCTGTGGGTGCTCTCAACTATTGATACAGCACACAAAATGTCTTTTGAGACAGGGGTTCTCTGTGTAACAGTTCTGCCTGTTCTGGAACTCGCATTGTAGAGCAAGCTGGCCTCGAACTCACTGAGTTGCCTCTGCCTCCCAAGGGCTGGGATTACAGGCGTGCGCCACCACAATGGGTTCTTGTGTTCTTCATCCTCACGACTTGGTATACCTGTGCTAATTAAAAATAACTGCCGGAGCAGGATCTCTGAGTGTGAGGCCAGCCTGGTCTACAGAAAGTGTTCCAGGGTAGCCAAGGCTACACAGAGAAACCCTGTCTCAAAAAACCTTAAAAAGAAAAAGAAAAAATTGACCTGGCTGGGGCAGGAGGATGGAAGTTCCAGGCCAACCTTATCTCAAAAGAATATATAAATAAACAAATTCAAGCACGCAACCGCCTGACCCAGCAGCCCAGCGTCGAGATAGATTAGGAGCTAAGTGGAAACCACGCTCGCTCGGAGTCTGTAACAGCAGCATTGTGAGCTACCAGGAGGAGCCGGGCACGGAGGAAGAAAGATGTTCATCCAGGACACAGTAGGAGTTCTTAGGTCCCCGGGGTTTTTCTTTTTGCTTGCTGAGAACGCTTCACCATGGTGCCCTATCTGGCCGGGAGCTCGGGCACTGACGGCATCCTCCTGCCTCAGCTGCCTAGTGCGGAGTTGCATGCACTCCGTGTCCAGCTGAACGTAGAAGCAGCCTCTATTGCATCTGCACCCGAAGACACAGCCTCGCCAACTCACCTTCCTCCGCACTTCACTTAGCACGGGGTCCTGTCTTCGCGCCCCCGCAGCCTCGACTCTTCCCAGCTCTCTCTCTGCAAAGTGCCCGGGATGTCTGGCGTCGTCGCTTTTCTAAGGAACCAAGGGGCTATCTTCCGGTTGCTGATCTGCACAGTGATTGCCTGGAGCCCTTCGACGTCATCTTCGACGTCATTTTAGACATCCCCGGATTAAATTACAATTTAACCCTGGGGCTGCCACATGGACGGAGGGGATTATTTTTTAAATACCAGGGCGTGGTCCTGTAGGCCTGTGATACCAGCTAGCTGATAGGGGAGGATGAGGCAGGGGGATGGTAAAGTCAAGGCTTGCCTGGCCTCCTGAGTGTAAGCCCAGCTGAGGAAACTTAGACCCCTTTTCCAGTTTAAAAAAAAAATGAATAAATAAATGATTTTATCAGACTCAGCTGGGGATGCAGCTCACAGATCAGAGCGTTTGCCTTAGCAAGCAGGAGGCCGAGTGTCTGTTCCTAGCGTGGTATAAAACCGCCTGTAGCCGGGCAGTGGTGGCGCCTTTAATCCCAGCCCTCGGGAGGCAGAGGCAGGCGGATCTCTATAAGTTAGAGGCCAGCCTGGTCTACAGAGTGAGTTCCAGGATGGGCTCCAAAGCTACACAGAGAAATTCTGTCTCAATAAATAAATAAATAATAAAAAATAAAAACCCCATTTTCAAGTCTTTGCTTCTTAGGTAAACTTAACAATAAAAATCATATATATACTAAAAGCATAGCTGGCTGATGGGCAGCACGAACCTTTGATCCCTGCACTCAAAAGGCAGAGGCAGGCAGATCTCAGTGAGTTGGAAAAGAACATTCCAAGCAAAAGCACCTAAGGAGCAAACTGGTGTAGCCTTTTTTTTTTCCCTCTGGTGTAGTCTTTTTAGAAGCTGACAAAATAGACTTCGAATCAAAACTAGTCAGAAGAGATAAGGAAGATCTTTACATATTCATCAGAGGAAAATTCCACCAAGAGGACCTTGCAATAAATAATTCTTAACATCTGGGAACCAAACACAAGGGCACCCAAATTCGTAAAAGAAATACATTGATAGTTGGAGACTTCGATACCCTACTCTCGGATATACAGATCTCTAAAGAACTGGTGTTATAAACTGAATGGATCTAATAGATGTATTTCTTTTAGATATATAATTTTTAATTAATTAATTAATTAATTTATTTATTTTGTTTTTTTTTTGAGACAGGGTTTCTTGTGTAGCTTTGGAGCCTGTCCTGGAACTCACTCTCTAGACCAGGCTGGCCTCGAACTCACAGAGATCTGCCTGCTCTGCCTCCCGAGTGCTGGGATTAAAGGCGTGCTCTAAATTTAATTTCTTTATTGATTCTTTGGGCGTTTCACATCATGCATCCCCACTCCATTTACCTCCCGTCACCCCTGCAGCGCCCCTCCACAAAAGAAAACAAAACAAAGTAAGCAAGCGAACAAAAACAAGAACAACAACAAAATCCAAAGCAGCAAGAAAAAGCCTCTCCGTTTCTCCTTTCCTGCCCCTCTGACACCTCTTCCTCTGTCCTGGTGGCATTGGGGGCCTCAGTGTGCCATACAGTGTGCCCCTTTGTCCCATCACCATATCTGTATGGCCCCTGCCGTGGCATAGCCCCCAGACTCCAACCAAGCTGCAGGCTTTGGCCCAAATTCCAGGCCTCTGTATTGGCCTTAGTGGCCACCTGTGCCACAGACTTCAACACAGACCCCAGTTGCAGCTGGGCCATTTACCCAGACATGGCTCCAGGCAGCAGCTCTGCCTGGGTGACATCCTAGCTCCAGGTGGTAGCCCCGGCCACTAAGATCGGGATGGCTCTGGCTGGCAGCAGCATGATACCTGGACACCAACAAGGCGACAGCATGCAGCCCAGGCCCTAGGCTTCACGTGGCCTTTGGTGGCATAATGGGCCATAGAGATCAACACAGACCTCAGCTGAGGTAGGACCATGGACCCAGACATGGTCCTCAGCAGCAGCCTGAGTCTTCTTGTCACCATGGCCCCTGGACTCAAACATGGCCACAGGAGGTGGCCCAGACCACAGGAATCAACGTGGCACTTGGTGGATGGCAACAGGAACCGTGGACATCAACACAGACCCTGGCCACTGTAGGACCAGGGAGCCAGACCGTGGCACTTGGGCATCAACATGGCTCCAGGTGGCCAGCGGACCTCCTCTCTCTGCCTATTTCTCATTGCCTTCGCCATGACCCCACGTGGCAAGCAGGCCACAAATGTCTGGCCACTCCTCGAAGTCTTCGTTTCCTTTCGTCGCCGTCTTTCTAGAGTCATGAGCCACTCTGCTTCTCTTTCTCATTTCTCTACCACATATTTGCTTATCAAATAATGAGGCCCACATGCATGCCCAGCGTGCAAAGCCAGCCTGATTGGGGGGGGGGGTTGTCCCTCTGTATGTATGCTTCTCTTATTGGTTGATGAATAAAACACTGATTGTCCAGTAGCCAGGCAGGAGGTATATAGTCCGGGCTATGAGAGGAAGAAGGAGAGAGAGGGAAGCCATGTAAACACCAGGGAAGATGCACCAGGCATTCTCTGGTAAGATATGGCCATGTAGAAATACATAGATTAGTAGTTGTGGATTAATAATTAAAAGAGAGCTAGCCAGTAAGAAGCCCTAGGCATTGGCCAACAGTTTATAATTAAATTAGCATTTGTGTGTTTATTTGGGGCTAATCGGCTGCAGGACCAGGCTGGAAAGAAACTCCAGCAAAACCAGCCCATGGATGTCTTCTGGCCAGCTAGGGCCTTGAGGACCCCCCCGATGGCTCTTCTCATCTAAGGGCAACTACATCAGGCAGGGGTAGGTGGGGTGGGTGAGTGAGGGGGTGTTAGAAAGGGAGGGGTGAGGATGGATGTGTCGTCCCCCACCCCACCCCAGCCGGATCTCAGATATTTGCAGACCATTTCTCCAAAACACAATATACCTTCTTCTCAGCCCTTTATAGAACTTTCTCCAAAACTGACCAAATATTTGGACACAAATCAAGTGTCAACAGATACAAGAAAGTCAACAAAACACCCTGTATTCAGCCAGACCACCACGGATTAAAAGTGGATAGCAACAACAGAGAGTTTACAAGCTTAGGCCAAGGGATTATATGACTTCCAACTTAGTGTTTTCACTGGATTCCTGAGTGTGCAAATGAGTGGCTCTCTGATTCATTTTTTGTTGCCTTTATTACCTGTTTTGCTTATGCAAAATTGAAACGGAAGCAGGGGAAGGAACAGGAGGCTGTGTTCTGCGGTATGTACCCACATTGACAGAAGCTCAGTTTTAGCACAGGGCTCGCAAGGTGGCCAGGTGGCCAGCGGCGTCGATATCTAGCTGGCAAACACTGCTGGAGATGGTAAGGAACACTTTGGATCACATTTCGCTAGCCAGAAATAATTACAGGGAATCCCGCCTGGTTCAAAGAGAAGCCAGGGAAGGTAGGCTCTCCTTCAAGCTACTCTGCTTTCACAATTCAGCTCATGAAAAGGGAACACAAGTACTTGGCAGAGGGTGAAGATGCCTCCAGCGCCTGCGTTAATGAACTCAGGAGCAGAATTACTCCTGTTTTCACATGGTTCGTTGTCTCTCGTTTTTTGTTGTGTCCGGCTGTAGTCTTTTGTTAACCTGCTCTTTCTGAGGAGGACACGAGAGAGGGAAAGTAAATCTGGAGGAGGTGGAGGGCGGCAGCTTGGAGGAGTGGAGGGAGGTGCTGTGGTTGGGATGTATTGTATGAGAGAGGAATCTATTTTCAATTAAAAAAAAAATGTTTCACAGAACGGGAACCCTCTGATTCCCGTGCCTTTTCTTGAAGTCTGTTCCTTCTGTGTGTTTGTCCTGTCCAACTCTAATGTGTGTTTTTGTTTTATTTCATTATATTTTATTATTACTATCCCTTAGAAGCCTGCTTAGCTTAGTCTCTCTCTCTCTCTCTTTCTTCTTCTTCCTTCTCCTCCTCCTCCTCCTCTTCTTCTTCTTTTTTTCTGAGACAGGTTTCTCTGTATACCTGTCCTGGCTGTCCTGGAACTCGCTTTGTAGACTTTGAACTCACAGACACCTATCTGCCTCTGACTCCTCTGAGTGCTGGGATTAAAGGCGTGCACCACCACCGCCACCCAAGCCTGTTTATGTTCTTATGAGAGACCAAAAGGGAGACACTGGGAGCAGAGCGAGGGGAAACTGTAAACAGGATATATTTTCGTGAGGAAAAAAGGTGTTTTCGATAATAAAAATTACTGCCATCATGTTCCTGAAATACAAACTGTGATTTGTTTGTAAAATAAAATAGTCCTTAGCGGGAAAGAGCCAGCCAAAAAAACACACTTTGTCCCTGAATTCAGAGCCAGTGAAAGAAATATGCCCTGGCCCTAAAGTTAGAGCCAAAAGGCTGAAAAGGACGAGAAAGAAACATACTTTGGCCCTGAAATCAGAGCCCAATCTAACCTTGACCCTGAGCAGAAAAACCAACCAATCCCTGAGCTAGCTAGCCAATCTGAGCTCAGCGATTGAAACCGGACCAATCCTCACCCTGCAAATCTCCCTGGAAACCTGCACCCCGTAGGAGCCCCATATAAAGCCTGTGCCTGCTCAGCTTGTGGCTGCATGGAGTCTTCCCTCCCAGTAAATATTTTGAACGAGGTTTGCCAGAGTGGAGCAGAGAGAATTAACTTTTCAACAACGTTCACCTGGGAGACCTTCCCCTAGCGAACACTCTGCAGGATGCCCGAAGCAGGCAGGGCTGCAGCCAAACTGTAATAACTTCCCGCTGGGGGAGCCCTCCCCTGCCTGAGCAGAGCTGTTATCCTGGGGAAATCCTTCCCTGAAGCAGGGCTGTGGCTCCCGAGTGCCAGAATCCCTTTCCATCCGAGCTGTAACACTCAGTATTTGGCTCCCGAATGCTGGAATACCTTTCCTTGCTTACAACGTCAGACTCTATCCGGCTTTGTCCGGAGAGCTGGGCAGAGAGGCCAGGAACAATGGGTCTTTATAATAAACAGGGGAGGAAGCTGTGTGTGTGTGTGTGTGTGTGTGTGTGTGTGTCCTTACACACAGTCAGTGAATCTGCGTTTCCCCCTGGAAAATGAGACTCAGTTGTGACTAGGCCCCACTCAGCAGTGTTGACTTTACTTACTCCCTGTATACACAAACACATACACACAGACCTACAAGTGTCACTTGGAGTCTGCCCTGGAACTCACTCTGTAGACCAGGCTGGCCTCGAACTCACAGAGATCCACCTGCCTCTGCCTCCCGAGTGCTGGGATTAAAGGTGTGGCACCACCGGCTTTCAGTGGTCTTTCTAACAAACACCTTACCTTGGGAAGCTGGGCCTTCCTAGACCCGCAACAGAAAGAGAGGCCTCTTCTCTGCTTGGGACTGAGTATTGGCGCAATATGCGCGTTTTCCAAAGTGAAACATGCCCTTTTCTTCCTCCATTTGGGGCTTCAGTCTCTGTTAGCTCATCGCTTTCAGCTCGAGCCAGGTTCCCCACCACCACCTTAACTTAGCAGAACTGCTCCGGAAAATGTAAGCCCAGAGATGGCGGCTGCAGAGAAATGGGACCTTCTCCCAGACCCCATCCCTGCCCAGTTAGTACTTTGGCAGTTTGGAAAGGAGGAAGTTGGAGAGCATGGGTTAAGGGAACCTGGTCAGAGCCTGGCCCAAGGTGAAGCTGACCCGGTACTGATGCTGGCCTTGAGGTCTGCAGTAATAATAATTCTACCAGAGAATTATCCCAAAAGAATGCTATTACTTTGGGCCAGTAAGATGGCTCAACAAGTAAACAATTCTCATGACTTGGGTTCGACTCCAGGGACTAGAAATAAATGTAAAAACAAAACAAAACTTTTTTGAAAGAGAATACAAATTAGTCAGAATATATTGCCGGGATGTTCTATGATTACCCACCTTCCCCCACATTTCTTTTGGGTCCCTTAAAGCCATCTCTTGTGCTTCTGGGTGGCTGTGTGTACCTGAGTGCAGGCACCCTGGGAGGTCAGAGCTGTTGGATTTCACAGAGCTGGGGTTTCAGGAAGCTGTGAACCCCTGGATGCTGAGGATGGAAGGCGGGTCCTTTTTGAGAGTAGGAATTGCTTTTAACCAATGGCTGTCTCTCCACCCCCACTTTTATTTTTAATATTAATTTTTATCATTGATGTATTAAAGTTAAGTGTGTGGGTTTGTGAAAGTGAATGCAGGTGCCTGCCTAAGGAGGCCAGAGGCATCAGAACCCCTAGTGCTAGAGTTACCAGTGGTCACCAGTCCAACAGCGTGGGTGCTGGAAACGGGACTCTCATCCTCTGGAAGAGCAAAGCTTGTTCTGAACCGCCAAGCCACCTCTCACCCCAAGAACAACCAATCAGAGGAGACATTGCAGAGTTAATGTCAGCATAATTCTTCAAATATTACAACGTCTTTTAGTGAGATTTGGGGATACAGTTGTAGGGTAGTCTCGGGGCGTTGAGAGGGCTTTCATTGGGGTAGGGGTGGGGATGGAGGCAGACTGAACTGGGAAAGAATGAGGGGTGAGGTGTGTCTGTCTCTATGACTGAAGGCTGGCTTCTTCCCTGGAAATATCCCTGTCCAGTATGTGCAGATCTGTAACAGGAGAGCAACAGCAGATGGGTTAGTTCTTGAAAGGCTCTAGCAGGCCTGAGCATGGCAAACACGGCACCCACAGGTTTTACCGTTTACCCTCCATCCCATCCTTGCTAAAAAAAAAAAAAAACTGTTAGACTGCACTCCTAAAGCTCGCCACCAAGGTCCAGTCCCAGACTTGGCCACTTCCTCCTCCTGAGGCTCACTACCAAGGTCCAGCTATCAACTTACTGAAGTCCAGCAATCAGAAGCCCCCTTTGGCTCACCTAATAACATGCCCAGTTAAAATTAAACACCTCATCCTAACATGGGGTCCCCCTTTACCTTTAGAATCTGCCATTTGCCCGGTGCCACCTCTGCCTCCTCTCTCTTCCCTAACCTCTTATTCCCTAACCCCTGTCCCTCTGGAACAAATAAATCCCCTCTTCATTGAGAACTTACTCTCGGGGTGTCCTGTGTGGATTAAGGGCCTTTCGATTTTTAATTTTTAAATTTTATTTATTAGCATGTATATTCAGTGTGGTGTGGGGGGGGTACAAGCATTTGCCATGTCACGTGTGTGCAGGTTAGGGGACAATTTGTGGGGTCAGTCTTTCCCTGGGTATCAAAAATCAAACCCCAGGTGGGTTTTGAGTAGCTCCACTAATGAGGCAGAGATCCTGCATGCCTTAGAAATCCATTTACTCTTATTCCCATGTAGGAGAGGCCACGTGGGCCATGGCTGTACTGGCTCTTAGTAATTTAAATTTATTTTATTATTTTGTGTGAACTTGTGTTTTGCCCAGATACATGTTAGCGTACCACATGTGTGTCTAGTGCCCACAGAGGCCAGGAAAGGGTGTTGATTCCCTGAGACTGGAATTGCAGACAGCTGTGAGCCACTGTGTGGATGTTGGGGATGGAAATCTGGCACTTCTTCAAGACCAGCAAAGCGCTTTTAGCGGCTGAGCTGCCTCTCCTCTTCCTACCTTAGTTTTTGAGTCTGTGTCTCTCACAGAACCGGAGCTTACCAGTAAGCAAGAGTAGGTAGCCTGGGAGCCCCACCTGCATGTAGGTGCTGGAGAACTAAACTCAAGTGCCCTTGCTTGCATAGCAAGCCCTTTAGCAATGGAGCCATTTCCTCAGCTATGGACTCGTGACGTTAGGGGTGAGGCTAGGGAGGAAAGCCTCTTTAGTTGTCTCAGCCTCGGTGGCTTTCCACTTCTGGTTTTCCTTCCTCGTTCTGCCTACTATTTGTCCACAGCTACACACATTCTCCCCACAGACTTTCAAGAGGGTTCATAGACATGTCAATGATAAGTACCTTCTAGGACCAAAGAATGTAGCCAGGCGGTGGTGGCACATGCCTTTCATCCCAGAACTTGGGAGGCAGAGGCAGGTGGATCTCTGAGTTTGAGGCCAGCCTGGTCTACAGAGTGAGTTCCAGGACAGCCAGGGCTACACAGAGGAACCCTGTCTAGAAAAACCAACCAACCAAAACAAGAGCCAAAGAGTACAGTCAAGGTTGAGGGGTTGTGTCATCATCAGGATGATAGTGCGACACATACTCTTCTATTGCGTGTGTGCACGCACACCCACACGCACATGTGTGTGGAGAACAGTGGATGTTGTCTCTATCCATCTCTGTCTTACCAGAGACCAAGTCTCTCACTAAATTTGGAGCAAGGCCAGCAATCAGCAAGTGTTGGCGTTTCTCTGTCTCCACCCACCCCCCCTCCAGCACAGGGCTGGGTTCTAGGCTCGCTCACACATGACTTTTTATATGGGTCCTGGGATTTGAACTCAAGTCGTCACGCCAAGGCTACCCTGTCTCGAAAAAAAAACAACAACAACAAATAAACTAAACAAATTAATAACACTTTTAAAAATTAATATGAGTAATTTTTTTTAAAAAAAAAAATGATGGTCAGGGGAAAAAAACCTACAGAGAAGTGGCACTCAACTCATTATTTTTTTTCCTGAGACATAGTTTCTCTATATAATAGTCCTGGTGTCCTGGCACTCGCTCTGTAGCCCAGGCCGGCCTTGAACTCACAGAGATCCGTCTGCCTCTGCCTCCCGAGTGCATCACCACTGCCCAGCTCAACTGGTTCCTAAAGGACTTTGAGGAGTCTGGCCATGCAAGGCTGTAGGAACAGAGAAGGGTATCAGGCTCTGGTCTAGGTGCTTATCTGGAAAAGTGCTCAGCTGTACGATTTGGGGACTGGCTTGGATATTAGAGTTGGTCCCTGAGGCCAAGTCTGAGAGACAGGGCGGGGTATGAAGCGAGAGGGGAGAGGCGGGGTGTGTGAAGGGAGATGGGCTTGCAGAAGGGTGCTCCTTCCCCTACTCTCATGCCCGCCTTCCACATTCCCGTCTTTACCTCCAATCCTAGGTTTGACAAACGTTTCTACCAGCGATCTCTTGGTCATCCTTGGAGAGCGAGAATAAGGGAGTCCATCTAGGAAAAGGGACAAGGCATCGTCACGGACTAAAATGCCAAAGGGGGCTGGCTTCCTGATGGAGAGAACCACAGGTGATAACGGGGAGGCAGCTCAGGTTAAGTCCTGCGCTGCACTCACTGGCCCCTCCCAGTCAGCTTCCAAGACTCTCGCTTGAGAAAACTGTAGTTCCCCTGTGTGCCAGATCGTTAAGGGCTTTGGAAGCGAGCGTGTGCTACTGTGCATGCTCATGAGCGATTGCGGGGGGGGGCGGGGGGGGGGGCACCAAGGCCAACAGCAGGCTTTCAGCCCGTCCTTCTCTGCTTTAATTTCAGAGACATGATTGCCCACTGAGCCTGGAGCTCACCCATTTGGCTAGCGGAGCTGGCCATCTATTTCCCCAGCACAGGGATTACAGACTCGTACCGCTTGCCCAACTTTTTGTTTTTTTTTTGTGTGTGTGATGAGTGTGTGTGTGTGTAGCGACTGTGTGTGTATGTGTGCTGAGTGTGTGTATTATGTATTACGTGTGTGTATGTTTGATGAGTGTATATGTATGTGTGTGTATGTGTAGTGTGTATGGTGTGTGTATGTATGTGATGAGTGTGTTATATGTGTGTATGTGGGGGGTATTGTGGTGTGTATACATGTGTAGTGAGTGTGTATGTATGTATGTGTATGCATGGGTATGTGTGATAAGTGTGTATGTGTGTGTGCATGTGTGTGTGATAAGTGTGTGTGTGTGCATGTGTGTGATAAGTGTGTGTGTGTGCATGCACGCATGGGTATGTGTGATAAGCGTGTGTGTATGTGTGCATGCATGGAATATGTGTGATAAGCATGTGTGTGCGCGCGCACACGTTTGGCACAGCTATGCAGATAAGAAGACAACCTATGGGAGTCAGTTTTCTCCTTTCATCTTGTAGGTCCTGGAGATTGCTAGTGCCTTTACCCACTGAGCTATCTTGCTGGTCCTACTTTTTTAGGGGAGGGCAGTGTTGGGAAGGGGTATCATGTGACCAAGATTGACTTAGAAATAACTATGTAGCTGTGGGTAACTTCAACTCCTGATGCTTCTGCCTCCACATCCCAAGTACGAGATAACACCCAAATGAGGTCGTGGCTATGATTTTACCTGTGGAGAAACTGAAAGCCTGACAGAGTTACACTATTTTCCCACGTTCTTTCTTCTACCTAGGAAGAGGCAGTGAGGAGTGGAGCCCACATCCGCCAGTTCCGAAAGCCAACAGCGAGCATGTGCAGGAGGGTGCTTGAGAAGGAGGGGCCGCTACTCACCAATAGCCTTCCACAGGTCTAGGATCTCGAGAGCTGAGTCCCTCTTCCTGCCTTGTTCTGCCTTTGAGGGAAGGCGGAGGACTGGGGAAGGGATGGGAGACAGCAGAGGAGCTGGTTAATAGAATGAGGCCACACAGGATCCACCAAAGCCCTCCGGGCGTTTGGCAGAATAACTCCAAGCAAAACCTCGGGATAGGATGCCCATTGACCATCCCTAACTCAACGGCTTAGAGGGGGGCTCTAACCCTCCTGTGTCTGGGAACAAATCTCACATTTTCAGCTCTTCCTGTCATGTTGTCAAGACAACCTGGGGTTTTCTTACTCTCTGTTACATTTATTTATTTGTTAGTTGTGTGTGTGACACAGAGAGAGAGAGAGACAGACAGAGAAACAGAGAGAGAGGAAGCAGTTCACATGCCATGGCACTTGTATGAAGGTCAAAGGACAACTTATGGGAGTCAGTTTGCTCCTTCTGGGGACCGAACACTGGTCCTTAGGCTTGCCAACAAGCACCCTTACCCATCTAGCCAACTTGCCAGCCTCTGACTTGAGTATTCATAGACCTCTGAGAAACAAAGTTCTTCACTTCATAATAAAAGTACTGAAGACGTAGGAAACGTGAAGCAGTTTAGTTTACGGTCTTGCGAATGGCAGAGAACACTTCATAAACCCTAGCATGTGACCTCCATCTCCCTCCTTTATATTTTGGGACAAATCCTCACTATGTAGTTCTGGCTGGCTTGGAACTCACTATGTAGACTAAGCTGGTCTTGAACCCAGCTGCCTGTGCCTCCTGACTGCTGGGATATAAAGGTGTATTCCACCACACTCAACCCGCTTTTATTTCTAAAAAGCTGAGCCTATTGTCGGGCATGGGGTGCGGCGGATTTGGCGGGAACTGGGCTTGGTTTGTGTGGCTAACTACACATGCTCCTAAGAAGAGTCACTCCTGGAAGTGGAGAGTCAGGGATGGAAGTAAATTGGGGAGAGAGGCTGGTACCCACCGTGCGGCAGTATGTGATTATATGAATAGGCCACTTGACCCCTGGTTCCCTCCTTCTACCACGTGGATACTGGGAACTCAGGTCATCAAGATCGGAGACAAATACCCTTGTCCAGTGAGCCATCTGGTCAACCCTTTCCCCTCCCAGTTATGTAGGTTTTTAGGATCAAACTCAGGCCATCAGGTTTACACCATTAGGCTGCAAGTGCCTTTCTTTACCCACTGAGCCATCCTGCCAATCCCAGTTTCCCTTCCCTCCTCTCCTCCTGCTCCGCTCACCCTCCATCTCCTACCTGCTCCTCCGAGAGGGTAAGACCTTTCCTAGGAAGTCTGCTAAGTCTGTCTCATCATCTCCTTGAGGCAGGACCAAGACAGCTCTCCACCCCCTACACACACTCCTGTGTCTAGGCTGGGCCAGGTGTCTCTCGGCATAGAATGGGCTCCACTAAGTCAGTTTGTGCATTAGAGTTAGATCTCGGACCCACTGCCAGTGGCCTCATGTATTGTCCCAGTCACACCATTGTCACCTACATTAACGGAGTCTACAGTTTAGTTTTATGCAGGTTCTCCATTTGTCAGACCAGAGTCAGTGATCTCTCACTAGCTCGGGTCAGCTGATTCTGTGGGTTTCCCCATCATGGTCTTGACTCCTTTGTTCACATTATCTCTCCTCCCTCACTTCGATCGCACTCCAGGAGCTTGGCCCAGTGGTTAGTTGTGCATCTGCTTCCATCTGTTTCTGAAAGAGGGTTCTAGCTTCTCTGGGGTTGTGGATTGTAGGCTGGGTAGGACCTCTTATTTTATATTATTACTATTATTATTATTATTATTTAGACAGAGTCTCAGGTAGCCCAGGATGGCCTCGGGTTCCCTAAGTAGCTCATTATGACCCTGAATTCCTGATCCACCTGCCTCTATGACTTAAGTGCTAAGATTACAGGTGTGTGATCCCACACCCAATTTTATGCAGTCCTGGCATCAAACCCAAGGTTTACAGTGTGCTAGGTAGGAGCTCTACCAACTGAGCTACATAGACAACTTACTTAAACCTCACAAACCTCTCACGAATGTGGGGACCACTATTGTTCTCTCTGTTCTCAGAGCCAGAAATGGAGACACAGGGAGACTGAGCCTGAACACCATGACGGGCTCTGCACACAGACCTCTGCCTGGGCTGACCCTGCAGGCTCCTCTAGATACAGATGTAATGGTTTGAATCTGAACCATCCACTATGGGCTCAGGTTTTAAACACTTGTTCATTCTCCTACAATTTCTGTAAGTTGTGGAACCTTTAGAAGGTGGAGTCTAACTGAAGGATATGGGTCACTAGGGGCGGGTCTTTGAAGGGTGTAGTAGTCTTGGCTACATAAAGATCCCTGGGTTCTTCCACACCCACCTCCGTGATGCATGCCAGCCGGCCAAGCCTTGCCTACCATGATGGACCGAACTCCTCTGAAACCATGAGCCACAATGGATCTTTCCACCCTTAACTATTCTGGCAACTGTGATGTAAAAGCAACCAATCCAGCATCTTTGCTGGGTCACAAAGCCATCGGCATTGGGTAGGCACGAATTAGGGATGAAGCATGGAGGAAAAGAACTTACCAGGACCCAGGAGGTAACCAGCACTATTGAGGGTCCAGCCTCCTCGTCCCTGGAAGAGATGAAGAAATGAGGACTAAGAGAGGAAAGTGGCAAGATCCCCGAAGTCTACGGTGATGTAGATCGCCATACCGCCTTGATACTAGCCAGTGACATATTTTGCTTAGTCCCTCTTTCAGCCCTGTGCAATTAGACTTCCTATAACCTAGCAAGTGGAGGGCCCGGGCAAGACGACTCAATGGGTAAAGGTGCTTTGGTGCCAAGTCTGACCTGAGTTCAACCCCCAGGACTTACCTTGTGGGAGGAAAGATCTTACTCCTGCAGGTTATCTTATGACCTCCACACTCTCACTGTCAAAGCACGACACACACACACACACACACACACACACACACACACGATGACAGACAGACAGACTGTGAGAAATATGATGTCTAAAACATGACAGCTTGGGCTGGGCGATGAATGAATTCCAATAGCAACTGGACAGTGTGGTACTTGGAGTTAACAAGGAATGTGGTATTATAAACTGTATAAGTATGTTGATAGCCAGGCCTGGTGGTGCGGCTTTTTGGCAGGTTTGACAAAAAGAGAATTCTAAGTTTCAAGGACTTCCTGGGCTACTGAGTGAGTTCAAAACCAGCCCGCACAACTTGGTGAAATGCTGCCTCAAAATAAAAACTGAAACAAATAAATCACAATGGAGGTTGTAGCTCAGTTGGTACAGCGTCCGCCTAGCAAACGTGTATCCCTGGGCTCTCTCCCCAGCATTGAATGAAATGTGTGATCTCAACTCTGAGGAGGTAGAGGCGTTGGAGGACATCCTCAGAATCCGGTTAATCCCAACTCAGGAGGCAGAGGCAGGCAGGCAGGCGCATCTCTGATGGGGAATGTCCTTCTGTATATATGTTTCTCTCATTGGCTGACGAATCAAACACTGATTGGTCAGTAGCCAGGCAGGGCGTATAGGCGGGGCTAGGAGATGAGGAGGATTCTGGGTAGAGGAGGCAGAGAGGGCCACCAGAGCAGACACCCTGTAGCTGCCGAGGTAGCAACATTCTCTGTGGAAATACTTATATTAATAGAGATGGGTTAATAATTAAGAGAGAGCTAGCCAATAAGAAGCCTAAGCCATCGGCCAAACAGTTTGATAATTAATGCAAGTTTCTGCGTGCTTATTTGGTGGTAAATGGCTGTGGAACCAGGCAGAACAGAAACTGTGTCTACAAATCTCTCTGAATGCAGGGCCAGCCAGGGCTACACAGCGGAACCCTGTCTCAACAAAAAACAAAAAGAGGCTATCCTCAGCTATTTAGTCTGAGGCCTGCCTATCTACATGGGACCCTATCTCAGTGGTCCTCAACCTTCCTAATGTTGGGACCATTTAACGCAGCTCCTCGTGTTTTGGAGACCCCCCCCAACCGTAAGATTATTTTTGTTGCTACTTCATAACTGTAATTCTGCTACTGGGATGAATCATAATGTGAATATGTGATGTTCGGGATATCTGATGTGTGGGGGGTGGAGACCCCTCGGCTGAGAACCACTGCCCTATGGGGGGGGGAAGAAAGGGAGGGAGGGAGGGAGTGAGGGAGGGAAGGGACAATGTCTTGCCAAGGTGAAAGTCAGCTGCTGTGAAAGTCAGCCGGGCTTCCAATCTCAAGGAGCCAGATACTGATCGTTTTTTCTTTCTTTTCTTTTTTGTCCTTTTTAGCATTTAAAAAAAAAAAAAAAAAAGACTTTTTTTTTTTTTACTTATAAGCCACCTGATGTGGGTGCTGAGAGCTGAACTCTGGTCCCTTTGGGGAAGCAATATTATTTTTCACCTCTGAGTAATCTCTCTAGCTCCCCCTTTTAGTAACTTTTTATTAACAGATACACATTGCAGTGTTTGTGGTGTATAGTACAATATGCATTGGCAAATGAAATTTGTGGGACAGCTTTATTGATAAACACGTGACCCCCACGCACATCATGTGAGTGACTATGTGTAGTGAAGAGATTTATTGCTGTTACTTTTGTCTTCAATTATTTGAGAAAGGGTCTCGTGTAGCCTGGTCTGGCCTTGAATCTGCTACACTTGATCTTAGCCAAAAGGCTGACAAGGGGTTCGAACATCCCATGCAGTCCAGGGTGACCTTGAACTTCTCATCTTCCTGTGTCTGTCACCACACCGGGCTCTGTGAGCATTTTAAGTTTACTTAAAAACCTAGTGGTTTTCTTTTTTTGTTTGTTTAAAATTTTTTATTCATTTTACACACCAGCCACAGTTCCCCCTCCCTCTCCTCCTCCTGTTCCCCCTCCCCCAGTAATTTTCAAGCTTAGAATGCATTGCCTTTAGCTGCAGTCGCCGGTGTTGAACTTACTGGGCTGAATTCAGATTCTGTCTTTGGGTCATATCACTTGGTTCTAGCTAAGCTGCCCAAGTAAGTAAGTGAGACCCTGTCCTGCTTACTCAGGGCAGCTCCGCCCATTAACTTCACACTGAGCTATAACTTGACAAAGAGCTTTGGAGGGGTGACCTAGGGATGTCTGTCTGTCAGTCTGTGGCATGCCCCAGCGCTGTGTACAACTGGGTGTGGCAGCAGACGCTTGTAGGCCCAGCACTTCAGAGGTAAAATCAGGAGGTTCAGAATTGGAAGGTCATTTTTGGCTACGTGGGAATTGTAGGGCAGCCTAGAATAGAGAGGTGTGTGCTGTTTTGAGACAGGGGCTATCTATGCAGCCCTGGCTGTCCTGGAACTTTCTATGTAGACCAGACTGGCCTGGACCTCGGAGACACCATCTCGCCTCTGCCTCCAGACTGTCAGCTCAGCCAGTCTAGCTAGCCAGCTCGCCCTGCCGACTCTCTGCTTTGCCCCCTCAGCACTATGATAGGTGTGGCCCCAGGCCCAAATGGCACTTAGGAGGGCACTAAGGCACTCAACCTCCAGTCTCCACATTTGGCCCTTACACACTGAGCAACCCCTGCCTGTTTTGTTTGTTTTTGTTTTTCCAAGACACGGTTTCTCTGTGTAAGAGCCCTGGCTGTCCTGAAACTAGCTCTCAAACTCATAGAAATCCACCTGCCTCTGCCGGGCCCCCTAAGCATTTTTAAAAGATAGTGTCTCACTATGTAACCCCTAAATGGCCTGAAACTCTCTAAATACACCAGGCTTATCTCATACTCACTGAGACTGGCCTGTCCTTGCCTCCTGTGTGCTGGGATTAACGGAAAGGGTTACAATGTCTGATGTATGCTTGGGCTTTTGTTTTTGATACAAGGACCTGCTTTAGAGGCTCGGCTGAACTTAATCTAGCGGAAATCTTATCTCAGCCTCTTGAGAGCTGGGATTTCAGGCATAGATCATCCACTATGCTGGCTATTTTTCTTTTCCCCTTTTGTTGTTAGCATGGGGTGGGGAGCATGTGCCCGCCACAGCACGCTTGAGAAGTCAGAGCCCGCTTCCAGAAGTTCTCTGCTTCTGATCAAACGCTTTTACCCGCTGAGCTATCCAGGTAGCCCCAGGTTTACACAGGAAGCACTGTTACCCACTGAGCTATCTATCTAGGTAGCCCTCTCTTTTCACTTTTTCTTCAGGCAGGGCCTCGTGTTGCCCAGGCTAGCTTCAATATTACTAGCTCAAGTTAATCTCCAATTCCTGCTCATCCTCCTCCTGCCTCCTGAGTGCTGGGATTAGAGGCATACAGCACCAGGCCCTGCAGGGATGGACCGAGAACTTTATGCAGACAAGCACCCCACCAACTGAGCTACATCCATCACCCTTTTTTCCTTTTCCATTTGTTTACTTTATTTGGGGGATGGAGGGATTCGAGACAGGGTTTCTCTGTGTAACAGTTCTGACTGTCCTGGAACTCGCTTCGTAAACCAGGCTGGCCCCGAACCCACAGAGACGTACCTGCCTCTGCCTCCCAAGTGTGGGGACTAAAGGCGTGCGCCACCAGCGCCCGGATATTTATTTATTTTTAATTAGGATCTCACTGTGCTGTCCACTGGCCTTGAATTCACAACCCGTCTGCCTCAGCTTCCAGAGAGCTGGGATGGCTGGCAGGTGCCACCGCACTGGGCAGAGTAAACTGAGTCCCAAATATCTACTTTCTCGTGACTTCTACGCCACTCCCAGGGCCAAGCTGACCAGGTCACCTTCTCGGTTTCAGCCCCTCTACACGTCCCCCTGGATCAAACCAGCAAAAGAAAAACGTGTAAAACTCCCCCCACCCAGGGGAGCAGCAGGGGGAAGGTGTTACCCTGTAAACAGGTGCAGACTCTTGAGTTCCTGCCAGACTCAGCAAGATGGCGACAAGGAGGACCAGATGCACCGAGCAGGCCATCCTGAAGCTGGAAGAACACAGCGCTCAGCGGAAAAAGCTGCAAGGACAGAGCGAGCATTGTTCTTGACGGTCCCATCCCTTTACTCCCCACATTTGGGAGGCAGACTCTCTGAGAGTCCAAGGCTAGTCTCGACTACAGAGTGAGTTCCAGGACAGCCAGGGTTACACAGAAACAGACATCCTGTCTAGAAACGCACCCCCCACACACACACCAAAAGTTATTCTCCATAGCACGTTTGTGTGCAGCTCTGACGTGGTGGAGAGAAATGTACTGAATGGAATTGATCTACTCAGCCTCCCAGGGAAAAAAAAGTACACATAGGGTCTACAGGTGAGTGAGTTTGACCATATGCGTGCAGCATGACATCAGCGCTATGACCAACGGTAGGTAGGTAATGTCTTTTTATTTTAAGTATATCACAGAAAAATAAAATAAACATTCTGATCTGTTTATTTTGGAATCTCTCCTCTTTCTGTGTGGTTGGGGTGTGTGTGTCGGGGGTGTGTGTATTTGTGTGTGGGGGTGGGTGTGGGAGTTGATAAATGGAAATTGAACTTAGGGCTCCTCATTGGCAAGAAGCAAGCCACACCCCCGGCCCCTCACCAGAGGATTCTGGGCAAGGACTCTACCACTGAGCCACCCCCCCAGCCCCTCACTGGGGGATTCTGGGCAGGGGCTCTATCATAGAACTATCTACATCCCTGGTATTTTTAATTTGTTTTATTTGGAGACAGAATCTCACGAGTTTTCTCAAGGTAACTTTGAATTCATTCTGGCTTGAAATTTTTGATCCACCTGCCTCTGCCTCCTGAGTGCTGGGATTAAAGGTGTGCGCCACCACCGCCAGAAAGGATGCTCACCTTTTAAACTCAGGCTTGCTTCAAACTCTGATCCTCCTGCCTCCACTCTGGAGTGTGGGAATTAGAGGTACATACCACACCTGGTTTAAGGGTTTCGTTTAAGCTTCATTTTGAAATGTGTGCTTAAATAAAACAAGGCGCATGCCCAGAATCCTAGCCCTCCAGAGGTGCAGGCTGGAGGGTCAAGAATGCAAGGCCATCCTTGGGTTTGAGGCTAACCTGGGGATACATGGTACTGTCTAAAAATGAAAGAATGGAGAGAGAGAGGAAGAGAGGGAGGGGGAGAGAGAGAGAGGCAGGGAGGGAGAGAGGGAGAGGGAGGGAGGGAGGGAGAATTTGAAGAGATACTTTAGCAGTTAAAAGTGTTTCCTGTACTTCCAGAAGACCCAAGTTTAGTTCCCAGCATGCACGTTGCCAGCTCACAACTGTGTGTAATTCCAGCTCCAGGGAGTCTGACACTCTTGTGACCTCTGTGGATGGACGCACACATACACACGCACATGCAGGGGTGTGTTCGCCTGATCTATAGAGCGAGTTCCAGGACAGGCTCCAAAGCTACAGAGAAACCCCGTCAAGATAAAATAAAATAAATTAAAAAAAAAAAAAAGAAGAAGAAGAAGAAGAAAGAAAGGGAGGGAGAGAGAGAGCTCACTTCATGGGGATGCAGTTCACTGGATAGACAGACAAAGCGCACGCCTAGCAAGGTTGAGGGCTGGAGATCAGACCCCCCAGAACTCCTGTAAAAGCCAGAGGCAGGAACGTGTGTCGGTAACCCCGGCTGTCCTACGCTGAAATGGAGAGGGTGACGCGCCTTGAAGCTCACAGTCAGCTACTCCGTGTCCACAGCTCCACGGCTATACGCAAGGGACCCTGCATCCAACAAGGTGAAGGGCGAGAAGCAAACCTCACATTGCCCTCTGGCCTCTGCACATGCGCTACAGCACTCAAAAAAATAAGTAGGAAAGGAGTGGGCGGGGCTGGATCGGGCGACAAGAGAGACGGTTGAGGGAAAATGTACAATTAAATATGTAAGACTGTTTTCGGTGCCCACGGGACCTTTCCCCACAGATCCCCAAATCTGCCATTCCTCCAGGCCCTTGTATGAAATATACAATGTTTGCATAGGACCTCTGTGTATCCACCCTAGAAACAGATGTCAGAGCCCCTAGATCTGCAATTATTATTATTGTTATTATTATTATTTTGTTTTTTCAAGTCAGGGGGTTCTCTGTATAGCCCTGGCTATCCTGGAATTAGCTCTGTAAACCAGACTGGCCTCGAACTCACAGAGATGTGCCTGTCTATGCCTCCTAGGTGCTGGGATCAAAGGTACCACCACCCTGCTAGATCTGGAATTATAATTAATTGTGCACCAGCAATGGCTCTTAATCACTGAGCCATCTCTCCAGCCCCTTCTTGAATACTTTAGCTTGCTTCTAGGCAATGCCACCCAGCACGAGGAAAATAAAATCTCTGTAACTATTGCAGCATTGTGTCCTTAAGGAAACACAAGGAAAATATCAGTACGTGTGGAGGTCAGAGGGCAAACTTCAGGACAGTTCTCTCCCTACACCTTGCAGATACTGGGAATTGAACTCACGTCATCAGGGTTAGCTTCAAGCACCTTTGCCAGCTCCATCATGCAGCTGGCTCTCCCTGATAATTTGTATATTTGATCATTGGAGTCTATGGACTGGAAAGCTGGGGTATGGATGGCTAACTGACTGAATACTGAGACCAGAAAAGAATAGAACAACGGATGTCAGAACCAGATGTGGCGGCACACACCCATGATCCCACCCTCAAGAGGTGGAGGCAGGAGGAGGTCATTCTGTTCTACACGGCAAGGTTGAAGCCAGCCAGGACCACACAGGACCCTGTCTCAACAACAGAGGTCAGCAAGACTGCTGAGCGGCTAAAGGTGCTTGCTGCCAAACCTACTGACGCAAGTTCAATTCCTAGGAGCTACAAGAGAACTGATCCCAAGTTGTCATCTGAATTCCACAATCATTCACTGGCACACACACACAAGCGCGTGCACGCTCACACACACACAACACACACACGCACGTATACACACGTGCACACACACAAGCACGTATACACACAAGCACGTACATGCGCACACACGCACACACACAAGCACGCGCTCACACACGTGCACACACAAGCACGCGCTCACACACGTGCACACACAAGCACGCGCACACACACACACCCGCACACACACACACACACTAAGTAAAAAGGGGGGGGTGGAACAATAAAACAAAGGACACAGTCAACTCCCCCCGCCCGCCCCCTCACCCTTGTTTCTCCGACCCACTATCAATGTATCCATCCCACGGGACTCATCCATACCACCCTGTTCGCCACACGCCCCCACTCCGTTCTGCCTGCCTCCCGCCAGCCCCGTCCTAGGGACCGGTCACTGACACCCACCTCTCTTGCTGACCCATCATCCTCTCGAGCTGTTGTCCTGCTCCATTCTCCAAGACAGTTTTTACCATGTCAGCCCTCAGCCCCTCCAGCCTCCCCTCCCGCCCCAGGCTCTAACCTGTGTGGAGTCGGCAGCACTGAGCAGCGTTTGGAGTCCTGGCTTTTATGCTTCCGAGGAGAACAAGGAGTTGAAGGAGAAGAGGTTAAGGAGAGAGAGACGAGGGTGGGCGGGGTAGTGAGGATGGAGGCACAGAGAAGACTCATCCACTTGAGTGTTTATTAGCTGGTCTGTGAGGTCAGACAAAGGTGCTTTGTGGCACAGGGCATTTCTCTGTCTCAGCTGTCCCCTGTCAGAGCCTTGAGACTCTCCGACTCTCCGGCACTGCCTCTTTATCTTCTCTCTGACTTGTTTTTCCTCCCACTGTGTGTGTGTGTGTGTGTGTGCGTGCGCGTGCGTGCGTGTGCATACACACGGACCATGCCATAGTGTGTATGTGTGTGCTCACAATACAACAACTTGTGAGTACTGGTTTCCTCCTTCAACCATGTGGGTCTCAGGGATGGAACTCAAGTTGTCGGGCTCGGACTAGTTTATAAATAGCTGTTAACCACACCCACTTTGACCTGTGATTCCTCGAGGTTGCTTGTTTATTCACATGTCTCCCCCCCCCCTTGAGTACATGTGTGTATCTGAGTGTGTGTGTGTGTGTTTCGGTGTCCGTGGTTTCCTTTCTCCACCTGACTCAGCACCTCACAGGGCTCAGGACATCTCCTATGGTTGAAAATGATTCTAAGGGCTGGAGAGAAGGCTCAGAGGTTAAGAGTACTGGCTGCTCTTCCAGAGGTCCTGAGTTCAAGTCCCACAACCACATGGTGGCTCACAACCATCTGTAATGAGATCTGGTGCCTTCTTCTGACCTACAGGCATGCATGCAGGAAGAACACTATGTACATAATAAATAAATCCTTAAAAAGGAAAATTATTTCAAAACAACTCCTGGAGCTTAGCCTGAAGGCTCACACTTGTAATCCCAGCACTTCAGGGGCTGAGGGCTGAGGATGATGAGTTCCTGGATTTTTAGTGAGACCCTGATCCAAACAACCACTAAACAAGCAAGGGAGATGGGTCATTGGTTAAGAGTACTTGGCTGCCGTCGTGAGGACCAGAATCTGGGTTCCAGCATCCACATAACAAGCCAGATACCTCCCTGTAACCCTAGTACCATTTTGGGGTGGAGGGGGTGTGCACAAAGAAAATAAGTAGATTCCCAGGACCTGCTGGCTTCCGACCTAACCAAGAAAATAGGAGCCCCAGATTCAGGGAGAGATGCTTGCTCGAAGGAATGTGTGGAGAATGGTGAAAAAGGGCACCCAACACCCTTGTGGGTGCATACAGGTACACGCATCCACACACACACACACAAACACATGCATACTGGTAAATACACTAAAGTCCCATCATTATTTAGTTATGGTAGGTACATGCCATGACATATATGTGGAGGTCAGAGGGCAACTTGTAGGAGTCAGTCCTACCATATGAGTGCTGGGTATTAAACCGAGGTCATCAACCTTGATGGCAAGCACCCTTTCCCACCGAACTTGCTAACTGATATATATAAATACATACATATATATATATATACATACATACATACATACATACATATTTTTCCTGGATCTCCGTAAACAGTTGTAGGATAAGCTACTAACGGAGGCCATTGTGACTGCTTAGTTCACTCCTTCTGCCCCCACCCCCACCCCCGAGACAGGGTTTCTTTGTGTAACAATCCTGGAACTCCCTCTGTAGTAGACCGGGCTGACCTCGAACTCACAGAGATCCTCCCAAGTGCGGGAATTAAAGGGGTGCGCCACCAATGCCTGGCTTCCTTCTGCTTTTGTATTCTGTCTCTCCATTTCTCTCCCTCTTTGCCCCAGGGAGCAGCTACTTCCAAGAGGAAGAACCTTAGGAGACAGTTAAACCCTGCCTTTGCCCCTTGTCCCCTGAGAAACAGTGGCAGAGTCCAGAGGGTCCTGGAGTTTCTCTTCCTCTCTGCTAGGAGGGAGGCCTCTTTCTTCCCCGTATCCCACTGACGAGGGACCGTTTCCGTCTCTATCTGTCCATGTTTTCACATCAGCCCCACACCAACGGGTGGGGACACAGCAAAGCTCTTGTCCTCAGGTTTCCTCTGTGTGACCTCAGATGTGGGGGAGGAAGAGGAGGACACTTAGGAAGGAGAAAATGACAAGCAAGTGTAAATGGCTTTTCTGGGAAAGGGAAGGGAGGTGGAGTGGAGGAGTGGAGATGTCCTCAGGACGGGGAGGGGTTGGGGGGGACGACGACAGAAGGACTATGGGATGGAAACCTAGAAGAGGGCAGAGAAGGGAGGTTCAGAGACCTCACCGTTAGCCATTCTCTCTTCCAGAAGATTTTATTATCAGTGTGTGTGTGTGTGAGAGAGAGAGAGGTGTTTGCAGGCAGAGAGAGGTGTATGCAGAGAGAGAGAGGGGGGGTGTTTGCAGGTAGAGAGAGGTGTATGCAGAGAGAGAGAGAGAGAGAGAGAGAGAGAGAGAGAGGTGTTTGCAGGCAGAGAGAGGTGTATGCAGAGAGAGAGATGTGTATGCAGGTGCCCACCAAAGGCCAGGAAAGTGCGTCAGATACCCCAGATACCCGGAGCTGGCGTTACAAGCAGTCAGGAGCCACGAGATCTGGGTGCTGGGAACTGAACTTGGGTCCTATGCAAAAGCAGCAGGCACTCTCAAGCTCTGAGCCATGTCTCCAGCCTCCTCATTTCCACATTTCTTCCCAGGGTTCTAGACTCCTCCTTCTCACCCTCTTCCCGTCTCCCAAAGCCTCTCTCTCCTAGGCCTGGGAGCGGCTGCATCTCTTTGTCACCAGAAGGGGGAGCCAAACTCAGGCAGGTCCAAACCATGTTTGGGCCAGAGCTGTGAAGTCACTTCTAAAAGAAGTTTCTACCCCCCTCCCTTGAAAGACCCCGCCCCACCCCTTACTACTTTTTGACCTCGGCGGGTATCCAAATGAAGCACACACATTTGAAGACTGAACGCTAACATCCACAAACGAGAGAAAATGTGCCACGTTGGCCTTTCTGGGACCGGGTCTGGGTTACTTCGTGCACAATGATTGTTTCTGGCTCCATCCAATTAATTGTGAATTTCAGAGTCTTGTTTTCCCCAACAGCTGAATAGCAGTCCATCGTGTAAAGGGGCATTTTCATTTCCCATTCATTGACTGATGGACATCTAGGCACCTTCTGGCTACTAGCAATGAACACGCATGGACAGGTGTCTCTAGAGTGTGGTAGTATAGTCGGTTGACTTTTTTTTTTTTTTTTTTGGTGTTTCGAGACAGGGTTTCACTGTAGCTTTGGAGCCTGTCCTGGAACTCACTCTGTAGACCAGGTTGGCCTTGAACTCAGAGACCCACCTTCGTCTGCCTCCCGAGTGCTGGGATGAAATGTATGCGCCACCAACACCCAGTTCCTTCTCTTTCTTCTCTCTCTCTCTGATTTCCTCCAAACTGATTTCCATGGTGGCTGCCCAGTTGATACTACCATTGCAATGAGTACATGCTCGCTTCCCCCACACTAACAGCAGAATTTGTCAACTTATTTGCTTGGTTTTCATTTTTTTGAGAGTTTCTCTGTGTAGCCACGACTATCCTGGAACTCACTCACTCTGTAGACCAGGCTTAGAACTCAGAGATCCACCTGCCTCTTCCTCCCAAGTGCTGGGATTAAAGATGTGTGTCACCAATGCCTGGCAATTTTTTTTTTTTTTTTAAATCACATTCACTATGATTGAGCTAAAATAATCTCAAAGTAGTTCTAACCTGCATTTCACTGATGATCAAGGATGCTGAACATTCTGTTGTTTTGGTCTTTTGACACAGGGTTTCTCTGTACCACCCTGGCTGTCCTGAAACTCAGAGATGCACCTGCCTCTGCCTCCCAAGAGCTGGGATCAAAGGCATGCGCCACCACACCAGGGCTCAGGTATCTGGTCTTGCATCGATCCATTTGGAGGTGAGTCTTGTGCAGGGTGATGGATATGGATCTATTCATTCACTACAGAGCCCTTACCCACTGGTTTGTCTTAGCCGAGCATGGGGCTTCCACCATGTATTTCCTGTTACTGCAGATGAGGATTCCCTCAGTCCGCGTGACACCCTAACCCCCCCCCCCCACAGCCTGCAGCTGGTTATGTGACTTCAGTCTGTCCCCCACACAGCAAAACTAACCTCTCAACACAGTGGTGCTGCGCAAGACACCGCGTGAGTGTGGACCCCAGCCTTCCGCACATAGTTTGGGCCGCTCCAACAAGACCCTGTCTCAAGCTGGGAGGTGGTGGCGCACGCCTTTAATCCCAGCACTGGGGAAGCAGAGGCAGGCAGATCTTTGTGCATTCCAGACCAGCCTGCTCTACAGAGCGAGTGCTAGGTCAGGCTCCAAAGCTACAGAGAAACCCTGTCTGGGGTGGGGGAGGCCTGTCCCAAAACAAAACGGTAACCAGGGTGAGCATTGAGGACCTCCGGCCGCACCCCCTCCTTGTACAACAGTTACATGGAGTTCTGGTAAGGAAGCAGACAGAACCCTTGCAGCTCGAAGCGGGGGTGCACGTCTTCCTGAGCCACACAGCCCCCTCCTCTCGTCTCCTTCCTGGATAAAGTCAGGTCTGGACTGCTGGTCTGTCTGTGTGTAGAACTGAGGACATGGGACAGTCTTCTTCCCAAGGCCAGGACGAAGTCTTCTTGGCAAAATTCACTGTCCCAGAGCTGCTGGCACTGGTCATCTAGGGGCCAACCAATGACACGGAGTCACCTGCCTTAATAACTTGGCAAGGGTGGTGGCAATATTTAAAGCACTAAGTCTTAAGAAGTTGGAACTTCCTGGTGTGGTGGCGCATGCCTTTAGTCCCAGCACTCGGGAGGCAGAGGCATGTGGGTCTCTCTGAATTCCAGGCCAGCCTGAGTTCCGGGACAGCCAGGGTTTACAGAGAAACACTGTCTCAAGACAAAAGAAAAATAGAAATTGGGTCTATTGCCCAGAGGGGCGCCACCTGCCTGAAGCGACACGGGCAGGGCAAACCAGAGTGTCTGATACCAGACCTCGAGTTTAGTCCTTGTTTCTGCGATGTGTGCCCACCCAAGAAGTCCCCTGTGCCTCAGACGCTTAACTCCCACAACACAGGAGAGTCTCAGACTCCTGTACACACTGAGTCAGTCACTTTATTACTCTCTCTGACGCTGGTGACCTGTCATCTGTGACAAGTTTCTCAGGCACCTCTGCCCACCTCATGCCTTGGAACTGTGGAGTGAACCGAATCCTGGTCTGGGCCTCCTCCCATCTTTGGCCCCGACTCTGTCCTGGGGTCCAAGGTTGCCTTCCGCTGGAGGCCGGGGGTGGGGGGGTTTACTCTGCTCCTTCCCTGAGCAACTGTCCCCGCATAAAGGGTGTCCCGGGGAAGGTCGCCCCTCCACGAAAAGAGGATGGGATGAGGGAGAGAGAAGGACCTTTTTAGGGGCAGGCGAAAGCTGAGAACTCCGGAACGGAGGAAGGAGGGGCACGGGGCCTGAAGGGGTAAGCAAAGCTGGGGTAGGGAAGAGCTGAGAGGTGTCAGGGAGGTGGGTGGGGTGCTAAGGGGGTGACGCCCTGCAGCAGGTGTTTGGAGCCAGGGCTACCCCAGGGCCCAGGGCGGGAAGGCACCACCCCCCTCGGGACCCGGCGCTGCAGTCCCCTGCGCCGCGGCAGCCCGGCCATGGATGCGTTGGTGGCGGAGCACGTGCTCCCGCCGCCCAAAGCCCTTGCCACACTCCCAGCAGGCGAAGGGCCTTGCGCCCGAGTGCGTCTTGCGGTGGCGCACCAGGTGCTCGCGCCAGTAGAAGGTCTTGCCGCACTCGCAGCAGGCGTGCGGTTTCTCGCGCGCCGGCAGGGGCCGCAGCGCGGGCCCCGGGCTGCCGGGGTGGGTGCCGCGGTGGCGCCGCAGGTGCTCCTTGCGCCGGAACGCCTTGCCGCACTCGGGGCACGCGTGCGGCTTCTCGCCCGAGTGGCTCTGCCGGTGGCGCAACAGGTGAGCCGGCTTCAGGGGCGACTTGCCGCACTCTGGGCACGATACGGTCCCAGGGGCCGCCAGGAAGGCAGGGAGGACGGGTACCAGAGGGGCTGGTGGGGGGCTGCCCGGCTCCTGCTTGTAGGGGCGCGTGGCCCCTGCGGTCCCCGCTGCAGGCGCCTCTGTCCCGGAGGCTCCGGTCCCTGCGGGGGTAAACGGAACACGGTCAGGATGAGCAGCGCAGCTGGGGACAGGGAGGTGGCCTGGAGGGCAGTTTTGCCGCCCCTGTGCCACCCAGCAAGGAGCCTGACACTGCCTGATGAGTACCAGGCCAATGGGTGGCTTGAATGGGGAAGGGGGAGTAGGGCAGAAGTGGGCGGGAGGGAGAAGCGCGCGCGGGGGCGGGGGGGAGCAACAGACACGTGGGTGAGGGTACACACTGATTTAGGAACAAAGGAGAAACCAGGTGGTGGCCAGAGAAGGGAAATTACCGAGGTACACACATGCGCACTGCGCAAGGCGGAGGGGGTCCGAATGGAACAAACCAAAGGGTAGGGGCGGGCAAGCGGGGCGAGGGATGAACGACATGATCAGGCTGTAGGTTTCCCATCATCTGCTCTGTGGAGCCCGAGGAATGCCCACGACCCTGGTTTTGCCGGGTTTACACCATGAACTCGGCGCCCTCTTCCGTCTGAAATGCCCACTGGTCTCCCGGTGCTGTTCCAGCCCCACCCTCCACCCCTAGCAGTTACATTCTATCTTCCGGGACACCTGGCTTCTGCCCGGCTGTCTAGAGGTACATGGAGTCACCTCGCCCTAACGGGATGGGACAGACTTCTCGCCTAGCTCGGAGGCCGGGCATATGGCACAGAACTGACACGGAGCCTGGGAGCCGCGGCGCATGCGGGAGACACCACTGGAGCCTGTCTGAAAGGGGATGGCGTGCGTACGACCTGAATGAAGCAGGCTGCCTGGGCCCAATCCTGGTTTAGCAGCACCCACCCTTGGGTGGGTCCCTTTGGAACCCTGGACCCAAACGCTCTACAGCCAGGTCTCACCGCGCACGCCGGCATGCCTGTAACCCCAGCACTGTGCTAACTCCAGACACCACATCTGTTTAGGGGGTGCTACGGGTTTTCCATACACCCGCACAGCAGCACCTGGCAGACAGTTAAGAGTCTGACCCCACCTTCTGTGGGCTCCCCAAAGGCAGGGGCACGTGTGGAGCTGCCCCGGGAGATGGCCAGGCCAGTCCCTGCCTTAGCCTGGGACACTGGGGCCCTTGCCGTTGGGGTTACCAAAAGGCGGTGGGAAAAGGGGCCAGCTGCTCACCTACGGGAATCGTCCCACTTTCTTCCTTTCCAACACTGACCCCCGAGCCTTCCGTCATATCCCGAGGGGCCCTCATTGCTGAGGACCGATCTGGGGAGGTCGCCGGGCCCTGAAACGAGACAGCAAAGGCCAAACTGAGGAATTCCGATGGGCTGTATTCACCCCCCTGCCCACACCTTACACACAGTTCTCAAATCCTATTGCCTGCTTTGTTTGTTTTTGAGAGTTATTCCTAGTATGCTAGGGTGGGGTGCATAAAGCATGCATGCATGCTGGGTCCAGTGGACAGTATGTGATCCTCTGGAGCTGACGTGACAGGAAGCTGTGACATTGGGAACCAGGAATCACAGAGATCCCCCTGCCTCTGCCTCTGCCTCCCGGGCGCTGGGATTAAAGGCGTGTGGCACCTCTGGCCATCTCTGATGCTTTTCAAAGGTTGAGTCTGGAGCTCTATCAATCAACGTGCCTTGGATGATTCTCTGCTTTACTAAGTCTTTCTACACACACACACACACACACACACACACACACACACACACACACACACTTTGTGCTAATTTTCCATGCCCCCAGCTGCCTCTGACCTGAGACAAACTGGTGTGACATTTCCTGTTGTGTTAAGCACTGGCACTGATTGGAGCTGCCTCTCCCCAGTCTCCTAGTCTCTGGGTGACTTGGGTGGGCAGACACCCTGCTCCCAGGGTCTCAAGCAGTCCCATGGCTGCCTGGGTACCGAGGCTGGATGACAACAGGCAATCATTCTATCTTATGGAGCAGGTCGGATCCTGTCTCAAGAGAAGCAACCGAGGAAAACACACCCTGGCTCTCTGCTGTGAAACTTCAAGGCAGGGCGGGTGTCCCTCACTACCCCAAAACAGGCCCTGGCCCCTACTAATGTCAGGAGCTGTTCCAACCAGGGACACACGAATAAACAGGACAAGCAAGGCTCCTTCCCACCTTAGTAGGGCTGAGTCTACACTGCAGTTCAGGCCAGACACCACTGAAGAGCGACAATCCAGCGTCACCTAGAAGGAGCCCCTGAGCATGCTTGTGAGGGAGAAGACTCACCCTAACTGTGGCTGGCCACTTCCCGGGTCCCTGACTGAATCTAAGAGAGTGCTGTGAGCCGGGTGGGGTGGCGCCCGCCCCTTGATCCCAGCACTCAGGAGGCAGAGGCAGGTGGATCTCTTGAGTCTGAGGTCAGCTTGGTTCACAGAGGAGTTCCAGGACAGGCTTGGCTGCTACAAGAGAGGTGGGCAGTAGTGTTCATTGCTACTTCCTCCCAGGTCACCTGTGAGTGAGCCAGCCGCCTCTAGCTCTGAATGCCATGACTTCTCCTCAGAGACAGACTGTACCCTTGAACTGTGAGCCCCAAAATACTTCCTCCCTTAAGTTGCTTTTGGCATTTATCACACCAATGAGACAGACAGCCTTGGAAAGGGTTTTCCTATGTCACGGGTGCCCCTAGAGTCCAAGGAGCTGGAAAGAGTCATTAGAACAATGACTTCCACACCCCAGATAACGAGGACCCTACCATCTAGTCAGTAAAAGGGATTTTTGTTGCTGTCCATTTGCAGACATGGCCTTCCTCTGTAGTCCAGGCTGGCCTCAAGTTCAAAATGCTCCTAACTTAATCCCCAGTAATGAGATTACAGGCGTGTATCACCACACGTGTCTTTGAAGGATTTTTAAAAATTCTGCTAGATATACACACATTAAAAGCAACCACCTTACCATCGTCAGTTAAAAGAAACACAGAGGGTGGGCCATTGAGAAGGCTTAGCATGTGAAGGTGCGTGTTGACAAGCCTCATGTTGGAAGGGAAGAACTAACTCTACAGTTGCCCTCTGACCTCCACACATGCAAGGTGCTGTGTGCATGACCCACCCACCACCACACAAATACATGTGTTTGTCATTTAAAGATTTTTTTTAATGGCCCCAGAGAAGGCTGGCTGTTGTTCTGGTTTCTGAGAAGTCATATGTGACCCTTCAAATGTCACACCTAGGAAAAGGTTTCTGTGCAGGCCACAGACCAGACAGAATTAATTAAAGAACGCATGCGTGATCTGGGGTGGGGGTTTGGACCATGCACGATTAGCCTAGCTCTGCAGGGGCTGGTGACAGATCAGTCACGTGCCAAGCCACCATGTTGCCAAGCTTGAAGCCTAGTAAAAACTCTGGACAGCAAGGTATGAGGCATTCTAAGTGAAGGAATCCCTTGGAGTTTTTGTTTTTTTAAAGAGAGAGGGTCTGGCTACAGACTGCTCTCCTCCGTGACCTTCCTGCCTCGGCCCCTTTTACGTGTATGAACTACCATACCAGGCTGAGGGCTCCAAGCCCATTGCTTCCCACTATAGCTAAGAGTCGTTGGCCCTGTCCCCCTGCCATCTGGCTTGGAATCCTCTGGCCTCACCCTACCGCACGCACCCCTCCCCACCATCCGCGCTGCCTTCCCTCAACTATTACTTGAGGGAGGAACTGGGGACCCCAGATATGCAGATGATGCTGGAGAAGTACCCTTGCACTTTTGCAAGAGCGACCGTCACCCCAGCCCCAGCCATAGAGCACACCTTCCTTTTCGGCGTGCTTTTGACTGAAGGTGATGTGCAGCCAGCCACGTACTGAGAATCATAACCCAGTGAAGCCCCTCCCACATCCACATCCACGGCCACGGCCAGCGCGGCCTCCCGCTCACCCAGAGCTCCTCCAGCAGCGCCACGGCCTCCTCTCCGCTCTGAGGCCGGCGGCTGCACACCCAGGCCTGGGTGTCTGCGGGGAGGGCACTCAGGAACTGCTCCAGCACCAGCAGCTCCAGCATCTGCTCCTTCGTGTGCACTTCGGGCTGCAGCCAGTCCCGGCACAGGGCGCGGAGCAGCCCCAGGGCCTCGCGTGGCCCTGCCGCGTCACCCAGGTGGAAGTGGCGGAAGCGGTGCCACGGCGAGTCGAGCGTCAGGGCCTCCACCGACAGGCTCTCCTGCTTCACCGGCTGCGATGCTGCGGCCTCCATGGGGCCCCCTGGGTTCGAGTCCCCGGTGGTATCTGCAGAGAGGGACAGTCAGCAGTGGGAGGACGCAGCTCGGCAGTCTGGACTACGGCCTCTCACGTGGGCGACAGGGCTGGCCTGAAGCCTAATGGCTACTGACCAGTACCTGCTCATCCACTTCGGCTTTGATTTCATAGACTGTAAAACGGAAGCCTGCCTGCTCGCCTCTGACCAAAGAGAAGACAGGCCAACCCGGCGTCTTTGCCGCCGAATGAAGCTTCCGGTTCTAGGAATGGGACACCTCTAATCGGAGTTGTTGACTAAAGGGGCCCCAGGGGAGCCAGCCCCGGAGAACCCAGGCCACCTATCCACAGACTGCTAGCGAGGCCCCGCTGCTTCAGGCTAACACCTACACAACTCACCGTACAGGGACAGGTGACCGAGCTGGTGCCTGCTGCCTCTTAAGGCCTATTTCGTGAGCCAGGACCGATCCCTGACACCGCTCATCGGGTGGCAAGAACGAGACCACAGAGGTGAGGGACCTGGGGGGCAAAGCAGACACGACTGTGCTGTAAGAGGAACACAGCAATAAAGTGTCTCCTAATGGCATTCTGCTCAGCCACCATCAGAGAAGCTTCCTCCTTACAGGAGATGGAAACGGACACAGAGGCCCACGACTGGACAATGCACAGAGCGAGGGAGCTTGCAGTGTTCAGTTACACTCCATCAAGACTGTAAGAGCCACCAAGGAAGCAGTGCCTTCCAGACAGCAGAACTGGCACACGCATGAACTCCAGGGACCGTGGTAGCCTGCACTGGGACTGCACGGGTCTGTGCCAGGCGGGGTCCCAGAGCTGAAAGAAATGGACACACATGCCTTCACCCCTAACCCTGAACCTGTCTTCAACTGATAACCACTTGCAAATTTAAAAAAAAAAAAATCAGTCTTCTTACAAACCACTCTTTTTGTTGGTTTGAGATGGGGTCCCTCTGTTTAGTCCTGGAACTCGTTCTTTATTGCAGGCTGGCATCGAACTCTGAACTCAGAGATCCGCCTGCCTCTGCCTCTGCCTCCCCAGTGCTGGGATTAAAGGCGTGCGCCATCATCACCACCACCACCACCGGGCCGGTATGTAGTTTCTGAGTGCTCAGCTCTAAGCGGGACACGTGTATTACTCCCTCCAAGGCTCAGGGTACAGGGAATAAGAGAGGGAAAAATAATGTGGGAGCCAGAGAAAGGGGTGGGGTGCTGGGGGGGGGCACGTGCCAGCTTGCACTCCGGAAACCCCCCCCCTGCGTTGTGATTACTTGCAAGTCTTGGCCCATCGACGGGAGGGGCTCACAATGTCTACCCTCCCTGCGGATCCATGGGCAGTTACCGGCCACCCGCAGACATTTCCTTCCGTGGTGCAGCCACTCCTACACTGCCTAGGCTCCCGTAAACGGCCCCTCACCCATGCTCAGGTAAGTGAAGCTCGGGAAGGCAATACACAAAAGAAGGGAGACAATGTGAGAAGCGGAAGGGGCCAGCGGGAGCCGGAGGACAAGGGAGGGTTATGGAACTCACGTGGACTATGAGAAAATACATTATATGAGATCCATTACTGACACAGTTAATATACGCTAATAAAAACCTTTTTTTTTTTTTTTTAAATGGAGGGGAGCCTCAGAGATGCTTAGCAGTTAGCAGTGCCTACTGCTCTTCCACAGGATCAGTTCCCAGCACCCAGACTGGGTGGCTCACAACTGCCTCTAACTCCAGTTCCAGGGGATCTGACTCCGTTCTGGCTTCTTTGAGCACCTAAACACGTGTAGCACATACCCAGACAAGTACATAAACGTTAAGTTTAAAAACCCTTTAAAAGTCTTTAAAGAGAGGTTGGAGAGATGGCTCAGTGGTTAAGAACACTGGCTGGCCAGGTGGTGGTGCCTCACGCCTTTGATCCCAGCACTCAGGAGGCAGAGGCAGGGGGATCTCTAAAAGTTCTAGGCCAGCCTGCTTGGTCTACTAAGTTACAGGAAAGGCTCCAGCAACCACGTGGTGGCTCACAACCATCTAAATGAGATCTGGTGCCCTCCTCTGGCCTTCAGGCAGACATGCAGGTGGGACACTGTATATTTAGAGAGTAAATAAGTAAATCTTTAAAAGGCTTTACAGAGAACACAGGAAGGACTCAGGATGGTAGCAAATGCTCAGATGTAGGCTACTATCTTTCTGCCTTAACACTTACTACCTGATTACTGCAGGCTTCTACCCAGTTTCTGATTTATTTATTTAGAGTCTCACATGGCCCGGGCTGGCCTCTCTCTCACTGTGTAGCCTAGGATAACCTTGAACTTCTGACCTTCCTCCTTCCGCCTCCCTGGCGCTAAGATGGCGGGTGTGCACCACCATGCAGCTCTTCTCTTCTTTAACAGGGCACTAACCCCCAAGAGCAAGGTTCTACTCCCTGACTCCATATCTTCCCCCTGTGGCCACTTTGGGGGCTAGGGTTATAGTCAGGGGCTTCTTGTTGAGTCAAAGCAAAGAGCCTCCTTGCGGATTTAGCACTCTAGCTGGCACCAAGAGCTTGCTAACTCACACACAGGAAGACACTCCACACCACACAACTCCAAACCGTCGTCTTCATCATAGCTTGTGGTCAGGGTGCTGGAAGTTAGCTTTCTGTCTGCCTACTCTGTGCTGTGCACAATTCCCCAACCGTCTGCCCCGGGCTTACGTTCTGTCTTGCTACCTCTACATGGCCGCTACACAGGATTCCTGTCCACCAAGAGGCCACATCCTACAGCCAGTAATGGAAACCTAGCCAACTCCTTGGGGCTGGTGAGGTCATGGATCTTAGCGGGACACCTACTACCTACACTTTTCCAGACCAGCGTAATTCCTAACTGCATCCTAAGACTTACTCTCAGATCTACAGATACAAGCGTAGCTGTCACCTGTTACCAAAGCAACTTCCATTTACAGCAAACAGAGACCAGTACCGAAAAGCACAACTGTCAACAGCAAAGGGATCAATGGACTGTAGGGGCTGTCCCAAAGGATACAGCTACAACACAACTCTTGTCCCTGAGGCCCAGGGACGCTGCAGGAGGAGGGATGGGAAGATAGTAAGAGCCAGAGGCCCACGAAGTCTGCTGTAAGCAGGTTTCGTCTCCTAGAAATGACAGACAGCCTACAGCCATGACACCTCCATGATAACAGCTGTCACTGGCTGCACCAGTGACAAAAATCAATACGGGTGCTGCTAGCGCAGAAGGTGGAAATCCCACAGAATCCCACCCCTAGACAAACAACTACAGGCAACTGAGGACAACCGAGACAGGAAGAATTAGCATCTCTCAGGGGTGAGTCTCCTAACTGGTTCTATGAATTCACAGACACACAGGCAATGCTAAATGAACCGAGCACGCTGTGTTTATATAGCCATGCACTGAATGTGTGTATATACATATACACACTAAGAAAAAGAGCCCATCAATTTGGGAGTGTGCAGGAATACGCAAGGTGTTGGGGGAAAGATGTAGTTACATTTTAATTTTTAATAAATAAAGAGTGGCTGGGAACTGGATTAATTAAATACAGCTGAGAGGATGGACTAAGGGCACACTGTAAAGAGGTAAAGGAAAAAACAAAAAACGAAAACACTACTCCACATTACTGCGGAAATACTCCAAAAGGCAGAGACCGAGTACCCAACACTGTAAAGCGACTCCTATAAGGAATAAGAACCTGTGTGCCAGGGGCCAGTGAGATGGCTCAGTGGGTAAAGGTGCTTCCGCCCACATCTAAGGACCTGAGTTTGAGCCCCAGACCCTAAGGTAACAGGAAAGGACAGACTCCTCCAAGTTGTCCTCTGGCAACCTATATGTATGCCATGGTTTGTCCAGGGCTGTTCCTCCTCACCCCACAGAAACACACAAAATAAATGAAATTTAAAAAAAGAGAGCAAGCCCTTTTCAGCACGCTTAAAACAAACAGCAACTGGAGTTACAAACGGGTGATGGGGTTTCAACCATGGTCATCAGGGCTGGAGAGGTGGCTCAGTGGCACCAGCTGCTCTTGCAGAGGACCCAGGTTCAATTCTCAGCACCCACGTGGCAGCTCACAAGTGTCTAGAACTCCTGCCCCAGGGTTTCTCACAGCGATGCACATAAAAATAAGTGTGTGTGTGTGTAAAGGTCATCTACAAGAGCAGTAAGTGCTCTTTACCACTGAACCATGTAGCCAGCCCCTCAGCCTGTTTAAAGGTGAATTAGACTGCACTGTTCTGAAAGTAAAACTTGCCATAAACTACACATCAATTTCCCAAAATCGTGGCCGTGCTTACATAATGATGTCCTTGCTTATGTGATGGGAAGGGGAAACAAACAACCAACCCTGGTTGAACACCACCGTGCTACGGGCAGGAAGAATGGAAAAAGGCGGTCCTGTGCAGCCCTTTTCCTCCTAGGAACCCTGGAAGACACACCTATCAATACATCAGTTTCCTGACAAATGGCCCGAGCAGTCAGTGTCCCCCTTATAAGAGCCCACTGTAGGCTGGGCGGTGGTGGCGCACGCCTTTAATCTTCTTACTCGGAAGCAGAGGCAGGTGGATCTCTGTGAGCTGGAGGTCTGTTACACAGAGAAACCCTCTCTCAAAACACCGAAACAAGCGAAACAAAAAGCCCACTGCAGATGCCCCTCACGCCTGGATCAAGTGAAAGGGGACTTCCTTGAGGCGAGATCCAATTCCTGCCGTAAAGGGAAAAATCCAGTTTTATGACCTGAAGTAGCTAGCTTAAAGCCTGATGGAGAAAGAAGACATATCTGAATCAATGAGCTAAGAAAATATAACAGTCCACTTAAGTGGGATATGTACTTCATATCCCCCAGAACCTTAGACGTAGCCTGCACACCCTCACAGCTGGGCCTTGTGGGTGGGGTGGGGTGGGGGGAATGTGTGCAGAAAATTCAAAAGGAGGCCTATGTCAAAGGCTGAGACGGAAAACCTCCAAGCTGCCTGGAGCTCAAGTTCAGGCACTGGCCTTCAGGGGCCAGATCAAAAATAAACTCAAGTGGGTGATAAAGATCACAGACTAGTTTGTAACTGATTGCAGGGAAAGCTGAAACCATGGTGGAGGGTGAGGAGGGGGGGGGAGGCTTGAGGAGGGTGGAGGGGGAGGGAGGCTTGAAACCCGCCCCACAGGAAAAACAGGACCGGTGGGAGGAACAGTTCCTTTCCCACAGAGCTTACAAAACTAAAAAGTCATCAATTAGTGTGGCTAGTTAGTTACTAGTCTTTCTGAGTTCCAGGCCACAGAGAGCAACTCTTAGCCAACAGACCGCTTAAATATTCCCTCCTTGGTTGACCCCAAAGGATGTGCCACTGATGTCTTACCCAAGGTCCAAGCCACTGGAGGAGGGGTGTTTTGTGTTCCCCTTCAACAATCTGACGCTGCCTTTTTTTTTTTTTTTTTTTTTTTTTTCCTGCTTTGTGATTTCTCCAAGCTGTTGATATTTGGTGTGTGTGTGTGTGCAAATAGCCTGTGGAGGCCTAAGGTAGGGGTTATGTGTCTTTATCTTGTTTTCAAGTCTCTAACTGAAACTAAAGCCTGCTGTTTCCGCTGAGATGACAAGCCAGGGAGACAGCGCACATCGATGTGTCCCCGTGCTCAACCTTTACCCGAGTACTGCTACAAACGCAGGTCCGAGGGTCGCATTTTTACCATCGAGCCATCTCCCCACCATCCGCATTCGGTCTGTTTTGCCTTTTTACTTTGATTCTACGAAGTGTATAACTTCCAGTGTCCCAGCCTTCCGCCTCACGACCCCGCGTTCAACGACCCTTCAAAAGGCCAGGAATCCGCACTGGGGACTCTGTGCCCTCCGCTACACAACACACCGAATATTTATTTACTCAGAGGACAAGAGCTGCAGAATCGGAGCAAATTCCAGCCACCTAATAGCAATGTGTGTCTGTCCTTGGGCAAAGAACAGTTAACCCTTTCACACACTATCTCCATTTTCTTGGCTGTAAAGTGGGGACAACAATCCAGGCTGGAAAGATTCAACTAAAAGACCACAAAAGTACCCAGAACAGGGCTGGAGAGATGGCTCAGAGGCTAAGAGCACCGGCTGCTGTTCTTCTAGAGGACCCGGGGTTCAATTCCCAGCACCAGCATGGCAGCTCACAACTGTAACTCCAGTCCCAGGGGATTCAACAGACACACATGCAGGAAAAACACGAATGCACATAAAATAAAAATGATGGAAAAGTTGAAAAGGGGGCTGGAGAGATGGCTCAGAGGTTAAGAGCACTGGCTGCTCTTCCGGAGGTCCTGAGTTCAATTCCCAGCACCCACGTGGTGGCTCACAACCATCTATAATGCATTCTGGTGACCTCTTCTGGCCTGCAGGCATACATGCAGGCAGAACACTGTGTACATAAAAAAATTAAGTAAATTTAAACAAAAATTCAGCAATAAAAATTTTAGAACTGTAAAATTATAATTTAAAAAAACATTTAAAAACAACAAACAAACAAAAATCCAGCTTGGTCTACAGAGCTAGTTCCAGGGCAGCTAGTGTTGTCACACAGAGAAACCCTGTCCCGAAAAAACCAAAAATAAAAAAAAAGTACCCAAAACAGCACCTGGCAATAAACAAACCCCACCTGGGTGCTCAAATTTGCATTACTATTATTAACACGAGTTTACCCTAAAGCTCCTTGTGAAAAGTTACGTAAAGCTAATATGAAACAGTGTCCAGGACTAAAATATAAATCGGAACCGGTGTTAAAATAGGATACAAAAGGGGGTGAAGGCGGGTGCTGTGGTGCATTTCTTTTTATTCCAGCACTTTCTCTAGGTGAAGACAGGAAGTTCAAGGCTTGCCTACACAGGGAGTGCGTTTAGCCTGGGCTACACGGGACCCTACCTAAAACTAAACTAAACAAAACAGCTGGGCCAACACTTGTAATCCAGCACTTGGGAGGCTGAGCCAGGAGGATCAGAACCATTAGAGTCAAGTCCATCTACTCCTGCTACTCTGCACAAGAACGAATTTCGCCTCTCGCGACGAGCTAACGAGGCGGGGACTCTTTTAATAAAGGCACGCACAGTGCAGGTTCTCGTCCTGCAGAATCTCCCTCCACTCGATACAAGTGCGCGTGAACTCGTGAGCAGCGCACGGTGCGGTGCGAGCCACCTGCAACACATCCATCACCTCCGCGGCTGCTGCTGCTGCTGGGGCGCCCTGAACCAACGAACCCCTCCCGTCAGTCCCGTCCCCCCCCCCCCCCGGCGATCGACTCAGGCTTCCTCCACCCCAGGCCTCCAGCTCGGGCGCCCCAGCGCCCTCCTCCCCCCACCCAGCCTCCCCGGGCCTCCAAGTCTCCCGCGCCTGCACCTCGCGTCCCTCCCGCTCCCCGGCCCGCCCCCAGCACCCCAGCCTCTTTATCATCATCTCCCTCCCCAAACCGCCCGCCCGACCCTCCCTCCATCCCTCCCTCCTCCAGGACCCGGTACCCCTGCCCCCGGGCCGCCTGCGCCCCCCGGGCACACCCGATTCCCCCCGAGTCCCTCCCTCCCTTGGCCCCCAGCTCACCTCACTCTCCAGGGCGAGGCCCCCCAAGCACCCTCACCTTCCCGCACATGCGCACACAGCTCACCAGGACTCCATGCCCCAGCAGGCTGTGCGCCAAACTCCCCCGCCCCCACGTCCCCTCGCCCCAACACTCGGGATCGCCGGCTCTACCCAGCAACTCCCCTCCTCCTCCGCCTCGGCCAGCTTTGGAACTACAACTCCCAAGAAGCATCGCGACGACAAAAAGCGGCTTCCCATTGGTCGGGTCTCCTACGCCCCGTGCGTCCTTAGCCGGCCCTCTGCGCCCGCACAAAAACTACATTTCTCAAGATGTGCAGAAGCAAACCCGCTCCCTATTGGCACACCGGTGCAAAAGGAGCGCTTCTGATTTTTGGACTACATTTCCCAGGTTTCACATGGTATCTCCCAGGCATGCGCAGGTGTGTCGGGGCGGGTAGGAGGAGTCGCTGGGGTCGTTGTCGTGGAAACCGGTGGAGGCATCACCCTTTGGAGTTTGGTCTCCCGTACCCCCGAGCGCCGGGAGAGGAGATCCGGGAGGCCCGGCCGTAGTCCTCCCCGCAACCATCAGTGGGAGATCCGTCTCCTTGACAACGGTTGCAGTTCGTCCGCCCTCTTCCGGACTGGATTAAAGGAAAGTTGAGGCTGACCCCACTCTCTGGCCTCAGTTTCCCTTACTATGAATAGGGAGGAGAATACTACCTGTCAAGCGTCCCTGGTACAGCCTCGCCGGACAGGCTGCAGCCTCCATTTCAGAAACGAGAAGGTTTTTGTTTTGTTTTGGTTTGGTTTTGCTTGTTTGTAATGTGTATGGGTGTTTTGCCTGCGTGTGAATCTGTGCAGTACCCACGGAGGTCAGGAGATATCGTGGGACACCTGAGAGCTGTAGTTACAGACCGTTGAGACCATGTGGGTTCTGGGGATTGAATCCAGGTCCTTTACAAAGAGTAGTCTGAGCTCTTAACCTCTTTGCCATCTCTCCAGCCCCACCCCGACTTCCCGCTCCTCCTCATCTCCCCCCACCTCCCTCGAGGGTGAGGGGAGGAAGGTAATGAGAGATTGTTTCATTTTGTAAGTTTTTATTTATGTATTTTTCCCCTGTGTATTGTATTTACTATTTTTACGCGTTTTGTCTGTGCGTGTGCCTGCAGTCCAGGAGAGGGCACCAGATCCCATTATAGATGGTTGGGAGCCACCATGTGGTTGCTAGGAATTAAACTCAGGACCTCTGGAGGAGCAGCCAGCGCTCTTAACCACTGAGCCTTCTCTCCAACCAGTGATGGGTGGCTCTTACAAGCACGTGGACCAGATAGATTAGAGACTCTCCCCTCCCTGCTAGACTTCGAAAGAAGTGACGGTGTCAGACAAAGGCAAGCATACATGAAACAGAAGTTGCTCCTGTCTTTAATCAAATTCGTAGATGACAAGACCTTTCTCCTAGTTTCTACAGCTGTCTACTAGCTAATTTAGAACATGGTGACCAACCTTCTACCCCATGGCTGTAAACTTGAGCTTGCTCCACTGCTCTGTCCTCCGAGTCCCTCTTTGTGCTAAGTGTGCCAGCCACACAAGCTGCTCTCCTATTTCTAGAGCCTGTGATGTCACGTTCCATTCCTATATGGTGTATTTATTGCACATTCCACTTGGGTTCATTCCATGTACACTTTTTTGGGGGGTGTTGAGACACGGTTTCTCTGTAGCTTTGGAGGCTGTTCTGGAACTCGCTCAGTAGACCAGAGTGGCCTAGAACTCACAGAGATCCACCTGCCTCTCTTTTAAACCCTTTGAAACAGTCTCTTGTAGCCCAGGTTAGTCTCAAACTCCCTGTGTAGCCAAGGAATATCCTCCTGCCTCAACCTCCAGAATGCTGGAATTACAAGTGTGCACTACCGTGCGCGATTTTATTTTCATATTTGTTTATATAGTTTTTTAAACTACATTTATTATGACTGTGTGTGTGTGTGTGTGTGTGTGTGTGTGTGTGTGTGTGTGTGTGTGGTGGGGGTGCTTGAGTGTCACAGTTTGTATGCAGAGGACAGAGGGTGACTTTCAGGAGTTGGTTTTCTTTCCACCAAGTGGAGACAGGGGAGCAAAATCAGAACACCAGACTTGAATGTGGGCAACATTATTCACTGAGCCGTCTCAATGGCCCAATTTCCTTCCTTCGGAAAACTGAAAGTTGTGATCTCAGCACTTGAGAGAGGGATGCGAGAAGATCAGGAGGTCTAAGAGTTCCTCCTTGTCTGTGCAGTGTGTTTGAAGCCAGCTTGGGCTACATGAGACACTGTCTCTGGCTGGGTGGTGGTGGTGCACGCCTTTAATCCCAGCAGTAGGTAGGCAGAGACAGGCGGATCTCTCTGAGTTCGAGGCCAGCCTGGTCTTCAGAACCAGTTCCAGGACAGGCTCCAAATCTACACAGAGAAACCTTGTGTTGAAAAACAAAACAAACACAAAGAGCAGCAAGCACTCATATCTGCTAAACCATATTGCCAGCCAACCAATTAAAAAAAAAAAAAAAAAAAAAAAAAACAAAGTCTGGGTCTGGGAACATGGCTTAGTATCAGAAAGCTAAACATGCTTACAACTCTGAACTCATTCCCAACACCACAAAGAACAGGACTAAGTAAGGTTCCATCGTATGAATATACAACATTTTGCTTACCCACGCCCACGCCTGAGAGGGAGCCTTTGGACATGTAAAAAGTCTTATCTGCTTTGTTTGAAACTTTCCCCATACATGGTGGAGTTTCTCCCGTATGCTACCCCACATGTCTGATTCTTTCAATTCCAAGTTCCTGTTGCAAGTACCGTGCCTTTGTTTACATCAGCAGAAATAGGCTGAAGTGAACAGAAGCTGAAGGCCTGGGCCAGGGCCTGAGGGCAGAGAAAATGGATGAGGGAGACTCTAGCCTCCACTTCCTGCTTGGCCAGATGCCTAAAGGCTGGGTACAAGGTTCACACAGGCCTGCAGCCCAGCACTTCCTTCCCTAACAGCTCCCATGCACTGGCCACCTGTGCACGTACGTTCTCCTCGGCCCTGTCTAGATTGGGTTTCTTGAGACAGGGTTTCTCTACGTAGCCCTGGCTGGCCTGGAACTCGCTCTGTAGACCAGGCTGGCCTTGAACTCACAGGCCCTCCTATTTCTACCTCCTAAATGCTGGGATTAAAGATGTGCATCGGCACCTGGCTAGAGTTGAGGTTTAATAAAGATATTTCAGGGCTAGAGAGATGGCTCAGAGGTTAAAGGCACTGGCTGCTCTTCCAGAGGTCCTGAATTCAGTTCCCAGCAACCACATGGTGGCTCACCATCATATGTAATAAGATCTAGCATCTCTTGTGGACTGCAAGGATATAATACAGGCAGAACTTTGTATACATAATAAATAACCTAAAAAAAAGAATGTTTAACCTCCCCCCAAAAAAAGATATTTCAATATAGGTGTGACAGTTAAGAGAAAATTACTCCAGCTCAGGAGAAAGTAAGGTACTCAAAAGCATGAGTGTGGGCTTCTCTAACAGAGACTTGTCTATGTACTCTCCCCTAAGAGTGTTTTCTCTTCTCTGTGAGTTTGAGGCCAGCCTGGTCTACAAGAGCTAGTTCAGGACAGCTTCCATAGCCACAGAGAAACCCTGTCTCAAAACAACCAAAAGAAAAAAGAAAAAGAAGAAAGAAAACAAAGAAAGAAGAAAAAAGAAAAAATAAAAAAAGAGTGTTTTCTCATAATGTGATGCTGAGACTAGCAACATCATCTGGGAGTTTTAGCAGACATGCAAAGTTCATCCCAGTCCTCAAACCCACTGGTTTAGAAACTCTGCCAGTGTCTAGCAATTTGCTTCAAGGAGATGTTGGTTTGTGTTTCTGAAACAGGGTCACATGTAGCCCAGGTTGGCCTGAATCTCACCAGGTGACCCTGGTTGACCTTGAACGTTTGAACGTTTTTTTCCCTTCAGACATGTGAGTCTTAGGGCTAGAACTCAGATGTAGCAGAAAGTACCTCGAGCCCAGTGAGCCTCCTAGCTGGCTCCTTCACCATCGTCTTCACCTGAGATACAGATAATTGTGACACTCAAGAGAATTAGGATGGAGATTAATAACTAACTAGGAGATTAATAAAGGCCTAGTAAAGAAGCTAGAGCGGGCGGTGCAGGCCTGACATCCTGGTTACTTGGGAGGGTGAGGCAGGAATATCAAAATGTCAAGGTCAACCTTGAGCTACCCAGTGAATTGACCTTGTCCCAGAATAAAGGGTGAAAAAAGATTGCTTCTTGGCCTTTTGGCTGAGATCGAATGTAAGAATGGAAAAGAGGATCTTTGGGGATAGAGCTCAGTGGCTCTGTTAGTGAAGCACCTGCAGGAGGGTGTGAGCTGGGGTCCCAGTCACAGGGAAACACAGTCTGTAACCCCAGAGCAAGAGAGACAAAGACAGGTGCCAAGTCAGCGACAGACGCTGTCTCAAAAAACTAAGGTGGCTGGAGCTTCAGAGATGGCTCAGCAGTTACTGCACATACTGGTCCATTTCAGGTAGCTCACAACCACCTGTAACCACAGCCCCAGGCAAATCTGACACCTCTGACCTCTGCCCTCAGGCACCCGAAACCTACATGCATACACACATGCCTAGATGTGTAATTAAAAATGAAAACAAACCTTTAAAACAAGGTGAACAGAAATTGTGGAAGACACCTATCTCTGAACTCACACACGTGCACACACCCACACAAACTCATTCATAAACCAGGCAACACAAAAGAGGGGGTGTATATAGCTCAGCAACAGAACATTTGCCTGGAGTGGACCAGTGAGGGCTGGGGGTGTGGCTCAGTGGTAGAGCCCCTGCCTAGAATCCCCCAGTGAGGGCTGGGGGTGTGGCTCAGTGGTAGAGCCTTTGCTTAAAATACAAGCCAAGGGGAGGAGGAAGAAGAAGGAGAAGAAAAGAGAAAGAAAGAAACCCAGTCTTGTCACTGAGCCATGGTTGAGAGTTTAGCTGCCTCCTCCTGTAGTTCCTTAGCTCCCTAGCTCTCTCTTGCCCCTACCCCAGACTTCTCCAGGACCCACCTGCCTTCAGAAGACTGTTTCCACTGAAGTTAAGGTGTCATGGCACGTGCCTGCTAACCAGAACCTCCACCTTTCCCACCGCTTTGCTGGTACAGCTAAGGATGGTGACCTGCCTTCTGCCGCTACTGAGGAGTCTGTATACCCATGTACTAACTCATCTGAGAACATCAGGAAGACCCTTACCCCTGTCCAGGGGATCCCTGATGAGTGTGGTTAAAAAGAAACCCATGAAGGTGTTTACAAAGAGATTTGCCTGCTGTGGCACTGTGGTTGGCCATCCAGGGATGAGGAAGTAATTCAGCTATGGGCATCCATGTAGCTGGAGCAACAGCTCAATGTTTAAGAACATATTGTGTTCCACTTAGGGTTTCCATTGCTGTGATGATGAAACACCATGACCAAAAAAAAAAAAAAAAAAAAAAATCAAGTTGGGAAGGAAGTGCTTTGCACTTCCCTACACTTTTAAGTGTAACACAGGCTGGCTTTGATCTTGCTGTGTAGCCCAGGCTGGCCTTGAACTTAATGCTCCACCTTTTCCTCCAGGATGTTAGAACTACCACATCAGCCCACCTCAGCCATTTGAGCCATTCTTAAAAACAAAAACAAAACAAACAAACAAAAAAACCCCAAACAAAATGTAAGTTCCGTTTATTTAACCACCGATCCCATCCCTTTAGCCCCAAGAGTGTTCTCTCCATGGCTAAGCTTCCCATCCCATCCATGGCTTAGTTCGCACAGTTAAACTCGGGGCTTCTCTTTCCCACTGTAGACGCGCTTACACTGTGAGATAATCAGCAGGACGGTGGTGTGGGCGGTGTGGGCCGTGGTTTGACTTGAGGCTGATCCCAAGGACACAGTGCTTTCACTTGGGCTGCTGTGCTGTTCTCTTCCCTCCTTATCACAGAGTTTGGAGGACGCTTGGAGACAAGGAGACACGGGTCTGAAATGTGGGGAGGGGCACCCGACTTTCCTGGGACAGCTCCTCAGTGAACTCAGGCAGAGCTGCTAACACACAGCTCTGAGAGTGAGGTTCCCAGCTTGAGCTGCTGTCCCTGCGCGCGATGCCCAAGGACAAGGGAAAGGCTCGCAGGCAGAAGTTCGGTTACAATGTCAACCGAAAGCAGCTGCTGAATCGGAATGCTCATCGGAATGCTGCGCCTGGGATCCGGATCCAGTGCTTCCCACATCGGACACGCCTGGAACCACACCCGTGCTGCAGCAGAACCTGGCAGAGATGGGGGTTGGCCACGGACCCCAACAGAGCGGTTCCCCTGTCAGAGGAAGGTAAAGGCCATGGAGGTAGACACAGAGGAGAGAGAGACCCAAGGACCTTGTGCGGAAGCCCTATGTGCTGAATGACCTAGAGGCAGAAGCCAGCCTCCCAGAGAAGAAAGGAAATACCTTGTCTCCGGACCTCATTGAATATGTTCATTACATGGTGGCAAATCATGGGGATGAGAAGAATTTCTATCAAGACACACCAAAACAGATTCGGAATAAGGTCCATGTCTACAAGCGCTTTTACCCAACAGAGTGGCAAACCTTCATCGATTCTTTGAGTGGTGGGCACCCCCCCACACACACTTAGGTCTACTGGACTAAAGAAAACAAAGCCAGGTTTTAATGCAAGGGGTATATCTTTCAGATGATGCTGGCATAGTCCTGTAGAATTACACGCGCGCGCGCCACACACACACACACACTCTCTCTCTCTCTCTCTCCATGAGGAGGAACTTTTTTTTCGAAAGAGAGAGAGAGAGAGAATCTCTCTAATAACCCCAGATGTCCTGGAACTCGGCTTTGGCCTCAAACCCACAGAGATCCACCTGTCTTTGCTGGGATTAAGGGGAAGGTGTGCACCCCACACTGAGCAGGAGCAGGAAATCTGTAGAGGCCATGGCTTATAATCTCTGAGGCTCGCAGAAAAAGCCAGGGCTTGCTGTTCAGTGTCCAGAGGCGATGCTTTGTTTGAATACGATCTGTACATGATAAAAGAGCATTTTACCTGTGTAATGGGGTTCTTGTTTTGAGACAGGGTTTCTCCGTGGAGCCCTGACTGGGATTAAAGGCACGTGCCACCAAAAAAAAAAAAAAAAAAAAAAAGCATATGATAGTTTAATGGACATGTCACTGTCCTCCACAGCCCCAGGCTAGTGGCTCCATCAGGAAAGGGACACTTGTGCTACTGGCCTGATCCCAGTGAGGGGGCCTGCCCTTCGAAGGAGTAAGACTCTAGGAAAGGGGTTCCTTTCTGACTTCTTAGGCCCCGGGGTGAGAATTCCTTTGGCAGTAAACACCGTTTGTACCTTCCTGAAGCTCCCAGGCCTCTCTGTAGCACCACTATAATTACTACTCAAAATAATAATTACCGTTTTTCTTTTTGTATGGCTCTTTGAAGCCGCGAGATCCTCCAGGGCAGGGATGCGGTTTGGTTTGTCTCTAGGTCTCGGGGCCCCTGGCACTGGAAGGCTCAGATTATGTTTATTGGACAAATGGATGATGGATGGGCTGACAGGTGAGCTCCGGAGGAGACGGGGCTGGGAGAGAGCAGCGTGAGCAAGCCAAGCGGTGGGTCTGTCACTCGGTGCCCACAGCCTGAACTCCTGGATGTACCTCTGCCTCCTGAGGGCTGGGATTTAAGGTGTGTGTCACCACCTCTGGGCATGTGAATGCAGGTGCCTCCGGAGGCCACAAGAGGCCGTTGCACCTCCTGGAGCTGGAGTTGTTGGCTGTTGTGTCCTGCCCAGTGTGCCCTTGGGGACTCACTAACTCCTCTGGAAGAGCAGTGTACACTCTGGCATGCTGAGCCATCTCTCCAGCCCCAACCTTGAACTCCTGATCCTTCTGTCTCCATCTCCCTCCCAGTGCACAGCACTGCCGTGAACCTGCATCATAACATACGGGGGCGGGGGGGGGGTGACACGTGTATAACCCTGCCACTGAGGAAGGAGGTAGAGACGGGAGGGTTAGCAAAATTCCTGGTCATCTTTAGCTACATAGCAAGTTTGAAATCAACCTGGGTTCGTAAGACCCTGTTTCAATAAAAGAAAACAAAAACATAAAACAGGTTGGAGAGACGGCTCAGCAGTTAAGAGCACTGGCTGCTCTTGCAGAGGACCCAGGTTCAATTCCCAGCACACACATGGTGGCTCACAGCCACTTGTAACTCCAGTCCCAAGGGATCCAGCACCCTCTTCTGGCCTCTTTGGTAACTGGGCATGAACATGGTATACATATATACATACATACATACATGCAGGTAAATACTCATACACATAAAAGTAACAACAAAAAGTAAAAACAAAAAACAAAAACCTCAAACCAGCAGAAGGAAATACTCTTAACTTTATTTCTCAGGAAAGAGTCCTAACCAAACATTAAAGTAACTGTGTTGCAGACCTAGGAAATGTGTGTCCTTGAACCCAACATGTAGCTGAGTGTGACCTTGTATTTCTGATCCTCCTCCCTCCCCCTTGGATAGATCGCTGGGATTGCAGGCACGTCCCATGCCTGATGCTTCCTGCCACATGAAGTGCCGGGGATCTAACCCAGAACTCTGTGCACTCTAGGCAAGCGTTCTTCCAACTGGACAATATGACATTCTCAAGTCCCTCAAGTGGCTTCTCTCCGTGCCAGAGACATTAGGGTGTCAAGGGCATCCCGCCCTGCCGCCTGCGTCACCCTGAAGGCTCTCCCCGCGGCAGACCCTCTACCGGCTCCCTCCCTCATATCTGGAGGGGCCTGAAAGTAAAGTCCAGGCCACCTCACCTTCATGAAGGCCCGAGCCACCTCAACAGCTGCAAACGTGCAAATACAAGGTCAGACTGCAGCCACAACAGGAGCGGTTTACATTTCGTGGCTTAGTTTCCAGGAACACCTGCTATTGCAAGGAGGGGGGATGGTGGGATGGGGCGGGATGGAGGCGTTTTCCAGAACCCTTTACAATCTGCAGATGAACTCTTCCTGGCTTCCAAGACCAATCCACTCCCAGAAAGAGAAAGCTGACCAGGTTTTACAGCTTCTTCCTGTGTTATCGTTCCAGCGTTTTATCCTTGCCGAAGCCGGCCCTCCTCAAAGGCTTCTCATTTCCTTATTGAGGAGAAATGGCAAGTGCCAGACAGACAAGTGCTCAGGGTTGGTTCAGCCTGGAGCGGTTCGTTTTGTGTAGCCAGCCCGGGGATGGAACTCGGGTTGTTGGGGTTAGTGTCGAATGCCAGTCCCCAGTTCAATCTTTTATTTATTAACATTTAAAAAGGTTTATTTTTTTTTATTGAGCTATACATTTCCCCCCACTCTCTCCTCCCCTCTCCCTTTCCAAACTCCTTCCCACCCCCCATGCTCCCAATTTACTCAGGACATCTTTTTCCCCTTCCTGGGCGAATCCCTGTAAGTCTCTCTTAGGGTCCTCTTTGTTTCCTACGTTCTCTGGGGTTGTGGCCTATAGTCTGGTTGTCCTTTGCTTTATGTCTAATATCCACTTATGAGTTGTTTATTATTATTATTATTATTTTGGTTTTTTGAGACAGGGTTTCTCTGTATTGCTTTAGAGACTGTCCTGGCACTCACTCTGTAGACCAGGCTGGCCTTGAACTCACAGAGATCCACCTGCCTCTGCCTCCCGAGTGCTGGGACTAAAGGCGCCGTCACTGCCCAGCATTAAAGGGGAAGGAGGTGCACAACACAGTGTATACATGTCAGGAACAACTTGTGAGAGTCAGCTCTCTCCTTTTGCCATGTGGAGACTGAGCTAAGGCCATCAGGCTTGGTGGCAGGCACCTTTATCCAGTGAGCCATCTTTCTGCACGCCAGTGCGATCTGTCAGAGAAGAAAAAGAACTGTGTAGCCAGTGAGACCCCACCCAGTCCTTCTTACTGTCCGTTTTGAGCCTGAGTGGAAAGATCCCTCTGGGTCAGGGTTAACATGCAGATTCTGGGGGCTGTAGAAAAGGCTCAGAAGTTAGGCGTATTTGCTGCTTTTCCAGAGGATCTACATTCTGTTTCCAGGATCATGTTGGGGGTGGGGCTCACACAACCACCTGTTAACTCCAGCTCAAAGGGACTGGTGTCCTCTTCTAGCCTCTGTGGCCACATACAAAATGCCAGGAGGGCGCTCACACATAAATAAAAACAACGAAATATATATATTTAAATACAGGCCTGACTGGGTCAGTCTACGAGGGAATTCGGGACTCCACATTTCTCATGGGCTTTTGGGTGATATAGCTCATCCTAGGCCCTCACCTTGAGATAGGGACTCACACTCCCTCATGTGAAGAAGGAAAGATTAAAAAAAAAAATGTGTTTGCGGTTCCTGATGAGAGCTGAAAAATGGTTGCTAACTTTAGTAGTGATCATTTGCAAACCGCGCGCGCGTGTGCGTGTGCGTGTGTGTTGGTGGTGGGGTGGACCAGGGACCCTTACAGGGATCTTACTTCAGCAGCTGCAGCCCCCTCTGCTACTGACAGCCGTTCCCATCACTCTCTGGGAGAGGGCATCCCCCTGGAAGGGTGAAGGTTTGTGAAGGGCTCTCTGGTGGGGGCTGCCACTCAGACATCTATACCCAGGAATTCCCGTGAGCAGCATTCCACCTCAGAGGCAACCTGCCTGTTGCTTAACGTGGAGCCAGGTGACAGAAACCCAGGGAGGTGAAAGTAACTAAAGGCCGATATGGGTTTTTCCTGGGAGTTTGGAGACATGGCTTCGGAGAGAAGAATGAGAGAAGCCAGTAGGGTTTCCAGGAAGCCTTAGGGGCACCGGGGGTTTTTGGCTTGGGAAGGGCTGGGCCTTTCCCTGTCTGCTTCTTCTCCATACTCCCTGCCTTCTGTAGACAGGCTCTTCCTACAGGCTGAGCGACAAGGCTGCTCCCAGCTCCAGAGCTTGTCAACCTCAGTGACCTCAGGAGCCATACATAGACTTTCAACTCAGTTCCAGAGAATGCCAGGGAAGGCCACCGATTGGCCGCTTTGGGTCAGGTGACAGTTCCACACCCACCAGTTTTCGGTCTTTTCTCTGCTTAAATGTCACTTTCCTCTCATCCCGTCTTACTCAGTTTCATGGTTTTGATTGATTTCAAACACTTTATTAAAGTATGTCTATATATGTGTGCCCGTATGTGTGGGTTTGCGCATGTGAGTATAGGTACCTGCAGAGGCCGGAAGACTCAGATCTCCTCGAGCCGGAGTACAGGTGGTTGAGAGTTCAACCATATGTGGGTGCTGGGAACCAAACATGGGGAGCTCTGGAAGAGTAGCGAGCACTCTTAACCTCTGAGCCATCCTTCCAACCCCAGGATGTTATTTTTTGATCATGTACCCATCTTGGATTGGGGCTGGGACATGGCACCCATTCGCACACCGAGGTCTCTCTGGCTTTACCACCGCTTTCTCTCTCACGTGTAACATCTAGCAAAAACCAAAAAGAATGCCAGGCCGGTATATTTGTTTCCTAAGCGCCTGCCTTGACCTGGCAGTGACCTGTGGCATTTCTGCTCCATCTTACTTACTGGTGAGAACCAAGCACATGGTCACACTTAGATGCCTAGAGGAGAAGTGTAACCCTCGGGTGTGAAGAGACACTCCAGAAATAATCAGATGTAGTGGAAAGGAGGAGCCAGCCTTGGCAGCCACTGGGCCTCGTGTGGGAAACTGGCTGCTCTTCCAGAGGACTTGGGTCCAGTTCCCGGCACCCCACATGGCAGCTCACAAATGACTGTAAACAAATGCCTGTGATTCCAGTTCCAGGGGACCCTACACACATGGCAAAAACACCAATGCATATAAAATAAGACTAAATAAAAAAGGATTGATTGCCAAACTGGAGAGGTGGCTCGGTAGTTAAGAACACTTGGTCCAGCCAGGCGGTGGTGGTGCACACCTTTAACCCCAGCACTCCGGAGGCAGAGGCAGGTAGATCTCTGTGAGTTTGAGGCCAGCCTGGTCTACAGAGTGAGTTCCAGGACAGGTTCCAAAGCTACAGAGCAACCCTGCCTGGAAAAAAAAAAAAAAAAAAAAAAAAAAAAAAACAAAAAACCAAACCAAAACAACAAAAAGAACACTTGGTCCTCTTGCAGGGGACCTGGGTTTGGATCCCAGCATCCATGTTGGGCACGTTGTACTTGTAACTCCAGCTCCAAGGGAATCTAACGCCTCTGGCCTCTGAAGGCACCTGCACTCATGTGTACACACTGGCACACACATCGCTGCACACATACACACAGTTAAAAAAATGGAAACTTAAAAAGGATGGATGGCTGATTTGAGAAGCTCTAGAGCCACCTAGGAGACCCAAGCATACTGTGAAGGATTGTCTGGATTAGTTAATTGACACAGGACAATGCACTGTGGGTAGCAATAGTCCCCTGGCTGGAGTTTCTGGAGAGCTGAGCTCCAGCGGCTGTATCTGTCTATTTCCTGACTGTGGCTGCAATGACACGATGAACTGGATCTTTAAACCTCGACTTCACGTAAACCCTCCCTCCCTTAAGTGGCTTTGGTTTGGTATTCTGTTGCCACCAGTAACCATTACAGGAGCATCCTAGGATTGAAATTGGGAAGTGTCAAAAAGCACAAAACTCATGGCTCATGGAACTCAGGGACTTAGAAGATTCAGTTGCTAGGGCCAGGAAAAGGGCTCAGCTGGTGGCGTGTGCTTGCGGCCAAGCTTGACAACCTGGGTTAGACTCCACTCCCAGGACCCACATGATAGAAGAGGAGAACCAACTGACTCCTGCAAGTTGTTCTCTGACCTTATATGCACACTGTGGAATGTGCATGCAAGTGTGTGTGTGTGTGTGTGTGTGTGTGCGTGCGCGCACACACACACACACACACACACACACACACACACACACACACGGAAAAAGGAACAGGAACTAATCAGATACAATAAGTCACTTGAGGGATGGTTGGTTGAAGTTAGGGAGAGCCGGGCAGTGGCAGAATTGCACCCTTACTAGAGTAAAAGGAGATACGGTGTAGAGAGGTAAGAGACAGCCTGAGGTAGCCAGGGCTTTGCTCTTTGAAGTTGTTATTGGAGGGGGGCACAAAGCTGTTCCTCTCAGGGTTTCATGCTATCCTGCCCTCCGAGGCTCACCATGGGGGAAATATTTAACTTTCGTGTGACTCGGTTTAACATTCTGAGAATTCCTCTGCGTGGCCGAGGACTCGGGATGGGATGATAACTAACCGTGTTCACTGCTGCCAGCTTGCCTTTTATTTCTGTTAGCTTTGAGCCGGGGAGGAATAGTTAGTTATATTTACAGACCTCTGTTTACTCTTTAGCTTTGAGGCCATTTTAAAGCCCCCATGTCAGTTCACCTTTAGCCTTTCAATCAGTTACGAGTAGCTTGTGATCTTTATCACAAGCTGAAAGGTCCCAGCTGGTTTATCTTTAATCTAGCCATGGAAATCCAGCGCTTGAACATGGGTTTCAGGCACCTTGGAGATTTTTTCCATGATAGGGCTCAGCATGGGCCTCCTCCTGAATTTCCTTCTTCTCTACCCACCCTAACAGCCCGGCAGCGAGGGTTTGGGTGGTGCTACTGGCGCACATCTTGCTAAGGGACAGTTATGCTTTCCGTTCTCAGGTGTCATGTATCTTTTTGCCTTTAGGCGTTGTTTCTTTAGGCTGAACAGGATTTTCTCTGGTTCGGGAGGGGTTGTTTGAAAGACTTCCATCCCTCCCTCACTTAGTCCAAACACAGGCAGCACCGACGTCTGCTTTCGTGAAGCCAGTCACGGACCACGGATTATGAATGACATTCGTCTCAGAGACGCTAACATTGGCGTTTATGCTTCGAACTATGCCTTGAAAGCAGAAGCTGCAGAGGGGGTTCTTCCATTCCGTTTCTTCGTCACCATTATCCTCGAAGACCGTGATGGATCTCCCGCCTACGAGGCGGCGGCAGCCTTTCAGCCACAGGCTGAACACACTTAGAGGCACACTCTGCAGGTTCGAGCCCAGGCCCCCCGCCATTCTTGCTGTGCCACTTTAATAAGGTCACGCGAACTCTGGTCCTCTGCAAAACGCGGGGAGAGGAGGGGGGGGGAGCCGATCTCCAGATGAGGCCGTCCCCAAAGTGCAACCCTGAGTCCCGGTGTCTGGGGCCTGAGCTCTCCGGCGCCCCGGCGCCGAACGGGTTACGGCGATAGAGACGCCAGGAGGACCGGAGTGGCGGGAGCGTCCCCGCGGGCGGCTCTCCGCGCAGGCGCGAGTGGCGGCGAGGCTGGGGTTGGGGGCCCGCCCCGACGCCACCCGGAAGTGTGCGCCTAACGGGCCGAGCGCGGCCTTCGGCCTGGGAGGGGGCGGGGCCGGGGCCCCGTGGGAGCGCGGCGCCATAGAGCGGGGCGGAGGACCCGCGTCCTAGACGCATCCGGAAGTGGCGTCCCGAGGCGCCTCTCGGTGACCATAGAGCCGGGCGGGGGGACGGGGGGCGGGGGGTGAAGGGGCGGCGGCGGCGGCGGCCAGCAGGGGTCGCGGAGCTCGCCTGCCTAGAGCGGCGAGGAAGCGGCGGCGGCCCGGGCGGGGGAGGAGGAGAGGCCGAGGCCGAGGCGCGAGCGGAAGCGGCCGGGAAGGTCACTTCCGGCCTGGGCGCCCGTCCCCCTGACCCCAAGGGTCTGAGTCGCCGCCGCCGCCGCCAGCATCCGCGAGGCGGGCGACAGGAGGAAGAGTGCAGCGCGGTGGCCCCGGAGCCGAGGAGGTGAGGGCGGCCGCGGGCTCTGGGGTGGGAGGCCGGGGGGGGGGCGTGCGCCGAGGGGCCCGGGGGGCGCGCGTCGGGGCGGCCGGGCTTGGGACGGGGGCGGGCGGGCGGGCGGGCGGGCGCGGAGGCGCGCGTGCGCGGCGGTGGGGGGTGGGCGTGCGCGCGCCCGGGGGAGCGAGCTCGCGCGCGCGCCCGTGGGGGCCGCTGTGTGCGCGCGTGCGCGCGCGGGGAGGAGGAGGAGGAGGAGATGGTGGGGGGCGCTGGTGCCGCGCGTGCGAGTGCGCGACTCCGGCGGCTGCGCCCGCCCGCCGGGCACCTCCGCTGCGCGGGCCCGCCCCGGTCCGCACTCGCCGCGCCCGCCATGGGCTTGGGGTTCGGGTTGGGGTGGAAGAGGTGAGGCCTGATGGGGGAAGGGTCCCCGCCGCCGCCGCCGCCGCCTGGACCCGGCTGGCCGGAAACGGCGGCCCGGGGACCGTCCAGGCCTCGGTCCTCCCGTGTCCCCTCCTTCCCCATTCCAAGTCGGCCTGGTCCGTGGCCGCCCCGGGCGCCACGCGCTGCTTGCTGGTCCGTGGTCCGGCGGGTGACTACGGGGGTGCAGGCGGCGGGAGGCCCGCTCATCTGTTTAACCCCGCGCGTGCTGGCGGGCAGCAGGAAACGGGTCCCGGGACGGGAAGCGCCAGGCCAAGGTCAGCGCCGCGTGGGCCGTGCCTGGACAGTTAGGTCGCCTTCCTCCCTCCCCGAGGCGGACCCGGGGCTGTGTTCCGCGCCGAGCCCCGCCCCTCAACAGCCCTCCCCACCTCCACCCCCACCCCCAGCCTGCATCAGAGCAGGTCACTGGGTGACCCCCCCCCCCAAATCCCAGCACCCGCAGAGGTCAGTCGGGAAAGGGATCCGCAGATGCAAAAGCGAGTGTTCAGAGAGCGAACCGAAGCCTGTGTTAGTGCTACGCCGCGCCGGTGTTGGGCTCCAGGGTAGGAAGATGGACAAGGAACGAAGTAGGGTTGGAAAGCAGACGCTGAGACCTGACCCGGAACAGTTCAGGGGAATTGCTCAGCGCGTTATTAAAAAGGCAACGATCTGGTTTTGGTTTGTTTTCTTTTTCCCCCTCCTCTGTGTAGTTTGTGGTTTAGGCTCCCATGTTGGTCATTGTTAAGGTTCTAGTTGAGATCGGACCTCAGCTCTGCTGAAAGAAAGCTCAGTGGGCCCTAAGCCTCTTGGGTCGAGTGCAGCCAACCTTCCCTGCCTGCCCTTCTGGGGTTCCTGTGTGCTGTGCTGCCGCGGCCCACAGAACTTTCACATCTGATTCCGGATTTGCCTATCTCATATACCCTCCATCTGAGCTTGGGTGGGAAGGGCATATCTTCTGGCTAGGCCCGTGGTGAAGTTCAAGACTGAGTTGCAGCCACTGGGAATATTCCTCACGTAGAGCTCTCTAGCTCAAATCCTACATGAGCTTCCCAAGTTCTGCCACCATAGATAAGAAACTTCTCTTCCCATGGGGACACAATGGAGGTGATAGGAGTATCCTCCCCAGTGCAAGGAAAAGTTATCCAGGGGGTCTGTCCCTGAAGCCATCGTTCCTGAGTCTGGGCTCTTTTACAGTTAGTTCTGTGACCTTGGATGTGTCACTTCCCCTTTCCCAAGCTGTTTCCTCCTCTGTTTCTTAAGTGGGAAACATGGTTATAGTTCCCTGAGCAAGCCTAGTCTGTGAAGAGGACAGACACAGCCAGCCCCTAGCACATGGTATTGCTCTGGTGGGGTCACCTCGTGGGCCGGAGAGACATTCCCAAGGTTTCCATGGGCCAGGCCTGCTGGTGGGTGGCACTCGTCCACTTGACAAGGATCTTGTAATTCCTTTATGGAGTTGTTCAGGCCAAGGGAGAGGTGTGCCAAAGTGGCCGTGGGAGCTCTGGGGCCTGCGGGGAAGGGGCTGTGATGTCAGTGCAGGGGAGCTCTGGGGCCTGCAGGGAAGGGGCTGTGATGTCAGTGCAGGGGAGCTCTGGGGCCTGCAGGGAAGGGGCTGTGATGTCAGTGCAGTGGCATTAGCTGGTAGGTCTTGGACAAGGAGACCCTGGGGAGATGGTATGATGCCCAGCTCAAGGCCACCAACAACTATGTAGTCACTGATGGGCACCAATACCACTTGTGGGGGAGGGATGCCCAGATACACTTCACAAGCTTTCCAAAACCATGTTTGCATCCTCTGACTGACTAGGTCTGTATCCGGTGTTGGGCCTCCATATTCAGGAGAGAGTGCAAATTTGATGACTTGCTCTGAGAGCTTGGCAGTTACCTGGTGCTAAGTTCTCTGAGGCCCTGAGACAGAGGTGGTCACCTTGGTTTTGTCAAGAAAGGGCAGATCCTTGCTTGTGCTGGTGCTCAAGAGCCCTAGGCCCTAAAGTAGCTTCAGAATATAGTCTCTGTAAGGAGGCCAGAACTGTTGGAACAGTTCTTTTGGGTAAGGCTGGGTCTGGGATTACAGGCCTTTTCTTAGGTGCTGGCCATTGGGTTGGGGTTCCTGCTTCCCCATTCTGTGTGTAAACGGTCATACAGGCTTGCTAGTTGGAAGACTTTGGGACCTGATCTCTCACTGTAGGTGACCTGTAGCATAGTGGGGTAAACAGGTGACTTGTACTGGTGGCTGGGATGGGTGGTGAGAATTGAGACCGACGGGGGAGTCTGTCTGTCTCCACGCAGGAGTGCCTGCCCTGAAGTGGATAGTGCTGGGGTCTAGACATAGATACTCTCAGCCTCGGGGCCAGGCCGCTCAGAGCATTGCCTTGTGCCTGTGCAGGGTCAGTTGGTCAGGCCTGAGTATAGTTCCTGCCTCCTTTGAGGACTCAGCCTGCTGGACACTCCCTGTGATGTTAGGGGGTGGGAAACTCGTAGGAGGAGCTTTAGGGTTCAGCTAGGAATCTCCCAGAGGACTAGGGACTCAGCCGCAGGAACAGGCATTAATTGGGAGCAGTGCCAGTGTCCTGAGAGGAAGTGTGGCCGACCCAGATTTGACCCGAAGTTTGCTCTGTGGCTGTATGACATTATTAGCCACAGAGTTGTCTAGATCTTGTCTTTCTCTTCCATGAAACAGGTACAGCGGTTGAGTGTGCAGTGAATGCTTCCTTGCCTTGTCTGTGGGCATAAAGTGACTGTAGGTTTCTTGTTCAGTACCGGGCGTGTGTCATGGGCTGAGGAGATGAGGCACCTTTCCTCAGTCACATGGTTGGTCAGCGGTGGGGTAGCTTCTGACCCTGGCTGCTTGCCTGTAGGGATTGTCCTCTGGCCTCTCCCTGGCAGTTCAGGGGATCAGGATCCGAGCTTACGTGCTTAAAGCGCCGTGCACCCACGTCTGGGGGTTTAATCTGCACGTGGTGAATGTGATCTGCTCCTCTTGGCTGAGGAGGACAGCTGCAGCAGAGGGAAGGCTTCCCTAGGGAGAAGACTGTTGATGCTGGGCCTTGGCACTTGGTCATGCATGTTGCCTCAGCTGATCTAGGGAGGTGTAAGGCCAGGTAGTATCTGTACACCTACAGAACAGCCCAGCCCACAGGGTGGGTCTGAGATGCCTCATGAGTTTTTTTGACAGTCTATAATGCAAGATGGAGTTTTTAGGGTTTTAGGTTCACACAAAGTTGAGCAGGAGGCCGTTTCCTTATGCCCCTCCCACCAGTCCCAGGTTCCCCACGATGGTAACCCTCTTCCACCCCATCCCGGGTTCGCCTGCTGCTGTGGATAAACCTGAAAGACAGACGACGTGATTGCCCAGCTTGCACAGAAGATTCCTGAAGAGGGTTTGCTGTTGGCAGTTTTCACTTACAGGCTGGTGGTTAAGGGTGAGGTGCTCAGGAGTGACCCTGAAGATCTGCAGGCTCACTGAGACTGAGCACAGCTCACTGCTGGCTTGGCTTCTGCTTGTGACTGTGCTTGTCTAGGGAGGAGCAGGGTGCCCCTCAGGGACTACTCCAGCTGCCGGCCAGCTGTGTCACAGGTTTAAAGGGGATTGACAATCTAGAAGGCTCTTCTGGGATAGGTGGGGCCAGATCTTTCTCTGTCCTGACTATGTTTACTTCTCTTCCTTGACCATCAGGCCCTGCCAGCCCCGGTTGACAGTGTCTGTGCTCTGCTGAAGAGACTTGAGCCCACAGGAAGTGGATGTACTAGACCAGTTAGGAGGCAGAGGTGTCTCATCAGCTAAAACCCTGGAGGAAGTTCTGCCTGGCTCCATGCCATGTCTTAATACACCCTCAGATCTGGATGAGGGGCAGACAATGTTCTCAGATTGTGACTACCAAAACTGACCGGATGAGACAGAGTTGTCCGCAGGAGCTCACCCGTGAGCTCACCCCAGTGGTGACAGACAGTGGGAGGCATCCCCGGGATGGTCAGGCCTTGTCCCTAGGGCTAAAGAGATGAGGGCTTCGCTTTGGTCTGTGTTGGATTCAGGCCTTGGTTAGAGAGGAAGCTGAAGAACCTGGAATGAGGGGAGGGGCCGCCCACAGATAAGGGAAGCAGAGAGGTCACTACAGAACACCCTGGTGAAGGGTGGCTAGGACAGTGGGCTGACGGCTGTCTGCAGCATACTCTGGGATGGGAGGCACCTGGCTCACTTAGAGAGTGCCCGCAGGGAGCAGAAGCAGAAAGGTGACTGAAATAGGACAAAGCTGGCATGTGATAGGAGTGGGACCTGGGCACGGGGGGGGGGGGGCAGCTGGAGGATCTGGGGCAGGGTTCTCCAGACCAGACCTGGGGTTGACAGTGGGGTTGGGGCTCTGGAGGAGGATGGGAGTTTGCAGAGCCTGGGCCAGACTAGGGTCCTGTGGGGGCTGGGGTAGATTTCCATTTTGTGGCTAGTGCAGTGGTCTGTGTGATGGGGCTGTTTGAGTCGGGGCAGTGTTTCTTCCCTTTCCATGAGATGCACACGGCTCTCCCACGTGAAGCCCAGAATGTGGGGACCCTTTCCATAAGGTGCACACAGCTCTCCCACAGGAAGCCCACAGTTGCTGGCTTTCAGCTGCTCACTGCTTTGTGTGCATCAACACAAGGCATTTTGGAAAATTTCCTTGTTACAGTAAGAAGCTAACTCCTCGTGGTGACCTGTTATGCATCGTAATGTAAACATCTGATACGCAGGATATCTGATTTGCGGCCCCTGTGAAAAGGGTGGCTTGACTTCCAAGGGGTCAGGCCATAAGGGTTGAGAGCCGCTATTGTATGGGTTTGCTTATTTTAGGCGTCTTGTGTAGAGTTGAGCAGTATGTGCTTTCCTGAATTTGGTTTGCTTGACAAGCAGAGAGCCTTGGAGGTCAGCTTTGTTGTGCCTGTCAGTGCCTCAGTCTGATGGTGGCTAAGTGCCATGCTTCTTTTAATGGCCGTTTGTATTGGCTCTTTTTCTGTTCCGTTTTTTGAGAGGTTTTCTCTGTGTAGCTTTGGAGGCTGTCCTGAAAGTTGCTCTGTAGACCAGGCTGGCCTCAAACTCACAGAGATCCACCTGCCTCTGCCTCCCGAGTGCTGGGACTAAAGGCATGCGCCATCACCACCTGGCTGTATTGCCTTTTTGGCTTTTGTGAGGATATTCCCAGAACATTGACATCTAGAGATCCATGTAGCAGGAATTTTTCCCATGCACTGCTAGGGTGTAGACTGTTGTGGAATTGCTGGGCTGATGGTGATTGTTTGCTCAACCTTGAGGGCCTGCCAGGTGTTTTCCCAAGCAGGTGCACGGGTGCCCTCTCACCAGGCAAGCCTGGCATCCTCAGCAGCACCCCACAGTGGCCTGTGGGGTGGTGTGAAGTAGAGCCTCTTTGTGGCTGTGCTTGGATTTCCCCAGGGAAGCACATCCAGTGGCCCACTGACCATCTGGCTATCTTTGGAGAAAAGGGTAGTCAGACCCTTTGTGTAGTGCTGTGTGTGTGCAATGTGTGCAGATGCTTATGAGTGTGAGTACATGTAGAGGTTGACTTCAGTCACTTCCGTATCTATCTATCCATCCATCCATCCATCCATCCATCCATAACAGGGTTTCTCTATAGTCTTGGCTGTCCTGTCTTGGAACTAGCTCTCTAGACCAGGCTGCTCTCCAACTCAGAGATCCTCTTGTCTCTGCCTCCTAAGTGTTGGGATTAAAGGCTTATTTTGAAAGATTCATTTATTTAATGTGTATGTTCCTGTTTATATGTGCCATGTACATGCAAGTACTTGAGGCCATAAGAGCATTGGATCTTCTGAAGTTACCGGCAGTTGTGAACTGCCATGTGGGTGCTAAGAGCCAAACTCTGTAATCAGAGTAGCCAGGCTCCTGCTCACTGTCGTCTCTTCAGCCTCTCTACCTTGTTTGTTGAGGTGGTGGTCAGACTGAGCCTGGAGCCCACCCTTTTGGGTATCTGAGTGAGTTGGCATTGCAAGTTGCCCTTCCCAGATAGGCCTGGCTCTGCTTCCTGCAGCCGGGGTTACAGGTGTGGACTCTGGCATGTGCACTTACGCGGTCCTCACACTTGTGCAGCCTGGAGCCGGGGTTACAGGTGTGGACTCTGGCATGTGCACTTACGTGTCCTCACACTTGTCTGCTTCCTGCAGCCGGGGTTTCAGGTGTGGACTCTGGGCATGTGCACTTACGTGGTCCTCACACTTGTGCAGCCCGGAGCCATCTGCCTCAGCTTGTGTTGTATTTAGGTTGTTTGAACGGAGTAACTGGAATAGAGAGGGGTCTGGAGAGGCTGCATCCAGAACTGGGGTGCCAGTGAGGGGAGGTCCCCGGAAGCAGGCCCTGGGGTGGGTGGGTGGGTGGGGAGAGTAGAGGGAAAGAACAGGAGGCAGTGGTTTGGTTGGGCTTTTGAGAAAGGGGGAAATGATAGTGATGTTGGTATCCTTGCTGGTGACCCACGGATTCAGGGTGGGGATGCTTGAGACTCAGAAGTAGATGGGGGCACTTGGGTGACAGAATAGTCAGGGTGTATTTGCTAATGAAATAAGAGGACAGGTGGTTTGGAGATGACTGGCGGGTAAGGAGGGAGGTGCGTTGGGAAGAGGGAAGAAGCGTTTGAGAGAGAGGATGAGGGGCAGGAGGGGCTGCTACTGCACCCAGCCCCAGCAGGCAGCAGTCAAGGAGGAGATTGGCAGCAGAAGAAAGCAAGAGGATAATTGGTGGGCAGGCATCCAGAGTGGGTGGGTGGGGCCTAATAACAACAATAATAACAATAATTTGTCTGGGCTTAATAGCCCTGTCAGATCCATGTGCTAATTGGATTGCTTAAGGGCCCTGCTGGGAGTGGTGGGGGCTGAGGGGGTGCTCTTTCTTCTACCTCTGCAAGGTGGAGGTCAGAGCAGGCGAGCACCTGTGAGAGGCTGGAGGTGATGGCTGGGAAGGGAGAGGAGGAGAGGCCAGGGCGGACTGCACTTCCAGGGCTCCTGGTCAGAAGCTTCATGATGCTTGGGGTTTTCTTTTTTATTTCTTGGGAGGTGCTGGCTGGAGTCTGAACCTAGAGGATCAAACCTAGGGCCTCCGTCACACGCCAGGTGTAAGGCCTGTCACTCAGCAGCCTTGCATATCTTGAGTTTTCTTGTGTTCAGGTTGGGGCTCTTCTCCAGGGAGCTGGGTTTGTGGCTACTAAGATTCCCCTGGTTCCTCTGTGCCTCCCCTGCAGACCCAACATCCTACTCCCCAGCCTGTGAGATCTCAGGTGGGCTCCGCGGCTTAAGAGCTAGTTCAAGAGGGCCAGTCGCTGTCTTCATGAATGCTTGGAGGGGAAGAGGACTGGGTACCCTTCTTAAACCCTTTGTAAGAACCTGATTCATCTGCTCCAAGCTTGGTGCCATTGGGGGCTTCGCATAGCTCTGTAACACACCTGTCCTGCAAAGATACAGCCGAATCCTACTTTCTCAGGGTCACAGCATGTAGTTGTGGCAACATTTGGTTGGGTTGAGCTCCCAGGCTGGGATTTGCCAGGTGAAGAGAGGTGTGAGCCCCGGTCTGGTACCAGGCCTGCTTTCAGCTTGTTTTCCTGGGTCTGCACGAGCATGGTGTGCTGCTCTGGACAGATGCCTCCTAGACCACCCGGCAGGTCTGCTACCTAGAGGGCTCAGGAGTAAGAGGGCTGGGCAGGCAGGCAGGCAGGCACCTTTGAAGCTTGCTGAAGATCCCTCTTCCCCACAGATGAACTCTATGGAGATCTCTCTTCCCCACAGATAAACTCCAGCTCCTGTGTTGTGTGGCCTACTGCACCTGTCTGCCTTCCCTCCCACCTTGCCAGCAGGGTCCTGGGGCAAAACAAAAGACTGCACCAAGCAGGAGGGTCAGAGTGCCCTGCCTTCCTTCTTTACTCTAAATCTTTCCGGGCCTTTTGTGTGGGTGTGGAGGCCATGTGTTGATCGATGGCAAGTCTTTCCCAGTTGTTTCTTATTTTTAAAACTCTTTGAGCCTGGAGCTCCTCATCTTGCTGTACTGCCTGGCCTTGAGCAAGCCTCAGGAGTCCTTGTGTGTCCCCTTCTCCGGCACAGGGGGCACAGGGGGCCCTGCCATGTCCAGCTTTTACATGGGGCTGGAGCTTGAACTCCAGTCTTCATGCCTGTGTGGCAGGCCTCTACGGATTGAGCTGTCTGCCTCCTCAACCCTTTCCAGGGCAATTAATGTTTCGTTTCACCCATGGGACAGGAGCCAGCCCATCCTGTACCGCTCCTAGGCTCACCAGCGCTGTGGACTTGTGTGCTCCCTTGGTTCAGGGGAACTTGCTCACAGAACTTGGCTTCACAGACAAAGCTGCACATGGCCTGGAGCATGAGCGAGGCTGCGTCCTGCTGGCTGTGCTCCAACCCATGGCGCACCTGGGGCTCCCACAGTCCTTGGCTTTGCAAGCTAAGCTGTCCTTATTTTTGTATCTCTTGCTGTTTAACAGCAGGAGCCAACCAAACTCTTCCTATAGTTAGCCGGATATTAAATATTGTAGGCTTTTTGGATCTCAGTGCAAACCAAAACTGTCATTCATATAGGTGGCTAGGAACATACGATGTGACCATTTGAAGAGACACCATGGTGTCAGTGTCAGTAGGAGGACCTGGGCTCGCTGAGCAAAGCTTTTCCAGCCAGCACAGGTTAGCCTCTGCATCCTCGCCTCCCTGCCTACTCTCTTTGGGCTTTTGTCCCTTTGAGGGTTGTCTCCCTGCCTGGTTAGAATAGTAAGGCTTCCTGGCTTTCAGGAAGTAGCGGCTGTCCTCTGACTGCTGCAGACATTTTGCAGGGGTGAGGTGAGTAGAAAGCAGGCAGGCTTGCCCTGCCTCCCCTCCTTCCTGCAGGAAGTTGGCTGGAGCTGGGAATTCCCGGCTGCTGGCCTGAGCTCTGGGTGTCTTGTTTAAGTGAGCACAGTATGTCACTGGGCAGTAGCCATTTGCAGGGCAACCCTGTCTTTCCACCTCTTTGACCCCTGGCAGTGTTTGGGCAGTGCCCGTAGCTCCTCTCTTTTCTTTCCCTTAGGTGCTTGTAACTGTTTTTCCAATCATGGAGCATGCTCACTGTTTAGTCTTCATCGTATTAAAGTCACTTGTGCTGAAGGCATGCAGTTTTAAAGCACACAGTCGGGCGAGTTAATGTGTGCGGGGTGCAGCAGTCACTGCTGTCCAGTCCGAAGTGTTTTCTTCCCTCGTCAGGGAGCCCACACCTGGGCCACTTACACTCCAGTCCCAGCACTGCAGTCACTCGGCTGCTGCCCCCCATTCTCCCCCTCCCCATCTCCCCCTCCCCAACGGTTCCGCTGTGTAGCCCTGGCTGTCCTAGAACATGCTCTGTAGACCAGGCTGGCCTCAAACTTGAGATCCGCCTGCCTCTGCCTCCCGAGTGCTGGGGTTAAAGGCGTGCGCCACCGCCCAGCCCTAGTCTACCTCTTGTCTGTGGACTCGTCTAGAGACTTCCCCATGGAATCTGTGCTGTGTGGCCCTCCACTTAGTGACCTTGGTAGTTCATGAACACAGAATCCTATATTCCTGGGCTTATTGACCCCGAATTTGTTGATCTGGGGCAGTTGACACAAACCTGTTCCTGGTGATCTGGACTTTGGCCTTGGGCTTTGGGCGTAGTGACCTTTGGCATTTCATGCAACCATGTGGCCCTGGGCTGAATGGGCCCCTGACCTTGGAAGGCCCACGAACTTGGAGTCATAGGCTCAGGCCTGTTCCTTTCCCCAGTATTTGCCTTCTGCTTTGTAGCCGTCACACACAGCACTGCATGCCTGCTCACTTATGCTGTTGCACAGGTGTGTGTTTTCTTCTCTTGCGTGCGTGTATGCCAGGAAATGCAACTGTAGGGTTACCGGCATGCTGTTTGAGAAATGTGTTGTTTTCCAAAGCACTTTGCCAGTGTGCTTGCGAGGTCTCCTGGAGTTGCTGCTTGCTAGTTTCACTGTGAGACAAGATCTCCTGTAACCCAGGATACATCTGTAGCTGAGGCTGGCCTGGAACTTGGATCTCCCGCCTCCCCCTCTCAGGTACTGCTGCTAACACATGTGCACCCCACACCGAGTCCCTTTTTGGTGTCCATGATGTGCCACCCGGGCCTTGCAGGGTTAGGTCTGGTGGAGGGAGGCAGCTTTGTCCCTGTTAGAGTTTCCTATTATGTCCGAGAAATAAGCTGCCCTAGAGCAGATTAAGTAGAAGAAAGTCCAGGTGCCTTCTTGTGTGTGGGCGTCATGTGAAAGCCAGGCCCTGTGGGGCTTCTGTGCTGGTGACGGTCGGCAGCTGATGCTTGTGGAATGTGGATGGGGAGGCTTGTTTGTGCAGAAGTCCCTTGGCCTTGGCTCCTGTCCTTGATAAGGTGGTTTACTCCCCTGGGACACAGAGGGCATGCCTCAAGAGGAAGCTGTGCCCTGGCTTTCTGGAAGAAAATGGAGAGTCACTGTTGTCCTCACAGACCTTGGGCTGAAATTGTCCCCTGACTGGAGGTGTGTTCAGTGGGTGTCCGCCTTCACACCTGCCTGTTCTGATGTATAGTCAGAGGAGGGAAGAGACTCACTCACTTCTGTGAGCAGGGGGACCTATGGTGTTACAGCACCTCCCCTGTGACCCCCACTTCCACGCATGCGCACGCTGTCTGTGGAGCAGGTGCCTGTGGTTTGTGGCGTTCTGTCCATCCATGGGCTGATGGGTCCTCCCAGGTGTCCCAGCTAAAGCCTTGCTGTTCTTTCGAGAAGCATCTTCTGCGTTTTGGGTTTTCCTCTCCCAATGGCTTGTGGAGGGGGTCACCACCTGGGGCTCCTGTAAGCATGTGCACCCAGCTCTTGGGCCACAGCATGGCCACCTTGTGCTTGCTTATTGAGGGACTGCTGAGACCTGGCTCTAGTACCTGGGGCCCACTTGGGTCTTCTTGTCTGTTCGTGTGGTTCTCCATTGAGTTTTGTCTTTTAAGCCTTTCCTTGGCCCAGTTTCATTCACCTGTGTATTCATTGTCCTCTCGGGCACTAGGGCTGCGTGGTGCTGCTGTGGGTGGAGTTCCCGTGGGTACTGCTGTTTAGGCGTGGACACTGGGGACAGATTCACTTGGTGAGACGTGAAGAAGCACAAGGGTTGAGCAGGAGAAAGGCCAGGTGGGGTGGACAGGACTTCCGTGCGAGGGGACAGCTGCCATGGCGGCTATCACTTGCTTGGAGGCTCTCAGGAGCTGGGAAGAACACAGCTGAGGGGTCCCAGGTGGCTGTGCTGCTGGGGGACCTGTGGTTCAGGGTTGCTTGTGGAGCGGGCTTGTTCAGACCTGCCTGCAGTCGGGTAAGTTTGGGCAGCCCGTCAGCCCAGTGTTTGATATGGAGGCGCAGGCTCTCCGCCTCTGAAACCTCTTGTTGCTCTCACCTCCTGCCCCTGCCTTCGGCGCCCAGTTGTACGGGAGCATCATTGCCACAGTCTTACCAGGTGTCAGATTTTCATGGTCATGCATCCCCTTGCACCTCTGTTCTCCATCTTGCCCAAGAGGAAACTGAGTCACGGAGGTGGAGTTGCTCTGCTTCAATGCAGCAGGGCGGAGCTGGGCAGGGGTCTGGGGAGGTGGTGTGGTCTGTGTGGCTAATGCAGGGATGGGGGTTAAACAATCGAACCTCCTGAGTTAGGGGTACTACAGCTTTGGCCACTCCTCAGGCCAGACTCCTGCCTGCTGGGTGACGGTGCCTGCCATGGTGAGTCCTCTGCTCTGTTCAGTACCTGTAATTGCTGTTTTCCTGTGTTCTCTCTTCCTGCAGGGACCCAGGCATGGAGCTGCGGGAAGAAGCTTGGTCTCCGGGGCCGCTGGATTCTGAGGACCAGCAGATGGCTAGTCATGAGAACCCAGGTGAGGTGGCCTCAGAGGTTCCTCAGCCAGCCCCACTGCCTTTCCGCCAGGCCAGGGAAGCATCTTTTGTGACTCCGGGGGGCCTGCATTCCTGTCCCTTGTCCTCCAAGAGCCCCGCGCCCGCAGCTTAGAATGAGAGGCCGATGGTGCTCTGCTCCCCAAGGGTCCTTTTAACAGGACATCCTGATCCTTGGAGCCACGTTTTGCCTCATGTCTCCAGCTGGTGGCTGTTGAGCACCCCGTTTGTGCCCTATGCCCTGTTCTGGTTCCAGGAGCACTGTGAGTGCTCCTTTGCAGGTACTCCTCACATCAGGGGTGGACCCCCAAACCCAAGGCCCGGAAGTTGTAATGAATGAGTGAAGGGCTAGCAAGGGGATCTGTAGTCACGTGGTGAGCTCTGGGAAGGGTGGGCTGGATTAAATATGAAATCACTCACTTGAGTATTGGCACATGTGTTTTGTTTGTTAATAAAGTATCATTGGGTGGAACCAAACACCCGTGGGTTACATGGTACTTAGGTTTGTCTGGTAAGACCCATCCAGGCCCACCAATACCGTCACCCTCTCCCTGGTGACTGATACCTGTGCGATGACAAGAAAGCTCATGAGGAGGCACAGTGAGGGGTGTGTGTGTCCCCCGGGGTAGATGGAGTTAGTCCTCCATTTTAATAAACTGCTGCTTACAACCCCTTGCTTCAGTGTCCTTAGACTCTGCTGTCACGGCCCCAGGTCGCTTGTCCCGTCACCTCCACCTGCACACAGCCACGTGTCCGTCTGTGTGGGGTTACAATAAACGTTTGGCACAACCCTGACCAGATGAAGTACGTGCTGGCTGTCCTAGTGTTCTTTCTGCTGCTGTGATAAAATACCCCAACATGAATTACTCAGGGGACAGAGGGCGTATTCGAACTTTTAATTCCAGGTCACGGCCCATCGTGCTGTGAAGTCATAGGGGCAGGAGCTTGAGACAGCCAAGGCAGAGAGAAATAAATGCGTGCTTGCTTGCCTGCGCCCCGTCATCAGTGTAAGATTCCCTGGTCAGTGGCGCCCTCACCATGGGCTGGCTCTTCCCATGTCAGCTAACTGACAACAATCCCCTACAGACATGCCCACAGGACAGCACGGGGAGACAAGCCTTTATTAAGACTCTTCCAGCCTTTTCTGGATTATCAGGTTGACAGTTAAAGCTGGCCAGCTCGCTGACATCCCCTTCCCTGGGCTCTGCCTTGTTCCAGTGCTGGCCAGCGTGCGTATCAGAAACTTGACTAGCATCTGATGGTGGTCCTCAGCCCTGGCTCTGGTGTTGCCATATTCTGCTGAGTGGTTGCTCAGAGAGTAAGGCATTCCAGAGAATTAGATTGCAGGGTTTTAGAATTTCCTTTTTTCTTTTTTGACTCTTGCATATTTCTGGGAAGCCTGTCCAACCCAGAGAGGCTAGTGCTATTGCAGTGGATCCTGCCATCATTGCCGGCCTCCGTGGGTCATCTGGCTGTGTGCACAGAGCCTTGGAAGGTCAGGCTGCCTGTTGAGCCATTTTATTTTTGAAAGGATATGGGTGGGGGCTTGGGGAGATGGAATTGGGACGTAGGTTCAGCAGCTTGCCTAGGGGTGAGGCACAGAGGTGAGCTGGGTCTCCCTAGGGCTGAAGTAGTTTCACAGTCAGTTCTGATTACTTCAGAGATGGGCAGTGGTCAGGGCCAGAGAGATCCTTTCAGACTGTCTTGGTCCTTAGCTCAGCAACAGGATATCCAGAAAGAGAAGTAGAGTAGTCCCAGTTGGAAAGGACTTTGAGCTGGTGTGGTGGTCTCCCACTGGGTGATGGACGAGGCTCTGTCCTTCCTGTGGAACAGAGTACTTGTCCTGTCGGGCACCTGGGTCAGCCAGGAGGGCTTACTGCAAAACTGTGGAATGGCCCAAGAATGTTCCCAGGTCCCTGTGTAGGAATACAGCAATACATAGCCAACCCCCAAGCCCTTAGATCATACTGCCATGCCTACTAGCTCTAGCAGACGTTAGATGGGTAGGGGTGGGTTAGGGGAAAGAAGCAGGAGATGGCCAGGTTGCTTAGGTGTGCTGACAGTACTACATACACAAGCCACGTGATCGTAGAACTCTTACATGGGGCAAACTCAGCAAAGATTAGGAGTCAAAACCCAAACCATCCCAGAATGAAAAGACTAGAAGGAACTCAAATGAATAAGTTCCCAAAATATTGAGGGTCAAAAGCTAGAGATGACAGCAGTTAAGAGCTGGAGACACCTGTAACTCCAGCCCCAGAGGGTCTGATATTGGACTCCAGGCACCTGTACCCACAACACAGCCCCCTCAATAATACACACAAAATTATTTTTAAAAGCTGAAAACAGGATAATTGTAAGATGACAATGAATTATTTGTTTTTGGTTTTCCAAGACAGGGTTTCTCTTTAATGCTGCCTGTCTTGGAACTCTGTAGACCAAGCTGGCCTCAAGCTCAGACCCGCCTGCCTCTGCCTCCCGAGCACTGGGATTAAAGGCATGCACCACCATCTCCCAGCAAAAATGAGACTTGTAAAAGATTAAATTGGAGTTTAAGAATATTGAAGTTAGGCAGAGGCAGTGATATATGCTCAGATGGAATCTGTGACATATCCAAAGTAAAGGAATGGAACATAGGTAAAATTATAATTCATGGGCTGCAGAGGTGGCCCAGTGGCTAAGAGCACTTGGTGCTGTTGCTGAGGACCTGGGTTCTCTTCCCAGCACGCACATGGCAGCTCACAGTTGCCTGTAACTCCAGCTTCAGGGAATGCAGTACCTTCTTCTGGTCTCTCCATTACCCGTCCTCTTGTGGCATGCATTTACACAGTCGACATGCACACACAAACACAGATACATCCTAAAAACTAATTCAGTGGAAAGCTCCGAAATCGAGCTCTGTTAAGAGAACAAGTCATGAACACTGAGAGCAGCTATAAAGAGCTGGGGACCGTGGACTGGAGAGATGGTTCAGCGGTTAAGAGCACTGGCTGCTCTTCCACAGGACCCGGGTTCAATTCCAGCATTCACATGGCAACGCACAACTGTCTATAACCCTAAGATCTGACACTCGCACAGGGACGCACACAGGCAAAGCACCAACGCACATGAAAGCCAAGGGCCAGGATGGGCCGCAGTGGTAGCACGCTTGTTTTGCTTGCCCAGGGCTCTGCTTTTGATCCCATCTGTTGCAAAACCAAAAATCTAGCTTCCTGGCAGAAAGAATGAGTGGCTTATAAGGAAGAGTACAGGCGACTCTTAGACTCCTGCCAGAAGCATGTCAGCCCAGCAAAAGCATAGCTAGCAATCGTCGGGAGACGGGTGAGCCAAGGATTTGAAGGGTGCCAACAATGAACGACAGCCCAGTTGAGCCCCCCTCACCCGTGTGCCTCCCCTGTAAGTATGATGGTGATGGAGCTGTGGACCAATCCCGGTGACCAGAGAGAGGCAGAGGCTGAAGGTGGCAGTGAGCAGGGGCTGGCTTCAAGCACAGGACCGCTGGCCACCTAAGACACCTGCCTGTGAAAACGGAAAGCATCTCCTTGGGCGTTTAGCGTGGCTGCCCCCAGAAGGCAGCATGGGTCTGTGTGCTGATTCCGTTGTCACCCACGGCAACGCTGGGAGCTGTCCCAAGCAGGAGGTACTAAATAGTTTAAATAAAACTTTGAGTTGCTGAGAGTACATATGGCAGTTGCCAGTGTGCATTTATGAGTTTTTCTTTGAAAACAAACCCCAAACAGGCATGCCCTGCTTTTGCTCCCGAGTGCTGCTTTGGAGAGCTAACCGAGGTGGCTCTGGGGTAAGCAGCATGTGAAACAATGGGATGCTGTTGAGGGCACCTGGACCCAGCGCGAAGGACCACAGGCTCCAGGAGGCTCTCACTCTCTAGGGATGGGCAGTTTTAGCCTGAGTGAATTCAACATAAACTTGGTTTTTGCTGTGATCCTGGGGATCCAGTCTAGATTCTTGATGTTTTAGATAATGTTCCTGCCGCAGAGCTACATTCCCAGCCCTGTTCCTTCTTTTAATTGGACACAAGGTCTTATACTAAGTCGCCCGGATTGACCTTGGCCTCATAGCCCAGACAGGCCTTAGCCTACCAGGTGGCTGACCAGCCTGTAGTCCTGGTATTTGGCATGCTATTGGATAGGGAGAGTCATTTGGTCACTTTGGGGAAGAATAGAGAACCTACCTACACTTGGAAACTGGGCAGATGTCCTTAAGCAGTCACCTTAAGTGAGCCGAGCGCCACAGCTTGCCTCTGCTGTGTTGTTTTGAGCCCATTACAGCTGCTATCCCACAAACAGAATAGCTGCCCCTGCCATGTACGGTTGGTCCATGATCTGAGCCTTGTCCCAAGGCAATGCCAGGAGCCTTTCTTTCTCCCGGGAGAGGGCATGAGCTCATCTGGAGACTCTTTGGCAAGGCTGGGCCACAAAGGTGTGGACTATCAGTCCGCTGGTCCAGAGGTGGCTTGTGTAGCCAGCAGAGCCACATGGCCTTGCTGCTTTGTAATATTTTTAAATTTGATTGTGTGTGTGTGAGTGTCTGTATGCATGCATGTCTGTATGCCACGTGCTTGCGTGGTGCCTGTGAAGGTCAAGAGGATGTCAGTCCCTGGAACTGGAGTCACAGATGGTTTTGAGGCACCGTGTGAGTGCTGGGAATCGAACCTGAATTCTCTCTCTGCAAGGGCAGAAAGTGCTCTCAACACCCGAGCCAGCCCTGCTTTTCCTGAGACAATACAACTAGAGCAGCTGACTTCCTAAGCCGACCCTTCAGGCCCCTGCTGAGTTCCCACAGTACCACTTCCAAGCTGCCGCTGTGCAGCCCAGTCATCGCCTAAAAACACAGCTCCACCTTTAAGTAATTAGCCTTCCAGTCCCTAACAGTCTGCTTTTTTTCAAAGCAGGCACACTTAACTGAATGACCAGACCACTTGGCAAAAGGCGGAGCCTATGGAAGGAACACACCTGCCCAGAGTTCTCCTTGCCTGTTACTGCCTTAGCCAGTTCTTCCCACATTGCCCTTTAGCCAGTGATGGCCCTGAGTGGCGGTGGGTTCATTTCTACCCCATGCAGGGCTCTGTCCTGAGCTCTCAGACTTCTTGCTGAGTTCATTCAGACTCCATGCCATGACTTAATTCAAAGATGCCCATACACCGGCATTCCGAATCTTTTAACCTTAATGTTTTAATTGCATTTTGTGTGTGCATGGGAGGGGGTCGGGGCAAGCAGGCCACCGTGCACAGGTGGATGCCAGAGGAAAATTTGAGGGAGTTGGGGGTACAGTGATTGAATTCCGATTGTCGGGCATTCACTTGCTGAGCCATCTCCCAGGCCCCATTATGACACCTGAATACATAAGTGTCACTGTTTGCTTGTACGCACTTCCCCCCAAACCCTTGGCGCTGGCCCCTTCCCCCCTTAAATAGTCCCTCCAGCTTTCTTCTCTGTGTCCCAATACTCTTTCTCTTCCTGCTTACCTGCCCCTTGTAGACCTCTTCCTCCCCCAGTGTCCCACCCTCATCTCCCCCGCACGTGCGCACGCGCCCGTGAGTGTGTATACACGTGTCTGCCCACGCTGTGTGCCCATCCACTAGTATGCACAGGCCAGGGGCAGATGTAGATAGTTTTAGTGTATTGATCTTCACACAGACTCCAAAGCTGCTTGCTACTGCTAGGTTGCCTTGCCAGGCTTTTATATGGGTGCTGGGGATTTGAACTTGGAACCTCTTTCTTTCACAGCAAGTACTTCTACCCAGTGAGCCACACACCACCCAGCCCCATACACATGTTTACATCTAGCTTCTTTAATTTGAGGAAACTGGCTTGTTTCACTTAATAATCTCCAGTTCCATATATTTTCCTGTAAATTTCATTCTTTACCACAGAATACAATCGAATGGTATATATGCATGACATTTTCCTTATCCATTCTTCTGGGGAAGGGCTTCTAGGCTGGCTTCGATTTTTGTTTTTCAAGACAGGGGTTCTCTGTGTAACAGCTGTGGCTGTCCTGGAACTCCCTTTGTAGACCAGGCTGGCCTGTAGATCCGCCTGCCTCTGCCTCCGAAGTGCTGGGACTAAAGGCGTGTGTCGCCACCACCCAGCTTGGCTTCATTTCTTGACTACTGAGATTCGTATCTCTGCTTTACCCTCTTTGTGTTTGGGTTTCCAGTCTAATTGCCTTGAGCATGGAGAACCACCTGGCTGGGCTTGTGGCAATACAGCTGAAGCTGGGGAATAAAATGAAGCCTGGAGGTCTAGGGCTTCGGTGTAAGGGTCCCCTGGGCTGCTGTAAGATTGGGACTGCTGCATGTGTATTGGGCCAGTGACCATGGTGTGGCTGTTCTGTACCAAGTGGCCATGGCAGATCTTGGCTTGTCCAGTTTCTGGTTCCATCGCCGTGGACTGATACTTAAGTCCCTAGTACCTGGGACGAGGACCACTTCCTCACAGGAAGAAGTGTAGCCAGGACACAGAGCCCTGCAAGGTTCTTGTTCTTGATCAGAGAGTTTTCAGGTACTGAGGGGACTTGACGGACAGTTGCATTAATGTTAGAGGGAGAGAGATTGCTGTGAGCACACGGGAAGGTATTGGGGGAAAGGAAAGGGAGACAGGAATCACACTTCAATACAAGTTCTGCATTTTTAAATAGTGCTTGGGAGACAGGAGGAAGGCCAGGGCCCAGGGCCGTGGTCCTTGTAGTTGCTGGGGGTGCGCACAGGCCTCCTCCCAGGGTGGTGTAGGCATTGGGTGAAACAGCAGCTCTGCATCCATTGGGACCCAGGGAGGAGGAAGTGTTGAATCTTTGTATTTGTTTTGACCTTTCGGTCAGCTAAGAGTTGCTGTGTGTGTCCTGGAACTCAGGGTCCAGAAGGCTCCCTTGTCCTTCAGCTTTGGGCCCTGACAGAATGGCCTTGTTTACTCTCACCTGTCCCCAATTTGCTTGTGGGGCCAGTTTCAAGCCTCTGACCATAGCGTCAGCTTTGACCGGCCCCATATCAGCTGCCATGGCCTGTGAGCTTTACAGTCTGCTGAGTTTACTTTGGATCTGGCCCTTGAGGGCCAGCCCCTGAACATGAGCTTCAGGCTGATGGGATGGTTCTGGTCTTAACATTTGACAAAGGCCTCCTTTCGAATCCTACACACCACACCACACACCACACCACACACCACACCACACACCACAACACACACACACACACACACACACACACACATTCATACACTACCCCCCCCACACACAGAGATACACACACACAGACACATACTTACTCATACACAGACACACACACACACACACCCCTATGAGGCCCAGCTGTAGAGGTCCGCAGGCCGCATCTTATAATGAGGCTCCTGGAGCACATGAATATGGATTGTGTCTCTACCAAAGAGACGTACATTTTCTAACCTTGCCTTACTGTCTAGCCATGTGGCTGTGGGCTTTCACAAGGGATAAATGGGCCACTCACCACATTCGTCTCAGAAAGCTGACCTTGATAGTCATGTGTCCCATGGCAAAGGCCCCTTCCCACCCACCCAGCTCCCGTTATAAAGGAGCAGGTTGCACTGCAGCTGCCGGATGTGGGTTTGACAGGGCTCAAATGGGCCACAGTTACTCATTTGCCAGCGATAAATAAGATAGCGCATTTGAGCTGAGAGAGGAAGAGAGCGTCGTCCAGAGCGTCGTCCAGTGGGCAGTGAGAGCCTGGCTTTGAGAGGACACTTCAGGGTCCCACCCGAGTTGGTTGGCAGGGTGTACTGGTCTGGTGAGGCCCTGGCGTGTGATTCTGGGCCTGGGTTCTGTTGTAAAATGGGGAGGCTAGGCCCCTGGAGAACAGGAAAGTAGCCAGGCCTCAAGAGCAGGACAGGTCGGGCCTGGACAGGAGGCAGGCTTCCAGGGCAGGCTGGGTGCACCGGTAGAAAGACCCAGGGCTACCCTCCTGAGAGGTGGGTGTGGTTTTCAGTTTTCCAGAACAAGGCCCCTACACTGTCCTTGGTAGGCAGAGAAGAGAAGGGGGGTAGGGGTAATAAGAGGCCAGCTGTGCAGATAGTCAGGCTAGTGCATCTCCCAGGCTGGTCCCATCCCATTTGTCCAAATCGTTCCCGTTTCTATTTCCCACCCCACAGCTAGGGTTGCCCAAATGTGAGGCCATTACCTAGTCTGGAAGCCTTCTGAGACCTATCTTTCCAGCGGCGTTATGTCTGGCCTTTCCATCTCATCTCCGTTGGTTTTCAGGTGCCATTTGTGCTGGGTCCTCTCTTAGCATCCTTACGCTTGACCCTCCCTCTGTAGCTTTGGTTGGTAGACCTTTGTGGGGACCCCAGTAGCCTTAGGCATTGGCCATCCGGTCCACAGAAAGGCTAGCAGAAGCAAAGTCCCCTCTGAGGGAAGGGGAACAGGTCTTCGGGTTATGAACACAAAAATACTTAGGAAATACCCGGAGTGATCAGTGCCCTACGGGATAAGGGGTGCGGTCTGCGAGCTGGCACAACCCAGCTGTCCTTGGGTTGGAGGAACCCTGAAAGAATGAGCGGCTCGGGCCGCTCGCTAAACTGGAATCCATCGTGACCCGCACGTGGACAGTCGCTGTGGGCCTGCCACCTCTGACTTGCCTCCTCCTTCCCTCTTGCCTTGCAGTGGACATCCTCATCATGGATGACGACGACGTCCCCAGCTGGCCTCCGACCAAGCTGTCCCCACCCCAGCCCGCGCCTCCACCTGGGCCCCCGCCCCGGCCTCGGCCACCTGCACCCTACATCTGCAACGAGTGTGGCAAGAGCTTCAGCCACTGGTCAAAGCTGACGCGGCACCAGCGCACGCACACAGGCGAGCGGCCCAACGCCTGCAGCGACTGCGGCAAGACCTTCTCGCAGAGCTCGCACCTGGTGCAGCATCGGCGCATCCACACGGGCGAGAAGCCCTATGCCTGCTCCGAGTGCGGCAAGCGCTTCAGCTGGAGCTCCAACCTCATGCAGCACCAGCGCATCCACACGGGCGAGAAGCCCTACACCTGCCCCGACTGTGGCCGCAGCTTCACACAGAGCAAGAGCCTGGCCAAGCACCGGCGCTCGCACAGTGGCCTCAAGCCCTTCGTGTGCCCGCGTTGTGGCCGCGGCTTCAGTCAGCCCAAGAGCCTGGCGCGCCACCTCCGGCTGCACCCAGAGCTGTCAGGGCCCGGTGTGGCCGCCAAGGTGCTGGCGGCCAGCGTGCGGCGCGCCAAGGCTCCCGAGGAGGCGGCGGCGGCGGACGGCGAGATCGCCATCCCAGTGGGCGATGGCGAGGGAATCATCGTGGTGGGCGCACCGGGGGACGGTGCTGCAGCAGCCGCAGCTCTGGCCGGGGCAGGGCAGCGGGCAACGGGGCCACGGTCCCGGAGGGCGCCGGCGCCCAAGCCATACGTGTGCATGGAGTGCGGGAAGGGTTTTGGGCACGGGGCAGGGCTGCTGGCCCACCAGCGCGCACAGCACGGGGATGGGCTGGGGGCAGCCGGTGGCGAGGAGCCCGCACACATCTGCGTGGAGTGTGGCGAGGGCTTCGTGCAGGGTGCTGCACTGCGGAGACACAAGAAGGTCCACGCGGTTGGGGCTCCGTCGGTCTGCAGCAGCTGCGGACAGAGTTTCTATTGGGCTGGCGGAGAGGATGACGGCGAGGACCAGTCGGCCGGTGCACGGTGTGCCGAGTGTCGTGGTGGGGAGGCCCGGTAGGAAAGGGGGTGCCCGAGGGGTGGGCAGGGCCCCTCGGGCTCAGTGGGGACCATCAGCAAGCAAGACCACGAGGCTCGGAGAACTGGACCGAGAAGAGCAGTGGCCTCCTTCCTCAGTCCTCAGTGGTCCACGCTGCCCTGGGTGTGAGGGGGACCCGTGGCCATTGGAGCAGGTTCTCAGGACTGCCTCTCTGCTGACCCGCACCGGCCCTGTGTAGGTTCCCAGCCTGGGAGCCAGAGACAGTGTGTGAGAGAACTGTGTAGACCAATCGGCACAAGACCCTCAGTGGAGAGGCCATCCCCACTGCAGTGTGGGCCTCGGTGTCCTAAGGAATGGAGGGAATCCTGGCCTTGAGCATCAAGAGGGTCTTCCTTCCCGTCTAGAATTTTCTTTTAATCATACCTTTTGATCCCTCCCATTCATTGATTTTTCTGCCCCTTGGGTCCTTGTCCATTTTCTAGCCCAACTCGTTCCTCTCCCTCCTGGATTTGCAGTAGCAAAGGAGTGAAGAAGTAGCCTCCTGCTCCCAGCACGGTCTCATTGAGAGGACAGGGTCCTGTGTGTTCCCTGTCCTGACGGTGGAAGGGATGTGGAGGGCAATAAACGGCACCATTCAATTGTCCCAGTACTGCCTTGTTCTTGGGCTTGGGGTGGAGACGGGAAAGCGGTTAAATGGAAACCTTCCCACTTTGGTGAACACAAGTGGCCACGCTGGGCCCGGAGTGTCCTCACCCAGTTCCAGGAAACAGGCCTGCTAGCCGAGGAGCTCCCCGCTGACCTGGTGCAGGGTCCCTGAAGGAGGTCTGCTCTGCTGGGAAAGAGGTTCGGGCGCTGACATCTCCACGGATGGGCGCCGCTCCCAGAGGTCCTGCCTGTGTTGTGACTCACAAGCGGTGGCCACTGTTAGCCACATATCTGCATCTTCTGAGCCGGCTGTATCGTGGTGGCTGCTACTGTACAGTGGTGGGGATCTTGAAGGAGGAAGATGAACTAGGAGCAGATAGTGCCTCTGGGCCCAGCACCTGGATGAGGACAGGATGGATGGTGGCAGTTACCGCGTTTTATTGTGGTGCCGCTCAGTGCCTGTGCAACGCACCCCCCCCCCCCCACAACACTGTGGCTGCTGGATCAGAAGGGCCCTTCAGTGTGATGAGGTGTAGCCTCAGTTCAATGTCTCCTGTCCCCGGGACTTAGCCAGGGAGTACTTTCGGGCTAGTCTGGGAAGTGAGGGATGAACTGTAGCTTTTTTCCCAAGCATCCTAAGTAGTAGTGAGGCTTCTTGTTACCCGGTGTTGTGAAGACGTGTGAGTTCTGAGTGTGCCCATCTATCTGTGTGTATCTGTCCTGTCCCATCTGAAGGATGAGAAGGTCAAAAGTGAAGGTCACAGTGGGCAACTGGTAGACTAGAGCATGGCCGTCCTCTGGATGATGTATCCGTAGTTGAGGGTCAGGGAAACATTCAGGTGGCTTCTGCCGGCTTGGTGGGTCTCACTAGAATAGCATGTGTGGTAGTAGGTACTGTCCCAAAGGAGAGGTGGAGTTGTGTGGAGTGGTCCCAGGTTAGTAAAGATGGAAGAAATGTTGCTTAAAAACCCTTCAGTTCTTTCTGTGAAATGCTCACCTGGGACGTTGCTGGAGGCCAGAGACGAGGAGGGGAGATGCCATGTGCTTGTAGAGGTAAGCCCAAGCCTACGGCCAGGACACGAAGGAGCTGAAGGTCAGTTTCCACTCTGAATCTTATGGGCTGTGTTACTCTGGGCAGGTGAGCCAACCTCTCCAGTCCTTGATTGGCTCTTTCCTCTGTAGAAGGAAGTACTCGCCACTCCCTCATGATCTAAGCTAGATGCGTGGTCGGTCATGGGACTCTGCACCCCTCCCAAGCAGGAGCTGATGCCATGGTGAGGAGCTGGCGCTTTAATCCCGGCTCCTTGCTATCCATTTGGGCCTCAGGTACTTAATGTATCTCGGTTAATAAGAGAATTCACTGAGCCAGTGTGTCTATGCACTTAGGCCAGGGCTGTCTCATCCCCCCCCCCCCCCGCCCCGCCAGACCAACCCCAGTCTTGTGAGGCCCTGCATTGGGCGAAGAAAGGTGTGTCTCCCCTTGGGAGTCACCACCTAGTCCTCAGCCTGAGGTGCAGTTGTGCCGGTGGACAGGTGGGCAGACGGGAGGACAAACGAGGCTGGTCAGCCTTGTCAAGTTTGGGAACACAGGTGCTGACAGAGGAAGCGGCATCTACCATTTGGTGTTTGCTTTTGTGGGAGCCATGCCGTTCAGTAGTAGCTCTGCAGCCGTGATGCTATGCATTTCCCTAAGAAAAAATTTGCTTTTACATTTTTTTGCATGTGTATGCCTGTGCATGTGTGTGCACATGTGTGTGCCTGTGCATGTGTGTTATGTATGTGTTGCGTGTGCATGCATGCATATGCGTGTATGTACATGTGGGGGGGGCAAGTGAGAAGAGTCTGTGTTCTTCCCACCACACGAGTCCCAGGGACTGGAGCCTGCGACAGCCGGGCCGCCAGCGCCTTCACCCACTGAACCATCTACGCTGCCAGCCCTACAGCTCTACCTTCCATCTGGAGCTGCTCTTGCTGTCACATCCAGCATGTATACAGCCTGACCCCGACCCCTGTGCAAAGCAGAATACTCCCCCCACCCCCGATCCACAGCCCCAAACCCACACTCTCCCGAGTCGAGTCCTACCTGCTTGTATTTACTAAGCATGTGCTGCACACGAGGGGCTCAGCTGAGTTCCAGGATCACGGTGGTGACCCTGACAGCCACAGTCTGTGCCCTCCTGAAGCTTGTCCTCTGGGGTGAAGAGGGACGCACCAGCAAGGTGTGTTACAGTTGCTTAGAGAGCAGCCCGGCCCGAGGGAGTGTAGGAAAGACAGACATGAGAGAAAGGAAAGCCTCCTCGGCCTCCACCCATCCCGGAGTGCGGTGTGCATCCAGGAACATTCATGATGTACCTCTTTCCCAGTGTTCCTGGAGGGTGGCTTGAGGGAGGGAATATTGGTGTGTGGAGAAAGCTGGGTTCTGCACTCAAGTAACTTGGGGACATGCCAGATGCCCTGCCTCTGTGCTTGCGCTTCTCAGAAGACTTGAATACACACCCCTTCCCTGCCCAGACCTGTTCCCAGCTAGCGGTGAAGCCACAGTCTCTGCTGAGCAGGCTGTAAGGGGTGGGATGCTGCCGTCCAAGCGATGAAGGGGACCACAGGAGGAGGAGGAGGAGGAGCAGGAACAACTTGTTTGGGCATGAAACCTTCCATTCATACACACAGCATCTTGGGGCTGGTATGTTAATTCCACCACTATGTGATGCCTGAGCCCTGCCTGTCAGCACCATGGACAGGGCCCCAGCGCAGTCCACGGGAATCCTGGTCTCTTACCGACCATATGCCCCACTAGGAGAGCAGTCTCCCATTTTCCAGCAAAGGAAACAGAGGGCAGTGGAGGCCAAATGCTATGCCTGGGTTCTCCCAGGGGATGAAGGGCAGAAATTAATCATTTAGAATCTGAGTCACGAGTCATTTCTCTACTTCCCCCATGTGGGTTCTGGAGATCAAACTCGTTTCATCGGTCCTGGAGGTAGGCGCCTGCACTTGCTGAGCCATCAGTTTATTGGGCTGATGGGAGCTATGCTGGGGAATTTGGGCCTCCTTTACCAGCTTCTAGAGTCCTTATTCCATGCATCATCCTGGAACAATACTTAGTACAAAATAGTGCTTTTGAAAAAATTAGCACACAAAATTTATATGTGTGTGTGTGTGTGTGTGTGTGAGAGAGAGAGAGAGAGAGAGAGAGAGAGGGTCCATGTGGTGTCAGAGTGCAGGCTAACCTGGAGCCTGCTGTGTGCTTGAAGATAACCATCAACTGATTCTCTTAGCTCCTACCTCCCATTGCTGAGACAGCTGGGGAAAAATGTGTTTCTGGGGCCAGAGAGATGGCTCCGTGGTTAAAAGCCCTTCTTGCTCTTGCGGAGGACCTGGGCTCAGTTCCCAGCACCCACAGCAAGCAGCTCACAACTGCTTGTAACTCCAGCTCCAGGGTGTCAGATCCCCTACTGTGGTCTCTGCAGGCACCCAGACTCATGTGTGCACATATGTGAGCACACATACACTCACATGCGCACAGCACACACATGCATACTAATGACTTAAAAAATGTCTCACTATGACAAATATATTTGTACTTTGCTCATATCTGCCCCTCCCCTTGCCTCTCCTGTTAGTTCCTATGGTCCTATACATAGTCCCCTTCTGCTTCTACGCCATACAATCAGAAACACATCTGGTTTCTGCAGGTGGGAAAATGCACACTAGGGGGTTTAAAGAACTGCCCTTCCAGGGCCAGTGAGATGACTCAGTGGGTGACAGTTCCTGCCATGCAAGCCTGACCACCTGATTTTACTCCCTGGCGTTCACAAGGCGGAAGGAGAGAACTGATTCCTAAAAGGGGTCCCTTGACCTCTGCATGTGAGCCGCAGCATCATGCATGTGTCTATGCCCATGCCTATACACTCACACGCAGACATAACATTCCTAGTACTGTGAGCATGCCGTGCACACCATGCTTCATTTACACACCTGCCCCCAGCTAGCACCCATCCTCTGCTGTAATAGATTACCCTGTCCTCAGTATATGAACCATATATCTATCTCCCTTTTACCCCTTTGCCAACCTTCCCCCATTAATGGGGACACAACCGAGGGCCTTATGCACACACAGCAAGCACTCTGCACTGAGCTAGACCCCCAGCTCCCGTTGGTTTCCATCAACTGCACTCTGAGGGCACCCGCAAGCAGTCATGGTGGCTGCATACCCCGTATCTGTCTGTCCAGATGCTCAAGGTGACCAACAGTGTTGTGACTGACACTTCCCTAGCCTGAGGGGAACTACTACGCCCCCTTTTAATCCACCCAATCTCCTCACAGATCTCGTCACATTGACCAAATGTCTGGGTGTTACATACTGCAAACTTCCCCAGGCTGTGAGAGCCATTTTTGCACAGAAGACCAAATATGGCTAATGCTAATGGTTATCACCACAGAAATACTGCTTACTTCTGGAAAAACTTAAGACCAGCGTGGTCTACAGAGCGAGTCCCAGGACAGCCAGGGCTACACAGAGAAACCCTGTCTCAACACCCCCTGCCAAATGTGTGTGAATAGATGTGCTCACATTGCAGTGCACGTGTGTGGGTCAGAAGACAAGCTGGGGACTCAGATTCCTAAGACTCACGTGAGAGAGTGAGAACTAACTCAGGTTGCCTGTCTTGGTGACAAGTGCCTGTACCCACTGGACCTTCAAGACAGGGCATAGTGATTTAGTTCTGCTGTTCTAGAACTTACTATGTAGACTGGGCTCTCTCAAACCTGACTCCTTCCCCCCAAATAGTAGGGTCAAAGGCATGCGCTCTATGCCTGGCAACTTTTTTTTTTTTTTTAAATATAAGGAACAAGCCCAGAACATTCTCAGTCTGCTTGAATAGTGGGGCTACAAATAAAGCCATCTGAGGCACACAGAAGGTGGAGAATGATCCCTGGACACCCCAGAGATGACAATGGTGCTCAGAAGTAGATTTGCGGGTCTGAGTGATGGCTCTCCTACCCATGCCTCAACTTCCTTATCTGTAAGATGAGGAGAGGCACTTGTGTCTAAGGTGCTGGGAAGGTCTGTGGAGATATGAAGTGTATTCTATGCATCCCAGGAGACCAGCAGGGAAATGGTCTAGGCAGTCGTTCTCTACTGTGGGTCACAACCCCTTCACGATCGCATATCAAGTATTTCCAGTTTATGACGGTAGCAAAACTGCAGTTAAGTAGCAGCAACAAAACAGATTTATGGCCGGTGCACTGTATTAAAGGGTTACAGCGTCAGGAAGGTTGGACGTCACTGGTTTAGGAGAAGACTACTTCACTTTCCATATGTGGTATGCGCATGTCTGTGGGCACACTCGCCTGAGTGTGAATGAGCACATCGAGCCCCGAGGTTGATTTTTAGGAAATTATGATCCACTGCCCTCCCATCTTATTGAGACAGGCTCTCTCAGCCAAGCCTAGAGCACATGGATGTAGCCAGCTTTGCTAGGCAGCTTGCTCTGGGGGCCCCCTTGTCTCTGATTCTGGAGGCTGAGAAGGCTACCATGCCTAGCTTCGCAGATGCATGCCAAGAACTGGGTTCAGTGTTCTCCCTGGACATAACCCAAGGGCTAGAAGAGGGCACCAGATCTCGTTACAGATGTTTGTGAGCCACCACGGGTTGGTGGGAATTGAACCCAGGACCTCTGGAAGAGCAGCCAGTGCTCTTAAACTCTGAGCCATCTCTCCAGCCACCCCCCCCCCACACAGATGAAGAGTATTAATAGGCAGGGTGAAGGGAAGAGAAACAGGGATTACAGGCTTCCACTACTTACTAACCGCTATGCATGGGTTACGTGGTGCCGGGGATGAGACAGAGCTTCCTGCGTGCTAGGGGTAAGTGCTCTACCACTGAGCTTCATCCCAGCTCTTTTATGGTCAGGATATCTGCTCTATATTCTGGTAACAAAGAGCTACCTCACTTGGAGTGTGGGTGTGATGCGCCATCCTCCTCTTGAACCACTGGCCAGAAAAAAAAAAAAAAAAAAAAAAATCAACCCTTCCTCCCTTCAGTTGGTTTTGTCAGAACCGTTTTCTTCATCTCTCGGCACTGGAACTGCAAGCGTGTGCCCCACACACCCGGCTTTTTAAATATAGGTTCTGTGCCTCAAGTTCAGGTCCTCACGCTAGCACGCTAAGCCCTTTACCAACTGAGCCAGCTCCCCATCCCCACTGATCAACACAGCCACCTGATGCTTTTCCAAATGCTGAGTGTTTATTTTATTCCCGACACACCCTCGGAGGTGGGGCAAATGTTTCGGCAGGTAGGGAGGCGCCGGGGCCCCGAGGGCAGGGAGGGGGACTGGTGCCTTCAGTTTTTCCACCAGTTACGGTCATCTTCATCAAGGGAGTACCAGTTCCCATCAATCACCATGTGGGGCTTGACGAACTGAACTTTCTCCAGCTGCTTTCTCACCTGGGCATAATACTGCTGCTTCCACAGGCTGGGGAGAGAGGAAACGGTCTTGCTGGGGCCCATCTCTGACTGTTCTCCCCTCTTCCTCCTCAGATGGCCTGGAAGCCAAACCAAGGACTACAAATCTTTTTGAGGACTCTCAGTGAGAGTCGTGCATTTGCCATAGGTTAAAAGGGGGGGGGGGATAGGGGCTCCCAAGGCCTCCACTCCTAATGGAAGAGGGAATCACTTTTCTTTGGGGATGTAGCCACTGGTGGTTGCTCACTGCACCCCCCCCCAACCAGGATAACTCCACAGCAGTGGGAAGCAGTTTATTATTATTACTACTTTGGTTTTTTTGAGACTGGGTTTCTCTGTGGAGCCTTTGCTGTCCTGGAACTCACTCTGTAGACCAGGCTGTCCTCAACCTCACAGAGATCCACCTGCCTCTACCTCCCCAGTGCTGGGATTAAAGGTGTGTGCCACCACCGCCCAGCTGCAGTTGTTAATTTAAAAACTAAGACAAGCCTGGCATTGTGGCACATGCCTTTAATTCCAGCAGGTAGATTTCTGTGAGTTTGAGGCCAACCTGCTTCTAGGACAGCCAGGACTACACAGTGAGACCTTGTCTCAAACAAACAAAAACAAGGACACCCCAGCCGTCCTGGGGACTCCTACACCAGAGGTTAACCCTCCGGCCTCTGCATGTACAGACACACATAGGCATGTGAACTCCAGATGCACGTACATTCCTATACACAGGAACCCAGACATGCAAAAGTAAGTCGTAAATGCAAAGGAAATCTACCCTGTGCTGTCTTGTCCCAGGTTTGAGGCACAGTGACGGACTCGGTCAAGGCAAAGGCCTCACACCCCCCAGCTGAGGAGAGGGCTATTCTATACATTTAAATAGCTGCAGAGAAATCCCACTTTGTCCATGAAAGATCAGTTGGTGAAACCCCAAGTCTGACTATGTGGGAGTGGAGTGGTAGTGGTGTATGCATGTGGATGCATTGCATGTGTGTGTGTGTATGTGTCTTCATGTGTGTGTGAATGTGTGCTTTGTGTGTGCATGTGTATTGTGTGTTGGGTGTGAGTTGTATGAGTGTATCGTGTTTTGTGTGTGCATTGTGTCTTGTATGTATTACACAATGCACGCGTGCACACACACGCACACGCACGTAGAGGTCAGAGGTCAGCATCATTGCCTTTTGACTTTCTCTGTCACTCTTCACCCTGAGACAAACTCCCGAAACCCAGAGCTTGGGGACTGGCTGATCATGAATTCCAGGGTCTTCTGGTCTCTGTCTCCCTAGCACTAGGACAGCAGGTGTGTGTCCCACATCTGGCTTTCACATGGGTTCTAGAGAGTAGAAGTCTTAAACCCTCAGGCTTTACACACAGCCTTGTCCCCAGACTGCACCAAATGCCAAGGTCCTGCTCACCACTGGGTCCCCTCAAAGCCGTGCCTCGTGGCTCATTGCTGCAATTGGCTTTTTAATTTTCCTCCCACAGACATGGTTTCTCTGTGTAGCTCTGGCAATTCTGGAACTTGCTTTGTAGACCAGGTTGGCTCTGGAACTCAAGAGATCCGCCTGCCTCTGCTTACTGAGTGCTGGGATTAAAAGGTGTGCGCCACCAACACCCAGCCTGGAGGCAGGTTCTTACCCAGAATGTTATGAGGTAGGCTAGCCTGGCCTCAAATTTACAGCAATCTTCCTGCCTCTAGTTCCTCAGAGCCAGGACTACAAGCTCTATATCAACTTGCTCAGAACTTCAGCCAAACTGCTTTCTTGGATTATAAGTACGCTTGGGTAGGCAAAATGGCTCAGCGGATAAAGGACACTCAGCTGCAAGCCTGACAACCTGAATTTTGTCCCCAGGACCTACATGATGGAAAGAGAAAACTGGCTTTTTTTTTGGCAAGGTCTCTGACCTCCACATGAGCACTCCACACACGCGCACAAATAAACACTATTTAAAAATAAAAAAAGGAAGTGCGAGGTTGGAAAGATGGCTCAGAAGTTAAGAGCACTGGCTGCTCTTTCAGATTATCCTGAATTCAATTCCCAGCATCCGCATGGTGACTCCCGAGTGTCTATAATGAGATCTGGCGCCCTCTTCTGGCCCACAGTGCAAGTGCAGGCGTACAGCAGGCAGAACAGTGGATACATAATAAATTAAAAATAAGCAAACACTGAGTACGGGCTCAACTAAAAACAGACATGAACATGTCTGCATGCATGTATGTACACTATGTACATGTGCCCACAGTGGCCAGAAGAGAGCACTGGCCCATCAACACGAGTTTTAGGCTATTGTGGGCCGCCATGTCGGTTCTAGAACAGAACCCAGTTCCTCTGCAAGAGCAGCCAGTGCTTTCAAGTGTCAATCCATCTTTCCAGCCCCATTTTACTTTTGTCCCACTCCATTTAATCATAGTTGCTTGCACAAGTCAGGGTGTTATTTATCAGAACATGGCAACTCAGTGTCTAATGTTCAACACGTATGGCCAACTTGTCTCTTTTCGATTGAGTCTCTGTGGCTCGTGCCATCCTGAAACTCATTACGTCGTCAAAGATGGCCCCATATGTGTGGTAATCATCTTTGTTTTAGCTTTAGGGGTCAAGGTTATGGGTATGGGTCGCGACTATCTCTTAACCATTTTTGGGGTACATAAGCGGCATTATGCAAATGTATACTGAGGTGCAAACACTTCCGATATGCCATCCTCAGAAATTTCCCACCATCCCAAACTGAAAAATCTGTAGACATGATATGTGAACTCCAAATTTTCGTCTCCCCTTTAAATTATTTTGGCAGTGCTAGGTATGGAACCCGGGGCTTTTCAGGTGTTGAGAACGATGTCTACCGCCGAGTTACACCCCTCAGTCTCTTCCTTCAGCAACCTCTAGTCTTTCTGTCTCGAGTCAACATCTAGGAACCTCACATGAATGTTACACAGTATTTGTCTTTTGTGACTGACGAATGACTTCCCTTAAGGGAAAGTCCTTGTATCTAACCCAGTCGGGAGCGTGCATCAAAACTCCCTTTCTTGAAGAATGACACTATAAACCTGAGTGGACAAATTGTCTTGACTTTGTTCTTTTGAGACAGGGTCTCACTGTGTAATCTTGGCTGTACTGGAACTCTTGCCAACCGTCCTCAACCTGTGGGTCCCAACCCTTTTAGGATCCCATATCAGATATCCCGCGGAATGTCAGATGTTCACGTTATGATTCACAACAGCAGCAAAATTACACTTATGAAGCATCAGTGAAATAATTTTATGATTGCGGGACCACCTTAACACGAGGGACTGTATTTAATGGCCACAGCATGAGGAAGGTTGGGAACTCTTTAGATAAAAAGAGTTGCCGAGCCATGGATCTCAACTACTGTTCAGTTGTAGCGGCTTCTCCAAGTAACTTGTCAGTCACCTGAATGTCTCAGGGGATGATCGGTAGGGACTTACCCAATTATCCACAGATTAGAGGTAGGATGCAGGAATGCAGAACACAGCTTCAACATCCCCAATGTACTGAAGTCGTTCTTTAGCAGGTTTAGGCTGGTGAGGCTCGAGTTCCAAGAAAGGGCCAATGACAGCTCCTCACAGCAGTTAGAAGTCAACCCGCATGCCTCCAACCTACCCAGAGGTCCAAGGGAGAACTGGTCAGTTATGGGCCCTCCATTCAGCCCATAAGAGTTTCAACCCAGTCGGATGGTAGTGACGAATGCCTTTAATCCCAGCACTCAGGAGGCAGAGACAGGTGGATCTGAGTTTGAGGCTAGCCTGGCCTACAATGCTAGTTCCAAGACAGCCAGGGCCACACAGAGAAACCCTGTCTAGAAATCCCCCCCCCCAAAAAAACAAAGTGGTATTGCACCAGAGACTCAAACGACTGGGAAATGCATACAGAGGCAGGATGTTCAGACATGCACGTGACACCCAAGAAGCTGCATGGATACTGCTCTAGTGGGAGGGTCCTTAACCATGTCCAGATGGTCAGAGCTTAGCAGAGACTATGTATGACATATGAGATGAAGCCGAAAGCTTCATATGGTAAAGGGTTAGTGTTCTAGAAAAATGGGTAAGACTGGAGGTTTGAATTTTAAATGAGTTAAGTCAGACTTTGTTTTTCTATATTGGGTTTTCTCTGTAGCTTGGGAGCCTGTCCTGGAACTCGCTTTGTAGACCAGGCTAGCCTCGAACTCAGATCTGCCTGCCTCTGCCTTCCGAGTGCTGGATTAAAGGTGTGTACCGCCACCATCTGGCTTAAGTCAGACTTGGAAAGACAAATATTACATGTTTTCTCTTGTTCCTGGGGCCCAGATTGTAAGTAGATAAAGTCATATGCACCACTCAAGTAGAAGTGAGGTTGTCTAGGGACTGAAGAACATGAATGGGATGGGACCGGGAGAGGCGTGAGAGGGGAGATTCAGAGGTATGCCCTGGGGACTTGGTCAAAGTACATTATATATTTGCGTGAAAATGTCCCTGTGAAGGCCTGGCGGTGGTGGCACACACCTTTAATCCCAGCACTTGGGAGGCAGAGGCAGGAGGATCTCTGTGAGTTCGAGGCCAGCCTGGTCTACAGAGGAAGTTCCAGAACTGGCTCCAAAGCAATACAGAAAAACCCGTCTCGAAAAACCAAAAAAAAAAAAAGTGTCCCTGTGAAAGCCAGTACTATGTAGGATGAATATACAGCAATAAAAACCTTAGGGCTGTATTCCAAGAAGAGCAGCATGCCAGGGAATACCATTGACAAGAGACACAGCTCAGTGGTTAAAAGCCTCTGCTGCGCTTGCCGAGGACTGGGGTCTGGTTCCCAGCAGTCTCATTAGGTGGCTGACAACAGCCTGTAACTCTGGCTCCAGGAGATCTGAAGCTTTCCTTCTGGCTTTGGTGGGCACAAACATGCTTGTGAGGCAAAGAAAGACAAACCGGCACACACGCATGCATGTGCACATACGGTAAATTTTAAATATGAAGATTGGGCAACCGCGGAGCTACCCACTCCTGTAAATCCTCACACTCAAAAAGCTGAGTCAGGAAGAGCCTCAGATCCAGGCCACTTGGGCCGCACAGAAGAGAGTGCACCTCTAAGGAGAGAAAATGAAGCGGTAACGCAGGGTGCTCCGGTATTTAAAAAGTTACACCGATTTGTTTTGTGTTTGCATGCCTGCTCTTGGTACACATGCAGAGATCAAAGGACAATGTACTGCAGCTGGCAATCTCCTTCTACCATTTGAACCCCAGAGATGAGCTCGGGTTGCTGGGTAGCTTTACCCATATTCTAGGTTAAAAAAATTTAACTTCTATTTTTAGTTATTTGTTATCATATGTGTCTGTGGGTGTTTGAGTGTGCGTGTGCACCCACGTGTGTTACGACCTCACAGATCCTCACAATTTAGCCCAGTCTGATCCTCCCACTTCATCCTATTGGATGCCAGGCGGGAGCCGCCACATCTGGGTAGCACGGGGCTCTAACAGGCTTCCCAGGTGGGTGAGATACTAAGTCTTAAGGACCACTGCTGACTTAAGGACCACTGACTGCTTTGGGTTTCTTCTTCCTGCTAGAGCCTATCTGCTGCACCGCTGAGGTCACAGTAGTCTGTATCGCCACCGCCTAGTACCCAGCATCATGCCTACCGCAGAGAGGCAGCTCAATGAGTATCTGAAGGTTCTGCATGGATACACCCCGACACCCAGACCCATGACTCCCCTGAGGTCGCTGAGGTCACACCACCACCCTGATGCCATGCTCAGGCCCCTCCCACCATCTCCTCTGAGCTCAGCCCCTCAGAGAGGTGACCCCAGGAAATTACCCGAGCCTCCTCAGGGAGTTGCTGCTTCGCTTCAGTCCCTTGCACAGGGCTATGACTCCGCCGTCACCCAGGGCGTTGCTACCCAGGTCCAAGCTCTTCAAGTGTTGGTTCTTAGTGATCATAGAGGCCAGATCTGCACAGCAGTCCTCCGTGAGCTGGCAGTCCACCAGTCTGCAAGAGACACAGGACATCCATGGCTCCAGTGGGGAAGGACTATGGGGGGGGGATAACATCCGGAAGCATTCAGAGTAGCTGCTTTATTGTCTCCCACGAGATTGATTGCCTTGGGGTCACAGCAGGATGGTCACGAGGGGTGATCCTGAGTTTGATCCCCTGGAACCACATGGTCGAAGGTGAGAACTGACCCCTGCAAGTTGTCTTCTGACCTCCATGTGGGCATTGTTGCCCATAAACCCCCTCACTCATATATATATATGTGTGTGTATATATATGTGTGTGTGTGTGTGTGTGTGTGTATATAATTTAAAGAGACATGGTCTTTATTCTGTGATACATGTGTTGGTATGTATAGGTGGGTATGGGTATATTCACACCATGCATGACAGTGTGGAGTCCAGAGATGGACATCAGGTATTCTCTCTCTCTCTCTCTTGTTTTTTGAGACAGGGTTTCTCTGTGCAACATTCCTGGCTGTCCTGTAACTTGCTTTCAGTAGATCAGGCTGGCCTTGAACTCTCAGATCTGACAGCCTCTACCTCCCAAGACTGGGACTACCACTGCCTGGCCACGCCTCTATTTCTCTATGCCTCACACTTGTCATTCTTAGAGAGACTTGCTGTCCAGTGAGCCCCTGGGACCTGCTTGACTGCCTCCTCCTAGGTGTTGGGGTTGCAGGCAGGTGCAGGGACTTCTACATGAATTCTGCACATCTGAACGCAGGTCCCCATGTTTGCTGAGCAGGCGCTATATCCACAAAGTGTCTCTCCATCCCGACGGCCTTCCTATCTCTCCTCATGAATGGTGTGGAGTGGGTGGGGCGTTACTCTGGGAGAGAGATACCATGAACGGAAGGGGAAAATGCAGTGGGTATGGATGACTTGACGCACCTTTGGAAGAGTAACAATGTAACAGGCTGGGGGCGTGGCTCAGTGGTAGAGCCCCTGCCTAGAGTTCTCTATTGAGGGGCTGGAGGTGTGGCTCAGCGGCTCCATTCCTGGAGCACTAAAAACAAACGGAACCCAAACCAACAAAACAACAAACAACAAACAACAAGCAAAACCAACCAACCAAGCAACCAACCAAAAGCCAAACCAAATAATCTCTGCAGAAATGATCAGACTTTCAGGGATCAAGGGTGGCCCTGATGACATAATCCTGCCTCAGGGCTCTGTTCGGCCATTCCCTCCTCCATCTGACTGTCCACACACCGCTTCCCTCAGCAAGTGTGAGTCCCAGAAAGCCGAGCACTCAGCCCTAGAATCAGATTGGATTCTTGTGTCTCCTCGCCCGTTTGTCTCTCCCGCCTTCCAGAAACCTGGGTGGTAGAGATGACCTGCAGCCACCGCCGTCTACTCACTCCAGCTCTTGGAGGTGACAAGTGGGCTGCTTTATGGCGTCACACAGGAGCCTCATCCCGCCATCCTCCACGGGGTTCATGGTCAGGCTCAGGTGTGTCAGCTTCCTGTTGCTGAAGAGCATCAGTGCCAGGAAGCCATAGGCATCTCCTTTGAGGTTGCACTGGTTCAGTCTGCGGGGACACAAATGGGAAGACAGGGTGGGCACTGCGCACACACATAGCACACATGGCCTCGGGTGAGCGAATCCTCTCTGCCTCAGTTTACTCTTCTGTAGTATGGGGGCGCATATTTACACCGACCATTGCTCTCAGCCTCAAGCAGTAAAGAACTTGGCAGTAGGGAGCTGGAGAGATGGCTCAGAGGTTAAGAGCACTGGCTACTGTTCCGGAGGACCCGGGTTCAATTCCCAGCACCCACATGTCAGCTCACAACCCTCTGCAAGTTAAGTTCCAGCGAATGGAATAACTTCATGCAGGCAAAACCCTAATTCGAACAAAAGGACTTGGCAATTATTAGGATAATTATCAACACTGGGACACAGTGAAAGACAGTAGAACCCTGTAGAACCCTGACCAGGCAGCCAGAATGGCTGAGCAGGTAAAAGTGTTTGTGGTCAAGCCCGAGAACTTCAACCTGAGTTCATTCTCTGGGAACCACATGGTGGAAGAAGGCAACCGACTGCTACTTTTCCTACCACCCATATGCATGCAGAGGGTTTGTGTGTGTGTGTGTGTGTGTGTGTGTGTGTGTGTGTGTGTGTGTGTGTGTGAGAGAGAGAGAGAGAGAGAGAGAGAGAGAGGGTCCGGACCTCCCATGGCCTACCTCTTGACTCCTCTCTCCTACATCTCCCAGAATCCTATTAGTAACCCGTGAAATCAACACCAATGGCAGTGACGGGTCCCCTCTGACATGTGCACAGTCACAGGAGGTATTTCCATCTCCAGCCCTACGTTCTGTACCTGGCGGTACAGAACTGAACAAAATCGTCTTTTCGGTGTGTATTTAGGGTCACGTGTGTTGAGTTTTTGAGCTTTCTGGTGGCGACTCAGTTGTTAAAAAATGGCCTAGGCTGGACTGCAGGCTACTTCTGAGTCGGTAGAGAGCTTGCCTGCCTAGCATGCGTGAAGACTCCAAGTTTGATATAGCATTTACATTAAAAAACAAACACGAGGGGCTGGAGAGATGGGTCGAAGGGGAAAGTGTTGGCCCCGCAAGCTCAGGGACCTGAGTTCGGAACCCAGCTATGCACATAAATACAGGGGGTTTGGCTTGGCGACTCTCAGGGGACGGGAAACTGAGGCAGGAGATCCACTGAGCTGGCTGGCTAGCTCGTCTAGCTGAATTAGCAAGCTAGACCCTGCCTTCTTATAGTAGCCGGAGAGTTGATTGATCAAAGACACCGACGCAACCCTTGCCCTCCACTTGCGTGTGTACACATCTGTGCGCACACACACCTATGTGGGCACGTGCATACACACCCACACACACCCACACACCTATGTGGGAACGTGCACACGCGCGCGTGCACACACACACACATACACACACCCACACACACCTATGTGGGCACGTGCACACACACCCCAAAGATTACATGTAGATGAAGTCTTGAGGGCTGACGAGATGACAATGATATCTTAGGCAGCCAAGCCTAAGGATTTGAGTTCAATCCCAGGGACCCCGAGTTTCCTGTGTGGGTTGAGGCACTCATCCACACCCCCATAAAAATACATATTGATGTAATAAAAGCCTAGAATCATCTTACACACACACACACACACACACACACACACGTGTAGCAATAAGGAAATGGTATTTGTAACCACGAGGGCCCTAGGACCAGAGCCCTAAACATGCCGGGTGTGATGAGCCGAATAGAACATGTCCTATGGCTCTTGTTTGAACACTTGTCCCCAGTTGGGGGGGTCACTCTTTAGGGACACTGTGCAACCATTAAGAGTTAGAGCCTTGTTGGAGGAAGCATGTGACTGGCGGTGGGCTGTGCGCCTCACCTCACTTCCCGTCCTTTCCGCTTCCCGTGTGTGTAAAAACGTGCTCACGCCATCTTGTTTGTCCTCACTGTTGCCAAGTCTTCCCCTCCCCCACCATGCTGGACTCTGTCCCTCTGGAGCCATCAGCTAAACTAAACCCCTTTCTTCTTTTAAGTTGCTTTTTCGTCGGGGCGTGATCGTCCAGCAAACGGAAAAGGAGGTGTTCCTCGCACACACCATCGGCCTGGTCGACACCCGCACCATCCCCTTTTAGAACTGATAACCCATGGGGCCTAAAGGCTGTTGATGTCTCCCCCCCCCCCAGAGAACTGAGCCAGACTCACATCAGTCGCTGCAGTGCACAATCCGAGTCTCTCATGAACTGACACAGGTGTCTCACTTCTTCAGTCCGCAGGCTGTTGTTTGACAGGCACAGGTGCGTCAAGGTCCGATTGTAGAGAAGGGTCGAGGCCAGAACGTGGCAGCTGACAGGTGTGAGGTCACAGCTGTCCAGTCTGCAAAGAGCGAGCCACCAGTGAGGCCGGTTCTCATGTCCCCCTCCCCCACACTTGCGCACCTGCGGCTACCACAGCACTACTCACGACAGCTGAACCATGGAACTCAGGGATCCGCCCGCCTCTGCCTCCCCAAGTGCTGGGTTCAAAGGCGTGCGCCACCACTGCCTGGCCAGACTCAACACTTTTAAAAAGCACATTTTACTTATTATGTCCATGCATGGGGGCACAGAGTGTTAGCCAGAGCGCAACGGAAAGGAATTGGTTTACTCTTACCGCCTGGCTTCGAGGACCTAGGCTAAGATCACCATGGCTTGGTGGCAATCTCACCAGCCAGTCCAAGTTGTATGCAGATACATATAACTGTGTATGCATGAAAGTCATGAAAATAGAAATGAAGGTGTCCAGGACAATAAACGGGAACGGTGCGTTGAGGTATGGGCGAGGAAGGGAATATGGGTGTATGAGTATAAATGTGCTGAACAGACAGTAGACACATGTATGGTCTGGAGGGATGGCTCAATGGTTAAGAGAGCTTGCTGCTCTTCCAGAGGACCCGAGTTCAGGCCCTGGAACTATACTGGATGGCTCCCAACCACCTACAACTCCAGTTCCTCTGTCCCACTGTACAGATACCTACAGAATCAAGTACATCTAGAATATTCATGTACAAAACTCTGTCTTCATGTGTGAGGGCACATGTGTGCCGGGCTTGCATGTGGAAGTCCCGAGGGCAACTTGGTGACTGTCCATTCTCTCTTCTGCTGTGTGAATGGGGGAGGGGAGGGCTGGATTCAGGTTGCTAGGGACGGCAGTAAGCATCGATTACCTGCTGAGCCATGTCTTGCTGGCCTAGGTTTGGTCTTTGTTAATTCCCCCTCTCTCTGAACAATATAAATCCAAGGCAGGGGAGAAGTCCTTTGTGTGACAATAGATTTGACTGTGCAAGCTATGTGAATACATTTTGACATAACATTTGACAATGTGTAATCCATTTACTTCATACTTAGCCATAAAAAGGAAAGCTGCCAGAATCGAAAACAAAAGCTCTGTAGTCCCCCAAACTAACTGCATTAACATACCTAGAGTTCTTACGACGCCATAGATCAGATATTCAATATCACTAATTGGAGGGGAATGGGGTCTCTGCTCTGGGGGGGGAGCAGAGACCCCAATGGTGGATTGGACCAATGTCCAGCAACTATGTTGACATCACATGTGATTTCTTTTTTGCTTAGAGCCTGTGAGATTTTTATTTACGTGTCTATGTGTGTGGGTGCAGTGCCTGCAGAGGCCAGGAGAGGGCGATGGAGACCCTGAAGTTGGAGTTACAGGTGGTTGGTTGTGTACAATCTAATACGAGTGCTGGGAACCAAATCCAGGTCCTGTACGAGAGCAGCAAGTACTCTAAACTTCGGAGCCATCTTTCTAGCCTTGCCTCCGGCCTTTAAAGGGTGACACACTGTTTGGTCCTTGGTGCTGGCAGTCCTTTGAAGTCAACTAGAGCTGTGACAGGTGCCAGCACACAGTTCTGGGCAGCAGCCATGGACGCGTGTGATGTTCTGTTTTGCCAGCTGAGGATAGTTCTTCCAGGAATGAGTAACTTACCCTAAAACTGCCTCAGTGGTCATTCCAACAAGATCCGGACACTCTCATTACGATTTGAATAAGGGATTCCATAATTACTACCTTGTCCCTGTCCTCTCTAATGACAATTTGACCAGTTAACAACCCACCTTCTTTGGATCATTCACATAAGGGACACGGGACCACCCTACCCCAGGTTTCCATGTACGAGTCCGTCTACAAAACAACACTCTTCGACGGGTCCCTCAGTTGGCGCCTTTGTCTCCACAGGAGGCCAGGGCTGTCTGATTGGCATTTGGGATGGCATTCCGTTAGGACACCCTGCCTCTTTTTGGCGTGTGTTGTGTGCATGTATGCACATGTGGGAGTCTGTGGATGCACACGCGTGTGCGGATGGAAATATCTGTGCATGCATGCTTGCCGGGGCCCGAGGGTGACGCTGAGCACCTTGCTCGACCCCTCTCCGACTTAGATACGGAAGGAGAGTCTCTCACTGAGCCCGCCACAGCATACCAATTTGGCTAGCCCGGCAAGCCGGCTTGCTCTGCAGATCCCGTCTCTGCGTCTTTAGTGCCTATCTGGATATGGTAATACATGGCGGCTCTGGGGATCCAAACTCTGGTCCTCATGCTTGTCCTACATGCGCTTTACCCCAGGGTCCACCCGCCTAACACGTCTTCCTATTTCCTTGGTGTGTGTGTGTGTGTGTGTGTGTGTGTGTGTGTGTCTCATTATGGTGTTCAGGACCACCTAGACTTGCCATGACCCTTCTGTCTTAGCCTCCTGGGTGCTAGGATTACATCCTATATAACTACACCATGTGCCGACCCTGTTTGTGCTGTTTTGGGCTTGGCCAGGTAAGGAGGAAGTCGTTAGTCACTGGCTGAGTTGGTTATATCTAACCTCGGAGTCAAGTGTGAAGTAACCCACTTTCTTCATGTGGGGGTCGTGTTCCAAAGGAGCTCTGTCAGCACAGAGGTCCTGGGCCGACTCCCATTGGTCTCCCTTTCCACAGGAGGGGCTATGATCGAACGAACGGGCTTTCTCTGATGCCCCAAAGCCAGGGCTTTTCCATGAGGCCATGGGGCCCCACCCCATGCACATCTCAGACTCAGCACAGTCACAGAGTGGGAGGAAGCAAGACTCACATCAGCCTTTGCAGGACACACTTGGTGCTATTCAGGGAGTCACAGAGCCACCTCATGCTGTTTTCTACCACCCTGTTTCCCGCCAGGCTGAGACACTTTAGGCTGCTGGTTGAGAGAAGGAGGTTGGAGAGCATCACGTAACAGTCTGGGGTCAACCCGCAGGAGTCCAATCTGCAGAGACAGACAGCCAGAGACATTTTCTTCCCATCCCTCCTGGGTAACCCAGGGTGACGCACACGCTCGACTCAGCTCCTTGGGAACTGGAGGTGTGAGTACACCCAATAGTTTCCCCTTTCCTTTTAGTAGCCGGCCCACACTTTTAACCAGCACACCACACCCCCAAAGATACAACAGTTTGTCTATTGTTTGCTAAGTGACAGAAAAGTGCTGGGCTGGTGAGGATACTCAGGGATCGGGGGGCTTGCCACCAAGACTGAGACCGGTGTTTGATCCCAGGACCCACACAATGGGAAGAGAACCCATTCCCATGGGTTGTTCTGACCACACACACACACACACACGCGCGCGGACACACACGCGCACACGGACACACACATACACACGGACACACGCTCATGCATGCACTCACACACACGCAGTGGCATAAGCGTGTCAATGCACATGTGCACACACAAAGCTAGTCAACAAAATCCAACACAAAAGGATAAAGTTAACACCTCCTCAGCATGACTTGACAGACAGATGGCCCGCATCGGCTCTCACCGAGCAAGTTCGCTGTCTGACATACCCAAAGAAACTTCCCAAGGTTGCACGTGATGGCTTCTTTTCTTCTTGAGACAAGGCCTCACATAGCCCAGGTTGGCCTCAACATCGTTAAGTAAATAAATAGCCAAGGATGATCCCAAGCTCCGGCTTCTGCGGCCTTGAGCTCGGCTTTCAGGTTCAAGCACTATGCTTGGCTTTGTGCTGTGATGGGGGCACTCAAAGCGATACTTCCTAGACATTCTAGACATCTGCAGATGCCCCCTACACCACTCTGCCTGAAGACAGGCGCTTTCGAGGCAAACCAGGTCAGCCTCTGAAACTCACCATTTCCCCCCCCCCCCCCCCGACTCAGCCATCCAGGTACACACTGCCCTCCCCCGCATGCAATATTGCTTTCAATCTTTTTTATTTACTCAAGTGTGCATGAGGTCAGGGGACAACTCCTAGGGGTCATTTCTCTCTCTCCTGGGTCCTGGGGATCGAATTCAGGTCACCGGCTTTAGTGGCATCTCACCGGGTCATCTCACCGGTCAGGTCCCGTTTCGTAATCTTTACAAACACTGAATGTTCCACTGGGGTGCAGCATTTATGCCTCAAAAATCTACGATCTTTATGCTCCATTTGCCGGCACATGGCTCTCCCACTACCAATGACAGTGTAAGCCACATCAGCATGGCCACCTTCCTCCAGGACTTTGCCTTCTCCCTAATCCTCTTAATTTTTTTTTTTTGTGCAACTTTCTAGAAATTATTCCGGATTCTCAAGTACAAGCCACACAGTGATAATCATAACCGAGGCTCACCTCAGAGTTTCCAGGGAACAGTTTGGGTGTCTCAATGCTTCACAGGCTAACTTGATGTCTTCTTCCTTCATGAGAGTGTTCCCCAGGTGGAGGTATTTTAAGTTCCGATTGCTAATGAGGGTCATCCAGAGATACCGAAGACCGGAGGCTATCTCTGCATTCTTAAACCTGCGGAGAGGGGGAGGGGGGAGGGGGAGAGGGGGAGGGGGAGAGAGACAGGGAGGAGGAACAGAGTCACATCCCAATTCTTTCTCTTGTGTTGTGGGAGGTTTGTACACTGTGTGTGTGAAGATATATTACTGTGCTTGGTTTAATAAAGAGTTGAATGGCCACCAGCTAGTGTAGGAACCAATTCTTTGCTTCATTGATTCTTTTTATTGTTTTTATTGATGATGATGTTTCTATTTTATTGATTTCATCCCCGAGTTTCATTCTTTCCTTCAATTCATTCCTCCAGGTCCTTCTCCTCTGCCACCAAACTGCCTCTTCTAAAAGGGGATTACATATCAAGTTTCTTTCCCAAACTGATACTCTTGATAGATTTAGCAATTAGCTGTTCACAGATTCGTGCAATATCCACTAGCTCAAAGGCATCGGAGTGATTAGAGAGAGCTATGTAAATCGTGCGCCTTGACCTGTTTCCTCATAAGTCTTATTACCCAATGTCCTCTCTTATAGTCTTCCCTTACTAACCAACTCCTACACATCCCTCACAACCCACAGCAATTAAGGCTGCCTCAAACCTATGCACCCTCTTTAAGAGGTCTTCCAGCCCGCACCCGTCCTGTTCATGCATCTTTTACAGCGTTTATGCTCTCAGGACACATCTCCCCTCAGGTTTTATAGAGGAACCCTATCCTGCCAGGAGGGGTCACGGGCAGGAATTGCTCATAGCAGAGCGGGTGGCACTTACGTCACAGTCTGTACTTTACAGGCCGTGTTCCTCAGTTTCAGGCACAGTATCTTCATGGCCCATTCGTTCAGGATGCTGCTGCCCAAGTCCAGCTGCTTCAGTTTTGGGTGGGTGCCCAGGACAGAGCAGAATTCCTCCCACCGCTCTATGATGGGGGGCTTACCCTGCATCCTGGGTCAGCCAGGGAGGGGAAAAAAAAGGGTGGGGGGGGAGGGGATTGAACAGGCGGATCTGAACACCAGTGACTACCACAGCAGGGCAGCTGAGAAAAGAAAGCAAGCTCAGCCGCCTGGTGTGCGCTACAGGACGTCCAGTTTCGTCCCCCCCCCCCCCAAACACTTCAACATCCCCTGCGGGTATGCTAGCCTGATCAGGAGCCTTCAGCCCTCCCAGTCCCATGCTGACTTAAATTCTAGCGCCCCCAGTGGTAAAATGGCGCAGCTGTATCATTAAAAAATGATAAGCTTTTTATTTTTTAAAATTATGAGTGTGTGTCTCCGTGCATGCGTGGGAGCGCGTGTCTATGTGTGGGTAGCACATGTGTGTGCATGTGCCCGTGCGGGCCAGAAGGGATCATCAGATCTCTCTGGAGCTGGAATTAAGAGGCAATTATGAGCCACCCAATATGATGCCAGGCACCAAACTCAGGTCCTGTGGAGGAGCAGCAAGTGCTCTTGATTGCCGAGCCATCTCTCTGGCCCGGGTATTTTCTAAACTGTGGGGATAATATGATCATTCCATCTCCCGAAGAACAGCAACAACCTCAGAGCCCTCTCTCCAGCCTAGATGCTTTCGTCCATTAATCCATCCATCAATCTATCAGACTTTGGAAACACACCCCAAAGAAACTGCCAACCACCCGGAAATCTCAGTAGGAGAAGGCAAAGTCCGCCGGGGCCTGGCGCCAGCTGGAACGGAAGAGATTCCACACAGAGCAAACCATCTTGCTGCAGAGACTGGAGGCAAGACCATGAGTCAGTGGTGGGCAGGGGTCTCGCCTCCGTGAGAACTACTTAGATATAATGTCCCTGGACCATAATCCCCTGTATTTCACCCTGACTTCAGGAGCCAAAAGATGGGCCATCGGGAGAGGGCTCAATCCAGACCTACTGACCTTTGATATTTGTCCCCTTTTCCAATGTGGCCACTGTGAAAAAATCTCCCTTTTATGCGTTTTATTATTAGTATGGCTGTTCTGGTTGTCTTACTGGTGGAACCTAGCTTGACAGCTCTACCTCCTGAGCGCTGGGCTTGCAGGTGGGTACCACACCCCACCCAGTCTATGCAGTGCTGGGGATTGAACCCCTGGCTTCATTCATGCTAGGCAAGCAGTCTCCAGAGATGTAGCTACCAGCTGAGCTATATTCCCAGTGTGCAATTCAGTGCTTTAAAAGGGATTACCCAGGAGACATGGGTCAGGTCCCATTAGTAAGTGAATCATCCTTTAGAAGCAGTCTGGTACCCTGAATATTTCTGAACACCACCTCCAAGCCCAACACAACACCACACAAAATTTACTAATTGGCTTCGGAGGAAGCTCACGCCATACTCACTGCTGGGGGACAACAGGGCACAGCTCAGTGTTCATTTCCGCCGAGAAGATGTCTCTGACATCCACCCGGAGCGTCTTCAGGTTCTGACAGTGCTGGAGACAGTAGGAAGATACTACTAAGTCCATCCTCTGGTTAATCACAATCACCACTTCTTGGAAGCTCTTCAGAGACGAGCAGACGAAGTCTTCATCCTGAGACTCAAAGAGATAGTGGAAGGCATCCAGGACATCCGTCGGGCTGGTGGCATTGACCTGCCGACCTAGCACAAAGACCCAGCGCTGCAGCATCTGCTTCACAACAGGGGACAGGCGGCATCCGAGCAGAACCTCTAGGGTCCTCATCGTGTCCTTGTTCACGAGGCCGAATAAGAAACGCTTCATCCCGATGAGGTGACTGTTGAAGTCGGTTCGCTTCATCTCCGTGAGGCTCCTCAGGTTTTTAATGAAGGAAAAGCCCTGATTGCATTTCCCCAGCTCTTCCAAAACATAATGCAAGGCTGCACAGAAGTCCCGCAGGCTGAGGTGAAAGAAAGTGTAGCTCCGCTCGGCGCCGTGGTTGACCTGGAGGATGCCCATGTGGAAGAGGGCGGAGACCTCCGACTCCTTCAGGCCGTACATCTGCAGGTCGTCATCGGAGAACACAGACTTCTTGCCCCACACTCCCTCGGCCGCCATCCGGCACAAACCCATCAGGGTGCCTCGCTCTTCCTGGCTGAGGCAGCCACGGAAATGTTTTCTCGTGGTGAGCTGGTGGAACACCAAGGTGGTGTACAAACTGGTGAGAGTCTGGCAGACTGAGGCGTCTCTCTCTCCCAGCTTCTCCTGTATCTTCAAGGCTTCGTAGACCAGCGAGCAGACGGAGGGGACTTGACAGTGGTCAATGAGCTGGTGGTTATCTATCACGGAACGGATGATTTGCTTTCTCCGATGGTCATCAGAGATGTTCTCGAGGACTAGCTGAGTCCTCCTTGTTGCAGACAGCCCTTCAACCAGTATGTAGAGGGGGGACAGCACCATGGACTTGAGCTTTTCTAGGCCAGTGTCTCTGGTGGTGATCAGGAGAAAGGACTGGGGTAGGAGGGCCTTCTTCAGGAGGCTGTACAGCAGGACGTATATGGGCTGTTCATCCTCCCAATCTCCAGAGAGCCTCACATCCTCCTGCAGGTCAGCAGATTCCAGACTGTCAAAGTCATCCATGACAAACAAGAGCCTTTCGGGTTTGGACATGATCTCTGCCATTGGAACCTGGGAGTCTGGCCACTCCCAGGAAATCAACTGTGCCAAACTACTCTTCTGGGTCCATTTTATTTCTCGGAGAGAGAAGAAGAAGGCATAGGAAATGTCTTGGTAGACTTTATTCTTTGCCCAGCCCAGGACGACGCTTTTGGCCAAAGCCGACTTTCCAACTCCTGGCTTTCCATGTAAGACAACAGTGTGAGGGCGGAAGGCTCGCTTGTGAGGCTTAAAAGCCTCAGACAGCACTCGCATCTCTGGGTCGTCGTAGCACGCTTCCACACTTGTGCCCAGTTTCGATATCATGTGGGCCTTATAGACGTGCAGGCCACCTGGATGGTTTGAAGTCAGGTAAGAGAGCCAAAGGAAAACAGGATTTCAACAAAATCGCATTTTTTTAGTTGAAACCAACATTCATATCTGCAGGGATGAGTCCAACAGTGGCTGAAGCCATCTCAAAATAGAGGGGAGAAGCCATCTCAAAATAGAGGGGAGAAGCCATCTCAAAATAGAGGGGAGAAGCCATCTCAAAATAGAGGGGAGGGTTCTAAATCAGCATGGAGTAAAGAAGTGAATGGGAGTTTAAGGTGATGAATATACTCCTTGTCTCTAATTGTTCACTATTATCTGTACAATGAATCAGATTATGCCTCGCTCTCTTGCTGCAAGTCAGCCGGCTATGTCCCTGTCTTGAGACAAGACTCTCCTATTTGCTATTTGCGGTGACTTTGAACGTCTGGTCCTCCTGTCTCTGTGTCCCAACTGCTGGGATTACAGGTGTGTACATGTCCCCAGTCTCATCATGGGGACTGAACCCCATGGCTTTATGCATCCTACACAAGCACTCTACCAACTTCGTTACATCCATCCATCGTCTGGCTTATTCTGAGCAATGCCTTTCCTGGGTGATGGGATTGCAGGTACGCCAAGCCTCGCAATGGAATATCACAAGTCAGCACAAGGAATGAAAAAAAAAAGTACATCGGAGTTTTGCTCATTCAGTAAGAATGGATGGAACTGGCAATTGCCATGTTAGGTGAGATGCATGCGCCAGACCCAGAAAGACAATGCTTATCTTTTTCCTTTGTGTGTGTGTGCGTGTGCGTGCGTGCACGCGTGTGTGGTAAAACTGGAAAAGAGACCTTGAGAAGGGAAGAAGAGAGAAGAAGAAGGAGTGTAACAGTACACGTGACATGGCAGGGAAATGTGCACTGTTGGGGGAAGAGGACCAGAACCAAGGCCATGAAAAACAATGTGCCTGGGGATGTGGCTCAGCCGACCCAACGCTTGCCTAGCATGCGTGAAGCCACGGGTTCAATTCCTAGCTGTGGCCCCATAACACACCTGTAATTCCATCACTCCAGAGGTGGAGGCAGGAGGATTAAAATGTACAAGATCATCCTCAACGACACATAGAGTTTGAGGTCAGCCTGGAATGGGCAAGGCCCTGCCCCCTTGAGGGCCTATAGGCAGTTAATGGTGGTTGGGGCAAAGAGATCATCTTTCAATGCTGTATCTCTCACCCATGCTCTTTGGTGTTTAGAGACAGGGTTTCTCTGTAACTGCCATGGCTGTCCTGGAACTCGCTCTGTAGACCCGCCCGCCTGCCTCAGGAGTGCTGGGATTAAAGGTGTGCACCACCACTTCTTGCCACCCCCCCTTTTTAAAAGATTATTATGTATACACCATTCTGTCTGCATGCCAGAAGAGAGCACCAGATCTCACTGTAGATGGGTTGTGAGCCACCATGTGGTTGCTGGGAATTGAACTCTGGACCCTTGAAAAGCAGCCAGTGCTCTTAAACTCTGAGCCATCTCTCCAGCCCTCACCTAAGCTCTTGTATGCAACCCTGATCAAACACATTGGGTGGCTAACAGTCAAAGCAGAAGAAGGGCTAGGCGTATGAAAATATCATAGCAAAACCCATGACGTGTAACACATGGGAAAACCACTAAGGTAAAAACAATACAACAAAAATCCACCACTTCGTATGCAAATTCAAAACCAAATAAGACTTCTAATCTTGCCCAGTGTAGATTATTATTCTAAGCTGTGTTTACAATAACTCCAATAAGATTGTGCTTGTACCCCAGTTTGCAGGAATTATGGTTTATTTTGAACTTTTAATAAATGGCCACCCAACATAAATTGCCTTGAACTTGAATCACCCGGCTCTGTTCATGATGTTCACCCCGACACTCACAAGGCGGGTTCAGGGGGACGCGCCCGTGACACCAGGACCCCACCTCCTATCTGAATGCCATGTGCTGCTCTTGCGCAGCTTCTTTAGAGGTTGGCACAAATACATACTTTCTTCTCCTTGCTCACACGTCTCTGCGGCTGCATCTTTTTCCTCAGCTTGCAAGGCTTCTGTAAAAGAGGACAAAACCATCCAACATGATTATGCTTGTTGTTCAAAACGGATCATCATCTGTGTCTGCTGCCCCACCCGGGCTTAGGGCACACAGAGGAAGACGGGGCAGGAAGAAGGCAAGAGCTGGAGGGCGGGGAGAACTGAGAAATGCTGCGCCCTGCGCATGCGTGAAGTGCCGCGCCCTGCACATGACACTGATGCTGTATACATAAAGTCGTGCAGTTGCGGTCATCTGCACAAGACAGACAGTAAAAATCTCATCACATGTCAGCTAGGGGTGTCTGGAAGCTCTACTGATAGCCTAGGAAGTATCTGCATTTGGAGTCACTTTTGTTTGGGGGTGTGTCCTCTGGTTGCTTGTCCATGCTGTGTGTGTGTACACGCGTGGGCAGGTCTGTGTGCACATTCAAGTGCATGCATGAGGACCCGACATTGACTTTTGGTGTTTTTCTTAATCACTCTCATCCTTAATTGTTTTTTAAAATGTATCCAATCATCCATCTGCTGGTTTTTCAAGACATGGTTTCTCTGTATTGCTTTGGAGTCTGTTCTGGAACTTGCTCTGTAGACCAGGCTGGCCTAGAACTCACAGAGATCTATCTACCTCTACCTCTCAAGTGCTGGGATTAAAGGCATGCACCACCACCACCTGGTGAAGATATATTTATATTTTATGACTATTTGACCTGTATGCTATGCCTGTGTACTTTGTGCATGCTCTGCCTGCCGAGGCCAAATGAGGTCAGATCCCTTGGAATTGGAGTTACAGATGCTTACAAGCTGACATGGGGGTACTGAAGACTGAATCTGGGTTCTCTGGAGGTTGGCCAGTGCTCTGAAATGCTGAGCCCTCTCTCTGGTCCCTAATCATATTTTTGAAGAGTTTCTCATTAAATCTGATTCTCAGCAATGTGACTAGGCTGGCCGGCCAGCAAGCACCATGGACCCTCCTGTGTCTGCCTCCTCAGTGCTGGGATTACAGACACATACCCCTCCACCTGGCCTTTTAATATGGGTCCTGAGAATTGAACTCGGGTCCTTGCAGCAAACATTTTAGTGACTGAGCAATTTACCTCAAGACTCAACCTTATTAATATAGCTAGCTATACACTCAAACACAGATCAATGCAACTGAATGCAATCCATATCAAGAGCCCAGATGACCTCCAAGCAATTGTCAAAATGATTGCAAAGCTCATGGTAGAATCAACGGGACCAAGCATGGTCCCCAAATTTTGCAATTTAATGTAGAGTATCACATGTCTTGAAAGAAACAGCATTGAAGTCAGTGGCAGTTGAGGTATAAGGACAAGCACATAGGTTAGTTAAGTAGAACTGAGGAGCCCAAAATCACCCTCCCATACCTCTATCTAGACAGTTTAGTAGAATTGTGTGCACATGCATGTGGTATGTGGTTAAGGGAAGGTTATGTGTGTGCGTGCCCACGTGGGTGTCAGAGGTCAACCTTAGCTTTCTTTCCTCCTGAAACACTACCCTTTTAAAAAAAGAGGTCTTCAGTTGTTAATTGCATGTCTGCATGGGTACATGTGAGCGCTTGGGCCTGCAGAGACCAGAGGTGTTGAACCTCTTGGAGCTGGAGTTGCCAGTGGCTATGTGTTCCCTGATGTGTGCTGGGAAGCAAGCTCCAATCCTGTGTGCACACACACAAGAACTCAGGGGTCTACCCATGTAGTGGTGCACACCTTTAATCCCAGCACTTAGGAGGCAGAGACAAGTGGATCTCTGTGAGTTCAAGGCTAGCCTGGTCTACAGAGCTAGTTTCGGAACTGGCAGGACTACACAGAGAAACCCTGTCTTGACAAAACAAAAAACAAAAGAATTCAGGGGTCTAATCCTTTAGGTAAAACTATAGTAAACCATGTGGCTTTAAGTGTATCTGTGTTTCTACCCCACCCTGCCTGCAAACCTGGTGCCTGTTCCTCATCTGGCCCTTGGTCACTCTGGATTGGTTCTCTGTCTTCTTCCGGGTTACTCATTGAGCCTTCTGCAACAGAGAGGAAGAAAGGACGCTGCTAACAAGTCACACTCTAATTGCCGGGGATAAGAACATCCCATATCCAAACCACTGATGGGAATTAAAGCAAGCCTTGGCTCAGTTTATGCCCGGAGGAGTCTGTGTTAGGGTACCGTGGTGCCCTTCTCCCTCAGAAGCACAGTAAAGCAGCTGAGATAGTCAGGTAAGGACTATCCAATCTGGGGAGTCTAGGCAGGGGCTCTACCATTAAGCAACTCTTCATCGCCTCACTGGGGGATTCTAGGCAGGTGTAATACCAATGAGCCACACTCCAGCCCCTCACTGGGGGATTCTAGGCAGGGGCAATACCAATGAGCCACACCCAAGCCCCTCACTGGGGGATTCTCCACACACATGAACATTAACTCTGAGCTACATCCCAAGCTCTTTACTGGTGGAATCTAAACAAGCATTTCACAACTAAGCCACCTCTAACACCTTACTGATGAATTTTGGGCAAGTGTTCTACTCCCAGTGCTTGCCCTCCCCCCACTTTGAGGCAATATATAATTAAATATATAATTAATATAACTATATTACACATTTGAACTTTAAACTTGTGGTCCCCCTGCCCCAGCTTCGTCAGCTGGGATTATAAGCTTGAACCACTAAATCCTACAATTCCTACATTTTCTACAATCAGTTTATCTGCCCAGTTATGAAATTGTTTATTCTAAGTTTTAAGTCTGTAGCTGAGGAGAATTCATCTGATAAAATAATCTTTCTCATATCCCGAGGTAACCATGTAACCTAATCCAAGTTCAGTGATCACTATGGAAAAATCATCCAAGCAGCGTTCTCAACAACCAAACACCAGCCACTTTCTACACGATTCCCAGAAACCTTTGCAATGGTCTGCATACTGTCTCTAGGAGCTATGATTCTGAGAGATGGAACCCAAGATCCAGGATGGGAAGATGTGCAGATTCCTTTCAGTAATGTCAACTCTGGAGCCCATCCTGTCAACTTCAACCAATCTGTCCAAGGAGAGAAGATTCTACCTACTTCTCATCCCATATTTCCAGTTCAGGTGGGGCACTATGCAATTTTCTACCTGATGAAGATGCAATGAATTGCATTTCTGTGTGGTTCAGACTCACACAGAAGAGGTGGACCCAAAAGAATATCGGTGCTCCATTCCTATTAATATTTGTGACTGACAGCCAGTGATGGTGGCACATGCCTTTAATCCCAGTATGCTCTACTTGGGAGGCACAGGTGGATTTCTGTGAGTTTGAGTAGAGAAAGTTCCAGCACAGCCAGGCCAACACAGAGAAGCTCTGTTTAAAAAACAAAATAGATTTGGGGTGATCCAGGAATGGTAGTGCATACGTTTAATCCAAGACCCTGTAGTCCTGGAGGCAGAGGCAGGCAGATCTTTGAGTTCAAGGCCAGCCTGGTCTACAAGGCAAGTTTAAGACTTGGGGTGAGTCTTTCCCCCACCCCCTCCCTTAGCCTTTCCCCAGGTCTTATTTTTTTGCATTCTTGGCTTTCTTAGAGAGAATGACAACTTTCATCTCTTCAAAGACACAAACGGTTATGCCCTAGGAGACAGGTCATAGGGTAATACTCAAGAGAGAGGCTATGTGTTCCACATTGGTGGCATTATTCATGTCTAATCTTGGGAGCTCACATGTTATCAAGCCTGAGTCTTTTTCTTTCAGTAACTGCCTAAATATCCTGAGTTCTTTCTCATCTAGCTTCCTCAGAGATCACTGTTGTGTGTAGTTGTAGTAGAGGGTGGGTGATATGCTTTTCATCATAGGGCTCAGGCTTTGGTGGACAGTAGATTCCTTTGGTAACACAGTGTGCAATGTGGGAGGCTGGGCAGGCTCAGCAGAGGATCTTGAAAACTCCCAACTCAAATGACTGAACTCAGTCATATGAACAACCTTCTCCCATTCTTGGACACACCAAGCCAAACCCACCTCACAGCGACAGTTCTCTGCAGCTCTCACCCTTAGGCACCTGTGTGTCACTAGGATATAGAATCTGGGACACTTCAGCAGACGGATCCTCAGTTTCCTAAACAACATCCAGCGCAGACTACCATTTAACGTTCTGCCCTCTGAATGCTCTTGGTTGGAGAACTATACTCAAAAAAGTAACAAATATGATTCCAGGACCACTTTTTAGATCTGTTCCACTTGGTGCCCATTAATAACATGTAAAGTTTTGGCATTAAAAGTTAACTCTAATAAGGGGATTGATATGTAAAATAAGATTGCTTCTAAATTAAAAAAAAAAAAGTTAACTCTAGGGCTGGAGAGATGGCTCAGCAGTGAAAGGCTAGGCTCATAACCAAAAAGTAACTTTAGCCAGGCAGTGGTGGTACATGCCTTTAATCCTAGTACTTGGCAAGCAGAGGCAGACAGATCTCTATGAAGACCAGACTTGGCCTTGAGTTCACAGAGAGTTCCAGACCATCTAGGGCTGGGATATACTGAGGAACTCTGTCTCAAGAATGAAATAAGAATACAAAGGAACTCAAAGGCTAGCAAAATGACTCAGTGGATAATGATGCTTGTTGCTGTCACTGATGACCCAAGTTCGATTCATGGGACTTACTTATACAGTGGACAGAGACCTGATGCCTGGAAGTTGTCCTCTGACCTCCACACACATGCATATATAGAATAAAAATAAAACACTGAAAGTTATGTCCAACACGTGACCTAGATGTAGATAAGAAAACCCTAGTAAGATCAGCAATAAGACCATGGCTCAGAGGGTAAAGGCCATTTGTCACAGAAGCCTGGTGACTCGAGTTCGATCCCTGGAATCCATGTAAAAAGGCATGGAAGGACAGAGTCTATTCCACAAAAGTGTTCTGATCTTCACATATGCAACATGGCATGTGTACATACGCAGAAAAAATTAAAAATGCCAATCAAGGGGCAGTTTAAAACAGGCTAAGGATCTGAATAGAAATCCCTTCAAAGTAGTTACACAGATGGGCGGCCGTGAACACACGCAAATCCTGGTTATGTTGCCAGCCACCATGGGACACATTTGGTTCCTCATCAGGCACTAGCCCAATCTGTTTGATGGCTAAACAGTCTTACATTTCTTCTTATGAGTCTGCAATGTGGCCTTTGATGGCAGAACAATTTGGCAATCCTAAGATATGCCCTATTTTTGGGGCTAGAGAGATGGCTCAGCAGGTATGATCATTGGTTGCTCTTCCAAAGACCTGGGTTCAATTCCCAGCACCCACATGGCGGCTCACATCTGTTTGTAACTCAGGTTCTAGTGGACCTGACACCCCGATATAGACATAGAGGCAAAACACCAATGCACATAAAAAAATATCTCTTTTGGTTTTTGTCTGATACCTATAAAATTGGTTGTTTTGGCTAATCTGGTTTCCTACAACCCTTGTTTTGTGGCATAAACTAAACAATTGAAGAGATCTCATATAGAGAGTTTAAAGACTCAAGGGAAGATTGAAATTGCCCCCCCAGTCCCCTCTCACCCTAATCAGGATGGCAGTCACCCAGAAAAAGAATGACTAATGAAGATCCAGGGGAAGGGAGTCCTTATTCACTGCTGGTGGAAGCATAAATTGATGCAGCTACCTCAGAAATCTGTGTGAAGGTTCCTCCAAATATGCATATGCTGTATGATGTGTCACCATGACAGTAACTAAAGCCATCCCCAAGGCTGCGCCTCCTCTTTGGGAAATAGAAACCACAGCCCCGCCTCTTCTAGGCCATCATGAGCACCAAGTGAATTCATTCAAGTGGCCAACAGGAGGCCTGCTGCGAGGCGTCACAGACTATTTATCTTGAGACAGAATCTTTGTAATTTTAGCTGACCTAGAACTTGCTATGTAGACCAGACTGACCTTGAATTCAGATCTGCTGGTCTCTGCCTCCCAATCCAAGCATTGGGATTGAAGGTATACACTACCATGACTGGCTCATCACTTGGCTCTTGAATGATACTTGCTACTTAGAGATGACACCTGCTTCTTTCCTCAAAAACAATAAAAATGAGTTAATGATCCACTTAAGTTTGCAGGTATGAAGGGTGAGGTATGGGCCTTAAAACAACTACCTGGGTAACTTGGAAACAACCTAGATGTCCCTCAGCTGAAGAATGGATAAAGGAATGTGGTACATTTACACAATGAGTACTATTCAGCAGTAAACAAACTACTATTTGGGGCTGGAGAGATGGGTCAGAGATTAAAAGCACTGACCACCCTTCCAGAGGACACAGGTTCAATTCCCAGGATCCACATAGCAGCTAACAACTTTCTGTAACTCCAAGATCTGACAACTTCAAACAGACATACATGCAGACAAAACACCAATGGACATAAACTAAAATGAAATTTACTTAAAAAACAAACTACTTAGTATCTGAAATGCATGATGCAGGAGATAATAGAGTGCCTTTTTTTTTTAAAAAATAAGATTATGATATCACCAAAAAGGCCAAGAAATTTTGTGTTAGTGCTAGAGATGATTGGAGTCAGAGCCTCATGCATGCTAAGTACATAAAACCACATACAACTAGTAGGGATTGAAGCCAAGCCTCATGTGTGCTGTGCATATACAAGCACTAGAGATTGAAGCCAGGATGTCATGGCTATGCACACACTACCTACCGCCAGAAACCAAGGCATCATGCGTGACATGCACACACTACCAGAGACTGAAGCCAGGGTCCCATACATGCTAAGTACACTGAAGTCAGAGCCTCTTGCATGCTTTCTCTATACAACCGCTAGGGGTCATCAATGTCTGGGAAGCACAGAGATCGACAGAACCTGGAAAACATGAGCAGACAGCCGACAGTTTTGAGGAGCAGGAGTCATTTCGAGAGTCTTAAAGCTGGCCTGGAAGTTACAGAGATCCACCTGCCTCCACCTCCCTAATCTGGGGTTAAAGGAGTGTACCACCACTGTTGGGTTCAAATTTCTCCAACGGTAGGAACAGGACAAGCAAAACCAGAGGTTCTCAACCTGTGGCTCAGGAGCTCTCTTAGGGTCAAATGACCCTATCGCAGGGGTTACATATCACATGTCCTGAATGTCATATATTTCCATTACAATTCATAACAGTAGCAAAATTACAGTTCTGAAGTTGCAATCAAAACAGTTTTGTGGTTGGGAGTCACCACAGCAAGAGGAGTTAGCTGTATTAAAGGGTGCATCCTTAGGAGGGTTGAGAAACGCTGGCCAAAATGAATCCAATTCTCTCCCTCTTCATTCTAAAAATAACAATAAAATAATTAAAGGGCACTAATATGTAAAGCTCCCTTGGGTGGGGAAGGGGTGGGGGTCAGAAGGGCAGAGGCCGGTGGGGTGGCTCAGCAGGTAAAGGGTGCTTTTCACCAAGTCAGACGAACCGACTCTCATGGTGGAGAGAGAGGCCTTGGCAGTGTTGGTGCATGCCTTAATGCTGGTAGCTAGTACTGGGGAGGCAAGAGATTTCATACAGAGTAAGTTCCAGGATAGTCAGGAATGTTACACAGAGAAACCCTGTCTGCAAAAACAAACAAAAACAAGACAAAACAAAACAAAAAACCAAAAAAAAAAAAAAAAAAAAAAACTCCATAAGAAAACAAACAAAAAACAAACCAAATCACATAGAACTACAAACACCTGGACTAACCAACCAACTAAAGAGGCTCAATGACCTGGACTGGTAAACTTGAGACATAGGATGAAGAATACTTTTCATAGTCCTACTAATCCATAAAGGCACCCGGCTAGATCAATTTAGTACAATAAGCAGAAGATTGAGCAACTCAAACGACTGTAACTTCCAAGTGTCTTTAAAGTCATCATGGACAGAATTAAGGATTGTGGGGATGTGTATTTTTTGACACCAAGCCGAGAGTGTCTTCAGTGCTGTAATAAACATGGCTGTTGTGGTCCCTGGGAAGAGCATCCCCTACTTGAGTAGACAGGTACCACCCGGTTATAGGATTGGGCAATACAGATAACTTCTAAGTGCCAGCATCAGGACACCCAGCCTCATTAAAGCAGCAAAGACCATTTAGGACTTGATCAATGACACATGGGTTCGTTTAAGCCATTGGGAGGCTCTGCACCCTTGGAAGACACCCAGCTGTCAATCAGCAGAAACACCACGCCCAGCTGGGCAGCTTGCCTCTGGCCAGGATGCTCAGCACCTGCTAAGGGGCCTGGAAAATAGGATGGGCCAAGGATAGGGAGAGCCCTTGACACCCTTACGTCTGCTGCTTTCAAAGATGCACACTGAAAGGTGATCCCAACCTAACCATCATTTAAATAGAAGCTAACAGAAACAAATGCCCTTCACCGCGGCTTCTCCATAGCCAATGAGGGACACTCCTCCAAAGAACCGATAACCACCGAACATTGAAGTTTATGTGTTTGTCAAATGCTTGCTGAAGGTAGTAGTTCACACCTGTGATCCCAGGAACTTGGGGGTGGTGGGTTGATGGGGATGGCGGGTGGGTGCTCTGAGTTTTACAGTAAGATCTTTTCTTTAAAAGCCAAAACAAACCGATGAAATCAAAACAAAGACAAATGAAAACACAACAAACCCCTAGGAGGCTAGAAGACGTAGGCTTTTTCTAGGTATCTCTCTATAGGAAGAATGTTGACAAGGTTATTAAGAAAAAAAAAAAAAAGCTGGGTGTGGTGGCGCTCGCCTTTAATCTCCGCACTTGGGAGGCAGAGACAGGTGGATCTCTTCGAGTTCCACAGCCAGGTTAATCTACATAGAGACACACCAATCTCAAAAAAAATATTAGCATAGTTGAAATGGTTATATTTTTATTAAAAAATATGAAAACCAAAAAAGCTAAATAGGAACAACAAATCTCCCAACCATTGGGTGAATTCAGTCTGTGAAGTCTAAGCATTAAGCATTATATTCACTATATATATATATATATATATATATATACATATATATATATACATACATACATACATATATATATGTATCACCCCCTGCATTCCCTCTGAAGGGCCGAAGAAACAGGAGATCCTCGGGGAAATGCTTTAGCAGGGTGGAAGGCAAAGAATTCTACTTGTTAGAATGGTAGGACAGCAAAGTCTTCTCCCAGGAAGGGACTCTTTGCTGGCTTTTTGTTTGTTGTTTGCTTTTATTTTTTGCAGGAGAAGGATTTTCCAGTACCCCACTTAATTTCACATAAGCAAAATTTCACATTAGTAAAAAATAAAATTTTGCCCTTCATCCAGGGTTCACAACTTATGCGCTGAGAAGTCAAGTGATTTATATGACTTTATATCTTGGGTTAAAGAACATTCCAGATTTCTTAGTAGGTAAGGCTGGACGTCATCAACCACCCGGCCTCTCCTACCAGGACACACAGTTAAGAAAACAGATTCAGCTGAGACTCTTTTCTGGAAATCTGGGGAGGGATAGTGGTGGAGCGTGGAGGACTTCAAGCTGCCGAGGCGGCTTTCTGCAGAGTGAAAAGTCTAAAACCAAACCAAACCAAAACCAAAAACACCAAAAACCAAACAGCAGCAGCAGCAACAACAGCTTCTCTTTACCTTGCATTTCCACAACCATTCCTGCCTTCCCAGGCACACTCGTCCCCAAGTGGCAGGGATAATTTGATAGAAGCGGTGAAAGCTGCAGGGCTCAGCCGGTAAGGGTGCCTACGACCATGCCCGAGGACCTAAGCTTGACCCTCAGAACTCACATCGTGAGAGGGGAGAAGCGTGTCTCGCATGCTGTCCCCTGACCTCCACATGCGTGCATGCACATGGAAAATAAAGAATGCAGGGCTTCAAACCTCGTTTAGATTGGTTAACTCCCCACTTGCATGTTTTCTCACTTGGCAACCGCAACAGTCCTCCAGTTCATAGAGCACCCTCCCGGACCATAAGTCACAGTAACTCGTGAGCCCCCCAGTTAACCCAGCAACATCCCACACTCGCACAAAATGTGGCCCGGACATCATCTTGCTCCCAGCCAGCTGCATCCAGGTCTGGGAAGAGACAGAGCCCTCCCTAAGCGACCCCACCATCCAGGATTTTATGGAAAACAAACTTGGGGGGGATATTCTCTCCCCTCAGACAGCGGCGGGGTGGTGGTGGTGGGGGAGTGGGTCGTGCAAGTTAGCTGGCCTCAGAGAGGCAATGGCAACCCACAGACCCGGTTGGAATTAAGGTAGAAGTCACCCAGGAGCTTACCTTCAAGCACAGAGCCTACTTCCTGCAAACTGGCAACCACTGCAGGAGAGAAGCTCCACACCCGGGTGGGGTGGTGACAGCCTTTGAGGCGTCTCAGGCCAGCAGGTGCTTAATGCCCATTGGCTGCAAATTCTGACTGGCCTTTCCTGAGTAGACCCGGAACAGCTGTGCTGGAGGGCGAACATTTGCACCCTCCCACCTCTCACCCAGCAGCTGCTCAGGAGAAGGTTCATTTACCTCACCCACCCCACCCCACCCCTATTAGATTGGACTTTTATTATTTTTAAGATTTTAAAAAAATTATGTGTATGCATGGAGGCCAGAAGACGGCGTGGGATCCCTTGGGGTTGTAATAATTTGGGTGCTGAGGGGCCAAGCTTAAGTCCTCCTCTGCTAGACCCATGGCTCACGGCTCGTAACCACGGATCTATTTGTCCAGATGGAGACTCATTCTTACGAGCGAGCTGCAGAACCTGGGATATTCATAAACCCCACCTGGTGTTTCTGAGCAGCATATTTTCGGGGTCCTCGCCTTATTAAAAAACTGTAGCCTGGGAGTAGTGCTTAGCATTTATATTTTTAAAAAAATTTACTAGAAGCTGACATAATCCCGTGTATGTATGAAGAACAAAATGACATTAAGTATATTCGTCATGAGATGACTAATTAAGCTAAATATCATTTTTGAATACATATGTTCTGGGGGTGAATTTGACATTTATCTTTAGTAATTTTTGAAATCCTTTTTGGGTTGGCAGGGGTTTCAAGAAAAGGTTTCTCTGTGTAATCCCGGCTGTCCTGGAACTCACTTGGTAGACCTGGATTGTCTTGAATACAGGGACCTGCCTGCTTCTGCCTCCTGAGTCCTGGGATGTGTATGTTTGTGTATGTGTGCATACGTCTGTGTGTGTGTGTGTGTGTGTGTGTGTGTGTGTATACTTGAATATGCATGTACAGACCAGTGGTCAACTTTGGGTGTCATTCACCAGGTGCTGTTTATTTTATTTTATTCTTTTTTTCTTTTTTGAGACAGGGTTTCTCTGTATTGCTTTGAAGCCTGTCCTGGAACTAGCTCTGTAGACCAGGCTTGTCTTGAACTTACAGAGATCCGCCTGCCTCTGCCTCCTGAGTGCGGGGACTAAAGATGTGCACCACTAATGCCCAGCTGTTTATTTTTTTAAAGAATTTATTTACTTTTTATTTTATGTGTATGACTGTATTCTGCCTGCATGTATGTCTGTACTGTGTGTGTGTGTGTGTGTGCGCACACGTGCACGTGCAAGAGCATGGTTCTCAGGGAGGTCAGAAGAGGGCAGCAAATCCCCTGAAATTGGAGTCATGGGTTGCTGTGATCTGCCACATGGGTGATGGATCTGAAACCCTCTGCAAGAACAGTACAGTGAGTACTCTTAACCACTGAGCCATACTTCCATCCCCCAGTTTCTTTTAATGACAGCATCTCTGGCTGGTTTGGAGGACACAACCCCCTCCTTTTTAATTTGTGGGTTATGGGGCTTGAACTTGGGTCCTCTGGCTTGCACAGCGAGCACTATACAGGTTGACCCATTTCTAGGGACCCTACAATAGACTGTTCTTAGTTTTTAAAAATTTACATTTGATTAGCATGTTTTTGTTTGTGCACATGTATGTGAGTGTGTGCATGCATGCAGGTGAGTATGTATGTCAGAGGACAGTTTGTGGGATTTGATTCTCTCCTTCTACCATGTGAGACCCAGGGATTGAACTCAGGCCATCAGGTTTGACAGCAAGCACCTTTACCCATTAAGCCGTCTTGCCAGTCTGAATTATACCTGGATATGGTTGCTTCCTTGTGTAGCAGACCCCCTACTTGCTTGAAACATTCACCCTCTCCCTTCAAATTCCTTTCTCCCCAGCCTCTGCTAACTACACTTTGCTCTGAGTCCAACTGTCTTGGTGACATGCAGTGTTTGTCTTTCTGTACCTATCGTACATTGAGTATCACGTTTTCTATTAACAGTTCATCCATGTTGCTGCAAATAACAGGATTCCTTCCTTTGTAATGGCGGGTACTATTCTGGTATGCGCACGTACCGCGGTTTATTTATCCACCTGCCTGCTGGTGGATACTTAGGATAATGCCTCTTGTCTATTGTGACTAATGCTTCACTATTAGCATACAAGATATTGTAGTATATCATTACATCATGAAAACGTTTAATGTTTATTTATGTGTATATGTATGTGCCTGCACTAGCGTGTGCATACTATGTGAATGCAGGTGCCTATGGAAGCCGGAAGACGGTGTCAAACAAACACCAGAACTGGAGATAAAAGCGGTAGTGAGACTCCCAACTTGCACCCGGTCAAGAGTGGGAAATGCCCTTTACCCCTGAGTCACTACTCTGGCCCTCCCCATCCTTACCGAGCACAGTGCATTTTAGTAGATTCTCTCCTTCCCCTTTGCCACCCCACCCTGTTGTGAGAGGCCAATTATCTTGACTTAATCATTCCACACCGAATTTATAGAACATCACGATCGTGCTGTGCACACTGACCATAACGACATCTGATGTCTCTAATATGCTAATAGCAGTTTGACCGCAACACAGCAAATGAACTAAAAACAAACAAAAACCAATAAAAATAAGGAAAAAAACCCCACTTAAATTATTTAGCTAAAATTGTAAAAGCTTTCTGTATGTCCTTATGTGTTGTGCAGGGTCATGGGATGAGTGTATTGTGTGTTCTGGTTTGAGAAGGGGCTGGGGTTCCTGGAACCCACATAGGGTGTCTCACAATCACCTGGAACTCCAGCTCCCGGGGGAACGGGCCGCCACCTTCTGGCTTCTGTAGGCATTCGTGTATACAAACCCACACACTGACTACAAACTAGATTGATTTATAACAAGGAAGCCAGTTGGGCTGAGTGGTAGCATGCTAGCCTAGCATCCATGAAGCCTCAGGTTTGATCCCCAGCATCTCATAAAACCAGGCAAGGTAGGGCAGACCTGTAATCCCAGCACTTGGTTGATGGAAGGAAGGAGATCAGAAGTTGTTCAAGGCCAGCCTGGTCTAAGTGGACTCCTTTGACATGTTATTATTCATCCATTGGTTGGTTATGTGTGTGTGCATGCCATGCGTGCACATGGAGGTCAGAGGTCAACTTGATGGGAGTCATTTCTCTCCTTCCACTACGTGAATCCTGGGGATGGAACTCAGCTCATCAGGTGGTAAGCCCTTTGACCCACTGAGCCATCTTGCTGGCCCAGACACCTCTACTAAAAAAGCATAATTGCTAGTAGATCAGTGTCTATCCTGGTCATCACCAGAGAGGATTCCTCTGTCAGCTGATGAAGAGACCTTTGCCAAACATTAAGGAGAGAGAGAGACAGACAGAGAGAGAGACAGAGAGCGCCCAAATTGGAGATCTCCATGGGATCCCTGATGGAAGAGCTCAGGGGACCCCTTGGGATTGTAGGAGCCAGAGGGGTCAAGGACACCAGGAGAACATGGCCAATCAATTAAGCAGGGCTCATAGGGGCTCACAGAGACTGAAGCAGCAGTCTCTGAGCCTGCATGGATCTGTGCTAGGTCCTTTGCATATATGCTATGGTTGTTAGCTTGCTGATTTTTGCAGGACTCCTAACAGTAGGATGTGGGGTGTCTCTGACTCTTTTGCCTACTCTTGGGATCCTTTTCTTCCTACTCAATGGCCTCATCCAGTCTCAGTAAGTGTATGCGCCTACTCTTGCTATAACTTGTTCTGCCAGGTCAGGTTGCTCCTCCTGGGAGGCCTGCTCTTTTCTGAAGGGAGAGCAAGGGAGGGGGACTGAGGAGTAGAAGGAGAGGAAGCTGCAGTTAGGATGAGAGGAGAATTGGGAAAAAAAATGAAGGAAGAAAAATAACCGTACATCATTTTACTGTGGCCGTTCACGATCCAGGATCAACCCCTGGTGCCTGTCCCGGGATATATGGTACTAGATCTTATCTGTACATGTTCTTTATCTGTACACCAGTATGTAGGAAGGGTCCTCAAAGACTAGAAGTTACTCCATGATACAGCTGCACTACTTCTCAGCACATACCCACACCTGTGACCTTGGGCCTCAGGAGGCTGAGAGGCAGGAAGATGACGAGTTTGAGGCCAGGAGGCACTTTAACCTTCACTCCCCTGGCCCCACCTGCCCAGGCCCCTCCGCAGCCCCTCGATGGAGTTCAGCTGCCCTCAGTGGCGTGGATGCACAGGTGGATCCCACACAGTTATGCCTCACGTTCGTAGAAGCCCTCAGCCTCTGTGACTCTTATGTCCTGCGTCTCTCTGCGTGACACGGCTCTGCCTGTCTGTGTCTTCTGCTTTTTTTTGTCTTTCTCCCTATGTGTCTATGTCTCTGCCTCATGTGTGTCTTTGTCTCCTCATGTCTTCCCATTTTTTTTGTTGTTCTATATGTCTCTTTATCTCTGTCAGTCTCTATATGTCTCTGCCTGTGTAGCTCTGTATCTGTCTCTCTGTCCTTCTTAAACACAAAAGGTGTCACTTCCCTTGGGAATTTCCTATGGCAACCAGCTTTTAAACAAGGACCAGGTTCCTTCCTTCTGAGTGGTGCATGTTGCTGGGCAACCGGTTGAGGGACACTTGTCCATGCTGCATCACTGTAGAATTTAATTTAGTTCTCCCAGCACCCCAGGAGGCGAAACAGAGATTTCCCAACCCTCCTAACCCCTTGGTCCCAATTTAGCATCTGATTATAGTGACAGTCCCTAACTCAGAGGGGGCTGTGGAGGCCATGCCCGCACCAAGCTCCTGAACAAACTGGCCTGCTCCACACAAAGAAGGGCCTGCACATCAGCAGCTGCTTCCCATTTAAATTAGAAACAATTCATCCGGAGGGTCTTTGGATGTTTGCCTCCATGGCATCTTAAAGCATTAAGAGTTCCAGTCTTGTACGATCTTCAGACGGCCATCCTCTATCTCTGGGCCCTTTAGTCTTGTGTACACGTCCACCTTTTCATTAGACTTCTTCTTCCTGGGGAGGGCACAGAACAAGGCTTGGTATCTTACATTTAAGATTCCTTTGCAGTGACTACAGCCAGGATTTCTGCATCTTCTTAGAATCCCCCATGACAGCACCCCTTACCAGCAGGAAGTAGTTTGGAAAGAACGACGCCCAAATTCCCAAATATTGTCTATAAATGTTTGTTTTCATTTAAATGGACTTGGTTATAAAAAAAATTAAATAAATAAATAAAAAAAGATTCCTTTGCAGAGGGAGCAGGAGGAGAGCAGGGAAGGGGGACTGGGATTGGAATGTAAAAAAATAAGTTAATAAAGAAAATGTTAAAAGAAAATAAAAGGTTCCTTTGCAATCCCAGAAAAGCCAGGAAAACTCTAGTACAGAAAGTTGCCACGTAGGAGACCAACCTGAAGCTAGGACTTTAAACAAAGAGCAACCTGGCTCTGTCTTGACCATTGTAGTGATGCAAGCCTTTAAGCCTAGCACCCCCAGGAGGAAGGGGCTGGAGGATCTCTATGAATCTGAGGCCAGTCTGGTCTACATTAAGAAGCTATGTCAACAAACAAACAGTTCTGGGCCTGGAGTCCTGCGCTGTGACTCACCTGCTTGGGATACATAGTAAGCAGTCCCCATTCCTTCCCCCCATAGCCCTGGTGAAGCAGGGCTGACCTGAGTGGCCAGCAGAATAAAGCAGGTGTGTGGGGTATACATTGGAAGGGAGAAAGGTCTGTCGACACCTTCTGGCTCGTTGCCTACGTGTGTCCTATGAGGAAGTCTGTCTCTTTTCTAACTCCATATCTGTGTGTCTCTCTATGAATGGCTCTGCAGCTTTGGTCTCTGTATGTCTGTCTGCAAATGACGCTGTGTCTCTGTGTCTCTGCCTGTCCCCTATCTCTGTGCCACCCATTAGGTGTCTCTGTCTCCCTCTGTCTTTTTCTGTGTGTTGTATTTTATGTGTCTCTGTTCAGCTCTCTGCAGCTCTCTTCATTTCTGTGCATCTCTTTCTGTCTGTGTGTGCCCTTGTGAGTCTACACACGTGTCTCTCTCTGTCCCCATTTTTCTAGATGCATCTACACAGCCTCTGTATGCCTCGTCTCCATGTGGATGTCTCTCTGTGGATGAGACTTTTTCCCATGTATCTCTGTGTCCCTGTCTCCATGTTTGTCTCCCTGTGCATGTTTCTGTCTCTTCCCCATCCGTGCATCTTCCTCCACACATCTGTGCATCCTATCTCCACTTGCCTCCTTCTGTGTCTCTCTAGATGTCTGTCTTTCTATGTCTGCCTCCACATTTCTCTGTTAAACATGTTTTTCTCTTTGTCTCTTTGGTTCTGCGACTTTTGCATCTTTGTGTTTCTCTGCCTCGGTGTTTCTCCCTTGGTCTGTCTGTCTGTCTGTCTGCATGTCTCTCTGTGTCCACATGTCTGTCTCTCTATGTTCCTGGGCATCTCCCTTGTCATGCATTCTGGAAGGAACTTGCTAATGTCACGATGACACCTGCGCCCATAGCCACCCCTGGATGACAACATGCCAGTGTGCAGTGTCTCACATGCACATCCCCCCAAATATTCCTGAAATCTCATGGATGAAGAACCAACCCAAATTCTAAAAGCAGATGAGGTTATTCACAGTCACACGACTGGTGAGCAACATAAATAAAAATAATAATAAAAGTCTACAACTTGAGCCAGGCGTTGGTGGTGCACGCCTTTAATCCCAGCACTCGGGAGGCTGAGGCAGGTGGATCTCTGTGAGTTCGAGCCCAGCCTGGTCTGCAGAGTGAGTTTCAGGACAGCCTCCAAAGCTCAGAGAAACCCTGTCTCGAAAAACCTAGGGAAAAAAAAGCCTACAACTTGGAGAGGAATAAAGGGGAAGTGCATGTTGGTATTTGCCATATAACCCTGGCACTCAGGTGCCTGAGGCAGGGGGATGATGAGTTTGAAGCCAGCCAGGGCTAGATAGAAACAAAAGGGTCAAAAGCGTAAAATAAAATGAAGAAAGTAGAAAGGCAAGGATGGGAGGCAAAAACACAGCCATCAGGGTGACTCAGGTCCCTCTCCCGTCAGACCAGAGGCCGGTCCGAAAGGCACACGGAGGGGACTCCCGTGGTAACCCTCACTCCGCACAGGGAGCTTTGAGTTGTGTTTGTGCACAGGAAGCCTCCCAAGGTCTAAAGATACAGACCTTTAGAGTCAGTCGTCTAGAGAGCTCACTAGAGAACCGGAGAGAAGCAGGAGGTCCGAGGCTCTGCCTTCTTCAGCTGGCAGTGGGCACCTGCCTGTCTTGGAGCTCTCAGTTCATCCTAGGATTGGGAATTGGCCTCATGCCTGACCTGACATCAGAACAGGGTGACACACGGAACCCCTGGGTGTACGGGGACTCAGGGAGGCAGCTATATAGATCCCTGAGGGTATACCTCCCTGGGGATCCCGGCCACAGGTGAATTAAATGGATGGCATTAAACACTATTTTGTGACAAATTGGTATACCAGCTCTTTGCATTTTAAGGTTAAAAAAAAAAAAAAAAACCAAAACACTAAAGCTCTTCTCAGATGCTACAGACTCTCCAGTACTCTTCTTAGGAGACAAGGTTCTCATAGAACTTACAGAATGACATTTTCCATATTCCTATGGTACAAGAATGCCAGGCTCAAGGTCAGTATGCCATCGAGTCTGATGACATTCTTGCTCAGGTCCAAGTGCATCAGCTTCTTGTGGCTACGGAGCATGGATGCCATCGCATGGCAAGAGCTGGAGGTGAAGCTGCACTCTTCCAGCCTGCGGGACGGAAACAGACAGGGGAGAAAGAAATGTACATGCCCTGCTGCCTGAGGATTCAGCTCTCAGAGTGCACAGCCCCAGATCACACTACAGCCGAGCCACGATGCAAGTCCCTGGCAAGCTTCAGGCTCAGCGAGAGTTCTTGCCTACAGGGCTGGAGAGTTCGTTCAGTGGTTAAAAGCTCCAGAGAAAAATTGCTGTGTGTTGGAAATAATATGCCAGCATGTAAAAGGGGTGCTTATAGCTGCTTGCTACAGTCCCTTCTGAAGGGAGGAGGGGCTCACAAAGTCAGGTAAGAAACTGAAACTTGCAAGGCCCAGAAAGTCCCCCAAACTTACAAGACTCACAAGGTCCCTCCCTCTGCTTGTTATAAACAAATAACTGCTGAGGAGACTCTCCAGTGGGGTTGTCTACGAGTTGTGCATGCTGCTCTAGAAAAGAGTCTTTTAGGCGTGGTCTGCAATACTGGATAGCCGCCAGAAAGTATGTTGCTAACCACTTCAAGGTAAAACCAGACTCCTGAGTGGAAGGAACAATCTAGGAGGGCACCCTGAGAGAATGTAAAGTAGAAGTACACTGGCCTCACACGAGAAAATGAAGGAGACTCACTCTAGAATTAACACGTTGCAGTCCGCATTTGCCAGAGCATCACAGAGCAGGATGACCCCATTGTCCCCTAGCTTATTACAACTCAGGTCCAGACTTCTGAGGCTTTTATTGTTCTTGAGAGCTGATGCCATATATTCACAGCAAGCTGAAGTCAAAAAACACTGCCTTAGCCTGTAAGGAAACAACAGCCGGAACACGCTTGGACAGTAGTCACTGCTTCCATGTTTTTTGGCAAATATGATGCCTTTATTAACCTCTTAGAGAACATGGTAGGGGGAGAAAGGAAGGTCTGAAGATGGGGAGGAAATCTGTGGAAATGTAGAGAGACACAGAGACAGAGATGGAGACAGAGAGACAGACAGACAGGCACACACACATACACAGAGAGAGAGGAGAAGGAGGAGGAGGGGGAGGGGGGAGGGGAAGGCATTTGAGGGAGAGGGGGAGGCATTCTGGTCCACAGCATCAGTGTGACAGCAAGAGGACATTATCCCTAAGGCAGGAAGCCGGGTCTCACAGATCATTCTGCTCCGAGAGGCATAGCATTACTCAGAGCATAGGAGAGGGGGAGTTGAGCTCAACAGCTAGCATAGCAGGGAGTGTGAAGGTACCTGGAACCTGCAGCAGCTAGTCACATCCACAGACAAGGGCAGCGGCGGGGGGTGAGGGGGTGGGGGGAGGTAGAGAGATATGCATGTGTGTATTCAGCTTACTTTCTCAGAGAGGGAGGGAGGGAGAGGAAGGGAGAGAGGGAGGGAGAGAGGGAGAGAGGGAGAGAGAGAGGGAGAGAGAGGTGCATGCTTGTATCCAGCCCACTCTGCTTGCTTTCACAGTCCAGGACTGAAGCCAAGGGAATGGTGACGCCCACCTTCAGCCCGAGTCTCCCACACCAGTGAACACATTTGAGGCAATATCCCACAGACACGCTCCAAGGTGCACTCTCTGATCTAGAAAGTCACTCACTGAGAGTCTCTTCTCAGCTGCCTCCATTTTATAAAAAACTAAACTATCACGATGCTTATCCTATTGCACGAGAGAGTCTGTAATATAATCTCCCTGTCTTCCCCTCCCCACAGAGGCTCCAGGAAGAAAACACTTTTAGACTTACACCAGTCTCTGCAAAGGACACATTAAATATGCCAAAGCATTCCAGATGGGCTTCGACCCTGCATCCTTCAAGCTGTTCTCTGCCAGGCTCAGGTGGGTCAGCATCTTATTGTGCCTGAGAGAGAAGGCAATCCCTTCACAGTAGACCTCACTGAGGCCACAGTTCTCCAGCCTGTGAAGAGAAACACACAGACAAGGGACAGCTTGTATGCATGCATGCAAGTATATATGTATACATGTACACACACACACACATACACACACTAGAAATTTATTTATTTATTTGCATCCTGGCCAAAGTTTCCCCTCCCTGATGGGAGATGTAATTCTGTAAATATGTTTCTCTTATTGGTTAATGAATAAAGCACTGTTGGCCAATAGGAAAGGAAGATAGGAGGGACTAGGAGACAAGGAGGATTCAGGAAGTGGTAAGGAGAAGTCAAGATGGAAGACGGAGAGAGCAGAACGCCAGCGGCCTCTCTCTCCAGTAAGATGAGACCACATGGAAACACTTAGATGAATAGAAATGGGTTAATAATTAAGACAGAGCTAGCCGATAAGAAACTAGTACCTGGCCAACAGCATTATATCTAATACAGAGTCTCAGTGTGTTAATTGGGGCTGGCAAAAGATGCACATCCATGCAACAAAGACATCTGTACAGATATGTTCATAGCAGCATTATTTGTAATAGCCAGAACCTTAAAACAACCTAGACGCCCCTCAACTGAAGAATGGATAAAGAAGATGTGGCACATCTACACAATGGAATACTACTCAGCAGAAAAAACAATGAAACCTTGAAATCTGAAGGCAAATGGATGGAAATAGAAAAAAAAAAACCATCCCGACTGAGGTAACTCAGTCACAAAAAATGAACATGGTATGTACTCACTCACATGTGGATTTTAGACATACAGCAAAGGATCACCAGCAGACAGTCCACACTGTCAGAAAAGCTAGGAAACAAGGAGGACCCTAAGACCACCCCCCCCACAAGATCTCCAGAGCAAATTGGGAGCATGGGGGGAGGGGAGAGGGAGTTAGGAGAAAGAGAAGGGGAGAAAAGGAGGGGAGAGGAGGACATGAGGGAGCAGGAAGATTGGGTCAGGAAAGAATAGAGGAGAGCAAGAAAAGAAATACTATAATAGAGGAAGCCATTATAGGTTTAAAGAGAAACCTGGCACTTGGGAAATGTGCAGAGATCCACAAGGATGGCCCTAACAAACAATCAAACAATAGTGGGGAGGCTACCTTAAATGCCCTTCCCTGATAATGAGATTGATGACTAACTTATCCACCATCATAGAGCCTTCATCTAGTAGCTGATGGAAATAGAAGCAGACACCTACAGCTAAGCACTGAGTCAAACTCCTGCCATCCAGTTGCATAGAGGGAGGAGTGATGAGCAAAGGGGTCAAGACCAGGCTGGGGAAACCCACAGAGACAGCTGACCTGAACAAGAGGGAGCTCATGGACTCCCAGACTGATAGCTGGGAAACCAGCATTGGACCAACCCAGACCCCCTGAACATGGGTGTCAGTTAGAAGGCCTGGGCAGTCTAAGGGACCTCTGACAGTGGAACCAGGATGTATCCCTGGTGCATGAAAGGACTTTGGGAGCACATTCCCCATGGAGGGATACTTCCTTAGCCTAGAGACATGGGGGGAGGGCCTATGTCCTACCTTAAATGACTTGACAGATTTTGATGATCCCTCATGCGAGGCCTCACCCTCTCTGGGGAGTGGATGGGGGATGGGATGGAGTAGTCTGTGGGGGTAGGAGAGGGAACTGGGGTCGATATGTAAAATAAGAACAAATATTAAATAATAATAATAAAAAGACTACCTCCCCATGTATTAAGGCTGGGCAAGTGAGCCAGTATGAAGAGGAGTAGGATCCTAAAAGCATGTAATTTGGAGACAGCCCCTGTTCCCACTGTTAGGAATCCCATAAGAGGATAAGCTACACAACTGTCACATATATCCAGAGGGCCTAGGTCAGTCCCATAAGGCTCTCTGGTTGTGTGTCCAGTCTCTGTTGAGTACCTATGAGCCAAGGTTAGTTGATTCAGTGAGTTTTCTTGTGGTGTCCTTGACCCTTCTGGCTCCTACACTTGACAATGGGATAGGGTTAGTTGCTTCCTTCCTTCTTTCCTTCCTTCCTTCCTTCCTTCCTTCCTTCCTTCCTTCCTTCCTCTCTCTCTCTTTTGAGACAGGGTTTCTCTGTGTAGCTTTGGAGTCTGTCCTGGAACTTACTATGTAGACCAGGCTGGCCTCAAACTCACAGGTATCCACCTGCCTCTGTCTCCTGAGTGCTGGGATTAAAGGGTGTGTACCACCATTGCCCAGCTGCGTCCTTCCATTTTTAACTACTGGAATTTTGCCTCTTTGTGGAGGTAGCTTCTGATGTACTCTTTGTAAGCATTTGCTTAGTTTTATTTCATGCATATAAGTGTTTGCCTGCATGTGTGTCTATGTGCACCCCCTGGAACTGGAGTTATACATGGTTGTGAATCATCATGTAGGTCTGGGAACCAGGCTTGGGTCTTCTGGAAGAGCAGCCAGTGCTCTTGGCTGCTGAGCCCTCTCTCTGATTCCATCCTGACCCCATTATTCTGTCACCTTACCCTCTCTCTTACAAAGCTTGAAAGCCCTAAGAACTGGTGATAGAGCCATAAGAAGCTTTCTGCTTCTAGAAGGAGAGAGCAGGTTAAAGTGCTCCTCCCTCAGTATAACTAGCACACACACACACACACACACACACACCACAGACACTATACATCATACAGACAAGCACACACACACAAACACACATACAAATACAAACATACAAGCACACAAACACAGCCAACACACACACACACACACACACACACACACACACTCCAAGTTGTAGAAATGAATTATAACTGTCTCTTGTTGCTGGGTGGTGGTGGTGCATGCCTTTAATCTCCCAGTACTCAGGAGTCAGAAGCAGACAGATCTCTGTAAGTTCTAGGCCAGCCTGGTCTACAGAGTGAGTTCTAGGATAGGCTCCAAAGCTACACAGAAACCCTGTCATGAAGAGAGAGAGAGAGAGAGAGAGAGAGAGAGAGAGAGAAGAGTTAGAAGGACACCTCAAGTACATAAATAGGTATGGATATTAGGGATACCATAATGAACAGGAAGATTTTTGGGTCAATGAGATGGTTGGAAGGCAAGGCTCTTCTTGCTGCCAAACTTGCGCTGAGTTAGATTTTTGAACCAGTATTGTGTTGTGAGAGAACCAATTCTTTCAAGTTGTCCTCTGACCGCCACATATGTACCATGACATTCACAGGCATGAGCACACACATATACACATATAAATAAATAATTAAAAAATAAGATCATTTGGGGGAAACCCAAAAAGTATCAATTAAAAAAACACACGTAGTGTCATTTGCTGTTCAGCAGGTTGGCAAAACCCAAAAATCAGAGTCAGTTGAGAATTTCAAGTCCTGGGAACTCTGCTATGTATTACAGATAGGACTAGAGATAGGTATAGACAGCCTGAAAGACTGAAGACGAGCCCTACTCAACTCTGAAATTCTGCTCCTAAAATATCCATTTAAAGTGATGCATGTGTGAGTGGACTGTATATGTACACATACACAAGTACACGTATCATTAAAAATAAACTATTGACCATAAGAGGAAGCAGAGCAGATGGCACCGGCTGTGTAAAATGTAAGGCGATGAGAACTTGCATATCACCCTGCTTGAGGATTAAGTGTGTAACAATACTGCCGTGGAGTTAAAGGAATCCAGTCTGTTCAGCTGCATTCAAGAGGGTTGATATGAACAGCCAGGGGGAGAACACAGTAACAATAGTGTTCTGCTTTGTTCATTGGGTGGTGGACACATGGAGCTCATTGTCATGATACAGACTAGGGTATTAGGTATAAGTGTATACCTATCTTAGGGTTCCATTGCTGTGGAGAGACACCATGACCATGGCAACATTTACAAAGGAAAACATTTAACTGGGGCTAGCTTATAGTTCAGAGGTTTAGTCTATTATCACCGTAATGGCGGTGTGCAGGCAGACTTGGTGCTGGGGAAGGAGCTGAGAGCTCTACATCTTGACCTACAGGCAACCAGAAGTGAATTGAGCTTCAGAGACTTCAGTATCCAACCCCCAATGACATATCTCCTCGGACAAAGCCACACCTATTCCAACAAAGGCCACTTTCTAAAAGTGGGCCTGTGGGGACTAGTTTATTCAAACCACCACAATACCCTTAAAATTTGTTTAAAATTTTAAATCGTGCATGTGTGTCTGCTCGGGAGCATGCGCACATGAGTGCAGATGACCACACAGGCCAGAAAAGAATGTTGGATCTCCTGGAGATGGAATTGAAGGATGCTTTCAGCTACATGGGTAGCTGGGTGTTGATCTTGGGGCTTCTGTTAAGAGTAGCAAGTACTCTTAACTGCTGAGCCCTAATCCTAGGTAGATTTCCATTGCTTTGATAAAATCCTAAGACCAGAAGCAACTTGGGAAGGGAAGGACTTATTCCACCTTATAACTTAGAGCTCGACATCCAGGCAAGTCAGGTCAGGAATTCAAAGCAGATACCATGGGTGCTGCTTACTGGCTTGCTCCCTATGGCTTGCTCAGTCTGCTTTCTCATAGCCCCCAGGCCCACCTGTTCAGGGGTGAGCACAGTAGAATGGGCCCACTCCAATCAATCAATCAATCAATCAATCAATCAATCAATCAATCAATCAATCAATCACTAATCAGGAAAATATCCTGGAGACTTGCCTATGGGCCAGTCTGATGAAGGTATCTTCTCCATTAAGATTTCCTCTTCCAGGGCCTGGAGAGAGGTGGCTCAGCCATTAAGGGCATTGGCTGCTCTTCCAGAGGTCCTGAGTTCAATTCCCAGCAACCACATGGTAGCTTACAACCATCTATAATAAGACATGGTGCCCTCTTCTGGCTTGTAGGCATACATGCAGGTGGAACATTATATACACAATAAATACATCTTTTAAAAAAAGACAAGAAAACCCCAAAAACAAAAAAGGAAAAGAAAATTCCTTCATCCAGAGGAGCATTAATATTGAGCAAAGGGGACAAGACCATGTTGGGAAAACCCACAGAAGCAGCTGACCCAAGCAAGTGGGAGCTCACTGACTCCAGACTGACAGCTGGGGAACTTGCATAGGACCAAACTAGGCCCTCTTGAATGTGGGTGACTATTTATGGGGCCACTGGCAGTAGGACCTGCTATTTATTCCTCCCTAGTGCATGAGCTGACTTTTTGGAGCCCATTCCCTGTGGAGAGATACCTTGCTCAGCCTAGATACCGAGGGCCTTGGTCCTATCTTAAGTGATATGACAGACTGTTAACTCCCCAATGGGAGGTTCACCCTCTCGGAAGAGTGGATGGCAGGTAGGATGGGAGGGACAGGGAGGGAGGGAGAGGAACTGGGATTGGTATATAAAATAAAATATATAAATAATTAAAAAACTTCAAAAGAGGGAAATCAAGAGATCCCCTCTCCCCAGAGATGTTTGTGTCGAGTAGACGAAAGCAACCGGCACAGATAGATGTTATACATCTTGTGTCCCCTCACCGCGGTCACCCTTTCTCACTTTTCCTGGATGCTCATTTACACAGCTCTACAATCGCATCAGCCGTGTAAGACCCACGCTCTTAAATACGCGTGCCTTCTCCCATTATGGTGAAGGGTTTCCTCATGGGAGTCCTGAAGCCACCAAACGGTAAGGACAGGAAGAGAAGCCAACTTACGCCAGCTCCCTGACGTGACTCATTATCAGGTGGTTTATACCGGGCACATATAGGCGGCTTTTTCTCAGAAGCAGCGTCCTCAGCGGTGTACGCCTTTGACAATCTCTAGGGGTGGCCTTATGGTATTCCAACCTAGAGACATACATGGCAAGCCTTACTCCTGGGGTAAATGGTGCCCACAGAGGCCCTCCATTTTACCTCATATTCTATTTTTTTTTAAATAAGGATAATTGCAGGAGTTACTTCTAGCTTCTCAGCCATAAAGTTGAGGAGACACCAACCAATCAACCAACCAACCGACCAACCAACCAACCAAGCTTCCTGGAAGAGAACTCTCTAACGTGTTGAGTTGCCAGGAAGTTGTGCAGTGAGGTTTAAGCTGCCAGCTCTTGTGAGTCATCCCCTCTACCCTCCCCCTCCCCCGCCCCGGCCATGCTAGGGTGGCTTTCAGTGGTACAACTGGTTTTGAGTAGTCTATGCTCCTGTAAATAGCCCTTCACCTATACAACTCATTGGTCTCTAAGTTGGACTTTGGAGGTATCATTACTTCGGTGTGTTGTCAGTCCTGTATCTGGGGCGGGTGGATATTTGTTCCCATCTCTCCAGGAATAGTGTCGCAAAGCAGCGGGGTCAAGGAGGAAATGTACCCAAAGCATATTATATTCTATGTGAACATGTCCCTATTAAATCGAATCCATCACCTTGTACAATAAATACATGCCAGTAAGAGCTTAGAAAAAGAAACTGGAGGCTGGAGAGATGACACAGCACTGGCTGATCTCGCAAAGGACCTTCGTTCAGTTCCGAGCACCCACATGGTCCCTCACAACCATCTGTAACTGCAGTTCTAGGAAATCTGGCGCCCTCTTCTGGCCTCTATGGGCACTGCTGGCATGTGGTGCATATACATATATGTAGATAAAAATCCATACACACAAAATAAACAAATCTGAACATTAAAAAAAAATTCCTAAAAATATGCAAAACCCAAAAAGAACAACAAAGCGAACACATGATCTAACAATTCCGTTTCTGGGCGTTATCCAACGAAATTGTCATCAGTTTATACTGTTAAAGTTGAATAAAACTAACAGTAGCTGGGTGTAAGGAACCCTGGCTGGCACAGAGCACCTGACGCAACTGTTCATTCTGCAGAGACCACCCCCGCCCAAGTGCTGTCAGTAATTCCAGCCTCTGCCTTCACCTGACAGACTGCAGGGGACAGTGTCCATCTCAGTGTGATACACGGGATTTTGTGGCCTTACCTCCTAGTCTTATGCATTCTATTCTCAGATGTCAAAGATGCTGGTTTTCATTCAAAACATGGAATGAGTCCTCCTGCAACATTATGACTCACATGCCTCAAAGTAGAGGATGAAACAGCATCCCATTACCAAAGGCTTCAGTGATCTCTCTCTCTCTCTCTCTCTCTCTCTCTCTCTCTCTCTGTGTGTGTGTGTGTGTGTCTGTGTGAGGTCAGCTTTGGATGCCTTCCTCATTCACTCTCAACCTTACTTTCATAAAGATTTTCTTTTCATTAATGCATGAATGCGAGTGTGTGCATCTATGGGTGTGTGAACCGACTGTTTGCAGGTATCCAAGGAGACCATCAGGGGACATCTGCATTGCTATGCGGCTAGAGTTCCTGGCAGTTGTGACTCAAGTCACCCAATGTGGGTGCTAAGGACTGAACTTCAGTCCTCTGTAAGAGCAAGCACCTTTAACTACTGACCTATCTCTCCAGCCCTTCTAACTTTTTTTTTTTTGAGGCAGTGTCTTTCAATAGACCTAGAGTTCACTGGTTCTTGTAGACAGACTGGTCATCGAGCCCCGAGGATCTCTAGGATTATTTCTTTTAACGCGGGTGCCAGGGATTTGAACTCAGGTCTTTATACTTTTGCAACAGGCACATTACAGACAGATTTCTCCTCCTCAGCCCTCACCTCTACCATTTCTGCGGTCATCAGCCCCCAATAACACGATGACAGCCGATGAGACAGATGGGGTCTTGGGAGGTTAACAAGTGACTAGAGCATCATCTCTCAAGACCACACAAATGCAGTTGTGTCGGTGCCATGATTGAAAGCAATGAGTAGGAATGAATGAACAGCTTAGACAAAGCATATATGACTCTTCATGTGTCTGTTCTTATCTCTTCCTCCAATCTGTTCAGTGGAAGGACCTAGTATAAGTTTTTCAGTGAACACTGGGCATTTTCTCCTTGAGGTACATATGCAAATTGACTTACATTATCCCAGCAAAGCACCCAGCATCCTTTGTGTGTGTTTGTGTGAGTATGTGCATGTTGAGTGAGTGAGTGTTTGTGCTTGTGTTGAGTATGATGTTAGTGTGTGTGCATGTGTGTTGAGTATGTGTATGTGTTCCCGTGTGTGTGTGTTGAGTGAATGTCTGCATGTGTGTTGAGCATGTGTGTGTGCTGAGTGTGTGTATACTTATTCCCATGTGTTTTGTGTGTGTGTGTGTGTGTGTGCTTGTGTGTACATACATGCCCATGTGCAGATGCCCACAGAGGCCAGAAAGGGACATCTAATCCCTTGGTGCTGGAATGATAAGTTGTGAACTGCCAGGTATGGAACTGAACTCAGGTCTTTTGCAAGATCAGTACAAGCTCTTAACCACTGAGCCACCACTCCACCCCCCATTATGACCTTTTATGGGTAAGGGCACACTGATACCCATCAGAGTACATTAGCAGAAACCCAGTAACCCATCATGAAATGTGCCCCTTTGCACGCCTTCTGGCTCCCTAGTATGTGGTTTCACTTACCTCCGAACTCAGATTCACTTTCTGAGCACAGGAATCATCCTACTGAGAGCTGAACACAGCACACCCGTCAATAGTGAATGGGTGGAAAGTGTGGTATATTTCAGTACAACTGAATACGATTCAGCCTAGAAAAACAGTGACACCCGGGCTGGGGAGATATTCAGTGGGCAGAGCACTTGCTGCCCAAGTGTAAGACCCGAGTTCGGATCCCAGCACTTGAATCAAACACAGGGCACTTGCAATCCCAATGTTTCAGAGGAAGAAACAGGAGGATCTCAGGGGCTTTTGGCTAGTCAGCCGAGATGAATGGCTGAGCTCTATGTTCAGTAAGAGAGCCTGACTCAAGGAGGGAGGGACAATTAAAGTACCCAACATTGACTTCTGGCCTTCACGCTCACTATGCACACTAACACCTACAGCAACAACAACAACAACAAAAAATACGCACAAAAATGCCATAAAGAAACACATTTCAATTGTAAAGCATCGAGAGCCACTAAAATCAACGCAATTATTAAAAAAAAAAGTCTAAGGTGCGATACTTCTTGCACGTCAAGTGTGAAATGGAGGAACAAGGAAGTTAAATAGAAATGGATGTTTCCGTGGCTTTCCTTCCAGCTAGGAAGTGGTCACTGTCGTGTGGGATACACTTGTCTTTGCTACTTGTTGGGATTTGAATTTGAAACCCTATAGGTTCGTGTGCTTGAACACTTGATCTGTGGTTGGTGGTGCCCTTTGGTGAGGCCATGGAACCTACAGGATGTGGGGCCTCCCTGGAGGAAGTGGGTGTTGAGGTTTCATAGCTCAGACTCATTTCTTGTTCTCCTGTGTGTGTCTGTGTGTGTGTGTGTGTGTGTGTGTGTGTGTGTGTGTGAGTGTGTGTCTGAAACGGGAACCACCATCTTCCTGTTCCTACTGCCGTGTCCTTCCCGAGTGTTGCCAAGCCCTTCCCCAGCATGGTGGGCTCCATCTCTTTGGAACTGTGAGCTGAAATAAGCCCTTTCTCCCTTCAGATAAAACATGTCAGCATATTTTGTCATAGTAACAGAAAAGCAAGCAAATGTAGAAAACGGGACTCACCGTAGTTCTGGCTGCCTCAGGGCCTTGTTGAATATCTGCATGATTGGGGCTTCCAGGTGGCTGTCAGACACAGCCAGCATTTCCAAATTTTCAGTTGTTTCAAACACAGAGCAGATATCTTGCCACCAGTTGAAAACAATCTTATTCTCGTTCATTCTAAGTGAAAGGAAGATTTAAAAAAGGGGGGGGGCAGGGGTCCAAGATTGAGTTAAAAGTTGAATAAGGAGCCTGGGAACCCGCAGGCCACTCCAGCCAGGCAAGCAGGTAGGCTAACTGCAGACCTTCACCTCCCCTGCAGCTCCTCCTAAACCAGTCCCCCAGTCTTATCCCCAACTCTGCAGCAGACACCTCCCCAGGCTTCCCCTTCCCACTTCCTCCAAGCGTCCCTCCTCCCCGTTCATTGCTTTATCTCAGCCTCCAACTCCAACAGGCATTGTCAGGGAGCCCACAGGCCACTCTGGACAGCTGAGCTGGCGGGCTAACAAAATCTTCACCTCTCTCTCCATTCCTCCAAGTCCAATCCCCAGTCTCATCCCCAACCCTGTAGCACACCTTCTGCTGTGACCTCTCCTCACTCTCTGCCCCATTTCCAAGGGGCTAAGCAGATCCTGATAGGACACCCACTTTTCTCCCCTGCCTAGCCTAAACTCATTCCTAAGCGCCAGCTCCCGATACTGATAGCTAGAAATACGTTCTATCTGGGACCCCCACTGGCCACAAATATTCCAGAAGAGTTCCCTACCAAGCAAAACACAACCACCACCACAATCTCCTAAGAACCAGAGATGGCCCCAGAAACCAGGAACAAAACATCCACCAAATAAAGAGAAGAACGGATATCAGCACCTAGAATTACAATCCTCTCAACCCCAGACACCTTTATGCCAGTATAAAAACACAACAGTAACAACCAAGACAGTATGTCTTCACTAGACGCCAGCAACCATAGCTCAGCAAGCCCTGATTATTCCAATATAGTAAACGACCTTAAAAAAAAGCCTGTCTGAAAATAGAGGTCCTTAAAGGGGAAAAAAATAAATCCCTTAAATCTATAAAAACACACAGTGGAAGGAAATGAATAAAATAGTTCAAGGCCTGAAAATGGACGTAGAATCCATAAAAAGCCAAACTGAGGCAAATCTAAAGTAAAAATGTAGGAACTGCCAGGTGTTGGTGGCCTACACCTTTAATCCCAGCACTCAGGAGGTAGAGACAGGCAGATCTCTGTGAGTTCAAAGCCAGCCTCATCTATAGAGCTAGTTCCAGGACAGGCTCCAAATCTACAGAGAAACCCCATCTCAAAAAAAAAAACAAAACAAAACAAAACAAAACAAAAACAAAACAAACAAAAGAACACAGAATAGGCTGTACTAGAAAAGAAATTTCCTTTGGCACATAATAGAGAAAATAATATATTCCTTGACAAATTCAATTTAAACAATATTTATACAAATCCAGTCCTACAGAAGGCCCTGGAAGGAAAACTCCAAATTAAAGAGGTTAATTACACCCAAGAAAATAAAAGGAAAAAATAAACCAAGACCAAGGAATCAAATGAAGGGAAACACACACACACACACACACACACACACACACATACACACACCCAAAAATAAAAATAGGACTCAACAAATTCTTCTCATTGATCTCTCTCATTGTCAGTGGTCTCAATATCTTAACAAAAAGACACAGACCAACAGAATGGGTTAAAAGACATGACCCATCCTTTTGGCTGCATCCAAGAAACACACCTTAACACCAAAGACAGACATCACTTCAGGGTGGAATGATGGAAAAAGATATCCCAAAGAATTGGATCCAAGAAGGAAGTTGGTAGCCTTTGATTCCAGCACTCAGGGGGCAGAGGCAGGCAGATCTTTATGGGTTCTAACGCAGTCTGCCAGCTCAGTCTACAGAGGGATTTCCAGGACAGCAGGAACTACACAGAAAAACCCTGTCTTGGCAAATGGAAGAAGAGGAGGAGAAGAAAGAAGAGGAGGAGGAGGAGGAGGAGGAGGAGAAGAAAGCTGGTGTAGCCATTTTAATTGCTGACAAAATAAACTTCAAAACAGAATCAACCAGAATCAACTGGAGAGACAGTGTATACTTATCAGGAAAAAAAATCCAACAAGAGGACACTGTAATTCTTGACATCTATGCCCCAAACACAAGATCACCCCTCCCCATATACACTGTTTTCTTTAATAAAGGAAACACTACTATAGCTTAACTCACATACTGACTCTCACACACGGATAGTGGGAGACGTCAATATCGTACAGTCACCAATAGACAGGGTCATATAGACAAAATCCAAACAGAGAAATGTTGGAGCTAACAGACATTATAAAACCAAATGCACCTAACAGATATTTACAGAACATTTCACCCCAACACACAGAAAAATACCTTCTCTACCGCTTATGGAAATGTTTCCAAAATGGACAGTGTACTCAAACACAAGGCAAATCAGATACAAGAAAATTGAAATACTCCTCCTGTATCCATGGACTAAGGTGGTCTAGCAACAGCAGAAGCAACGGAAAGCTTACAAACTCATGGAAACTGAACAGCTCACCACCAAATGAAAATTCGATCAAGACAGGAATTAATAAAGAAGGGAAAGACTTCCTAAAATTGAATGAAGGTGAACATACAACACACTCACACTTATGGGACACAAGGAAGGCAGTTCTGAGATGCAAGGTCATAGGAAAAATGTCTATATTAAAAAATGGAGACATCTCATGTTAGCAACTTAACAGCACACCCAAAAGCTCTAGAACAAAAGGAAGAAAACATAATCAAAAGGAATGGATTGAAAGAAAGAATCAAACTCAGGGATGAAATCAATAAAATAGAAACATCATCAACAACAAAAACCAATGAAAAGAATCAATGAAACGAAGAACTGGTTCCTTGATTAAAATTGGTAAGATTGACAAACCTTAATCTAAATTGACTAAAAGGTACAGAAAGAAAACTCAAGTTAACAAAGTTAGATGTGAAAATGGGACCATAACAACAGATACCAAGGAAATCCATAGAATCATATTCTCCACCAAATGGGAAAATCCAAAAGAAATTTTCTCCATACATACAACTTACAAAAGTTAAGCCAAGTTCAGGTAAACAATTTAAATAGATCTATATCCCCTAGTGAAATAGAAGCACTCACTAATTATCCCAAACTCAACAAACCTAGGGATAGATTGTTTTAGAGCAGAACTCTAACAGAATTTTCAAGGAGAGTTAATGACAATATTCCTAACATTATTAAACATTATAGGAACAGAGGGAACACTGACAAATACATTTTATGAGGATACAGTTAAAACTTGATACCCAAACCGAATAAAGACCCAGCAAAGAGAATTACTGACTAATTTCCCTTATGAACATGTATGCAGAATTACTCAATAAAACACTCAAAAACTGAATCCAAGGACACATTAAAAATATCATTCACCCTGATCAAGTAGGCTTCATCTCAGATATACAGGGATGGTTCAACATATGAAAATCAGTAAATATAATCCAGCATATAAACAAACTGAAAGAAAAAAAATAACACATGATGATCTCATTAGATGCCGAGAAGCCTTTGACCAAATGCAACACCATTTCATGATAAAAAAAAAAAGTCTTAGAGAGATCAGGCACACAACAGACATGCCTAAACATAAAAAAGGCAATGTACAGCAAGCCTATAGTCAATATCAAATTAGATGGAGAGAAACTCAAAGCAATTCCACTAAAATCAGGGACCATATATGGTTGTTGACTCTCTCCACGTCTATTCAATACAACACTTAAAGCCTTAGTTAGAGCAATTAAGACAACTGAAGGAGATCAAGGGGATACACATTGGAAGGAAGAAGCCAAAGTATCTTTATTTGCAGATAATATGATAGTATACATCGTAAAAATTCCAGCATGGAACTTCTACAACTGATAAATACTTTCAGTAAAGTAGCCAGATACAAAACTACCTAAAAAACAAACAAACAAACCAGTAGCCCTCCTATGTACAAATGAGAAACAGTCTGAGAAAGAAATCAGGGAAACAACACCTTTCACAATATCTTCAGATACTATAAATATACTGGGGGTAACACTAACCAAATGAAAGATCTGTATGATACAAACACTGAAGAAAGAAATTGAAGAAGATATCAGAAGATGCAAACAGTTCCCATGTTCATGGATGGATAGGATTAACATAGTAAAAAATGGCCATCTTGGGCCACAGAGCCAGGAGGAAGAGCTCCAAAGTAGAGCTTAGACATGGCCTGGGGTCCTCACCAGCTAAGTGAAACTCATTTGGACACTGTTGCCAATCCCAAAAGAGGAAAGTGGCTCAGGTTCTGGGCCCGCGACACCTGCTTGTGCCGACTGACCTTGGCAGATTATGCCAACTTGGATCCAGTGGTGGTGAGGTCTGGACTGGTCAAGAAAGCCATGGCTAAGGCTGCTCAGCAGGAGGCTCTTTCTGGGGTGGGTGAGCTGTGTGACATAATGGACAGCAGTGATGAGATGGACATTCAGGAGGAAAGTACTCATGAAAGGTCGGTCTCCAGAGAAAAGAAGAGCAAGAGACTCGTGGATGGGAGTGCAGGAGAAGCTATGGGCATTTGGTTGTTGCTCGCTTCCTATATCCATCCCGAGGACACTGTGAATGTTTCCCTTATTTGTGAGGATGCTTGGACCATGACTTTTACTGCTGCCTTTTGGACCAAGTCATGCTGAAGGTGCGGCCACACAGAGCCAGCTTTTTCTCTGCAGTTGATTCCATAGCTGTTTGTGATTTGGCGTGAGTGAGGCCCGAGACGATGGTTATCTTTTCATTTTCATTACTTTGTTCCTTGGCAGGACCCTAGATTTGGACCTCTTGATATTTCTCTAAATCTTATGTTAGTGTAAAAAAAAAAAAAAGAACTGAAACAAAAAATAAAAACAAGAATGATGGCCACCTTGCCAAATGCAATTCCCATCACAATCTCAAAATAATTCTTCACTCAGTTTTAGAGGACAGTTTTTAGGTTCATATGGAAACACACACACACACACACACACACACACACACACACAGGAAACCAGGAAACTACAATAACCCTGAATAATAAAAATACCCCGGCAGGCATCACTAACTCCAGTTTCAAATTATACAGCATGGTGTTGATACAAAAGCAGACATAGCAGTCAACAGAATCAAATTGAACCTCCAGACAGAAACCCTATCTATGGACCCCTGAATTTTGATAAACAAGCCAGAAATACACAATGGAAAAAGTGGAGATGGAACCCATACCTGACACTGCTTCTGTGACCAATAACCAGAGACTAGATAGTCCAGAGACCTAAGATAAAACCAAATACTGCTGGTCTAAAGCAAACACAGTAGCAATAAAATGACTCCTAATGACACTCGGTTACACTCAAAGAGCAAAGGGGATGGAGGGCATCCATCCGGAGAACGAGGCCCTCTAACTCAACATGAGCAAAGCTCATAAGAACTCGCAGAGGCTGAGGCAGCATGCACAGGTCTGCACCACCCCTGAATACATGCTATGGCTTCCAGTTAGTGTTTTTGTGGGGTTCCTGAGTTTGTGAATGAATGGGTCTCTGTTTCTTGTATGTTCTCTTGGGTTCTCTCTTTATGTTGGTTTTGTCCAATTCCAACGTATTTCCCTTTCCCCCTCTTATTATACTATATTCCATTACAGCTTATTTTATTCTATTATCATCCCCTAGAAGCCTGTTTTTTTAGAGACAGAGAGGGGAGGCATCCAGATGGGAGGGGGCAGGGAGTAAATGGGAGTTGTATAGGGAAGAAAAATCACAATCAGGATATGACATGCGAGAGAAAAATCTATTTCTAATAATAGAAAAAAATGCATGAAAAAAATTGAGAAAGCATGTGGTTGGCATTTAGCATAGAAGAGTCAGGCCAGTTGTGGTGGCACACACCTTCAATGCCAGAATTCAGGAAACAGAGGCAGGTGGAGCATATGTATCATAATTTAAAAACTACCCAGGTGGCTGCATAGAGTGTCTCAGAGAAATTGCTGCTCTTATAAAAGAGCAAGGTTCGATTCCCAGGACCACTCATGTGTTGGTTGGCAACAATCTGTAACTCCAGTTCCGGGGGGACCCAGTGCCCTGTTCTGGCCTCTCTCTCTCTCTGTCTCTCTCTCTCACACACACACACTCACTCACACACACACACATACTCACTCACACACACAAACAGGCAGGCAAAAATGTCAACATGCATTAAATAAGACCTAAATGAAACAGATCAGTAACAAGAGTCAAAACACAATTGCTCCCCGAGTCCCCAGGAGGTAAGAACCCTAGAGAGAGGCAGGTTACGACCCCAAACTAAACACTCACCGAATGACATAGGAAGAGGAAGAATCGGCTGAGCTGTGCCAGAGATCCTTGTAGAAGTCTTCTGAGAGAGTCAGTTCTACTTTCTTCAAATCTCGACAGCACTGAAGGCAAAAGGCAGATGTCTGAAGGTCTTCCTGGTTCTCGATCTTCAGAGAAACTCCCTGACACCTCTCCAGCACACGCACTGCAAAGCTCTCCTCCCTGGTTTCGGTGAGACAGAGGAATAGCTGTGAGTGGTCATAGCCCTCACGGTCACTCACTTTTGTGGCCTTTAGTTTGTTAGCCAAGCATAACTTGCAGTTGAAGGATCTCTCCACAATGTTGACACATTGTTCGTTTAACAGACCAAAGAAGAAAAGCCCCATTTGAGCTGCACAGCTTTTTTTTTCTCTTGATACTTCGATCAGGTGCCAGATGTTCAAAAGGCTCAACGAGTGATAATACACCATTCTTTGGGGGAAAAAGAGGACATAAAACAAGGCACCAAAAAGTTCCTGGAAGGTAAACAAGGCAAATACATAACGATCTCCTTGGCCTTCTAGCTTTCGAAGAATGTTTGTATGAAGAAAGATGTCTATGGTGGTCTCATCCACCATGAAATACTGAAAGTCGCTCTTGTTAAACACACTCTTCAGGCCCCACATGCCCTGGGCAGCCAGATGGCACAAACCTTCCAGCTGATTTTGATAATGACCATGGGGAAATTTCTTAAATACATGTCGGAACAAATTACCCAGATACAAGACAAACACAGACGTTGCGTTTGGACAAGCCTTTGTGAGATCTACTACCATATTTTGTATTTGATTTTTCAGACAACAACATACCACCCAGCATACCACAGGGACCTGACACATGGACAAGAGAGTGGTGTTTCTCATGACAAAATCCACAGCTTGGTTGCTTGTCATTTTGCTTGTGAAATGCAACCTGAGATAGTTGAGTACTTCAGTTTTATTAAACCCGGTCAGGGTGGCATGGAACGGATGTTTGACTAAGAGTTTAATTCCATCCCAGGAGGTTGGTCTCACCATGATCAGGAGTGTGGCTTCTGGAAGCATTGTTTTGCTTAGCAAACTGCTTAGAAGAACAGACCCAGGCAACTTCTTGTTCCAGTCTTCCATCAGACCAGCTGGGTCTGTGATGAGGGGAAATGAGAGTTCCTCAAAGCCATCAAACATGAGCAGTAGTTGATCTGGACTGGATAAAATCTTAGACACGAGAGCCCGAGGCCTAAGCCTTTGGCCCTCAATCAACTCAGAGAAGCTGCGCTCTCCCGCCCAGGCCAGTTCTCGGCAATGGAAATAGAAAGCATACTTGAATTTGTGTGCATAGAACCTGTTGTATGCCCACATCACCATTATCATTCTGGCCAGGGTTGTTTTCCCAATACCAGGAATCCCGTGAATCACCACAGTTTTAGGCTGTGTGCCATGGGGCTTCCTGGGTAGAAAGAGACATTGCAAAATTGCCTCGTGTTTTTCCACCTGGACGTACAAGAAGTCTGCTTGGTTTCCAGGCCAGATGGTGTTGTCCCATACAGGGGTGGCCTCTTTTATCACACACTGTTTGTACTTCTGTATTTCATCTAGAATCATAAAGAAAAACAGAGAGCTCCTTTAGAGGTTTTCAGAGCACCAGTGGAAAACAAACGCACTTGCATAAATCCACTCCAATCTCCACTAGACATTTGCTTTCCCCTTGGAATCCATCTTCCCACTCACAAGCCCTTGAACCAGATTGCAAGTCACATAATACAGAGATACAGCCATGGGGATATTCATGACAGTGTTGTTCACTGACATTAGGGAACCACCCAAGCTAAGGCCTAGCTACAGCAGGCATCTTGATCCATTCTTCTATCCCTCACTGTCTAGAGATATCAGAAATAGGATTTTAGGGGGAAACTAAACCAAAACAAAACAAATTATGCTAATGTGTAACAGACTCTCTCAAATTGTACAAGGAAACTTGGACCCAGAGGGCAGTAAGAGCCAAAGGAAAGCATCCTATATTATAAATGCAGTCAGACTTCTACTTTCTATGGTTTCTGCAATGTGTTTTCAACCAGCTACCTATTGAAAACACTTTAAAAAACTGCATTTGTGTTGAACATGTACCTACGTTTAAAAATCATCGTTCTCCAAACAATTCAATATAACGACGATTTGCAGATCTGGCAAGATGGTTCAGTGGGGAAAGTTTCATGCATGATTCCCAGGAGAGAACTGACGCCAGAAAACTCTGTGTGTGTGTGTGTGTGTGTGTGTGTGTGTGTGTTTACACCTAAACATAAATAAAAGAAAACCCCAATTATTTGCTTATAAAATTTACGTTATTGTAGGTATCATATCGGACATCTAAAGCACATTCACTTCCTCCAGGGCCCAGAAATAATTGAGGAAGATGATGCAGAAAGATAGTAAGCACCAGAGGTAGTGAATATCTGTAGCAGGAAAGCATTTTCTGGATCTGACAGGGCCATTGTACTCAGGAACTCACAAAGCCCACGACAGCATGCATAGGGCCTGTACAAGATCAAGCCAACCAGAATCTCAGCATGGAAGTGGGAGGGCCTCATAAAATCCTACCCCTAGTCTAGAAGCTATTAGCAATTGATGGCTTCTAGTGGAGGGAGAACGGGCTTTCTTCAGGGTGTGGTCCCTGAGATGCTGCCTATACTCCAGTAGATGGCTCTTGTCTTAGGGTTTTATTGCTGTGACCATGGCAAGCCTTAAACGAAAACATTTAATTGAGGTGGTGGCTACGGTTTCAGAGGTTCAGTCCATCATCATCAGGATGGGGAGCAAGGCAGTGTGCAGCCAGATGTGGTGCTGAGCAGCTAAGAGTCCTACATCTTGATTCAGAGGCAACAAGGCAGTGGAGATTACCATCATGACGGGTGAAGCTTGAGGAAAGAGACCTCAAAGCCCGCCCCCACAGTGACAGTGACACACTTCCTATGGCCAGGCCACACCTCCTAGTAGTACCCTCTCTATGGGGGCACTTTCTTTCAAACCATCACAGCTCTACACCATTGCACATTTTGGAAGGGCTAAGTGTGCCCAGCGAGTGCGTGAAGTTAGGAGAGAACAGTGTCACGCGGTTTTGGGAACAATGGAGATAGACTTGATCAAAACACACTGTATGCACACATGGAATTCATGAGCAATGAGAAGAGAAACAACACGTTGGTGATTTGAAGTGCACAGGTGGGGTGCGTGTAGGTTGAATGCAAATACTGTATCATTGCATATACGAGACTTGAGCACCCATGCATTTTGATAAATTCCCCTAAGATATGGGGAACTACCTACACACTAGTTTTTCTTAACTAATTGTAGATTTTTTCCCCCCCAGCTAACGTGACCTTTGCTGTTCACGGAACTCAATTTGAGGAGTTTTTCTGGAAGCATCGGGAGATACACTCTCATGCCGGTGCTCTTTAAATTAGCTTTGGGTGAAGCTGGCTCCTGTGCAGGCAGGCCAGAGAGACTGCTCAAAACCGGGTTCTACAAAAGGCTGGCCCTTAAGGAAGACAGAAGAGCATCTTTTATGATGTTCCTAGATTTCCTGTATCCAGGTGGGTTGGAGGCTGGACTTCCTGTAGTCGCACAAATTCACAAACATTATTTTTGCCTAAAATCTGATGAGTAGAAGAGACACTATCCACCTTCATGTACAGCCTACCCGGCTTCTTGTTTCGAGTCTGTACCCCATTTTTACCCAACTGGCACAGTACCAGCACATACCACATTCTTCTTTCGTCAGAGTCAGTGTGTTTTTCCTTAGATGGAAGTCCAGTGGTGCCAAGGCAGGAAGAATGCCTGCAACAGACGAGAAAATGACTATCCCATCAGAATGAACTCCTCAGCACGGCCTAATGGACATTATACTGGCAAATTGTCATGTGCAACTTAAGGCGATTGAGAAGCTGGCTCTGAAGGTGGCCTCCCTGTCTCTATACTTCAGATCCAAGCATACACATACATACATACATACATACATACATACATACATACATATATATATATTCAAGTGTTCTCCATGACCCTTAATTTCTGGCGGTGAGAGTTTTTTTGTTCTAACTCCATGGCAGGAGGAGAATAAAACAAGTCAAGAATAAAAACATTATGTCCTCGAGAAGCGCTGGAAGGTGAATCATCTCCAACAGAGGTTTACTATTTATTCTACAATATAAAATTATCTATAGTGGGAAACAGAAGCCTGGAATTCAGTCATGGAGAAAAAGTACCACTCATGAACTGTGGCCGACTGTCTCAACATCTCCGGTAGGTTTCTACTGCATGCTGTAACTCCTAATTCGATGACATCAGCTCTATTGTTACTGTTTCTTGTGCTTGGAAGCCTCATCCAAGGGGGTTCTCTACTCTTCCAAGGACCTTCCTCGATCTCTGGAAGGCTAGCAGGCTGCCTTTTTCAGACATCTATATTTCCTAAGCACCTTAAATGCAATTTAAAGGTAGTTTTAAAAATGAGGTGGGGCTATTCGGGTCACAGCACAAGCGTGAAAGCCAGAAAACAACCTGAGATTCAGGGGTTTCTCCTCTGTGTGATTTTCAAGGCAGGGTTTCTCTCTCTCTCTCTCTCTGTCTCTCTCTCTCTCTCTCTCTCTCTCTCTCTCTCTCTCTCTGTCTCTCTGTCTCTCTGTATCTCTGTATCAGAACTGTAGCTCCAGGATGCTCCTGGCTAGCTGGCTTAGAAGCTATTGCCCAATTCTCCGATCTCTGCCACCCAAATTGCTGTAAGAATACCAGGATTTCAGATGTATACCACCACATTCAGCTTTTATAAAAACGCAGGTTCTGGAGGCCAAACTCAGGTTGTCAGGATCACACTGCAAGTGTATTTACCATGCCTGCAACCACTTTCTAGCACTGAAGACAGTCGTATACAACATTTTTAGTGTCCCCTGAACCATGTCCCCTCCATGAAGATAGTTTTTATGCAATGCTTTTAGTGTGCCTATATCTTTTTAATAATTTATTTATTCATTTAAATACATACATAAATAAATCATTTTATATTCCAACCACATTTCTCCCTCCCACACCTCCTCCTGCCCCCTCATCTCCCTTCTACAAGCCTACCTCCAGTCTACTCCTCCTCATGGGTAATGGCTCCCACGAGGAGTCAACAAAATCTGTGTGCCCATATCTTACCTACAGTACACCCCATGAGCTCAGACATGGGATTTCCCACTTGCGGAATAATCAGGTTCATGGCCCAAATGTTTGATAGTCTCAAGTGTTTCATATGGGTAACCTAACCTACGGTCAGTGAGATGGCTTGTGGGTAAAGGCATCCACATGGTGAAGGGCAAGGGCTGACCCCTGATGGCTGTCCGTTGACTACACTATGTACGGTGATGGCATGTGTTCACCCCTACACCCACATAAAATGAAATGTAATAAATATAACCAAAATGCACACATACATGCATGCACATATATGTGTACATATATGAATGTGCATACATTGTGCACAGTTACGTGTGTAACATGCACATATTCACAGTTTTTTTTTACTACTCACACTGTGTTAGCCAAGACCATGGGTCACCTGAGAAGTCAGAGTTAGACAGGGTCTCAACGTAGTGCTGGGTGTTCTGGAGCTTGCTACATCGACCAGGCTGGCCCCAAACTCACAGAGAGCCACCTGCCTATGATTCCCAGGTACTGGGATTTAAGATGTGTGCCACCACACTGAGCTTAGGAAGTCAGTTTCTTGTTACTATATTTTCATCAACATTGTACTGCATGTTGTCTTACATATATCATAATTAATCATAAGATTATCTTGCATAGTTCATAGTTAGAGGTATCTTATTCAGTATATTATTTGAATATATTTGCTTAACACATTATTTAAATGTTTTGTCAAATATATTCCATTTGATATACTGTATAGATATTGTTGATTCGTTAACATTGGACTCACAGACAACAATGTAAATAGTTTATTTGTAAGGGCAGAGTCTCATTGTTCTCAGGAACACTGGGCGATTATTTATCACTACATTCTGAACAATAAAATCAACTAAAGCACAAAGATGTGGTATAGCCTGGACTGGAGATGACGTTTGTATACAGGACAGGAGCTTAATGCACTTCCTTGCTTGAGCTCAGCTGGGAACTGTAGGTCAGCTTGCTTCTCTGCATACTTCTATGAATGACCTAGAATCTTTGCCTTTTGAGATAGGGTTAGGGAGAAACCTGGTACTGGGGAAATTCCTAGGGGTTTGATGAAAGAAGAATCTGGTATGTGCTGATACCGTGCCAGTTTGGTAAAAATGGGATATGGGTTGAAATTCACTGTGTAACCAAAGAGTATATTAAATTTCTCTTCTTGTTTCCACCCCCGCTAGAACTGGGATCACAGTTCTGCACCAACACATCTGGTATATGTGGTCCTAAGTTTGTGCATGCTATGCGGCACAAGCACTCTACCAACTGAAGTACATCCTACGTTTTCTGTTTATAGTCACAGACTATCTCTCATACATAGTATCTGGTTATAGCTCCTGAGATCTCCTGGATAAACAGAGGGTGGGAGGTGGTAGGGGATTGGGAGATGAGAACAGGGGAAAGGGATGGTCTAGTTGGGGAAGAGATGGTATGAGAGAGCAATGAAAGAGATATCTTGATAGAAGGAGATATTATGGAGTTAGGGAGAAACCTGGTACTAGGGAATTTCTTAGCAATCATCCTCTGCTAAGACTCCTAGCAACAGTGGAGAGGGTGCTAGACCTTGCCTCCCCCTGTAATTATATTGATGGCCTGCCCTAACTGTCATCATAGATCTTCATCCAGTACCTGATGGAAGCAAGATGTAGAGATCCGCAGTCAAGCATCAGGCTGAGCTCTGCGTGTCCAGTCGAAGAGAGGGAAGAGGGATTTTATGAGCAAGGATGGGGGACAAGATCATGACAGGGGAAACCCACAGAAACAGCAGGCCCAAACTCGTGGGAGTTCAAGGACTCTAGACTGACAGCTGGGGAGCCTGTATGGAACTGAACTAGGCCCTCTGCATGTGGGTGACGGTTTTGTAGCTTGGTTTGTTTGTGGGATCTCTGGCAGTGGGATCAAGATTTTTCCCTGGTGCATGAGCTGGTATTTTAGAGTCCATTCCATATGGTTGGATGCCTTGCTCAGTTTCCTGGTTCAGGAAACTGAGCAAGGCTTTTGCTCAGTTTGGGTTTGGTCCTGCTTCAGCTGAATTGGCCAGGCTTTGTTGACTCTCCATGGGAGACCTTACCCTTTCTGAGGAGTGAGTGGGATGGGTTAGGGGGAGATGGAGAGCAGCATGAGAAGAGAGAGGGAGAAAGAACTGTGGTTGGTATGTAAAACAAAGAAAATATTTAAAAAAAAGACAGAACCTAAGAATAATAGTGATAGAAGAAGTCAGCTCAAAGGCACAGAAAATATATTCAACAAAACCATAGAAGAATACTTTCCCAACCTAGAGAAGGACATGCCTGTGAAAGTACAAGATCTTACAGAACACCAAATAGACTGGATCAAAAAATAACTCCCCTCACCACATAATATTAAAAACAATAAACATTCAGAATAAAGAAAAAATATTAACAGCTGCAAAGGAGAAAGACTAGGTAACATTTAAAGGAAGACCTGTCAGAATTACATCTTTCTTTTCAATGGAAACAAAGCCAGAAAGTCCTGGAGAGATGTTATGCAGAAACTGAGGGACCATGGATGCCAGCCCAGACTACTATACCCAGCAAAGATTTCAATCACTATTGATGGAGAAAACAAAATGTTCTTTGATAAAACCAGATTTAAACAATATCTATCAACAAACAAGGCCCTACAGGAAATACTAGAAGGAAAATGCCAACCCAAGGAAGTCAGCTACAGCCACAAGAACACAGGCAATAGATGAGCTTACAGCAGTGAATCCCAAAGAAGGGAACTGAACATACAATGCCATCACCAACATTAAAAACAAAACTAACAGGAGCTAGCAATCACTGGTCATTAATATCCCTTAGTATAAATGGTCCCAACTCACCTCTAAAAAGACACAGTGGATACAAAAACAGAATCCATCCTTTTTCTACATACAAGAAACACCTCAACCTTACAGACAGACATTATCTCAGAGCAAAGGGTTGAAAAAATTTCCAATCAAATGGACCTAAGAAACAAGCTGGTATAGCTGTCCTAGTACCTAATAAAATAGACTTCAAACTAAAATCAATCAAAAAAGATAGAGAAGTGCGTTTTATATTCTTTACAGGAAAAATCAATCAAGAGGAAATCTCAATTCTAAACATCCATATTCCAAACACAAAGGCTCCCACATTTGTAAGAGAAACATTGCTAATACTTGAATTGCAAATTAAGCCCCACACACTAATAGTGGGAGACTTCAACACCCTGTTCTCACCACTGGACAGATTTGCCAGAAAGAAGCTTTTAACAGAGAAATAAGGGAACTAACAGATGTTATGACTCAAACTGGCTCTATAGACATCTGTAGAACATTCCACCCAAACACAAAAGAGCATACTTTCTTCTCTGCACCTCGTGGAACCTTCTAAAAAGTCGACCACATACTCAGTAACAAAGCAAACCTCAACAGACACACACACACACACAAAATTTGAATAACCCCATATAGCCTATCAGATTAAGTTAGAATCCAACAGCAACTGAAGTAGATGGCAAGAAATAGTCAATTTTAGGGCTGAAGTCATTAAACTAGAAATAAAGAAAGCAATACAAAGAATCCATGAGAAAAAGATCTGGTTGTTTGAGAAATTCAACAAAATAGACAAACCTTTATCCAAACTAACCAGAAGTCAGAGAGATAAATCCAAATTAACAAAATCAGAAATGAAAAGAGGGACATAACAGAGGAAATTCAGAGAATCATCAGGTCATACTACAAAAACCTATACTCCCCAAAATTGGGAAACTTCAAGGAGATGGCTATTTTTTTAGATAAGTGCCACATACCCAAATTAAATCAAGAACAAATAAACAACTTAAAATCACCCACAATTCCTAAGGAAACAGAAACAATAATCAATATTCCTCCAACCTTCCCCCCCACCAAAAAAGCCCAGGCCCAAATATGTTTGAGTGCTGAATTCTACCAGATATTCAAAGAAGAACTAATACCAATACTCAAATTATTCCACAAATAGAAGGAACATTGTCAAACTCTTTTTATGAGGCTACAGTTATCCTGATTTCCAAACCACACAAAGACACAACTAAGAAAGAATTACAGACCAATTTCCCTCATGAATATATGTAAAAATAATCAAATACTAGCAAACTGTATCCAAGAACACATCATAAAAACCATCTGCCATCATCTATTAGGATTCCTCCCAGAGATGTAGGGATGGTTCAACAGGCGAAAATCTGTCAATGTGATCCGCCGTATAAACAAACTGAAAGAAAAAGAAAACCACACGATCATCTCATTAGATGCTGAAAAACACCCCTTCATGATAAAGACCTCAGAGAGAATAGGGATACAAGGAACATACCTAAACGTAATTTAAGCAATATACAGTAACCCAATAGACAACATCAAATATAATGGAGAGAAACTCAAAGCAATCCCACTGAAATCAGGATCAAGTTAAGGCTGTCCACTGCATATATGTATTCAATATAGTACTTGAAGTTCTAACTAGAGCAATACAACAACAAAATGACTTCAAGGGGATACAAATTGGAAAAGAAGTCAAACTGTCTTTATTTGTTGATAAGATAGTTTGCCTTTCTATATACAGATGATAATAGGGCTGAGAAAGAAATCAGAGAAACATCACTCTTTACAATTGCTACAAATAACATAAAAATTCTTAGGGTAACGCTAACCAAATAAGTGAAAGACCTGTATGAGAAGAACTTAAAGTCTTTAAAGAAAGAAATTAAAGAAGATACCAGAAAATGGAAAGATCTCCCAAGCTCTTGGATAGGTAGGATCAACATAGTAAAAATGGCAATCTTACCAAAAGTAATCTACTGATTCAGTACAATCCACATCAAAATCCCAGCACAATTCTTCACAGACCTGGAATAATTCTTAAATTCATATGGAAAAATAAAAAAACAAACAAGATACATAAGCCACCCTGTGCAATAAAAGATGATCTGGGGTCATCATCATCCCTGACTTCAAGCTCTACTACAGAGCTATAGCAATGAAAACAGCTTGGTATTTGTATAAAAACAGACAGGTAGAACAATGGAATTGAATCAAAGACCCTGATATTAACCCACAAACCTACGAATACCTACTTTTTGAGAAAGAAGCTATAAAGTGGAGAAAAGGCATATTCTACAAATGGTGCTGGTGTAACTAGCTGTCACCATTTAGAAGAATGCAACTAGATCCATATCTATTGCCATGCACAAAACTCAAGTCCAAATGGACTAAAGACCTCAATATAAACCCATCCACACTGAACCTCATAGAAGAGGAAGTGGGAAATATCCTTGAATGCATTGGCACAGGAGACCACTACCTAAATATAACTCCAGTAGCACAGACTCTGAGAGCAAAACTTAATAAATGGGACTTTGTGAATGTAGATTTTGTAAAGCAAAACACATGTTTAACAAGACAAAATGGCTCCCTACAGAATGGGAAAAATTCTTCACTAACCTCACATCTGACAGAGGGCTGATATCCAAAATATACACAGAACTCAAGATACTACACATAAAACCACTGGATAATCCAATTAAAAAATTGGGTACAGATGCAAACAGAGAATTCTCAACAGAACAATCTGAAATGGCAGCTAGACACTTAAGGAAATGCTCAGTATCCTTGGTCATCAGGGAAATGCAAATCAAAACAACTATGAGATTCCATCTAACACAGATCAGAATGGCTAGGATCAAAAACAGCAATGACAAATTATGCTGGAGAGGATGTGGAGAAAGGGGAACACTCCTCCATTGCTCGTGGGGTGCTAACATGTACAGCCACTGTGGAAATCAGTATGGCGATTTCTAAGAAAATTAGGAATCAACCTACCTCACAACCCTGCAATACCACTCTTGGGCATATACCCAGAGGAGGCACACTCACATCACAAGGACATCTGCTCAATTATGTTTATAGCAACATTATTCATAATAGCCAGAACCTTGGAAACAGCCTAGATTCCCCTCAACAAAAGAATGGAATAAAAAAAAAAATGTGGTATATTTACACAGTGGAGTACTACTCAGTGGTAAGAAACAATAACATCCTAAAATTTGCAGGCAAATGGACAGAACTAGAAAAAAAATCCTGAGTTAGGTAACCCAGACCCACAAAGACAAATATAGTATGTACTCACTCATAAGGGGATACCAGACATAAAGCAACAGACACCCAGTCTACAGTCCACAACCCCTTCCAGAATCTTCTTCCAGAAGCAGATGCAGAAATCCACAACTAATCATTAGGCTGAGCTCCTGGAGTATAATCAAAGTGAGGGAGAAGCGATAATATGAACAAAGGAGTCAGGACCGTGATAGGGAAACCCACAGAATCAGCTGACCTGAGCTAGTGAGTGATCAACTGACTCTGGTCTGACAAATGGGGAACCTCCATAAGACTGAACTAGACTCCCTTAATATAGGTGACAATGGTGTGACTGGGACAATGTATGAGGCCATTGGCAGTGGGCCCAAGATCTAACTCTAATGCACAAACTGATTTAATGGATCCCATCCCATATGGAAAGATACCTTGCTCAACCTAGACACAGGGTGGGGGGGGAGTGCCTTGGTCCTGCCTCAAAGAGACGATGGGACAGACTTAGTGGATTTTCTAGGGGAGGCCTCACCCTCTTCCTAGGAGTTGAGGAGGGGAAGGGAGGTGGGAGGTGGGGAGGGTGGGGAGAGAAGGAAGAGAGAAGTGAGGGGGACTGGGATGTAAAAAATAAATTTAAAAAAATATATAATGTTTTTAAAAAAAGATAGAATATAGGGTATAGGGAGATGGCTCAGTGGTTAAGAGCCCTTCCTGCAGAGGATGCTGGTTCAGTTCCTAGCACCCACACTGGCTCCTCACAACTACATGTAACTCTAGGATCGGAAGAACACTTCTGGCCTGTGTGGGCACACGCACCAATGAAAAATAAAAGTTTTACAAATTTACAAATGCAGTAAAATAGATTTTGCCTTTGGAAGTTTGAGCCATTATCTTACTTCACTTTTTGATTTCTCTTGAATGTGAACAGTAAAGTCACAGGTAAGCCACTAATTAGTTTTGTTTTGTTTTTCAGGGCAGAATTTCACTGTGAAGCCCTGGCTGTTCTGGAACTCACTCTGTAGACCAGGACTCACAGAGATCTGCCTGTCTCTGCCTCCTGAGTGCTGGGATTAAAGGCGTGTGCCACCACCGCCTGGCCACTATTTAGTTCTTTAGCCCCCATAGCCCATCTATGTACTGTGTTATTATCACTTACCCATTAGCTCTTGCTGTACCAGCAAACTAATTCTTCTCTGGTTCATTCGGTTCAAGATTTCATGAGCCACACCCCAAGCTCGTACTCCAGGAAGGGAATCTATTAACAGATGAACCACCTCTGCCCAGCTGGCGCTGTCCACCTCCTCCCAGGTGATGCTGACAGAGTAGGGCAGGAAGTAGCAATTTATCAATATCCTCTTGAAGATTTGTAGCTCTCCATGGCTTAAGTAGCTCATGTACCTCATGATGGGAACACCATATTGGCAGTCAGCGGAGTGAGGGCGTGCCCAAGTTTGGATGGGAGATCTTTGACTCCCTTCACTCATTCTCATGCAAGATGAACAACAGCTGTCAGCGATTAGGTACAACTGAACAGGAGAGAATAAACAAGACCTGTGGAGACACTGCATGATCAGCGCTAGGGTCTTGACCATCCTAAAGTCATTATAACTTTAACATTTCACAAGATTTCCACAATAGTTTTTCATTCGTTTCCTTCCTTCCTTCCTTCCTTCCTTCCTTCCTTCCTTCCTTCCTTTTTGAGTCAGGGATTCTTTGTTAGTCTTGGCTGTTCTGGAACTAGCTCTGCAGAACAGGCTGGCCACAGACTCACAGAGATCCACCTGCCTCTGCCTCCTGAGTGCTGGGACTATTGGCATGCTCCACCACTGCCCAGTGTGTCTTCATTCGTTTTAAGTTTCACTTTGTTTCTCATGCTACAAGTGGATACCAAGGCCTTGCACATGCTAGCCAAGCCCTCCACTGTGCTATATCCCAATTTAAAAAGTATTTATTGTGGTTTTATGTTTCTGCTTGCATGTATGTGTGCCATGCCTGTGAAATGCCTAAAGAAGCCACAGTAGAGTCCATGGAACTGCACATACAGGCAGTTATGAACAGCCATGTAGGTGCAATGAACCGAACCCACGTCCTCTGCAAGGGCTGCAAGCATTCTTAAGTGCTGAGTCATCTCTACGGGTCCTAATCCTTTATTCTTAATTGTATGAAGAATGCTACTATTTTTTTTCAGCAAATACATTTATTTTGTTTACTTTTACAGTATAAGTATACATACTCATTGTATATAATCATGAATTTCTTTCTTTCTTTTTTATAATCATGAATTTCATTAGGACTTTTTGGATGGATTTCTCACATACAGTAACCTTTCCAGCTCCTTTATTACCATCTCATTCTTCTACATTCTTCCCAAATAATCTCCCTTTTGCTTTCACATGTGAAGTAGGTTTCATTTTCATTACTATTTTTTATTTGGCACACAAAATGAGTTTCATCATGACCTTCACATATGTGTACATCGTTGTTCTTAGCCCCTATTCAGCCAAACTCCTGCTCTTGTCCCCCAACAGTTTCCCAACTGTTTACTTCCTTCCCTCCAGTAACCTTCCTGCTTTAAGGTCATATACATATCTTGCTAGAGGCTTTTCCCATGAAGCTCTGGGTGGCCTTGAATTCATAACAATCCTCCTGCCCCAGTCTCCACAATGCTGAGACTATAGAGACATACCACCATGCCTGACATCATACATACCTTTAAATCTAGGTCCACACGTGAGAGGAAATGTGTACTCTTTGTGGAGTTTTTATGTCTTCCATTACCTTCTCCTGTTACATCATCCTCCATAATAGTCCCCTTCTCCTGTCATGCTAACTATGCTATGTGTTCTTCTTCATCTATCTACCCTCCTTTTTATCCATCTCGCATCTATCACCAACCATCCATAACCTACCATCTACATATCTACCATCTATCTCTATCATTTCTTTCTATCATCTGTTACGTATCCATCCATTTTCTGTAATCTATTGTCTGACATCTTCATCTAGCATTCATCTATTAAGTGTATCTATCCATCGTCTATTACCTACCTACCTATCATCAGCAATACGTTTAGAAAGAACATGTCACCTACCTATCCATTATCTATTTATTTATAATCTATCATTTACATATCTACTTATCACCCATCCGTTAGCTATATATCTATCTACCCACTTATTTCTCTATTTACTAATAATATATATCTGTCATCTGTTTCTATCATTTATTATTTATCTATCTACCTATATTTATTTATCAACTATTACTTGATCATTATCTATGTGTATAATCTATATCCAACTGTGCTCTATTCATCATCTGCTGATCTATTCATCATACGTCATCTATCTATCTAGATTCTGTGTATGTTAGAAAATGTGACGTTTGTGTTTCTGAGTCAGATTTATTTCACTTAACATTCAAAACCGTCTTGACTTTCCGGCAACAGCTGTGTGATTGAAGTAGCAGCTGAAGCCTGGCTAATGCACAAAGCTTGAGCCTCAGGGTGGGGGGGGGGGACTAATGCTCTCCTTAACTAAGGAGAGGTAGTATGTGCAAGGAGGTGGTGTGAAATCCAGCCTTTCTCTTTGCCTAACTCCCTTCCTGTCGAATAATATTTGAGTTTTCTTAACACATGTGCCTGTGGTTGAGCATGAGAGACGACAGCATCTTGTGGGTCTTTAGCAGTTTGCCAGCTTCGGCCAGTCTGTTGGTGCCTCGGTTCTCAGAACTGGAATTTGAGACATTTCCTCAAAAACTGAGCTATTTGGGGAGGTCAGTAGAGACTTTACCCATGAGAACTGTTGAGTTCAGGGCTGACTCCCCTGCCTGTGTGTTGCATTTTCAGTGGGGGTCAAATGGGTTGGGTAAACTCTCTGTCAGTAGAACTAAAACACTGAAATGATGGGAAAAAAATTAGAACACTCACCCTGAAATGGATCAGACTTCTAGGCTCCTTCTAGCAAGATATATCTTCCTAGGCAGATAAAACAAACCTTTTCTGGCTCTTTCCCAGTCCCTTACAGGTTCTGAGAGTTCAGGCCGATGGCAATCTCCCTTCCCATTGGCTGTGGCTGGCTCAGGCCCCTCTCGCACAGAGCAATGATTGGTAGTCAATTAGCATATCACACCCCACCCCCGCCAAGCCAACAGTCCTCAAGGCTTGCTCTTACAGGTGCTGCCAATATGAGGCAGGGCTTCTCTCCAAGCACTTAATGCAGCTGAACAAGCTGCACCAAGTTACCTATTTAGAGAACTCCATCTACCCCAGATGCACGCTTTACCCCAGCGGCTATCTTGAGGCATTCTCAAGTTGATCTTTCTTTACACAAAGCCCAACTGTACTGAGCGGAAGGAGAGCTTCACGGGGCTGGCAAGATGTAGCCATGGGTGAGGGCCCTGAGTTCAATCCCTGGAGCCCACACGGTGGAAGAGGGCACAGACTCCCGGAGGCTGTCCTCTGTTCTGCCCCCAAGTGAACACCGAGGCACAAAGGGCCCCCTCCGAATAAACAAGTGTAAAAGGACACACATACATTATTACCCTTTATAATACTTCTGCTTTTCTAACCTTTTCTGAAGTGCTGTTGAAATGCAAGGTTCAGTTGGGTGGGTGTGTAGGTATACATGGTAGTCATTTGGAGAAACCTGCCTTCCCTCCCTAGAAGTTCACCAAATGTTGACATTAAGGATAAAAGAGAAAACATTCTGTAAACCATAAAGGTTCCAGATCCTCCCACCCCCCCAAATTAAAAGGGACTTTAGGGTGGGTAAGAAGACGGGGTGGATCTGGAAGGGGTTAGGGAGGAGGTGAATATGATCAAACTGCATTATTTGAAATTCTGAAAGTACTAATAAAAGGAGGAAAAGGACAGTAACATTACTCAGCTGAAATACATGAACATGTGAAATACTGAAACGTATTTCTTGGCCAGGAATGGGAACCCATGCCTATGGCCTCAGAACTTGGGAGGTTGTCGAGTCAGGGAGGTCTTGGATTTTGGCCAGCGTGCCTTTGCTTCATGGCAAGACCCTCTCTCAAAGTAATACTTGGGCCAGAAAGATAGCTCATTGGTAGTGCTTGCTGGCCAAGCATTGATGACCCAAGTTTGATCCCCAGAACTCATATAAAACTTGTGAGTGTGTTGGGTCATTGCAATCCAAGAGTAGGGGAAGCAGAGCCATGCGGGTCTCTGCGGAGGGCTGGTCTGTGAGCCCAGGTGAATTCCAAGCCAGTGAGACCCTGCCTCAAGACAAACAAATGGCAGCTGCGGTTGCCTGCACAAGAATGGCACAAGCTGAAGCCAGTCAAAAGCCAGCACGGTGGGCGGGGGACAGGGCTCCATAAGCCTTATTCCTATCGATAAGGCTCTCTCAGAAGCTCTTGGTGACTGACAGCTGCTGACGGAGAGAGTTGCTTTCCTTTGGGAAAAGGGAGCTGTTGGTAAGTTGTTCATACCCGAGTGTACGGCTCTGCACTTATGCACACCTATACACACATGGTCGGCACTAATTGGACTCGGAGATTATTATTCCTAATCATTAAAGGACCTGAAGTTCTGAAGGGGCTGTCATCAACCTCTCTGTCATCCCAATGTCCCAGGTGAAGTTCAGTGCCTCTAATCAGCGCACTGCACCCATGCTCAGAGGCCAGAAGATGTTGGGAGGTTTCTCTTACCACTCTCCACCATTGTGCTGAGACAGGATCTCTCTCCAATCCCCAAGTCCACTGTTTCTGCTAGGCTGGATGGCCAGCGGGCTCCTGGGGAAGGGGCCCCAGCCCACCGGAGCTTGTGGCTCTGACAGGCCTTGCCCTTCTCCCCCATCCCCTCTGCCTTGCTAAAAGACCATCAGAATAATTCCTAAAGCTATCCGTCAAAGTCTAGTCCATTATTTGGCTGCTTCCTCCTCCCGAGGCTGACTGCCAAGGTCCAGCTGTGGAAGTATTGATGTCCAGCAATCAATACTTTTAGGCTCACCTAATTAACATGTCCAGTTAAAATTAAACACCTTGTCCTAACATGGAGTTTCCCTGTCTGCCTTTGTAATCTGCCATTTGTGTATGGGCCACATCTGTCTCCTCTCTATCCAGTCCTTTGTCCCTCTGGGATTTATCCCTGTATCCTCTGCCTTGTTCCCCTTACCCTCTCCTTTGTCCCCTTTCCGTTGTTTGTCTTACTTATTCCCAGCTCTCTGTCCCTCTGGGTCAAATAAATGTCTGGTCTTGGCGCGTCCTGAGCCAATCCTTCTCCTTTCCCATGGTTCGTCTCCACTCCCTGGCTCTGTACACCATGCATGCCATGCCCAGATTTTTATCTGAGTGCCACAGATTTGAACTCACATTCTCTCATTTTCACACCACGTGCTATTACCCACCACTCCCTGGTGCCTGGTCCCTTTTCTATTGACCTCTGACTTAGGGTGCAGGTGGGCAGGAACTTGTTGAAGAATGTTAACTGCTTCCTGCAGGGGTTGGTGTGGACATCCTATCAGGGCACCTGCCCATTCTTTCATTGCCCTCTGCCACTGCCATCCCCTAATATTCTATAATCTTTTCTTGTCTTGGAAGATGGGTAGTGCGTGTGTGTGTGTGTGTGTGTGTGTGTGTGTGTGTGTCTGTGTGTGTCTGTGTCTGTGCATGTCAAGTGTGATGCCCATAGTGACCAGAAGATGGCATCAGATCCTTGGAACTGGAGTTACAGGCAGTTGTGAGGCAGATTATGCCATCTTGGAGAGAATCTTCCTAAGACACCGGATGCAGAAGTGAGGTGTAAACAACAGGATTTTTAGGACAGGATTTTTCTAGGAAGTGAAACAAGAGTGTGTCCCAAGAGGAGCTGAAACCACTCCAGCCAGGAGGAATTCCTTAACATAGGAAGTGAATAACTCAAGATAGCTCCAGAAAGTCCCGCCAAGCCTGGCAACTTCCTGTTATCCACATACCATGTAGAACTGTCAGCTACCTCTCCAGCTTGATGTCTGCCCACATGCCGCCATTTCCCATTAGGACACTGGACTGGATCTCTAAACCGTAAGCCAGCCACCCCGTTGAAATGTTTTCCTTTATAAGAGTGGCCGTGGCCATGGTGTCTCTTCACAGCAATAGGAACTCTAAGATGCTGCTCTTACAGAGGATGTAAGTTCAGTTCCCAGCACCCATGTGAGACAGCTCATGGCTGCCTGTAACTCCAGCCCCATGGGATTAGACGCCTTCTTGTGGCCTTTGTAGGAACCTACACTCATGTGCACATACCCCTCTCCCCAAACACATACAACTAGGAAGGCACTTGCAAATAAGCAAACTGGAATATGTAGATCAAATTCAGCTGTCAGTCTGTTTTTGTAAATAATTTTTATTTCAACATGCAAATATTTGTATAAAAGTAAAACAAATCCTCTTTATGTATGCATTAACATTTGAGACTAGAAGCCAGTAGAATTGCTAATTGCCTAAATTATTATTTAACACAAAACACAAACAGCAACAGTTTCTATTATGTGAGTGAGTGTTGGGTATAGGCCCTCCTGCTAAAGATGTCTTACACATAGCCAATTGAAATTTCCTCCAACAACCTTCTAGGGTTCCACTATTGCCTATATATCCATTATGTCTCCAGTAATCCACCAACAGGCAAATCTCATTTTAAGAGATTTCTGAAGCATTTAAAGATAAAACGCTTTCTTGGGTGCTTAACACACCAGTGAGGGAAAATGTCATTATAACGCAGTGATTTCTAGCATGTAGGCCTTTGAATGCTCTGCAAATAAAAAGTCACATCTATCTGATGAAACATCTGGATGGGAAAGGCACAAAGAAATCCTATCTCACTGGAATTTTGTCAGTCTGTTAATTTTTGTATACAAGAGGGTCAAAAGAAAAACCCCATTCTTCTGGAGATGTCCACTCTCGTTTTCTGCTCCAGCTTACTCACTGCCTATGATGGCCAAGTGGGGATTTTTCTCCTCCTCAGCAATCAGAAGCCTCTGGGTTTCCTTATCAAAGTCGGTAATTTGCAGCCTGGAAAGACATACAAAATGGACAGCTCTCATTAATTCACTCTTGTAGGCTTTTCAACTTTTTAAAATTTATATGTGTGCCAGAACCTGCAGAGATGAGATGAGGTGAACTGTGTATGTGTGGCTATATTGCCATGTCAAAAGGTTGGACACCCCATAAGGTTTTGATTTTTCTAGAAAGGAATAGCGTAATAACAACTTAAAATGAACCTGATCTTGGGACCTGGGGAGTCAGCTCTCCCAGGAAAGTGTTTGCTATACAAACCCAAGGACCTGAGGTTAATCCTTAGCACTCACATAAAAAGCTGGGAACACACAAACACGCCTGTGGTCCAAGAAGCAAGGAAGCAGACTGGCAGGTTCCTAGGTCTTGGCAGCCTACCACCTTAACAGAACTGGTTAGCCCCATGTCCCAGTGGATGGCGTGGGGTCTCCATGCTCACATATGCACAATCCCCACACACCTGAAACCCAAACTCACCTATATACTTTCACAAAAGATACCTTGATCTATATAGGTTTGAAGACCAAGGGAGGGGGGAGAATAAATCACAAACATAAATGCTGAGGATTATAACAAAAGTACATATCATATTTATAAATATCTTATGCTGATATAAAGTAGTCTGAATATATTTATTTGATATATATTTGTATGTTTATATCACATGTTTACATGACAATATAAACCTTTATGCTCAATATCATTAATATAATATAAACTTTTACGTTCAAGCAGACCACCCTAGCTCATTTAGTCTATCTTAAATATTCTCCGGGCACCCACGTTAATCTCCAGATAGGCAAAAAAAAAAACAAAAAACAAAAACAAAACAAACAAACAAAAAAAAAAACCTTTGACATCACCCATCACAAAGCCCAGCTTATATTAAGACGTCGATTATCTCATGCAATGATCGCCTACCCTGATGAAAGAGGAAAATGAATGGCTGAAAGGGGATGCCTTCATATTGTGGAGCCGAACAACTCAAGTCAGGTCTGCCTGCATAAATGTTAAGTTATATCTACATTTATGTCGACGCGTTATTGCTTTAGTAATGATAGTAGCAAATTTCACCAGTTCTTGTCACTCACAAGTCACAGGACAAGGAGCAGCTTTACACTTAATCTACGACACCTGACACAACAGCCCCCAAGTGAGAGAACACTAGTTGAATTTGTTTTTGATTAGAATTTTTAAATTATTTTATGGCATCTCCTCCTCAGATACCAGTTAACTGCCCAGTCCCTCAGTAGGAGTAGGGGTGCAAGACAAGATATGTCTACTGCTGTAACAGGGGCATGGTTCTCATCGGAGTGACCAAACACCGTGTGTGTGTGTGTGTGTGTGTGTGTGTGTGTGTGTGTGTGTGTGTGTGTGTGAACATGCAGACGACAGAGGTCCATGTCAGGTATTACTCTTGACTTTTGAGATGGAGAGGCCTCTCAATTGGCCTGGAACTCAACAATTTGACCAGACAGGATGGTCACTGAGCATTAAGGATCCTCCTTCCTATTACTTCCTTCTCTAATACCGAGATTACGGGTGTAAAACCCATGGTTATTTTCATGTAGCCCCTGGTAAGAAAATCCGGTCTTCATGCCTGTGTGGCAAGCACTCTATACACTGAGTCATCACCCCAGATGCACATTTCAGATCTCAGTCTAACCCTCCTCAGCCCCACAGCTCTTCCCATTAAGAAACACAGAGGCCAGCTCACCCAAGTATATGCAGCGTACACCTGTGATGTTTCACAGCCTCACACAACATAAGCATCCCACGGCGGTCCAAGGCGTTCTGCCTCAGGCTGATTGCCCACAGGGTTTTATTCTGGCTAAAAATGGAAGCCAGGTCCTCACAACAGGCGCCAGTTAGCTCACAGCCTTCCAACCTGCAACAAAAAGAACAGTTCCACGTCACAGCTGAAGGCGGCATATAATGGGTGAGATGTAAGGTGGTCATTTAGCCGACACTCATTCCATACCCTCCATACCATCTCTTAAAAGCCCAGTGTCCATGGCATCACATCCCCTTCTCTGGCAGATGTGACCACACCTGCCCTTTCTCTATATCCACGTCTGTGGTGAATGAACTACTGTTCCACCAGATCTGCTATCCCAGCCCTTGAACCTGGGGTGAAACTGTAGCTGGCACTGGGTAATACAGTGAAGGGTTGGTGAGCTCTGAGACTACACCTCAGGACACCTTAATACCTTTTGCTTTTAACCCTTGAAGACTCCTTTTGCTATGAACTAAACTATGTCCCCTCAAAATGCATATGTTGAGGTGCGAAGCCCCTGTCTCCTGGGACTGGATTCTGGGACAGGACCTTTACAGAGGAAACTACGTTGCAATGAGGACAATAGGGTGGGATCTAATCTTGTACAACTGAAGCCTCAGGGAGAAGACAGCCATTTTCAGGTCAGTGAGGGGACTAGTCTTGGTCCCCTAAAGCCGCCCTGCTGAGGGCACAGCGTCATCTCACGTCTAGCCTCGGCAATAAATCTCTGCTGCAAGAGCCACTCGGTCTGTGTTTGTCACTGCAGACAAAACAGTTGCCACATCAGTTAGTCCAGACACATAAGTCAAAGAGACATGGGCTAGTCACACTAGTCATCTCCAGTGGACATCTATCCATGCATCCACCCAACCACCTATGCATGCAGCCACCATCCATCTATGTTCCCGCCTTGTAATAGCTACCTATCCTATACATGCTTCAGTCCATGAATACCATACATCTAAGCCTGCAGCCATCAATCAGCCATCTGTTTACCCACCTAACCACCCACCCAATCATCTATACACTAATACAGCCAAATATGCACCCATCCATATAATAACATTCCACCCCATGCATGTAACCGTCAATCATTCCCCCATCTATGCAGTCATTCATCTACCCATCTTGGCATCTATCTGCACATCCATGTATCCATCTTGGCATCCATCTGGGTATCCATGTATCTATGCTGTCCATCTATACATCCATGCATGCACCATTTGCTTATCCTGCCTCCATTCCCAACAGAGAGGCTGCCCCACATCACACGCTTCTGGATGATCATGTTTTATAAGTACGTCCAGTTGAGATAAGTTTTATAAGAATGCCCAGGCTCATTGCTTCCAGTCTTGAGGTTTTGAAGTGCCTTATTAATACAACCACTGCTAACACTATGCTGTCCCCACGGAGTTTTAATTTCTGTGTCTGCACGTTAATCTCCCACCTTTCATCACCCTCAAGGACACAGCTATGACCTTGATGACACCCACCCAATCATCTCTAAGTGGCAGTTGGGTTGTTTGATAGCATCACACAGAAGCTTCACTCCAGCGTCTTGAAGCTTATTTTTGGAAATCTGGAGGTTTTTCAGGTTCTGGTTGATGCTGAGGACTTCAGCCAGGTCTTGGCAGCCACTAGTGGTAATGAGACAATTTATCAAACTGCAAGAGACAAGTCATAATACACTGGTTACTCCTTGACCCAAAGAGGAGGTCTTACACAAGACTCAGTGATGCCCAAAACTGCAGAAAGCAATGAGCCCTTCGGATAACATCATCTCCTCAATGGTCCACAGAGGACAACAAAGAAACCCAGGCATACTAAGATTCTAACAGTGATGGGGCAGATCAAATACAACACATTGTAATAAACGTTAAAACGGGGCTGGAGAGATGGCTCGGAGGCTCAGAGCACACTGCTCTTGCAGAGGACCCAGGTTTGGATGCCTGAACCCATGTCAGGCAGCTCACAGCCACCTGTCACTCCAGTTCCAGGGGATCTGATTCCCTCTTCCAGCCTCCTTGGGTACTTTTACGCCCATGGCACACACATACATACACTCAGAAGTGCACACATAAAATGCAGTAAAGAAATCTTTTTAAAAGTTGGAATAAGGGGCTGGAGAGATGGCTCAGAGGTTAAGAGCACTGGCTGCTCTTCTAGAGGTCCTGAGTTCAATTCCCAGCAACCACATGGTGGCACACAATCACCTGTAATGAGATCCGGTGCCCTCTTCTGGCATGTGGGCAGACATGCAGGCAGAACACTATGCATAACTAATAAATAAATCTTGAATAAAGTAGAAGCTGGAACAATATTATATTAAATGATACTTTTGAGCAGGGATTGAGTATGGAAACGGAGCGGGTGTACTGACTATGGGTAACCCAAACCATGGATAAGGCGGGCCTGGGGGCGCCTACCGTGTGGCTTTCACGGTTCCTCCACACTCTGCATCAAGGGACGAAAGATGGCTGGCATTGGAGCCTTCGCCACCCACAGGGAAAGGTAGCTGACTAGGAACCCTTGCTGAAGCCTGCTGTTCCCTGAACCATCTTCCATCCACTTGTTTTTTATGAACCCTAAGGTGATGAGCTTGCTTCTGAGGGGCCCACTTCTGACTTCTCAAATTGTTATGCGAATCTAACAGCACTTAAAAAGAAAAAAGGTGAATTTGTGTGTGTGCCTGCCACATGTAAGCAGGTGCTCACAGTGGTCAGTGTAGATTGTTAGAGCTCCTGCAGCTGGAGTTACAGATGATTGTGAGCCTCAGGACGTAGGTGTTGGGAGCTGAACTTATTAAGTTCCATTCAAGAGAAGCAAGGGCTGTGAGCTCCCCCACATCTGCCCAGCTCTCACACAACTATTGAATCTGGGACAATATTTTGAGTGATGCTTTTCATCTCATAATCTTTTTCTTTTTCTTCTTCTTTTTTTTTTTTTTTTTTTTTTGGAAGCAGGGATTCTCTGTGTAGCCCTGGCTGCTCTGGAACCCACTTTGTAGACCATGCTAGCCTTGAACTCATAGAGATCTACCTGCCCCTGCTTCCTGAGTGCTGGGATTAAAGGTGTGTGCCACCACACCCAACTCCTATATTCTTAAGGTGTTTGCATTTTTGGCTTGTTGAAAGTCCCATTTGTCTTTTTCTTACTCTTCTTTATCTATTTTTTTTTTTTTTGAGATAGGTTCTCATTCTAGCCCAGATTGCCCTTGTACCCCCAGAGAGTCCCCTAAGACCATCTCCCGAGTGCTGTGGTTTCAGGTGTCACCATAAGGAACTCTGTGCTGTGGTTTCAGGTGTGGGTCACCATAAGGAACTCTGCATATTTTAGAAGTTTCTTTCCGAGTACAACAACCCAAATAAACCAGTATATTTCTACCAGTGTTTCATTAAAACCACATTTCATTTATGGAGAACCAACTTTTGAAATATGACTTCAGTATTTGAGCATGGATTTCCTTTTCTTCATTTACACTATTATTTGATAATATTGTACACAAAAGTCTCACCTATTGTGACAAACCTTATTTCTAGGTAATTACATTTCGGTAGTATAGACTGAATTCTGCTGGTTTACTTCATGTTGAAATACATACAGTATGTGGTGGCTGGAATGAGAACCGACCTCCAGGTCTCAGGTATTTCAACACCTGTTTTTCAGTCGGTGGCAGTGTTTGGGGTGATTAGGTGGCACACCTGTTTGGAGAAATTATCTGTATATTTTTTAGAATATATATATACATATATATGTATATATATATAAAATTCATTTATATCATATAAATAGAATAAGTGGTTTCTTCCTTTGTTGTTCCCTTAAGGGTGGGTTTAGAAATTCCTTGCCACACTCACCTGCCTAAAGAAACCATTAGCTCTTACTGGGTTTTCCAGGACTCTCTAGAACAGAAGGGACTGCAGGCAATCTTGTTTTGCGATAGAGTGGAAATTTCACCTTTATCATTAAATGTCTCATGTAGATTATTTTAGTCTGACATTTGGGGTTGAAGGTAGGACCTGGCGCATGGAAGGCAAACGCTGCCACTGGGCTATTACCCTGAGCCTCTTGTAACTTTTGCGTTGGAGATGGGGTTCACTAATACATTACAATTTTCTAGTCTACCCTTGAAATCTTCTCATGTCTCTTGTAATTTATGAGCCTCTCTCTCTCTCTCTCTCTCTCTCTCTCACTCTCTCTTATTTTTTGAGACAATGTTGTTCCATGGACCTTTGGAGCCTATCCTTGTAAATCACTCATAGTCCAGGATGACCTTGAACTCACACAGATCCACATGTCTCTGCATCCTGAGTGCTGGGATTAACGGTGTGTGCCAATACCGCCCAGCTCTAGATACTTTTAAAATATATTGTATCTGACATTTTTTCAGTGGTTTTTACTTTCTAAAAATAGCCAAAGTCATCATTAGAGGAAAAAATCCCCATGTTCCACTTTTGTGTTTTCATTCTGTTCCTCAATCCTTTGTAGGGAGGATAAAAATGGGACTGAGGTGCCACAACAGAGTAAGTAAAACTGTTCTCCCAAGTCCCGCATGAAAGCCATTTGATCCTGGGACACTAATCCACGTGGCATGGTCAGAATAACAACCACTCTAAATTACCCCAACACCTCTCAGTTTTATAACCTGAAATGAGAGAGGTCTGCCACCTCTCTCCCCATTACTGTTTATCCCTCCCACATTAACCAGTCCACACAGGGTTCTGGGTCCCCTCTGCCCTGTCTTATTCTATCTTTGGGGTTGCGATGTCTCCCTATAGGCTCACTGTTTAAACACTGGGTCTCCAGGTAGGGGCGCTGTTTGGGGAGGTTATGGGGGCTGTGGAATACTGGGGTCTCACAGTTGTTTGTGGGCCACTGGGTGTGGGCTTAAGGGTCCTATCAGTATCCCTGCTCTTGGTTCCACTCCATGCTTCCCAATCCACAAAGACGTGAAGGATTTTACACACCCCCGCCACCACCAGGACACTCTGCCGTGCTGTTTTTCTCCACCAGGAGAGATTAGAACATTCCATCCCATAACCTACAATGAACCCTGATTCCTTTAAGTCCCTTCTGTCCAGTATTTCATCACAATCACGGTGACAAGAAAAACTAAGAATACGACCTTCTATCCACAATTGGGGTCCAGGTTTCCACCTGATGATATTCATCTCCTAGCACCTGCTCCAAACATCTCAACCATCTCTTGGACACAAGTCATGATTCCTTTATTTCTCTCAGTCCCTTGTGTCTATATTCTGGGTGGCTGCCCACAATGTACCAAAACCTCGACACAGAGGTCAAGGTATCAAATTGTCCTTGGGAAAGGCTCACTAGGTACTTGAGGTGAGTAAGCCTAATCTCCATAATCTTGGTTACAGACAGATATTAAGGATCCCTAGGCAGGGCCTCCAATGTCAAGCTCAAAGAAATTTACCGTAATGTATTCAGGACACTTTCCGGGAGACTCAGAGCCTTGCAAAGAACCTTAAGTCCTTTGTCCTTCAGGTCATTGGAGCTGATGTCTAGGTGAGTCAGGGTTTTGTTCCGTTTAAGAACATCAGAAAGGTAATCCCAGCATTGCTCACTGAGGGAGCAGTTGGCCAACCTGTGGGAGGGAAAGTCAGGCATGTGAATGTGTGTGTGTGTAACATTTCCACAACTTTACACACAGTAACAAAACATTCAAACAAGACAAGGAACTCCTAGCTTAACATTTCTTCTGACTCATATCTGCTCTAGTATCGAAACTGAGTAAAATTCACTGACAATGCTTGTCTGGAAGACCTTACCTGATGCTAACCTGTACCTTTTACATTAGCAGTGCTTTGATCAACTGGTTTTAATGATACTTTTTATAATTACACGGTATTGTCATATAGACAACCACATCCATGTTGTCTTATATAATGAATAATATGAAAAATATGTGGTTTACTTTCATTTCTGTTGCTGTGACAAAAATAGCCTTACAAAAAGCAAATTTGGGAACTGTGGTGGCAGTGTACACCATTAATCTAAGAACTGGCGAGAAAGAAGCAGATGGATCTCTTTGAGTTTGAGGCCAGCCTGGCCTGCAGAACAAGTTCTAGGACAGGCTTCAAAACCACACAGAGAAACGCTGTCTGGAAAAAACAAAAAAAGAACATACAAACAAAAAACAAAACAAACAAAAAAAAAAAAACCAACTTTGGGGAGAGAGGCTCTTTTCACTATTCCAGATTGCAGTCCCTCATTACGGGAAGCCAAAGGGGGAGGGGCAGAAACTTTAAACAACTGGTAGCATCACATCCAGGGTCCAAAGCATGCCTGTTGCTCAGTTCATGTTTCCTACTCTTATGTAATTCAGGACCTGAACAGAGGGAATGGTGCTGCCCACAGTGGGCTGGGCCTTCTCCCATCAATGTACAGAATGAAGACAGTCCTTCACAGACAAGCTTGTGGACCTATTTCATCTAGACAGTTCTTCACTGAGACTTTTCTCAGGAGAGTCTACATTGTGCCAAGTTGACACTTAACACTATCCCAATAGGAAATAAATTTTAATCGCTTGGTCCCCTCCAAAGCACCAAGCCATCTGTCATTCTCCTCTATGTTCTATAGACCCTAACTCTCTTCCACGTTAGTCTACCCACCCTCTCTGTGCACAACTACAGGAAAGGCTCATTCAGCACAAAAAGAGTAAAGGGGCTCATGGGCATTCCACTATGACTGTGCAGGCTTAGAACCTACTCTGCATGCCAGAAACAAGTCACTGACAAAGGTCTGTGTGTCTGTTTAGGCACTGTAATCTAACCTAACACCTTTGGAAGTTTAGTGGATCTGTCTGTAAGAGTATGTGTGGGGAACCCGGGGAGGCCAGCAGAGTTGTTAGATTCCTTCAGTCCAGAGCTACAAGCGGTGGTTAAATTGCTTGACACAGGTGTTGGGAAACAAGCACATCTTCTGCAAGAGCAGTGTGTGCATTCTTAACCATGGAGCCATCTTCCCAAGTCCCTCAGCTTGTCTGCAGTCCTTAGGTTTAGGCTTGAAATTTCCTCCCTGGGACTCTTTCAATGGGCAGACGTTAGAGTTAATTACTTTCTGTGTGGTGTGATAGAATGCCTTGGTTACCGGACAGGGTTCCTACAAATCCCTCTTTCTGGTAAATGGGTAAGCACAGAAAAGATATGACGACTCAAGGATAAAGAATGTGGAACTGTCCAGGCACCCCATGGTGCAATCTAAGGCTAAGGAAAGAAAGCACAAAGGACACTGTCCTGGCCCCTTATGGGAGCAAACATCACTCTCACTCCACTCCTATGAAGAGCCACAGCTACCCACACAGCCACCCTTTCCCACAGGAGACTGTCTGTCCTTTGCAGCTTGGGAATAAGCAGTCTGCCCTGTCAAGATTAGCCTCTAGTTTCTCTTCTACCTTCCTTCTCTCTATGCTGCCTCAGGAATCTAGAGTCTGTGCTACATGTGCGCCCCGTGGAGGCCAGAGGCTGTTGCTGCTATCTTCCACAGTTGCTCCCTGCCCCGTTTTGACACTGGAGCTCACCAATATGGCCGACCCTGGAGCTTTAGGAGCCACCTATCTCCCCCCTCAGCTCTGGGAAACAGAGAGTGCACTGCTGTTGCAGGCATGGCAAGGACTCTTCCCCACCGAGGCGTTCCCCTCCTCCAGTTCCTCCCCAGCGCCCCTCCCCACCATGAGCACTTACACTAAGTTCTTCAGAACACAGTCTGGGTGGCACAAAGCCTTGCAGAGCAAGTGTATCCCTTTGTCCAAGCTGTTGCATGCGACATTAAGATGCGTCAGCTTCTTGCTGCTGATCAGGGTGCAGGCAAAGATCATGCAGTCATCGGGGGAAAGATGGGAGTCTTTCAATCTGCAGGGGAAAGAAGAATGTCACATTCCCCTCTGGCTTCCCAACATGTCCCCTTGCTCAGTGGAAAGGCTACCACAAATGCCCTTCCCTGGTAATGAGATCGATGACTAACTTATCCACCATCACGGAGCCCTCATCTAGTAGCTGATGGAAAACAAAAGCAGACACCCACAGCTAAACACTGAGCCGAATTGGAATCCAGATGCAGGGAGGGAGGACAAGACCAGGCTGCAGAAACCCACAGATATAGCTGACCTGAACAAGGAGGAGCTAACGGCCCCCACTTGATATCTGGGAATCCAGCATGGGACTGACTCAGACCTCCTGAACATGGGTCTCAGCCAGAAGGACTGGGCAGTCTAAGGGACCTCTGACAATGGAACCAGGATGTATCCCTGGTGCACGAAAGGACTTTGGGAGCACATTCCCCATGGAGGGATAACTGCCTTAATCAAGAGGCAGGAGGAAGGGCCTAGTCCCTACTCCAAATGACTCGACAGACTTTGATGACCCCTCCTGGTAGGTATCACCCTCCCTGTGGAGTGGGGGGGATGGGATGGGAGGGTGTTGTGGTGCATGTGAGGGTGAGAGAGAGGGAGGGAGAAGGAACTGGAATCAATATGTAAAATAAAAATAAATAAATATAAAAAAGAAAATATACCTATTGCAAACACAATATTGTTAGCCTTTTCCACAGCATTTGCAGGATGACTTGATAGCTGATGTTTAACCATAAGAGGACAACATAATTACATGGATTTCTTCCAAAATAAGATAAAATATCCCTTTGCTGTCACCATGAAGGTTTGGGACCTTTCAGAATTCAACACTGTTCTTAAAAAAAACAAAGATTATTTTTAATGTATATGAGTGTCTGTCTACATGTATGTATGTGCATCAGGCATGTGCTTGGTACCGACAGAGGCTGGAAGGGGCTGTCACATTCCCTAGAAGTAGAATTACCAGTGGTTGTAAGCCACTCATTCAGTGTGGATGCAGAGACTTAAACCTGGGTGTCACCATGAGCAGCAAGAACGCTTAACCACTGAGCATCTTTCCAACCCAGATTTTAAAAAGTACATTTATTTATTAGTATGTGTGTGTGTGTGTGTGTGTGTGTGTGTGTGTGTGTCTATGACTTGAATGCTCTTGAGTTAAAAGTTGTAATGTACACTATAATGGTAAAGTGTGATGTGCTGTTTAAGCTTGCTGAAACTGGAGTCTGGGAGTGAGGATGGTTTGCCTACCCCAGGATTCAGCATGTTTATTGCAAACACCCTCTAAGACTCCTTGTCCAGGGAAGGACTGACCCTTCTGGATCTATAACAGAGAACGGAGAGAGCACTCACACAGTGTAAAAGATCTGTGCTCCTGGGTATGGCTGACTTTAATCCAGTACTAACCAAGGTTATTATGACTACCCCATAACATGATAAAGGCCTGCCCTGCGGTAGGAAAGGAAGGCAGAAGGGGGAGGGGACTCAGGGTGGAGAGAATGCTCAATCATTCAAAAGCAAAAGCATGGCTATCATAGAACCATAGAGAACTCCAGTATCCAGGGCAGAAAATTAGCACGAAACTGTACACGACTAGATCTGTTATCTTCCATATTCATCCCCAACCCCTGTTCGGTCACTAGCCCCAAACAAGGACACCTCCAATACCACAGTCTTGCCCATCTGCGGATGTTATGTGTGAAGCACACGATATCCTCTTTAACCAAATTCACCCCACCAACAATATCTGAGATTTCTCTACATGTGCTCCATAGCCATAGGGTTTCTCATCTAGCTGACCGTCAGTCAGAACTGCAATTTTTCAGATCTCAACACCCGCCATGCACGGTTCAGCAAGCACCTATCTTCCAGCAAGTGGAGTCTTGCAACCAGCAAACGTACATTACAGCAAGCGAGAGTTCTCAGTTCTAAGGTATGTCAGAGCCCACAAAGGCGAACAGAAGCAATGGTGTCCTGGGTGGTTACACCTACCTAGGCCATTTCACATTCCACAGTCAGTTTAATTAAGCAATCTAAAGTAGATTACTTACTTTCTCTTTCATGTGTGAGCGTTTTGCCTGCATCTGTGCCTGCAGCACACGCATACCTGGTGCCTGCAGAGGCCAGGAGAAGGCATCAGATGCCCTGGAACTAGAGTTACAGATGGCTGTGAGCCACCACGTGGGTGCCGAGAACTGAACCCCCCGGGTCCTCTGGAAGAGCAACAAGTGCTCAGAACAGCCCAGAGTTTAAAGCTTTTAAAACTTACATGTACTTATTGTTTGTATGCGTGTGCACAGGACGCACATGGAGCAAAAGAGCAGAGCTCATGGAGGTCGGCTCTGTCCTTTCTCCATGCGGGTCCTGTGGACAGAACCCAGGTTGTAAGGTTGGCAGCGAGCGCCTTACCACATGGATCCATCCAACTGGCAGCTGTGATCAGTTTTTAAGGTGACTAAGTTTGCAGGTGACAGGTGGGTGCACAGATTTTAAACTGTAGTCCTCCTGTGATGGTTTTAAGTGTCAACTTGACACAATCCACAATCGCATCGAAAGGGAGTCTCCATGGGGGATTCCCTAGATGGGGATGACCTGTGGGCAATTTCTTGATGACATCAACTAAGGTGGCCAGACCTGTCCCCTGTGGGTGGCACCATTCCTCAGAAAGGAGGGTCCTGGACTGTGCATGAGCAGAGAAAGTTAGCTGACACGAGCGTGCACACAGGAATCTACTATTCTTTGTTCTTGACTGTGGACAGCATGTGGCTGTCTGCTCCGAGTTTCTACCACCCTGACCTCTGACAGTGCTGCCCCATGACCGGGAATTGTGGGGGACTTTTTGTTTTGTTTTGTTTTGCTTGTTTTTTAATCACAGCAAGATGGAGCATAAACCAGATGCCTGTTTTGATGGGAGCCAATGAGCTAGGCGAACAGAAAACTTACAGGAGCTTTTCTATGTTACACTCGTCCTGGTTCAGCATGTCGTACAACATTTTCATGTCACTGCGGGAGAGGGAAGTGAGGCTGAGGTCCAAGTGTCTCAGGCTCTGTTTCTGATTCAGCAGCTCAAAGAACAGGTGGTTGTTGCCCGAGAAGGACACGTTGTTTACCCTGCAGAACAATGAGATCCATCAGTTCCCACACAGCCCAAGCTCTAATCTTTGACCACGCCCTGTGTCCCTGTAGTGACTACTCTAATCCCCGTGACCCAGCCACACACCTCACTGGTTCTGAAACCAGTTGATTTTTCTCTTCCATGTGGAACTCTGAGAAATGTTTGGAGACAAGGCTGGCAGTCACAAGAGGGAGCTGCTAGCATCCAGTGAGAGGAGCTCACACAGGCTCTCATCCTACAATTTCCGGGACAGCCCTTGTGGAGATGGTCAGCGACAGACATCAGTGGTGCCAAGCTGGCCAGACTCCATGTTCTCTGAGAGGTGGTGGGGGCTTAGCCCGTTACTTCTGTGATGTGGCTGAATCGAGTCCACCTTTCACTTACTGTAATATATGAGGGTTACAGCTGGGATGCTGCAGATGAGTATACAACACTAAGAAGGCCGACTCATTGAGATAAGTGTCTTTCACCTGGAGGGTCTGCATTTGCTGACAGCTTGCAAGCACAGAGCACACATCTTGCCAACAGATGAGCAGCTTTTCCCTGAGAGGAGAAAGACGGATATTCCATTGTTGACATGTTAATTCAAGGGGCTGCAGAGATGGCTCATTTGTCCACAAAGAGGACCCTTGTTCAGTTCCCAGCCTTCACACTGTGGCTACAACCATCCACAATTCCAATTCCAGGGGGATGACACAGTGTCTTGGCCACCATGGGCACTGTACACACATGGCGTTCATGAATGAACATAGGCAAAACATTCCCACACACAAAATGAACATAAATGAATGGTAAAACCTGCCAGTGGTTTCACAGTCTATTCATTTACCAAACAGTTAAGACAAGCCATTCACTGCACACAAATGCAGCTGTAAACCGATTCCCTGACCAGAGCAAGGGTACTTAAGTTCATGATCACAGTTCACAGCCAGACACAGCACTCTGGTTATTACAATTGAGTGTGGAGGTACAGCTTATATCTATTGGGTAAAGGCAGGAGGTGTTTCTGAGAATCCTACACATTGGGAACCAGGTTTGTGTGGTGTGGTGATGTCTTGCTTGTACAAATAAAGCCTGCCTGAAGATCAGAGAACGGAGCTTAACCACAGAGGTGTGGAGGTCTGTACAGGCAGACAGGAGGTGGGGTAGTTGGCAGAGACAGAATATAAGCAGGGAGAAATAGGAATCCTCTCGTCTGCTGAGACAGAAGGAGGTAAGGTGTGCTGTGGCTTGCCTCTTCTCTCTGATCTCTCTTCCCTCCATATCTGACTCTGAGATTTTATTATCTAGGCCAATTGAGATTGCAGCCTGGGACTTTCACACGCGCTCCCTGCTCTCCCGGAAGGACAGACAACCAGGATGGTTTGGAGGGGCTGAGGTTGAGAAGACCTATCTCACAGATAACCTTGCTGGTTTTAGAATGAGAAGGAGGCAGGATGCCGGAGACGCCGGGTTAAAAGCTAGAGCAAGCATCTCCTGGGCCCAGGCTTGGCTGTGGCTACTTTCTTGGTGAATAATCTAATACAATATACTTGATTTCTCTACTCACTTTCCTAATCTCTAACAGGATAATCAAACTTTCCTTCTAACAGTTCTTACGCTGTGTGTGTGTGTGAGTATGTGTGTGTGTGTGTGTGCGTCTGTGTGCGTGTGCGTGCGTGTGTGTGTGCGCGTGTGTGTGTGCGTGTGTGTGTGTGTGTATGTGTGTGTGTGTGTGTGTGTGTGTGTGTGTGTGTGTGTGTGTGTGTGTGTGTGTGTGTGTATGTGTGTGTGTGTGTGTGAGTGTGTGCGTGTGCGTGCAGGCACCAGTTTTCCTACCATAGGGACTAAGGGATTAAATTTAGGTCATCACATTTGAGTATAGTTACCTTTAATTGTTGCTGAGCCATCTTGCCAGCCCACCTAATATGATTTCTGAGTATGAGTCAGTTAACATGTTTTTGCGTGTGCATGTTAGTGAGTGCCTGTGTGTGCTTATGTACTTTGATGTCTTTGCCTCCCCAGTGCTGGTAATATAGGAACATGCTACTTTGCATAGCGTTTTAAAAACTATGTGGCTCCTGGCAATGACTCAGTAGGTCTCGAACTTACTTGTGCAGTGACAGGGCCATCCCCTTGTTTGATAACATTTGACATTTTTTTTTTCTCCAAAACAAGGTTTCTCAATGTAACAGTACTAGATGTTCTGGAACTATCTCTGCAGACCAGGCTGAACTTGAACTCAGAGATCTGCCTGCCTCTGCCTCCCTAGTGCTGGGATTAAATGTGTTAGATGCCATTACCCAGCAACATTTAACTTTTGAAAAAGAGTTTGCAGTTAGGAGATGAAGAAAGTCTGAGGGGGTGGGGGGAAAAAGAGTCTGAGTGTGATGCTCGTATCTAGGAAAACACTCAGGATGCAGACCATCACACTTCATCCCCATAATATGGGGGGGGGGTTAATACCACTGCTGCTTGGATAATGAGGTCACTGTAACAAAGAATAAACTCCAGGGCTCCACAAGAGTCAACCAAGCCTACTCTACTCCTGCACAAGAATCAAAAGTTTGAGTCCAGCCTGGATTACACAGTCAACAGAAAGCTAGACCGTGTCTCAAAAAAAAAAATGTGCAGGGCCCCCAGTTCCTGGTGAAGAGCTAACACTTGGCACACATGAGGCCCTGAATTCCAACCCCAGGATGGAAACAAAAATAGACGAGAGATCACAAATTATACACATGTATGTGTTTTGAGACAGGACCTGACTCGTTAGACCAGACTAACCTGGAACCTACTATGTATGCAAACCAGACTAGTGTGAAATGCTCAGAAGTCCTCTTGCCTCAGTTTCCCCAGGGCTGGAGCTACTAGCGTGAGATATCTTATGTACGTGGCCCCGCTTGAGCAGTATTTTTGTTTTTTATTCTTTAGACAGTCTGTCTTGTCTATTCTAGCTTGCCATGCACTTGCTGTACAACCAAGGATGACCCTGAGTTTCTGATCAGGTTGGGGTTACAGGCATGTACCACTATGTGATACCGGGGAACAAATCCAGGGCCTGTGCAATACTACAGGCAATACTAAGCCAGCTGAGCCACTTCCTCAGACCCTGCGTATATAAGACAATACACCTGTCACTCTATAAATACACACAACTCACAATTAACAGAAAAAGCCAGGCACTGTGGCACATGCCTTTAACCCCAGGTCTCTGGATACAGGCAGATGGATATCTGAGTTCTAGACTTGCCACAGCTTCTTGTCTCAAAAAATTAAAAAAAAATCACTATATACACACTGTTCTACTTGCACATTTGCCTACATGCAACAGGACACCAGATCTCATTACAGATGGTTGTGAGCCACCATGTGGTTGCTGGGAATTGAACCCAGTACCTCTGGAGGAGGCAGCCAGTACTCTTAACCTCTGAGACATCTCTCCAGGCCCCCAAATAGCATATCTTTAAGACAGTCAATCCAAGGCTCAAAATGGAGCCTGTTGGGACCTGTCAGATCTACATGACCCCAACTGGATGGCATTCCCCTACATATGGAATTGGGGTGGGGGGATGGGAGGGGAGGGTTGTTAGAGTGCATGTGAGAGGGCAGAGAGGGTAAAAGGGAGGGAAGGAGGAAGGGAGGGCTGGGGAGAGGGAGGGAGGGAGAGAGGGAGGGAGGGAGAGGGAACTGGGATCAACATGTAAAATAAAAAATTAAAAAAAATGCTTTGACTCCAAAATTTAAGTTGAAGGACAAGTTACTGGGGAAAAGGATTTCTATTTTTGTTTCCACAGAAAATGAAAAGATGTGGATTCCTTCCAGACTAATGTGGTTTGATCATGCCAGACCACCTGAAACAGAGTACAAGCTGATCCTACATTCAAAACAGCTGGACAAAACAGCCTTACAGACTACAGCCAGGATATCTGAATCTTCTTCGAATCCCCCAAGACAGCACTCCTTACCAGCAGGAAGTAGTTTGGAAAGAACGACGCTCAAATTCCCAAATATTGTGTATAAATGTTTGTTTTCATTTAATTGGACTTTGTTATATAAAATTAAGTTAAAAAAATGGAGCCTGTTGGACTAGAGGCAGATCAGTGGTTAAGTTAAGAGTTGCTCATGTTTCTTGAGAATATGAATTTGGATCTCAGAACCCACACTTGGGCAGACTATAAATCACCTGTAATTACAGCTCCAGGGGATCTGATGCCCTCTCCTGGCCACTGAAGCCATCTCCATACAAGTGTATACCAACATGCAGTCACAGACACATGAAATAAAAATCTTAAAAAAAAAAACCAAAACAAAACAGAAGCTGTTGAAAAAAAATTTGTTTTTTCAAAGTACTACTTTCTTGTTAAATTTATTTTTAAAAATATGTTTAGTTGAAATCAAAATTTATCACTTTTCCTCTCTCATTGACATGCCTACCACTCACAAACTGATATCCTTTTCCTTTTATATGTATATATGTATGCCCAAGCACATATAACACATATGTATATACATACACACATGTACACATGCACATATGTACATATGCACACACATGTAGGCATGTGTATATGCACACATATACACATATACATATATGTATACATACATATATACATACATATACATGCACACACACACAACCTGCTGGGCCTGTTCCTGTAGTTTGTGTGTATGTGGTTTCTGGGCTGGACAATCAGCACTGGACAGCCAGTCAGGGCAAGTACTGAATTGGGATTCTATAGGAATCAAACTACACAGGGGAGGATTCCGAGGAGCCAGAGGAGAAAGACAGTGAATGGACTCACAGATAGCTGTGTTCTCGCTCTTCCTGCAGGATGTCTTGGGTTGAAAAGGATAGCGTCTTCAGGGTAGAACAGTACTTCAAGCAGTAGGAGGCCACAATCAGGTCAGAATAATCCTTGGCCACAAACTTGATCTGCTGCAGGAAGCTCATTGTCTGCATGACAAAAGCCTCGTCCTCCATCTCAAACAGACAGTAAAACAGCTTCATGTCATCGACTTGTTCCCGAAGCTCTTCGTCGGCACTGATCTTCTCCAGGCTCTCACACAACTTCTGCTTTACCTCCTGGGACAACTGGTAGCCAAAAAACATCTCTAGCTTCTCTTGTTCCGATTTGTGCAGAAGGCCAAAGATGAAACAGCCCACGAAAATCCACTGCACCCTGACTTTCTTTAGAAACGTGAGCAGCAGTGCCTCTATCCCCTGAACGTCTTTACTATGGTGGTCGCTGTGGCTCTTCACCAGGTAAAACATGGCGGCACAGAACTCCTGGACGGACGGGTGGAAGAACGTGTACATATTCTCGGAGTTCATGGCCTTCAGAAATATCCTCATGTTCAGCAGTGTGGAGATGTCTGAGGTGACAATCCCATTTTCCCCAAAGTCCTCCTGGTTAAATGCAAATTTGTCAGTCCAGATGCCCTCAGCAGCCAGGGAACACAACTTCAGAAGTAGGTTTTTGCCTTTTTTACTTGGATTTTGAGCACTTTTGGGAATGAACAAATTGAGGATAAAAGTGGTGTACACGGAGGTGGTACGTCGGCAGATGGAGGCCGGGTCTCCTCCCTTCTCTATCTCGTTTTTTAGACAAGTACCCACCAGCCAGCAGATTGCAGGGACCTGACATATATCAAACACCTGTTCATTTTCCCTTACCAACCTGAAGACTTCTTCCGCTGTGTTGTCATCTTGGAACAAGGTTTTGAAGCAGGTCTCCCTACTGCTCTCATTTAGTCCCATAATTACTCTCAACTCTGTGTAGTTTAACCTGCTCTTCAACTTCTCAAAAGTCTCTGGGGTAGCAGTGATAAGGAGAGAGGATTCTGGGAGTATCTTCCTCCTGAGCAAACTGCTCAGCAGTATATTCACTGGCCGCTTCTCCATCCAATTATCACACAGCTCCAATTCCGGTTCAGCCAAATCACAATTCAGCGCTTCTAAGCTGTCAATGATGAACAGGAGCTTCTCGGGTTCGGATACTATCTCCACTATGGGAGCTGAGGGGCTGGGCCACTCTCTGGAGATCAGGTCAGCCAGGCTCGCTGTCTTCAACTGCTTTATGTCATGGCAGCACAGGGAGAAGATGTAGGAGAATTTGTTCTGAAACACCTGGCCATCTGACCAGGCCAGCGTTAGCTTGGCCATCATCAGTGTCTTGCCGATCCCTGACACTCCTCTGAAGACCACTGTGTGTGGCTGCTTCTCAGTTGCCTTTGGTGTGAAAAGATACTCAAAGCTGCTGCATTCGTCCTGGGTGTACTTCTGAATCAGGTTATTCTGAAACAGGTCGTTGAACTTTCTGGACCAATCCTGGTACAGCTTCTTCTTCAAATGAGCTTGATACATCTTTGAGAGTCCTGAGCCAGTGAGCATGAGAGAAGAAAAAAATCCACAACACATCAAAGTTAATGATCTGACTTTGATATTTTAATTCTCAGGATGTAACCTTAAAAACATTTGTTTTTAATCATGGTGTGTGTGTGTTTGTGTGCATGCATGCGTGCGTGTGTGCATGCATGTGTGTATGTGTGTGTGTGTGTGTGTATGTGTGAGTGTGTGTTAGTGGGTTCTTGTGGAGGCCAGAGGTGTGAATCTCCTCTCCCCCTGGGAGCTGGAGTTACAGTTTTCCATAAGCCACCTCACATGGGTACTGGGAATTGAACTCGGGTCCTCTGCAGGAGCAGGGCATGCTCCTAACCACTGAGTCGTTCCTTCAGCCAGCTTACCATGTATGTTTTTAGGGATCTGTAAGCTGTAGGCCCAGAACAATGTTGGTTAATGTGAGATTTTCTCTGGCCCTTGAGCACAGCTTGCCTTTGTGTGTGTAATGAATGTCACTGTTAAACTGTCACACGCTATTTCAGAGGCTGGCACCAGAGCTGGGGTGTCCCCTCTTCCCACTTCAGGCCCTAACAAGTCGAGTGCCTTCTGTGGGTTCCTGTCTGGGAACAGACTGACACCTAACTCTGCAACAGGAAGGGAAGAGAATAACAGAGCTCGAGGGTAAAAACACCACGCACTGGAGAACGGCCAGAACGTGAACCCTTCCTAGCAATTATTGTGACTGCTTAGCCCATGATATACAAGTACCTGGAGTAGAGGAAACTGAGCCTGAACTAGAACCAGGGCAAACTCAGCCATGGAGCGACAACTCATTGGGAGCCCCAACTGACTCCAACTTTCCTAGCTGGGCGCTGGGTGCACAGAGAGCAGGGTTTGACCACATAACCTTCCTACCACTATTTGCTCTTTTCTAAATCAATTTTTTAAAAATTTATTTTACATACCAACCACAGCAATGCCTCCTTATTATCCTCCCATTCCTTCCCCCACCTCCTTCCTACCCCCCCACCCACTCATCAGAAAGGTGCAGGCCTCCCATGGGGAGGGGGGTCAACAGGGCATGGCCTATCAAGTTGAGGCAGGACCAAGCTCCTCCCCTCTGCATGCCATCAGAGGGCATTGGCTCCAAAAAGCCAGCTCAAGCATCAGGGACAGATCCTGGTCCCACTACTAGGAGCCCCACACACAGACCAAGATACACAATGTCACCATCCACGTGTAGAGGGTTAAGTTGGTCCCATGCAGGCTCCCCCAGCTGTCAGTCCTGACAGCTTGGGTAAGCTGTCTCTCTGGGTTTCCCCCATCAAATCTCATACAATCCTTCCTCCCTCTCTTCAGCTGGACTCCAGGAGCTTGGCCCAGTGCTTGGCTGTGGATCTCTGCATCTGCTTCCATCAGTTACTGGATAAAGACTCTCTGATGACAATTACAGTAGTCACCAATCTGAGTACAGTAGATGGCTAATCCAGGGACCCACTCCACTACTGCTAGGAGTCTTAGCTGGGGGTCACCCTGTGGGTTCCTGGGAGTTTCCCTGGCACCAGGTTTCTCCCTAAACCCATTATGGCACCCCTGTCATGGGATGGAGAGGGGGGGAATTTTTTCCGGCCTTTCCACCCGGGGGTTGCTCGAGAGGAGCTCCCTGCACGCTGCGCCCCTGATTGGGGCCCAGATGGCTGTCTTAAAGAGCCTTCCCAGTCTACTTGGATTGGATGTTTTGAGTGCCAAATTTAATGATGTGTTATTATTTACCCACCTACCTATCACCCATCTATCTATCTATCTATCTATCTATCTATCTATCTATCTATCATCTATGATCTACCTGTTATTTATTATTTTACTTTGAATTTCTATGTAATTAACGTAGTCGTTCAAAACCCAAATCATGGCATCATAGATAATTCCCTGTACCACACAGAACCATCTGATGCATGTAGCAGCTCTCCTCTAACAGCAGAAAGATCAACTAAGCATGGCAGATTGCATGGACCCTTATCTTGTCAACCTGTGCAGGATACACAGATGCACACACACTAAGAGAATATAATTGCACCCGATTGCCCCAACAGCACAAGACTGTAAAAAACTGTATTACTATCAGTAGAAGACTGGCATAATAGCAGTTACATAATTTCATCACATTATAATGTTCCAGATACTACACGCTGATGTTAAAGTTTAGAACAATGGGGCTGGGAGGGATGACTCAGCAGTTAAGAGCAGTGTCTCCTCTTGAAGACTACCTAAGAAAGGTTACAAGCACACACATCAGGTGCCTCACAATAGCCTATGACCCAGTTCCAGAGGGATCCAAGGCCTCTGCAGGCACTGCACTCATATATGTAAACCAACATACAGACCCACAGGTATCCATGCAATTTTAAAGATACAGTAAAAATGTTCAGAATATACAACTTCCCTGAGATATAGCATGGAAGCCAAAAGGAGTCTATCTAGGGCTCAAGAGGGAACTAGAGGGAGGGAGGAGAGGAGGAGAGTCCCAGGGAGGGAATGCTATTTACAAAGCACAATGATACACATATACACACACAGGAACATTTTATACTGAAATTTATTTGTATGCCGAGTGTAACAGTCTAAAGGGTGTTCAATATAAATTAAAGGACAGTTGGGTAATCGATGGAGTCTGAGGAAAAGCAAGGCCAACTGCATGTGTAAAATGTTTGCACTAAATTTACGAACTAAGAGATGGAATCTTAGGAGGTAAAGGCTCTTGACAATGAGCCGGACGACCTGAGTTTGGTCCCAGAGACCCAACTGTTAGAAGCAGAAATAACTATGAAAAGTTGTTCTCTGTTTGTGCACTATGGTATGCAAGTGTATTTGTGAACACACAAATGCTAACGTAAAAACCTCATAAGAAGCCAATAGGTGGATTTCTTATTGATTAGAAGTAGCTGAACAGAAGCTGGGCAGGGGTGGCACACACCTTTAATACCATTACTAGGGAGTGCAGAGGCAGCTGGATCTCTGTGAGTTGGAGGCCAGGCTGGTCTTCAAGTTCCAGAACAGGCTCTGAAGCTACACAGAGAAACCCTGTCTTGAAAAACTAAAAAGATATATCTGAAAAGGAAATGAAGGGAATGAGGACACTAGGAAACACAATGGAGCCTAAAGCACACACAGACTAAAAGATAAAGATATACACAAGACTTGGTATGATGCTTTAACACATTGGTGGGGCAAGAGATGGCTCAGTGGTTAAAACACCCAGAACACCTGGGTTCATTTCCAAGCATCCACAGGGAGACATTCACAGGACTGTCCAGTACCAGAAGACCTAAAACCGGAACCCCCCCCCCGGGCGGCCACATGGACCTCACATCCCGCCCTCTTCTGCCTCCAGGGCAGAGTACACACATGGTACACATACATACATCAGCCTCTTCATCCTCCAGGGCAGAGTACACACATGGTACACATACATACATACATGCAGGCACTCTCACATACACGGAAGGCAGTTACTAGCTGTTCTCATACACTTTGATCCTAAATTAAAGATATTTAATATATAGAAAGTACAGCACAGAGACATTTTTAAAACAACAAACAAAAGACTGAGGGATAAAGAACCTGATGTAGCCACAGACCTAAGATGATCAGTGAACTGAATCCGTGATACCTTGCACCAGGATAGATATGCATGTGACTCTTCAGACCACCTCGTTATGGAGCATGGCTTTTTTCATTATGCACGTTTGCTTATTAAAGATCAAAACAGGCCCAGCCAGGACAAAGACAGAGAACTCTGATTTCACACTGGATTACACAGTTGTACGAATACATGTGTGACAGGTGTGCGGGTGGGCAAGTGGGGGGAGGGGCACAGCACCCATGCACGTGCAGACCAGAGGCAAACGTTGGGTGTCTTCTTCAGGTGCTGATGCATGTGGGTGCTTTTGTCTGCATACATGCCTGTGTACCACATGCATGCAGTGCCCTCAGGAGACAGATGAAGGTGGCATTGGACTCCCCGACCTTGGGTTATATGAATAGCTGTGATGCACCACCTAGGTTTTAGAAACTGAGCCCAGGTCAGATGAAAGAGTAGCAGGTGTTCTTAACCACTGAGCAATCTCTCCAGCCCAGCCTCCACCTAATTTTTTGAGACAAGATTTATTTTCTTTTTGCAGCTGGCTTCGAGCATGCCATGCTGAAGGGCCAGCTTGCTACAGCGCCTGGTTTCTATGTGGTTTCTGAAGTCAGATTCTCATGTTTCCACAGACAGAGACATCTTCCTGCACCCCCAGGGGTTTGCTATTGCTGCCAGCCCAAATCCAGAGCTACCACTTCACTCTAGAGGTAAGTCTCCAGTCTCCACGAAAGAGTAAATTACCATGTCCTCGGTGCAAGTTTAACAATCTAGGTAAGTTAGGGCATGAAACCTTCATGCATTTGTCTACACAGACAAGAGCTAACATTTCTACATGAATCTGCCTCCTTCCTCAAGTGGACTAATGTCCACCACACCTGCTTGTCCTGTTGAAGTTGGGCATAAGAAGAGTTATCAAAACTATGACAGGAACCTCATGGCAAAGAAGCCTGGACCAACTCACCAGCAATCTCTCTTTCTGCCCTCTCCCTGAGATCCATCCTATCGATATTCTGGAAGATTCTGAAGGTCATATCCCAGGCTTTCTTGTGCTCATAATGCTTCACCAGCAAATTGGCAAGGTCTTCTCGTGACGCCTTCTTCACCTCAGTCCAAGGAATCTGCTGCAACCCATACTGCACCATCTCCTGCTTGAGGGCCTCCTTGAATTTCATGAACTCCTTCTTGTTTAGCTCTTCCAGGTACCACATAAGGCCAAAATCGGAAAAGAAAGACGCCATCCTGTCTTAAGGAAGAACAGACCGGTCTTCGGAGAGACAACCACCAGGAGGAAGAAACAGACGAGATCTGTGGGGAAATCAGGCAAGCAGCGGGTTATTTTAAAAGATGGCGTCAAGGGGCTGGGGAGGTGGGTGAGCTGGGGAAGTGTTTGCTGAGCAACTTGAAGGACCTGCGTTTGCATCCTGGGCACTTGTGTGAGAAGCAGGCTGTGGTGGCACAGCTCTAACTGCAGCACTGGAAAGGCAGAGAGAGGAGGAACCCTGGGGCCTGCTGGCCATCTGGTCTACCCAAATTCGGTGAGCTCCAGGTTTACTGAGGTCCTGGGTACCTACACAGGTGTGTTGGGCTGGGGAAGGGGTGCTCACAGCTGCTTGTAACTTTAGCTCCAGAGGATCTGGCACTCTCAACAGACTCTACAGGCATGTCACACAGGTGGTGCACATACATACACTCAGGCATATCCCTACTCATATATAAATCTTAGCAGAGTTACTGTCATCTCCAACTCTGGTGAAACCAGTGCAGTGCTAGTATATGGTACAGCATTTATGATGCCTGTATACATTTCCAGCTCTAGCCAGCTGTAAATGTAAACTGAGTTCAGTGACATGGGCTTGGAATCCCAACTACCTCTGAGGCTGTCAGGATAATTTCAAATGCAGGATCTGCAAACACAACTAAGTTAAGGCAAGCAACTTAGTGACACCCTGTCTCAAAATTAAAAGTAGGGCTGGAGAGGTGGCTCAGTGGTTAGCAGCACTGGCTGCTCTTCCAGAGGACAGGGGTTCAATTCCCAGCAGCACCTGGTGGCTTACCATGAGGGCAGGGGTGTAGCTCAGGGGTTAAGAGTGCCTGCTGAAGATGCAGGGATCCACAGCCAAGCTGAGCACCTGGAGTCCTCCTGAAGTAGAGGAGGAGGGATTGCATGAGCCAGGGGGTCAAGGGCATGATGGAGGAACACACAGAGACAGCTGACCTGAGCCCAATAGAGCTCATGGACTCTGCACCAACAGGGAGCTCTCTTCATGGGACCAACCTAGGCTCTCTGTTTGTGTGTGATAGTTGTGTAGCTTCGTCTGTTTGTAAGACTCCTTACAGTGAGATCAGGGAGGGCGTTTAGCTTGCTTTTGGGAATCTGTCCCCTTGCTGGATTCCTTGTCCAGCCTTTATGCAAGGGGAGGAGATCGGTCCTGCCTCAACTTGATGTGGCATGCTTTGTTCAAGCCCATTGGAGGCCTGCCCTTTCTGAGTGGAGATGGAGGAATGGATGGGGAGGAGGGTAGGTGGGAATGGGAGGTGAGCCTGGAGGAGAGGAGGGAGGGAAAACTTCAGTCTGTAGGTAAAATAAATGAAAATGTTAATTTAAAAAGAGAGTACCCGCTGACCCTGTCACTCCAGTTCTAAAGCACCCGGAACCTTCTTCTGGCCTCCATGGGCACCAGGCCGCACAGACAAAACACTCATACACATAAAATAATAAAGAAGACAGAAGCTTTAAAGTATATAAAAATGCAAAAGAGGGATGGTTTATTGGTCAGTGGCAAAGTGTGTAGTCTGTGCAACGTTCTAGGCTCAGTCGTCAGGGCCTCAAAACAAAACCCCAAACCAATACGAAACCAAACAACAACAGACCCCTAACCAAAAAGCAAAGTTAGTGATCCCACAGCTGTTCACATATGGGCAACATTAACTGTACTATTCGTGGCTTAAAATTTCATGTGCCAATGATATACTTTAAATGAAAAACAACAGGCCATCCAAAATCAGAAGAAAATTATAATGAATAAAATTGAGTGAGAGAGAGAGAGAGACTCAAAGTCAGTAGATTTTTTTTTGAGAACCCCCAACAGGTATAATTAAAAAAAAAAAAAAAGTCAGGCAGTGGTGGCGCACACCTTTAATCCCAGCACTCAGAAGTCAGTGGCCGGATGGTCTGAGTTTGAGGCAGGTCAGGGCTACAAAGTGAGACCCTGTCTCCAAACAATAAATAAACCAAGAAATCAATCAATAAATCAATAACAGGCAGGCATGAAATAAACAAAGGAAATGGGAATGATAAATGAATAAGAAGCATCATCCAGCTACCGGAAACCTCACCACATGCCCTGCAGGTATCAGGAGCAGAGGCCGTCACAATTCACAATCCAATCAAACGATGGTTTTTCTCCAGCATACAGGTACTTAGAACATAACACCCCTCACCTTATTTCTTTTTATTTAAAGGGTTTTTGGTTCCAGCTTTAGAGATCAGCCTCAATGCCTTGAGCACGCCAGGCAAGCTTCCTCACCATTAAGCTCAATCTTCAACCCCTGATGGAGAGGGTGAAGCCTAACTTTTAACAGGTGAAACAAATTCCTCCTGAAGACTCCAGCTTCCAACATGTTCATCAGTAAGCTGGGTCAAAACAGAGTCACTTTGTGCTACCCAGAATTTATTTTATACCCACACCTGCAAGCTCTTTCTCTCCCTCTCTCTCTTCCTCTCTCCCTCCCTCTCTCCCTCTCCTCCTCTCTCTCCCTATCTCTTTCTCTCTCCCTTCATTTTCTCCCTCCCTCTCTCTCTCTCTCTCTCCCTCTCCTCCTCTCTCTCCCTATCTCTTTCTCTCTCCCTTCATTTCTCTCCCTCCCTCCCTCCCTCCCTCTCTCTCTCTCTTCCTCCTCCCCCACTCACACACAGTCTTCTGAGACAGGATTTCCCTGCATAGCCCAGGCTGGCTTTGAACTCAGAGATCAGCCTGACTCTGCCTCCCTAGTGCTGGGATTAAAGGTGTGACCACCACTGCCAGGCCATCCTTCCTTCCCTTTTACCTCCACTATTTTATCTGGTTTTGGGTGCTGGGATCAAGGGCATACACCACAATGTCAGGCTAAAATAAGGTGTTTATGTTGGCCACGGTACGCTGCTACTGTTAGTTTTCCTGACATTGATATACTGTGGTTCTGGAAACCAGCATTTTTATTTTCAGAACATAAACCCTGAAGTATTTGTAGTGAATATCTGAGGTAGACTTTCATGGGTCTCTGTAACAAAATGATGTAAACTAAGTGGTTTAAAACTACAGGAATTCGGTTATACTGCTTCTACATGTGGGTTGATTGGTATTGTGCTTGCTTGGTCCTGTCCCATCCCCAGCAACACAGAAAATGAGGTGTGGTGCTGCACACCTGTAATCCCAGGACCTGGAGGGGGATGCAGGGGGCTAGAAATTCTGGGTTGTACCTTGACTACAGTGTGATTTGGGGGCTAGCCCACAGTGTTTGACACCCTATCTAAAAAACAAACAAAGAAACAAACAAACAAACAAAAAAAACCCCCACAACTCCAACAACAACAAAACCTGTAAGAATTGTATTGCCTCCCTTGTATGGGGCTTGAGCTTCCCAGTCAGGGTCAATGGGTTCACCCTCCCTCCCACAGGGAACCCCTGGTCTGTCTTCTGAGCTCCTGGTTAATTGAAAATTCATTATTTTCTCTTTCCTTGCAGCTCCTTAATTCCCATATCTGCCTTGATTATCGCATTGCGTTCTTCCTGTGGAGAGATGCAGTGAGTCTTCACATGGTACCCTTGGGACAGCTAATTGAACCCACAGCAACCCCTTTTTTTGGCCACTTTTTGAGATATTAGAAGTCAGATGTATTTGTTTAGCTCAGGAGCTACAAGTCAACATTCCAGCTAACAGTAAAGGCCAGCTTTTATTGATATGAAAAGGCAGTCTTTGCCCATGCTTTTTTTATAGTAACCAAAAGAAAGACAAGCAAGCAAACAAACCAAACCAAACAAACAAACAAAAAAACCCAACCTCTTTGAAAGATTAAACCATGCAATGGAACAAAGATCTCTCTGCCCTACCCGGGAACTCATGTGAACCAGTTAAATACAACGACTTGGTTTGTTCATACCCTCTGGCTTCTCTATGGGTTCTCCTCGGCCTCACTCGCATGAATGCAAATAATATAAAACCTCCACCCTCTAAATTCTCAGGAATGCAACCTGCAGGATGCCTGCACATGCCATTAATTTTCTTTTTGTATCTCGAAGGTGGTGACTATTGTGATGGCAGATGTGATGATGATGATGGTGATGATGAAGATGGTGATGATTGTGATGATGGTGATTATGATGAAGATGGTGATGAGGGTGATGAAGATTGTAGTGATGATGAAGATGGTGATGATGATTATGGTGATGATAACGGAGATGATGATGATAGTAATGATGATGGTGATGATGAAGATGGTGATGATGAAGGTGATGATGAAGGTGATGATGGTGATGATGATGAAGATGGTGGTGATGATTGTTGTTTGTCTGCATTATCATCACCATCTTTAAAGGCACTCCGTAGCCCAGGCTGTCCTTGGACTTGTAGTTCTCCTGGTTCAGCTTTCCAAGTAGCTGGGATGATGCAGCTGGCTCTTACATCGCCTTTGATAACCTTAAGAGTGTATGAGTGGGGCTGGAGGGATGGCTCAGCTGTTAAAGGCTAGGCTCACAACCAAAAATATAAGAGTGTATGAGCGTTCTTCTCATTTGAACACCTAAAAAATAATCATGTAAACATTTGTCTATTGATTCCTGATGCTTTTTTTTTCCTTTTGAGGCAGGGTCACCTGTCATCCAGGCAGCCTTTAGAGCTGCTGTGTAGTAAGCACTGGCCTACAAGTCCTGACCAACCTTTTCCTATTTCCAAGGCAACACAGGTCCATGCTTTACCAATCTGAGGTTTAGATGCATTAAATGGGCTTAAGTACTGAAGTATCCCTAAGATCTTGCTAGTGTTTGTAAAGAAAATTTGATTGGAGGTTCCTACAGGCCATGCATGTTTTTTTAAGATTGTAGTTCAAGGGAGAAGCCTGTTGTCAGTTGATATTATTGGTGGAGATATAACCTTTCAAGACTCTGAAGCTTGGGAGATGGCACATCCATAGCCTTTGTCACCAACTGTAAGGACATGAGTTTTATTTCCATTGTTCACATAGTGGAAGGGGAAAATCAGTTCCCAAGTATTTGGTTTTTGCCTCTACATGTGAGCCCTGGAAGCCTTGTGACCAATTACACATCAAAGACATGTAATAACATTTTTTCAACCTATTTCCTATTTTTCTTCTTTATCACTCAATGCTGGGGGGTAGATGCCAGAACCTCACAAAGAGCTGGACAAGTGCTCTGTCTATGAGCCTTACCTGGCCCTGCCTGGTTAAATTTGCATTTGATTTAGTTGTTAATTTAAATCACCAGTAGAATTCCAGAAAGCTGCCAGGGACTTGGCTCAGTAAACAAATGTCTTTCTGGAACTAGTAACAGGTCACATGGAGATTCTGTATTTCTACAGCTGGGAGTGGCTGGACCCTGGGAAGCAAACTGAAGCTTTCTTGGTGCTGATTAAATGTAGGTCAGTCCCTCACACAATAACCAGCCCTGTCTATTAAATACTCAGCCTAGGGGTAATATATGAACTGAAACTGAGCCACAATCAGGCCTATGCCTTTACCTCTTTGCAGGAAACTGGGGGCAACTCTGGGTTCATTGAGTTGTGGAACCAGAGTGAGGCTCTAGATAGCCACGGTAGATGGATAGTATCAGCATTGCTGAAATAGAGACCAACAAGGAGGTCTCAGGCTGAGCCTCCACCATCAACTGGGGATGGCCAATCTCAGCACAGAGGAGGCAGATGCGGTGGAATCTCTGAGATGGAGCCCAGCAATACATACAGAATGAGATACAAGGAAACATTGCTATATAGAGAAAACCTGTTTTCATTAAAAGAGAAAAAAGAAGAAAGTATTAAATAAGGAAAACTAGAAAGCCAGCCAGCCAGCAAAACAGAAATAAAATACAGAGACAAGGAAAGCAAGGAAGCAATCAAGACATAAAGAAAGATCAGATGGCAGCAATGGGAAGGAAGTGGAGAATGCCTGGTCACATTTCCTGAAAAGGACAGCAGCAAGAGGAGACCAATTTTTTCCCCCTGGGCTGGAGAACCAAGAGGACAGTAGAGTCCAGCGCTTTGTTCAAAGACCGGTTAGTTTGTACGTTTCCATATCTACCCAATAAAGAAAGATCAACGATATCCACAGGGTTGTGGCCACAGGTGAGGGTCTGCTGGATGTGAGAGTCCTGGATGGGAAAGACATTTAAGGCTGAGTATCAAACACCAGGACAGATCAGGTCAAGATGGGAGAGCCTACTGATATCCAGAGTGAGGCGGTCACAAAGGCTAGTGTGTTGAGGATCTGACTGAGATTGCCTGCCCCATGCCTTCTTCACACCTTATTATAAACAGCACCCCAGGGATGATAGGGGACCTAGGATCGTAAATTCTGGGTGAGCTTCCTCTCCATTGCCAGCATCATTGGGCTGACAGTCTTGTAATTACCCAGGAGCTATTTGTGTGATTTTTTTTTCTCTTTAGAAAACTTAGAGCCAAAGGAAACAGAGTGACAGAGAGATGGGATGAGGCGACAGGGTCATCCCAGCTACACAGCAAAGGTGGAACTAATTGCCAAATGCTGGGAAGACTGGATGAGTAGAACCTGGGGAGTGTGGAGCTATCTATCCATTTCCCTCCTCCCAGGTTGTCCAGTAGAGGACAGTACACCAATACCATCCCGGTTTGCTTCCACATGCACGGTGCCTGGGGTTCCCCCAATAGAGCCATCATGCCCATGAAACTTGTGTTGCTTAAATGCCCCCCCCCAGGTCCCCATTGCATGCATGTCACCAAATGTGCTCATAGGCACGCCTCTAGAGCCTGCAAGGAATTTATGCCTCCAAATGTCCGAAGTCCTCAGGTGCTTCCACTATCCCCAGTGCAGTCAAGCCTCCACCTCCATCTAGACCCAAAGGTACCCAGGTCAAGAGTGGCCCCAGGAGTACTACGAAGACAAAGTCTCTGAGTGCAACCATGTCCCCAGTGTCCTCAGGTCCCCAAACACTGGGAAGCTACACAATGACCCCTGTCTCCAAATGCTGTCTTGTCATTCAGGACATTTTGGCTGGCAGGGCTCCATAGGCTCTCTAGTGCCCACAGACAAATGCTGCTCTTGGCAAGTTTGCCCTGAGGCTTCTGGGAAAGAGTTGAAGTAGGATAATGTATTCCAAGACTATTTTGATCAGTGCATGTAACCAAGCCTGGAGAAACGTGTGGGACTTTTGGAAAAGTTTTCATTAAGAGAGTACCAGGTTCAGGTCTCTCTCCATGTGAAGGCGTGTGTCACTGGGTGATCCTGTATCCCTGTTTTCCATCGAGGATCTTCACATTATGGCTGTCTGGCTCCCAGGTCTTCTGGTTTCTTCCTCCCTCCCCCTCCCTCCCTCCCTCCCTCTCTCCCAACCCCCCTCTCTTTCTTTCTTTTTTGTCGTTCCAGATCTGGTTCAGGATCCAATGCCTAAGAACAAATGAAAGAATCACTAGAATGTTCCAGAAGGACTGCCGGAGGCAAGTGAACACTCTAAAGGCTTTTCCACATCCACCCATTCCTATGCCACTTACCTGTATTTGCCTCTTCCAATGTAAAGACCATGTCTCCAGGTACATACACTTTTTGCTCCATTCCCAAACTCAACCCTAGCTACTCTTCATGATGATCAAGGCATACAGGATGCCAGGTTTAGCCCCAGGAGGACCTACTTGACCTTCAAGCCCCTACTGTGGCTTCCTACCTTGGTCATACCACAGTATGACCCAGTAGTGGCTGAAGGTCAAGCCTCAGTCAAAGCTCCAATTCCAACCACAGATGTTGTCAGAGTCCCAGATGTTGCTCAACATCTACAGCCAACTTCTGAGGATCTCTAGCAATGGATACAAGAGGATCTAGATACACAGACTTGGAGTTACAAAATGACCTGACAATACCTCTCACACTGGACCTGTATAGGCCATGAGGGCTTTGAAGTGAGTGAGGTGTGGTGGTCATGCCCTTAACCTCAGGATTTGGGAGACTGATGCAGGCTAATGTGTGTTAGTTTCATACCACTGTGGTCCATACACTGAGATTGTTTCAAAACAAATTAAAATATTAAGTATTGTTTCTTAGTGTTAGTTTGATAAAAGTAGAAAATACTTTCTGCAAGCAGTTTTTTTTAACACTTGTTCTTCCTAGAATGTCTGTTTTTTTTAATGACTTTCTCTTTGCAATTTTTTGTATGTTCAAATACCTGTATGGATGCATGCACTGCCCAACAGCAAGAGACAGGTCGGTCAGCAACTTGCGTATCATCTGCTCACCCAGCTCCAGTCCAAGAAGCAGACTCCACACAAGCTCCAGAATCCAGCACAGCTCCAGCAGCAGCTCAGAGACTGCCAACAAATCTACTGGAAAAGTAAAGGAGACTAAATCAGCTACACCATTCCATCCTCAGATGATGGTCACAAGTCCACTGCCATCTGGGTCTAGCTTCTGATTGAACTGTGAATTGGATACTTTTCTAAATCAAGTATCCCAACCAAAGTTTTTGTTTTGTTTTTTTTTCCTAAAAAACTATTTTTCATTATACATACCAACCCCAGTTCCCCCTCCTCCCAGTCTCCTGCCTTCCACCTCCCTCCTTCCCACCCCACATCCACTCCTAGGGGATTCAACAAAGCTGGCATACCAAGCTGAGGCAGGACCAAGCCCTTCCTGAACAAGGTAACCTGCCATAGGGAATGGGTTCCAAAAAGCCAGTTCATGTACCTAAATAGGTCCTGGGGCCACTGCCAGGGCCCCCCACAACAGATGAAGCCACATAACTGTCACACACATTCTGAGGGCCTAGTCTGGTCCCATGCAGCCAACCTGACTTTTTTTTTTATTTAGCACTTCTCACTGCTTCCTGTATTCTAAGAACTCTCGATGCTGATGGTCTTGACACTCCTGCCTTCGACTACCACAGTATAGGGCTCTCAGGCAGTTGCCACCACACAGTTAGGTTTTCTTTGCTGAGACAAATCTTTAACTCTGCGTAGCCCAGGCTTGCCTTTACTGTTCAGAGAATTATCTGCTTCCCATCCCACAAGTCTGCTATTACAATTTGTGGCTAAGAATTTGGATGTGAGAATATTAATTTTTCAGCGACTGTATTTCTTGTTGTTTTTATTTCTTTTCAGAGTTAACTGTTTAATATGTGTATACAATATGTAAAAATTGTGCAGATATTTTGAGACAGCATTTCTTCCTGTAGTTCAGGCTGGCCTTTATATTCTGGCTATACGCTTTCTGCTCACTGAGTTATGAGATTCTCAGTATGAGCTAATGGCACCCCCCCATGAGCATCTCTCCATGGATTAGAGAATTGTATTAATCCATTGAGTTATTCATACCTTAACTTTAAATAGAACAGTGATTTCAATCAAATCCCACATATCTCCCTTAATACTTCAAAATGTGCCACAACTTTGAGAAAATTAAAATCCTGGACACTCAGAGAAACATCAAACGTCACAATGCACACACATGTAAAATATCTTGGGGTCACTCTAACCAAACAAATGAAAGACCTGTGGGACAAGAAGGTTAAGCCCTAAAGAAAGAAATTGAAGAGGATATCAGGAAATGTAAAGATTTCCAGTGCGTTTTGATAGGTAGGATCATCATAATAAAAACGGCAGTCTTGCCAAAAGCAATCTACAGATTCAACACAATCCACATCAGATCACAGCACAATTCTTCACGGAACTTGAAAGAACAATACTCAACTTCATAAGCAAACCCAAAAAATGATTCTGTACAATAAAGGGACTTCTGGAGGCATCACCATCCCTTACTTCAAACTTGACTCTAGAGCTGGTTGGAGTACAAACTTGAAAATCAGTATGGTGGTTTCTCAGAAAACTGAGACTCAATCTATCTCAAGACCCAGCAATACCATTCTTGGGCATACACCCACAGGATGCTTAGTCATACCACAAGGACACTTGCTCAACAATGTTCATAGCAGCATTATAATAACCAGGACATGGAAACAACCTAGATGCCCCTCAACTGAAGAACTGATAAAGAAAATGTGGTACATTTACACAATGGAGAATTACTTAGCTGTAAAAAACAATGACATTATGACATTTGCAAGAAAATGGATGAAACTAGGAAAAAAACCACCCTGAGTGAAGTAACCCAGACTCAGAATGATAAACACAGCACATATTCACTAATATGGGGTGGGGCTGAGGGATCTAATAGAGCCCATCCCACATGAGGCAGAGTGTTGCAAGGTCTCTCACTCTCTACATAATATCTAGCCATGGGTCTCTGCATTTATTTCCTTCTGCTATGGTAGGAAACTTCTCTGATGATGGCTGAGCAAGGCATTCATCGATGAGTATGGTAGCATGTCATTGGAAGTAATTTTGTTTTTGAGTGCACTGAATGTAACACAAACCCAGGACATTTTTGGAAACTATATGCTCTTTAGCAACTTTGTGTGAATTTTTATACAAGCACTGTTTTATTAATTATATAAAATATAAAAATAGAAAAAAGTAATTCTTTTGGGCTCCTATTATTTGGCTTTATCCTAGGCTGCCAAGCTCTTTAGTCTTAAGTACTCAGTCACCCAAGCTGAGCGAAGCATAAGTTCCATCTTATGGAGCAGGCCTTAAGTCAATCAGATATTGGTTGGTTACCCTACAAACTTGGCAGTCATCTGCCACGGACTATCCCAGTCGGGTATGGGGTCCCTGGGATGAGGGTTCTAGAAGACTAAGTGGGTAAAGATTCGGCAGTTACAAACAAACAAACACAGAGGCAGTATGAATCTGAGTGTATTTTGCAATTCTCAAGCAAGATTCCCCCCCACCAGGATGTTTTTGTTAAACAAACCCAAACATATGACATTATTGTTACTTGGCACAGTGACACAGGAATCCAAAACATGAAATCACACGAAATTGTCCTGTTAATCAAAACATAGAACTGTCCTTGGCTAACATAGAATCATCCAAGGCTAACTGCATATTTCTTAAATCAAATTAATATATTTTTATGTTCAGTTATTGTTTAACATCTATTACCTAGTTCTTGTGAGTTTGTTTTAAAAATATCGAGCTATTTGAACTACTTCAACTCTTTCTTATTAAAAGCGTTCATTACCAGACACTTAAGCCCACTCTTGATGACAGATGAACAGCCATATGAAATTTTATTGTTGGGAAAGTTTTTACTATTTGTGCTTATATGAATGACGTGAGTGATTTGGAAGGCCCTGGTTTTTCCTGAGATGAGGTCATGGCTAGTGACCCCACCTCAGGGGATGGTTTCTTGTCTATATCTCTTGCTTTAAGTATCAGCGTAGCGTAGGCTTTCAGGAACATTTCATTAAACGCGAAAAAAAAAAAAAAAAAAAAAAAATAGAAGAGCAAACAGAAATTGCCACGAGAATCACAGCCCAATGTTTTTCTCCGGCCGAGAATTTTCACAACCGTTTCCAGGAGACCTCCTTCTTTAGAAGTTACCGCCTCAGTCTGTGGAACTTGTCACACAGAATCTACTGGATTTGGTGTGACAGACACCATTGCCATAGCATATCTTGCAGGCACAACACCACTGTAGACCAGAGGGTTCCTGCCTGGCTTGGCTGTTTATGTTTTTCTTTTGGTAGTATGCAGAGTACCTTCCTGTCCCAAAGACAATAGAACACAGAGGTGAAGGCTCTATGTGGGCAGTAACTTGGCCTCTGGTATTCATTGAGATATGCAGGTATTGTCTTCAGCAATGGCCGGGCCACCAGTTTGTAGAGAGCATCCTATTGCCTTGCGACAGCCTGGGTTGTCTGGGTATTCCCATAGGACAACTTTGAACAGCAACTTAACTAGCTGTAACCCAATCCCAGGACTGGAAGCTTCACTTGTGATGAGAGATGGCCAGTTGGGACTCTGCCTCTCCCATGACTTGATCTTATTTAGGTCCTCTTCATATATGTATGTATTTTAGGAAGTTTCTACAGTAGGAGGTTTCCATACCCCTCCATAGCCTTTATTTTAGCTGTTTCTTTTCTCTATCCCCCTCTCACTCCAGCCCCACATCAATCCATAACCTATTTCCCGTTCCTGATGAGACCCAGCTGTATCACCTAGACCCCCACTCTATGCCTAATTTCTGTGGTTCTACTGAGTGTGGCCAGTTTATCATTGACTTATCAGCTAATATCCACACTTAACTGAATGCATACCCTATTTATCTTTTTGTCTGGGTTATCCAACTCAGAATGAGTTTTTTCCTGGTTCCATCCATCTATCTGTCACTTTTTAAAAAGTGTTATTATTTCCCCATCCTCTGCCAGAGGAAGCCCCTCTGATGACGAGTGGACGAGGCACTGATCTATGAGTATTAGCAGAATGTCATCAGGAATCATTGATTTTTTTTTTTTCCGGTCCTGTTCGTGTCTACCCCAGGTCTCTGCTCTGGGCTATCCAGTCCCTGGTTCTTAAACCAATCATTGGTTGGCCACTCCCACAAGTTCCGAGCCGCCATTGTCCCATCTTACAGGATGTCTCTTTTTATTTTTCTATTTTTCAAAACATGGTTTCTCCACGTAACAGCTCTGGTGTTTTTTTTTTTTTTTTTTTTTGTTCTTGTTTTGTTTTTGTTTGTTTTTCGAGACAGGATTTCTCTGTGGTTTTGGAACCTGTCCTGGGACTAGCTCTGCAGACCAGGCTGGCCTCGAACTCACAGAGAATCACCTGCCTCTGCCTCCCAAGTGCTGGGATTAAAGGCGTGCACCACCAACGCCCGTCTTTGATTTTTTTTAAAAACCTTATTATATTTTATTTTTTTAAAAATATTTTTATTCTTTAAAAGACTGGCTTCTTTTTTCTAATGAGAGACAGAGTGGATCCAGGTGGGAGGGAGTTGGGAGGAGTATAGGGAGGAGAAAACACAATCAGAATATGCTTTGTGCGGCAAGCAAGCAGAAGGAGGCATTCTCTGGATGAAGTGCAGCGATCCGAAGGAGGCAGCACGGGGCAGGGAGGAGGGTTTGGGGAGAGAGACGAACAAAACAAAGTTTCACAACAAACGTGTATAAAATGCCGTAACACACCCCATTATTTGAATGCTAACTAAAACATCCGCTTTAAAGGTCTGGCGAGAAGGCTCAGAAGTTAAGAGCACCGATGTTCTTGCAAGAGCAGCAGGGTTCAGCTCTCAAAACCCATCTCGCGCAGGGTGGTGGCTTCGCACACCTTGGATCCCCCAGCCCTAGGGATGCTGAGGCAGGAGGATCTGTGAGTTTGAGGCCAGCCTGGTCTACAGAGTGAGTTCCTGCAAAGGCTCCAAACCTACAGAGAAACCTTGTCTCCAAAATCCAAAACAAATAAATGCAATCCATCTTGGGCCGCTCACAACCACCGGTAAGAGCAGCTGCAGGGGATTCAACAGTGTCTTCTAGCCACTGCAGACACCCAGATACAAGTGCTCAAATACCGCACGCATACGCACAAATATTAAAAATAAACCCTATACAATACAGTACAACACAGAACAAACCATCAAAAAACCTCCCGGGGCTGGAGAGTTGGTTCGGGGGTTAAGAGCATTCACTGCTTTCCCGGAGGGCCAGGATTCAAATCCCAGACCCCCCACAAGACACCTTACAAACCATACACGAAGCTCCGGGCAGTCTCACAAATTCCAATGCTCTCTTGTGGTTTCTACAGGAACTGCATGCAAGGAGGGCTGAGACAGGAGAAATAGCCATGCCCGTAAAATTTTAAGAACTCAAAAATAATTGAAAGACACTTAAAAAAAAAAATAGGGGAGAGGCAATAAAGGATAGGGTAAGGTGGTATGGGAGAGGATATGTTTGATGTATTATATGCTTGCATGAAAATGTTCCTTTGTAACACAGCCATGTACAATGGACATAACAATGAAAATTATTTTAATAGTCAAATAATATAGACAGACAGATAGACAGATATTTTAAAAAAGAAGTTAATAGCACATATACATTTTTGGAGTATCCAACCAATGGCTGGTCTGACTTGAGACCCATGACAGGAAGAGGGATGCTGCATGGAGGGCCAGGAGCCAGGCGCTGGACAATCCCAAAGGCCTAGGATAGGACCCAACATGACCGGAGGAGATAAAGCTAATGAAATGGTCCTCGATGATATTCTGCTGCACCTGCAAACGGGAGCCTAGTATAATCAGCAACTGATGGGAGCAGATGGAGAGACCAGATCTCAGGGAATTTACAGACGAGTGGGAGGAGGGTGTGCAGGAGCCAGAAGGGTCAAGGACAGCAAAAGAAAACGCATCGACTAGGCCAATCAGGACTCACAGACTGAATGGACAATCAGGGAGCCTGTGTGGGTCTGACCTAGGCCCTCCCTATATATACATTATGGTTGTGTAGCTTGGTCTTCTTGTAGGACTCCTAACAGGAGGATCCAGGGCTGTCTCTGAATCTTTTCCCTACTCTTGGGACCCTATTCCTCTTACTGGGTTGCTTCATCCAACCTTTATACGAGGGGATGTGCCAAGTCTTCTTATAACCTTTATACCATGTTTGGTTGGCATTCCTAGGAGGCCGGCTCTTTTCTGAAGGGAATTGGAGGAGGAGTGGATCTTGGAGAAAGGAGAAGAGGAAACTGCTGTTGGAATGTAATATATGAGAGGGAAAATAAATAAAAAAGAGAAAATAGCGAATAAGTAAAACAAACGCCGAGGAACTTCAGCGCAGCTCAGTATAGCGCTGGCCCAGTAAGTATTCATGAGGTCCTGAGTTCAAAGCCCCAGTGCTGCATGAGCAAGGTGTGGTGGTGAACATCTGCAATCCCAGCAGTTAATGAGGGGAAAGAGAGCCAAGACTTCAAAGTCATCTTTAGCTATGCAAAGAGTTCAAGACCAGCCTGAGACACATGAGAGCCTGCCTTGAGACAACTTACGGACAAACAGAAACACAAAACATTTTAAAAGACGAATGTGATAAATGTAGCTAAAACCAAAAGGGGGGATGGGGAGGAGGCATAAAAAGTAGAGAACTAAAGACAGTGATTACATGGTCTTGGGAATAATGGGAGGAACAGGACTAGAAATTCTACACACACTAAAGTTAAAAGAGGTATGGAACTCACAGAGATCCATCTGCCTCCTGTCCCCTGAGTCCTGGGATTAAAGGTGCATGCCGCCACTACCCGGCTTCTACGGCTTGCTAGTGTGGCTGGCTTTGCATTCTGATCCCCAGGCTAGCTTTATTAAATCATAAACACTATATCATCACAGGGGTTCCTCAGAAAATTGGGAATTGATCTACCTCAAGACCCAGCTATACCACTTTTGGACATATACTCAAAAGACACTCCATTCAATAATGTTCATTACAGCTTTATTCATAATGGCAAGAAATTAGAAACAACCTAGATGTCCCTCAACAGAAGAGCAGATAAGGAAAGTGTAGTACATCTACACAATGGAGGATTACTCAGCTGTTAGAAAAAAAAAATCATGACATTGTGTAATTTGCAGACAAATGGATGGGACTATTAAAATCCATCCTGAGTGAGGTAATCCAGACTTGGAAACAAGCATGGTATGTACTCACTCATAAGTGGATATTAGCTGTTAAGTCAATGATAATCATGCTACAATCCACAGACCCAGAGAGGCTAAGTAACGAGGAGGGCCCACATTGATGGGGCCTAGTTCGGTCCTGTGCTGGTTTCCCAGCTATCAGGCTGGGGCCCATGAGCTTCCTTGCTCAGGTCAGCTGATTCTGTGGGTTTCTCCAGCCTGGTCTTGACTCCTTAGTCCATCACTCCTCTCTCTCTGCATCTGGATTCCAGGAGTTCGGCTCAGTGCTTAGCTGTGGGTGTCTGCTTCTGCTTCCATCAGCTACTGGATGAAGGCTCTGGGACCCGGCATGATGTTATAAGACATCTTTGATCAATATGAAGTTAATATAAAAACCCGACTGTCTTCCCATAATATAAATACCCCAGAACAAAACCCCCTTGGCTTATCTGATCTATAGTGTGGCCCGTTGTATTGCTGTTCCCACGCTTTGTCAAACTCTTAAAGGTGTAATTGCCATTTAATTCGTTCAGCATCTTAGTTAAACCACGGCTACACTTTGTGGTTTGTCTTTGCCTTTGCCTTTACCGGGGATTAACTCCCTACCTTTTGTGATGGATAGTGTAGTAGACGTCCTATTACAAGAAATCTGCAGTTAAGACAAACTGCTTTTTAACCTTCTTTGGGGGAAGATAAATAACACTTTAGATCAGTCATGTCAAGTTTGTCCCGAGTGCCGTGGTGGCGTGGAACAGTCAGAGTTGAGTGTAGAAAGCCTGAAGCTATATAAAGAATGTAACTTTGAACCTAAGAATTTAAGTCACCGTTCAGGAATTAAATAAAAGCTTGCAGATTCCTATAAAACATGTTATGTTTGAAGCTACATGTTAAACCTTATAAACTTAAATTGTGTTAAATTTACAGAAACTTAAGTATTCCCTTAATCACTGAAGGACAACCTTTATTACCTAGAACAGCTATATAACTTGCTGTTAGAAATTTTGGTATTGGGTTATTTGTTTCATGGGTCATTGTACGGTATAGAATCCTAAAATACGTGTGGGGAAGAATAATTTCAAATAAAAGTTAATTTGAAAAGGATAGAAAGAAAAAATGGACTATATATACATGTATATATGTACACATATAGTCCATTCAGAGCTGCTCAGTGCATGAGCGAAACTCCGGTAAAATGGAACCCTGTATGTTTCTTCCATATAAACACCTATAGAACTTAATCTATACATTTAGGCATTACGAATGATTAATAATAACATAATAAAACAGAGCAACAGTAACTGTACACAGTGCGGTCATTTTAATACTAACGAGTTATCTACGGGATTTACCATTTAATTATTTTAATGTACATTTATTTATTCATCTATCTATTGTGCCTGGGTGACTGGATCAGAGGACAACTGGCAGAAGTTAGTTTTCTCCTTCCATCGCGTGTGTCTCGGGGATTGAACCCACATCTTCGAGGCCTGACATCAGGTGCCATCTGCTGAGCCATCCCGCTGCTGTCCCTTCTCCAGCACTTAATATGTTCAAACCTCAGTTGATGTAGCCTAAGCCAGAGAAGGCCGCCGGTAATCATAGTTAGAACCTGAAATGTAGCCGCAAGTGGATGCACACACCCTCAATCCTAGCATACAGGAGGCTGAGGCAGAAGGATCCCCAGTTCAAGGCCAGCCTGGTCTACATGGGGGGGGTAGGGTGGGGGTGGAAAAGAGCTCCTCCCAAATGCTCGATAGTGATGGCACACATATAACAGGGTAACAGCACACAAGGGTGATGAAGGGAGTCAGTCCTCTCGGCTCCACTTTGGGAGATGCTAGAGGGGTTCTGGACAGTCAGGAGTCCCGGGGACTCCATATCCGGGGCGCACCCGGGAACCTACACCCGGACTCAGGATCCACAGCCCTGCAGAACACCAGCAACCCAGGGCTCAGAGCCACACCCAGCATCCAACATCAATCACCCTCTCCTTCCTTCCGCCGAAAGCCCCCTGGACCAATGAGAGGGAGTGACACATTGGCCAATCACATGGCACCGTAGACATTTTCTGCCCATTTCCAGCTGCAGAATATCGAGGACTAACCCAGCAGCCCCGAGGCAGTGAGTGAGTCAGCAAATTCTGTCTGCAGCTTTTCTCTCGCTTGCATTTATTTTCTTCTGTTTGAGGCGGTGTGTGTGTGTGCGCGCACACGCGCGCACCTCGATTTTTTTTTTTTCTCTCCTTTTTCAAAACTCCCTCATGCCCTGACCGCCCCGGCACCGGTTGGCGTCCTGTACCGTGGCTATTTGGTCATACTTTAGCAGAGTGGCCAAGACACTTTGCAGCACTTATATTTAACTTTTTTTTTTTTTAAAGAAAAAATACCAAAACTCGCTACTAGACCGAATCCTCCAGCACTTGCTCCGGCTGGATCCACAGCCAATCCTGCCGACTTTAATCCAGCTTTTTCGGACTTGGAAGTAAGTAGAGAAGGTTGTTTAGCCGGCCTGGGGATCTCGGAGGAGCTGGGGGGGGGGTGCTCGAGAGGCCTCCCAGATACAAAAAGAAAATTAATGGCGTGTGCAGGCATCCTGCAGGTTGGATTCCTGAGAATTTAGAGGGTGGAGGTTTTATATTATTTGCATTCATGCCTGTGAGGCCGAGGCCGAGGAGAACCCATAGAGAAGCCGAGGCAGTGTGTCTAACTGGTTCACATGAGTTCTCAGGGCAGAGAGCTCTTTGTTCCATCTGCGCGGTTTAATCCTTCAAAGACTCGGGTTGTTTTTTGTCCGTGTGCCCCCCCCCCCACCTTCTTTTATTTTGGCTACTATGCAAATACTTGTGCAAAGACTGCCTTTGCATATCAATAAAAGCTGGCCTTTACTGTTAGCTGGAATGTTGACTTGTAACTCCTGGGCTAAACAAACACACCTGACTTCTAATACCTCAAAAAGTGGCCAAAAAAGGGGGTTGCTGTGGGTTCAATTAGCTGTCCCAAGGGTACCATGTGAAGACTCACTGCATCTCTCCACGGGGAGAACGCAATGCGATAATCAAGGCAGATATGGGAATTAAGGAGCTGCAAGGAAAGAGAAAATAATGAATTTTCAATTAACCAGGAGCTCAGAAGACAGACCAGGGGTTCCCTGTGGGAGGGAGGGTGAACCCATTGACCCTGACTGGGAAGCTCAAGCCCCACACAAGGGAGGCAATACAATTCTTACAGGTTTTGTTGTTGTTGGAGTTGTGGGTTTTTTTTTTGTTTGTTTCTTTGTTTGTTTTTTAGATAGGGTGTCAAACACTGTGGGCTAGCCCCCAAATCACACTGTAGTCAAGGTACAACCCAGAATTTCTAGCCCCCTGCATCCCCCTCCAGGTCCTGGGATTACAGGTGTGCAGCACCACACCTCATTTTCTGTGTTGCTGGGGATGGGACAGGACCAAGCAAGCACAATACCAATCAACCCACATGTAGAAGCAGTATAACCGAATTCCTGTAGTTTTAAACCACTTAGTTTACATCATTTTGTTACAGAGACCCATGAAAGTCTACCTCAGATATTCACCACAAATACTTCAGGGTTTATGTTCTGAAAATAAAAATGCTGGTTTCCAGAACCACAGTATATCAATGTCAGGAAAAGTAACAGTAGCAGCGTACCGTGGCCAACATAAACACCTTATTTTAGCCTGACATTGTGGTGTATGCCCTTGATCCCAGCACCCAAAACCAGATAAAATAGTGGAGGTAAAAGGGAAGGAAGGATGGCCTGGCAGTGGTGGTCACACCTTTAATCCCAGCACTAGGGAGGCAGAGTCAGGCTGATCTCTGAGTTCAAAGCCAGCCTGGGCTATGCAGGGAAACCCTGTCTCAGAAGACTGTGTGTGTGTGTGTGTGTGTGTGTGTGTGTGTGTGTGTGTGTGTGTGTCTGTCCGTTTGTCTGTCCTGTCAGGGCTACATAGTGAGACTCTGACTCAAAAAAAAAAAGACAAGAAAAAAGAAACACTTAATGTTTATAGTTTGTTTTAAATATTTAGGTGTGTTTTCATAAGCGTTTTTACACAAAATATTAACACGTCTGGCACACAGCCTCTGCCTCAAACAGTTGGTACTCTGACACTCAGTTGTATGCTAGCTCACCACATTACTCTGTGTGTGGGAGTGCGTGTTTTGTGTGAGTATATGTATGGGTTTGTGTGCATGGGTATGGGTGTAAAATAAGTTCCTGGTGGCCCAAGGTGACTCTGTTTTGACCCAGCTTACTGATGACCATGTTGGAATCCAGAGTCCTCAGGAAGAATTTGTTTCACCTGTTATAAAAGTTAGGCTTCACCCTCTCCATCAGGGGTTTAAGAGTGAGGATCTTAGTGTTGAGGATGCTTGCCTGGCGTGCTCAAGGCCCTGGGACTGATCTCCAAAGCTGGAACCAAAAGAATGTGAGGGCTGTTGTGTTTTGAGAACCTGTATGTTGGAGAAAAACCATCGTTTGATTGGATTGTGAATTGTGACGCCCTCTGCTCCTGATACCTGCAGGGCATGTGTTTCCGGTAGCTGGATGATGGGTCTTATTCATTTATCATTCCCGTTTCCTTTGTTTATTTCATGCCTGCCTGTTATTGATTTATTGATTGATTTCTTGATTTATTTATTATTTGGAGACAGGGTCTCACTTTGTAGCCCTGACCTGCCTCAAACTCGGAGATCCTCCAGCCTCTGCCCTCTAGTGCTGGGATTATCCCTGATCTCTCCAAGACCTTTATCATAAAAGCATGTTCGATTTTGTCAAAGGCTTTTTCAACGTCTAGTGAGATGATCATATGATTGTTCTTTTTCAGTTTGTTTATATGGTAGATCACATTGATAGATTTTTCGTATGTTGAACTATCCCTGCATCCCTGGGATGAAGCCTACCTGGTCATGGTGGATGATTTCTCTGATGTTTTCTCTGATTCGATTTGCCAGTATTGAGTGTGTTTGCATCAGTGTTCATGAGGGGTATTGTTCTGTAGTTCTCTTTCTCAGTTGTGATAAAGTTGTTTTAAGGTCATTTTTGCTTTATCTGCATTGCTATGTTCATGTCTTGTTGGTGGAGAGTCCCTAGATTCTGGTGGTGTCATACTGTCTTTCTATTGTTGGATATGTTCTTGTACTGCAGTATTCCCATCCCTTCTTCCAGAGGGTGCAGGTGGGGTCTCTCTCCTCCCTCCCTCCCTCCCTCCCTCCCCCCTCCTCTCTCAGTGGGTGTACGTGGTCAGGACTTCCATGTCAGTAACTCTGGATGATCTGAGCTCTCTTGGAGTTCTCACACAGAGGGCATAGGGGGGCCAGGACTCAAGCAGAGGACATAGGGGGCCAAGATTGAAATGGAGGGCAGGCTCCGATGGTCCAGTGTGCCAGGGGGCACAGGGGGTTTAAGACCCAGAACTAGACTGAGATGAGAGCAGGCTCTGGATGGTCCGGCGTGGCTGGGCCTCACTTGGCTTTTTGGTTTGGGTTTATTTTTGTTGTTTGGTTTGGGGTTTGGTTTTGAGGCCCTGATGACTAGAACGTTGCACAGACTGCACACTCTGCCCCTGATCCATAACCTTTCCCTCTTTTGCATTTTTATATACTTTAAAGCTTCTGTCTTCTCTATTATTTATGTGTATGAGTGTTTTGTCTGTGCGGCCTGGTGCCCATGGAGGCCAGAAGAAGGTTCCGGGTGCTTTAGAACTGGAGTGACAGGGTCAGCGGGTACTCTCTTTTTAAATTAACGTTTTCATTTATTTTACCTACAGACTGAAGTTTTCCCTCCCTCCTCTCCTCCAGGCTCACCTCCCATCCCCACCTACCCTCCTCCCCATCCATCCTCCATCACCACTCAGAAAGGGCAGGCCTCCCATGGGCTTGAACAAAGCATGCCACATCAAGTTGAGGCAGGACCGATCTCCTCCCCTTGCATAAAGGCTGGACAAGGAATCCAGCAAGGGGACAGGTTCCCAAAAGCAAGCTAAGCGCCCTCCCTGATCTCACTGTAAGGAGTCTTACAAACAGACGAAGCTACACAACTGTCACACACAAGCAGAGAGCCTAGGTCGGTCCCATGAAGAGAGCTCCCTGTTGGTGCAGAGTCCATGAGCTCTATTGGGCTCAGGTCAGCTGTCTCTGTGTGTTCCTCCATCATGACCTTGACCCCCTGGCTCATGCAATCCCTCCTCCTCTACTTCAGGAGGACTCCAGGTGCTCAGCTTGGCTGTGGATCTCTGCATCTTCAGCAGGCACTCTTAACCCCTGAGCTACACCCCTGCCCTCATGGTAAGCCACCATGTGGTGCTGGGAATTGAGTACCCGTCCTCTGGAAGAGCAGCCAATTGTTGCTAACCACTGAGCCATCTCTCCAACCCTGTGTAGGGATGTGCCTGAGTGTATGTGTGTGCACCACATGTGTGTCATGCCTGTAGAGTCTGTTGAGAGTGCCAGATCCTCGGTAGCCAAAGTTACAGGCAGCTGTGAACGCCCCTCCCCTGACCAACACACCTGTGTAGGTACCCAGGCCCTCAGTAAACCTGGAGCTTACCGAATTTGGGTAGACCAGATGGCCAGCAGGCCCCAGGGTTCCTCCTCTCTCTGCCTTCCCAGTGCTGCACTTAGAGCTGTGCCACCACAGCCTGCTTCTCACACAAGTGCCCAGGATGCAAACGCAGGTCCTTCAAGTTGCTCAGCAAACACTTCCCCAGCTCACCCACCTCCCCAGCCCCATCTTTTAAAATAACACGCTGCTTGCCTGATTTCCCCACAGATCTCATCTGTTTCTTCCTCCTGGTGGTTGTCTCTCCGAAGACCGGTCTGTTCTTCCTTAAGACAGGATGGCGTCTTTCTTTTCCGATTTTGGCCTTATGTGGTACCTGGAAGAGCTAAACAAGAAGGAGTTCATGAAGTTCAAGGAGGCCCTCAAGCAGGAGATGGTGCAGTATGGGTTGCAGCAGATTCCTTGGACTGAGGTGAAGAAGGCGTCACGAGAAGACCTTGCCAACTTGCTGGTGAAGCATTATGAGGAGAAGAAAGCCTGGGATATGACCTTCAGAATCTTCCAGAATATCGACAGGAAGGATCTCAGTGAGAGGGCAGCAAGAGAGATTGCTGGTGAGTTGGTCCAGGCTTCTTTGCTGTGAGGTTCCTGTCATAGTTTTGATAACTCTTCTTATGCCCAACTTCAACAGGACAAGCAGGTATGGTGGAGGTTATTGTATTCGGGTAGATGTGTCAGCTCTGGTCTGTGTAGACAAATGTGTGAAGGTTTCATGCCCTAACTTACCTAGATTGTTAAACTTGCGCCGAGGACATGGTAATTTACTCTTTCGTGGAGACTGGAGACTTACCTCTAGAGTGAAGTGGTAGCTCTGGATTTGGGCTGGCAGCAATAGCAAACCCCTGGGGGTGCAGGAAGACGGCTCTGTCTGTGGAAACATGAGAATCTGACTTCAGAAACCACATAGAAACCAGGCGCTGTAGCAAGCTGGCCCTTCAGCATGGCATGCTCGAAGCCAGCTGCAAAAAGAAAATAAATCTTGTCTCAAAAAATTAGGTGGAGGCTGGGCTGGAGAGATTGCTCAGTGGTTAAGAACACCTGCTACTCTTTCATCTGACCTGGGCTCAGTTTCTAAAACCTAGGTGGTGCATCACAGCTATTCATATAACCCAAGGTCAGGGAGTCCAATGCCACCTTCATCTGTCTCCTGAGGGCACTGCATGCATGTGGTACACAGGCATGTATGCAGACAAAAGCACCCACATGCATCAGCACCTGAAGAAGACACCCAACGTTTGCCTCTGGTCTGCACGTGCATGGGTGCTGTGCCCCCTCCCCCCACTTGCCCACCCGCACACCTGTCACACATGTATTCGTACAACTGTGTAATCCAGTGTGAAATCAGAGTTCTCTGTCTTTGCCCTGGCTGGGCCTGTTTTGATCTTTAATAAGCAAACGTGCATAATGAAAAAAGCCATGCTCCATAACGAGGTGGTCTGAAGAGTCACATGCATATCTATCCTGGTGCAAGGTATCACGGATTCAGTTCACTGATCATCTTAGGTCTGTGGCTACATCAGGTTCTTTATCCCTCAGTCTTTTGTTTGTTGTTTTAAAAATGTCTCTGTGCTGTACTTTCTATATATTAAATATCTTTAATTTAGGATCAAAGTGTATGAGAACAGCTAGTAACTGCCTTCCGTGTATGTGAGAGTGCCTGCATGTATGTATGTATGTGTACCATGTGTGTACTCTGCCCTGGAGGATGAAGAGGCTGATGTATGTATGTGTACCATGTGTGTACTCTGCCCTGGAGGCAGAAGAGGGTGTTTAGGTCTTCTGGTACTGGACAGTCCTGTGAATGTCTCCCTGTGGATGCTTGGAAATGAACCCAGGTGTTCTGGGTGTTTTAACCACTGAGCCATCTCTTGCCCCCCCCCCCATGTGTTAAAGCATCATACCGAGTCTTGTGTATATCTTTATCTTTTAGTCTGTGTGTGCTTTAGGCTCCATTGTGTTTCCTAGTATCCTCATTTCCTTCATTTCCTGTTACGCTACTTTTTTGAAAAATGGTTTTTCCAGACATGGTTTCTCTGGGTAATGTTGGAGCCTGACCTCGAACTAACTGTTGTACACCAGCCTGATCTCGAACTCAGAAAGATCTGCATGCCTCTGCCTCCCAAGTGCTGAGATTAAAGGCATGTGCCACCACTGACTGGCTTATTCTAAACTTTTAATATCGGTGTGTAGTATCTGCTTTTTTTAAATTGTGTTATGAAATTACATAATTGTTTTTGTGTCGACCTTCCATTGGTAGCAATACAGTTTTTACAGTTAATTGATGTCATGGCAACTGCGTGCAATTATACGCTCTTAGAGTGTGCACTTGTGAATTTTGCACAGGTTTGCAAGATTGGGGTCCATGCAGTCTGCCGCATCTAGATGGTCTTTCTCTTGTCAGTGAGAACAGGAAAACACAGCACAGGGTCCTCTGTGGTCCAGAGGATTATCTAGGATGCCATGCTTTTAGTTTTGAATGGCTACATTAAGTGCATAGCAATTCAAAGTAAAAGAATAAGTAACAGATAGGTGATAGGTGGAGGGATGGGTAGGTAGGGAGATAGATAGATATGTACTTGATAGGAGAGTGATCGGTGGGTAAATCACAAAAAAAAAAAAATCATCATAAAACATCCAATCCAAGTAGACTGGGAAGGCTCTTTAAGACAGCCATCTGGAGCTCCCAATCAGGGAGAGTCTGCAGCAGAGCAGGGAGCATCCTCTCAAGCAAGCCTCTAGGTTGAAAGAGCAGATATAATTGCTCTCCCTCTCCATCCCATGACAGAGGGTGCCATAATGGGTTTAGGGAGAAACCTGGTGCCAGGGAAACTCCCAGGAACCCACAGGGTGACCCCCAGCTAAGACTCCTAGCAGTAGTGGAGTGGGTCCCTGGATTAGCCATCTACTGTACTCAGATTGGTGACTACTGTAATTGTCATCAGAGAGTCTTTATCCAGTAACTGATGGAAGCAGATGCAGAGATCCACAGCCAAGCACTGGGCCAAGCTCCTGGAGTCCAGCTGAAGAGAGGGAGGAAGGATTGTATGAGATTTGATGGGGGAAACCCAGAGAGACAGCTTACCCAAGCTGTCAGGACTGACAGCTGGGGAGCCTGCATGGGACCAACTTAACCCTCTACACGTGGATGGTGACATTGTGTATCTTGGTCTGTGTGTGGGGCTCCTAGTAGTGGGACTAGGATCTGTCCCTGATGCTTGAGCTGGCTTTTTGGAGCCAATGCCCTCTGATGGCATGCAGAGGGGAGGAGCTTGGTCCTGCCTCAACTTGATAGGCCATGCCCTGTTGACCCCCTCCCCATGGGAGGCCTGCACCTTTCTGATGAGTGGGTGGGGGGGGTAGGAAGGAGGTGGGGGAAGGAATGGGAGGATAATAAGGAGGCATTGCTGTGGTTGGTATGTAAAATAAATTTTTAAAAAATTGATTTAGAAAAGAGCAAATAGTGGTAGGAAGGTTATGTGGTCAAACCCTGCTCTCTGTGCACCCAGCGCCCAGCTAGGAAAGTTGGAGTCAGTTGGGGTTCCCAATGAGTTGTCGCTCCATGGCTGAGTTTGCCCTGGTTCTAGTTCAGGCTCAGTTTCCTCTACTCCAGGTACTTGTATATCATGGGCTAAGCAGTCACCATAATTGCTAGGAAGGGTTCACGTTCTGGCCGTTCTCCAGTGCGTGGTGTTTTTACCCTCGAGCTCTGTTATTCTCTTCCCTTCCTGTTGCAGAGTTAGGTGTCAGTCTGTTCCCAGACAGGAACCCACAGAAGGCACTCGACTTGTTAGGGCCTGAAGTGGGAAGAGGGGACACCCCAGCTCTGGTGCCAGCCTCTGAAATAGCGTGTGACAGTTTAACAGTGACATTCATTACACACACAAAGGCAAGCTGTGCTCAAGGGCCAGAGAAAATCTCACATTAACCAACATTGTTCTGGGCCTACAGCTTACAGATCCCTAAAAACATACATGGTAAGCTGGCTGAAGGAACGACTCAGTGGTTAGGAGCATGCCCTGCTCCTGCAGAGGACCCGAGTTCAATTCCCAGTACCCATGTGAGGTGGCTTATGGAAAACTGTAACTCCAGCTCCCAGGGGGAGAGGAGATTTAACACCTTTGGCCTCCACAAGAACCCACTAACACAAACACACACACACACACACACACACACACACACACTTACCATGATTAAAAACAAATGTTTTTAAGGTTACATCCTAAGAATTAAAATATCGAAGTCAGATCATATGTGGGTGAATGATTAACTTTGATGTGTTGTGGATTTTTGTCTTCCCTTCTGTTCTCTGACTCAGGACACTCAAAGATGTATCAAGCTCATTTGAAGAAGAAGCTGAGCCAGGATTGGTCCAGAAAGTTCAACATCCCAATTCAGGAGTTCCTGAAGCAGAAATTCACCCTGGATGAATGCATCCGTTTCGAGCAGCTTTTCACACCAAAGGCAACTGAGAAGCAGCCACACACAGTGGTCCTGAGAGGAGTATCAGGGATTGGCAAGACACTGATGATGGCCAAGCTAACGCTGGCCTGGTCAGATGGCCAGGTGTTTCAGAACAAATTCTCCTACATCTTCTCCCTGTGCTGCCATGACATAAAGCCATTGAAGACAGCGAGCCTGGCTGACCTGATCTCCAGAGAGTGGCCCAGCCCCTCAGCTCCCATAGTGGAGATAGTATCCGAACCCGAGAAGCTCCTGTTCATCATTGACAGCTTAGAAGCGCTGAATTGTGATTTGGCCGAACCGGAATTGGAGCTGTGTGATAATTGGATGGAGAAGCGGCCAGTGAATATACTGCTGAGCAGTCTGCTCAGGAGGAAGATACTCCCAGAATCCTCTCTCCTCATCACTGCTACCCCAGAGACTTTTGATAAGTTGGAGGACAGGATACACTACACAGAAATGAAAATAATGATGGGCTTTGATGAGAGCAGTAGGAAGATGTATTTCGAAGGCTTGTTCCAAGACAAGAACAGAGCCCAAGAAGTCTTCAGGTTGGTAAGGGAAAATGAACAGGTGTTCAATATATGTCAGGTCCCTTTGCTCTGCTGGCTGGTGGCTACTTGTCTAAAAAATGAAATGGAGAAGGGAGGAGACCCGGCCTCCATCTGCAGACGTGCCACCTCTGTGTACACCACTTTTATCCTCAATTTGTTCATTCCCAAAAGTGCTCAAAATCCAAGTAAAAAAAGCCAAAACCTATTTCTGGGCCTGTGTTCCCTGGCTGCCGAGGGTATGTGGACTGACAAATTTGCATTTAACCAGGAGGACCTTGGGAAAAATGGGATTGTCACCTCAGACATCTCCACACTGCTGAACATGAGGATATTTCTGAAGAGCAAGGACTCCAAGAATATGTACACGTTCCTCCACCCATCCGTCCAGGAGTTCTGTGCCGCCATGTTTTACCTGGTGAAGAGCCACAGCGACCACCATAGTAAAGACGTTCAGGGGATAGAGGCACTGCTGCTCACGTTTCTAAAGAAAGTCAGGGTGCAGTGGATTTTCGTGGGCTGTTTCATCTTTGGCCTTCTGCACAAATCGGAACAAGAGAAGCTAGAGATGTTTTTTGGCTACCAGTTGTCCCAGGAGGTAAAGCAGAAGTTGTGTGAGAGCCTGGAGAAGATCAGTGCCGACGAAGAGCTTCGGGAACAAGTCGATGACATGAAGCTGTTTTACTGTCTGTTTGAGATGGAGGATGAGGCTTTTGTCATGCAGACGATGAGCTTCCTGCAGCAGATCAAGTTTGTGGCCAAGGATTATTCTGACCTGATTGTGGCCTCCTACTGCTTGAAGTACTGTTCTACCCTGAAGACGATATCCTTTTCAACCCAAGACATCCTGCAGGAAGAGCGAGAACACAGCTATCTGTGAGTCCATTCACTGTCTTTCTCCTCTGGCTCCTCGGAATCCTCCCCTGTGTAGTTTGATTCCTATAGAATCCCGATTCAGTACTTGCCCTAACTGGCTGTCCAGTGCTGAGTGTCCAGCCCAGATTGCACATACACACAAACTACAGGTACAGGCCCAGCAGGTTGTGTGTGTATATATATATATATATATGTCTGTATATGAATATATATGTGATTATATATGTGTGTATATGTGTATATTTGTGTGTGCACATATATGTATGTATGCATATGTATGTATATGTGTGCACACATATACAAATATGTATATACGTTTGTACATATATACATATGTGTATGTATGGTTGTGCATATCTGTATTTAAAAAAAGGATATCAATTTGAGAGTTTTGGGCATGTCAATGGGAGAGGAAAAGTGATATATTTGGATTTCAATTGAACATATTTTTAAAAATATAAAACAAAATATCACTTCTAAGAGGCAAAAAACCCACAAAAATTCAGATTTGTGAGTTGCTTCCAGTTTTTAAAGATTTATTTTTATTTCTTGTGTCTATGACTGCTTGTTGGTATACACATATGTGGAAATGGCTTCAGTGGCCAGGAGAGGGCTAATTACAGGTGATTTTTATCCTGCCTTAAGATGTTGGGTCTTAAGAAACATAAGCAATTCTTAAATTAACCACTGATCTGTTTCTAGTCCAACAGGCTCCATTTGGAGCTCTGGATTGACTCTCTTAAATATATGCTATTTAGGGGCCTGGTGAGATGTCTCAGAGGGTAAGTGCACTGGCTGCTCATTCTGAGGTTCGGAGTTCAATTCCCAGCAACTACATGGTGGCTCACTACCATCTTCAATGAAAAGTGGTGCCCTCTAGCATGTATGCATGTGTGCAGGCAGAACACTGTATACATAATAAATAAACCTTTAATTTTATGAGACAAGTAGCTGTGGCAAGTCTGGAACTCAGATATCCATCTGCCTGCATCCAGAGTCCTGGGGTTAAAGGCATGTCCCACAGTGCCTGGCTTTTTCTGTTAATTGTGAGTTGTGTGTATTTATAGAGTGACAGAGGTGTATTGTCTTGTATACACAGGGTCTGAGGAAGTGGCTCAGCTGGCTTAGTATTGCCTGTAGTATTGCACAGGCCCTGGATTTGTTCCCCGGTATCACATAGTGGTACATGCCTGTAACCCCAGCCTGATCAGAAACTCAGGGTCTAACAGTAAGAACTGTTAGAAGGCAAATTTCATTATCCTGTTAGAGATTAGGAAAGTGAGTAGAGAAATCAAGTATATTGTATTAGATTATTCACCAAGCAAGTAGCCACAGCCAAGCCTGGGCCCAGGAGATGCTTGCTCTAGCTTTTAACCCGGCGTCTCCGGCATCCTGCCTCCTTCTCATTCTAAAACCAGCAAGGTTATCTGTGAGATAGGTCTTCTCAACCTCAGCCCCTCCAAACCATCCTGGTTGTCTGTCCTTCCGGGAGAGCAGGGAGCGCGTGTGAAAGTCCCAGGCTGCAATCTCAATTGGCCTAGATAATAAAATCTCAGAGTCAGATATGGAGGGAAGAGAGATCAGAGAGAAGAGGCAAGCCACAGCACACCTTACCTCCTTCTGTCTCAGCAGACGACAGGATTCCTATTTCTCCCTGCTTATATTCTGTCTCTGCCAGCTACCCCACCTCCTGTCTGCCTGTACAGACCTCCACACCTCTGTGGTTAAGCTCCGTTCTCTGACCTTCAGGCAGGCTTTATTTGTACAAGCAAGATATCACCACACCACACAAACCTGGTTCCCAATGTGTAGGATTCTCAGAAACACCTCCTGCCTTTACCCAATAGATATACGCTGTACCTCTACACTCAATTGTAATAACCAGAGTGCTGTGTCTGGCTGTGAACTGTGATCATGAACTTAAGTACCCTTGCTCTGGTCAGGGAATCGGTTTACAGCTGCATTTGTGTGCGGTGAATGGCTTGTCTTAACTGTTTGGTAAATGAATAGACTGTAAAACCACTGGCGGGTTTTACCATTCATTTACTGTTAGGTGTTGTTTTTCCTGCCAGCTGGTCTTGTCCCACCACCACTCCAGCCCCAGATAACACACAGAGACGCTGTATTAGATATAATGCTGTTGGCCAGTTACTAGTTTCTTATCTGCTAGCTCTGTCTTAAGTATTACCCAATTTATATTAATCTAAGTATTTCCACGTGGTCTCATCTTACCGGATAGAGGGGGCTAGAGTTCTTCTCTCTCTGTCCTCCATCTTGACTCTCCTCTTAGTCCTGCCTATCTTGCTTTCCTATTGGCTAACAGTGCTTTATTCATTGACCAATAAGAGAAACATATTTACAGAATGAAGTCTCCCATCAATTTGTATTTATTTTGTGTGTAGGAATGTTTTGCCTATGTTTGTTCATGAACACCATGTGTGTACAGTGCCCATGATGGCCAGGAGAGGGTGTCATTGCCCTGAAATTGGAGTTGTGGATGGTTGTGAGCTACTGGGAACTCAACAAGGGTCTTCTGTGAGAACAGCAGATGGCTCTGGACAAATGAGCCATCTCTGCAGCCCCTTGAATTAACATGTCAACAATGGAATATCCGTCTTTCTCCTCTCTTTCAGGGAAAAGCTGCTCATCTGTTGGCAAGATGTGTGCTCTGTGCTTGTAAGCTGTCAGCAAATGCAGATCCTCCAGGTGAAAGACACTTATCTGGATGAGTCGGCCTTCTTAGTGTTGTATACTCATCTGCAGCATCCCAGCTGTACCCCTCATATATTAGAGTAAGTGAAAGGTGGACTCGATTCAGCCACATCACAGAAGTAACGGGCTAAGCCCCCACCACCTCTCAGAGAACATGGAGTCTGGCCAGCTTGGCACCACTGATGTCTGTCGCTGACCATCTCCACAAGGGCTGTCCCGGAAATTGTAGGATGAGAGCCTGTGTGAGCTCCTCTCACTGGATGCTAGCAGCTCCCTCTTGTGACTGCCAGCCTTGTCTCCAAACATTTCTCAGAGTTCCACATGGAAGAGAAAAATCAACTGGTTTCAGAACCAGTGAGGTGTGTGGCTGGGTCACGGATTAGAGTAGTCACTACAGGGACACAGGGCATGGTCAAAGATTAGAGCTTGGGCTGTGTGGGAACTGATGGATCTCATTGTTCTGCAGGGTAAACAACGTGTCCTTCTCGTGTGACAACCACCTGTTCTTTGAGCTGCTGAATCAGAAACAGAGCCTGAGACACTTGGACCTCAGCCTCACTTCCCTCTCCCGCAGTGACGTGAAAGTGTTGTGTGACATGCTGAACCAGGACGAGTGTAACATAGAAAAGCTCCTGTAAGTTTTCTGTTCGCCTAGCTCATTGGCTCCCATCAAAACAGGCATCCATCTTGCTGTGATTTAAGGTTTATGCTCCATCTTGCTGTGATTTAAAAAAAACAAAAACAAAAACAAAAAAACAAAACAAAAAATCCCCCACAATTCCCGGTCATGGGGCAGCACTGTCAGAGGTCAGGGTGGTAGAAACTCGGAGCAGACAGCCACATGCTGTCCACAGTCAAGAACAAAGAATAGTAGATTCCTGTGTGCACGCTCGTGTCAGCTAACTTTCTCTGCTCATGCACAGTCCAGGACCCTCCTTTCTGAGGAATGGTGCCACCCACAGGGGACAGGTCTGGCCACCTTAGTTAATGTCATCAAGAAATTGCCCACAGGTCATCCCCATCTAGGGAATCCCCCATGGAGACTCCCTTTCGATGCGATTGTGGATTGTGTCAAGTTGACACTTAAAACCATCACAGGAGGACTACAGTTTAAAATCTGTGCACCCACCTGTCACCTGCAAACTTAGTCACCTTAAAAACTGATCACAGCTGCCAGTTGGATGGATCCATGTGGTAAGGCGCTCGCTGCCAACCTTAAAACCTGGGTTCTGTCCACAGGACCCGCATGGAGAAAGGACAGAGCCGACCTCCATGAGCTCTCCTCTTTTGCTCCATGTGCGTCCTGTGCACACGCATACAAACAAATAAGTACATGTAAGTTTTAAAAGCTTTAAACTCTGGGCTGTTCTGAGCACTTGTTGCTCTTCCAGAGGACCCGGGGGGTTCAGTTCTCAGCACCCACGTGGTGGCTCACAGCCATCTGTAACTCTAGTTCCAGGGCATCTGATGCCTTCTCCTGGCCTCTGCAGGCACCAGGTATGCGTGTGCTGCAGGCAAAACGCTCACACATGAAAGAGAAAGTAAGTAATCTACTTTAGATTGCTTAATTAAACTGACTGTGGAATGTGAAATGGCCTAGGTAGGTGTAACCACCCAGGACACCATTGCTTCTGTTCGCCTTTGTGGGCTCTGACATACCTTAGAACTGAGAACTCTCGCTTGCTGTAATGTACGTTTGCTGGTTGCAAGACTCCACTTGCTGGAAGATAGGTGCTTGCTGAACCGTGCATGGCGGGTGTTGAGATCTGAAAAATTGCAGTTCTGACTGACGGTCAGCTAGATGAGAAACCCTATGGCTATGGAGCACATGTAGAGAAATCTCAGATATTGTTGGTGGGGTGAATTTGGTTAAAGAGGATATCGTGTGCTTCACACATAACATCCGCAGATGGGCAAGACTGTGGTATTGGAGGTGTCCTTGTTTGGGGCTAGTGACCGAACAGGGGTTGGGGATGAGTATGGAAGATAACAGATCTAGTCGTGTACAGTTTCGTGCTAATTTTCTGCCCTGGATACTGGAGTTCTCTATGGTTCTATGATAGCCATGCTTTTGCTTTTGAATGATTGAGCATTCTCTCCACCCTGAGTCCCCTCCCCCTTCTGCCTTCCTTTCCTACCGCAGGGCAGGCCTTTATCATGTTATGGGGTAGTCATAATAACCTTGGTTAGTACTGGATTAACGTCAGCCATACCCAGGAGCACAGATCTTTTACACTGTGTGAGTGCTCTCTCCGCTCTCTGTTATAGATCCAGAAGGGTCAGTCCTTCCCTGGACAAGGAGTCTTAGAGGGTGTTTGCAATAAACATGCTGAATCCTGGGGTAGGCAAACCATCCTCACTCCCAGACTCCAGTTTCAGCAAGCTTAAACAGCACATCACACTTTACCATTATAGTGTACATTACAACTTTTAACTCAAGAGCATTCAAGTCATAGACACACACACACACACACTAATAAATAAATGTACTTTTTAAAATCTGGGTTGGAAAGATGCTCAGTGGTTAAGAGTTCTTGCTGCTCATGGTGACACCCAGGTTTAAGTGTCTGCATCCACACTGAATGAGTGGCTTACAACCACTGGTAATTCTACTTCTAGGGAATGTGACAGCCCCTTCCGGTCTTGTGGGTACCAGGCACACGTGTGACGCACATACATACATGTAGAGAGACGCGCACATACATTAACAATAATCTTTGTTTTTTAAAGAACGGTGTCGAGTCCTGAAAGGTCCTTCATGGGGACAGCAAGGGGACATGTTGCGAAGCCACATGACATTCTTCTTTCCCTGCAGGGTAGCAGGCTGCCAGCTTTCCCCCGATGACTGCAAGAATTTTGCCTCCATCCTGATCAGCAGCAAGAAGCTGACGCATCTTAATGTCGCATGCAACAGCTTGGACAAAGGGATACACTTGCTCTGCAAGGCTTTGTGCCACCCAGACTGTGTTCTGAAGAACTTAGTGTAAGTGCTCGTGGTGGGGAGGGGCGCTGGGGAGAAACGGGAGGAGGGGAACGCCTCGGTGGGGAAGAGTCCTTGCCATGCCTGCAACAGCAGTGCACTCTCTGTTTCCCAGAGCTGAGGGGGGAGATAGGTGGCTCCTAAAGCTCCAGGGTCGGCCATTTTGGTGAGCTCCAGTGTCAAAACGGGGCAGGGAGCAACTGTGGAAGATAGCAGCAACAGCCTCTGGCCTCCACGGGGCGCACATGTAGCACAGACTCTAGATTCCTGAGGCAGCATAGAGAGAAGGAAGGTAGAAGAGAAACTAGAGGCTAATCTTGACAGGGCAGACTGCTTATTCCCAAGCTGCAAAGGACAGACAGTCTCCTGTGGGAAAGGGTGGCTGTGTGGGTAGCTGTGACTCTTTGTAGGAGTGGAGTGAGTGTGATGTTTGCTCCCATAAGGGGCCAGGACAGTGTCCTTTGTGCTTTCTTTCCTTAGCCTTAGATTGCACCATGGGGTGCCTGGACAGTTCCACATTCTTTATCCTTGAGTCGTCATATCTTTTCTGTGCTTACCCATTTACCAGAAAGAGGGATTTGTAGGAACCCTGTCCAGTAACCACGGCATTCTATCACACCACACAGAAAGTAATTAACTCTAACATCTGCCCATTGAAAGAGTCCCAGGGTGGAAATTTCAAGCCTAAACCTAAGGACTGCAGACAAGCTGAGGGACTTGGGGAGATGGCTCCATGGTTAAGAATGCACACACTGCTCTTGCAGAAGATGCGCTTGTTTCCCAACACCTGTGTCAAGCAATTTAACCACCGATTGTAGCTCTGGACTGAAGGAATCTAACAACTCTGCTGGCCTCCCCGGGTTCCCCACACATACTCTTACAGACAGATCCACTAAACTTCCAAAGGTGTTAGGTTAGATTACAGTGCCTAAACAGACACACAGACCTTTGTCAGTGACTTGTTTCTGGCATGCAGAGTAGGTTCTAAGCCTGCACAGTCATAGTGGAATGCCCATGAGCCCCTTTACTCATTTTGTGCTGAATGAGCCTCTCCTGTAGTTGTGCACAGAGAGGTTGGGTAGACTGACATGGAAGAGAGCTAGGGTCTATAGAACATAGAGGAGAAAGACAGATGGCTTGGTGCTTTGGAGGGGACCAAGCGATTAAAATTTATTTTCTATTGGGATAGTGTTAAGTGTCAACTTGGCACAATGTAGAGTCTCCTGAGAAATGTCTCAGTGAAGGACTGTCTAGATTAGATGGGCCCATGAGTGATGGGGGATATCCTTCTGTATATATGCTTCTCTTATTGGTTGATGAAGAAAACACTGATTGCCCAGGCTGAAAGTTAGGTGTGGCTAGGAGATGAGAATTCTGGGAAAGGTAGGGAGAAGGAGGCCATGAATAGATGCTATGTAGCTGAAGGAGTAACACGATGGACTGTGGGTAAGCCACAGCCTTGTGGCACTACATAGATGAACGGAATTGGGTTAATAATTAAGACAGAGGTAGCCAATAAGAAGCCCTAGCCATCAGCCAAAAGTTTTATAACCAATATAGCATCTCAGTGTGCTCCTTTGGGGCTGTGAAGGGTGGTGGGACCTGGCGGGGCAAGAGGAACCTCCTGCCTCACATGAGCTTGTCTGTGAAGGACTGTCTTCATTCTGTAAATTGATGGGAGAAGGCCCAGCCCACTATGGGCAGCACCATTCCCTCTGTTCAGGTCCTGAATTACATAAGAGTAGGAAACATGAACTGAGAAATTATGCCCTGGACCCTGGATATGATGCTAACAGCTGTTCAAAGTTTGTGCATCCCTCAACAACCCATAATGAGGGACTGCAGTCAGGAATAGTGAATAGAGCCTCTCTTCCCGGAATTGCTTTGTTTGTTTTGTTTTTCAAGACAGGGTTTCTTTTATTATTATTTTTATTTTACATGTAGATCCCAGTTCCCTCTCTCTCCCTCCCTCCATCCCTCTTACCCTCTCTGCCCCCTCACATGAACCCTGACCACCTTTCCCTCCCAACCCCTCCCCCCATTCCACATGGAGGGCTATGCCATCCAGGCGGAGTCATGTAATCTGTCAAGTCATTTGAAGTAGGGACTGGGACGTCTCTCCTGTCTCTAGGTTAAGGGAGTATCCCTCCATGGGGATTTGTCTGCAAGGTCCTTTTGTGCACCAGGAATACATCCTGGTTCCACTGTTCAAGACAGGGTTTCGTTGTGTAGCTTTAGAGCCTGTCCTGGAACTGGCTATGTAGGTCTGGCTGGCCACTTACTGAAAGAGATCCACCTGTGTCTTTGTCCTAAGTGCTGGGATTAATGGTATGCACTACCACTGCCCAGCTCCCAAAGTTGGTTTTTTATTTTGTAATGCTATTTTTGTCATAGCAATAGAAATGAAAGTAAAATACATATTTTTTTATATTTTTCACTATATAAGACAACATGGATGTGGTTGTCTATGTGACAATACTGTGTAATTATAAAAAGTATCATTAAAACCAGTTGATCAAAGCACTGATAATGTAAAAGGTACAGGTTAACATCAGGTAAGTTCTTCCAGACAAGCATTGTCAGTGAATTTTACTCAGTTTCGATACTAGAGCTGATATGAGTCAGAAGAAATGTTAAGCTAGGAGTTCCTTGTCTTGTTTGAATGTTTTGTAACTGTGTGTAAAGTTGTGGAAATGTTACACACACACACATTCACATGCCTGACTTTCCCTCCCACAGGTTGGCCAACTGCTCCCTCAGTGAGAAATGCTGGGATTACCTTTCTGATGTTCTTAAACGGAACAAAACCCTGACTCACCTAGACATCAGCTCCAATGACGTTAAGGACAAAGGACTGAAGGTTCTCTGCAAGGCTCTGAGTCTCCCGGACAGTGTCCTGAAGTCACTATTGTAGGTTTCTTTGTGCTTGACATTGGAGGCCCTGTCTAGAGATCCTTAATATCTGTCTGTAACCAAGATTATGGAGATTAGGCTTACTCACCTCAAGTACCTAATGAGCCTTTCCCAAGGACAATTTGATACCTTGACCTCTGTGTCGAGGTTTTGGTACATTGTGGGCAGCCACCCAGAATATAGACACAAGGGACTGAGAGAAATAAAGGAATCATGACTTGTGTCCAAGAGATGGTTGAGATGTTTGGAGCAGGTGCTAGGAGATGAATATCATCAGGTGGAAACCTGGACCCCAATTGTGGATAGAAGGTCGTATTCTTAGTTTTTCTTGTCACCATGACTGTGATAAAATACTGAACAGAAGGGACTTAAGGAATCAGGGTTCATTGTAGGTTATGGGATGGAATGTTCTAATCTCTCCTGGTGGAGAAAAACAGCACGGCAGAGTGTCCTGGTGGTGGCAGGAGTGTGTAAAATCCTTCACGTCTTTGTGGATTGGGAAGCATCGAGTAGAACCAAGAGCAGGGATAGTGATAGGACCCTTAAGCCCACACCCAGTGGCCCACAACCAACTGTGAGACCCCAGTATTCCACAGCCCCCATAACCTCCCCAAACAGCGCCCCCACCTGGGGACCCAGTGTTTAAACAGTGAGCCTATAGGGAGACATCGCAACCCCAAAGATAGAATAAGACAGGGCAGAGGGGACCCAGAACCCTGTGTGGACTGGTTAATGTGGGAGGGATAAACAGTAATGGGGAGAGAGGTGGCAGACCTCTCTCATTTCAGGTTATAAAACTGAGAGGTGTTGGGGTAATTTAGAGTGGTTGTTATTCTGACCATGCCACGTGGATTAGTGTCCCAGGATCAAATGGCTTTCATGCGGGACTTGGGAGAACAGTTTTACTTACTCTGTTGTGGCACCTCAGTCCCATTTTTATCCTCCCTACAAAGGATTGAGGAACAGAATGAAAACATAAAAGTGGAACATGGGGATTGTTTTCCTCTAATGATGACTTTGGCTATTTTTAGAAAGTAAAAACCACTGAAAAATGTCAGATACAATATATTTTAAAAGTATCTAGAGCTGGGCGGTATTGGCACACACCGTTAATCCCAGCACTCAGGATGCAGAGACATGTGGATCTGAGTTCAAGGTCATCCTGGACTACAGAGTGATTTACAAGGATAGGCTCCAAAGGTCCGTGGAACAACATTGTCTCAAAAAATAAGAAAGAGAAAGAGAGAGAGAGAGAGAGAGAGAGAGAGAGAGAGAGAGAGAGAGAGAGAGAGAGAGAGAGAGAGGCTCATAAATTCCAAGAGACGTGAGAAGATTTCAAGGGTAGACTAGAAAATTGTAATGTATTAGGGAACCCCGTCTCCAATTCAAAAGTAACAAGAACGTTAGGGTAATAGCCCAGTGACAGTGTTTGCCTTCCATGCGCTAGGTCCTACCCTGAATCCCAAATACCAGAATAAAATAATTACATGAATCATTCAATGATAGAGATGAAATTTCCACCCCATTCCAAAACAAGGTTGACTGTAGTCCCTTCCATTCCTGCGGCTCACAGCCATCTGTAACCCCAGCCCCAGGAGCTCTGAGCATCTCTGCTGGCCTCTGTGAAAGCCTGCAGATGAAGTTATTTTTAACTGGTCCATTCACACAGAAATTTGAGAAGTCAGAAGTGGGCCCCTCAGAAGCAAGCTCATCCCCTTGGGGTTCATAAAAAACAAGTGGATGGAAGATGGTTCAGGGAACAGCAGGCTTCAGCAAGGGTTCCTAGTCAGCTACCTTTCCCTGTGGGTGGCGAAGGCTCCAATGCCAGCCATCTTTCGTCCCTTGATGCAGAGTGTGGAGGAACCGTGAAAGCCACACGGTAGGCGCCCCCACGCCCGCCTTATCCATGGTTTGGGTTACCCATAGTCAGTACACCCGCTCCGTTTCCATACTCAATCACTGCTCAAAAGTATCATTTAATATAATATTGTTCCAGCTTCTACTTTATTCAAGATTTATTTATTAGTTATGCATAGTGTTCTGCCTGCATGTCTGCCCACATGCCAGAAGAGGGCACCGGATCTCATTACAGGTGATTGTGTGCCACCATGTGGTTGCTGGGAATTGAACTCAGGACCTCTAGAAGAGCAGCCAGTGCTCTTAACCTCTGAGCCATCTCTCCAGCCCCTTATTCCAACTTTTAAAAAGATTTCTTTACTGCATTTTATGTGTGCACTTCTGAGTGTATGTATGTGTGTGCCATGGGCGTAAAAGTACCCAAGGAGGCTGGAAGAGGGAATCAGATCCCCTGGAACTGGAGTGACAGGTGGCTGTGAGCTGCCTGACATGGGTTCAGGCATCCAAACCTGGGTCCTCTGCAAGAGCAGTGTGCTCTGAGCCTCTGAGCCATCTCTCCAGTCCCGTTTTAGCGTTTATTACAATGTGTTGTATTTGATCTGCCCCATCACTGTTAGTATCTTAGCATGCCTGGGTTTCTTTGTTGTCCTCTGTGGACCATTAAGGAGATGATGTTATCCGAAGGGCTCATTGCTTTCTGCAGTTTTGGGCATCACTGAGTCTTGTGTAAGACCTCCTCTTTGGGTCAAGGAGTAACCAGTGTATTATGACTTGTCTCTTGCAGTTTGCGACGTTGCCTCATCACCACTAGTGGCTGCCAAGACCTGGCTGAAGTCCTCAGCATCAACCAGAACCTGAGAAGCCTCCAGATTTCCAACAATAAGCTTCAAGACGCTGGAGTGAAGCTGCTGTGCGATGCTATCAAACAACCCAACTGCCACTTAGAGAATATTGGGTGGGTGTCATCAAGGTCATAGCTGTGTCCTTGAGGGTGATGAAAGGTGGGAGATTAACGTGCAGACAGAGAAATTAAAACTCCGTGGGGACAGCATACTGTTAGCAGTGGTTGTATTAATAAGGCACTTCAAAACCTCAAGACTGGAAGCAATGAGCCTGGGCATTCTTATAAAACTTATCTCAACTGGACGTACTTATAAAACATGATCATCCAGAAGCGTGTGATGTGGGGCAGCCTCTCTGTTGGGAATGGAGGCAGGATAAGCGAATGGTGCATGCATGGATGTATAGATGGACAGCATAGATACATGGATACCCAGATGGATGCCAAGATGGATACATGGATGTGCAGATAGATGCCAAGATGGGTAGATGAATGACTGCATAGATGGGGGAATGATTGACGGTTACATGCATGGGGTTGATGTTATTATATGGATGGGTGCATATTTGGCTGTATTAGTGTATAGATGATTGGGTGGGTGGTTAGGTGGGTAAATAGATGGCTGATTGAGGACTGCAGGAATAGATGTATGGTATTCATGGACTGAAGCATGTATAGGATAGTTAGCTATTACAAGGCAGGAACATAGATGGATGGTGGCTGCATGCATAGGTGGTTGGGTGGATGCATGGATAGATGTCCACTGGAGATGACTAGTGTGACTAGCCCATGTCTCTTTGACTTATGTGTCTGGACTAACTGATGTGGCAACTGTTTTGTCTGCAGTGACAAACACATACCGAGTGACTCTTGCAGCAGAGATTTATTGCAGAGGCTAGACATGAGATGACGCTGTGCCCTCAGCAGGGCGGCTTTAGGGGACCAAGACTAGTCCCCTCACTGACCTGAAAATGGCTGTCTTCTCCCTGAGGCTTCAGTTGTACAAGATTAGATCCCACCCTATTGTCGTCATTGCAACGTAGTTTCTTCTGTAAAGGTCCTGTCTCAGAATCCAGTCCCAGGAGACACAGGTGCTTCGCACCTCAACATATGCATTTTGAGGGACATAGTTTAGTTCATAGCAAAAGGAGTCTTCAAGGGTTAAAAGCAAAAGGTATTAAGGTGTCCTGAGGTGTAGTCTCAGAGCTCACCAACCCTTCACTGTATTACCCAGTGCCAGCTACAGTTTCACCCCAGGTTCAAGGGCTGGGATAGCAGACCTGGTGGAACGGTAGTTCATTCACCACAGACATGGATATAGAGAAAGGGCAGGTGTGGTCACATCTGCCAGAGAAGGGGATGTGATGCCATGGACACTGGGCTTTTAAGAGATGGTATGGAGGGTATGGAATGAGTGTCGGCTAAATGACCACCTTACATCTCACCCGTTATATGCCGCCTTCAGCCGTGACGTGGAACTGTTCTTTTTGTTGCAGGTTGGAAGGCTGTGAGCTAACTGGGGCCTGTTGTGAGGACCTGGCTTCCATTTTTAGCCAGAATAAAACCCTGTGGGCAATCAACCTGAGGCAGAACGCCTTGGACCGCCGTGGGCTGGCTATGCTGTGCGAGGCTGTGAAACATCACAGGTGTACGCTGCATGTACTTGGGTGAGCTGGCCTCTGTGTTTCTTAATGGGAAGAGCTGTGGGGCTGAGGAGGGTTAGACTGAGATCTGAAATGTGCATCTGGGGTGATGACTCAGTGTATAGAGTGCTTGCCACACAGGCATGAAGACCGGATTTTCTTACCAGGGGCTACATGAAAATAACCATGGGTTTTACACCCGTAATCTCGGTATTAGAGAAGGAAGTAATAGGAAGGAGGATCCTTAATGCTCAGTGACCATCCTGTCTGGTCAAATTGTTGAGTTCCAGGCCAATTGAGAGGCCTCTCCATCTCAAAAGTCAAGAGTAATACCTGACATGGACCTCTGTCGTCTGCATGTTCACACACACACACACACACACACACACACACACACACACACACACACACACACACGGTGTTTGGTCACTCCGATGAGAACCATGCCCCTGTTACAGCAGTAGACATATCTTGTCTTGCACCCCTACTCCTACTGAGGGACTGGGCAGTTAATTGTTATCTGGGGAGGAGATGCCATGAAATAATTTAAAAATTCTAATCAAAAACAAATTCAACTAGTGTTCTCTCACTTGGGGGCTGTTGTATCAGGTGTCGTAGATTAAGTGTAAAGCTGCTCCTTGTCCTGTGACTTGTGAGTGACAAGAACTGGTGAAATTTGCTACTATCATGACTAAAGCAATAACGCGTCGACATAAATGTAGATATAACTTACATTTATGCAGGCAGACCTGACTTGAGTTTTTCGGCTCCACAATATGAAGGCATCCCCTTTCAGCCATTCATTTTCCTCTTTCATCAGGGTAGGCGATCATTGCATGAGATAATCGACGTCTTAATATAAGCTGGGCTTTGTGATGGGTGATGTCAAAGGTGTTTTTGTTTTGTTTGTTTTATTTATTTATTTTTTTGCCTATCTGGAGATTAACGTGGGTGCCCGGAGAATATTTAAGATAGACTAAATGAGCTAGGATGGTCTGCTTGAGCATAAAGGTTTATATTATATTAATGATATTGAGCATAAAGGTGTATATTGTCATGTAAACATTTGATGTAAACATACAAATATATATCAAATAAATATATTCAGACTACTTTATATCAGCATAAGATATTTATAAATATGATATGTTCTTTTGTTATAATCCTCAGCATTTATGTTTGTGATTTATTTCTCCCCCTCATGGTCTTCAATCCTATATAGATCAAGGTATCTTTTGTGAAAGTATATAGGTGAGTTTGGGTTTCAGGTGTGTGGGGATTGTGCATATGTGAGCATGGAGACCCCACGCCATCCACTGGGACATGGGGCTAACCAGTTCTGTTAAGGTGGTAGGCTGCCACGACCTAGGAACCTGCCAGTCTGCTTCCTTGCTTCTTGGACCACAGGCGTGTTTGTGTGTTCACAGCTTTTTATGTGAGGGCTAAGGATTAACCTCAGGTCCTTGGGTTTGTATAGCAAACACTTTCCTGGGAAAGCTGACTCCCCAGGTCCCAAGATCAGGTTCATTTTCAGTTGTTATTACACTATTTCTTTTAGAAAAATCAAAACCTCATGGGGTGTCAAACCTTTTGACATGGCAATATAGCCACACATACACAGTTACCATTCAAAAACTGCAGTTGGTTTACAAAAAAAAAAAAAAAAAAAAAAAAAAACAATCTAACCATTTTGGGTAAATATATAATTTTGGCTCATGGGCCCCAGGCTGAATATGCCTACCAGGTGTTGGATTAAAATGCTTATAACCCCGGCTATCTCTTCTGTGAATATGCAGGCTCACTTTCTTAAGATTTACTCTTGCGGTTGGGCAGTGTAGGCACACGCCTTTAATCCCATCATTTGTGAGGATGAGACAGGCAAATCTGTGTGAGTTTGAGGCCAGCCTGGTCTACAAAGCCAGTTCCATACAACCAGGGCTACACAGAGAATCAGTCTTGGAAAAATAAAAGACTTAGTCTTGCAAATACCCCCACATCCCTGGGTAGGTTGAGATTTCTTTTCACTTGGTTTTGGCTATGTGTTGAGAAGGTACCAAGCTGGAGTGGATGTCTAATGAGGTAGAAAGAGAGAGTCATCTGCAGTCTTCTGAGCCACCCAGCTCTGCATTTGGTACCAGTTCGGCCCTGTTCACGCTGCACCCTGGGCAAGGCACCAGTTCCTCTGAGTATCGGACTTTGATCTGTAAAGTAAGAGTCGTTACGTGGCCTGACAAATTCAGAAATACACAGGTGTCAGATAATGTGGTAAATATTACAAAACCAAGTAAGGTGGTGCTGCCATGATCATTGTTGCTTCGTAGTGCCCTCCTACACCACCAGGGAAAGTCTCAGAGAGACTAGTACAGCAATTAATGTATGCCCTAAGAACATGGTTGCCTCCTACAAAGCCGCTTGAAACGTAAAATACACAAAATGTGATGTTTTTGAATGAGAAAGTCCCAGAGGCTCAGATGTTTGAATGCTTGGTTCCTGGTTGATGGTGCTGTTTGGGAAGGTTTAGGAGGCGTGGCCTTGCTTGAGGAGGTGTGTCACTGGGCCAGGCCCTGTTCTTGCCAAGCTCTGTACCATTCCCAGTATGCTTTCTCTGCTTCCCGCTCCTGGTTCAAGATGTGCACTCAGTTCCTTGCTCTGCTGCCAATCTCCCTGCCGCAATGGTGATGGACACTTACCGCTCTGGAACTGTCAGCCCAAATAGATCCTTCCTGCTGTAATTGCTTTGGTCATGGCGTTTTGTCACAATAGTAGAAAAGTCATTAATACAGAAGCAAAACAAAGACCATAACCAGGATGTATATGTGTGTGTGTGTGTGTGTGTGTGTGTGTGTGTGTGTGTGTGTGTGTGTGTGCATTTACATGCATGAGAAACAGTTAACCAAAGGGCTAAGACCAGACACTCAGATCATGGAAAGAGTTGTTCTTTTGGGTTTGAAGGAAATAAAAACCCTCAAGCCTTTCACACATCTGCTATCCAAAACCCAAGGCTTAGATGCAATCAGTGCTTCCTACCACTATTCTGGGTGTTGACATCATATTGGAACAGACCACAGTTGGGTCATTGAATTCACACCACAGAAATGGCCAAGGTAAGAGCTTTGATGGGAAGCTCAGTAGAGTAAACTGCTTGAAGCAGAAGCTTGAGGACCTGGGTTTGGATGTCAACTGTACATTGAATAGCGGAACATGGTCTCATGTGTCTATAACTTTAGTGCTGGGGAGAAGGGTGGAGGCAGGGGGCTCTCTGAAGCTCACTGCCAGCTGGTTCACCAATGGCATGTTCAGACAGAGAGCGTGTCTCAACAAGATACGGAGAGAAACAGTTGAAGACACCTGACACTGACCTCTGGCAGGTGTGCGTGTGCACACACAAACACAGGCAACAAAAAGTTTTTCCCTTTTTTATTTTTCTGTGTGTGGATATTTTGCCTGTATGTATGTCTGTGTACCGCATGCATGCAGTAGTAGGCTTGGAGGCAAGAAGGTGGTGTCAGGTCCCCTGGAAATGGAGTTAGAGGTGGTTGTCAGCCATCCTGTATGGGACTGAACCCAGGTCCTCTGCAAGAGCAGCCAGTGCTCCTAACCACTGAGCCATCCGTCCAGTTCCCAATCCGTTCTTGTAGAGGAATCTGGAGAGTGTGGGCATGCCTCCCCATTTAGAGGCAACATCAGGGTCTCCTGAACTTGACCTTGGAAAAGAAAAGTTGTAGAGGGAAGAGGAGACGTTGGAAGGCACAAGAAGGACGTGTGAGAGGCTGGAGCAATGGCTCGTCAGTTAAGAGCATTTGCTGCTCTTACAGAGGACTCGGCTTCAGTTCCCAGCACCTACCAGGGCAGCTCACAATTGCTGTAATCATGGTTCCAGAGGATGCGATGAACTTATCTCGTCTCCCCAGGTGCTGGCACACATCTACTGCACATACATTCACACAGCACACACTTAAATAAGAAAACTTTCAACGTTTAGAGGAACGAATTGAGAGCTGTCCATTTTGTATGTCTTTCCAGGCTACGAATTACCGACTTTGATAAGGAAACCCAGGAGCTTCTGCTTGCTGAGGAGGAGAAAAATCCCTACTTGACCATCGTAAGCAGTGCGTAAGCTGGAGCAGAAAAGGAGAGTGGACATCCCAGTGCAAGAAACATGGATGTGTTCTGAGCCAGCCCAAACAACCTCCAGAAGAATGGTTTTTTATTTTTGACCCTCTTGTATATATTAACAGATCGCTAACATTCCAGTGAGATAGGATTTCTTTGTGCCTTTCCCATCCAGATGTTTCATCAGATAGATGTGACTTTTTATTTGCAGAGCATTCAAAGACCTACATGCTAGAAATCACTGTGTTATAATGACATTTTCCGTCACTGGTGTGTTAAGCACCCAAGAAAGCATTTTATCTTTAAATGCTTCAGAAATCTCTTAAAATGAGATTTGCCTGTTGGTGGATTACTGGAGACATAATGGATATATAGGCAATAGTGGAACCCTAGAAGGTTGTTGGAGGAAATTTCAATTGGCTATGTGTAAGACATCTTTAGCAGGAGGGCCTATACCCGACACTCACTCACATAATAGAAACTGTTGCTGTTTGTGTTTTGCATTAAATAATAATTTACGCATTTAGCAATTCTACTGGCTTCAATTCTCAAATGTTAATGCATACATTGGTTATTTTGTACTTTTATACAAATATTTGTGTGTTTTGAAATAAAAATTATTTACAAAAACAGAGTGAGAGCTGAATTTGATCTACATATTCCCATTTGCTTATATGCGAGTGTTTCCTTGCATATCCGTGTGCATGTGTGTGTTGGGGGGGTTGGTGGGTATGTGCACATGAGTGTAGATTCCTACAAAGGCCACAAGAAGGTGTGTGATCCCATGGGGCTGGAGTTACAGGCAGTCATGAGCTGTCTCACATGGGTGCTGGGAACTGAACTTACATCCTCTGTAAGAGCAGCATCTTAGAGTTCCTATTGCTGTGAAGAGACACCATGGCCACGGCCACTCTTATAAAGGAAAACATTTCAACGGGGTGGCTGGCTTACGGTTCAGAGATCCAGTCCAGTGTCCTAATGGGAAATGGCGGCAAGTGGGCAGACATCAGGCTGGAGAGGTAGCTGACAGTTCTACATGGTATGTGGACAACAGGAAGTTGCCTGGCTTGGTGGGACTTTCTGGAGCTATCTTGAGTTATTCACTTCCTATGTTAAGGAATTCCTCCTGGCTGGAGTGGTTTCAGCTCCTCTTGGGACACACTCTTGTTTCACTTCCTAGAAAAATCCTGTCCTAAAAATCCTGTTGTTTACACCTCACTTCTGCATCCGGTGTCTTAGGAAGATTCTCTCCAAGATGGCAGATTTTAGCTTCAGATGAAACTACTTAGAGTCTGGAAGGGAGGGCTGGACCTGGGAGGAGTTAGGGGAGAGGGCAAGTATGATCAAAATACATTGTACAAAATACTCAAAGCCCTAATAGAGGAGGAAAAGGTTGATGCATGTGTTAACCCCCTCCCCTGGTTTTGGACCTGACGTGCAGAATGTAGATGAATCCAGACACTTGATTTTCATACCTGTTTTCCAAGTGGTTAGGTTATATCCAGTATTTGGCGTTATGCATATCACTGGTGTTTACAGCCCTGCAATCTTCTCAGATACGAGTCTCCCTAAGGTAACTAAAGATACAGAGTTAATTCAGTTACAGAGACAGCCAATGAGGCTGGAGAAATGACTCAGCCACCGAGGGATGGAGGGGGTTAAATTCCCAGAACCCACAATAGGCGTCTCACAACTCTAGTTCCACTGATCTGATGCCGTCTTCTGGCCACTTCGGGCATCACACTTGACATGCACAGACACAGACACACACAGACACTATGCATCTTTCAAGACAAGAAAAGAAGATTATAGGATATTAGGGGATGGCAGTGGCAGAGGGCAATGAAAGAATGGGCAGGTGCCCTGATGGGATGTCCACACCAACCCCTGCAGGAAGCAGTTAACATTCTTCAACAAGTTCCTGTCCACCTGCACCCTAAGTCAGAGGTCAATAGAAAAGGGACCAGGCACCAGGGAGTGGTGGGTAATAGCACGTGGTGTGAAAATGAGAGAATGTGAGTTCAAATCTGTGGCACTCAGATAAAAATCTGGGCATGGCATGCATGGTGTACAGAGCCAGGGAGTGGAGACGAACCATGGGAAAGGAGAAGGATTGGCTCAGGACGCGCCAAGACCAGACATTTATTTGACCCAGAGGGACAGAGAACTGGGAATAAGTAAGACAAACAACGGAAAGGGGACAAAGGAGAGGGTAAGGGGAACAAGGCAGAGGATGCAGGGATAAATCCCAGCGGGACAAAGGACTGGATAGAGAGGAGACAGATGTGGCCCATACACAAATGGCAGATTACAAAGGCAGACAGGGAAACTCATGTTAGGACAAGGTGTTTAATTTTAACTGGACATGTTAATTAGGTGAGCCAAAGGGGGACTTTTGATTGCTGGACTTCAATACTTCCACAGCTGGACCTTGGCAGTCAGCCTCGGGAGGAGGAAGCAGCCAAATAATGGACTAGACTTTGACGGATAGCTTTAGGAATTATTCTGATGGTCTTTTAGCAAGGCAGAGGGGATGGGGGAGAAGGGCAAGGCCTGTCAGAGCCACAAGCTCCGGTGGGCTGGGGCCCCTTCCCCAGGAGCCCGCTGGCCATCCAGTCTAGCAGAAACAGTGGACTTGGGGATTGGAGAGAGATCCTGTCTCAGCACAATGGTGGAGAGTGGTAAGAGAAACCTCCCAACATCTTCTGGCCTCTGAGCATGGGTGCAGTGCGCTGATTAGAGGCACTGAACTTCACCTGGGACATTGGGCTGACAGAGAGGTTGACGACAGCCCCTTCAGAACTTCAGGTCCTTTAATGATTAGGAATAATAATCTCCGAGTCCAATTAGTGCCGACCAAGTGTGTATAGGTGTGCATAAGTGCAGAGCCGTACACTCGGGTATGAACAACTTACCAACAGCTCCCTTTTCCCAAAGGAAAGCAACTCTCTCCGTCAGCAGCTGTCAGTCACCAAGAGCTTCGGAGAGAGCCTTATCGATAGGAATAAGGCTTATGGAGCCCTGTCCCCAGCCCACCGTGCTGGCTTTTGACTGGCTTCAGCTTGTGCCATTCTTTTGCAGGCAACTCAGCTGCAGTATTTATTTATTTATTTATTTATGCTTATTTACATATCGTTCCCAGTTCCTTCTTCCTCCCTCCCTCCCATGTCTCCCCCCCCCACTCCACAGGGAGGGTGATGCCTTCCAGTAGGGGTCAACAAAATCTGTCAAGTCATTTGGAGTAGGGACTAGGCCCTCCCCCCTGCCTCTAGGTTAAGGGAGTATCCCTCCATGGGGAATGTGCTCCCAAAGTCCTTTCGTGCACCAGGGATACATCCTGGTTCCACTGTCAGAGGTCCCTTAGGCTGCCCAGGTATTCTAACTGAAACCATGTTCAGGGGGTCTACGTCTGTCCAATGCTGGTTTCCCAGCTATCAGTCTGGGGGCCGTTAGCTCCTCCTTGTTCAAGTCAGCTTTCTCTGTGTGTTTCTGTATCCTGGTCTTTTCCTCCCTCTCTGCATCTGGATTCCAGTTTGGCTCAGTGTTTAGCTGTGGGTGTCTGCTTCTGTTTCCATCAGCTACTAGATGAGGGCTCCACGATGCTGTATAAGTTAGTCATTCTCTGATCTCATCATCAATGAGGGGCATTTAAGGTAGTCTTTCCTCTGTTGCTCAGATTGTTAGTGGGGGGTCTGTCTTGTAGGTCTCTGGACATTTTTCTAGGGTCACCTTCCTTTTCAAACCTATAATTAATGGCTCCCTCTTTTATGGCATCTCTCTCTCTCTCTCATCTATTCCACCCCGACTCAATCTTCCTAGTCCCACAAGCTCTCCTCTCCTCCCCTTCTCTTTCTCCTAGCTCCCTCTCCACTCACTGCTCCCACACTCCAAATATGCTCATGAGATCTTGTTCCTTTCCTCTTTTGTGAGGGAGTTTGTATGAATCTCTTAAGTTCCTCCTTGTATCCTAGTTTCTCTGGCGGTGTAATTATAGGCTGGTGATCCTTTGCTCTATATCTAAATCCATATATGAGTGAGTACATGCCATGTTTCTCCTTTTGTGACTGGATTACCTCACTCAGGATGGTTTTTTCGAGTTCCATCCATTTGCCTGCGAATTTCAAGATTCCATTGTTTTTTTTTTTTTTTTTTTCTGCTGAGTAGTATTCCATTGAGTAAATGTGCCACCTCCTTTTTATCCATTCTTTAGTTGAGGGTCATCTAGGTTGCTTCCAGATTCTTGCTATTACAAATAATGCTGCTATGCATAAAGTTGAACAGATGTCTTTGTTGCATGGATGTGGATCATTTGGGTATATGCCTAAGAGGGGGATTGCCGAGTCCTGTGGTAAACTAATTCCCATTTTCCTGAGGAACCGCCATACTGATCTCCAAAATGGCTGTACAAGTTTGCACTCCTACCAGCAGTGGAGGAGTGTCCCTTTCTCCACATTCTCTCCAGCATAAGTTGTCATTGGTGTTTCTAATTTTAGTCATTCTGGCAGGAGTAAGATGCTATCTCAAAGTTGTTTTGATTTGCATTTCCCTGATAGCTAAGGATGTTGAGCACTTTCTTAAATTTCTTTCAGCCTATTTTATTTCCTCTATTGAGAATTCTCTCTTCAGTTCTGTACCCTATTTTTAATAGGGTTATTTGGTGTTTTGGTGACTAGTTTCTTGAGTTCTTTGTATATTTTGGACATCAGCCCTCTGTCAGATGTAGTGTTGGTGAAGATCTTATTCCTGTCTGTGGGCTGCCGTTTGGTCTTCACTGTGTTCTTTGCCTTACAGAAGCTGCAGACAGACCCCATATCTATCGCCATGCACAAAACTCAAGTCCAAATGGGTCAAAGACCTCAACATAAATCCAGACACTGAACATCTTAGAAGAGAAAGTGGGAGGTAACCTTGAACAAATTGGAACAGGAGACCACTTGCTGAACGTAACACCAGTAGCACAGACACTGAGATCGACAATTAATAAATGGGACCTCTTCAAACTTAAAAGTTTCATATGCAGTGAGATCCGTTACGCTATTCTGGCCTACAGGGACACATGCAGATGGAAGAGTGTATACATAAATTAGTAAACATATCTTTAAAAAAATTGTCAAATCCAAGGATCTTAATCCCCCATATCCCCCTGGTTCCCAAACTGAATCCAGATTTCCAACTGTGTTCACATTTGGAAACAGGTTTCCAGATGCCTCAAGATACTGCCAGGAAGCTTGATCCAGTTCACACCACAGCTGAAGGCCAAGGAAAAAAGATTTAAAATGCTCATATCAACTTTTGAGCAGGTCTGGCAATGGATTTGTGAGGATTTGGGCACATAGGCTGTCTAACAGACTTTTAGTTATATCCTGACTCCAGAATATCTCTCACCCCAGATAAGTGGAGGATGCTTATCTATCTCTGCGTCTGCCATTGTAGATTATGAGAGTCCCATCACACCCAGGGAGAAGAATTCCATCCCCAAACTCTTTGAAATGTTTCTCCATGGTGTTCAGGCTTGTGAGGGTACAAGACTTAGTCCCAAGGCAGCTTATGGATGGCCAAGGCCCATAGAAGTAGCAACTTCAAAACCAAAGTTGTGGAAGCTACAAGGGATTTTCAGCAGGAGCCGACGGTACAGCCTCCACCCAAGCTCCAGTTCTGACTGTCCGCTGTAGTCTGACTCCCAAAGGATGCTCAATGCTCAGGGTCTTCTACTGAGGAGCTCTGCCTAAGAGTCCTTGAAGTTTGGTCACTCTTATTTACCTGGTGATACATCTTTGCCATACCCAGCCCCCCTCATCCCTATATTAAGAACCCTTGGTTTAGGTCAAGAAATTGGTGTATTAAAAAAGAGGTGGTATTCAGACAAGGGCCAAGATATTGCTGAATATGACCTATTATGGAAATGGGTTCTCCTGATGACTCAGGGTTTGGACAGCAAGTAGAAAGAAATTCCACATGCAAATCTTGGAGAATGGGGAGAGAAGGACTGTAGGAGGCAGAGCAGTCAAGGTCACCGTAAGAACCTGGTGCACAGATTCAGAAACAAGCCTCATAGGGGCTAATAGAGACCCGACTGACAGGCAAGGAGCCTGTGTTTGGCTGTTATGCCTGGGAGGCATGCTGCCTTTTAAGGTAAACCAAAGAGGATCAGGCAGAGAGGTGAGGTGGGGTGAAGGGACTGGGAGGAGAGGAGGGAGCAGAGACTGCAGTTGGGATGTAGATGAGAGAAGAGAAAATAAAAGGAGTAAAATATTCCTCATGGGGTTTTCTTTTCTCAGAACAGAGACGCTGGCTCACACACACACACACACACACACACATGCACGCACGCACGCACCAGGGGGGATACCCTTACCTCCAAGTTGGTTCTCCGGTGTGAGGGGTGGTCGCAGTTTCCCAGCCAATGCACCAAATGAAAGACTCGCAGAGTGTGGCCCTTCACGCTCCCACTCAGGAAAGGTGACTCCCCAAATCACTCACGAGAAGCGGTCTTGATGCAAATAGCATGAGGAATTTTAATTCCAAGTGCACTGGGGTCCACAGTCATACGCCACGCAGGGGTAGAGGACTGAGGACTCCAAATGCAGAATTGAGACAGTTCTTATAGGGTTTACAACAAAGCCCACACATAGGCCACTGGGGGTGAGGGTTTCACAAGCAGTTTACCGACGTCAGATAAGCGGTTTGTCAGCTCATTTTCTGTTATCTCAGTAGGCCAGGATTACGTATTCAAGGGCCTGTATGTCTTAAGCAGCAAAGAGTGTGACCTTGCCTATTTACTGGCAGAGGACAGGGTCTGGAATTTGAGGTTTTTAGGGCTTTTTACATAGTATTTTTAAACTTCTAGCTTGCTGGGGTCATTGGAGAGTTAGACTGTATTTTCCATCCTTTCATACTCACTAGAAATTTAGTATGTTGTTTATTGATTTTTTTTTTATTTTGAAGCATGGTCTCCTGAAATTCAGGCAGTCTTTATAGCTGTTGTGTAGTCAGGGATGTCCTTCAAGACCTGATCCTCCTGTCTACACTTTGAAGGTAATACATGTATCCTTTACCATCCTGTGTAGAAGCATTAAATGGGACCAACTACTGTCATGGTCAAAAGATAACAAACATTATTTTGGAGGTTCCTACAGGCCACATGTTTTAAGTTTGTAGTCCAAATGAGAAACCCAGCATCCGTCTCTACTCTTCCTGGAGACATAACGCTTCAAGAGGTCTGAAGCTTGGGAGATTGCACAATTAAAGGCATTGTCATCAATCCTGAGGACTTGAGTTTTATTTTCATGATTCACAATGTGAAAATCAGTTTCCACATGTTTTCTCTTACCCTGGCATGCTTGTGACCAAATACACACAACAAAAGATATGCAGTAATATTGTCAATTAATTTCCAGTTTTGTTCTTTTTTTTGAGACAGGGTTTCTCTGTGGCTTTGCAGGCTGTCCTGGAACTAGCTCTTGTAGACCAGGCTGGCCTTGAACTCACAGAGATCTGTCTGCCTCTGCTTCCAGAGTGCTGGGATTAAAGGCGTGGACCACCACCTCCCTGCTATTATTTTCTTCTTTATCACCCAATGTTGGGGGTTGATTTTAGGATTATACACACACACACACACACACACACACACACACACACACACACACACACACAATCGCTGATCCTCAACTGGCCCTGCCTGCTTGAATTTGCATTTGATTTAGTAGTTAATTTAAATCACCTGTCCATGGCAAGAATGCTTCCCGGAATGTGCTCCCTGACACAGACTTCATGAACAAGCAAAGAACAGTCAGAGATTCTGTTTTTCCACATGTGGGAGTGGCTGGGTCCCCGTAAGCACACTGAATTTTACATGGGACTGATTACAGGGAGGACAGTTCTTCACAAAAAGGCACCATCCCAGTCTATTGAATATCCTTTTAGCGAGGTGAAACCTGTGAACAGAACCTAAGCCACCACCAGGCCTAGGCTTGTAATCTTCCCAGGAGTTTGGGGTCAACTCCTTGGAAATCCATTAAATGTGTTTACCAGAATGAGGTGAGGCCTTATATGACCCAGGTTGATGGACTGTGTGGAGTGACAGACAAGAACATCTGAGTCTGAGCAGGCCCTTCAAAATCAAGATGGGGAGGTCAATCTCAGCACCAAGGAGGCGGAGGCAGTGGTATCTCTATGAGTTGGAGTCCTGTCATATCTCCAGAGTGAGAAAACATACAACCTTGGCTATATAGAGAAACCCTGTCTTAACTACACAATGAAAAGTGTAGGATATTAATAAATAAGAGGAAGAAGAGAGTCAGCAAACAAGCAAGGAAGAAAAAGAAACGAATAAAGAAGTAGGGAAGTCACAGAAGCAAACAAACATGATAGAAAGACTGGTTGACGCCATTAAGAAGAGCTTGGAAGACCCCTGGGCAACAAGCTGAGTTGAGTCCGCATTTCCTGCAAAAGACAGCAGTAACTGGAGGCCAATTTCTATCTGGGTTCGGCCCCCAAAGGTACCAGAGTCCCATGCTTTGGGCAAGTCTCTGTTAGTTTATAAGCTCCTTAGGAAACTAGCATCCATACATCTGTCCAATAAAGAAAGAGGTCCCCAATCAGATCCAAGATGGTGCCACAGTGTGGGAGGGTCTTCTGGATGTGAGGGGGTAAAGTGAGTAGAGGTTTGAGGGGGATCTTGGACAGAAAGTAGTAGAAAGAAATTCCATATGCAGTTCCTGCATAATGGGGGAGTAGTGTTGTAGGAGGCAGAGGGATCTAGGACACCATAAGAACATGGTCCACAGATTCAAATAACAGGGCACACAGGGGCTCACAGAGACAGGCCTGACAGTCAAGGAGCCTACGTACTGTAGCTTGTTATGCCAAATTTGGTGGTCACCCCTGGGATGCATGCTCTTTCTTGAAGGTAAGCAGAAGAGGAGTGGATCAGACAGAGAGGTGAGGGTAGCACAAAGAGACTAGGAGAGAAGGGATAGGAAACTACGGTCAGGATGTAGATGAGAGAATAAAAGATAGAGAAAGAACTTCCTCATGGAGTTTTCTTTCCTCTCTGCTTCCTCTCTCCCCCCCTCTCTGTCTCTCTCTCTCTCTCTCTCATGCTCTCTCTCTCCCTCTCCCCCCTCTCAGTAACTGCTCTAGCTGTTGTTGAACACACTTCATAAATCAGGCCGGCCTTGAACTTATAAAGCTCTTCAAGGCTCTGTCTCCAAGCTGGCTTTGAACTCACAGAGATCTCCCAGGGTCTGTCTCCTGAGTGTTGGGATTAAAGGTGTGTGCTATTGCCACCCGGCTCTGGATTTTCTTTGTCCAACTCTACTGGGTCAATTTGTGGTGTAGAAAATATTCATATGATTTTTCTTTTGCAGCTGAGGGTGTCCAGCAGGTTCAGGCATCCTACTTCCAGAGTGATGAGATTCTAGATGAGTGCTAAAAGCCTGCATTATAGTGGACTTTGTGTAACTTTTCATCATGTATTGTTTTTCATTAAATGAAATGTTTTTGTTAAGTATATTTAATGTGTATTTTACTACTTCACATTGCAAAACATCAAAACTTTAAAAGTAGTGGGAGTAGCCTTTGTTGTGGTGGTACACTCCTTTAATCCCAGGACCAAGGAGGCAGAGGAAGGCCAAACTATGTTAGTTTGAGGCCCTCATGGTCTACATAGTGAGTAACATTACAGGCTCCAATGCTATACAGAGAGATCTTGTCTTGTCTCTAAAAAAAAAAAAAAAAAAAAAAAAAAAAAAAAAAGCCTGCAGTACGGATGGCAGTCTCTGAAGATTGCATGCTATGGGGCAGGAGAGATGGGTCAGAGAAATTCTTCCTTCACAAGGGAAGGGTGGGTCAGTTCACAGCTCCCACCAGCTGGCTCACAATTCATTTTGTAGCACAGACCTTAGGCATCCAAGTCCATCTTCTGGTCTTCTAGGCCCATCTTGTATACAAACATGTACTGGCAAAATAGAAATTATGCACCAAACAAAAGAACATATTACTTGTCCTTTTAAAGCCTGAATGCCATAATTGCCTATACCTCTATGTCCAGGGACTAAAAAAAAAACAAAAAAACAAAACCTTTTCTAGACTAAGGGCCTCCATACACATGATGCAGACATACACAAATACAAATTAAAGGGAAATAAACCAGAGATAAAGTGTGGTAGCTCATGCCTTGCATTAAGCAAGGATTTGTGACTGAAGCAGGCTAAAAATTAAGCCATGCCATTAATTCCAGCACAGAGGCTAGAGGGGCTCTGTGAGTTTGAGGCCAACTTGGTTTGGAAGGTGAGCTGTAGTATAGCCAGGACTGACTATGTAAAGACATTCTGTCTCAAATCTTTCCCTCGGGTTCCCTTTTTCCACCTATCTATCCATCTTAATTATCATGGTTGGATCTGGAGAAGTAGCTGAGCATTTAAGAGCACTGGTTGTTATACCTGTAGACCTGGGTTCAATCCCAAGCACCCACATGGCATCTCACACCTGTCTGTATCTCCAAGATGTGGCAGCTTTCCAGAGAACTATATGCATACAAAATACCAATACAAATGAAATAAAAATAAATTATAAAAACAGTAGTGTGTTGGTGGGGCACGCCTTTAATACCAGCACTTGGGAGGCAGAGACAAGGGCATCTCTGTGAGTTCCAGGCCAGCCTGGTCTACGGAGTGTGTTCCACGACATGCTCCAAAGTAATACAGATAAACCCTGTCTCGCAAAACAAAACAAAAATCTGTTCATGCTATGCTCTTATTGTCCTGGAACTAGGCATATCTCTGTGACTGATACCTTATACCAATGTCCTGGAATTAAGGGAATTGCACAATACAATGTTTTGGCAATTATCCCTGGTGGATCTCAAAGTCACTCTATATCCCAACTTGCCCTCTAACTTGCGATTCTCATTCCTCAGCTCCCAAACAGCTAGGGTTTCAGGTCTGTGATCCCACTACTGGCTGTTATGTAGCTTTTGATAACATAAAGAGTACATGATTGATTATTCCTGTCACTTGAAAACCTAGAAACTCTCGTCTTTTCTTCTGTTTTTTTTTTTTTTTTGATGGTTTCTTGCTTGTTGAGACAGGGTCTTCTGTAGCTTAAGTAGGCATTGCAGCTGCTTGGTAGTCAAGACTGGCCTGTGAATCTTGATCTTTCTGCCACCTACCAGGCAAAAGGGGCTTGCTGCACCGAGATGATGTGTAGATGCATTACATGTGTCTAACTGTTCTATTGGGTTCTTCTCTGTGTATCAGCCTGGCTCTTCTGGAACTCATTTTGTACACTAGGCTTACCTCAATCTCCAAGAGATCCACCTACCTGCCTTTGTGCTGGAATTAAAGGCACATCCAATAATGTTTAAAAAATGTCAATTCACTGTTAGTCCCCCAAAATATGGGAACACATGGGAACTGTCAGTCGTTAGAGCATGCAGAGTATATTTGTTTTAAGTTTACATTCCATAAAATTTTATATGAAGAATGAAGGTCATGGGGAAAAAGTTGGGGAATAAGAATAAAAGCTGGGCATGATGGCTCACAGTTTTAATGCTAGCATGCTAGAAGCTCATCAAAACAACTGCAAACCAAAGGACAGCATGAGCTGTGTAGCTACACAGAAAGTTCAGGGCCAGTTAAGGGCTCCAACTTAAAAAAAGTTGTGGGGCATGTGGGACACACCTTTAATCCCAGCGCTTGGGAGAAAGAAGCAGGCAGATCTATGAGTTCCAGGTCAGCCTTGTCTACAGAGTGACTTAAAGTACAGCCAGGAATACACAGAGAAAGCTTGTCCAAAAGAGAAAAGGATGGAAGAACGGAGCAATAGGGATGAAGAGGAAGACATCCTGTAGGAAAATTTCCACTTAGATGGAGCCCGTAGGGAACGTGTGTACTAAGAGAGGGTAGCAATGGATGTGTTAGTTTTTCAGGTTCCAAGAAAACCAGCGCAGAGAATATCTGCTCAATAATGAAAGATACCCTCAACTATGCCACGCCTTCATAGGGTGGGGCTGTAGATAGAGTGGGATCAGACAGTGGGAGGGTCTGTAGGATGAGATGGAAAAACGGGTGGAGGACTTGGGAGGGTCCTGGGTGGAAAGATATTTAAAGCCATTTCCTTGCAATAGCTTCAAACACTGAGGAGGAGCTGGTCAACATGGGCGAGCCTGCTTATCCACAGGGTAAGTTGGCTCTAAGGCTTCTGAGTACTTGGTGGGTGTGGGAATGACTGCAACATTTTGTTTTCCCAACATCAATGAGTGTTACTTTTTCTCCTCATCTTCATCAGAATAGACTGTTATTGTTTTTATTCATGTAGGAGATTCTGACTTAGGTTAAGATCTCAAAGGATTTTAAGTTTGCAATGACCTGATGGCTAAAGCTGTTGAGGAATTTTTGTTTATTCATTTGCTTTTATGAGGGCTGGTCACTCCATATTGTCCTGGCTGTCACAGAGCTCTCCATATGGATCAGGTCATACAAGACCTTATAGATATCTTCCTCCCGCATCCCGAGTGCTAGGATGGAGGGAATGTGACCACATCCAGTCTGCTTGATAGCTTTATTTTGTTTCATTTATTGTTTTGTTTTAAGATTTATTTATTTTGTGCATATGGTGCTCTATCTACTCATAGGGACTACATGCCAGAAGAACAGAGCATCAGATCTCATTATGTATGGTTGTGAACCACCACTGTAGTTCTGGGAACTGAACTCAGGACCTCTAATAGACATACAAACGTTTTTAATTGCTGAGACCGAAAGACCCGCAGAGCGTGGACCTTCACGCTCTGACTCAGGAAAGGCGACACCCCAAATCACTCACGAGAAGCGGTCTAGAGGACTGAGGACCTCAGGCAGAATTGAGACAGCTTTTATAGGGTTTGTAACAAAGCCCACACACCAAACCAATCATCCCAAAGTGTCAAGATCCCACGTGGTGCAGGCCAGTCAATTTAAACCAATTTTTGTTTTTCTATAGCTGTATTGGTGTGGGCTCTTGGGTGGAGTGATAATTAACAGTTAGGATTTGGGGGGGGGGGTCGGCAAGCAGTTTACTAAAGTTAGATATGCAACTGGTCAATTCATCCTTATTCAGCTAGAAAGCAAGGCCTTGGGACAGTTCAAAACTTGGGTGGTTATGTCTTTTTGAACAAGATGACCCATAGAAATTTCCAGAAACCAAACTGTTGTTGAGAATAACAACATTCATCAGAAGCTAGGTGGTTATGAATAATAATAATGCCCAGAAACCATCATTGTGACCGGGCCATTTCATGTGTTCCCTTTTTTTCTGAGCTTTGCATGATTTTTAAATACATGCTGGTGGATATTTTTAAACTTCTAACTTCCAGTGGTCATTGGAGAGTTAGGATGTATTTTCATCCTTTCAAGACATCTCTACAGCCATTATATTTTGATTTTGAGATAGGGTTTCTAAGTGTAGTCAAGTCTGTTCTATAACTCACAATGTATACTAGGCTTCCCCCCAACTCAGGGATCCTCCTGACTCTGCACCCTTAGTGCTGGGATTAAAGTTGTGTTTGTCATCACACCCTGTCAGGGTTGGTTGTTGGTGCAGTTCATATTACCCATCTGTCTGATCTGTGTTGTATGCCATACATGTCTACTGACTTCAGATGCTAAACTGATGAAAGAACAAATTACACCACCAATGTTCAATTTGTTGAACCATGATAAGAATTGTAGGGGTTGCTTATAGAAGGATAAACATCAGATATTAATACCATAGTCTATTTTAGGCCACATGTTCAGGGCAGGCATAGTTGGCTTTTATGGAGTCCAATATTTTTGTAAGTTTCTGTGTGTGTCTGTATTTGTTTGTTTGGGTTTTTTGAGTTATTATCTGTAGTTCAGGCAGTATTCAGTTCTTTCCCATCTGTTGTTAAAGCTGGATTTACAAACCCCCTACTGATAATTTTCTGCACCTCAGAGGCAATGAGGGCCTGCTTTACCAACCTGGTTCAAGTTTCAAAAATCTGGCAATTAACGGTAAAGTTCTCCAAGTGAAACGACATCAGGAATAGTCATCCAGGGACGCCACTAGGTCAGACTTCACGAGCAGAATAAAAATAGTTAAAAAGCCACAGTGATCTAGGTCTTTGGCCAATACCTTTAAATGCAAAGTACAAAAATGAACCTCCGACAAGACCTGAAAACCTCAGGCCACTGTGCAAAAGACTGACAAAATCCACAAGGGTGGGGCCCAGCCCACTGGGCAGAGTGGGCTCCACCCTCAGAAACATACCTGCTCTAGCCTTGAGGTTAAACTTTAATCATACCATTTCAAGGTCATCATGAGACACAGTGTTCTCAAGTTCAGTTTAGGATACCACATTTTCTAACTAAATTAACTAAAGAAAATATTTTGAAAAAAAATTACGAAAGAGCATCCATTAGCTCCATCTTCTAGAACATCATTGCTCTCCTGTCTCAAGATTATAGCGAGAGAAGATTTAGGACTAGGAAACTTCAGAATTTGAAGAAAGCAGGATAAATTGAACAGAAAGGAAGCACAATAAACATCACTTTAGGACAGGATGTCACTATGAGCTACTCAGCAGCAACTAAAAGTGGGTGGTACAGGCACCTCAAGGGATCTGGGTCACTGACCGAATAGTATGTGAGGTAGAGTGATGAGAAGTTCATGGTCATTCTTATTCATACAGTGCGTTTGAAACCAGCCTGTGCCACAGAGACCTGGTGTCAGTGTTTAATTAATAGCTCTGGAGACCCTGAAGCTTGGTAGATGGCTCAGCTAAAAGACTTACCACCAAGCCCGAGAACTTGAGTTTTACTTCAATAAGCCACAAGGTGGAAGGGGAAAACCTATATTTTGTCTTGCTGCTTCCACAAATATTCTGGCAGGATCCTGATCAAATGCATAAACAGAAAAAAAAATCTATTAACATTTTTCAATGTTTTCTATTTTTCATTTTTATCACCCAGTGTAGAGAGCACATGGTCTGAACAAACCTAGGATACCAGTTAGATGTTATGGCTGACCCGAATATGGAGAGGGTGGCTGGAAATTACAGCAAACAAAGAGGTCAGAAACTTAGCAAGCCCTGGACCAGTAAGAAGGGGAGCCAAGCCAGAGGAGGGACTGAATAGGATTCCTAAAGGAAGGCTGAGTAGAAGTCCATTACCTGACCTGTAGAGTCCCATTTTTTTCTGGGCTGGAGCTTCAAGATTGCAAGGCCAATTTTCCCTTAATATTTTGTTACTGTTATGGGCAGTTTTCCTGCCAGCCTGGTCCCACAGCCACACCAGCCCCAAATAACACAGAGACGTTGTATTAGATATAAAGCTGTTGGCTTGTTACTCGCGTTTCTTACTGGCTAGCTCTGTCTTAAATATTAACCCATTTCTATTAATCTAAATATTTCCATGTGGTCTTATGTTACCAGAGAGATGGTCTGGACCTTCTCCTCCCTCAAGTCTCTACATGTTGAATCTCCTACCTCTTCTTTGAATCCTCCTTGTCTTCTAGTCCCGCCTATCTTGCTTTCTTATTGGACAATAGGGCTTTATTCATTAACCAATAAGAGAAACATATTTACAGAATGACATCTCCCATCAGTATTTATTTTTTCACAAACCTGTCAGTCTGTAGATGTTATGTAAATCATCATTAAATCCTGGAAGAACTTGGTGACTCTCCGTCATTCAGACAACCGAGACAAGTTAATTTCGTTAATCTCTGAGGTGTGAGGCCATCCTGGTTATCATACAGAGTTTTACAGTAGCCTTGGCTATGAGAGACCTTGACTCAAAAACAAGCACAAACGGGAGACTCATCAGCTGGGCAGTGGTGGTGCACACCTTTAGTCCTAGCACTCTGGAGGCAGAGTCAGGAAGATGTGCATGAATTTGATAATCACCTGTTCTACAGAGTGAGTGCCAGGAGAGGACCCAAAGATACACAGAAATCCCTTTCCTGGATAAACCAAAAACAAAAAAGTGAATAATTAAATCAATGAGATCATGCTTGTAAAGGCCGGGGCAGCAACCTGAATGGCACCAAATGGTATGTCAGGATAACAGGTCTCAGTGTAATCTGGATGGGAGGAGCCAAAGAACTGGAGGAACTCTGAGTTTCCTGTTTGAAGGAGAGGTATTTAAGCACATGTTCTTGAGTAGAAGTCCCATAGACAGTGGGTCCAAAGTGCACTAGACCAGTAGTCTCTAGGTAAAAGTCGCTGACCTGAATGCAGTGTGTATGTGGTGGTATGAGGAGAGGGTCATAGTGGAGGAAGATCCTTGCATAGCATTCTGGAACGGGTATGGGTGTTTGGAAGATGAGGCCTACCGTAAATCCTATATATGGGAAGAGGGGTCAGCTATAAAACCAGGAGCTGTTTGCAAGATTATCCTTTCAATGTGAGTGCCAAGAACCTGTCAAGTGCAGGGATTGGGGCAGTCTGGGGAAGAATACTAGTTGGTCCCACTGGTGTAGGGCCTGCTAATATGCTTTTGTGTACTGTCTCCTACCAAGACATCTTCACTTTAGGATGTAGGTATTGTTGGGTTCCTCTGACCTTAATCCCCAGCATTCCATAGTATGAGGTGTTTCTTCTGATGGCATTTCCAGTGACCTTGGGGATTTGGGGAGGCCCCAGGTTTCCAGGATAGGCATGGAAGTATGATGGTATCATGGCTAAAAGAGTGACATCCATGAACTTATAAGCCTGAGAAATCCCTCCTCCATCAAGAAGGGGTAACCATGCTATGAACACACATATAAACTTTTCCATCCCAGCTCTCAGAAGGCAGAGGATAGGGATCACTGTGAGTTGGAAGCCAGCCTGGTTTATAAGTCAGATCCAGGACATTTAAGGCTGTGTAGATGGACTCTGTCTCAAGTAAAAGGAAAGAATGAGAATGAATGAATGTTTTATGGGATGATGGAACTTGGATGGAAGGGGAAGGGTCACTTGGCAAAAATCTAATTAGAGGCCCATTTCCTGACATGACCACTGACTGGTGCAAGACAAATTTGTTTTGTACGAGAGTTCCAGATGGGCAGGCTTCCCTAGAGGGTGGATTCTAGCATCTGCTAGTTTTCCAGACTCCAACAAAATTATCAGTGCATATATGTTCTCAATAGAGAAAGTCATCCTGATTTGGGATAGGGGATCAGTAGAGTCAGGCTGCAGACTGAGTGAGATACAGTGAAGGAAGTGTAGTTAATTCATGGGGATAATAGAAATGTGTGGTCCAGGGCAGATATAAATTTAAGGCCATGTCTTTGGAGTAGAGCTTCAATAGCATTGTGAATCTGGGTTATATGGGTTGGACCTGCTGATAGATACCCAGAGTAAGGTGGCTACAAGGACTCTTGTATACATCATGAGGGTGGGGAGGGATGTACCTTGAGTTTGTATGTGGCAGTGCTCTTTAGCACTTGTTTGCAGACAAGGAACCAAAGGTAGATAAGTGTACCTGGAACTTTCAAAAATTGCCTAACGTCCCTCCCCAATTGCCAATCTTGTAAATTTATTCCTATGATGACAACACTTAGAAGCATGGGAGACATGAAACAGGTAGAATGAAAGGTTAAGGTTGTGGAGTGATTCCTGCTCCATAGAACATTGGAGAAAATGCTCCAAAGTCTTCTTCATGGGTAAGATATCATATCTGTGGTGCTTGTCTGATCTACTTTTCTTTTTCCAGGTTTTCCAGACCATGAGCTTATCCCAGGAAGATCGCATCCCAGCATGCTTCCATGTCCACAAGTGCATAGATGTTCCCCTAATCACCCATCCATTTCAACAACCTTACAGCCAAATGCTCTGTATGACTCACCCTCTTATCCAGATTACCAACTGTGTCAATGTGCACATATGGGCATAGATTTCCCAATACCTCAGCAGCCAAACTTAAGTCTGAAAAGGTGTCAGTGTTCCCTATTTCCTCCAGGAGTCTCAACGCAACCTACTCACCAGTGGCCTCCAGATCCACAAGTGTCCCCACAAGAACCAATGAACCCAAGTCTCCCAAAATATGCAAATAGGGAAATAGATTTCCCTGTGCCTCAACAACCAAACTTAAGTCCGCAAAGGTGTCAAAGTTCCCTATTTCCTCCAGGAGTCTCAATGCAACCTACTCTCCAATGGGCTCCAGATTCTGAAAGAAACTTAGGTCCACAAGTGTCCCCTGAAGATTCAATGAGACAAAGTTTCACAATGGATACAAGTTTCCCAACACTGGGAACACAAGTAGTACGCCATAGTCGCCAGAGGTCCCCAGGCTCCTCAGCCAGTTCTGGTTCAGAGGGTTCCCTAGGCCCTATGATACCATCAAACCAATATGGGAACAAGAAAGTTCACCCTGAACCTCCAAGTAATCAACGAAAGGAACGCACTGTGTATTCCAAGGCACAAAAGCAACTCCTCCAAGAACATTTTGATGAATGCATGTACCCAAGTTTTGATCAGCGCTTAGAGCTGGCACTAAAGATTGGTGTAACCGAGTACGAGATTAAGGTCTGTCTCTCTGTTGTTCCCCTCTCCTGCTGTCAGAATAGCCATGGTAACAGTACAATAAGCAGAACCCCATACTGTCCTTGATTCCTAAATGGTTGGGGTATTTTGGGACCATTGTGTAATGTGGACCTTTGTGAATCTATAGATGGATCTGGCTATTCTTCAATAGGTGTAAGGTTATGCAGCCATATTATTACCCTGTCAGGGTCTTGGGTACATAGACATCGGATACTCTTGTACAACCCAAGAAATTCTAGCTACAAACTACCTAGTCCTTTTCTGTGAGATCATAGAACATACCTCTTTATGTACACAGAACTTTGTGATTAAGTAGTAGTTCCTAGAGTTTTCCATCCTGCATGTTCACCATAGCCACAGGTGTCCTTCTGACATTTTTGTTTTGTTTTTTTTTAGATCTGGTTTAAGAACCAACGTGCTAAGAACAAAAGGATGGCATCACAGACTATTAAAGAAGTACCAGAGTCAACAGGAAATGGTAAAGCTGTTTCTGGGTGAACCTAATCCCATGCTAACTTTTCTGTCCTTGCCTCTGCTATGTAGAGTTCATCTCTTCAAAACATCTACTGTGAGCTACATTGCCCAGTTCAACCCCAGCTGGGAAGCTTCATATATGGGGCATAGAATATTGTGTGATGTGATTCCACTCTCTCTGACCTTGACACTTTTTCTCTGCCCCTCCAGCTGCTGCTGAGGAACCGGATGGCTAGACACTCTTGGGATAATCCCGCGAACATCTAGAAAAGACAAAGCCAGGGAACTGAGGAGGAGCTGGCTGTCAGTGCATCAGAACAGGCACTCAGTTCCCATCGATGCCGCTGCCACTTGTAGTCGCGTGTGACCAGACCTATGTTAGCTGTTTTCCTGAATCCATGTCCTGAATCCATGTCCACTAATAGCTCCTCGCCCCCCTACTTCTCCCATCTGGATATGGCTTCTGTGGAAATCTTTGGTGTGGTACTTATTGGCCAAGCCCCAGCTGTAGCAACCTCTGGCCCATTTCCATCAGGAAAATCTGCAGACCTACTTCAATTGGTAGCATTTTTTCTTTACATATACATATATATATATATGTATATATGTGAATAAATAAAAAATAAATGTTTATTATTTTTTCTTATTTTACATATGGATCACAGGTCCCTCTTCCTCCCTCCCATGACCCTTGACCCCCCCTCCCATCCCACCCCACACTCCACAGGGAGGGTGAGGCCTTTCAGGAGGGATCATCAAAATCTCTCAAGTCATTTGGAGTAGGGGCTAGGCCCTCCCTCCTGCCTCTAGGTTAAGGGAGTATCCCTCCATGGGGAATGTGCTCCCAAACTCCTTTCATGCACCAGGAACACATCCTGGTTCCACTGTCAGAAGTAGCTTAGACTGCCCAGGCCTTCTGACTGAGACCCATGTTCATGGGGTCCGAGAAGGTCCTATGCTGGTTTCCCAGCTATGAGTGTGGGGGCCCATTAGCTCACCGTTGGTCAGGTATCTGTGGGTTTCTTAGCCTGGTCTTGACCCTTTGCTCATCAGTCCTACCCCTCTCTGCACTTGGATTCCAGGAGTTCAGCTCAGTGTTCAGCTGTGGGTGTCTGCTTCTGTTTCCATCAGCTACTAGATGAGGGCATATAAATTATCAATCTCATTATCAGGGAAGGGTATTTAAGGTAGCCTTTCCACTGTTGCTCAGATTGTTAGTTGGGGTCATCCTTGTAGGTCTCTGGACATTTCTCTAGAGTCAGTTTTCTCTTCAAACCTATACTGGCTCCCTCTTTTGTTATCTCTCTTTTTTCTCTTGTCTATTCCTCCCCCGACTCAACCTTCCTAGCTCTCCTCTCCTCCCCTTCTCTTGCCTAGCTCCCTCTACACTCACTGCCTCCCCACCCACTCCCAATATGCTCAGGAGATCTTGTTCATTTCCCTGTCTATGAGGGACCTTGTATAGGTTCCTCCTTGTATCCTAATTTCACTGGCAGTTTGAATTACAGGCTGGTGATCCTTTGCTCTATGTCTAAAATCCATATATGAGTGAGGATATACCATGTTCCTCTTTTTGTGACTGGGTTACCTCATTCAGGATGGTTTCTTCAAGTTCCGTCCATTTCCCTGATTCCATTTTTCAAGATTCCATTTTTTTTCAGCAGAGTAGTATTCCATTGTGTAAATGTGCCACATCTTTAATCATTCTTCAGTTGATGGGCATCTAGGTTGATTCCAGGTTCTTGCTATTACAAATAATGCTGCTACGGACATAGTTGAACACATGTCTTTGTTGCATGGATGTGGATCATTTGGGTATTTGCCTAAGAGGGGGATTGCAGGGTCCTGTGGTAGACTGATTCCCATTTTCCTGAGGAACCGTCATACTGATCTCCAAAATGGCCGTACAAGTTTGCAATCCCACCAACAGTGGAGGAGTGTTCCCGTTTTTTTCACATCCCCTCCAGCATAAGCTGTCATTGGTGTTTCTAATTTTAGCCATTCTGACAGGAGTAAGATGCTATCTCAGACTTGTTTTGATTTGCATTTCCCTAAGATGTTGAGCACTTTCTTAAATGTCTTTCAGCCATTTTTATTCATCTATTGAGAATTCTCTCTTCAGTTCTGTACCCCACTTTTTAATAGTGTTATTTGTTGTTTTGGTGACTAGTTTCTTGAGTTCTTTGTATATTTTGGAGATTAGCCTTCCGTCAGATTGCTGAAGATCCTTTCCTAATCTGTGGGCTGCCATTTGGTCTTGTCAGCTGTGTCCTTTACAGAAGCTTCTCAGTTTCAGGGGGTCCCATTTAATAATTGTTGATCTCAGTGTCTGTGCCCCGGAGTATGTTCAGGAAGTGGTCTCCTGTACCAATTTGTTCAAGGGTACCTCCCACTTTCTCTTCTAAGAGGTTCAGTGTGCTGGATTTATGTTGAGGTCTTTGATCCATTTGGAGTTGAGTTTTGTGCATGGCGATAGACATGGGTCTATCTGCAGTCTTCTACTCACCATCATCCAGTTGTGCCAGCACCATTTGTTGAAAATACTTTCCTTCTCACATTGTATACTTTTAGCTTTTTTGTCAAAAATCAGGTGCTCATAGGTGTGTGGGTTAATATCAGAATTTTCGATTCAATTCCATTGGTCTACCTGTCTATTTTTGTGCCAGTGCCAAGCTTTTTCAAGACTATAGCTCTATAGTAGAGCTAGAAGTCAGGAATGGTGATGCCTCCCAAATTTCCTTTATTGTACAGGGTGTTGGTTATCTTTGGTCTTTTGTTTTTCCATATAAAGTTGAGTATTATCCTTTCAAGTTCAGTGAGGAATTGTGCTAGAATTCTGATGGGGAGTGCATCGAATCTGTAGATTGCTTTTTGGCAAGATTGCCATCCTACCTATCCAAGAGCATGGGAGATCTTTCCATTTTCTGGTATCTTCTTTAATTTCTTTCTTTAAAGACACTAAGTTCTTTCAATATAGGTCTTTCACTTGTTTGGTGTTACCCCAAGACACTTTATGTTGTTTGTGGCTACTGTAACAGGTGATGTTTCTCTGATTTCTTTCTCAGGCCCTTTCTCATCTGTATATAGTAGAGCTACTGACTTTTTGAGATAATTGTATCCTGCTAATTTGCTGAATGTGTTTATCAGCTGTATGCGTTTCCTGGTAGAGTTTTTCAGGTCGCTTATGTAAACTATCATATCATCTGCAAATAGTGAAAGTTTGACTTCTTCCTTTCCAATTTGTATCCCTTTGATCTCCTTTTGTTGTCCTATTGCTTTAGCTAGAATGTCAAGTACAATATTGAAGCGATATGTAGAGAGTGGGCAGTCTTGTCTTGTTCCTGATTTCAGAAATATTACCTTAAGCTTCTCTCCATTCAGATTGATATTGGCTGTTGGTTTACTGTATATTGCTTTTTATTATGTTTAGGTATGTTCCTGTCATATCTGATCTCTGCAAGACCTTTGCCATTAAAGGGTGTTGGATTTTGTCAAAGGCTTTTTCAGCACCCAGAGATTATCATGTGGTTTTTCTTTCTCAGTTGGTTTATATGGTGGATAACATTGAACCATCCCTGCATCCCTGTTGATTTCTCTGATGTTTTATTTGATTAGTTTTGCCAGTATTTTAGCATCAATGTTCATTAAGGATATTAGTCTTTAGTTCTCTTTCTTAATGGTGTCTTTTTGTGGCTTGGGTACCAAGGTAATTGTAGCCTCACAAATAGAGTTTGGTTACGAACCTTCTGATTCTATTGTGTAGAAAAATTTGAGGAGTATTGGTACTATCTCTTCTATTTCTGGTAGAATTTTGCACTGAAAATCTTTAATTTCTTTATTTCTTCCTTGACCCAGGAATGGTGCAATTGCGAATTGTTCACTTTCCATGAGTTTGCAGGGTTTCTGCAATTTGTGTTGTTATTGAATTCCAACTTTAAAGCATGGTGGTCTGATAAGATATAAGTGGCAATTCCATTTTTTTGGTATCTGTTGAGGTTTGTTTGTTGCCTTGTAAGTTGTCAAATTTAGAGAAGGTTCCATTTAGAGTTGAGAAGAAGGTATATTCTTTTGTGTTTGGATAGAATGTTCCATGGATGTGTGTTAAACCCAACTGGGACATAACTGCTGTTAGCTCTTTTGTTTCTTTGTTCAGTTTCTGTCTGGTCCTGTCTAGAGGTGAGAATGGGGTGTTGAAGTCTCCCACTATGAGTTTGTGAGCTTCGAGTTTTAGTAGCATTTCTTTTTACGAATGTGGGTGCCTTTGTATTTGGGGCATAGATGTTCAGAATTGAGACTTGTGCTGATGGATTTCTACTGTGATGAATATGAAATGAACATCTTTATCTCTTTTGATTTTGGTTTGAAGTCTAACTTGTTAGATATTAGGATAGCTACACTTGCTTGCTTCTTGGGTTCATTTGTTTGATTTGAAGATCTTTTCCCAGCTCTTCACCCTGAGATAATGTCTGTCATTGGTGCTTAGATGTGTTTCTTGTATGCAGGAGAAGGATGGATTCTGTCTTCGTATGCTTCGTATGGTATGCTTCTTGTACTTTCATAGGCATATTCTTCTTCAGATTGGGGAAGTTTTCTTGGATGATTTTGTTGAATATGTTTTCTGTACCTTTGAGCTGGGCTTCTTTGCCTTCTATGCCTATTATTCTTAGCTATGGCCTTTTCACAGTGTTCCACATTTACTATGTTTTGTATTAAGGACTTGTTGGATTTTAGTTTTTATTTGGTCTATAAATTTATTTCCTCTAGTTTATCTTCAGTGCCTGAGATTCTTTCTTTGATCTCTTGTATGCTGGTTGTTATGCTTGCATCTGTAGTCCCTGATCATTTACCTAGTTTTTCTATTTCCAGCATTCTCTCTGTGTTTTCTTTATTGTATCTATTTCAGTTTTCAGGTCCTGAACTGTTTAAATTGTTCTTTCATTTGTTTGATTGTTTTTTTCTTGGTTTTCCTTACTTTCTTTAAGAGGTTTGTTCATTTCTTCCATTTTTTGCTTGGTGGTTTCCTCTATTTCCATCAAATTTTTTGTTTATTTTTTCTTCCATTTTTAAGAGATTTTCTCATTCTCTTTGAGGGCCTCTACCATTTCCTGAAGTTATTTTTTTATGTCGTTCTCTTCTGCTTCATCTACTTTGGTGTGTTTATGTCTATTTGGTGTGGAGTCCCTAGATTCTTGTGGTGTCATACTGGTCTTTCTATTTTTTTTCTTGTATTGTCGTTTTCCCATTGCTTCTTCCGGTGGGTGCAGGTGGAGTCTCTATCTCTCTATCCTGCTCTCCCAGTGGGTGTAGGTGGGCCAGGAGTTTGATGTCTGCAACTTTGGGTGACCCAAGCTTTCTTGGAGGTCTCTTCTCTGGTAGAGGGCAGATGATGGGGTCCAAGATCAGGCGAGTGCATCCTTAAGGTGGTCCTGCAGGGATAGGTGTGTTTTGAGTGCTCAGAGAAGACTCAGGATGTCCCAAGGAGTTGGAGGGATTGTTGGACCAGCACTCTGGCCCAATGCTCACCCAGAGCAGCAGGCCCAGCAGGACAAAAATGTGGGGGGGAAGGCAGGCTCTGGGTGGAGTAGGAGTAGAGTACTAGGACTTTATTATCCAGGGCCAGGATTCGGGGGGAGGGGAGCAAGATGCGGAGGTAACCAAGGGTATTACCATGGAAGGATGTGGTGGTGGATTTGGCCTTAACTGATCCCAGACTCACCTCTGGCAGAGTGCTGGAGGAAATGGGGTCCAAAATCAGGTGTCTGTGGCCTCAAGGTGGTCCCGGGTGGACAGGTGGGTCCAATGTGCTCAGAGCAGTCCCAGGAAGTTCCACAGAGGTGGGGCAGTTATTGGACCAGCACTCTGGCCCAATGCTCACCCAAAGCAGTGGACCCAGCAGGACAAGGGGCGGGGGAATGCAGGTTCTGGGTGGAGTATGGAGCAGAGTTGGTAGCATTTCAATAAATAATAGACTCAGCTCCAGTGATAACATCCAGTCTCAGCCAAAGGTCTAGTACCCTTCTCCCACTGTAGATTCACCTACATCTCAAACTCCAACAAACGTGCACCCTGCAGGCACAACCCCAGCTCCACAAGGACATAATGCTTACCTGAATCCTGCAGTCCCATGCAATTTCTGGGTTCATGGCCTCTAGAGAATGGCCATCTCCCTAGACACTGTTTTCTGACTTGGCCAACCCTAAACATCTCAAGATTATTTGTTGGAACAATTTTGTTCTTGGGAAGACATTAGTGTACAAATAAGAGGGGGCAGTGCATAAAGGAGGGCCCAGGATATCTCTTTGTCTACAACGACAGTAGCTTCATTTGTGGTCCATGAACTCAGTAGCTTCAGGTCACTGGTTAGGTTTATAGAACCTAGGCATTAATTCCCTTATTTCTGAGAGCTTATGTTCAAATAGATGGCTGCTTGGTTGTCCTAAGTTTTAAGAGTCACAATTTATCCTTAGGGTAGTTTTCCCAGAGTGCTTTGTGACACTCTTCCAGTGGAGATGTGAACAAATGTTTTCCTACCCCATGTAGGGAGAGATGGCCAAAGTGCAGATATCCCCAAAGGCTAACTTGGTTCTCCAATGATTTCTCTTGGAGATACAGGAACACGAGTAAATGTTTTTTTTTTCCACACAAGAGCAGAAATCACTCAAAATTCAAAGCCCACATCAGCAAGGATGACACCTCGTGAGTGTTGAAAACCTGGAGAGCACTGCGTAGCCCACAGGCAGTTCACACCATGCTGAAGAGTGTCCTGTAGTTGAACTTTTCTTTGGACCGCCAGTCATCTCCCAAATAAACACATGGGGACTCAGTATTTTTTGCTAATGCTTGACTTTATCTCAGATTTGTCCCAATTCCTGTTTTCATTTAACTTGGTTCTGTTCAACTGTGTTTGGCATTGGGGCTCTTTCCCTTTCTTTCCCTCTGAATGTCCTACTTTCCTGCTTCCTCCATGTCTAGCTGACTGGCCCCTAGAATCTTGTTTTCCTTTTCAAGAGCCTAAATTCCTCCTCCTACTTTCTCTCTCGGCCATACCTCCTCCAATGCAGTTGGCCACTGAGCTTTTTAATTAGAGTGAACGGGTGCCTCAGGTAGGCAAGGTAGAAACGCAAGACATCTTTACATAGCTAACAGACACATTTATAGTTAACAAATTTAAAGTTAACATTCCACAACATAAGCAAACATATATCTCCACGTAGTTAAATGAATTTCTTCAAAGTGTCGTTTCCTGGTATCTCATGTGATATGAGCTCCTTCCAGGGAACTTGGCTGGTTGGAATTTCTCTGAGCATCCCTTACTTCTTCTATGTGCTTGGAGAATGAGGGAGTCTGTGGGATACGGTCACTTTTGGTGACTTATGGAGCTATAGAGATGTGTATTTACTGGGCTCAAGAAACCTTACTGCAGGTTTTTGAGTTTTACTTTTCTTTCAAATATTTTGCTATTCCATTTCCCTCTCACCCTTATTTTGTTGGGACAAGTTCTTAGCACTGCATTGCCTTGTATATCCTGGAACTAGATATGTGGACCAAAAGAGCCTCTCAAACTCAACAGAAATCAATGTTTTAAGTGGTGGGTTACCACCACACTGTCACTACACTTTAAAAAAAAGAAAAAAACCCTCCAGAATCCAGAACAACTTCAACAGCGGCTCCAGAGGCAGTGAGAAGTGGTACAATAAAGAAGAAAACCAAGGGAAAATACTGAAAAAACAATATTACATGTCTTGCGTCCCATATGTATGTAGTCATGGGTCCTGCCAGCACCTACATGAGGTGGTACCATGTAAACCATGGCTACAAACATGCGTCCTCAGGCATGGTGGTAAGTGATTTGGTGTGCTATCACCCGAGCTTCAGAGCTCTTGAACCGTTATGTCACCAGGAAGAGCAGAAGCTGGCTTCTCATTTGAACTACAATCTTAAAACATGTATGGCCCGTAGTCACATCCAACTAAAAGTTCTTTGCAGTTCTTTCCTGTTATTTGCAACTTTTCAGTGGTCAGGCCCGTATCAATTCTCTACATACCAGGTTGGTTCAGAACGCTTGTATTGTGTTGGAAGTGGCATTGAGATCCCACAGGTTGGGGTTTGGGGCTGAACTGGGTTCTGTGCAAGAACAGCAAGTGCCCTCCCCCACTGAGCTCTCTCTCCCTCTCTCCAGTTCCATAGAGCGATGGTGGTTTTAAATCATGTGTGGAGTCCCCTGCGACAGCCCCCAACACACAGACTCCATTCGAATAATCTGTTCTCTTTGCCTACGCCTTGTGCACTTATACTTCAGCACAACGTGCAATCACTTAATACAAAGCGATATATCTACTCTGTAAATGCTATGTAAATGCTGTAAATGCTCTGTAAATACCACAGATGTAAGTATATTTCAGCTCGTGTGGCTCCAGGACTCAGCTCACTATAGTGGTGCAGATATGAGAGGGAAAGACAGCTCTGAACTGCAGTCTGGATGCCTCATTCTGAGAGTGGTTGGCGCCACAGGCCGGTAACCCTCCCCATGTGTTTCAGGGTTTTGGGAATATCCACACTGTTTCTGTGGTGGCTATACCAGTTTGTACTCCCACCAGGAAGAAATAAGTGTTTCTCTTTGGCCATATATTCAGCTCCGTAAGATGACTTTGTCTTAGTCACCCCGGATAGCTAAACACATATATTCAGCAATATGGTATCTCTGTGTAGCATTGGATACATTTTAAACCAGGTAAACTCACTGGATGTGAACGCTGAGATCTGCTTGCCTTAACCTGCTGAATGCTGGAAAGAAAGTTATGAGCCACCACTGCCCAGCCTGTTTTTTCAGTTTTTGTTTGTTTTGGTTTGGTTTTGAGACAAGGTCTCTCAACAAATAGGTCTGGCTGTCCTGGACATATTTGTGTAGATCAGTCTGGGTTGACCTTCACAAAGATCTGCCTGTCTCTGACTCCTGAGTGCTAGGATTTATGGAGTGAGCCACCACACCCAGTCTATTTAACATGGTTCAAAACTAGGGATACAGCATCTGTGTTCTCTTTTTCTTTTCTTTTTAAAGAGCACTGTTACTCCTTTTTTAAAAAAAAAATAAAGAAAAATCTCTTTAATGATGACATGCATCTATCTCTGGTTTTACTCAAAGAGAACTTTTTAAAGGATGTATTTATTATGTATGCAGTGTTCTGCCTGCATAGATGTCTGAATGCCAGAATAGGGCACCAGATCTCATTACACATGGTTGTGAGCCACCATGTGGTTGCTGGACCTCTGGAAATGCAGCCCATGCACTTAACCTCTGAGCCATCTCTCCAGCCCTGTGTTCTGTCTCTTGAAAATCTGTCTTTATTTCCACATGCTATTTTAAAAATTGAATACTAGGGTTTTTTTATTCATTGTTTTAACATGGTTTCTTTTTGTATCACTGGCTTTCCTGTAATTCCTTAGGTAGACCAGTGTGTCCCAAAGTCCCAGAGAGCCACTTGCCTGTTCCTCCCAAGTGTTACTATAAGGTGTCAGGGACTACCTGTTTTTGCAGTTCATCTAAAAATATTTGTTGTATATCTATTTCTCCACTGTCAGATTATGATCTGAGACATAACCTTTCCTGTAGAGATGCAACAAACACGTCTTTGTAGGATTTTAGGAGGCAGAGTGGTTAAAGACACCATAAAAACACAGTGTCTTGTATTCCACATAGTAAAATAACCAAGGCTCATAAGAGCTCACAGAGCCTTTCCTGGCAATCACAGAGCCGTCAGAGAATAGGATAAGTCCTCTGAATATATGTTATAATTGTCTAACTTGTTGTTCTGGTGGGACTCCTAACAGTGGGGGTGGAGGTGGCTCTGACTCTGGGACCCCTTCCCTCCTACTGTAATGGTTGCTTCATTTTGTATACCAGGATGACTTTAAATTCACAGGGATCCACCTGAATTTGACCCAAAATGATGAGTATAGGTATGGGCCACCTGTCCTAGTTTGAATACCATACATAATGAGTAAAGTCCCTAACATTTGGAACAGTCAGTCCTTAGAGCCTGAAAGAAATAAATACTTGATTTAAATTTGTATTCAATGAGATTACAAAGGCAGAATAAAAATCAGTGGAATGAAAAAAAAAAAAAAAAAAAAAAAAAAGAGCCAGGTATGATGGCTCACAGTTTTAATACTACCATGACAGAGGCTCATCAATCACAGGACCGTGTGAGTTGTAGACTGTTAATTTGCTTTAGCAAACAACAGATTTCAAATGGATGAGGTATAGTTCAGTGGGCAGATTGGGACACCCTATCCATCAAATCCCGTGTGTGGTGAGTCATGTTGCTAATGGGCGATCCTAACTCCTATAGGTCACCAGTAAATGGAAAGAATGTTCAAGGCCAATTAAGGAGACATGAAGCCTCATCTTTAAAAAAGTTTTGGGGCAATGATGGGACACGCCTTTAATCCCAGCACTTGCAGGGCAGAGACAGGTGTATCTCGGAGTTTAATTTCAGCCTGGTCTACAGAGTGAGTACCAGAACAGCCAGGTCTCTTCAGAGAAGCCCTTTCTCAAAAGAAAGGAATGATTAAAAAAATGTACCAATAGATAGAACTTTGATAACATCTTCTAGAACAATATTTCTCTCCCCTCTCTCTGGCTTATACCAAGAGCAGCTGCAGGACCAATGTTTTCCCAGATGCAAAAGGAACAGGATAAAATGACCATGTAGCACAAAGGTGTTCAGAGAGGAAGCAGAATAAATACACAATTAGGACAGGATGAAACAGCTGAAGAGCGCGGTAAAGACACAATCAAGGGTTATGGACCTGAAATCTCAGTGTGTGTGAGACAGGGGTGTCAGCTGTTAACACATGGTCCTCTGTTGTCATGTAATGAGTTTGAGACCTGCCTGAACAACAGAAACCCCATGTCAAGCTCTGTCCTTGGGGAGAATACAAAACTATGGGAAGAAATATTGGGATAAAACAGAAAGAATTGGAAGATCTGGGTTCTGGGAGATGACTTAGCTAGTAAAGGATTTGCCATCAAATATGTGAACCTAACTTTTGACTCCAGGCCACTGATGATGGAAAGGTAATGGCAACATACACATGTTGTCCTCTGACCTCTACATGTGGGCCCCAGAAACAGTGTGTCTAGAGCACATACACAAAATAAAAATATATAAACACGGACACAAAGAGGGTTTCTCTCTGTAGCCATGGGCATCTTGGACTTATTCTGTAGACCAGGCTGGCCTCAAACTCACACAGGTACACCTGCCTCCTGAGTACTATTCAAAGTGTGTGGTGCCACAGCCTAGAGGCTTGCTTTTCAATATATATTTATTGCAATACATTTCTTTGAATACATTTGTTTTCTTTTTTGATTATATTCCACTCAGTATTGGGGGTTTATCTGAGGATTTCCCCCAAAACTGGAAAAGAGCTCAGTCCCTGTGCCCCATCAAGCCCTGTTTGGTTAATTTTTTTTGCAATAATTTAATGTCCTTAGTTTCAATCTCTGTACATGTCAAGAAAATTTCCTGGGAGCTGAACCCACAAGCTGAGCTCTGCCCGCACTCAGGTTTCCAGAATGAGTCAAGATCACACATATACCTTCCGCACCACGGCAGGTGGGAGTGACTAAGCACCCAAGCACTAAGGTGACAGATCCCAGGGGTGGACTGAAATTGGTTCATTCTCTCACAAAAATGCATCTAGTGGAATTATACAGAATACCCATTCATTGAACTGCCAATCTGGGAGCAGAGAAGCCACCATCAGGACTGTGCCTTGTTCATTCAGTTTGTACAGGGACAACTGGGACCTCAGCCCATCCAGTGGCCTGGGGTGAAGAAGGAGGCTCTGGGTGGACCAACATTGGAGGTGGGTGATGGCAGTCTCGTGGCTGGAAAGTGTCACGGCCAGGAAGTTCTTAGGTGGAACCAGTCCTTCTCCATCAAGAAGTGGTGAGCAAGATGGGTGTGGTGGACCCACAGTCTAATCCCAGCTAAAAGGATGCGGAAGCAACAGATCCTTGTGAGGCTCATGCCAAGATGGTCTATATAGTGAGATACAGGGCATCCAGGTCTATAAGGAGAAACCCTGGGTCAAAAAAGGGACAGGACATTGTGGCACACAGCTTTAGTCCCTACACTCCAGAGGCAGAGGAATATCCAGGCAAATATATGATTTTGAGGACAGCTTGGTTTACGGAATGAGTTCTAGGACAGCCAGGGCTACCCAGGGAAACCCTGTCTCAAAGAGGAAACAAAGGAAGGGTGACGGCAATCAGAAGACACAAGAAGTCACTTCGGCAGCCTGGGTTGAGGCTCATTCACTGAGATGGTCATCACCTAATGAAGGTCAAAATTCTACTGGGCTCAAGCTCGAAGCTTAGAAAACTAAGAGGGTGTGGCAAAGGATGTGTGAGTGTTTTAGGTGCCCCAAATACCACCACTGAGTATATGTGCTCAGTAATGAAATACATCCTCAACTATGCCCCCCTCTACAGTGTGAAGCTGTAGACTGAGCGGAGCCAGTGAGTGAGAGGGTCTGTTGGAGTTGATTTTGAAAAATGGAGAACCTAGGAGGGGTCCAGACAGAGAAGAGATTTAAGGTCAGGTCCTTGGAATGCAGTTTCAAACAACAGCAGTGATCTTGTGAAGACAGGACAGCCTGCTGATAGCCAGGGTAAGTCGGCCAATAAGGCTTCTGCGTAGATGGTGGGGGTTGTATGGCTGTACCATTTTGAACTTCCAACAGCAATGAATTAGTGATCGTACCCCACCCCATCTTCACCAGCATGAGCTGTTGTTGTTGTTGTTTTTTTTTAATCTTGGCATTTCTGTGGAAGACTAAATTCTCACAGTGATTTTAATTTTCATTGATCTTACAGCTAAAGATGCTGAAGGTGTTTTGTTCATGTGTTTTTGAGGCTAGGTCACTCTCTATAGTCCTGGCTGTCCTGGGTCCCTCTATGTAGACCAGGCTGTGCAAGACTTTCAGATATCCTCCTGCCCCTGAGTCTTGAGTGTTGGGATTGAAGGCGTGTACCACACACCCAGCCAGTTTGAATTTTCATAATATTTTATTCTTTGTTTTATGAGATGGGGTTCTCAGTGTAGTCCTGGCTTTTCTGCAACACTCATTGTTTAATAGACAGACTTACAACTCAGAGATCCTCCTGCCTCTGCCTCCCTAGTTCCGGGATGAAAGGTGTGTGTGTCACCATGCCATGTTAGGGGTGCTTGTATATACATACATACATACATACATATATATGTTTTTCAAGACAGGGTTTCTCTGTATTGCTTTGGAGCCTGCCCTGGAACTCGCTCAGTAGACCAGGCTGGCCTCGAACTCACAGAGATCTGTCTGCCTCTATAATTTAAAAAACTCATTACACGTTAAAATATTTCCCATCTGTCAGATCTTGCTGTGTGACAAAACTTTCTCTTACACACTACTCTTCCCAGGTAATAAAATGGTGATGGAACACAGTACAGATTCTACTTCAGTCTAATTCGATGAACCATGAGTTTCATATGGTTTATTTACAGAGTGTTAAACACCAGAAATAAAAAACATAGTCTAGTATAGGTCTCATCATCAGATCAGGCATAGTTGGCTCAGATGCAGCCCGTTTCCATATATAGTGACTATATTTATTTGTTTATTTTATTTCCTTTTGAGACAGAGTTATCTGTAGGTCAGGCAGGCTTTAGTATTCTTCTATTGTCAAGGCTGGCCTTAAAAATCCCCGATCATTTTCTCTGCACCTCCGAGGCATTGAGGGACTACTGTCCCAACTTGGTGTGTAGAAGGGGTAAATGGGCCTAACTTCCATAATGTTTCAAAGATCTGGCAATTAAAGTGTAGACGCATGCAAATGGAAAAACATGTGGCAGAGCCAGCCAATGATGCCTACAGGCCATGTCTGATTATGTGTGTGTTTCCAGTGCCATCTTATGAGAAGAATAAAAGTAAGTAAGTAAAATGTGTAAAAGCCACAAACATCTAGGTGTGTAATCACATGGAGCATTTAAACACTCCTTCGGGAGTTTTCTTTTTCCAATTTAATCGACACAGCTTTTGAAACATATGAAATGCTTATATAAATAAATACCTATATTGACCTAGTGTATATGTATGTAGCCCAGGTTGGCCATGTGTTCAGGTCATACGCCTGCCTCCTTATGTGTGATATGTGCCTATTTCTCCATGAACTTATTTTATTAACTAATGTGTCATTTATCCTTTTGATTTTAATAAAGTGGGTTTTTTTTTTGATAAAGTTTAATAGTGTATACCTTTTCTTTTTCTTCATTATTTTCCTGATCATTTGGAATTTTCACTTAATGCACCCCAATCATATTCACTTCCTAGTCCTCCCAGGTACGCCCCCAACCATTGTTACCTTTCCCAGAAGTGAAAGAAAAACATACCAAGTCCAATTTGTGTTGCCTATAGACTCGCTGCAGCATTGTCTAACTCCCAGTGCTCAACTCCATAAGGCGACTGAGTCCTTCCCCTCTGCAAACATAATAGAAACCATCCACTCTGAAATGTCCCCCATTAGCAATATCACCACAATTTTTAGGCGTTCTCTTCTATGGCTTCCTTTGCAGACTGTTTCTCTTTTGTGGGGAGGTTATGTGGTAATGACGGAGAGAGGTTATCAATTGTGAGTCTGCAGTCATCAATACTACCACAATTGTTGACCTTTATAGTCAGCATCAGCACAGACCACAGAACTTTACATGGTTTTTGGCTACAGACAGGGACCACAGACATGAACATGGATTCGGGCATCCACAAAGACCATGGACATCCTCATGGCCTTTGGTGATAGCATGGACCATGGACATCAAGATAGACCTTGGCCACAGTTAGCCCATTGACCTCACCATGAACCTCTCTGTCAGCACAAACAACACATGACCATGCAACCTCTGGCAGAAGAACAGGACACCAGTGTCAACATGGAATCTGGCAGCAGCGACCGGGACCATGGATATCAACATTGCTTCAGACGGCAGCATGATATGATTTTCTTAGAAACTGCCATATTGATCTCCAAAGTGGCTGTACATGTTTACACTCCCACTGGCAGTGGAGGAGTGTTCACTTTACTCCAAATCCTCACTAGCCTTAGCTGTCACTCGTGTTACTGATTTAATCCATTCTGACAGATGTGAAATGGAATCTCAGAGTGGTTTTGATTAGCATTTACCCAATGGCTGAACATCATCTTAAGTGTTTCTCAGCCATTTAATGTCCTCTGTTGAGATTTCTCTGTGTAGATTTTCACCCCATTTTAAAATTGGATTATTTAGTTTATTGGTGTCTAGTTTCTTGAGTTCTTTATGTATTTCGAGTACTAGCCCTTTGTCAGATACAGAGTTGTTAGAAACTTTTTCCACTTTTGGCCTGCTTTTTTTGTGTTTTGATGGTTTCTTTTGCTCCACAGAAGCTTTTCAGTTTCTTGAGCTTCCATTTACTAATTGTTGAATACAGTGCCTGTACTATCAGTGTTGTGTTTAAGAAGTTGTCTCCTTTGTGTTCAATTTTATCTTCAAACCAATATTGGCTCCCTCTTTTATGTTCTCTGTCTCTGTCTCTGTCTCTGTCTCTGTCTCTCTCTCTTTCCTATCTTCTATTCCTAACCAGGCTCAATCGTCCTGGTCGCACATGTTTTCCTTTCCTCCCCCTCATTTTCTCCTAGTTCTCTCTCCATTCACTGCCCCCCCCCCACTTCACCTGAGCTCTGGGGGGACTTGTCCCTTCCCAGTTCTGTGAGGGACTTTATATGAATCTCTTAGAATACACCTTGTATCCTAGTTCCTCTGGTGATGTGAATTATAGGCTGGTGATCCTTTGCTCTAGGTCTAAAATCCATATATGAGTGAGTACATACTGTGTTCCTCTTTTTGTGATGGGGTTCTAGAGAACTACAAGAATGCTCCCAACTAACAATTTGAGCTTCTGTGGAAAGGCTATCATAAATGCCCTTCCCGGAGAATGAGATCAACAACTAACTTCTCCATGGAGCCCAACTAATGCCTGTTGAAAACAGGATCAAACACCCATACATAAACACTGAGTCGAACTAGAACCCAGATGCAGACGGAGAGGACAAGACCATGCAGCAAAAACACATAGGGACAGCTTACCTGAACAAGGAGGAGGTAAAGGGCCACCAGACTGATAGCTGGGAAGCCAGCATGGGACTGACTCAGGCCCCCTGAATATGGGTCTCAGCCAGAAGGACTGAGCAGTCTAAGGGACCTCAGACAGTGGAGCCAGGATGTATCCCTGGTGCACAAAAGGACTTTGTGAACATATCCCCCATGGAGGGATAACTGCCTTAACCTAGAGACAGGAGAGAAGTCCTAGTCCCTGCTTCACATGACCTGTCAGATCTACATGACCCCAACTGGATGGCATTCCCCTACATATGGAATTGGGGTGGGGTGATGGGAGGGGAGGGCAGTTAGAGTGCATGTGAGAGGGCAGAGAGGATAAAAGGGAGGGAAGGAGGGAGGGAGGGAGGGAGAGAGGGATGGAGAGAGAACTGGGATAGACATGTAAAATAATAAATTAAATTAAAAAATGCTTTGACTCCAAAATTTAAGTTCAAGGACAAGTTACTGGGGAAAAGGATTTCTATTTTTGTTTCCACAGAAAATGAAAAGATGTGGATTCCTTCAAGACTAATGTGGTTTGATCACGCCAGACCACCTGAAACAGAGTACCAGGTGATCCTACATTCAAAACAGCTGGACAAAGCAGCCTTACAGACTACAGCCAGGATTTCTGAATCTTCTTCGAATCCCCCATGACAGCGCCCCTTACCAGCAGGAAGTAGTTTGGAAAGAACGACGCCCAAATTCCCAAATATTGTGTATAAATGTTTGTTTTCATTTAATTGGACTTTGTTATATAAAATAAATTTTAAAAAAGAAGGATTTTTGTCCCATGATTGTTGAGACTGGCAATGTTTGAGATCTACAGCCCTCAAGGCTGAGACCCAGACTCAGCTGATAAAAAAAAAAAAAAAAAAAAAGAAGAAGAAGTTGTCTCCTGTGCCAATGTGTTCAAGCATTCCCTACTTTCTCTTGTATAGGATTCAGTGTATCTGGTTTTATGTTTACATGTTTGATCCACTTGGACTTGAGTTTTGTGCAACTAACTTGAAGTTTTTTTTTTTTTTTAACTACAACTCCGTAGTAAATATTAAAATCAAGGAGGGTGGTACCCCCAGAAGTTCTTATATGGTGTACAATTATTTTAGCCATCCTGTTTTTTCACATGAAATCGAGTACTGTTTAGAATTGTGTTGACATTTTGGTGGGCATTGCATGGGATTTGTACATTACTTTTGTTATGATGGCCATATTTTCTATGTTCATCCTACAGATCTTTCTACATTTTGATAATTTTCCAATTTCTCCAAATACTTGAGGGTTTTTTTTGTTTGTTTGTTTGTTTGCTTGTTTTGTTTTTTGTTTTTTGTTTTTTTTTTTATCATACAGGTCATTCACTCACTCGGTTAGAACTACTCCAAAATATTTTATATTATTTGTTGCTATGCTTGAGGGGGTTGTTTCTGTGATTTCATTCACCTCCCAATTGTCATTCAGGGATATTGAATTGTTCTGAGTTAATGTTATATCTGTTCACTTTGCTGAAGGTGTTCATCAGCTGTAGGAGTTCCCTGGTATAATTCTAGGGTCACTTATACATGCCATTATATCATCTGCAAATATTAATACTTTGACTTCTTCCTTTCCAATTTGGATCCCCTTGATTTCCTTTTGTTGTCTTATAGCTTTAGCTAGAACTTCAAGTACGATATTGAAGAGATATGGAGAGAGAGGGCAGCCTTGTCTTGTTCCTGATTTTAGAGGAATCGCCTTAAGCTTCTCTCCATTCAGTTTGATGTTGGCTGTTGGTTTGCTCTATATTACTTTTATTATGTTTAGGTGTGTTACTGTTATCCCTGCCTTTTCCAAGACTTTCATCACAAAGAGGTGTTGGATTTTGTCGAAGGCTTTTTAAGCAATTAGTGAGATGATCATGTGAGTTTTTTTTTCACTTTGTTTATATGGGGGATTATATTCAAGGATTTTTGTATGATGAACCATCCCCACACCCCAGAGACAAACCTCACTTGGTCATTGTTAATGAGTTCTCTGATATGTTCTTGGATTCGATTTGCTAGTATTTTATGAGTATTTTTGTGTCAATGGTCCTGAGGAATAGTAGTCTGTAGTTCTCTTTCTTAATTTTGACTTTGTGTGGTTTCTGTACTAAGGTAATTGTAGCCTCATAAAAAGAGTTTGGCAATGAATCTTCTGCTTCTATTTGGGGTACACTTTGAAGAGTTCTGGTATTAGCTACTCTTTGGATTTTTGGAGAATTCTGCACTGAAAACATCTGACCCTGGGCATTTTGTTTGTTTGTTTGAAAGACTTTTGATGACTGCTTCTATTTAATTGGGGGTAATAGGTATATTTAAATCAATTATCTGTTCTTGATTTAATTTTGGTAAGTGATATCTATCCAGAAAATTGCCCATTTCCATTAAAATTTCAACTTTTGTGGAGTATAGGTTTTCAAAGTGTGATGTGAAGATTGTGTAGATTTCCTCAGTGTTTATTGTCATGACCCCCTTTTCTTTTTCTTTTTCTTTTGAGTCAAAGTATTTTTTTCTTATTTTATATGTCAATCCCATTTCCACCTCCCTCTCTCCCTCCCTCTTACTCTCTCAACCCCCTCACATGCACCATGACCACCCTCCCCTCCCATTCCCCACCCAAATTCCACATGTAGGGGAATGCCATCCAGGTGGGGTCATGTAGATCTGTCAAGTCATTTGAAGTAGGGACTAGGACTTCTCTCCTGTCTCTAGGTTAAGGGAGTATCTCTTCATGGGAGATGTGCCCGCAAGGTCCTTTTGTGTACCAGGAATACATTCTGGTTCCACTATCTGAGGTCCCTTAGACTGCTCAGTCCTTCTGGCTGAGACCCATAGTCGGGGGGGGGGCTGCATTGACTCCATCTGGCCCTGGGCTTTTTTTGGTTGGAAGGCTTTCGATGACTGTGTCTATATCATTGGGAGTTATAGGTAAATTTAAGTTGTTTGTCTCTTCTTGGTTTAATTTTGGTAAGTGATAGTTATCCAGAAACTTGTCCATTTCCTTTGAATTTTCAATTTTTGTGGGATACAGGTTTTCAAAGTATGACCTGAAAATTGTCTGGATTTCCACTGTGTTTGTTGTTATCTTCCCATTTTTGTTTCTGATTTTGTTAATTTGCATGTTCTCCCTCTCCTTTTTCATTAGTTTGGATAAAGGTTTGTCTATGTTACTGATTTTCTCAGAAAACCAATTCTTTGTTGCATTGATTTTTTGTATTGTTTTCCTGGTTTCTATTTTGTTGATTTCAGCCCTCAAATTGATTATTTCCTGGCATCTGCTCCTTTGAGGTGAGTTTGATCTTTTTTGTTCTAAGGCTTTCAGTTGTTAATTCTCTTATGTGATTATCCTCTGTTGTTGTCTTCATATAGGCACTTAGTGCAATGAACTTCCTTTGTAACACTTTTTTTCCAGGTGTCCCATAAGTTCGGTATGTTGTGTCCTCATTCTCGTTGAATTTTAGCAAGTCACTAATTTCTTTCTTTATTTCTTCTTTGACCCAGGTGTGGTGCAATTACACATTGCTCAGTTTCTATGAGTTTGTAGAATTTCTGAGATTTGTGTTGTTGAATTCCAATTTTAAAGCATGGTGGTCTGATAAGATACAGGGTACTATTCCAATTTTCTTGTATCTGTTGAGGTTTCTTATGCCACCTAGTATGTGGTCGATTTTAGAGAAGGTTCCATGTGGAGCAGAGAAGAAGGTATATTCTTTTGTGTTTGGATGGAATGTTCTATAGATGTCAGTTAAACCCAGTTGAGAGTTAGTTCTTTTGTTTCTTTGTTGAGTTTCTGATTTGTGGTCCTGTCTAGTGGTGAGAGTGGTGTGTTGAATTCTCCCACTACAAGTGTGTGATGTTTGAGTTTTAGTAGCATTTCTTTTATGAATGTGGGTGCCTTTGTATTTTGGGCATAGATGTTCAGAATTGAGACTTTGTGTTGATGGATTTCTCCTGTGATGAATACGAAATGGCCATCTTCATCCCTTTTGATTAATTTTTGTTTGGAGTCTAACTTGTTAGATATTAGGATAGCCACACTTGCTTGCTTCTTGGGTCCATTTGATTGGAAGATCTTTTCCCAACCCTTTACCTCGAGGTAATGTCTAACTTTGAAGCTTAGATGTGCTTCTTGTTTGCAGCAGAAGGATGGATTCTGTCTTCATATCCATTCTGTTAGTCTTTGTCTTTTTATAGGTGAGTTAAGACCATTAATGTTGAGGGTGAGTAAGGAGCATTGATTGTTGATGCTTGTTTGTTTTAGATTTGTTGTTGGCAAAGGTATTGTGAATATATTTGTCCTGATTGGTTTCTGGTGTAGTGGGATTATCTGCTGCGTCCGTGTTTGTGAGTGTAGTTAACTTCCTTGGGTTAGAGTTTTCCTTCCAAAACTTTCTGTAGGGCTGGATTTGTAGATACGTATTGGGAAAATCTGGCTTTGTCATTAAATATCTTGTTTTCTCCATCTATAGTGATTGAGAGTTTTGCTGGGTATTGCAGCCTGGGCTTGCATCCGTGGACTCTTAGTACTTGTAGAACATCTATCCAGGACCTTCTGGCCTTGAGGGTTTCCATGGAGAAGTCAGGTGTAATTTTTATAGGTCTGTATTTATATGTTACCTGTCCTTTTTCCTTCGCTGCTCTTAATATTCTTTCTTTATTATGTATGTTAGGTATTTTGATTATTATATGTTGAGGGATCTTTTTTCTTTGGTCCAGTCTATTTGGTGTTCAGTATGCTTCTTGTACTTTCATGGGCATGTCCTTCTTCCTATTGGGAAAGGTTGGTCTATGATTTTGTTGAGTATGTTTTCAGCACCTTTGAGCTGGGCTTCCTCACCTTCCTCTATGCCTATTATTCTTAGTTTTGGCCTGTTCACGGTGTCCCACATCTCCTGGATGTTTTTTATTATGGATTTGTGATTTTCTTTGGTTGATGAATCTATTTCCTCTAGTTTATCTTCTGTGCCTGAGATTTTTCTCTTCCATCTCTTGAATTCTGTTGGTTATGTTTGCGTCTGTAGTTCCCGATCGCTTGCCCAGTTTTTCTATTTCCAGCATTCTTTCAGTTTGTGTTGTCTTTATTTTGTCTTTTTCAGTTTTATGACTTGAACTATTTCCTTCACCTGCTTAATTGTTTTTTCTTGGCTTTCTGTACTTTCTTTACTTTAAGAAATTTATTCATTTCTTCTACTTTTTGTTTGTTTTTTCTTCCATTTTTTAAGGGATTTTCACATTTTCTTTGAGGGCCTCTATCATTTTTATGATGATAATTTTTAAGTCATTCCCTTCTTCTTCATCTGCTTTGTTGTATTCCAGTCTAGTTGATGTAGATTCCCTAGATTCTGGTAGTGCCGGCTTGTCTTTCTGTTGTTAGGTATTTTCTTGTATTGTCTTCCCATAGCTTCTTCTAGTAGGTGTTGGTGGGGTCTCTCCCTCTCTCTATGGTACTTCCCTGGTGGGCTTAGGTGGGTCAGAGGTTTGATGACTGTAGCTCTGGATGGTCCAAGCTCTCCAGGAGGTCTCTCCACAGGGAGGGGCCCGGCGATGGGGGTCACAAATCAGGCTCCAGGAGAAGACTTGCAATGGGGATCAAAGATTCCAAAGGCTGGGACTCAGGATGTTCCTTGTGCCTATAGGCAGATCTAGCCTGGGCCTGGCACTCTACAGCTGAGGCCTCTTTAGCAGAGGCCCTGCGATGGGGGTCAATGATCCTGTAGGCAGGAACTCAGAGTGGTCCTGCAGAGATAGGCAGATCTCTGGGAGGGGCCAGGAACTCCAGTAGAGGTCCGGCGGTGGGGGTCAGAGATCAGGCAGGTGGAGATTACGGGTGGTCCCTCATGGATGGGTAGGTCTCATGTGTTCAGAGCCACTCTGGGAGATTCCCCAAAGTTGTCTGGATTGTTGGCTCCACCCTCTGTCCCAGTGCTCAAGGAGAGACTAATTTATCTACCATCATAGAGCCCTCATCTAGTAGCTGATGTAAACAGAAGCAGATACCTATAGCTAAACACTGAGATGAACTCCTGGAATCCTTTTGCAGAGAGGGAGGAGTGATAAGAAAAGGGTCAAGACATAGGCTACAGAAACCCGCAGAGACAGCTGACCTGAAAGGGGGAAGTCATGGTCCTCTGGCCTGATAGCAGGAAACCAACATTGTACCGACTCAAACCCCCTGAACGTGGGTGTCAGTTAGAAGGCCTGGACAGTCTAAGGGACCTCTGCCAGTGGAACCAGGATGTATCTCTGGTGCACAAAAGGACTATGGGAGCACATTCCCCATGGAAGGGATGCTCCCTTAGCCTAGAGGCAGGGGGGAGGGCCTAGACACTACTCCAAATGACAGATTTTGATGATCCCTCCTGGAAGGCATCACTCTCTCTGTGGAGTGGGGGGGATGTCATGGCAGGGGCTAGGGGGCATGGGAGGGAGCGAGAGGGAACTGGGATAGATATTGAAAATAAAAAACTGTTATATATACACATACATACATACATACATATGTTCCCTTCGTGGTGTGTACTTACAATAATTCTCAGATGCTCGAGATATCAATGAAAGGTCTTGTCACAGGGAATGTTAAATAGCTCCACCCTGTGCCAATATTTCGTGCAAAAAAACATTGGAAACATACAATCAGTTTCCACAATCTATAATTTTCCACTAATTGGATGATATATTGTTGGCTGATTCTAAGGCAGGAGATCTTAGAAAAAAATGTTTGAGGAAGTAAAGGAAGTTTTACTTCACTGGGGATTCCAAATTGCCTCTGAAAAAAAGACAAGGAGGAGATCCTATCAGTTATTTAGGATATAAAATAGGTTTACATAAAATCAGATCATGAAAAATACAGATCAGAAGGGCCTGATATCAGAATATATATATATTTCTTATTTTGCATGTCAATCCCAGTTCCCTCTCTCTCCCTCTCTCCCATTCCCCCTCTTAATGATCTTCAAAAATTGCTAGGAGAGATTTCATAGCTACAGACTATTATTGGAGCAGAAGGACATGAGATAAAAAATTTGAAAAAGACCCTAAAAGAGGTCAAGGACTTAAATAGTCCAAGAATATCATCAGCTGAAGCTAAAAAAGAATTAGATTGTAGAAAGGAGAATACTAGAGGCATAGGTGGATCGTGTGGATCCAAAGCTCAACTGAGTGTGTACCCTTCAGAGCATACCGTTCAGAAGAGGGAAGATGTCATATTGGAATGGATATTTCTACCATATAAACTGAATAAAAATGATTTCTGATTTTATTTTAAAAGGAAAATTAAGACTTCAACAACTGAGAGGAATACATAATGGATATTGGCAAATAGCTTGCAGTAACTTGAGCAACAACTATCTCAAAAGTGAAAGAATAAAATTCATATAGATAACCATTTGGATCCTTCCATGCATGGTAAGGAAAACACCCATTTCTGGAGTTCATATATTCTACACTGATGCAAACTAGTCAGGTAAGGCAGGATATAAAACAGGAAACATAAGTAAAGTGGTTCAAAACCTTTAAAACTTGGTATAAATTGTACCAAGGCAGAATTGTATGCCATTCTCATGGTTTTTATGGATTTTACAGAACCTCTCAATAAAGTTACCAACTCTCAATATGCAGAGAGAGTTGTCTTACCCATTTAAACTGATGAATTTATTCCTCATGATACAGAATTAGCTTCATTGCTCATACAATTACAGGAAATAATCAGGAATAGGACTCATCTGTGTGTGTGTGTGTGTGTGTGTGTGTGTGTATACACACACACCAGGTATTCTAGCAAAGGCAATGATGAAATTGACCATTTATTAATAGGAAATGTGTGGGAGTCCTTGAATTTCATAGAAACACCAGGTGAATAGCAAAGTTTTAAAAATAGATTTCTTTCCATCACCTGGCGACAAGTTAAGGAAACAGTAAAAACGTGCCCTACTCATTCCTTCTGTAACCAAACTCCTTTACCAGCAGGTAGTAATTTTAAAGGTATACATAGAAATGAAGGGGCTGGATCAATGGCTCCGTGGTTAAGAGCACGATCAGTTTTTGTAGAGGACCCTGGTTCAAGTCCAAGCACCCACATGGCTGTTCACAACTGTCTGTAACTCCAGTTCCAGGGGATCCCATACCCTTATACAGACATACGTGCAGGAAAAATGGCAATGCACATAAAATAAAAATAAAAAAATTATTAAAAAGTAGAAATACATTGGGCAATAGAAAAAAATTTCTGACCTAAATCAGACTGTGCACTTCAAGGACACACACACACACACACATTTTGAAGTTATTATCCTTGCTAAATTATTTTGGGAAGCTTCAGCCATTGAGCAACTATGTTTCTGAGAATTACAGATTATAGTTGCCCATGCTTCTTATACCTATGAGGTTAGTTAGACATAGATAGGATTTTCAAATATTTCAAAGACTTGTAGAATATGTCATTTAAACGTTTTAATAATTAGTACTCCATTGACATGAGACACAATTTCTTCTGATAGGACTGAGCAATCCCAAAGAGCATGTTGGGTACCGATTACACACCATCTGGGATTTATTGTTTCCCTAATTACTGGCCTCTTGGGCAATGAACTACCCCCATGGTTGATCTTGGACATGCTGTCTTAACTGAACTTTCAGGAGATAAACTTAAAGAAGATTGACTGCTGAAACCTGTCAAGTCATGGTAAGACAGTTTTTCAATTTTCTTGATTCTGAGATGGTCTGTCTTATAATTTAGGCCTTAGCTAATGTTGGTCGCCCTGACATTGCTGTGAGTCCTTGGGTGACTGTCCAGGTAGCCAGTTGCTTCTGTCTTCACTTGTAACTCTACGAAGTCACACGATTGTGCTTCCTGCCAACTTTAGTATTTTTTTTTAAATTGTTACAAATATTTATTTAAAAGTGCAATTTAAAAGTCAGCTGGGTAAGCACATCATTGGGAAACAAAACAAAAAAGGGATCCTAAATCAAATCCCAAGGAATATGAACAACCCAGGATTTCTTTCTTTCTTTCTTTTTTTTTTTTTTTTTAAAGTTGGTATGCTAAGAAATACACAGAAAGGCAAAGCGAGAGGTCAAAGGTCAAACTCTGTCCAGCTGCTGCTCTTCCCAGCACAGAAGACAACTGAGTGGCAGCAGCCTCCTTTGTGAAGGGCTAGCTCTGGGCCTGACAGCTACTTTAATACCAGGTTATACATCAGGGACGTTATAAAAAATCCTCTGGATATGAGCAAACCGAAGCATCTAAAAAGCTACCCGAAGCCTGAAGTTTAGTGTCAGCAGCTCTCAGCTGCTTCAACCCAATAGACCATCTGTCAGTGGATTTGGACCGGCTCAGCTATTCAAATGCATGATGGAGTCAAGGTGTCATCTCAGAGAACAAAGAATCAAGTTCTCTTAACCACCAAGCTATTACTCACAGAGTAAGGGATGTCTGATCCAGGACCAGCCTGTTTGTGTCAGGACAGCTTCTGCATAAATGTAATATATGTCTGACATTCCACCTCACTCAGAGTGCCATTGGAATAGGCACCAGAGGAGAAGGCATGCCCCACCCAACTGAGTGCTGTTCAACACTATGTGGATGGGTGCTCTAAGAATGCAGCTGCACCTCTGGGGAGAAATCCCTGGGACAGACAGTCAGCAGGGCTGGCCCGGCCTCTGCAGACATCACCAGCCCTTCATCAAGCTGGACAACATCGGTGCTGTTGCTCTCAACTGCGCCTGTCCATTAAAGCCATTTGTCCTCGGCACTCCCAAGCCCCCAGGGATTTCATTGTTTCCTACTGCTTAGCCCTGCCACAAACACACCTGGAAAAGCAATTTAATCTCAGCTCTTACCCAACAAAATGAAAACACTGCATTTCTGTTACAAAGTGTTTCTGAGCCTTCTGTCCTCCTCAACAGCCAGCTCTTGGGGGCTAAGAAATACAATGCAGTGGGAAATGTCCACCCCCAAATGCCCCATTTCTGCCAGGTTTCTTTTGAAGGGACAATGCCACCCATCTAAGCAGCGAAAGGGTCTGAGCAGAGGGAAGGAGCTGCCAGAGACCAACAGAATGAGCAACAGAGTAAGTGGGGCTCTTATTTCCTCTGATGACTCTGAGTCTTCCTCCAGGAGCAAGGTCCAGTAAGGCAAAGCAGTGGCTAGCTGTCCTCGGAAGGATGGGCTGCCGAGGCTTCTGCTCTCCAGCTTCAAGTGTGGTGACCGCTTTCCTCTTCCAGCCTTGCCCTTCCAGCGCTGGGAGAGAGAGCTGTCTCAGTGGCAGCGTCACATGGAGGAAGCAGGGCAGAGGCGTGTTTCTGGGAGAGGAATGTAAGTGGCCGAGTGCTTGCTTCTCTTCTCCCCTGAGTCCCTGTGCAGAAGGGCCTGGGGAGGGGGGGGCGTTACAGCACCAGGAAGAGGATCAGCACGACCAACAAGACTGCGAAGAGGATGGCTATGGCACACCACTGTCGCCGATCGCTGGTCATGTGAGACACTTTTGCAAGTTTCTTCATCACATTGTCCAGTCGAGACTGAGTGCTCTCCAACTCATGAGAGAAATCATCTAGCATGACTGCCTGTTCCTCCAGCTCCCCTCCGATGCACTGGGTCATGTTCTTCAGCATCCGGATGCTGCCAGAGACCAGCTCCAACTGCTCATCCTGCTGTTCCACAATCAATTGCTGCTGTGCCTGCTGCTCCTCAATGAAATGGGAGTTGGCTAGCTGCAGCTCTCGATCAAGGCGCCCGTATCGATCCGTTACTCCAGCATTCCAGTTCTGACTGCTGCTGTCTCCTAGCAGTGCCTGTCTGTTTTTCCTTTCAGCCTGAACGGATGAAGTTGACATCTGATCCTTCATGTCCCTGACAATTTGCCGAGTACTTGTGATGAAGGCTTTTCTTATGCTCAATTCTGTTGCATCCAGGTTGAATTTTCTAGGATTTGCTTCAACTATGCTGATGGTTTCATCAAGGTCCTCCAGATCCCACTCTATGCTGCGGAGGTTGTTCCTCAGCTCATTGGTGGTCCAGTCGATGTCCTCACTTGTTGCTGCAGAGGGACCCTGAAGGTTCTGTCCATCTCTGAAACAATCCTTGGGCAGTGTTGACTGCTTTCTGTACCTCTCCTTTCACCACAAAGAAGGGGTCCTCCATGGACATGGTGCCCGGCCCGGCAGCCCGAGCCCTCCCTGATGGCTCCCGTGGCCAGCGCCTCGGCCGAGTGACCAGGAGCAGCGGTGCTTGCAGACCTGGGTGCCGGACGGCCGCCGGTCCAGCACTCGGTCAGCGCCGTGGGCCGAATCCCACTCCAAGCCGGCCCCCACGGCAGCCTCCTCTCCCCCCCAACTTTAGTATTGTTATTTACCTTCCCAGGTCTTTGATGAGGTTGAAGACTATGAAATCATAGCTATCTCCTTGCTTATCTTAGATAGACAAGACTTCTACTTTGCAGATTAGGGTTCCTATTGGAGTAAACTCTGTCATGCTTTTACCCTGATACTGGGCTTGTAGTACTCATTCTCACGCTTGCTGGTAGTAGGTTTTAATTTGTGTATGTTTACCTTTCATTTTCCTGGAATGTATTTGGCATTTGCATCATTGTATGTCGTTTTTTGCATTGGGCTTAAAACCTTCTTTAGACTAAAAGAGCAATTACAGCAGTGTCTTGCCTGTTAACCTGTAATGGTGCCCACGCCCCTTTGGGCATGGCTTCAGGCAGAGGGGAGCATAAAGAGAAAAGCAGAGGCATGGTCTCTCTCATGCAGTCTTTCTCTTGGGTCACTGGATCCAACCTGAAGGGCTGAGAAACACTGCAGTGGTTCTTCATTATAATCTTTTAAATGTTCCCCAATAAACACCCATTTATCATCATCTTGGGTCCAGTGAAATCACTATGCCCACGCCTTTAGGTATTGGATGGTTACACCCTCCATGTTTGTGCCACCATTGTAGTAGCATATTTTGAAGACAGGACACCATTGTTGATCAAAGGCTTTTGTGACTGGTTTGGTATTCATGCTTTTCTTTTGGTATCTTGTGCAGTACCTTCCTGTGCCAGCAATGCCAGGATGTAGGTTATAGGGTGAAGGATCTATGCAGGCATGAGCTTGACTTCATCCAGTTCCATGAGATGTACAGGTGTTGCATTCAGCAATGCGACCCTGCTCTCAGTTTGTGCAGAGCAATTTACGTAGTTTTAGTAACCCATTTTGGTATAGGATGCTTCATTTGGTGACAAGAAATCCCCAGATGAGGTTCTGTCTATTTTGTTATTTGTCAATTTCTCTTAGATTGTCCTCATATATGTATGAGTTTTAGGATGCTTCTCTTATATTAGGTCTCCATATTACCATTCAGATGGAACTAGTTTAGCGGTCTCTCCCTGTGGAGGTATATTGACTGATAGAAGTGGGTTAATAATTAAGAAAGACCTACCCAAATAAGAAGCCTGAGCCAGTAGCCAAACAGTATATAATCAATATAAGTCTCTGTTTATTTAGAAATTTCTGTCCGGAGTGAGGTGAGGGATACTGGGAGAAATGGAAGCAGTGGTTGGGATGTACTGTACATGAGACCAATAAATAAAAAAATTATATATATATAGTGGTCAAATAAAATACATTCAATTTATTTTTCATTTTTGAAGGTTTTTCATTTTTAATGGCATTTTTGAGTTTCATATATGAGCCTTGCATATAATTCACTACTGATCCTCTTAACCCGCCAACTCTCCATCCCCAAATTTATCTTTCCTATGTATGTAAAAACCTTTTCTATATATGTGTGTGTAGAAAACTCCTGAGGACTGTGGAAATTTCCTTTTCAACTCAAATACTAATAAAAATTGATGAATTGATTTCACTTTGCCTTTCAATTAACTCTAGAATTGGAAAACGTGGGCAGTGTTGATGATTTGTTTGTTTCTGAGAGTAGATGTGACTATGTGGACTAGACTGGCCCTGGGCTTGCTATATTACCTAGGCTAGACTCAAGATCATGATGTTTCTTTATCAGTCTTTCGAGATCTGGGATGACAGGCATGTGGGTACTAGACACGCATGTTTGCGTGCCCACAGTTCAACGGTAGGGAGGGTGTTACTATAACCATTAAGGCCTATTTTCTATAAACACTGAAATGGATGTGTTCCCAAAGATAATATCATTCAAACCATAGAACCTCTACAACCTTCATGTTTGCTCAGTCTCCAGTAAGCAGCTACTGGTAAATATTTGGGGCAAACACATATCCTCCTGGGTGTCTTTTATGAAGAATCTTTGTACACTTGTTATCTCCAATACATCATTTTAGGAGGAACCAATTGAAAGGAGTGAGTTGTACCCCCTTATTCTCTGTTTGCTCAGAAGAACAGCATTAAGTATGCATTTGACAGATAGAGCTCCAAGAAGGATCTAGGAGTTTAACCTCTGAGTTCTTATCTCTACCTAAAAATATGCAAAGATGCTGAAATTTCAAGGTCAATCTGTTACCATGGAGACTTCCCTGAGAATGGGGGGGGGGGACAGTAGTTATTACCCCAACACTTACATGTATCCCCTCCTGCATTTGTGGTCCTCAGCTTTGGAGGTATATGGAATGAAAGAATGAATACTATTAATTTTATTAGCCTCTAGTTGTCACATTGTCCCACTAATCTGTAATCCTACCTTTAATGGCTCGTCATCTGTTCTATCCAACTCTTTCACTGGTGTCCCATGGTGCTAAGTCAAGCAAGTGGAGAGTCACACACCTCATTCCCTGCAGAGAGTGCCTGCCTTGGGGATTTTAGGTGAGCCAACGTCTTTACAACACTTGGTCTCCATTAGATCCCCAAAAAGTGCATTCTTTGAAGGAAGCACTCTCATCAGCTTCTCCAGAAGATAAAATTTTGCCCATGATGTTGCCAATTCAACTAGCTACTGTGATGACCTAGGGAAGCTTACATAGCCACATAGACTCCACCTTTAAGAAATAGCCTTCAAATGACTTGACAGATTTTGTTGATTTTTTTGATTTTGTTGATCCCTCCTGGAAGACATCACCTCACTGTGGAGTGGGGGAGGTGGGATGGGAGGGTGTTGGTGGGGCATGGGGGAGGGAGAGACTTAGGGAGGGGGACAGGGGGAACTGGGATCAATATGTAAAATAAGAAAAAAACAATAAGAAAATAAATAGCCTCCATATACACACATCTGGTGACTAGGGTCTGACCCCAGCCCCAGGAACATGCTGTGGCAGCAGGAACTTGAGAAAGCATTCTAGATTCAGCCAATTAGAAGATCCAGACCTGCATGGTTAGATTGGGCAAACTCCATTCTCTGAACTCCAGATAAGCTTTATTTGTACAAGCAAGATATCACCATGTGTGATATCATCAGGCTATGAACTTTATGAGTTCCAGATGTACTATAATTTTTCTGTCAGCAGTTAATAATTTCCAAATGTACTCACAGATATCCCATTAGCTGTTTATGTTTTGGTATCAATAGTCTGACTAATTATTTTTAAAATTGTCTTGATCACTTACCACCTAACCCACCCTAGAAGGCATGCAACCCCCTGCTTATGGTCTCCTTTCCACTAAAAACTCACTCTACCTTAAGTTCAAGGCAACATTGTCTTCTTCTGCTGAGTCAGAGTGTGGATTGCATACTGGAGTTAGAGACTCTTATGTATTTGCATTGAACTCCAAATCCTTGACATGTTGTGGGGGGATCCACAATATGAGTATAAAAGTTACAATTGCCACTGCCCTAAGGTTATAAGACAGTCAAAAGACCAGCCAATAGCACAGGCATCTGTCCAGCCACTGTGGGAAATACCAGGCGCAACTTTCACCCAAGAAGAGTACAACTATGGTAACTAGACATGCTTATCTGAATGGGATGAGAGCTCTTCCATTGCTGTGGATAAATTATAGAAGAGATTTCCTCTTCGTGGTTACCCTTCAGAATCAGATTGATTCATTGGCAGCAACGTTGCTCCAAAATCATAGACAATTTGATGATGGCAGAAAAGGAAGGCATATCCATGGGTTTAAATGAAGAATTCCATTTTCATGGTGATCACTCAAAAATAATAGGAGAAAATGCTGAAAAGTTCTAGAAATGATTAAGGGTGGAGGTACAACTGAGAGGCAGTGAAGTGCAACATGGACCTCATGGGGACGCCACTGGCTCTGCTAATTGGGTTTCTTATGATGATAATACAAAGACTTCTGTTAGGATCATGTGTCTTAAATACCCTGACTATGTTAATCAGAACTAGAATACAAATAATGGACCTATAGGTGATACACCAGGTGGTATCAACTCATATGTTCATGAAAGATTCATAAGGTGTTTATGAAGGTTACAGAGGTGGGAATGAAGTAGAATATGGTAGAAAAGACCAAATATTAAATATTGATCTATTGGCAGGTTTTTTAATTATGTAAAGCTCTACTTGTATTGCCTGTTTCCAAGAACGACTTTAAGTGGAAGAAAAAGACCAGGAAATGTAGCTGAAATAAAGGGTCATTGCCCTTTATGACCAACTGACAACCAGGAAGCTTCAAAGAATCGAGCTTGCCTGACTGCCCCAGCTTGTGGTTTTAGAGTGTAAAATGGGACTGTAGACTGGACTTGGGACCAAAGCCTTTCATGAATTATCCTGGCTTCAGTCTACCAGTGACGCTCCTCTGTTCCATCATTTCTGCTTTTGGAGGGTCTGCTTGTTCCTGAAGGATTTCTGCAACGCTGCTTCAAAACTCTGAAGGTATTGTCACATTTAATTCTGTCACTCTGCCAAATACCACCCATGTGAACTCTCACACTTATATAAGTTTTGTTCTTCTGGGAAATCTAGAAGACTGTGCATTGTACTTTGCTCAACATTGGCAGGTGGGCTCTTAAAAGCCTTCTCTGAAACATATAAGAGCCATTTACATTCAAAACACGAGTGAACCAGACATGTCGGGGAGCCTCACTCAAGCCTGTTGTGGTATTAAGGTGATTGACAATATCGTCTTGAATAATAGATGTCAGATGGTGCCTGGCTTGCTGACTGTGAAGTCTTTGTCCTTTGCTCAGAATTTTTTGTTGAAAGATGATGATGTCATTATAGTGACCTTTCCTAGATCAGGTAAGGAAAGTGTGTGTGTGTGTGTGTGTGTGTGTGTGTGTGTGTGTGTGTGTGTGGTACTTGAAGTATTTTGGTGGTTAATCTATGTCTTAGCTACCTTTTTATTGATGTGAGTAGAAAGATACTCTGGCTGAGACAGCTTATAAAGGAAAATATTTATTGGAGTTCTTGCTTACAGTTTCTGAGTGTCTGTACATAATCATCATGGCAGGGGGCATAGTGGCAGACCAGCAGTAATGTCTATGTGGTAGTAACTTAGACCTCACATCTGATTCATAAATGCAGACACAGAGAGAAAGAGACAGAGACAGAGACAGGGAGTCACAGAGACAGACAGACAGACAGAAAGGGTGGCTTGTTTAAGCTTTGAAATCCCAAAGCCATCAACCTTGACATAGTTCCTCCAAAAAGGCCTACATTTCTTCCAACAAGACCACTCTTCTTAATTATTCTGAAGTAGTTCCACTAGCTAGAAATCATGCATTCAAACATATGAGCCTATTGGGGGGGATCCACATCCAAATTAAAAATATCTCTATGTTTTTCCCATGTCCATTGATCCATTTTTCATTTCCACTAAAATGTTCACCAAATATTCAAAATATTCAGTTTCCCAAACACTGTCCTTTGGAGCTCTTAAGAGGCACAAGTAAGGGTGATTGAGTAAAACATTGGTCAAAGTAAGTTGCATGTTTGAAACTAACAAGGAAAAAAAAACAGGTGCTGGAACCTCAGTCTGTGTTGCCAATGCCAGACCATGCAGCTGCTCACCCAACACTGTTAATCAGGCACTAGTGGTCCCAAAAAGTTCAAAGTCCAAGATGGCAACCCTCAAGGACCAGCTGATTGTGAATCTACTTAAGGAAGAACAGGCCTCCCAGAACAAGATTGAGGTTGTTGGGGTTGATGCTGTTGGCCTGGTTTTTGCCATCAGTATCCTAATGAAGGACTTAGCAGACAAGCTTGCCCTTGTTGATGTCATGAGAGACAAGCTGAAGGGAGATATGATGGATCTCCAGCATGGCAGCCTTTTCCTTAGATCAGCAAAAATATGTCTTTGGCAAAGACTATAGTGTGACTGCAAACTCAAAGCTGGTGATAATCAGAGCAGGGATGTGGATGTGAGGATTACGGTTATGAGATTGATGAGACTGCAGGAATTGAGGAAGGTTTAGCCAGGATTAAAAGGTGTAATGAATTCATGTGGGAGTCGTAAACCTAACAATGAAGCCAAATAAAACTGCTTCCATCGTCCATCGTTCAACATATGAAATATGTACTTTACTATGATAAGTAGCCCAAAATTTGGTTGTTGCCATTGTCCCCAAACCAGGAACACACTGGATGATTGAGATAGTCAGTCTGATTCTCTCCAAAGGGGACCCAACTTGGGTCCAAACTGTCAAAAGCCATACCAGGTGTCTATGGATTGAATATGAACAGTCACAGAAACTACTGATGGACCAGGATGGACCGCGTCTCATGGCTGCACATCTTCCCATACAACTGTTTCCCAAGTCTTACTTCACAACCAGTGCTAAGGTGAGTGGATGCTCAATTTTGTGATGAAATATAAAGCCAGTTTATACACTAGGGATGAGTCCTGTTCCCCCTGACTGTGGCCACATAAACTTCCCAAGGCACACAAATGTAACTCACTTTCAGAGGGCCTGGTTTATCCCATGAAGGTTCTCCAGATGTCAGCCTGGAGTCAGTGAATTCTCACTAACTTGAATAAGCTGCTTCTGTGATTATCCCCATCATGGTCTTGACTCATTTGCTCATATTTCTGCTCCTCCCTCTCTTTAACTGGACTCCATGATCTTGGAGCAGTACTTAGAAACCTACGTCTTCATCTGCTTCTAGCAGTTACTGGATGAAGGCTCTAGGATGACAGTCAAGGTGGTAACCAGTCTGATTACATGGGAGTGTCAGTTCAGGCACTCTCTCCACTATTGATTAGGGTCTGAGTGGTGTCATTCTTATGGATTCCTGGGAATTTACTTAGTGCCAAGCTTTCAATTAAACCCACAATAGCTCCTTCTATCAAGCTACCTCTGTCCTTGCTCTCCCTGTCGGTTCTTGCTCCAACTTGACCATTATCCATACTGATCCTTCCTGTTCTCCCCCCTTCCCTCCCCCTTCTCTTCCAGCCTCTCACTTCCCCCAGCCCCTCCCCCCATTTACTCAGGAGATCTTGTCTGTTTCCACTTCCCAGGGGAATTCATGTATGTCTCTATTGGGTTCTCCTTGTTACATATATTCTCTGGGGTTGTGGACTGTCGGATAGTTATCCTTTGCTTTATGTGTACTAACATCCAATTATCCATGTATGAGTACATACTGTATTTATCTTTCTGGGTCTTGGTTATCTTATTCAGGTTGGGGTTTTTCTACTTCTATCCCATGGCCTGCATTGTTCACTTTTTCATTTTTATTTTTAACACTAAGCAACACTCAATTGTATAAAAGTACCATATTTTCTTTATCTGTTATTCTGTTGAAAGGCATCTAGATTGTTTCCAGGTTCTGGCTATTACAAATAAAGCTGCTACGAACATTGTCGAGCAAAGGTCTTTGTGGTATAAGTGTGCATCCTTTGGTTATATGACCAAGAGTGGTATTTCTGGGTCTTGAGGTAGATTGATTCCCAGTTTTCTGAGAAACCACCACACTGATTTCCAAAGCAGCTGTGCAATGGAGGAGTGTTCCCCTTATTTCATATCATCTCTGTGTAAGTTGTCATGAGGCTTTTTTTTAATTATTATCTATAGTCATTCTGACAGGTATAAGATGATATCTCAAAATTGATTGGATTTGCAATTCCATGATGGTGAGCAATTCCTTAAGTGCCTTTCCACCAATTGAGATCCCTAAGTTGAGAATTCTGTTTAGATCTGTACACCAGTTTTAATTGGATTATTTTGTTTTTTGATGTTTAATTTCTTGAGTTCTTCGTGTAAATAGGAGATCAGCTCCCAGTGATTTGCGGGGACATTGAAGTTCGTTTCCCATTGTGTAGGCTGTCATTCACCCTGTCCATTGCCTAAGAAGTTTCTCATGCTCAGGAGGTCTCATTTATCTGTGGATTCTCTCAGTGTTTGTGCTACTGGTGTTTTATTTAGAAGTGGAGTCCTGTGCCTATGTTTTCAAGGCTTCTTCCCATTTTCTCTTCTATGAGGTCCAGTGTGGCTCAATTGATGTTGAGACAGTTATCCATATGAACATGAGTTTAGTGCATGGATAGATAGGGATCTATTTGCATTCTTCTACATATCATCCTCCAGTTATGCCAGCACCATTTGTTGAAGATGATTCTTATTCTCTATTTAAAAAATTTTTAGTTTCTTTGTAAAAATCAAAATTTCCCAGGTGAGTAGATTAATATCAGGGTCCTCAACTAGATTCCATTAGACACCCTATCTGGTTTTATGTTCCATTGCCAAGCTGTTTTTATTGCTAAAGCTCTATAATAGAGCTTGAAGTCACAGATATTGATGCCCGTAGATGTTCTGTTTGTGTCTTTTTTGTTATTTTACAAATCAATTTCAGTTTCATCTCCCTCCCTTTCTGTTTCAGTTTTCAGGTCTTGAACTGTTTGGATTGTTTTCTTCTTCTGTTTGATTTCTTTTTTCTTGGCTTTCCTTGCCTTCTTTAAGTGATTTGTTCATTGCTTGCATTTTTTTGGCTTGGTCTTTTCCTCAAATTTTCCCAATTTTTTGTTTGTTTTCTCTTCCATTTCTTTAAGGGATTTTCGCAGATCCTCTTATGGCCTCTAGCATTTTCATGAGGTTACATTTTAAGTCACTCTCTTCTGCTCCCTTTGCTTTTGTGTGTTCATGTCTAGGTGGTATATAGTTTGGTGTTTTCTTGTATTGCCATCTTCCCATCGCTTCTTCCAGTGGGTGCAGGCAGAGTCTCTCTCTTTCTACCCTGCTCTCCCGGTAGGTACATGTGGGTCAGGGGTTCGACATCTGTAATTCTGGATGATCCATGATCACTGGAGATCTCTCAAGCAGAGGCTACTCCAGGACTTATCATGTGGGGAAGGCAGGCTAGTATGCTCTCAAGCACTCAAGCAGAGGGCAGTCGATGGGGCCCAAAGATCAGGTGAGTGTAGGTTTAAGATTGTCCTGCTTGGATAGGCAGGTTCAGTATGCACAGAACCGACACAGAAAGTTCCAAGGAGATGGAGCGGTGTTGATCCTGTGCAGAGCCGAAGGCTCACCCCGAGTAGTGGGCCCAACAGGCCTAAGGACGTGGGGCCAGATGTTCCTTTAATTTAAAGATTGTTTGGCTATCCTGGATTTTTTGTTTTTTCCATATATAGTTGAGTATTGTTCTTTTTAGTTCTGTGAAGCATTGTGCTATGATTTTGATGGGGATTGCATTGAACCTGTAGGTTACTTTTGGTAATATTGCCATTTTAACTATGTTAATCCTATCCATCCAAGAGGATGGGGCATCTTACTTTTTTATGATATCTTCCTCAGTTTTTTTTCTCCAAAGATTTATGTTTCTTGTCATATGGGTCCTTCGGTGTTTTGGTTAGAGTTACCCCAAGATACTTTATGCCATTTTTTGGATATTGTGAAGCGTGTTTCTTTTCTGATTTCTTTCTCAGCCAATTTATCTTTTGTATATAAAAGGACTACTTTGTTTTTTTTTAGTTAATATTGTATTCTGCCATTTTACTGAAGGTATTTATCAGCTGTAGCAGTTCCCAGGTAGTATTTTTAGGGTCACTTATGTATTTGCCTTTATGATATTTAGGTGTGTTTCTTGTATCCCTAGTCTCTCCATGACCTTCATCATGAAGGAGTGTTTGATTTTGTCAACATCTAATGTGATGACCCTCTGTTTTTTTCATTCCTTTCAGTTCATTTATATGGTGGATTATCATGTGTGGAACCATCCCTACATCTCTAAGATGAAGCCTATTTGTCAATGGTGGATTTTGTTTGTTTTTAGATGAGTTCTTGAATTCAGTTTGCCAGTATTTATTTTATTGAGGATTTTTTCATCAATGTTCATGAAGATTATTCCATAATTCTCTTTCTTGGTTGAGTCTTTTTAAAGAGATTGGTGAATTCCTTCTGTTTCTATTGTGTGGAACAATTTGAGGAATACTGATATTAGCTTTTTTTTGAAATTCTGGTAGGTGTCTGCATTGAAATGATCTGGCCCCTTTTTTATTCTTACTTCTAATTTTAATTTTTTTTGTCAGGAGCCTTTTGATGCTGCTTCTATTTCCTAAGGGGCTATAGGTCTATTTAAATTGTTTATTTGGTCTTGATTTAGTTTTCACATGTGATACCTATCTAGAAAAATGATCCATTTCCCATGAATTTTTCAAATTTTTTGGAGTTTGGTGTTTTTTCCTGATTTCCTCAATGTCTGTTGCTATGTCCCCCTTTTCATTTCTGGTTTTGTTAATTTGCATGTTCTTTCTCTGCATTTTGATTAGACTGGATAAGGGTTAGTCAATCTTGGTGATTTTCTGGAAGAACTAACTCTTTGTCTCATTGTTAATTTCATTGTTTTCTTTCCTTCCATTTTATTGATTTCAGCCCTCAATTTGATTGTTACCTGTTGGATTTCTTTGTTTTTCTTGTAGGAATTTCAGCTGTGCTATAAACTCAATAGTATAAGATTTGCAGGTTTTTTTATTTAAGCAATTTGTGTTTTTAACTTTCTTTTTAGCACTGCTCTCTTAGTGTCCCACAAGTTTTGGTGAGTTGTGCATTCATTTCGTTGAATTCTAGGACGTCTTTAATTTCTTTGTTTATTTCTTCCTTGATCCAGTGGTGATTCACTTGAGCATTGTTCAATTTCCACAAGTTGTGGGCTTTCTGCAATCAGTGTTGTTATTGAACTCTAACTTTAAACTATGGTGAGCTGATAGATACAGGGGCTTATTACTTTTTTGTATTGGTTGATGTTTGCTTTGTTACTGTGTATGTGGTTAGTTTTGGGAAAGATTCCATAAGATGCTGGAGAATAAGTTATATTCCTTTGTGTTTGGGTGGAATGTTCTGTAGATCTCTGTTAATCCCATTTGAGTCACAACATTTGTGAATTTCTTTAGTCTTCTGTTAATTTTCTTTCTGACAGTCCTGTTTGCTGGTGAGAGTGGGATTTGAAGTTTCCCACTATTAGTATATGGGGTTTGATGTGTGATTTAAGCTTTAGTAATCTTTCTTTTACAAATGAGGATGTCCTTGTATTTGGAACATAGATGTTCAGAATGGAGACTTCAACTTGATGTATTTTTCCTGTGACAAACATGAAATGTTTTTCATTTGTTTTCATCAACTTTAGATTTGAAGCCTTTTTGGCAGGTGGCAAGACAGCTACACCAGCTTGTTTCTCAAATCTTTCCCAACCCGTTACTCTGAGGTTATGTCTATCTTTGAAGTTAAGGCATGATTCTTTTATGCATCTTAAGGCTGGATCCTTTTGTTGAATCCATTCTGTTATCCTGTGTCTTTTTATAGGCAAATTTAGCCCATTGATATTAATGACCAGTGATTGTTATTAACTGTTAGTTTGGTTTTGTTATTGTTGTTTGTATTGTGTGTATTTATTTCTGTTCTCTGTCTTTTCCTGGTATGCGGCTAACTATTGACTATGTTTCTTTGGATGTAGCTACAATCCTTGGATTGCAGTTTTCCTTCTAACACTTTATGTATGGTTGGATTTGGATAGGTATTATTGTATTATTTAAATCTTGTTTTGTCATGGAATACCTTTCTCAATGTGTATGGTGACTAAATGCTTTGCTGACTATAGTCATGGGGCCTAGCGTCCATGTTCTGAACAACATCTATCCAGGACCTTGTGATTTTCAGAGTTTCCATTGAGATGTCAGGTATAATTCTGAAATATCTGTTTTTGTATGTTACTCATCCCTTTTCATTTGCAGTTCTTAGTATTCTATCTTTATTTGGTATGTGTAGTGTTTTTTTATTTAATTATTTTTTTTAATTTTACATGTCCATCCCAGTTCCTTCTCCCTCCCTCCCTCTTGCCCAATCTCCCCCCCACATGCACCCTGACCACCCTCCCCTCCCCCATTCCACATGCTATCCAGGTAGGGTCATGTAGATTTGTCAAGTCATTTGAAGTAGGGACTAGGACTTTTCTCCTGTCTCTAGGTTAAGGGAGTATCCCTCTATGGGGGATGTGTCCACAAGGTCATTTTGTGCACTAGGAATACATCCTGGTTCCACTATCTGAGGTCCCTTAGACTGTTCAGTCCTTCTAGCTAAGACCCTTATTCAGGGGATCTGAGTCAGTCCCATGCTGGATTCCCAGGTATCAGTCTGGGGGGGGGGGAAGGCGTTAGCTCCTCCTTGTTCAGATCAGCTGTCTCTATGTGTTTCTGGAACCTGGTCTTGTCCTCTCTCTCTCTGCATCTGGAGTCTAGTTTAACTCAGTGATTAGTTATGGGTGTTTGCTTCTGTTTCCAACAGGTACTAGATGAGGGATCCATGATGGTGGATAGATAAAAGGTGTATTCTAAGAGATTCATATGAGGTCCCTCACAAAAGGGGGAAGGGACAAGTCCCCCAGAGCACCTAGGAAGTGGGGGGGCAGTGAATGAAGAGAGAACTAGGAGAAAGAGAAGGGGAGGAGAGGACAGCATGTCCGATTAGGAAGATTGAGTCAGGGTAGGAATAGAAGACGGGAGAGAGAGAGACACACACACACACACACACACACACACACAGAGAGAGAGAGAGAGAGAGAGAGAGAGAGAGAGAGAGAGAACATAGAAGAGGGAGCCGTTATTTGTTTGAAGAGAAAACTGAACCTAAAGAAATGTCCAAAGACCTACAAGACTGACTCCAACTAATGATTTGAGCAACCGTGGAAAGGCTACCATAAATGCCCTTCCCAGATAGTGAGATCAACAACTAATGTTTTGAGTATTATGTGGCAAGGGGACAGTGTTTGCCATCCAATCCGTTTGATGTTCTGTAAGCTTCTTGTACTTTCATAGGCATGCCTTTCTTTAGGTTTGAAAGTTTCCTTCTATAATAATATTGAATATATTTTCTGTGCCTTTGAGCTGAACTTCTTTTCCTTCTTCTATACCTACTATTCTTATGTTCAGTCTTTTCATGGTGTTCCAGATTTCTTAGATAGTTTGTGTTCAGAATATATTGCATTTAACATTATATTTCACTGAAGAATCTATTTCCTCTACCTTATCTGCAATGCCTGAGGTCCTTTCTTCCATCTCTTGAATTCTGTTTCTTTGCTTGCATGTGTACTTTCTGTTCATTTACCCAGATTTCCATTTCCACAATTCCCTTAATTTCTGTTTTCCTTATTGCCTCTGTTTCACTTTTCATGTATTAAATGATTTTCTTCACCACTTTGATTGCTTTCCTTGGCTTCCTTTAAGGAATTTGTTGATCTCTTCCAATTTTTGTTTGCCTTTTCTCCAATTCTTCAAGGGATTTTTTTCATTTCCTCTTTAAGGTGCTCTATCATCTTCATAATGTTATTTCAATGTCTCTTTTTTCTGCACCATCTGTGTTGGGATGGTCAGGTTTTGCTGGTTTAGGAAAAGTTGTTTATTGGTGGTGCCATATTGCCCCTTGTGCTGTTGGATGTATTTTTACACTGACATCTACCCATCTCTTTCTCCAGTTGGTGCAGGTGGGTCATATGGCTTAGGTGGTTGCTCTTCTTGTAGGTGGTTGCGGTCTGTGGTTCAGGTGATCACCTCTCCAGGTGCAGACAAGGTCCTGCCTCCAGGGTGGTTGGTATATTTGGGTATGGTAGGTGGTGTATGGAGGTGCTGCCAGGTCTCTGGTGCTTCAATGTATGGGATGGGCTCAGGATGTCACACCAGAGGTGAGGTCTACAGAGGTCATGGCTATCCAGCCACTCTCCTTCTGTTACAGGCAGGGCCAAGGTTCCAGTGGTCTCTTATTTGGTGGGGGCTGGTTAGGGTTGTGGGGATGTTGCTGCCAGGTCTCTGGGGCATTTTGGGTAGAGTGGGGCCCAGAACATACCATCAGGCAATAAAGACTAAAGAGCAGGTGTCTAGCCAGCAGCCCAAACACCTCCTACAGCTGCAGGAGGGAACAAGGCTGCTGGAGAAATATGTTTTATACTTTTGTTAATTGCAATCATACACTTGAAAACTAAAATGTAACCACAGTGTAATTTTTGTGCTTCGTGAAAGATATTGGTGAGGCATATAATCTGTAAGGGGAAACATAAAATCAATTAGAAACATGAAGAATGAGAGAGTTAGAAAAAAACCTGAGGAGAAGGAAAACATCTAGAACAAGAGAAGGAAATCTCAAGAAATTCTGTAAAGGAGGAACACAGAAGAATAAAGGAAATGCCAGAGAGTAACCATTGTGTGTGTGTGTCTGTGTGTGTGTGTGTGTGTCTGTGAGTGTGTGTGTGTGTGTGTCTGTGAGTGTGTGTGTGTGTGTGTGTGTGTGTGTGTGCGTGTGTCTTTTCCCTCTCTCCCTCAGATGAAATCTTAGTACACTGACTCCATGGATTGGCTTTGAGCCTTGCACTAATGGAGGCTGTTATGAATGGCAGCAGTATACTTCTTCTGGCCTCAAGATTTGGATCAATGGCATGTGTCTTAAGATCTGATTCAAAGGTTTCTGCCTCAAGATACAGATTGCTGGTGTGCCTTCCATTTCGGGATTGTAGTTCATTTCAGATACAGCCAAGTTGGCAACCAAGAATAGCCATTATTTACGTGTTTCTAAGGATTCGAAACTCTAGTCTTCATTTTTTGTGCAGCAAAATTTGAAGCACCTGGTTCTCAGACCTCCTAATGCTGAGTCTCTTTAATCCAGTTCCTCATGTTGTGATGACACCCAGACATAAAACTATGTTCATTGCTACTTCAATACTATAATTTAGCTACTGATGTGAAGAATGATGTATCTGTGTTCTCTGATTATCTTAGGGGACCCCAGGGTGAGAACTACTGTTTGCACCACTGAAACATTTATGTATCCCTTTAGAATTTCTTACAACATGGAACCATGCATACTTACAGTGGTTAATTAAACATCTCCAGATGGAAGATCAAGTTAATATTATTTACCTCAGAGTTAACAAAATGGTGGAAGAGAAGGCAACCCTACATTGAGACAATCATAGATGGAAGGAAAAGATTCGGGTCATCATTTGCCCTTCACATGTGTGTTGTGGCTTTTTGTAAATAGTTAAGCAGCTTGGTTTTAGGATATGCAGAAATTTCAATGCTGAAATGAAAACAGACATGTTAATAAACTCAATTTCTGTCTTTTAGGTTATTTATGTCATCAGGAATCCCAAAGATGTTGCCACATCTCTATATCATATATGTAGAGACTATCCTATTATGAAGAATTATAGGACTTTTGAAGAAATTATTCATTCATTTATCCATGGTGACTGTAAGTGGAAACTAACACACCAATTTTATGTCTTAAAATCAAGGCAGAACCAGAGGTCTGTGGTGCAGGTTTAAAACCTAAGTCTATGGGTCACAGTTTAAAATTTATTTAATGTTGGACTAGAAGGATGGTTTACACAAAAGAGTGTGTACTACACTTTCAGAAGTCCAAGGTTGATTCCCAGCATTCATTTCAGGATCTTCTCTACTGCTTGTAACTCAAGATCCATGGGTCTAGAACCCTCTTCTGTCATCTACAGACACTGAAATCTTATATATGCAAACCCACACACATATACATATGGGTGTAATTTAAAGTAATAGAAACAACTCTTTTATAATTTTAATCAATGAGTTGGGGCTGAAGAGATGGCTTGGTGTTTAAGAAAATTGGCTGTATTTCAAGAGGACCAGTGTTCAATTTCCAGCACCAACATGTCAGCTCACAACTGTCTGCAACTCCAATTCCAAAGTACACATCTCCCTCATAGAGACATTTATGCAAGCAACAAAAAAAAAATCAATGCTCATTAGTAACATAAATAAATCATTAAGTTTGTTTTTATTTACTCAGTGTGATGTCAAGAATTTTATGACTATCCAGATATATTCTGACTTTTATTTAACACATTTTTTTTTTCAATTCAAATATCAATTCTTCTTTGATATACCATACAGGTATGAGTTATCAGCTATCCTTTATTTTTACATTTTTTAACTGTTTTCAGATATTATATTCATTCATTTGGTGTACATGTTTATGGGGTTACACGATGAGGATGTCTTCTGTACATGATTCTATTACTGGTTGATGAATAACACCCTGTAGGCAGCAGGGCAACAAGATAGGTGGGTCTAGGAGAAGACAAGGATTCTAGGAGGTGTAGGCAGAGTGAGTCACCATGTAGGCTACCAGAGGTATAACACCATGCTGGGTATTACTGGGTATGCCACAGCCTTGTGGCAATATATAGATTAAAATAAATGGGATCATAATTAAGAAAGAGCTAGCCAATAAGAAGCCCAAGCCAACAGGCAACAGAATTGTCTGAAAACAAGTTGTGAGAATCAGCGCCTCCATTAACTATGTGGCTTTCAGTGATGAAACTTTCATTGAAGGGGCTATGGACACTTGTTTTTCCAGGGGCCTGTTTGCTAAGACTTCTAAACCATATGAACCCACTATCGTATGTTGACTCATGTCTGGCTTCAATGAGACCTCATGAAGGGCATCCAGTCTGATAGACAATCAGGGAACTACCTGGCCTCAAGCAGAAAGTGGTCTTGCCTTTTTGAGTCATACCATAGCAGGCAGTCCCCGGACACCACAACCAAAGTTTCTGATCAGATGCCATGGGCCAATGATAAAATGGCTCATGTATTAATAAAGAGTCTATACCCAACCACTTCAAATAACACTCAGCCACAGCTGGAATTCCCCTGAGCAGTCTTTAAAGGAGCTGCTTTACCCTCTCCTATAGTCAAAGATGTTTTGTGCAGGACCCAGCTTGCTGGTTTTTTTTTTTTTTTGAGAATAAGGCTGATTTCTGCAACTGCACATCAGGTGTCTTCGGGTCATTTAGAAAGATCCAAGGACCCTACAACATCACCAGACTTTGGGTCATGTGCCTTTAAGCACCGAACCATTTCATCAGTTCTTGGTATTTTCTTCCTGATTACTTATTATCTAATAAATATATGATTGCTAGGTAAAACACTTTTTGCAGGCATTTGGATTCTATCCAGCTGTTTTTAGACACTTTTTTTTTTGTTGTTGAAAGTTCTAAGAGTCAGGCTGAAACATGGTTCAGTGTTAAAGCACAATTTCTATTTTTTAGAGGAAACATGATCAGTTCCCAAGACCCATAAGATGGCTTACAACCATCTATAATTCCAAAATCACATTGTTAAGCTTCCTGTCCAGCTCTGTACCCACCTCAGTGTCCTCAAAGTAACACATGGATGCTTTATTAGTTATAATCGTGTTGGACACTGTCTAGGGCTTCTTATTGGCTAGCTCTGTCTTAATTACAAACCCTATTTTTAAAAATCAGTCTATGTATTGTCATGATGCTATGGCTTACCCAGTAATGCCAAGCAGGGTGTTACTTCTCCAGCAGCCTACATGGTGACTCACTCTCCCTACATCTCCCAGAATCCTGCTGAACCTACCTATCTTGCTGCCCTATTTCCCACAGTGTTTTATTCTTCAACCAATAATACAAACATATGCACAGAAGACATCCCTATCATTTCCTCATTTCGGGCAAAAAAAAAAAAAAAAAGAAAGAAAAAAGAAAAATTCTAACACAGTAAAATTGTGTCTCTCTGTGTGTGTGTGTGTAGTAAAAGAGGTATAAAGTAAGAACTATAGTAACAGCATTTAGTCCATTAACATTTAGCACAATTTAAAGAAAATATTATGTCATCTATCCTTTCTTTGTGAGTCTAAACTCTTAAATGTAACTTGTCATTTATCATAACTAAGGAAAACCATAACCAAAACTATCTGTCTTCAATTCCTTCAAACTCCACAGAAGGATAATATATAATCTCTAGAACTGTCAGGGAAGTTTTACACTCGTACTTCCTGTCTACTCTAATGTTTTTATTTTCCTTCTCAGGTCTTTGATGAGGTTGAAGACTTGACAGTCATAGTAATATCCTCTCTTATTTTAGACAGACAAGATTTAGAATTTCCGGGTTAGGACTGTTACCAGAGTAATCTCTGTCATGCCTTTACACTGATACTGCACATTCATGCAAAACATGTAGTATATACCTATTGCAGAATGTTGCTCTAGCTGATAGCACGTTTTAATTAGTGTATGTTTGCCTTTCCTTTTCCTGGAGTATAATTGACATTGGGTATCATTGTATACAGTTATTGCATCAGGCTTAAACCTTCTTCTTTAATCTAATAGGGGAATTGTGGGCATTGGGCTCTTGACCTGAAACGGCAGCCACACCCCTTTGGGTGTGGATTCGGGGAAATAGAAACGGAAAAGGAGGGGCTTGGGGCGTGGCTTTCCTTTGTGCATTCTTTCTGTTGGTTTAGCAGATCTGATAGGAAAACAAGGAAATGCTGAGGCAGGTCTTTTATTTTTCTGTGTAATTGTTCCCCAATATACCCACATTTATTGGTCTAGTGATATAATTACATCCCTGACTTCAGTTCCAAGAGATTCTAAGCCCTTTTCTTGTCTGTGGGAACACTGCACCCATGTGGACTACATACATACATACTAGCAAACATTCACATGCATGAAATAAAGTTAAAAAGTCTTTTAAAAACTGTAGATAGGAAGCATGTATAGGTTCTTTTATCTACAGAAAATGAATGTGAGCTATCTTAGCCAATGTCATAATTGTATTGTGGACCACTAGAGGGGCAACTTGACATCCATTACTTTCCTCAAAGTAAATAGTAATTTATAATCCAGATTAGAATAAATATTCATGAGGTACTAAGTTTAGTACTCACTTCCTTTTTCACCCTATCTACACAGTGCTTTATGGATCTTGGTTTGATCACATCCTTGGATGGTTGACAAGAAGAGACACAGAGAACTTCCTACTAATGTCCTATGAGGAGCTACACAGGGTAATTCCCCTTGCCCGGGCTTACTACATTCCTCCTATTTTTCTACCTTTGTTTCTTTCCTTTCTAATTCTCTAGGGGAAAACAATCAAGTAAGGCAGCAGGTGACTGTTAGAGTGAGCATCCCCTGTCTACTTGACACACCTGGAGGAGGGACTATTGATGGAGAAAAACGCCTGTACTGCATGTCTATGAAAGCATTTTCTTGATTAACGATTAATATAGGTAGCTGAGCCACACTGGCCCAAGCTTCATAAGCAGGTGGGCTTGGGTTGTTGTGAAAAGTTAGCTGAAAACACTGAGCTGACCTTCTGGAACCCTGTTGGAGAGGGGGGATAATAAGAAAATGGGGACAAGACCAGGGTATAGAAATCCACAGAGACAGCTGACCTGAACAAGGGGGAGCTAATGAACCCCTAGACTGAGAGCTGAGAATCCAGCATAGAACCAACTCAGACCCTCTGAACAAGAATCTCAGTTAGAAGGCCTAGAAAGTCTATGGGACCTCTGACAGTGGAACCAGGATGTATCCCTGGTGCATGAAAAGACTTTGGGGCACATTCCCCAAGGAGGGATACTCCCTTAACCTAGAGGCAGGGTGTTAAATAAAATAAAAAAAGTTAGCTGAGAAAGTCATAGTGAACTAGTTAGTAAGTAGTATCCCTTGGTGGTCTCTGCTTCGGTTCCTCCTTCAAGGTGATTCCCTGGCTTCACACCAGAATGCTCAAACCCCATAGGTGGATGAACCCCCCTACTCCCCCAGGTTGTTATTGTTCATGATTTTTATCATGGCAATAGAAAACCAAACTCACACAGGGACAGTGTATAAACAACAATCTTTCATTGTCTTCATGACCTCAACAATTTCTAACCCAGGCTGTAACTCACTCTTCTCCTAAAACTGCAAAAACAGTGGCTTTCCACCAGCACAAAAAATGATAAACGTTAGAATACTGAATGTCAAAGGATGTGTTTCCGCTGCCTGGTGTCCAATGTCTAGCAATACAGAAATTTCACAGGAAGAGTTGGCAAGGCTAACTTTTCTGTCTGAGGAGGTATAGGGGAAAATGCACTCACAGTCTCTTGTTGATTTCCTTCTTTAGTCCCCTCTTTCTTGATTTTCTTTCTTTATTGTCTTTCTCTATACTCTCGAGTTTTTTTCAAAGCTTTTAGACCCCAACAGCATCTTCTTGGCAATACAGTGGTCAAACAGTGGCATTCCTGTTCAAGTTCATGAATATCGATAAAAACATGTTATTCATCTCCATCACATGATTAAACATTTTATTTATTATAGGTTAAAAACAAATTTTTCCAAGAACACACGTGAACTCATATCCAAGCAACCTGAAACGGATAAACCACTGGGCAAGCAAGGTGCTCTTTTCAGGGTTTTCAATGGCATGCCACATCATGCAGTTATAAGGGGCCAAGTTCTTTATATACTTACCTTGAGAATTAATCCTGTAGGAATCCTAAAAGAATAGCAAATCTTAAATGAAAGTGATCAGCTAGCACATCACCTTCGGTCATCAGCCAAACTTAGCACGGAAGATTATCAGCCAGTAGTAGTTGGGTTTGCTTCATTCTTGTTCTCTGACCTTAAATGTTTCACTTTAACGATGTGCCTTTATACAATTTTCGCCTAACTTTGCTGTTCTCAAAGACATGTTTCACCTGTAAGGCACTCCGAGAGCTGTGAACACGTGTCCCAACATTAAGGTTAAGAGAATTTAAAGTAGCTTGGGTACTGGGGCTCAATCATTTGCCTTAACTTGAGCTATAATCCATGGAGCTCCTTAGGTGAAACTCACAGATGATGGCTGTGGGAAGTATCCTGGTATTTACATTTATTCTCCAAAGCTCTGAATTTACTATCATTTCTATTATCAAATTAGGCAGTACAGCTTAGGGAGGTGTCATCTTCTTGACAGTTCATAGGTAAACATGCCACATAGAATAGGATTTTTTCAAGAGATAAGCACACTATATTACGGGCAGCAGAGATCTCCCCATTCCACTCTCATCATGCTCGATACCAGAGAAAGGGAACTTCAGCAAACATTTAAAGGCGCAGCAGAAGCAAAAGGCCTCCCGGAGTGTGCAGTCCTATGGCCTCGGCCAAACGAGATTGGCTCATCAGAGGATTCCCTTCTGTTGGGCTGATAACTGCACCTTCAATTGCAACTCACCGCTCCTCTGGTGTGGCCAACAGCAATGTGTGGTTGATAAGTGTTAGACAGGTCTTACTAAAGACATGTGCTTCATATAAATGTTCCTCCAGTTCTGGTATAAGAATCTGTTGGCATTTCTTCAGGATAGTAGCCTTGCACATGTTCGAGTTTCAAGCTCGGTGTCGTTAGTGCATGGAAGTTGCACATCCTAACACCCTGATCACATCAGCACATTTGATGTGGCACCTTGCTTGATACCTTCAATCTTGGGCAAATGGACAATCAAAGGGACTACTGAATTGAAAAGTTAGGAGCGGGACATTTTATATAGAGTTCCAGAGAATGTACCAGCCTCAAGTCCTAATTCTGAACTAAGTTCTGGCCAATCTGCATCTCACCACTATAAGCTATATATTAAATGTAGCAATTCCAAAGATCTGAAGAATAGGGGATTTCATATAACTCTCTTTTTCAAATGCACTTCTATTGGCTGACATAATCCAGTGACCACTGAGATTCCTATTATGTTTTGTGGTATACAGTGTTTTAGAAATCATATGTTTGTTCACCACCTCCAATTTTCAAAGCAATTTACACCGATGTGGATTCATGAGCCTTGGCTTTCCAATAAAATTTGCCAATGAAAAGTTGGCAATGAAGGGTAACGATGATCATGATAGGGAGGACTAGGAAATATTACATGTATTCTCATATGAAATCCAGATTAGCAGTGTGTTGGGCACTCTGGGAAAAGGTAAAGATGGACTGTTCAGTTGAGGGTAAGGACCCCTATGGAGGGTTGAGACTGACAGCAAAGAATGTTAGGTGATGAGGTGAATGTGTGCTCAGTACAATGATAGATATGTATAATGCATGACTTGAAATTAGCCCAGCAGATCAGAGGATTAGCTGCTCTTCTATAGGACCTGAGTTTTGTTCCCAAACACATGCCACTTAGCAGAAATCTGCCTGTAAGAATTCCTTCAGGGCTATCTGATTCCTTTCTTTTGGCATCCTTGGACTCACACACATACACACACACACACACACACACACACATACACACACACACTAAACTTTTTCTGCAATCTGGGGCTGGCAGTCAGACTTAAGGAATGGATTTTCTTTACACAACTCCTTTATCATTTACAATATAAGACATAATATGAGAATTGATGAAGGTGGGGCTGGAACAATGGCAAAGTGATTAAGTGTACATTCTGCCCTCTCTGAGGACTTGGCTTCAATGCCTTGCACCCATTTGTGGCTCACAGCCAACTCTTCTTGCAACGCAAAAGGATCCATTGCCATTTTCTGGCCCAGATGGTACTGCATGTACATGCTATACATGTTACACAGTATAAATTCATCATCAAATTATATCCTACATCATATAACATATTATTACATATTAATATAGCATATAATTAAGGAATTATACAAATTTACAGTATAAATTTATAAATATACTACATGCTTTTCTATTAGTATATATTATATATAATGAATAATGTACCATGTTCAACATACAATATTATGTCACACAACAGGGAAGTATTCGCCTTGATGAAAACTCAAGGGCTCTGTCAGCATCAGTGTTAGTTTCTACTCTCTTGATCATTCTCTTCCACCCACAGGATCTCAGAGGCAGCATTCAAAAAGTGTGCCGATTTTTGGGCAAACATCTGACTCCAGAACAACTTGATTCTGCTATGAAAAATGCATCCTTTTCGGTCATGAAGGATAATAGGATGTCCAACCACGTGTTGCTAAGAATTCCAAAACATGATATTGACTCCAATATAGCACTTCTGAGAAACGGTGAGTCAATATAGAGCATAAAAGTTGTATTGTAGTAATGGGTAGGTTTTCAATGTTTGTATAAAGCATGAGGCATGAAAATGGGGACGTGCTTGGAAGGGAGCAACATGTTCTATCATATTCTTTCAGAAGAGTCACCCACCAAGCTGTTATTGAGAATCTTAGAACCATGGTTAAGCTTAGGAGGAATGAGAGGTACCTGTGCGCTGTGGCTCTGGGCATGCAATGGATAAGTCCTGTCTATACACTTAGCCCATTCAGTGTCAGTGACATTCTCCTAGTCTGTAAGAAAACTGAAGTAGAGTCACGGTAACAAGACTTTATAATTCAGTGTTTTGTGGGATTACAACAGATGACACGTACAAACATCCATGTGTCTATATGATGGATAGAATGACATTCGTTCATAATAGAATCTGTTGACACATGTAGTAACTTGGATGGCTTCCACTGACTTTATGCTGAGTGACAAAAGTCAACAACATAAATCTATACATAACCTATGTATGTAAAATTCATAAAATGAAAATATACTTACAGATGTAGATTATGTTTTGTTTATGTTTGTGGATCCAGGCTGATGGGGCTTAATGGTTCATTTTGACTAAACTAGTAGTACTATGAGGAGGAGTTTGTAGCTGTGGACTACCTACATATTTCAGTGGAAATGGACAATGAAAAAAATCCCACATGGAGAAAAATGATGTGGAACACATCCATTCTTCTAGGGTAGATTTTATTTTCTGATCACAGCACTGTGTAAATCTTCTCTTACCTTGATACAATCTATGTTGGAAAAATCGTTTAAAGACACACACTTTTGGTGCCAAGTCAAATAACTGTTACTCTCTCATGTGGTTTTCCCCACTGGTGGGTGATGGGATGGAGTTTCACTTTCGAAAACGTCCTCAGTTTTCCCTCAAAGGTTCTAGACTAGGGTTCTCCAGGTGACATTTCTGGTGCTCACAGCTGCCACACTGAAATCATCTCAAGTCCTGTCCCAAGTGTGATAATGGAGTTTGACAACTGAGAGTTGGCATAGAGCAGAAAGTTCTAGGATGTCTTATATTCTTCTGGATGCCAACTGGATTGGTGAGATGAGAGTGTGACAAGCTTGGCTGCACACGTGTGATTTTGCTCATTTTCCTGGTGCTTTTCCTTCTGTGTTTGACAGGCCTTTGTGGGGACTGGAAGAATCACTTCACTGTGGCTCAAAGTGAGGCCTTTGACAAAGTCTATCGGGAGAAGATGTCGAGCCTGGATCCTGGTCTCTTCCCATGGTCAGAAGACTGTTGATTCCCCTCCATCCTAGACAGGATTTCTCAGTGAAGCACTGGTTGTCCTGGAAATCACTGTGTAGACAGGCTGGCATTGAACTCAGAGATCTGCCTGTCTCTGCCTCCTGAGTGCAGGGACTGAATACATGCACCATCACTGCAATGCTGTCTCAATGGATTACTCTAAGCTTTGTAAGAACTGTTATTGTTAGCTACTCATACTTATAAACAAATCTAGACGTGATTCTGTTTTCATCTGGTTGGAAATTAGTCATCTAGAATCAGGAAATTTCAAATGTGAAAATGCCCTCATGTGATTGGCCTTTGAGAGGGCCCTCCCATCTCAAGGTGATACCATCTTTGGGGAAGTGGCTCTTGGATATATTAAAAAGAGCAATCATGGCAAGCCATTGGGAGAAGGCCATTCATTGGTAGCAATCCAGTAAGCATCAGTCCTCCATGGTCTCCAATTCAATTCCTGCCTCAGATTTCCCTGATGAATGACCTGCAAGCTGAATTAACCCTTCCCCTCCCTCACATCAATGGAATGGTGATGAGAATAGCATTATTTTGATTTGACACACATCAGAAAACTCAGCTTTTAAAAAACTTGATGGATCCTGGAGTAGACACATTGGTACCTAGTTTCCAAACTGAATTGTAAGTAATGTATTCATATTAAACACCAATATATTGTTACTTTTAAACAATTACAATGATGCATTTGATGATATTAAAGGGCGTCAGCAGAGGAAAATGCATCCTTGTCTGAGCTTTAACTCTATAGTTAGAAGAAACACACACATTGTTAACCCTTTTCTAGTCAGAATTCAAAACAAGTGGGGGGGGGCTATAGCAGTAGTTCAGCAGTCGATAGCATTGTGGCTCTCATAGAAGACTGGGTCAGCCTGCACCCACACTAGTTCCTCACAGATGCCTTTACCTCCAGCTCCAGCTCTACCAGATCTAGTACCCTCTGCTGGTATCCACAGGCAACATTACTCATGTGCAAACATACAAATAATTTAAAAGTAAATTACACGGACCTGGAGAGCTTGTTTGAAGGTTCTAGGAGGGGAGCGCTGCTACTTATATACCTTTGACTGAAGACCGGTACTTCTTATTTGGGGAAGGTTGTTCTCTTCGACAGCCTCTAGAGGGATGCACATGGAGCTGTGGGCTTGGAAGGGGACACCCACCTAGCCAGCCAGATCAGCCGAATCAACCCTGGCATTCAATGGGGTAACAGATGTAGCAGCCAAATCACCCTCCCATCCTCCCTTCACTAGTGAGGTGTGTAGTGCCGTGTCCCTTAGGCCCATACTTCCCCTTCTTCAAGTCCCCTGACATGTGGCTGCCCGATCCTTTCTACCACTGAATCCCCCAAGAAAGCTGTAGCAGAACAAAGGACCCAACATCAGGCACCAGTACTGCCCTGCTCCTCCACCCGACACTAGAGAAGAGAGGAAGAGACCCCACCTGGAAGGAGATTGGATGGTGACAGTATAAGAACACGTTCAACAACAGAGACACTTATATGACAACACCAGAATCTAGCGATCCTACGCCGGCAAGACCTGGACACCCCAACACAGATAAAGCAGAAGAGAATGAATGACCATAAAAACAACTTTATGAAAGTGATAGAGCCCCTCAAAGAGGATATGAGAAAACCCCTTAAATAAATGGAAGAAATAACAAACCAAAATATGCAAGAAATCAACAAATCTCTTAAAGAAAGCAAGGAAAACCAAGAAAAAAATGAATAAACAGATGAAGGAAACAACTCCAAGTCCATGACCTGAAAACAGAAATAGAGACAATAAAGAAAAAAGAGACTGAGGGAATGCTGGAAATAGAAAAGCTGGGTAAATGATCAGGAACTACAGATGCAAGCATAACCAATAGAATACAAGAGATGGAAGAGAGAATCTTAGGTTCTAAAGATAAACTAGAAGGAATAGATTCGTTGACCAAAAATAATAATAACAATAATCTTAAATCCAACAAATCCTTTTCACAAAATATACAGGAAATGTGAGGCACTATGAAAAGACCAAACCTAAGAATAACAGGTATAGAAGAAGGTAAAGAAGCCCAGCTTAAAGAGCACAACATATATTCAACAAAATCACCGAAAAAACCTTTCAAACCTGAAGATGGACATGCCTATGAAAGTACAAGAAGCTTATTGAACACCATACTGGACCAAAAAATGTTCCCTTACCTCATAATAATCAAAACACCATACATACAGAATAAAGAAAGAGTATTAAGAGCGGCCATGGAAAAATGCCACTAACATAAAGGCAGAGCTATCAGATTTATACCTAAACTCTCAATGGAAACTCTGATGGCCAGAAGGTCCTCAATAGATAATCTACAAACATTAAGAGACCACAGATGTCAGCCCAGAATACTATACCCAAAAGAACTCTCAATTACTATAGATGGAGAGCACAAGATATTCCATGACAAACTCAGATTGAAAAAAAATACATATCCACAAATCCAGCCCTACAGAAATTTCTGGAAGGAAAACTCTGGAAGTTAAATACACTCACAAAAACTTAAGCAATAGGCAATCCCAATTTACCAGAAGTAAAAAAAAAAAATAACAAAAACAGGGAAAATCTACTCACAATTCCACCAACCCCACCAAATCCAAAATAAAGAAAAAGTAAATATCAATCGTCTCTCATTTCCCTCAGTATTTATGGTCTTAGCACGCCTATAAAAAGACACAGTATAACAGAATGGACAAGAAGATAAATTCCATCCTTCTGCTGCATACAAGAAACACACTTCAAATTCAACTGCAGATTGTACATCAGAGTAAAGGATTGGGAAAAGATCTTCTAATCATATGACCCAAGATACAAGCTGGTGTAGCTATCCTAATAGCTAATATCATATGCATATTTTTGTGGATTCATATTCCAAGGTGGTTTTTGTGTCCCTACACTCTGGAGAAAAGATTAAAGATGTCATCTCTCATTGTTTACAGGCCTTTGCCTATATGGGTGTTCCTGATATCTTAAAAAAAATAATGGCCCCGCATATGCTAGCCATTGCTTCACAGCCTTCTGCACGGAACATCATATTTATCATTCATTTGGCATCCCACACAATCCTACGGGACAAGCCATTGTGGAGCACATTCATGCCACCATTAAACAATATTTTAATAAAATAAAAAAGTGGGAATATAGGACCTCCCCCCAATTCTCAATTATCTACCATACATTATATTTTAAAATTTGTCTGTCATGGAGAGAAATTGGAAAAAACCCTCTCAAACATTGGGATGGGTCAGATGGAAGGACATAATTACAGGACAATGGCAACCACCCACCGCCTATTAGCTAGAGTTCAAGGGGCTGTTTATGGTTTTCCCCCAGGAACAGAGAAACGTATCTGGACACAGAACGACATGGATCCTGTGGATCCTGATTTGGAATCTAGTCCTGCTTTACTGGAACCCCTGGCCCATGGAGGGACAGACAGTTTGAGCCTTGGTGAGGAAACACCCTCACCATCCTGATGCTAATTAGTCAGGAGAGCTCCCTGTTTCCCTCTTTCTTTTCCACCAATAGTTCCCTGGCATTACCGCCTGCCAACATTCTGCTGGAAATTTCACCACTGAGTAATTTGACCTTCCTGACATAGGGGAGCCTTTGCTTCCAGAGAGTTCTTAATATTTCTCAACTGCCCAATGGGTCATTCTCAGTGTCATGAATAGTTTTCAGTAATGCTTCCATTGCTGATTTTCACCCCAATGCTAGTATGAGCAATTGCTTGGCTCTTAGAGATGTCCTATACCCTATAAACTTCCAGCGTGAACAGGGGAATTCTACTGCATGGCCCCCTGTACAGAGGCCCCTATGCAGGAAGGTCCCCAGAAACTGTGGCTTGCATAGGTCTCTGCCTTGGGGACACTGTGCACCACAAGAGCCATGTGATTGAAGGGAAAGGGTCTTTGTGGTCATCCAGACATCCCCCTCCCCTTAAATATTCCACAGATAATGGGTCCTTGGGGGAGGGAAAATCTCTCAATTGTTCTTCCAGAACCTGCTCCCTGAGCAACTGCTGGTCCCCGACCGACACTGGTGCCCTGGTAGTTGAGTTCCTGCCCTTGCCCCCATGGTGGTGGAAGACTGACCTGGGGGAGAAGAGATTATCCTCTACCACCCAAGAAGGGACTTTGATATCACTGCTGCCATCATTACTGCCATTGCTGTGTCAGCGGCATTGCTGTTGCTCAGTCCGCCGCGGGCAGAGTCAGTGAAGCTCTGGCTACGCAAAGTGCCCTGAATGTGTATATTCAGTTTGGACTCCTTAACTTAAACCAGCAAACTGCCTTGCTTCAGGAACAAGTTGGTGTATTGTGGTCGGGGCAGCAGGCCTCCTGCTCACACTTTGTCATTCCTCTTGTCTCACCTTATATGAAGTGCAAATGTCTCTGTAGGGGTCAACTGCCTCAGTGCACACTTGGCAGGACCTTGGCATTCTTTTGTAAACTTTACCAATGTTTTGGCTCACCATGTAGTAGAGGTCAATAAGACTCGAGTTACTCCTATTTCAGCAGAGGGCTGGTGGAATGCCATGGCCCAGGTCAGAGGTTGGATACAGCGTTGGGGCGGTGCATTGTCTCTAGGGGTCTTGGGACTGGTAGCGGCCGGGGCAGGGATTCTTGCGCTATGCACGTTCCGACAAATCTTTGCACAAAAGGAACAGTTACATAGACAAGTGTTGCTCAGTCTGGCCCATGGCTCTCCCAGCAGTCATGAGGTCTGGTTACAGATGCTGCAGAAATGAGGATCACCTATGACGGGCAACTTGTAGGGAAACCTCCCACCTAAGACTGGGGATGCCAGGTCCCCCCGAGGATGGGTAAGGGGGAATTTTGTGAATTAAGACCTTAGCTAAGAATTTACTTCCCCCTGCTGCCTTTTCCTGCGGTTACAGCTGCCTGCCCTACACATGAGTAATGTTGCCTGTGGATACCAGCAAAGGGTACTAGATCTGGTAGAGCTGGAGCTGGAGGTAAAGGCATCTGGGAGGAACTAGTGTGGGTGCAGGCTGACCCCAGTCTTCTATGAGAGCCACAATGCTATCGACTGCTGACCCACCCACTTGTTTTGAGTTCTGACTAGAAAAGGGTTAACAATGTGTGTGGTTCTTCTAACTATAGAGTTAAAGCTCAGACAAGGATGCACTTTCCTCTGCTGACCTCTTCAATATCATTAAATGCATCATTGTAATTGTTTAAAAGTAACAATATATTGGTGTTTAATATGAATACATTACTTACAATTCAGGTTTGGAAAGTAGGTACCGATGTGTCTACTCCAGGATCCATCAAGTTTTTTAAAAACTGAGTTTTCTGATGTGTGTCAAATCAAAATAATGCTATTCTCATCTCCATTCCATTGATGTGAGGGAGGGGAAGGGTTAATTCAGCTTGCAGGTCATTCATCAGGGAAATCTGAGGCAGGAATTGAATTGGAGACCATGGAGGACTGATGCTTACTGGATTGCTACCAATGAATGGCCTTCTCCCAATGGCTTGCCAAGATTGCTCTTTTTAATATATCCAAGAGCCACTTCCCCAAAGATGGTATCACCTTGAGATGGGAGGGCCCTCTCAAAGGCCAATCACATGAGGGCATTTTCACATTTGAAATTTCCTGATTCTAGATGACTAATTTCCAACCAGATGAAAACAGAATCACGTCTAGATTTGTTTATAAGTATGAGTAGCTAACAATAACAGTTCTTACAAAGCTTAGAGTAATCCATTGAGACAGCATTGCAGTGATGGTGCATGTATTCAGTCCCTGCACTCAGGAGGCAGAGACAGGCAGATCTCTGAGTTCAATGCCAGCCTGTCTACACAGTGATTTCCAGGACAACCAGTGCTTCACTGAGAAATCCTGTCTAGGATGGAGGGGAATCAACAGTCTTCTGACCATGGGAAGAGACCAGGATCCAGGCTCGACATCTTCTCCCGATAGACTTTGTCAAAGGCCTCACTTTGAGCCACAGTGAAGTGATTCTTCCAGTCCCCACAAAGGCCTGTCAAACACAGAAGGAAAAGCACCAGGAAAATGAGCAAAATCACACGTGTGCAGCCAAGCTTGTCACACTCTCATCTCACCAATCCAGTTGGCATCCAGAAGAATATAAGACATCCTAGAACTTTCTGCTCTATGCCAACTCTCAGTTGTCAAACTCCATTATCACACTTGGGACAGGACTTGAGATGATTTCAGTGTGGCAGCTGTGAGCACCAGAAATGTCACCTGGAGAACCCTAGTCTAGAACCTTTGAGGGAAAACTGAGGACGTTTTCGAAAGTGAAACTCCATCCCATCACCCACCAGTGGGGAAAACCACATGAGAGAGTAACAGTTATTTGACTTGGCACCAAAAGTGTGTGTCTTTAAACGATTTTTCCAACATAGATTGTATCAAGGTAAGAGAAGATTTACACAGTGCTGTGATCAGAAAATAAAATCTACCCTAGAAGAATGGATGTGTTCCACATCATTTTTCTCCATGTGGGATTTTTTTCATTGTCCATTTCCACTGAAATATGTAGGTAGTCCACAGCTACAAACTCCTCCTCATAGTACTACTAGTTTAGTCAAAATGAACCATTAAGCCCCATCAGCCTGGATCCACAAACATAAACAAAACATAATCTACATCTGTAAGTATATTTTCATTTTATGAATTTTACATACATAGGTTATGTATAGATTTATGTTGTTGACTTTTGTCACTCAGCATAAAGTCAGTGGAAGCCATCCAAGTTACTACATGTGTCAACAGATTCTATTATGAACGAATGTCATTCTATCCATCATATAGACACATGGATGTTTGTACGTGTCATCTGTTGTAATCCCACAAAACACTGAATTATAAAGTCTTGTTACCGTGACTCTACTTCAGTTTTCTTACAGACTAGGAGAATGTCACTGACACTGAATGGGCTAAGTGTATAGACAGGACTTATCCATTGCATGCCCAGAGCCACAGCGCACAGGTACCTCTCATTCCTCCTAAGCTTAACCATGGTTCTAAGATTCTCAATAACAGCTTGGTGGGTGACTCTTCTGAAAGAATATGATAGAACATGTTGCTCCCTTCCAAGCACGTCCCCATTTTCATGCCTCATGCTTTATACAAACATTGAAAACCTACCCATTACTACAATACAACTTTTATGCTCTACCTTGACTCACCGTTTCTCAGAAATGGTATATTGGAGTCAGTATCATGTTTTGGAATTCTTAGCAACACGTGGTTGGACATCCTATTATCCTTCATGACCGAAAAGGATGCATTTTGCATAGCAGAATCAAGTTGTTCTGGAGTCAGATATTTGCCCAAAAATCGGCACACTTTTTGAATGCTGCCTCTGAGATCCTGTGGGTGGAAGAGAATGATCAAGAGAGTAGAAACTAACACTGATGCTGACAGAGCCCTTGAGTTTTCATCAAGGCGAATACTTCCCTGTTGTGTGACATAATAATGTATGTTGAACATGGTACATTATTCATTTTATATATAATATATACTAATAGATAAGCATGTAGTATATTTATAAATTTATACTGTAAATTTGTATAATTCCTTAATTATATGCTATATTAATATGTAATAATATGTTATATGATGTAGGATATAATTTGATGATGAATATATACTGTGTAACATGTATAGCATGTACATGCAGTACCATCTGGGCCAGAAAATGGCAATGGATCCTTTTGCGTTGCAATAAGAGTTGGCTGTGAGCCACAAATGGGTGCAAGGCATTGAAGCCAAGTCCTCAGAGAGGGCAGAATGTACACTTAATCACTTTGCCATTGTTCCAGCCCCACCTTCATCAATTCTCATATTATGTCTTATATTGTAAATGATAAAGGAATTGTGTAAAGAAAACCTATTCCTTAAGTCTGACTGCCAGCCCCAGATTGCAGAAAAAGTTTAGTGTGTGTGTGTATGTGTGTGTGTGTGTGTGTGTGTGTGTGTGTGTCTGTGTGTGTGTGTGTGTCCAAGGATGCCAAAAGAAAGGAATCAGATAGCCCTGAAGGAATTCTTACAGGCAGATTTCTGCTAAGTGGCATGTGTTTGGGAACAAAACTCAGGTCCTCTAGAAGAGCAGCTAATCCTCTGATCTGCTGGGCTAATTTCAAGTCATGCATTATACATATCTATCATTGTACTGAGCACACATTCACCTCATCATCTAACATTCTTTGCTGTCAGTCTCAACCCTCCATAGGGGTCCTTACCCTCAACTGAACAGTCCATCTTTACCTTTTCCCAGAGTGCCCAACACACTGCTAATCTGGATTTCATATGAGAATACATGTAATATTTCCTAGTCCTCCCTATCATGATCATCGTTACCCTTCATTGCCAACTTTTCATTGGCAAATTTTATTGGAAAGCCAAGGCTCATGAATCCACATCGGTGTAAATTGGTTTGAAATTTGGAGGTGGTGAACAAACATATGATTTCTAAAACACTGTATACCACAAAACATAATAGGAATCTCAGTGGTCACTGGATTATGTCAGCCAATAGAAGTGCATTTGAAAAAGAGAGTTATATGAAATCCCCTATTCTTCAGATCTTTGGAATTGCTACATTTAATATATAGCTTATAGTGGTGAGATGCAGATTGGCCAGAACTTAGTTCAGAATTAGGACTTGAGGCTGGTACATTCTCTGGAACTCTATATAAAATGTCCCGCTCCTAACTTTTCAATTCAGTAGTCCCTTTGATTGTCCATTTGCCCAAGATTGAAGGTATCAAGCAAGGTGCCACATCAAATGTGCTGATGTGATCAGGGTGTTGGGATGTGCAACTTCCATGCACTAACGACACCGAGCTTGAAACTCGAACATGTGCAAGGCTACTATCCTGAAGAAATGCCAACAGATTCTTATACCAGAACTGGAGGAACATTTATATGAAGCACATGTCTTTAGTAAGACCTGTCTAACACTTATCAACCACACATTGCTGTTGGCCACACCAGAGGAGCGGTGAGTTGCAATTGAAGGTGCAGTTATCAGCCCAACAGAAGGGAATCCTCTGATGAGCCAATCTCGTTTGGCCGAGGCCATAGGACTGCACACTCCGGGAGGCCTTTTGCTTCTGCTGCGCCTTTAAATGTTTGCTGAAGTTCCCTTTCTCTGGTATCGAGCATGATGAGAGTGGAATGGGGAGATCTCTGCTGCCCGTAATATAGTGTGCTTATCTCTTGAAAAAATCCTATTCTATGTGGCATGTTTACCTATGAACTGTCAAGAAGATGACATCTCCCTAAGCTGTACTGCCTAATTTGATAATAGAAATGATAGTAAATTCAGAGCTTTGGAGAATAAATGTAAATACCAGGATACTTCCCACAGCCATCATCTGTGAGTTTCACCTAAGGAGCTCCATGGATTATAGCTCAAGTTAAGGCAAATGATTGAGCCCCAGTACCCAAGCTACTTTAAATTCTCTTAACCTTAATGTTGGGACACGTGTTCACAGCTCTCAGAGTGCCTTACAGGTGAAACATGTCTTTGAGAACAGCAAAGTTAGGCGAAAATTGTATAAAGGCACATCGTTAAAGTGAAACATTTAAGGTCAGAGAACAAGAATGAAGCAAACCCAACTACTACTGGCTGATAATCTTCCGTGCTAAGTTTGGCTGATGACCGAAGGTGATGTGCTAGCTGATCACTTTCATTTAAGGTTTGCTATTCTTTTAGGATTCCTACAGGATTAATTCTCAAGGTAAGTATATAAAGAACTTGGCCCCTTATAACTGCATGATGTGGCATGCCATTGAAAACCCTGCAAAGAGCACCTTGCTTGCCCAGCAGTTTATCCGTTTCAGGTTGCTTGGATATGAGTTCACGTGTGTTCTTGGAAAAATTTGTTTTTAACCTATAATAAATAAAATGTTTAATCGTGTGATGGAGATGAATAACATGTTTTTATCGATATTCATGAACTTGAACAGGAATGCCACTGTTTGACCACTGTATTGCCAAGAAGATGCTGTTGGGGTCTAAAAGCTTTGAAAAAAACTCGAGAGTATAGAGAAAGACAATAAAGAAAGAAAATCAAGAAAGAGGGGACTAAAGAAGGAAATCAACAAGAGACTGTGAGTGCATTTTCCCCTATACCTCCTCAGACAGAAAAGTTAGCCTTGCCAACTCTTCCTGTGAAATTTCTGTATTGCTAGACATTGGACACCAGGCAGCGGAAACACATCCTTTGACATTCAGTATTCTAACGTTTATCATGTGTTGTGCTGGTGGAAAGCCACTGTTTTTGCAGTTTTAGGAGAAGAGTGAGTTACAGCCTGGGTTAGAAATTGTTGAGGTCATGAAGACAATGAAAGGTTGTTGTTTATACACTGTCCCTGTGTGAGTTTGGTTTTCTATTGCCATGATAAAAATCATGAACAATAACAACCTGGGGGAGTAGGGGGTTCATCCACCTATGGGGTTTGAGCATTCTGGTGTGAAGCCAGGGAATCACCTTGAAGGAGGAACCGAAGCAGAGACCACCAAGGGATACTACTTACTAACTAGTTCCCTATGACTTTCTCAGCTAACTTTTTTATTTTATTTAACACCCTGCCTCTAGGTTAAGGGAGTATCCTTCCTTGGGGAATGTGCCCCAAAGTCCTTTCATGCACCAGGGATACATCCTGGTTCCACTGTCAGAGGTCCCATAGACTTTCTAGGCCTTCTAACTGAGATTCTTGTTCAGAGGGTCTGAGTTGGTTCTATGCTGGATTCTCAGCTCTCAGTCTAGGGGTTCATTAGCTCCCCCTTGTTCAGGTCAGCTGTCTCTGTGGATTTCTGTACCCTGGTCTTGTCCCCATTTTCTTATTATCCCCCCTCTCCAACTGGGTTCCAGAAGGTCAGCTCAGTGTTTTCAGCTAACTTTTCACAACAACCCAAGCCCACCTGCCTATGAAGCTTGGGCCAGTGTGGCTCAGCTACCTATATTAATCGTTAATCAAGAAAATGCTTTCATAGACATGCAGTACAGGCATTTTTCTCCATCAGTAGTCCCTCCTCCAGGTGTGTCAAGTAGACAGGGGATGCTCACTCTAACAGTCACCTGCTGCCTTAATTGATTGTTTTCCCCTAGAGAATTAGAAAGGAAAGAAACAAAGGTAGAAAAATAGGAGGAATGTAGTAAGGCCAGGAAAGGGGAATTACCCTGTGTAGCTCCTCATAGGACATTAGTAGGAAGTTCTCTGTGTCTCTTCTTGTCAACCATCCAAGGATGTGATCAAACCAAGATCCATAAACCACTGTGTAGATAGGGTGAAAAAGGAAGTGAGTACTAAACTTAGTACCTCATGAATATTTATTCTAATCTGGATTATAAATTACTATTTACTTTGAGGAAAGTAATGGATGTCAAGTTGCCCCTCTAGTGGTCCACAATACAATTATGACATTGGCTAAGATAGCTCACATTCATTTTCTGTAGATAAAAAAAACCTATACATGCTTCCTATCTACAGTTTTTAAAAGACTTTTTAACTTTATTTCATGCATGTGAATGTTTGCTGGTATGTATGTATGTATGTTCCCACAGACAAGAAAAGGGCTTAGAATCTCTTGGAACTGAAGTCAGGGATGTAATTATATCACTAGACCAATAAATGTGGGTATTTTGGGGAACAATTACACAGAAAAATAAAAGACCTGCCTCAGCATTTCCTTGTTTTCCTATCAGATCTGCTAAACCAACAGAAAGAATGCACAAAGGAAAGCCACGCCCCAAGCCCCTCCTTTTCCGTTTCTATTTCCCGAATCCACACCCAAAGGGGTGTGGCTGCCGTTTCAGGTCAAGAGCCCAATGCCCACAATTCCCCTATTAGATTAAAGAAGAAGGTTTAAGCCTGATGCAATAACTGTATACAATGATACCCAATGTCAATTATACTCCAGGAAAAGGAAAGGCAAACATACACTAATTAAAACGTGCTATCAGCAAGAGCAACATTCTGCAATAGGTATATACTACATGTTTTGCATAAATGTGCAGTATCAGTGTAAAGGCATGACAGAGATTACTCTGGTAACAGTCCTAATCCGGAAATTCTAAATCTTGTCTGTCTAAAATAAGAGAGGATATTACTATGACTGTCAAGTCTTCAACCTCATCAAAGACCTGAGAAGGAAAATAAAAACATTAGAGTAGACAGGAAGTACGAGTGTAAAACTTCCCTGACATTTCTAGAGATTATATATTATCCTTCTGTGGAGTTTGAAGGAATTGAAGACAGATAGTTTTGGTTATGGTTTTCCTTAGTTATGATAAATGACAAGTTACATTTAAGAGTTTAGACTCACAAAGAAAGGATAGATGACATAATATTGTCTTTAAATTGTGCTAAATGTTAATGGACTAAATGCTGTTACTATAGTTCTTACTTTATACCTCTTTTACTACACACACACACACAGACACAATTTTACTGTGTTAGAATTTTCTTTTTTCTTTCTTTCTTTTTTTTTTTTTTTTTTGCCCGAAATGAGGAATGATAGGGATGTCTTCTGTGCATATGTTTGTATTATTGGTTGAAGAATAAAACACTGTGGGAAATAGGGCAGCAAGATAGGTAGGTTCAGCAGGATTCTGGGAGATGTAGGCAGAGTGAGTCACCATGTAGGCTGCTGGAGAAGTAATACCCTGCTTGGCATTACTGGGTAAGCCATAGCATCATGACAATACATAGACTGATTTTTAAAAATAGGGTTTGTAATTAAGACAGAGCTAGCCAATAAGAAGCCCTAGACAGTGTCCAACACGATTATAACTAATAAAGCATCCATGTGTTACTTTGAGGACACTGAGGTGGGTACAGAGCTGGACAGGAAGCTTAACAATGTGATTTTGGAATTATAGATGGTTGTAAGCCATCTTATGGGTCTTGGGAACTGATCATGTTTCCTCTAAAAAATAGAAATTGTGCTTTAACACTGAACCATGTTTCAGCCTGACTCTTAGAATTTTCAACAAAAAAAAAAAGCGTCTAAAAACAGCTGGATAGAATCCAAATGCCTGCAAAAAGTGTTTTACCTAGCAATCATATATTTATTAGATAATAAGTAATCAGGAAGGAAATACCAAGAACTGATGAAATGGTTCGGTGCTTAAAGGCACATGACCCAAAGTCTGGTGATGTTGTAGGGTCCTTGGATCTTTCCAAATGACCCGAAGACACCTGATGTGCAGTTGCAGAAATCAGCCTTATTCTCAAAAAAAAAAAAAAACAAACAAACAAAAAACAAAAAAACCCAGCAATCTGGGGCCTGCACAAAACGTCTTTGACTCCAGGAGAGGGTAAAGCAGCTCCTTTAAAGACTGCTCAGGGGAATTCCAGCTGTGGCTGAGTGTTATTTGAAGTGGTTGGGTATAGACTCTTTATTAATACATGAGCCATTTTATCATTGGCCCATAGCATCTGATCAGAAACTTTGGTTGTGGTGTCCGGGGACTGCCTGCTATGGTATGACTCAAAAAGGCAAGACCACTTTCTGCTTGAGGCCAGGTAGTTCCCGGATTTTTTATCAGATTGGATGCTCTTCATGAGGTCTCATTGAAGCCAGACATGAGTCAACATACCATAGTGGGTTCATATGGTTTAGAAGTCTTAGCAAACAGGCCCCTGGAAAAACAAGTGTCCATAGCCCCTTCAATGAAAGTTTCATCACTGAAAGCCACATAGTTAATGGAGGCACTGATTCTCACAACTTGTTTTCAGACAATTCTGTTGCCTGTTGGCTTGGGCTTCTTATTGGCTAGTTCTTTCTTAATTATGATCCCATTTATTTTAATCTATATATTGCCTCAAGGCTGTGGCATACCCAGTAATACCCAGCATGGTGTTATACCTCTGGTAGCCTACATGGTGACTCACTTTGCCTACATCTCCTAGAATCCTTGTCTTCTCCTAGACCCACCTATCTTGGTGCCCTGCTGCCCACAGTGTGTTATTCAAAAACCAGTAATAGAATCATGTACAGAAGACATCCTCATCATGTAACCCCATAAACATATACACCAAATGAATGAATATAATATCTGAAAACAGTTAAAAAATGTAAAAATAAAGGATAGCTGATAACTCATACCTGTATGGTATATCAAAGAAGAATTGATATTTGAATTGAAAAAAAAAATGTGTTAAATAAAAGTCAGAATATATCTGGATAGTCATAAAATTTTTGACATCACACTGAGTAAATAAAAACAAACTTAATGATTTATTTATGTTACTAATGAGCATTGATTTTTTTTTGTTGCTTGCATAAATGTCTCTATGAGGGAGATGTGTACTTTGGAATTGGAGTTGCAGACAGTTGTGAGCTGACATGTTGGTGCTGGAAATTTAAACCTGGTCCTCTTGAAATACAGCCAATTTTCTTAAACACCAAGCCATCTCTCTTCAGCCCCAACACATTGGTTAAAATTATAAAAGAGTTGTTTCTATTACTTTAAATTACACCCATATGTATATGTGTATGGGTTTGCATATATAAGATTTCAGTGTCTGTAGATGACAGAAGAGGGTTCTAGACCCATGGATCTTGAGTTACAAGCAGTAGAGCAGAACCTGAAATGAATGCTGGGAATCAACCTTGGACTTCTGAAAGTGTAGTACACGCTCTTTTGTGTAAACCATCCTTCTAGTCCAACATTAAATAAATTTTAAACTGTGACCCATAGACTTAGGTTTTAAACCTGCACCACAGACCTCTGGTTCTGCCTTGATTTTAAGACATAAAATTGGTGTGTTAGTTTCCACTTACAGTCACCATGGATAAATGAGTGAATAATTTCTTCAAAAGTCCTATAATTCTTCATAATAGGATAGTCTCTACATATATGATATAGAGATGTGACAACATCTTTGGGATTCCTGATGACATAAATAACCTAAAAGACAGAAATTGAGTTTATTAACATGTCTGTTTTCATTTCAGCATTGAAATTTCTGCATATCCTAAAACCAAGCTGCTTAACTATTTACAAAAAGCCACAACACACATGTGAAGGGCAAATGATGACCCGAATCTTTTCCTTCCATCTATGATTGTCTCAATGTAGGGTTGCCTTCTCTTCCACCATTTTGTTAACTCTGAGGTAAATAATATTAACTTGATCTTCCATCTGGAGATGTTTAATTAACCACTGTAAGTATGCATGGCTCCATGTTGTAAGAAATTCTAAAGGGATACATAAATGTTTCAGTGGTGAAAACAGTAGTTCTCACCCTGGGGTCCCCTAAGATAATCAGAGAACACAGAATTTATATCATTCTTCATATCCCTAGATAAATCTTAGTAGTGAAGTGGCAATGAACATAGTTTGATATCTGGGTGTCATCACAACATGAGGAACTGGATTAAAGAGACTCAGCATTAGGAGGTCTGAGAACCAGGTGCTTCAAATTTTGCTGCACAAAACATGAAGACTGGAGTTTTGAATCCTTAGAAACACGTAAGTAATGGCTATTCTTGGTTGCCAACTTGGCTGTATCTGAAATGAACTACAATCCCGAAATGGAAGGCACACCAGTGATCTGTATCTTGAGGCAAAAACCTTTGAATAAGATCTTAAGACACATGCCATTGATCCAAATCTTGAGGCCAGAAGTATACTGCTGCCATTCATAACAGCCTCCATTAGTGCAAGGCTCAAAGCCAATCCATGGAGTCAGTGTACTAAGATTTCATCTGAGGGAGAGAGGGAAAAGACACACACACACACACACACACACACACACACTCACACACACACACACACACACACACACACACACACACAGGATGGTTACTCTCTGGCATTTCCTTTATTCTTCTGTGTTCCTCCTTTACAGAATTTCTTGAGATTTCTTTCTCTCATTCTAGATGTTTTCCTTCTCTTCAGGTTTTTTTCTAACTCTCTCATTCTTCATGTTTCTAATTGATTTTATGTTTCCCCTTACAGATTATATGCCTCACCAATATCTTTCACGAAGCACAAAAATTACACTGTGGTTACATTTTAGTTTTCAAGTGTATGATTGCAATTAATAAAGTTAAAAAACATATTTTTGTAGAGAGTATACAACTTATGCTGGAGAGGATGTGGAGAAAGGGGAACACTCCTCCACTGCTGGTGGGAATGCAAATTTGTACAGTCATTTTGGAGATAAGTATGGTGTTCCTCAGGAAATAGGAATCAGTCTACCAAAGGACCCGACAATCCCCCTTTTAGGCATATACCCACTTGATGCATATCCATCCAACAAAGACATGTGTTCAGCTATGTTCTTAGCAGCATTATTTATAAGAGCAAGAAACTGGAAGCAACCTAGATGCCCCTCAACTGAAGAATGGATAAAGAAAATGTGGCACGTCTACACAATGGAATACCAGCTCTGTGGGAAAAAACAATGAAATCTTGAAATTCGCTGGCAAGTGGATGGAGCTTGAATAAGCCATCCTGAATTAGGTAACCCAGTCACAAAAACAGCAACATGGTATGTCCTCGCTCATATATGGGTTTTAGACGTAGAGCAAAAGATCACCAGCCTATAATGCACACCGCCAGAGTAACTAGGATACAAGGTATATTCTAAGAAATTCATCAAGGTCTCTCACGGAATGGGGAAGTGACCAATTCTCCAGAGCACATGGGGAGTGGGGGGGCAGTGAGTGGAGAGGGAACGAGGAGAAAGAGAGGGGGAGGAGAGGAAAGCACGTGGGACTAGGATGGCTAAGTCAGGGGAGGAATAGAAGACAGAAAATAGAGAGAGAGAGAGTGGGAGGAAGGGAGGGAGGGAAAGAGAGCGTGAGAGAGAGAGAGAGAGAGAGAGAGAGAGAGAGAGAGAGAGAGAGAATAAAAGAGGGAACCATTATAGGACTGAAGAGAAAACTGAACCTAAAGAAATATCCAGAGACCTACAAGACTGACTCCAACTAACAATTTGAGCAACAGTGGAAAGGCTACCATAAATGCCCTTCCCTGATAATGAGATCAACGACTAACTTATCCACCATGAAGGAGCCCTCATCTAGTACCTGTGGGAAACAGAAGCAAACACCCACAACTAAACCCTGAGCCAAACTAGAATTTAGATGCAGAGAGGGAGGACAAGACCAGGCTGCAGAAACACATAGAAACAGCTGACCTGAATAAGGAGGAGCTAATGGGCCCCCTGACTGATAGTTGGGAATCCAGCATGGAACTGACTTAGACCCCCTGAATATGGGTCTCAACTAGAAGGCCTGAGCAGTCTTAGGGACTTCAGTCAGTGGAACCAGGATGTATTCCTGGTGCTCAAAAGACCTTGTGGTCACATCCCCCATGGATGTCCTCTTAACCTAGAGACAGGAGAGAAGTCCTAATCCCTACTTCAGATGACTTGACAGAATTATATGACCCCTTCTGGATGACATCACCCTACATGTGGAGTGGGGGGGCGGGGAGGGGAGGGCGGTAGAGGTGTATGTGAGGGAGGGAGGGAGAAAGGGAAAGAGAGAGGGAGGGAGGGAGAGGGAAGTGGGATCAATATGTAAAATGAAATTTTAAAAAAGTAGGAAACCCCAACCTGAATAAACTAACTCAGAACCAGAAAGATACAGTATGTACTCACTCATCATGGATAATTGGATGTTAGTAGGCATAAAGCAAAGGATAACTATCCGACAGTCCACAACCCCAGAGAATATATGTAACAAGGAGAACCCAATGGAGACATACATGAATTCCCCTGGGAAGTGGAAACAGACAAGATCTCCTGAGTAAATGGGGGGGGGGCTGGGGGAAGTGAGAGGCTGGAAGAGAAGGGGGGGAGAACAGGAAGGAATGCATTGATAAGAAGGGATATTTTCTCAGCCCAGATATTGTGGGGGAGTACGACTTGGTCCTGCCTCAAGTGATGCGACAAACTTTGTTGATTCGCAATGTGAGTTCACACACTTTGTGAGGATTGGATGGGGCTGGGGTGGGGGTAAGATAGATGGGATGGAAGGATGGGAGGGGTTAACTTGGATTGGTATGCAAAAAAAGTATTGTTTTAATAGAAATAAATTAAAGAACTTTAAAAAAAACACATTTTCCCCATTTCCCTTACTTGGTTAAACAGTTCACTTGATACAGTAAAAAGAACCCACATTCGTATCCAATTAACTTGTTGTAGATTAACATAAGTAAGCAAATAGCATTTTTCTCAGCCAGTTCTTCTACTTCCAGGCTTCATATTGTGGTGACAAAGAAAGGACCTATCCTTTTATTATTTATCTCATTAGGCAATCTAATAGACATGTTAGAACAATCACAAATCTATACTTTTATATATGAAAAAGAATCAGTCATCCCTATTTTAATTTCTCAGGGTGCATACCCACTAATCAACATGTGTTTGTTTTTGCTTTTGTTTAGGGAAGAAATGGACACAAGGAATTAATCATTGTCTTTGGTCACCAAGCCATGACAGAAAGAGAGGCACACCAGTTAACAATAAATGGGCTTCTTCTAATAATGTGCCCTTCTAAAACTTTGTCTTCTTGGGTCTTTAACTTCAAAGCTATTAACAAAAACATCATAGTCTATCTTTAAGTTATCTTCAAAGCTATTTCAGCTATGACTCACTCTGAAAACTGTCAACACATCTTCTAACATTCAAATTTAAAAAAATTTAACCTAGCTGGGCTACAGGAAATCAATTTTTAAATCATTATCCAAGGCACAATCTATATGATTCCTCAATAAAAAGTCATGCATTCTGGGTTGTATAACCCTTCTGCAGCCTCTGCTTTATCAAAACAGGGGAAGTGGTTTTTTTTTTTTTATTTCATTAAAAGTAAAGTTTTATTTAAATGAAAAATCTTATGTTTGCATACCAATCCCAGTTCCCTCTCTTTCCTGTCTTTCCATGCCCACCTATCACCCACCTACTACCCAGGGAGGCTGAGGCCTCCCATGGTGATCATCACAGTCTGTCATTTCATTTTAGGCAGGACCTAGGCCCTTCACCCTGCATCTAGGCTGAGAGAGTATCCCTCATTAGGAGATGGGCTCCCAAAGCCCATTTGTGAACCAGGGATAAATACTTGTTCCAATGGCAGAGGCCTCATATGCTGCTCAGTCCCCCCAACTGATACTGTTTTCCCAGCTGTCAGAGTGGGGTCCATGAACTCCCTTGTTCAGATCAGCTAGGGAGGGGACATTTTATCCTACCATCACCTATGTTCATTTTTCCACTAATCTCTCATAATTCTTACTATATGTATTAAGAACCCTCACTCATCAAAATTCTATTAAAACTAACACTATTATTGTATAAAACCATTGCTTAAGTTAAACAATACAGCTTAGGAGGAAATCACCTTCATAATAATCCACAAGTAAAACATTCCCACCAGGAAGGGTATTTCCAAGATATGATCACACTGCAATAATGGCAGTGGGGATATCCCCAGGCTCATTCACACCATGGCAGAGATCAGAGAAAAATGACAGTGTCAAACATGAAAAGTCACAGCATAGCAAGAAACATTGTGGTGCCAAGTCTCTTGGGGCCTTGCCTATACAAGTTGTACCCCACAGTGTGCAAGCCCACAGTGAATCCATTTCCTCTTGGCCAAATAGCAGGATGTTTAACCAAAGGCACAGCTACTAGATGTTCTGAGAATTAAGGATGTGTTTGCTCCTTGAACCATGGTAAGGATGTATTTTCCATGCCCACCTTCTTGTTTTGGGTATAGAAGACCTATGAGAAATAAATTTGTATCTGATGCAGTATCTGAGAGTCTGCTGCATTCTATCTTCTGTTGCTTGTCTCTTTCTTTCTTAATCCTCACAACCCATTTCAGGAAGTATTTGACAGGTTGGCTGGCTCTGACACATTAGGGTTTTGTTTCCTGGTGGGACAGTCCCCTGAAGTCAATTGCCATAGGCTGCTCCTCTAACTTCTAAGTTAACAAGTATTCCTTGATATCAATGGTTGACTCACAAGTTAATAAGCAGTGCCAAGTTGAATTGTTTCCATACTTGTGTGTCTTAAGAAAGTGAGTGTAAGGTCCACATATTTTGGACATGATTGTGCCAGTTTATCTAATGAAAGATAGCCCTTTTATATTTCATCACAGAAATGAGCATCCACTCACCTTAGCACTGGATGTCAAGTAAGACTTGGGAAACAGTTGTATGGGAAGATGTGTACCCATGAGACGCGGTCCATCCTGGTCCATCAGTAGTTTCTGTGACTGTTCATATTCAATCCATAGACACCTGGTATGGCTTTCGACAGTTTGGACCCAAGTTGGGTCCCCTTTGGAGAGAATCAGACTGACTATCTCAATCATCCAGTGTGTTCCTGGTTTGGGGACAATGGCAACAACCAAATTTTGTGCTACTTATCATAGTAAAGTACATATTTCATATGTTGAACGATGGACGATGGAAGCAGTTTTATTTGGCTTCATTGTTAGGTTTACGACTCCCACATGAATTCATTACACCTTTTAATCCTGGCTAAACCTTCCTCAATTCCTGCAGTCTCATCAATCTCATAACCGTAATCCTCACATCCACATCCCTGCTCTGATTATCACCAGCTTTGAGTTTGCAGTCACACTATAGTCTTTGCCAAAGACAATTTTTGCTGTTCTGAGGAAAAGGCTGCCATGCTGGAGATCCATCATATCTCCCTTCAGCTTGTCTCTCATGACATCAACAAGGGCAAGCTTGTCTGCTAAGTCCTTCATTAGGATACTGATGGCAAAAACCAGGCCAACAGCATCAACCCCAACAACCTCAATCTTGTTCGGGGAGGCTGTTCTTCCTTAAGTAGATTCACAATCAGCTGGTCCTTGAGGGTTGCCATCTTGGACTTTGAACTTTTTGGGACCACTAGTGCCTGATTAACAGTGTTGGGTGAGCAGCTGCGTGGTCTGGTGTTGGCGACAGAGACTGAGGTTCCAGCACCTGTTTTGTTTATTTATTTTTATTCTTTGTTAGTTTCAAATATGCAACTTACTTTGACCAATGTTTTACTCAATCACCCCTACTTGTGCCTCTTAAGAGCCCCAAAGGACAGTGTTTGGGAAACTGAATATTTTGAATATTTGGTGAACATTTTAGTGGAAATGAAAAATGGATCAATGGGCATGGGAAAAACATAGAGATATTTTTGATTTGGGTGTGGATCCCCCCCATAGACTCATGTGTTTGAATGCATGATCTCCAGCTAGTGGAGCTACTTCGGAAGAATTAAGAAGAGTGGTCTTGTTGGAGGAAATGTAGGCCTTTTCAGAGGAACTATGTCAAGGGTGATGGCCTTGGGATTTCAAAGCTTAAACAAGCCGCCCTTTCTGTCTGTCTGTCTGTCTCTGTGACTCCCTGTCTCTGTCTCTGTCTCTTTCTCTCTGTGTCTGCATTTATGAATCAGATGTGAGGTCTAAGTTACTACCACATAGACATTAGTGCACCTCTACCATGATGATTATGTACAAGCACTCAGAAACTGTAAGCAAGAACCCCAATAAATATTTTCCTTTGTAAGCTGTCTCAGCCAGAGGATCTATCTACTCACATCAATAAAAAAAGGTAGCTAAGAAATAGATTAACCACCAAAACACTTCAAGTAACCCCGCACACACATACACTTTCCTTACCTGATCTAGGATAGGTAACTATGATGACATCATCATCTTTAAACAAAAGATTCTGAGCAAAGGACATAGAATCCACAGTCATCAAGCCAGGCAGTATCTGACCTCTATTATATAAGATAATATTGTCAGTCATATTAATACAGTTGTGGGCTTCAGTGAGGCTCCCCGGGATGTCTGGCTCACTCAGGTTTTGAATGTAAATGGCCCTTATATGCTTCAGTGGAGGCTGTTAAGAGCCCACCTGCCAATGTCGAGCAAAGTGCAGTGGACAGCCCTCTAGATTTCCAAGAAGAACAAATCTTACATAAGTGTGAGAGTTCACGTGGGTGGTATTTGGCAGAGTGACAGAATTAAATGTGACAACACTTCGGAGGTTTCAAGCAGTATTGCAGAAATCCTTCAGGAACAAGCAGACCCTCCAATAGCAGAGATGATGGAACAGAGGAGCGTCACTGGTAGACTGAAGCCAGGATAATTCATGAAAGGCTTTGGTCCCAAGTCCAGTCTACAGTCCCATTTTACACTCTAAGACCACAAGCTGGGGCAGTCAGGCAAGCTCGATTCTTGGAAGCTTCCTGGTCATCAGGTGGTCATTAAGGGCAACGACCCCTTATTTCAGCTACATTTCCTGATCTTTTTCTTCTACTTAAAGTTGTTCTTGGAAACAGGCAATACAAGTAGAGCTTTATGTAATTAAAAAACCTGCCAATAGATCAATATTTAATAATTGGTCTTTTCTACCATATTCTACTTCATTCCCACATGTGTAACCTTCATGACACTTTATGAATCTTTCTTGAATATATGGCTTGATGACATCTGTTATATCATCTACAGATTTATTGTTTTTACTCTAGTTCTGATGAACCTGGACAGAGTGTCTAAGACACGTGGTCCTAACAGAAGTCCTGGTACTATCATCATGAGAGACAGCAATAGCAGAGCCAGCCAGGGTGTCCATGGAATCCGTATTGTACTTCATTGCCTCCACCATCTGAAACTCTACCCTTAATCTTTTCTAGAACACTTTAGAATTTTCTGTGATTATTTCTAACTGATCAGCATCAAAATTTTATTCTTCATTTAAAAGCATGGATATGCCCCCCCTTTTCAGCAGTCATCAAATCCTCTATGCTGTTGGATGAACATTGCTGCCCGTGAATCCATCTGATTCTGAAGATTGACTATGGGTGTCTTGAAAAGTCAGTATCTCCAAAAATTGTTATCTTGTCTTTTGGCCACTTGTTAATAAACTTTCACCAGCTGAGGCCATCTGCAAGTGAATCTCATTCTGTTTTATTGGTGTAGGCAGTTCCATCACAGCATGGTGAGGGTTGATCCAAGGTGGGTGCATTCCCAACTAGCACTACCTGGAGGAGATGAGACAGAAGCCCTCTAGGCGGCAGTAAGTTATACTAATGACTGCCCAGGAATTGGCCATGCCCTGGGACAAAGTTGCTCTCCAGACTGACTTATGTAACAGGCTCAGTACACTTAGTGGGGACTGCATAGGCACACATCCACAGGCTTGGGAGGACATGAGGAGGCAGAGTGGGTGCTGAGCCATTGTCTCCATTCTGGGATTATTTTGAGATGGCCAGTTTCAGAGGTTGCTCTGGGACAGCTCTCACAGTCCACTCTCAGTCAAGGTTGAAAGTCACCTTGGTATGGGTGTGGTATGCTCATAGATTGATACCTACAACTTAACATTTAATGGAGGGTTGAGGGTTACCAAATTTTTTGTGCAGTGGCAACCAAGTCTTTCAAGATCTGTTGGAGGTGTGTGTGTCCATACTCACTTGGTTACTATGAGGTGTTTGAGAGCAGTGGACATGGGTGGCCAGACATGATCTCAAAAGAAGATTAATCACATTTACAGGGAGCACAATGTACCCTAAACAGTAAAAGTGGCAGAATTTCTGCACAAGGGAAATCTGCTTCTTAGTAATGTTTGGTCAGTGTCATCTCAAAGTTCTAATAAATCTCTCAACCCAAATTAATGATTTGTAGCATGAGCCCAAGCTCCAAGTTAAGCCTTTATATGGGTAACAGTCTTCTACTCAAAAGTGCACACCAGATCCAGCAAGTATTGGTACATTCTTCTGGGTGGAGTGTCATTAAAGACCACTTCTAGATGTTCAAATGGGTAGGAAGGACCCGTTTTTGTAAAAGCATATCGGTCTTAGGTCCCTGATTGGTATTGTTCTAAGTACCCTGCGACAGCCTCTGCCAACTTGTTTGGTCAATGTTGGCAATCTCCAGGCTACCACATATCTTTGAAACAATTCTTCTAGGGTAAGATTTCCAGATAAGTTGTTCTAAGAGCTCGCCAGACTAGGCTGGGAGCGGTCATTTCAGGAATTACTATTTTCCTGTCTGTGGTGACCAACCAGCCCACCTGGTTTTCAGTAGCCCCTCCTTCAATTGCTCCTTCTCTTTATTCTTTCTTTCTTTCTTTCTTCTTCTTATCCTTATTCTTCCTCCTCCTTCTTCTGCTTCTTCTTCTTCATCTTCTTCTGATGATGATGATGATTGTGGGAAGCCACAGCCCCAAGGTGGTGCCTGGATGGATGCCAGGTAGTCTGAGCTTAGCTGTAAACAAGCCTTATTATTTGGAAGTGTTTGATGGATCTGGTGTGCTTCCTCCTTCTGTGGCCTATCCCGGATTGCCAGGTGGCATGAGCTGATTGGGCAGTGAGTGCAATTGAAGGGCTTGCTGGGCTGTGAGGAGTAGAAGAAGATTGTTTAAGATTCCTGAATAAACTGCTTAAAGAAGAGTCTGAGCATTGCTTCTTCCTTGCTGGTTGAGGTGGTTGCGACAGATGATGATGATGTTGATGATGATGAGATTGTGATGATGTGCCTTCAAGGACCTAAATTGGCAGGGATTACTGCCCACGGTGGCATTCACTGGAGTGGCCAGGACATTGACAGGCCTAGTGAGGACATTCACAGGCCTCTTTAGGGGATTCACAGGCCTAGCAGGGATACTTACTAACCCTTTCAGTGTGGTCACTGAGCCCTTCACAGGACCTTTTAAGGCATCCACTGGAACCAGAGAGACATTGACCAGGCCAGTCAGGGTCTGAGGACCTGGTGTTGCCAATGATATATTCTGTGAATTCTCCAGATCAATGCTGACAGGCACCCGGCTAATAACAGCCATGATTTTAGGGGCAATGACAGGAGTCACCTCTTTGTCAGCAGCCACTGGGTTTCTGAGGGTTGTGTGTCAGACAGTAGATACTAGATTTGATGACTTTTCTTCTAAGGGAAGTTGTCTGTGTTCACATCGTGTGGCCGGCGCCTCATGCAGACAAGGAGCAGCACCATTACTCACAGGCTCTGTGATGACTGTGTTGACACTTGTGAAAGTAACTCCTGTTGCAGATACGTATTTTGGGTCCATGAGGATTTTCCTCGGTGTCCTGAAGCTGGGGTATAGCTCAGTGGTAGAGCATTTGACTGCAGCTTTAATTATTTTCATTTAAAAATCTATTTCTCCTCTTGTAGGCTTCAGATCCCATTAGTTAAAAAGTTGCATGTATGAAATGAGAGCATTTTCTCATTCACATCCAACTATGAGTAGAGAATCACTTCTATAATTTATCCACAGTCATGGAAGAGCTCTCATCTTCTTTAGTCAAGCTTTTGTTTACTTAATGTAGTTGTAGTCTTCTTGGATGAAGGAAGGGCATGGTGTTTCCCATGGTGGCAGGGCAGGCATCTGTGTTTCTAGGTGGTCTTTTGACTATCTTTGAGTTAGCCTATGTTAATGGCAATTGTAACTGTTATACCTGTGTCAGAGGACCTGCCAGGAGACCTCATGGGGCACAGTTCAATGTAAGCACACAATGTAAACTCTTCATTGTAGAAGCTTTCTCCAGTGCACACCACCACACTCTGAATCAGCAGATGAAGGGGTTGCAACCCTGGCCCCAAGGGAGGTCAAGTTTTTAAATGACAGTAGACGATCAGCAGAGGGTTGCATGCCTTGCTCGATTGTGCCTGGGGTTGCTTGGCAAGTCAATGTTTAAAATTAATGGTCAGTCCTTTGATACCAAAATATAAACAGTCAGCATGGTTCTTAAGTACATTTGGAAATCATTAACTACTGACAGGATGCCTGCAGTGCATCTGTAACTAGTAAAGCTTATTACCCTGTGTGGTAATATCTTGCTTGTACAATTGAAGCTTGTCTGAAGGTCAGAGAATTGAGCTGCCACTAGCTCACCTTAGAGGTTGGAGCTTCTGATTGGGTGCATCTAGAGTGCTTGCTCAAATTTCTGGGGCCACAACACATTCCTGGAGCAAGGATCAGACCCTGCTCACCATATGCCTTTGCATGGAAGTTCTTTCTTCAACATGGAGTGTGTTTGGCCAGATGTTTTCCCTGGGTCCTCACAGTAGCTAACTGAGTTGGCAGAAACATGTTCAAAATTTCATCTTCTGGAGAAGCTAATGGGGGAGCTTCCTTCTAAGAATGCTCTTCTTTGGAAGCTAATGGAGGCCAAGTGTTGCAAAGAAGTCTCACCTAAAATCCTCAGTGCAGGCACTGTCTGCAGGGAATGAGGAGTGCTTGTCCATTTGCTTGACTTAGCACAATGGAACACCTGTGAAAGTGTTGGATAGAGCAGATGACAAGGCCACTCCACAAGATGGAGCCCACACCTGTCACTGAGACTAGGCAGGCCTGGTAGCTATGGTAAAACCAAACACTACCATTCTGTTGAAAGAACATAGCAACAAGCTACTCCTAATGTTTTCTTTATTGTCTCTATTTCTGTTTTCAGGTCATGGACTTGGAGTTGTTTCCTTCATCTGTTTGTTTGTTTTTTCTTGGTTTTCCTTGCTTTCTTTAAGAGATTTGTTGATTTCTTGCATATTTTGGTTTGTTATTTCTTCCATTTATTTAAGGGGTTTTCTCATATCCTCTTTGAGGGGCTCTATCACTTTCATAAAGTTGTTTTTATGGTCATTCATTCTCTTCTGCTTTATCTGTGTTGGGGTGTCCAGGTCTTGCCGGCGTAGGATCGCTAGATTCTGGTGTTGTCATATAAGTGTCTCTGTTGTTGAACGTGTTCTTATACTGTCACCATCCAATCTCCTTCCAGGTGGGGTCTCTTCCTCTCTTCTCTAGTGTCCGGTGGAGGAGCAGGGCAGTACTGGTGCCTGATGTTGGGTCCTTTGTTCTGCTACAGGTTTCTTGGGGGATTCAGTGGTAGAAAGGATCGGGCAGCCACATGTCAGGGGACTTGAAGAAGGGGAAGTATGGGCCTAAGGGACACGGCACTACACACCTCACTAGTGAAGGGAGGATGGGAGGGTGATTTGGCTGCTACATCTGTTACCCCATTGATTGCCAGGGTTGATTCGGCTGATCTGGCTGACTAGGTGGGTGTCCCCTTCCAAGCCCACAGCTCCATGTGCATCCCTCTAGAGGATGTCGAAGAGAACAACCTTCCCCAAATAAGAAGTACCGGTCTTCAGTCAAAGGTATATAAGTAGCTCCGCTCCCCTCCTAGAACCTTCAAACAAGCTCTCCAGGTCCATGTAATTTACTTTTAAATTATTTGTATGTTTGCACATGAGTAATATTGCCTGTGGATACCAGCAGAGGGTACTAGATCTGGTAGAGCTGGAGCTGGAGGTAAAGGCATCTGTGAGGAACTAGTGTGGGTGCAGGCTGACCCAGTCTTCTATGAGAGCCACAATGCTATCGACTGCTGACCTACTGCTATAGCCCCCCCCACTTGTTTTGAGTTCTGACTAGAAAAGGGTTAACAATGTGTGTGTTTCTTCTAACTATAGAGTTAAAGCTCAGACAAGGATACATTTTCCTCTGCTGACCCCCTTTAATATCATCAAATTCATCATTGTAATTGTTTAAAAGTAACAATATATTGGTGTCTAATATAAATACATTACTTACAATTCAGGTTTGGAAATGTGTCTACTCCAGGATCCATCAAGTTTTTTAAAAACTGAGTTTTCTGATGTGTGTCAAATCAAAATAATGCTATTCTCATCTCCATTCCATTGATGTGAGGGAGGGGAAGGGTTAATTCAGCTTGCAGGTCATTCATCAGGGAAATCTGAGGCAGGAACTGAAGTGGAGACCATGGAGGACTGATAACTACTGGATTGCTACCAATGAATAGCTTTCTCCCAATGGCTTGCCAAGAGTTAACATACGATAGTGGGTTCATATGGTTTAGAAGTCTTAGCAAACAGGCCCCTGGAAAAACAAGTGTCCATGGCCCCTTCAGTGAAAGTTTGATGAAGACACTGATTCTCACAACTTGTTTTCAGACAACCACATATGCACTGTGGCATGTGTGTAACTGATATTGAATTCCTGCCTGCTTCCACAGCTGTTTCAGAGCACCCCTCCCTGCAAACACTCGGATGCTATATTAGTTATAATTCTGTTGGCCGTTGGCTTGGGTTTCTTATCTGCTAGAAATTCTTAATTATGATCCCATTCATTTTAATCTATATATTGCCACAAGGCTGTGGCTTACCCATTGATGCCCAGCATGGTGTTATACCTCTGGTAGCCTACATGGTGACTCACTCTGCCTACACCTCCTAGAATCCTTGTCTTCTCCTAGACCCACCTATCTTGCTGCCCTGCTGCCCACAGTGTGTTATTCATCAAGCAGTAATAGAATCATGTACAGAAGATATCCTCATCGTGTAACCCCATAAACATGTACACTAAATGAGTGAATATAATATCTGAAAACTGAAAAATGTAAACATAAAGGATAGTTGATAACTCATACCTGTATGGTATATCATTCAAGAATTAATTTTTGAAGAAAAAAATATGTTAAACAAAAGTCAGAATATATCTGGATAGTCATGAAATTCTTGACATCACACTGAGTAAAAAAAAACAAACTTAATAATTTATTTATGTTACTAATGAGCATTGATTTTTTGTTGCTTGCATAAATGTCTGCATGATGGAGATATATACTTTGGAATTGGAGTTGCAGACAGTTGTGAGCTGCCATATTGGTGCTGGAAATTTAACCCTGGTCCTCTTGAAATACAGCCAATTTTCTTAACCATCAAGCTATCTCTCTCCAGCCCCAACACAATGAGTAAAATTATAAAAGAGTTGTTTCTATTACTTTAAATTACACCCATACGTATGTGTGTGGGTTTCCATATATAAGATTTCAGTGTCTGTAGATGACAGAAGAGGGTGCTAGACCTGTGGGTCTTGAATTACAACCAGTTGACCAGAACCTGAACTGAATGCTTGGAATCAAACTTGGACCTCTGAAAGTGTAGTACACACTCTTATGTGTAAACCATCTTTCCATTCCAACATTAAATAAATTTTAAACTGTTGTGACCCATAGACTTAGGTTTTAAACCTGCAGCACAGATCTCTGGTCTTGCCTTGATTTCAAGACATAAAATTGGTATTTTTAGTTTCTACTTACAGTCACCATGGATAAATGAATGAATGAAAAATTCCTTCAAAAGTCTTGCGATACTTTAAAACAGGAAAGTCTTTACTCATATGATAAAGAGATGTGATAACATCTTTTGAACTCCTGATGATATAAATAACCTAAAAGACAGAAATAGAGTTTATTAATATGTCTATCTGTTTTCATTTCAACATTGAAATTTCTGCATATCCTAAAACCAAGCTGCTTAAGTCTTTACAAAAAGCAAGAACACACATGTGAAGGCCAAATAATGACTCAAATCTTTTCCTTCCATCTATGACTGTCTCAATGTAGGGTTGCCTTCTCTTCCACCATTGTGTTAACTCTGAGGTAAAGATATTAACTTGATCTTCCATCTGGAGATGTTAATTAACCACTATAAGTATGCATTGTTCCATGTTGTAAGAAAATCTAAAGGTATACATAAGTAGTTTTAACCCTGGGGTCCCCTAAGATAATCAGAGAACACAGATATTTATATAATTCTTCACATCAGTAGCTAAATTATAGTAGTGAAGTGGCAATGAACATAGTTTTATGTCTGGGGGGTCATCACAACATGAGTAACTGTATTAAAGAGACTCAGCATTAGGAGGGCTGAGAACCAGGTGCCTCAATGTTTTGCTGCACAAAAAATGAAGACCGGAGTTTGGAATCCCTAGCCATATAACCCACAATGAAATAGAAGCAGCCGTTGAAAGCCTTCCAACCAAAAAAAAGCCCAGGGCCAGATGACTTCAGTGCAGAATTCTACCAGACATTCAAGGAAGAACTAATACCAATACTCCTCAAATTGTTCCACACAATAGAAACAGAAAGTTCATTGCCAAACTCTTCTTATCTTCTTATGAGGCCACAATAACCTTGGTACCCAGGCCCCACAAAGACCCAACTAGGAAAGAAAACTACCGACCAATATCCCTGATGAACATCGATGCAAAAATACTCAATAAAATACTGGCAAACCGAATCCAAGAAAACATCAGTGAAATCGTCCACCATGACCAAGTAGGCTTCTTGCCTGGATTGCAGGGATGGTTTAACATACGAAAATCTATCAATGTGATCCACCATATAAACAAACTGAAAAAGAAAAACCACATGATCATCTCCCTAGATGCTGAAAAAGCCTTCAACAAAATTCAACACTCTTTCATGATAAAGGTATTTGAGAGATCAGGGATAACAGGAACATAACTAAACATAATAAAAGCAATATACAGCAAACCAACAAGCAACATCAAACTGAATGGAGAGAAGTGATGGGAGATGTCTGTATATGTTTCTTATACTGGTTAATGAATAAAACACTGTTGGCCAATAGGAAAGTAAGATAGGCGGGACTAGGAGACAAGGAATTAAGAGGAAGTAGATAGGAGGAGTCAGGATGGAGAGCCTGGAGAGAACAGAACCGCCATTCCTCCGCTCTCAGTAAGACCACGTGGAAATACACAGATATGGGTTATTAGCCGATAAGAAACAAGTAACCGGGCCAACAGAATTATATCTAATGCAGAGTCTCAGTGTGTTATTTGGGGCTGGTGTGGCGGCGGGACAAGACCGGGCGGCGGGTGGAAAAACTGTATTCCTTACAGAGAAGCTTAAGGCGTTTCTTCTAAAATCAGGAAAAAGACAAGGCTGTCCTCTCTCTCCATATCTCTCCATATCTCGTACTTGAAGTTCTAGCTAAAGCTATAAGACAACAAAAAGAGATCAAGGGGATCCAAATTTGAAAGGAAGAAGTCAAACTATCTCTATTTGCAAATGATATGATAGTTTGCATAAGTGACCCAATACACCCTACCAGGGAACTCCTACAGCTGATAAACACCTTCAGAAAACTAGCAGGATACAAGGTAAACTCAAATAAATCAGTGGCCCTACTTTATTCAGATGACAAACAGGCTGAGAAAGAAATCAGAGAAACATCAGCCTTTACAATAGCCACAAACAACATAAAGTATCTTGGGGTAACACTTTCCAAACAAGTGAAAGACCTATGTAATAAGAACTTTGTGGCTCTAAAGAAAGAAATTAAAGAAGATACCAGAAAATGGAAAGATCTCCCATGCTCTTGGATAGGTAGGATAAACATAGTAAAAATGGCAATCTTGCCAAAAAGCAATCTACAGATTCAATGTAATCCCCATTAAAATCCCAGCACAATCCTTCACTGACCTTGAAAGGATAATAATCAACTTTATATGGAAAAACAAAAGACACAGGATAGCCAAAACAACATTGTACAATAAAAGAACTTCAGGAGGCATCACCATCCCTGACTTTAAGCTCTACTATAGAGCTATAGTTCTGAAAACAGCCTAGAATTGGCACAAAAATAGGTAGGTAGACTAATCAAATGGACCCACGAAACAAGCATATGTAGCTATTGAATATCTAACAAGTTAGATGTCAAATCAATCAAAAGAGATAAAGAAGGTTGTTTTGTATTCATCACAGGCGAAATCCAGCAGTATAAAGTCTCCATTCTGCCCCAAATGCAAAGGCACCCACATTCATAAAAGAAATGCTACCAGAAGTCAAAGCTCATATAAAACCTCACACACTCATAGTGGGAGACTTCAACATTCCATTCACACCACTAGACATGACCTCCAGACAGAAACTTAATAAAGAAACAAAAGAACTAACAGAAGTTATGTCCAGATTTGGTTTAACAAACATCTATGGAACATTCCATCCAAACACAAAAGAATATATTTTCTTCTCAGCTCCACATGGAACCTTCTCTAAAATCAACCACATACTAGGCAACATAACAAACCTCAACAGATATAAAAAATGAAATACCCCCCCCCGTATCTTATCAGGCCACCATACGTTAAAGTTGGAATTCAACACCACAAACTGCAGAAACCCTACAAACTCATGGAAACTGAACAATGCCCAATTGCACCATTACTTGGTCTAGGAAAAAAATAAAGAAAGAAATTAAAGATTTCCTAGAATTCAATGAGAATGAAGACACAACATACCTGAACTTATGGAACACTTTGAAAGCAGTGTTACACGGAAAGTTCATTTGAAGAAAACCAAGGATAGTTACATTAGAGAATTAACAGCACAACTGTAAGCCCTAGGACAGAAAGAAGCAAATTCACCTGGAAGGAGTAGACACTAGGAAATCATCAATTGGAGGCCTAGACACATGGGGGAGGGACTGTCCCTGTTCCAAATGATATGACAGACTTTGAATATTCCCCAAGGAAGGTTTCACTCTCCCTGGGGAGTAGAAAGGGGATGGGATAGGGGTTGGGGGGAGACAGGAGGATGGAAGGGTGATGGAACTGTGGTTGACATGTAAAACAAGCTTTTTTCGAATTTAAATAAAAAATATTATCATAAAAAAGAAGGGAAAAAATATTGGGCCTTGTGCACCCACACACAACTGTCCCCACAGGCATGCAACCACATATAACACATGGGAAAGAAGAAAGAAAAGTTGAAAGCTAACTTCTGAGTTAACAAGCAGTCTTTGACATCAATGATTCATTCACAAGTTAATGAAGCACTGTGGATTCTATTATGTTTCCATACATATGAGACTTAGGAATTATACACAGAATTAGACGTGCCCTTGTATGTGTCATTTTATCAAATGAAAGAGGTTCCTCTTAGACTTCATCACAGATGAAAGCATCCACTCACCTTAGCCCTGGATGTGAAGTAAGACTTGGGAAACAGGTGAATGGGAAGATGTGTAGCCATCCTGGTCCATCAATATTTTCTGCCAATGTTGAGATTCAATCCATGGAAACCTGTTATAGTTTTTGACAGTTTGGACCCAAGTAGGGTCCCCTTTGGATACAATCAGACTGACTATCTCAATCATCCAGTGTGTTCCTGGTTGTGGGGCAATGGGAACAATCAAATTTTGCATTATATTATCATAGTAAAGATGTTTTGTATGTTGAAAGATGAAGCCATTTCTATTTGTTTTTGTTTTTAGACTTATCTTTTCTGTGGTTTCTGTTTTGATACAAGCCAGCAAACTTCCACATGACTTCATTACACCTTGTAATCGAGGTGAACACTTCCCCCATTCCTGGACTGTCATCATCTCCATAACCCTGACCCTCACATCCACACACCTTTTTAAAACTCTTCACCCACATTATCACCCTCTCTACTTTCCTTCTGCCTTTGTTCTACTACGTCCTCCACCTTTAACCCCACACACACACACATATTGCTGATTATGTATATGTTCGTTTGTTCATTCGTTTGTTTTTGTCAACTTGACATAAGATAGAGTTAGCTGGGAAAGGAAAACCACAGCTGAGGAAAAAGCCACCATCAAACAGCCCTGTTGGGAAGCTTGTGGGGAAGAGTTTTGATCAATGATCAATGTAGAAGGGGCCACCCCTCTGTGAACAGTACCCCCCCTGGGTGAGTGGTCCTAGTACAAATAAGACAGGAAAGCAAGCTGAGTAAGCCAGAAGGAGAAAGCCAGTAAGTAATACTCATAGGTGGCCTCTGCTTCAGTTCCTGCCTCCAGGTTCCTACTCTGTTTGAGGTCCTGACTTGACTCCCAAATTCTATGACTTACATAGGAGTCATAGATGATTGTGAGCCACCATATGTAGACACTGAGGTCTCTTCAAGATCAGAAAGTGTGAAAGTGTTTTTAATTGTGTAGCTGTCTCTCCAGCCCTGCCCCTCCTTACTTCTTATTTTCTCCATTCACTAAAATTTAACAGCCATATTAAAGAATAAATAAATACTTGGCTTAATGTGGTGTAGATTTTGCACAATTTTATGTTATTTTAAACGTATCTACCTCTTCAAATGAATATCATGTCTTCATGTTGACTCTTGTGAACATGACTTTTTTTTCGTTTTTGAAACAGTAATCTACAGCTACCCTATAGTGAGTGGCATGCCACAACATCTCACATCTATCTAACTATGACTTTATATTGATTGTTCAAACTTTCTTCCAGTTGCCTATTATCCATAGGTCTTTGTGTCTTTCTACTCATATCTGAGCAGCATAATAAAGATTCAGTGGTTATGCTGGGTTATTGGTAATGACTACATAAGCAGGCTGAGTGCTTTCTCTTATCCCAACTCATATAGGGTTACATGGAGCACCTTAGACTTATCCGGGTTTGTGACAACATTGACAGAATAAAAGGAAAGGAAAATTTCTTATTAGATGACTGTGCACAAAGAGGTATGTCATCCCTCCTGACCCACCCTCTGGTTCAGCCCTGTGATAGCATAAACCACATTCATTTCATTTTAACCTCTATATTTTTTAACATGTCTATTCACAACAGCTTGATTGAATACCATGATCCTCAGAACCCTCAACTTGACACAGGGATGAGGGACTGTGCTCAAGTTCACACACCTGGAAATGGCAGAGTCAATTGGAAATCAAACGGTGCTCAAATCTTTCCCATTTCGGTGTCTGACAATTAGTGAACCCTGAGTCGACCTCATATCCTGTCCACTTTCAGTATTTCCCATCCCCCAGGTGTTGGAAAGGGAAGCTGTGTGTTTCTTGAGAACAGCCCAGATTTAGAAACTGACAAGAGAAAATGGAAACCTGCCAGATGTACCTTTCCCTGGGAGACAAAGCCATGAAATAGGATGGGCTGAATAAATTATTTTTTATTATGACAGAATAGTGATGTGCTAGTGTCTTTTCAGTTACATATTTACTTGATGTACAGATCTATGCCTGAAGAGCAGTCTTAAACATGATAAATAGAGAATTAAGTACATAAATTGGTAGATGATACATAAGCCGATAGATAGATAGATAGATAGATAGATAGATAGATAGATAGATGCATAGATACAAAGATACATAGATAGATGATAGAGTCTAACTCTGAGTTTCCTGACATGGACTCCTAATATCATGTAATCTCTGTCGACATAGAGGCTTTCTGAGTAAAAAATTACCTGCGTCCCATAAGTGGCATGAGGATGTAAGCTAGTCATTAGATTCCCTACAGCAGAAGTCTAGGATTGGAATTTTTCAGCCCCCTCCCTAACCTGTGAACAGGGGAGTTAAATTGATGGCAAATAGTCAATATTTGTTTGAAGATATATTTTTTTTCTTTTTAATTCATTCACAATTTCAAACATATAACTTACTTTCACCAATATTTTAATCAATCGTGCCTATTTGTGCCTCCTCAGATACCCAAGGATCAGGGATTGGGGAACTAAACTTGTAGAACATTTTATAAGCATTTTTGGTAAAATATAAAATGGTGTAACTAACATGGGAAAAAAAGGCAGATTGTGGCTCGTATGTTTGAATGCTTTATTTCTAGCTAGTAGAGCTAGTAGAGCTAGTAGGAAGTATGGTCTTCTTGGAGGAAATGTGGGTATTTTTGGAGGAACTATGTCACTGCAGATAAGCTTTGAAATTTCAAAAGCCCACAACAGCCTATCTATCTGTCTGTCTGTCTATCTATTTATCTATCTACCTATCTATCATCTTTCCATAAATCTCTGCCTGAATTTGTGAATTAGATATGAACTCTACGGTATTAATAAAAGAACATGCCTGCTGTTCTGCCTCTATACCCACTGCTATGATGATTATGTACTAACACTCTGAAACTATAAGCAAGCACACAAATAAATATTTTCCTTTATAAGTTATCTTAGCCATGGTATCTACTCTCAGTAATAGAGAAGTGGCTAAGATAAAGGTTAACCCCGAACCACCACAAGTCACACACACGCACACACACACACACACACACACACACACACACACACACTTTTGTTACCTGATCTAGGATAGGTCACTAAGATGACATCATCATCTTTCACGAAAAATTTCTTAGCAAAAGACAAAGACTCCACAGTATGAAAGCCAGCCAGCATCTGAATCCCCTCAAACAAGAAACTATTGGCAGTCATCTTGACACCGTTGTGGGCTTTGGTGGGGCTCCCCAAGATGTCTGGCTCACTCAAGTATTGAATGCAAATGGTCCTTATATGCTCCAGAGGAGGATGGTAAGAGCCCAACTGTCAGCAGGAGCTGGTGGTACATGCCTTTAATACCAGAACTCAAGAATCAGAGGGGGATAAATCTCTGTGAGTTCAATGGATGCCTGGGCCAAAACAGCTAGGTCCAAGATAGCTAGGGCTAAACAAAGAAACCCTGTCTTGCACAAGCAAAAAATAAATAATAGCCCACCTGTCAATGCAGAGCAAAGTGCAATGAACAGTCCTCTAGAGTTCAAAGAACAGAGCTTACACAAGCATGAGAGGTAAGATGGGGAGGACTTGGCATAGTGACACAATTAAATATGATAAACACATCAGAGTTCTGAAGCAGTGAAGAAATCTTTCAGGAATAAGCAAGCCCTCAAATAGCAGTAACAGTGGAACAGAGGAGTCACTTGTGGACTGAAAGGATTTGGTCCCAAGCACAGTCTGCATTCCCATTTTACACTCTAAAACCACAATCTGAGACCACCAAGCAATTTCACAGAAGTTTCCTGACAGTCAGCTGGTCATTAAGGGCAATGACCTGTTTTTCAGCTACATTTTCTGGTCCTTTTGATTCACTTGAAGTCATTCCCGGAAAATAGGCAATACAAGTAGAGCTTTAAGTAACTAAAAAAAAAAATGTGCCAATAGATCAATATTTTCTACCTTGTTCTACTTCAATCCTTCCTCTGTAACTTACCTAACATCTTATGAATCTTTCTTCAACATATGGATTGACACTACTTGATGTATCATCTACAGCTTTATTGTTTTTATTCTAATTATGATGAACCAGGACAGGGTTTTAAGACACGTGGTCCAAACAGAAGTCTTTGCATTATCATCATGAGAGGTCCCATTAACAGAGTTACCCAGGGTCCCAATAGTTTCCATTTAGTACTTCATTGCTTATCACGTGTATCTCTACCCTTTATTTTTTCTATAAATTTTCAGAATTTTCTCTTATTATTTCTGAGTGATCATCATAAAAATGGCATCCCTCATTTAAAACCATGGACAGCTGCTTGTCCTCCAAGAGCATATGGTACCAGAGCAATAAATAATAAATTATTCTATATTTTTATAGAATATGTATATGTATATATAGAATATTTATATGTTTCTTTATATACTATTCTGAAACACTGGCATGTTCACTAGAAAAAAAATGTTGTACAATGAGACCTTTCTTCTCACACATCCAAGTGAATGTTCTCTGATTCAGGCTAAGGCAATCTGGTTGCAAGTAGGAGTATTAACAAAGGTTTAGAAGATTAAGTTATTGGATTTATCATATAAGTTTTTACTTTTCATCATTAAAAACATCAAAACTAAATCCATAGATTTCTAATAAACAAAGAGAAGTAAAGAGTATGGTTGGAGCTATTTATGTCTTAGTGGTTGCTCAATCCATATCTTTGCCTGTATGTCCAGGATTGCTTCCTTACACAGCAGATTCTTTAAATACTATCACAGTCTACCATGCCTGTGACAATGGTTTGTGAGTGTTTCAAAAAACAAGTCATGATCTACCTGAAAACAAGTGGAGTAATCCCAGGACTGAGGAGGGGAACACTGGCTTCAGTTAATAGAGTTGTCAGACGTAAATGTCCTGGGACACACCTGGGAACATATGGAATAAACAACTTCCTGGAGAATAACAGACTCTGAATGACATGCTGATGGATATCTGGAAGGACTTGGTGTCAGCATGATCTTGCAAGACTGAATAGTATAGAGAAAAGTACTCCCTGGAAATACACATAATGAATCCCTTGATCTACTCTTGAGTGCACCAATCCACACCTGACTACAAGATGAATGCAGAACTTAGATTCTCCCAAAGGAAACATGGAAAACTTTTCCTAACTTCTTCACAGCTACTCACTAACATCTAAAATCCTCCTAGACATCAACATTAATCACAAGAAGCTAAAAATGAAGATTTGCTCTGGGGGAAAATTAGTTTTTCCTCATTGGAGGTATCCCAAAGTTTCCATGCAGATAATCTGACTCACACCACAGGTGACATCGTAATGTGCTCTCTGAGGGATGTCATGTCCAGAAACACTATTGTTTTATGAGCACTGAAAACCTGGACTCTTCTTGGTCACCTCCACAGCATTGCATGGAGAATGAGCAACAGTTGAGTTCCTTGGATTCTTCCTTAGGCCAAGAGCTACACAGAGAAGGTCTTCAATGGGTGAGGCATCCTCATCCTGTGAGGCTCAAAGGTGGGATTCTCTCAACTACAGACTTCTTAAAATTCTCTTCTTCCTTCTTCTCTTTACTTTCTCTTGTGAAGCTAATACATATCATTCTTCTGGAAATCTGTATTTGAATTCAAATGAGTCAATGTTTTGTTTTAATCTCAAAGAAGTGTCTCTTTCACAAATGGGCATTCAGCTGAACACAGCATTCTGTGTGACATCTGTAAGAGGGATGGTGGATTTTAGCTGATGCGTGGAGGCTGACTGTTTCTATGGAAAACCAAGTAAGGTGCAGGACCTGCATTCACATCTGAAGATTGTAATTGTGATTGTGTAATGACATTAAATGTGTCTGAGGAAAGCCAGAGAGGGTGCAAGTAAGTATCTAGGATGTGACTGCTTAGAACAACAATTAAGATAGAAAAAAATATGAATAAATGGGACTCAATAACAAATGGGGATTGCTGTCATCTAGAGGATACACATATGTAAACCTAGGTTTATCAGTATGATCAGAACCAGATGCTTTATCAGAAATAATATGTATTGGGTTATGTGGAAGAGTAGCATGAATATTTCTAAAAATATTTCTGATAACCTGCTATTTAATTCAGATACCCAACTTTATTGGTGGCATGTAATCATTCTTAACACATGACTAAAATATAAAGAAATTGCATTGGATAGTGATAATGGAGTTGTGTTTTCACATCAGTCACTTTCCGTTCATATGCAAAGACTATGGTGTGTTAAAATGTGTTATTTTGTTTCTGACCAGTAAACCTGGAGTTTCAGCAGCCATACCACGTTGATCTTGAGGCAGGAGAAATTCAATAAGCACCATATTTTATCCTGACTTAATGCCCACACCTTATTTTCCAGGCATGGCTCCTATAGTATCATAGGGTAGTATCTCCCTTATTGGTAGAAGAAGCCAGTCCAAATTGTTAAATTTGGAGCGGAGAACAAAGACTTGAGGACAGTGCTGTCCCACATGACTGTCACTGCAGTGTCCAGTGAAGCCCTCTCCATGTCTGCTCGCGATGAAGCCCTGAAAACCACTGGGGAAATGGCTCTTCAGATCATCTTACATTGTCAGGTTTGGGTAGGGACTGTGGCCAACGTCATTCTGTTCGTCCACAATTTCTCTCCAGTTCTGACTGGCATCCAGATGAAACCCACACAGACGATTCTCAGCCACATGGCTGTGGCCAATGCCTTCATCCTCCTCATCTCTGTGTCTAGAAGGAATATGATGGTATTTCATTCAAGGCCTCCTCTGACTGACCTCAGATGTAAACTTGAGTACTTCCTTTGCCTGGTGGCTCGAAGCCTTAACATGTGCTCCACCTCTGTCCTGAGCTCCTATCAGTTTGTCACTCTTGTTCCTGGTAATAGGGGTAGAGTCATGCTCAGAGGAAGCGTCCCAAATTTGGTGAGTTATTCTTGTTACAGTTGTTGGTTGTTCAGTGTCTTAAATAATGTCTACGTTCCGATGAAAGTCATTGGTCCACAGAAAACAGGCAATGACACTGTTTCTAAAAACAGTTTGTTCTGTTCCACCTCAGGTTTCAGTACAGGAATTTTCTTAATGCAATTTGCCCATGATGCCACATTCATCAGCATCATGGCCTGGACTAGTGTCTCCATGCTGCATCTCTTATATAATCATTACAGGCGAATGCATCACATCCTCACTCCCATTCAGGACCACAGAGTCCATTTTGAGACCAGAGCAGCCCATACCATCCTCATGCTGGTGGTCACATTTGTTAGCTTCTACATCCTAAATTTTATTTGTATCATCTTTCACAGTTTCTTAATGGACTCTCGTCTCTGGCTGAGACATGTAAATGAACTTTTGGCTATAAGCTTCCCCACTATCTCTCCCTTTCTGTTGCTCTTGAGAGATCCTAAGGATCCTTGTTCTGTGCTCTTCCATCATTGAAATCCAGAGTCTTTAAACATAGCAAATCCATGCCTGTGCTGTGCAAGTGGTCTGACAGCCTCCCTTACGAGCTGCAGCACTCAGGAAAACTGAGCCCTGTTCCTAGGCTGTGAAGCACAGTAGAGCTTGACCCTATTGCTGGTGGTGTTGATGAGCCAGTCCTGAGAATGTGTGCTGGGGATATCTGGTCCTGCCCCTCATCTGCTTTATGGCAGGGGAGAGATGTCTTTCCCCAACCCCACTCTCCCTGTGACAGGTGGGAATGCTGGCCTGGAGGTCCAGGAGTAGGAGAGTTTTCACTGCCTCTCACAAGCTGCAGCACTTGTGAGAGTGGACCCTGAGCCTCTCCTGGGTAACACAGTAGAGCTTTCCCTAATCATGTAGGTGTGAGAGAGCTTATCCTAAGGGAATGAAAGCAGAAGAAGTAGTCCCACTCCTGACTCACTGCTGCAAGGCATACACATGCTGGGCAATTCTACAGGCTCAGCCTGGTCATGAGGATTGGGGACAGCTTACAGGCTGATGAACCCTGTAGCTACCCAGGCCCAGAAACAGGATTGTGAGTTGGTCTACCCCAACATCCACACCATCTATGAACTGCTGCAGCAGGTGAAGATGCTGGTCCTGCAGACCCAAGGCAGCAGGATTTCCATGATCCAGGACAACAACGAGATATTCAAGAGGAGTTATAGTGAGACCCCAGTATTGAAAGTGTAGCAGAACACTGCCACTGTGTACATTTGTCCACCTGGTACCAGGTGGCCAGTTGCAGCCTCTTCAGTACTGGCCCTTCTCCTCCTCAGGTCTTTATAATTGGAAAACTAACCACCCCTACCTTTCTCAGAGGATCCCCTACGCCTTACGGTGGAGTCCCTTATGTTTTGCTCATCAGCCTACTTGGGATGACTCTCAGCACCTGCTGCCAATCCTCTTCACAACTGAGGAGCAGGAGGGAACACAATTAGAGGCTAGAAAGAATGTCCCGGCAGCCGATGGCTGACCCACACAACTGCAGAATGAGATTGACATGGGATTCCACTTGGCTCGCCTTAATTGGGACTTCAACACAGCTGAAGGTAGGGAGAGTTTAAAGGTCTATGGCCAGGCTCTGCTGGTGGAACTCCAACGCGCCACGAGATGGCCCACAATTTGGCTAAGGTAAGAGAGGTGATACAGGGACTGATCGAACCTCCCTTGGTGTTTCTTGAAAGGCTCATGGAGGCCTTCAGGCGGTTCGCTCCTTTTGACGCTACCTCAGAGGCCCAGAGATCTTCCGTAGCTCTCTCTGGCCTTCATAGCGCAATTGGTCCTGCATATTAGAAAGAAACTTCAGAGAGTGGAAGGGCTACAGGAAGCTGAGTTACTTGATTTAGTGAAAGAGGAAGAGAAAGTGTATTACAAAAGGGAGACTGGGGAAGAGAAGGAGCAGAGAAAAGAGAAGGAGAGAGGGGGGGAATCATGACAGACAACGGGAAAAGAATTTCACTAAAATCTTGGCCACAGTGGTTGAAGGGAAAGACAGGAGAAAGACAGAGAGAGAGATTAGGAAATTTAGAACAGGGAACCTGGGTGACAGGATCCCCCTCGACAATGGCCAGTGTGCATACTGTAAAAAGAGAAGACATTGGGCAAAGGACTGCCCCAGGAAGAAAAACATGGGATCAAAGGTCCTAGTTCTGGGGGGGGAAGATGAAGATTAGGGGAGATGGGGTTTAGACCCTCTCCCTGAGCCCAACGTAACTTTAAAAGTGGAGGGGCGACCAGTCAAATTTTTGGTGGATACTGGAGCGGAGCATTCTGTGCTGATAGAGCCATTAGGGAATTAAAAGACAAGAAATCTTGGGTAATGGGTGCCACAGTGCAATGGCGGTATTCACGGACTACCCGAAGAACAGGGGACCTTGGCGTGGGCCGGGTATCCCACGCATTTCTGGTTATCCACGAATGCCCTTACCCTGTTAGGAAGAGACATTCTGTCAACAATAGGAGCCCAGATTCATTTTGACTCTGAACAACCATCAGTAACTGATAAACATGGAAACCAATTGCAAGTCTTCACTGTTAGGCTAGAAGATAAGTACAGTCTCAACGAGGAGCCCCGGCGTGACCTAGACTGTTCAGACGAGACTGGAGCCTCAAACATGGACTGGTGGCTGGCCCAAACTCCCTCAGCTTGGGCTGAAATATCTGGGATGGACCTAGGTTATTCAGCTGAAAGCTAGTGCTACTCCAGGAGCAGTCCAACAGCAATCCATGAGTAGAGAGGCCCGGGAAGGAACTGGACCCCATATTCAGAGGTTAATTCAGAAAGCCACCTTGGTTCCTGTTCAATCTTCCTGGAACACTCCCCTGTTCCCAGTTAGAAAGCCTGGGACCAATGATTATCCAGAGCAGGACTTGAGAGAGGTCAATAAAAGGATACAGGGCATACACCCGACTGTCCCGAACCCTTATACCCTTCTGAGTGTCATCCCACCCGAGCAGAGCTGGTACACCATGTTAGAACTAAAAGATGCCTTTTCCTGCCTGAGGCTATACCCCACCAGCCAACCATGTTTTACTTTTGAATGTAGGGACCCTGACACAGGCAGAACCGGGCAGCTCACCTGGACCCGACTGCCCCAAGTGTTCAAAAACTCTCTGACCATCTTTGATGAGGCCCTCCATAAAGATCTGGCCAATTTTAGGATTCAACACCCCCAGGTAACACTCTTCCAGTACGTGGGTAACCTTCTTTTAGCAGGAGTCACCCAATAGGATGGCCTAGATGGGACAAAAGCACTGTTGTTGGAATTGTCCGACTGAGGCTATCGAGCCTCAGCCAAAAAGGCCCAGATTTGCAGAAAAGAGGTAACATGTACTTGGGGTACAGACTACAGGACGGGCAACGAAGCCTGATGGAGGCCCCGAAGAAAACTTTAGTTCAGATACCAGCCCCAACCACAGGCAAGTAAGAGAATTTCTGTGGACAGCTGGATTTTGCAGGCTGTGGATCCCAGAGTTCCTGACCTTGGCAGCTCCACTCTACCTGCTGACTAAAGAAAAAGAAAAATCCTCCTGGGCCCCAGAGCATCAGGAGGCATTTGGTGCCATTAAAAAGGCCCTGCTGAGTGTACCTGCTTTAGCCCTCCCTGGTGTAACTAAACCTTTTACCCTTTATGTGGATGAATGTAAGGGGGTGACTGGGGAGTTTTGACCCAATCCCTAGGGCCATGGAAAAGATCTGTTGCCTATCTGTCAAAGAAACTTGATCCAGTAGCCAGTGGATGGCCTGGTTGTTTAAAAGCTATTGCAGCTGTGGCTGTACTGATTAAAGACACTGACAAGTTGACTTTGGGGCAGAAAATGACTATAATAGCCCCTCATGCATTGGAGAGTATTGTACGACAGCCCCCAGACCGATGGATGACCAACGCTCACATGACTCACGTCCAAAGCCTGCTTCTCACCGAGAGAATTGTGTTTGCTCCACCAGCCACCCTCAATCCCACCACTCTTCTGCCTGAGGAGACGGATGAACCAATGGCTCATGACTGCCATCAACTGTTAGTTGAATAGACTGGGGTCTGCAAAGGTCTCGTGGATATTCTGCTGGCCCGTGAGGCACTAACCTGGTTCACTGATGGGAGCAGTTACATGGTAGAAGTTAAGAGGATGGCTCGGGCGCTGGTGGTGGACAGAACCCACACAATCTGGGCCAGCAGCCTGCCAGAAGGAACCTCAGTACAAAAAGCTGAATTCATGGCCCTTACACAAGCCTTGAGGCTGGCCAAAGGTAAATCTATAAACATCTACACAGACAGCAGTATGCTTTTGCAACTGCACAAGTGCATGGGGCGATCTATAAACAAAGGGGGGTGCTTACTTCAGCAGGGAAGGAAGTCAAAAACACAGAAGAAATTCTAAGCTTGCTGGAAGCCTTACATTTGCCAAAAAGACTGGCCATTATACACTTGTGCCTTGGGCACCAGAGGGCAAAAGACGTCATCTCAAAGGGGAATCAGATGACCGACCAGGTAGCCAAGAGGGCAGCCCAGATGTCAACCTGCTGCCTGTAGTAGAGAAGTCCAAAACCCCAGGATTCAGATGACAGTATACTCTAGAAGACTGGCAGGAGGTAAAGAAAATGGGCAGATTCTCTGAGACGCCAGAGGGGACTTGTTATACCCCAGATGGAATGGAAATTTTACCCTACACAGAAGGATTGGAATACGTCCAGCAGATACATTGACTAAGCTATCTAGGGGCTAAACATTTACAAAAATTGGTTAGAGCATCCCCCTACTATGTTCTGAGATTACTGGGGGTGGCTGATTCAGTAGTTAAGAACTGTGTTCCCTGCCAGCTGGTAAAGGCTAATCCTTCCAAATTGCCTCCTGGAGAGAGACTGAGGGGAGGCTACCCAGGAGCTCATTGGGAAGTGGACTTCACAGAGGGAAAGCCAGCCAAATATGGTAAAAAGTATTTGCTAGTTTTTTACAGACACCTTTTCAGGATGGGTAGAGGCCTACCCTTCCAAGAAGGAAACCTCAACAGTGGTGGCTAAGAAGATACTGGAAGAAATTTTCCCAAGATTTGGAATACCTAAGGTAGCAGAGTCAGACAGTGGTCCAGCTTTTGTTGCCCAGGTAAGTCAGGGACTGACCAAGACATTGGGGGTTGGTTGGAAATTACATTGTGCATACAGACCCCAAAGTTCAGGGCAGATAGAGAGGATGAATAGAACCATTAAAGAGACCCTCACTAAATTGACTGCAGAGACTGGCATTAATGACTGGATAGCTTTCCTACCCTTTGTGTTTTTCAGGGTTAGAATCACACCTGGACAGTTTGGGCTGACCCTCTATGAATTGCTCTATGGGGGGGAGGCTCCTCCACTGATGGAAATTGCTTCTGTACATAGTGTTGATGCATTGCCTTCCCAGGCTTTGTTTGCCAGGCTCAAGTGGGTGAGTCAGCGAACGTGGAAGCAGCTCCAGGAAGTCTACTCGGGAGGAGACTTGCAAATCCCACATCTCTTCCAAGTGGGAGACTCAGTCTATGTTAGATGCCACCACGCACGAAACCTCGAGACTTGGTGGAAAGGCCCATATATTGTGTTCTGACCACACCAACGGCTGTAAAGGTGGAGGGAATTCCCTCTTGGATCACACATCAAACCAGCACCACCTCCTGATCCTGGATGGAGAGCCGAAGAGCCTGAGAATCCCCAGCTTAAGTTTCATCGCATGGGCCCTGCTTCTACACCTAAGTGACTCTATCAATCCCCACACTCCCCAAAAATTAACCTGGTAAGTGTTTTCCCACACTGGGGATGTAATATGGAGTATCTCTAAAGAAGCCCCCTCTTGGACGTGGTGGCCATCTGTAACCCCTGATGTTTGTGCCCTAATGGCTGGATCAGATATCTGGGAACCCCTCTGAGACCCCCCCTAGGGATAGCCCATTCTGAGTCTATGATCAAGCGGTCATTAGTGCAAGGGACATGCCACAAGGTATTCACATGGCTGATGACCCCAGCTGCTGCACCAGGGCCACCAGGGCGGCTCAGCAAAGGTTGAGATTAACTACCTTTTATGTTTGCCCCCGGGAATCTAAGTGAAGCTGTGGGGGGTATTGAACACTATTATTGCAAACACTGGGGATGTGAGACCACTGGGGAGGCTTACTGTTGTCCATCCTCGAGTTGGGACCTTATCACTGTACGAAGAAGCCTGACAGGAAAGGGAGCCGATCCACTTAACATCACATTTACTCCTAAGGGACCGGAGTCACGACATTGGACAAAAGGAAAAACCTGGGGTCTTCGATTCTATTTGACAGGGTGGGACATAGGTCTATTCTTTACCATTAGGCTGAAGATAGAGTCCCTGAACCCCAGCCTTATAGGCCCCAACAATGTATTAACAGACAGAGGGCCTCTAGTCCCTGCGAGACCACCTTCTCCCTCCCTGGGCAACCACCCCCTCCTCCAAGGATCACTTTGCAGCTGTCCCAAATATGCCCTCTTCTTCCCCTGGACTTAACCTCACACCACCCGAGGCTATAGAACCCAGAGACAGACTCTTACAACTGCTCCAGCAGTCATATTCATTCCTAAATGCAACCAACTCTCCTGAATGAGGTAACCCAGTCACAAAAAGAGAAACACAGTATGTACTCACTCATATATGGATTTTAGAACTAGATCAAATGATCACCAGCCTATAATTCACATCTCCAGAGGAACTAGGATACAAGGTGTATTCTAAGAGATTCATATAAAGTCCCTCACAGAACTGGGCAGGGACAAGTCCCCCAGAGCTCAGGTAAAGTGGGGGAGGACAGCGAATGGAGAGAGAAGTAGGAGAAAATGAGGGGGAGGAGAAGAAGGCATATGTGACCAGGAAGATTGAGCCTGGTTAGGAATAGAAGACAGGAAAGAGGGAGAGACAGACAGAGAGAGAGAACATAAAAGAGGAAGCCAATATTGATTTGAAGATAAAATTGAACACAAAGAAAGGTCGAGAGAACTGCAAGACTGCTCCCAACTAACAATCTCAGCTTCCGTGGAAAGGCTATCATAAATGCCCTTCCCGGAGAGTGAGATCAACAACTAACTTCTCCATGGAGCCCTCAACTAATGCCTGTTGAAAATAGGAGCAAACACCCATACATAAACACTGAGTCGAACTAGAACCCAGAAGCAGATGGAGAGGACAAGACCATGCGGTAGAAGTACATAGAGACAGCTTACCTGAACAAGGAGGAGCTAAGGGCCACTAGACTAAATGCAACCAACTCTAAAGCCACCTAATCCTGCTGGTTATGTTATACAGTAGCACCACCTTATTATGAGGGAATTGCCATCCCGGCGATTTATTCAAGTTCCAAGGGATCTGCAGTCTGTAGGTGGCTGTCTAAAGTCTCCCTGACGCTGCAATCAGTCACAGGACAGGGGCCGTGTGTGAGTTCAGTACCCCTGCACTACCAGCATCTGTGTAACCACATCAGTCCTATTACTGGAATCTCTTACCTTGTTCCCCATAATGGTACTTGGTGGGCTATGAAAAACACCTGGCCTTGTTAGCTTTGATGTAAATCCTATAAAAGCAATCTCAATTCTGCACTAGGGGCCCTCAGTCCTCTACCCCTGTGTGGTGTATGGCTGTGGATCCCAGCTTGCTGGAATAAATTCCTCTTGCTATTTGCATCAAGAACTCTTCTTGTGAGTGATTTGGGGTGTCGCACCTTTCCTGAGTCACTCCGGTCTGTCAAGGACAGCTGATATTAATTAACCCCAATCCTTAGTGGTTACCTTGTTATTCCTTGCCCATGATTCTACTAATTGCTTCACATATGGTGAGTGCATGCCAATAGAGACTACTGCTTCCTTTAGACCTTCTAAATCTTACATACGTATTGGTTCCCACTGATATGCAACGACACCTTTCAGGTGTTTTTTCGTTGCTGGTTTTTCATTAATAGATACAGGGAAAGCTACCCTGACCCTAAACGGTGTAGAAAATTTAAAGTCTCTTTTATGCCCTGTTACCTGTATCTCTTCTGCTGTGTCAGATTGAAGGTCTTCTAAGGCCTGAAATCTATTCACCATTGCTTCTTTGAGTGTCTGAACTTCTTGAATCATATAACTTTCCAGAGACTTCATTTAATCAGTCAGTTTCTTCCTTTCTCCAACTAAGGATGATTCCATGCTTTTTTTTTAATATTCTCGTCCTTGGATATTATCTGAATGGCACGTAAACTGCCTCCCAGAAACAATGCTCTCTCCAGTAGCTTGCCATTATCCTCGGACATGGAACAGATTCTATCATCTAGTCTTTCCATCTGATGTTCCAGTTTTTTAACCTTATTAATTAGCTTCTTCCAACCAGGAACGAACTGTTTCTGCTAGTGTGTTAATGCACTGTTTTGGTTATTGAGGCACTGGACATGGAACAAATTCTGTTTTCTAGATGGTCATTTTTTATTTTCCATATTTTGTATTTTTACCTGTCAGCTCTCTGTTGCCATCTTCAATATTCTGAACCTATTTTTCTAAGCACTCTATGTTTTGTGTCCTCATTTTCAGCTCTCCATTGTCATTTCAATATTTTGAATCCTTGAAACTAAGTCACCTATGGTTTGTACAAGTTCCTTATCTTTTGCACTAATCTCAAACCATTTCTTTAAGACTATCATAATAATGATGAAACCCGTTGCTATTAAAAATGTATACATTGGTTAAATCATGATTTTCTTCTGCTAAAATTCCTTCTATATATTAAGTAAAAGAATTCCTAAAGTCCTGCATCATAAGATTATCTGCCATAGGTATGGAACAATTGATCTCAGATATTATTTCAGGTTAAATTGCGAAGGATGTTGTATTACCTTAGATATAATCTTCCTGTCCTGGAACTTTAATGCTTTTATTTGTAGATCTCAACTTGAAGTAATTACACCTAAAGTTGTACCACCAAATAGCATCCAGCAGCAGACGATCCTTCTGATCCCAGTCCCGGTAGAATATCTCATAACAAACTAAAGCAAGTGAAATTTTGTTAAGTGAAGGCGTGAAGGAGCCTCGTGTAATTTGCTGGAACAGCAGGGCTAACAGGTGTTGCCTCCAACTGGCGCTGCCGGGAGGTGGGAACACAAGAGCTGGGTGGACTCAGGGTTCTTCAAGAATGCAACACCCTGTAATGGGCAGCAGAGATGAGCAGAGATGAGCAGTGGTGAGTGCAGTCTCGGGTCCTCTGCAGGGATAAAGGAGATGAAGGGCAGATTCAGACAGCCCGCTAGCTGCAGTGTGTCTGCCTGGTTTAGTCAAGGGACGCGGCCTGTTCCGAGATGGTGGGTTGGCAGTGGTGGCCTCGGCAGAAGTAGGCACAGCTGGAGCAAGGAAACCTCAGAGCACGGGTTTTGTAAGGAGCAGACCAGGAGAGCACCAGGACGGGAAAGTAAGCTGTAAGAGAATGCCAAGTAGCTGGTGTGAGAAAAGGGAGCAGCCGCGTGGGTGAAACCTAATTCCCCGGGTCCTGTGTAAATCTGGATGCCGCTTCTGACACCAGAGAGTGTGGTTTAATGAGGATCAGGAAAAACGAATAGGCTGAAAAGATGTTTTTCAGGGAGAAATAACTTATAACAGAGACAGAGGAACACCAGCAGGTTCCTGGTCCCCGAGGATGCTCACTCTATCCCCGACCTGCAAGCAAGGGAGAACTCCCAGGTAACATCTAGTTCCCCCAGGTAACATCTGCCCATGTCCTCACCCCCACTGGGCGTGGTAAGTGCCAGAGGTGTGGACAAAGTGAATTATTATCTACAGAGTTCTGCCTGCCTTTGCCTCCCACACTTGGGATTGATAAAAGGCTTTTTCCATCACTGCCAGGAACTATATCTCTGTTTTTAAAGGACTTTCTCTATCCTTTTTCTTTTCTCTTCCAAGCCTACTTATATTGAAATAAACTGTAAACACTTTAAAGGTTTCCCTTCATCTGAATCTTCCTTTACTGTATATCTGTGTCTTTTCCTGGCCATGAGTCTTCTATTTGATAATCAACGTGGCTAAGATTAAAGTGGTGGCTGGCCCCTTTCTATTCCTTGGCTCTCTGAGAGTCAAGCATCATGGCAGAGTTCATAGGTTCATGTCCACACTAAGAAGTATACGATCGGACCCCCATTGTCAGGCCTCTGCTAGATGTGAGTCTGGGACCAATTCTGGTGTAATCCCCCTACACACCCACACACACCCTTCCCCGAGAACTCGCCGGATTGGACCTAGATCTTGCTTCCCAGGTATCCTGTCCCCAGTGAGAGCGCTCCTGGTGCTCTGACACACACCCACAGACCCCCACCGAGAGCCTGTCCTCCCCTACCCTGTGCCCTACCCTGCCCACTGTCCCACCGCTCTGGTTGAGCATTGGGACAGAGGGCGGAGCCAACAATCCTGACACCGTTGGGGAACTTCCTGGAGCTGTTATTTGCACACTAGACCTACCTGTCCACTCAGGACCACCCTTAACTTCCACCTGCCTGGTCTATGATCCCCACCGCCAGTCCTCTACTGGAGATCCAGCCCCTCCCAGGGATCCGCCTACCCCCTTGGGTAGGGAAGGCTGGTTGGGGTAAGTGTGAGGCTGGGAGAGAAGGAGGGAAGGAGGGAGGGAGTGTAAGGGAACTGGGATCCGTGTGTAAGATAAAAATAAAAAGTAAATTAGTAAACAAAGAAGTACACGATGGACTGTTCATTAACATCACTTAATTGTTTACTAGCAAAGCCTCTTAAAAGAGCCCTGCACTTTTTGTCTCTAATGTTGAATCATGAACCCTCCCTTAAAGCAGCCATGAGCCCCTGCTTGTCTGTAAAGAACAGAGCCCACTGAAGAAAATACTGTTACCAAGAAGCTGGGTTCCCCCCCCCCACTCTTTCGATTTTTGAATCCCTTTGTAAGTTTCTGTCAAGTTTTACATGGAACATCTCGCCTCTCAATGGGTGCCATTTGTTGACGGAAGTTTCTGTCCCACCTGGTCACCTCACACTTCAGCCCCAAATAAAAACTCGCAGGCTCTATTGATTATAAAACTGATGGCCAATGGGTAGGGCTTCTTACTGGCCAGCCCTCTCTTAACTATTTAACCCCTGTGTATTAATCTATGGATTTCCATGAGGCTGTGACTTACCAATGATGTGGCATCTTACTCCTTTGGCAGCATGCCATCTCTCGGCCTCTCTCTGCCTTTCTCTCCCCAGCCTTCTCCTTGTCTAGCGAACTCTCTTATACTTCCTGCCTGGCTATTGGCCCATCCGTGTTTCATTCATCAACCAATAGGAGAAACATATATACAAAAGGACATCCCCTATCAACAAAATGTTGCAAAGAAGTTGTCTCACCTAAAATCCTCAAGACGAACATTGTCTGCAGGGAATCAGGAGTGTGAATGGCCACTTACTTATCACAATGAGACACCTGTGAAAGACGTGGCTACCACTTGAGAATTCGGCTGGTGGCCACAAGAGAGACAAGCAGAGAAGAGGTGAGTCCAGCTAGGCAATTTCTTCCTCTGTTCTCAGTTCTCTGCCAAGGGCAAAGGAAAAACTTCTCAGTGAGGTGATTTACCACCCGGCAAGTGTGGTGGCGTCTGAGGCCACACAGTGTAGGGACACAGAGCTCCCCACTCGAGCAGAAGGTGAGACAGGCACCTTCAACACACAGCCTGGACAAGTGGTGGTCTTCATTCTCTTGAGCCAGACCAGCAGGTGACTAACTGTGCAAGGTGGGAGATGTATCATTCCCATTGGCTCATTCAATATCTGGGTGGGACAGTTGGAAAGTTCCTGGGTCAAGGCCAAGGCTATTTAAATATGGGGTACAGAACTGGAGAGAGAATTCTCTATAGAGGAAGTCAGAAAGGCTGAAAGACACTTAAGAAAGTGCTCAACATCCTTAGCTATCACAGAAATGCAAATCAAAACAACTTTGAGATACCATCTTACTCCTGACAGAATGGCTAAAATTAGAAACACCAATGATGACTCATGTTGGAGAGGATGTGGAGAAAGGGGAACGCTCCTCCACTGCTGGAGGGAGTGAAAACTCGTACAGCCATTTCGGAGATCAGTGTGGCAGTTCCTCAGGAAAATGGGAATCAGTTTACCACAGGACCCAGCAATCCCCCTCATGGGCATATACCCAAAGGATTCACATCAATGCAACAAAGACATCTGTTCAACTATGTTCATATCAGCATTATTTGTAATAGCAAGAACCTGGAAGCAACCTAGATGCCCCTCAACTGAAGAATGGATAAAGAAGATGTAGTATTCCATTTACACAATAGAATACTGCTCTGCAGAAAAAAAAAATCAATGGAATCTTGAAATTTGCAGGCAAGTGGATGGCACTTGAAGAAACCATCCTGAATGAGGTAACCCAGTAACCAAAAAAAGGAACATGGTATGTACTCGCTCATATATGGATTTTAGAACTAGAGCAAAGAATCACCAGCCTATAATTCATATCACCGCCAGAGGAAGTAGGATACAAGGAGGATTCTAAGAGATTCATTAAGGTCCCTCAAAGAAGGGGGAATGGACATGCTCTCCAGAGAACATGGGGGGGCAGTGAGTGGAGAGGGAACTAGGAGAAAGAGAAGCAGAGGAGAGGAAAGCACGTGAGACTAGAAGAGAGAAGAGAGAGGGAGACAGAGTGGCACAGAGAGAGAGACTACAAAAGAGGGAGACATTATAGGTTTGACGAGAAAACTGAACTTAAAGAAATGTCCAGAGTCCTATAAGACTGACCCCACTTATCCACGACTAACTTATCCACCATCATGGAGCCCTCATCTAGTAGCTGATAAAATAGAAGCAGACACCCACAACTAAACACTGAGCCGAACTAGAATCCAGATGCAGAGAGGAAGGACAAGACCAAGCTGCAGAATCACATAGAGAGAGCTAACCTGAACAAGGAGGGGCTAATGGGCCCCCAGACTGATAGCTGGGAATCCAGCATGGGACGGACTCAGACCCCCTGACATGGGTCTCAGCTAGAAAACCTGAGCAGTCTAAGGGACCTCATACAATGGATCCAGGATGTATTCCTGGTGCACAAAAGGACTTTGTGGGCACATCCCCCATGGAAAGGATACTCCTTTAACCTAGAGATAGGAGAGATGCCCTAGTCCTTACTCCAAATGACTTGACAGATTTAGATGACCCTTCTGGAGGGTATCACCCTACATGAGGAGTGGGTGGGATGGGAGAGGAGGGTGGTCGGGGTGGAAGAGAGGGAAAGATGGAGAAAGAGGGAACTGGGAATGGTATGTAAAATAAAAATAAAAAATACATATTAAAAAAAGAGAACTACAGACCTATATCCCTCTTGATCACTGATGCAAAAATACTCAGTAAGATACTGCCAAATCGAATCTAAGAACATGTCAGAGAAATCATCCACAATGACCAAGTAGGCTTCATCCCAGCAATACAGGGATGGGTCAACATACAAAAATCCATAAATGTGATCCACCATATAAACAAACAGGAAAAAAAACACATGATCACCTCACTAGATGCTCAAAAAGCCTTAGACAAAATCGAACAACCCATCATGATAAAGGTCCTGAGGAGAACATACCTAGACATAATTAAAAGCAATACACAATGAACCAACATCCGACATCAATCTATTTGGAGAGAAACTCAAAGTGGATCCTCTAAAACAAAAACAAAATAAGGTTGTTCATGCTCTCCATATCTCTTCAATATTGTACTTGAAGTTCTAGCTAAAGAAATAAGACAACAAAGGAGACCAAGAAGACACAAATTGGAAAGGAAGAAGTCAAACTTTCACTATTTGCAGATGATATGATAGTTTACATAAGTGACCAAAAAAACTCTATCAGGGAACTCCTACAGCTGATAAACAACTTCAGAAAAGTAGCAGAATACACAATAAACTCAAAAAAATCAGTAGCCCTACTTTATTCAGATGACAAAGGGGCTGAGAAAGAAACCAGAGAAACATCACTCTTCACAATAGCCACAAACAATATAAAATACCTTGAGGTGACACTAACCAAACAAGGGAACAACCTATATAGCAAGAACTTTGAGTCTTCCAAGAAAGACATTAAAGAAAATAACAGAAAAGGGAAAGATATCCCATGGTTACGAATAGGCAGGAAAACATAGTAAAAATGGCTATCTTGCCACAAGAAATATGCAGATTCAATGCAATACCCATCAACATCCCAGCACAATCCTTCATACACCTTGAAAGGACAATATTCAACTGTATATAGAAAAACAAATGACCCAGGATAGCCAAAACAATCTTGTTCAATAAATGGACTTCTGGAGGCATCACGATCCCTGACTTCAAGCTCTACTATAGAGCTATAGTCCTGAAAACACCTTGATATTGGCACAAAAATAGACAGATGAATGGACTCAAATTAAAAACCATGACATTAGCTCACACACCTACGGACATCTAATTTTTGACAAAACAGCTAAAATTATACAATTGATGTAGAAAAGCATTTTCAACAAATGGCGGTGGCCCAACTGGATGATGGTATATAGAATCTGCAAATAGACACGTGTCTAACTCCATGAATAAAACTTAAGTCCAAATGAATCGAAGACCTCAACACAAATCCAGCCACACTGAACCTCTGAGTAAAGAAGGTGGGAGGTAACCTTGAATGAGAAAACTTCCTGAACATAACATCATTAGCACTGACAGTGAGATCAACAATTAATAAAAGGGATCTCTGGAAACTGAGAAGCTTTTATAAGGCAAAGGACACAATCCACAAGACATAGAGGCAGACCATTGAATGGGAAAAGATCTTCACAAACCCCACATCTGACAGGGGGTGACTTCCAAAATATACAAAGAACTCAAGAATCTCATCCCCAAAACACATGGAAACATATGGAATGAAACAACTTCCTGGAGAATAACAGACTCTGAATGACGGGCTGATGGATATCTGGAAGGACTTGGTGTCAGCACGATCTTGCAAGAGTGAAGAGTATAGAGAAAAGTACTTCCTGGAAATACACATGTTGAATCCCTTGATCTGCCCTTGAGTGCACCAATCCACTCCTGACTACAAGATCAATTCAGAACTTAGATTCTCCCAAAGGAAACATGGAAAACTTTTCCTAACTTCTGTCCAACTACTCACTAACATCTAAAAACTTCCTAGACATCAACATTAATCACAAGAAGCTAAAAATGAAGATTTGCTCTGGGGACAAATTAGTTTTTCCTCATTGGAGGCATCCCAAATTTCCATGCAGACAATCTGACTGAAACCACATATGACATCATAATGAGCTCTCTGAGGGATGTCATGTCCAGAAATACTGTTGTTTTATGAGCACTGCAAACCTGGACTCTTCTGGGTCACCTCCACAGCATTGCATGGAGAATGAGCAACAGTTGAGTTCCTTGCATTCTTCCTCAGGCCAAGAGCTACACAGAGAAGGTCTTCAATAGGTGAGGCACTCAAGAGATTCTTCAACAGGAACTGTGTTCATAAGCTTCATCCTGTGAGCATCCTCATCCTGTGAAATTCAAAGGTGTGATTCTGTTTACCACAGACTTCCTAAAATTCCATTTGATCTTTTAGACTTTATAGTCTCTTGTGAAGCTAACACATATCATTGTTTCTTCTGGAATTCTGCAGTTGAATTCAAGTGGGTCAATGTTTTGTTTTCATATCAAATAAAGTGTCTTGCACTCATTGGAATGCAGGTGAAAACAGCATTAGGTGTGACATCGGTATGTGGGATGATGGATTTTAGCTGATGTGTGGTGGGTGTCTATGGCAAATGTATACCCAATAAGATGCAGAACCAGCATTGGCTTGCAAAGGTTGTAATTGTGATTGTGTAATGACTTTAAATGTGTCTGAAGAAAGCTGGAGATGGTGCAGGTAAGACCTGGGACTTCACTGCTTAGAACAACAATAAAGATAGATAAAATTATGAATAAAGGGGACTCAATAGCAAATGGGGATTGTTTTCATATACAGGATACACATATGTAAACCTAGGTTCATCAGTATGACCAGTTGTTTGTCAGAAATAATTGGTATTGTATTATGTAGAAGACTAGCATCAAATGTTCTCAACAGCCAACAAGTTCTTTTCCTATGATAAAATTCAGATACACAACTTCATTGGTAGCATGTAATCATTCTTAACAAATTACTAAAATATAAATAAATTACATTGTTGATGGAGTTGTGTTTTCATGTCGGTCACTTTCCTGTATTCATATTAAAAGTCTACAGTGTGTTAAAATGTGTGCTCTTTTGATTCTGACAAGTAAACTTGGAACTGCAGCATCCATACAACATTGATCTTGAGGCAGGAGAAATTCCATACGGATCATATTTTATCCTGACTTAATGACCATGCCTTGTTTTCCAGGCACAGCTCCCATAGTATGATATGCCAGTACCTAATTATCTCGAGAATAAGCCACTCCAAATCACTTGTTAAGCTTGGAGCAGAGAACAAAGACTTGAGGACAGCACTGTCCCACATGACTGTCACTGCAGTGTCCAGTGAAGCCCTCTCCATGTCTTCTCACGATGAAGCCCTGAAAACCACTGAGGAAGTGGCTCTTCAGATCCACATACATTGTCAGGTTTGGGTAGGGACTGTAGCCAACATCATTCTGTTTGTCCACAATTTCTCTCCTGTCCTGACTGGCATTCAGATGAAACCCACACAGACGATTCTCAGCCACATGGCTGTGGCCAATGCTTTCATCCTCCTCATCACTGTGTCTCCAAACAATATGATGGATTTTGCTTCAAGGACTCTTCTGACTGACCTCAGATGTAAACTTGAGTACTTCCTTCGCCTCATGGCTCGAAGCCTTAATATGTGCTCCACCTCTGTCCTGAGCTCCTATCAGTTTGTCACTCTTGTTCCTGGTAATAGGGGTAGAGTCATGCTCAGAGGAAGGGTCCCAAATTTGGTGAGTTATTCTTGTTACAGTTGTTGGTTGTTCAGTGTTGTAAATAATGTCTACATTCCAATGAAGGTCACTGGTCCACAGAAAACAGGTAATGACACGGTGTCTAGGAACAAGTTTGTCTGTTCCAACTCTAGTTTCAGTATAGGTGTTATCTTCTTGCGTTTTGCCCATGATGCCACATTCATCAGCATCATGGCCTGGACTAGTGTCTCCATGGTTTGTCTCCTCCATAGGCATTACAGACAAATGCATCACGTCCTCACTCCAATTCAGGACCACAGAGTCCATGCCGAGACCAGAGCAGCCCATACCATCCTCATGCTGGTGGTCACATTTGTTAGCTTCTACATCCTAAATTTTATTTGTATCATCTTTCACAGTTTGTTAATGGACTCTCGTCTCTGGCTGAGACATGTAAGTGAAGTTTTGGCTGTAAGCTTCCCCACTATCTCTCCCTTTCTGTTGATGTTGAGAGATCCTAAGGATCCTTGTTCTGTGCTCTTCCACCATTGAAATCCAGAGTCTTTAGACATAGTAAACCCATGCCTGTGCTGTGCAAGTGGTCTGACTGCCTCTCTTACGAGCTGCAGCATTCATGAAAAGTGAGCCCTGTTCCTAGGCTGTGAAGCACAGTAGAGCTTGACCCTATTGCTGGTGGTGTTGATGAGCCAGTCCTGAGAATGTGTGCTGGGGATATCTGGTCCTGCCCCTCATCTGCTTTATGACAGGGGAGACATGTCTTTCCCCAACCCCACTCTCCCTGTGACAGGTGGGAATGCTGGCCTGGAGGTCCAGGAGTAGGCGAGTTTTCACTGCCTCTCACAAGCTGCAGCACTTGTGAGAGTGGACCCTGAGCCTCTCCTGAGCAACACAGTAGAGCTGTCCCTAATCATGTAGGTGTGAGAGAGCTTATCCTAAGGGAATGAAAGCAGAAGAAGTAGTCCCACTCCTGACTCACTATTGCAAGGCATACACATCCTGGGCACTACTACAGGATCACCCTGGTCATGAGAATTGGGGACAGTTTACAGGCTAATGAACCCTGTAGCTACCCAGGCCCTGAACCAGAATTATGAGTTGGTCTACCCCAACGTCCACACTATCTATGACCTGCTGGAGCACATGAAGATGTTGTCCCTGCAGACCCAAGGCCGCAGGATTTCCATGACCCAGGACAATAACAAGATATTCAAGAGGAGTTACAGTGAGACCCGGTGTTGAATGTGCAGCAAACTCCAGAGGCCTGGAATCAGACTAAGGACTCTTTGCAAAGAACACTGGCAAGTAAAGAGATATGCACGAAAACCATAGACTGTGACTCCCTGTGTCAAACTACGGGTTCCATGGTGAGATTTTTCATTCTCTTTTGTCTTGAATATCATATTATTTAAGGGGCGAGGTTGCAAGGTGAAGGTAAATATGAAGGGACATAGAGATGAGTGGTATTGAGATGCAAGATGTGAAAGACAAAAAGAATAAATAAAAATAATATTTAAAAACCCTCGAAGACAGCTTTACTAATGCCATTAAATACTCTGTCACAAATATGAGTTGAACAACTTTTTCTATGAGTCCCACACAGTGCTCACTGCTTTTAATTTTGAAAAGTAAGGTTAATGAGAAATGATTTCTGGTCAGGATGTGATTGACTAAGTAGCTGAGTTATGTATGACCCTCCATTCTATTGTGTATAAGTGTGCTCTGTTACAGGCTGGTCTAAAACAGACTAAACATCAGCTTAATGTGTTATTAGGTCTGTTCCCTCTAACTGAATGCGTTATGCTTTGGATAAGTACAGGATCCCTCTTTATTTACCCCCTGAACAAAATAGGATCTACTGTAATCACTAAATGTTTTCTTTTGCCTTTTCACTTTTATTCATTCATTTTGGATTTTACATCATGCATTCCCATCCACACATCTCCCCATCTCTGGAATCCACCATCTTCCCTTGCAAACTACCATAAAGACAAAATGAAATAAAAAAACAAAAAACCAAAAAAAAAAAACAAAGAGACAGAACAAACACAAACCCCAAAATATCAGGATCTTCTAGTGGAAGCTATACTGTAGCCTGTTGAATCAAACAATTTACCCTTCAGTCTGTTCACCTTTATTTTATTTGCAAGTTGTTACTGCCATGATTCTTTGCTGGCTTGACATCTCTGGCTTGTGCTACACCACTGGTAATGGTCTCTCACTGTGGCTCCTATTGGCTATCCTGTTGTTTTCCTTTGTCATGGAGTTCCTGTATTCTATATTATCACTTTCCACCACCTAGTAACTGTGAGTCCCATTACCATCACTGCATATAAAGATGACCCAGTATGTAAATCTTTCCCAGATGCTCCTGTATTCCAGTTGTAACCCCACCAGCAAGCCTGGTGGTCTCTGGATGTCCTGCCTGCATGGCCTGGAACCAAAAATCTGCAGAGAGTGTCGGGATTAAAAACACCGGAATCGATGTGGATGTGGTTTGATCACGCCAGACCACCTGAAACAGAGTACAAGCTGATCCTACATTCAAAACAGCTGGACAAAACAGCCCTACAGACTACAGCCAGGATATCTGAATCTTCTTCGAATCCCCCAAGACAGCAGGAAGTAGTTTGGAAAGAACGACGCCCAAATTCCCAAATATTGTGTATAAATGTTTGTTTTCATTTAATTGGACTTTGTTATATAAAATTAAATAAAAAATCATCTTTGGCTTCAAGGAAAGGTTAGGGCATTCTCAGGAGCCCGTCCCAGGGTTCTGGAAACCAAAGGAAGATTTTGCCTTGAAAACATGTCTTTCTCTGCAGTTATAGCTGCCTGCCTCAGGGGCAGCAGGGTGAAGTGAATTCTTAGCCAAGGTCTTAATTTTCCCACATTTTCCCCTTTTTAATTTTCTATGAGGAACCTCTGTCTTAGGTTGTGTAGGATGTGCCATCACTGACCCATCCTCGGGGGGACCTGGCAACCCCTGTCTTAGGTGGGAGGTTTCCCTACAAGTTGCCCGTCATAGGTGATCCTCATTTCTGCAGCATCTGTAACCAGACTTCATGACTGTCGGGAGAGCCTTGGGCCAGACTGAGCAACACTTGTCTATGTAACTGTTCCTTTTGTGCAAAGATTTGTCAGATCTTGCATAACGCAGGAATCCCTACCCCAGCCGATACCAGTCCCAAGACCCTTGGAGACAATGCACCGCCCCAACGCTGTATCCAACCTCCAACCTGGGCCATGGCATTCCACCAGCCCTCTGCTGAAATAGTAACTCGAGTCTTATTGACCTCTACTACATGGTGAGCCAAAACATTGGTAAAGTTTACAAAAGAATGCCAAGGTCCTGCCAAGTGTGCACTGAGGCAGTTGACCCCTACAGAGACATTTGCACTTCATATAAGGTGAGACAAGAGGAATGACAAAGTGTGAGCAGGAGGCCTGCTGCCCCGACCACAATACACCAACTTGTTCCTGAAGCAAGGCAGTTTGCTGGTTTAAGTTAAGGAGTCCAAACTGAATATACACATTCAGGGCACTTTGCGTAGCCAGAGCTTCACTGACTCTGCCCGCCAGCTGATTGACAGTCTCTGCATTGACGACGGACTGAGCAACAGCAATCCCTGCAACAGCGGCAGCAGTCACCGACATGGCAATGGCAGTAATGATGGCAGCAGTGATATCAAAGTCCCTTCTTGGGTGGTAGAGGATAATCTCTTCTCCCCCATGTCAGTCTTCCACCACCATGGGGGCAAGTGCAGGAACTCAACTACCAGGGCACCAGTATTGGTTGGGGACCAGCAGTTGCTCAGGGAGCAGGTTCTGGAAGAACAATTGAGAGATTCTCCCTCCCCCAAGGACCCATTATCTGTGGAATATTTAAGGGGAGGGGAATGTCTGGACGACCACAAAGACCCTTTCCCTTCAATCACCATGGCTCTTGTGGTGCACAGTGTCCCCAAGGCAGAGACCTATGCAAGCCACAGTTTCTGGGGACCTTCCTGCATAGGGGCCTCTGTACAGGGGGCCATGCAGTAGAATTCCCCTGTTCACGCTGGAAGTTTATAGGGTATAGGACATCTCTAAGAGCCAAGCAATTGCTCATACTAGCATTGGGGTGAAAATCAGCAATGGAAGCATTACTGAAAACTATTCATGACACCGAGAATGACCCATTGGGCAGTTGAGAAATATTAAGCACTCTCTGGAAGCAAAGGCTCCCCTGTGTCAGGAAGGTCAAATTACTCAGTGATGAAATTTCCAGCAGAATGTTGGCAGGTGGTAATGCCAGGGAACTATTGGTGGAAAAGAAAGAGGGAAACAGGGAGCTCTCCTGACTAATTAGCATCAGGATGGTGACGGTTCCTCACCAAGGCCCAAACCATCCGTCCCTCCATGGGCCAGGGGTTCCAGTAAAGCAGGATTAGATTCCTGATGAGCACCAATGTGTCATTCTGATGTCCAGACAGGTTTCTCTGTGGGGGAAAAACACAAACATCCCCTTGAACCCTAGTTAATAGGGGGTGGGTGGTTGCAATTGACCTGTAATTATGTTTTTCCACCTGACCCATCCCAATGTTTGAGAGGGTTTGTTCCAATGTCTCTCCATGGCAGATAAGTTATTTTTATTTATAGTCAAAAATTTTAAAATATAAAGTATGGTAGATAATTAAGAATTGGGAAGGTCCTATATTCCCCCTTTTTTATTTTATTAAAATATTGTTTAAGGGTGGCATGAATGTGCTCCACAATGGCTTGTCCAGTAGGATTGTGTGGGATGCCAAATGAATGATAAATATGATGTTCCGTGCAGAAGGCTGTGAAGCAATGGCTAGCATATGCGGGGCCATTATCTTTTTTAAGATATCAGGAACTCCCATATAGGCAAAGGCCTGTAAACAATGAGAGATGACATCTTTAATCTTTTCTCCAGAGTGTAGGGACACAAAAACCACCCTAGAATATGTATCCAAAGAAACATGCATAAAATTTAATTTTCCTGTTTGAAGCAGGTGGGTGACATCCATTTTTCAAAGATTATTAGCCCTTAGACCCCAGGGATTCACCCCTTCATTGGAGGAATTATGATAAGGGGCACAATCAGGACATCAAGAAGTAATCTGAGGGTCAACAAGCAAGTTGTTATGAAACTTAAGGGAGCGTGCATTTAGTTCATACCGCTCATGAAGCTGGCAAGCATGTTGTTCCTCTATGAACATGACTATTGAGGGCTGAGTTAAGGAATCAGCAATTTGATTGCCCTGGGTAATGGGTCCTGGGAGGCCTGTATGGGCATATATGTACCCCATAAATGCAGGGTGTATCTGCTGCCAGATAAGATGTTGAAGCTTAACTAGAAGAGAATGAACTTGAGATCCTGTCCCCATAAGTTAGTGGGGAGGACGGCCAGGATATAGGGCTGGAAGTAACCTGAATGGCCCTCAGTGTCTCTGCATTTTAAACTTTTTAGGCTCTTTTAAGGGATTGCTTGCCCAGTCCCCTGAAGTGTGGCAGTTCCGCTCTGCTTAGGCAAGGTCAAGAACCAGAAGTTCTCCCTGAGAACAGAAATATCTGCCCCGGTGTCCAATAAACCTTTAAAGGTCTTGTCCTCTATTTTTAGTGTAAGCTGGGGATGGTCCGTCACAGAAGCAACCCAACAAACAGCCTGACCGGAGCTTCCACAGCCCTGGTTCCCCCTTTTTTCTCTAAAATTTTGATCCTCATGTGGAGCCATAGGGAGGAGGAGCATTTGAGATATTCGTTCCCTGGTTGGTATGGCAACAACTCCTTGGGCCACTGATGTCATTATTATAATCTCTCCCTCACTATCTTGATCTATAACTCCAGGATGTATCTGTATACCTCGGAGGATGGTACTAGAGCATCCCAAGATTAATCCGACCGTGCCTTGAGGCAAAGGCCCATATATCCCATATATACACAATCTTTGGGAATTTGGGCGTCGTTCTTTCCAAACTACTTCCTGCTGGTAATGGGCGCTGTCATGGGGGATGCGAAGAAGATTCAGAAATCCTGGCTGTAGGGCTGCATTGTCCAGCTGTTTTGAATGTAGGATCACCTTATACTCTGTTTCAGGCGGTCTGCGTGATCAAACCACATTAGTCTGGAAGGAATGCACAGCTTTTCATTTTCTGTGGAAACAAAAATAGAAATCCTTTTCCCCAGTAACTTGTCCTTCAACTTAAATTTTGGAGTCAAAGCATGTTTTTTAATTTAATTTATTATTTTACATGTCGATACCAGTTCCCTCTCCTTCCCTCCCTCCCTTCCCCCAGCCCTTCCCTCCCTTCTTCCCTCCCTTTTACCCTCTCTGCCCTCTCACATGCACTCTATCCACCCTCCCCTCCCATCCCCCCACCCCAATTCCATATGTAGGGGAATGACATCCAGTTGGGGTCATGTAGGTCTGACAGGTCATGTGAAGTAGGGACTAGGGCTTCTCTCCTGTCTCTAGATTAAGGCAGTTATCCCTCCATGGGGGATGTGTTCGCAAAGTCCTTTTGTGCACCAGGGATACATCCTGGCTCCACTGTCTGAGGTCTCATAGACTGCTCAGTCCTTCTGGCTGAGACCCATATTCAGGGGGGGCCTGAGTCAGTCCCATGCTGGCTTCCCAGCTATCAGTCTGGTGGCCCGTTAGCTCCTCCTTGTTCAGGTAAGCTGCCTGTATGTGTTTCTGCCGCATGGTCTTGTCCTCTCCATCTGCATCTGGGTTCTAGTTCAACTCAGTGTTTATGTATGGGTGTTTGCTCCTATTTTCAACAGGCATTAGTTGAGGGCTCCAATGATAAGTTAGTTGTTGATCTCACTCTCCGGGAAGGGCATTTATGATAGCCTTTCCACGAAAGCTCAAATTGTTATTTGGCAGCAGTCTTGTAGTTCTCTAGACCTTTCTTTGTGTTCAATTTTATCTTCAAACCAATATTGTCTCCCTCTTTTATGTTCTTTCTCTCTCTCTCTCTCTCTCTCTCTCTCTCTCTCTCTGACTCTCTCCCTCTCTCTCTTTCATGTCTTCTATTCCTAACCAGGCTAAATCTTCCTGGTTGCACATGTTTTCCTTTCCTCCCCCTCGTTTTCTCCTACTTCTCTCTCCATTCGCTGCCCCCCCACTTCACCTGAGCTCTGGGGGACTTGTCCCTTCCCAGTTCTGTGAGGGACTTTATATGAATCTCTTAGAATACACCTTGTATCCTAGTTCCTCTGGTGGTGTGAATTATAGGCTGGTGATCCTTTGCTCTAGGTATAAAATCCATATATGAGTGAGTACATACTGTGTTTCTCTTTTTGTGACAGGGTTACCTCATTCAGGATGGTTTCTTCAAGTGCCATCCACTTGCCTGCGAATTTCAAGATACCATTATTTTTTTCTGCAGAGTAGTATTCCATTGTGTAGATGTGCCACATCTTCATTAACCATTCTTCAATTAAGGGACATCTAGGTTGCTTCCAGATTCTTGCTACTACAAATAGTGCTGCTATGAACATAGTTGAACAGATGTCTTTGTTGCATGATTGTGGGTCATTTGGGTATATGCCTAAGAGGGGGATTGCCAGATCCTGTGGTAAACTAATTCCCATTTTCCTGAGGAACCACCATACTGATCTCCAAAATGGCTGTATGAGTTTGCACTCCCACCAGCAGTGGAGGAGTGTTCCCCTTTCTCCACATCCTCTCCAACATGAGTCATCATTGGTGTTTCTAATTTTAGCCATTCTGGCAGGAGTAAGATGCTATCTCAAAGTTGTTTTGATTTGCATTTCCCTGATAGCTAGGCATGTGGAGCATTTTCTTAAGTGTCTTTCAGCCTTTTTGATTTCCTCTATTGAGATTTCTTTCTTCAGTTCTGTACCCCATTTTTAAATAGGGTTATTTGGTGTTGTGTTGACTAGTTTCTTGAGTTCTTTCTTGGAGATCAGCCCTTTGTCGGATATAGGATTGGTGAAAATCTTTTCCCAGTCTGTGGGCTGCCGTTTGGTCATGTCGACTGTGTCCTTTGCCTTACAGAAGCTTCTAAGTTTGAAGAGGTTCCTAACAGGCCACCAGACTGATAGCTGGGAAGCCAGCATGGGACTGACTCAGGCCCTCCTGAATATGGGTCTCAGCCAGAAGGACTGAGCAGTCTAAGGGACCTCTGACAGTGGAGCCAGGATGTATCCCTGGTGCACAAAAGGACTTTATGTACACATCCCCATGGAGGGATAACTGCCTTAATCTAGAGACAGGAGAGAAGCCCTAGTCCCTACTTCACATGACCTGTCAGACCTACATGACCCCACCTGGAAGGCATTCCCCTACATATGGAATTGGGGTGGGGGGATGGGAGGGTGGTCAGGGTGCATGTGAGAGGGCAGAGAGGGTAAAAGGGAGGGAGGGAGGGAGAGGGAACTGGTATCGACATGTAAAATAATAAATTAAATTAAAAAATGCTTTGACTCCAAAATTTAAATTCAAGGACAAGTTACTGGGGAAAAGTATTTCTATTTTTGTTTCCACAGAAAATGAAAAGCTGTGGATTCCTTCCAGACTAATGTGGTTTGATCAAGCCAGACCACCTGAAACAGAGTACAAGCTGATCCTACATTCAAAACAGCTGGACAAAGCAGCCTTGCAGACCACAGCCAGGATTTCTGAATCTTCTTCGCATCCCCCATGACAGCGCCCGTTACCAGCAGGAAGTAGTTTGGAAAGAACGACGCCCAAATTCCCAAATATTGTCCATAAGTGTTTGTTTTCATTTAAATGGACTTGGTTCTATAAAATAAAAAAAAAATAAGAAAAAAAAAAGAAAACATGTTTTTTCCTGGGGTTACATCTGGCTGCCCTGAGGGCAGCAGGGGGAAGTGAACTCTTAGAGCATAGGTCTTAATTCCCACATCTTGATGCAGGAATCTGTTCTTCCTCTCTCCGACTCTGCCAACTGATCAAATTTAAAAAATGGAGCTACACTGTGAATCTATTCTATATTGGTTTAAGGACATAGTGTGGAGCCCTTCAATTCCAACCTGCATGTCATTAGTCTGCTGTCTTTCCCAAGATTTATTTCTATCACAGCATCTGTGACATGAGAAACACAGTGACTAGCAATGGTCTTTTTTAAATATAATTTTTAATTGAAATTTGAAACAAAATAGTTTTATGTACAGATTCCAGTTCCCTCACCCTCCCATCCTCCCCGGTTCCTCCTACTAACCCCAGTTCCATCCACTTTCTGCTCCCCGGGGAGGGTGAGGTCTTCCATGGGCAGTCTTCACAGTCTGTCATATCACTTGGAGTAGGGCCCAGGCGCTCTCCATGTGTCTAGCCTTAGACAGTATTCCTCTATTTGTTAAAGTCTCCCAAAGTGCATTTGTATACTATGGACAAATACTATCCACTATGAGAGGACCTTTAGACTTCCCAGTCCTCCCAACAAACACTACATTCAGGGATCTGGATCAGTCCTATGCTGGTTTCCCAGCTATCGGACTGGAGTCCATGAGCTCCCCCTCGTTCAGGTCAACAGTTTCTTTCTTTTTTTTATTTTAAATTTTACATGTCGATCCTAGTTCCCTTTCACTCTCTCCCTCCCTCCTTCACTCCCTCTTACCCTCTCTCCCCCCTCACATGCACCACGACCATCCTTCCTGAACATAACTCCAGTAGCACACACACTGGGACCTCCTCAAACTTAGAAGCTTCTGTAAGGCAAAGGACACAGTAGACAAGACCAAATGGCAGCCCACAGACTGGAAAAAAAATTTTAACCAATCCTACAGCTGACAAAGGACTGATCTGCAAAGCATAAAAAGAACTCAACAAACTAGCCAACAAAACACCAAATAACCCTATTGGTAGAGAATTGAAGAAAGAATTCTCAATAGAGGAAATCAAAAAGGCTGAAAGACATTTAAGAAAGTGCTCAACATCCTTAGCTATCAGGGAAATGCAAATCAAAACAAGTTTGAGATACCATCTTTCTCCTGACACAATGGCTAAAATTAGAAACTCCAAAGACAACTCATGCTGGAGAGGATGTGGAGAAAGGGAAACACTCCTCCACTGCTGGTGGGAGTACAAACTTGTACAGCCATTTTGGAGATCAGTATGGCGGTTCCTCAGGAAAATGGGAATTAGTTTACCACAGGACATGGCAATCCCCTTCTTAGGCATATACCCAAATGATCCACATCCATGCAACAAAGACATTTGTTCAACTATGTTCATAGCAGCACTATTTGTAATAGCAAGAACCTGGAAGCAAACTAGATACCCCTCAACTGAAGAATGGATAAAGAAGATGAGGCACATCTACACAATGGAATACTACTCTCCAGAAAAAAATAAGGTAATCTTGAAATTCACAGGTAAGTGGATGGAACTTGAAGAAACCATCCTGAATGAAGTAACCCAGTCACAAAAATAATAATATGATATGTACTCACTCATATATGGATTTTAGACCTAGATCAAAGAAGAACCAGCCTATAATTCACACCACCAGAGGAACTAGGATACAAGGTGTATTCTAAGACATTCATATAAGGTCCCTTACAGAAGGAGGAAGGGACAAGTCTCCAAGAGCACATGGGAAGTGGGGGGGGGCAGTGAATGGAGAGTAAGCTAGAAGAGAAAGGAGGAGAGGAAAGCATGTGTAACTAGAAAGATTGAGTCAGTTTAGGAATAGGAGACAGAAGAGAGAGAGAGAGAGAATAAAAGAGGGGGGCATTATTGATTTGAAGAGAAAACTTAACCTAAAGAAAGGTCTAGAGACCTACAAGACTGCCGCCAACTAACAATTTGAACAACTGTGGAAAGGCTACCATAAATTCCCTTCTTGGATAGTGAGATCAACAACTAACTTATCCACTATCATGGAGCCCTCATCTAGTTCCTGTTGGATACAGAAGCAGACACCCATAACTAAACACTGAGTCGAACTAGGACCCAGATGCAGAGGGAGAGGACAAGACCAAGTTGCAGAAACACATAGAGACAGCTGACCTGAACAAGAAGGGGTTAATGGGCCACCAGACTGATAGCTGGGAATCTAGCATGGGACTGACTCAGACCCCCTGAGTATGAGTCTCAGTTAGAAGGCCTGGGCAGTCTAAGGGACCTCAGACAGTGGTATATCAGGATGTATTCCTGGTGCACAAATGGACCTTGCGAACACATTCCCCATGGAGGGATACTCCCTTAACCTAGAGACAGGAGAGAAGTCCTAGTCCCTACGTCAAATGACTTGACAGATCTACATGACCCCAATTGGATGGTATAGCCCTGTATGTGGAAAGGGGGTGGGAGGATGGGAAGGGAGGATGGGAGGGGAGGATGGTCAGGGTGCATGTGAGGGGGGAGAGAGGCTAAGAGGGAGGGAGGGAGAGGGAACTAGGATCAACATGTAAAATAATAAATTAAATAAAAAAATAAAGAAAAATAAGAAATCCACAGAGACAGCTGACTGGAACAATTGGGAATTCAGGGATGCCAGACTGATAGATTGGAGTCCAACATAAAAATGATCAAGACCACCTGAACAGTACTCTCACTTAGTAGTCTTGAGAAGTGTATAGTACCTCATACAATGGAACCAGGATCTATCCCTAGTTCAGCAACTGACCTCAGGAGCCTGTTCCCCATGGAGGGATACCCCCTTAGCCTAGAGACATGGGGCAGGTCTAGCCCCTACCTGAAATGATTTGACTGATTTTGATGATCCTTCATTGAAGGCCTTCCTCTCCTTGGGGAGCAGAGAGGGGATGGGTTGGGGGGCTGCCGGACTTGGAAGGATGGGAGGAAGAGGTACTGGAATTGATATGTAAAATAAGAAAACATATTAAAAATTTTAAAAAGAAAAAAAAAAGAAAGGCCTCACCCTTCCTAAGGAATGAATCAGGGATGGGATGGGGGTTATTTGGAGACATGGGAGGGTAGGTGGGAGAGGGAATTTGGATTGACATGTAAAAATATTAAAATTAAATTTAGAAATTATAAAAAATATATAAATAAAATTTTTTCAAAAGAAAACAGAAGAAAAGTCCACATATCTAAATATACATTCATGAGACTAATATACCATGCATAATTGTCAATTAGCCAATATAAATTTTACAGTTGAGTATAACGCTAAGTGCTTGTCCTCAAATAGCATAAGGTACCAGACTAATAAATGATATATTATTCTTCATTTTGGGTCTTCTTTCTAAATATACTCATCTGAAAGGCTGACATGTTCACAAGGGAAAATATTGCACAATGAGGGCTTGCTACTCACATTTTCAAGTGAATATTCTCTGACTCTGTCTAAAGCAATCTGGTTTCAAGAACAAATATTAGTAAAGGTTCAGAAGATTCAATTATTGGATTTATCACATGAATTTTTACTTTTCATCTTTGAAAATAGTCAAAACTAAATCTAGTTTTCTATTAAACCTACAGAAGTAACAGTGTGGTTGGACCTATTTATATCTTAGTGGTTGCTCAATCCATATCTTTGCCTGTATGTCCAGGATTGCTTCCTTACACAGCAGATTCTCTAAATACTATCACAGTCTACCATGCCTCTGACAAGCATTGGTGAGTGTTTCAGAAAACAAGTCATGATCTAACTAAAAACAAATGGAGTAATCCCAGGACTGAGGAGGGGAACATTGGCTTCAGTTAATAGAGTTGTCAGAGGTAAATGTCCTGGGACACACCTGGGAACATATGGAATAAACAACTTCCTGGAGAATAACAGACTCTGAATGACGGGCTGATGGATATCTGGAAGGACTTGGTGTCAGCATGATCTTGCAAGAGTGAAGAGTATAGAGAAAGGTACTCCCTGGAAATACACATAATGAATCCCTTGATCTTCCCTTGAGTGCACCAATCCACACCTGACTACAAGATCAATTCAGAACTTAGATTCTCCCAAAGGAATCATGGAAAACTTTTCCTAATTCTGCCCAGCTACTCACCAACATCTAAAAACCTCCTGCACATCATCATTAATCACAAGAAGCTAAAAATGAAGCTTTGCTCTCAGGACAAATTAGTCTTTCCTCATTAAAGATATCCCAAAGTTTCCATGACTGACACCTCAGATGGCATCGTAATGAGCTCTCTGAGGGATGCCATGTCCAGAAATACTGTTGTTTTATGAGCACTGCAAACCTGGACTCTTCTGGGTCACCTCCACAGCATTGCAAGGAGAATGAGCAACAGTTGAGTTCCTTGCATTCTTCCTCAGGCCAAGAGCTACACAGAGAAGGTCTACAATGGGTGATGCACTCCAAGAGATGCTTCAACAGGAACTGTGTTCAGGAGCTGGCCTTCATCCTGTGAGCATCCTCATCCTGTGAACCTCAAAGGTGGGATTCTCTCAACCCCGGACTTCTTAAAATTCTCTTCTTCCTTCTTCGCGTCAAATTCTCTTCTGAAGCCAACACATATCATTCTTCTTCTAGACTTCTGCAGCTGAATTCAAATGAGTCAATGTTTTGTTTTAATCTCAAGGAATGTCTCGTTCACAGATTGGCATTCAGCTGAACACAGCATTCGGTGTTACATATGTATGTGGGATAGTGGATTTTAGCTGATGCATGGAGGCTGACTGTTTCTATGGAAAACATATAACCAAGTGAGATGCAGACCCAGCGTTGGCTTGCAAAGGGTGTAATTGTGATTGTGTAATGATTTTAAATGTGGCTGAGGAAAGCTGGAGATAACTCTCTGGGACCTGACTGCTTAGATCAACAATTAAGATAGGCAAAATTGTGAATAAAGGAGACTCAATAGCAAATGGAGATTGTTTTCATAAGGAGGGTACTTATGAAACCCTAAGCCATCATTATGATCAGAACACTAGTGGCTTTATCAGAAATAATTGGTATTGCATCATGTGGAAGATTAGTATGAAAATTTTGCAAAAGCCAACAGGTTGCTTTCCTGATATTTAATTCAGATACCCAACTTTATTGGTAGCATGTAGTCATTCTTATCACATTACTAAATTATAATCAAATTACTTTGGATAGTGATGATGGAGTTGTGTCTTCATGTTGCTCACTTTACCTGTATGCGAGTGGAAAGTCTATGGTGTGTTAAAATGTGTGTTATTTTGTTTCTGACCAGTAAACTTAGAGTTGCAGCATCCATACAACTTTTATCTCAAGGCAGGAGAAATTCAATAAGCACCAAATTTTAACCTGACTTAAGGGTCCTCACCTTGTATTCCACACATAGCTCCCATAGTATGATATGGCAGTCTCTCTCCTTTATCGAGAGAAGAAGCCACTCAAAGTCACTTGTTAAGCTTGGAGAAGAGAACAAAGACTTGAGGACAGCACTGTCCCACATGACTGTCACTGCAGTGTCCAGTGAAGCCCTCTCCATGTCTGCTCGCAATGAAGCCCTGAAAACCACTGAGGAAGTGGCTCTTCAGATAGTCTTCCTTTGTCAGGTTTGGGTAGGGACTGTGGCCAACATCATTCTGTTTGTCCACAATTTCTCTCCTGTCCTGATTGGCATCCAGATGAAACCCACACAGACGATTCTCAGCCACATGGCTGTGGCCAATGCCTTCATCCTCCTCATCACTGTGTCTCCAAGGAATGTGATGTATTTTCCTTCAAGGCCTCCTCTGACTGACCTCAGATGTAAACTTGAGTACTTCCTTCGCCTGGTGGCTCGAAGCCTTAACATGTGCTCCACCTCTGTCTTGAGCTCCTATCAGTTTGTCACTCTTGTTCCTGGTAATAGGGGTAGAGTCATGCTCAGAGGACAGGTTCCAAATTTGGTGAGTCATTCTTGTTACAGTTGTTGGTTGTTCAGTGTCTTAAATAATGTCTACATTCCGATGAAAGTCACTAGTTCACAGAAAACAGGCAATGACACTGATTCTAGAAACAACTTTGCATGTTCTACCTCTGATTTCAGTATAGGTATTGTCTTCTTGTGTTTCATCCATGATGCCGTATTCATCAGCATCATGTCCTGTGCTAGCATCTCCATGGTGTGTCTCTTACATAGGCATTACAGGCGAATGCATCACATCCTCACTCCCATTCAGGACCACAGAGTCCATGCTGAGACCAGAGCAGCCCATACCATCCTGATGCTGGTCGTCACATTTGTTAGCTTTTACCTCCTAAATTTTTTCTGCATCATCTTTCACAGTTTGTTAATGGACTCTCGTCTCTGGCTGAGACATGTAAGTGAAGTTTTGGCTGTAAGCTTCCCCACTATCTCTCCCTTTTTGTTGATGTTGAGAGATCCTAAGGATCCTTGTTCTGTGCTCTTCCATCATTGAAATCCAGAGTCACTAAACATAGCAAATCCATGCCTGTTCTGTGCAAGTGATCTGACTGCCTCCCTTAGGAGCTGCAGCACTCAGGAAAAGTGAGCCCTGTTCCTAGGCTGTGAAGCACAGTAGAGCTTGACCCTATTGCTGGTGGTGTTGATGAGCCAGTCCTGAGAATGTGTGCTGGGGATACTGGTCCTGCCCCTCATCTGCTTTATGGCAGGGGAGAGATGTCTTTCCCCAACCCCACTCTCCCTGTGACAGGTGGGAGTGCTGGCCTGGAGGTCCAGGAGTAGGAGAGTTTTCACTGCCTCTCACAAGCTGCAGCACTTGTGAGAGTGGACCCTGAGCCTCTCCTGGGTAACACAGTAGAGCTGGCCATAATCATGTAGGTGTGAGAGAGCTTATCCTAAGGGAATGAAAGCAGAAGAAGTAGTCCCACTCCTGACTCACTGCTGCAAGGCATACACATGCTGGGCAATTCTACAGGCTCAGCCTGGTCATGAGAATTGGGGACAGCTTACAGGCTGATGAACCCTGTAGCTACCCAGGCCCAGAAACAGGATTGTGAGTTGGTCTACCCCAACATCCACACCATCTATGACCTGCTGGAGCACATGAAGATGCTGTCCCTGCAGACCCAAGGCAGCAGGATTTCCATGACCCAGGACAAAACAGGATATTCAAGAGGAGTTACAGTGAGACCCCGGTGTTGAAAGTTCAGCAGACACCAGAGGCCTGGAATCAGACTAAGGACTCTTTGCAAAGAACACTGGCAAGTAAAGAGATATGGACTAAAGCGTAGACTGTGACTCACTGTGTCAAACTACGGATTCCATAGTGAGGTTTTCTTTCTCTTTTTCACTTAAATTTCATTTTATTTTGGGGGAGAGGTTGCAAGAAGGTAGATGTGAAAGGACAGAGAGATGAATGGTATGGAGATGCATGATATGAAAGTCAAAAATAATAGATAAAAAGAATGTTAAAAAAACAAAGACAGCTTCACTAATGCCATTAAATATTCTATGTCACAAATATGAGTTGAACAACTTTTTCTATGGGTCCCACATGTTGCTCTAGGCTTTTAATTTTGAAAAGTGAGGTTATAATAATTTTATTGATGAGAAATAATTTCTGGTCAGGATGTGATTGACTCATTGGCAGAGTTATCTATGACCCTCCACTCTCTTGTGTATAAGTGTGCTCTGCTATATGCTGGTCTAAAACCCACTACCCATGTGCGTTAACCATAAGCTTAATGGGTTATAATGTCAGATCCCTCTAACTGAACCATTATACATTCGTAAAGAATCCCTCTGTATTTACCCCCTGAACAAAAGCAGATCTGTTGTGACCACTTGATGGGATATGCCATTCTGTAAATATGATTCTCATATTGGTTAATGAATAAAGCACTGTTGGCCAATAGGAAAGAGAGACAGGTGGGACTAGGAGACTAGGAGGAAAGAGGAAGTAGTTGGGGGGGCTATTCAAGATGGAGGACAGAGAGAGAACACCAGCCCCTCTCTCTGGTAAGATAAGACAACATGGAAGTCCTTAGATTAATGGAAATGGGTTATTAATTAAGACAGAGCTAGCTGATAAGAAAATAGTAACTTGCTAACAGAATTATATCAAATACTGAGTCTCTGTGTGTTATTTGGGGCTGGTGCAGTGCTGGGACCAGGGCAGTGGAATAAAACCACTCATAACATAATGGCATCCAACGCAGACCAAAGAACTTCCATTAAAAACTTAAGAAAAGCTTAAAAAATGGTTTTAGAAAGCAAAGAACAGAGATAATCAAGGCTTCTTGGTAGCAACGTTTTCTTCTGTTGGACTCTTGTTTTGCTAGAGAAAAGCAGAGATTTATGTGGCTCCTTTAAGGGAGGTTTCCTGACTCAGCATAAGCGGCAAAAAACAGCAAGGCTTTTCTTTTTCAGTTTGTTTATATGGTGGATCATAGATTTTCGTATGTTAAACCATCCCTGTAATCCAGGGATAAAGCCTACTTGGTCATGGTGGATGATTTCTTTGATGTATTCTTGGATTCGGTTTGCCAGTATTTTATTGAGTACTTTTGCATGGATGTTCATCAGGGATATTGGTCTGTAGTTTTCTTTCTTAGTTGTGATTTTGTGAGGCTTAGATACCAAGGTGATTGTGGCCTCATATAAAGAGTTTGGCAATGAACCCTCTGTTTCTATTGTGTGGAACAATTTGAGGAGTTTTGGTATTAGCTCTTCCTTGAATTTCTAGCACTGAAGCTATCTGGCCCTGGGATTTTTTTGGTTGGAAAGGTTTTGATGACTGCTTCTAATTCTTTGTTTAAGCTGTTTGTCTGTTCTTGATTTAATTTTGGTAAGTGATAGTTATCCAGAAATTTGTCCATTTCCTTTGAATATTCAAATTTTATGGAGTACAGATTTTCAAAACCTGAAAATTGTCTGGATTTCCTCTGTGTCCATTGTTATGTCCCCTTTTTGTTTCTGATTTTGTTAATTGGCATGTTCTCTCTCTGCTTTTTCATTAGTTTGGATAAAGGTTTGTTCATCTTGTTGATTTTCTCTAAACACCAACTCTTTGTTGCATTGATTTTTTTTTTTTGTATTGTTTTCCTGGTTTCAACTTTATTGATTTTAGGAATAATTGATTATTTCTTGGTGTCTACTCCTCCGAGGTGAGTTTACTTCTTTTTGTTCTAAGGCTTTCAGTTGTGTTGTTAATTCTCTAAGGTGATTATGCTCCGTTTTCTTCATATGGGCACTTAGTGCAATGAATTTCCCTCATAACACTGCTTTCAAGGGATCCCATAAGTTCAGGTATGTTGTGTCCTCATTCTCTTGAATTTTAGGAAGTCCTTAATCTCTTTATTTCTTCTTTGACCCAGGTATGGTGCAATTGTGCACTGTTCAGTTTCCATGAGTCTGTAGGGTTTCTGTGATTTGTGGTGGTGTTGAATTCCAAATTTAAAGCATGGTGGTCTGATAAAATACAGGGAACTATTCCAATTTTTTGTACTGTCCCATTGCTCTGGTTTAGCACTGGGACAGAGAGCAGAGCCAACAATCCTGCCACCTTTGTGGAACTTCCTGGAACTGTTCTGAGCACACTAGACCTGTGTATCCACACAGGACCACCCGGAATCCACACCTGCCTTGTCTCTGCCCCCACGACCATCCTCTACCTGAGTTCTGGGCCCCTCCCAGAGATCCGCCTATCCCCCAGGGCCACTCTCAGTCCCTGAGGTTAGATCCTTGACCCCCATCACCTGGCCTCCCCTTAAGAGGCCTCAGCTGGAGAGTGCCAGGCCCCAGCTATAACCACCTATCAGCACAGAAACATCCTAAATCTCAGCCTAGTCTTTGAACCTCATCGCCTTTGACCCCCATAGCCAGGCCTCTGCTTGAGATGAGTCTGGGACCAATTCAGGTGGAATGCCCCTACACCTTTCCGTGGGAACTCCCTGGGTTGGCCCCAGATCTCGCTCCCACTGTGTCCTGTCCCCATCCAGAATGCACCTGGTGCTCTGATACACATCCACCCCCACCAAGAGCCTGCCCTCCCCCTACCCTGTGCCCTACCCTGCGCACTTCCCACCTCTCTGGATGAGTACTGGGACAGAGCATGGAACCAGCAATCCTGCCACCTTTGCAGAACTTCCTGAAGCCGTTCTAAGAACACTAGACCTGCCTATGCACGTGGGACCACCCGGAATCCACACCTGCCTGGTCTCTGACCCCCACCACCTGTCCCCTACCGGAGTTCCAAGCTGTCCCCGAGATCCACCTATCTCCTCGGGGCCATCCTGAGCCCCTGCAGACTGGATCTTTGAACCCCAATCACTGGGCTTCTGCTAAAGAGGCCTCAGCTGGAGAGTGCCAGGTCTGAGCTAGATCCACCTATCAGCACGTGAAACATCCTGAGTCAAAGCCTTCAGGTTCTTTGATCCCCATCACCGGTCTGTCTTTTGCTGGAGTCTGATCTTTGATCCTCATCGCCAGGCCCCTGCCTGTGGAGAGACCTCCTAGAGAGCTTGAACCACCCAGAGCTACAGACATCAAAACTCTGACCCACCTAAGCCCACCTGGGGAGTACCATAGAGAGAGAGACCCCACCTATTGGAAGAAGCGATGGGGAAATGGCAATACAAGAAAACACCTAAGAATAGAAAGACAAGCATAACACCACCAGAATCTAGGGAATCTACACCAACTAGATCTGAACACCACAAAGCAGATGAAGCAGAAGAGAACGACTTAAAAATTATTGTCATAAAAGTGAGGCCCTCAAAGACGATGTGAGAACATCCCTTAAAGAAATAAAAGAAAAAAAAACAAAAATTTGGAAGAAATGAACAAATTTCTTAAGTAAAGTACATAAAGCCAAGAAAAAACATTTAAACAGGTGAAGGAAATGGTTCAAGACTTGAAAACTGAAATAGAAACAATAAAGAAAACACAAACTGAAGGAATGCTAGAAATAGAAAGAGTGGGCAAAAGATTGGGAACCACAGACACAAGCATAACCAACAGAATTCAAGAGATGGAAGAGAGAATATCAGGCATTGAAAATAAACTAGAGGAAATAGATTAATCAACCAAAGAAAATTGTAAATCCAATAAATCCTTAACACAAAACATCCAGGAAATGTGGGACACTGTGAAAAGGCCAAACCTAAGAATAATTGGCATAGAGGAAGGCGAAGAAGCCCAGCTCAAATGTACAGAAAACATATTCAACGAAATCATTGAGGAAAACTTTCCTAATCTGAAGAACATGCCCATGAAAGTACAAGAAGCATACCAAACACCAAATAGAATGAACCAAAGAAAAAAGACCCCTCAACACATAATAATCAAAACACCTAACATACAGAATAAAGAAAGAATATTAAGAGCAGCGAAGGAAAAAGGACAGGTAACATATGAAGGCAGACCTATGAAAATTACACCTGACTTCTCCATGGACATTCTAAAGGCCAGAAGGTCCTGAATACATGTTCTACAATTACTATGAGCCCAAGGATGCCAGCACAGGCTACTATACCCAGAAAAACTCTCAATCACTATAGATGGAGAAAACAAGATATTTAATGACAAAGCCAGATTTTCATAATATTTATCTAAGAATCCAGCCAAACAGAAAATTCTGGAAAGAGAACTCCAACCCAAGGAACTTAACTATACTCACAAAGACATAGGAAATAGATAATCCCACTTCACCAGAACCCAAGGGTAAAGCAGAACAAATATGTTCACAATACCACTGCCAACAACAAATCTAAAACAAAAAAGCATTAACAATCAATGGTCCTTACTATCCCTCAACATTAATGGTCTTAACTCACCTATAAAAAGACACAGGCTAACAGAATGGATATGAAGACAGACTCCATCCTTCTGCTGCATACAAGAAACACAAAGCTTCAAAGATAGACTTTATCTCAGGGTAAAGGGCTGGGAAAAGACCTTCCAATCAAATGGATCCAAGAAGCAAGCAGGTGTGGCTATCCTAATATCTAAAAAGTTAGACTTCAAACCAAAATTAATCAAAAGAGATGAAGACAGTCCTCTCGTTTTCATCGCAGGAGAAATCCATCATCACAAAGTCTCAATTCTGAACATCTATGCCTCAAACACAAAGACATCCACATTCATAAAAGAAATGCTACTAAAACTCAAAGATCACATAAGACCTCACACGCTTATAGTGGGAGACTTCAACATGCCACATTCACCACTATACAGGATGACCTATCTGAAACTCAACAAAGAAATAAAAGAACTAACATAAGTTATGTCTCAATTGGGTTTAACAGACATCTATAGAACATTCCATCCAAACACAAAAGAATATACCTTCTTCTCTGTTCCACATGGAACATTCTCTAAAACTGACCACATACTAGGCGACATAACAAACCTCAACAGATACAAAAAAAAAAAAAAAAAATTGGAATAGTCCCATACATCGTATCAGACTGCCATGCTTTAAAATTGGAATTCAACAACACAAATCGCAGAAACCCTACAAACTCATGGAAACTGAACAATACACAATTGCACCATACCTGGGTCAAAGAAGAAATAAAGAAAGAAATTAAGGTCTTCCTAAAATTCAATGAGAATGAGGACACAACATACCTGAACTTATGGGACACCTTGAAAGCAGTGTTACAAGGAAAGTTCACTGCACTAAGTGCCCATATGAAGAAAACAGAGGATAGTTACATTAGAGAATTAACAGCACAATTGAAAGCCTTAGAACAAAAAGAAGCAAACTCACCCTGGAGGAGTGGATGCCAGGAAATAATCAGTTTTAGGGCTGAAATCAATAAAATAGAAACCAGGAAAACAATACAAAAAATCAATTCAACAAAGAGTTGGTTTTTTGAGAAAATCAACAAGATAGACAAGCCTTTATCCAAACTAATGAAAAAGCAGAGAGAGAACATGCAAATTAACAAAATCAGAAACAAAAAGGGGAACATAACATTGGACACAGAGGAAATCCAGACAATTTTCAGGTCATACTTTGAAAACCTGTACTCCACAAAATTTGAAAATTCAAAGGAAATGGACAAATTTCTGGATAACTATCACTTACCAAAATTAAATCAAGAACAGACAAACAACTTAAATAGACATATAAGCCCCAACGAAATAGAAGCAGTCATTGAAATCCTTCCAACAAAAAAACCACCAGGGCCAGATGGCTTCAGTGCAGAATTCTACCAGAAATTCAAGGAAGAGCTAATACCAAAACTCCTCAAATTGTTCCACACACTAGAAATAGAAATTTCATTACCAAACTCTTTTCATGAGGACATAATCACCTTGGTACCCAAGCTACACAAAGACACAACTATGAAAGAAAACTATAGACCAATATCCCCGATGAACACTGATGCAAAAATACTCAATAAAATACTGGCAAACCGAATGCAAGAATACATCAGAGAAATCATCCACCAAGACCAAGTAGGCTTCATCTGGGTTGCAGAGATGGTTTAACATATGAAAAACTCTCAACGTGATCCACTGTATAAACAAACTCTAACAGAAAAACCATATGATCATCTCCCTAGATGCTGAAAAAGCCTTCGACAAAATTTAACACCCTTTCATGATAATGGTATTGGATAGATCAGGGATAACAGGAAAAATACCTAAACATAATAAGAGCAATGTACATAAACCAACAGGCAACATCAAACTGAATGGAGAGAAGCTTAAGGCAATTTTTCTAAATTCAGGAACAGGACAAGGCTGCCCTCTCTCTCCATATCTCTTCAATATTGTACTTGAAGTTCTAGCTAAAGCTATAAGACAACAAAAGGAGATCAAGGGGATCCAAATTGGAAAGGAAGAAGTCAAAGTATTAATATTTGCAGATGATATGATAGTTTATATAAGCGACCTAAAAAACTCTACCAGGGTTGCTCAAATTGTTAGTTGGCGGCAGTCTTGTAGGTCTCTAGACCTTTCTTTAGGTTCAGTTTTCTCTTCAAACCAATAATGGCTCCCTCTATTATGTTCTCTCTCTCTCTCTCTCTCTCTCTCTCTCTCTCTCTCTCTTTCTCTCTCTCCCTCCCTCCCTCCTGTCTTTTATTCCTACCCTGACTAAATCTTCCTAGTCACACCTGCTTTCCTCTCCTCCCCCTCTCTTTCTCCTACTTCTCTCTCCATCCACTGCCCTCCTCCCCCACTTCCCCTGGGGGACTTGTCCCTTCCCCCTTCTGTGATGGACTTTATATGAATCTCTTAGAATACACCTTGTATCCTAGTTTCTCTGATGTTGTGAATTATCCCCCAGACTGATAGCTGGGAATCCAGCATGAGACTGACTCAGGCCCTCCTGAATATGGGTCTCAGGCAGAAGGACTGAGCAGTCTAAGGGACTTCAGACAGTGGCAGGATGTATCCCTGGTGCACAAAAGGACTTCGCGAACACATCCCCCATGGAGGGATAACTGCCTTAATCTAGAGACAGGAGAGAAGGCCTAGTCCCTACTCCAAAAGACTTGACAGAATTAGATGACCCCACCTGGATGGCATTGCCCTACATGTGGAATTGGGGTGGGGGATGGGAGGGGAGGGTGGTCAAGGTGCATGCAAGGGGGCAGAGAAGTTAAAAGGGAGGGAGGAAGGGAGAGGGAACTGGGATCGACATGTAAAATAATAAATTAAATTTAAAAAAAATAAATTAAAAAAAAGAAAATAGATCATGACAGGGGAAAAAAACAAAAAACAAAACAAAAAAAAAAACTCTACCAAGGAACTCCTACAGCTGATAAACACCTTAAGGAAACTAGCAGGATACAAGATAAACTCAAAAAAATCAGTAGCCCTACTTTATACAGACGACAAAGGGGCTGAGAAAGAAATCAGATGATGGTATGTACAAGACTGTAGATAGACCCATGTCTATCACCATGCACAAAAGTCAAATCCAAATGGATCAAAGACCTCAACATATATCCAGCCACACTGAACATCTGAGAAGAGAAAGTGGAAGGTGTCCTTGAACAAATTGGTACACGAGATCACTTCCTGAAAATAACACCAGTAGCACAGACACTGAGATCAACACTTAATAAATGGGACCTCCTCAAACTGAGAAGCTTCTGTAAGGCAAAGGACAGTTGATAAGACCAAACGGCAGCCCATAGACTGGGAAAAGGTCTTCACCAATCCAAATCGCACAGAGGGCTGATTGTCAAAATATACAAAGAATTCAAGAAACTAGTCAACAAAACACCAAATAACCCTATTTAAATATGGAGTACAGAACTGAAGAGAAAATTCTCTATAGAGGAAATAAGAAAGGCTGAAAGATGCTTAAGAAAGTGCTCAACATCCTTAGCTATCAGGGAAATGCAAATCAAAACAGCTTTGAGATACCATCTAACTCCTGCCAGAATGGCTAAAATTAGAAATACCAATGACAACTTGTGCTGGAGATGATGTAGAGAAAGGGGAACACTCCTCTACTGCTGGTGGGAGTGCAAATTCATACAGCCATTTTGGAGATCGGGAAAATGGGAATCAGTCTACCACAGGACCCAGCAATACTGCTCTTAGGCATATACCCAAATGATCCATATTCATGCAACATGGACATCTGTAAAACTATGTTCATAGCAGCATTGAGATGCCTTAAAAGAGGGAGCCTTTATAGGTTTAAAAAGAAAACTTACTCTAAAGAAATGTCCAGAGACCTACAAGGATGACCCCAACTAACAATTTGAGCAACAGTGGAAGAGCTACCTTAAATGCTCTTCCCTGATAATGAGATCGATGACTAACTTATCCACCATCATGGAGCCCTCATCTAGTAACTGATGGAAACAGAAGCAGAAACTCACAGGTAATCACTAAGCCCAACTGGAATCCAGATGCAGAGAGGGAGGAGTGATAAGAAAATGGGGACAAGACCAGGCTACAGAAATCCACAGACAGCTGACCTGGACAAGGGGGAGCTCATGGACCCCCCCAAGACTGATAGCTGGAAAACCAGAATTGGACCAATTCAGACCCCCCCAGAACATAGGTATCAGTTAAAAGGCCTGGGCAGTCTAAGGAACCTCTGACAATGGAAGCAGGATGTATCCTTGGTGCACAAATGGACTTTAGGAGCACATTCCCCATGGTGGGATACTTCCTTAACCTAGAGGCAAGAGGGAGGGCCTAGACCATACTCCAAATGACTTGACAGATTTTGTTGATCCCTCCTGGAAGGCATCACCCTCCCTGTGGATTTTGGGGAGGGATGGGATAGGAATTGTCATGGGGCATGGGAGGGAGGGAGAGAAAGAGGGAGGAAGGAGGCAGAGAAAGGGGACTTGGATCGATATGTAAAAGAAGAAAAATGTTAAATAAATAAATAGATCAATAAGTGTTCTAAACTGCTGAGTCATCCCTCCAGACCTTGTAATTTTTTAAAAAAAAAATATTATTTTGTGTATGTGTATGATGAACCTGTATGGAAACACATGACATAGTGTACATGTACAGGTCACTGGATAACTTTGTGGAGTTGGTTCTTTCCTTCCACCATCAAATTGGTTCTATGGTGGTGTAACCTTTGCACTCTGAGCTATTCCATCAGCTCCAGCCTGACAATTACTGACCTCTTCAAGACCTTTTACTCATTCAGCCATCTCAATTTCAGGCATTACAAGGTAGGCATAAAACATTGTACATAACCTGTCAGTCACTGTTCTAGGCTATGACCTTAATGGCAGAATCATCAAAGGTAGAGCTTTAAGAGGACTCCAATATAGAATTGGTGTTATATGAAACTATCCCGGGTTCAGTCAGAGTAGCCAATTTTTATCTTCCTTTTTCCATTCCTGTATTCTATTGTGCTTAACTCTGTTACAGTGTTGGCCAACTGATCTTAGACTTCGAAAAAGTTTTACATTTATTTACCTGTCAAACATGTGTACCACAGCATGAGTGTGAAGATCTGAGAACAACTTGTGGATGTCACTTCTTTCCTTCCGTCATGAAGATCCACCAAACTTCAGATTGTGAGGCTCAGCGGTAGCCACCTTTATCCACTGCGCCATCTCACTAGCCCTTAACTTCTTTTTGTAGCATAGAGTTGATTTTAGAAAGCACTTGACTATATATGATCTCTGTTTACCAGCCACTTTTTCTATCATGTCTTGGCTTTGTCATATAAAATTACCAAGTAAAGTTGGCATCGCTAAAATGAAGAACTGACACAGGAAGAAGGGGGTTTATCTTCTTTATTTTTCTTTGTACACAACGGAAGAGGGAGAAGTCAGCACACATGATTGATGATACAGCCACAAAAGGGCAGAAGTTAGTGAAGTGTACATGACAACCACACCAACCTGTAGTGGAGGTCAGGGAGGTAGGGTGTAAATAGGAATTTAAGGAAGGCTTCTTTTTCTATAAGAATAGTTTCTCTAGAAAATCCTTTAAAACAAATTCTACAGGGCTATCGAGGTAGCTCAGCAGCCAAGAACATTTATTACTCTTCTAGATGACCTAAGTTCAGTTTCCAGACCCAGGGTCAGGTGGTTCACAGCTATCTGTAAGTCTAGCTGCAAGGGACTCACTTAACTCACTCTTACGGCCTTTGTGGACACTGCACTCATCCACTCTCAGACATACACTTAAAAAAAATCATAAGACAAAACAGACTTATAAACTAGGTACTACTTCACATCCCTTTCATCTGTTAACACTGGAGGTTGATTATAATCTTTGGAGACTGGCAATGGTCATAAAGTCAAGAAGTATTAGAACCTGATTAGCATGGGAGCATTTATATCCCATAATAAATATTATAATCACTCAGTTTTGATACTCTTTTATCCTCACCCCCAATTCAAGGTGCTGCATTCAAAGGATGTGTCAGTTTCTTGGCAAACATTTGGAGCCAGAGAAGATTTGATTTCATAGTGAAACGGTTCTTTTTCAGTCATGAAGAACAACAGAATATTCAACCATTTTACAGAGAGAGAGAACATAGTAATTACACAACTATCACTATACCACTGCTGAGAAAATGTGAATAAACCATTGTTGAGTAAAATGTAGAGGTATCAAGTTGGTAGAATCAGTTGGGTTTTTCAATGTTAATTTCAGCACAGGGCATGAAAACAGTTGTATATGAGATGTAACACATTCTTTGCTAGGGTCTCTCACATAGCTATCTGCTCCATACATATCTATGGTCAAGGCCAATAGATGAGATATCAGAGACACTGTCCCTCCTTTGTGTTATCTTCATATTGTCCAATTGCCCTTTCCTTGTCTTTCAAAATTGTGGTTAAATGGTGACAGCATCAACAGTTTCCGTCTTAGAGAGTCGGGGGATCAAAAGAAGTAACCCTGGCAGCTCAAGACCCCCAGTATTCATTGTGTTTCCCATGTCACAGATACAGTGATAAAAATCTGTCCTGAGAAAAACAGCCTACTAATAGCATACATCAACCTGGCTGGAATTGAAGGTCTCCACACTGTGCCAGTCAAACCGATGTCAAATAGATTCACAGTGTAGCTCTGTTTATTTAATATGATTAGGTGGCAAATTGGGAGAGATAAACAACAGACTCTTGCATCCAGGGGATAGGCTGTCTTGGCTTGCAGGCATTGTTAAAATTGGCGTATGGGAGCATTGAGGAGAGAATTATGTAGTGGGTTACCTTTATTTTACAGTGATGGCAATGGGATATTCAAGTTAACAGGCTGTGGAAAGTGATATGGAATGCACCTATTTGATTAAGGTAAATTAAACAAATCACACTTCTTTTATTTATGGTGTGTGAGCATGTGCGTATAGACATGTATGGAGACCAGAATATAGCTTTCAGGAGTTGGTTTTCCCCTTCCACTATGCAGGTCCTGAGCTTGAACTCAGGTTGTCAGTCTTGATGGCACACGCCTTAACTAACTGAGCTGCCTTTTTGGCTTTTATTGCACCCACTGTCATGGTCAAGACATGGTGCTGCAGTTTTGTCAATTTTAATATTAGTACAGGACAGTGGGAAGGTACACAAAGCTTCTACATTTATACCAGCTGTTGCTTCCTACTCTATTATTCCATACTCTTTTACTCTACAGCTGTTATTGGGGATATTTTCCCCCAAATTTGGAAATGAGGGTCAAATGGTTGAAATGAATTCCTCAGTTCAGGGCTGGAGAGATGGCTCAGCACTTAAGAATCCTGGGCAGTATTGCATGGAACCAGAGATTGATGCCAAGGACCTGTATATCTGCTTTTAAAGGGCAGATATACAGGGGCTTATATCTGCTTGTAACTTACAACCCTAGGGGTCTGACATTCTCTTCTGCTTTTTGTGGGCACAGCTACAAATACATACACAAATTTAAAAAAACAATTAATATTTTATGTTTGTTTACAGCTTTTATTATTACAAGTAAGATTTTGAAATTCATCATACTGATGGCTATAGCCAACCCAGGTCAATAAACTTCACGGGCTCTGTTGACTTTGGTCATTCACAGGTAGTGGAAAATTTTAGCTAGATGCTTGATTTTTATATTCTGAGTAAATAACCTGACTGACAAACTGACTTACACAAAGTGACAGCTTCACCTCTTCACTCCTTGCTACCTTCTTTCTTCTCATGTTTGGAGGTGTTTCTGATGACTGGGAAGCCCCTTTCACTGTGGCCCAGAGTGACAAGGTCTATCAGGGGAAGATGTAGAGGAGAGAGAGAAGGGGAGGGGGAAAGAACATGAGGGACCAGGAAGGTTGAGTTGGGGAAAGGACAGAGAAGGAGAGCAAGGAAAGAGATACCTTGATATAGGGAGCTGTTACGGGGTTAATAAGGAATCTGACACTAGGAAATGTCCAGAGATCCACAAGGATGACCTCAACTAAGAATCTAAGCAATAGTGGAGATGCCATCTTAAACGCCCTTCCCCTATAATGAGACTGATGACTACTTTAAATGCCATCCTAGAGCCTTCATCCAGTAACTAACAGAGGCAGAAGCAAAGATTTACAGTTAAGCACTGAGCCTAATTCCTGGAGTTCAGCTGTAGAAATGGAGGAGTAATGAGCAAAAAGGTCAAGACCAGGCTACAGAAACCCACAGAGACAGCTGACCTGATCAAGTGGGAGTTCACAGACTCCTGACTTACAGCTGGGAAACCTGCATAAGTCCATACTCAGCCCCCTGAACATGGGCAGTCTCTGGGACCATTGACAGTAGAACCAGTATTTATCCATATTACATGAACTGGCCTTTTGGAGCCTATTCCCTATGGAGGGTTACAACAGAGAGGGCATGGATTCTGCTTCAAATGATGTGACAGACTTTGATGATCAACCTCACACTCTCGTAAGGAGAGGACTGAGGGTAGGAAGGGGAGATGGTTGGGGGGGAAGAGGGAACTGGGATTGGTATGTAAATAAGATTGAACTTAATTGAAATACAAAATAATAAAAGATGAGCAAACCTTACAACCCATCAAGATGATGTTAAAGATGTGTTGGGTTAGTCTGTTTTAGACCGGGCTACAGGAGAGAACAGTTAGATACAAGAGAACAGAGGGTCATAGACACCTCAACCACTGAGTCAATCACATTCTGACAAGAAACCATTTCCCATCTACAAAATGATTACAATCTTACTCTTAAAATAAAAAAACAGTGAACACCATGCCTAGCTCATAAAAAAAAGATGCTCAAATCATGTTTGTGAAACAGAATATTTTAGTCAAGCTATCTTCTGGGTTTGGTATTTCTGATTTCTTAAGATTTATTCATTTTATGTATATGGTATTCTGTGCCAGAAGACGGCATCAGATCCCATTATAGATGGCTGTGAGCCATCATGTGCTTGCTGGAAATTTAATTCAGGACCTCTGGAAAGCAACAACTGCTCTTAACCTCTGACCCATGTCTCTACCTGCTTGGATTTGCTATTTTTAAAGACTCTGGTTTTCAATGGTGGAAGAGCACAGAACAAGGATGCTTAGGATCTCTCAACATCAACAAAAAGGGAGAGATAGTGGGAAAGCTTATAGCTAAAACTTCACCTACATGTCTCATCCAGAGTCTAGAGTTCATTAACAAAGTCTGTAAGATGATACAAATAAAATTTAGGAGGTAAAAGCTAACAAATGTGATGACCAGCATGAGGATGGTATGGGCTGCTCTGGTCTCAGCATGGACTCTGTGGTCCTGAATTGGAGTGAGGATGTGATGCATTCGCTGGTGATGACTATGTAGGAGACACACCATGGAGAGGCTGGTGCAGGCCATGATGCTGAGGAATGTGGCATCATGGGAAAACCGCAAGAAGACAATGCCTACACTGAAACCAGAGGTGGAACAGAACAACTTGCTACTAGAAACAGTGTCATTGCCTGTTTTCTGTGGACCAGTGACTTTCATGGGAATGTAGACATTATTTAAGACACTGAACAACCAACAACTGTAACAAGAATAACTCACCAAATTTGGGACCCTTCCTCTGAGCATGACTCTACCCCTATTACCAGGAACAAGAGTGACAAACTGATAGGAGCTCAGGACTGAGGTGGAGCACATGTTAAGGCTTCGAGCCACCAGGCGAATGAAGTACTCAAGTTTACATCTGAGGTCAGTCAGAGGAGGCCTTGAAGCAAAATCCATCATATTGTTTGGAGACACAGTGATGAGGAGGATGAAGGCATTGGCCACAGCCATGTGGCTGAGAATCGTCTGTGTGGGTTTCATCTGAATGCCAATCAGGACAGGAGAGAAATTGTGGACAAACAACATGATGTTGGCCACAGTCCCTACCCAAACCTGACAAAGTAAGATGATCTGAAGAGCCACTTCCTCAGTGGTTTTAAGGGCTTCATCATGAGCAGACATGGAGAGGGCTTCACAGGACACTGCAGTGACAGTCATGTGGGACAGTGCTGTCCTCAAGTCTTTGTTCTCTGCTCCAAGCTTAACAATTTGGACTGGCTACTCCCAATAAGGGAGATACTACCCTATGATACTACAGGAGCCATGCCTGGAAAATAAGGTGTGGGCATTAAGTCAGGATAAAATATGGTGCTTATTGAATTTCTACTGCCTCGAAATAAAAGTTGTATAGATGCTGCAACTCTAAGTTTACTGGTCAGAAACAAAATAACACACATTTTATCACACCATAGACTTTGCATATGAACACAGGAAAGTGACCGACATGAAGACACAACTCCATCTCATTATCCAATCATTATAATTCAGTAATGTGTTAAGAATGATTACATGCTACCAATAAAGTCATGTATCTGAATTAAATAGAAGGAAAGTAACTTGTTGGCTTTTGAGAAAATTTTATACTACTCTCCACAAAACACAATACCAATTATTTTTGATAAACCAACTAGATTTGATCACACTGCTGAACCTAGGTTTACACATGTGTATCCTCTCTATGAAAACTAACCCCATTTGCTATTGATTATCCTTTATTCTCAATTTTAACTATTTTAATTGTTGTTCTAAGCAGTCAGATCCTAGAGTGTTCCCTGCACCATCTCCACCTTTCCTCAAACACATTTCAAGTCATTACACAATGACAATTACATCCATTGCAAGCCAATGCTATTTCTGCATCTTACTTGCTTATATGTATTCCAAAAAACACTCAGCCTCCACGCATCAGCTAAAATCCACCATCCCACATACAGATGTTACACCTAATGCTGTTTTCAGCTGAATGTCCATCTGTGATAGATTAATTTATTTGTTGTTAAAACAAAACATTGACTCAGTTTGATTCAACTGCAGAATTCCAGAAGAAAGTATGATCTGTGTTAGCTTCAGAAGAGAATGCAATGCGAACAAGGGAGAAGAGAATTTTATGAAGCCTGTGGTAAAGAGAATCCCACCTTTGAGCTCACAGGATGAGGATGCTCACAGGATGAAGCTTATGAACACATTTCCTGTTGAAGAATCTCTTGAGTGCCCCACCCATGGAAGACCTTCTCTGTGTAGCTCTTGGCCTGAGGAAGAATGCAAGGAACTCAACTGTTGTTCATTCTCCATGCAATGCTGTGGAGGTGACCCAGAAGAGTCCGGGTTTGCAGTGCTCATAAAACAACAGCGTACCTGGACATGACATCCCTTAGAGAGTTCATTATGATGTCATCTGTGGTGTCAGTCTGATTGTCTGCATGGGAACTTTGGGATGCCTCCAACGAGGAAAAACTAATTTGTCCCCAGAGCAAATCTTCATATTTAGCTTCTTGTGATTAATGATGATGTGCAGGAGGTTTTTCAGACATTAGTGAGTCGCTGGGCAGAATTAGTAAAAGTTTTCCGTTTTTCCTTTGGGGGAAATCTAAGTTCTGAATTGATCTTGTAGTCAGGTGTGGATTGGTGTTTATCAGCTGTGGGAGTTTCCTGGGAGAGTTTCCTGGGATCGCTTATCATACCATCTGCAAATAGAGAAAGTTTGACTTCTTCCTTTCCAAGTTGGATTTTCTTGATCTCCTTTTGTTGTCTTATAGCTTTAGCTAGAACTTCCAGTACGATATTGAAGAGATATGGAGAGAGAGGGCAGCTTTGTCTTGTTCCTGATTTTAGAAGAATCGCCTTAAACTTCTCTCCATTCAGTTTGATGTTGGCTGTTGCTTTACTGTATATTGCTTTTATTATGTGTGTGATATGCATGGTTCACCATGGCCTGACCCTGGGGATTATAAGGGATGCCCGTCTTATGTGAGATAAAAAAATTTTTGCAAAAAGAGTTGAAACCGTGACTAGTGTAAGCAGGACCATCATCAGTTTTTATTTGTCTGGGAATTCCCATATAAGCAAAGGCTTGCAAACAATACCTCTTAACATCATTAAGTCTTTCTCCGATACCAACAGAGGCAAATATGAGATGAGAATGGGTATCCACAGATACATGAACAAATTGTAGTCGACCAAAGGAAGGAATATGAGTAACAACCATCTGCCACATATCATTAGGTGTGACACCCCAGTGGTTAACTCCAAGGTGTGGAACAGGTAAGAATTCTGCATATAGGGGACAATTCTTAACTATATTGATAGCTTGGTCTCTAGTAATTTTAAAATGGAATTTAAGTGTTCCTGCATTAAGGGGAAGGTTGTATGAGCTTTGCAGGCTGATTCATAACCAGATTCTCTCATCATCATAATGGCACTATCTGTTTTAGTATTAAAATCAGCAATGGTATTTCCTTCACTTAAAGGGCCGGGCAAATCAGAATGCACTCAGAAATGTCCTACAAAAATTGGATGAGAGCTCCTCCATACTAGGCTTTGTATGGCTAGTAAGTGTTCCTGTACATGAGAGACTGGATGTATATAAGGAGCAGTCTCTAAGGGAACCAATATATGATACACGTATTTACTGTCATGTATAAGTTAAATGGCTCATCAGAAAACTGTTGAAGGGCTAATTGTACTGCAGCTCGTTCCGCAAACTGTGCAGACTTCACTTTAAGTGTAGAGCGTTCAATAGTTGAAAATAAAACAATGACTGCACAACCATTTGAAGAGCCTTCTATAAATACATTGTGGGCCCCCTTCAAAGGAGTTTGGGAAATAAACTTGGGGAAACACACAGGATGAATTTTTTTAAAATGGGCTAACTTATTGGAAGGAAAATGACTATCAAAGCAGCAGGGTGTAGAACAAAATAAGGGTGCCCAATTGTTGGGCCATTGTATCTGTTGTTAAGCATAGGGAGTAACAATTACATCCAGCATCTTGCCAAAAACTTGAAGACTCATTTTGTATGCCTTTTGAATAATACAAATCATTGCCTGGGAATAAGATCGAACTGTCTTTCCTAGGGATGCATGTTCATGCACCCACAATATAGGACCAGTTTGCCAAAACACTGTGGTAGGGGAATACGCCGAACCAAAAACTAATAACATCAAGTTTTTAGAACAGTCAATATAATTAAATGTGCAGATTGGAGGGATTTTTGTACAAGTTGTATGCATTCTCGTGCAGCAGGCGATAAGGTGCGCGGAGAAGTGGGATCAGAATCTCCTTGTAAAATATCAAATAATGGTCTAAGCTGCCCAGTGGTTAGGGCCAAACGAGATCGAACCCAATTTATATCTCCCAATAATTTTTGAAAATCATTACCGGTGGTCAGTCTATCCAGTCTTAAAGTAATGTTTTGAGGATGGATACAAGAATATAAAAACTGATTACACAGGGACTAATAGGGAAATTCTTGTTGCACCTTTTCTGGGACTATTCTTAAATCAACTACTCGAAGATTATGTTGGAATTCCCCCAAAGCCTCATTCACTTCCTTAGGATGAGGAATCTCCCTTGGGTGGGGGCTCTTGAAGGTCCCTAATTCAAGTTGGTCCAGACATTCCCAGTCACTATGGAGGACAATCTCCCACAGGAGGGTTAGAAAATACAGTCTCTATTGTAAAAAAAATCATACTGCTCTGGACACCAAACTAGCTATGGAAGTTGAATCAAACATGAATGAAGGAAACAAAAACATATATTTTGGTTGATTAATAAAACACTGATTGTCCAGTAGCCAGGCAGGTAGATAGGCAGGCTACCAGACAAGGAGAGGCAGAGGCAGGCAAATCGCTGTGAGGTCAAGGCCACTTTCTCTGCAGAGCTAGTGCTAGGACAGGCTAAAGCAATACAGAGAAACCACGTCTTGAAAAAAAACCCAAGGAAACAAGAAAAACTTTAATAGAAACTGCTGACCTGAACAAGGGGAGCTCAAGCACTCCAGTCTGAAAGCTGGGAAATCCACATAGCACTGAGCAAGATTCACTGAATGTGGTGTTTGTAGAGAGGACTGGGCAGTCAGAGGCCCCTGGTCGTGGATCAGTATTTGTCCCTCGTATGCAAATGGACTTTATGAACCCTTTCCACATAGAGGGATACTGTCTAAGCCTAGACACTTGGAGAGGGCCTGGGCCCTGTTCCAAATGGTATGACAGACTGTGAAGACTCCCCATGGAAGACCTCACCCTCCCTGGGTGATGGTGGGGGGAACCAGGGAGGAGTGGAGGGTGACAGAACTGGAATTGCTACATAAAACAAGCTTGTTTCAAATTTAAATGAAAATTATATTTAAAAAAGACTGCTGGTATTCATTGTGTTTCTCAAGTCACAGATGCTGTAATAGAAATCAATCTTGAGGGACAAGTTACTGGGGAAAAGGATTTCTATTTTCATTTCCACAGAAAATGAAAAGCTGTGGATTCCTTCCACACTAATGTGGTTTGATCAAGCCAGACCACCTGAAAAAGAGTATCAGGTGATCCGACATTCAAAACAGCTGGACAAAGCAGCCTTGCAGACTACAGCCAGGATTTCTGCATCTTCTTAGAATCCCCCATGAGAGCGCCCCTTACCAGCAGGAAGTAGTTTGGAAAGAACGATGCTCAAATTCCCAAATATTGTCTATAAATGTTTCTTTTCATTCAAATGGACTTGGTTATCAAAGTAAATAAATAAATACATAAATAAAAAGGAGGAAAAAAAAAGACAGCAGACTAATCAGGTTCAACAACCTGGTTGGAATTGAAGGGCTCCACACTATGTCCTCAAACCAATATGGAATAGATTCACAGTGTAGCTCCATTTATTTAATTTGATCAGTTGGCAGATTGGGAGAGAGGAAGAACAGATTCCTGCATCCAGAGGACACCAGGCTGTTTGGGCTTGGAGGTGTGGTTACAACTGGAAAATGGGAACATCTGGGAAAGCTTCATATAGTGAGTAATCTTATATGCAGTGATGGTAATGAGATACACATTTACTAGGTGGTGAAAAGTGATAATATAGAATGCAGGATGTGTTTGACAACGGACAACACCAGGATATCCAAAAGGAGAGACCCAGTGAGAGCCCATTACCAGTGGTGTAGGAGAAACCAGAGGAGCCAGGGCCCCAAAGAATCATGGCAGCCAAAACTTGCAAATAAAGATGAACAGACTGAAGGGTAAATTGTTATTCTCAACAGACTTCCACTACAAGATTCTCATAGGTCCCATTTTGTTTTTGTTCTGTCTCTTTGTTTTGTTTAAATTTTGTTGTGCCTTGACCGCAGTTTGCAAGGGAAGGGGGTGAATGCAAGGACATGGGGCAAAGTGTGGATAAGAATGAATGTCGTAAAATCCAAAAACAGTCAATAAAAGTGTAAAGAAAAAAAATTTTAGTGATGACAGTAGATCCTATTTTGTTCAGGCGGTAAATACAGTGGGATTGTATACTTATCCAAAGTCTAATGCGTTCAGATAGGAGGAGCGGACCTAATAATCCATTAAGCTGATTGAAGGCACATGGGTTTAATCTGTTTTTGACCAGCCAGGAGGAGAGCACAGATATTGCACAAGAGAATGGAGGGTCATGTATAACTCAGTCACTGAGTCAATCACATCTTGATAAGAAATCATGTCTCATCAACAAAATGGTTATAACCTTACTTTTCAAATTAAAAACAGTGAGCACCATGTGGGACTCATAGAAAAAGTTGTTCAACACATATTTGTGACAGAGTATTTAATGGCAAGAGTGAAACTGTCTTTGGTTGTTCTTTAACATTCTTTTTATATATTCTCTTTAACTTGCATATCATGCATCTCCATACCATTCATCTCTCTGTCCTCTCATATTTACCTTCTGCCCTTGCAACCTCCCCCCAAAATAAAATAAAATGTAAGAGAAAAAGAGAAACCATGGAACCCGTAGTTTGACACAGTGAGTCACAGTCTATGCTTTAGTCCATATCTCTTCACTTGCCAGTGTTCTTTGCAAAGAGTCCTTAGTCTGATTCCAGGCCTCTGGTGTCTGCTGAACTTTCAACACCGGGGTCTCACTGTAACTCCTCTTGAATATCCTGTTGTTGTCCTGGGTCATGGAAATCCTGCTGCCTTGGGTCTGCAGGGACAGCATCTTCAGCTGCTGCAGCAGTTCATAGATGGTGTGGATGTTGGGGTAGACCAACTCACAATCCTGTTTCTGGGCCTGGGTAGCTACAGGGTTCATCAGGCTGTAAGCTGTCCCTAATTCTCATGACCAGGCTGAGCCTGTAGAATTGCCCAGCATGTGTATGCCTTGCAGCAGTGAGTCAGGAGTGGGACTACTTCTTCTGCTTTCATTCCCTTAGGATAAGCTCTCTCACACCTACATGATTAGGGACAGCTCTACTGTGTTACCCAGGAGAGGCTCAGGGTCCACTCTCACAAGTGCTGCAGCTTGTGAGAGGCAGTGAAAACTCTCCTACTCCTGGACCTCCAGGCCAGCACTCCCACCTGTCACAGGGAGAGTGGGGTTGGGGAAAGACATCTCTCCCCTGCCATAAAGCAGATGAGGGACAGGACCAGATATCCCCAGCACACATTCTCAGGACTGGCTCATCAACACCACCAGCAATAGGGTCAAGCTCTACTGTGCTTCACAGCCTAGGAACAGGGCTCACTTTTCCTGAATGCTGCAGCTTGTAAGAGAGGCAGTCATATCACTTGCACAGCACAGGCACTCGTTTGCTATGTTTAGTGACTCTGGATTTCAATGGTGGAAGAGCACAGAACAAGGATCCTTAGGATCTCTCAACATCAACAGAAAGGGAGAGATAGTGGGGAAGCTTACAGCCAAAACTTCATTCACATGTCTCAGCCAGAGACGAGAGTCCATTAACAAACTGTGAAAGATGATACAGAAAACATTTAGGAGGTAAAAGCTAACAAATGTGACCACCAGCATCAGGATGGTATGGGCTGCTCTGGTCTCAGCATGGACTCTGTGGTCCTGAATCGGAGTGAGGATGTGATGCATTTGCTGGCGATGCCTATGTAAGAGACACACCATGAAGAGGCTGGTGCAGGCCATGATGCTGATGAATGTAACATCATGGGCAAAACGCATTAATACAAAGCCTACACTGAAGCCAGAGGTGGAACAGACCAACCTGTTTTTAAACACAGTGTCATTGCCTGTATTCTGTGGACCAGTGACTTTAATGGGAATGTAGACATTATTTAAGACACTGAACAACCAACAACTGTAACAAGAATAACTCACCAAATTTGGGAAGCTTCCTCTAAGCATGACTCTACCCCTATTACCAGGAACAAGAGTGACAAACTGATAGGAGCTCAGGACTGAGGTGGAGCACATGTTAAGGCTTTGAGCCACCAGGCGGAGGAAGTACTCAAGTTTACATCTGAGGTCAGTCAGAGGAGTCCTTGAAGCAAAATCCATCATATTCTTTTGAGACACAGTGATGAGGAGGATGAAGGCATTGGCCACAGCCATGTGGCTGAGAATCGTCTGTGTGGGTTTCATCTGAATGCCAGTCAGAACTGGAGAGAAATTGTGGACGAACAGAATGATGTTGGCCACAGTCCCTACCCAAACCTGACAAAGTAAGATGATCTGAAGAGCCACTTCCTCAGTGGTTTTAAGGGCTTCATCGCGAGCAGACATGGAGAGGGCTTCACTGGACACTGCAGTGACAGTCATGTGGGACAGCGCTGTCCTCAAGTCTTTATTCTCTTCTCCAAGCTTAACAATTTGGACTGGCTTCTTCTCCCAATAAGGGAGATACTACCCTATGATACTACAGGAGCCATGGCTGGAAAATAAGGTGTGGGCATTAAGTCAGGATAAAATGTGGTGCTTATTGAATTTCTACTGCCTCGAAATAAAAGTTGTATAGATGCTGCAACTCTAAGTTTACTGGTCAGAAACAAAATAACACACATTTTATCACACCATAGACTTTGCATATGAACACAGGAAAGTGACTGACATGAAGACACAACTCCATCATCACTATCCAATCATTATAATTTAGTAATGTGTTAAGAATGCTTACATGCTACCAATAAAGTCATGTATCTGAATTAAATAGAAGGAAAGTAACTTATTGGCTTTTGAGAAAATTTTATACTACTCTCCACAAAACACAATACCAATTATTTTTGATAAACCAACTAGATTTGATCACACTGCTGAACCTAGGTTTACACATGTGTATCCTCTCTATGAAAACTAACCCCATTTGCTATTGATTATCCTTTATTCTCAATTTTAACTATTTTAATTGTTGTTCTAAGCAGTCAGATCCTAGAGTGTTCCCTGCACCATCTCCACCTTTCCTCAAACACATTTCAAGTCATTACACAATGACAATTACATCCATTGCAAGCCAATGCTATTTCTGCATCTTACATCTGCATCCAAAGAAACACTCAGCCTCCACGCATCAGCTAAAATCCACCATCCCACATACAGATGTTACACCTAATGCTGTTTTCAGCTGAATGTCCATCCGTGATAGATTAATTTATTTGATGTTAAAACAAAACATTGACTCAGTTTGATTCAACTGCAGAATTCCAGAAGAAAGTATGATCTGTGTTAGCTTCAGAAGAGAATGCAATGCGAACAAGGGAGGAGAGAATTTTATGAAGCCTGTGGTAAAGAGAATCCCACCTTTGAGCTCACAGGATGAGGATGCTCACAGGATGAAGCTTATGAACACAGTTCCTGTTGAAGAATCTCTTGAGTGACCTTCTCTGTGTAGCTCTTGGCCTGAGGAAGAATGCAAGGAACTCAACTGTTGTTCATTCTCCATGCAATGCTGTGGAGGTGACCCAGAAGAGTCCGGGTTTGCAGTGCTCATAAAACAACAGCGTACCTGGACATGACATCTCTTAGAGAGTTCATTATGATGTCATCTGTGGTGTCAGTCTGATTGTCTGCATGGGAACTTTGGGATGCCTCCAACGAGGAAAAACTAATTTGTCCCCAGAGCAAATCTTCATATTTAGCTTCTTGTGATTAATGATGATGTGCAGGAGGTTTTTCAGACATTAGTGAGTCGCTGGGCAGAATTAGGAAAAGTTTTCCGTGTTTCCTTTGGGGGAAATCTAAGTTCTGAATTGATCTTGTAGTCAGGTGTGGATTGGTGTTTATCAGCTGTGGGAGTTTCCTGGGAGAGTTTCCTGGGATCGCTTATCATACCATCTGCAAATAGAGAAAGTTTGACTTCTTCCTTTCCAAGTTGGATTTTCTTGATCTCCTTTTGTTGTCTTATAGCTTTAGCTAGAACTTCCAGTACGATATTGATGAGATATGGAGAGAGAGGGCAGCTTTGTCTTGTTCCTGATTTTAGAAGAATCGCCTTAAACTTCTCTCCATTCAGTTTGATGTTGGCTGTTGCTTTACTGTATATTGCTTTTATTATGTGTGTGATATGCATGGTTCACCATGGCCTGACCCTGTGGATTATAAGGGATGCCCGTCTTATGTGAGATAAAAAAATTTTTGCAAAAAGAGTTGAAACCGTGACTAGTGTAAGCAGGACCATCATCAGTTTTTATTTGTCTGGGAATTCCCATATAAGCAAAGGCTTGCAAACAATACCTCTTATCATCATTAAGTCTTTCTCCGATACCAACAGAGGCAAATATGAGATGAGAATGGGTATCCACAGATACATGAACAAATTGTAGTCGACCAAAGGAAGGAACATGAGTAACATCCATCTGCCACATATCATTAGGCGTGACACCCCAGTGGTTAACTCCAAGGTGTGGAACAGGTAAGAACTCTGCATATAGGGGACAATTCTTAACTATATTGATAGCTTGGTCTCTAGTAATTTTAAAATGGAATTTAAGTGTTCCTGCATTAAGGGGAAGGTTGTATGAGCTTTGCAGGCTGCTTCATAACCAGATTCTCTCATCATCATAATGGCACTATCTGTTTTAGTATTAAAATCAGCAATGGTATTTCCTTCACTTAAAGGGCCGGGCAAATCAGAATGCACTCAGAAATGTCCTACAAAAATTGGATGAGAGCTCCTCCATACTAGGCTTTGTATGGCTAGTAAGTGTTCCTGTACATGAGAGACTGGATGTATATAAGGAGCAGTCTCTAAGGGAACCAATATATGATACACGTATTTACTGTCATGTATAAGTTAAATGGCTCATCAGAAAACTGTTGAAGGGCTAATTGTACTGCAGCTCATTCCGCAAACTGTGCAGACTTCACTTTAAGTGTAGAGCGTTCAATAGTTGAAAATAAAACAATGACTGCACAACCATTTTGTCGAGCGCTATCGCCTTGCCTGCAAGAACGACGCTCAACAACAGGATTCTTCTGCAGCTATGTTTATTGCGCGGCTCGTTACAGCAAGTTGAGGGAAGACCCCGAGGAGGAAAAAGGGCTCTGCTTATATAGAGGAGCTGTGTCCGTTACTGACAGTTGCAGCCTGCAACGGTCGTAACGGTCACCCCAGGACGTGGATCGCACATCCACGCCTTGCTGGCTTATGGACAGGAAACCGGTGCCATCTTCGGGAATGGCACCGGTGGCTCTCTACATCTCCCCCTTTTTTGTTTTTAAACGCAACAGGCAAGGGTAGTGGTCTGATCTCCAGTAATGAGATGGACATTGTAATGACCCTGAATCCTGGTAGTCAGCCAAGTCTGTGCCATACCCGTCCAGCATCTTTTCCCTGGAGGTGGGGCCTTGGACACCAACCCACATGCAACCAGACTTGCCCTTCTCGGAGCTGCTCATGGCCAGAGTCAACCCGGAGTGCAGTACTAAGCCAAACAACCTGAGCGTGAAGAATTTATTACAGTAGGCTAAACTAAAGAAGCACCTGTCTGCGTGCAATGGGAAAAAACCCCGCAGAGCATTAGGGCTGTTTCTGGTAAAAAAAAAAAAAAAAAAAAAAAAAAAAAATGGACACCCTAACCTGGTGCAATGTCATAGAAGACTCAGGGTGCAAGGGCTGTCCTATTGGACAATTAATGTCCATTTTTAAACATGCTTAGCCACATAGTGGGAGAGGAGCCTATCTCCATAGCAGCTAGGGCTTGAGCGATAACCACTTTGTCATGTGTCTGTTGAGCACGTAGCTTACACACCAACCACAGCAGGAGCACCACCCCATCATATAACAGCAGGCCAAACCCCATTACACCTGCCCACTCCTTAAAGTGGGAAAAAGCGGTGGAGATCCAGGAGAACGATCCTTCTGATAGAGAGCCATCCACACGGGTGGAATTCACATGGACGATGGACATTTGGAGTTGGCCCATCAGGCTATCAAATTCTCCTGTCCATTCACCTAAAAGATACTGAAAAAGTTGTTTAGAAAGGTTTGCAGCTCTTGTATAATTTTTTTTCATATTGTACACTGGTGACACATAAATTGGAATATTTCCATTGACAGCCCAGTTGGGCTAGCTACCAGAGTGTGTCAATTTGTTCCTGCATCAAATCAATTCTCTGATTGACTACCATCAATCCTCCTTCTAATCGTGAATCAATGGAGGCCTGTGATTGGCTAAGATCATGCCATATGGCTTTCCATTCCAAATATTGCCCCATATTGAGGCATGCTTTTGACTTTTGATATGGCACAGAGGTCACACATAGCCCTGTCATCTTCCATTCCCATCCGATTTGTGCTGCCACAAAGTGTCAATCTGTTCCTGAACTAGATCAATTCACTGATTTAAGATCATAATACCACCTTTTAATTAAGCGGTGACTACTTTCGCTGACAGGTTATTTAAGGCAGCTACAGTCAACAGTGGAATGCATGGCAATGGCATCCTTAGTGGCTCCCACTACTCCAGCTGTAATGGCAACCACGATAGCAGCAGTGATTCCAAAATCTCTCCTCTGTCTAAAGAGGGTCATGGTGCTTGGCTCTCTACCGGAACGGGAACGTACCTGGGCATTCTGGTCACAAGGGCCAAAGGAAATTTTCCTCCATCCCAACATAAAGAATAGAAGCATACTTGAGGTGTACAATATAGCATTCTCTCACTAGAGTTTGCAAAGGTGCTATTGCTTAATCACAAACACAAAAGGATTAGAGGCTCCACGTTGAGCTGGGTTTTGATTACAATAAGTGTCCCGCGCTACCGTCTCGCCAGCAAGAACGACGCAGCACACAGATAGGATCCTTCTGCGATAATAGCTTTAATGCTTCTTGAGAGGCAGAGCATAAGCTTACACCAACTGTAGAGCGAAGACCCCGAGAGCAAAAACCCACACCCTTATATAGAAACTCAGCCTCGCTTAGGACGTGTCACTCCCTGACTGGTTGCTCGCTCATCAGGCCGAATGACGCCCCACGGGAGTGGCGCGGGAGAAATCCCCTTGCACGCGGGCACAGGCTTATTTATGCCAACTGTCAGCCGGATGCCAGTGCCATCTTGTAATGGAGAATGTAGGGACGGCTCCCTACATCTCCCCCTTTTTTCTTATTTAATGATAAGGCTTTATATTTTCGCAAGCAAATAGGTCACCCATATGTTGAGGGATAGAGGCAGAGGTCGTACCTTCCCAAATAAACATTAAGACTGTGTACGAGAGTCGCCATCAGGCTGTTAGCTTGACCCGAGGCGCTCTCGACCTGTCCTCTGCCGTTTTTCTGGGAAAGGGGAACTAGGGCAGGCAACCCTTATGCAGGACAACGTGCCTCCCAGAGAGGCCTGCCTATTGAGCAACTCTCTGTGCGATGCCTTGTTCAACATCCCTCATGGGCTGCTCAAGCCAGACACTCTACACTGTGCAATGAGCCTAGGCTCCGGGTGTGCAAGAGCTATCCGGCCAGTGGCCTATTGCTTAAGCATAGACAGCCAAACATCAGCTGACGTTCCACTATCAAGTGCGGCAAGTGCCTGGGCGATAACCACCTTATCTCTTTTTGCCTGATTCCTGAGTTTTGCAAACCAGCCAAAGAAGCAACAGCAGACCACAGCAGATGGCTGCAAAGAATAACCCCACCCCCACCCATTTCTTAAAATAGGAAACAGCCGAGGCAATCCAAGATGATAGGCCCTCCATCAGGGACAGATCGAGGCGGGTGGAATTAATCTGGATAATAGCGGTCCTCAATTCTCGGAGGGTCTGTTCAAATTCTGCGGTCCAATTCTGTAACATGAACTGAGAAAGACTCTTAGACAAATTAGCTGCTTTGGTAAAATTTTCATATTGAATGGAGGTGACACATAAACCAGGGAGCTTCTGCTCACAGCCCAATACTAAATCTATACGTTGGTTCACCAACATCAAGTCCCCCCTGAATTTGAGTATTGGCTGAAGTCTGTTTATCCAGAGCCTCCGAAACTGTCCTTAGGCAAAAAGGCTAGACCCAGCTCCCTATTGGTGGCAAAGAATCGGGGAAAGACCTGAGCATTATACATCACCAGCACTGGAAGTGGGAACGTTGACATGATTCCCCAACGAGGCTCCCCTTGGACAGCTGGGATGCTGAGTATCATCAGTGACATCAGGGGGAGCAGTCGGCTCCCCTTTTCTTGTCCTCGGGTCTCCACGTCTTTCTGCTCCAGGACCATCCGAGTGAGTCTTTCTGGGACCCAGAAAGGATTTTCTTCATCCTGTGGGAAAACACAAACAGCTCCCCTGGATCTTATTAGAATAGGATCCGGGCCTTTCCATTCATTGGTTAACACATCTTTCCATTTTACCAGTTCCTTAGGTCAACATGGGTCTGAGCAATGTCGCTCTGCCGCAGACCGACCATGTTCATCCATGTTTAAAAAATTCATGGTGAAAAGTGCCATTGCTATAGCCACCCGTGGCACAGGGGGCAAACCCATCATTATTCCCCCTTTTTGCTTAAGGAGATATGATTTGAGTGTGAGATGTGCACGCTCAATAATGCCTTGTCCTTGAGGATTATATGGCAAGCCCGTGACATGTGTGACTTGCATTTGTGCACAAAACTGTCTGAATTTTTGAGAAGTATAGGCAGGCCCATTGTCAGTTTTTAAACATTTAGGCTTACCCCAGGCACTCCATGCCTCAAGACAGTGTTGAATCACGTGGGAAGTTTTCTCCCCAGTGAGTGGTGTGGCATGGAGAACGCCAGAGCAGGTGTCTATTGATACATGCACATATTGTAACTTTCCAAAGGATGAGACATGGGTCACATCCATCTGCCAAACCTGTAAGGGCTGAATGCCTCGAGGATTAATTCCAAAATGGGGTGCAGGCAGAAACTGACAACAATGTTGACAATTGACAACAATCTCACGAGCCTCCTTCCTAGTGATGGAAAAATGGCGTCGCAGGGTTTCAGAAGTCACATGAAAATTCTTGTGAAATTCCTTGGCAGCCTCTAGTGGTGAGGCTAGAACCATGGCAACCAATCTAGTTGCTTTGTCAGCCAAATCATTACCTAAGGCCATGGGTCCTGGTAGCCCGGAATGTGCCCTTATGTGAGTAATAAAGAATGGCTGCCCTCTAGCAAGCAGACAATTTTGGATGTCCAGAAAAATGATTGCAACCTTGCTGGTCATTTTTATAATGCCAGCCGTTTCTAACAATTTTACAGCGTTAACTACATAAGATGAATCTGACACGATGTTCAATGGACCCTGAAACCTTTGTAGTACTTCCAAAACTACCATGCATTCCACCACTTGAGGCGATGTTTCCTGAAATTGTTTGGAGTATATTTTGCCCTCCACCACAAAAGCTCCCAATCCTGTCTTAGACCCATCAGTATACACCACCAGTCCATTTTTAATAGGATGACTTGAGGTAATTTTTGGAAAAATCATAGGCTGGTTAAGGGCAAATTGTAAAAGTGGATGTTTAGGATAATGATTGTCTATCTTTCCAACAAAGGTTGTGACCAAAATAGCCCAATCATTTGAAGTAGCGGCAAGGGTGGCAACCTGTACAGCATTATAGGGTACAATCAGCAAATTAGGTTCAATGCCGAAGTGCATGAGGGAGGCCTTTAATCCTCTCATGGCCAGTTGGGCCACCGCGTCCGGGTACCAATCAATAACTTTCATGGGAGAAGCATTAGGGTGTATCCATAATAAAGGACCTTGTTGCCATAATACTGCGGTCGGAAGCCCTTTTGTCCTGAACACGCATAGAGTAATCGGTTTATTTTCCTCTGTGCGTGACAATTGAGCCATCTGTATGGCTGCTTCCACCTTTAGTAAAGCCTGTCTTGCGGTGGGAGTCAATTCTCTTGGGGATGCAATGTGGCTATCTCCCTCCAACACATCAAACAAAGGCTTAAGCTCGGGGAATTTTTAGAAAAGGTCTGAGCCAATTTATGTCCCCCCAATAACTTTTGAAAATCATTAAGAGTATGTAGATAATCCTTTCTGATTTCTAATCTCTGCGGCACAATCTTATCTGGAAAGATCTTGGAGCCTAAAAAATGTCCAGTATCCGAGATTTGTACTTTATCTGTGGCTATATATAGGCCTCTCTTCTCCAATGCTTGCAACAATACAGGATATGCCAGTTTTAAAAGATCAAAATCTTTATGACGTAGCAAGATGTCATCCATATAATGCAACAGCATCAGAGAAGGGAATTGTCTTTTAACTGGGGCCAAGGCTTCATACACATACAGCTGACAGATGGTTGGACTGTTTGCCATGCCTTGTGGTAAGACCTTCCACTGAAACCTCTTGTCTGGTTCAGCATGATTTATAGATGGTAAAGTAAAGGCAAATCTGGGTCTGTCATGCTCATGTAAAGATATGGAAAAAAAACAATCCTTAATATCCACAATCAATAGCGGCCAAAATTTGGGAAGTGTGGTAAGCACCGGTAGACAGCATTGTATGGGGCCAAAAAGCTACATTTGCTCATTAATAGCACGTAAATCATGAAGCAAGCGCCATTTTCCAGATTTCTTTTTTATTACAAAAATTGGAGTATTCCATGGTGAGGTGGAGGCCTCAATATGGCCTAATTTTAATTGCTCCTCTATAAGCTGATTCACCGCTTGTAATTTTTCAGAGGTAAGCGGCCACTGAGGAACCCATACCGGATCCTCCGTTTTCCAAGGTATGGGTCGTGCTGCCTCAGTGGCACCTAGGAAAAACCCAGACCCTGTCTATTTCTATTGGGGTTAGGAGCAACGGGCTCAAGGCGCCCCTGTTCATAGCGGCCCAAACCATTGCCCTGCCGATATCCCATCTTGCCCATGATCCCCTGAGTCTGTGGTGAATATTTGTTTGTCAGCATCAGTCCCATGTCTTGCATGACATCTCGTCCCCATAGATTCACAGGCATTGGTAATACATAAGGAGTAAATTGCCCTTTTTGACCCTCCTGGGTTCTCCAGCTAAGGGGGGCGGCACTGATAGTGGGGCAGGACTTATAGCCAAGACCCTGTAAAGAGTGTGACGATTCCACCATTGGCCATGTCTTCGGCCACCAGTAGGTGGAGATAATGCTCTTATCAGCCCCCGTGTCCAAAATGCCTTCAAATTTCTTTTCATTTATCCAAAGTGTAGTTTTTGGCCTACTATTTAAAGACATGACCAAATAGGCAGAGTCTGTTCCTGAGGATCCCATTTGTTTTGGGACACCATCAATGGGCCCATGTTGGTTATCATGAGGTAGGAGCAGCAATTGTGCAATCCTATCTCCCTGACTGATGGAGAAAACCCCAGTAGGGCTTGAGCATAGTGCCTGTATCTCGGGGGTGTGGGCATCATCCACAATTCCTGGATGTACTATGAGCCCCCGTGCTATAAGGGAGCCTCGCCCAAGGACCAATCCCATAGTGCCTGAAGGCAGAATAATTGATTCTAAAGGCACGGGCTGAATACCCATTTGGGGCATTAGTAAGATTGAGGAGGCGGCACGCAGGTCCATTCTGATGGGTCTGCTTGGCCGCTCTCCTGGTTCCCTTCTAGAGATTTGACAAATCGGTTCCCATATCTTCAAGGGCCCTGGGACCAAGGGCCCATCTGCCCGTTTTTTGACACCTCAAGGGTCGGAGCCTCTGTCGGAGGGAGGAGTCTCCCTTTAATGTCTCTAACAGATCTGCATTGCTCCGCCCGATGGTAGCCTTTGCCACATCGGGTGCAGAGGCTCGCCCTAGGGGCGTTGGACATTTTACAGTCCTTTTTTATGTGCCCTGGTTTTCCATATCCAAAACATGTCTTACCGGGAGGTTTTTTGTTCTGCCTTTGCGCCTGGATAATTGCCGCCGCTAAACCAGTATTGCTCAGAGGCCCCCCCTATCTCCCTACATACCCTGAGCCAATCCTGTAGCCCCTTATTTTTTCGAGGTGCTATAGCGGTGCGGCATTCTTGGGTAGCTTGTTCAAAAATCAATTGTTCTAGCAGGGGCATGACTTGTTCAGTATCCCCGAAAATGCGTTCTGCTGCTTCTGTCATCCTGGCTACAAAGTCTGAGAAAGGTTCCTGGAGGCCCTGCTTGGTCTTAGTAAGCTGACCACTACCCTCCCCTTTACGGGAGAGCGACTTCCAGGCCTTAATGGCTGTAGCTGAAATTTGTGCATAAGCTCCCCAATGATAATTCATTTGATGATTAACATGAGGGCCCTGCCCAGTGAGTAATTCAAAAGTCCAGGCTTGCTGCTCCGGAGTTATTGCAGCAGCGTGAGCTCTTGCCTGTGTTTGGGCCGCCTCAAGCCAGAGGGCCCTCCATTCCATATATTGGCCCATGCTGACCAAAGCTGCTTTTGCAATCGTCTCCCAATCTGCTGGAGTCAAATGATACAGGGCCAATCTTTCTAGTTGAACTATGGTAAAATTTGCTGTAACTCCATATTTTCTGACTGCCTCTGCCAATTCCTTTATTTGATTATAATCCACTGGGGCGGCCACTCTCCCTCCATCCGCATTCTCGAAAACTGGAAATGTGAGGTGTAACGAAGCCAGCTTTCTTCTGACCCCTGACGGGATTAAGGAGAAGCCTTCTCTACGGGATCCTCGGGTCCCTCGGTTATCAAGCTCATATGGAGGTGGAGGAGCAGAAGGCAATAAAGCAGAAGGCTTCTCGTCCCCTTTCTTAATAGTAATAGGAAAGCCAAAATCATTATCGGGGTGGTACCTTTCCCCTTCATATCTGGCGGCCTCTTCCTCCAAGTCCGCCTCCTCTTCCGTGTCCAAGACATCAGACTCTTCGGACTCAGAGGGGCCTTCAATACCTGGGGCCTCCAGATATAACTTAGGATAGAGGCCGCTTGAGCTCTCCCTTTTCTTTAGGTCTTTCTTTTTAGACCTCCTATGGGATTTCTTTGGTTTCTCCTCCTGACTATCTTTTCCAGAGGGTCCTTTTTCACTTTTAGTTTCCTTTTTGCGCGCACCCATCCTCTCACTTTGTTCAGCTTCTGATAGACTATCCTGAAACTCGGTTAAAATCCCTTGTCCCTCCGCAATAGCAGACTTACAATCCTCATCCTCTAAACAATTTTCTATCATTGTCCAGATGGCCATAGCGCTAGGCCCAAGTTCTCCATTGGCCCGAGCACGCTCAAGATTCCTTCCTAACTTCCTCCATGAGGCCAATGAGAGAGAGCCCGAGACCGCCAACCAGGGAGCTACACTGTCTACATCCTTGACAAATCGCTGTAGGAGTCGGTGAGATAGCTTCAGATCCCGCTGTGTAAGGATTGATTGCAGTGCTGTAACAGTGGAATGCGAAGAGCCCATGGCTGTGCAACGGACGCCCGCGACTTATCTACGTCCGACTTAAGTACAGAAATCTCCTTAGCAGCTGCCTCGATGGTAACAAAAGAGGATCAACAGAAAGAGAATGAAAGCGATACTAAAGCAAAGATGTTATGAGGATCAGTCATACCTTACTGAACTTACCTCCTCGCAGTTCTGAATCCTCCCAACTCGAAAGTTGGGGGTCTTCGATGGTGCTGACGATGGATTGGTCGAGTTCCCGGGTTTCCGCACCAGTTGTCCCGCAGTACCGTCTCGCCAGCAAGAACGACGCGGCACACAGATAGGATCCTTCTGCGATAATAGCTTTAATGCTTCTTGAGAGGCAGAGCATAAGCTTACACCAACTGTAGAGCGAAGACCCCGAGAGCAAAAACCCACACCCTTATATAGAAACTCAGCCTCGCTTAGGACGTGTCACTCCCTGACTGGTTGCTCGCTCATCAGGCCGAATGACGCCACGGGAGAGGCGTGGGAGAAATCCCCTTGCACGCGCGCACAGGCTTATTTATGCCAACTGTCAGCCGGATGCCAGTGCCATCTTGTAATGGAGAATGTAGGGACGGCTCCCTACAAATAAGGAGCCCACCTGGGTTGCTGGGGAATAGTGGAGTTACCCCTCTTCCGGGCTCTAGGACATCAACCTCTAATCCAGGTGGCATTACTCTTCAAAATGGTTTCACCATGTGGCGATTAAGAGCTTTCACCTGCGCTATTGCAAAAGCAGTAGTTATTTCAGAGGGGTCTGGCTTGCTCAAACCACATTAGTTTGGAAGGAATCCACAGCTTTTTATTTTCTGTGGAAACAAAAATAGAAATCCTTTTCCCCAGTAACTTGTCCTTGAACTTAAATTTTGGAGTCAAAGCATTTTTAAAATATATAAATTGAATTAATCCAGCAACATTTCCTTTGACAGTTGTTTCCTCAGCAGTCAAACAATACAAAGACAATATAATACCGTCCAGTATCCAGATTCTCTCCATCTGTGGCGTTTTTATTATTCTGTTTCTTTTCTATTTTATTTTTTATTTTTATTTATTTTGAACAGTCTCTTGGGACTCTTTCACTTTCTCTTTGCTAGCCTTTTTCTTTTTGGCGCACCCAACTTTTAGTCACGTTCTGCTTCTGACATGCTTTCCTGATAGCATGTCTATCAGAACTTACCTTATTTTGTTACCTGTCTGCCACAGTTCTGAATCCTCTCCAGCTGACTGAAGGGTCCCCCTTGTGCCGCTGATGTCGCTATCGCCTTGCCTGCAAGAACGACGCTCAACAACAGGATTCTTCTGCAGCTATGTTTATTGCTCGGCTCGTTACAGCAAGTTGAGGGAAGACCCCAAGGAGGAAAAAGGGCTCTGCTTATATAGAGGAGCTGTGTCCGTTACTGACAGTTGCAGCCTGCAACGGTCGTAACGGTCACCCCAGGACGTGGATCGCACATCCACGCCTTGCTGGCTTATGGACAGGAAACCAGTGCCATCTTCGGGAATGGCACCGGTGGCTCTCTACACCATTTGAACAGCCTTCTATAAATACATTGTGGGCCCCCTTCAAAGGAGTTTGGGAAATAAACTTGGGGAAACACACAGGATGAGTTTTTTAAAAATGGGCTAACTTACTGGAAGGAAAATGACTATCAAAGCAGCAGGGTGTAGAACAAAATAAGGGTGCCCAATTGTTGGGCCATTGTATCTGTTGTTAAGCATAGGGAGTAACAATTACATCCAGCATCTTACCAAAAACTTGAAGACTCATTTTGTATGCCTTTTGAATAATACAAATCATTGCCTGGGAATAAGATCGAACTGTCTTTCCTAGGGATGCATGTTCATGCACCCACAATATAGGACCAGTTTGCCAAAACACTGTGGTAGGGGAATACGCCGAACCAAAAACTAATAAATTCAAGTTTGTATGCATTCTCGCGCAGCAGGCGATTAGGTGCGCAGAGAAGTGGGATCAGAATCTCCTTGTAAAATATCAAATAATGGTCTAAGCTGCCCAGTGGTTAGGGCCAAACGAGATCGAACCCAATTTATATCTCCCAATAATTTTTGAAAATCATTACCGGTGGTCAGTCTATCCAGTCTTAAAGTAATGTTTTGAGGATGGATACAAGAATATAAAAATTGATGACACAGGTATTAATAGGGAAATTCTTGTTGCACCTTTTCTGGGACTATTCTTAAATCAACTAGTCGAAGATTATGTTGCAATTCCCCCAAAGCCTCATTCACTTCCTTAGGATGAGGAATCTCCCTTGGGTGGGGGCTCTTGAAGGTCCCTAATTCAAGTTGGTCCAGACATTCCCAGTCACTATGGAGGACAATCTCCCACAGGAGGGTTGCCCGCGGGTCCGCCCCCCCCAGAAAATCCAGTCTCTATTGTAAAAAATCATACTGCTCTGGACACCAAACTAGCTATGGAAGTTGAATCAAACATAAATGAAGGAAACAAAAACATATATTTTGGTTGATTAATAAAACACTGATTGTCCAGTAGCCAGGCAGGTAGATAGGCAGGCTACCAGACAAGGAGAGGCAGAGGCAGGCAAATCACTGTGAGGTCAAGGACACTTTCTCTGCAGAGCTAGTGCTAGGACAGGCTAAAGCAATACAGAGAAACCACGTCTTGAAAAAAACCCAAGGAAACAAGAAAACCTTTAATAGAAACTGCTGACCTGAACAAGGGGAGCTCAAGCACTCCAGTCTGAAAGCTGGGAAATCCACATAGCACTGAGCAAGATTCACTGAATGTGGTGTTTGTAGAGAGGACGGGGAAGTCAGAGGCCCCTGGTCGTGGATCAGTATTTGTCCCTCGTATACAAATGGACTTTATGAACCCTTTCCACATAGAGGGATACTGTCTAAGCCTAGACACTTGGAGAGGGCCTGGGCCCTGTTCCAAATGGTATGACAGACTGTGAAGACTCCCCATGGAAGACCTCACCCTCCCTGGGAGATGGTGGGGGGAACCAGGGAGGAGTGGAGGGTGACAGAACTGGAATTGCTACATAAAACAAGCTTGTTTCAATTTTAAATGAAAATTATATTTTAAAAAGACTGCTGGCATTCATTGTGTTTCTCAAGTCACAGATGCTGTAATAGAAATCAATCTTGAGGGACAAGTTACTGGGGAAAAGGATTTCTATTTTCATTTCCACAGAAAATGAAAAGCTGTGGATTCCTTCCACACTAATGTGGTTTGATCAAGACAGACCACCTGAAAAAGAGTATCAGGTGATCCGACATTCAAAACAGCTGGACAAAGCAGCCTTGCAGACTACAGCCAGGATTTCTGCATCTTCTTAGAATCCCCCATGACAGCGCCCCTTACCAGCAGGGGTAGTTTGGAAAGAACGATGCTCAAATTCCCAAATATTGTCTATAAATGTTTGTTTTCATTTAAATGGACTTGGTTATCAAAGTAAATAAATAAATACATAAATAAAAAGGAGGAAAACAAAGAAATCAATCTTGAGAAAGACAGCAGACTAATCAGGTTCAGCAACCTGGTTGGAATTGAAGGGCTCCACACTATGTCCTCAAACCAATATGGAATAGATTCACAGTGTAGCTCCATTTATTTAATTTGATCAGTTGGCAGATTGGGAGAGAGGAAGAACAGATTCCTGCATCCAGAGGACACCAGGCTGTTTGGGCTTGGAGGTGTGGTTACAACTGGAAAATGGGAACATCTGGGAAAGCTTTATATAGTGAGTCATCTTTATATGCAGTGATGGTAATGAGATACACATTTACTAGGTGGTGAAAAGTGATAATATAGAATGCAGGATGTGTTTGACAATGGACAACACCAGGATATCCAAAAGGAGAGACCCAGTGAGAGCCCATTACCAGTGGTGTAGGAGAAACCAGAGGAGCCAGGGCCCCAAAGAATCATGGCAGCCAAAACTTGCAAATAAAGATGAACAGACTGAAGGGTAAATTGTTAGTCTCAACAGACTTCCACTACAAGATTCTCATATTTCCCATTTTGTTTTTGTTCTGTCTCTTTGTTTTGTTTAAATTTTGTTGTGCCTTGACCGCAGTTTGCAAGGGAAGGGGGTGAATGCAAGGACATGGGGCAAAGTGTGGATAAGAATGAATGTCGTAAAATCCAAAAACAGAATCAATAAAAGTGTAAAGAAAAAAACTTTTAGTGATGACAGTAGATCCTATTTTGTTCAGGCGGTAAATACAGTGGGATTGTATACTTATCCAAAGTCTAATGCGTTCAGATAGGAGGAGCGGACCTAATAATCCATTAAGCTGATTGAAGGCACATGGGTTTACTCTGTTTTTGACCAGCCAGGAGGAGAGCACAGATATTGCACAAGAGAATGGAGGGTCATGTATAACTCAGTCACTGAGTCAATCACATCTTGATAAGAAATCATGTCTCATCAACAAAATGATTATAACCTTACTTTTCAAATTAAAAGCAGTGAGCACCATGTGGGACTCATAGAAAAAGTTGTTCAACACATATTTGTGACAGAGTATTTAATGGCAAGAGTGAAACTGTCTTTGGTTGTCCTTTAACATTCTTTTTATCTATTCTCTTTAACTTGCATATCATGCATCTCCATACCATTCATCTCTCTGTCCTCTCATATTTACCTTCTGCCCTTGCAACCTCCCCCAAAAAATAAAATAAAATGTAAGAGAAAAAGAGAAACCATGGAACCCGTAGTTTGACACAGTGAGTCACAGTCTACGCTTTAGTCCATATCTCTTTACTTGCCAGTGTTCTTTGCAAAGAGTCCTTAGTCTGATTCCAGGCCTCTGGAGTCTGCTGAACTTTCAACACCGGGGTCTCACTGTAACTCCTCTTGAATATCCTGTTTTGTCCTGGGTCATGGAAATCCTGCTGCCTTGGGTCTGTAGGACCAGCATCTTCACCTGTTGCAGCAGTTCATAGATGGTGTGGATGTTGGGGTAGACCAACTCACAATCCTGTTTCTGGGCCTGGGTAGCTACAGGGTTCATCAGCCTGTAAGCTGTCCCCAATTCTCATGACCAGGCTGAGCCTGTAGAATTGCCCAGCATGTGTATGCCTTGCAGCAGTGAGTCAGGAGTGGGACTACTTCTTCTGCTTTCATTCCCTTAGGATAAGCTCTCTCACACCTACATGATTATGGCCAGCTCTACTGTGTTACCCAGGAGAGGCTCAGGGTCCACTCTCACAAGTGCTGCAGCTTGTGAGAGGCAGTGAAAACTCTCCTACTCCTGGACCTCCAGGCCAGCACTCCCACCTGTCACAGGGAGAGTGGGGTTGGGGAAAGACATCTCTCCCCTGCCATAAAGCAGATGAGGGGCAGGACCAGTATCCCCAGCACACATTCTCAGGACTGGCTCATCAACACCACCAGCAATAGGCTCAAGCTCTACTGTGCTTCACAGCCTAGGAACAGGGCTCACTTTTCATGAGTGCTGCTGTTTGTAAGGGAGACAGTAAGATTGATTGCACAGCACAGGCATGGGTTTACTATGTCTAAAGACTCTGGATTTCAATGGTGGAAGAGCACAGAACAAGGATCCTTAGGATCTCTCAAGAGCAACAGAAAGGGAGAGATACTGGGGAAGCTTACAGCCAAAACTTCATTTACATGTCTCAGCCAGAGACGAGAGTCCATTAACAAACTGTGAAAGATGATACAGATAACATGTAGGAGGTAAAAGCTAACAAATGTGACCACCAGCATCAGGATGGTATGGGCTGCTCTGGTCTCAGCATGGACTCTGTGGTCCTGAATCCGAGTGAGGATGTGATGCATTTGCTGGCGATGCCTATGTAAGAGACACACCATGGAGAGGCTGGTGCAGGCCATGATGCTGATGAATGTAACATCATGGGCAAGACGCATTAGTACAAAGCCTACACTGAAGCCAGAGGTGGAACAGACCAACCTGTTTTTAGATACAGTGTCATTGCCTGTATTCTGTGGACCAGTGACTTTAATGGGAATGTAGACATTATTTAAGACACTGAACAACCAACAACTGTAACAAGAATAACTCACCAAATTTGGGACGCTTCCTCTAAGCATGACTCTACCCCTATTACCAGGAACAAGAGTGACAAACTGATAGGAGCTCAGGACAGAGGTGGAGCACATGTTAAGGCTTTGAGCCACCAGGCGAAGGAAGTACTCAAGTTTACATCTGAGGTCAGTCAGAGGAGTCCTTGAAGCAAAATCCATCATATTGTTTGGAGACACAGTGATGAGGAGGATGAAGGCATTGGCCACAGCCATGTGGCTGAGAATCGTCTGTGTGGGTTTCATCTGGATGCCAGTCAGGACAGGAGAGAAATTGTGGACAAACAAAATGATGTTGGCCACAGTCCCTACCCAAACCTGACAAAGTAAGATGATCTGAAGAGCCATTTCCCCAATGGTTTTCAGGGCTTCATCGCGAGCAGACATGGAGAGGGCTTCACTGGACACTGCAGTGACAGTCATGTGGGACAGTGCTGTCCTCAAGTCTTTGTTCTCTTCTCCAAGCTTAACAAGTGACTTTGAGTGGCTTCTTCTCCTGAACAGGGCAATACTGCCATATCATACTATGGTAGCTATGCCTAGAAAGCAAGATGAGGACCCTTAAGTCGGGTTAAAATTTGGTGCTTATTGAATTTCTCCTGCCTCGAGATAAAAGTTGTATGGATGCTGCAACTCTAAGTTTACTGGTCAGAAACAAAAAAACACACATTTTAACACACCATAGACTTTGCATATGAACAGGAAACTGACCGACATGAAGACACAACTCCATCATCACTATCCAATGTAATTTTATTATAATTTAGTAATGTGTTAAGAATGACTACATGCTACCAATAAAGTTGGGTATCTGAATTAAATATCAGGAAAGCAACCTGTTGGCTTTTGCAAAATTTTCATACTAATCTTCCACATGACGAAATACCAATTATTTCTGATAAAGCCACTATTGTTCTGAGCATAGTGATGGCCTAGGGTTTCATAAGTACCCTCCTTATGAAAACAATCTCCATTTACTATTGAGTCTCCTTTATTCACAATTTTGCCTATCTTAATTGTTGATCTAAGCAGTCAGGTCCCAGAGAGTTATCTCCAGCTTTCCTCAGCCACATTTAAAATCATTACACAATCACAATTACACCCTTTGCAAGCCAACGCTGGGTCTGCATCTCACTTGGTTATATGTTTTCCATAGAAACAGTCAGCCTCCATGCATCAGCTAAAATCCACTATCCCACATACATATGTAACACCGAATGCTGTGTTCAGCTGAATGCCAATCTGTGAACGAGACATTCCTTGAGATTAAAACAAAACATTGACTCATTTGAATTCAGCTGCAGAAGTCTAGAAGAAGAATGATATGTGTTGGCTTCAGAAGAGAATTTGACGCGAAGAAGGAAGAAGAGAATTTTAAGAAGTCTGGGGTTGAGAGAATCACACCTTTGAGGTTCACAGGATGAGGATGCTCACAGGATGAAGGCCAGCTCCTGAACACAGTTCCTGTTGAAGCATCTCTTGGAGTGCATCACCCATTGTAGACCTTCTCTGTGTAGCTCTTGGCCTGAGGAAGAATGCAAGGAACTCAACTGTTGCTCATTCTCCATGCAATGCTGTGGAGGTGACCCAGAAGAGTCCAGGTTTGCAGTGCTCATAAAACAACAGTATTTCTGGACATGGCATCCCTCAGAGAGCTCATTACGATGCCATCTGAGGTGTCAGTCATGGAAACTTTGGGATATCTTTAATGAGGAAAGACTAATTTGTCCTGAGAGCAAAGCTTCATTTTTAGCTTCTTGTGATTAATGATGATGTGCAGGAGGTTTTTAGATGTTGGTGAGTAGCTGGGCAGAATTAGGAAAAGTTTTCCATGATTCCTTTGGGAGAATCTAAGTTCTGCATTCATCTTGTAGTCAGGTGTGGATTGGTGCACTCAAGGGCAGATCAAGGGAGTACCTTTCTCTATACTCTTCACTCTTGCAAGGTCTTGCTGACACCAAGTCTTTCCAGGAATTCATCCACATGTCATTCAGTGTCTGTTATTCTCCAAGAAGTTGTTTATTCCATATGTTCCCAGGTGTGTCCCAGGACATTTATGTCTGACAACTCTACTAACTGAAGCCAGTGTTCCCCTCCTCAGTCCTGGGATTACTCCATTTGTTTTTAGTTAGATCATGACTTGTTTTCTGAAACACTCACCAATGCTTGTCACAGGCATGGTAGACTGTGACAGTATTTAGAGAATCTGCTGTGTAAGGAAGCAATCCTGGACATACAGGCAAAGATATGGATTGAGTAACCACTAAGACACAAATAGCTCCAACCACACTCTTTACTTCTCTAGGTTTAATAGAAAACTAGACTTAGTTTTGATTATTTTCAAAGATGAAAAGTAAAAACCCACGTGATAAATCCAATAATTGAATCTTCTAAACCTCTATTAATATTCCTATCTGTAACCAGATTGCCTTAGACACAGTCAAAGAACATTCACTTGGATGTGTGAGATGCAAGCTCTCATTGTCTAATAGGTTTCCTAGTGAACATGCCAGCATTTGGGATGAGTATATGTGGAAACAAGACATAAAATGAAGATAACATATAATGTATTGCCCTGGTACCTTATGACAATCTAGGATGAGCACACAGCTCTATTTTCAATTGTAAAGTTTATGTTGGCCAATTGACAATTATACATGGTATATTGTAAGGAGTATGGTTTTTCTGCCCGCCGCCGGTCTTGCCCCGCCACCACTCCACCAGCCCCAAATAACGCACAGAGACTCTGTATTTGATATAAAGCTGTTGGCCAGGTACTAGTTTCTTATCGGCTAGCTCTGTCTTAAGTATTAACCCATTTCTATGTATTTCCACGTGGTCTTACCGAGAGTGGAGGAATGGCAGTTCTGTTCTCTCCATCTCTCCATCTTGACTCCTCCTTACTACTTTCTCTTTTCTCCTCGTCTCCTAGTCCCGCCTATCTAGCTTTCTTATTGGCCAACAGTGCTTTATTCATTAAACCGGTATGAGAAACATATCTACAGAATGACATCTCCCATCAGTATATGAGACTCACAGCTGAATATTTAGTTATGAGGAAATTTTTTTGAAAACCAACAAATACAGCATTTTTTCCTTATCTTGAAGGAAATCCTACTCATTTGAAAATGACCATTCATAATAAAATATCCTGTGATTCCATGGCTGTTATTTTACAGATGAATGAATTGAGCTTGAATAAAATGAAGACACATAAGCACATTCACATATGGAAAAAGTGACTCAAGGGGCTGGAAAGATGGATCAGTAGTTATGAGCATTCACTATTCTTCCAGAGGTCCTGAGGTCAATTCTCAGCACCTACATGGCAGCCAAGAACTCAAGAACTGCCTTTACCTCCAGATCCAGGCAACCAACGCCATTACACCAATGAATGTAAAACAGAGTCAATTTTAAAAAAAAGAAAGGAAAAAGTGACACAGATGAGATTCTTTGCTGCCACGATGCTATCCTAGTCTCTACTGCGTCAGCGTTGCTTTACCATATTTGTTGTTACATGTTTTTAATAGACTTTTATTTCAATTAGAAACAATCTTAGTTTACATACCAATCCCAGTTCCCTCTCCATCCCATCCTCCCATGCCCCTCACTGATCCCCCCACATCACCCCCATCCACTCCCCAGGGAGGGTGAGGGGATCATCAAAGTCTGTCACATCATTTGGGACAGGGCCTAGGGCCTAACGCTCCCCCATGTGTCTAGGCTGAGAGAGTATCTCTCCATGGGGAAATGGGCTCCCAAAGTCCATTCCTACACTAGGGATAAATTACTGGTTCCCTTGCCATGGGGCCCCATAGAATGTTCAGGCCTTCTAACTGACACACACATTCAGGAGGCCTGGTTCAGTCCTATGCTGGCTCTCCGACTGTCAGACTGGGGTCCACAGGTCCCATTTGCTCAGGGCAGCTGTTTCTGTGGGTTTCCCAAATATGGTCTTGACCCCTTTGTTCATCACTCCTTCCTCTCTACAACTGGATTCCAGGAGTTCAGCTCAGTGCTTAGCTGTGAATCTCTGCTTCTGCTTCCATCAGCTACTGGGTGAAGGCTCTAGGATGGGATTTAAGGTAGTCTTCGATCTCATTATAGGGGTTCTTAGGTTGCTTAGGTTCTTAGTTGGGGTCATCCTTGTGGATCGCTGGACATTTCCCTAGTGCCAGATTTCTCTTCAAACCTGTAATGGCTCCCTCTAGTGGTGTGTTTCTTTTCTTGCTCTCCTCTATTCATCTCCCCACTCAATCTTCCTGATCCCTCATGTTCTCCTCCCCCTCCTCTTCTTCCCTCTTCTTTCTCTTCCCTCCCTGGGCTCACAGAGACTGAAGCAGCCAGCATGGGTCCCCACCACGTCCTCTATGTATATGTTATTGCCAATAGCGTGGTGTGTTTGTGGAACTCTTGACAGTGGGGGCCAGTGCGTCTCTGACTTTTTTTGCCTGCTCTTAAGACTCTCTTCCTCTTATTGGATTGGCTTGTCCAACCTTGATATTAGGTCTTTCTCCTTGTCTTATTGTATCTTATGTTGCCCTATTTGGCGGTAGTCTCTTGGAGGCCTCCTCTTTTCTGAAGAGTAAATGAAGTGGGAATGGATCTGGGGAAGCTGGAAGTAATGGAGGTAGTGGGAACTGTGGTCAGTCTCTGTGAGCCCTGTATGAATCCTGCTTAGTTGATTTGGTCAGTCATGTTCTCCCATCTGACTTCTACAATCTTTCCTCCCCCTGTTCTGCAAAGCTCCCCAATCTTGGAGAGAGGAATCAATTTTCAATTTAAAAACAAAAGGTGACCTGGGTGTTGGTGATGCATGCCTTTGATCCCAGCACTCAGGAGACAGAGGCAAGCAGATCTATGTGAGCCAGCCTGATCTGCAGAGCGATTTCCAGGACAGGCTCCAAAGCTACAGAAACCCTGTCTTTAAAAAAAAAAAAAAATGTGATCAAAGGCGTAGCACAGCAATAGAACATTTGCCTGACATGCACAAGGTCTGGGGCTTTTTCCCAGCACTAAGAAAAGATATTATCACTTGAGAGATTCCAAGGATGTTTAGAAATTGTACTGCAGGCTGGGCTTGAACATTGGGAAGTCTAGTGCAGGAGGCTTTCAGTTGGGAGCCAGACTGAGCTATGCAGACAAAACTGCCATCAACCCTGACAGGCTGAGTTCCATCCCAGGACCCACAGGGCAAGAAAGAGAGAAGCAATTCCCAAAAGTTGTCCTCTGGCCTCCACATCCATGCAGTAGCTACATTCATACACAGTAAATCAGTAAATAAATGTAAAAATATTATTCCAAATAGGTGTAATGGTATTTGGTGGGGATTTTGGGAGTTGTTGTGGTTTTGGTCATTTCTTTGTTTGGTTTTGATTTTTTCCAGACAGAAATTCTCTGTGTATATATCCCTGGCTGTCCTGGAACTCACTATGTAGACCAGACTTGCCTTGAACTCACAGAGATCCACCTGCCTTTGCCTAACAAGTGCTAGTGATTAAAGGCGTGGACCACCACCACCAGCTGTATTTGGTTTTGGTTTTTTTTTTTTTTTTTTTTTTTTTTTTTTTTTTTAGTGCTCAGCACTCACCAGCAAGTGATTGAGGAAATCAATAAATATAATCTAAGCCTCTTCCACCCATCTCTTTAGTTTCCTCCATCTCCCAGTTTCTTATTCTCATCCTCCAATTCTCAGTCATCCAATACTGAGAGAACATAACTGAACATTATTTTTGAGTAAAATGCATCTCATTGTATTAAAAAAAAAGTCTCACTTGAGCCAAATTTTAAATTGATTGAAACCTGATGGAGTGGAGAGTAAGCTAGGAGGCAGCATCCCCTATAAATAGCCATCGGAGGTGGCTACCACTCGAGAATTCGGCTGATGGCCGGGAGAGAGACAAGCAGAGAAGAGGTGAGTCCAGCTAGGCAATTTCTTCCTCGGTTCTCAGCTCTCTGCCAAGGGCAAAGGAAAAACTTCTCAGTGAGGTGATTTACCACCCGGCAAGTGTGGTGGCGTCTGAGGCCACACAGTGTAGGGACACAGAGCTCCCCACGCGAGCAGAAGGTGAGACAGGCACCTTCAACACACAGCCTGGAGAAGTGGTGGTCTTCATTCTCTTGAGCCAGACCAGCAGGTGACTAACTAACTGTACAAGGTGGGAGATGTATCATTCCCATTGGCTCATTCAATATCTGGGTGGGACAGTTGGAAAGTTCCTGGGTCAAGGCCAAGGCTATCACTCTGTGCAATAGAAACAGAACACGACCCACATGGGTAATGACAAACTTTCTAATTATTAAAGTAGAGAAAGTAAAATTTATCTCAATCTATTTCGATATCAAAAATAAAGAAGTTGGAGAGATACCTTGGAGAGTAAGTTGGCTACTCTCACAGAGGCACTAGGTTCGATTTCTAGCACCCACTTGGCAGCTCACAACTGTCTGTAACTCAAGCTCCAGGGGATCCAACACCTCTGGCCTCCATGAGTACCAGTACTCATGTAAACATATCCACATGTAGATACATACAACTATACATATGTAAAAAAAATATTGCTATGTATATATAACACACGTGATTAATCTTAAAATGTGAATGAAATAGTTTGTGCTCTTTTTCTCATATCTTTCTAACTGGGTATGTTTTTTATACTCATGGCACATTGCAATTCAGTTAAGCTACACTGTGTTAGGAGTAGGTTTTTCACCGGCGGGTCTGGTCCCACTGCCTTGCCAGCCCCAATTAACACACAGAGACACTGTATTAAATATAATTCTGTTGGCCAGTTACTAGTTTCTTACTGGCTAGCTCTGTCTTAAATATTAACCCATTTCTCTTAATCTAAGTATTTCCACGTGGTCTCATCTTACTGGAGAGAGAGCCCAGCATACGACCCTGTAGGTCCTCCATCTTGATCTCCTGTCTACTACTTCCTCTTTCCTCCTAGTCTTCTAGTCCCGCCTATCTTGCTTTCCTATTGGCCAACAGTGCTTTATTCATTAACCAATAATAGAAACATATTTACAGAATGACATCTATCTCCCATCAACATTGGACCAGTGAGGTGGGTCGGTGGGTAAAGATGCTTGCCACCAAGTCTAACAACCTGAATTCAATCCCCAGGCCCCACACGGTAGAGGGAGAAAGCTGACCATACAAGTTGTCATTTGGCCTTCACACGTGTACCATGACACACACACACACACACACACACACACAATCTCCCCATACAAAAATAAACATTAAATATTAAATAAAGACAGATACACTCCCTTTCAGGTACCCCATAGCCACATGTGGCCTAGTGACTGCCACACGGGACCATCTAGACACGGGCTCTCACACCCTTTTAACCAGAAGCTCAGGGAGGAATCCTGTCTTTTCCATTTTCTGTTCTCCTAAATTCAAAGTTATAAGTCTGTTATTTCTGTGAAGGTTTTTGTTTTGTTTTTGTCTCTGTAACCTAATTCTAATGACTGTGATGACCCTGTGTCATCGCGTGCAAAGATGACAACTGTCCCAGATCTAACGGTTATTCAATCATGAAACTTCCAGACCCATGTATGTTTTTCCCTTCAGGTGTTGGCCATGGCTCGTTTCTTTAAAGACAAAATTTCCTGTCGTTTCTGTGCTCATTATCTGGAAAGCCCTGTGTACCTGAAATGTGGGTATATCTGCTGCCTCCGATGCACTGAGTTTCTAGAGAAAAACCCCCAGGGGAAGGGTATACTGTGCCCCAGCTGCACAGTCATCTCCTTGAAGGAAGATATCCTACCTGCAGTCCAGTTAGAGCACCTGATTACCAAAATCAAAAGACTCGAGCCACAGATGAACTGTAGTCTAAAATTGAATCCCAGGATAAAGATATTTCAAGGTAAGAAGTCTTAACAAACAACTCCAGACCCATACCGCACTCTGGGAGAATCAACTTTCCAACATCTCCCCGTTAAATTTTGAACATTAGCTAAAGCCAGGAACTTCAAATCTTTTTCTTCCCAAAACACAGCAGGCTCTCATTTCTCTGAGTAGAGATTAGAACTAAGTGGGGGGGGGGGGAATGTCTGCCTCTGCCTCCCAAGTGCTAAGATTAAATACTATGCTCCTAAGACTTTTATATGTGTGTGTGTGTGTCTACATGTGTATGTATATACAAATATATACATTTGAGTGCTTGCCTGCATATATGTATGTCTGTTCAACACATTCATGCAGTGTTCATGGACACAGGAAGAGAACACTGAATGCCCTGAAACTGGAGTTACAGGTGGTTGTGAGCTGACATCTGAGTGCTTGAAACTGAATCTGGGCCCTCTGAAAGCAACAGCTGCTCTTTACCACTGAGCCATCTTCCCAGCCCATGCTTCTGGATTTTTTTGTTTTTTGATTCAGGGGTTTCTCTGTGTAACATCAATGGCTATTTTGGACCTCTCTCTATAGTCCAGGCCGGCCTTGAACTCACAGACATCCACCTCCTCCTCTTCTGCCTCCCAAGTGCTGGGATTAAAGGTATATGCCACCACAGCCTGCCTGGTCAACTTGAGTTTATTTTGACACTAGCCTGGAAGATAACTTTTCAAATCTGATAACATATAAGCTACCTGACCATCTGATTCGAGGCAGATTTTGATTCTGGAACAGTACATTTTCCTGAGGTTGTCAATTCTGACACAACCCAGATTGGCAAAAGCCTGTGTCAGAAAATAAGGCCCCTGTCTAACATGGAGACCCAGAATGGGAAGTGTTGGAGAGTCTGCAGGTGAATCTGATCTGCAGAGAACTGTAGGCAACCACTGATGGATAGATCATCCTGGCACGCAGGGCCCCCAGGTGAGTGTCGAAAGCCATCTGATAATAGTTCTAGTAGATTTAGGTCTAGTTACAGAGTTACAGGTCTAGACCCAATGGCTACACCATGTGCTTTCTCCTCTAGTGCTACAAGAAATAATACCTGGATGCACATCATAAGTTAGCTCTTCATTATTGGTGTTACCAGTTTTTGTTTTGTTTTGTGTTTGTGGTTTTTTTGTTGTTGTTGTTTTGTTTTGTTTTGTTTTGTTTTTGTCTTATTTTTTCATTTATTTTACATACAGACTGCATGCAGTTTCCCCTCCCCCCTTCCTCCCTTGCTCCCCTTCCCATCTACCCCTCCCCTTCCTTCCTTTCAGAAAGGGGCAGGCCTCCCATGGGCTGGATCAAAGCTGGTTAACTGGCCAGCAAGTCCCAAAATCTAGCTGTCTCCACCTATCTAGCACCAACTACCACACCTGGCATTTTTATACAAGTTCTGGGACTTGAATTCAAGTCCTCGGGCTTGCAAGGTAGGGACTTTATCAACGGACCTATCTGCCCAGCCATCTTTATTATTTTTTTTTTAATGTAGCTCTAAGAAAAACACATGTCTAGAATGCAACTAATACAAGGCCTGGTGAGGTGACTCAGCAGATAGAAGCTCTTGTTTCAAGCCTGATAACCTGGTAGGAGAGAACCAACTCCTTCGAGTTGTCCTCTGACCTCCACATACATAATTTTACACATAAATAATGTAAAACAAAATTTAAAGAATTCGGTTAAATAGGTGACTGCAAAGAAAAGATTAATATTCTCCTATTCTACAATAAGTATTGTGTCTTCTACCCTTCAAGTATTAATTTAACAAGCCGAACAGTAGTGGTGCACACCTTTGATCCCAGCACTCGGGAGGCAGAGGCAGGAGGATCTCTGTGATTGAGGCCAGCTTGGTCTACAGAGTGAGTTCCAGAACAGTCTCCAAAGCTACACAAACAAGTCCTATCATGAAAAAAAATTAAATAAAATTAAATTAAACAAATTGAATATTATACGAGTCCAGTACTCAACAGTGTAGAAATTTCCTGCTGTGATTTAGAGAAACATTTTGTGACAACTGCTTTCATTCTACATATAAAATGTCACCTAATTAGGAAGGTCTTGAAAATTTTCCACAAGATGTGATTTTTTTAAGAGTAGACTTAAATAAAAGTGAGGTATATGAGCCTCAACAATAAATATGAAAGACAGGGTCCATGTTGCTTGTGTTTGCTAAACTCCTGGATTCTCTCTATGCAGTGAATTTGACCTTGGATCTGGACTCAGCCCATAACCGCCTCATCATCTCTGAAGACCTGAGGAGTGTCTACTGTGGGTCTAAGCAGCAGGACCGCAAAGAATGTGCAGATAGATTCCAAATCTCCACGTGCGTCCTGGGCTCTTCACGGTTCACTTCCGGACGCCATTACTGGGAGGTAGTGGTGGGAACCAGCAAAGAATGGGATATAGGCATTTGCAAAGAATCGGTTAACCGAGAAAAGCCAATTAATCTGACGGAAGGGCATGGATTCTGGACTGTGGGTGTGAGAAATGGAGAGGTCTATGAGGCTTGCACTGAACCCTTGACCAAGCTCATCGTGAACCCTCGGTTGCACAGGGTGGGGATTTTCCTTGACCTAGTAACGAAGAACGTTTCCTTCTGGGACCTTAGCGATGACTCCCACATCTTTACATTCTTCAAAATTCCTGACATGGATCCATTTCGCCCATTCTTTGCTCCATCAAATTCGTATCCAGATGATCAAGACCAAGTCCTCACTATCTGTCCTGTGTTGAATCCAGGCATTTTCAGGCGTCGTCCAGTTAACCCCTACTGATCCTCGAATATGAAAGCTCCTGTGGAAAATTGCTGTCTACTCGTAAGCATGTCTAAGAATTTTTGTGTTTGGTACACACAGGGCACAGAAGCATTGCAGAAATATTTTGAGGGCATCACGTATTCTAATTAGTTAGGAAATTTTTCATTTTTAATATGAAGTATCATCATGATTGTTTTGCTTGGAATTTGTTTAAATTTCTGTTCCCATTCTTGTATTGTGAACTTTTAGATGAACTTTGAATGTTTTCCTTTTTATCTTTTATAATAATAAATTGTGTTGTGGAATAAATAAACTAAATTAAAATTTTAGATTTGACCAAGCAGGCTGATTGGTTTTCTAAATGACAAGGAAATAAGACTTATACATATATATATATATATATGTGTGTGTGTGTGTGTGTGTGTGTGTATTAAAAAAGAACAATGTTTATATATGCTGCCTCACCCAATAACTTTTAACATCACAAATTCATCTCACATACACATTTAATATTCACTACGGGTAGTTATTAAAAATGCTAATTTTAAAGTTAAATTATTTGCCCTCAGGACTGGAGAGATACCTCAGTAGATTGTATGCTTGCCAAGCATGAGAGTTAAATTCCCAGAGCTCTCATAAAAGAGAGGGTGGGAGAGACGACGGGTCAGTGGTTAAGAGCACTGCTGTTCTTCCAGAGAACTCAAGTTCTGTAGTGAGATAGTCCTTCTGTGGCACTGACCACGCCCATTGGGGGGTGGAGCGATGGGCAGAAGTGACCTGTGGAAGGAAGTGGGGGGGGGGGTAGCCAGGAAAAGCTCTCTTGCTGACATGACTTGGACAGGAGAGGATCGGGTTGAATTTCCTGGTGTTCATCTGTCTAGGTTGTAAGTTATTTCTCCCTGAATAAATATCTATTCGGCCTATTTGTTTATCCTGATCCTTATTTAACCACAATAAAGTTCAGTTTCCAGCACCCACATCAGGCATCTCACAATTGCCTGTAGCTCCAGCTCCAGGGGGTCCAGTGCCCTTTACTGGCCTCCGTAAACATTTGCACACATGTGCACATGCTTACACAGACATACCACATATACCCATAAAAATAACATCAATCTTTCCAAGCAGTGGTGGCACATGCCTTTAAACCCAGCACTTGGGAAGCAGAGGCAGGAGGATCTCTGAGTTTGAGGCCAGCCTGATCTACAGAGCAAGGACAGCCAGGCTACACAGAGAAACAATAAAAAATGTCAAGTTAAATAAGCTAAATAAGTAACAGAGGGTTAGCATGAGTAAGAAAAACACAAAATGGCCAAAAACAGTGGCTCTTGTCTCTAACTCCAGCATTTGGAAAGATTAGCCAGGAGGACAAGTTCTAACGGGATCAGACTGTGCTTCAGAGTGAATTCAAGGCCAGTGTGGGAAACTTAGTCACTGTGGGGGCAGGCTCTGAGGTCTCTTCTGTGTTCAGACCAGTACATACCCTCCTCCTGCTAGCTAGGGATCGAGATGTAAAACACTCAGATCTTTCTGCAGCACCATGTCTGCTTGCACACTGCTGTATCCCTCCACGACGATAATAAACTAAACCTCTGAAACTGTACGCCAGCCTCAATTAGTTTTCCTTTATAAGAATTACTGTGGCACGAACAAAACTCAAGTCCAAGTGGATCAAAGACCTGGACATAAATCCAGCCACACTGAACCTCTTAGAAGAGAAAGTGGGAGGTACCCTTGAACTAATTGGTACAAGAGATTATTTCCTGAACATAACTCCAGTAGCACAGACACAAAGATTAACAATTAATAAATGGGGCCTCCTTAAACTTAGAAGTTTCTGTAAGGCAAAGGACGCAGTTGACAAGACCAAATGGCAGCCCACAGACTGGAAAAAGATCTTCACCAATCCTACATCTGACAGAGGGCTGATCTCCAAAATATACAAAGAACTCAAGAAACTAGTCAACAAAACACCAAATAACCCTATTTAAAAATGGGGTACAGAACTGAAGAAAGAATTCTCAATAGAGGAAATCAAAAAGGCTGAAAGACACTTAAGAAAGTGCTCAACATCCTTAGCTATCAGGGAAATGCAAATCAAAAAAAAACTTTGAGATAGCATCTTACTCCTGCCAGAATGGCTAAAATTAGAAACACCAATGACAACTTATGCTGGAGAGGATGTGGAGAAAGGGGAACGCTCCTCCACTGCTGGTGGGAGTGCAAACTCATACAGCCATTTTGGAGATCAGTATGGTGGTTCCTCAGGAAAATGGGAATTAGTTTACCACAGGACCCGGCAATCCCCCTCTTAGGCATATACCCAAATGATCCACATCCATGCAACAAAGACATGTGCTCAACTATGTTCATAGCAGCATTATGTGTAATAGCAAGAACCTGGAAGCCCCTCAACTGAAAATAGATAAAGAAGATGTAACCCATCCACACAATGGAATACTATGTGGGAAAAAAACAATGAAATCTTGAAATTCGCAGGAAAGTGGATGGAACTTGAAGAAACCATTCACAAAAAAAGGAATATGGTACATACTTGCTCATATATGGATTTTAGACACAGAGCAAAGGATCACCAGCCTATAATTCACACCACCAGAGGAACTAGGACACAAGGTGTATTCTAAGAGATTCATATAAAGTCCCTCACAGAAGGGGGAAGGGACAAGTCCCCCAGAGCTCAGGTGAGGGTGGGACAGTGAGTGGAGAGGGAACTAGGAGAAAGAGAAGGGGAGGAGAGGAAAGCACGTGGGACTAGGAAGATTGAGTCAGGGTAGGAATAGAAGACGAGAGAGAGAGAGAGAGAGAGAGAGAGAGAGAGAGAGAGAGAGAGAGAGAGAGAGAACATAAAAGAGGGAGCCATTATAGGACTGAAGAGAAAACTGAACCTAAAGAAATATCCAGAGACCTACAAGACTGACTCCAACTAACAATTTGAGCAACAGTGGAAAGGCTACCATAAATGCCCTTCCCTGATAATGAGATCAACGACTAACTTATCCACCATCATGGAGCTCTCATCTAGTAGCTGATGGAAACAGAAGCAAACACTCACAACTAAACACTGAGCTGAACAAGAGGGAGAGGACAAGACCACACTGCAGAAACATATAGAGACAGCTAACCTGAACAAGGAGGAGCTAATGGGCCCCCAGATTGATAGCTGGGAATCCAGCATGGGACTGACTCAGACACCCTGAATATGGGTCTCAGCTAGGAGGCCTGAGCAGTCTAAGGGACCTAAGACAGTATAACCAGGATGTTTTCCTGGTCCACAAAGGACCTTGCGGACATATCCCCCATGGAGGGATACTGGGATACTCCCTTAACCTAAAGACAGGAGAGACATCCTAGTCCCTACGTCAAATGACTTGACAGATTTAGATGACCCCTCCTGGATTGCATTACCCTACATGTGGAGTGGGGGGGGGAGGGAGGGTGGTCAGGGTCCATGAGAGGAGGGGAGAGAGGGAAAGAGAGAGGGTGGGAGGGAGGGTTAACTGGGATATATATGTATAATAAAAATTAAAATAATATAAAAAAAGAATTACTGTGGTCATGGTGTCTCTTTGCAGCAACAGAAACCCTGATTTAACCATCTAGTAAGCATGAGACCCTATGCTCAATCCTCAGTCCCAAACAAAAAGTGAGTGCAGGGCTGGGTATACTGTTCTGTGGTAGAGCATTTGCCTAGCATTTGCGAGGCCCTCAGTTCATATCCTAGCTTTACAAGATGGATGGATGGATGGATGGATGGATGGATGGATGGATGGATGATGATAGGTAGATGGTAGATGATTGATAGCTAGATGATAGATTGATGGATAGATGATAGGTAGATGATAGCTAGATGGCAGGTAGATTGATAGATGATAAATGATTGATAGATAGATGATAGATGATAGATAGATAGATAGATAGATAGATAGATAGATGATAAAGCCAAATGTAGTTGGTACACACCTATATTCACAGAACTTGAGAGGTGGTGGTAGGAGAATCGGATCGGAATTTCAAAGTTACTTTTGGCAACATAGAGAGGCCAGCCTAGGCTACTTGGAATCCTGCGGAACCAGGATGTGTCCCTGGTGCTCGAACAGACTTTGGGAGCACATTCCCCATGGAGGGATACTCTCTCAGCCTAGAGACACGAGGGAGGGCCTAGGCCATGCCCCAAAAGACAGATTTTGATGATTCCTCATGGATGGCTTCACCCTCTCTAGGGAGTGGATGCTGGATGGGATGGGGGGGGACCAGGGGGCATGGGAGGATGGGAGGGAGAGGGAACTGGGATCGATATTAAAATAAGAAAAATATTAAATAATAATAAGTGAAATTTTAAAAAACTTTTTAAAAAAAGCTAAAGAGGGAGCTGACTTGTGGTACACACCTTTTATCCCAACACTCAGAAGGCAGAGGCAGAGACAGGTGGATCTCTGTGAGTTTGAGACCAGCCTGGTCTGCACAGTGAGTCCCTGGATAGCCAGAGAGACCCCAACTCAACAAAATTTAAAGAGGGTCAGTGAGATGGCTGAGCAGGTAAAGGTGTTTGTTTCCGAGCCTGGTTACCTGAGTTTGATTCCTGAGTTCTATATAGTAGAAGAAAACCAATTCCCTCAAGATGCCTTCTGAGTTACACACACACACACACACACACACACACACACACACACACACACTGATTGAATCTTTCATAACATGACATCTCATTTCTAGCCCTATAGTTCCCACCCCGACTTCATGTTTGTTTTTTGTGTTTCAGTGGTAAGGGGAACCTGTCACAGTGCACTCATGGAGCTCAGACATCAGCCTTTGAGAGTCACTTTTCTCCTTCCACCATGTAGACCCCAAACTGAACTCGGCAAGTGCCTTTACCCACCACAAAGGGGGATCAGGTCGATGACACTCCAACGCTTGGGAGAGGAACAAGCCTGAGCTCTGTAATGAAGAATAAAGTATATGGGTGTGTCTGATGTATTTTCTCACGGTTGTGGAGGTTGAAGGTTGAGTCACATGTCAAGGCTGGTTTCTCCTAAGCCGTTCCTCTAGTTTGTATATGGCTGGCATCTTATGCCCTGTGGTCTTCCCTGAGTCTGTGCCCTGATTTCATCTCTTCCCTTTTCTTCTTCATCCTCCTCCTCTCTACATATATGATACACACTATTTTGTATATACATATTTATATATGTTTTAATTAGCATACAGAGTTATGAGTTTCATTATGACTTGTGTGTGTGTGTGTGTGTGTGTGTGTGTGTGTGTGTGTGTGTGTGTGTAGGAGCCCATAGAGACCAGAAAGGAACATCAGATCCCTTGGAATTTACAAATGAGCCTGGTGATGTTAGAGGCGGCCAGCCTGGTCTACAGAGTAACACGACGGCCAGGGCTACACAGAGAAACTTTGTATCAAAAAACAATACATAGAATTACAAGTGAGTCAGAAAATGAAAAGATGTGGATTCCTTCCAGACTAATGTGGTTTGATCAAGCCAGACCGCCTGAAACAGAGTACCAGGTGATCCTACATTCAAAACAGCTGGACAAAGCAGCCTTGCAGACTACAGCCAGGATTTCTGAATCTTCTTCGAATCCCCCAAGACAGCGCCCCTTACCAGCAGGAAGTAGTTTGGAAAGAACAACGCCCAAATTCCCAAAGATTGTCTGTAAATGTTTGTTTTCATTTAAATGGACTTTGTTATATAAAATAAATTTTTTAAAAAAGTAAAAAAAAAAAGAATTACAAGTGAGTGAGCCACCTGACCTGGGGCTGGGACTGAACGCCAGTCTACTACAGGTGCCCTTAAACTGCTGAGCCAAGCCTCTTACCCCACATTATTTAACTTAATGGTGTTGTTGCGCGCGCGCACACACTGTACACTCGTGTACGTGCTACAGTGAACATTTGGAGGTCAGCAGACAACTTGTGGGAGTCGGTTCTCTCCTTCCACCTTGTGGGTTCTGGGGATCGAACTCAGGTCACCGAGCACTTTAACCCGCTGTACCATGGGTCTGACCCTCGTTTTGACATTCTCATGTACACTTTTTGTCGGTTCCCCGTCCTCCCCAAATGGTGTCCTGATGTCTTTTAGCGGGGGTATGTGACCCAAAGGATTAGGACACTGTGACAGCCTGGCATCATCAGTCCGTTACAGTGGGTGCTTATGTGTCTGTCGGGGTCACAGAGGTCCCTGGGGACCGGAGAGTGAAACATCAGAAACATCAGCATAAGGACGAGCGTGCACTTGTCCGTTTTGATGCAGAGTGGGCAACAACATAGAGCAATAAGAGGCAGAGCAAAGGCACTTCCGCAAGTGAGTTCCTGTCTGCTATGTTATCCAGAAGGCGCGCTTGTCCCGGGCCCTGCGGGTTTCCCAGCGAACCTTTGCCTGCGCCAGCCCCTGCACTGTCATGATCTCTGGCGCCCTCTGCTGCACAAGAAAGCTAAAACTCAAGCCAACGCAGTAACTGTTAACTCCAGGGACTCCAGTGAGGTTTATGTTTCTTGAGATGCAATAGGAATGAGCAGCCGTGAAAGCCCGGTACTCTGAGGGACTGATACCCAGGACAAAGAATGCCACTTTCTCTCAGTTGCGGATCCTAGGACAAAGAATGTCACTTTCTCTCAGTTGTGGATCCTAGGTCTGAAGCTTTGGGTGTAAATATATAGCAACTGCAGAAAAGAGCAAATAAAAGGACAGCAGAGCTCTACAGAGAGCAGAGAGTACAGTGAAGGTCTTCATAACAAGTTCTAGGATAGCAAGGAGAGCTGCTGGCTCCCAAATCAATACAAATATTGCTCTTGCCTTCGGGTGGCTCCCATGGGGTCTAAAAGCAATTCTTGTTACAGTTAGGCTTTTGTAAAGAACTAGTTTTTTGTGGTTGCTTTGGTTTTGAGGTAGGGTCTCTCTATGTAGCCCAGGCTGGCCTGGAACTCACAGAGCTCTCCCTGCCTATGCCTCCCTGGGATTACAGGTGTGCACCACCACACCTTGCTCCTATAAAGAATCGATGAGGCCAGAAACCTCTGAAAAAAATAAACACCGAGACCTAGGTTGTGGCTCCTTTAATCACAGCGAGGCAGGGAGATCTCTGTGAGTTTGAGGCCAGCCTGGTCTACAGAGTGAGTTCCAGGATAGCCAGGGCTACACAGAGAAACCCTGCCCAAAAAAAAAAAAAAAAAAAAAAAAAAACTATTTCTTAGATATGAAGAAAGAGGGAGAAAAGAATTAAAATGCAGAACAAATAGCTACTCTTATGCTTTCTTTTTGCAAATGTGGAAGCCTCTGATTTAACTGGATTCAGGAGACTTGGACGTCTTACTGCTTCTTCTAAAGGAAATGGAATAAAGTGAGAGACATACGGAGAAAGGGGCTTAGGGCCAGGGAGATGCAGGGAGATGGCCCAACAACCTGAGTTTGACAGCCAGGACCCCATGTAAAAGGCTTGATTCAATGGAGGCACACATGTAATTCCAGCAATCCTCCTGAGACACAGAGGCAGGACAATCGCGATGTCCTTGGGCCAGCTAGTCTGGAGTACACAGCGGCAGAAACAAGAGAGGCTGCTTCAACAAGGTGGGAGTCCGGAACCCGCTCCAGAAATTGCCCTCGATCTCCACACGGACACCCGGGCATGCGCACACTGACACTCAGGCACGTAAACAAAAAATAAAGTTAAACCAATTTTTCATTAAAAGAATAAAATGAAGCCAGGCAGTGGTGGCACATGCCTTTAATCCCAGCACTCGGGAGGCAGAGGCAGGCGGGTCTCTGTGAGTCTGAGGCCAGCCTGCTCCACAGACTAAGTTCCAGGACAGCAGGACTGTTTCACGGAGAAACCCTGTCTTGAAAAGCAAAATCAACAAAAGGAAATGGTTATGCCAGTGAAGACAGGATAACCTTGTTGAGACCAAAAGAAAAAAAAAAGTCTTTAAAAACAACAAAACCTTTACACTCTGAATAAGATGCAGATGCCCCTTTGGGGCTTTAGTATCACACATCCATTGTAAGACTACACAAAGCCATCTTGGAGTAGGCCACACCCACCTATGACATCATTCCTTATGACTTCATGAGCCCACCTCCTCTGAACACAGATGGAGTTCAGTTCTTAACTAGGGTTAAGGTGAGGCTAGTCCTGGATAATTGACTGGGCTGGTCAGAACATTCCACAACAGAGGGGCTGTTCTGCAAGTCACTCCAGCCGCTTCCTCCCTACTGACCTTTTCCTTGGAAATTCTTTTGTCCGAGCTAGAGATTAAATCTAGAATCTCAGGCATGCTAGACTCTTTTTCATTTTGGAAGTCTCACTCACTAAGCTCCCAGGGCTGGCCTTGAACTCCTGCCTCTCAACACAGCTGGGTTGAATGTGGTTAACTCATGGGTACTGTTATTGCAGCTCTTTTGTTAAGTCGTATGTGTTTTGTCTGCATGTGTATCTATGCAGCTCCTGCATGCTGGTGCCAAGGAAGGCAGGAAGGGGCCCAGAATTGGAACTACAGATGCTAAATCTAACCCCAGTCCTCTGCGAGAGCAGCGAGTGCTCTTAATTAACTAAGCCCTCTCTCCAACCCAGTAGTTACAGCTCTTAACAGTAACACCTGAAAGGTCACTAGGACCCTTTATTACCAGTTTTAAAAAAAAACACTCCAGGGGAGGAGGAATGATGGAGCTACACAAGTAACAAGGCTGGTCCGACATAAACTCTGGAAGAAACCAGGCACAGCCATAGGCAGGCTGTTTGCACATTAAATGTGTTGTTACTCTGTAATACTAGACTGCACCCAAGACCTATGCATGCTAAGTGAGTACTCTACCAAACTCATAGCTCACCGCACACCAGTGGTAGTGCGCTTGTCTGGCGTGTAAAGGGACGTTGCATTGGATGATGAGTTAGATGCACCACCGCCGCCACTACCACAAGCATCCTTCAGTTTGCAGTTTTCAGTAGAGTTACCCAGTGGTTGCTAGACAACGTGTGCCCACTGAAGGTTATAACTGCTCTGATTAGAAGCATGGTCAATCCGGATGGAAGAGCTAGGCAGTGGCATGGGACCGACCTAGGCCCTCTGCTTTTGGGTGACAGTTGTGCAGCTTGGTTTTTGTGGGGCCCTAGCAGTGGGACCAGGACCCATCCCTAATGCAGGAGCTGGCTCTTTGGAACCTGTTCCCTGTGGTGGGATGCCTTGTTCAGCCTGGATGCAGAGGGAGGAGCTTGGTCCTGTCTCAATTTGATACACCAGGCTTTTACTACCATGGGAGGCCTTAGCCCTTCTGAAGAAGAGTGGATGGGGAAGGGGTAGAAGGGCGGTGAGGAGAGGGGACGGGAGGAGAGGAGGGAGGGGAAATGTGGTGGTATGTAAATAAAATGATTAAATAAATGTAAAACGGAAACGTGGTCAAAGCCCATGGCTCTTGCGATCACAGGACTCAGAGGGGGACATACCGCTATTGTTCCGCTATGTGAACATTTAAACGACTTTCAACCTTAGCCAGAGAGGCCTCTTTCTGCAGATTGGTCAGAGCTCTGAGAATAAGTGACTGTTGGTTGCTCAACCCTAAATGGGACATCTCTATCTCTCCCCACCCCACCAAGGACACAGGAGACAATGCACAATGCAGGGGTGTGAGCACAAAGAAAGGGTGTGGGGCATGGAAGGCTGGGGAGGGCTGCTGCGAAATGCTGTCTTCCGGAAGCCGCGCTCTTGAGTCACGCCGTAGCCATCCATGGTCACCTGCACACAATCAAGCAATAAGCAGTCAGCATTCCAGCAGGCAGACTAACAACAAGACGAAATAAACCGGGCGGGAGATCGCGGAAGGACTTGTTGGGAGCAAGGGGTGGGTGTGTGGGAGAGAAGGGGTAGATTGATCAAGGTACATTTTGAGGTTGTTCTGTTTTCTTTATTCGAGACAGGGTTTCTCTGTGCATCCCTGGTTGACCTGGAACTCGCTCTGTAGACCAGGCTTGCCTCTGCCTCCCTAGTGCTGGAATTAAAGGCATACGCCATCACACCAGCCAATCAAAATACATTTTTAGAGTTTGCATTCAAGCCGAAACTTTAAAAGTGCCCTTTAAAATTTTCCAGTTAAAATACCGTGGCTAAAGCACAGATCTACCTAAAAATAAAAACAGAAATTGAAGACATCACCAACCAGAACCAAAAGAAAAATGTAACAATTTCTTAGTGGAAAAGTAAGATGAGGATTCCCAGCAGGAGAGGGGGGGGGGGGACTTGCAGGGGCGGGCGTGGCTGCCTGGAACCTCAGCAAAAGACTAGGAGCTTCAGGAGGAATCCAAAACTTTCTTGGAGCCATGAGGTGGCTTCCGCAGCCGGCTGGCCTGCTAGATCTTTCGCGGTGCAATGCCACCAGAGCCTTGTGCCAGCAAATCTGGCTTTCAAGAACCTGTGGTCAAAAGGAGCAGCAGTGCCTCTTTAGCCGGAAATGTGGGTTCCTGTTTTGTGTGCAATGAGACGGGGGGGGGGGGGGGACCAAAGGAGGATCTGTCTGTCTCAGAAATGGAGTTCCCCAGTGAGAAGCTGCTTTGGTAGAGCAGCAGAGATCCCCACATGCCCCATGCATGGTGATAATGCTGCAAAATGGCAGGGAGCCACCTAGAGCAGCTGATAAACCAACCAAGCCCATCAATCTCCCTTGCCAAACAGCGTGCCTGGGAGGCACTGCACTGCACCGATACCCTGGTCAGAGAGATACCCGCACACTTCCTAAAGCATGAGTTCCGGTTCAGCAGGAACCCTCACCCTTTATGACTGGGCTCTTTATGCCAACAACCCCACCCCCACCCCAAGTGATGTCTAGTCCCCATGCGGCTGGAAAGATGGCTCAGTGGTTAAGAGCACTGGTACTCTTCCAGAGGACCTGGGTTCAATTCCCAGCACCCACATGGCAGCTCACAGCTGTCTGTAACTCCTGTTCCAGGGGATCGGACACCTTCACACACACCGACATTATATGTAGGGAAAATACCAATGTACATAAAATGCAAATAATTTTTAAAAAAATCAATTCCTGCACTTGGGGGGCAGGGGCAGGCAGATCTCCGTGAGTGTGAGGCCAGGCTGGTCTACAGAGTGAGTTCCAGGACAGGCTCCAAAGCTACACAGAGAAGCCATCTTGAAAAACAAGACAAACAAAGCAACCCCAAATCCTGTTACTTCCTTAGTCATTTTCCACCCACAGACCCACCTGCTTGTCTCCATGACTTGAGCCAAATTTCTAGGCCCCGGTGTAAATCCCAGTCATAAGGGGCCCTGAATGTGCAACAGCTCGAGTTTACTAATCTGTGCACAATACACACAGATCCGAGCGTCCACGTGCCTGAGCACACCCAGACTGGCAGTGAACATCAGGTGTCCTCCTCCGCCACCATCCGCTTCTTCCAGTCTTCTAGTGTGAGCACACATTGGTGTGTACAAGGGCACTGGCGGAGCTCAGAACACAACCTTGGATGCGGGTCCTTACCCTTTCTACCTTGTAGAGAAGAGCTGGCCTACGCCTTCAGTTCTAGGGCTTGCCCCTCCCCCCTGGTCCCCACCTCTCATGGCACTGGGGTACAGATGCACCCTCTGCCTCTCCTTACATGAGTCCTAGGCATCTGGACACAGGTCTTCCCACTTTGCAAGACCAGTGCCGTACCTACTGAGCCACCTCCCCAGCCTCTGCCATCGATTTCTGGGAAACCATAACTCTCGCTGACCTAGAGCTCATTGAGTAGTAGTTAGCCAGGTCTCCAGGGTACAACACCCACGCGCCACCCACCTGCTTCCCTTTGCTAGCCAGATGGGATTACAGGCAGCACCTCGCTTTTTCAGGTGGGTGCTGGTGTTTCATGCTTGCTCAGCACTCTGGGGAGCCTGATGATCTCCAGTCCCTGAACACGCACACTACCTAGAGATGAGACTAACTGCTAAACCTCTGGAACATTCTGGAAAGGGGTATAAACAAGACACAATCTCTGTGGTGTTGTTTCTACTTCAGACTGTAAGGGATGAAAGGAAGGTGCGAGGGGACATGAAAGGGTTGTGTCGTGGCCCCCAGGCCATGCTGCTTTCCGTCTTCTTGTTTTTAAGAGATGGTGGACAGAGCTGGGCAGGGACTGCACTGCAACCATCTTGCTCAGGCACTTGATGAACTGAAACTGGTGTAAAGCTCAAAAGGCACAAAAGGCACCATACTTCCAGGTGAAGGGTTTAAAGGGCCTTCCTGCCTCACGGCAAAATTGAACTGTACACACACACACACACACACACACACACACACACACACGGAGCAGAGCTCTCAAGACTCCTCAGACAGGTAGACATCTACCAAACCAAGCTGACCCAGACGGACACTGACACCCTGGGGAGCCCCCTTATCTGTAGAGTGGCCCCCACTTCCGCCATCCACTTCAACCTTCCCAGCACCCCTGGTCTAGAGGAGGGCGGGAACAGATGGGGACCAGTGTGCTCCCTGTTGCGGGTGCCAGTAGCCACTCACTCCCCAGCCAGTAACGGTCCCTAATCAAATAACTTGCACTGTGATACTTTCACACTGCAGCCCATATAGGGCCCCGCCCTGAGTCACCTCACAGCCCAGCCCGTGTCTGCAGTCTCCCGGGTACATCCTCTCTAGATACTATTTAGGAGAACCTTAACTGGCCCGGTTGCTGCGGCTCTAGGCCCCTCCAGCATGGTAACAAGAGTCATGGTGGTGTGGCTATCCGTCTCAGTGTGAGCCTCCACAAGAGAGGCCAGAGAGAAGTCGCCCTGACTTTAACCAATGGAACCGGCGGCGTTAGGATGAGTCAGGAGTCAGGCCCTGGCCTGGGGAGTAACGGGAGGCCCCAGCTAGGAGGAGAGCCCAGGAAGCATGGACCCACACTGCTGGCAAACTCGAGCACAGTTATCAAATGAGGCCCAGCACATAGCAATGGCTACTGGGTTTAGCCAGCAGAGGCTGACGAGGCTTCCGGAGAGCGCTGGGATGCACTGCCCTCCCCCCCCCCAGTGTCCTTCCCCCTCCTGGGGCCCACTCACACTACACCCTCTTCCCAAGTCCCCAGTGCTCCCTGTGCACACACGACTCGGTGACGACAATGACATGTGTGCAGTATTTTGCTCTTGGCAAAAATTCTTAATCCCATCACCATCCTCACCATCAGTCTTCAGCAGGTGAACCCAGCCACAGCATCTCTTACCATCTCTACTAGCTCCCAAGTGGGGCCTCCAGAGCCCTGAGTGTCTGTGGGTGATGCTCACCAGAGGCTGGGTGCTCCTACAAGGGCCGCAGCCTGGCCCAGGCCCCTCCCGCCCTCACCCAGGTCACCCCAGCTCCAGGAACTGAATCCGGGGATTCAATGCTTCAGGGAGGTTAGCTCCCAGATGATGTCAAGAGGTGACTTCTTGCCCTGGAAGACAAGCTTCTCAGGGATGCCTGCCTGAACAGGGGATGGGAACTTGGGGGAGCCACACCCATGAGAATTGCCATTTATTCCCGAAGTTGCCAAAATCATCACCAAGGATTCACCGAGGGGTGCCAAGGGAACGAGGAGGCTCAGACACTGATTGGGGGTGTCAGGAGTTTGGAGGGAAGTGGAGTGGGTGGGAACCCAGCTGTCCCTCCCCCATCTAATGCCACAGAGAAAGTCCTCCTCTGGCCGGCCCCCTCCCCATCCCCCATGTCCAGTTTTTCTCAGGAGGAGGGTTGGGGACTTGGGAAGAGGGTGTAGTGTGAGTGGGCCCCAGGAGGGGGAAGGGCACTGGGGGGGAGGGTCCCCGTTTCACATGCACTCACAACACTGATCTCCCAGGGAAGAGAAACTGGGGAAGCCGGCTGAGCCAGGCCTCCCTCCTACCCTGGATTATAGGAGGAAGGGATTAGTGTTGGGGGCTGGGGGTCCCGGGGGCATCATGGGAGGCAGGCCAGGGCCTCCACCAAGAGGAGAAATGTAGGTGGGTGGCGCTCCAGGAACTGGGGGCACGGGGCTGAGGCGGAGCTGGTTCAGAGTGAGCGTTGCAGGGGGTGCTGGCTGGAAAGGATTGGTGACGGAGGGGCCGGTGGCCGGAGCTCCTGCAAAGAAAAAAAAAAAGGCAGCTAAATACAGGAAGCAGTCAGCTAGTGCTGGTCTGGCCCACGTGTCTGTGGGTCTGTGATACAACCCATGTGGAGAAACGTCTGCTCTGGAAGGACAAAGGGAGGGCCAAGGACGCTGGAGTTCCACACCCCATACTCACCGCTTGGCAGGAATGGGTTAGAAGCCTTGGCTCCTGGCGGTGTGGGGCCTGGCCGGCTCACCAGCGAGTCCAGGTCCACAAGGGCTGCATTGGGGCCTAGGAATGACTCCGGAGTCTTCCGGGTGGGGGGAGTAGGAGTTGGGGTCGCAGCAGGTGGGGGACTCCCCACAGTCTCAGCCAGAGAGTCCCCAACCCCACTCATGTCGAATGCACCTGGGCTGCGGGCGGGCACCTCTCCTGCGAGCAACTCCAGCTCCCCTGGAAGAAGCCAGAACAGTGCTCACAGGACTGGCAGGTCCACCCTGAGCTGGGGTGGGGGTGGGGTCTCAGGAAGGGACAGCGTTACACGGTGGCATGCTGAGCTGCGTCTGCACTCAAAACTATGGGGACCTCACTGTTGTGAGCAGGTAAAGGGAAAGACAGAATCAAGATGTCAGGGTAACCCACAGTGACAGTTTCAGCAAGGACAGTCTCTGACGGCTGCCTAGGGGACACCACCAGTCTCAAAGGAGCGGCTCCCCCAAGGGACTGTCCCAGCTACAAAGCCCACATGAAATTTTACAGTGCAGAAACCTGACAGATAGATACCCATGACCCTGGGATAGCTCATGGCTTCTACGGGATGCACGGCAGACTTTTTTCCCTCTGGGAATTAACAAATGGAAACACATTTCTACACCAGCATTTAAACCAGTGGAAGCTGGCTTAAATACAGGAAATACAGCCAAGTCCAGGAGTACAAGCCTGTAATCCCAGCACTTGGAGGCTTAGGTGGAAGGGTCACACGTTCAAGACCAGCCTCAGCTATGGAATGTAACAAGAGTCTGTCAAAGTAAACACACACACACACACATATACATAAAAACTGAACAAGAGCTCAATGGTTAGGTGAACAACAAGGGTTCGATCCAAGGGTTCGATCCCAGTATCACAAGAAAAGTAAAAGCAGAGTGTAGGGAAATACAGCTATAAATTCAAGACACCGGGGCTGAGGCAGAAGGATCACAAGTTGAAAGGACAGCCTGGGAACCAACCTAGCAATGCGTCATCTCAAAAGAAAAAGTGGCCAGAGATAAGCAGCCCCCAACAGCCGCTGTGGGTAAGACACTCAAGGGGGCCCAGGCCCACACTTGGGGTGTCTGCTGTCAAGACTTGACTCAGCCCTCAGCTGCCAAGCAAGGTGGGTGTGGTAGTCTGCTCCAAGGCCTCAGAGACACACGGACAAGCAGCAGACAGCCAGGGAGAAAGCAGTGAGGGACACAAGGCAGGGGCCAACACGTCCTCCATTGATGCCATTTCTCCAATTCCCTCCCCCCTCAATGATGACCCGGAGGCAGAGACCGGTCAGTCAGGAGCATGCGGGTGAGATTTCCATAGTCACACCTCTCTGTGAAGTGGGGTGGGGGGATCTGACTCACTCTTTTATGTGCGTGCGCCCTACACCCTCAAGCATAGCAGCAGACACCACCCGAGCAAAGCAGAGACAAGGGTGCAGCCGGGTAGGGGGGGGGGGGAGGGTGACCCGGGTACGGGGCCCTGAGGAGTCAGGGGGTGACCCGGGTACGGGGCCCTGAGGAGGGGGTGACCCGGGTACGGGGGGACCTGAGGAGGGGGTGACCCGGGTACGGGGCCCTGAGGAGGGGGTGACCCGGGTACGGGGCCCTGAGGAGGGGGTGACCCGGGTACGGGGCCCTGAGGAGTCAGGGGGTGACCCGGGTACGGGGCCCTGAGGAGTCAGGGGGTGACCCGGGTACGGGGCCCTGAGGAGGGGGTGACCCGGGTACGGGGCCCTGAGGAGGGGGTGACCCGGGTACGGGGCCCTGAGGAGGGGGTGACCCGGGTACGGGGCCCTGAGGAGTCGGGGGGGGGTGACCCGGGTACGGGGCCCTGAGGAGGGGGTGACCCGGGTACGGGGCCCTGAGGAGGGGGTGACTCACCCGTGCTGCTCCCAGAGGTCGGCAGGGTAGCGCGGAGTCGGTCGAAGTCTGAGAACTCATCAGGCTCTGTGTCAAAGCCCCCGACTGCTGTGGAGGCCAAGATGCCCCGCTCAGCACCTACCTGGGGACTCTCCCTCAGCCTCCTCCACCCTCAGGGCCCAGGCAGCCAGCACCCGCCCCGGGCCAGCACGGGCGGCCACTACCTGCAGTGCCATTGCTGCTGGGCTTGGCAGGGGAGCCGCCCCAGGGGTCTGAGAAGGCTGGCGCAGGTGCCCAGGGGTCAGAGGGTGGGGGTCCACTGGCGGGGGCCCCACCTACAAGAGGAAGGAAGCGCATCGATGAGAGGTGACCATGGAAATCACACCTCCTGTTTGGGCAGCTGTGGTCGCCCAGAACCACGCTAATGACCAGCCCGCTCTCTGACCCTTGTAACTGCACACATATTTGCTTTAGGCAGTCAGGGGCAGGCCCACCCACACTGTCCTCAAGAGCATCCTCAACCTCCCCACCCCTGTCCCGTTACAGCCTTCCTTATTCAACGTCACAGAGACAAGAGGCCCAAGGCCGTCTCTCTGTCCCGGCCATCTAATGGCCTGCACCGTGCCGGGGCATCCCTTTCTAAAGGGACTTTGGACCAAAGGGACTGCACAAGAGCAGCTGGTGGTGCTCACCATCAGAGGTCCCCCATGGGTCAGGGGTGGGTCCCTCGCCAGCTGCAGGAGCTGGGGTCCCGCCCCAAGGGTCAACAGAGGGCCCTGTAGGGGCTGCAGGCCTCCAGGGATCCCCAGAGGCTGGCGTGGGGGCTGGGCCCCCCCAGGGGTCAGCAGCTGGGGGGACAGCAGGTCCCCCCCAAGGGTCTGAGGCGGAACCAGCCGGAGGGATGGCAGTAGCCACAGGGGCTGGGGCCCCCCAGGGGTCTGAGGCCTGTGCAGGAGCTGGGGAAGTGAAGACCTCGGCCAGATCCATGAGGGAGGACTGTGGGAAGAGAGAAGAGGACAGGACACATCAGGAGGCCACCATAAGCGACACCTCTACCTTCCCCACCCCCCACCGGCCCTCCCCTCCTCCTCCAAAAGTCCCTAGCCGACACCTGGGTCCTCTGAGTGAAGACGGTGGTGGTGGTGACACCCTCCCCCCTCCCTGCAAGCCTTCCCCCACCCGCTGTGTGCTCTGCTGGGGGTTCAAGCTGCTCTAGCTCAGCTCTCTCCCACCAGGCCACCCTGATCACATCTCTCCTGATGCCACATCACTGTCCTGCAGTGACCACCGTGCAGGGCCGCCTGCCTAACTGCCTGTCCATGTGCAGACACTCAAGCAATGCCCTGGTGTCCAGAGAGCAGGCATGTAAAAGCGCTCAACCAAAGCCCTCGTCTGACAGTGGAGAGAGGCCCCACATGCGCTCAGCACACACTCCCATCCGTACCGTGAGGCAACCAGGCTCAGGGAGAGGGCAGCCAAGCCAGTTTTCCCCCAAGTGGCCACACTTACAGTCAGGGTTTGTAAAGGGCAGAGGAGGGAACGAGGGAGTCTCCCCCAGCCAGATACAGGACCCCCAGGCCTAAAGCCAGCCTGAGCAGACGCCACTGCCTACCAAGAAAGCCACACTGGATGGGGGGGGGGGGGCTGGAGCTGGCAGGGTATTGTCTAGGGTGCACAAAGACCAGGTGCGGCCCAATCCCCAGCCACGCATAAAATCGTGCATGGTAGCATAAACATGTAAATCCCATGGATGGAGAAGAAAGGATCAGAGATCCACGGAGCTCACAGGAAGGTTGGGAAGAAAGCTTGGCCCAACCCTGTCTGCACGCAGGGCAGGTGCCAGGCTCGGCACTTTCCAGGACAATCTGCTCAGACCACAGCTGGCAGGGCAGACGGGCACTCACCTCCTCCTTGCCCCCAGTCTCCCTCTTGCTCTCCTCTATTGCCATCTGCAGCCTCAGGTCATCCCCACGGCGGATCCGCTCTTCCTGTGGGAGGCAGGGTTCAGCACATGGGCCGTGGGAGGGCGCTGGCCCCGGCTGAGTCCCCGCCCCAGCCACCCTTCTCTCCCACTCGAAAAACAAAACTGGAAAAATTAAAATGGGATGTGGACAACGTATGGAATGTGGATGGGAATGGACACCTGGGTCAAAGGTCGGGCAAGAGGTGGAGGAACTGGTGTGATCCACGGAGGGAAGGGGGTAGCAAACCTGGTTGTGAAAAGGGCTCAGGGAACACTGGGCCCCAGGAAGAGCAGGTGACCCTCCCTCTCTTCCTGGCCTCCTGCTTGAGGTTCAGAGCTCAGTGCCACTTGTACCCCCAGACAGCCGCAGCAGACAGATCACCCAGTGTCCTGGTGCCCTCCCTGGCTTCTGTTTGGAGCAGTTTCTACAGCTAAAGTCTGCTGAACTGCGGGGCAGGCACTTCAGGAAGGGGCAAGGGGTAAGGACCCATGGACCTGAACGTGGTGTAAGGAGAGCCCTGGGAGGGGCAGGGAGGCCACTCTGACCTTATCATGCTCCTCTCGGCTCAAACTAAGGGCCAGCTGGAGCTGGACGTCATCCTCGGGAACGCAGGACGGGGGCTGGCGGAGAGAAAGTATGAGGGGCAGGGCAGGGGAAGCCAGGCCAGAGAGAGGGACAGGCAGAGAGGCAGGCCGGGGCTGAGCGAGGTCAGGAAAGGGACAGTGGCTCTCTCAAGTCAGTGAAGGCGGGCACAGAAAGAGAATTGCACCTGACTGCCCAAGTGCAGGACGACGCCTCCCGGGAACACCGAGCTGGGGGAGGGGGGGGGGGTCAGGAAGCACCAGAAGGAGACAGGGCAGGGTCAGGGAGAGGGAGAGGCGGACGAGGCATGATGACAAGATGGCAGGACAGAAGTCAGCCCCTCTCCCTCTGCAGCGCCCCATACCTGGTCAGCCTCCTCCTTGCTCATGGCCAGGGCCAGCTGGAGCTGCAACTCCTCCTCCCCGCTGCTCTGTGGCCAGGCCTGCTCTGCCTCAGGGGGTGGTCCAGAGCCCACGGCTGCTGAGGAGGCTGGAGACAGGGAAACATTAAGGCACAGGTGACCCAGAGACCAAGAGCTGGGAACACACACACAGACATGGCGCTGTGGCCCATACACCAGCACAGTGCCCCCCCCCCAGGCCTCTGGGGGCCCAGCTAGAAGGGAAATGACTGGGGCCAGAGTCCAGGGAGGCGCAAAGGGTAGCCCCACCCTTACTCAGAACAGCAAGCAGCCGATAAGGCCAGGGTGCCGCGCAGGGCGGCAGGGCCCAGGCCTCCAGAGGGTTCCTCCCTGGTTTCCCAGGCTAGAACCCCCAAGAAAGCAGGCCAGGGCCTCGTTTCCCAACAGAACCGCAGCCCCGGCAGGATGCGCTGGAACTTATGAGGGAAGGTAACATCTGTCCAGAACTGAGAAGCCTTTGGTGTCAGGAGGAGGAGGGCAAGCAGACAGGACAGGCCACATCAACGTCAAGAGTGGCTCCAAGGCCAGCAGAGGACAGGAGAGGTCAACGGTGTGCTCCCAAGAAGAGGGCCAAGACCACAGGCCCTACAGCCCATCACTCCTAGGCCAGGCTCTCAAAACACCACAGGAAGCTGTCTGCTCCTGCCCGGGAAGCACCTTCAGCACAGGGTCACTCTCCCCGGAGGGGGGTGCTGGCAATCCACACCCCATGGCCAAACCTTTGCTCTGCAAATACCCGAAGGCTCCTGCCCACTTCACACCTTCACCCAACAACAGAGGGGCTTCCCACACCAACCACCCAGCTCCATGCTCCCTGTGGCTGCCAGCCCTTTCCAACTCGCGGAGCAGCCCTCCTTCCTCCCCAAGCAGCTTGCTCTGGTCAGCAGCCTATGGCCCACGGCCAAAGCCAGCACTTTACATGGTTGAGAAAGAGAATTAAAGAGCATATCAGACATACAAAAATCCCTGAGAAACTCCAACTTAAGCCAGGGGGTGGTGGCGCACGCCTTTAATCCCCCAGCACTGAGGAGGCAGAGGCAGGTGCATTTCTAAGTTGGAGGCCAGCCTGGTCTACAGAGCAAGTCCTAAGACAGTCAGGGCTACACAGAGAAACTGTCTCGAGAAGCAAAAAACAAGCAAACAAACAAACAAAAAAAAAGTCAATCCCAATTTCCATGACAGGAGAGCAGGGAGCATGTGGCCTGCCTCCTCATCTGCGTGTGGACCAGGGAAGTACGTGCCTCGGGCTCTCCTTTGTCAGCAAAGCTCAAGTGCCTGACCCCTCAGGAGCTTGGCCATGACTAAGAGCTAGGAAACCCTCCTCCTAGAAACTAGGAAGATAGCTTAGTGCTTAAAAGCACTCGCCTCACAAGTATGAGGACCAGAGTTCAGATCCCCAGAAGCCACCTAAATAAATGCTAGGTAGACGTGAGGGCTCACTAGTAACTCCAGCCTAGGAAGGCAGAGAGACAGACAGAGGCTCTCCAGAGCCAGCTGGCTCAGAGGACTAGCTAGCATACTGGTGAGTGAGCTCTGGGTTTGACTGAGACCACGCATCAAAAAGAACAAAGTGTGGAGGGATCAACACCGGGCAGGCCTACACACACACACACACGCACGCACGCACGCACGCACGCACGCACGCACGCACGCACGCGCACGCATACCACACACCTTCCATGAAGCCAACCAGGCATGCTCCTTGCTACAGACAAGCCTCCTGGCCCAGCCCAGTCCTACATTAGAGCCTACTCTCCCCACCCTCCACTCTCTACCCCAGCTGACCTCTCCTGGACTTCCCGTTCCTTCCCTCCACCCACGGCACTATTTAAGCACAGCTTTAAACTCCAGCTGAGCACATCCCACAGGGCCAGTGTCCCCAGGGAGATAACTAACGCTGACCCCCAAATGTGATGCCGCAGACAGAGGGCCTCCAGCTAGACAAGGGCACGGGCTCCAGGCTCCACCTGCCCTGGAAGGCCCAACTCAGCTCACCCCCAGGGCAGCCTCCCCATCCCCACAGCCACACGCCAACTCAGTGCTGACATCAGCCCTCCTGCAGCCTCCCGATGCTCTACCCTGGTCCCGTAGCATGGTAAAAAATGAAACCCGCGCCTGCCACTGAACATGTCACTACACAGACCACAACCTTGCGACACGGGACACACCTTCTCTTTAAATAGTCATCGCCACCTACAAACAGCATTCTAAGACCTCAGAAAGTAGACTCAGAGACCTTGCCCCGACCCTGGCCGTCCCCTCACCCACGGGGCAGGCCTCCTTCCTGTGACATTCGGAACCTTTGCATCACCCTTTAGCTAGAAGAACAATCTACAGAAGACCAGACTGGCGGTGTCCCCATGAGGGGCTGACCTAACCCTGTACCTGGGGAGACCCCCAAGCCTGAAGAGATGTGGGTGCACATGCCTGGACACTCCAAGGACCAAGGCAGGGGTCAGGGACTCGACTCTGCTGGCTGCCCTCAGGGTCTGGACAGCAAAACTGCAGGCAAGCTGAACGAAATTTCTAGAGTCTGAGGCCACCACACAAGGGAGGAAAAGGGTGGAACTGAGGACAGAGCCTAGCTGTCGGGGACTTCCGGCAGTGGGAGAGAAGCCTCACCCGTGGCAGTCTGTGCCAGCTTCTCCTTGGTCTTGAGCGCGTGGGTGCGCTCCTCCCGAAGCCGATCCTCATCGCGCAGCAAAGCCACCAGCTGCTTGGCCTTCTCCCGCACATTCACACCCTGGTCCTTGCCATCACGGTCCACATACTGGAAGTCCTTCAGCGTCTGCACAGCATATATGTTCTCTTTGCACTGTTGGGATACACGCTCAGAGCCAGTCTTGATGAGGTACTCCATCAACGTCATGGCCTGCAAGGTGCAGGTACACCAGTCACTGACACTGAACTCCACGGGGAAAGGAACTCAAGACTGAGGAAGCATTTGGGCCCTGGGGCAGCTGCCCACACTCAAGCCTCACAACCCACTGTCTGTCCACACAGCAGAGTGTGGAACAGGCCTAGAAAGGAGAAAAGAGGGGACACGGGCTACCCAGAGTTACAACGCACTGTGCCAGGCACAAAGGCCTCGCGATGTGTGGTCCGGTAGGTACGAAATGTCCAGAAGAGACTAATGCAGACAGACAGAGGAGATGGTGGGGGCAGGGAGATGGGGGGGTGAGGGATATTCAACGGGGTCAAAGAAAACGTCCACCTATCTACCGGCCAGGGGTGTGGCTGCCAGCAATGAACACACCGGATGCCACTGAACTGGTGGCTCCGAAAGCTGACTGCTGTGCATAGGCGCTACGCAGTTCACTTAACAACCACAAATGGCAGACAGGATTGCAGCCAAGCTGGGCACCACTTAGGACCACGAAACACGCCGCCCCCATGTCCTGAAGGCAAAATCGGAAGCAACAGAGCAGAACCGAACTCCAGTGCGGGAAGTCCTAAGGATGAAGAGATGGCCTGCTCCTAAGGGAACGAGACGTCACAGGAGCCTTCTAGTCCCAGGCTCCCTCAGAAAGGATGAGCGCCCAGGCCAAGCCTGACACGCCACCAGGAACGACAGATGGAGCAGAAGCCCCACCACTCAGCTGCACCCTCTGGCGTCTTTCCTACTTTGTAACGTGCAAACACATTCCCTTTCGGCAAAATGAAATTCGGTATGTAAGACAGAGGCAGCAGTCACAACCCAGGGGCTGGAGAGGTGGCCCAGGGGCTAAAGCACTGTTCTCGCAGAGGTCCCTGTTCCTTTCCCAGCACCCACAAGGTGACTCCCAACCATATACTCCAGTTCCAGGGGTCTAAGGCCCTCCCTTCTGGCCTCTGCAGGCACCTGGCACATAAGCGGTCCACACACACAGGTACAGGCAAACCACTCATACACACAAAGTAAAATTAAATAAACTTAGACCACTGAAGCAAATAACCAACCTGAGGAGAGCTCTGACTCCAGGCCTGTTTCCTGAGCAGCGTCATGGTCTCTATAAGACTCTGAAAAAGGCTTAGTCACTCTACAAGGAGAACAGCATACCTTGGGCTTTGCAGGAGACTACAGAGACTTCCCGGAGACCCCTAAACTCAGGTGTAGAATGGAATGTGAAGAAGTGTTGACAGAGGAGGCAGCCACAGGAGCTGAGCATGATCTGAACGGTGAAAGCTGCCATAAACAATGCTGCACCTCATTAAAGTTCTGTAATGGGGGCTGGGGGCAGGCAGGCAGGCAGGCAGGCAGGCACAGTGATTTGCTGTGTAGACTACACTGGCCTCAAGACCCACAGTAAGGCCTCAACCTCCTGAAAAGTGGGATTGCAGGTATATGCCACCACCCAGCTGTGGAAAGGCTCTCTGGGGAGCACTTACATCTGATCAGTCCCCGACCGGCCCTGGCGGAAGTGCTTCTCTGCTCCTCTCAGAGGGGAAAGATCTTTCTATGCATGGCTGCACCCCAAGGGGAGAGGCTGAGAGAGAGGCAGGCCTGGGGCCCCTGTGCTTTGGAATCCAGAATCTTCCTGATTGGGACCAGAAGGCCACTAGATCAGGGCACACCTGTGAATTTTATCAGAGGGGAGTTCTGGCGACAGCCACGCAAAATGGGAGGCAGCATCGTATAAAAATGGCCTCACTTCGGTGAACCTCCTCGCCCTTTGCGCCGCACGGCTGTGAGAAGCCCTCACCCTCGTAGCCCTCTGGACTTTGGAACCGCAGCTAAAGACTATGAAGCAGGAACCCACCCAAATGGCCAGGCACAGTGCCAGGCATCTGAACACAGTTACAAATAATGCACTGGGGCTACCCAACAACACAAAGTACCAGTGTATCGGCGACACACACAGACAAGCAGAGATCACCACCCCAGCCCTGATGAGCAAAGGACACCCCAAAGGGCCAGCGCACACTACTGGCCCCGTCCTAATCAGTTCCAGGACGAACCTCACAGACAGCACAGTGCCCTTGGGGTACTGTCACAAGGATGCTTCCTGGGGAGCCAAACAGGCCCTCTGCCTCCCTCTGGGAGGAGGCTCTGCTCGAGGTGCGCACATTCGCACAGGCTCATCAGGGTTTGCACCCGTCATTTAGCTGCTGTGCTACACCTCAATGAAAAGCTTGGGGTTTTTTGGAATCCCGGCAACTGGGTGATCCCAAACAGATAAGCCATGGAGCTTGTTATGTTTAAATCAGTTGCACCAAGGAAGCCCTCCTATATTACAATGAACATTTAAAACAGGGTCAGCACCTTTCCCTATAAAAGGTCCTGGTGATAAATAATTCCATTTTCATACCACACAGTCTCTGTTCAAATGCTCCACAATGGTGGCTGCAGGGGCCTGGCTGTGTTGCAATAAAACTTTACTTACAAAGCAGGTAGTGCACACAGGACTGACCCACAGCCTGCACTCTGCTGACTTCTGGCTAGTATAAGATAAAGACTGGGAGGCTGGCTCCTGTGTCCCTGAGAACATAAGACAAAGGAGTGGGTTACACTTCTCACTCGCAAACTGCCAGGCCCCTAAAACAACACGTCCTTTCTCCACAAGGCTGACAAGACTCACACAGGGTGTTGCCACCCGCAGGGTACCAACCACCTAGCCACAGGGATAGGTCTTTGCAAGCACTCAAAGCTATGCCCAGCACCCCGGGGCTGTGCCAAGGGGGCCACACAATCAGAATTCAGAGGCAAAACTGCTATCGAAACCAGAGATTGGCGATAAAAAAAATTTGTCAGGACCCAGAGGACTGGATTTTTCTGTACAGGAATCATATTCCGGTAAGTCTACCTTTAAAGAATCCTTTAAAGCCAGGCATGGTGGTGCACACCTTTAGCCCGGGCACTCAGGCAGGCAGATCTCTGTGAGTTTGAAGCCAGCCTGATCTACAGAGTTCCAGTTCTGGCTGCTGGAGGATATAGGGTCCTCCACTGGACCCTTCATCCCCAACGGGCCACCCTCTACTTGCCTGACAGCTGCCTAAGGGCTGGAGCCACGGTAGGGCCAGAAGCAGTTGGCTTCAGGAGCCCATGCACACCCCTGCACGACCCTTCCATACGCCACCTCCGGACATTAGAGAACATAATCTGGGTCGCTGCATCCCCACGAAAGCCCTACAGCCCTAACCCTCCTCCTCACCCCAGCAAAGGCTTGCCTGTGACACTGGGCTTCCCCCCCCCCCACCAGTCCCTAGCAGAATAAATGTCACCTAGGTTTTCACTGGAAGTCCAGTAAGGAATGGCTCAATGATTGAACGCAAGCGATGACCATGTCGGTGTGTTATGACGGGCACGAAGCAGGCCTCGACTCTCTGCTTCACTGTGTAGGCTGTACTGTTCCCTCATCGTGAAGCAGAGAAAACCATCCTACCTTGACAAGAGGAAGTCTCTCAGATAGTCCAGGACACATAGACTTTAAACTGGGACCATGAGAGCTAGTACCTCAATCCGTCCCCGGTGATGGAGTAGGCCCTCCAAAGCAGAGACACCAGGTACTAATGCTCACCATCTGGGGCCGGATCAGAAGAACAGGGACTCTGCAATCCACCCTGAGGAAGGCAGTGCAGCCACCGGCCTGAGGTCCCATGATCAGCACTGTAATTCAGGCAGCTGGCCCCAGCTCCAAATAGAATGAACTAGGTGTGGGAGGCAGTAGCAGGGGCCCCCTCCCTAGGAGGAGGGTTCAAACCTGAAACTCACTTGCTCAGTGCTGCCCGAGATGCATTTCCTTCTCAAAGAAGCCTGAGAGCTGGGTACCTGACCCCTCACACACGAAACCAGACCGCATTTACCAAACTTACATACCCATGTGCCCTCTTGACCCAGGCAACTCCAGCACCAGAAGAAAGCAAGCGCATCAGGGTACTAACAGCAGTTTTGCTTAAAAAAGCAAAGCACCACCACAGCCTGGAAGTGTGGACCTGTAATGCCAGCTATTTGGGAGACTGAGGAAGTTCACACGAGTTCAAGGCCCACTTGGACTACAGAGCAAGTCGTCAGCCAGCCAAGGCAATTCAGCAAAAACGTTATCTCAGAGTAACAAGTAAAAACTGGTTGAGAGCATAAATAGATGATAAAGCATTTGCTAATGTATATGAAGCCCTAGATTTAAAACCCAGTATCACCAGCAACAAAAACACACACCAGTCTCCATCACCCCAAAGTTCCTGTGGTGTGCTTTATCAGCCTACTACATATAATGATTGACAAAGCCTGGTACCTGCCCCTGAGGCTCTCTGCCTTTCACAGCAGGTCAAAAAAAAATACAGCAATCCTGACAGCCACAGAAACCTTCCAGGGAAGGCACCTAAGATCACTCGAGCTGCACCAACATGCTCACAGCCCAGGGCCATCTGTGTAGGGGAAGTAGACACCTCAGAGCATGAAGAAAGATGGCCTTCAGAAACAAACAAACCAACAACCCAAAAACAGGCCAGAGGTGCTCATACTCAGCTACAGACACTAACTAAATGAATAAATATGTATGTCTGCTTGGTGACACATGCCTGCAATCCCAGAACTCATCAGAAGGCAGAAGGATTATTGCAAATTTAGGCCAGCCTGAGCTACACAGAAAGACTAAAAAGAAAACAAGTTCAGAGAAAAAGCCTGCCTGTGGTCCAGAATGCATCTTCTTTCATTATTCCTATAACGACAGACACAGCACAGCGCAATCGAGAATTTACTATACACCATCTGCACTGCACTAGGTGCTGAAGCAATCTAGAGACACTTGAAAGATGTCATCTGCTCATTCACAAATACGGCACCCTTCTATAGAAGATACGTGACCATCGTCAGACTCCGGTCAAATGGGAAGAAGCTAGGAACCAATGCCCCAGGGATACTGAGGAGGGCTCGTCTGCAGCAGAGATTTATCAGGAAAGAACCGTCTATAACCGTTCCCCCTCTTGGGGGATGGGGGGAATAACTAGGCAAGCATGCCCTGCTGTGCTCCTGTTCTCCAGCCCCAAGGAGCCACGCCCAGGTGCTGACCTTGTAGACGTGCCTCCAGTTCTTGCCGTGGTCATTGAGCCGCTTCCAGATCATGCTCATGATCTCGGAGAAGGCCACAACATTGTAGGTGAGGTCGGCGATCTCTGACATGAGCGAGCTGGATGGGCCCCAGGGGTCGTTGCTTGTGGCTTCCCGGACCTTGATCTCAGCCTCTGAGTAGTTGTGGACGATATTCTTCATCTGACGCCGAAGCGATGAGGTCGACATTTTGCCCGGTGGTGGTGTCAAGGGGCACCAGCCCCCTGGGGCATGGAGAGGTGAGGCGACTCACAGAGGGAGACCGCAGTGGATGCTGGCAGATCACCACATCTGAGGGCACAGAGAATCTTTGGAAACACAAAGGACACATGGGCTACCCAGCACCCAAGCTGTCCCTGAGCCTCCTGCTCCGGGGGTTCCCTAGGACCCTTGCAGGGAAGGCAGGCAGGATGCTAAGTGGCTAAGAGGACTCCCTCCCCTGTTAACCTCTTTCAAAGTTAACCCATCTGCCTTTCAGTTCCTCAAACAAGCCCAGCTTCTTCCTGCCTGGGGCCCAGAGAAGCTGAGGCAGAACACGCAGTGGACGTCACACACCCTGACTCCATACCCCAGTTCGGCTTAACAGGGCAGGCCTCAAACTTTGGACCTTAGTTTTCCCCTGAACAAAATGAAGTTCCCGTGATAAGGGTCCTACTAAACTGAAGGTTTCGATAAAGGCTGGGTGGCTCTCTGCCAGCCTCCCCTAACCCTCCCCATCCTTTCTCGCCAGAGCTCCCTGCCACACATCCCCAGACCCAACCTCAAATATCATTATCACTGTTCCCAAAGGGATTCTTGTGACTTTAAATCTATTTATCTGGTTCTGAAACTATGGTGACCTAAGACCCATAGCGGTGGAAATATTTGTTTGTATATGGCTTTTCCCTACAAAGAAGCTGGGGGGGGGGGGGAGAAGTGAGGAGGGGACAGTCATTAAACATTGTGGGAAGGAAATGGACAGCGGGAAGCAAAGACCTCTAGGACATGAGTCATGACGAAGAGGCCAGTGATGGGATTAAAGAAATGGCAGGGCGCCAGAGGAGGTGTCCCCGGCACTAGATGTCCCCAAGGGCAGGGAGGGAAGCTCAAAGCTTACGGGAGGAGAGATAAGGAATGTAGGAGTCCCCAGCAATGAGGACCAGCTGTGCCATGAGGCACATATTATCTCATTTAATGCTGAACGAAGACAATGGCCTCATGAAAGTTAAATAACTCAGCCACGGTTAGATAGTAAATGCCAAACAAACCCGTTTTACCTCTATAAATTCATACTTTGGGGGGTAGGGGTTGGCACAGCATCTTTCTACATAGCCCTGGCTGTCCTGGAACTCTACTTGTACACCAGGCTGGTCTGGAATTCACAGAGATCTGCCTCCCCCGCCCCCAGCATGGCGGCATTAAAGGCGTGTGCCATTAAAGCTTTTAAATTAACCTAAATAAATTAACCTGTGCTGTGCCCAGCTGATGAGGAAAAGTATCAAGGGTCAGGAACTAAGCAAATGAGGGTAGGTACTAACAAGCCCTTCCACACCCCTTACATCCTGCTAGGCACCCATTAAGTATTTCACCCTGTCCTTACAAATCTGTGACTCTCAGCCACTTCACATTATAGGAGGGGACATGAGCTCATTAAGGTCCTGCCCAGGGACACACACCTCACAATTGGAGCAGCCTGGGTCCAGAGGAGTAGGCTCCGATTACCAGTCTATGCCTCTCCAACAAGCCATGGAGGGAGAGTTACTGAGCCCTACCATGATCCAACCTGAAGGAAGACATAGGTGAACGGGAGAGGCTGCTCTCGACCCTGAACTCGGCCAGAGAACGGAGCACCTGCAAATACACATAACTAGGCGGGGAAGGAAAAAAAAAAAAAAAAAGGGCTAGGTCCCAAGACAGCCCCAGCCCCCAGACAGGCCCAATGAGACATGAAAGATCGTGACAAGAAAAAGGCACACGAAAACTCGGGCAAAAGGAAAGCAACAGTAAGTAAGGCAGGTGGACAGAAAAACAGACACCCTGAAACAAAACACACAACACACGGGTTTCCAGACTGACAGTAAATAAATAAATGGATAAATAAGCAAGCGCCCAGAGGCTGGCTGACTAAATAATAAATAAATAAATAAATAAATAAATAAATAAATAAATAAATAGATTCCCAGCGTATAATTAGGGAGGGATGCTACCTGGAAGGCTTGCTGGTTAAATAAGATGGGTATATAAAGGGCTTGGTTCTGTGCCCCACAGATAGATAGTAGGCGCTGGGTACCCCAGCCTGCTATTATCAGAGAAAACCATTTCCAAAGGAGTGGCATCTGAAGACGCGCTATCCTAACACCAAGCATGTTCAGAAAAGCATACTAGATCTCACAGGTGCTGCTGAGAAAAATGTCTAAATTTAATTTATTTAAAAACGTCTATTAAACAGTGTCAACAAGACAGCGAAATTCTCTCAAGGGAAACTCAAATAACTGGTCTCAGACACTACGCGAAACAAAAATCTCTAACAATAATAATAACCAGGGCTCCTAGTAATCACACACTTAACCGACGGCCGGACACTATTAGGCACTTTTGCAAGCACCGCCTCAATCAATGCGCAGAGACCCTGTGGTGCCAGGAACTGGGAACGCTTGCGAGGCAAGCGAGAGGGGTCTGGATTGCACAGCCAGGGCTCCTACTCACACCACCAAAGGCTCAGAAACCGGAGAGAAGGGAGCGCATCCTCAACCAAAGCAAAAGGTTTCTGGCAGAGAACTTAGGGCCTGGGGACGACAGCAACGGTGACAAAAACGAGACGTGAAGACCGGGAGAGAACCATGCACCAGAGGGAGACAGGTCTGGGGAAATGAAGGCACAGAAACCCAGAAAAGACAAGGACGGTGTCCTGACAGGAGCACGAAGCCCCGATCCAGGACACAAGTACACGGCACTCGGATCTCCAAACCCTTTTGTACAAACACCAAAACACAGACACAGGGCAACACAAGCAACAGGGCCGCGCGAGATGGGGACACTGACAGTCCCAGAAGAGACACACACCGGCAGGCAAACCCGGCCCGGGCACAGCGGTAAAAATGCAGCCCCCAGCCACCAGCGGCTGGGACACCGGCTCCGAGGCTGGCTGGACCCGCGCGTGCCACGGCCCAGGCCGGGACACCGGACTCGCCGCGACGGGGGCCGGCATTGCGCCCTCTCTCACCTCGGCCCGCTCACACCGGGATCCCGGGGGTCATGACGGTCAGCCCCCTGCCCCCGCTCGGCCTGGGTGTCGCGGGGCGCGCGCCGGGCTGCGGGAGGCAGAGGTGCGCACGGGCGCACGCACAGACGCACGGACGCACGGACGGCCGCACGGCGACGGCCCCGCCGCCCCGGCGCCCGGGAGGGGCGCGGAGAGCCGGGCGGGGGGAGGGGAGCCGCCGAGCGGACGGGAAGCAACCGAAGGTGGCGGTGGACCGGAAGCGGAAGTGACCCCGCGCACCCAGCCCTGTGCACCTCGCCCGGCAGCCTCTACTTCCGCGACCAAACCCGCCCTGGCATCACTTCCGGCGCACGGGACTGCGTCCGCATACCCTTGCGTCACTTCCGCATCAACACATTCGGCCGTGGCGGCGGGAAGCACCCGAGCCCTCCAGGGTGGGAGCGCCAGGCGCCCTCGGGCCGCCGCCCTCCTTGGTGCCGCCCCCCACACCCACGACCGAAAGAGAAGGGCGACACTGGACACAGAAGGGGCTCCACAAGGTAAAATACAACAAAATGTTTAATGAGCAAATTTGTCTTAGCAAATATGAAACTGCCACAGAGGGGCATCGGGACGGAGACGCGGGTTGCTGGTCAGGGAAGACTAAAGAACCAACTACTTAAGAAACCAGGGTGGAGAACGGGGGCCAGAAGCCAGAGGACGGGAGCTGTGGTCCTGCAAGGGAGAAGGCAGGGCACTGAGGGCCAGACAACAAAATTCAAAATAGTTTGGCCATAAAATATAAACACGCTATGTTCCTACCGAGGGGAAGGGAGGGAGAAAGGGAGTACGGGGTAAGAAGAGGCTGTTTGGGACCGGGCCGTGGGGGTCCTACCCGCCCTGCCGTGCACACAGTCCCCATCCCAGCCCCTTCCCTCTGTGTCTGTGTGGTGCATGTGTCTGTGTGGGCCCGTGTGCACTTGCCCAGTCCCCTTCCTGCCCTAGCCCCCCACCCCCCACCCCGTAATTGCTGCCATTCCAGTTGCTGCCGGCTGTCATTCGGCTGTCACTCCTCTGCCCATCATCTTCAGAGAGGGGAGAAAGGAGGGGGGGACAGGTGGGGAAAAGTCCCCAGCCAGCCCTGCCCCCACCCTCCCCCAGCCACCTCTACCAGAAGTCCCGGCGGTGGTAAGAGTCAGGGTCACAGTACTTTGTGACCACCACTCTGTTGGCGAACTTGCGGCCGGTTAGGCCCTGCATGGCTTTCTGGCAGTCAAACACGGAGGTGAACTCCACAAAGATCTGTAGGAACAAGAAGCACATCTGTGAACAAGGCGGGGCTCCGTAAGTCCAGAATCAGCTCAAGAAATAAGAGGCCACCACACCACAGACTGAAAAGGCCTTTAGGTTCACCCACACATTCTCCAGAACCCAAGATGGCAAAGAGCAGAGACATCACAGGAATAAGTCCCCGAGGACGCGGGGCAAGATTCAGAGGGGCGTTTCACAAGGTGCTCCCCAAGCCACCCTTAACAGCCATGCCTTCCCAGAGGGCGGATAAGGGAAGCTCCGAAATTAGGATTCACGCCCAAACTGAATTAAAGCACTTGAACCTTCATGTATTCACCACCAACTGTGTGCTGTACTGCCTGCTACTGTATCAGGGAGACTGTACAACCACCACCCTACTTCAAAACCCAGCTTGACTTGAAGGAGTTGGGGTGAGGGCATGAGATAAAACTGACAGAAGAAACTGTATGGGTCAAAAGCTTGCTCTACAACTCTGACGTCCGGAGTTCAATCCTTCAACCAATTTTGCAAAGACCTGACTTCACGAAAGTTGTCCCACATTTGCACAAACACAAAAAAAGTGAGTGGAAACAACCAAATTTGGGGTTTGGGCATTACTGAAATAAGACATACTTAAGTAGATTAGACACCAAGAAATTAATTTGCTGTAGTAACAACATTCTTAGGGTTTTTTTTTTTAAACGGGTGTTTTGGTTATCTAGTTACAACAATGGTGCTCAACTAGGGACAGAACATGTCCCCAGGAGATAATGAGCAATGTCTGTTGTCACAAAGGTGTGGCACCTACCTATAGATAGCCAAATCACAAAACACTTATCTATTCCAAAGTGTCAATAATTGAGAAGCCAGCTAAGTTTCTAAGATAAACTGAGACGTGCCACAAGCACTGTATACACCAGGCTTGAGTGCACACACCTGCAGCCCCAGCACCAGGGAGGCAGGGCCGAGGCCAGTCTAGGCTACCCAAGACCCAACCTCAGAGCATAAACAAACCCACTTAGAGCTGGGCAATAAATATTATAAACACCCCTGCATGAGCCTCTTAGGTTTTTTTTTTCCTTTCCTTTTGGAGACAAAGTTTCTCTGTGTAGCCCTGCCCGTCCTGGAACGCACTCTGTAGACCAGGCTGGCCTCAAACTCATGGAGATCCACCTGCCTCTGCCTACCCAGTGCTGGGAGTAAAGGCGTGTGCCGCCACCACCACCCAGCTCCTCTTAGGTAATATGTTTTAAAAACCCATAAATAGAACAAAAATACAGTGGTTATGGTAGTGTATGCTCCTAGTGACAAAAGCCAGCCAGCCTAGGGTAACATAGCAAGACCCTGTCTCATGAAGAAAAAACAAAGGCAGCTGCTCACGAAGCCAGTCTCAATCCCCACTTGAGCCAGGCTCCCTTCCACAAGGTGCCAGACTGAATCAGACCATGAGTGGCATCTCAGATAAAGGAACAGACTTAGGAGGGAGCTTTTTAGCCAAACAGTCTTCTTCCTTTTGACCCCTGCACCGCCACCCCACCCCTGCACACCTCTGCTGCATTCCCATGGTGGACCTGTCCAGCCTCCCCTTATGAATCCCACTTGGGTTTCTTGGAGTTCCCATCTGCCCAGCTAACTGCCCAGCTCAAAGTTAACTGTTGCTCTCTATCCCTCACCTAACACTCTTAGTCTCTTGGGCCTTTCTCCCTCTCCATCTCCACAAATCCATACCAATCACCAAGATATGAACAGTTAAAGACTCAAGCCTCCCAACTCATCCGTTTCTCTCATCCCCTATTATAGCCAACAACATACCACTTATGGACACTGATGGCTTCTGAATGTCACTGGGCATTTTCACAATTCTACAGCTTTAAATTTTATGGGGGATTCAAACAAATACATATCACTAGATGACACCACCTTACAGAACTGCATGCATTATATCCTTGATTAAAACTTGTCAATCCTCCAGCACAGGGCCACATTTTAAAGCAGACCACCATCTATCTTTCTCTCAGGTTAATACAAGAAATCTCATGATCACCTAACTCATGCCGGGACCCTCTCCATACACTTACCAAACTAGATGGAATCACATCAGCCTTCCTCTCTCCTTGATGCCCTGTTCCTCGGGGAAAGGCCCCAAGGCTTGCTTCTTCCTGAGGTTCGTAAGGCCACCCCTCCCCAGTCCTTCCTGCAAAGCTGGCTTCCTCTCACAGACCCTGCTCATGCTGCTCCTTCCCACCAGCCAAGGCCGAACCTCCCGCCTTCCTCACTCCCCACACAACTGCCTACAGCACCAGCACTACAGGAGGGGACAGGGACACAGCAGGCTGCCGCTCCGGCCTGTCGGTGATGACATGTGCCCGTATTCCCAGCGGTTGAGAGGAAGTTTGAGGTCAGCCTTGCCTACACAGCAAGTTCCAGGACAGCCAGCCAAGGTTACACAGAGAAATCCTGCCTCGGGGGTAGAGGGGAAAAGTCCCTGCTTTGAATATACCCCACCATCAACCATACACATACACAACATCAACACACACATACAAATCATGCCTGAGGTATCTGCTTCCTGTCCATCTGACTAGGACAGACTGCCTGGCAGGATAACCTCACCTCACTGAAACTTACTGGTACCTTTCAACTACCACCTACCTACCTAAACCAGAACCTGGGTCACCATATGTGACTTAGGAGTGAAGCACTTGCCTAGCTAGTATATGACAGGTCCTGGACCCCCATCTCCAGTACCAGAAAGAAAGGGTCAGGCAACTCTGATTCCTACCCTTCCTGCTGCTGCCCAGGAAGTACATCGCCCTGGCAAAAGTGTCCCCAGCTGTTTGTGGGTTCACAACCAAATATAGCCGAGTAAGAATGCCACCAACCCTCAGCAGCACCTTCCGCAGTAGACATGCAGAGCCTATCTAAACCTAGCACAATGCAGAGGTGGCAACTCAGGGGCCTCTGAAATCAAGACTGCAGTCATGTGATCCCTAGCTGTATGGCTTGTCACCTCTATGGCACATCACATGAAAAGGCTCAGGAGTCACTGACAGAAGAGCACAGACCAGCATCCAGGAGCACCTCACATAAGACACCTAAGTAGTGGCAAAAGCTACTTCCAAAAGTATCCCAAGTTTTTAACAAAGTTACATTAACATAGAGACCGAATTCTCAGCTACAGGCCTCAAGCTCCCAGAACGTCTTCGCTCTCTGGAGCCCCTACCTCACCCAGAGGGACAGGGGGATGCGGAAGAGTGGTAAGGGTAGTACACAGACAAGGAGAGCACCCTGACCTTTCCACAGCCAGGCACCTCGACGCCGTCCACGGGCCGGGGGATCTCAATGGACTTCACCAGCCCGTATTTGCTGCACTCGTCTCGTACATCCTCTACAATCTCTTCATACTCCTCATCGTCCAACAGCTCCTCAGGCAGCACCATGTTCATGAGGCATAGGACCTCAGTCGGGTGACCGCCCATCTGCACCTGAGAGCTCATCAGGCCTGGGACTTGAAGGGTCACAGGTGTCTGATTGATGGTACTCTGTGGGGTCAGGGAGAATAGACATGTCACAAAATGGCTCAGACTAGCCTCCCTCCATTCAAGCCTGTGCCTCTCACACCCAACTAGGGGGGACCATTCCTCTACTTAAACACTTAATGAACCCAGTGCCCAAATCCCCTCCCGTGAAAACTGGGGCAGAACTTAAGAAAACCTTCCCATCCAACCCTTCCCACCCCCAGGGTCCCTCTAGCCAATGGAAGATGACGTGCCGGGAGGCTCACCAGCGTGGCATTCTTGGCTCCCACACTCGCCCTCTGGACAAGCAGCTTCTTATCCCCTAGCTGCATTCCATTCAGCCCCGCAATGGCCTATGGTCAGAGGGTAAAGGGTGGAAAGGGTGCGAGAAAGGAACAGGTCAGGAGCCGGGGGACCCAGCACTTCCCCCAAAGAACCAGGCATTGGTGAGAAAACAGTAGAAGGCACAGGGCATTTAGTTCGGAAAGAGGCAAAACCAAGGGGAAAAAGGACTAATCCCCCAGAAAGCCTTGTTTCAAGCTAACCACCCCCACCCTATCCTGAGGAGAGGAGACATGGGCTTGGAAACAAAGAAGGGCAAATGGAGCGAGCAGCTAGGCACTCAAGGCTCACCTGATCTGTGACGTTGATGTCCACGTACTCACAGAAGGCATAGCCCTTGGAGAGCCCTGTGGCACTATCCTTGACCAGGTTGAAGGCTTTCAGAGGCCCAAAGGATGTCAACAGCTCCTTCACCTGCAGGAGGCCAACAGTCCATCAGGGTCTGGCCAGGCTGAGGGGGGGGCTAGCAAGGGGGCAAAGGCTTTACCTGGTCATCATTCAGGTAGTTGGGCAGGCCCCCGATGAACAGCTTGTGGGCAGAGTCTGGGACTACAGTGGACACAACTCCTAAAGACAAAATGTGTAAGATCTCAATTCCAGCAGCCATGTCCCAGCATCAGACAGCTGGGAGAGGTGACACACAGGCTTGTCTTTCAGCACCTGGAAGGCTAAGGCAGGAGCCTCAGTCTACAATGAGCCCCTTCACAAGTCCTATCCTACCTAAGATATCGAATACATAAAGGGGGGAGGAAGCCACACTATATACACATTCCACACCATACACCTCCATATTCTGACGAGTACACAAGCATAGAAGAGCAACAACTGAACATGAAAAGTCCCCTAAGCTTTGACAACCAACCAGGAACATCTCATTCAGTTTTTCGGTCCTTTGCCTTCAGGTCCTACATGGGCAGAATGTTTCTGAGGTCACATGACAAGGAGCTGAGAGGCTGCTGCTAAAATCTCAGAACATGGCTCAGGGTTGGCTGCCACTTCAGTGGTGACTAGTAGTCAACTCTGGAAAACTATGTCCAGGGTCCATTAAAGAAGCTTCGCTGTCACTTCATGGTGCTACCAGCTGAGGGAGTTTTGCTTGCTTTCTCTACTCAACTCTGGACCCATGTGGATAACTATTGACCAGACAGTTTTGTGTGGCACCATGCAAATTCTTCAATATTATCACTTACTTAATTCTCATCAGGCCCCAGCGACAATCCAACCTGACTCCTCGGTTCAAAAGTCCCCCTTTTCAGCTTTCCCCCATACTAAGTGCAGCAGCCCATCCTAATCTACAGGAGCATCAGGTAAGGTATTAAATGGACACACCCTAGGACTTCAGCCACTGTGGCCTATCCATCTTCCAGTCTATCATTTGCCCCACTATAACTCTTACATCAATCCAGGCACTTGTAACCACCAGAGCTGTACCCCAGTAGTGGAGTCTTATACAACAACAGACCTAGTTCAAGGGCCACCGTGACAAGCGAAGTCACTGACAGCCAGGCCATATCCAGTGCTGTCATTAGCCACAAACAACTACTTTAAAAATCTACCATCTGGGGCTGGAGAGTCAGCTCAAAGTTAAGAACACTTGTGCTCTTGCAATGGACCCAGGTTCTATTTCCCAGCAACGACATGACTGCTCATAATCATAACTCCCGTTCGGGGAGGGGAGGTCAGACTCTCTCCTGACCTCCTTGGGCACCGGCGTGTAAATGGTACACAGACATATATGCAAGCAAAAGCACTCATACACATAAAATGAAATTTAAAAAAATAATTAAATGTACCCCAGTAGGTTCAAAATTCCCAGCTATAATGCAAAAGGACTAAAGTCCTAAGAACAGGAAAAAGGTGGTGGGCGGCTTCTAAAGTCCAACTCAACATTCAAAGGAGCTCAGCAGGCTTGGCTCTACACCACGCTCTGACAAGAGAGCAGGAAGGCAGGCCATGGCAACACTGGACCCAAGAGCAATCTGGTAATCACTGTGCAGTATCTCAGAGTCAGCCCTAGGCGGTGACCTAGGTGGGTTTCATTCTTTGCTGTCCAGACCTACATAAACAAACACCACACTACACACACAGGGCACAGACACAAGCACTGGGCCTCTAACTAATGCCAGGGACACAAGGTATTAGCAGCAATGGTGACCAAGAGCTTCATCATTTCTGTGGAAATGCATGGAAGAATAGAGAAAAGCCGAGCAGACTCCAGGGCCAACCTGCACATAAATTTTATGAGCATGAACAAAAAAACTAACCACCATTCCTGGCTTTCCTCCTCTGAGAAATGACAATTCCACAGTCATGTCAAACCGATGAACACTCGACAGAGGCAGGTGTTGTGTGGCACATGCTCGTGATCCCAACACTGGAGGTACCAAGTCAAGTCTGGAGACCGGTCTGGGATACACAGCTATACCATACACAAAAATCTCTACGGCCAGATCTGCTGTACTAGAATCCCAACTACACGGGAGGCTGAATGCAGAAAGATCGAAAGTTCAAGGCCTCCCCGGGCAACAGAGACCCTGCCTCAAAATACTAGTGAAAAGGTTGAAAGTATCATCCAATGGCAGACTACTTGCTTAACATGTGCAAAGAAAGGCACCAAGTACAATTCCTAGCACTACAATCACAGTAATAAAAACAGCTAACATAAAAGGCCTGCGTGCCAAAATGTATTTGTAAACACAAGCAAAGGGCCACAACTGACCACCAAGTCATGATTTGCTGACAGGAAGCACCTGCACACTACACAGCAAGACCAGCAGCCCAAACAGTGAATTCGGTAGCAAGAGTTCCTAGAAATAAGATGTTCTACAGCTTCATCTAAGAGGTATACCAAGTCATCAAGCAAGCTGGACCTAGTGGCGCAGGCCTATAATCCCAATTATTCAAACAGCTAGGGGCAGGAAGATCCCAGGCAAACTTAATGTGACCCTATTGTGGTGATTGACATCTTGTTTGTACAAGTAAAACATGTCTCAAGACCAAAGAGCCGAACTTGCCACTACCAAACCATAGAGATCCGGAAGCCAGTCTGTACAGAGAGACAGGAAGTGAGTTGGCTAGGCAGAGAAAGGAATACAGACGGAGAAAACAGGAACTTGGTCTCTTTTCTGCTGGGAAGCTAGAGGGGTAAAGGTGGCTCTGGCTTGTTCCTTCTTCTCTCCGATCTTCAGACATACTTTATTTGTACAAACAAGGTATCACCATGCCCTATCTCAAGGTAAAAACTTAAAGGGAGCCTGGGCTTCAGGTCAGAAAGTGAATGCTCCAAAGTGAATCTTCTTCAAGCAGTACATTGAGGAGCATGTTAGCTTTAGACCTAGGTATATTGAGTGGACAGAGGCACTGACCTCACCAGACCTTACCATGAAAATGTACTTGGTAGTCAGAGCCCTGACCCCAAGTCCTCCACTGCCAGAACTGTTACCCTGCCCTTTGCTGAGCATCAGCCAGAAAGACTCCACATTCCGAAAGCCTCCATCAGCTTCAGACCTGGGCCTCACTCACTTAGCCAGAGCCCCCACCCCACCCCCATCACTACTTCCTGCAGCCCAGCAGAGCAAACAGTCTGCGCATCTCCACTAATACCCCATCTCATCTGCCAAATGCCAGTGCAGCAAACTACAGCCTGCAGGACGAGACACACGCAGAAAGTCTATTGTGACCTGCCAATCAGAGAGGACAGTAATACAACTACAGAACACAGGCCACACAGGTCCACAGACTCCAGTGAGCACTGACAAGGTAGGACCACACACCAGAACCATACTGAGGTCTACTGACAGGCACCTGCAGGTACACACACACACACACCAAGCTCTGAAATTCCAGGGCCCAGGGACCAAGGCAGGAGCAATGACCAGACTGCAAGTCCCACGCCTCCCAACATCTCAGATCACAGCTCACCACTTAGAGGTACAGGACACCTGCCAAGCTGGAACGGTATCCACAGGGCGCAAAGCACACACCCCATCTCCTACGCAACTAACTACAGTTGGACAGTAATCTGGGTTGAGGGAATAGTAAATCCAACCCCCTCCCCAACAAATTCCCACTCACCAGGCACATAAACAGAGGGATTCTCTGACATGCCAGGCAGTGGCTGGTAGTCATGGGGCCTTCGAATCTTCAATGACTGGCCCTGGAAGATGATGCCATCAAAGGCCATGGCCTGGGTCGTCTCATCCACTGAACGGAACTGAGGGGAGAAGAACAACAGTAGGATTAAGGGGTAGGCGGGACTAGACTAGACCAGTGCCCGGGACTGAAACTTTCCTCCCAACTGAATAAACCAGTTATCATGTCCAACCTCTGGGCTGGCCAGTGGGAAGATAGCCACGAGACTGCTTTAAAAGCCCACACTCCAGAAAGCACATATCCCGCAAGCACACTCATAGGCTCTGACAGCCACCTTGTTACATGCATTGTTTCCTACTTTGCCTGTAAGGAATGCTGGGAAAGGGACCAACTGCTGAGGAAGGCAGCATGGGGAAGTTAGGGCTGCTGAGTTAGCCTGGCAGCCCAGGCTTTCGGATGCAGTTACATTCAAGCTCAAGTTTCCAACGGGACAAATCTGGGCAAGTGCAGACTGAGAAGGAAGGAACACTCAGAGCCTCAGCAGCCTAGACCACTTCAGCGCCCACTGTGCTTTGTGAGTATGGCTCAAGTTGAAAGCTGGGTCTTTATAGACAACAGAATAACTTTTCAACTGCCTTGAAAGGCGACTTATAAACGTCTGGGGTGAACTGCTTCAGCCTAAGCCCCAAACAGAAACATGGATATTGTGTCCTCTGGAAGATCAGTGTGGATTGGGCCACAATATTCTGCAAAAACCAACAAAGCCATCAGGGACCAAGCCGGCCTCCCAGGCAGGAGAGAACAGAGGGAGGAATAAGGCAGGAAGCGGACTGCAGAGCTCCTACGATACAGCAGCCAGACGGAAGCACTCAGAGTGGGCAGCACACGGCAGCCCCGCTACCCCTTACCCGATCACTGGCAACTCACCTCCAAAAAGGCAAAGTTCTTATCTTGATTTATCTGCACAGCCAGGACTGGGTTGCCAGGGGCCTGAGTCAACCCCCCCAAGCGCATCTGGGCGTTGAAGAAGTCCATCATTGCCTCCTGCAGAGGGAATAGGAGACAGGGGAGGGCGGGGAGGGAGGTGGAGAGAGGAGGGGAAGGGTGAGAGAGGGAGACACAGAGGGGTTTGGGGGTAAGGGGAGAGGAATGAGGGGAGGGAGAAGGGGGAGGGAAAGGGACAGTGGATATGGGTCAGGGGTTAGAGGTCAATAGTAGGAACAAATGCAGGAGGAAATGAGAAAAAGAGGAAGCAACACCAAAAGACAGGAGACAGGACAGATGTGAGGGAGAGCCATGGAGCCCCAAATTAGGAGAGTTGTTCAAGAAAAGATGAAGACATGACAAGACAGGAAAACATGAAGATGGTACAAGGGAGAAACACCCAGTGCAGACAAGGCAAGGGAAGGCAGGAGAGCAACAGGCAGGGAGAGAAAGACAAGCAAAGGGACAGGAAGGGAGCCCAGAGAGGGGCAGAGCAAGGAGCACAGAGGCAGGGAGGGTGGAGAGCAGGGGAGGACGGGGTGGGACGGGAGGGGAGGAGAAAAGAGTGATGTGGAGGGATCTGGCCCTGGAGTCCGGGGGCTGGTTTATCAAATGTAGCAAAGTGCAGGTTGAGAAAGTCAGAATGGACCTTACTTGCCTTCGACGATGGTAGCAAACTTTTTGTTGCTACGAGGGATCTCAGCCCCACAATATTTCACTTTAAAGAGAAATGGAAACAACTCTTTGATCTCGGGATTCTCAGGGGTGCCACGGGAAGGGGTGGGGGAAAGGGATGGGGAGAGGAGCGATGGGGAAGGTGGGGGAGGTCAGGGCTATCAAAAATAAAAGAACAGCGACCATGGGAGGGATGTGGGGGAAAAGGATGTGGATAGACGGCAGAAAAGGAGAGCATGTCAGAAAAACTGCAGGGACGTGCGTCTGTGTGTCTGTGTGTTGAGTCTCCCTCTCTGTCTCTCTCCAACACGTAGGTACAATATGTAGGTAAGTACATTATGTGTGTGTTTGATCCCTGGGTTGCTGGAGGAGGTTGGGGAAAGGGAGACGGGAGAGGGGAAGAGGAGGGAGGGAGGGGCCACCCCCAGCCCGGCCCCTGGCTGGCTCAACTCCATCCGTCCGTCTGGGAGGGGGCCGGGGGGTCTTGCAGGAACAGAGTCTGACCCGTGCAGGTTGGGGAAAGGGAATGGAGGGAAGGGAGGAACAGGGTGGGGGAACAGGGGAGAGGGTAGGGGCAGGAGGAGGGCAGTACCTCAGTGATGCCAAAAGGGATATTGCCCACGTAGAGACGTCTGGCCTGTCTGGTCATCTGGCTCCCAACCACAGGCACCGGCGTTGGGGTCACAGCCAGACCATCAGGGGTCATGGTGGGGAGAAGGGCAGTGGCTGGGATCTGACCCGCAGCTTCAAGATGGGAGTAAACAGAGCAAATCCCATTAGAGCAACCCTAAAACCAGGGTCACTAAGCACATAGTAACCCCGCCTACCCACCCTCTAGCCCATTTCATTTAGAGGCTCTTTAATCAGCCAAGTCACCTCAACAGCAGGGCCCTAAGCCTGGTTTTCCAGGAGCCCAATGTGGAAGACTTAAATTCCCTCTTCCAGCAAGGCTACTCTGGACAGGGGCCATAAGTCCTCAGGTGAGAGTCTCAGCCTTACCAAGCATGCGCGCGCGCGCGCGCACACACACACACACACACACACACACACACACACACACACACACACACAAGGTAATGGAAGAGATCTCCCAATTTTAACCTCTACAACAGCTCATAGTGGGCTGGGGTTTCCTACCTTGCATGGCCTTGTACTGCATTGGGGTGATGTGCTCAAAGCCAGGTGGTGGCACGTCCCAGTATTTACGCACCTTCTTCTTCTTCTCATGGCGGGGGGAACGACTGGGGAGGGGGAAGGGAAAGTGGGGCAGGGCAACCTCAGTCTGACCAGCACTGGGCCTGGGAGACCCTGCCAGGGCACCTCCCAGCCCTCCACACCCTCCCAACGTAAGCGCCACTCTCCAGGAGGGAGAGCTGGGCCTGGGCCTGGGGAAGGACATTGGCAGATGAGACTCTTCCCCAGAGCTCGGGCCAGGGTAGGGATGCAAGGCAGGCAAGATGCAGGGGTGAGGAAGAAAAGGGAGTGGACACGGGGCACAAGGGGCAGGAAGAGAAGCTCACATCAATCCACCGTGCTCCTCTTTAGCGCCTCTGGTCAAAGGTTTGCTGGGGGATGGGAGGGAAAGGGATGGGGAGGAATGACTGGGGACCTTCGTTTTCCCCAAACAATACACCCCGCCCAAGGTCACTGAATCCCAGGACCGCAGGCACCCTCGGCCCTGCCAACCACCCCCAACCCTAGTCCTCCCAGGACAGAGGGAGAAGGCACAGAAGAGGTATGGAAGAAGACTCTTCAGACACCCCAAACTTCCTTACCTAGGAGGAACAAAGAAAATGAGGAGAACCTAGGAAAGGGAGATGCTGAATAACTACACCAACAGCCCTGAGCTGGAATTTAAAGCCCAGGTTTCAGATACTGCCCTACTCTAGAACTAACTCCTAGGACCGTTGCTCTCCAACACTGCCCCCAAACAGAGCCAGAGAGCAACTAGGTCCTCAGGCCTTGCCCTTAGAAAGAAAAACAAAAATCACATAACTCATTCCCTGTCCCCAGGAACTATTGTCCTCAGCAACCCACTGGCACTGCCAAATCAGAAACTCACAGAAACAGGGAGTTCAAAGCGGACCACGCAGTACCCAGACAGCCACACAGACCCAGACAGGGTGCCCAGCCAGAGGTCCCAGAGCTCTAGTACCTTCGCCTTCTCCTGTCCCGAGAGGCACTGCGCTGGTCACGGTTACGCCGATCTCGACTTCGGCTCCTACGTTTACGGTCCCGGCTTCGAGAGCGGCTGTGGCTACGCTTCCGGTGCCGGTTCTCCTTGTCCCGTTCTGGACAAGTGTGAGAAGAGTTGGCGTGAATGGAGAGAAAGTACAGGCCCAGCCCACCCTGCGTGCTGGTGGCTATGCCAAGACCCAGGGAGGCCACCACCCCCGGGAAGGGATTTAATGGGGGAGAGGGGGAAACAATAGGCTTCCTGGGTCCACACCGAGTCCCCACGGACTCTGAAGGGACCAAAGGGACAGGGCCTGGAAATGCCCCCGGGGTGTAAGATACCTGAAGATGCTCAAGAGGAGCTGAGGAGCCAGAGAAGACAGAGGAGGCTGGCTCCTGGTCCCCCTCGAGGGCTGAGGGGCCTGACCCCAGGGTCGTCCCTGAGAGGGGCAGGGCTAGAGGCTGGGGAATCAAGAGACCCAATGATGTTTTCCTGAAGAAACTCAGCAGCCCCTCAGGAAAAACCTCTGCAACCAGCTGGCACCCACTGTCCCACCATCAGGCTCAAGTGTCAGGTGCCAGCAGGGTCTAGTAACCCTACGAAGTGAGGAAACTCAACTCCATCCCTTCCCGACCAGGTGAATAATGCAAGAGCAAGCACCCTCTGAAAGGGAGGGCGAGGGCTTCTTTCTGAATGTACAGAAAGTAAGGAAAAGATGCCTCTCCAGTAATTCAGCTGGTGGCCCAGAGCACCTTCATCCAAACTTGAAGCCCAAACCACCAGACCCTCCTCCCTGCCTCATTCCCTAGAAGCTAAAGGTAGAGTGGGCTAGACAGAATAAGGACTTGTGTCTTCACTTTTATCTATTCTGCTTCCTTAGCTTCTTTGCCTCAGAGACCAACAGAACACAGCCTTCCAAGAAAGCTACAGAACCTTAGAGGGCAAAGGATCTCTGTGGCTTCGGGAGACTAGCCTGGTCAACATAGTGAGTTCCAGCCCTGCTGGACCTACATAGTCAGGCTCTAATTTAAACAAAACACAACTATATAACCCCAATTTTGAAGAGTGGTCCTTCAAGGTAGAAGGTAAACCAGGATCACCTCAATGTATTTCCTTTGTTCCAAGGTCCCACTGATTTCTCAACCATGAAGACCGACACTTGCACTCACACACAAAGGCAAAGAGAGCCAGGAGTAATAAGGCACAATTACATTCCCAGCACGTGCAAGGCTGACACAGGAAGACAAAAAGAATTGGAGGCTAGGAAGTTAAGAGACCCTGTCTCAAAAACATACTTGAAAACGGTAATAGGTGTCTCCTAAAAGGTAAGACTAATAGCAGGGAAAAGCAATGAAAAATATAATCTCAAAGTAGATTTTAAACTCACCAGACATTCGTATTATGTATTTTTCTGATACAGTTAAGTAGGGAAATTTGAAATCTATTTTAGCTCCACAGCTAATACTGAGGAAAGTACCCAGGAAAAAAAAGTATAACCAATCTTGAAATCCCTCTATCAGAAAACCTTCACTTGCATCTAATTATCACTGTTGCTTTGGCAAAACTTTGTCAGAAGCTCATACAGCAGATAAGGAAACTGAGGCATGAGGTAAACATGACTTGCTCAAAGCCCAACAGCTTGGAAACAAAGAAGCTCAAACTCAAAATTGTGATACATCAAGCAAGTTAGGCCATCAGGCTACTCTCGAAAATCAGGCAGAACATTCACCCCAGAGTCTGGATACAACTCTAGTGTTATTTGCATTCACATCTGCAAAGAATAAAACAACCAAAAATTAGACAGAGGCAAACAATATGGAATATTGGGACAGACAGTTATGCAGCTCCGACTCCACACCTGAAGCAGGTAACTTATAAACCCAAATGTTATTTCCTATTGCTAAGCCTCAAACACAAGCAACAACTCCAGAGAGGAGACGTCAACAACACCTAGTGCCTCGGACACTACAGGAAAGCTCCCTGTAGAGTCAGGGCACTGAAAGGCTGAAGCTGAGAAACACAAGAGCCTGGGGCAGAGACAAGTATCTATGGGCAAAGTGACAATGTGGCAGAACTTTCTCTCAGCAAGGCAAGGACACTGAACAGTTGGGAAAATGCTATCCTAGTTAGTTGTCTTGTATACATAGCTCCCCCAACCAACCCTTAAGTTGGGGGTCTCAGGCCGTTTCCAATGGCAGGGGAAGCAGCTCCACCTGGGAGTACGGTGGAACTGGCTTTGCAGTCAGAGCTCTACAGAAAAGTAAAGCCCCAGCTTTAACATCCAGTTTCCTCTTCTTTGAATGAAGGTCTCATCTACACCACTCTGGCCTCATGAGGTCTTACAGGAGTAACATTTGGTATACACTTTCTGTAAATCCAACACCAGGTTTACCTGAGCCAAAGACCACCTGGAACTCACACTGAGGACTTGGTGTAATCCAAGCCACATACTATATATACACGTATCACTCCTTTTACTGGCAGCCCCAGCTTTCAACCAATGTCTGGAGCTTTTTAAAATAAAAATAAAACGTTATGAGCCTCTAGTTTCCTGCTCAATCGACAAGAAATTATTTTGTCCTCATTAAGTCTGTTACAAATGACTCACTAAAAAGTAACTAAACCTGGCCGGGCACAGGTGGCACACACCTTTAATGCCAGCACCAGGGAGGCAAAGGCAGGCAGATCTCTGTGAATTCAAGTCAGGCTGGTCTACCCAAAGTTCAAGGACAGCCAGGACTTCACAGAGAAACCCTGTCTCAGAAAAAGAAAAAGAAAGTTTGTTATTAGCAAATTACCTTGCCTTGACACATGGTAAGCCCAGAGTTTAATCACAACCATAGTTAAAATGTACTCATTACTAATCTCGAAAGCCCTGTAACCATACAGTGACATACAGATACAAAGGTACTAGAGCATCATGCCTAGTACACATAATGCAACTCCTAAGCATTGCACTACTCAAAGAAAACACACCAATGGCCAGAAAATGTCTCATGCAGCCCTCGAACTCCAACCAGGAACACAAGACAGCTTCCACCCCAATCCTCAAGAAACTTAAGCTCTTTTTTCAGTCTCAAACCAAAAAGGGGGGGGGAGGTTGTAGGGATGTACTAAAGTCATCAGCACCGACATAGTCCCCGCTTTTCTTCCTGATCCAAACTCATGGTGCAGAATTCTACCTTGGGTCACCCGCCTTAATGCCAATCGGGCCAGATCCCTCTTTCCAAATTGTCTATTTTATCCCCCACGGTGAGACGAGGTCTAAGACCCGAGTTTGGAATGATACAGAACTTGGGGTCTGCCTAGAAACAGGGATATGGAAGACATAGAAGTCGCCGGCCGCCAAAAACCACGAAACACATGATTTATGCGTATAAGGACACAAAGACTGCAGAACCCCCCCCCCCGCGCTTTGGCGGGCAGACAGGTGTCGGACACATTTATGTCTGAGCCTCCGTGCGGCGGCTGGGACGGAACCCTGGCGCGAGAGTTCTGGAGCAATGTGAACAGGCTCGAAACGTGCAAGCACCGGGATGCTGCGGCGCCAGTCCACGTGAAGGAAGGGGGGGAGAAGATGCCTCACCACCGCCATTTTGGAAACAAAGGGGGCGTGGAGAAGGGAAAAGTACGCCCGACCGGAAGCGGAAGTGCCAAGACTGCAAGGGGGGGGAAGGACTGGATTAAGAGACCTAAATTCATCTTCCTCGAACAAAAGTGAAGAATTTAAAAACCAAAAAGAAAAGGAGAAGAAAAAAGTAATGAGCCTCACGTAGAAGGATGAGGCGCGCTCTCTACGCGCCAACGCGACGCAGCGCGCCGCCTCCGCCGGGACCACGTGGGCGCGGGGGGGGGACCGCCGCGCGCACGCGCCCTGAGCCTCGCCCGCGGCCCCCTCCCTCGGCCCGAAAAGGTCACGTGAGCAAGGCGCGCGGCGCGGACGGAGTCCGTGGGGGGGGGGGAAGAGAAATCATGCGGCCCCGGGGAGGGGAACAAGAGACGGGGAGGAAATAGCGGGGGCACGGAGCGAAGCAAGAAGCCACCCCACAGCCCCGGCGCCCTCACCTTGTTTGTTCTCGTTGAGCTGCCGCTCGAACTCGTCGAAGTCAGACATGCTTAAGCGGCCGCGTAGGGCCCTGTGCAGCTCTCGCCTCGCCTTGCCGCCCGCCCGCTCAGGCTACTTCCGCCGCTGGCTTCGGCTACTTCCGGCCCCCGCCGGCACTCCGCCGCCTACCTAGCAGAGCCCCGCCCCGGCCCGCCCAGACTCCACCCCCTCGCCCCGCCCTCCCCGCCCCCCGCCGAACTGCCCCGAGCCCGGCTCCGAAGCCGGTCGGCTTTTCTCGGGCCGGCCCGTAGGCCGGCGAGTCCGCAGGCGGCGGCGGCGGCGGCCCTCGGAATCGCCCGACGCCAGGGGGGTTTGTTTGCAGGCTGCCCAAGTTTCCGTAACTTTTCCGAGACTAGCGTCTCAACGTTCGGAGGATTCCGGAGGACCTCGCGTTCCCCTACGCCGGACCCTTGTTAAAAAAAAGAAAAAGAAAAAAAAAGGTTCGGGTTTCCCTACAACTCAAACCGTGTCAGTGTCTGGCTTCCTCTGGAGACTCGCCCCACCCCGCGCTGGCCCTGTCCAAGCAGGCAGCCGGTCACGTCCAACAATCCTAACCGTCCAGACCTTCCTTCGGCTCTTTCCGAAGGTTTCCAGCGCTCGCTCACGGCCCCTCAGGAGATCAAGCCCGATTCTGATCTTCGGCTCTTTCCGGAGGTTCCACCGGGTCACTCCGCCCCTTCCGGAGGACTCCGTCCCCCTCCGCCACTGCTTCGGGGAGGCCTCTCGAGCAAGGGGAAAGCTTCGGCTTTTTCCGCCGTGGCTTCGGCTCCTCTCGGCTCCGAGAACCGAAAAGGTGGGTCGGGGAGCTTCAGAGCAGGGGGCGGGGCCTCACTTGGGCACCTGGCTCTCTGGGTGAGAACCGGGGGAAAGGCCGGCCTCGCGCGGGGCGATCGCAGCCAGTGGGGCGTGGGCGCTCGAGGCCTCTGCGGAGGTTTTAGCGCGGCTTGGGGCGCGTGAGCACGGTCATCAAGGCGGCGGCGACAGGGGTTTCTGCGCCTGCGTAGCAGCCAGCCGGAGGCACGTTTTCCCAGCGCTCGGGAGGATCCGCCATTCTAAATCCACATTGCGCGTGCGCGCTGTCTTCCCCCCCCCCACCACCACCACCACCACCACCCCTCTCCGTAGGTAGTAACTCTGGGACCGTTAAACTAGACTGCGCTCTTCCGGTTGCCTTGGCAATCGCGTTAACTCGCCCACCCCTCCCCGATCCGACCGCGCAAGCGCGGGACGTGCCACCTTCGGGACTGCAATCCCCTGCTCCCGGCACCAGGCAGGCTCAGCTAAAGGTCATCGAGTCAATGCCCCAGCCGCCGCGCTTTAGAGTCAGCTGCCCTCCTCCTGGTTTCTCTGGGGAGAGGCTGCTGCTCCCCCTTCCCACTTCTGCCTCCTGGGGGATAATTACACCCTGTCCTCCCCAACCTCTCCAGAGGCTGCAGCCTGAGTGCACCGGTCTCCGTGGTGACGGCCACCCTCCTCCCCCCGGCCCATCCCCTTCCTAGGAAGATCTGGGGCCCGATTTATTGAAAATGTTCGTGTCTCTTTAATTTAAATTCTCTGAATAATGCTCTGTCTTCGTGAAAGATTGCAGATGGGCTACTCCTGGCTAGGGAGACGGAGCGGGCCGCCCTTGCTGAGTGCAATGGAGATGGCGTGCCCAGCGTGGGCGACCGAGGGGCAGGGCCCAGTGCTCAGGAAGGGAAGCTTCTGGCCCCGGCGGTGCCCCGGGGAGCCCGGCCTAGCGAGCGGTCTGCGGGGCGGGGAGAGGCAGGGAGGCAGGCGTGCGGGGCGGCAGCATCACCGCTTGAAGCGGTAGGTGATGGGCAGGAGCAGCTTGCTCTTTTTGAGAGCCTGCACCTTCTTGAGAGTCTCGTCGTCTAGCGCCAGGAAGCAGCGTCGGGAATACTCCAGCAGGCGCTCTTTGGACGGGTCGAACTCTCCCACCTCGGCCAGCTTTTCCGGAGCCACGATGAGCAGCTCCGCGATGGGCGTGGTCAGCGCAACCGTGTTCCTGTCCACACGGTGGTGCTCAAAGGCTCGAGACATGCTCTTCAGCTTCTGGAAGGTGCCCAGGATCTTCTTGTAGCGGCAGAGGACCCCATCAGCGTCCTTCACTGCAGGGCCAAAGGGGCAGAAGAGGAGAACGAGGAAAGACGGCCATGTGGGGCCAGAGACATGGGGGGGGGGGGGGCAGGTAGAGAAACAGGAGGGCAGGCATGAGGAGGAAAGATGGGGTGAAAGGCATACAAGTTAGGGGTGTGAAGGAATCAGTTGAGCCCCGGACAGGAAGAGAAGGGAGGACAACGTGAAAAACAGGAGAGACCAGAGCAAGACATGGGGAATTGAAGAAGGCAGGCAGGGGCGCCAGAGGAAAGGAGAGGCTGCGCATGTGCCCACCTATTACATGTGACCAGAGGCCTCCTTTCTGATGAGGGGACAGGACTGACTCTGCTGGTTGGTGTAGACCGAAATTTAAAATTAGCTCGGAGCCATACAGAAGGACTGGGGGTTCGATTCTGGGTAGACACCCTCAACACACCACCACATGCACCCACTCACCCCGCTGTCTCTCTCGAGCCTTGGGCTTCCCGAATCGCCTCCGGCCAGCGCTTGCCTTCTGCTTCTGCCTCCTGTCACTGGCACTGCCCTCTTCGGATGCCCCGCTGAGGGAGGAGGCTGCAGACTCGGGGTCTGAGGCTTCTCCCCCAAGCCCAGCCCGGCTATCCCCATCAACCCTCCGTGGCCCAGGCTTCATCCGGCAGTGATCCTCTAAGGAGAGACAAAAAGGAACCGTGAGGGAACGGACCTGAAGGAGGCCAGGCCCTCGGGATGAGGACAGGGTGAAGCTCCCAAGGATGAATGGCATAGAGCTAGCTGGGATCCAGGGAGCTCACGGGGATCTGTGTCTGTAGGGGAGACAGACATCCCAGGGGCTTCCAGAGAGTAGAGTCAAAATCCAAGAGGCAGACAAGGCCTCTGGGTGAAAGGGTTGGATATCAGAATTCAGTTTGGATACTGGGGAAAGCTAACTACCTTTACCTGGCCAGGGAGCCAACTGAGGCTCCACTCAGATCTTCCAAAGGACCAACTCCTGAGGATAACTGAAGTCAGGAGGAATCTATGCGTCCGCCACACCAGGGAAAGTGGACTCACCCAGGATAGGGCTCTTCCTACATGGTGCCCATCCTAATGCTGGGGCTTTTGACATCACCGGCTAGAAAGCCTGCCAGCAGCTCGGTTGGATATAGAGGGTGGGGTTATGGCCTGAAATAAAGATCAAGTTCTCCAAGACCTGAGCTAAAGATGTAGGGAAGGGCAGCCTAGGCTGGGGAATGAGGCAGGAATAGCAGACAACACCAGATGAATAAGGAAACAGGACCCTGCCTACAGAAGAGGTGACACCACCACGCTGTGAGTCATAAATTGAAACAAAGCAGAGTGGTGGAATGTGCCCATGGCCCTGCAGCAGAGTCTGGGGACAACAGGCTCTGAGATCCCACAGTCTTGGAAGAATAAAAAACACTAGTTAGTCGGGATATATACAACAGGGTGGTGGGAAAACAGGCCCCTGATTGCAGTTCCAGGGCTGCTCGGGTGGATGGATAGATGGATGGATGGACGGACAGACAGACGGACAGATGGTTCAGGGCACCTCTGATGAGTCCAACAGACTGCAGAGGTCTACTGGCAAGGAGACAAAGAATGTTTCCCCTAAGATGAGGAACCTGGGTTAGAAATCCAGACTCAGGGAGACAGCTGCATCAAGTGCCTGAGGCTGACGGGTGGCGGAGCAGTCTGTGACAGGGGAGGAAGTGACACAAATAGGGGATGGCTGGGGAAGTCCCTAAAGGCGGCATGGTCCTCAGTGGGAGCGTAAAACTGTAGGCCCCCATCGGGCCGACCCAACAGTGGGTTTCGGGTTCTGTGGGTCCTGGGGGAACTCTGTGCCCCCACCTGCATCCATCCGGGCTGAGGAAATGAACTTGTCCAGCTGACACCGCAAAAAGTCCCTCTCCTCTTCCAGGTCCTCAATGCGCTTCTGCAGCCATGAGTTCCTCTCCAGGGCCATGTGCAGCTGGGCCTTGACGCTGTTCATCAGGGCCAGGGTTGGGGAGGCGGCCTCTGGGGGCTCTAAGAACAGCAGGGGCGGTCATGTCCCCCGGGACGAGGCAGTGCCCCACCTGACAATGGCCCTCCTCTCCCTTCCTCAGCTCACCCTCAAAATCTCTCCTTGAGGGGCTCAGACTGTAGAAAAGCTGTGGGTCTAAGTGGGGTGCCTCTTCAAATGGGATGGAGATCTCAAAGGTCTCTTCGTCCTTCACTGGAGAGAGGCCAGTGCAGGTCACCCCAGAAGCGGCCTGGACCTCTCAGACCACCCCCAACCATAACTGCCCCGTGGATATAGGGAACCAGAATGTCAAGGATGGGGAGAGGGTCCCCAAGCGCCTCACTTGTCCGCCTACGGTTGCTTCGGTCATTCATAACTTCCTGCTGTCCCCTGCAGCTGAGCCTTCAGGGGCACTGGACAGAAACGGGTCACCAAATGTAATCAGTTCCTGGAGAGGTGGAGTGCCTGTTCCTCTGGAGTAAGGAGGGATTCACCGGCCTGGAGCCGTGGTCTAAGGGGAAAAAAGAACCACACTCCTGGACAGAGACACTGAGGTTTCCAAATCGTGTATCCGGCGGCGAGGGGGACTCGGCTAGAGGACTCTTGGTAGTGAAGGAGCTCAGCCCTTAGATTCTTTGGCTTCTCATGGGGTCAACACCTCAGGGACACTTTGGCCTGAGTAGGAAGGACCCTCATCACGGACCATCTCCGGACCCAAAGCCATACATGGAAGGGAGAAATCACCCCTAACTTCCACGCATAGGGTGGAGGTCCATCCTGCAAGCTTTCCCCTGTCCCAGCCACCCATTCCTCCTGCACTTGTGCGGGCGAGCAAAGCCCCTCCCTCGAATGGGTGCTGGGCGCGTGCGCAGTGCGGGGGAAGTCACGCGTGGGGATGCTCCCACGCCCTTTGTCCCACAAGTGGGAGGGGGCGGCCGTGGCAAAGGGTCCCAGAAAGGGCACCCGGCATGGAAGACCGTGGGCATCATTCCCCGCCCTTGGGTATTCAGGGTACAAGAGGCCAGGGCCCCGCTCTCACCCACCCGCGCAAGGACTCCAGCCCTGGGACCGACGGTGGTGGCGGCGCCCATGCCCATCGCTAGGGAGCGTCTGCAAAGTGTCGCGGAGAAAAGCGCCCACCCACCAGTAAGCGGGCGCAGAGGCAGAGGAGGGGAAGTCTCAGAATTAGATGGCGGCGGAGCGCACAAAGACGCAGGCCCTGGCGGGCTCCGGCCTGCCAGGCTTGGGGCTCCTCTTGGAGCCCAAGTGAGGCCGCTGTTTGCGCGAAGGTCGGGGCCGCACTTGCGCGATAGCCCCTTGCAACCCACCCACCCACCCCCGTCCTTCCCAAAGCCCAGGCAGGGATCCTCCTGAAAGTCTCATCTTTCACAGCTGACGCGGCTCCGGGGGCGGGGGTGGTCCTCAGGGTGAGTGGCTATGTGCCCAGTGGTCCAAGAAAAGTCAGAAGGTATGGGGCAGCAAGGAAAATTCAAGCAAAACTTGAGTCCCTTTTAATGATCCCTGAGGAGCTGGCTAGTACGCGCACACCTCTGGTCCTATACGCCTCAGCCTGCCATAACCCTCCAACCCCATCCACGAAAAGGCTTAAAGGAATAAGAGAAGCAGATGTGCGAGCGGGTGATTACATCTCCGCAAAGTGTGGGTCAGGAATAGCCAGCCGCTTGTGGAGCCGCCACAATCCCTGCAGCCTTACTCCTGCATAGCCTCGGTCTTCTTACCTGTTAAGTGGGAAGTTACTCTCCAGGGTCTTTGCGAGGATGCTGTGGTGTGACACCCCCAAAGGCTCGGCCCAGAGCGGAACCACTCTTGGGGCTTAAGATTCAAGCGCTGTTGGTATTATTTGAAGTCAGACGGTTGGAGTAGAAGCACAGCCTTAAGACACTCCCACCCGCCCCTCCGCCCCCAAAAGAAGTCGTGTAAAGAGGCTAACTGCTTCTGGCACAAAACAAGCGTGAAAAGGGAGAAGACATGTTTATTAGGTCTGCAGCAAGGTTCTACCTGCCTCTCCGCTTCACAAGCAACGCCCTCTCTGGCGTTTGGAAGCCCGAGTGCAGGCACAGCTTTAACTAACCTTGCAGAGGGAGACTGGACCTGCCAACCAGGAGATGAAGCAGCTCCCCCTCGCGCTTCACTTTTACAAATCTACTGCAGCCTGGGTCAGCACGTCCAGGGGGAGCCACCTGCCCTAGATCAGTGTTTCAAACCGCAGAAAATTGTATGCAGGAAGGTGAACTCTAGATTTAAAAGATATATCAGGGTGTCCTGTGCACGCTAATGGTAACTACCGTTAAAAGTGTTCCGTATACGTTTTGTGTGCATATATATATATATATATATATATATATATATATATACCCATAACATATATGTGTGTGCATATATGCACATATATGTGTATGTATATATGTATGTGAGTGTCTATCAATGTGTATTGTAATTTAAGTGGGAAAAGGGATGACGTTTATACTCGTATTTCCAATGGTGCTGGGAATGTTTCTCCATCGGGTGCCCAGCATGCAATAAAAAAAAACCAAAAACCTGAGTTCCAGTACTCAGGAAGTGGAGGCAAGATCATAAGTTTAATGGTACCCTGGGCTACATTACACCCTTGTCTCAATAAATAAACAAACAAACAAACAAACAAATAAATAAATGGCAGGTTTGGAGGAACCGACGTAGGCCTAACTTCAGAGGACTTTCCCACTCCCCAGCCATGGTCTTTATACCAGGTGGTGTGTAAACCAAGATGTCTCAAAACTTTTAAGAACTAATTGAGAACCCCAATAGGGCTCTACCTCCCGTGTCGAAATAGAGGCGATCTCTGACTGCCCACAAAAACTTCCCAAGCAAGAGTTTTCCCAAACAACATTGTCCTCCACTCCTCCTATTAGGACTCCAGAATAATATCCCAAATGTTCAAGGCGCGGGGCTGTTCTCTTTGAGAGCTCATTCCCATCATAACATTACGATGCACTGACAGCTCAGACTCTTTCGGGCAAGGATTGCTTCGAAAAGGCTGGTCTGGGTTTGTATCCAGGGCCCTGAAAGCCAGCCTGCAACACAGGCCCGTGTCTGAGACTCAGGAGACCCACGATCCCTGGGGTCCCCGGGAGCAGTTCGTGGATGCTACCACCGAGTATGCTTCCGTAATATGTTCTGCTCGGTAAAGCGGGTACTGGAACTGGCGTTAGTTAACCTGAGTGTCCACGGATGTGCTGGGCCAACTCGCCCTCATCCTGGAAGCGTCGAAGGCAGAGCAGCAGCTGTAGGGCTGCACTGCACCTGCCCTGTGAAAGGACAGATGCCACTCAAGGTGGCTGGCCCGCCTGAATGCCTTCCCACAGGGCTCCACTTCCTAATGGGTAATGCTGTGTGGCTGAAGGTAAGGTGCACTCAGAGACTCTAAAGCACACCGGCCAGCTGTAGCTCTTTTTCTGAACAGCAATCCCATTGGCCCTGGCCTCCCTCTGTGACTCCTCATCCACCAGCACTGTGTAGGGGACATCCTGTGTGTCAATGAGGAGATAATGGTTGAGCCTTGGAGGGAAGGAAGTCTGGGGAGATCCTGTGGAGGAAGAAGGCCCAGGTTCCTGGCACCCACCTGTCCGAGAAAGGGGACCTCAACAGAGGGAAGTGTCAGGGTCTCCAGGCAGCGCCAGCATCCACAGATGCAAAACGGGCCAGAGGGGGACAAAACCGGCTCTGCGCTGTCTCTATCAGGTCCCTGGAGTCTCTCTTCTGGGCCCCACGACCCACTGTGCCCATGCAGTCGTCTCCCCTTTATTCGTTGAGACCCTTCCTCTGTGTGCCCTCCTCAGATCACCCAGCATCCATGTGCAGCATCTCTTGGCCCTCAGGACTCTGCCGTTATCCTGACCACTACCTAGTCTAAAAGTGGGTCCATCCCCTATGTCTAGGTTCTCCCATTACACAACCCCCCCCCCCTCCGCGGCCACTCGGATCTCCATCCCTCTCCTTCCCTGGCTGGTACCCAGTGCAGCAGCCTCTCGGGTCCGGGCGGCCAGGGACAGCCCCGAGTTGCACCCACAATTAGAGGAACCGGGGACAACAGCCAACACCCAGCAGTACCGGGCTTGGATCGTAGGGACAGGAAAAGACGAGGGTCCAGGAGGGCTGGTCGCCTGAGCATCAGAAAACAGCTCCGGTTGGAAACGCACTTTGAGCACCAGGTTCGGAACCCAATCTCCCTTCTCCCAACACTCAGCCCACACGCAAGTAAGAGCCTGAGAATGAAGTGTGGAATGTTTATTGGGCCAAGAATGAGGGGTCGTGGGCATTAGAGAGAAGAACAGAGATGACCCAGCCCGCGCTGGTGCTTTTATCGTGTCTTCACAAGGACCTCACCGCTTGTGAAGAGTAGAAAACCAAGACTCGGGAGAGGTCGCACCACTTGCAAAGGCTGAAGCCCAGTTGTCACCGACACCCGGGCCCAGAGGGGCAACAGCTTTGGTCTACATCACACAGCTAGACGGGAGAAAAGACAAAATGACGTTCCTCTTTGGGGGATTGGTGGGAAAACTGAGGCCTAGGGTAAGGCAGTAAGTAACCTCAGCAGAATTGGGGATGGATGGGAGTGGCGCTGTGTGGGTAAGACCCGGTGGCCCGGAGAGGGAAGGGTGGAGCTCAGTGCAGGCGCACGTGCTGCGCCAGCTCCGCGGCGTCCTGGAACCGCCGTGGACAGAGCGGGCAGGTGTGCGGTGGGCCAGCGCGGTGGGTGGCGCGGTGCCGCGACAGGTGGCTGGAGCGCTTAAAGGCTTTACCACAAGCAGCACACGTAAAGGGCTTGAGGTCCGAGTGCGACACGCGGTGGCTCTGCAGCCTTAGAGGGCTGGCAAAGACACGGGCGCACTCTGGGCAACTGTAGCCCTTTCGAGGACCTGGCTCTCCCGGGGTCGCCTCGCGCTGCGGAGGGCCCCGAGGTTCCTCCTCCAGCTGCACCGTGTACGTGTAGGGGACCCCGTTGGCGTCGATGAGCAGGTGGCGACCCAACCGCGGGGGCCGCGGCCCCGCCACCGAGGAAGAAGTGGAGGAGGGCCCTTCCGCCTTGGGAAAAGGAGGAGTCTTGGGGGGCGGTGGGTCCATGACCTCCGGGGAGGAGGACCGAGGGTGGGGTGGCCGCGGCGGCAGCAGCAGCATCTGGAGCAGCAGCTGGGAGCGGCGGAGGGAAGAGAAGTTAAGATCTGTCTCTTCCTTTCAGGGAAAAAAAAAAAAAATTCCTAAAAAGGAAGGTGTCCCCATTCTCCGCCAGACTCTGTGCTACTGACCTATCTCCCCACAAAGTGAAAACTGACTCCAGTCCCCATCTCTAAGACTCCTCCACCGGGGCTTGGCCACGCCCAGCTCCACCCGCTCCACCCGACTCAGGTCAGAACCTCGGACATCCTCCGGATTCCCTCCGCCCATCCCCACCCACCGCAGTCCATCTCCAAGTCCTTTTCTCTCCTTTTAGCTTAGGTCCTCTCTACCCTCACATTCCAGGCCCTGACGGCCTCCGGGATTTTTTCTCCCACCTACCCTTCCCTCTTTCCCAGAGCTCTGCTCAAGCTCTGGCTTAATCCTCTCTCTCGTGGCTCCCAATCCCCTAGGGATGGGGGGGGGGGAGTCTCCATCCCACTCGATGCCCCTCGGGACCTCCCAAATCTCCAGTTGTCGCGGCCTCAAGTTTCCTCCCTAGATACTGGCCCGGAGTCCCAGTAACCCAGTTCCCCACTTTCCACCCAGGGCTCTTTTATGTCAACCCCACACGCTGCACTTAAAGGTCTCGCCATTCTCTTCCCACACCATCGCTACTTCATTTCCACCTGCCTGCCTCCTACATGCGCCCCCATCTTGCTGCGTTTCACTCACCGCCCCCCAGTCCCCCCCGGCCCCCAGCCCCCCACCCCCACCCCCCGCCAGTGTCCTGACATCTCCGCTTCTCTCTCCACCGCCTCCACCACCTTGGCGCCTCCTCCCGCTCGCAGTCACACACCGGACCTCCTGCCTTCTGGTCCCCTCGCCAGCTCCTCCTAACACTGGTCCCTCCTCCCTCTAGATGCGGCCGGCATCTCTTGTCTTTCTTGGCCTCCCGGGTTCTGGGATGCGTGGCCCTCGCCTGGGGCGCCCCTGCACCCTGGTCCCCTGAGCCACCCCGTCCCGCTACACCCCCGGGCCTCCCTACTCCTGCGGCCCCCATCGGAGCCCCCTCTCTCGGGCTCTGGGCGTCGCTCACACCCGGAGCCCCGCCGGCCTCGCGCCCAGCCCAAGCCAAGCTCCTCCCTCCATCCCGGCCCCCGTACCCGGTGCAGCAGCCTCTCGGGTCCGGGGGGGAGAGCGGGGCCGAGGTCCCGGACGGACCCGGGCTTGCCCTGGCGAGCGCCGCGGCAGAAGCAAGCTTCCGGGTAGTTCCGGGCCGGCGGCGCCGGGGACGCGGGTCGGGGGGCGCGGGGGCGCGGGGGGCGACGGTGTGCCTGGGAAAGAACGCCGTTCAGGAACGCACGCTCCACACACGAAGGTTCCGACGCCCGAGTCGGCCCCTCTGGTGGGAGCGCGGTGGGGGGAGGGGCCGGGGGTGCTGGCGCGTGGCCAACGAGAGGGACCTGCACAAGAACAGTTCCCCGTTACGTGGTCCCCATCCTCGGAAAGAGCCGTTCCTTTGCTCTGAATGGCCGGTAAACTGAAGCTAGGTACTGCGAAGTCTCGCAAGCCACCCATAAGGAAGAGTTGGAATGCACGGTTTGCCTCCCCTTTGCGCTCAGGCAGAGCCATCCATGGCAAAGGGTTACAGAATGGGTGTTTCTGTTGGTTGAGCAAATGGACAGACTGAGGTCCAGATGCCAGATAGTTGCTCGGATGTGGCAGGCATGCAATCCTGGCATCTCGTAATTGGAGAAACCAATGCCCAAAGAAGACGTTGCCAGATTAGGTGAGGTAATTATACGCACCACTGAACACATGGGGAAACAGGCTGGAGAAGAGCAGATGTACGGTAAAAAAGGTGCTTTGTGCTAGTCCTTGGCTCCCGAGTGCCAAGATACCTTTCATATGAGCTACAACGCTTACACCAGATATTGACACAGAAAGGAAAATGTGGTATTTCTTGCTGAGCATATGGGGAACATGAAACCTGGAGCTTGCTAGGTATGGAAGTGGGACTAGGGCTGGAGGTATATAGCCCAGTGAGTGAAGTGCTTTCCAAGCGTGCACTCTGGGTTCGATCCTCAGCACAGCGTAAACCGTGTGTAGTAATCCCAGCTCTACGAAAGTGGAACCGGGGGGAATCAGAAGTTCAAGGTTATCCTCAGCAACATAGGGAGTGGGAGGCCAGCCTGGGCTACGTGAAACCCTGTCTCAAAACAAAGGCGAAGAGGCTGAGGTTCTTGCCAGTGATCAGGTGCGGAAAGTAAAGCCCAGAGGATGCAGACACTCCTAGGTACAGACACCGGGAGGTATATACTTCCCATTGAACACACGGGGAAGCTAAGGTTCAGAGAAAGCCAGACTTTGCCATCTATGCAGCCAAGGAAGCTGGTTCTCGGAAATGGAGACCAGTGCTGGCAAAGGCACCGGAGAGTTCTGCCCGGTGTAGTCGGCGCTCTGGGCCCTTCGCAGAGGGTCTAAGCATCTAGTGTGTTCAATCAGCCTGGACCAGTGAGGACGCTGCATGTTTGTAAGACACACTCTGGGACTGCAAAGCAATTAAAGGCGTTTCGAACCCATCTATGCCTAAGTTCTAGATCCAGATACTGGGAGTTGGGAGGGACAGAGAGAGGAGTGTTAACTCCAGCGCCCAGCCAGAGGGCCCCGGGAGGATGGGCAAGCCTCCTTGTAGAGTTATCCACCGTGTTTCTATAATCCCTGTGGTGTAACAACAATGGCTACACGAAGCTATTCAGCGTTGACCTGAAGCGAGTGTTTCTGGGGACCTGAAGTGTAGAAGTTATTCATCCCTTAACTAAGATTTACCCTATGGGACTGCTAGATGAGCTTTCTTTTTTTCTTCTCCTTGAGTCAGACTCTCAAGGAGCCTAGCCTGGCTTCAGATTTGCTACGCATCCTAAGGTAATCTTTAACTTGGGTTTGTTTGTTTTATGTGTGTGTGTGTGTGTCTTACGTGTATGTGTGCTTGGTGTCCTCAAAGGTCAGAAGAGGGCATCAGATCTCCTAGAACTGCAGTTAGGGCGGTTGTTGTCTGGGGCGCATCGTGTATCAAAGGTTGATTGTGGAAAGAAGGCACTCCAATATGAAACTCTAAGGCCCTTGTGGCAGCAGCAAAGTCCTGCCTCTTTGGATGGACCGAACCTGGGAACAATTGTACAAAGGCATATTTATTGATTGTTACACAAAGTGTTTACTCACAACAAGGTCCCTAATCTAATTTACATGTCTTACTGAAGAAGAGTATCACATGCCCCTGTGAAACCATTAGTATGAGTCATTTTCGATACAATGTAATACAAGAACCTGAGGTGACTCGGTGACCAAAGTCATGGAATGGTTGCAATGCCCCTTCAGCAAAACAATCACTGCTTTCAACAGGGTTCTTCAAGGTCAGAATACTTCCAGAAAACATCTGTGCATCCGTTTGTTTGTTTGAGACAGGGTTTGTCTGTATAACAGTCCTGGCTGTCCTGGGACTCACTTTGTAGGACCCACCTGCCCTGCCTCTGCCTCCCCAGTGCTGGGATCAACAGCGTGTGTCTCCACGCCCGGTACCCAACTCTGTATGTGAAGCCGCCATTTTGGCCACTTCTCACCTGGACCCAAATGTCAGCCTTCTCGTAGTACCCCTGCTTCCGGTGGCCTGATAAGATTCCTCAAGCAACTGAATACAATGTTACATCTTCACATCCAAAACCTTGTCAGGAACGGGGCTGTTATGAGCACACCCTGGTCTTCCAAATGTCCTGAATTTGGCACCCAGCACCCACATAGGGTGGCTCACTACCACCTCTGACTCCAACTCCAAGACAACTGGCCTCTGAGGACACATGAACACAGGTGGCATAATTCACACACACACACACACACACACACACACACACACACACACACATATATATATATATTTACATATGCATGCATACACACACATCTTTACATACATACATCTTTGAAAACAAGGGCTGGGCGTTGGTGGCGCACACCTTTAATCCCAGCACTCAGAAGGCAGAAGTAGGTGGATCTCTGTGAGTTAGAGGCCAGCCTGGTCTAGAGAGTGAGTTCTAGGACAGGCTCCAAAGCTACAGAGAAACCCTGTTTTGAAAAAAAAAAAAAAAAAAAAAAAGTTTTCATTGTAGAGTTTGTTCATCTCTTTGGTTAGGTTAACCCAGAGTCTGAGATATGTTTATTTTTTTTTATTTTACAGGTTATTTATTTATTATGTCCATTGATGTTTTGCCATGGGTGTTGGGTCCCCTGGAACTGGAATTACAGACAGTTGTGAGCTGTCATGTGGGTGCTGGGAACTGAGCCTGGACCTTCTGGAAGAGAAAAATCTGTGCTCTTAACCACCATCTCCCCAGCCCCAATATATTCCTTTTTAAAGATATTGTGAATGTAATATTTTTCCTTATTTCTTACTGGTGAGACCCATAGGGCCCTTTGAGCCAGTAAGAAGGGAAAATTTGTCTTCTTTGCTGTTTGTATCCTTTTTTTTTTTTTTTTTTTTTTTTGTCTTTTTGTCACAGGTGTGTTACACTTTCATCCGGCATACAAATAGTTTTATTTATTTATTTTTTTAAGATTTATTTATTTACTGTGTATACAGCGTTCTGCTGCATGTTTGCCTGTAGGCCAGAAGAGGGCACCAGATGTCATCATAGATGATTGTGAGCCACCATGTGGTTGCTGGGAACTGAACTCAGAACCTCTGGAATAACAGCCAGCGCTCTTAACCTCTGAGCCACCTCTCTAGCTCCCCAGGCATACAGATAACTTTCTATCTCCCTGGGCAAATCGCTGAAATTTGGCAGTCTGCCCAGTGTCGTGTCCCCCTTCAGGGACCTGTGGGCTGGTGACATCGGAGCAGAGTGCTGGGGCTCACAGTGCAGCTTGTGGCTCGAGCCCATCTTGCAGGTGGCGCTTCCCCCACATCGCGAGGAGGTCTCAGAGACTACGGGTGGGGTGGGGTGGGGGCGTTCTCCGGTCTAGACTTTGAGGGTATCTCACTCCTCATTTCCTGCCAGCACCTCTTTAGTTGATGGGACCATTCTTCTCCTGCACCTCGGTTTTCTTCAGCTTCATCGAAGCTGGCAATTTCCATGCCCAGCTAGCTTGTCTGCCATTTTGTTACCACCTGTGGAGTCTCCTTTAAGCCTGCACTCCAGGCTCTCCCCGGTCTCGTTTTCTTGCCGTACTGCTCTAGGCTAGCCTTTAAGTAGAGCATTATATTTGGTGTGAGTGTCTAGTCTCAGGGTTTAAAAGGAGTGAGTTCAGTTTGTGAAAAGTTCTTGCACCCAGATAAGCCTCTCATATTGAGGCCAGGCCTTTGTGTACAGAGAATTCAGGAGTTGAGGACTTATGGTGTCAGACAGCCCCAATTTTAAAAGATTTTGTAAAAGGCAGCCCTAGGGCATTTTGGGGACCTGGCTTTGAATGGCAGGTGCCCATTTCACAAGTCTATGCTGGAACCCAAAGCCTAACTCAATGCTTCCACTGAGGTAGGCCCTGGGTCAAAAACAGAGGGAGTGTGGGAGATGCCTTGAACAGAGACTCTTCTGAAGAAGGGTTCCCACTGGACAAGGCAGGTCCTTGTTCCAGTAACAGGTTGGGGGCCTGGCACTGCCTCGTCTTTGGCAGGACACTCTGAATACAGAGGGAGGCCCTGGGCCTCTAAGGACTTGGAAAGGACAACTCACCCAGTTGAAAGCCGATCTGAGCCTGGTGGAGAGCAGGTGTGGGGAAAAGGGTATTTTCCCACTGTGTGGCCCCGGGCTGGTGGGGGCAAAACAGCCCCTCGGTGTAGCCTCCAGATGAAACGTTTCTGCACCTCAACAAGCCTCTCCACCAATGCAGCAATCCAAATCAGGCCAAATCAAACTGAATTAGAAAAAGCCCTCGTTTGGTGGGCCCACCGCTACCGATGGCTTCCTAGCTCCCCGAGGGGAGACAGGAAAGGGTGACAGTTTGAATGCCCCGTGGGAGGGGTCATCGTTTGTCAGCTTTCTGAGAGACAGCAGGGTTTGGAGAGAGATAGGAGAGGGGGCTTGGGCGGAACTCCCACCATACAGTTTGTTGTAAACATTTTCTATTATGTTTAGGTACTTTCCATCAGCTCCTAACCTCTGTAAGAATTTCACAATGAAGCTTTTATTTTTCTTTTGGTTTTTCGAGGCAGGATTTCTCTGTGTAGCCTTGGCTCTGTCCCAGAGCTTGCTCTGTAGCCCAGGCTGGCCTTTAACTCACAGAGATCCACCTGTCTCTCACCAGCTCAGGGCCAGGAATCCAGAGGGCAAGGGGCTCTGGATATACCACCCCCATCGATGAGTAGTAGGTGACACTGGACTCTGTTCTCAAGCGGGAAGTGGTGAGGGGGGTAGGCAAGACATAAACCACAGGAGGACAGACGAAGAGATGAAGAGAGAAGGCCCCAGCCTGGCCTCCCCACAGAATCAGGGACAGGGTGGGCAGTCCTTTGGAGTCCTGAGCTTGAAACGTGAGAAGGGGTCAGTCATGTAATCGGGAGCAGAGCTGCCTCAGGTTTGCAGGCTGTCATGGAAAGAAGCCCTGGGGAGGGTTCCAGGCACAGTGACCGCTGACCCAGCTCCATGCCAATGGCATCACATTCAGTCTTCTCGGGAGCACGGCCCTAAGTCAGCCCTCTGGAGCTTCTGGACCCCGTGACACACCAGGAACCAGCATAGGAACCTGGGCTGGTTTTGTGGGGTGGGGCAGTATTTGGTAAATTGGCTTTTGTTTGTTGTTGTTGGTTTGGTTTTTTGGGACCGGGACTCTCTATGAAGCCCTCTGTAGTCCAGGCTGGGCTTGAACTCACAGACCTGCCAGCCTTTGCCTCCCCAGCGCTGGGATTCAAGGTGTGTGCCACCGCCGCCTAGCTCCTTTTTTTTGTTTGTTTTCATTTTGCTTTTACTTTGTCAATTTGACAAAAGCTGGAGTACTCTGGGAAAGGGGACCTCGGGGGAAAAAAAAAGTGTCCCGTAGATTGGCAGTAGGAAGTTTGTGAGACAATTTTTTTGATTGACGACTAATATGGGAGGGCTCAGGCCATTGTGAGTGTTATCACCCCTGGGCAAAAAAAGGTCTTAGGATGTCTGAAAAAGCCAACTGAATGAGTAACGGGAATCGAGCTGGTCAGCAGCCTGCTCCGCGCCATGCCGGACAAGGAGATAAAGTAAACACTTTCTTCCCTAAATCGCTCTTGGTCTTTACCACTGCAATAGGAAAAAGCAAACTAGGACCAACCCAAGCCAGCTGTCACACAGCTCCCGCCCGCCTAAGGAAACTCTCTCCTAGGCCTTACGGGGGCGACAAAGTTCAAAATATTAAAATGTCCCCCTCCATTTTCACAGGGCGAGAGTCAAATTCAAAGACTTAAAAACTTCAGATTGAGGATCGGGCTGGTGAGATGGATAGCTCTTGGGAAAAAACTGGTCTTGCTGCCAAGACTGACAACCTGTTTCACACTTCACCCCACCCCCACCCCACCCTGCCGGCCTGAGTCTCACCCGAGACCCACATGATGGATAAGGAGAACCTCAGACTGCCACAAGCATGCATGGCAACTATGAGCACACACATGCACGTACACATGCACATAAAAGCATATGTAATTTTTAAATGGTTTGGGTTAGAAATGAGACCGTTCCCTCAGAGAGCAGTGCCTGCATGGAAGGAAACAGGACCCAGAGGTGGGGAATCCCTGGCCCTCAGGGTTAATCCAGGACTGAAAATCCACGCCTTAGATGGGAATAAGGTGAAGCTGCTGGGTCCTTTTATACCCTCCTCACACAGAACACTACACATTCACAAGGAAGCTATCCTCTTGCCTCCAAAACATACGTAACTGCTCCTGTGTAGCCCAGGCTGGGCTTAAACCTGCAATCCTCTGCCTCATCCCACTAAGCAGCTGGGATTATAGACACCTGGTGCTCAGAAAAGGGCATCAAATTTCCTAGAACTGGAGTTAAAGGTTGTGAACCACCAAGTGAATGCTGGACTCAAAACAAGGTTTTCTGGAACAGTAGTCAATCTACACACATACACACACACACACACTCTCCCAACCTAAATACAGGACTTCTCTGTGTATCCCTGGCTGTTCTGGAACTCACTCTGTAGACCAGGCTGGCCCAAGATCTGTCTGCCTCTCTGCCTCCTGAGTGCTGGGATTAAAGGTGTGTGTCATCACTGCCTGGCACAGCCAGTGTTCGTAACTGCTAAGTCATCTATACAGTGTCTGGGACATTCCTTTTTATGTAAACATCTGTTCTGTTTGTTTTTGTATTCTGAGACAGGGTCTCACGGTCAGGACCAACCTTGAACTCAAGGTGTAGCTGTTATGGAGTTAGAGGCATCTGGGCAAAGACCAGAGGCTCAATCTGGATTATCACTAGTTAAATTTCTTGAAACTCATAACAGGACAGCAACCTCTGAGGCAAACTAGTGACTGCTACTCAAAGTGGGTTGAGGGAAGGATATTTTAAAGGAAAAAACAAGTAGACCTTGAATATATCAGCACAAGCAAGCCAAGAGCTCTTCTGCTCTGCCAAGAATCAAGGCACACTCAAAAGAGTCCTTGACTGTCTGCCTAAGTAGGTTACAGAAGCCAAGAGAGCAGTTAGTAATAGCATAACAAGCAGATGGTCACAGCTGGGTGGGGGTCACTGGGAACCAATATGGATGCCTAGCATAAAATGGAGCACAGTTTTGTTGTTGTTTTTTTGAGACAGGTTATTTGTTTCTTTAAAGATTTATTTACTTATGTACACAAGGTTCTGTCTGCATGTATCTTTGCAGACCAGAAGAGAGCACCAAATTTCATTACAGATGGTTGTGAGCCACCAAGTGGTTGCTGAGATTGAACTCAGGTACTCTGGAAAACCAGCTAGTGTTCTGAACCACTGAGTCATCTCTGCAGCCCAAAGACGGTGTTTCTCTGTTTAACCCTAGCTATCCTGTTATGTAGTCCAAGCTGGCCTTGAACTCAGAGATCCACCCACCTCTGCCTCTTGAGGGCTGGAATTAAAGGCATTCAACACCACCACCCAACAAAAATAAGTCTTTTAATAAATTAACACAAAATGTAAAGATCACTATAATCCTATCCTGTTAAATAACCCTATATTGTTAAAGACAATAAAGAGCAAAGTTGTGTTTCGAAGTGGATGTCCCACTTGAATATGTTTTATCTTTTCTGTGTGCCTCTTTCTCCTAATTCTTGTGATTAAAATCTATTATTAGCAGGGCATGGTGGCATTTGTTGCTCTTGCAGAGGACCTGGATTCTGTTCCTATCACCCACATGGTGGCTCTCAACTAGGCGTTACTCCAGTCCCTGGAGGTGGAGATGATGCCCTCTCTGCCCTTCTCTGGCATCAGGCGCACACCTAGAACACACACCTACACCCAGGCAAAACACTCACACATGCCTTTAATCCCAGCACTAAGGTGGCAGAGGCAGCTGAATCTCTGAGTTCCTGGACAATCAGGGCTACACAGAGAAACCCTGTCTTGAAAAACAAAACAAACAAATAACAAACACACACACATACACACACAAAATAAGATCAATAAATCCTCCTTAAAATGTTGGGGAAAAAGAAAAGTCTTTTAACATTGAGACACTGGAAAAGGATGATGAAGCCCAAAGAGAAAGTTAAATTCTAAGCTAAGAAATGGGTGTTAGCGCTGAGCAGGAGGGGGTACATGCCTTTAATCCCAGAACTTGGGAGGCAGATGCAGATGGATCTCTGTGAGTTCAAAGCCAGCCTGGTCTACAGCAGAGCAAGTTCCAGGACAACCAGGCCTACTACACAGAGAAATGGGGGTGGAGGGTGCTAGAAACTGAGAACTTAAGTTATTGTGTGGGTCATAGTATCTCCCATGCTCTCTCCCTCACAGGAACCCTTTTGTTGTTATTTTGAGCTGAGCAAAAGCTCATGATTTTATTGTCTTCATAACAACATCAGCTTAGAACTGGACCACTTGGCCCTTTCTCTTCTTATCTCCTCCCAGTTCAAAATGCTTGCATCCCTTAATAGACACCGTTCCCTTTTACCACAGTGCATTTCAGAGAGGACTTCAAAATGCAAAAATAACACCAGCACTAGTTCTCACATGTTGCATGCTGTGTGCAAAAGGTGTTTTGCTTTATACATGGTTTTATATCATTACCCTGAGTGGTAACAGAGAATCATTTCTGCTTCATGAGGGACAGGGGTTCATAGCCCAGGAGGACACTGGTGTGGATGTGATGAAATGAAAATCTTATACACCCATCCCTCAATCCAAGGCATCCTTCTTGTCCTGGGACCTCAGGCCCCAACTCATCTCCAGTTCCTGCAAGACGGATCTTCTACCCATCTCCAGCCCCTCTGCGGTTTATTTCTTTAGCCCTCTACCCACACACTTTCTCTCATTTGCCTTCCACTTGACCCTTCTATCCACAACTTACATCTCCATATCCAACCCTACTGGGCCATGTCCACATCTGCTTCTGTTTGTTTGGGTTGGGTTGGGTTGTTTTTTGAGACAGGGTTTCTCTGGGTAGCCCTGGCTGTCCTGGAACTCGTTCTGTAGACCAGGCTGGCCTCAAACTCAGAGACCCACCTGCCTGTGTCTCCCAGCTGCTGGGATTAATGGTAGCACTATCTCTGGTGCCACGCCAGCTCTTAACAGCTTCTTAACTGACGCTTTAAGTTAGATCCTCCTTTGCTGTCACACCCATTTTATAGGCCAAATGTCTGGTGCTGCCAAACCCAGGCAATAGACAGCATAAAAACTGTTTCAGACAAGGATCGAGAAATATTCAAGGTTGTAACTTTAAGCCAACCCATGAGTAAAAGGTTTGAATTCTGGCACTTAGGAAAAAAAATGCTCAGGTGCCACACCAACTCCAGAGTCGTCTGTGTGACATGACTTATACATGACGCCGGATGAGAGATGCATGGCCCTTGGGGCTAAGCTCCCTGGAGGCCTCTGGCAGAGTACCCGGTTCTGCACTCCCAAAGAGTTACGGATGTTCTCCGAAGAGTTTGGCTTCCTGGGTTATGGGTTCTGCATGGTGTCTTTTTCAGTATTATCTTTTATCCTGTGCTTGGCATGGCCACTGGCATTTGAGTAGAGAATGGTATGAAGAAAACTTAAGATGCAAGCTAGACTTTTAGCAGCACACAAAATTGGCCTGACTGGCCATAAAAATATTAAGCTTTGCAATCTTCTACATTTTTACATAGGAGTCAGTCAGCTCGGCAGAATTCTATGATAAAACTGACCTCAGGTCTGAGAATCTTAACCACTGTCTGGAGGCCAGATGGTATTCAGAGGGTCCTTCCTGCTTTGCTCTTTTAGTTTCAAGATAAATTGTCAACATGTAACCACTCGTAAGATGTAGCTGTGTATAACCTGGCATGGGGTCAGATCTTAGTTCCTAGATCATATACATATATCTGATGCTCTAGCTGAAGTAAACTTGCAGCAATTTCACAAGCCTCTCTTGTGTTTGTGTCTGTCTGTCCATCCCAACCTGAGTACCTAGGACCCTGATTCTCCCGCAGTCACAGCCCACTGGGTGGTCTGTGGCACTCTGGCTGGAAACAACCAAGACTATAAAATTCCCTTATTAGCAATGGCCCATCCCACCCTATCAAATTAATTCTTCCTTCCCCAGCAAAGTCACTTCCCACAGAGAAATTTCCTCTTTCCGGTATCGCCAGGTACAAACAAGAGAGATTTCCTTGCTTCCTTCTAGAGACTGGAAAACAAGGCCAGAATGAGGAAAGAACACACTGGAAACTAGTTAGCCATCGGTAATCAGATGAGCCAGGCACTGCATGGGCACTTGATCCCCATTCTCAGAACCTCGGTATTTTTCTGTTTTAAAATACGCTGTTGGAGGTTTAAGCTCGGAGGTTTAAGAGCACTAGCTGTCCTCTGTAGAAATAGTGTAGCAGGCTAGGAATGCAGTTGTATGGTAGAGAGCTTGCCTAGTATGTGCAAGGCACTAGCATGGAGAGAGGACAGAAAGACACACACACACACACACACACACACAGAGAGAGAGAGAGGGGGGGGGAGGGGAACACACAGGCAGACAGAAAGAACAAACTAGGGTAATTAGATAGGAAAATGTGAGCACTGATCATAACCTGTCAGTCTTGCTGTGGTTGGAAGGTTCCAAAAAAGAAAAGGAAAAGAAAATACAAGCAAAAAAAGTATGCTACCACTACCTTCAATATGTCTTTTGTTTTTGAGGAATGGACTCCCTAGCTCTCTTGAAGTTTACTGTGTAGACCAGGTTGGCCACAAACTCAATGAGATCTTACTGCCCGAGTGCTGGGAATAAAAATGTGCATTACCATGCCCAATTATCTGATGTTATTTCAATTCTATTTTATTTCATGTCTACAGGTGTTTTGCTTGTATCTATGCCTGTATGTATGTCAGATTTTGAAAATTGTCTACAGACTCCCTGACACCAATAATTTATTTTTTTTTAAAAAAAAAAAATCTAAGTAGGGGGGCTTAGGAGATGGCTCAGCCATTTAAGAGCACTGGCCACTCATCCAGAAGAGTGGGGTTCCATTCCCAGCAAGCACCCACACGGTGGCTCTCAGTCACCTGTAACAGCCTCATGTGACCTCCACAGGCACAAGGCATACACACCATGCACAGGCATACATGCCGGCAAAACACATGCATAAGATAAAATAAGTGAATATTTTAAAAATTAACAAATAATGTCAAACAAAAGTTTCAAGGCTCGTGTAGTGACTATCCATATATGTGTTTTTCTAATTTTTATATAGCATCTGCAGCTTAATCAGGCTCATTTTTAATGAATTCATGTATTTGTTTACTCATTTATTTAGTGCAGGGGGGCACCCATGTTGCCAAGAGGCACAGGGCAACTTGCCTTGCAAGCCAGTCCTCCTTGATACCATGTGGGACCCAGGGATGAATTTCAGGCCATGAGGCTTGGTGACAAGCACCCTTACTTTCTGTGCCAGTACATCCTAGTTTTTATCTCATTTTTAAATTTTATTTTATGTTAAAGCGTGTGCACGCATTCGTGTGTGCGAGCGTGCGTGTGTGTGCGCGTGCGTGCGTGTGTGCGTGCGCATGTGTGTGTGTGTGTGTGCCTGTAGAGGCCTGTAGGGTGTCAGATTCCCTGGTGCGGCAATTACAGAGTGTTGTGAGCCTCCTTGTAGGTTCTGGGGCTCATTTGGTGGTGCACTCCTTTAATCCCATCACTAGGGAGGCAGAAGCAGACAGATCAAAATAGAGTTCAAGACCAGCCCAGACTACATGTAAGTTTGAGGCCAGCTCTCACGGGTAGGTAGCCTTATCAGTAGGAGGGCAACGAGGAGGAGGAGTTAGCCACAAAAAAATGTTGTCATTTATCCAAAGTCACAAAGGACTGACTTGAAAGCACAGAAAAAAGCTCTGTCCTTGGTGCTGCCGAAAACCTTTTGACCTATTTTCTCCTAAACATCACAGCAACTAGCAAGGCTTACTCCCTTTCAGAAGTACCTGCCCTGCCGCTCACTGAGTCTATTTTTTCTTTCCTTTCTTTCTTTCTTCCTTCGGTCCTTCCTTCCTTCCTTCCTTTCTATTTTTCGAGACAGGGTTTTCTCTGTATGTTGCTTTGTAGACCAGGCTGGCGTCGAACTCACAGAGATCCACCTGCCTCTGCCTCCCGAGGGCTGGGACTAAAGGCGTGTGCCACCAACGCCCGGCTTAAGTCTACTTCTCGGACACGGACTTTTCCAAAGCCTTCCATTCATAAACTGTGCCGCTCCGCCTCCTGCACCATGAACTGAAGGTAACCTCAAAAACGTTTCCTGTAGAAACAAGGCTTCTCCCCCCCCCACCCCCCCCCACCCCGCCTTGAGGTTCAGATGAGCAAACTTCGGGTTAGTTTTCGAATGGGACTCAACTTGTATGGCCGAGCACAGCGGCTCAGAGACGAGAGTATGTCCGTGAGTTCGAGGCCAGCCCGGTGTACACAGTGAGGACCTGCGGAAACCATAATTTAAAGGGGGAGGGGGACGGCGTCGGGATTCATCCCCAGGAGCGGGCCGATCTCCCAGCTACGAGCTCAGTCACCCGGTCCTCGTGCAGGACAGACAGGTAAAGAAGACTTTCCGCCCCGCCCCGCTCCACCCCGCCCCGCCCCGGCCCCGCCCATCTGCCCGCTAGGCGGGGCCCCGCCCCTCGCCGCCCTGCCGCGCGCTTGCGCGGCGCTGCCAGCGCGGGCCCCGCCCCTCGCGGAGCTGTCCGCGGCCTCAGGGACCGGGTTTAGCTACAAGATGGCCACCGCGCGCCCGGACGCCCCGACCCCGAGCTCACCGGCCCGGGAGTCACCATCCCCGGAGACGTCGGACCTGGTGCGGGCGACGAAGGGGCCTGGGCCGGGCGTCCACGGCGAAGGAGGGCGCGGGGCAGGGCAGGGGGCGGGGCCTAGGGGGACTGGGCGGGGCAAGGTATCGCTGCGGGGGCGGGGCTTAGGGAGGAGCCTATGGGGGCCGGGGGGCGGGGCCTGGAGACAGGCTGCGCGTGCGCGCGGGGCAGGGCTGGGGCCTGAGGGAGCGCTCGGGAGTCGATTTGCATAGAAAGGGGTGGGGTCTTAGGAGGAGCGGGCCGTAGGGGAAATCGCCGGGCTGGGTGGGTGGGAAGGTGACCCCAACGGGCTGTTAGTTAAGGTCCCGCCACCGCGTTGGGATGGCAGGTGAGGGCTGACCCAAGGACTGCCGTCTGGATGCCCGAGCGAGGGTTTGGGAGGAGAAATGGGTGTCTCGGGGTGACTTTGGGACCTCTCACTGGTGCCTCAAGAGTTAAGTGAATCAGAAAATACGGATTCGTTCAGTAAACATCGCCTGGGGTCCAGGGGACCGAAAGGGACAGGGACCGCGGCCTCCTGCAGCTTGCTGTCTTTGTGAGGAGAAGGCGTGACAGTAAACAGAAAGTATTGCAGTAGTTCTATAAAGGGAATTAAGTAAACTGATGGAGTGGGGGTGAGGCGAGCTAAATTTAGATGGCAGAAGTCAGCTGGGTGATGGCTGGCTTAATATTTACACTGCTGTCAGTGGGAAGAGCGGGGGGGGGTCTAGGTCGTGGTGGATATTATAGGGATGACGCGGGGTTTTCAGTGCAGTTGGAGGGCTCAGAGTGGCGAAAGGCATGCTCTCATTAAACGTTTTCCAAAGTCCATTCGGGTGCTCTGGAGAGATGGGTGATGAATGGCAGGGGTTCCCTTTGGTGAGGGATGATAAGGCGCTTTTAACTACTGTAAAGAGGGGCACGTCTGTGTCTGTGCTATATTTTGGACGGGATGAGGAAATGCCAACTGGATACAGCAGGACTTTCTGGATCGTTGATAATAGGCTCAAGACCAATGGCAGGGGCTGGAGAGGCTCCGCAGTTAAGAACACTGGCTGCTCTTTTAAAAGGCTCAGTTTCCAGCGCACTTATGGAAGCTCACAACCGTCGTAACTCCACTTCTAGAAGATCTGACTGACCCTCACTTCTGGACTCCATAGGCACTGCACAGATGTAGTGCACATCATACATGCAGGCACTCACACATACACATAAAAAGAGAAACTCGGGCCTGGTGGCGCACGCCTTTAATCTCAGCATTTGGGAGGCAGAGGCAGGTGGATCTCTGAGTTCTAGACCAGCCTGGTCTACACAGCCAGTACCAAGTCAGCTAGTGATTGATAGTGAAAATCTTGTCTCAAAATAAGTAAATAATAAATCATAAAAAAAGGATCCAGTTGACTTCAGAGGAGCAACTATTTTATTTAAAAATTTTAATGTATTTATGTATTTGAGGAAAGGGTGTGTATGTGTGCCATAGCACAGGCATGTGAAGGTCAGAGGGCAACCTGGGAGAGTCAGTTCTGCCTTTCCACCCTGCGGGTCCCAGGGATCGGACTCAGTTCCTTAGATTTGGCAAGTGTCTTTACCCACTGAGCGATCTCGAGAGCCCCGGGGAAAGTTTTAGTAAGTAGAAGCCTTCTGTTCCTTCTTCTGCTCTCCAGGTCCTGGTGCCTGATGGTGGCCGCTCTGCCACACCCCCAAATGACCTCATCGAGATCCAGGTGGTAAAGGTTACAGACACGACATCGGTACTTGAACCCCCAGAGCCGGGATCTTTTCACTGTGCCCTGTGTCCCGCTGCCTTCCACCTGGTCTCAGAGCTGCTGTTTCACGAACATGGCCACCTGGCGGGCGTGGACGGGGTTGGGCAGGGTGGGGACCCAAGCCGTTGTCACGTGTGTGGCCACAGCTGTCCAGGTCCTGCTAGCCTGCGTGCCCACTACAGCCTGCATACAGGAGAGCGGCCTTACCGCTGCCCACTCTGCCCACGGGCTTTTAAGGCCTTGGCACCCCTGCTCCGACACCAACACCGCCACGGGGTGGAGCCAGGCACCTCTCGAAGACTTCCACCTCCAGCAGCAACTGGACAACCGAACCCAGGCATGGCCCAGGAGAGGTCGGAGGTGGTGATGGCTGCGGCAGCTGCAGGGGCCGCGGTAGGCAAGCCTTTCGCCTGCAGGTTCTGTACCAAGCCCTTCCGCCGCTCTTCAGACATGCGCGATCACGAGCGTGTGCACACCGGGGAGCGGCCCTACCACTGCGGCATCTGTGGCAAGGGCTTCACACAGTCCTCTGTGCTGAGCGGCCATGCCCGTATCCACACTGGCGAGCGCCCCTTCCGCTGCACACTCTGCAACCGCACTTTCAACAACTCCTCAAACTTTCGTAAACACCAGCGCACCCACTTCCATGGGCCGGGGCCTGGGATGGGAGAGTCTGGAGGCCTCTCCAGATCATCTTCGGTAGCCCAGGAATCAGGGAATAAGCGTGGGACAGAGAACACTACCGAAGAAGGGCATGGAGAGACTGTGAAGGTGAATGTGGAGGTTGACCAGTAGGCTGGGGAATAGGAAGCATGTCATAGGGGAAGTGGATGGACAAATAGAGGCAAAAGCGAAGGAGAAATACTGAGCAGCTGGGGTTGGAGAGTGAGAAGGAACCAGGTTCTGCTCTCCCAGAGACCCACACTATACTTGATACTCAGGAAGAGGTACCTGCAATTCCGTAGATGCCCAGCTAAATGTGAAAATATGGAGCCAACTGAGCATGGCCCTCTCCTGTAAGCCCAATACGCTGGGGGCTGAGGCAGGAGGATTGTGAGGTCCAGGCCAGCCCAGGATGCAAAGAAAAACTTTATCCACCACCACCTCTGGTCTAATCCTAGACTACCTCTGGACCATGTAGGGGCTGCCCTAAGGTGGACTAATATGGAATCTTTTGCCTACCTCAACTGGATTGCACTGGTCCTGGGATGCCTACCCTCCCCAGGCAGAAGAAGCCCACCAGGCCATCTCTAAAGAGATGCTAGACTGCCTTCTCCCTCAAAACCATGGAGTACCTAAAGCACAGTTGGGAGTTCATGAATCTCTCGGATGGGAGCCTGCCCATTGAGTTTAAGTCTAAGCTCTGCTCACCTCTCTATCATTCCCCAATGTGGTCTCTTGTTAACCTACCTGACTTCTCTGGAAGCAACTGTGAGCACAAGCTGCAAGCAAACAGAACAAGCACCTGGCATCCCCTTAAGCTTTAGGTTCAGAGCCTGTGGTCTCCCACGTCTACAAAGAAGTTTCTCATTTCTCAGTTTTCCTCCATTGCGGGGTGAGGTACAAAGCTTCCTGATTAGTCCAGGCAATTTGGAGAAAAGGTTGGTTGATGGCAACCTTTGTGGGCAGGCCCAGGGTGTAGACTAAGAGAAGACACTGTGGTAGGTAGAGGGCTTAAAAGGACCTGGGAACTGGAGTTTGGGGTGGGAGTCAGGACTTCCAGTCTGTTCCTATTAAAAAGATTTTCTGAAATGCTTCTACGTCAGTCTTGATTTCCAGTTCTCTGGGACTTGCTATGCCTGTTTTCTTATGTCTGGAATGGGGAGGGGCTAGGCTGTGTTGTAAAACATTTTGAGCAATGAAGGGATGTTGGAGGTTGGTGTACTTACTCATAAGTCCTTGACTTTCTCATGGAGAAGATGTGTTTGCTGCTAGTTCAGTCCTTGTTCATCCAGCATCCCCCAAGAGATGGCCCTCAGATGATGCAAAATAAAACTCACCATTTCCAGGGCAGAAGAGATGGCTCAGTGGTTAAGAGCACTGGCTGCTCTTTCAGAGGTCCTGAGTTCAATTCCCAGCAACCACATGTGGCTCACAAACCTCTATAATGAGGTGTGGTACCCTCTTCTGACCTGCAGGCATACATGCAGGCAGAACACTGTATTCGTGATTAAAAAAACCAAAGCCAAAGCAAAAAAAAAAAAAAAAAAAAAAAAAAAAACCTCATCATTTCCTCTAAAGAACTGCTTCCCATCTCATTAGCCCCTCCGCTGAAGCTAGAAACCTACACAGGTTCCTTAAGCTACCTTCTTCCCTGGCCTTTTCTGATCAGTCTCCCATACTGAGCAGTTAAGCACTTTTTCTCATCTGTTCTTGTAGGACCTTCCAACAGTGACCTCAGGGGTGCAGGTATTGGTAAGGTAGCTGCCCTTGCTCTGGTAAATAAGCCTTCCAACTCATGTTGATGCAAGCAACCCTGACTACACACAGTGGATCACCAAGAGAATAGAAGACAGGGACGTAGACGAGCTTGCTGGAAAGAGCAGGGCCAGCAGGAGGGCGAAAGGGCTAAGACCAGAGTGGGGTTGCATAGACACAACCCGAGTCCTGTGCGTGCGTGTATGTGTGCACATATACATACATGTATTAAATTGAGAATAAAAATAAAATTATAAAATTTGGGCCGGAGGGGTAGCTCGGCAGTAAAGAGGACTACCTGCTCTTCCGGAGGGTCATGGTTTGACTCCCAGTACCCAATGGTAGCTCACAACCACCTGTGGCTCTAGGTCCAGAGCATCCAATGGCCTCTTCTGGCCTCCACGGGCACCAGGCACCAAGTGGTCCACAAAATACATGCAGTCAAAATAACCATACAAATAATTTCTTTAAATAAAAAAAAAAAAATCTAAATACAAAAAAGTTCAAGGTTAGTCAGTTGTGGTGCACAACTTTAACGTCAGTACCAGGGAGGCAGAGGCAGTGAGTTCAAGGCCAGTCTGTTCTACACAGAGTTCCAGAACAGCCAAGGGTTACATACAGAGACCCTGTCTCAAAAAAAAAAAAAAAAAAAAAAAAAAAAAAAAAAATCAAGGCTATTCTTACCTCCACAGCAAGTCTATAGCCAACCTCAAATACATGAGATCCTGTCTCAGTCTGCAGACTGTGGTAAGTTCCACAGACGTGCTCTCCCGGTCTACTGGACTGTGAATGTCATGTCCACTCCATTCATTTTCCCCTAGTGCCCAGGTCGGGACTTGGCTTCCGGTCGTGAAGGGGAGCCTCGGAATCTCTATTATCAGTTCCTGAGAGATCTACTTACCTGTGTCCACTTGCCCAGGTCACAGGCAAATCCTCGCTCATACCAGATGAAGAACAGTGAGGTGGTGTGGGTCCGTCTGGCCATCGGAATCCCCCAGGGACAGCAAGCACAGACCCAAGCGGCCCTGTTGATACGATTTATTGTTCTCTGCTCTGTACAAGCGGCGTCTGTTCCCCCCACCCCCCAGTCCAAGAGCACCCAGACCCCCACCTGTGCCCTCCCAACTCTGTTCATCGTCCACTGTCCAGCCAGATCCCAAAGGAAGTGGAGGCATTGGGTAATTCAGACCCATCTCCACCACAGCTCGTTGGAGCCAAAACGCTGCTGGGTAGCAGATGAGGTTCACAAAAGAAGGCTGGACGGAGGATCAAGTTCAGTGTCTGACTGACGAAAGACGAAGGGCCACAACGGCCTGGGATTGGAGCAATTTAATCTTCAATTTATAGGGCATGGGATCGGAAGGAAGCTAGACCAGCTGTAGTTCTTTAGAAAGGGTAACAGTAAAGGGGGCGGGGAGAGTCTGACCAGCAGCCCCAGAAAGGGGGGGGGGGAGGTGTTCAGAAGGGAACATCTGATTGGAGTGGCGAGTGGCGTATCGAAGCCCCCTGGTCAGGGGTCCTTCCCGGCTAAGGTGCTCCCACCCGTTCCGGGGCCCCCAAGACCCTCAGCCTTGTGCATCAAGCGGTGTTTCTTCAGACCGTAGGTGTTGGCGAACCCCTCGCCGCAGGAGGAGCAGCGGAAGGGCCTGCCGCCCTGATGGGCAGCCAGGTGCTTCCGGAAGTAGCCAGGATCCTTGAAGGCCTTGAGACAGGCAGGACAGCGCAGCTCGGGCCGTGGGGGCTCATGGGCACGCTGGTGGCGCAACACGGAGCTCAGGTAGAAGAAGCCCTTGCCGCAGTGCTCGCAACGGTAGGCGCGCTCGCCCAGGTGCAGCCGCTGGTGCTCCAGCAGGTTGGAGCGGTAGCGGAAGGTCTTGCCGCAGGCACCACAGCGTTGAGGCCGAGCCACGGCGTGCAGTCGCCGGTGCTCCGCCAGGCTGGAGGACTGCGCAAAGCGCTTGGCGCACACGCCACACTTGAAGGCGCGCTCGCCAGTGTGCACCACTCGGTGCTGCCGCAGGTACCAGGAGCGCAGGAAGCCTCTGCCGCACACGCCGCACCGGTAGGGCCGCTGCTCTGTGTGACAGCGCTGGTGGCGCATCAGCAGGGCCGCCTCCCAGAAGCGCTTCCCACACACCGGGCAGCGGAAGCCCCGCTTCTGCCGGTGGCTTCGGCGGTGCAGGAGCAGGTCGTACGCGCCCGCAAAGCTCTGGCCGCAGAGGCCGCAACCCAGGGTCCTGCGCACCAGGTGCACATACTTGTGAGTCACCAAACCCAGGAAATGCTTGAAGCTCTGGCCGCAGGTGGCACAGCTGAAGCGCTCAGCGCCTGAAGTGGCCCCGCCACCCCCTCCGGTCACCGTTGTCCCACCCGAATCCTCGCCGCCCCCAGACACCCCGGCCAGCGCGGCCACAGCCGCCCCCACCTCTCCAGCCAGTCCGTTGTCCAGCACGCTGGATGCATCGGTGCCGCCGCTGGAACTATCAGAGGACTGGGGGGCACTGGGTGTCGGCGGCAGAAGACGCTCCGGGGCAGCCTGGTGGACCAGCTTGTGCCACATGAGGTTCTCGATGAAGCCGAAGGTCTTGCCGCAGGCGTCACAGCCGTATGGCTTCTCTGACATGTGGGCTTCCTTGTGGCTCATGACATGAAAGAGATCCGGGAAATGTTCCCCACAGTCTGAGCAGGCGTAGCTCAGACCATCGGCGGGCCCACCCGAAGCGCCGGCAGCCCCGGGTCCACAGGCCCCCGTGGTCCCCTGGCCCGTGCCGAGGCCCGTGGCTCCAGCCAGGGCACAGGGCAGCTGCAGCCGGTGCACCTGGCGATGGCGCGTGAGGCTCTGCGGGTAGCCGAAGACCTTGCCGCACAGCTCGCACTTGTAGGGCCGCTCCCGGGTGTGCACCACGTGGTGCTTGCTCAGGTGGAAGGACTCACGGAAGCGCTTGCCGCACACTGGACACTGGTGGGGCTTCTCGCCGGTGTGGATGCGCTCGTGGCGCTTCAGGGTCTCGCGGCGCCCGAACGCCCGCCCACAGATGCCACAGCAGAACGTCTTGCCCGGGCCCGTGCCCCCGGCGCCCGCGCCGCCGTTCCCGGCACCACCGAGCAGCAGCGGGTGCGCGCCCAGAAGCGGGACAGGCATCGCACCATACACCACGGCCGCGGCAGCAGCGGTGGCTTTCTCGTCCGTGGTGGTCGGGTCCGCGGGCAGGAGGTAGGGGCCCGGGGGGAAGGTGGGAGGCGGCTGCGGGACTGAGGCCGCCCCGTCCTTGGCCGGCTCGGTGGCCACAGGTGGCGCGTGCGCGGCCTTGTGCCGCAGCAGGCTCTGTGGTGCCGAGTAGGTCTTCCCGCACAGGTCGCACGGGTACACCGGCCGCGGGGCCCCGGCCCCTGCGTGGGCCGCCTGGTGCTTGAGGAGGTAGGAGGCATCGCGGAAGGCCTTGCCACAGATGCCGCAGGGCAGGCGCAGCAGGTCGGCCGAGTGCGTCTTCACATGCCGCTTGAGGCTCTCCCTCCGGTTAAAGCTTTTGCTGCACACGGAGCAGGAGAAGGGCTTCTCGCCGGTGTGGATGATCTGGTGCTGGTGGAGGTGGCTAGGCTTCTTGAAAACCTTCCAGCAGAGGGGGCAGGCAAACGGACCCTCCCCACCGGCAGTGTTGGGGGGAGGCATGGCCACCCCGGCTGGGGCAGAGGGAGTGGCATTCCCATCCGTGGAGGTGGTGGCAGGCGCTGCAGGTGTGGCTGAGGGACCAGAGGACACTGCGCCAGGGGCGGAGGTGGCTGTGGCACTGGCTGTGGGTACCGGGAGGCCCAGCGAAGGAAGCGGGGGCCCGGGCTGCGGCGGACCCCCAGCAGTTGGTGGCACGTCCTTGTGGCAGCGACGGTGTCGGATGAGACTGGAGACGTGGTTGTAGGTGCGGCCACAGACACCGCATTCGTACGGCCTCTCCCCAGAGTGCACCAGCATGTGCTGGACCAGATGTGAGGACTGTTTGAAGGACTTCTGGCACACGCCGCAAGGGAAACGACGCTCCATCAGGTACTTCAGTCTGCGGAAGTAGCCCTTCTCGTCCTTGGCCGGGTCGCAGGCCGCCCCTACCGCGGGCCCAGGTGGGGTCTGCGTAGGTGTGGGAAGTGGCCCAGGGGTCCCGGTGGGAGTGCCCAGACCTGAGGCCACCCCAGGCCCAGGCGTGGGCCCTCCTCGTTTCAGGGTTCCAAACAGGTGCTGGTGCCCAGAGAGGTCGACAATTCCCCATTGCGGGGCAGGGAAGGCAGCGTCAAAGAGTGGAGGGGGTGGCGCCCCGAAGGTGGGCGGCAATGGCGGATCCAGCTTCTTGGCTTGGGAAGAGGATGAAGAAGATGAAGATGAGGAAGATGAGGAGGAAGATGATGACGAGGAGGATGAGGAAGGAGCCTCCGCCTTGGGTTTGAAACTGGACTGGGGTGGGTAGTCATACTGGGGCGGAGGAGGCTGGGGTGGGGGCTGGGGCGGGGGCCCCGGGGTGCAGGGCAGGGCCGCCACTGCTTTGGCATGCTCCCCGTACAGCTCCATGGGCTCAAAGCGCTGATGGTTGAGGAATTCCAGGAAGTCAAAGGGGTAACTCTGGAAGTGGACCCCGTCCTCGCCCCCGATGCCGCTGTTCCCGCCACCCCCGGCACCGCTGCCTGCCTGGTTTGCCTCCATCTCTGGCCGGTGGAGAGAAGGGAGACCCTGTGAAGAAGAGGATGGGGACTGAGCAAGGGGAGCCCGAGGGCAGCAGGCAAAGGGAACGACGTCCACCTCCTGCACCAGCGCCATTCTCTTAGCTCGCCTGACATTCTGCCCATACATCCGTTTTCCTCTTACCTGTGTGGACCCAGGGTCATTCCTAGCCTCCTCCCAATCTTATCCATCTTTCCCTGGGATTTCACACACCTCCCTAGCCATCCTCAGACTGTCTTCTCCATGCGCCTGTAGGCACCTGCTGTCTCTCCCCAGACTAATTTCCCTAGGACCTTGGTGATGGTGGTGGTGATGGGCGGGGGTTCAGAACCTCTCCTGCTCTAGGTGGCGTTTCCCTCCACACCCTCCCCATACTTTCCTCTGGTCTCAATCCTCTCAGGTTTTGCCAGTATAAAATGAGGATAAGAATAGACCCAGCTGAATGGTTACGACGGTAGCTTCGGGAATCTAAGCCCAGTCCCTCCCCCGCCCCTTTTGTCTTTTTTTTTTTTTTTTTTTTTTTTTTTTTTTTTTTTTTGAGACAAGGTTTCTCTCTGTAGCCCTGGCTGTTCTGGAACTCACTCTGTAGAGCAGGCTGGCCTTGGTTCAGATCCACCTGCCTCTGCCTCCAGAGTGCTGGGATTAAAGGTGTGCACCGCCATTGCCCCCCCCCCCCACCTTTCTAGCTGTGTGACCACCGGAAAATGTCTGAACCTCTGCCTCCAACACCACTGTGATCAAGCATTCAGCAGGCTGAGATTGCTCCAAGTTTGAGCTAATTTTGTGGTGTGGGGAGAGAGGGAGGGAAGGAAGAAGGGAGGGAGGGAGGGAGGGGCAGGAAGAGGTCAAGGGCTAGGGCAAGCGGGTTCTATGAAGCACAGGATGGTAAAGATTCAACGTGCTGATATTAACATGTGGAAGGCTCCTCCTGGCAACTTGTAAGCACTCGGTATGTGGTAATGCCTTCTACTAATTGATAGTATCTATTCCAGTAGCAGAAATAGGGAAGCCAAGAAAACTGGGTAGGAGCTCAATACTGGGGAAGAGGTAATATTCTTTAAATGCAAAGTGGAGAGGAAAATCCACTAGCCTGGGGCAAAGTTAGTTACAGCACGAGTTACAGCCTGCATTCCTGGAAGGCAGCTAGCTCAAAGCCATGGGATACATGCACAGACCCGGGCAGACCTGGGTTCTGATCTGATCTCTGCTAGAACCCATGCTTTCTCCACATTTACAATGGGATCTGAGCGTCTGAACCTCTGCTTGGCGAGTGATCAGCAGCGTGCCTCCCACCCCCGTGCCTGCTGTGTGTGCCATCAGTGATGACATCACACACCTGGGCAGACCTAGATTCCTGTCTTTTGACTAGGTTCATCTTAACCCTCCTGGCAGGCAGGCGGGCTCTTGCACCAACCACCCTTACAGTGTCTTTTCCATTCCCGCTGTCTTTTTGTCCTCGCTCCTCAATGGGACCTCAACTTCCGGAGTTCACTCCTGTGTTCTCGGACACAGCAGCCCCGCTGAGCTTTTGAAGTCAGTGGGAGAAAGGCCCGTTGTTGCCCATCATCCCTTGCCCGAATAGTTCTGCTCCTCGTTTTCTTTATCACGCCATACTAGAAAGCTAAGGAGCTGTGGGGGAGAGGACCTTTGTTCAGTCTGCCTGGCTGGCTCTCAGCACCCACAGGTGAAAGGCACGGCACCTCTCACAGAACTAGGTATTTTTAGCATCCAGCTCTGAGTGTTCCTGGACAAGATTCAACAGCCCATGCCCCCCCATTTTAATCTAAGCTCCAGAAGAACCAAAGGCACAGCAACCGGAGACTGCATGCAGAACCCAGGTGAGGGACTCAGCCAGCGAGGAAGGGGACACCAGAGTGCAGGAAACAGAAAACAATGTCCAGCGCTATGGAGGGCAGGGATGGTGTGGTAAAGGGAAGCTACCAGCTTAGCCTGCTCTGCGAGTGAGGACCTTAGTGACAGCTGCTGCGGCCGTGGTCACAGACTGGCCTGTCCTAAGCCCTTCCACCAGATCCTTGTCACAACTCTTAGACGGACACCTATTCTTTCCTGGGGAGGTGAGAGCCCCAGCACATAGAGAGATCTAGTGAATTCAAGCTGCCCAGAGCAGGTCTGCAGTAGAGCGACTGGTGTGAGAGCCAGGAGAAAAGTCCAACCCCGATGCAAGAGGTTTCCCCAGGAGCTGGGCCCTGAAAATGGAGGGAGGTGCAGGGTACAGTTATGGCAACAGGAAGCTTCTTTAGGGGTGCTCTCTGGGCTATTTATATGAGGGACCTAGCAGGAGGTGTGGGGGTTACTATTCAATAGACTCAGCCAGGCATGGTGGTGAACATCTATAATCCCGGCATTTGGGAACCTGAGGCAGAATTCTAGGCTAGTCTCGCCTACATAGTGAGTTTGAGGCCAGCCTGGGATACATGAGACTCAGTCTCAAAAAGCAACAAATCCCCAAGATTCTTCTTCTGCCTTGGGACATCCTTCAACAGAAGTCAATGACGCCGCCCTCCCTGACCGCCGTCCAATGCCACTCAGGTTTTTCTTTTCATATTGTCACCTCTAGCCCATAACCCACCTGTCAGTGCCTCCAACATATCAGGTACTATGTGGCATGTATGTGGCATGGATTTTATTACTGCCTGACCTCTCAACTAAGGGAGCAGGGACGGAAGTGGCCTGCTCTCTTTACCGCTACGTCCTTGCACCTACCACCATGCGTCTGTGGCCAAGCTGTGGGTACTTAACAAGTATCTGTCCTCCTCCAGGAGAACCATGAAGAGACCGTGAGGGAATTTAGAGAATGTGAAACAATGAATGAAAAGGAGAGCACAGCCAGGCGTCAAGGCACACGCGCTTGAGAGGTGAGAGATAGGGAGACCAGTAGGGCAAGACCAGGCTCAGCTGCACAGCAGGTTCAGGGCCAGCCTGGGCTATACAGCAATCAGAAAGGAAATTGAAAACACAATTGCCAACATTGGAAAGAGGCAGCTAAAGCAGTGCTCAGAGGGGAATTTATTGTAGTGGGTGTTTGTATCGATAAATATTTGGCAAATAATAAATAAGGGGCTATAAAAGATGGTTCAGTGGGTGGGTATTTGCTGGATAAGCCTGGCAAGCTGAGCTCAATCCCCTAAATACACATTTTTGAATTGGGGAGGAGTGGTGTGCATCTGTAATCCAAGCACTCTCCTACCAAGATGGCAGACAGAGACCAGAGGGCTGGGCCAGCATGCGCCTCGGCAAGGAGGAAGGTGAGGGGACACGGCCGGAAGTGGCTCTCTGATTCTGCAGGCTCGCAAGCGCACATCCATGCTCCCACACACAAAGTCAGGCACATAAGACCAAATGGACTAGGCCCTCCTTAGAGGGGACACTTGGCAGAGATGGAGCTCACGTGTCTCCCAGAAAAGGTATTCTGCAACCAGTAAAGTAAGGTGCGTGGCCACAGTGAAGGGGTCACTAAAGAGGGACCGAATGTATTATCCTTATTGGGAATAGGGCATCTCGTCCTTCCAGTGGATCGAAGTGTCTGTTTTTATTTAAATGTTATTTACTGTGATATGGTAAAGAGTGAGTGAGAGGGCGTGTGGTGGTCAGAGGACAACGTTGGTGTTTGCTCTCTCCTCTAACTTCAAGTAGGTTTCAGGGTTGAACTCAGGTCACCAGGCTTGCCAGCCCTATACTTAAGTCTTAAATTGCTCCCTCTCTTTAAAATATTTATTTTATGTATGTGTTCTCCCTGCGTGTCTGTCAGTGCACTGCCCACATGCCTAAGAGGAAGACAGAAAAGGTAGTCAGATGATGTGGATTTGGGTCACAGGTGGTTGTGAGCCACCACGTGGGTGCTGGGTTCTCTGCAAGAGCAGCAAGGGCTCCTAATTGTGGGCGCATCTCTCCGGCCCCAATGTGCCTCTTTTCTGAAGCGGCCTGTGTCAAGGAAGAGTTAATGAAATTATAATGGAAGCGACTCCCCCATGACACACACCAGAACACAAGTGTTAGCAGGGGTAAGGAGATGGCCCAGTGGGCAGAGCTTCAGCCATGCAGAACTGGAAAGCGGAGCTCAGACCCCCATAACCCAGGTAAGTTAGGCGGACAAAACAGCACGCAAGAAGGCCAGCTGGTCTAGAGTGACCAAGACAGCCAGGTGACACAGAAAGAGCCTGTCTCAAAAAACAAAAGCAACCAACCCCCCCACACACACACACACACGACCCGCTGTCCCATCCTCTCTCTGACTCCTATTCACGTCTCTCAGTTTGGCCCAAGTCCAGACCAGCCGCTGCTGTTCACCGAATTCTAAAGTGTGGTGCTTGTTGCTTTACAGGGTGCGTCCCATTTAAGAGTCCCAACTTTCTCAAAAGTACTGCTGTCCCACTCAGCGGGAGGATAAAGGCCAAACCACGGCCCTCCCGCTGAAAACCTAGTGACCCCGTCCCAGTGAGACCCAGAGTCTTCCCAGTGAACCACACAGGTCCCCACAAGCATGCACAAGCTCTGTATTTCAAGACTACAGATAGCTTTTGCAGGCAAAATTAACTCCCCACACTCTCCTTCCCTCACCCGCTTCCTGTCTGTTCAATTGGTGTCTTCTCAGTGGGGCTTGAGTGGCCAACACCACCTGTTGCCCAGACCCACACTCCCCAGCTAGCTTCATTTCCCTCTGAATCATTCACCAGTGTTGAATGCACCCCATGACTTCTGCCGTCCTGACCATGTTTCTACTGGTCTCCCTCTCTGATGCCAAGACTTTCCTTTTCCATGTTCACGTGTGCAGGCGCACACATGTGCATGCATAGACTTGATGCTAGGAATGGTCTCTAGAGAAGGGCATGTCACTCAAACTCGGAGCACACAGATATGGCCGGCCAGCCAGACTGCTCTGGCGAGCCTATTTCTGCCTCCTGAGACTTGGGATCCCAGGTAGACCTCCCAACTCACTAGCATTCAGATGGGTTCTGGGAGTCTGAACTCTGACCCTTAGGCTTCTATGGCAAGTCTTTTAACCACTGAGCCAACTCCACAGCCCCAGAAACAAGACTTGTTCTTAACTCTGTCCTCAGGACCTAGGACAGTACCCAACTTGCCAATGGCTTTAAATTTTTTTTTTTTAACTTTGTTAGATTTGTTTGCGTGTGCATACACGTAGAGGACAACTTACAGGAGTCAGTCCTGTCCTTCCTTTGGGGACTGAACTCAGGTCAGAAGGCTTGGGAGCAAGAGCTTTTACCTGCTGAACCATCCCACTGGTAGCTTGATACCTACTACTGAATAAGCGAAGGAACAAGGCTAGACAAACAGGGTGAGAAAAGGCGAGTCTAGTAAAGTCCCCAGCTCATACTCTTAGTCCCTCCACCTGCAAGGTAAGGAAGCTGTCAGCAGCTCCATGGTGGGCCACAGCAGTCTAGGACCAAACTTTCTGCTCTGTGGCTTACCCAGGGAGCAAGACGGCATGACACAGCCCATGTGGCCTTAGTGATGCCCCAGCCAGCCCCGGCAGCTGTCCTCGTGTGTGTGTGTGTGTGTGTGTGTGGTATGTTTGCACGTGAGGGTGTGGAGGCCTGGGCCAATGTTGTGAAGCCTCCTCGATCTTTCCTTGCTTCGTTGAAACAGTCTTTCATTCGATGTGGAACTAGCCAGTGAGCTCCAAGAATCCTCCCAATGCTGGGATTACAGGCGTGTGCCACTATGCCCATTTTATTTATGTAAGCGCTGGGAATCTAAATTCAGGACCAAACACTTTACTGACTGAACTATGTCCCCTAGCCCCACGTAGCTTCATTTCTAATGTCTGCCTTCTCAACTAGCACAGGCACTCTATATGGATAGGAATTTTTGCCCATCTTATCATCTGTATTAAGTAGATGCTCACTAACCAGGTGTCGAAAGTGTTTAGGAGTGAATAGGGAACAGTGGATGCTGGAAGACTCTTACAAGCCTGGTAGAACTGACAAACGCCAGGCATTTTATCCCAAGGCTCTCTGGGAGCAAGCCTTCTCTCCTTCGCTTCTGCTCCAAATTCACTGCGGCTTTGTCCACACATCACTGTTACCTCTGGAATTCTGCACCAGCCGTCCCCCGGATCGTTGAATGGCATGACTAAAAAACCTCGTGTCTCAGCATCCACCTCTGGGAATAGCTCACCACACTCGCAGAAGACCCACCGAGCAGCGCAGTTTGTTTCTGATCTGCCTATCAACTAGGCTGCCAACCCCAGTAAAATTAGGGCTAATTGCATCTCTCCCCTGCACAACTGCATGACCTGGGCCTAGAGGATGGTGGTATTCGTTCCGAGACGGATAAGAACCTATGGGAAAGGACCTAAGCAGCGCCAGGGTCTTTCCTAGGAAGTTTGGGACAATGTCATGAGAGTTGGCTAAAGGTGGGGAACAAGAGTTGCTGATGCTCCCATAAAGGAACACTGCCTGCTAACTTGCATTGTTCCGGGACAGCAGAGGCCAGGATGAGGGAGGGAAGTGGAGCGGAAGTGTTTCACGAGAGCCTGATGCTAAGTGGGCAGATGTTTGTCCCTAAACGGGGGGAATGACTCTGGAGGGAGCTGGATTTGAAGAGGTCCTTTTGGGGGGTGGGGGTTGCAGGAAAGGATTAAAAAAAAAAAAAAAAAAACACTCTTGGCATAGGCCAGAATGGAAAATATGTTTGCACCCACAAAGAAGGCATTGGGGATGGGCTGTGTTTGGCCAGACATAGTGGGGGTGGAACTCTCGTCAAAAGTACTAATGCAACACCCCCAACCCACCCCGGGGACACTCCTACAGGAGGACAGGGACGGAGGGAGGGCTCCCGGGCAGCTGCCCCGCAAGCAGGGCAATGCCGATGCCCGGGGAGGCTCTGGTGGAGGGAGCTGCCGAGGCTGCGGGGAGAGGATCCGCGGGGGGCCCCGGCACTGGAGAGGTTCGTTACGAATGGAAACGCACGCGCTGGTGGCCATCCCACGGTGAGGGGTGGGTGGGGGGTTCGATCTCTGGAGCGATCGGGAGCCCCTGGCTCGGGCCGGCGGTGGAGCGCTGGCGTGCTGGGGGTAGGGGTGCGTGCTGGGGACCGCGGCAGGCCAGGGCCAGGGCCCCCGCCCCCGAGCATCCCCGGCCCCCGGGCCGCGCATCCAGTCACTCACCGGCGCCGGGGTCTCCGCCGGGAGGAGGCTGAGGAGGCGGAGGAGGTGCCGCCGCTCCGGGGAGACCCGAGGGCCCAACCGGAAGTGCCGCCCCTTCCCCCCTCACTCCCCATAGCCCCGCGCCTCCTGCCCGGAAGCGGAAGTCGCGCCAGTTTCCCCCCCACACCCCCCCCCGAAGCGACGGCGTGGAGGATGGCGGCGGGGGAACGGGCAAGGGAAATTACGACGACGCGGGACGGAGGGGGGCACGGGGGGGGGACAGCCCAGGCCGCTTCCGGTGGGCGAGCGGAGCCTGGTGCGCCTGCGCTCACCGCGACCGCTTCTTCTCAGGGCGCCACCCACAGGCTCCAGGCATCCGGCTAGGACACACCCTGAGCCCCGCCCCACCCCGGGGCGGCCACGCCCACTCCCGAACGTCTTGGTCTAGGTTGGTTCGATTCCTTTCGCTGCCCCCTCCGGTTCAGATCGCTCTCTATTCTTCTTCGCTCCAAACCCCTTACTTTAGGAATTCCACTCTCCCGCCCAGGCCACACCCAAAGACCACGCCCCCTTCCGAGTCCCGTCTCTGGCACAAAACGCTGTGCACCGCCTCTTGCGTTTGTAAGGGAGATCGCTTTTTTTTTTTTTTTTTTTTTAAACTTTTTAATTTCTTCTTTTGAGACATGGTCTTCTTTTGAGACTGTGGCTCCGTGGTGGCCTCGAACTCCTGAGTAGGCCATACTGGCCTCAGATTTGCGGCAATCCTCCTGTCAGGGCCTTTGGGAACGCTGGGGTTACGGGGTATGGTCTCTAGTAATTTGTATGTTTGTGGTTCCACTTTGCACCTTGGAAGCATTCAGTTATTTCCAACCATTGGCATCAATCCGCGTGATGCTCCTTAACCCAGTGGATTTTAGAGTTGAGAAACACTTTTGATGCACACCTTTTCTCTCTCTGGGGACGGGGATTCAAGACAGGGTTTCTCGGTTTAGTTTTGGAGTCTGCCCTAGAACTCGCTCTGTAGGCCAGGCTGGCCTCGAAGTCACAGAGATCCGCCTGCCTCTGCCTCCCTACCTGCCCCCACCAGTGCTGGGATTAAAGGCGATGCACACCCTCTCTTACCTCAGCCCCACGATGGGCAGCTAAGCCTAACTCTATTCAGCCAAGTCTCCTTTTCTGGTAACTTTCAGTGGCCTGAATGGCAATGATGTCCATCCCCAAGCATCTTCTCCTACCGGTTAAATCCTAATACCCCACTGTGGAAAGAGTAATTCCACATAACTTTTTTTTTTTTTTTTTTTGAGATACCCCTAAAAATGTCCCCAGGTGTGCTTTACTTTCTTCATACGCCTATTAAAAAATCTTTTAACAACAACAATCTTGAACTCTGCCTTATTTTTGAAAAATACTTCTTTTAGCCAGCCAAGACCAATTTTTAGCCTCCTTTCCTAAGCTGCAACCTAGTTTTTACTGCCCAAGTTTTACACCTCATCTTAGTTCCACCCTCCCCTCGAGCTCACATTCCCTCTAAATTCTATGGTCAGTTCTGTTCACCCTACTCACCCCACACCCTATAGCTAGCCACTCACTCAAACCTAGGGCCGTCTGCATTCAAGTTACATTACCGTCGAGGTCAAACTTCAAGCTCTCAACTTAGTTTTGTTTCTCTTCCAAGTAGCAAGTCCTCTGGAAAAGAAATGGAGCAAAAAGTGGCCTATATAGAATTGCTGGGGAGGGATTCAGCTAGGACGGAGGGGCCCAGAGTCACGTTTGCATAGCAGGGTTGAACGTTTTACAGTACGTGTCTGATGGAGATCGGATTGGGCAAAGGCTTGCTTCAAGCCATAGGATCTTTGGCACCATGCTAAGGAGCTATGTGAAGTAGGCTTCTCTGCAATCACACACGCCACGATCAGGTAAGGTAATAGGGGCCGTTAAAGGGGATGGGTACCATAACTGAACACACACTGGCAGTCATTAGGCAGGGATTTATTTCCACAGCCCATGCCTTCCAGAGCCTGTCAGTCCGAAGGAGGGTGCTGGATGGCATCAGGACCCACAGGGTTAGGTCCCTGCTTTCGACCCCCTTCCGTGACGGGATGATCACCAGAAATAATGATGTCTTGGTCTCCTTGCCCATGCCTAGCACCAACTGAACTCTCCGCTGTAAACCCAGACAGTGGAGACGTGGTGGAGGAAATGAGCCAAGCAGGCCCCTTTCCTTCAGGACTCTCTTCTTGCACCCTTTCTGGGACCGCGACACCCTCGTCATCATCCCACAGCGGCTGGGGTCTTGGGTTTGGGGGGCACAGGCGCACGGGCATCCCCACGAGCTCCGGGTGTTTGCGTTTGTAATGGCGCCGGAGAGTATTGGCTTCAGTGAAGCGCACCCTGCATGAGGGACACTGATAGGGACGCTCGCCAGAGTGGATGCGGTGGTGATGGGCGAGCTCCCCCGCCTCGCGGAAGCGGCGAGGGCAGAGCACACAACGGAAGGGCCTAAGGCCCGCATGGATGTTGCAGTGACGCCGCAAGTGGCTGGACCGCTTGAAGGTCTTGCCGCAATCTTTGCACACGTGTGGCTTCAACTCCGAGTGCGAGATGCTGTGGCGTTCCAGGTCGGAGAGGTAGGGAAAGGCTCTCAGGCACACGGGACAGAAGTGTGGAGCCCTCTTGGGGCCAGAGCCCTGGGGCCCATCTGCCGCTGACCCTTCGGGAACTGTGTAAGGAACTCCCTGATCATCGATCAACAGAAGATCGTTGTTGCCACCGCTGTCTGCTGGTGCTGCCAAGGGCGCTTCCTGCACTGATTTGGGGGGTCGGCCCCGCTTGCGAGGAAGGGAGGACTTGAGAGTCCGATTGGAGGTGGTGGCTCCTCCTGGTGGCCGGCCTCGGCGGCCCCGGGGAACTGGAGGAAGTAAGGCCACAGGTTTTTCTTCCTCCCCAGACAAAGTTGAAGGCAACGGTTCTGAGCTGGGGTTGTCCATTGAGCAGTGGGGAGCTTGAGTCTGGGTACTGGAGCCGGCTAAGAGAAGAGAGGGGCGGCGTCAGTGTGGTGAGGGTCTAAGCCCCCGTGTGCCCCATCCCTTCTAAGTCTTTTGAGACCCATATAACAAGGCAATTCTGTACAGGCTGATAAGACATACTGACCGCTGCCCTCCGAAGTTGTATCCTGTGACTCCCGAACCCTTCCCTTGAATCTAGGCTCTCTTTTACAGCAGTCTGAATAAGAATGGCACCCCACCACCACCACCACCCAATGTTTGAATGTCTTGTTCCATTAGTGAAACTGTTTGGGAAGGATTAGGAGGTGTGGCGTTGTGGGATATTTGGACACTGTGTGAAGATGTGTCATTGTGATTGGTTTAGTAAAAAGCTGAAAAGCCAATACGCTACTAGGCAGGAGAGGTTAGGTGGGACTTATGGGGCAGAGAGAAACTCAGAATTAGAATCCGGCCTGGCAGGAGACGCCAGTCAGACCTGAAGAAGCTGGACACACAGTACAGAGAAGAGGTGAGCCACATGGCAGAATGTAGATTAAGAGAAACAGGGTAAATTTCAGGGCTGTGGTGGTGCACGCCTTTAATCCCAGCACTCCGGAGGCAGAGGCAGGTGGATCTCTGTGAGTTCGAGACCAGCCTGGTCTATAAGAGCTCATTCCAAGACAGGCACAGAAACCCTGTTTCAACAGAGAGAGAGAGAGAGAGAGAGAGAGAGAGAGAGAGAGAGAGAGAGAGAAACAGGTTAAGTTATAAGAGCTAGTTGGGGGAAAGACAACGCTAAGGCTACGCTTTAATAATTAATAATAAGTCTCTGTGTCTTTATTTGTGAGCCTGAAGAAAAGTCCAACTACAGTTCGGTCTTGATGAAGGAAGTGTTTGGCCAGGTGTAAGCTTTGAGATTTCAAAATCCTACAACCAGGCCAGTCTCCCTTACTGCTGAAACTTATGGATCAGATGTGAGTTCTTAGCTACTGTTTCAGAATCATGACAGCCTGTTGGCCACCATGCTCAGCCCCCAACTCACCCTACGAAACTGTAAGCAAGCCCCCAATGAAATGCATTCTTTATAAGTTACCATGGTTACAGTTTTTCATCACAGCAACAGATCAGTAACTACTATAGCCTTTAAGGTCAGAGAGAGAGAGAGAGAGAGAGAGAGAGAGAGAGAGAGAGAGAGAGAGAGAGAGAATTCAGCTAAGAATGTGAGCCTTGAAACAGCCCATCAAACTCTGGGCCACGAAGGCCTCAGAAAGCTCTTCCCCCACCCCCAGAGATGGGGAGGAGGTCTGAGAAGGAACAGGTCCCAGGCAAAATCTGTTGATGTGTGAAGGACATATATCCAAGGCGCTAAGAGTCTGGGCATTGAAGGTGGATAATCAGAAAGCAAATGCTGTTATCTGCCCCTTCCTTTCTGTGGGGCATTAGCCAAGGTCCTTCTCTGGGCTCATCTGTGTCCTTTGCAAGATGTAAATCGCGGTTTGTTTGTTTGCTTTTCTTTCTTTCGTCGATGTTAACCTACTAACCTAGACACGCAATGAACATGGTGCACAAAAGCCAGCAGGGCAGCATGGGTAGCTAAACCTCACACCAACCCTTGGAGGAGACACATTTTCTGTTTTGCAAACAGGGAAACCAAGTCACGGGAAAGCCAAGTGAGTTCTTTAAGTTCTCCCTTCCAAAAGTGACAAAGACGTCAAATCTGTCTTACTGATCTCAATGGCCCAGGAAATCAGAAACATCTAGGGAAGACTAGGGGTGTGTGGGGGGGGGAGGGCTGGCTATCTTGAGGTTCTCCCAGTCCTAGGCTTGGGTCCCATTCTCCCAATAATTAGCACGTGACTCTGCAAGTGGCTATGCCTGAGTCAGTTTCCTTCTCTGTAAAATCAATATACCGAGGTTGTGGGGGGAGAATCGACTGGAATAAGGAAGCTTCAAAAATGTCCCTAGGACATTGCCTGGAATACAGAAAGCACCCCCCCCCCAAAAAAGAAAAAACCCACGACCCTCACTTGGGATTGTAGGAATGGAGTGCATTTGGGGAACAAGGGGGCTACAGGTGCCACTAGCAGAAGATCCTGGGGGACCTGCACCCCTCTTCAAACTGCTAGGTCGGTTTTTAAGTTTTCTTTGTGTATAGTGCTGGTTATCCAACTCAGGGGCCTCACTCTTACTAGGCCTGAGCTACAACCCCAAACCTTGCACCCCCTTTTAATATGCACGCAGCATGAGGTCCACACGGGGGGGGGGGAATGAGGAGAGGCAACTTTTCCAGGATCACGTGGCTCGCACCTTGCGGTAGCCTGGACGAGAAGCTGAATTTCTGGAACATACCTAGGAAGTGAGAGAGTGATTCCCCCGACCCTCCCCCACCCGCAGTAGTCGGGTGGGTCTGCCTGTCAGCCCCGAGTGGCCCAGCCCGCAAGCGGGGCGGGCCCTCAGGGTGCGGTGGCCAATAAGCGGCGCGGGGACATTGGCGGCAGGGGCTGGCAGGAGGGGGGGGTCTGCGCGCGCGAGCCCGGGCCTCTCGGCGGGGCGCGGGGTCGGTGCGCGCGCGCGATGCGCGCAGGAGAGAGCGCAGAAGCGAGAGGGAGCAGGTGCCGGGGGCGCGCGCACCCGGGACCACCCCTCCCCCTCCCTCCCTCCCCCGCCCCGGGCCCCCCGCCTCTAGGTACCTCATTTGCATGCTGCCCGGGCTCGCGTGTGCTTGCGCGCGCGCGCCGGGGGCGACGGGCCGAAGCGTGGGAAGGGGCGGGGGAGAGGGGGCCCTGCCCCTAGGCGGCGGCGGGGCGGGGGCGGCGGAGCGCGAGCCGGCCCCGCCCCTCGGCCCCGCCGCCCGCGGGGAACAAAGGGGACGCTCTGGGTCCCAAGGCCCAGACGCGCCTGCAACCAACGCGCCTGCGCGCCAGCCGCCTTCGTCGTGCCAGCGGGAAGTACCGCACGAACGGCCCCCAGCCACCCCCAAATAAATGCCTTTCCTCCCACAAAGCACTCCAACCCCGGTGACCCAATCAGATACAGGTACCGGATAGATGAGAAGCGGGAAATGGCTGCTAAGTGCCCCTAACTAACATGGCGCCCGGCGGCTTCAGAGCCCCGTGGGGTTAAGAAGTGGTAAAATGGTGCTTGGTGGAGCCTTAACTCCCGCATCCGTTTTGGCCACTCGGATTTCTCCCCTCCTGCCGGATGCAACTCGACAACCCACCCTGCAGGACCCCACAGCTAGGGAACAGACGGGGTCACATCTGCGCCCACGAATGCAAACTCTATTAAACTCCAATCGCCGTGCGCTGCGAGTAGCGGCGCGCGCCCTGGGAGTGAGCGCCCGGCGCCCGGCAGCCCCGCCCCTCCTCTGCCCTCAACCGAGATGGCGCCAGCCTAGCTTCTTTACAACCTCCCGGGCCGGGGGAGGGAAGGGAGTGTGGAAGGGCCGGGCAGGGGCGGGAAAGGGGAGCCAGGGGGGAGGGAGGAAGGGGGGACTGCGCGCGCGGGGGGGTGGCTGGTTGAGGGAGAAGGGAGCCCAGGCGGAAGTCGAGGGGCCCCTCAGGTGGAAGTGACGCTGACCCCGCTGCCCAAAATGTCGGCGCCCAGAGGGAGGTGTAAGTAATTAAAGAGGGGAGCCGACACTCTTTCCCGGGCTCCCGGGGAGGCTGCGGGCGCGGGGGGTCCTGCCCGGCCTCCAGGACCCCCGCAACGCAAAAGCGCGGTGTTCCCGCGCAGATCCCGGGCCTCCCCGGCGCCCGAGGCCGCACCTCCTGGGGACAGGGACAGGGACCGGGGTACAAAGGGCTCGTTTTTCCCGGGCCCGGCTGGAAAGATCGAGCAGGGCGGAGGGGGCCCCCTCAGCAGCAGCGCGCGCAGTGGGGTGCAGGAGGGGGCGGAGCTTACGGCGGTTGGGGCGGGGCGGGAGGGGAGGAGGGGCCGGTGGGCGGGGCCTGGAGGAGAGGGGCGGGGCTCTGTGGAAAGGCTAGAGGAGCTGGTTGGAAGGCGGGGAGAGGTTTACACAAAGGGTGGGGCCTGGTGAAGAGGCGTGGACCCTAGGCCTTGGGTGAAGGGGCCTAGGTTGGAAAATGGAAGGAACTTGTTAAGGTTGGTGGAGAGAGTGGGGTTCAGGGAGAGAGGAGACACACCCAGAGTATGAGGCGGAGTTTGCCCCAAGGCGTGGCTTAGAGGAAAGGTGCACATGGCAACGGGGCCCCCACCCCCGAAATGGGTATGCGCTCTTGAGAGTTCCATGGCTTTATCGGAAAGCAGGCTGAGGAACGGTTAAGAAAAACGATAGGGAAATATGATAGAAAAATGTGAGTTGGTTGCAGGAAAAGTTGGGTGGGATTTGGAGGCAGGTCTCAGCGAAGGGCTACCTTAGAAAAGTCAAATTCACTGGGGCGCGTGGAATGTGGGAGTAAAGGAACAAAGAGGAGCGAGCTTAAATGTCCAGACTGCTCAGCTGATTCTTCCTAAGCACGTCGGCCACGTTGCTGCTACGGTTTTGCTTAGCTCAAGCCGTGGAGGTGAAGAGTTCCTGAAGCTACAGAACTAGTGTGATCTCCCTAAAAGTGGGAGACGAACGTGCTCACTCCCAAATCCTTGCTTGCTTCACTGGTCTTCGAAGAAGAGTTAGGAGCAGGGAATCTTGTCTGTCGAGGAATACTGTATGCTTACTGCACAGAGGGGAGGGGCTCAAGAAAGGTTCAGCCCAGTCTTAAGCAAGAGTAGGAGGGCCTTAATTTGTAGTGGGCAGGGCTTGGAGAGGATCTGAGAGCTTCTTCAAACTAGAGCGTGGAATTTAAAGGACAGCGGTTGTGGCTCGGCGGTGGGCGAGTCTCAGCATTGGGAGGGTCTGCTAGAGGACCAAGTGTTTCTGAGCCCGGAGAGCTAAGGGAAGGGATGGCCGTGGAGAGGCGACTCTTACCTGCTTCTGTGTCTCTTTTCTGCCCCAGAGAGAGCCCCAAACCGCCAGCGGACCTGCCACCATGGACGAGTCCTCGCTGCCTGTGGCTCCTGCCGCTCTTGTCGCTCCGGGGCCAGCACCGTCTGCCACCACTCCTCGGGTCCCATTTCACTGCAGCGAATGTGGCAAGAGCTTCCGTTACCGATCGGACCTGCGGCGCCACTTTGCTCGGCACACAGCGCTCAAGCCCCACGCTTGTCCTCGCTGTGGCAAGGGCTTCAAGCACAGCTTCAACCTGGCTAACCACCTGCGCTCACACACCGGCGAGCGGCCCTACCGATGCTCCGCCTGCCCTAAGGGATTCCGAGACTCAACTGGTCTGCTGCACCACCAGGTGAGTCCTGGGAGCCGCACAGGGCTGAGATGCTGGGGCTCCATTCCACTGGGGAAGAGGCAGCAGGAGATGGGAACACGCTCCTTCCCCAGCATCCTCCTCATAGAAAAAAAAAAAAAAATCTCACTTTCTACCAAAAACCCAAAGCATGAGCTCCAAGCACGGCCTGCAGAGTAAGTTGGCCCCACGTAATTGTTTCTCCACACCTCTCCTGCTGAAGCCTGTGTAGTCTCGTGTTTACAGCTCTCTTCTTGGAAATAGGTTTACCCATGTGCACCCAACTCCTTTATTCTGCAATGACCAACTGAGGGCTTTCCCTACACAGAACACAGGCCTTCACGGGAACATATTATTCCTTAAGAGGAGCAGGAGCCAGGCAGAGGGTAGAGAAAGTAGTTCTCTAAGGGAGAAGTTGGGAAGCAAATTTAAAAAAAAATTCATGGCAGGATGCTGCATCCTTACAATCCCAGCGCCTGGGAGGTGGAACAGTACAGACAGAGTTTCTGTCCCGCCAGGCCCCACAGCCTCTTCAGCCCCAAATAAACACACGGATGCTGTATTAATTATAAAACTGCCCAGCCAGTGGCTTAGGGTCCTTACTGGCTAGCTCTGTCTTAATTGTTACCGAACTTCTACTAGTCTATGTACAGCCGTGAGGCTGTGGCCTACCTGTAAACTGGCATGTTACTCTGTCGGCAGCATGGCGGTCTCTCTCTGCCACCCTCTCCCCAGCCTTCTCCTCATCTCCTGGCCCCGCCTAACTTCCTGCCTCTACTGGCCAGTCAGTACTTTATTCATCAACCAGCAGGAGAAAACATATATACAGAAGGACATCCCCCATCAGATCAGGAGTTCAAGACTCTCCTCCGCTGAGGCTATGTGAGACGCTGTCACAAACAGCAGAATAAAAACTGTGATTGTGTAGGAGTAATCAGGAGAGCTGCAGGTTACTGTACACAGGAGGGTGACGTCTGATTGAGACCTGAAGTGAGGGACGTCCTCTTGGGAAAAGTGTTGTACAAAGGCCCTGAGGTGTGAAGGACCGTGTGTTCACAGGTGTCGAGTTAACTTCCCCTGGGGAGAAACAAGCTACACATTCACCCCAGACAGGGTGGTGCTGGGGGCTGGAGAGGTGGTAGGAGGAGAGAAAGACAGTTTTCAGTTAGTCCAGGAGAGAAGGCAGGTTCTTCAGTGGGAGGTGCGTCTTCAGAGACTGTGAGAAAGTGCGGAGTGTAAGGATTTGGGCTGGTATCCAGAGAAGAGAAACAAAGTAGAAAAGGAGCCGGGCGGTGGTGGCACAGGCCCTTAATGGCGCAGGCCCTTAATCCCAGCACTCGGGAGGCCGAGGCAGGCGGATCTCCAGGTTCCAAGCCAGCCTGGTCTACAGAGTGAGTTCCAGGGCAGCCAGGGCTGCACAGAGAGCCCTGTCAGGGGAGAAAACAAAAAGAACCGTGAAAAGCACACAGCCCAGGGAGGGCTTGTGAGGAGGGTTGCACCCATCGCTTCTTTGAGGGGATAATTATTCCTCCCATCTGCTAAGCGGTTTCTTGACCAGGTAACTGACAGGCCGAGTTGGGTTGACTCTTGGGGAGAACGCAAGTAATGTGTAGTGTTTGAGGCAGTGTAGAATGTAGCGGCTCCCACCCAGGACCCAAAGCAGAATTCAGATCCAGTTTTCAGCTTGACTCATTTACCAGGTGTGTGGGTGTCTTGCTGGCATGTATGGCTGTGCACTACATTCACTCCCGGTGCTCCAGTAGGTAACAAGAGATCCCCGGGATCTGGATCCCTGGGAACTGGAGCCGCCGCTTGGGTGCCGGGAATCGAACCCAGGTCCTAACCGCTGAAACCAATCTTTCTAGCTCCCCCCGCTCTTCTTTCCGTAGAATATTTTTATTTCATTTTGTTGATGTCTGGCTGATTGTTTCGTGACAGGCATGTTTCACGATGCAGGCCTGGCTGGCCTCCAGCTCACAAGCTTGGCCTCCCAAGTGCTGGAGTTACAGACCATGTTGCTAACCGAGATTGAAATCTTTAGGCTAGGAGGAGGCAGCTTTTCTTTCATGGGCCCCGGTGAAGCCCGACTACCTCCTCCTAATGCTACTTAACTTTTCATGGGGGGCGCTTGTGAAGCCTCCCTTTGTAAGGAGGTGGGGCCCCTTCTCAGTGGGGCTGATACCTGTCTACTGACCTAACAGGAGGAGAGCAGAGCGGGTGAAAGCTTGGGACTGGGAGCCTGGGTCAGGCCTGCTGGGAGTCTGTGGGAGGGCCCGGATGCTCAGCCCTGCTCTTGCTCTTGCTCCCAGGTCGTCCACACTGGTGAGAAACCCTACTGCTGTTTGGTCTGCGAGCTCCGGTTCTCCTCACGCTCCAGCCTGGGCCGCCACCTCAAGCGGCAGCACCGGGGAGTCCTTCCCTCTCCCCTGCAGCCAAGCCCGGGCCTGCCTCCCCTGAACCCCCCCTGCTCAGTTTGTTGCAACGTGGGTCCCTGTTCGGTTTGTGGAGGTGGAGGGGCCGGCGGAGGAGAGGGCCTGGAGGGAGCAGGAGCCACCAGCTGGGGACTGGCAGAGGCAGCAGCTGCTGCAGCCGCCTCCCTGCCCCCGTTTGCGTGTGGCGCCTGTGCCCGGCGCTTTGACCACGGCCGGGAGCTGGCTGCCCACTGGGCTGCGCACACTGATGTTAAGCCATTCAAGTGCCCACGCTGCGAGCGCGACTTCAATGCGCCCGCCCTGCTAGAACGCCACAAGCTTACTCACGACCTGCAGGGGAGCAGTGCACCCCAGACGCAGGCCTGGGCCTCCAGCGGGGGCCCAGAGATGCCAGGAGATGGCGACACAGTGGAGGTGGGGGATGCCCCGCCCGCCTGGGACGCCGGGCTGCTCCTGAGCCCCACCGGGGCAAGCATGCCCAAGCTGGAGGCATTGCTCCCCGAGGGCGAGGGTGGGGGGAATGCCCGGGCTCCGGCTGCGGCAGCAGAGGCGTCCTCGGAAGACACACTGTACCAGTGCGACTGCGGGACCTTCTTCGCTTCTGCCCCGGCCTTGGCCAGCCACCTAGAAGCTCACTCTGGCCCAGCCACCTATGGCTGCGGGCATTGCGGGGCGTTGTATGCGGCGCTGGCCGCCCTGGAGGAGCATCGGCGTGCCAGCCACGGTGAGGGCAGCGGGGAGGCAGCCCCTGATGGTGAGGGCGAGCAGGCGGTTGGAGGGCCAGGGCCGGGCTCCTCCAGCCGTGGCAAGAAAATCTTCGGCTGTTCCGAGTGCGAGAAGCTGTTTCGTTCGCCTCGCGACCTGGAACGGCATGTGCTGGTCCACACAGGGGAGAAGCCGTTCCCGTGCCTGGAGTGTGGCAAGTTTTTCCGCCACGAGTGCTACCTCAAGCGCCACCGGCTGCTGCATGGCACAGAGCGGCCCTTCCCCTGCCACATCTGCGGCAAGGGCTTCATCACGCTGAGCAACCTCTCTAGGCACCTGAAGCTGCACAGGGGCATGGACTGAATAGCCAGGCCACCCCGGCCCTCCAGATCCAGAGCAGAAGATGAGGCCCTTGCCTGGAAAAATGGTGCCACCCAGAACCCACACAGGACCACAGCGAAGCATCCTTCAGCAAAGGGGTCCGAGAACATAATTTGGGGGACTGAAGTCTACAGAGAAACTCTTGACCTTGAGACCCCTGGAATGTAGGCATGCTCAAATCAATTGGCCTCCGAGGCTGGAGACCTAGGAATGAAAAAACGGGTCTCCACTAACACCTCTCGGCAGGTAACATGTGGGCACCTCCACAGTCCTACCGCCTACTCCCTGAGAGCCATCATTCCCAACGACCTCATCTGGGGGGGTTAGGGGGGCAACATCCTGGAATCTTCAGGATCCCTTCCAGATGATACCTGTCAGCCACTGGGGGCCCCAGGAAATGAATATAGCCAGAATCTGCCTTTCCCCCATTTTACTTCCTATGCTGAAAGAGGACCAGGGTAGATGCCCCCACCTTCAATTAGCCTAGGTCTCCCGTCCTGCAGAATGGTCTGACCCTACTGATCGTCCCCCAACCTGAACACTAGATTAGGCTGGCCCAAAGCCTCCCTCCCTGCCCTGTAGGTTGGACTGACCCAGACACACATGCTCCTGTGCACTTAGAACAGGCTGGTGCAGGTCGTGGCCTGGCTCCACTCTCCTTAGAGTAGTATGCTGTAGAGCTCAGCCCTCCACGCTTGTCCCAGTCCCGTGACCTGGTGGCGGTGGCGGACATTGGGGCTTCCCTCCCCCTCAACTACAGTACCTGTCGGTCTTGCCATTGCTACCACCTTGTGTTCGAACCCCGAGAGGAAGGGGGGCTTGGCTAGGGGTCTCTCTCCCCACCCCCTGGTCTCCCCAATATCTCTGGGACTCCAATAAACCTCATTCTGTCAGTCCATACTGTCTTGTTTGCTGATCCCGGGTTTCAGGGAGTCCCCCTTAGACTTAGAACATGTTCCCTGGGACCCAGAGTCTTAGTTAAAAATGCATACTGTCGGGGAACCAGAGCTCAGTTCTAGCACCCACGTCAGTTTGCTCATAAGCACCTGTAACCAAGCTCCAGAGGACTCGATATCCTCTTGTGGCCTCCGTGAGCATTGCACAAACCCACACACACCTACACATCACTTCTTTTTAATCTTTAAAAAGAGAACAGATTCACTAGTTATCTGTCCTTGGGGGAGAGAGTCAAGAGTCCCTGCCCCGATTTATTTATAAGCAGTTAAATGGTTGGTAGGGTGTGTGTGGTGGGGGAGGGGGGTGACTCACAGCTATCACTAATCCCTGAGCATAGGCAGTTGACAGCAGAGGGAGAGACCTTTCCTTAGTGGTATAGCTACAGTAAGCAGCCAGATCCTCAAACCCTCTCAAGAAGGCTGGGACATCTTCAGGGTTACATCTCACTTAAGTGGCCCCATCTAGAAATCAAGAACCCCACCCCCACCCCCAGGACACGTCCCTTGGAATCCAAACAGTCTCTTGAAGAGGCACCGCCAGGCCTTAGACTCTGCCTTCTGCAGACAAACGTGAACTTTAGACCGCCTGGGACAGGACCAGCCCGTCGGAGACGAGGACTGCTCGCGCATGCTCCTTGGCATTCTTGTGCCACACATCCACACTGAGCATTCTAAACTCTAGATCAGAGACCCTGCATTGAACAAAGCAGAAAATGTTGGAGCTTCCTAGATTCTGGTGTGTGAGCAGCACACGGGGAGGGAGGGAGGGAGGGAGAGAGAGAGGGAGGAGTCACATGAAGACCTCATGGTAACGAAGACTCTGGACAGAAAGTGGTGGCTGCTGGTTTCAGGTGCAGGCTTGCTACTTAGGAAGTTGAGGCAGGAGACACAGAAGACCAGCGGCAGCCAGCACGGATGACTTAGAACCCAACTCAGTACTAAAAGGTTGTGCAGGGGAGATAGCTTAGTTGGTGAAATGTTTAACTCGAAAGCACGAGGGCCTGACTTTCATCTCCAGGATCCACAAAAATTCCAGGTGTGGCGAAGCTAAGGCAACAGAGAGGATCCCTGGGGTTCACTGTTCAGTCAGTCTAGCCTTATTTGTGAGGCCCAGACCAAGGAGAGGTTCTGTCTCAAAGGACATGGACACACTATGATGGGTGGCATCCGAGGTTGTCCTCTGGCTTCCTTACACACGCGCGTGCGCGCACGCGCTAGCAATTTGGAGGAAAAGATTGAAAAGATCTGGGTATGGAATTCAAGGGTAGAATACTTAGAATTACCAGTGAGGCGCTGGGACAAGGTTGGATGAGTGGCAGAGGATTGCCTAAAAGGTATCAAAACTGACTGGGGCGTGGCTTAGAGATAGAGCTCTTGCCTTGAATCCCCAAGTGAGGGGCTGGGGATGTGACTCAATGGTAGAGCACTTGTCTAGCAACATCCTAAATTCAATCCCTAATGCATGCACACACACAGTGAATATCCAGAGCACACCTTCTTAGATAAGATGGCCCAGAGGGCTTCTCTGAAGAGGCAGCATTAGCCTGGTCCTTGAAGGGGACTTACTGGGGATACCTGGATAGGTACAGGAGGAGAATGCATCCCAGAAAGCAAGGAGGGAGAGGTTGGCTTCCACATTCTCCTTCCCATCCCTGTGCTAAGGGACCCTTCTGTGCTAGACATTATAAAGGCTGTGAGAACTCCGCACAGTACAAAATACACAGTCCTAGGCATACTAGACTTTATTAACCCTTTAGTTTTGCGACAGGCCCTCACTATATAGCCTCGGTTGACATGGAGCTCGCCATGGAGACCAGGTTGGTTCTGAATTCACAGGGATCCTCCTGCCTCTGTCATCCGAATGCTGGGATTAAACACACACATACGTAGGACATGGATAAGCCACAAATATACAGAACCAGTACCCTCGCCCACTCTCCTCCACCATTCAACAGCCAGAGGGCAGGAACATGCCATGTGTCGTCTGCACTGTCCGTGATCACAGCCAGTGTCCAGCTTGAACTACCTAGCTCTATAACGCTTGTCTCTACCCCTTGACCCCCACACTAGGTTACAACGCCGACAATGGCCGGGCACGGTGGCACGCGTCACCCGCCCCAGTTAGGGTTTCTATTGCTTTGAAGAGACACCATGGCCACGCGACCCTCATTGTTATCAGGGTGCAACACGGCGGCATGCCGGCTGAGAAGGTGCTGGAGAAGGGGCGGAGCCCTACATCCTGAGCCGAAGGTAACAGGAAGTATTCTGCCTCACACCACTGTCTCACAACAGGGTATGGCTTGAACATATCTGAGACCTCAAAGCCTGCCTCCACTGTGACACACTTCACACTTCCTCCCAACAAGGCCACACCTCCTAATAGTGCCACCCCCTTTGGGGACCATCTTGTTTTAAACCACCACGCCATTTCACAGGCCCCCAAACATTTAAAAAGCCGCGCGCGCGTGTGTGTGTGTGTGTGTGTGTATGTGTGTATGCGGAAAAGGACAGGAAAACAAAAAGCCGAGAGACAGGGGCCACAACCGACAGAGAACACCAGGAAATCACCCGACCCCCGTCCGAGCACGAGAAAAGAGCGCCCGGCCCCCGCCCCCCAGGCACCCCGCCATGCCCACCCCCCAATGGGCGTGGCAGGCACAGAAGGCCCACACATGTGTGTGTGCATTTGTGTGTGTTTTTGTGTATGTGCATGTGCTTGTGTGTGCATTTGTGTGTGTGTTTGTGTATGTGTGCTTCTGTGTGCTTTGTGCACATGCCATGGGCATGAAGGGCAGAGGGCAACTTTCAGAAGCCCTTTCCTTCCTACCATGTGGGTCCCAGAGCCCAAACCCCAGCCGTCAGGCTAGCAGCTAACCCCTTTTCCCATTGTGCCACCTCACCAGCACCCTGCCTTCTCTGAATCAGAAGCTTGTTTTGGGCTAGGCTGGCTGGCTGGTTAATGGGCTTCAGACACCTGCCTGTCTTCACTCCCTACTGAACCTTGCTGCACCCTCCTGCTTCTATGAGTGCTGGGGAGTCGAACTCAGATCCTCCTGCTGCAAAACAGGCACTTTACCTAAGGAACCATTTCCCCAGCCCTGTTGTTTGTTTGTTTTGTTTTGTTTTGTTTGTTTGGTTTGGTTTCTGTCTTACAGTGCTGAGATGGAACCAGGGCCTTGTGAAAGGCAAGTGTTTTACCTTCTACCACCCTGCTGGGGTCCCTTCTGAAACAATCTCGCCCAATCCTTCATTCACATCATGCTCTTTTTATCTCCAAGTCTCATGTATCACATGGAAGAGATGTTTCCAGAGATGATCAGGGGGAAAATAAGACTCTTTTTTGGCTAAGACTAGCAATCGCCAACTTGAAAAAGTTCCATCCCTTGGGAACAAAGTCATTCCCCAGAGAAGCTAGGCTTCAGTGGTGTCCTCAATGCTGGGGTCCGCGATGACTCAGTGGGTAAAAATACCCACTGCCCAGACCCACAGCCCTGGGACTCACCCAATGAAAAGAAAGAAAGGACTCCTGCAAGTTGTCCTCTGATCTACACGGCTCTACACGGCCACACCATGTTACGTGCATGCTACCCCCCTCCCAAAATAAGGAAACGTGTAAAAATTAAGGTATTTTCTAGGGTTGAGGAGATGGCTTCGTGGTTAAGCACTCGGTGCTTTTGGGAAGGGCCAGCACCCACATGGAGGCTCACCACCTGTAACTTTATCTGTAACAGACGCCCTCTTCTGGCCTCCATGGGAAGCAGACACACATGCAATACACAGACAACCTTGCAGGCAGAACACCTATATGCAAGAAATAAATATGTTTTATTTTAGATGTATAATGCATATTTACACATACAAACATACAGTATTCTCCACTCAGCAATGGAGGTCCAGAAGCAAGACTTACTGTGAGTGAAATGAATTTGGGGGTACATTCTATCCCAAGTCAATAGTACCGGTACTTGGGAGGCAGAGACAGGAGGATCCAGAGTTCACCAGGGTTGTCACAGAAGCAGCAACCACCAGTGGCTGGTTTGAATCTGGGGAGCGGGGGGGGGGCCCTAAGGAAGCCATGGCCTCCACCACAAACTTTGCAGTTCAGGGAAAACAGTTACAAGAGAAATTGATCCATTTCCTGGGTGGTAGTGCAGGCTCGTAATTCCAGCCAGCATTGGAGAAGCTGACGCAGGAGGATCCTTGTGAGTTCCAGGTAAACACGGGATTCCGGGTAAACACGGGATTTGAGGGCTCAGGGGGAAGAGCTGTTTTTTATTCCTGATCATGAAGAGGAACTTCGGGAGGTGTTCGGCTCAAAAATGAGGTGTGGCTGAGCCAGCTAGACCTCTCAGCAAGTAAGGGAGCTTTGCTTCCAAGCAGACCCACCCGAGCTCCATCTCTGCAACCCACAGGGCAGAAGAAGACAACGGCAGGCTGTCCTCTCCTCTCTGCCGGCACGCACACACTTTCTTGTTTTTTTGTTGTTGTTGTGTTTTGTTTTGTTTGTTTGAGTGAGGAGCTGTAATTTGTGAGGGCTGGAGTCTAGGATGGGAGCGGAGGAGCCAGGAAGAAAGCCGTTGCGGTAGGAATGGAGTGTGCCCCTCACTCAGTCAGCGCCTTCCCGAGCATGGGTTACCTTCCCAGCAGCCCAGTCACCTCCCCTGGACCAGCGCACTGCTACCACCCCTTGGCCTTGGTCTCCCTGGCATCCGGCCCATCTCCATGCGGGTCCCTCGGGAATGTCTCTAAAACGCTAATCCGATCATATGACTCTCCTGTTCAAAACTTCCTCAAAGGCTCCTCAGTGCTCTCCGAATAACCCCAAGCCCAGTCCGGACTAGGAGCCTGCCACAGTCCTTACACGGGGGTTCAGGCTTCTCTGGGACAGTTCTGGCCACCACGGATGGCCACTCTAGATCCCACCCCCAAGTAACAAGCCCCCTTGCTCTCTTCTGTTTGAAATTCTTCCTGTTTATCCATTTCTAAATTTGTTACTTCTCTTCTGTTTCCTCACACCCCCTACCCCCTTCTCGAGGTTGTTTGAGCATTTGTTTGAGACTAGGATTTATGCAGTAAAATCTGGCCTCTAACTCCTTATATTATTACTGTATGGAATCTTTTTTATTTTGTTTTGGTGGTTTTCTTTTCTTTTTGTTTTGTTTTGTTTTTGTCGGTTGGTTGGTTTTTCGAGACAGGATTTCCCTGTGTAGCTTTGCAGCCTGACCTGGAACTCACTCTGTAGACCAGGCTGGACTCGAACTCACAGAGATCCACCTGCCTCTGCCTCCCAAGTGCTGGGATTAAAGGTGTGCGCCACCACCGTCCAGTTTATTGTATGGAATCTTCATTGCTCAGTCTCCACCTCTTTTTATTATTATTTTTATTATTATTATTTTCCAGGCAGGGTTTCTCTGTAGCTTTGGAGCCTGTCCTGAAACTCGCTCTGTAGATCATGTTTCATGTTGGACTCTAATTTATAGAGATCCGCCTGCCTCTGCCTCCCAAGTGCTGGGATTGCAGCTATGAACCAACCACGACACCTTCTTCCTTCCTTCCTTCTTTTTTTTCCTTCCATTCTTTTTCATCATCTTCCTTTTTCTCTTCCTTCCTCTCCCCCTCCTTTAAAAAAGATTTATTCTTAGTTGATGTGTTTTGCCTGCCTGTATGCCTGTCATGCCCGCCGGCCCCCCTCCCCCCATGCATGCTTGTTACTCTGGGAGCCAGAAGAGGGTGCTATGTCCCCCTTGGAACTGGAGTGTTTATAGAAGGACTACGAGCTGCTCTGTGGGTGCTGAGAACCCAATGCCAGTCCTCGAGCAAGAGCAGTCAGCGCTTTTAACCACCGAGCCATCTTGCCAGTCCCCAAGCCGCTGACTCAAGCACAGAGTACAGGCAGTTCCTGTGGTGTTCACTTCCTCATCTCCACATAGTGAGCATCTTTCTCTTGGGTTTTTGTTTTGTTTTGTCTTTTGAGGATATACAAGATTTTATTCCTCAGATATCTTCCTGAGACCTTCAGCCACTCACAGTGATGTTGGAGACTGCAGTAGTGGACCAGTAAGAAGGCTCAGTCAGCACAGTCCCTTGTACCCAAGCCTGAAGACCAGAGTTCAGTCCCAGGACCCATGTCATAGGAGAGAATTGACCCCTGAAAGTTGCCCTCTGACCTCCACACGTGTACCATGGTATGTGCGCACCCCACATACATCAATAATAAATGTAATCAAAATGAACTGCAGTTGATTTTGTTTATTTTTAAGTGTCTGTGGGGGTGTCTGCGCATATCCTCTCAGAAGACAGAAGAGGGTGTTGGAGCTGAAGTTACAGGGGATTCTATGGCCCCTGACTTGGGTGCTGGGAACCAAGCCCCAGGCCTCTGGAACAGCATCAACACTCTTAACCACAGAGCCAGCTTCTCAGCCCGATGCATTTGTATTTGTGTGTGTGTGTGTGTGTGTGTGTGTGTGTGTGTGTGTGTGTGTGTAGATCAGAGGACAACCCACAGGAATCTGTTCTCCTTTTCCACTCTGTGGGTCCTCAACATCCAACTCAGGTCAACAGCCGTAAGGCAGGCACCTTTACACTGGGCCATCTTGCCAGCCTCAGATACCTACATATACAATTTTTTTTAAAGCAAAAAACCAAAACTGTAGCAATGAACCTGGCATAAAAATAATATTGCGTGATTCTGGACTCTGAAGTGTAAATTCCTGGGATTGCTAAGCTGTTAAAGCTCTGCAAACTTCTACTCGCCTCAGACATGTGCAAAAGGAACTGTTTACCCGCACTTTTGCCAACAATGTTTGGCATGAATTTAACCCACTCCTCCCCCCCCCAAAAAAAAAAAAAAAAAAGGTAACACAGGTAGATTCCTGAAACTGGCCTCTTTCTCTATCGCATGAACTTTGAGATGTGGTTCTGGAACCTCCAGGTTCAATGAAACACTATCGCCAAGGAAGACTAGAGGAATAAGGAGTCCACTCCTACCGCCTCCCACATCCCGTGTATCCCCAAGCATCTTCCCTCATCACACACTGTGCGACTGATTCTGGTCCGGCCCCCTTGCATCGATCCAGCACCAAGGACAGAGCCAGCCCACAGTAGGTGCTCTGATAAAACTGGTCCGGTTGCGCTCCAGAGGCTTACCATAAAGGGGGGAAACTGAGGCTCGGAGAAGAGAGAATTGGTTGCCCAGGCAACCAAGGGGAAGCGGGCTCTATTATGGAGTGCGGGTACACTCTCAAGCTTGTATCACTCACTGCTCCGTTCATCCCCATCCCTGCCTCCTCCAACCCTCCTTCAGACTCGGCAGCCCAGCTCAGTGCCTGGCACCGGCAGGGCTTCGTAAACGCCTGTTTGTTGAAAGAATGAATGAATATGTGTCATCCATGGGAAATGGAGGGAGGGGTGGTGAGTTGGATCCAGCGCCCCAGGCTTGCAGTTCCTCTGAGGGTCCAAAAGACAGACCTTCAGCACCTTCCCCTCTCAGGATTCAGGAGCAGCACCGCCCTCCCTCTCTGCCCCCCAAGGTCCCTGTCCCTCCGCTTCCGGCTTCTCAGCCAGTCTTTCCTCTTCTAGCCTCCGACCAAACACCGGGTTTCCGGGGGGAAAGCTTAGGCTGTAACACCCAGCCCAGCCTCCTCCTCCACTCCCCCACCACGCTCGGCCCCCTCCCTCCCCGCCACCACTGTCCGCGATCGCCCGGCAGCAGGGAAGGAAGAAAGGAGCGCAGGAGGTGGAGGTAAGACCGGCGCCCAGAGGCTGGGGCGAGCCCCGGGCTCTGCGCGGAGCGATCCGCAAGGCCTTGGCCCGCCGCCCCAGTTCTGCAGATCATACCCACCCGGAACAGATAGCCCCCTTTTGGACCTAGGGCCCCCGACAGCCTGCAGGCTCCACGCCCTCCCCCCGACACCACGCCCGGCCGGGGGTCTGGCCACAGCTACCTCCACCCCGGGGGTTTTCTGCAGCCCAGCTCCCAGCCCTCTCCTCTCCCTTGTCTTGTGAGTCAGGGCCCCCTACCCAGCTCCTCCCCTCACCCAGACTCAGGGGCGCGTCTATCCTGTTCTGTCTGAGACCCGGGAATTCTAGCCTTCAGTCTTCCTGCCTGAGACTTGTGGATCCGGGACTCGGTACTCCTTCAAGCCCTCCTGCAGACCCCAGCCTCCTCCTGCAGACCCAGGAGTCCAGACCCCAGCCTCCTCCCTCAGACCCAGGAGTCCAGACCCCAGCCTCCTCCCTCAGACCCAGGAGTCCAGACCCCAGCCTCCTCCCTCAGACCCAGGAGTCCAGACCCCCAGCCTCCTCCCTCAGACCCAGGAGTCCAGACCCCAGCCTCCTCCCTCAGACTCTGGTTCCTCCCAGCCCCTGGCTTCTGGGTGTACATTCACTTCATTCCAGGGTCTCTTTACTGAATCCCACCCCACTTGGGTCCCAAGGGTGGACTGGTTCCCCATCCCACTGAGAATGTTCGAGCGCACGGGCCCTAGAGCAAACTCAGTTGGCTGATTTTGTCTCCCTATCTCCTATGTATTGTTCTGTCTTCCTGTCTGTCCCCGCCTCTGATGTCTGTGTGCTCCCTCTCTCTGTCTCTCTCTCTCAACCCCTTCCATTTCTCCCGGACCTTGTTGCTCTATCCTGTTTGTCCACAACTCTCTCCTCCCCTTTACCGACTCTGCCTCTTCGCCACCCCCCTCCCCTCCTCGCCTGTCTGGTCTTCTGCACTGAGGGGCTACCCTCCTCTACCTCTGCTCTTCACCACACCCCACACCCTTCATCTCTTCTCCCCACCCCTGCCTCTCCCCTCCCCACCCCACCCCCACAGGCATGGATCCACAGCCCCCTCCACCTGCCCAGGGCAGCCCACCTCACCGTGCCCGAGGCCGGGGCCGGGGCCGGGGCCGGGGTCGAGGCCGTGGTCGTGGCAGAGGGGGTGCTGGAGCCCCTAGGGCACCTCTGCCCTGCCCCACCTGTGGTCGCCTCTTCCGCTTCCCTTACTACTTGTCTCGACACCGGTTGAGCCACTCAGGCCTCCGGCCCCACGCCTGTCCCCTGTGCCCCAAAGCTTTCCGCAGGCCTGCCCACCTGTCCCGCCACCTCCGTGGCCACGGGCCCCAGCCCCCGCTGCGCTGCGCTGCCTGTCCACGCACCTTCCCGGAGCCGGCCCAGCTCAGGCGCCACCTGGCCCAGGAGCACGCAGGTGGCGAGGCGGATCTGTCCACGCAGAGGGCCGTGAAGGAGGAGCCCGAGTCCAGTTGGGGTCCACAGGACGAGGGTGTGGAGCAGCCCTCCACCGCAGTGGCCGGGGTTGCGGAGGAGGCAGCGGCAGCGCGGCCTGAGACGTGGCCCGCTGGGGACCCGGCCCCCGTGGCTGCCCCCACGAGTACCGATCCTCGGGCATCAGAGGCCGAGGAGGCCGAGGCCGGGGCAGCGGAGCTAAGGGCAGAGCTGGCGCTGGCCGCGGGGCGACAGGAAGAGAAACAGGTCCTCCTCCAGGCCGACTGGACGCTGCTGTGTCTCCGCTGTCGCGAAGCCTTCGCCACGAAGGGGGAGCTCAAGGCGCACCCGTGTCTGCGCCCTGAGGGCGAACAGGAGGGCGAAGGGGGACCCCCACCCCGCCCCAAGCGACACCAGTGTTCTATTTGCCTCAAGGCTTTCGCCAGGCCCTGGTCCCTGTCGCGTCACCGGCTAGTCCACTCCACCGATCGGCCTTTTGTGTGTCCAGACTGCGGCCTGGCCTTCCGCCTGGCCTCCTACCTCCGCCAGCATCGCCGCGTCCACGGCCCTCTCAGCCTGCTGGCCCCACTGCCCGGGGCCGGTAAGAAGGACGACAAGTCCTCGGGTGGACGGAACTCAGGGAAAGGACCTGAGGGGGGCGAAGGGGCAGAATGTGGGGGTGCATCGGAAGGGGGTGAAGGCGGGCAGAATGGAGGAGATGCCACCCCATCCCGGCCCCCGGCGGGGGAGCCACGGTTTTGGTGTCCCGAGTGTGGCAAAGGTTTTCGACGCCGGGCACACCTGCGTCAGCACGGGGTCACCCACTCTGGGGCACGACCTTTCCAGTGCGTGCGCTGCCAGCGGGAGTTCAAACGGCTGGCAGACCTGGCCCGTCACGCACAAGTCCACGCTGGGGGTCCCGCCCCGCATCCGTGCCCTCGATGCCCACGCCGGTTCTCCCGCGCCTACAGCCTGCTGCGCCACCAGCGCTGCCACCGCGCGGAGCTGGAACGGGCTGAGCTGGAGAGGGCCACTGCCTTGCAGGCGCTCCAGTCCCAGGCCGCACAGTCGCCCCAAACTCCGCTTAAGCAGGAGACAGAAGGGCTCCCTTTGTCCATCGCACACATCAAGGAAGAGCCGCCCTCACCCGGCACCCCACCGCAGTCCCCGCGGGCACCCCCTGTCTTTCTCAGCGCCTCCTGTTTTGACAGCCAAGACCATTCAGCCTTCGAGATGGAAGATGAGGAGGTGGACAGCAAGGCCCACCTACACGGATTGGGGGGCTTGGCCTCCTGACCCTCACATCCACCCTCCGCCCCTCCAATTGAGCTCCCGGTTTGAAGTAAGGAAGAGGGAAGCTAAAAAAGATACCTCCTCTGCCTCCCCCTGAGCCCTGTGTCATTCACTTTCCACTTTCCCTTTTACCTGTCCCTGGACCCCTGAAGCTGGTTAGGAAACACCCCAACGCGTGTCTTAAGTAAAGGCAGGACAAGGCGGAGGGCACTTGGCCACAAGCATAGAGACTGGTGGGTTGGCCCCAGCCTGCCCATCCCCATTACAAACACTGGACACCATCACCTCTTTGGAACTGCCAGACACTGGGGGTTCTCAGTGAGAAAGGTCTGTTCCCCCCCTCCCGTTCTTCTGTCTCTGTGAATAAATGTGAGTTCGTGCAACCCACGAGTGAGGCTGTCTGTGGAAGTGGGGGCTGGGTGAGTCAGGATTTGCCCCTGCTTGGGTTCTGAACAAGGATGCTCGCACACCAGATCCCAGGAGGAAGTTCCATATTGAAGACGAAAGAAGTCCGGGAACCCTGGATGGAGAAGAAAGTTGAGGGCGCTGAGAAGGAACGCCTTTGATGACTGCGCTCAGGAATCCCGCCCGCGCAGTTTAGCAAATCAGCATGGTATGCACTCTTTTCGTTTCTCTAGGGCAGATTTCTAGGCACGGGATTATTACTCCGTGTGGGAAGTCTACAAGCCCCTTTCCGAGAAAACACTAGATGTTTCCCAAAGTTCCTGCCTGTTACAATCGTGACGGTGACAGTAGTCTCCATTTTCCCGGGGAAATCCAAGAACCAGATATGATCTGAGTTGGGCGAGGTGGTACACAGTTGTAATCGCAGCATTTAGGGGATGGAGATGGTCAAAACAAGCCTGTATCTTAGCATCACACAGCAACAAGCCAGATATGGCCCCCAGACACTGTGGCTCCATATAGCCCATGCTTCTAGCCCCTATTCAGTGATTCATTCCATCTCATGGAGCCCCTACATTGTGCAGAGCGTTGTCCTGGGTGCCTCTTCGTTCTTCTGTTAATAAAACACACAATCCTTTCTCAAAGTGTACAGACTTTCATTCTGGTGGGAGGACATGAACAAGAAGATGAAGCAAGTGGGTAATGGAAAAGCATCTTCGGGGCCACCAAGGTGGCTCAGTGGGTAAAGGCACTTGCAGCTGAGCCTGAGAACTGGAGACCCAAATGGTGGGAGGAGGAAACTGATTCCTGCAAGCTTTCCTCTGACCTCTACATGCTAACCATGATGTCTGTGCACGCATGCACATACACACTCACACACACACACACACACACACAAAATAAGTAAGTGTAAAAATCACCTTATTAGGGAGGGGTGTAGAAAGGGCGGGTGGGAAGCACAGGCCCATAGAAGCAGGATGGAAGGAAAGAGTCACAGCGGCCATGGGGGATGTGTCTCAGAGTGAAAGCACAGCTGTACAGAGGTTCCGAGGCATGGCCAAGGAGCAAAGAGACCCACTTGACTACAGAGGAAGAGGTGTGGAAGGAGGGGGGGGCTGAAGAGAAGGATCGGTGTGACTTCACAACAGACCCTCGTTCAGTTCCCAGCACCCACATGCCAGCTCACAACCACCCATAACTCCAGTCCCCCGGGGGATTCAGTGTCTTCTTCTGACTCCCCACAGGCACCATCCACACATGTGGTGCACATACACACACACAGGCAAAACATCCATGAGTATGAATAAACCTAAAAAAACAAAAGAATGGGGGGAAGGACAGGTAGGGGGCGGAATCTGGGAGACGATGGGAGGGTTCATGCGGACACTTTTCAATCTTAGCTGAAGTGAAATGGGGAGTTGGTAGAGTGCTTCATGCAGAAGCCAGAAGGGTTCGGCCCTCTTCTGTTTACCATGGTTTTGTGAAAATTTTATACGAATAGATACTTGAAAATGAACGCATACTAGTATCCTAGAGTCCAAAACTTGCACTTTCCCGTGTTTGCTTCTTAATAAATCAATCCATTATTTCATCTATCATCATCTATCCAGATCCTATCCATCCACTCATCCAGCCATTCTTCTACCCATATGTTCATTATCCATCTACCATCATCTATTCATCGGTTATCCATTCATTCATGCATCATTTTTTGTTGCCCATTTATACCTATATATAACCCACCCAGCTCCCCAGCACTCCATCATCTACTCTGTTATCCATTCATCCACCCATCTACCATCTTCCTGTTGACTATCCATTTGTGATGGCTGTCCTTGCATTTGTCACCCATCCATCCATCATTCCTCCCTCTGTCATCTATTGACCTCTATTTGCCATTCATCTACCGCTCAGCCATCCCACTTATCATCTCCTGACATCCATCTGTCATCCGTTCATTCATTCATCATCCATCCATCTGTCTCTTATCTGTCCATCCACCATCCATCTATCCATTTGCGACGGCTGTCCTTGCATTCATTATTCACCCATCCCTCCACCATCCTTCATCTGTCTGTCATCTATTGACACCCATCTATTATCTATCCATCCATCCATTCACCCAAAAACCATCATCTATTCATTAATCACCCATCTGTTATTGATTTATCCATCCATCCCTTTATCATCCATTTATGTCTACTCATCCAATCATCTGTCTATCATTGTCCATCTGTAGTGAGATATCCACCCCGCCCATAACTGTTGCATTGACCATGCCCATTGGGGCGTGGGGACAGGTGCAGACGAGACCAGTGGGGGCTATGCATGGGGTCCTAGACCCCAGCTCACTCTCTCACTACCTGGTTGGAGACAGAGGGTATCCGGGGGCACCCTTGGAACAGGAACCTGCAGCAGTCATCTGTTTCTGGTGTGAGTGATTTCTCCCCTGAATAAACATCCATCAACCTATATTGTGTTCCGGAATCTTATTTCCCATGCAATATCCATCCATATATATATCATATATATATACATATAATATATTTTATATATATATATGTATATTTAAAACCTTATTTTAGAGCAGTTTGAAATTGTGTTGGTTTGAATTAGAATGGCCGCCATACTCTTTTTGAATACTTAGTCTCCAGTTGGTGGAGCTGTTTGGGAAGGATCAGGAGATGAGACCTTGTTGAAGGAGGTGTGTCATTGGGAGTGGGCTTTGAAGTCTCGAAAGCCTGTGCCATACCCAGTGTGGATTAGGATGTGAGCTCTCAGTCACTGCCCAGCGCCATGCCCGCCCCGCCTGCTGCCATGCTTGCCCCGCACCGCACCCCGTGATGGTCATGGACTCCAGCCCTCTGAAACTGTGAGCCCAAGCAAACACTCTCATCTATATGATGTTACCCTGGTCACGTGTCTTATCAGACAGAGCAACAGAAAATGGCTCAGTCAGAAATTCACAAATTTGCAGAGGAGTTGTGTTAAAAGTATGGTGTTTTCGTGCATCCATCCTTTAAGGAAAGCTTCCTTTTAAAGCCATTTACGAGTATCATCTCACTACAGACAGTAGGCATGTACAGCATAGCAGGTGCCTAAACTTCTTGTCCTGAGAAAAATTTAAATGCAGGGAAACACACGTGTTACGATGGGCAAATTTTGACAAAGACATGTAAGGGAACAGAGTAAAGCCCTCCCTGGTGTAGAGATCCTCCCTGGCTTCTGTGAAAATACTTGGTGAGGAGAGAAACAGAAGTGTGTGCTCCCCCACCCCAAGTAGCCCGGGCTCATTGCAACTAGCGATCCCCCTGCCTCAGTCTCCACAGTGTCCCAAGTTCGAGGATTATAGGTGTGTGGTTAACCGTGGTTAACTTGTTGCCTTTCCTTGCTTTTCTTTCGTTTCTTTTCAGTTTTCCCACACTTATTCCCATGCAGCGTACATATGTGTGCAAGTGTGCCCAAGTATATGGGCATGTGTGCCCTAGCATGTGTGGCAGTCAGAGGACAACTTACAAGAGTCAGTTCTGTGTCACACCCATGGGAGTCTCTGAGGTTGCCCTCAGATCACCAGGCTGGGCTGCAAATGCCCTTACGGCTGAGTCACCTCACTCTACCTAGAGCTAGAACCTGGACCGGCACCCGACTGCTGAGGCACATCTCCAGCTCTTCGCTGCTGGATCCTGAGCTATACCCCCAGCTCTCTTAACTTTAAAACAACATTTGTTTTTATTTTGGGTATATGTGGCTCTGTGTGTGAGCATGTGGGTGTGGTTGCCCAGGGGGGCCAGGAGAGGGCGCTGGATCCCCCGAGGCTGGAGTGACAGGTGGTTGAGCCCTTCCTTCCTCTTTGTCTCTGTTTCCAGTTTGTCTCTCCATCTGTTGCTCTCCGTGCAACCTGATTTTTCTTCCATTTTTCCTTCCCCTCTCCTCCCTTTCCTCTTCCTTCTCTTTCCTGTCTCCTTATCTCTATTTAAGCCCCTTCTTCTTCGAGAGCTACAAGTGTCCTTAGCCATCTTTGCAGACACTTTGATTATCTACTTTGAGACTGAATTTCTAATTTCCCCAGACTGGCCATGGTCTTTGGATCACGTCTTCCTCACAAGGCCCAGCCTGTACTCTGTTTTGTTTCGTTTGATGACGGTGTCTCGTGTAACCAAGGCTATCCTTGAATTCCTCAGCCTCAGCCTCTACCTCCCAAACTGAGATTACAGGTACATGCCACCTCAGTTTGTTTTTGTTCTGTTTTCTGTTTCAGACAAGCCCAGGCTGGTCTCCGACTCCGTCCTCCTAATCAGCCACCTGAATACCGGGATCATGCACAGTTCCAACCATGGTGGCCTAGCGTCTGTTCTTCTTAAACAAGTGCATGGCATGGGGGGGGGAGGTGGCAATTAAGCTCCTCAGAGAGATGGAAATTTCTAGAACAACCCTTTGTCTCTCGGTAGAAGGAAGTGTTGTCCCTTCTCCCCATGTCTTGGTTTAGTTATTCATTCCATCACTTCTGTGCATCAAGTTACCTCAGGGGCATTGCTTTATGGGTTGGGTGACATGTTACAGATTGAATGGCTTCTGTCTGCCTCCATGTTATTTATTTCATTGGAGCTTGCCTGTTGTGATGTGGGTGCAAACAGGGAAACAGAGACCACAGATCCAGACCCAGACACACCCCTCTCCAGGGAGGCAGAGGCTGCAGGAACAGCGACTTGCCAGGTCCCCAGCGGGGGAGAGCTGTGCCTCTTCTAGGCTGGCTCTGGAATGTGTCTGGGCAACACCCCCAGCCTCTCCAAGCCTTATCTGCCACAGCCCACACGGTGCCAGGCAGGGAACCGACTGGGCAAGAACTCTGCAGCCACCCTCAGCTCCCACTCAGCAGTGGGGGGTGGGTGGGGGGGAGAAGGGAAATCAAGGAGAAGGGAGGAGGGGATGTGAGGAGACATGGATAGGCAGACAGAGAGAAGAGATGAGTGGATGCAGAGATGAAAAGATCAGAGACAAGGAGAGAGGCAAATATACAGAGAGAGACAGACAGACAGACAAAGAGAGATGGGGTGATAAAGAGAAAGCCAGGAAGAAAGAGAATTGGAGATACACACACACACACACACACACACACACACACACACACACACACGGGGGGGGGGGGATGGGGAAATACGGAAAGAGACAGGACAGGAGATAAAAGAGAAGAGAAAGAGAGAGCCAGAGACCAACTCTGTGCAGATTGCTACCTCCAGGCCTGCAGACTCAGCTGCTCTCCTGGGTCACTGTCATGTAAACTTCCGGGGACAGGAACCTCACCTTGTCTGTGTCCCTGCCACTGTCCACTCCTGGTGCAGCCGAGCTCTCACCTCTTGTAGGTTTGATGGGGAGTTCTCTGCCTGGAGCATCCCTATCCTTCCCTCCAGGTCTCCCTGTAAATGCTAAATGCTCTAACCTCCACCCATGACCCTCCCCTGCCCTCTGCTGTCCCCTCACGCCACAGAATGTAAGCTGACCCCTAGATCTCTGAATTCATTTATTCCACCTGGTCCTTTCCCAGGTGCAATGGTTGGGTGACCTGGCAGGAGACACTAACCAGCTTCCCTGAAGCTCAGGGACATGGCTGTCAGTGGGCGTGGCCTCGCCAGATGACATCCTAAAAGGAGCTCTGCTCCTCCTGTGGCCAGAGGATGATTCCCCCTGGGGGATGCTCTTTGCTGTTGACCTGGGAGGCGCACGTACCATACCACATAGCAAAGAACACAGATGGCCTCTGAAACTGAGAGCAGTTCCTTCCCATAACTAGCAAGGTGGCAGTCCTATGTTCACACGGAATTGGGTAGCACCCCAATCTAAATGAGCTCTGAGCACGACCCAGCCCAGCCCACATATGAGTTCAGTCTTGGGGAGCCTGCACCTGCCCCGGATTCTTGACCCATAGAAAGAGTCGGCTCCCTTGTGGGTGCCGTTTCAGGGTACGGCGTCAAAAATGAGCAGCCTTCCGAGCAAACGCGTTAGCCCCGCCCTTTCTGTGCGTCTCATTTCTTGGTTGCTGTCTCTCCCCAACGCTGTTTCTGCTTCTCTGTCTTTCTCTGCCTCTTCTATCCCTCTATGTCTCTCCCTGCGTCTCTCTGCATCTTTCTGTCGGTCTCTGTGTCTCTCTCTTTCTCCCTGTATCTCTCTCATTGTCTTTATCTCTCTAACACTATCTGTCTCCATCCCTTTTTTTCCTCTCTGTCACCATCTCTCCATGCCTCTATCTCTCTCTCTCTGTTTTTGTTTTTATTTTTTTCTCCTGTCAGGGGTTAGCTGTCATTGAAGTAACTTATGGCCAGCACTGTTAACTGTGTCACCTGGCTGAGGTGTAGGTAAGAATTCTTTCTCTTTGATTCCAGTGTGCCCATCTGTTCCTTTTCTTAAGTCATTGTGACGAAGCTTGAAACAACAGAGATTAGCTGGGTGTTGGTGGCACGCCTTTAGTCCCAGCACTCGGGAGGCAGAGGCAGGAGGATCTCTGTGAGTTCGAGACCAGCCTGGTCTAGAAGAGCTAGTTCCAGGACAGTCTCCAAAGCTACACAGAGAAACCCTGCCTCCAAAAACAAAACAAAACAAAAAGCCAAAAACAAACAACAAACAAAAGAAACAACAGAGATTACACATTGCACTCTCCTGGAGGGTCAGAGGTCTGAGCTGACATCAGACAGTTGAGCCCACACAAGGCGTCTTCCGTTGCCTTTCCCTAGAAACCTTCAGGGTCCTCTGACTCGTAGCCACATGCACTCAGCCTCTGCCTTCATGGACACTTTACAGGAAAAATGCTGCTTTTATGCTAACAAATCCAGAATAGTTCGAGACAGAATCAAGAAACACCAAGAAGAGCTCGAGAAGCATCACAGAGGCCTGTTTGATCAACCCATTTGGAGGGCCTGGAACAGACTCCCGCCTCACCTAATTCCCCTGCGAGGACCCCTGCTTGGCCTACTAATTCTTTATTGCTAGGACTTTTTCTATCCAATAAATTGATGGCCTTCATTAAAAAATCAAATTGATGCTATAAAAAAAACGCAACCCCTACAGGTGCATCATCATCACCTTGATATGGCCGAAATGGAAGACAGCTATGATGAACTCTAGCCAATACACAGCTAACTCTGTGTATCGATAAATTCATCAGAGTCATCCTCTCCTTGGTGAGCAGGGCTGGTTAGCCAATGGTGGGCAACAGAGGAAGGACAGGGTCCTGCCCCAATAGCCCCCCTAAGACAGGAATGGTCATCACAAGATGTCATCTCCAATGACGGGTAAGGCGATGCCACACTCCTGATCCAATAACTCCTCTGGCCTAAGACAGGCACAGTCCCCTCAAGGATATCCTGCCTCTGGCCTTTATATACTATATTTAAAGGGGGGGGGGAACCTGTGGGGAACTCGGGAGCAAAGTTAGCGTCTCAACAGCCATCTTTCCTACTACTCTCTTAGATACTAATACACTGGTAATTTTCCATTCCCCTATGACTGTTCTCCTGTTAAACATGATGCAGCCTGACCCTGAAAGAGTCCCAGCTGCAGGCTTATGGTACAGCACGTTATCTTACAGCAGACACCCGCACTCTGCTTGGAAGGGCGTTCTGCCTCCCTCACATGCTCCCTTTGGCCCATTCCCTCGTTTCTCCACTACTTGAACCCTGTGGTTATGTTCAATAAACGAGACTTGATCAGAAGACTGTCTTGTCCCCATCTCACGTGTCTCCTCATTCTCCCTCCCTCCCTCAGGGTCCCCGTCCACTGATCCCGAGGGCCGGGGCATGTTTGGAAGACAGAGGACAACCTCAGGTGTCATTCCTCAGGTGTCAACCACATTTATTTATTTATTTATTTATTTTGGAGACAAGGTCTCTTGCTGGCTGGCCTTGAGCTCGTCCATAGCTGAGGATGTCCTTGAACTCTGAATCCTCCTGCCTCCACCTCCCAAGAGCTGGGATTACAGCCATACATCCCTGATGGTAGATGCCCTTTTGTGTATACGTTTCTCCTATTGGTTGATGAGTAAAACCCTGGTGGTCAGTAGCCAGGCAGGAAGCATAAGAGAAGGCCAGGGCGAGGAAGGCAGAGAGGAGACACCATGTAGAGGCAGAAGGAGTAACCTGCTGGGTAACATGCCGGGTAAAGCCAAGATGAATAGAAATGCATTAATAATTAGAGAGAGAGAAAGAGAGACAGAGAGAGAGAGGTAGCCAGTAAGAAGCCCTACCCATCAGCCAAACAGTTTATAAATTAATGTAAGTCTCTGTGTGTTTATTTGGGGTTAATCGGCTGCAGGACCAGGTGGGACAGATTCTTCCGCCTACACATCACCACACCTACAATATGCCGTGGAGATGGGGTCCACGGGTCCGGGCTGGCCTTCAACTCCTGGTCCTCCAGCTTGCACCTCTCTGGGATTACATGTGGGTGTCACCACACCCAGCTGCAGGTGTGTCTTTACAGGAAACCGTGCCACCATGTCCCACCATCTGTGTGGACTACATGCTCAGCCTCAGCCAGGTTTAAACACTGATCCCCATCTAGAATTGTGTCTGGAAGGGCTGTGAGAGGTCTCTGAGGGTAAAGGCGCTTGCCGACAACCTTGATGATGTGAGTTTGATCCCAGGACCCAGGTGATGGACAGAGAACAAACTCCTGCAAGCTGTCCCCTGACCTCCACCGGTAGGTAGGCTGTGGCCAGCACAAAGAGTATAGTGGGTGCAGAACTATCTGGACAGCTAGTTCTCTGGTCTGCATTCCTCACCTGCTGAGTGGAATTGAAGCCTCCCTCCTGTATACCCCTCATGGCTCATTGGTCATCCACCCTCTCAATGGGCCATAGAGACCATGCGTGCTTTACCATGTCCTCAGCATCAGATGCACAGCAACTGAGCAAGGCAAGGATTGTATACTAGCCTATTCCCCACTTTATAGAGGAGGCAAGGGGGCTCAAACAGACCATGGGACAGCTGGACATGATGACAAATACCTGTAAATCTCAGTACTGGGGAGACAAAAGCAAGAGGGTTGTGAGTTTGAGGCCAGCATGGCTGTATAATAAAAATCTGTCTCAAAAGAGCAAAACTAAGCAGAGCTAGAGGTGTGGCTCAGCGGTAGAGCACCTGCCTAGAATCCTCCAGTGAGGGGCTGGGGGGCGGGGCTCAGTGGTAAGAGCACTAACCTAGTGTGTAGAATTCCCTGGGTTCTACCTTTATTATTGAAAAAAAAAATTAAATACATACATACATATGGTCATCCATTTTTAAAAAAGAAAACCACTGGTTAAAAAATATGAAATTGATCTTCAATGAAAGTAGTTTTTATTGGGCTGGAGAGATGGCTCAGAGGGTAAGAGCACTGACTGCTCTTCCAGAAGTCCTGAGTTCAATTCCCAGCAATCACATGGTGGCTCACAACCATCTGTAATGAGATCTGGTGCCCCCTTCTGGCGGGCAGACAGAACACTGTATACATAATTAATAAATAAATCTTAAAAAAGAAAGAGAGAGAAAGGCTATGTGCATGCTGTTGGACAGAGTTCTTCCACGGTCTCTGTCTCGGTCCCTTCCTCCAAGCTCCTGCCATGAGTTTCTAGCTCGGCTTCCTTCAGTGAACTGTGACTTAGGACATGTAAGTCAAATAAACACGTTCCTCCTCCACAAAGCTGGTTCTTTATCACAGAAACAGAAAATAAACCAAGAAAATGGCTGAGCTGGCAAAGGTGTTTTGGGAGCAAGCCTGAAGACCTGAGTTCAAGTTCTGGGACCCACCGTGTGGGAGGAGAGAACTGACTCCCTCAGACTACACCTACTGCCCGCACCTCACACGTGCATGCAATAAATCAAATGTACCAAGATCAACTGATTAAGAGTAAAGGTTCAATATGATCTGTGGTTTCCCACAGGCTGTTTTCAGTATTCTCTGTCACTGCAGTATGAGCCCAACCAATAACCATTGCTAACAGTCACTTTAAAATGTACTCACTAACCACAAAAGAAATACTAACCCCCCCTCACACACACACAGGTGTGTGTGTGCGTGCAGGCCCTTAGCAACCAGGGATTTGCTTCCTGTCTATTTTTGTTATTGTTGGCTGGCTTTGAACTTGCTATGCAGCCAAGGATGGCTTTGAACTCCTGTTCCTCCTCCTTCACCTCCCAAGTGCTGGGATTACAAGTGAGCAACATTGTGCCTGGTTGTTTTGTCTTGCTCTGCTTTTTTGCTGTTGTTGTTTTTGTCTTTGTTTTGAGACAAGGTTTCTCTGTGTAGCTTCTGAAGCCTGTCCTGGAACTCTCTGTGTAGACCAGGCTGGCATCCAGCTCATAGAGGTCTGCCTGCCTCTGCCTCCTGAGTGCTAGGATTAAAGGTGGGTACCACCCCTGCCCAGCTGATGAGACATGTATTCTTAATTTCTCGGTTATCTCTTCAGCCCTACCCCCATGCCTCGTTTAAAAAAAAAAATTCTGGATTTGAACGCAGGACATCATAATCAATCACTCTGCCCTGTCTCTGTAGTCTTCCTACAGTTTGTTTCTTTTCAAGTATTCTCTTGCCTAGTAGCCCAGGCTGGCCTTAACACAGTATACCCAGGCTAGCCTCAACCTGCAGATCTTCCTGTCTCAACCTCCCAAATGCTGAAGTGATAGATGGCCGCCGCCACCCAGTCTGTTTCCCCAGTCAGTAGAAGGCTTGTGTGTAGATATCTGTGAGAGCCGGCTTTGTCTCTGCTGTACTTCAGAATGCCCCTCGCCACTTGATACATAGCAGCTGGGTGGGTGCTCGGTAGCTATTTAATCTCCTTGTTCTGATAAGAACCCAGTCCCGGCTGCAGTGGCCTCGAATCCTACTCTTGTTTGTCACATGGTTTCTGTTCAAACACCCCCGCCCCCTTGTCCAAGCAGGACTGTTGAGAGCTACTCTTGGGCTCGAATTTTGCCACCTCTGTTAGGTCAGGTACGCTCCATTTGTTTAATAATCATCAGGCTGTCCACATGCTTTGCAGGCACCCATAGGGCAAAGATGGACTCTATCTGCTGTAGCCCCGAGGCCGTATTGAATGGAAGAAAACAGGAACCGTGATTGGCATCTATCTGCCCCTAACCCTTGGTTCACAAACCTCTGCCAAGGGTGTGAGATGCAGAGGGCTTACACGGGAGATCCCAACTCTGCCACTGACCCCCAGCAGGACAAGGAGCAGCAGACTTAATCTCCACAAGTCTCTCTTTCCTCAACTATGAAACACAGCTAAGAATAGGACCTACCTCCCTGGGGCTGCCACGAGGATTAACACAGGGGCTGGTAATACGCAGAGTTCAGTAAATACCAGCTAGAATTATTGCTAATCGCACGGGATTTATGCAACCATTAGACCCACTGTATTTGGCCATCAGTCTGTCTCTTCATCCCACACCCGTGGCAGAGAGAACCCAGTGTGCCTCGGGCACTCTGAAACCTTCCGTGTGACTGGGGTGTTGGGTGAGATGGGGTGAGGCTGGAGATAAGACGGAGCAGGTGCCAGCCCCTGAGCGATCTGGGGCGGGGATGGGGGAGCTTTGGACTCTTCCAAGAGCAATGGGGAGCCAGAAGAGGCTATGGAGAAGAGGAGAGGCCCTATCAGAGCTGAACATGGTTTGGATGCCCTTTCGGGGTTCTGGTGGGCCGTTCCAAGAAACAGGCTGGAGATGGGAAAAGGCCGGCCATTTAGGAAAGGATAAGTTGTGGAGGGAAACTGCCTGGGGTTGAAGACTGTTGTTGGTTCTTTTTATTCCTTACTCTTTTTTTGGGGGGGGGCGCCACCCAGCTTCCAGATAAAACACATGGAGGCTTATCATGTCTTATGACTGCCCAGCTTTAGCTTGGCTCGTTTTTAGCCAGATTTTCTTACATTATCCCTTTTTTTTTTTCTTTCTTTCTTCCTCCGAGGCTTGTTGTGTAGCTGGGTGGCTGGCCCCTGATGTCTTCCTCTTTTCTTGCTCCTTTCCTCCCCCCCCCCCCAGATTTCTCCACCTATTTATTCTCTCTGCCTGCCAGCCCTGCCTGTCCCTCTCTCCTGCCTTGCTATTGGCCTTTCAGGTGTTTTAGACAGGCAAAGCAACACAGCTTTACAGAGTTAAACAAATGCAGCAGGAAAGAATGTAACACATCTTTGCATCATTAAATAGCGATTAGACAGCATAAACAAATGTGTCACGTCTCTAATTAATATTCTACAACAGAGGATGGCACCAGTTCTTAGCCTGTGGTTTCCAGAGTTCTAGAGAGATCCTAAGTAGACTACAGTAAGGTTTCTGGTTCCTGGATGTTTCCTGCTAAGATGTAGATTTTTTTTTTATATACAAACTAAAACAAATAAATAGATAAAAAAAGACCTAGTTCAGCTGGTAGAGTACTTGCCTAGCATACACAAAACCTGCATTTGATCCCTAGTACCACATTAAAGGAAAAAAAAAAATCAGGTGGTGGTGGCACATACCTTAAATCCCAGCACTGGGGAAGGAAGAGGCAGGTGGATCTCTGTGAGTTAGAGGCCAGCCTGGTCTACAATTGGAGTTCTAGGACATCCAGGGCTGTTACACAGAGAAACCCTGTCTCAACAAACAAACAAACAAATAAAAAAAAACACAAAAAAAACCCCCAAAACAAGCAAATAAGCAAACACAGGTATACCTACCGGTCTAGGGAAATGGCTCCATGCTTAAAAGCGCTTGCTGCTCTGGTGGGGGATCGGGGTTTTGTTTCCATCACCCACATGGCAGCTCACAACTGTCCCTAACTCCTGTGGGATCCAACACCCTCTTCAGGCAAAACGGCCATACAACTACAATAAATAAATAAATAAATATTCAAAAGAAGCCAACTAAGTGTAGTGGCAAACATCTGTTAGCCCAGCTCTCAGGAAGTGGAGACGGGGGATCAGGAGCTCAGGGTCATTCTTGGAGGCCGGCTACATGAGACCTTGTCTCAAAAATTGTGTGTTGGGGGTCCCTTCCACTGCAGAGTACTAAGGGTAGGGCCTCACACATGCTGGGGCAATTGTTCTACCACTAAGCTACATCCCTACCCCCTAGCACTGCCCACCCCTCAAGTGTGTGTGTGAGTGTGTGTGTGTGTGTGTGTGTGTACTTGGGGGTGATCTTGGATTCTTACACAGGTGCTCTATCCTTGAGGCACACTGTCTTTGTTATCACTACCTGTTTTTACTTTTCATTTTGAGATGACATCTGACAAAGCAGCTTTGAACTTTATAATCCTCCTGAGTGCTTGGATTACAGACCTGCGCCATCACCCCTGTAGCGCATCACCCCTGTGGTCCTATAAAGTTTCCCAGAATACAGAATGACCCATTACTGAACCATTGCCCTGGGGGGAGGCGAGAGTCAGGTTCCCAGGAGAGTGGTCACATTTTCATCACACAGCCAGTACACAGCTTTGTTCACTTGTGGATCCTTGCTCAAATATGTAAGATCGCACATCCAGTAAAGATGCTTGCCACCAAGGTGGCAATAATAAGTTTGATCCCCAGGACCCACAGAGTAGGAGAAAATTGACTCTCCATATACTTGCTGAGGCATGTTCAGGCTTGTAGACACACACATAAATAAATGCTAATACACATTTTTTCTTTCTTCAATGTTACTGCATTTACGTGTGTGTGTGTGTGTGTGTGTGTGTGTGTGTATGTGTAAATATGCAGGCATAGGTCTACCACAGTTCATGTGTGGAAGTGGGGGACAACTCTTGGGAGTCAGGCCCCTTCATACCATGTCCCAGGGATTGAACCCAGGTCATCAGTTTTGCTGGCAAGTAAACCCGTTGAGTCATCTCACTAACCCATAAATATATCCCGTTACTTCACTGACATTGAACTCAAGACCAACAGCATCCATCTCATGTCTGACTGGAGCTTGCCTGACACAGATTTGCTACTGTTGTTATTGTTTTCTTTTGTTTTTGATACAGGTGAATCTTATGAGGTTAGCCTGTGCTACAGAGTAACACACTGTCTCAAACAAACAGTTTTGTTTTGTTTTGGTTTTGGTTTTTTATCCTTTCTTTCTTTTTTGTCTTATTATTGGTGCTGGGGATGGAATGCTCTCCCGTTTTTTTTTCCTCAGCCCACTTTTTTGTTTGTTTGCTTTTTGCTTTCCCAGACAAGGTTTCTCCATGTAATGGTCCTGGCTGTTCTGTAACTCACTTTGTAGACCAGGCTTGCCTTGAACTCATAGAAATCCACCTGGCTCTGCCTCCCAAGTGCTGAGATTAAAGGTGTGTGCCACCACCACCTGGTCCTCATCCCACTTTTATTAGTTGGTTATTATCATTGTCATTTTGTAAAGTTTTGTTTATTTTTGGTATGTGGTGTGTGTGTGTGTGTGTGTGTGTGTGTGTGTGTGTGTGTGTGTGTGTGTGCAGTCCCTTCAAGGGCCAGAAGAGGGAGTTGGATCCTCAGAGCTGGAGTTACAGGCAGGTGTGAGTCACCCAACATGGGTGCTGAGAACTGAACTCAGGTCGTGTACATGGAAAACAAGTGTCCTTGACAACTGAACCATCTTTCTAGCTCCTCAGCACTTGGTCTTGGAAAATAGATCAGTGGTCTATTTTCCAGGTTCCTCAACTTGGATCAGTCATGTGTCAAGTCTTCCCTGTGGTTATCAGCTCCATGTTGGAGAATGCAACAATCTTTAGCTTTCCCTCAGATTGTCAAGTGGGTTTGTCACCTCAAAAAAGTAATCATAAAAAGCCTGACGTCAGATGGGAGGCCTGGGTGGCAATGTCCAAGAGAGCTGAACATCCTTTGTCCTCTCACTGAGGAATTCTCCTTCAAGGCCAAGGCTACTGAAAATGTGTCACTTCTTGCAAGTGGGGGGAGACATTAACAGGCAGCAACATGTTCAGGCAGTCCTTGCCACCCCTGCTTACGAGGACACGGGGTTGGCTGGAACCTTCCACGCCCATCCTCAGCAGACAGAGTGCATCGGAGACTATGTCACATGGCAGACTGTGAGACTCGCTTGGAAGGGAAGAAACTCAACTCATGAATGCTTTGTTGAGCTGCTGAGAGTCAAAGCAAGTCACAGAAGGTCAAAACAGGATGCTATTTATACAAAACAGAAAAACAGGCAACATGACACCCTATGGCAGTGATAGATTTCTACACATGGAGCAAAATGTAGCAAAATCATTTTCCATTTTAAAGCAAACAGTAGAAGACACCTTGTTTGAAGCTAGTGGCTGCTTCTGGGAAGAACAGTCAAGATTTGAAGAGGAGAAGGTACACAAAGGGTTTGGGTTTTGTTTTGTTTTTTTTTTTTGTTTTTGTTTTTTGTTTTGTTTTGTTTTGAGAAATTGTGTTTCTTACTGCATTTATTTATTGAGTATGGGGGTGTGGCTATGTGACATGGCCCACAGATGGAGATCAGAGGACAACTTGCTGGAGTTAGGACTCTGTTTCCACCATGTGGGTCCTCTGGCTCAAACTCAGGCTGTCAGGCCTGGAAGAAACACCCTTTCTGACTGAACCATCTTGCCAGTCGGTAGTGTCCCTTTAACGATGTTCTGAATAGGAGCTGCAAGTTCATCTACATCTGATGGAAGGAAACTAAGGCATGGAGGCCCATTCACTCGAGATCGGCAGGGAATGACAAAGTCAGGAAAGGGCCACAGGAGGAGCCAGCCCTAGGTCGTAGGACTGGAGCAGAAAGGCTTGGATCCCAGAGTTCAGCTTTAAAGACAGGAGTGGTGTGTGTATGTGTGTACACCCTAGTGCCAGGCCTGGACTGTCCCCTGCCACACCTGTGTGCTGGGGTCACTCTGGGTGACCCTGTGAAACAGTCGTTGCTAAATGGGGAGGTGCAAAGCTCCCCGGATCATCCGTGAGCTTGGGGGGGGGAGGGCTGTGACTGGCTGGAGGCCTGAGTGGGCCCCTCTCTAAGTCCTTCCTGCAGGCCCAGGTGGTCACCTCTCCAGCCTGACCTTTCTGGTCTGACAGAGCCGTTGTAATGGCCATGCCTGCATCCCACGCCTGCAACCCTGACCCTAAATCCCCTGAGTCAGAGAGGATGGGTAAGCCCTCTGGACAGGAGACAGAGTGGCCTGGCATCTGCAGGCCAGATGGAATACTGGCCCTTCGCGTCCGTGACCAAGGACTGCATCTCTCTGACTCAGTTTCCCTGCCAGTAATCTGAGCAGGATCATTCTGATCCCTAGTGCATGTTGGACTGCATGAACTCATGGATAAAATAAGTAAAGAAAAAGAGAGTAGTGCCCGGGAACTGTCATCAAGTGCATAATATTATCATCATACTGTCTTCTGCTATTTTGGCCTTTTTTTTTTTTTTTTTTTTTTTTTTTTTTTTGCATAGGGAACACATACTCTTATGAGAAAAAAAAAATCAAATAGGCAAAATAAACAGCTATTTAGAAGTTCCCTGAAAGACATGAAGAGGTGTGTGGGTTGTGTGTGTGTGTGTGTTTGCGTGTGTGTGTTTGCCACATGCATGAGGATGTAGAAGGCAGAAGAGAGTGTTGGATCCCCCTGTAACTGGATTATGGTGGGGGGCTGCTGGGAACTAAACTTGAGTCCTTTGCAACAGCAAGTACTGTTTTTTGTTTGTTTGTTTGCTTTTTTGAGACAGGGTTTCTCTGTGTAGCTTTGGAGGCTGTCCTGGAACTAGCTCTGTATACCAGGCTGACCTCAAATTCACAGAGATCTGCCTGCCTCTGCCTCCTGAGTGCCTGGATCAAAGGTGTGTGCCGCCGCCACCACCACTGCCAACCGCCAGGGTTATTTTTTGCTCTTCCCTTTAGATAGTCTTGCTAAATTGTCCAGGTTGCGCTCAAACTCATTATCCTCCTGCCTCTGTCTCTTAAGTGCTGTGGGTGCAGGTATGTACCACTATACCCAGCTTTCTGAAATATTTAATTTAATAAATCAGTTAAATAAATTCTCCTGAGACAGTGTTTCAGTTTGCTTGGGCTGGCTTTCAACTCTCCGTGTGGCTCAGGCATGACCCCCCTGACTCAAGCTTCTGAAATAAGGATTAGAGATCTGCACCAGTACACTTGGCCACACTTGCTTTTTTAATTGTGTCGAGTCTTACTATGTATCCCAGGCTGGCCTGAAACTCCCTAGCTCAGGACAACCTCCAGTTCCCAATCCTCCTGCCTCGGCCTCCTGAGTGCTGGGATTACAGGCATGTGCCACAATGTCTGGCTCTGCTGGAGTATTTTGCTTTTATTGATTTTATGGCATTTGTTTGTTTGTTTGTTTATTGTGTGTGTGCACATTCTACAGCTCCTGCGTTGGGGTCAAAGGCCCACATGTGGGAGTCAGTTCTCTCCCTTCGCCTTACAGGGACTGAACTCAGGTCGTCAGGTTTGGTGTCAAGCCCCTTTACCTGCTGAGCCCTCTCACCAGTCCCTTGTCAATCTTTCTAACCCTTTACTGCTTTCCCTAATGGAACTCACAAAAGACTAAAAGATCAAAGGATGGTTACCCCTCGGCGGTAACCATCACAGCCAGTTTCCTGGGGATCCTTCCAGAGCCTCGGAGAGCTGTGTTGTGTCTTTATTAATAGCCAGCTGTAGTAGTAGTGGAAACTTGAGCGGTACCGACGTCAGGGCCGTGAGTCACCCAGGCCTGGCACGGACCTGGCTCCCTCTGACCCGGTGTAAGGCGATGCTGCTCTCGGAACCTCGGTTTCCTGCTCCTCGGGCTGGGGACTAAGCCTGGCACCATGGGCAGCTGGAAGGGGGCAGTGTAAAGCCCCCTGCTCCAGCCAGAGTCAGAGCAGGTTGTAGAGCATAGAGAGATGCTGCGACCCAGTGTGTCCCCAGCAACCTCAACTCCCAAGTCCCAGGGGTGGGATGCATCTGGACCACTAGGTCTAGGAAGGAGAGCTGGAGTATGAGGGGGATGGCTAGGGTGGAGTATGAGGGAGACGGCTGTGTTGCCAGTCTTTGGGTCTGAGACAGGAAGGCTGGTGCCTGGACCCTTGAGCCTGAGGGAAGAGAGGTGGGGTCTGGATTCCTAGGTATGTGGGAGTAGCTCTGGAGTCTAGACCCCTGGGTCTGACGAAGAGGGTTGCCCCGTTTGAGAGAGGGGGCTTGAGTGTCTTGATCCCCTGGTCTAGGGGACGAGGGCTGGAGCCTGGGCCCCTGGGTCTAGAGGAGGAGGGTTAAGGCTTGGGTTCCTATGTTGAAGGCAGTCTGGGGCTTAGGCTTGGTGTTGAGGAGCAGGGCTGTGGGAACAGTCCTGGCTTCTGGCCTTCAATACTCCCGGGCCTGGACCAGTTGTCCTCACTGGCTTTGAATGAGTCTTCCCTTCTGCTCTTAGCCTGGCTCTTGGGGGTTCACAATATGTTTCGTCCCCTCTGTCCTGGGACCAGCGCCCAGAGTCCAAGCTGGTCTAAGTTTGGAAGGGGGAGGGAGGGGACAGAGTATCAGGGGGGTGAGGGAGGTGTGGGGGGACAGGATGTCTCTGTCTCTGAGCTGTCACACACACCTCTGCCCAGAGAAAGGGAGGGACAAAAGGCTCGGAGAGACAGTCAGAACAAAGAGAGACACAGAGAGCCCAAGAGAGCCAGACAGACGAGGGGGCAGAGACGGGAGTGTGGGGACGTCCCGTGGGCAGACTTAGTTGATAAACAGGGGGAGCGTGTGTAGGGAAGTCAGAGTCCCCAGAGAACAGAGGCAGGAGAGGGAGAGAGAGAGAGAGAGAGAGAGAGAGAGAGGGAGGGAGGGAGGGAGGGAGGGAGAGAGAGAGAGAGAGAGAGAGAGAGAGAGAGAGAGAGAGAGAGACAGAACACCCTGGGGAAAAACAGGGAGAGGGAGAGGGCGGCGGGAAAAGAGAGAAACGAAAAGGAAAAGCGGCAAAGTTGTACTCAGAGACTAAAGAGCGAGGAACAAAGACTCGAGAGAGAGGGGAGAGAGAGAAAGAAAAGGAAGACTACCAGAGGTTATAGAGAAGGGATAAAGGCTGAGGCAACTCAAAAGAAATAAACAAGGGAGCAGAAGTTGACACACACCCCCCCAGAAGGTGACAGGAAGGAGTCTGAGAAATTTCAGGGGCCAGGAAGATTGTTTTAAACAGATCGACACCAAGGCGACTCTGCAGCAGCTTCACCGCACTTGGCTGGGAAGGACCCGTGGGGTGCAGGTTCCTTTTGGGGAGACTAGATAAGGGGTAGCTTCAAAGGGCCAGCCAACACCAGGCAACTTGAAATGGAGCTCAGGGCCCTGGAGACTCCGGAGGATGGGGAGACAGAGGTGAGGGGGGGGACAGAAGGGAGGCAGAGAGACAGACAGCAGGAAGAAACAGAGGGAGATTTAGAGGAAGAGACAGAGACAGAAAGACAGACAGAGAACATAGACAAAGAAAAGAAGGAGAGAGAGAGAAGAGGAGAGAGAGAGAGAGAGAGAGAGAGCGCTGGAGACCCAGATTCAGGAAAGGACAACACTGTAGACCCGAAGGCTCGGTCTCTGGGACCAGAACACAAAGATCAGGACACATGGAAGCTTGAGAGAGAGGATGAAGGGGTCCCCATTGGGCTAAAAACGAAGCCATAGTTGGGTTTGAGAACTCCTGGCTGTCTCCCTGAGGTGGGGGCAGACAAAGCCTCTGAGACTGAGACCCTAATTTTGCTGGGATACAAAAACAGACGTCCCCAGGCTAGGTGACTCACTGTGACTCATCCTTCTCCCTAGGGACAGTGACCCCCTGTCCCATGCAGTTCTGGGCTTGGCCTCTGATCTCTCCTGTCGTTCAGAGAGGCCCCAAATGCACCCCTCAACCATCTCAATCCTTCTCCCCACAGGAGGACACAGCCATGGCCCTCCAGCGGCTAGTAGAGCTGACAGCCAGCAGGGTGACATTGGTGAGGAGCCTGCGCACCCAGTACCGTCTCATCCGAAAGCTGGGCTCCGGTTCCTATGGCCGAGTGCTCCTAGCCCAGCCTCGCCAAGGGGGTGAGTTCAGCCACCAAGAGGTGGCCTTCAAATTCTTCCATCACGAGGCACCTCAGAGGTAAGCCAGAACAGGTGGGGACAGCTTCCGAGAGCCATAGGCCACCCAGAGACAGCAAGCGGCAGTCTCCAGGTCACACATCACACAGCAAGGCAGGTGAGCAATCCGAACTGGAAATCATGTCACCACCATGTACCCTTATGCTATAGGGAATGGAGGACCAGAGAGGGTAAGGCAGTTACACAAGGCAACACAGCAGTCCAAGGCAGAGCAGGAGGGGCATAAGGGAAGAAGGTCTTGCCACTTGATTTTCATATGAGAATTCTCAGGCTCAGAGAGCTCGAGTGGCTTGCCTAAGGTCCCACAGCAGGACCAGGGTATCCCGGGATCTCATCCAATGCCATCTTTCTGACAGGTCAAGCCGTGGCCCTTAAACTCCTCCGGCGGGACTCGGTCCTGAGAGCAACTTTCCTGAGAGAATTCTGTGTGGGCCGCTGCGTCTCTTCACACCCAGGCCTGCTGCAGACCCTGGGAAGGCCCCTGCAGACTCCCCGACATTTTGCGTTTGCCCAGGAGTATGCACCCTGTGGGGATCTCAGTGGAATGCTCCAGGAGAAGGCAAGGCTGGATAGGATTGCTCAGATCCCCCTCAGTCCCTGGCCCCAAATCAGTGCCCCATCGAGATCACCCTGAGACCCCTAAATGACCTCCCCATATCTAAGTCTCAACATGGTTGCCTGCCTGTCCCCAGCACTAATCCATATGATCATCCAAACGCACGTTTGGAAGGAAGGAGCCGGCGTGGCATTAGGGTTGGGGATGGATTGCAGCTATTTGGGGGTGGAGTGTAGACAGAGTTGAGGCTCCAGTTGGTGTGGGGATTGGGAGGTGGGAATGGATGGATGGGATGGATGGGTTTATGGTTGGTCATAGGTGAGCCATGGTTGTGGAAGAGGAAAGCTGGGGTGATATGTGACAAGGGCAGGTTGGCACAGGCTGTGTCTGCCAGCCAACTTGGGTCGGCTTGGAATGGGGCTTCCTCTAGAAAGGGTACTAGGTCAGGACTGAACCCAGCAGCCCTTCTTGTATTTGGAGACCAGGTGCATAGAGATATTGAGGGGGTGGCACTTTGGATTTGAGACAGAGTTAGGGGTAAAAGGAAGGATGAGAGGGAGGAGGGAGGGTGGACATTTAGTTGCAAAGATGATGAGTGGGTGGATGGATGCATGTATGCATGCATGGATGAGTGGATAGATGAATACATACATGCATGCATGGACAGCTGGATGGTTAGTTTGATGTGCAGATGGGTGGATTAATGGATGGATGGACAGTTGTGTGGATGCATGGATGAATAGACAACCGCACGATGGCTAAATGGATAGCTGCATAAACACATAACTGCATGGTTTTATATGTGTGTGTGTGTGTATGTGTGTGTGTATGCATGATGGTTGCATGGATGGATAAATAGACAACTGCGTGGATAGCTGTATAAATGCATGACTGCATGTTTAGTTAGGTATATGGATGGACAGATGGATGGTTAGTTTGATGTGTAGATGGATGGGTTCATGGATGGATGGACAGCTATGTGGATGCATGGATGGTTGCATGGATGGATAGATGACTGCATAGATGGTTACATGGAGAGCTGTATAAATGCATGACTGCATGGTTAGTTAGCTATATGGATGGACAGATGCATGAATGTATGGATGGGTAGATGGCTGCATTGTTGGTTGGTTGCATGGATGGCTGCATGACTAACTGGATGGATGGATGGATGAGTGGATAGATTGGTGGACCATAAGGAAGGTGAATACATGAGGTTATATACAATAATAAAATTATTGGTTTGCTGACTGGATGCAGAGTGGGATGGGGTGGATTCATTATTTAACATTGTTGGATGGAGGCCTGACTGAGGACAGTGTGAGTTAGAGATGAGTTCTACATCGATGCCAGGCTAAAACCAGGCATAACTAGGGTGTTTAGATTCTCACTGAGACCTTTAGTCCCAGCACTTGGGAGGCAGAGGCAGGTGGATCTCTGTGAGTTCAAGCCATCCTGGACTACATAGTATCCAAAGACCAAAACATAAAAAACCCACAAAAACACAAAAAGGAGAAAGGGGGAAGGGAAAGAGAGAGACAGAGACAGACAGACAGACACACACACACACACACACACACACAGAGACAGAGAGAGAGAGAGAGAGAGAGAGAGAGAGAGAGAGATTGAAAATTTTAGGATCAGGAGGAACTTTGAGGGATCTTCTGGGGTGCTTGCCCAGGGTTTGCTCCACAGTATGACGTAAACCAGGGGGCGTTGGTGCACACCGGTGATCCCAGCAAGTGGGAGGTGGAGGCAGGATGTCTATTAACGTCACCCTCAGGTGCAAGGTGAATTCGAGGCCAGTCTGGTCTACCCGAGACCCGGTGTCAGAGAGACAGAGAGAAGTGTGGTTCCGTTGGGAATCTGAAGGGATCAGTAAAGGGTGGCTGGTCCGCAGAACTTGGCAAGTTCGTGGAGATATTGGATGGCTCTGGGAGCTCTGAGTTCTATACTCTCGACCCACAATCAAGAGTTAGAACCATGAGGGATCAAGAGGGTAGACAGACAGCCCTTTTTCTTCTCTGCCCAACATCAGGGCCTCCCAGAGCTGATGGTGAAGCGGGTGGTGGCCCAGCTGGCTGGAGCCCTGGACTTCCTCCACGGCCGGGGCCTAGTGCACGCCGACGTCAAGCCGGACAACGTGCTAGTCTTCGATCCTGACTGCAACAGAGTAGCCCTCGGTGACTTGGGTTTGACCCGACCTGAGGGCAGTCCAAGCCCGGCGCCACCAGTCCCTCTGCCCACCGCACCACCTGAACTCTGCCTCCTGCTGCCGCCGAACACCCTGCCCTTGCGGCCGGCTGTGGACTCCTGGGCCCTGGGCGTGCTTCTTTTCTGTGTCGCCACAGCCTGCTTCCCTTGGGATGTAGCACTGGCCCCCGATCCTGAGTTCGAGGCCTTTGCAGGTTGGATGACCACTAAGCCCCAGCCCCCTCGGCCACCGGCACCCTGGGACCAGTTTGCACCCCCAGCTCTGTCCTTGCTACGGGGACTTCTGGACCTGGATCCTGAGACTAGGAGCCCTCCACTGGCTGTCCTGGATGTTTTAGGGGATGACTGGGGGCTGCCCAGGAGTGGAGAGGCATCTGAAAGCTTGGGGGGTGTGTCCTATGAAGATGGGGAGGAGGAAGAGGGAGGATCGAGTTTGGAGGAGTGGACAGAGGAGGAGGAGGAAGATGAAATTAAAAATGGCGGGAGGACGGAGACCGGCCATAGAGTTTCCTGACCAGGTGACTGGAGAGAGGCGATCAGAACCTTGGCTAGAGTCTCCCAACCTAGCCCTCGAGGCCACCTGGGAAAGGCAACAGCTATTCCCAGGAGAGGAGAGGTCAGGGAACACACTTCACTTTTACCTTATGAAGGCTGGACTTGGATGTGTAACCACCCATACACACGCGTGTGCACACACACACAAACGCATGCACACACACGCACGCACATGCACACACGCACGCACATGCACGCACATGCACACACACACGCACACACACACACGCACCCAAAACCACGCACACACACGCATGTACATGCACACTCACACACACGCACACACACACATGCACACTCACTGTTGCCGCTGCCTCCTTGTTTCCTCCCCTCCTCCTCTGTCCGTTTTCCTTCTTTTCTGTCTAGTCTTGCTCTCTCTCTCCTCCCTTCTCCTCTCCTCCTCATCCCTCCTTCTCCCCCTTCTGGTCCTGGTTTTCCTTCTGAAACAGTTTCGTGTATCCGACACTGGCCTCAAACCCATGATGTAGCTGACGGTGAGCTTCTTTCTGATTCTCTTGCCTCCACCTCCCAGTGCTGGGATAACAGGCAAGCATCTCCACACTGTTTTTAAGGTGCTGGGTAGAGATGGAGTGTGAGGCTCCCAGCATGCTAGGCAGGTCCTATCAAGTGAACCTCGTCCCCTGAGCCTGAGCATCATCCTGATGAATGTTTTCTGTTTCTCCTCCAGCTGTATTTCTGTATTCTGAAACACTGAATGCTTATCATGAATTCTGAAGGGACCACTCTTCTCCTCTGAGACCATGGGTGACTCCCACCAATTGAGGCACAAAATCTGAACATATAGGATCCGAAGTTATGGTGATCTAGTGTGGCCTAGGCTCTGTGTTGGTGATATTGTGGGAATCGTTTATTCATTCTGAAGTTCACTACACACACACACACACACACACACACACACACCATATCACTGCTGACAGACACTCACACACCTTATATGCTCCACGGGGCACATTTTACTCCCATCTTGGCCTACAGAAACTGGTCCCCACTCCTGGAGTCTTCCCAGCCATCTATTTCTATTGTCTCCCCTCACCCCATCATCCCAAACAGCTGGGATGTGCTGTAGTGGTATCTTGCCTTTTCCTCACTTCTAGACCCTTCTATTGTCTGTTTCCACACAGCCCCAAGTAATCTGGCTCCGAACATCCCAGCCCCATCTTTCATCAGGGACCCATGGATCCTGAGTGTGAGTCAGGACTGGTTCCATGCCTCCTTCCTCTCTCTCTGACAGCACATAGACTCCAGCTCAGGGTATCTCAAGTCCCCAGCATCCAGCAGAGCGGCAGGAACTAGAAGCATCACAGGCATTTGTACCTTGAAAAGCATCAGGTTCTCATGTATCCCAGGGGGTCCTCTCACTATGTCATGGAAGAGGACCTTGAATTTCTGATCCTCCCACCTCCCAGCTGCTGAGATAGGGCTGTGCCATCATGGCGATTTTATTCAGCGCTGGAGATTTGAGCCTCCAGATCTTTGTGCACACTCTGCTACACCACCAACCCAAAATTTACACTTTCTAGATTTAAAAGTGGGTTTACTAAACACACCTCGGTGCTCCTCTGGCATGAACTGGGGAACAGGAAAAGAACCTTGAAGGCGATGAGGGTGGACGGGACAACTGTTGTTGGAAGTGTTGCTAACTTAGTGATAAATGTTGAGCGAGATGCTGACCTTGGGGAAAGCCAGGTTGGGAAGGGGGGTGGGGGAGGGGCCCACGGGACCTTTGAGACTGTTTTTGTAATACTGAAAATATTTACAAAATAAAAAGATCATCTGGACAATGAAAGGAACCCATGTCATTCTGAGTGCTTCAAACCTAACACGGTGCAGCTGTCCCAGAGAACGGGGGAAGTCACCCTTGATCCCCAGTTGCTCTACCACCTGTTTCTGGTCCCTGGTCTGAGGTCATTTCTCATGACATCATTTTAGAATCTTGTCTCCTTTCATCACTAAACAGGACCCTAGTGTCTGGGCTCCTGGACATAGCCTCTGGGAAGATTTGTGTTCGCCAATGGGGCAGCGGAGGCGGGAGCTGAGGGGCAAACCAGATGACCAGATGGGGCCAGATTAAAGAAAAGATGAGACCATCTGAGGGAGGAGGCTAGGGTCTGCACCCCTAGATCTGAAGGAAAGGGGCTAGGATCCCGATCCCTGGGTCAGAGAGAAGAGATCAAGGACCCAGCCTTGGAGGCAGGAGGGAGGGGGGAATCCCTGGGTTTGAGGAAGACAGTTTAGGTCCTAGACTTCTGGGTCTGAGGGGCTGTGGGACCTTGGGTCTGAGGGTAAATGGATGGGGCCTGGACGCCTGAGTCTGAGGAAAGAGGGTTGGGGGGTCTGAACCCTGAATCTACAGGAAGAGGGCTGGTGTCTAGAGTCCCGGGCTCGAGAGAGGAAGTTTGCCCAGACCCTTGGATCTGTGGAAGGAGGGCTAAGGGCTTGGATATGAGGCAGAAAAGATGGTACCTGGAGCCCTGTGTCTGCTGGAGGGCTGCATTCTAGACTCCTCCACTGAGAAAGGAAAGCTAGAGCATGGACCCTGAATGTGAGGAAGGAGGATTGGATTCTGGACTTCCTGGTCTGAGGGCAGAAAGCTACGTGGTCTCTTGGGTCCTAGGTAGGAGAGCTGAGACCCCCACCCCACCCCACCCCACCCCATCTGGGGCCTGTTGTCTAACCACAGCCAGTACTAGGATTCAACACACGGTGTCGCTCTGCCCCTAGTGGGGGCAGAAGGGGCGGGGCAGAGGGTGGAGCTTTAGGACCCCCTAAGGTGGGGGCGGGACTTGCTCCTGGACAAGCCAATGTTGGCAGGAGCCCTGCAGCGCAGGGCACTAACGGCAGTGGGCAGAAAGGGGTCACACAAGCCTTGAAGAAGGTGAGGTTTTGGAGCTCTCAGACCAGGTCAGAAGCAGGGCAAGGTTAACCGTCTTGAAGTAGGCTGCAGCTGAGCAGGAAAACAGGAGGCAAGAGTTCTGGACTCTCAACGGGACAAGAAACAGCTTGAAGCAATTGAGTGCTTGAGTGTTGGGGCCAGGGTCTGAGCCCCCCAAGTTGTGTGAGTTATAGAAGTTCCTGGGACAGTAATAAGTTGTGGTTTGTACCCCCAGGTCTGAGGGAGGAGGACTTAGGGCTGGACCCCTGGGTCTGAGGGAGGAGGGCTGGGGTCTGAACCCCGAATGTGAAGGAGGAGAGCTGTGGTATATATTTCTTGGTGTCGGGAGAGGGACAGGGGTCTAGAGCCCTGGGTCTAGGGGAGAGTTGCCGAGCTATGAGACTTGGACGACAAAATGATTGAGGGCTGAAAGACTGGGGACAGGTCCAAGTGACAGCTTCTGGCAGGACCCTGACGTCTCAAGCTGTGTAGAGCCCCACCCTTCCCTGGAGGCACAGAGCACCTGTTTGCTCTTTGGAGGGAGCTGCTCATCCACTCCAGGCCCAAGTCTGTTTGCTTTGGAAACAAGATGGGGGGGGGGGTGTCTCAATGGCTCGGTTCATCTTTCACCCTCAGGCCACCAGGTGACAGTGTGAATGGGGGACCTGACCCCTGATTGACTTCACCTCACTAGTGACTGTTTTCTACTCTTCAGGGTCGCCAACTGAATGCAAGTGAGGCACAATGGGAGCTGACAATCAGGCCTCAGCCCAGGCCCAAACTTCTCTTTCAGACCCCAGCCTCCTCCCTCAGATCCAGGAGCACAGACCCCAGCCTCCGCCCTCAGACCCAGGAGCACAGACCCCAGCCTCCTCCCTCAGACCCAGGAGTCTGGTGTCCTTGCTGTTCCTTCAGTTGCCATAGGCTAGTTACCTCTGAGTCCTGGGTCACTTTCTTTGTCTGTCTTGCAGAAATGCCAGGCAAACAGGCAGAGGACGGGCAGATGGAAGTGGCGGCTGTGGAGGATGGAGGTGACGAAGGCCTGGGCGGCCTCACGGTCGAGGAGCTACAGCAGGGCCAGGAGACTGCTCTGGCCCTGGAGGACATGATGGCTTTGAGCGCCCAGACCCTGGTCCGCACTGAGGTGGAGGAGCTGTACGAGGAAGTGCGTCCCTTGGGCCAGGGCCGGTTCGGCCGTGTGCTGCTGGTCACCCACCGTCAAAAAGGTACTGGATGTTGGGCACAGGCATGCCGTACGGTACAACCGAGAGCAGAGATTGCAGGCAAGCTAGCCAAGACTAGCGGGTCATGACAACTTCAACCGGATCTTCCTTCTCGGTATTTCCAAGCCGTGTGCTTCAGGGGGTTCCTTTAACCACTCTGCGCCCCAGCTCTCTCCTTTGAAGAGATGAGAATCCTGGCATAATCTCATCACTCAGGCTAAGGCGGGGAGGCTGCTGGCCTAAGATTTGCATAGTGAGTTCCAGGTTAGCCGTGGCTACCAACCGTCTCAAACAGAGCCAGATGTGGTGGCTGATGCCTGCAACCCTAGTTATCCCTCAGGCGGGATCCCTGGACGTAGGGGCAAGACGGTCAGGAGTTTGAAATCATCCTGTGATACATACTGAGTTCCTGGCCAGCCTGGGCTACATTAGAGTATGTTTCAAAAATATAGACAGCCAGGCAAGATGGCTCGGCAGCTAAAGGCCCTTGTCACAAAGTCCGATGACGAGAGTCCAATTCCCCAGCTCCTACATGGTGGGAGGAAAGACTGGCTGCCCCAAGGGGTGTCCTCTGACCTCCACAACCCCGCTCCCAATGAACACACAAGCCATTAGTCAATGTAAAACTAAAAGGGAAGGAAAAAAGAAAAAGTGTTTGTATTTAAAAACAAACAAACAAGCAAGCAAACACACACACACACACACCCTAAAGACTTTCTATCCTATAGTCATGCCCACTTACCTGTACTTCTTGGAGTGTTTGAAATTGATTTGTATTTGATTTGTATTGACTGTGACATCGGCCTTTCCCTTCCTCTTTCCTTTAAAATGTTTATTTAAAAATTTTTTTTAGTTATGTACATATTAGGGGCAACTGTGCACATGAGTGCAGTGTCCAGAGAGGTCAGAAGAGGCGACAGATCCCCTGAGGCTGGAGTTACAGGTGGTTGGATGTGAGCTGCTGGATGGTGGGTGTTGGGATTTGAACTCTGGTTCTCTGGAAGAGTAGCGCTTATTCTGAGTTGTTTTGTTTGTTTTGTTTTGTTTGCTTGCTTATTTGTGTAGCCTTGGCTGACCTAGCACTCACTCTGAGACCACACTGGCCTCAAATTCATAGAGATCCGCTTGCCTCTGCCTCCTGACTGCTGGGATTAAAGGTGTGCACCACCATCACCCGGCTCATTTTTAAATTTCATGTGCATGAGTGCACATCTATGCCCCACTTGCATGCTTGGTACCCCAGAGGCCAGAAGAGGGCATCTGAGTCTCTGAAACTAGAGTTATAGGTGGTTTTTAGCTGCCATGTGGGTGCTGGGAACTGAACCTGAGTCCTCTGGAAGAGCACCCAATGCTCTTCACCCTTGAGCCATCTCTCCAACTTCCTCCCTTTCTTTATTTCAAACAGCACCCTCTGCAGCCCACGGTGGCCTCAAACTTGCTATGTGTCTGAGGCTGGCTTTGAACTCCTGATCCTCCTGTCTCTACCTCCCCTGAGTGCTGTGATTACAGGAGTGCACCACCGGGCCCAGTTTGTGTAGTCTGAGGGGGATGGAACCAGAGGTTCCATGTATTTTGGGCACAGAATCTACCAAGTGAACCACATGCAGAGCCCTGGGTCTTTCTTTAAAAGAGGAGTTCTCAACCTGTGGGTCACAGCCCCCTTAGGGTCAAACAACCTTTTCATGGGGTCACCTAAGGGGTCACCTGAAAACACAGATATTTACATTACGATTCATAACAGTAGCAAAACTGCAGTCGTGAAGGAGTAACAAAAACAAATTTATGGTTGTGGTCACCACACGAGGAGCTGTGTTAACAGGCCGAGGCATTAGGGAGGTCGGGAACCCCTGTGCTAGAGGATGCTGCAGGGGGTAAAGATGGAGGGCAGTGCAGAGAGGTTCACAGTACAGTGGGAAGTGAGCAGAGACCTCCAAAACGCTGGCTGAGACCAGGGGCTGAAGCTCAGGGATACAGAACACCACTCACCTGGCATGCCCGAGGCCTCGGTTCAATGCCCGATATGGCCAAAAACAACCACAAAAGCCAGAGAGTGGTGGGAAGCCAGGATACCTAGAGGACATACTGCCACTTCAGGTTGGAGTTGAATGGTGGGTATTTGTTTATTTTATTTTTTAAGCAGGGTTTCTCTGTGTAATAGCTGGAGCTTTCCTGGAACTCACTCTGTAGACCAGGCTGGCCAGGAATTCATAGAGATCCGGCTGCCTCTGCCTTCCAAGTGCTAGAATTAAAGGTGTCCGTCCACCTCTGCCCAGTGTTTGTTTAAAGAGGCAACCGGGACTGCCATTTTAGCCACACGGGAGGCTGAAGGAGTAGGAAGATCTACCCGAGGCTGCAGAATTCATCTGAGGCACCCGAAAAAACTCAGTGAAAACTTGCACCAAAGCAAAAAGTAGAAAGAAGTCTGAGGGTATAGCTTGGGACTCCAGTACTGATGAGAGTCTGGGGCCGTGGCTCAGATTTTATCAATGAGCAGGGAGAGGCAGTGTTCTTCCATACAGCCTTTGCCTAGAATCCCCCAGTGAGGGCTGTGGCGCAGGGGTAATGGCTCAGTGGTAGAACACTTGCCTAGCATGCCCAAGGCCCTAGGTTCAATCCCCAGCAATAAAAAGGGAAAAAGTAGGCAGCCTGCCTGATCATACAACACAAAACCCAGTGGTAGATACGCTTAAGGACTAGTATCTGGTGGCTAAAAGCTCGACACTAGAAGTTTCTACCTTGGAAGAAGACTCTAGGAAGTTGTTTCTACACGGGATAGGACCGTGACTCCTTAATTGGACCTGATACCCTGTACTCTGTATGTCTTCCCCAGTTGACTCAAACATGTCTGTGTCAGCCATGGTGGTCCATGCCTACAATCCCACCTGTGAGATGGGAAGGTCAGGAGTTCAGGGTCATCCTCAGGTACACAGGGAGCCAGAAGCCAGGCTGGAATATGTGAGACCCTACCTCAGAAAACAAACAAACAAAAAACCTCCACAGCCTGCACAGGACTGACCTAGGCCCTCTACATACGTGGGACAGTTGAGTAGCCTGGTCTATCTGTGGGATTCCTAGCAGTGGGATCAGGGCCTGCCCCTAACACTTGAGCTGGCCTTCGGGAACCCATTCCCTATGTCCAGCCTTAACACAAAGAGAGGAGATTAGTCCTACCTCAACTTGCTATGCCATGCTTTGTTGACACTCATGGGTGGCGTGCCCCTTTCCAAACAGAAACAGAGAAGCGGATGGGGGTGGGGGGGAGGTAGGAGGAGGGAACTGGAGGAGAGGAGGGAGGGCAAACTGTGGTTCGATATAAAATAAATGAAGAAATTACACACACACACACACACACACGTGTGTATGTATATATATATATATATACTTATACATACACACATATATACATATACATGTGAGACATATATATATTCCCACGTGGTATAGTTATTGTACAGAGTCAACACTAGAAGTTCCAGATTCAGTTTCTGTTTACCCTGAGAACAGAAATACAGAGTGGACATGGGTACTGAATGCTACTGTTAGTAGCTGAGCCTGGTACTATTAGAGTAGGTTGGTAGGAAGGCAGGGATTGGGGAACAAGGCACTTGGGAAACAGATTCCATCCCAAAGCCTAGGAAGAAGATTAAGAAAGCCAGTCCGGCCAGGCATTGGTGGCCCACACCTTTAATCCCAGCGCTTGGGAGGTAGAGGCAGGAAGATCTCTGTGAGTTCAAGGCCAGTCTGGTCTACAAAGAGAGTTCTAGGACAGGCTCCAAAGCAATACAGAGAAACCCTGTCTCAAGGAAAGAAAGGAAAAGAAATAAAGAAAGAAAGAAAGAAAGAAAGAAAGAAAGAAAGAAAGAAAGAAAAAGAAAGGAAGGAAGCAAGCCAGTCCTCTGATGAGATGGCTCAGTGGTTAAGAGCACTGGCTGCTCTTCCAGAGAACCTGGGTTCAAATCCCAGAACCCACATGGCAGCTCCTAATTGTCTGTGACTCTAAGATCTGACACCCTCACATAAATATACATGCTCATAAAAATAAATAACGAAAGAAAGCCAGTCCTAATGACCCTGAACTCTTACCCACCTCTGATATCCATTCCTATTGCATCTGCCCCCCCACCTCCAGGAACACCCCTAGCACTGAAGCAGCTCCCCAAGACATCTACTTCCCTCCGTAGCTTCCTGTATGAGTTCTGTGTGGGCCTCTCACTTGGCACGCATCCGGCCATCGTGGCGGCCTATGGCATTGGCATAGAGTCAGCCAGTTCCTACAGCTTCCTGACAGAGCCCATTCTCCACGGGGAGCTCATCACCTTCATTCAGCCCAAGGTGAGTAGGTAGGCCCTGGGTGTGTCTTCGTGAGCCTCACCAGAGCTCACGGGAATCTCCAAACAGCATGCACCCCAAGCGTCATGTTCATTGTGTTAGGTCACATTGGTCCCCTCATCCAATCCCAATTCTAGAATATTTGGACACTTTAGACCTCATTACCTGTGTCCTATTGCAATTAGCCAACCCTCACAAGACCACAGTCTACCCTACTGGAGTTAACAGGCCTCATGGGCTCAGTAGGACCCATCTGGGGCCCGTCAGTTCCCACTAGAGCTCACATATCTCTCCAGGTCACACCACAGGCCCATACTTGCATCCATACAAGCTCATGGACTTGTAGGCTCATACCAGGCCTTAAAGGCCTCAGAAGTTCACGGGCTTCACAGTTCACGCTGACCCTCACAGCTCATACTAGACTCAAGCTAGTTCCCCTCCCCCATTCCCCTCAGTAGGCCCCACAAGCTCACACTAGACCTTACAGGCCTGAAGTACTCAAAGGTCTGACAGGCTTGCACTGGGTCTCAGAGACCTCACAGGTCTGATAGGCTCATTCTAGGCCTCATAGGCCTTACAGGCTCAAAGCCCTTCACACACACACACACACACACACACACACACACACACACCGCTTGGTAGGCCTGACGAGCTCACACTAGGCCTCACAAATCTCTCAAAGCTCACAGGCCTCATCGGCATGACCTGTTTGTTAGTTAACCTTCTCAGCTTCCCTCCGGCCTGTGCCTGGGGTTGAAAAGAAGCCCTAGCTTTTCAGCTCCCCTCAGCAGGAAGGGGAGGGAGAAGTGGACCTTCATTGCCGTTTCCCCCTACAGGTGGGTCTTCCCCAGCCAGCCACCCAGCGCTGTGCAGACCAGCTGGCCTCAGCCCTGGAACACATTCACTCCCACGGCCTGGTGTACCGGGACTTGAAGCCAGAGAACGTGCTGGTGTGTGACCCAGACTGCCATCGAGTCAAGCTGGCGGACTTTGGCCACACCCGGCCCCGAGGGACCCTGCTCAGGCTCACTGGGCCTCCTATCCCCTACACTGCCCCTGAGCTGTGTGCCCCACCACCCTTCCCCGAGGGGCTACCCATCCAACCTGCCCTGGATGCCTGGGCTCTGGGAGTTCTGATCTTCTGCCTTCTTACGGGCTACTTCCCCTGGGACCAGCCCCTGGTGGAGGCTGACCCTTTCTTTGAGGACTTCCTCATCTGGCAGGCCTCGGGCCAGCCCCAAGACCGGCCACAGCCCTGGTATGGCCTGTCACCTGAGGCAGACACTCTCTTGTGGGGGCTGCTAGACCCTCACCCCAGGAAGAGGAGCCCTGTGAGCGCCATCAAGGGCTACCTAGGCCAACCCTGGAGACAGAGGGAGGAGGAGGCTGAGGAATTGGCAAAGGACCTGAGGGATGATGGGTAGGGAGGAAGCCACAAGGCTACAAAGAGGGAGCCGAGACCTGCTTAGCCTGCGCTGCCTGGCTGTGGCCTCCTGTCTGTTTGCAATCTCTCTGCTGTCTGTCCTGTGTGTAGTCTGTGTCTCTCCTTTGTGCACACACACATGCCTGTTGTGTGAAGATCACAGGACTCTTAGGAGTCCGTTCTGTCCTTCCACGTTGGGGCCCAGCAATGGAACCGAGTTCTTTATCAGCCGTCGGTCGCTTTTCCTACTGGAGCCATCTTGCTGTCTCCGGTCTTGATCTCTGGATCCTCCTGCCTCAGAATCCCGAGTAACAGGCATGCACTGTGCTCAGCTCAGCACTGTCCCACCCACCTCAGATAGCCCGCGCACACACAAGCCCCAGGTAAGGCGGCCACCAGCCCTGGACAGCACGATCCTAGACCTCTCCTCTACTTTGTGTCCCTGGTGTGCGATGGACCTCTCTGACCCAGCAACCTCCCAGAGGGTGAGGGGCGGCCTTGCCCAGCCAGCAGCCGGCAACCAAACAAGCTGACCCACCAGTCTTCCTGGCTTTGTCATCCGTCTTCTCTCAAGGGGCCTCACGGCTCTCAGATGGGCTCCGGCTTTTTTCTCCTACCCACCTGCGTGCCAGGATGCTGACACCCCCCCCCGCCCCGCCCCACCATCACCATCACACCACACCCCCGCCCCCGCCGTGTGAGATACTTTACACTTTTTGCCTCAGCTACCCTCTGCAAATAAAGTCTCCTGGCTACTAGGTCTTGTGCTGCGACTCTGTCCACTCAGGAAAGGGGAGAGACAGAGACACCCACAGAGACCGAGGGAGAGATGGAGGAGTCGTAAGACCAATTGCTGCTCAGGTAACGACTCCCATTGGGTCGCTCATAGGTGGAACCCGTGATGGCAGGTATCTATTATTTGGGCAGTTTTTCATTTATTTAGTTAGTTAGTTAGTTTTTGGAGACAAGGTCTCTTTGTAGCTTTGGAACCTGTCCTCCGAGCTCACTTTTTATAGACCAGGCTGGCCTCGAACTCACAGAGATCCATCTGCCTCTGCCTCCAAAGTGCTGGGACTAAAGGTGTGCGCCGCCACTGCCCGGCTCAGCTGTTTAGTTTTTAATTTTAAAAAGAATTCTTCATTATATGTTCACGCCCCAGCATGACTATAGAGATCAGAGGACAACTTGCAGAAGCTGGTTCCAGGCTTAGTGGCGGGTACCTTTACCTACTGAGCCATCTCACCTGCCCAATTTTTAAATTTTTGGTTTTTTTTTTTTTTTTCATTTTTATATCACAGCCTTTCATTATGTCGCCCTGGCTGTCCTGGGACTCACTCTGTAGACCAGGCTGGCCTCAGATTCACAGAGATCCACCTGCCTCTGCCTCCTAAATACTGGGACTAAGGATGTGCACCACCGATACCTCCCCACCACCACCACCTTTTTTTTTGGACATGGTCTTACATGGGCCAAGCTGCCCTTGAACTCACTATGTAGCTGAAAGTAACCTTGAACTCCTGATCTGCCTGTCCCTACCTCCAGAGTGCTGGGATTACAGGCATGCACTACCATGCTGGGTGTGTGCAGTGCTAATATTCTAACCCAGGGCTCTCTGTGTCCTGAACACCCATCCCAACAATCGAGCCACATTCCCAGTCCCGTGAGCCGTTTATTCCTAAGACTCTACTCAGAGTTTGTGCAGTGAAAAACACGGACCTGCCTGCCTGAGTAGACAGCTCAGTTGGTAAAGAGCTTGCCGGGAAAGCATGGGGACCAAGTTCATACTGTTTTTTGAGGAGGGAGAGACAGGCAGGCAGGCAGACCTCTATGGTTTGCTGGCTATTCAACTTTGCTTGTGTAAGACAGCCGGGTAAGGCAGGTCAGACAGGAGCCCTAGCCAGCCCTCATCCATCTGGTCCCTCCCCATCCTTCTCACCCCCCATCCTAGCCCCTTCCTGGCAGCCACGGTGTTTGCAAACACTCTCTCTTCCTCTGGGTGCCCTGCTTGGCTGCAGGCCCAGAGCAAGGCTACAACTGGGGATGGATCGGGTGTCACTGGCTCCCGAGCCCCCTGCACACACCCCTAGTGCCCCTGCTGTGGCTACAAGGCGCTGCCTGGAAGGGGCCTGGCAGGGCATGTGCACCCGCCTGTGAAATGACCCCGAGGCCCCTTGGACTCTGGGTTCCAGCCAACTGGGTAGGGATGGCAGCCGCTATCCTGGCGCCTTAGAGCACGGATCTTTGAAGGATAGTTGGGGATGGCAGAGGGGGTGAGCTTCATCAAGATCTCCTGCCGCCTCCTCCACGGACCTAAAATAGTGTGAGCAATTAGGCCAAGAATGCGTCCCATAAAACGGAAGGTGCCTGGGATGAGGGGAACAGGGAACAGGGAGCAGGCGGAGGGGGGCGCACAGGGGCGCCTGTGCGCCTGTTAATTGGTGGTGGCAGCTGAGGATTAGCTGGAAGGTGATAATGACAAGCGTTGACCCAAGCGACAAGAAGGGTCTAAGGGGAAGGACAACACTAATTAACAATGCTAACTGCACCGTTTCACCCCAAGGGCAGCGCTCACTCAGGCCTGCTCACCGATGACTCCTCGCCATGACAAAGGGGGCCTTGGTTCTTTCCCTGCCTCACTTTTGAGGCTGTGGTATGGCACAGCAGCCACACAAGGACAGAGCTCACACACACACACACACACACACACACACACACACACACACACACCGGTAATAGAGCTGGAACTCCAATCCCAGCAGCACCCCTGCTGTTGAGCTGCAGGAGTGTGAAAGGAGGGGGTGGATGAATGGGAGTGTGTGTGTGTGTGAGTGAGAGTGTGTGTGTGTGAGAGAGAGTGTGTGTGTGTAAGAGAGAGAGAGTGTGTGTGTGCAGCCACAGTGAGATGTGTGTGTGTGTGTGTGTGTGTGCAGCCACAGTGAGGTGTGTGTGTGTGTGAGAGAGAGAGAGAGTGTGTGTGTGTGTGCATCCACAGTGAGGTGTGTGTGTGTGAGAGAGAGAGTGTGTGTGTGTGTGTGTGCAGCCACAGTGAGGTGTGTGTGTGTGTGTGAGAGAGAGAGTGTGTGTGTGTGTGCAGCCACAGTGAGGTGTGTGTGTGTGTGAGAGAGAATGTGTGTGTGTGTGCAGCCACAGTGAGGTGTGTGTGTGTGAGAGAGAGAGTGTGTGTGCAGCCACAGTGAGGTGTGTGTGTGTGTGTGAGAGAGTGTGTGTGTGTGTGTGCAGCCACAGTGAGGTGTGTGTGAGAGAGAGAGTGTGTGTGTGTGCAGCCACAGTGAGGTGTGTGTGTGAGAGAGAGAGAGAGTGTGTGTGTGTGCAGCCACAGTGAGGTGTGTGTGTGTGTGAGAGAGAGAGAGAGAGTGTGTGTGTGTGTGCGCAGCCACGGTGTGTGTGTCTGTGTGTGTGTGTGCAGCCACAGTGGGGTATATATGTCTGGTGTCGTGTGCAGCCACAGCCACAACAGTGTGGATGAACGTGAGAATGTGTGTGCAAGTGAGCGTGCACACAAGAAATGTTGTGAGTGTGTGTGGGAGGTGTGTCACAGTCAGTGCAAGAGCGACCTCAGGAGCTTGGATGTGTAAGTGTTCAGGGAAGGAGCGGCCTTGGGAGTGTGCATGAATGCAGAAGTTGTGAGTGTGAATGTGGGTGTGACTACGAGATTGTGCTTGTGTGTGCAGGAGTCAACGCCGTGAAAGTGGGTGTGAACGAAATGCATGCGTGTGTGGGCACGAGGACACGAGAGTGCATGAGTGAGTACACAGGTGTAGGACCAGTGTGCCCATAAATGTGGTTCTGTGGGTGTGGAAGTGTGCATGCGGGAGGGTAGAGTGAATGGGTGTGGGTGGCCGTGAGCATGAAGTGTGGGGTGTAAGACTGAGTGTACATGTGGCTCTGATAGTGTTTGTGCATGTGGAAGTGAGTGTGAGCACAAACCAGGTGTGAAAGTGAGTGTGAGTCCATGGGTGTGAGTGTACATGCGTGGGTGTGGAGGTGATTGCTGGGCTAACGTGATCATCAGCGTGGCTGTGTGCAAGGGTGGGTGTGAACATGAGTGTGCATACGTACAAGAGTGAACTGGGAGGTGTGAAAATAAATGCAAATATAAAGTGTGGATGAGAGTGAAAAATCTGCCCACGTGTGCCAGGACCGTGCATGTGAGTGTGAGAGCAGGCAAGAGTGTGATGGGTGTGTGTGTAAGAATGTCCACCGTGTGTAGGAGCATGAATATGTGTGAACATGAAGTACGTGTGTGAGGGTAAGGGCAGGTGTGAACATGACAGGTTGATTGTATGTGCAAGAGTGAACACGAGTGTGTGAAAGTGAGTGGGAATGTGATCCATCCAGGTGAGTGGGAATAGAGACTTGAGTGTGTGGGTGTGAGCATGGGTGTGTAATGTGAGTTTCTGAGTGTGGAGGTGAGTGTGGTCTCGTGCTCAAAGGAGGGTGTGAGCCACGAGTGTGCACATGGGCAGGAGTGTGACTCTGAGACGTGGGGTAGACCCAAAGATGTGTGCTTATATGTGTGTGAGTGTAGATGAGTGTGTGGTATAAATGCGTTTATGCAAGAGTGCATGCTGCGTGTGCAGGATCATGAGTGTGTGTGTGTGTGTGTGTGAATATGAGGTTTGAGGGCGTGGGATTAGGAATGGATGTGACTATCCTCGGGTGTCAACATGAACGCAGGCACGTGGGAGTGAGCGTGAACTTGAGTGTGCAAGAGTGTAGGCGTGTGGACACAAATATGAGATATGGGTGTGAGAAGCGGTTGAGCAAGCCAAGGTGTGAGGATGAGAGGGGCATGCGAGGGTGTGTGAAAATGAATATGAGCGGGCGTGAGTAGGCTCGGGTGGGAGGGAAATGGGGGGCTGTTTAAGGGTGAGGCGGAGATGGATACGGTTGCGTCAACCCCTCCCTGAGTTGTGGAACCTGATTGGTTAACACTGAAAGCCAAGCAAGAAATGCTTTAGACCAGAGAACACGGACCACAGTTAAGGGACAGAAGGGCAAGGATGCGACAAGTTGTGCCCCTCACGCAGCACGGGAGCAGGCTTTTCAGCATCCTCTGGGGCCAGTGAGAGGGCTCAGGGAGTAAGGCGCTTGCCACCAAACCCGATGACTGGGTTCCTTCCCCGGCCCCGCCTGGTGGAAGGAGGGAACCAACTCCTGAAAACTGTCCTCTGACCTCCACACATTCCTGGTGGCACACGGGTCCCCTCCCCTACACACACACACACACACACACACACATACACACACACCATATATGTAACTTCCACCAATAAGCTACACCAGGCCCAGCAATTCCGCTCCTAGGTAAACACCCAGGAGACAAGGACAGGACAAAGGGCCACACAGAATACAGACAGGAGGCTCAGCCAGCATGATTACTGAGTTCAGGTACCCAGTGCCCGCATAAACAGCCACGTGCAGCCACAATGTGTCTGCAATCCCACAGTCCACCCCGTGGTGAACTCCAAGGCTAGAGAGAGACCCTGTTTTAAAAATCAGGTGTGTTTTTGCAATGGGCGGTAGTTTACAGGGAGACCCAGCTGGTCAAAACGCCAGGAACAAGGGCTGAGTGTTCAGCCCTCAATTGGACGTCTAAATTACCCTGAGTCCAAGACTCAGGCAACATAAAGGAAGGAGAAAGAATATAGAGGTTGGGGAGCGGTGCTGTAAAATGCTGCCTCCAGACGTGACACCGGCCACTGCACGCCTCCTCTGGGTTATCTCCACAAGGCCAGCCCAGCAACACTGAGACAGAGGAGGGAGAGGGAGGTGAGCCCCGCCCAACTCCATTCAGAGCGGCTAATGATAGTTAATTGTTGAGGGGAGGGAGGAGGAGGCAGCATTTTCTTCAGTAGTGTAGCTACTGGTAACTGCCGGTGCTGTTGGAAGCAACCATAATTAAACTGCGTGGGGAAACAAAAAACAAACATGAAAGTAAGAAAACTAGCAGGAGGAGAGGGTCATGAGAGAGAGGATGTGTTGGAAATGACCGAAATTCATTATATACATGGATGAAACCGTCAGGGTTTTGTTTTTTTGTAAGTGTAAAACAATTGAAGAAGACATCTGACATCGACTCCTGGCCTCAGCATGAACACACGGGTGCTCACACATACGCTCTCGCATACAAAGTCTGCACACGCGCATTCACAGCAACTTCGTCACCCAGAGAGTGGAGACATCGCAGACTTCGGAAGACTAGATGCATGAATGAACACAATGTGACTCACCTGTGCGTGAGCTGCTATCAGGCACCATAAAGGAATGAACCGGGCACACGTCCTGGCGTCACAGGGGTGCCTTGAACCGTCAATGCGAAGTCGAAGAAATGTCACAGGGCCACCACAGATGGCAGCTCCATTCATAGGCAATATGCAGAACAGACCACCAGTAGTCATAATGGAGCTGGCAGAGTGGGAACTGGGTGCCTGGGACAGCAGAGATGGCTGAGGACCATGGGTTTCCATCCCAAGGGCAGGGCATGCTCTTAGGTTAGGTATGATGAGTATTGCATGCACAATTACCTTCCTATGCTCACAGCAGGGGGCTGGAGAGGTGGCTCTGCAGTTAAAAGCGCCTGCTGATCCTTCAGAGGACCAGGGTTCCATTCCCCACACGCATGGCAGCTCACCACCACCCGTAACTCCTGTCCCGGGGCATCTGATGTCTATGCCTCCGTGGGTATCAGGCAAAACAATCATACACAAGCCTGGCAAGCGGATCTCTGTGAGTTCGAGGTCATAATTTCTCCATTTCTGTATCCTTCCTCCCTCCCTTCCTTTCTCTCTTTCTTTCTTGCTCTTCCTTTTTCCTTCTCTCTTCCTTCCTTCCTTTCTTTCTTTTAGACATGTGGTCTCACTATGCATTCCTAGCTGGCTTCAAACTCACAGAAATCCACCTGGTTCTGACTCCCAAGTGTTGGGATTAAAGGTGTGCGACACCAGCAGTAACTATTTTTACTAACAACTGCCCACTACCCATGCCTCTTCCAGGAAAGAGGGTCAAGACTTAACTGCCTAGAGATTAGTACAGAGACACAAAAGGCCCAGTGGCCCTTCTCGTAGGAAAGTTTTAGCTGTTTGTTTTTCAGTCTCATGTAAGCTAGGCTGACTTCAAACTTCCTGTGGAGCCAAGGATGACTTTCAACTCTTAATCCTCCTGCCTTCAGCTCCCTAGTGCCGAGGGTTATAGGCACAAACCACTACACTTTTTTATGCAGTGCTGGGGATCGACCCCAGGGCCATGTGCATGCTAGGAAAACACTCTACCAACTGAGATGCATTCCCAGCCCCAGGTAAACTAGATGGCCTAAGACATAGGTTGTGATTTGACAGGTCTTGGAGGTCTGCTCCTGACCCGCTTCCAGAGAGCTGGATGCTGACTGTCCTCGCCATACTCCGGGGTGTAAGAGATGTGAGGATGCTGTGTTACAGTACACATCCGGTGTTCTGGATGGATTTCCAGGCATCAATATTTATCCACTCCATTCTTTAGACTTTTCTCTACCAACAGTCATATCCCAGGTGGATAATGATGGATATGTATTTGATTGATGTGTGTGTAATGTGTGTGTGAATGTATGTGGTATATGGTGTGTGTATGTGTGTGTGAGAGAGGGAGAGAGATGTGTGTGTATGTATGTGGCATGTGGTGTGTGTATGTGTGTGCATGTGTGTGGTGTGTGTACGTATGTGCGTGCGTGCGTGCGTGTGTGTGTGTGTGTGTGTGTGTGTGTGTGGTGTCTATACTGTTGATGTGTTTAATGGAGTTCAAATTTGGAGTTTATCTACACCCGCAGAGTGTAGTCCTTTGCAGCTACTGTTCTGGGCTTGTCGCAAGCTGGCAAACAGACATGCAGCTCAGCTACCCTGAGGGAGGTGTCGAGGGTCAGGGCTAGCAGCCAGTGGGGTTGGCTACCCATCCTGGCTGCAGGCCCTGGGGCCAGATGTTTGGGCTTAGCTGCCCAGCCAAACAGGGATAGAATGACTGAGTAATTAGGTACCCGCTGGTTTGGGGCTGGCAGAAGGCAACAGGGGTGGAGAGGTCTTGGACTAGAACACCCATCACACACCCATGCACCTCTGGTTTGCAGAGAAGCCAAAGGCTGCACCCCAAGCTGGGCTCTCTGGCACTTTCAGAGAGATGACCCATGGCCAGGGTCCACCTGATCCCACCCAGGGATACAGAAGACTGTTTCTTCCTAGCTGGGGCACTGCTCGCTGACACCCCAATGAGCCAGGACAGGAAGGGGAAGGCAGCAGGAGCCCTACTCTCCCAAGGTTAGATGTCAGCAGTTATTTAAGTCTCTGGCTTAAGGAGATCTGGGGACCATACAGTTCCCTGCACACGCCTTTGCCTGTTGTGGAGATCAGAGTGTCCATCCATCAAGACCCCCGGACATTATCCCACCCCCTGCCCAAACCAGTAACTGGACCCTGATGGCCTTTGCAGGACTGCAGGGGCGCCAGGCTCCATCACCTTCTGTGACCTCTGAGCTGTGATCTGGGAAGAGGAGGAGGGACCAGTTTCCTGGCCAAGGCCACAGGGGTCAGAAACAGGAGTGCTGGGGGTGGGGCTGGGTTGGGTGGTGTCTTCCAAGCTAGCCCTGGGCTTACAGACCAGTAAGGCTAGGAAGGGACCTGCTTGGGTCACTAAGACAGAGGAAGTCGTGAACGTCCTCATCTGGAACCCGGGACAAAGTCAAAGCAGAGGGGGACATATATGGAAGTCAGAGGACAATTTATGGTAATTGGCTCTCTGCTTCCATTATTTGAGGTCCAGGAAATCAAACCCCGATCATCCAGGCTTACATAACAAGTGTCTTCCCAAATGAGCCATCTCCTAGCCCTGGGCTCATTCTTGGTAAGTGGGCATATGTCTCATACCATCTCTGTCCATACAGGAACTTACTCATAGGTAATATTAACCCCTTGATGTGGTTAATATTCCCATCCGCGGAGAACACTGAGGCTGTGAGAAAGGAATTAAAAGTCCCGGAGATATATGGACCCAGACTCAAGTCCAGTGGCCAGGTAATACTATGTGAAGAGCAAGGCCCCCAAGCTGGGAATGAAGTTCAGTTGGCAGAATGCTTGTCCAGCATGCATGAAGCCCTAGGTTCAAATCACCATGGTGCCTAGAAGCAGGTGTGATACAGTACATCTGTAATCCCGGCACCCGGAGGTGCAGGTTAGAGGGTCGGGAGCTCAAAGGCATCCACAGCATACTAAATGAAAGGTTACATTGGGCTACATGCATGAGACCTTCTCTCAGAAGGGTCTGGAGTAGACAGGCTTGGGTTGCCAAGCACAAGATGGGGATAAGGAACAAGCCACTCATCTCTGCGCTGAGAGCCTAGGCTCCCTCAGAAACACAATGTTACCATCCAGCGGTCAAACACAATGTTACCATCCAGCCGTCTCCGCATGGCCATGAGGCATACTCTATTATTATCCCCTTTTATAGGTGGGGAACCTAGACTAGGAGGCTTGGCAGCTGGCTCAGGAATACCCCCCTAGCAAGGGCTCCTCCCTGGTGTCCACGCTGAGTGTATCTCCTCATCTGCTAAGCTCTGGTAATAGAACCCTCCCCAGCCAGTGGTAATGGAGATGGAGTAACAGCCGGCCTCCAAACCAGCGGTTCTCAGTCAACCTGCGCGTCCTCTCAACCTGTGTGTCGAGTTGCCTTTCACAGGGTTGCCTAAGACCACCCTGTGTATCAGATGTTTACATGGTGGTTCATAACAGTAGCAAAATCACAGTTATGGAGTAGAGATCAAAACAATGTTATGATTGGGGTCACCACGGCATGAGGAACCGTATTCAAGGGTCACAGGGTTAGGAAGGTTGAGAACCACTGCAAACGAAGGCTGACACAGGCGTACCCCGGAAGTGTTAGTCCCTGTGACGATGATGCTACACCACCCATTCAGGTTTACGGACCATGTGCCCGGTTTTGTTTTTTCTTCTTGTTTTTCGAGACAGGGTTCCTCTGTGTAGCCCCGGCTGTCCTGGAACCCACTCTGTAGACCAGGCTGGCCTCGAACTCACAGAGATCCACCTGCCTCTGCCTCCCGAGTGCCGGGGTTAAAGGCGTGTGCTGCCATGTCCCTGCATGTGCTCTGTTCATAAAGCTGGGCACAGCACGGCTGAAGCAGCTTCCTGCTGGCACAGACCCATCCCTGTCAGGGTCCGTCACGATCACGGTAAGCACGAGCAGCGCTATCACCAGCATTGCTAGCATGTCAGTGTCATTGTCACGCCTCCACTATTAATTGCTGTCATCACTCACCATCACCCACCACTCCCTGGCATTGTCACCACCTTCATTATTGCTAGTCACCGTTATGCTCACCATCACCGCCACCAGTAACGTCAACACGATCGTCACTGTTACCACCGCCACTCCCATCGCCTTCACCATCACCATTAACACCATCACCACCACTGACACCCAGTCACCACCTTCATCACTATCCCATCAATACCAACACTCCGTCTTGGTCAACATACTCATTGTCACTAACACCACATCATCACCTTCATCAGCATCCCATCACCACCGTCCCCGTCACCTCTTTTATCGACACCATCGCCAATCACCATGACCACCATTATAAGCCCCCCCCCACAACACCGCAAAAACAACAACCACCAAGCACCCTCACCATCACCCATCATCCACTCCGTCACACCATCACCCATCATAGCCATACCCATCACCCACCTGTCATCACCATCACCCATCATCACCATCACCCATCATCACCATCACCATCACCCATCATTGCCATCATCCGTCATCACCATCACCCATCATAGCCATTACCCGTCATCACCATCACCTGTCACCATCACCCATCATCACCATCACCCATCATAGCCATTACCCGTCATCACCATCACCCATCACCATCACCCGTCATCACCATCACCCGTCATCACCATCACCTGTCATCACCATCACCCATCATCACCATCACCCGTCATCACCATCACCCGTCATCACCATCACCCATCATCACCATCACGGTGTTCAGCATCGCCACCATCGCCGCTACTGCAGCACGTGTGGCATCAACAAGTCAGGGTCAACTTTGTGATTCCGTCCCTCCAGGGTCCCCCTCCTTCCCCCAGTAACAACACCCTCACTTTGTTGGTAGATACTTTGGTTTTTTGTTTGCTTGAGAGCATCTTTAGCACCCGGACTTCAGAGTGGGTCACACATCTCCCCTCAGAGGCCTCTCCTCCTCCGTGGTGGTGATGGTGGGCGCAGGTGTGCTGGGGGGCCAGGCCGCTTCTGCTAGTCTCTTAACAGTCTCACTCAGCTGCCCCAGGCCCTGGGCAGCCTCTACCAACTGGACCAGGCCCAGCCCCAGGACTTGGCGTTCCTGCCGGTCTCGTTCCAGGACCTGAGTCAGCCTCTGCAGCTGGTCACCCACCTTCCTCACAGCTGCCACCAGCTCCACCAAGGCAGGTGGCTCACAAGCCATGACCCTTACCGGGGGTATGGGGGACATACATGGCCCAAGGGGACCTGGGTTGTGATTGGGGGGTGGCCCCTGAGTAAGATGGTCCAATGGGGGGGCCATAGAGGAGAGGTGAAGGTCGGGGATAGACGGAGAGGTTGACCTGGAACTCTGGATTTTGGGTGGTCTGAAGGCCTCCGTGGACAGTGGGTCCATGCTTGGGGCTGGAGAGGGCCTGGAGGGGTCAGACTCAGAGGCTGGAGAGGGCTCTAGGCTCTGCATGTGGGATGTGTTTGTGGGAGGGTCTCTCACAAAGGTCAGCTCCGGGTGCAGGCTAGGCTTGACCTTTGGCTCTGGAGTGAGTGAGGGAAAGTCTGTCTCCAGGGAAGATGGAAAGGACTTTGTAGGGATGGCGGGGATGGAGGGAACATCAGTCAGGTTGGTGGGAGGTTGAGGCATTGTAGTGGGGTGAGGGGTCCTGGGAAATGGACGGTTTGTGGTGTGTTGAGGGGTTATGGAAGGATGAGAAGTTGTGGTGAGTTGAGGGATGGTGATGGGCTCAGGGGTGGTGATGGTGGGCTCCCGCGTACTGGTGGACTCTGGGGTGGTAGTGATGGGCTCAGGGGTGATGGTAAGCTCCAGGGTGGTGGTGGGCTCCAGGGTGGTGGTGGTAGGTTCAGGGGTGGTGTTGGGTTCTGGGGTGGTGGTGGGCTCCAAGGTGGTGGTGGGCTCAGGGGTGGTGGTGGTAGGTTCAGGGGTGGTGTTGGGTTCCGGGGTGGTGGTGAGCTCAGGGGTGGTGGTGGGCTCAGGAGTGGTGGTGGGTTCTGGGGTGGTGGTGGGCTCCAGGGTGATGGTGGTAGGCTCAGGGGTGGTAGTGGGCTCCGGGGTGATGGTGAGCTCAGGGGTGGTGGTGGAGTGAGGGGCTGTGAATGGCTGTGTGGGGGTCCTGGGGCTCATGGGGAGGTCCGAGGAACCAGAACTCTCTGGCACTATTTTGGGAGTTGTGCCCAAATCTGGGGTTGTGTCGGGTCCTGGGGTCAGCTCTGAGGTAGGGGAAAGGCTGGTCCCTCCTGATAGCGCAGAGGAGCCAGAGCTCAGCCCTTTAGGGGAGGAGGTGGATGCTGGGCTGCGAGAGGGCTCGGGGATCCCTTTGGGAAGAGAACTGGCATCAGAGGTTGTCAGAGGTTGTCCCGGGGTGGGTGGAGATGTTTTGGGAGGGCCTGTGGTCCTCCCCTGCTCTGAGACCCTGTAAGGGATGAACTGTGGCCTTGAGCCAGAAGGCCCTGGCGAGGTGGAGGGAGCTGGGGATGAGGTGGTGGATGCTGTCCTGGCTGACGTGGGCCGCAGCAGCCGGTGCTCGGGTTTTGGCTTCCTTGGGGAACCTGGAGGAGAAGGAAACCGGGAGCAGATCCGTCTGAGGTCAGTTTGCCCTGCCCACCGTGCACCGCAACGCCCCCTGAGGAGCTGACCAATGGGAAGGCAAAGGTCTTCGTGACATCATGGGTCACCAGCAGACTTCACCAGGCCCTAGTGCCCTCTTCCTCTCCCCCGTGAGGTTCCCGCCGCCACCTGGTGGTCTCTGAGGGGAAGGTACACGGATACAAGTAGGAGGAAATTCTGGAGGAATCCTTTTCTACCATTTTCTGACTTGCTACAGTGAGTAGCACAATCTAGATCTGCTGACATTTCTGGACTGCTGACTTTGCTGCGGGAATAGTTGAAGCGCTGTGGTGTTTAGCACCATCCCTGGCATCTGCCCATTAAGCACCATGGAGTATTAGGGATGCAGCGAACCGTAGAGCACTTATCCAGTAGGCACAGAGCCCTGGGCTTGGTGTTAGAACCATGAAGAGAAATGTTGGATGCTGGAGTTGGCAGACTCAAGAGACAAAAGTGCCTAGCACAAAGCCAGGCAATTTGACTTAGATCCCCAGGTCCTTGCTCCCAATAACAAGGAGGGGGGAGGAGGAGGAGAAAGAGAGAGAAATAAAGGAAGGAAGGAAGGAAGGAAAAAAGGAAGGAAGGAAGGAAGGAAGGAAGGAAGGAAGGAAGGAAAGTTAGGGCACTTGGGAGGCACAGGCAGGTGGACCTCTGTGAGTTTGAGGCCAGTCTGGTCTACAAAGTGAGAACAAGAACAGCCAGGACTGTTACCCAGAGAATCCCTGTCTCAAAAACTGACAAAGGAAAGAGAGAGAGAGAGAGAGAGAGAGAGAGAGAGAGAGAGAGAGAGGGAGGAAGAGAAGTTGTTAGGCGTCATCGGGTAGATGCCTTGCCCCTCGTCGTGGTGACCCCAAATGTGTGCAGCTGTGTCTGCTGCTTGTTCTAATCCCCTCAGGCAATTCGTCTCTACCCTAGCTAACGGCTCCTGGTTGCAGGCTATCCCCCTCTGTTGGGCCTTTCTGAGATGAGAGGCGGATGGCCCCTGGGGACTTGGAGCCCATCTCTGCGCCCCACAGCTCTGCACATGCCTCACCTGTGTCTTCACGGGCTCTCGGAGCTGGAAAGGGGTGGCCTGGACTCTTGCCGGTGCCACTGGTGACAGTGGGTCGCGGTTTGGTTGTGCTGGGGGTCCCTCTGGGAACACCCCTTTGAGCAGGTGAATCCCATGTCCGGGAGCGCTCATAACTACCCTGGTCATCTGCAGATGTGAAAAAGAGAGCTGAGTCTTTCCTGCTACCTTCACACACACACACACACACACACACACACACCTGGCAAATGACCACAGCAGGGGCTAGCCCATCACTCAGCCTCCTCAACAACCTGTGTCACCTTGGCCACCAGTCAGGAGGCTCTTGGTTACTAAAAGCAGAAACTAATGAAATGAATTATCTTATATAGGAAATAATACATTACTTCCATTCCCCGAGGCCCCTGACCATGTGTACAAACCCTCATAATAACTGAACTACCATGCTGTCCCACACAATTTCTTTCTTTTTCCTTTTAAGCCAGATGCAACACACACACACACACACACACACACACACACGCACGCACGCACAAACACAAATAATATACATAAAAATAAATGGATGGATAAGCAATAAAAAGAAAACCCAAATTCCCCAAGTTTATAAATCTTTGGAGTACAGAAACCTTTCCAGGCTGAAATGAACAAGAAAAAAATAAGGCCGGAGGAAGTCATCGTTGCTGGCTTTGGAAAAGGGAGGCGCTGTGCTGGGGAAGTGAAGAGGGTGACGTCCCATCGGGACCAGCCCTGCCAGCACCCTGACCTTGGCTCAGCGAGACCCATGCATCCTGACCTACAGAAGATGACGAGACTGAGCTTGGGTTTTTAAGCCACTAGATTTGTAGATGTCATAATGACCAGAGACATCAACGGAGGCGCTTCTTGAGCTTAAAGCCGACCCTTGTTGGGCTAGGAGAGCATCTATCCTATCGCTCTTGCAGAGAACCCAAGTTGGGTTCCCAGCACATAATTCAGGCAGTTCACAACTGCTGTAACTCCAGCTTCAGATGTGATGTCCTCTCCTGGCCTTGCTGGTGTGTGTGTGTGTGTGTGTGTGTGTGTGTGTGTGCATTCATGCATGCACAAATAAACCAATTTGTTTTTTGGAGACAGGGTCTCTATGTATTTCTGGTTATTCTGGAACTTTATATGGAGACCAGGTTAGCTCACAGAGATCCACCTGCCTCTGCCTCTGGAGTGCTAGGATTAACTGGGTGTGTCACTACCATCCTGCCATAAAGCAAATATTTCTCCTCCTCCTCCTCTTCTTCTTTTTGGTTATTTCAAGTCAAAGTTTTTCTGTGTAGCTTTGCCTGTCCTGGAACTCACTCTGTAGACCAGGCTGGCCTCAAATTCAGAGATCCACCTGCCTCTGCCTCACAAGTGCTGGGATCAAAGGCATGTGCCACCAACATTCAGACATAAAGTAAATCTTAAAAAAAAAAAAAAATCCCTAGCCCTGTGACTATGCAGGGTTTCTCCCAAAGCCTTTGGGCCTCTGAGAATCCCCTCAGGGAGGAGGTGACTCAGGGGGTAACGTGATTGCTGTATACCTGACGACCTGAGTTGTATCCCCAGAACCCATACGAAGGAAATAGAAAACCAACTCATGCAAGTTGTCCTCTGACGTCCACACATGTGCCAAGGCACATACAGTCTCCCCTGCAGGTGAGTGATATCACATTCCTAAGAGGTTTTTCTTGACTTCTCTACTATAACCAGTCATTCCAACTTTGGGATCCTGCACCGCTGGGCTGTTGTACAGCTCTCTACCGACAACACTTTCCATTCTAGGTGGGTTCACGGGCATTCTACACATCGGAACGGGACATGTAGTCACACAGCTCCCTCCAGTCCCCGTGGGGTCTAGGCTGGAGTCCACCGAGTGAGTCAGAACCCAGACTTGTACTCTGAGTGGCAGCACACATTACCTGAATCCAACGTGGTGCCTGCCTGCAATCCCTACCACTGAGAGTTCAATGCCTGGACGATGTACTGGACTCCCAAGGCAGCCTGGGCTATGGAATACGATGGTTTCAAAAGCAAGCAAAGCAGCGTTGGGAGATATCTCAGAGTGTAAAGCGTTTGCTTTGAAAACACAAGGAAGGGGCCCCAGAGCACACGTTTAAAGAAGATATAAAGCTTGGTGTGCTCGCTCCTCTCCTAATCCCAGTACTAGGGAGACAGGAAGCTTACCAACCACCAGCCTAGACTTGTGAGCGAGCTTCAGACCACCGACAGACCTGACTCACAAACACGAGATTTAGACAGTACCTGCGGAATGGCACCAGAAGTTGTCCTCTGGCCTCCACATAAACTGTCCATACATTGCAAGGACATACACTCACACACATACGTAAGAGAGACATGTAAACTGTTTGAAACAGAGTCCCATCCTGGCCATACACATACACCCCACACCTTCTCCTAAGCCTTACTACATGGAGAGTCCCTTTGCACCATTTGTAATCCCGTATTTATTTCCCCCTGGAGAGGATCCCCCCCCCCACCCCCCGTCTCAGAGACTAGCTGCCTCTACGGCGGCGGGTTCCACCACGAGGGGGCGCTGAGGGACAGGAAAACCGCCCTTACAGCACAGAACAAAGGTTCTGGACCTTCAGACACACCCGATGGAGGAACAAGGTCTCTAAGAAATCATTTCCGGTCCCAGCATCCCAGTGATCAACCCTAATCCCAGCACGCGATACTGCCGGGTCCAAGTCGCAAATCCCTGAGCCTGCTCCCTTGCTAGACTACAGGTGCCAGGGCTGGATCCTGGTGGCCAATCAGAATGCGTAGCACTCTGTGATGTAATGAGGCACGGGGCAGAGGAGCAGGTACCCGCCCAGCCAGGCCTGACTCTGCTTGCGGGGCTCCAGAAAGGATACAGGATGTTCCTCCCAGCAGCGACGGGCAGAGAGATACACGGACAGGGGCAGTGATCGCTAACACTCAGAAGTGGAGAGCATGCAATGAGCGAGGAGACTGAGGGAGCAAACAGTGGACGGAAAGGCAGAAATAGTGTCTGTCGCTTCACTCACTGTAATGAGGGCTGTGAGACGCGAGGAGAGAGACAAAGGGCGGGATTCCAGTGGAAGGTAGTAACCACAGGGCCCGAAGAATGAAAGTGCTTGCTGCCAAACCTAGCAACCTGGTTTGATCCCTGGGGCCCCTGTGGAGGAGGGCGAGCTTGCCAGACGCATTGCACACCCACACAAGTTCCCGGCCATGCCCCTCACCTGTGTCTGGAAGCCTCTGTGTTCCTGAAGAGGGGACTTGCGGGTTTCTAGTGGTGGCCCAGGAAATCGCATGTCCGGGCCGTGCGGTCACAGTGGTGCCTTTGGTCAGGTCCTCTCCCCAAGTGGGGTCCCAGGTCCAGGAGGGATAATCGTCATCGTCTGTGTAGCCTGGGGAGAGACGAGGTAGCATGTGTCCCTTCCCCCGTCTGAGGTCCTTGCCACTTACTTCCCTTCCAGAGTTCCCTGCAGCGACCCTTACAAGTCCTCACCCTGAACCCCCTGTGGCCAGTTCCTTAGATGACGCCCCACACTGAGCCACCCTGCCCCACTGACTCCACCCCCTCAACCTCCCTCCCAGTCCCCCGGTACCAGTGCAGGAGAGCACCACGTCTTCCTCGTGGTCACAATTGTGCTTCCCCCATGTCCCCGAGGGGCAGTCACTCAGTGAGGCCTCATTGCCCCTACAGCCCACGTCATCCAACCAGATGGGCCCGGTCCCTGGGCCGTAGTGGGTTTTGCCTACTCGGGGCCGGACCTTTCCACAGCCCAGCTCCCAGCAGGCCACTGTGGCATCCCGAAGGTCCCAGCTGTCATCACAGACTGTCCCCCACTGTCCAGCATGCCACACCTCTAGCCGGCCAGCACACCTGTTGGGCCCATCAGCCAGACGAACCCGGAAAGGACCTGGTTGGGGGGGAGGCCCTCGGGTTAGGAGGTAAGGGGACTGCATCGATGCCCTGCCGGTTACGATCCCTTTCGCTGCTGTTCCCTCTACTACTCACCTGATGGCATTGGTGCTCCAGCAGATGGGGAGGGGGCTGGATCGTGGGATGACTCCAGAGAAGCTTCTGGGCTCTCACCAGTTGGCTGTAAGGAGGCCTGAGGGATCTGTGTGATGGTGGCCTCCGAGGTCATGTCTCGGGGATAGTGAGTGGACAGTGATGCTGCAGTCTCTGAGGTCCACTCCCAGGGGACCCTAGGAGTCGGCTTTGCAGTGGTGTGTGATGTCTGTCTTCGGAGGGCCTCCGTGGTCAATCTTTTAGGTAACTCAGAGGTACGTGGGGTTAGGTTTAGGATGCTTGGGGTGCCTGGGACCCTGGAGCGTTTAGTGGTTGCTATCCCAGGGGGTTGAGAGGTTGGTCTTTTTGCATTTTTAGGCACCCACTTCTTAGTACTCTTGGGTGCTTTCCCTGGAGACCTTGTGGTTTTCTCTAGCACACTGGAGGTAACACTGGGGGAGGATTTGGTGGCCAGCTCTCCTGGAAGCCAGGCATCCTGATCTCTACCCAGCCCAGGGAGCCAGCTCCAACTGAAGGGGTCTGAGATGGTATCCAGGCCAGGGGTCCCTAGGAGGCCGGGAGGGAGGAAAGAGAAAATGCAGAAACCGTGATGGTGGACTCTCATAAGTCTAGCGTGAACCACTAACATCCCCATGATGGCTCAGTGGTTAAGAGCACTGACTGCTCTTCCAGAGATCTGGGTTTGAGTCTCATCACCCATGTCCTGGCTCACAACTGTCTATAACTCCAGTCCCAGAGAATCTGATGCCCTCTTCTGGCCTGAGGGCCTCTGCCTGCAAAGTGCTGGGATGGGATTAAAGGTGTGCACCACCACGGCCCAGCTTTTCAGCCTTAAACTCATAAGAACTATCTTGCCTTAGCCTTCTAAATGCTGGATTACAGGCATACCCTACTATCCCTTCCTTCAAATTCATCGGCCTCAAGAGTGGCATGAAGTCTACTAAGCCACGCCCCTGCCTGTTTCCAATCCTTCTGTGGGTCTCCTGGAAGAGGGGCCGGCAGAGCTGATGACTCTGTCCTTGGAGTCACCATTATCTAAGCTCTTTCTTTCTGTTTGGCCGCATGTCTAGGACGAGCCATGCCCACACAAGCTAGGGTAACTTTTCCCCCTCCACCCCCGCCTCCAGGAAGATGACTGGGGTTCAGAACACTGGCTGCTCTTCCAGAAGTTCTGAGCTCAACTCCCAGCACCCACATGGCAGCTCACAGCTGTGTGTAACTCCAGTTCCAGGGAACCTGACACCCTCACATAGACATACATGCAGGCAAAACACAATGCACATAAAAATAAATAATCTTTTTTAAAAAATACCAGCTGGGGATGGTGGTTCACACTTTCAATCCCAGCAGTCAGGAGGCAGAGGCAGGTGGATCTCTGTGACTTTGAGGCCAGCCTGGTCTACAAAGCTAGTTCCAGGATGGGCTCCAAAGCCACACAGAGAAACCCTGTCTCGAAAAAGCAAAATAAAATAAAGCAATTAAGAAATTCTTTGTGTGTTTGGGGGACATGTGCCATGTTAATCTACACTGGCAATGTGACTTCTGAACATCCGTGTACATGTGCAGCCACTTCTATGTATGTGGTCAAGTCCCTGCGGAAAAAGCTGATGTCAAGCTGAGACAACATGTCCAGTTGGTCATTCTTGCATGTTGTCACACACGTTGCTGGGCGCATTCAGCACTGCCGACCTCACCCCACTGGGAACTCATACCTGAATTCCCCTCCATGTACCTTTCCTGTTAGCTGCACTTAACCTGCATCTTCACCGTGGTGAAGCACGACCCTGACCCTGAGTTAACGGCTCTCTCACTTCTGAGAATCCTTTTATCGATGGACTGAACCTCAGTGTGGTCTCCGACCTCCCGGAGCTCTGCAGGGTCACACTGGTTTGCAACAGCTTTCCTGTGTTCTCCTCTCCCTCAGTGAGTCATGAGCTTCTCAAAGACCCATTCTATGCGCATTCCATTCTGAGCACCCAGCTCCTAACTCAGTGCCTAGCACTGGAGTTGGAGACCAGACTCCTTAAAATGCAGGGAAAATGCTGGAGAGATGGCTCAGTGGTTAAGAGCTTGGGCTGCTCTTCCAGAGGACCTGGGTTCGATTCCCAGCACCCACAAGGCAGCTCACAACTGTTTGTAACTCCAGTTCCAGGAGATCTGACACCCTCACACAGACATACATGTAGACAAAATACCAATGTATATAAAATACAAATAAATTACTTTTTTTTTAAATGGAGGAAATGCACTACTGCCAATATTGATTTTAACTACCTCTTACTTTAGCCAGACTCAGGGAATTTGAATAAGTTATATGAGAAAAGTTACCCACTACAGGATTTGGGCTTAGTAAGTACTGGGTCAAATCAACGCCACCCTTAGTCTCCATCCCTTCCTCTAGGAAGCCCTTCTAGAGCCAGAAGATGGCCAGTGTGTCCTCACCAGTGCACGTAACCCCGACATCCTCATTGTGGGCACAATTGTGCTTCCCCCACGGAGCAGCAGGGCATTCTGAGAGCGAAGCCTCCGTCCCCACACACCCTACATCATCCAGCCAGATGGGGCCTGCGCCCCAGCCGAAGCGGCCTGCCTCAGGGTCTGCTCGCCGAGGCCCCCCACAGCCCAGCTCCCGGCACACCACAGCCGAGTCTCTCATGTCCCAGCCGTCATCACAAACTGTCCCCCAGCGTCCATCATGCCATACCTCGAGCCGCCCAGAGCACCTGCTGGGTCCAGCCACCAGGCGCAACTGGGGGGACCCTGGAATAGAGGGGGAGGAGCCGAGTGTTAGGGTCGGAGAGCCCATCCGGCACGCTGACCCTTCATCTGCCTGGCTTTCTGCCTTCCTTTCCAAACGTCCATCTATCCACTATGGGCTTTTCCTCATTAATCCTTCCATCCAAACAGCAGGTGTTGACCAGAGCTCTTCTGCACTAACCACAGACCAGGCCTGGCTGGATGGCTCCTCAAAAAGCTAAATATAGAATTACCATATGATACGGAAATTCCACTGTTAGGAATATTGAAAGGGGACTAGCAAAACTGCTCAGTGTGAAAGGTACCCGACACCAAGTCTGACAACCAGAGAGTTTGATCTCTGGGACCCCACATGGCAGAGAAAGAATTCTCTGGCAGAGAAAGAATTCGGTACACATGTGCAAACACATACATGATTTAAAAAAAAAAAAAACTGAAGGGGTATGTCAACACACAATATAAATGTCCATACTGTTCACAAAAACTCAAAGGTTTTCCTCAGCGTACGGACAGCTGAACAGAAGATGGTATTGATCTTTGCAATGCACAGTGCAGCCCACGCTGGCCTCAAACGCATAATCCTCCTGCCTCCACTTTCCAAGTGCTGGAATTGCAGGATTATACCACCAGGCCCCTTGAACCAAGGGAATTATTTTACTTTTTTAGAGTTTTTAAAATATTACACTCATTTATTTACTTACTTGTGTGTGTGTGGTATGTGTGTGTGTATGTGTGTGTGCGTGCATGCATGTACACGCATGCATACACACACTGGAGGGTATGCAAATGCCACCACATGCATGTGGCCATCAGAGGAAAATGTGTAAGAGTTGTGTGTTTCTGTGGCTGTATGCATGTGTGTGTCCATGAGGAGCAAGCATGTGTGCATTCATGCGGAAGCCAGGCTTGGATATCATTCTCCAAGTTCTTTTTTGAGGTAGGGTCTCTCATTGAACCTGGGGTTCATTGATTTGGTTCCACTGACTGGGCAGCCGCCCCCAGGGGCCCTCCTGGCTCTTCCAGCCCTGGAACTATAGGTGTGCACGGCCACACCCAGCTTTTTCCTTGGGTTCTGGGGACCTGAACTTGGGTCCTTGGGTTGATTTACCCACTTAACCATCTCCCTAATTCTTGTCATGTAAAAAATAATTCTTAAGCTGCACTGTTTTTCGGAACAAGCTAGAGGACATCTTGCTCAGAGCTGGCTACAGAAGGTAGAACCCTTGTGCAAACACAGCCCTGGGTTGTAGGGTATGGGCAGAACATTAAAGCAAGTATCTGTCCTCCTAAGCAGAGGCACAGGCCACCTTTCTTTCTGTGAGCAGGTTCCATGGGACAATCTCACAGTCAGGGCAGAAAGGGACTCACCGGCTTCGGGCCCAGGCTCTGGATGGGTACTGGGAGAAGCAGGAGGTGGCCAACTGCCTGCAGGGGCTGGGGTCTGGCCCACTGAGGTAGACACAAGCCTGGGTGCTGAGGTGTTGCTGCCCGATGCAGGGGCTGTGGGCTGCACATCGCCGAGAGGCATGCCTAGAAGGAAGAAGACATTCGCATCATCTCTGGGGGCTGCTGGGCTGCCGTCTACACAGACGAGGCCCAAGGCTTCCACACCCCTGACCCACAGCAAGAAGTGGATTGGGATAGCAGATAGAGAGACGATGAAATGGAAGGAGTTTAGACACGAGAAAGAGGCATTCCTAAGCAGGCAAGATTGGCTTGGACTAGGAACAAGGAACTGGGGAGACCAAGTCACCCCTAGTTAACTTAGACCAAGGTTTCACATAAGAATATAAGATGGGGGGGTGGCTCAGAGGTTAAGAGCACTGGCTGCTCTTCCAGAGGTCCTGAGTTCAGTTCCCAGCAACCACATGATGGCTCACAACCATCTGAAATAAAATCTGGTGCTTTCTTCTGATCCGAAGGGATACAGACAGACAGAACACTGTATACATAATAAATAAATCTTTAGAAAAAGAAAAAGAATATAAGATAGGAGAGAGGGAAATCCATCACACACAGGAAGTGACGCATGAGCAGGGACAAGTCTTCTTTCTCACCCACTCCAGGTGATCACACACCCACTGCCCCATGCTTCCCCACGGATGCCACTCATAGACCCTTACCATCACACACGGCTCCAGCATCCTCCCGATGGTGACAGTCATGCTGGCCCCAGGGCCTCGAAGGGCAGAATCGCAAGGCTGTCTCATTCCCCCGACACCTGAGATCATCCAGGATGATGGGTCCAGCCCCCTCCCCAAAGAAGGCGCCCCCTGGGGCGGCCAGGGCACCCCCGCAGCCCAGCTCCCTGCAGGCCACAGCGGCATCACGGAGATCCCAAGCGTCATCACACACCGACCCCCAGCGTCCGCCATGCCAAACCTCCAGGCGACCAGCACAGCCGTGAGGACCATCAGTGAGGCGCAGCCTGGGTGCGGGACCTGGATTTAGGAGAACAGGGGACAACAGAGTGACAAAAAGTTAGGATGGATGAGGAGCTGCTGAGTTATCCCGAGAGGAGAAACTAGAATGTATTTGCAAGGACTGTGTTAACGCTGTGGCAGTCTAGCATGGGTGAGTGAGCATCCTAGAGTTGGACCAGTGAGGAATCAGGATGGGTGACTAGGTCCTGAGCTGTGCCAATGGGGAATAAGAATGTGGGGAAGAAAGGAAGGGCGGTGGAAGAGGCGAGTGAATGGAGGAGGGCCCCCAAGTGTCCTTCCAACGCCTTCAGCCCCTTGTCCCAGATTCTATCCTCACTGCTCCCTCGAAAGCTGAGGGGCAGCATGTTAAACCCGAGCTTCGATCCTGCCTCTCCCAATTCTCCAGAGAATGTGTGCAGAGACAGATTTGAGGCCTTTTACCGCTTCCTGGGGGAGGGAAGAGCTGGGGTCTGCGAACTGAAGGGGGAGGGGGTAGTTAGCCCCACCCCACCCCCAGCATACCAGTGCAGACCAGTCCTGCATCCTCGGTGTGGTCACAGTTGCTCCGGCCCCAGGGGCTTCGGGGACAGTCCCGGAGGGCCTGCTCTCCTCCTCCACACCCCACATCGTCCATCCACACCGGTCCTGTACCAGGTCCGAATCTGGCACCCCCAGGGGCGGCCAGCGCTCCCCCACATCCCAGCTCCCGACAGGCCACGGCTGCATCTCGGAGGTCCCATCCATCATCACACACGGTTCCCCAGCGTCCACCGTGCCAGACTTCCAGGCGGCCAGCACATCCGTGGGGACCTGAGACAAGGCGCAGCCGCTCTAGGGAGGGAAACAGACCGAGAATAAGGGAGATTGTCTGTGGCCAATGTCAGCTTCTCGTTTCTCCACCTGGGGAAACTGAGGCCCAGAAAGGGCAGTGGACCGAGGTTTGTCTGCAGACTGGCTCATTCAGAAAGAGAGCTGCCATTGGCTGGACCTCTGGGTCTCATGGCGGAAGGATCAGATCAGTTAGAGGGCGTGTCCAGCCCTGACTGAATCCTGAGGGAGGGCACTGTGAGCACTAGCTAGTCTCCTTGGAGGGCCACAGGCAGAACCGAGGTCCGGGATCCTCAGTTTGACTGGGTCTATGGTTTTATGGTAGGGAGACAAGAGCGATTTGGAGGAGACTTACCCTGGCGGGGAGCTCCATTTGTCAGTACAGGAGCGCGGGTAGACTTGGCCTGCTTGGGTGGCCGGGGGTTCTTCTTGCGGGGACCATTCTGGGAGCTCACTGCTGGCTGAGGAGCTGGGAAAGTGACACGTGACCAGGAAGTCAGGATCTGAGCTATCCTGACTCCTTAGCATCTGTCTAGGGATCTCTTGCTGAGGGTCTGAATGAAGTGCTGGAGGATTCCTGGGTAATGAAGGACATTAGCTCGCAGGAAAACATCTGCTGTAAGATGACCTTCCCCCATAGCTGGAACAGACAGGGTGGGTGCAGGATGGACGGCCTAGTCCTTTGTGCTTACTGTAAGTCACAGGGGGCTCCTCTGAGCTGGGACTCAGTTCCCCCGAGAGTAGCGGCCACGGGTCCCCATCCAGCAGGGACGTCGAATCTTCTCTAGAGTTAGCTGCACGCTGACCTATGGGAGAGGACCAGAGTTGTGAGGATGTGGATGGAGTAAGAAGTAGAGAGGCCGGCCACTTGATCCCTGGAACAGAAGGATGACCTAGAATCTTGAATTCCCTGAGGCGCAGAAATAAGTGAATGCAAGCTGGGGGAAGGTGGGCGCCTGGCCTTACGGGGATAGGGAATTAGGGAACCCCTGGACTTCTGCAAGCACTAAGGACTTGGGAGTTCCTGGGACCACCACCACACAAGGAGTTTGAGTCTCTTTACCTACACAGACCACGCCGGCGTCCTCCTCGTGAGAGCAGATATGGGCTTTCCAGCCCCGGTGGGGACAGATACCCAGCTGTCCCTCATTGCCCCGGCAGGCCAGCTCACTGAGCCACACGGGCCCGGTGCCCTCCCCGAAGAAGGCACCCCCAGGGGCAGCCAGCGCCCCTCCGCAGCCCAACACACGGCAGGCCACCGCAGCATCCCGAAGGTCCCATCCGTCATCACACACCGTGCCCCAGCGCCCGCTGTACCAGACCTCCAGGCGTCCTGCGCAGCCGTGAGGGCCATCAGCCAGCCGTAGTCGCTCTGGGGGGGGGGGGTGAAGCAGAAACTGTGACCCCAGACAGGAACGCTGCAGCCTGGGGGCTGGGGTGAGGGTAAGGTCGGGGAGCTGTCTTACAAGGCATCATCGGGAAGTCAGCTACCCTGGAGACAGGGCCCTGGACCAGACTCATGGGTACAATGACAGGAATGTCTTAGAGATACTAGGGGCTGTGTGGAAGGTCAGAGTGGAATCAGGGCCGGCAGGAGAGTGACAGGAAGCTTGGAGTGGCAGGGGGCTTGGAGCTGGGTGAGGCCAAGTAGAGAGTCAGGACACTTACCAATAGCCTGGTTGCCCACCAGTATTGCTGCAAAGGGGGTTGGAGGCAACAGAGTGGAGGGTGAGCAGAAGGGGAGGGGTCATTTCCCCAGTGCAAGCTCCCTCCCAGCTTAAGTTCCGTGAGAAGCTCTCACTCACATACAGATCCCTCCTCGCACCTCTGAGTCAGAAGCCCCACTGCTGAGATGGACTTTGGGTGGAGGCTGGGATAAGTTACAGGTCCCTGGGGTGGGTGGGGCCCCAGGACCCTGACCCTGGATGACAGGACTGGGGACCAGACTGAATGGTGGAAGTGATACACCCCCACCCCCCACCCCCGCAGTGTGAATGCCAGGGCAACAAAGGGCAGGTCACTTGGGTTGCTAGGCAGGACATGCAAAAGGCTGTGTCCCTGAGGGATTAGAGGGGCCAGCCAGATGTTAGGATATCCCAGAACTGGCTCCCTGAAGCCTGAGTCCCTAAATTGGACAGGCTAAAGGGTCAGAGGTGAAAGTCCAGCCCCCTAAGGTACCCCACACACACACACAGACCCGTCCAGGGAATGGGTCACTCACCAAGGAAGCAGGCCAAGACCCTCATATTCGCAGAGTTCAGGGCAGGGGATGGGGGTGGAGGGGAAAGGAGGGCAGGGGAGGGGGGGAGGCAGCCAGGGAGGGAAGGAGGGAGGGTAGTAGCGGCTGCTGAGGCGTCCTGGACAGCTAGGAGCAGGCTGGGCTGTAGGCTTTGCCAGGAGGGAGAGAGGCTGCAAGGAGGCAGCAGGGGACTGGAGGGGGAGGGGGCTGGCCGCAGCTGAGGCTGGAGGGGGATGGCGGTGGGCAGGCAGAAGGGAGGTGTTCAAGTACAAACACCCACACTGGAGGGAGGCAGCCAGCCAGGCTCCCTCCAGAGGGCCACGTGCTCAGAGATGCTTATGGGGATGGCAGCTCTGAGAAGGGACAGGCCTGGGTGTCTGGGGGGGGGACAAGGCTGAGGGCACACCCTCCTGCCTCCTCTTGTTATCCCGCCAGGGGAATGCAGCTGGGAGTGGACAGATTTGGGGGGGATCTTGCAGTAGCAAGAAGGCCTGCAGCCAGACACTAGGAGGGACTTCCTAGATTAAGAAACTGAAAGGAAGGGGGAAAAAATAATCCTCTCTCCACTTGACACCCACTCTGTTAAATCTGGATGGGAAGTTCCTCGTCCCTGTCTGAGGAAGGTGTCTGAACTTAGCAGTTCCCAGAACAAAGGCATGAAGGGTAGAGAGAGGGATCAAGGCTTCTGTGTGGACGGGGTGTTCACACACACACACACACACACACACACACACACACACTCACACGGCAGGCAGCTGTGACAGGGAATAATGTGGTAATGGGGAACATGACTCAGAAGGCCTGGCAGGGACTGGGTTGCCCCTGTGAGCTCACTGCCTTCTTCCTCCAAGCACAGTGCAGCGCTCCTTCCCTAGCAATTAATGTCAACTTTGGAGAGGAGGAGCCAGACAGAAGGAGGGGGTCTGGAGGGAGCAGCTGGAAAACGCATCAGAAAGGAGACAGGCACACAGAAGTCTCAGGCTTTATTAACAAACTGTAAAAAAAAAAAAAACACATGGGCTTGGAGACTATGCTCCCAGATCTGTCCCCTTGGGGTTCCCTGTCCCAGACTCTAATTCACGCTCCCCAAATGTCCCTTCCAGACAGACCTAAAACACACACAGTGGGGGCTTTGCTGAGCCAGAATCAGTTTTTTGATTTTGTTTCTTCAGTGCATACAGGCTATCGGGCAAGGAGTGGACAGGGTGACCTCTAGTGGTCCCAGAGGACCAAGAAGAGTCCCCGCTGCAGCTGGCAGGTTCACTGTGGGCATGTGAGTCCCTCAACCTCAGGGCCTCACTGTCTGCCCAGCACACTGGGCAGACACGGAGGGAGGGGATGTAAAGTGCCTGGCACACAGTAGGTGCGCGTTAGGTGCTGGTCCCCGGCATCTCCCCAGTGGGCATTGTCTATAATCACAGATCTTTGCTGAATTCCTTAACCAGCATATAGCCCATGCAGCCCCAGCCTCCCTCTGCCTGGTAGCCACAGGCCTCCAATAACCCTGCCACCCCCCAAGCAGCCACAGCCACTGGGACCACAAGCCGGGCCCGAGGCTCCCCCATACTCCCAGCCCATGCTCGAGCTCGGGACTCAGCAAAGGCCAGCAGTCTCCTTCCCACGCCCCTGCGACGGTGCCATCGAGAGACAGAGAGGCGGGTGACTCGGGCTCCGTCTCCCACGTTGGCACCAGGGGCCAGAGCCAGAACTCCACACACATCACCGGAGCCCCGGACAGCCACCCAGGGCCCACCCAGGCCGCCTGGTGGAGGCAAAGAGCCCCACCGGGCTCGCAGGCCCAGCTTCACAGCGGCCACAGCCAGAAACACGGGCAGCAGGAGGGCCAGGGCGAAGGAGGCCAGGACGAAGCGCAAGCCGCTGCTGGCTGCAGCCAGGAGGAGAAGGGCTGGTGGACGCGTCAGGACGTGGAGGGCCACACGGTTTTCCGTGTCTTTTACACCGGCCTGTGGATGGGGGTAGGGGCTCAGCCATTCACCTCATTGGGGCTCCCAAGGAAGGCTTCCCAGGTGGGAAGAGAAGCCAGCTGATGGGTGGCTCCCGTCTGCCCCCCTGGGTGCAAAGGGCTGAGTGAATGAGTGAGGTTTGGATGTATGGGTCAATGAATGAATTGGGGCCTCAGACAAGAGTCTGGAGGGTACGCTAAGGTAAAGCACCAGAAAAGACTTAACAGGATGAGGCTGTGGGCTCTTGGCAGGAGGACCTGGGGGATGAGGGCACCTCTCGTTTTGGGGCTGGTAAGTGGGACCGACTGGCGGTCAGGAGGCCTGAACATCCAGCCCCCACATCCTTCCAGATGCTTTTTTTTTTTTAAAAAAAACAGCAGCTGAGGTGTAAGTAGGGAGAAGAAACTAGAGAAAAGGGACCAATTTCAAACAGCCTAGGCGAAGATATCCCCCTTTGGAGGTCCCCGGGAGGGCAGGCAGGTGGGCGGGGCAGGTGGAACCCACTTTGGCTGTCCCTCGGTAGCTGCGCATGCTCACTGGTGCCCCTGCCCGCCTCTCACCTTCAGCATCTCCAGCAACAGGGGCTTCTCATCTTCCCTCATCTCCCGCACTGACAGGTGGTTGGGGGCCATGGTAACCCCCAGGCCGCCGCCCCCCAGAAGGGAGCTGGCGTCGTACACCTGCTGAAAACAAGTAGGTCCGTGTTAGGTGGGCACCTGAGTCCTCAGAGACCTGGCAGGGATGGGACGCAGCATTTCCCAGATCACCAAGCGCGCTGGGGCACAACCATAGAGAGCTGCCACCGTGGCAGATCAGGCGCCCCAACCCATACCCGGTGGGGCTCAAAGTCTCCCCCCACTCCGGGGAAGGCATTCGGCGCCCTGCCTGTAAACCCGTTCCTCCCCCACACACTCCAGGAGCCTGTCTCCTGCACGCGTGGCAGGTGCAGGGCCCTGCAAGCACCTCCACGGGGTTGCTCGAATCCCTTGACAGCAAGGGGTAGCAGGGTCAGGAAGGGGTCACCGGCGGAAGTGACGTCCACACTCCCGACTGGAGGCGGAGCCGGCGCCTTAGCAACTGTTGCCAAGCTTCCCTCATCATGGGGCAGGGGTTGGGAATAAAGAGGGAACTGCGAGGGCGAGGGGAGAGCTGTGACCTGCCGGGGACCGGTGGGAGAACCATGGGGAAAGGGGAGGGGTGGGGGACCGAGCGGGTTGCTTACCCGGCCTGCCTGTGCAGGGGTTAGCACAGCTCCTTTCTTGCCGGTCCTTCCCTTCGTTGCTAAGCGACCTGAGTATCAGGAGGAGGAGGAGGCTTTGCTTGAGAACCTAGTCTCATTGGCGCATGAGTCTCTGCGGTAAGGAGTGGGGGCAGTACTGAGCGATCCCATCCACAGGGGCCTCTATCTCAACCCGCTGGCACCTCGGGTATCGTCTGGATCAATAATTTCCCTCTACCTACCTTTCAGGTGAGGTAAAGGTGAGGCTGACTTACAGGAAAATGAAGAACCCGGAATTTGACCCCTCCCTACTAAAGGACTACAGTGGCAAGCGCCTGCGCAGTTACTTACACACACACACACACACACACACACACACACACACACACACGCACCTTTAAAAGATGGCAAAGGAACGGCCGGAGAATTAGTTCAGGGAGTAAGAGAGCTTGCCAAATGAAAATCCACGTGGCAGGCAGACTCCTGCAAAGTCTGTGACCTCCACAGGCATACCCCCGACACACACACTAAATCTCTTAATTAAAAATGTAAAGGACGGGGGACTGGGCCGCACCCTGGAGAATCACTCAGCTCCAGTAGAAACCCAGTGATCTCAGAGCTGGGGGGCAAGGGTGAAGACTTCCAACTCTGGTTTCTCTCTGCCCATGACTATCCTCTCCCCATGAAAACAAAACCACGAAGAGACTCTGTCTTTATTAGCAAGCCCAGCCAGCAGCCCCCTTGACTCTGGGACCGACCCCAGCCCAGCTGAGGAGTACAGTTAGTTGTGGGGTGTGGGGGGAGGGTTGTCTAGTGGGTCTCTTCAAAATGTGTGTACCAACTGGACTGCAGGCAGAGTCTGCACAATCTGGATGGAGGGCAAGCTCTGGGGGGCCATGACCCCCGGGCCAGCCACTGCAGGGACCACTTGTACCATCTGGGAGGCGGGAGCTACAGGCACCCCCACAGGGGTGGACGGCGGGCCAGGTGCTGGCGGGGCCAGGAGCTGCAGGGTTGCAGCCCCGGCTCCTGCCGCACCGCTATTCTCCAGCAGATCAGTAGCTGGAGCGCTGCGAATAATGAGGAGCTTCTGTCCTGGTGGGCCAGTGGCAGCTGGCTCTGTCAGTCCGGGGGAAAGGGTTTCCACCTCCTGCACACACAGCCTGGTCTGCTCGCCATCAGCTCCGCTCAGCACCAGCACACTCTGCAGCCCCTCATCTGTCTGCAGGGTTTCAAACAGTACATCCTGGACCACACTGGCACTGGCCTCAGTGTCCCCCACCTCCCCAGGTCCAGGCAGTAACTCGTCAGCAGCCCCGCTCTGGACCACCAGCAGGTTTGGAGTGTCTGTAGCCACAGCTCCTCCATTAGGACTGGAGACTTGGCCTGTCAGGGGCTGGAGCTGGACGGTAGTCACTTCCTGCGCTGGTTGGAGCTGAACCGTGGTCACTTCCTGTGCGGGCTGCAGTTGGACCGTGGCCACTTCCTGTGCTGGCTGAAGCTGAACCCCACTCACTTCCTGTGGCCCTGTCTCCCCACTCCCTACATTCTGCAGAACAATGAGGCTCTGCCCTCCCCCACTCGCCCCCGCATTGCCCCCTCCCTGCATCCCCAGACCACTTGGACCTGGAAGCCACACTACCCCTGTCCCCTGTGCAGCTTTCCCCACGGCCCGAGGGCCCTGCCTAGCAGCACCATTGCCCATACTCCCAGCACTGGCGGGAGGCAGCAGGATGAGCTTGGGGGGTGGGGGCGGGGGTGGAGGGGTAGGGGGATGGACACTGCTAGGGATCAGTTGCAGGCCCTGGGCAGTCTGCACCAGGAGAAACGTCTGGGAGTTGGGGACAGCTGGGGCCGTGGGCGTAGCCTGAGCTGCGGTCCCAGCTACTTCAAGTGAAAGTGTGGCTTGCAGGTGAGGGAGAACGTGAACATCTTGGGCCGCCAGTGCAGCCGGAGCTGCAGCCAATGGGGCTGGGGGCTGTGGGGCGGCAGGGCCGGCGGGGCCCGAAGTTGCTGTGGCTGGGGTGTGCGTCCTCAGATGCCGCTGCAGATAGGCGGCCATGACAAAGCCTCGGCCACAAATGGGACAGGCGAAAGGGCGCTCGGCAGAATGGGTGCGCTGGTGCAGCAGCAGGTTGGAGGAGTGCGTGAAGGTCTTGGGGCAGAGCGGGCAGCGGAAAGGTCGCTCGCCCGTGTGCACGCGCTGGTGCTGCCGCAGGTTGGAGGTCTGTGCGAAGCTCTTGCCGCACACGCTGCAGGAGTGGGGCCGCTCGCCAGTGTGCACGTGCCGGTGGCGCCGGAGGCACGATGTGTTCCGGAAGGCCTTGCCACACTCGCCGCAGGCATAGGGCCGCTCGCCCGAGTGCAGTCGCAGGTGGTACTGGTAGTGGGACGACCACTTGAAGGTGAGGCCACACTGGCCGCAGGTGAAGGCCCGCAGGCCCGTGTGCACTCGCTGGTGGATGGCCAGCAGGGAGGAGCGCTTGAAGGCTTTGCCGCACTCCCCGCACTGGTAGGGCCGCTCGCCCGTGTGGTCCCGCAAGTGGTAGCGCAGCCCGGAAGAACCCTTGAAGGCCTTGCCACACTCAGCACATTTGTACGGCCGCTCTGCGGAGACGGGGGCGGGTGGGGGCGGGGGTGGAGCAGGAGTGGCTGGGGCCAGAGGCTCCTGGGGACAGGTGACCTCGGCGGCCTCAGCCGGAGGGGGTGGGCGTCCTGCTGCCGCCTCCTCCACGTGGCACTGCTGGTGAGCCAGCAGGCTGGCCAGCTGTGGGAAGGCGCCATCGCAGCTGCCGCAGCGAAAGGCCTGCCCGCTGACCGCGCCGTGGCTGTGCTGGTGGCGGGACAGGCCAGCCACGGTGCGGAAGGACTTCCCGCAAGGAAGGCAAGCGAAGTTAGGCGTGCCCGCGGGGGCAGGCGGGGGCTGTGGCACAGGGGGGTCGGCCTGGGGCAGCTCAGCAGGCACGTCCTGGGGCTGGGCAGCCACGGCGGGACCTGGGCAGGGCTGGTGCTCCAAGAGCAACTCCTCGCTGCTGAAGCCCTGCTCGCAGCCATCGCAGCGGAACACCAGCTCCACCGTGGTCTCGGCGGCGGCCAGAAAGAGCTCGGGCACTACGGGCGGTGGCGGAGGGGGCGGGGTGTGGGGTGCAGGTGGACTGCCCGGCTGCAGGTAGGCGTCAGAGACCAGGACCTTGGTGCTGGCTCTGCTGGCCTCGCCCGCAGGGGTAGGGGTGGAGCCGGGGGCGGGGCCGTGGGTGCGGTGGTGCAGCAGCAGGTTGGAAGAGTGTGTGAAGGTCTTGGGGCAGAGCGGGCAGCGAAATGGGCGCTCGCCGGTGTGCACCCGCTGGTGCTGCCGCAGATTGGTACTCTGTGTGAAGCTCTTGCCGCAAATGCCACAGGTGTAAGGGCGTTCCCCGGTGTGCACGTGCCGGTGGCGCCGCAGGCTGGACGAGTTCTTGAAAGCCTTGGGGCAGTCGGGGCACGGGTAGGGCCGCTCACCCGTATGCTGTCGCAGGTGGTACTGGTAGTGGGACGACCACTTGAAGGCCAGGCCACACTGGCCGCAGGTGAAGGCCCGCAGGCCCGTGTGCACACTGCGGTGGATCTGCAGCAGGGAGGAGCGCTTAAAGGCTTTGGGGCAGTCAGGGCACTGATAGGGCCGCTCGCCCGTGTGGCCCCGCTGGTGGTACAGGAGGGCTGAGGAACCCTTGAAGGCTTTGGGGCAGTCCGGGCATTTATAGGGCCGCTCGCCCGTGTGCGTGCGCTGATGGTGCAGGAGCCGAGATGACCACCGGAACGACTTGCCACACTCTCCGCACTCATACTGGGCAGCAGGGGTGGGTGCCGGGGCCGTGGGGCCTGGCTTCTCCCCAGTTCCCTCGGTGGTGGCAGCTGGCGCCATGTCCACGTGGGAGCCGGCCATCACACCTGGTAGGAGGAGTCTGATCAGTGCACTAGCCCGGACTTACCACCACTCACACTGGCTCTTCAAGGGACATGGCAACCTCCCTGTGCCAAGCCACCCACCCACGCGTAGGTTCTTCCTCACAACAGCCTAGGTTTAACACATTATCACAGACTGAGAGAAATAACTGGGTACCCGGGATGCCTGCCAGCTCCTCTGGGAAGCAAAGAGGTCCAAGATGGAGTACTGCCTTCGGGAAGACACTGGCCCCTCTGACGTCAGTGCCTTCCTGCTATGGTTTGAAGACTAACCCTGCCCCTTCTCCATCTCAATGCTTGCCCTCCACCACCACCACACCCTAAACAGTTGTGATCGGAGCCTCAAACATCCCATCCCACCACCCACTGCCCCCCACTCCCTCTTGGGTCCCCCAAATCACAGTGAAGGCTTCCTGTTCCTACAGGCTCTACAACCTCCTGCCATCATTACTAACATTAGCGCCTGCCATCATGCCATCATTACCAACATTACCTGGCCTCCCTGGCACACCCTGGACACAGCCTGCCCATCTCACTCTGCACACACTGGTGCACACAAATCCTGAACACTTCCTGTTCACACAGCACTTTCTCTGGTCCCTACACTCCCTCTGTGGTAACCCCTTAGCATTCTCTTGCTCCCCTGTTCCTAGCAGGTGACTTTGCCACCTAGCATGCCCTGCAGTGACTGGAGGGGGAAAAAAAAAGCTAGCAGGACAGAATGTCCTCACGTTCCCATCACCGAACCAGTGGTTCCCAAATGGGCCAACTGTCTTCACACTCAGGGGACATCTTGTGATGTCTGGAGGCGCTCACTGTTGCTTGTCAAGTGCAGGAGACAGAGGTGCTTTTCAACATCCTACAGTGCACAGGATGAACCCCCACAAAGATCCAGTCTAAAACAGTAGCAACACAAGACTGAGGAACTGTAGGATCACACACACACAGATTCCCTGAGCCATGGCCTCTGACCTCCTGGGGCATCCTCCAGTTTGACCATTCCCAGCAGCAAACGCAAAGAAACAAGACCCCTCGCTTCTGTTCCCTCCAGCCCTTCACCTGCTCTTCCCTCTGGATCTGCTCCAGTCACCTGTAGTCCCCAAGCACCCCATCCCCCTGCGGCTGAGCCCTCCCTTTGGGCCTATCCCCTAGCTTCAGATGGCTGATGCTCCTTCCTATCACCACCTCAGCCTTTGGGCAGGATCTTTCTATAGCCGGAGGGCGAGTTAGACCGCAGTCCGGAATTGCTGACTTTCTCTCTGCCCCTCTCTCTGGAAGACCTCACTCCCTCTTAGGACTCCACAAACTATAAACAAAGACTCCAAGAAACAAGACTCTCCTTTAGTTCACATGCTTGATGCACTGTGCCTAAGACAGCTCACACTTAACCAAAATCTACCTGCAGGATAGTTTCCTTCCTTCTATGCTCCCCCCCCATCAAATATTTAAAAGCAGGGCTGAAGATGTCACTCAAGTGATGGGAGAAGCTACCAACACACACACAAAACCCTACCTCTGCACCCCTGCACTGCACACAGGAGGCTGACCACACAGGAGGCTGAGGCCAGCCTTTACAGGAGCAGCATGACTGGTGGCCTCCCCTCTGGCCGGCCTCCTGTCCCTGGAGCCTATCCACCAGGCAGGGAGAGCTAACCCCCTCCCCACATGGGTGCGCCTCTCTCCCACCATCCACAATTCACCATGGCCTGCACTGAAATCGCCAGAGACACACCTCCTCACACCACCCTACCTAAACCTCTTCTTTGGCATGCCCTGTTCTCTCCCAATACCTCAGTTTGTTCTCCACGCTCTCTCATCATCTTTTAAGCGCTACCCAACCGGGATTTCTCAACCTCAGCAACAGAGAGATTTGAGGACGGGTCATTCTTTGTCAGAGGGGCTGGCTCACACATTGTTGGGGGTTTGGCAGGGTTCCTGACCTGTCAACCCGACGGGCACCACTGTCGCCAAAAACAGCGCCAGCTTGGCCCCGTCCGTAGTAAATCCTCAAGTCCCTGCTACAGTGCTACCCCAAGAAGAGTCCCATCCACATTTAGCCCTCTGGCTGCCTGTTTTATTCTGGCTAACGTTCACACCACGTAAACAGGGAGTCCCCCACGCCCCCTCCCCGGTTCTTGTGCACTGATTTTGACAGGCTATAGAAGAATTGTTTTTAACGACTATGTGCGTCTCTTTTGCCTTATAATCGACCAAATGAGCTTAAAAAACTGCATGCTGCTTTGGGAGGTCAGGCCACACCTTTTAAGGAGCCCAAAGGTACAGAGACCCAAGTTCGCAGTGAGAGTCCCCTTTAAAAGGCTGGGCTTTGATTGGTCTTGGGGCTTGGGCTGTAGCTGGGTGGTAAGTTAATGACTGGCCTGGCACGCATGGAGCTCTGGAGTCTATTCCCAGCACTGCGGGAAAACCAGGCGTGGTGGCACAGGCCTGTAATCCCAGCACATCTAAGGTGGAGGGAGGCAGGAGGATCGTAAATCCAAGGTCATCCTCGGCCACACAGTAAGTCTGAGGGCATCCTGAGCTACATGAGAGTTTGGGAGGGGAAAAACAAAAAAGGTTAAACACCGGTCTCTACCTTAGTTCAGATAGTCTAGAGACCAGCAGGGCTATGAAATGACAGTCTGGGAAACTGTCACCCGCTCTTAAGGAAATAACCCTCTCTTAAAAGCAAGGGGAGGCAAATAAATACACAACTAAATAATGAAAGCCAGGAAGAGCTTTCACCAAAAATAATAATAATAATAAATTTGCACAGCTGAACACAGCGCGCTTCCCCTTTAAGAGGGCGGGGCCGGCCTAACAGATTCAAACTCGGAGGCGAAGCGGCGACCTTCCCTTTAAGACGCCCCTTCCGGTTCCCCGCTGCTCGCCGTTTCCCAAACGACTCCGCCCTCCTCCCCCCCACCCCGCCGCCGCCCTCCGGTGTCTCACCTGCGGCCCCGGCCAGGGAGGGGGCGTCAGGGAGAGGCCCAGGCCCTCCCCGCGGGGGCCGACGGGAAGCGGGGCCCGGCACGGCGCTGCGGGAGCCGCGGGCCCGGGCGGGGCGGGGGCGGGGGCGCGCTCCCTCCCCACGGCCCCCGGCGCGCGGCACTCAACCTTTATCGGCGGCCGCTCGCGCACACAAACCCCGCCGCCGCCGGCGCCGTGCGTCATGACGCCACGCGCCGCGCCCCGCCCGGCCACGCCCCGCCCGGCCACGCCCACCGCCGGGGCGCGCCAGGTGCCCCCGCCGGCCTTCCCCGGGGCTCCCCGGCCCGGCTGGGGCTGCGTCCCCGCTCCCTGCCGCGGGAAACTGAGGCACGCGGCCTCCCCGCACGGCCTGCGCCCCGCGGGGCGTCTGAGGCGCCGCCACCCGGCACGGGCCTGCTTTCTTTAATTTTTTTTTTGTTTGTTTTTTAATTCCTCCCGCCTGCTGGCATCTGGGGTGTGGGTCACGATGGCTTTCTCAGCCAGGGCAGGGGCGACAGTGCGACCGATTGCTTTTGTCGGTTTTTTTTTTTTTTTTTTTTGAGGCCGCGGGCTCGTGTAGGGTGCGCAGGGTGCAGCCCAGGCTAGACCTGAATTCATAGTCCTCATGCCTCCAGCTGCCCAGAGCTGGGGTTGCAAGCGCGCTCCTGCATGCTCTCTTGAGATGAGTTGGGGCTTCGGTTGGTTGGTTCTCGTGGGAGCTTCCTGCGCGTTGTGGTGTGCTCAGCCGAGCTTCAGTCTGGGGCCACTAGTCACCTGTGCACGCGCGCGCGCGCACACACACACACACACATCTGATGACAGCCCCAGTTCCCTGAGAGGCTCCAGAAGCACACCAATTCAAAGCCAATACGACAAACCAAACACTCTGGGACTGCGGCACACACTCACTCACGCACACACACACACACACACACACACGATCGGCACCACCCCAACTCCATTTCCTAATCCTCCTGCCTCTCTCCCAGATGCTGGGATTGATTACAGGGGTGCACCGCCACAATGGATTCAACAGGCTCTAACCCACCTCCTCTCTTGCTGGGAAAGCCATGATAACATAGCTGCACACTGCCACTGTCAGCGGTGCGAGGAGTTTTCCCCGGACCAGTGGTCCTCGACCTTCCTAATGCTGTACCCTTTAATACAGTTCCTCACATCGCAGCCCACACGTGGAGTAATGGCTGGAGCCTTAGACTTTCAGGGACCTCGACTTAGGTCAACCTGGAGGGATGCCTTGGAGTCTGTAAGAACGTTCACAACTAGAGCCAGTATATGAAATGGATTCGGTGACTTTATTAAAAGATATTTTAATATAGATTTAAGCACAAGGTTTAAGTTGGGTGGTGATGGCACATGCCAGGGTCTCTGTGAGGTCAAGGCCAGCCTGGTTTACAAAGCAAGTTTCAGGACAGCCAGGGCTACACAGAGAAACTGTCTTGGAAAAGAAAGGAAGAATGAATGAATGTCAGAAGAAAGACACATCCGATGTAGATAAGAGCTTCTCAAGGGGGGTGGAGGATAAGATGCACTTAAGTGCAGGTTCAGGCTCCTAGGAGAGAGTAATTGTCTTAGCAACAAAGCCCATTTTGTTGACTCTTAGGTTACATCTCAAGGGGTTGCTAAGAAATTACTCTTATTCCCTGGTAAGGGAATGGATTCTTTAAGATTTGGGTGTTTTTTTTTTTTTTTTTTTTTTTTTTGAGGGTTTTTTTAATCTATTATTTTCTGTGTGGGTGTGAGTGTCTACATTTATGCACCACATGCCTACCTGGTGTCTGAGGAAGCCAAAGAGCATCAGATCCCCTGGAGCTAGAGTGAGAGGCCGTTGTGAGCTGGCTTGTGTGGTCACAAGGAACTGAAGCCTCATCCTCCTCCAGAAAACCAGCAATTGCTCTTAACTGCCAAGCCATCTCCCCAACCCTACGCTAGCAGTCCTAGCTAAAAGAATCCCATGCAGAGGGCTGGTGAGACGACCTGGCAGGTACCGACCCTCGCCGTGTAGTCTGATAACTGAGTTCAAGTCACCTCCATACAGTAGAAGGAGAGAACCAACTCCCACAAGCTATCCTCTGACCTGTGGCCGTGCTGTGTCACACACATGCATGCACACACACACACGCAAACACACACACACAAAGTAGATAAATGTAATTATTTCATTTTATTTATTTAGATCATGTGCGCACACACATATACCATGATAGGCTTGGCAGTCAGAAAATCACTTGTATTAATCAGTTCTTGCCTTTCATTACCTCAGGGATTGAACTCGGGCTTTTACATTTAGTGGCAAGCACCTTTCTTTACACACTAAGCTATCTGGATGACCCTTAATTAAAAATAAATAATAAGAGGGCTCAGTGTTGAAGATGTCCTTGAAAGGACAGATGCCCTGTTTAGTCAGAGGAAAGTCTTTCACGCGAGTTTGCCCTTTTTGTTTTTTTTAACCCTGGTGCCACTCTCAGCCAGTGAAACAAGGGTTACAGGAACACCAGCACTATGGTACTGTGCTCGCCCTCCTGATAACTGAGATGGTTACTAAACGATTAATGGGAGAGTAGCATACACAGTGTGGATACACCAGACCAGGAATTGGTTTTGTAACAGTGAGGAGTGAATGAAGATTTCAACACACCACTCAGAATGGCATGCAGATGAAAAGGAATGGTTATTTCTGAACTTTTCCATGTGATATTTAAAGACCAAGGTTGACCGTATGTAACTAAAACTAGAAAGGAAGATCTCACATTATGTGGTTGGTATGGGTGGGTGGCTCTGAATACCACTGGCTTTCCATTTCACGCACGATCCCATTAACTTTTTTTTTTTTTTTTTTTTTTTTTTTTTTTTTTGAGACAGGGTGTCTCTGTGTAACAGCCTTGGCTGTCCTGGAACTAGCTCTGTAGATCAGGCTGACCTTGAACTCACAGAGATCTCCCAGCCTCCACCTCCCGAATGCTAGGCTTAAAGGTGTGCGCTGCTGCCACCACCACCGCCTGGCAAACTATTTCTTTATAATCTCTTCCTGGAGACATATAACTGTGTTGAAATATCTATCTGTTCATGCCTTTCTAGAATTATTGATTGATCAATTCTTTGAAGGATAAATACTTGATTTTATTGATCCTGTTTCTCTAGGGAAGCTTTTTAAATGGATTTGTTTATTTTATTTATATGAGTTCTCTAGCTGCATGGGCATGCCTGCGTGACAGAAGAGGGCATTAGATCCCATTATAGATGGTTCTGCGACACCATATGGTTGCTAGGAATTGAACTCAGGACCTCTGGAAGAGCAGCCAGTGTGCTCTTAACCACTGAGCCATCTCTCCAGCTCTCTGAAAAACCTTAATGTAGGAAGGATGCACCATCTTGAATTGTATGTCATCAGTCAAGGCATCCTTAGGATTGGGGCTACAAGTCAGAGGTCCCGTTGGCTGTGAAGACCAAGGGACACCATGGATTCCACAGATACAACTCTCCCTTGTGAAACTGTAAGAGTACTCAAAGCTGGGTGAGATCTTAGCCCTGTGAAACAGGAGTGAAGATTGGTCATACCCTCAGGGAAGGCATCCTTATGGAAGCAGCATCCCTGCCCCCCATCTCCCTGACACTGCCTAATTTGAGGGTGGCCCTCGGGGTTCCTCCTGATCCAGCATTTTTTCATTTGCTTGTCTATGGACACTTCAATCTCAGATCCTGAGAGAAAGGGACTGGCTATGCTTGTCTTGCCGGCCATTGTATCCTGGGGCTCTTCACATTAAATCTCCAGTGAGTGTGGAATCCCTGAATTCACTCCCTCCCCTATGCCACTGTGAGTGGAGGGTGAAAAGGGCCAAGGGAAAATAGCCTAACCCTGACTTGACCCCAGGACCAGGGCTTGAAATCCCACCAATCCCTGAGCTTGCCCCAGAGTCAGGCTGTGGAATCCCACCACTCCCCTGAGGTCCCTGAGTTCAAAATGCAATCAACACCCTGAGCTTGCCCCAGAATCAGGCCACAAAAATCAACCAATCCCAAGCCACCCTGGAAAGTTCTGTCCCCACCCCACCCCCAAGAAATCCTATATAAGCTCTGTACCCTGTTCAGTTTGCTGCTGTTTCTTATCAAAGGCAGCCACTCTTGTGGATTCTTCCTTCCCAATAAATTTATTTAGTGAGGTTTGTTGTGCCAGGAGACATTTTCTCTGGATCAGAGTCCAGCTGTACCAACTTTAGCCAGAGTGGAGTAGAGCAGAACTGTAACACTTTCACTGGGGAAGTAGTGAACATATTCATTGACTGAGCAGAGCTGAAACACTGTTTCTACATTAATTGACTGAGCAGAGCTGAAACACTGTTTCCACATTCATTGAGCAGAGCTGAAACACTGTTTCTGCATTGACTGAGCAGAGCTGAAACACTGTTTCCACATTCACTGAGCAGAGCTGAAACACTGTTTCTGCATTAATTGACTGAGCAGAGCTAAAACACTGTTTCCACATTCATTGACTGAGCACAGCTGAAACAGTGTTTCTACATTTATTGACTGAGCAGAGCTGAAACACTGTTTCCACATTCATTGACTGAGCAGAGCTGAGACAGTTTCTACATTGACTGAGCACAGCTGAAACACTGTTTCCACATTCATTGACTGAGCAGAGCTGAGACAGTTTCTACATTGACTGAGCACAGCTGAAACACTGTTTCCCCATTCATTGACTGAGCAGAGCTGAGACACTGTTTCCACATTCATTGACTGAGCAGAGCTGAGACAGTTTCTACATTGACTGAGCACAGCTGAAACACTGTTTCCACATTTATTGACTGAGCACAGCTGAAACACTGTTTCTACATTAATTGACTGACCAGAGCTGAAACACTGTTTCCACATTCATTGACTGAGCAGAGCTGAAACACTGTTTCCACATTTTAATTGACTGAGCAGAGCTGAAACACTGTTTCCACATTAATTGAGCAGAGCTGAAACACTGTTTCCACATTTTAATTGACTGAGCAGAGCTGAAACACTGTTTCCACATTAATTGAGCAGAGCTGAAACACTGTTTCTGCATTAATTGACTGAGCAGAGCTGAAACACTGTTTCCACATTAATTGAGCAGAGCTGAAACACTGTTTCTGCATTAATTTACTGAGCAGAGCTGAAACACTGTTTCCACATTCATTGACTGAGCAGAGCTGAAACACTGTTTCCACTTCCCTTAGAAGAGAAGAGCAAAGTAACACTTTCGCTGAGAACATGGGAGCAGAGTTGTTACACTTGCATTGGAAAAAATCTTTCCCTGGAGCAGGGCTGTAAGCTGCTACACTTATTGTGTTAATCCTTGACTCCTGGCTGCCAGGATACCTTTTCACCCCATCTGCAATGCTCACATGAGGGCTTGGAACAGCGAAAGAAAGAGGGCCTGGTGAATTCTCAGCAGTACATATGAGTGTGCAGGATTTCAATAAATGGTCTTCTCAGCCTGAGGGATTCTCATACAAAATTTGACAAGAGTAACGGGGGCCTGGAACCTTGAGCCAGGCCTCCCAACATCAGCTTGTACATCTGCGCCCCCTAGTGGAGAGCATCCTTAAGCGGCACTCTGTGTGTGCTCAGGCTAGGCATGGCTTGAGAACCTGGGAGTGGGATGGATGTTTCTCTTGGCTCCAAAGAGCGAGGAATCCAAGTTAGCTTCTGGAGCTGGGCTGCAAGAGTGCTGTCCTGGCTACAGCAGTGGTGACCCCTGGCTGGCCCTTGGAGTCTGTGCCTTTCATTCTACTCTCCAGAGACCTGAAAATACACTTCCAGCAACTCCTTACTGAGGAATCCCAACCTTCCCCCACCCACGAAGATTTGACGAATGGACTGTATCTGGAGGCAGAAACAAGCCATTGTCTCCTTTCATAAGGTCTAGGGAGGCAGGTTCTCCTTAAGATAATACTATTCCTCTCCAGAATTCTTGCCCACTGCTGCAATCCCAGGAGCCACCATGAGGTTCAGCTCTGTTTGTGTACCTTTCCTCAGAAAAGTGTAACTTTTTTTTCCTTTTTCTTCTTTTTCCATCAGATTCTGGCCAGTGCCTGGTATGCTCTTAAACTCCCCAACTGTAGCTTTCGGCTTCCTTGGTCTTTTTCTAAAGCTCTCTTACCCCTGCTGTGTAGCTAACTGCTGTCCTGTGGCTGACTTCACTTCTCCATCCCCCTGCTCCTCCACAGGCAGCTGTCAAGATTTATAACTTGCCTACCTTGGGGTTTCCCTTTATAAACTCTGATACGTGTCCTTGAGCTTCCATCTGAGTCTTAATTCTTTTATTAATGGAACTAAGAACCCCCGAGGGAACCCTGATTTCCCCTTCCTGTATCATGACGGTTTTTGCCAGGATACCTCAAGAGATCCGGTAACATTTAAGTCGGCAGAGAAAATGAACCTGTATCTACATCACTAGACGGTAACACACACACACACACACACTCACGTACGCGTAGGCATGCGTGCGTGCAGAGGACTGACCCTGATCAACATAAAAAGGCAGCCACAGTACACATAAATAGTGAGGAACATTCAGAGAATGGAGAGTGTGGTGATGTACTCTTGTAATCCTAGCACTGGGACGGTCGAGACAGGAAGACCAGAAAGTTCAGCTACCTATTGAATGAAAAAGGATGCCATGACCACTCCTAGGTATGGCTGAGGGAGAAGATGCTGTACATATGAGAGAGCAGCTAGAGGCATCTGGAAGGTTCTAGACTGTAAGATGACAGGAATGGGTAAAGAGAGAGAGAGGAAGAGAAGGGAAGGAAACACAGAGAAGCAGAGGGTAGAGCATGTGGTGGGATCCAAGAGAGTGACAAAATGGCCAAGTTATATAGGGATCAGAAGGGGGGGGAGTGAAGCCCCGCCCCTGGGAGGGACAGGGTTAGGGTAAGGGGGGTGAGAAGTACTGGGAGGAGCCACAGGTACCGAGTGAGACTTGTCCTGGGTTTCTTCCTTTTTTCTTTTTCTTTGTATTGTTTTTTCCAAGACAGGGTTTCTCTGTGTATCTTTGGAGGCTGTCCTAGAGCTCACTCTGCAGACTGGGCTGGCCTTGAACTCACAGAGATCTGCCTGCCTCTGCCTCACGAACGCTGGGATTAAAGGCGTGATCCACCACAGCCCAGCTTGCCCTGGGTTTCTTTCAGACTCGACATATATAAAGTTCAAGGCCAGCCAAGAACTACATAAGACCCTCTCTCCAAAAATGAAATAAATAAACACTGAATGGACACGCAAAGTCTCCAGAGACGCAGAGAGGAGCCAAGAAAGACCAACACGGTGGGAGACAGGATCCAAGACACTAGAGAGGAGAGGCGTGTGGACCTGAGGGGCGCCCAGAGAAGGACTGAAGCCATGGTGTGTGTGTGTGTGTGTGTGTGTGTGTGTGAGAGAGAGAGAGAGAGAGAGAGAGAGAGAGAGAGAGAGAGAGAGAATGTGAGGCAGTGGCTTTCTGTATCTCTCTAGCTGTCCTGGAACTCGCTCTGTAGACCAGGCTGGCCTCGAACTCACGGAGAGCTTCCTGCCTCTCCCTCCCAAGTGCTGGTATTAAAGGCGTGCGCCCGGCTCAGGAAGTCTCCTAAGATAACTAGAGACACCAGAGAGGTGGAGATCCTGACTATCCCCAGTACAGACACCTGTCATAAGAGGCTGATTCTGCTTCTCAACCCCAGGAGACAACACCGGGTCCCCAGCACCGACACAGGGAAGATCACAGCCGCCTGTAGCTCCATCTCCAAGGGATCCAATGACCTCCCTCTACCCAGAATTGTGCTCACATGCACATACCCTCACTCAGACGTGCGCGCACAAAAATAAACCTTTAAACCAACCAAAATCTCCCCCCCCAAGGAGACCCCTCCCCCCAAGTCCTCTCCCACTCTTCCGAACTCGAACCTGCTTCCCTACTCACAGCTAGAGCTCCTGAGCAGCTGCCTCCTCTTGCAGCCCAGAGACTCAGGGCCTCGATTTCTCCTTCATGATTCTGTCCCCGGAACAGGGGCCCTGGGGTGGGGTGAGCCTGGAGGTGGTGGGCTGATGTTCTTGACTCACGCCTGGAGGTGCTGACACCCTCTCAGAGACGGTACCCTTCTTCCAACCACCAGCAACCCCCCCCTCCCCAAGTCTCCTTCTAAAGGCCCTCGACATTAATCGCTGCGGTTGACTCTGCACCTGCCTTGGCCTTGCTAAAGAGGCTTTTGTCCCCTTAATTGGCTATCTCCAGGAGCTTTCCTCTGCCTCAGCACCCACGCGCCCCTGTTTTATATCCCAGGCCCAACTATGTGTTAATTGGGCACGAAGGAGATGCATAGAGCACCCCCTCCCCTCCCTGCCCCTTGCCTTCCTATAAAACCCATCACCTGCAGTCATGGGTCATCGGCGTCCAGCATCTGCAGTGGTACAGGGACAGCGAGAGGCTCACCCTAATTGCCAGGGTGGCTTCTCATTCTGCAATGCCAGACCTTGAGTCCATATGCTCCTATCCCATCTCCGGTTTGGGGGGTGATTTCTGATCTGCATTGTGACTGCAGAGCAACTGGCCATGCACCCTGGGTTCCCTGCGGCCCCTGGGGTCTCTGAGCCAGGGCCCCGAGAGCTGTGCGCCTTTGTGAGCGGGGCTTCGGCCCATATGCTGCGGGCCCTGCAGCCAAGGCGTACCAGGCCCCCCAAGCGCAGGCCCAATCACCGGAGGTTTCTACACAACCAGATCTGCAGGTGAGTAGGGGTGCTGGAGGGGAGGCTGGATTTAGCACCAATTAGTGTGTATCTACCGTGCACCGTCTGTGCGCTAGACTCAACACGACACTGAGCAAGGCCAAGGAAATCTTCAACCTTCACCGAGTCCCTGTGGGAGGCAGCCGGTATGGAATGGCCTGAATAAATACGTATATGAGCCAGGCATTATGGCACATGACTGTAATCCTAACACTCCTGAGGAGGCTGAGGCAGGAGGATTGCTGAGTTTGCAGCCAGTTCACTGTACCATGTAAGAGGCCAGCCAGGTTAGGTAACAAGTTTCTGCCTCACAAATAAAGAAATAAAAAATAAATAAACGAGAGGGGATGGCACCACCGTGTGGATGTACCTTGAAAAGAGATTCAGGAGATTCAGGAGAAAGTGGGTCTCAGCTATCCAGCCAGATCCCATGGAGACAGAAGCCCCACAAAGGGGCCAGGCACTCACCGGCAGACAGGCAGTGGTAACAGGTAAGATGTCCCCTTGGAAAGGATGAAATGGCCTAGAGCTAGAGGTATTGGTTGTACAAAATGGCGAACACTGGTCAAGTGTGGTGGCATCTGCCAGTAACCCCAACACTTCAGAGGCCAAAAGGCATGGCCACAGTTACAGGTATACAGGCAAATATATCCCTATAGTTTGCCTTTAATCTTAGCACTAGGAAGGCAGAAGCAGGAGGAGATCTGAGTCCAAGGGCAGCCTGATCTACATAGTAGTTCCAGGACAGCCAGCGCTACATGGTGAGACCTTGTCTGAAACAACAACAAAATAGTTCTTTGTTGTATAGAAGGTCTCGGTTCTAATTGATTTTTTTTTTTTTCCAAGACAGGGTTTCTCTGTGTAGTCCTGGCTGTCCTGAAACTTGCTCTGTAAACCAGGCTGGCCTCGAACTCACAGAGATCTGTCTGCCTTTGCCTCTGTGGGATTAAAGTGCTGTCAATAAAGGTGTGTGCAGACAAGCTAATGAAGCTCCCATTTATCAAGGGTTTTCACCTTTGTTTGTTTTTGTATTTGCTTCAAAATGCCAAATGGCTACAAGGAGGCCTCAGAACTCACTGAGATCCACCTGCTTCTGCTCCCTAGAGCTGGGATTAAAAGGGTGCGCCACCACTGCCGGCTACATTAGACTACATTAGAAGGTGGCAAATGTTATGGAGGGAGAGAAATGGGATGAGAGGGAGTGTGCCTGTTTTAAAGAAGGCCAAGGAGGATGCACTGAGAGTGGGTTTGAGAAAAGACTTGGAGAAGGGGAGGGAGGGAAGGGCACCCTCAGCATCTAAACTGCAGGCAGAGCCAGGGTGAAGACAGTGGTGGTGGTGATGATGGTGGTGGTGGTGATGGTGGTGGTGATGGTGGTGATGGTGGTGGTGGTGGTGGTGTGATGGTGGTGATGGTGGTGGTGGTGGTGGTGGTGGTGATGGTGATGGTGGTGATGGTGGTGATGGTGGTTATGGTGGTGGTGATGGTGGTGGTGGTGGTGATGGTGGTTATGGTGGTGGTGATGGTGGTGGTGGTGGTGATGGTGGTTATGGTGGTGGTGATGGTGGTGGTGGTGGTGATGGTAGTTATGGTGGTGGTGGTGGTGGTGGTGGTGATGGTGGTGGTGGTGGTGGTGATGGTGGTGATGGTGGTGATGGTGGTGGTGATGGTGGTGGTGGTGATGGTGGTGGTGGTGGTGGTGGTGATGGTGGTGGTGGTGGTGATGGTGGTGGTGGTGGTTATGTTGGTGATGGTGGTGATGGTGATGATGGTGGTGGTGGTGGTGATGGTGGTGGTGGTGATGGTAGTGGTGGTGATGGTGGTGATGATGGTGGTGGTGGTGATGGTGGTTATGGTGGTGGTGGTGGTGGTGGTGATGGTAGTTATGGTGGTGGTGATGGTGGTGGTGGTGATGGTGGTGGTGGTGGTGTGATGGTGGTGATGGTGATGGTGGTGATGGTGGTGATGGTGGTGGTGATGGTGGTGGTGGTGGTGGTGGTGATGGTGGTGATGGTGGTGGTGGTGGTGATGGTGGTGGTGGTGGTGATGGTGGTGGTGGTGATGGTAGTTATGGTGGTGGTAGTGGTGGTGGTGATGGTGGTGGTGATGGTGGTGGTGGTGGTGATGGTGGTGGTGGTGGTGGTGATGGTGGTGGTGGTGGTGGTGGTGGTGGTGATGGTGGTGGTGGTGGTGGTGGTGGTGGTGGTGATGGTGATGGTGGTGGTGGTGGTTATGTTGGTGATGGTGGTGGTGGTGATGGTGGTGGTGATGGTGGTGGTGGTGATGGTGGTGGTGGTGGTGGTGGTGGTGATGGTGGTGGTGGTGGTGATGGGTGTAATGAGGGATGGTGATGATAGGAAGGCAACGGTAGTGATGGGGTGATGATTGTAATAACAGTAAAGGTGATGTCGGTGACAGTTGTAATGACAGTGACTGTGATGGTGGTGATGGTGATAACCATGATGGCGATGGTATGGTGGTGATGTTGGTGATGGTGACGATTATCATAGTGATAGTAACGGTGGCCATAATGAAGATGATGGTGGTGATGGCTGTTACAATTGTATGACACTTAAACGGGCCGCCGCGTGCTCTACTAAGCACTTGACTATTAATTACCAACAAGTTAGTACTCAGTCACACTGAGTACACTTCTGACCCGCCTGCCTCTGCGGTCAAGGGCTGGGACGCAGGTGTGCACCACCACACCCAGTGTGTCCAGTGACGGGGATCTGACCCAGGGGTTTGTGCATGCCAGGCAAACACTCTGCTAACTGAGCTATATTCCCAACCCTACAGGAGTAATTATGCCTCGAATTTATGTGTGTGTGTGTGTGTTGTTGTTGTTGCTGTTATTTTGAGATAATGTATTTCTATGTCCCAGTACTCCTGATGTGAGCCAGGTTGATCTCAAACACCCACCAATCCTCCTGCTTCAGCCTCCAAGAGAATTGAGATCACATATGTGTAGCTCGGTGCCCAGCTGACTTTGGATTATTACCTAATATTCTCCCTTCCTCCCTCCCTTTCTTTTCTGTCTCTGGGATTTTTTTTTTCCTTTGTTCACGTGGGATCTCACATGTCTCAGGCTGTCCCCAAGTAAGTATGTGGCCAAGGATGACTCTAGATGCCTGATCATCCTGCCTCTATCCTTCCGGTGCTGGGGCTACGGGCACGTGACGCTGCGCCTGCCGTGAATGGCTATTAAGGGAACTAAAGCCCGGAATGATTTGCCTCTGAGTCTGCAACACTCTAACCCTCCACAGTCAGGAAGAGCGAATCAATCAATCAGGCCCGTGTGTAGACTCTTTATCCCAGGTGTGGCTTTCCCAATCTCATTTAAAACTTAATTTAAATAATTAGTATACGAATTAAACTGGTAAACAAAGTAACTGGTTTCCTTAATTTTTAAAACAGATTTATTTTATTATTCGTTATTCTGGTTTTTCAAGGCAAGGTTTCTCTGTGTAGCTTTGTAGAACTCACAGAAATCCACCTGCCTCTGCCTCCCGAGTGCTGGGATTAAAGGTGTGCGCAACCCCCGCCCGGCTTATATGAGCGGTTTGCCTAGTTGTTGTGTCTGTGAACCACATGCCACGTAATGCCCTCGGAGGCCGGAAGAGGGCATCAGCTCCCTTGGCACTGGAGTTAAAGATGCTCGTAAGCCTTCATGTGATGGTCCTGCTGGGAATGGAACCCAGGTCCTCATCACAGCAGCCTGTGCTCCCAATCACTGAGCCATCTCTCCAGCCTCAAGTACCGCTTTTTACACACACTCAGTTTGTGCTGATCCCGTCGCCTTGTTCCTGTCCGCATCGCCCGGCCCCACCCTTGCCTGTACCCTCCCACCGACGGCCTTCCTCCTCCTGTGTCACGGGTGTTCTGTCACCCTTCCTTATCATGTTCCTTTCCAGTTTCCCCGACTCGACCCACACTCACGCCCACAGAAATACGCGTATGTACACGTTAACCGCTGTGGGCCGGCTCCATGGCTCAGCATGTAAAGGCACTTGCAGCCAAACCTGACTTACTGAGTCAGTTATGGGGAACAGGGTGGACAAGATGGCTCGGTGGTTGGTTATAATACCCTGCTGCTCTTCCAGAGGGTCAGAGTTCAGTTCCCAGCACTCATGCCGGGTGGCTCACAACCACTTATAACCTTCCTCTGGCCTCTACAGGCAACCGGACACACTCCCATAAATACATACACACTAAAATAAATAATAAATAAAACCAGAAATCCATAGAAAGCTGTCCTCTGACCTTCATGTGTGGTACGGTGTGGAGAGAGGGTCAGGAAGGGGGTGGAAGGAACACACACCCAAAAGAAATGTTTTAAAAAAAAAAGAGTTACTATCTCTGACCCCAGTCTGACAACTGGGGAACCAGTATAGGATCAAACCAGGGCTTCTGAACCAGTATTTACCCTAAGTGCATGAATGGGATTTGGGAGCCCATTCCCCATGGAGGGATACTCCCTCAGCCTAGAGACACGGGGGAGGGCTGCCCCTGATGATGTGTCAGACTTTGATAATCCCTCTGGGAAGGCCTCACCCTCCCTGGGGAGTGGATGGTGATGGGGAGATCTGAGAATGGGAGGGAGAGGGAACTGGAATTGATATGTAAAATAAGATTGTTTCTAATTTAAATAAAATTTTATATTAAAAAGTATTCTTTAAAATAATGCAATTTAATTCTTGGAGATGAAGGAATCTGGGGGGCACAATCCAGCCCCGATTGTTTATAAAATTGGGGGGGGTGGATCAGTGCTTCAGCTTCTGGCAAGAGTCACCAGGGAGTGGGCAGAACTGTAGGACGCACACTCATCAACGCGGCCGGCCGCGCGTGCTGGCCCACGGCTGGCTTTGCAGTTATTGATCCAGAGGGGCTCCCCCCAGAGACAGTTTGTAGTGAGATATCCACCCTGCCCATTGGGGTGGGGACAGACGCAGGCGTGATCCCAGCACTCTGCTCTGGGAGACAGAGAGCATCTGTAAGCATCCTTGGGATGGGAACCTACCCTCAGTCATCTGTTTCTGGTGTGATTTTTCCCTGAATAAACATCCATCAGCCTATCTGTTTCCCCAGATTCTTATTTATCCATGATATCATCTCCTTTTTTGTACATTGGAAGAGGGTTATAATAAATCTTCACTGTCGAGATGTGCGGTGCACAACCCCACGGCAATCAAAACTTTCCTGGGAAGATTTATTGACTTGCCAGGCTCAAGAAGATGAGCCAGGGGCCTAGAAATGAGCAGAAAGGAGAGGAAAGGCGGGGGGGGGGGGAGGGATTGAAAAGAAGGAACATGTACCTCTGGGTGAATCGGGGAATAATTAGAAAAGAGGTCTTTTGCTGGCAAAGCTGAGCCTCTCTATCTATCTGTCTGTCTGTCTGTCTGTCTGTCTCTGTCTCTCCAGGCAGTTTGCCAAGATTGAAGCTGCCACCCAACACCTGGCCCTGTCCATCCTATCCCAAAAAGCACCTCCCCGGAGACCACCACCCCGAAGGCCACCTCCACCGCCTCCATCCCCCTTCCTGGGGGTGGCCTGTGCTGAGGCCCCTGTGGAAGTGCCCCACAACGAAGGTCCCACCCTGAGCCTGGCTGCGCTGGACACCTCAACCCTTGACCTCTTTGATGACATTCTGCCTGCTCCTCCGTGTCCTTTGGTGGATCCTGATCACTTCTGCCAGACTCTCTCTGGTGCTACTCCTCAGGAGGCACCTGAGTTCATCTCTTATGCCTCAGGCCCAGGAGACCAGAGACAGCCAAGCACAACGCAGCCTCCAAGGTTCTCCGATCCCCTGCCTCCTCCCCAGAATACCCATGGGGGAAGCCTGGAGCCTGCAGCTCTGGGCTGGGGTTGGGTGGATAGTTGGGAGGCACCTTGTGATTGGGATCCTCAGGGAATCCTGGATGGCTGGGGAACCCTTTGAAACCTATTCATGACACAGGCCAAACCCATTTCAAGCCTGACCAAACTCTCCCCTCTTGACAAACCCGTTGGTAGAGTGCTTGCCTAACACATGCAAGAAAACTTGGGTTCCAGCACCAGAACCCGTAAACCTGTGAAATAATCCAATCCCAGACTCCCCACGGTGTACCACAGCCCAGAGTTCTGCTCCAAGACCCAGGGCCACCTCTGGCCACTTTGAGGACCCCTTGCAGTCCCTGCCCATGAATTTCCCTTTCTCCCTTCCCATCACAGACTGCTCCCCTCCTCCCACACCACTCATCTCTGCCTGGTGTCTGCGCTCTCTCAATAGTCGCCCAGATCTGCTGAGCGCAGCTGTGAGCCAGGCCTGGGACTGGGTGTTAGGACTCTGAAGCAGGCAAAGTAGACAAGCTCTCCAGCTCATGGAGCTCCAGAGAGAGAGAGAGAGAGAGAGAGAGAGAGAGAGAGAGAGAGAGAGAGAGAGGAAAGTACAAACATGAGAGCCCTCAGAGAGCCTTGACAGCAAGATGAAATTCCAATTCCTGATTGGAATGAGCACTGGGATAGAAATAAAAGGTGCTGCTAAGTGGCTATGGCTACTGGACAAGATCGAACCTTCAGGGAAAGGCTCGGATGTCCAGCAGAAGCAGGCTGTAGGAAGGCTTGGGGTCCAGGAACAGCACAGCACAGGCCCTGAGGTGGGACTCGCCAGGCAGGGGGTGGGGGACTAAGGGAGGCCAGTGTGGCTGGGGGCTCTGCGTGTATAGACGGAGCTGACGCCCATCCCATCATGAGTTACCCATCCCATCATGAGTTGGGGAGAATTTGGACTTAGTTTTATTTTTTTTATTCAGTTATTTGTATTTTATGTACATTGGTGTTTTGTCTGCATGTGTGTCTGTGTGAGGGTGTTGAATCCCCTTGGAACTGGAGTTATAGACAGTTGTGAGCTGCCATGTGGGTGCTGGGACTTGAACCCAGATCCTCTGGAAGAGCAGCCAGTGTTCTTAACCTCTGAGCCATCTCTCCAGTCCTGGCAGTGCTGAATTGCAGGCCTGTGCCATCACTACCCCCTCTCATCTCCTACAGTCTCAATATCCCCCACATAAGCTATCTAGACTTTCTGTCCTTATCAGGGCAGGTCCTGCCTTCCTGTGTGTATGTCCGTGTGTGTTTGCTCTAGACACACATCCTACGGTTTAGGACATGGCCTGCGGTGCGGGGTGGGGTTGCTGTCCTGTCCTCCAGCTCTCAGTCCCTTAAAGGGAGGCCGGGGAGTCCTCCCTAAGGAGAAGCAGGGAGTGGGGCCCAGATGTCTGGAAGGTTGCAGGGTGGGCCCAGACTCAGTGCTGGCCAGGGGTAGCCACTATTGTGACTAGGGCAGCATCTCTTGCCACCCCAGCTTCCCCAGAAGCTTACTTTCTATCCCAGGAGTCTACAACAGATATCTACCTGCTGCCTGGTAGGACCTGAGCGCACTAGCTTGTAGCTTGGGGATGCTCCACCAGGAGGCGCCAGTGTCTCTGACTCGCTTGGGCTGGGTGCTGGCTTTATGGTTTGAGAAACTGCAAGAGACTTGCGCCCACAGGCATCCACCTGTCTCCCTTCCCTTGTCCTGAGTACCCACAATGCTGTGGGGTGGTTGGGGGGGGAGTGAATTCAGTTATTCAACAACAACAACAACAACAACAACAAAAAAACCCAACCTCCTGAACACCTACGAGTCTGAGGGTGCAGCAGCTCCCAAGCTTGTCCCTGGCGATAGGAGAGGACGCTGTGCACAAAAAAACAAATGAGAAAATACCAGCTCGGGGCGGGGGTGGGGGGCGCTGAGCAGTATGGGAGGGGGCTTTAGTGAGAACACCCTCTCTGAGGCCATCACATGTCCCCGGCCCACGGCCACGGTGGCCAGCAGTACCTACGACCTGCTAAGAGGCAGGTCCATCCTAAGGGGCACGCTGTATGAAACCTCTCAGGAAATCCAGTGATTCCGCTCCACACACACACACAACCCCCATCCAATCTCTGTTGCGAGTTTTTAGTTCTGACGATCACTCGTGGTCTTCAATTACCACACAGAAAATTCCAGAAATAAACCATTCCTTTTCATCTGCGTGCCATTCTGAGTGGTGTGTTGAAATCTTCATCCACTCCTCACTGTTACAAAACCAATTCCTGGTCTGGTGTATCCACACTGTGTATGCTACTCTCCCATTAATCACTTAGTAACCATCTCAGTTATCAGGAGGGTGAGCCCAGTACCATAGTGCTGGTGTTCCTGTAACCCTTGTTTCACTGGCTGAGAGTGGCACCAGGGTTAAAAAAAAAAAAAAAAAAAAAACAAAAAAAAAGGGCAAACTCGTGTGAAAGACTTTCCTCTGACAAAACAGGGCATCTGTCCTTTCAAGGACATCTTCAACACCCTGGTGTGTCCACTACAACCTAGGCTTCCCCTCCACGGCTTCACGGGTTGCCCACCCGCTCAGGGGCTCCATGAAGGAAATCTGTCCCTGCCTCGCACTGCCTGCTCTTCCAGTCTCTCCGTTGCAAGCCTGTGTGGTGCTATGATGCTGCCTGGGCGCTCTTCCAGAAAGAGTTGTTTAGGGAAGCTTTCTTCCAGGGTTAGTCATGTGGGCTGTCAGAGGCCACTGCAGCCGTGGTAACAGGGGCCCTCCCTCTCAGGGTAGCAGAACTGGAGTGCAAAGGCCTGCAGAATGCAAGTGTTATTGTACCACAGAAGCGAGCCAAGCAGGGTTGGGCGGAAGAACCACCCGAGGAGGGAACAGCCAGAAACTCTTCAGATACACACGCAACCCACTGCGCAGATGTGGCCTGTGTCTAGCCCCCGCTTGGGGCTTGGGGGAGGCACCCTGTTCTCCTCACCTCACTTCATTTTACCCTCCCACTTGCATATCCCAATAGCCCCGCAACACCCCACAAGCCCAATAATGGTTTATTGCGCAGCCATATCCATGTTTATTTGGAGTCTGGGGATCCCAATCTGAGAGACTTCTTTGCTTTTTGATTTTCCACCTCATGAGGGGGAACTGAGTAGAGTCCCTTGTCCACCTGTCCCCCTCAGTCAACCCCCCCCTTCCATTCCCTCGGGAGTCTCATTTGCAGTATTTCCAAGTCCAGCTGTTCAAGCAGGAGGCACAACCACCCTCCCCTCCCACAGGGCAGGTCTCTGGGTGGACTCCTGGGATTCAAAGCTGAGGGAAAATGATGCTTCCGTCTCAAGTCAGGGTCTGGAGTTCAGCAAGAAGGGGTTCTGACCTTGGAAGAGGCCCAGCAGCCCGCTGTCTGGGACTGGCTCCTTAATGATCTTCTGGATCTACAGGCAGAGGAGGTTTAGGTCAAAGATCAAGAACCAACCCATCTCCCTGGTGCTTCGGGCAGCTTCTCCCAGCCCACCACTCTCCTAAAACATTTTCCTGGGGGCTGGAGAGATGGCTCAGCCAGTAAGAGCATTTTCTTTTCTTGCAGAGAAACTGGGTTCAGTTCCCACCACCCAGACAGCAGAGCACAACTCTCTGTAAACTCCATGGCCAAAGGATCCGATGCCCTGCTCTAGACTCCTCGGGCACTGACCGTGTGGTACACAGACATACATACAGGCAAAGCATCCACACACGTAAAGTAAAATAATTCGTTTGTTTGTTTGTTTGTTTTTGTTTTAGGAGACAGGGCTTCTCTTTTGCTTTGAAACCTATCCTGGAACTCACTCTGTGGACCAGGCTGGCCTGGAATTTACAGCCTCTGCCCCCTGAGTGCTGGGATTAGACATGCACCACCATCTCCTGGCCCAATTTTTTTTTTAAGTCTTCCTGGACTAGGCATAGAGGAACATATAACACTTAAGAGACAAAGGCAGGCATATTTCTGAATTTGAAGCTGCCTGATCTACAATTAGAGTTCTAGACCAGCCATGGTTACATAGCAAGTCCTGTCTTAAAAAAAAAAAAAAAAAAAAAAAAAAAGGATAATGAAGGGCTGAAGAGATGGCTCAGAGGTTGAGAGCACTGGCTGCTCTTCCAGAGGTCCTGAGTTCAATTCCCACCAACCACATTGTGGCTCCCAGCTTCTGTAATGGGATCTGGTGCCCTCTTCTGGCCTGCAGGCAGGACACTGTATATATATGTATGTATGTATGTATGTATGTATGTATATATATATGTATATATATCAAACAAATCTTTTAAAAATAATAAAGTAAAATTTAAAAAGGAAAAAGAAAATAAAAGTTCCCCTGGGTGGGCTGGGGAGATGACTCAGTGTAAAACATGTGGACAAGTGTGAAGACCCAAGCCCAGACTCTCACAGCCCACATAAACACTGGCTGGGCAAGGCCCAGTGTGACTGCAGGCTCTGGAGGCAGAGACAGAGGACAAGCTGGCTGGTAAGCGTAGCCTCGTCCTCAAGCTCCAGGTTTGACAGACAGACCCTGCCAGGCTCCATGCATGAGGCAGAAGAGCCGTCAGGGAAGGGGCTAGACACTAACCTCAGGTTTCCATGTGCGTATATACACACATGCTCACCACGCACATGCAAATGCTCACGTACACACAAGCACTCAAAAAAAAAAAAAAAAAAATGGGAAAGAACACGGTGTTCCTTTTCCTTCATCCGCTTCGCAGCGCACCTGCCTGGCTGAGCTAATCACCTGCCACCTTGGTCTGCTGGGTTGCCTTGCACCACTAGTGATGGACGGACGTCTCTTAGGGCCTCCTGCCCACGTCTTCCTCTTCTCCTCTAATCTCATCTTTCCCATCACCCGTTACCCGTCATGCCTTTAAGCCCTCGCTCGGGTGCAGGTCCAGACTCTCAGCTCATTCACACAAGTCCCTCTTGGTTGAACAGGAGCAGCCAACCACATTACCCTCATCAGTTTATCTCCAGACAAACTAAACCAAAAAATGCAAGTTCTGTATCTCCACTGCCTCTTTCCAGATGGGACCCACTACTGATTTCAGGGAGCTTGGGGGGGGGGTGGCTTCTGGCTGGTCACACTTCTCTGCTCTGTGCTACCTAATGTAATACTGCTATTCCAGCCTGCCCTGACCTGGGTGTTTTTCAGAAGAAAATAACATCTCTCAGTAAGGTATAACGGCGCATATCTATAATCCTAGTACTCAGGAGACTGAGGCCAGTCTGAGCCACAAACTGTCTGAGGGGGGAGGGGAAACAATTTAAAAAAAAAAAAAACAACAACAAAGGCTGAAGAGATGGTTCGGTGGTTAAAAGCACTGGCTGCTCTTCCAGAAGACCAGGGTTCGATTCCCAGAGCCCACATGGCAGCTCACGATTGTCTGTAATTCCTGTTCGGGGTTCCAGGGGACACAACACCCATGGCAAAACACCAATGCACATAAAATACAAATTAAAAAGCAAGACGCCTTAGTGAACAAGGACTCGTGTCTTCAAGCCTGACGTGCATTCTATCCTGTCCCTCAAATTGAATTCTGACCTCCATCTACATGCTGTGGCACGTGCGGGCACACACAGTGTAAACAGGAAGCCCTGTACAGAGCGATTTTTTAAAAAAGCCAGCAGGGAGGACCGGTGCTGTAATCCCAGCACTTGGGAGGCAGAGACACGAAGAGCAGATGTTTAAAGCCCCCTTGAATACACAGTGTGTCCAAGGCCAGCCTGGCACGCAGGTGACCCTTTATCAAAAAGGAGGGATCCTCCTTCTATTCACAGAAGCCCAGAGGGCCCAATACCTCCTTGAACTGGGGGTGGGCAGCGTCCCGCACAAGCTGCAGAATGAGCGCTTCGCTGGTGGAGAGGAAAGCCCCGCTCTGCCTCATGCGGGCTAGCGCCACCAGCCGGTCCACCTGGCTACAGGAGAGAGGGAGAGATGAGGACAGGCATCCCTGCTGCGGTGTGCCTGACACTCAGGGCACTGCAGGGCAGGGCCCACCCACCCACCCTCCACCCCCGCACAGAGACCCTCTCACCTTCGGGAAGAGCAGGCATCCACCACCACATGCACCTGCAGTCCCCGCTCCAGGAGGTCCAGGACGGTGTTCTAAGGGCAGAGAGGTCCAGGTCCAGACCCACAGCACAACCAGGGAGGGCTCCCAGGGAGGGACCAGGGAGCCCCAGTCAGAAGGCGGGACTTGGAATCAGGATGAGGAGGCTCAGCCAGCGCCCCAGGGCGAGAGAGGGGGAAAGGAGGTGAGGATGGAGAACCCAGGGGACAGGCAGGGTCTCACCAAGATGCAGACTTGGGTCTCAATGCCACAGAGCAGCACAGACCGCAGCTGGGGCCGCTTGTCCAGCTCCTTCTGTAAGGTGGGCACCATGCTGAAGCACGTCTTACTCACTGGCTTGATGCCCTGAGCACCCAGCTCCGGAACTGTGGGGCCCAGGCCTTGTGGGTACTGCTCCGTCAGCAAGACAGGGACATCCAAAAGCCGGGCCACCTACATGGGAAAGGAAACACAGGGCTGGACCCCAAGGATGAGGGCCGGAGACTGGATTCCTGGGGTCCGAGGAAGGAGGGCTAGGGTGTGGACCCCTGGTCTCAGGGAGGAAGGTTTGGGTCTGGACCCCTGGGTCTGGAAAAGAAGAGAGCAGCTCGTACCTTTAGCATCCGAGCGGCCACTGACACGATCTGTGGGAAGTAGGCAATGCTGGGACGAAACTTCTCCTGCATGTCACACAGGAACAGGATGGAGGACTCGGGGAGGATCCGGCCCAGGCTAGCCCTGGCTGCTGCCATTTCCTAGGGGTGGGCAGAGGGCAGAGGCTCAGGCGGGGATTGTTAGGGATTCAAGTGAAGTCTTCAGTAAATATTAACTTTTGGCCGTGCACAGCCATGCCACGGGGAATGGGTATCTGTTGTTTCTTTGTGCCCTTGATGCCCCGGTAAGGTCACTGGAGCTTTGCACAACGCCGCAGGGGGAGAGGGTTCGCCAGGGCTCACATACTTGGCTCTGTGGTCCTGTGCATCTTGTGCTCCTGCTCCATCTCCTGAGTTTTTCACCTGCTGTCTTGCCCTAAGATTTGTTCCCCTCTCCCTGCCTCCCTTCCTCTTCATCCCTCCTTCCTCCTTCCCTGCCTTCCTCCCTTCCTCCTTTTTCCTTCCCTCCTTCCCTTTTCCTTCCTTCCTTCCCTCCCTCCCATTTCTTTTTGTATCCGAGTGTGATGGAAGCCAGAGGACCACCTCTATTGTTGTTCTTCAGGTGCTGTTCCCTTTGGGGTGTCTGTGTGTATGTGTGTGTGTATCAGTGCATGCACTCACATGTAACATGCATGACGAGTGTGTGTGCCTGTGTAGCTGCAGCAGGATGTCTAGTATTTTCCTCTATTGCCCCTTACTTTTTCTGCCTTTCGCAGGTCCCTCTTTAAACCAGTCTCTCTACCCCCCCCAATGCCGGGGGGGCAACAAGCACATGCAACCATGCCCAGCCTTTCACATCAGCGCCGGGGATCTGAACCCACCCTGGCTTTCCACACGGCAGTCATGCCTGCACGGGCGCACACTTTGCTGAAGGAGCCGCTTCCCCAGATAAGTGAGGTAGATTTATTTTATATTTTCCCCGAGATTTAAAACAGAAAAAGAGGCAAGACTGGCAAAGCCACCTGCCCGGCCACACTTTTGACGAGAGAGAAACCTGTGTGCCTTAAGGGGCCTCAATCATGCTTCTGGGCTTGCCTTGTGTGGTGTCTGTACACCCCCGGAGTCTGAGGTCTCCCTCACAAGCCAGGGCACATGCCAGCCAGGGTCCCTGGGAGGCTGTGCTGATGCTGGAGCCTCAAGTCGCTGAGTAACTGGGGCTTCCCACTGGGCTTTCTCTGCAGCTCCTTCCCACTGTGTGTGGACTTGTTTGTACTAGTTCACCATTACTTAGTCAGGCGGGTATAGGACACAGAGACCCGACAGAGGGGGGCACTGAGGGAGGTGGGACCCGACAGAGGGGGACAATGAGGGAGGTGGGACCCAACAGAGGGGGACACTGAGGGAGGTGGGACCCGACAGAGGGGGACACTGAGGGAGGTGGGACCCGACAGAGGGGGACACTGAGGGAGGTGGGACCCGACAGAGGGGGGCACTGAGGGAGGTGGGACCCGACAGAGGGGGGCACTGAGGGAGGTGGGACCCGACAGAGGGGGACACTGAGGGAGGTGGGACCCGACAGAGGGGGGCACCGTGGGGGAATGTTGCTAAGTGACACTTACTTTTTAAAGCTATGTGGTAAGGACACAGATATTTGTTTACAAAAACCCAGGCCAGATGTGGTGGCACAAGCCTTTGATTCCAGCACTCAGGAGGCAGAGGCAGGCAGATCTCCGTGAGTTCGAGACCAGCCTGGTCTAATTAAGACCTAGTTCCAGGACAGGCTCCAAAGCCACAGAGAGACCCTGTCTCAAAACAACAACAAAACAAACAACTCTAGGGCCTGGGGCTGTAGCTCAGTTGGTACAGTGCTTGCCGAACATACACAAAACCCTGGGCTCTACCCCCAAACCCGGGCATGGTGGTACAAGCCTGCTTCCTGACACTAGGAAGATGACGCAGGAGATGAGAAGCCTTATGTCTTCCATTACATGCCGAGTTCCAGTCCAGCCTGGGCACTATGAGACCTAGTCTCCCCCGCCCCACAATCCACACACGAGTCTATCCTAAGAAATACGCTCCCATGGGGCTAGAGACATGAGGACCCATGTTTGTTCCTAGCACCAACATCAGCTGGCTTTAAAAAACCTCCTGCAGGTACAGATCTAGGAGATCCAACGCCCTCTGGCCTCCAAGTGTGGGCACCTGTGAGCACATACTGTGCAAAATATCCAAGCAGGTACACACATATGAGAATAACAAATACACCTTAAAAAGAAATATGTTCTGTTTGTGTGCGTGCACATGTGTGGGGTCAGTGTCTTCCTCTGTTGCTGTCCACTTTTTTTTTTTTTTTTTTTTTTTTTTTTTTTGAGACAGGGTCTCCTATTGAAGCTGGAGTGAACAGATTCAGATAGTCTGGCCAGACTGCTACCTGGCTCTTGGCATGAGTTCGGGACTCGAACTCAGGTCCTCATGCTTGTGTGCAAGCACCTTCCCAGCTGAGCTATCTCCTGGGCTCCGGTGGCATATTTATTCTATCTGTTAAATACGTCAACGTTAATAAGGTAGGTTTTGTGTCATGGGCCTGTCATCCTAACTACTCCTTGGGAGGCTGAGGCAGGAGGATACAAAATTCAAGGCTTGCCTGGCCAACCCAGTGAGATCTTTGTCTCTGAATAAATGAATAAGTAAGAAAATTAAAAAGAAGGCTGGGGCATGTGGGTGGCTCAATCTACAGCAGCTGCTAAGCATTGGAGAAGACTCCAGTTCAACCAGGTGTGGGTGTGGACGTCTGTAATTCCAGCTTCCCCTAGAAGGACCCCAGTCTTGGCCACGCCACCACAGGCTGGTTTTGCTAACTTTGGACCGTATGCAAATCTTCTATTTATTCTTCACTGAACACCAGTTACACGTTGTACAATCTCATTAATTTGGAAGACAAGGTCCTACTAGGTACCCCTGGCTGGCCTCCAACGCTTGGCTCGGTCTCCTGGCAAACTAGGGTTTCCCAAATACTGGTACTACAAGCCTGTGTCGCCGTGACCCTAACCTCTATTCCAATTGTTGTTGCTGCTGCTGCTGCTGCTTTGTTGTTTTTCTGGAGACAGGGTTTCTCTGTGGCTTTGGAGGCTGTGCTGGAACTCGATCTGCAGGTCAGGCTGGGCTCGAACTCACAGAGCTCCACCTGTTCCTGCGTCCCGAGTGCTGGGATTAAAGGCACGTGACACCACGGCCTGGTTTTCTCCTCCCGTTTAAGAGCACCTTTATTTCATTCCTTTTTTTAAAAAGTTCAGGTCAGCTGGATATGATGATGTAAAGACGGAGTGGGGACCGGGGTGAGGGTCTTGGACAGAAAATAACCGATTTGAAATAAAGAGTGGGGGGTTATGTTTAAGAAGAGGTGAGGGGTCTTTCTGGAAAGATCTGAGGACGTCGTGGAGGTTCTGAGCCCTCGGTGGGGGAAGCCTGTCCTAGGCTGAGGTGAGTGACCTCCTGCTGAGGGGGCTGGGATGTTTAATTCTGCGAGTGGCAGCCGCACACACTGCGGGAACCCAGACTGTGTGACCCTGAGTGGGTTTCACCCCGTCTCTGGGCATCCTTTTCTTCCTAGAAGAAGTGACGACGGGAGTCGCCCTCTCCCGTGGACTGATCCAAAACTTAGCTCTGGAGAGGGTTCGAGTCCTTCCCTGAAGGTCCGTCCTGACACCAACTGGGCTCCCGCCTCGGCCGGACACCCCGCAAGGCTTCCGTTTCCCGGTCTGCAAGGAGGGGCGGTTGGACTTACCCGGAGGTACCAGGTTCGAGTCCAGCCAGCCCCTCCAACAGGTACGTTCCGCGCACTTTCCCCGGGTTCCGGGCTGGGTCACCGTTTTGCCCGCTTTGCTCACGTGGTCGGCGCCCCTGACGTGTCCGCCCCTCCCACCCGAGCAAGCCAATCAGCCCTACGCCTCTGCAGGGCCCTGTGAGGGGCGGGGCGGCCAAGGCGTGTCATCGCGGGAGTCTGATTGGTCCGCACAAGCGCGATGGGGCGGGAGGATAGCGCATCGGACCAATGGAGAGCCGGTAAGGGCGTGAGCGGCGGTCGCTGCTGAGAGCCGCGCGGAGATTGCCAGGTTGCTGGCCAGATCGCTGTGCTTTAAGGAAGATCAGGGTTCCAACCCGGCTCTCCTAACCTGAGCTAAAGGTGGTAGCACCCCGCTCTGCGGAGGCTGAGGCAGGAGGATTGCCAGTTCAAGACCATGGTGGGCTACATAGCGAGAGCCTGTCACAAGCACACACACACACACGCGCACACACAAAGTGCAAAGATAGACGGGCTCTCACACGCATGCATGCAACACAAAATTAATAAAGCTCTCTGTCCTAGAATTCTAGGCATACCCCCCACTCCAATTCTGGGCTCTGCCTCTGCTCCCCAGGGCTCCAGACCTCCCACATACAAGCCTTTAGGGCAGCCCAGGTAGCAAAAAGCAGTATCCCATAGACTCTGCCTCATCCTAGAATATCTAGGTCAGAAGTGGCTATCCTCAGCATTTTCCCACACAATACTTCAACTTGTCCCCAGGCTCCCCCCAGGCCCTGCTCCCCTGGGGATCACCCGCGTCACTGTTATGAGTTTTGTCACCTTATTATGAAACGTTGCAAACTTGCAGAAAAGTTCAGACCGTCATCCAATGGAATGAGTCCCTCAAATAAATAGATAGGTAAATAAGTAAATAAAATGGGTCCCAGAGTCAGGCAAGAGGATCAGTAGTTCGGGGTCATCCTGGGCTACTTTTTTGAGTTCCAGGCTGGCCTGAGCCACATGAGATCTTGTCAGAGAGAGAGAGAGAGATAGAGAGAGAGAGAGAGAGAGAGAGAGAGAGAGAGAGAGAGAGCGCTAGTCCATCAACTGCAGCAGCAACTCAGACTCACCTGGGAACTTGGCACTCCACACCTACAGAACCAGAAGAAGCTGGGGTACCAGACAGGATCCTATGTAGTTTTCTGATGTGTGCCCAGGTCTTATCAATGGCAGAGGATACTGGCGACTCAGCTCCATGCTATTTCCTGCTGCAGCCTGAGTTCTCTGAGATCCCCACTGGGATGGTTGACTTTGCAACGGAAACAAGTTTCAGGAAGAGTGGAGTCTGTAGGAGACAAAGCCGGAGTTTGTTAGGAGGAGATTTTCAACAGATCTAAAGTATAGATGAGTTTTGGGAGAGGATAGCCCTCATCTAAGTCTGGAATGTGTGAGACCCTGCCTCAATAGCCACTAGAATTGTGAAATTCTGCCTCATAAAATAGAACGGAAGGAAGGAAAATGCACACCCGTGTGGCCAGAGTACCGAGCTGGCGGAGGGTGTCGGGATTGAAACACTTAACAGACCACCACAAGAAGTGAAGAGGAAGCTGCTGCCTTTTGTTACAGAGAGTAATGGGCTAAGCATAGGAGGAAATCATGCACCACCCACACTTGGGGGTCAAGGCTCGGGCACTGCACACCGGAAAGTTATGAGAACAACCCTGATTGATCAACCTTGAGAGAATGGAGTTCTACAGCTGGGTGGAAAGGAAGAGAGCTGAAAGGGACAAGCACTTAAATTTCCCAACAGGGAAAGATGCTTTAGCTGTGTTCTCCCTTTCTTATGTTTTTCGAGACAGGGTTCCTCTCTGTAGCTTTGGAGCCTGTTTTGGAACTCGCTCTGTAAACCAAACTGGCCTCAAACTCACAGAGGTCCACCTGCCTCTGCCTCCCCAAGTGCTGGGATTAAAGGCTACCACCAATGCCTGGTAAGCGGGATCCAAGGTCATCCTCAGTTAACTCCTGACCTCCCTGCCTCCGCTTCTGGAGTGCTGGGATATCAGTCTATGCTATCCCGTGGTAGTAAGTGTGGAACTCAGTCCTTCACGATGCCAGGCAAGCACTGTGCCCACAGAGCTGCTTCCCAGAACTGTTGTTCAAAGCGCTTTTTAAAAATATAATGTATTTATTCTTATTTTACGTATATTGGGGTTTTGCCTATGTGCGTGTCTGTGTGAGGGTGTCAGATCTTGGAGTCACAGACAGTTCTGAGCTGCCGTATGGGTGCTGGGAATTGAACCCAGACCCTCTGGAAGAGCAGTCAGTGCTCTTAACCATCTCCCCGGAACGCAGAGAGTTTTTAAAATGATATTTGTTTGTCCGCCCAGAGGCGGTGGATTAAATGAGCTGTCGCCCACAGTGTTGGGCTTTTGAACACTTGTTCTGCTGTTTTCGAGGCTTAGGAGCTATGGCTTTGGTGGAGAAGCAATATCACTAGAAGCAAGCTTTGGGAGTTTAGAGATGCTCACATTTCTAGTTCACTCTGCCTCCACACTTACAGTGGAGGATGCAAGCACTCAGTTTCTGCCCCAGCCGCCACCGCCATGTCTGCTGCTCGATGCTTCTGCTCTGTCATCGTGGACTATTACCCTGGAAGCCAGGGTAACCTTTCCTTCTATAAATTGTCTTAGTCACGGTCCTTTATCGCCACAACAAGAAAGTAAATAGCATATAGGGCTATGTGCATTCTAAGCAAGCATTCTACCCATTGAGCCACCACCCTTGACCTCTATTTTATTTATTTATAGGTTTTTTTTTTTTTTTTTTTTTTTTTTTTGAGACAGGGTTTCTCTGTGTAACAGCCCTGGCTGTCTTTGTAGACCAGGTTGGCCTAGAATTCTGAGATTCGCCTGTCTCTGTCTCCCGAGTGCTGGGATTAAAGGTGCGCTCCACCGCCGCCGCCACCAGACTTCTTTCAGCTCCCACTTTTTAGTAAATTCCCTCCCTCCCCTCCCCCACCCCAGCCCAGGTTGATCTTGAACTTGTAACCCTCCTCTCTGTTAACTGAAATCTCCAGGTGGGTAAAGAAATAACCTGGAAGCCTGGTGCATCATACACCTATAATCCTAACTCTCAAGAGATGGACGTGAGAAGATCTGGAATTCAAGGACAACATCAGCAACATAAGGAGTTTGTGGCCAGCCTAGGATACATGAGGCCCTGTTTTAAAGAAGAAGAAAAAAAAAGAGGAGAAAGAAAGAAGGAAAGAAAACACGTGTGTGTGCAATGCACTCACACAGACACACAAATAAAATAAACGTCATTCTTCTTCAAAGGTGGCTCAGCGTTAGTCACCGCCCTTTGATGATGATGGGAAAGTAGATGGCACCGGGAAGGATATTAAACAGAGTGACTCTGGCTCGGGAAACCAAACCCTGCTTGTTCTTTCTCAGACGCGGATTCAGGCTTTCGGGTTTGTATATGTGTGTATTGTGTGGAAACGAGTGTGGGTGGAGGCCGGGGAAACTGGAAAGGGACCCAGGAGGAGGAGATCTGTAAGGAAGGGAGACGGGGAGGATAACAGAGCACCTGTGATGAGGAAGGGGGGGGGTGTGGGTGGCGGGGGACAAGCCGGGAAGTGGCAGGAAGGAACAAGAGGAAATCAACCTAGAGTCGCTGTGCGTGAAAATGCCATAATTGTCACATTTCTGTGTGAATTAATTCCTATGCTAATTAAATAACAACACAAAGATTCCCAAAAGTGCTATGGCTCTGTGGGTAAAGGGACTTACCGCCAAGCCTGATGACCTAAGGACCTGCAAGGTAGAGAGAAAGAACTGACTCTCTCTCCAACATTGTCCTCTGATGTCCTCATAGGCACCATGGTGTTCACACACAAGTGTGCGCGAGTGCACACACACACACACACACACACACACACACACACACACCATGCATGTAGGGGGAAAAGGGTCAGCCATAGAAACATACCCTGAGCAGAGCCAACGAAACAGCAGAGCCCTGGAATCAGAGCCAGTGAATGAAATACACCCTGGCCCTAAACTTAGAGCCAAAAGGTGAAAGAAACACTTTGGCACTGAAACCAGAACCAAATCCGACCCTAAACCTGTGCAAAAAACCAACCAATCCCTGAGCAGGATATCTAGCGAATCTGAGCTCAGGGACTGAAATCCCCACCCTGGGAAAACTCCCCTTCTAAGAATCCCTATATAAACCCTGTACCTGTTCAGCTTGTAGCTATGTTGGACCCTAATTCCGGGGTCCTGATGGGCCAGTGGCAGAGCCCCTCGACACAAACACCAAAACCAGGAGATGCAACAAGCAGTGTTGTTGAACAAGTGCACTCGGGTGACAGCAAACTTGGGGAAAGCTGCACAGCCCTCAAAGGGTCCAGGCTCCTTTTTATAGAGAAAGACCACAAATCAGCATACATGCATGGGGCACAAGGTGATTGATTACAAAGTATGATCTCACGTTTGAGAGATCACCCAGGTCTGACCCATTCTTATTCAAAGGATAAACCATAGAATGACTTGGAAAGTCCCCAGACTGTCCATTGGCCAGGAGTGACCCAGACAGGGCTGTTCATATGGAATCATTTGTTCCAGGGTTGGGGGCTTATTTCCTTGTAGTGGGCCAAGACCTGTGAGAAATTTTTTTCATACTCTGGCTTTCTCTTGGCTGTATAATAGCCCTGTTTAACAAGATCAGCCTGCCCCTTTGTTACATCCTTGCTCTGCAAACTAAAATCTTTCCGCTATCCCAGCTGCCTGGCTGTCCTCTGCATCCCTGGTGCAGGGCAGCCACTCTCCTGGATTCTTCCCTCCCAATAAACCTCTTGAATGAGGTTTGAATGAGCCCTTCTTTCATTGGAACGGAGCGGAGGAAGAGAAGTAACAACTTTTCGAAGGAGCCAGAGCCTAGAGGAGCGGAACTCCTATCACACAGGGGAAGCCTTTCCCTGAAACAGGGTTGCAAACTGCTACCTTTACTGTGACCTGTAGCATTCTGTGGCTCCCGAGTGCCAGAATCCCTTTCCACCCACGCCACAGTGCTTACAGCAAGCCTTTAATCCAAGCACTCAGGAGTCAGAAGCAGGAGTATCTCTGCGAGTTTGTCAGCCTGGGCTACCCAAAGAGCCCTGTCTAGCGGGAAAAGGAGGAGGAAAAGGAAAGGAAAGACAAGCATCACCCGGTGTTAAAGAGTCTACAAAGTTAATCGACCCATGCTGGCTGTTCCCTTACTAGTTATTCATGCCAGGTGCAGCCGGGCATGTCTGACTCCAGCACTGAGCCTGCGGCTCTTGTCTGGAATGAAATGGATAACGAGGAGGCACCTCGTGCCTGGCATTTCAGGAGATCCCTGAGAAGCAGGGGAGCCCATGAAAACCATTCGTGACACAGTCTGGGCCCCAGAAAAGCCAGATGCAGGCAGCCCCTCGGGAGTCTCCCCCCACCCCCGTTCTCCCTCCCTGGCAGAGCTGAGGAAGAAACTCTGTGGAACACTTGCCCCGGAGTCCTGAGTTCAAAGGCAGCACCACATAAATCTGTACAAAAATAGAACCTGGAAAAATAAACCAAGCCCAGGCTCCTATCTTAGACCACAGCGCCAGAGCCTCCTAGACTCAGGGCCCACCTCTGGGCCTTTTAGGGACTCCGATCACTTTCTCTCCTACTTTCTCCCTTCTTTTCTCCCAGTGGCAACCCTCCCCTCCCCCCGCACAGACTGCTCCCCACCACCCACACCACTCTTCTCTGCCCCGTGTCTGCTCTCTCCCAATAGTCCCCCGTTCCACTGAGCGCTGCAGTGGGCCCGGAACTCAATTTTAGGACTCTGAAGCAGACGAAGTAGACAAGATCCCCAACTCAATGGAACTCGAGTAGGTGTGTGCACATGAGCACACACACACATACACACGCGCCTGCACAGATACACAAGAACCTGCAGAGAGCTTCAAATAGCAAGATGAAATTCCAATTTCTGATTGGAATGAGCGCTGGAATGCGAGCAGAATCAGGCTATGGGGAAAGCATGGCGTGCAGGAGTCAGAAACAGCACACTTTAAGGGCCTGGATCAGGCCCCTGGGAGGCCAGTGTGGCTGGAGTGCAGATAGGATGGGAAGATTTTGGGTTGTGGTTGGTTTTTTGTTTTGTTTTGTTTTGGTTGGTTGGTTTTTTTGTTTGTTTGTTTGTTTTGTTTTGTTTTGGTTGGTTGGTTGGTTTTTTTGTTTGTTTGTTTTGTTTTTTGGTTTTTTTGTTTTTGTTTTTGGTTTTGTTTTTTGTTTTTTAAACAGGGTTTCTCTGTGTAGTCCTGGTCCTGGAACTCACTCTGTAGACCAGGCTGGCTTCGAACTGTGATTTTTGTCTTGTTTTGGTTGGTTAGTCGGCTGGTTGGTTTGTTAGATTTTTGTTTTATTTTGTTTTGTTTGAGACTGTGTCTCTGGACCCCACGTGAGTTCTCTCTAGTGTGGAGACCAACCTTGAACTTCCACTTCCCAGGTTCTGGGATTACAGTTCTGGTCCACCTCCCCGGTATCTATACAGGCTTCATGCATGCCAGGCACGCACTCTACCACCGAACTACATTTCCAGCCTTGTTTTTTCTGTTTATAGGACTCTAGGTAGCTATAGCTGACTGGCCTCAAATTCTTCCCCCAAAATGACCCCCGTACCTCAGCCTCCCAAGTGCTGGGTTTACAGTTACCCACCATACCTAGCCGTTTCCTCGTATCTAGAAATCAAAGAAATCCTCCTGCCTTCGCTTCTGAGTATTTGGGATCATGAACAATAAACACCGTACTTCGCTTTTTTGTTTGGTTTTTGGTGTTTTGGTTTTGTTTTGTTTTGTTTTTTCTTATTCCTTGAATTGAAGACAATCCCTACTGGGAAAGTGCTGAATACATGGGAAGAAAAAGAGAAGACAAACCCGCTAAGGGGGTGGGGAGTGGGACACAAAATGTCCTAGGCATGTTCTTTTGTTGCTTTGGTTTTTGTTGACAGGTTCTGCCTGAGTAGTCCTGGCTGGTCTTGAACTGGCAATCCTGCTGCCTCAGCCCGCCTACAGCTAGGCCTGCAGAAGAGCATCGCCTCTGCAAGCCCTGAGGCAGCAGCGGGAGGCCCTGAGCTCTCTACACTAGCCTGGGTAGAGCCTACAGCTCCTGGCAGCATCCACCCACATTCGGGCTTAGTGTGCTGAGCTCTCAGCCAGAGCACGCCCTCCGTGGATTCCCATTGGCCAGACTCACTGCATCTCCGCCTTCCCCAGACCAATCAGGTTAACTGAAATGAGAGCTTCTATGCATTGGCCAGAGGAGTGGGACAGAGTGAGGCGAGCACCGATTGGGTGGCTCGGCCACGGGAAGGCAGGACAGTGACCCAAGGCTCGGCCCACGTGTCCTCACGGGGTAAAAAGGAGACCCTGTCCGGAGTCCGTGGGAATCCAGAGGAGAAAAGTCACAGGGCTTGCTGGAAAGGGGACCGGGCTCGAACCTGGGACTTGCGGGGTAAGTCCCGTTCGTTCGCTGAGCGCGCGCTGTTTGTAAACCCGCAGTTCACACCAGGAAACGGAAGCCTTGCAGGGAGTCGGGCCGGGGTTTGCGGTGCAAGTCCAGCTGGCCTCAGGCTAGACCCTCGGGGAGGGGCTCCCACCCTCTTCAGGGCCAACTTTCGCATCAGCCCCGCGAGTGGGCTAAGCCAGGAGGAAAGGGAGGCCCAGAGAGGAAGCGAAACCCACCCGGGTTCACACAGGCAGCCCCGACCCCTTCCAAATGTGTTCCCAGTCCATCTCCATCAAACCTGGCAGTACTGGAGAACTGAGCCTAGGGCATCAAGAATGCCAGGCGAGCGCGCGCTATCACCGAGCTACGGCCACAGCGCCCTCTCCCCTTTTAGAAACGCATTTGCCACAGTCATACGCAGCACTTGAGGCTCCCAGCCATCTGTAACTCCAGTTCCAAGGGATCTGACGCCCTTTTCTGGCCTCCACACAACATGCATGCGTCAATGTCGTGCCAAACAGTCATACATAATAAACCTAATAAATGTACATTTTTGTTCCCTGGGGATCCACGTGATGGAAGGACAGAACCGTCTCCCTCAAGTTGACCTCTGACCTCTACATGTACACCGTGGCATGGGCATCCTCTCCCATATACAAATTAAACCACTGGAATTTTTTTTTTCCTCTTTGTTTTTCCAGTCTGGGTTTCTCTGTGTGGCTTTGGAGCCTGTCCTGGAACTTTGTAGACCAGGCTGGCCTGGAACTCACAGAGATCCGCCTGCCTCTGCCTCCCCTGGGTGCTGGGATTAAAGGCGTGCGCCACCGACTGCCCAGCAATAAATGGAGATTTTTAAGAAAGGTAAAACCCTACCTTTGGGGTCGGGGCACAGATGGGGGGTATCCCACACCATGTTTTCAATTTTCCCTTCTTGACGCCTTTGGTGTATAACCCCAGCTACTCTGTAAACTTAGCAGGAGAATTGCAAACTGAATCCCAAGCCCCCTGGGCGATTTAGCAAGATTCCTCCGTCTACAGTGTTGAACCTGATCCCTAGCACTGCCTGTATAAACTGTGTGGTGGTGATTCGGGTTTATAATGCTAACACTCAGGGGGTGGAGGCTGGAGGATCTGAAGTCCAGGGCCATCCGTAATCACGGTGGAAAAGAAAAGGAAAAGTATGTATCACAGCACAGCGATTCCGTACCTGTAACCCAAGCATTTAAACCACTAAAACAGGAGGGTTGACATGAGTTCGAGGCCAGCCTGGACTGCATGAAAAGCTATCTGCTGTACAGCCCCGTGGGTGGGAACAGATAAAGCACCGTGGGTCATTAGGAGTCTCTAAAGGTTTGCCTAAGGCATCGTGGCTCACCAGGTGTCCAGGCTGCAAGTGTCAGTAGTCTGGGCATGTCTGTATTTATGCTTAACCCTTTGTCCCCGAAGCCCTGTCAAAGAGTCCTGTGATTAATAAGCTGGTCCCTGTCGGACAGATTTCTGGATCAGAAGATTTGTGTCCCTGTCATTTTGAGGGCGGTGGCCGTACTCTTTCCAGTACAAAGGCAAGTCGGGGGTCTGACATCTGTCCGGCTGTGAGACCTGGGTCTCCAGTTTTGACCCTCCGCGGCTTCTTGCTGCCTTCAGCCGATTGCCAGGTCTTTGCGATGCTCGACGTGACCCTCATCCATCGCTCGCAGACGTCTCTTGCTGCGGGTGCAGATTGCTCAGTGGGTAAAGTGTTTGCCAGTCAAGCGTGAGGAGCTCAGGGTCCTTGGGAAAGCCAGGCGCAGTAGCATATAATAACTGTGACTGCAAAACTCACACTGGGAAATGGGCGATGAAGATGGGAGACCCCCCCAGAAGTTTCCCTGACAGCTAGTTTGGCTGGCGCAATAGCAGACGAGAGACTTTATCTCAGGGTGGAATGTGGCGGCCAACACCTGAGGTTGTACTCTGTGGTCTTCACGTGTGTGTTCTCTTGTACGCTTGTGCGCACACTCTCGCACACACAGTTGCAGACACTCGCTGGTCCTCTGGGAAAAGGGAAGCAGGGGTCTTAGGGTGGGGCCTGACTGGGCTACAGTTGAGGGCTCCGCTCTGAATCTAGACGTTTGTGGCCATGTGGGCATGGCTTGCATCTCAGTTCTCAGGACTGGGAGAAGGCACAGGGCCAGAGGGAAGTGGCTGCCAATGTTGGACCTCATCCCCACAGTCTGTTTCTGCTGGCTGTTGACTTTATTGCAAAATATGTATTCATTCTTCGCTGGACAACCTGTTACACATTATACAATCATAAATTTCTTATTGCTTAGCTTTTTTGGGGGCAAGGTCACAATGCAGCCCTGGCTGGCCTCCAGCTCTTGGCACAACCACCCAGATAAGACTCCCGAGTGCTGGGATTACAAGCCTACCTCACCGTGCCTCACACCATTATTCTAATTTTATAGCACTTTGTTTCATTTCTTTTTCTTTTTTTTCTTTTCTTTTTTCTTTTTTTTTTTTTTTAAATAGGGAAACTGGATCCAGCACCCACATGGTGGCTAGTAGGGTAACTCCAGCTCCAGGCAATTTGATACCCTGTTGTAGCCCCTGTGGATACTGGCATCTGTATGACCCGTAGACATATACTCTTACACATAAAGTAAAAAGAAATAAGTCTTAAAAATGAAGAAGGGGCTGGCTAGAGAGACGGCTCAATAGTTAAGAGCGCTGGCTACTCTTCCAGAGGTCCTGAGTTCAATTCCCAGCAACCACATGGTGGCTCACAACCATCTGGTGCTTTCTTGGTGTGCAGGAAGACATGGAGGCAGAATGCTGTATTCATTATAAATAAATAAAAATTTTAAAACAATAAATAATAAGTATATATGTTTAAATTGACCCACTTAGTCTGGGGAGATGGCTCATTCAGTAAATGCTTGCCTTATACGGGACCTATGTTCTACGTTCAGCACCCACATAGAAACCAGGGCTGAGCCTGTGCCCATGTAATCCCAGCACTGGGAGGGAGCAGGCTCACTGCCCTGCCAGTCTAGCTAAATATCGGAGCCCCAGGTCTCAGAGAGAAAGAGAGACCCTGTGTGAAAACACAGAGTAGATGTCTGGCCTCCACACATTTATGCAACAGTATGCATTGTGGAAGGGAAGAGATTACTTTCAAATAACTTAATTTCTGAAAAGGGGTCACATATAACCCAGGTTGGCCTCAAACTCACTACATCGCAGAAGGTGTCCTCGACTCCTGCCTCTGCCTCCTGAGTACTGGGCTTGCTGGAATCTCAAGCGAATGGCACCTCAGTGAGTTTATGTGGGGCCGGGGGCAAAGACCCCACCAACTGAACCACATTCCTAGTCTTCTCGGGCATTTGAGAATGCACAGGTGGCCATCAGCATGTCCGTGATGTGTGCAGCCGTTAATCTATGTCCAAGTCATTTTTGTTCCCCCTAATGGAAACCTTATAGCCTTTAACAGTCACCTAAATCTTCCCTGTTCCTTCCCACGAGTGTTTGCGTTCCTGGTGTTGACTGCTCTGTACACTTCTAGTTTTATTGTAACTGATTTTGTTATTGTCATTGTTTCTAACTTTAAAAAAAAAAGTGTGTGTGTGTGTGTGTGTGTGTGTAAATTTTGCCTGCATGCATATCTGGTGCCCAAAGAATCCAGAAAGGGCATTGGACCCCCTGAAGCTAGGTTTACAAAACTTGAATCACCACGTGGGTTCTGGGACCCAAACCCTGGTCCTCTGCAAGAGCAGCAAGTGCTCTTAACCACTGAGCCATCTTTCCAGCCCCTGTGTCCCTGTGTTCTTATTTCATAAAGGTGTGTGTGTGTGTGTGTGTGTGTGTGTGTGTGTGTGTGTGTGTGTGCGCGCACCAGGCTTTCCTTTGGTCCCAAGTCGAGACACGGAGACTTATTAGTTATGAATGCTTGGCCTTAGCTTAGGCTGGCTTCTTGCTAGCTAGCTCTTAGAACTTAACCTGCTTCTCTCTGTGTTTTGCCTCAGGGCTTTCTCTCTCTCTCTCTCCCCCTCTCCTCTCTCTCCTCTCTCTCGCTCTCTTTCCTCTCTCTCGCTCTCTCTCTCTCTCCTCTCTCTCGCTCTCTCTCTCTTCTCTCTCTCTCACTCTCTCACTCTCTCTCTTCTCTCTCTCTCTCCTCTCTCTCGCTCTCTCTCTTCTCTCTCTCTTCTCTCTCTCGCTCTCTCTCTCTCCTCTCTCTCTCTCGCTCTTTCTCTCTCGTTCTCTCTCTCTCTCTCTCTCTCGCTCGCTCGCTCGCTCGCTCTCTCTCTGCCTGGCTCCTGGCCCTGAGTGTGTCACTCTCTCCCATGTCCTCCCCTTGTCTCTAGATTTCTCCTTCTACCTATCTGTCTGCTGTCACGTGAAAAATAAACGATCCAGAGACAGACATTGGGGTTCAAGCTGAAGATCAGGGAAGCAAAGCAGCCAGGCCAACAGAGAGCTCTCACCTCTAACAGGGCTGGGCCAGTCCAGTTCTCAGCGTGGCTGGAAAATGAATGCTTATCTTCAGTGTGTCTGCTGAACGACTGCCTGATACTGAGACCTTGCTCCTGTCTTATGTACCTCCCTAATGCTGAGATTAAAGGCGTGTGATCTTGTGTAGATCAGTGTGTCCTTGGACTCAGAGATCCATCTACCTCTTAATCCTGAGTCCTAGAATTGAAGGTGTGTGCCAATACCTCCTAGCTTCTGGCTGCTGGGATTAAAGGTGCGTGCCTGGCCTCTATGGCTTGTAGACTGACTTTGCTTTCTGAATCCTCTGGCAAGTTTTAATAAATCATAAATAATATACCACCACACCAGGCCTGCCTATCTCTCTTCTGCCTAGCTACTGGCTGTTTAGTTTTTTTTTTTTTTTTTTTTTTTTTTTTTTAACCAATCAGGTGCCTTAGGCAGGCCAGGTGAAACAAATGTGAGGAAACACATCCTCACATCATTAGACAAATGCAACATAAACAAATGCAGCACATCTTTACATAGTTAAACACACATCCTCACGTCATTAGACAAATGCAACATAAACAAATGCAGCACATCTTTACATAGTTAAACACACATCCTCACGTCATTAGACAAATGCATCATAAACAAATGCAGCACATCTTTACATAGTTAAACACACATCCTCACGTCATTAGACAAATGCAACATAAACAAATGTAGCACATCTTTACATAGTTAAACACACATCCTCACATCATTAGGAAAAATGCAGCATAAACAAATGGAACACACCCATTACACAGAGTAATATTTTGCAGCATAAACTGTTGCTGGTGGTTCTCTTGTCTGCCCTTCACAGCCCCAAATGAACACATAGATGCTGTATTAATTATTAAACTGTTGGCTGATGACTAGGGCTTCTTATTGGCTAGCTCTGTCTTCATTATTAACCCATAGCTATTAATCTATGTATTTCTACATGGTCTGGGCTTACCAGAGAATTCCCGGACCTGTTACTCCTTTGTGGTCTACATGGCGACTGTCCCAGATCTCTCTGCCTGCCTTTCCCAGAATTCTCCCTGTCTCCTAGCCCTGCCTGTCTTCCTGCCTCTATTGGCCAAACAGTGTTTTTTATTCATCAACCAATAAGAGAAACATATATACAGAAGGACATCACCCATCAATAAACAAATGTAGCATATCTCTGCCTGGTTAAAATAATATCCTGTGTCGGTTGTGTGTGAGAGAGAGACGTATGGAGGTCAGAGGACAACTCTTGGGTGTTGGTTATCTCCTTCCAGAGTCCAATCAGCCCTTAGGTTCATTGGCAGGCACGTCTACCCACTGAGCCTTTGTGCCAGCTCTGTTTTTGGCCCAGGCTGCCTTGGAACTCATGCCACCCTTGAAATCTCAGCCATTCTTGCTGTCCTGGGCTCTAGGGTTACCGTGTGGGCGACCGCACGTTTCACATGAGTGGGCCCTGCCCTGTGTTTTGGTCTCCTTCACTAAGCGTAACATTTTGGGAGTTCTGTGCTGTTTAGCACATGTTTGGCCTTTGTTACATCTGTGGTTTCTTAATACCCAGTCTGTGGACACACCACCCTTTCTCTACCAGACCCAGAAAGAAGTTCAGCACTGGTGTTTTACACATAGGTAAACTGAGGCCGGAAGGAAGTATTGGCTGAGCTGGGGGGTGGTACACGCTTGCTATCCTAGAACTCGGGAGGTTTTAAGTTGAGGGCCAGCGCGGGCTACGCCGTAGCAAGATCTTGTGGCACTTTTCCTTATATGGTTTTGGTTGTGAGCCCGCTCGTTAACGGCTGAGCCATCTCTGCAGCCCCCTGTGGCTGTAGAGATATCTGAGAGACAGTGTCCAAGATCTGTGTGTTCCTGAGCAGGTCACCTTATGGTGACATGCTTAGACCTCGGTTTTCTGGGAGTGAGTGGCTTCCATTAGGGACAGGTAGAAAGAGGTCACAGCATGGCTTGCCAGCATTGTACAGTCTTTGGGGTGGGAAAAAAGGGAGGTGCATTCTGGGAGGCTGACACTGGCAGTGGGAACAATGTGGACTTGCTCAGAGAAGACTTCGGTGGGCAAGTGTCCTCACCTAGGATGCAAGGGTCCAGGGGTAGAAGCAGCAAGATGAGCCAAGTGCACAGACCCCGAATGAATCCCTGAACCACCATCCCCACCTGCCCCTGCCTACTGTCCCTCTGTCCAGCTCCAGACAATGGCAGCAGCCAGGGCTAGCCTGGGCCGGATCGTCCCCGAGTCCTCCATCCTGTTCCTGTGTGACATGCAGGAGAAGCTTCGAGACAAAGTCCTATACTTCCCACAGATCGTGTCCGTGGCTGCTCGGATGCTTAAGGTACGTGCCAGCTTTACCTTCCCAAGACCCGGGGAGTGTAGACCGGAACCCTCGTCCCTCAGACCCGAGAATCTTGTCCTCAGCCCTCATATTCAGGTCCCAGCAAAGTGTTTTCCCTCCCGTACAGGTGGCCCGGCTGTTGGATGTCCCTGTCTTGCTGACAGAGCAGTACCCACAAGGCCTGGGCCACACAGTTCCCGAGCTGGGCGCTCAGGGCCTGCCAGCCGTGAGCAAAACGTGCTTCAGCATGGTACCCCCGCTGCAGCAGGAGCTGGACAGGCGGCCCCAGCTGCGGTCCGTGCTGCTCTGTGGCATTGAGACCCAAGGATGCATCTTGGTGAGACGTCTTGTCCTCGGTAGTCTGTAATCTCCCTGCCTGCCCTCTCGTGTCCTTTCTCCCGTCCTGGGGCCCTAGCTTTGACGTGAGCCTCTCTCCTCTGCTGTTTTCAGTCCTGGCTTCTGGTCTAGGATGCTCACGCCCTCACAGGGTCCACTGTCCTGCTCTGAGTCTCACCTTGACCTTGACCTTTCTCTGCCCCTTAGCACACCGCCCTTGACCTCCTGGACCGAGGGCTACAGGTCCATGTGGCAGTAGATGCCTGCTCTTCTAGAAGGTGAGAAGGTCACCCTGTGATTGGTGTATGTTGGGGATATCTGGGCCACTGTCCATGTGTCATATGGTTGTATGACAAATGTTTCCTGAGGAATTCCAACACTCAGACATCTACTCACCCCAGAAAGGGAACCTACTACAACCGATGTTACCTTTATACCAAAACCTGTGTCAGCAGTTGAATCAATGGCTTCCTTAGCTTTTTTTTTTTTTTTTTAATATTTTATGTGCATCAGTTTGAGAGTGTTGGATCTGCTGGAACTGTAGTTATAGACAGTTGTGAGCTGCCGTGTGGGTGCTGGGAATTGAACCCGGGTCCTCTGCAAGAGCAGACAGTGCTGTTAACTGCTGAGCCATCTCTCCAGTCCTGAACCAATGGGTTTTTATTGGGGTGGATTCAAAAGCTGCTTTGTCACTGAAGAGCCCAAGTCAACACTGGTTGAGGACAGCTCAACTGTCCAAGCATCTCGTCTAGTCCACTCTTGAAGCTGTTGGCCTCCTCATTTTATAAAGCTGGGAAGGGGCCTTTGAGAACCTTCCAAGTGTCAGCTTTCCTAGGCATGTGGCCTTTTGAAATTCTGTTTTATTCAGGTACAAATGTTTCCCTTACCTGTGTGTGTGTGTGTGTGTGTGTGTGTGTGTGTGTGTGTGACACGTGTGCAGAAGACAGAAGAGGGCGTCAGATCCCCCTGGAACTGGAGTTACAGGTGGCCACGAGCTGCTGTGTAGGTGCCGAGAATTGAACCTAGGTCCTCAGCAAAAGCAGCCAGTGTTAACCACGAGCCATCCCTCCAGCCCCACGTGTGGCCTCCTGTTTACCTCCTGAGTCTCACGAGCCTTCCCCTGCTACCTGAAGAGAGTGTTTCTGTTGAGAGGAAACTGTCCCTCAGCACAGATGTGCACAGCATAGGTATTTGCCCTCTCCTCCTGCTCTGCTCTGTCCTCTGCAGCCAGACGAACCGGCTGGTGGCACTGGATCGGATGAGACAAAGTGGCGTCTTCCTGTCTACCAGCGAAGTACTGATTTTGCAGCTGCTGAAGGACGCCGCACACCCACAGTTCAAGGAGGTAAAGGCCCTCCTGCCCTCTTACTGGCCCTCCACTGTCTGTCACCCAGGCGTAGAAGAAATGTTTTCCTTCTCTCTCATTTTTTTTTTTTTTTTTTTTTTTTTTTTTTTTTGGTTTGTTGTTTTGTGTCTTTAACTTTGGTTTTATTGTATGTTTCGCCTGTATGTATGTCTGTGCATCACTTGTGTGCTTGGCTGTTCGGTGTCCTCAGAGGCCAGAACTGGAGTTATAGACAGCTGTGAGCAATCAATGGGTACCGGAAATCAAATCTGGGTCTTTTAGAAGAGCAACCATCACTCGAAATGGCCGAGCTGAGAAACCAGCCCGCTTTTTTTTTTTTTTTTTTTCCGTCCTCAAGCTTGCAATGGAGACCAGGCTGACCTCGAACACACAGAGATCCGCCTGCCTGAGTGGTAGGATTAAGGTCCAGCCTTAAAAGAAAAAAAAAAAAACAAAACAAAAAACAAAAGAAACCCAGTTGGCAAAGCGCTTGCTATACAAACCTGGGGACCTAAGTGTGGATCCCCAGAAGCCACATAAAAGCTGGGTGCTGCAGTGAGGAGCTAGGATCCCTAGATCATTGAGAGACCTTGTCTCACGAAGGAAGGTGGAGAGCAATTCAAAAAAGAAAAGATACCTGACTTCATATCCTGGCTTCCCTGCACACACATACACGTGAACCCACACAGTCATGCATGCATACCACACATACACACATACACAGTGCATACACAGTGCCAACCCAGGACTTGGGGTGGAGCTCAGTAGAGGGTGTGGCTGGCATTCAGGAAGCCCTGGGTTTGATTACCCAGAGTCACACACACTGTGTGTGATGGTGCTCGTCTGTAACCCCATCCCTCTCTCTGCTGCTTCGTGTTTCAGATAGGCTCTTTCTGTGTAAGCCTGGCCGGCCTTTGGAGCTCAGGATGGAGACCAGGCTACCCTCACGGGGATCTGCCTGCCTCTGCCTCCCCAAGTCTGGAATTAGATGTGGGCACCACCATACCCTGTTGTAGTAGTCTTGAGGTACAGGCACTTGAAGTACTCTTGGCTACACGGTCAGTTTGAAGGGTGCTATGATGGACCCCGTCATCCCAAAAACAGTCAGCCCATGTTTGTTAATATAACCTGGAGCGGGATTGTGAAGAGTGTTGAGAAAATGGTCGCAGGTAACCTTGAACACCCGGGAGATAGCTGGAGCAAAGGCCAAGAGCTGGGGTTGTTTGTCATACTCCAGGAACTGGGTGTAGCTGAGTGTGGCCAATGCTAGCAGGTTGGGGGAGGAGATGATAGCAGAAGCTTCTTGTTCCTCCTGGTCCCGCAGCCATTTAATCCCAAATAAATACACAGAGGCATATATTAATTATAAACTGTTTGGCCGATGGTTCAGGCTTCTTAGTGGCTAGCTCTCTCTTAATTATTAACCCATTTCTGTTCATCTGTATCTCCACATAGTCTTGGCTTCCTGGAGAATGCCCCTGGCATCCTGTCGTCCTGGTAGCTACATGGCGTCTCTGTGGTGCCTTAACTCCCTGTGTCCTCTCCCCAGGATTCTCCTGGTCTGCTAGCCCACCTATACTTCCTGCCTGACTACTGGCCAACCAGGGTTTTATTCATCAACGAATAAGAGAAACATATATCAACCGCATACAGAAGGAGAGGGAGACAGGAGCCATGTCTTAGGAAAGATTCAGGCTTTAGCAATACCCCAGCCACTTGGTGCCCAAGGGCAGTCTGTGCATGTTCTTACTATAGAGCAGCTGCCTAGCATCGGCGAGACCCTAGGTTCTATTCCAGCAACACCAGCATCAGCACGAAGTAAAGCAAACCCATGTGGCGAGTGTTTGCCTCGTCCATAGATCCGAAAAGTGCATAGGGTAGGAGTCAGCTCCCTCTTAAGGAAGACTACATGTGTGCTTTGGGGTGTGCTACTAGAGCTGTAGGCTAAAGAAAAAAACAAAACAAAACCACCTCTCTTTGCTCCTAAAATCTACTTTAAAATATCTTAGTAAACTTCAACTGTGCTTCATTTAAAACAAACAAGAGTGGGAGCTGGCCTAGAACAGAAGGGAAGATAACCTTCACACGTGCTCCAACCAGTAGTAGGACTTAAGGAAGAAGAGACTGTGGACGTGTGGGATTTGCATTTGCTTTTTGTTTTTTGGTTTGTTTGTTTTTTTTTTTGTTTTGTTTTTTGTTTTTTGTTTTGGTTTGGTTTTTTCTTGTTTGTTTGCTTTTTGGTTTAGTTTTCTGGAGATAAACTTGGCTGAACTTGCTGGTTGATGGTAATGTGGTTGGTTCCTCCTGTTCAGCCAGGAGTGACTTGTGTGAATGAGTTGAGTTTGGGCCTGTGTGGGAGCCGAGGGCTTAAAGGAATGATGGGAAAGGTGAGATTGAGTGAAGAAAAGGAATATGTCGGCAAGAGACCCCGCCAAAGTAGACACACCCACCCTTAGTGGTGCAAGGCAACAGAGCAGACCAACATGGAGGTGTGCTGTAGCTCCACCAGGCCACCAAGGAAGCTTGTAAGCGGTTGATTGGAGAAGGGTTCTGACGGAATGATGAGGGAGATGAAGATGAGGAGGTGCTCCCCAGATTCGACCTCAAGGAGATGGGGAGGATGGTTCTTGACTTCCTGACCTCATCTGCCTGTAGGTCCAGAAGATCATTAAGGAGCCAGCCCCAGACATCGGGCTGCTAAGCTTCTTCCAAGGCGAGAACGACCCCCTGTCGCTGAACCCCAGACCCTGACTGGAGGGATGGACCCACCCTCCTTGTCTCCCAGACGTTGATGGATGGATGCCTTTTCCTTCATCCGTGGATCCCAAGAGTGGTGCAGTCCGCCAGGAGGACCGCCCCCGTGGGAGAGGAGGCGTGGTTCTGTCTTCTCATTGGGCAGCTAGTCCCGGAAATGCAAATGAGGCTGCTGGTGCCGGGTGGGAATTGGCTGAGGGGAAGGTGGAGGCGGGGCTGGGCCCCGGGCCACTTCACGGAGCGGGAAAAGGAGGGGGAAGGAATGTCACAACTGGGACCCGGTCTCAGAGAATAAACATTGATGTGCCTGAGGACCGAACCATTATTGGGTTTGGGGGGCATCACAGGGGCGACGGGGGTCTGTGGGAGGGAGGAAGTGGGGTCCCCTGCAAGTGGGGTGGGGGAGGCGCCTCTTCTGAGCTCAAAGCCGGAGCCGAGACACAGGCGAGGGCTGGCGGCGGCCACATCTGCACTGGGGCCGGTGCGCATCTGCACGAGAAAGAGCTGCCGGCCAGGGTCCCCGCCACGCTGCCTGCCGCCCCCACCCCCATCGGCGCGCGCGCGCCCAGCCCCGCTGGCTGGCAGACACGCGCTCGCGCTGCCTCCCTTGGCTGGCCCCCACGCTGCCACCCCCGATTATTCCCCGAGGGTCCCGCATCCGGAAAGTGAGGTGAGCGCATCCGTACCTGGTGAGCAGGGGGAAACTGAGGCACGGGGGAAATGCGGGGGGGGGGGAATAATAGGGAGGCAAGGACAAGTGTATGAATGAATGGATCGATGGGATGGACAGTTGCTGCTCGCTCAGTGGTTCGTACTCGCCCAAGACGCAGAATTCTGCAGCCCCTAAGAGATCAGAGTGTCGAAACTCTACGGGCGGCCCCCCACCCCACCTTCAACCTCCACCGCGTCAAACCCTCACTCAAGATTCGCAGAGTCCTTCCCCAGCCTTGGGAGCCCTTAGAGGCGCCCTGAGTCCGTCCCATTGACAATCAGACTCACCCCACCACCACCGCGGATCCTGGCAGCCCAGCCCCCTCCCAAAAGGCCTGGCACCAGTCACCTAGCCCAGCATACCCTCCCCGGGGACCTGGGAGTCCCAGTCATCCTCCGGAGCCCTTTGGGACACGGGCGTCGGAGCCCCGGCCCCCGCCTTCCGGATCCAGGTGTCCCCTCCGCACACCCAGCCCGAAGCCTGCGTCTCGAGGCCGCGCTCGCGTCGCCATGGCAACGGGAGTCTATTTTGCGCCGGGAACACACAGCTCCCTCCGCAGCGCCCCCCACCCTCCCTGCTCAAGAGTGAGGGGCTCAAAGGACGGACCGGGGGCAATGCCTTGGTGGGGCCCAGACGCTTAGGAGAGACAGAAGCCTGGGGCAAACAGGAGGAGACTGAGCGCCCCTGACAGAGGAACTGGGTGTGGAGACTACAGGAAGGATACAGATCCAGGCGGGGGAGGCTGGGGATGGAGGCCCCAGACAGAGATGCGGGACAGAGCCCCAGACAGACGCAGAGATGCAGAGGGACAGAAGCAAGGACCCGACGGCAGAGTCGGGTTAGAAAGAGAGAGAAAACAGCCGGCTGGGCTGGATGAAGGCAGGGGTCCTGACGGGAAGTGGACGGAGTCCCTAGGCAGGGACCCCAGACATCCCAGACAGAGAAACACTGCCTGTGGTGCTGGGGAGACACCTGCTTTATCCTCTCTCTAGCAAGAATTTGGGGATCTTTCCAGGCAGCCAGGACCCGCTCCTTTTCCCTCCCTCTGCGTCTTCTACAGGTCCTCAGTCTTGCCTGATTTCCGAATTCCTACCTTAGAGTGACTTTCTAATCCCTGACATTCATAGGAACCTCCTCCACTTGCTCTCCAACCCCAGCCTGAGCTGCCCTCCCCCTACAACCTCCGCAGCTGCCACCTGCAGACCCTACTCAGGCCATTTGAGAGGTTCTGGTCCTTGATGGCTGTGCCCTCTCCATCTCCGAGTCTCTCCTCTCTCACTCTCTCTCTCTCTCCCTTCTTTCTCTCTCTCTCACCCACCCACCCACCCCTGCCCAGCCCCGCATCCCGCCCTGCTCAGGGGCCTCTTTTCTTCCCCCCCCCTCTCTCTCTCTCTCTCTCTCTCTCTCTCTCTCCTCCCCATCACTATCCATCCTCCCAGTACCACCCCCTGTGGGTTTCTATCTCTTTCCTGACTGGCTGTCTCTGGCTGTCTTCCTCTTTGCTTCTATGCTCCCCTCTTTCTGGACCCTGCTCCTCTGTTCCTCTCTCTCGGGCACCCTCACCAGCCTCCCCCCACCTGCTGCTGCCCCTGCAAGAATCCTCGAGAGGCACTCTGACCCACCCAGCCCACTTCTGCCATCCTAGCCAAGATTCTCCACCCGCTGCTGGCAGGGATGGGGTAGGACTTGTTGAAGGCTTCCTCTCCTCGGCCTGGCTCCCTTTCTCTGCACCTTGTGTCTCTCAAGTCCTAAGCTGCATTTGAGAACCAAGGAAGGTGCACCAGCAGGAACCGCCAGGGGTTTGGGGCCTCCCTTCCCACCCACCCCCTCTGGCTGTGGAGGAGGACGTTGACTTGTGAGTGAGAACTGGAGGTTGGGGGCGGTCTAGGGCTGGGGGCGGATCAGGGGATGGGGCGGGGATAGAGGCGCTGCAGGAGTTCTCACAGCCAGTTGCAGATTCTGCACAGCTGGGCCAGAGTGTGCTTGCACCTATAAGGCTGCGTGACAGAGCTAGGATGCCTGCCTGTTTGCCCCAGTGCAGGGAGCTGGACTTGGGCCATAGTGTCTCTGGTATGCCTTGACATCTGAGTCTTGGGCACTGTTGGCTAAAGTGTGTTGCAAGTGTTTGCATGTCCGCGTAGAGGGAGGGGCGTGCGTATGTGCACACGCTCACACACACGCTCTGGAAGGAGGTATAAGTGTATCGTCAGGATGACACTGAGTGTCCTTGCTTTCGTCCAGCGCTCAGGTACCACTGTGGTCATCGGTTCAGTGATGAGTCTGAGTAGTGTTGTGTGAGGGGAACTGAGACCCATCCCCCTTGTCTCCAGTGTCTGCTCTGGCTGCTGCATCTGCAGATGGGTGTCCTCTGTCAACTCTCAGCCTTTGAGCAAGGCAGACAGCTGCCTTCCGCCTCATCAGCCCAGATGGCTTTCATTCCTCCAGCCAGATTCCCATTGTACATGACAGTGCTCAAGGAATGAAGGGATCTGTATGGCTGCGTCTCAGAAAGGCTGCTCTCTAGGTGCTCCTCCCCCCCGCCCCCGTGTTGGGATAAAGCCATCTAGATTAGTACCTGGAGACCCAGGTTCACAGCCTAGCCCCAAGTCCGGCCACAGTGGGACTTAGCCAACCCATAGGACCTGTTAGAATTTCGTTCTCATTTGGCAGGTGGGGTGGGAAGGCTGTGAATACCGGCTTCTCATACGCGCTCCAACACTTCCTGAGACATAAATGTTCTCTCGGGCATTCACATGGATCAGAGACTGACTCTGAGTGCTGCAGAGAGGCAGTGAGGATGAGCTCAAATCATCTGCCTTCACGGACAGTCTAGCCTGGGCGTGAAAGGAGCTTGGAAAGGCACCATGTGCATCCTGTGGCAAACGCACAGGAGTTCTGAAAAACAGTGAGGGTGGATTAAGGAAGTTCACAAATGCCCTAGTAAAATAAGAGCAAGTGTTTATTTTGGGAGCATCCACACATGGTCTTCCGCCCTTGAAGGTGCAGGATGCTGTGATCCGGGATGATGATTAGGTCTCAGCCCATCGCCCCAAGAGAAAGCGAGAGCAACCCCAACTCCATAAGGGATTACTTCGGCACACGGAAGCCACGCCCAATGAATCCCCCACTACAAGTCAGCTCAGGCCAGGGAACACCAGCGGGTCTGGGGCTGCTTTGGGACTAGCTGAGGTGCTGAAGGCAAGCTGAGATCAGCTAAGTAAGGCAGCAGCAAGTGCTAAGGGAAAAAAGCAGAGAGTTCTTGGGCACCACGACCCTAGAATGGTCTGGAGAGATTGTTCTCCACCGACGGGTCGCGACCCCTTTGGGTCCACAAGGGTCACTTAAGCCACTGGAAAATACAGATATTTGCATACAATTCTTAACAGTAGCAGAGTTACAGTTTTGGAGTAGCAATGAAAATACTTCTATGGTTGGGGTTACCACAACATGAGGAATTGTATTAAAGGGGTCGCAGCATTAAGAAAAAAAAAAAAAAGTTGAGAACTTCTGGCCTAGAAGAAAAGGAAAGGGCAGGCACTTTAGGTAGATTGAGGCAAGAAGTCAAGACTTGGTCTGAACAGGGCTGTTGATGTCATCTGCCCATTTTTGCTTGCTTACGTGGTTGGTTGGTTGGTGTTTGGTTTTTTGAGACAAGGTTTCTGTGTGGAACAGTCCTGGCTGTCCTGAAACTCATTCTGTAGACCAGGCTGGTCTAGAACTCACAGAGACCCTCCCGCCTCTACCTCCCGAGTCCTGGGATTAAAGATGTGTGCCACCACTGCCCACCTGTTTGTTTATTTTTAAAGACAGGGTCTAACGTACTCATAATTAAGCTTGTTGACTTTGAGTTGTGACCCCTGCCTCTACCTTGCAAGTAAGTACTGGGATGAGAAGCAGGAGTCACCATTGCCTACCTCCATTTTTTAAAGAATTGTGGTAAGACGTGGTTGGATGTGGTGGCAAACACCTTTAATACCAGCACTTGAAGGCAGAAGCAGGCAGATCTCCATAAATTCAAGCCAGCCTGATCTACATAGTGAGTTCCAAGCCAGCCAAGGGTATAGATAGTGAGACACTGTCTCAAAAAGCAAACAAAACAACAAAAACACTCAGGGAAAATGACGGAAACAGATGCAGAGACCCACAGGCAAACACTAGGCAGACCTCCTAGAATCCTGTGGAGGAAAGGTGTCAAGGGGTGGGGGCTGAGGATTATGGGAGCCAGGGGAGTCAAGGACACCATGAGAAAACCCACAAAACCAACTAACCTGCGCTCATATGGGTTCACAGAGACTGAACCTCGGTCCCAGGAGTTTACGTGGACTGACCTAGGCCCTCTGTACATATGTTACAGTTGTGTAACCGGTCTTTTTGTGGGGCTCCTAGCAGTGAGAGTGGGGGTATCTCTGACTCTGTTACCTGCGTTTGGGACCCTTCCTCCTACTGGCTCACCTCATCCAGCCTCTACAGGAGAGGCTGTGCCTATTCTCACTGCAACTTGGCTGGCTGATATCCATGGGAGACCCACCATTTTCTGAAGAGAAACAATGGAGAAGTGAGGGAGGGAGGAAAGGATGGTGGCAGAGGAGGGAGAGAGGGAGGGAGGGAAGGAGGGAAGGAGGGAGGTAGGGGAACTGATCAGACTGGGCAAAAAAAAAAAAGTATTTATTTGTTAAAAATTAGAAAAAATACATAACATTTACATTTAGCCCCTTTAAAATGTACAACTCAGTGATGCCTGGCATATTCCCTCTGTTGTGTGATGATCTCTGCTATCTAGTTCCAGAACACTCTCTTTTATTTTAGTTGTTTGTGTGTGTGTGTGTGCGCACCTGCATGCATTGTGCACCATCGTTGAAGCATGCACAAACGCCATGGTTCACACACAGAAATCAGAGAACAGCTTTTGGGGGTCTGTTTTTCACCTTCTACCATCTGGAAACCAGAGGACCCAATCAAAGTTGTCAAGCTTAGCAGCAAGCACCTTTACCCACCTAGTCATCTTGCCTGCTCTAGCTCCAGAACTTTCTCATCACTCCAAAAGGAAGCCTTCTGTGCACGAAGCCATCCCTCCCATGCCCTTCCTTCCAGCTACAACATATAAGTAATAAATAGGATTTCTATCTGCATGGGTTTAACTATTGTGGGTATTTCATACAAGTGAGCACATATACTGTGTAACATTTTATGTCTTGCTACTTTCGCTTAGCACAACGTCCTCAAGATTCGTCTATGTTGTAGCATTCGTAGTTACCAGAGCTTAAGTGAGAAAGAAGCTTTTATTAGAAAAGGGAGGGAGGGGGGAAGGAAAGAGAAAAGAGGTAAAGGACACAAAGACATAGAGAGAGGACAGAAGAGAAGAGGGAGACAGGGAAAGTCTTGTGTGCCCCAGAGGAACCGCGGGGAACAGAGCAGGAAAGAGGAACCAGAAAAAAAAAATGGAAAAGAGATCATGAGTGGGAGTGGGGGGTCTTCCTTTTAAAGGGTCCTTTGCACCTGGGCTGACCAGGGTACTGCCTGAGTGCATTCTGTCAGGTGACAGGGACAGGCCAGCATAATGCCTAAATCCTTATACTATAGACTTTCATGCGTGCATTTTGTATGCTCATACGTACTTAGTCCTTTGGGGGTAAACACAGGAAATGGAACTGCTGGTTCCTATGGTAACTTACAATTTATTTGTGCGTGGTATATGGGATGAAGCCCTCAACCTCCAGCAGGCTATGCAAATGCACTACCCCTGAGCTATATGCCCCGCTCTCTCTTGGACTCAGGGTTGGCCTTGAACTCACTATGTACCTGGGCATGTCTTGAACGTGCAAGCTTCCTGCCTCAGCATCCCAGGCAGACTGGATGGCCACCATGTATGACTGGTTAAGTTTTTTATTCACCACCAAACTCTTCAACCGTGAGAGCCATGCCATTTCTAAAGGCCCCTTTAAACACCCAATGTGAGAGCTCCCAGTAAGCAGTGAAATGTTGTAGGCTAGGGTTCAGGGGAGAAGTCTAACCTAAGGCTAAAAGGTAAAGTTGAAGGCTAGGTGTGGACATGCACTCAGGGATTAGAGGCAGGAGGATTGAAATTTCAATGTCAGCCTTCATTACATAGTGAGTTTGAGTCCAGCAAGGGCTCCATGAACTTTATTATAATAAAACCAAGCAAAAAGTAAAGAAGAAGGGAGAACAGGAAGGCAGGGGGTGGGTGGAAGGTGTGGAGGGGGAGGGAGAAAGGAGGAAGGGATGGGTGGAGAGAGAGAGAGAGAGAGAGAGAGAGAGAATGCACTCATGCACCTGTAATCCCAACACTTGGGAAGCGGTGGCAGGAGAATCATTCACTGGTTTAAAGCTAGCCTGGGCTACACAGTGAGTTACAGGACAGCCTGAATTAGAGTGAGACTCTGTGTGTGTCTGTGGCGGGGGGGGGGGGGGGGGGGGGATTGAATGCCAAGCAGTAGTGGTGCACATCTTTAATCCCAACTCTCCGGAGACAGAGGCAGGTGGATCTCTGAGTTTGAGCACAGCCTGCGCCACAGAGTGAGTTCTGGGACAGCCAGAGCTACACAGAGGAACCTTGGACAGCAAACAAAGAAAAAAGTTGAGATCCCACGTGATAAGACTTGAAGCTAAATGTTGGGGAAACCCAGTACCCAAAAACCATCTCCCATTCTAGCTTTCCAGCACTTTGGTTGACAGTAGCCACACACACACACACACACACACACACACACACACACACACACGACAGAACAAAGTATAAAATCACCTAGTGGTTTTCACTTAAATACTTCCCCACCCCCTTCCTTCCTCTTCTGCGGTTTCAGCTCCCTACTGCTTCCCGATGTTTCTCCTCAGTAGTCTGTCTAGCACCTCCCTCTTCTCTCGAGAGGGTTGGAACCTTAGACCCACAGGGACCTGTGGGCTTGCTTTCTTCATTCCAGATCGCATTCTTAATGCTCCCCACAGCTCAGGGAGGGTGGTCAGGACCCTCAGGCATGCCCCCAAGGATTGTCTCCAGAAGGAGCCCCTGTCCCCCCCCCCCGCACTGGGCACAGCCTCTGCTCAAGGTGGCATTCGAGAGTAGGGAGAGACGCTGAGGAGAACCCCCAGAGCCTGCTGCCTGCAGCCCCAGCTCTGAGCTGCTTATCCTGCTTACTGGTGGGGCTCTGCCAAACTGTCTCTACACCCCCGTATCTTCTCCTGCCCACCCTGGCCTCTTCCTGACCAGCCTGGACCGTTGCCGTGGAGACAGCTAGAAGATCTGCCCTTCTGACCCACCTCCCCAATCCCATTTCTGTTCTCATCACCCCCACATCAAATGTTTCTTCTAAAACTGTGAACAGCAGTGACACTTTTGTATAGGAAATCATGTGCGTGCACATGCGTGCAAGTGTGCCTCGTGCGTGTGTGTGTGTGTGTGTGTGTGTGTGTGTGTGTGTGTGTGTATTGTATGAAAGAGGTAGGACACGCTTGGAAAATTGAGAACCAAATAGCATAAGCCAGTAGTTCTTAACTATACTGTGTCCCCATCACCAAGACAACTTTCCTTTGTCGGTTTGTTTGCTGGTCTCCCCATATCTTTGGCTGGCCCAGAACTTAACTATACAGCTCAGGTTGGCCTCAAACCTCAGTCCTCCTGCCTCCCTCCTCCAGAGTGCTGGGATTACAGGCATGTGTCACCATGTGTCACCAGGAGGCATCTTAGGTTGTCACACACACCTGCATGCCTGTCAGCTGTTCTACGGGTTCATAGGACAAGAATGTTTGACGGCTTCCATATCAGTGTCAGTGTCCCTGCACCTGTGGCAAGAGTAAAGCTTAGCTGGTAGCTCACCTGACTAATTTTCATACTCTCTCTCTCGCTCTCCCTCCCTCCCTCCACTACCCTGCTGCCCCGCACCCTCTGTCCCTCCTTCCCTCCCTCCTCTTTCCCTCCCTTCTTCCTTTCCCTCCTTCCTGGGCTCCGCGGGTCCCTGCCTGCGGCTCACCCCCCCCACACACACACACACACACTTCTTCTTCAACTCCCCCCTCTGCCTTCACACCTTCCTTCCCGGTCAAGTCCTCCCTTCTTTATAACTTCTGCACGCCCCTCCTCTGTCCCCGCCGACCTTTCTTTTCTCCCGCTGCGCCCCCCTCCCCGCCCCCGTTGCTCCCTTTGCCTTCCCCCTCCCACCCCTGCAGTTCGGCTCCGGGATCCGCAGCCTGGCGTCCCGGTGCGCACCATGCGGGCCCTGCTGCTGCTCGGGACCGTCGCGCTGCTGGCCTCCGCCGCGGGCCCAGCCAGGGCGCGCCCATCCAACGACACGAGCGCAGTGGCCCCGGGTCCGCTGCCCGCGCTCCTCGCGCACCTGCGGCGCCTAACCGGGGCTCTGGCGGGCGGCGGGAGCGCGGCGGGCCCCGCGGCCAACGCCACCAAGACCAACCCGGCGGGTGGCGCGGGCGCAGCGGCACGGGCTCCCCCTCCGGCCGAGCTCTGCCACGGCTACTACGATGTCATGGGTCAGTACGACGCCACCTTCAACTGCAGCACCGGCTCCTACCGCTTCTGCTGCGGCACCTGCCACTACCGCTTTTGCTGCGAGCACCGCCACATGCGCCTGGCTCAGGCCTCCTGCTCCAACTACGACACGCCACGCTGGGCCACCACGCCACCGCCTCTAGCCGGAGGCGCCGGGGGCGCCGGGGGTGCGGGAGGGGGTCCGGGGCCGGGCCAGGCAGGGTGGCTGGAAGGGGGCCGGGCCGGGGGCGCTGGTGGACGTGGAGGCGAGGGTCCCGGGGGCAGCACAGCCTACGTGGTGTGCGGAGTCATCAGCTTCGCCCTGGCGGTGGGCGTCGGTGCCAAAGTGGCCTTCAGCAAGGCGTCGCGTGCGCCCAGAGCGCACCGGGAGATCAACGTGCCCAGGTAGGTGTGCGGCGGGACTGGAGGGACAGGGGGGAAGCTGGGGCTCTGAGAGGCCAAGCAATCTGATGGAGGCGGTGCCTCGATGCTGGGTGGTGAAGCAACTGGTTAATGGGCAGGGCTTATGCGGTGAGAGGTTCAGGAACCTGCCCTGGGGGCGTGGCCTAGGAATATGGGCGGCTTTGTGGGGCGGGGCCTGCTCAGTGGAAGGCGGGACCTGTTGGGGCGTGACTACACGGATAGGTGGGGTCCAAGTTAGAGGTGGGAAATAACTGGGGACTGAGAACAGAATCAATGGAAGGACCTAGCTCTGGAGAAGAATTGGGTTAGGAGAGTTCATTCCTTCAATCGGTATTTCTTGAAAAACTTTGTGGGTCAGGAGCTGAGGAACACAAGCCCTGCCCTTCTGGATAAGCCTGCGTCCCAAGCCCAAGAATTCTGCTTGTGATCTATGTGATTAGAGGCCTCTGTGCCTCGGGTTCCTCGCATAGACAACAGGACTGAGGACAGACCTCCGTCTATTCGGATTCTAAAGATTAACTGAGCTGATTCACGTAGAGTCCTAGCTGAGTAAGTGCTTTGTGGTAGAAGCCAGACATTAGTGGTGCACGCCTTTAATCCCAGCACTCAGGAGGCAGAGGCAGGCCTCTGTGAGTTTGAGGCCAGCCTGGTCTACAGAGTGAACTTCAAGACAGTCAAGGCTACAGGGCAAAAAAAAAAAAAAAAAAAAAGGACAAAAAATTTCAAAAAAAAAAAAAAAAAAGTGTGGTAGACCCAGCAAGCATATATGCAACATAACTCTAAATATTGGCAACTTCTGCTAAAAAAAAAAATTGTAAAGCATTAAGGGAAGGAGTAGCGTTGATTTGGGGGAGGGATGGGTTTAGTTGAAGATGAGAAAGAGTCTGTCTGAGCTGGAATACTGGCAGCTACTGTGTGAAGGTCATTCCAGGCAGAGGGAGCAGGCACATTCCGGAAGTGTCCTGTGTGTACATGGTGTCTGAGGAGGGAGCAGGCAGGGGCTGTTTCTTCTGTGTGCTATGAAGAGCCACTAGAGGTAGACAGAGCCCATTCCAACACCCTGAGGCTGTGTGTGTGTGTGTGTGTGTGTGTGTGTGTGTGTGTGTGTGTGTGAAAGAGAGAGAGAGAGAACAGACCAGGAGAAAGTGACTTCCAGGCTGATGGACAATGTATTGTGGAAGTCTACTTTGGAGGACTGCAGAGAGTTCCACAAGGTTTGAGATCCGCCTATGTGAACTAGTAGGGTATCTTTTATTGCAACCAGGAATGGTGCCCAGTGAACAGTAATGGTCTCAGTTCATGACGGGGCAAGGCCACACAGGAAGATATGGACGGGCCCCGGAAGGAGTTCTTGAAAGAATACGTCAGGCAGGAAATGCAGCTGAGAACAGCTGACATTAGAAGGTGCCTAGCCAAAGATAAACAAAACAAAAACCATGTAGTACTTTAAGAAAAGTGGTGCCCGAGAGAAAGATGCCATGCAAGAGGGTTCAAGCAGGGTTTTAATTAGGGAAAAATCATAAACAAGAGAAAGGAAAGAAGGGAGACCCACCTCCAAAGACAGGAGCAGCAGGAGAGGGAGGAAGGAAAGAGGGGGAGAGGAGAACAGACAGAGAGAGGGAGTGAGAGAGGGAAGGAAGGGAGGTGGGCAGGGCCCTTTTAAAAGGGAACAGAGTGAATGTGCACAGGAGGTGCTCCTAGTGGCTGTAGCTGAGGGCGTATCCTGTCAGAACCCCAAGTTCAGGCCAGTACAGATGCCTGAATACTAACAACCTCTGCATTGCAGACTCCATAAAGAACAGCATTGGAAACCAGCCAGGCAGCGGTGGCGCCCGCCTTTGATCCCAGCATTGACTGGGGAGACAGAGGCAGGTGGATCTCTATGAGTTTGAGTCAAGCCTGGTCTACAGAGCGAGTTCCAGGACAGCTAGGGCTGTTACACAGAAGAAACTCTGTCTTGAAATACACACACACACACACACACACAGAGAGAGAGAGAGAGAGAGAGAGAGAGAGAGAGAGAGAGAGAGAGAGAGCATAGGTTGGGGAAGAAGCCTGGGTCTTTCCTCATCTCCCCCCCCCCTCAGTCCCTGACTACCCATCCATGTGCCTACCATTTTCAGAGCTCTGGTAGACATTCTGAGGCATCAAGCAGGACCTACAACCCGCCCAGACAGGGCTCGAAGCAGTTCTCTGACCCCAGGGCTAGGAGGCCCAGAGAGTGCACCCCCCAGGACACCCAAGAACCTTTACAACACCATGAAGCCCTCCAACCTCGGTGAGTGCCGGCGACAGATGCAGCCTCTTTTGGGGCTCTGTGCTCCTCCGTGTGAGTTTCGATTCCCTGGCCCCACTCCAGCCTCCATCCATCAGCCTTGAAACTTTCCTTTCTCCCTTCACCACCCATTCTGCTCATCCTGAGAGAAAGTTCCAGAGGCCACATGGGACAAGAAAAAAATTCTGCCCTTGTCTGAGGCTGGAAATGGGGGAGGGTGGCGAGGCGGTGGCGGTGTGGGCTTTTTCCCAGGGAGAGGAGTAACTTGTGCTGCAGGAACTCTGGGTGGCTGGAGCAGAGCTAAGGTCTGAGACCACAGACATCATGTATTCTAGACTTCTTTGGTGCCAGGCTGAGCCTCGGCACTGTGCTCTGAAATCAGTGAGAAACCACTGAGGTGTTTTGAGTGGGGAGCAACACAGATAGTTGTTGTAGCACACACAGCTGTAGCATCAGAATTCTGAGTGGAGGATCAAGAGCTGGAGGCACGCCTGGGTTAAATAGCAAGACCCTGCCTCAGAAAACCAAGGGGTAGGGATGCAGCTCAGGGGTAGAATGGACCGATAAGGATCTGGAGATGGAACCCATGGGTAGACCACTTGTCTAGCATCCAACAGGGGGGGATTGGGGGTGTTGTTCAGTGGTAGGGTGTTTACCTAGCATGCGTAGGGCTCTGGCTTCCATCCCCAGCCTGGAAAAACATTCAAAGGAAGTCAGGCTTGGTGGCTCATGCCTTTGATCTCAGCACTCAGGTGGCAGAAGAAGGAGGAGCTCTGTAAGTTCAAGGCCAGCCAGAGTGAGACTGACTGACTGTATGTATGTATGTATGTATGTTCTGGAATCTGTAACCCATGTTAAGGGAAGAGATGAGATGAAAGAGGGTCTGGAAACTAGAGTTATAGCCCATGTCAGGGGTGAAGGGAGGAGATGTTTTGGGGTTTTTTTTGTTTTATTTTGTTTTGTTTGATTTTAGAGACATGGTCTCTCTGTGTAGCCTTGGCTGACCTGGAATTTTCTCTGTAGACCAGGCTGGCCTCTAACTCAGAGATCTTCCTGCCTCTGCCTCCCACGTGCTGGGATCAAAGGCATGTGCCACCACTGTCCTGGCGGGATGAGATGATTTTCAATAGTAATAATGAAGAGACATTTTTTGTTTTTGTTTTCAGATAAAGTTTCATATAGTCCAGGCAGGGCTCAAACTCCCTATATAGATGAGTGTGTGTGTGTGTGTGTGTGTGTGTGGCTTTTTTGTTTTATTTGTTTTTCGAGATCGGGTTTCTCTGTGGCTTTGGAGGCTATCCTGGAACTCGTTCTGTAGACCAGGCCGACCTCGAACTCACAGAGATTCGCTTGCCTCTGTCCTGAGTGCTGGGATTAAAGGATTGTGCCACTCCCACCACACAGCCCCCAACCCCCAGCATGAATCTGAACTTGAACTCTGATCCTCCCCAAGTCTTTGGAGTGCTGGGATTAGAGGCTTGTGTCAGAGCATCAGGCTGTTTGGTTTTTTTGTTTGTTTGTTTGTTTGTTTTTTGTTTTTCCTAACACTGTGCTGTAGGCTGCCTGGAACACCTGTAGCCTGGGCTGGCCTGGAATTCACGGCAGCTCTTCTGCCTCAGCCTCCTGTTTGTTGGGGATGCAGTCATGAGCCATTCAGTGAAGCCTCAAGCTAGCTCTTGAGGGAGGTTTCATTATCCAGGCAAAGAGGGGGAGGCAGAGATCCAAGGCATTGAGACCAGAGTTACAGAATGTGCAAACGTCCTGTGGCGCGCCTCAGATGCCACACCCATGGTCCACTCTCCCTGTGGGGCGTGGCGAACCATGGAAGGCATCAGAGTGCCAGAGGGGCAGCCGCTGTGGGTCTTCCGGCCTTCACGTGGACTGGGAAGAGGGCAAACAGGCATATCTGATGATTCAGAGAGAGGGTGTCTGTCAAGGCAGAGATGTGGAGTCAGGAGGGACCACTAGGCCTGGATGGTGAGAGGGAAAGAGGTGGTATGGAGTTCTGGCCTGGTATTGGGATGAATATGGAAGGCAGCCCATGACCCTGCCCCTGCATCCGTTGTTTCCTCAATGGGACAACTGGTCAACCTGTGGGACTCTAATGGGGGGGGAGGGGGACTGTACTGAACTGGGAGCCAAAAGTGACACACTTCCGGGCAGGATTGCCAGCTGGGATGGCGATGACAGTGACGTCACCTCCCTTCTCGGTCCCTCAGATAACCTGCACTACAACGTCAACAGCCCCAAGCACCGCGCTGCCACACTGGGTACGCAGAGGGCCGAGGCGCCCTGGGAGTCGGGGTCCTTCAAGCCCTCACTGTGGGCAGCCCCAGCCTGGTGCTGGGTGGAGCCCCAGTAAGCGCCCCCCGTGAGCCGGTGCTCACGTGGGGGCTGGCCACCAAGGCAGCCGCAGTATCCTTGAGAGGACACCCGAAGTGGTGATCTCCTTCCAGTCGAGTTTTGGGAAGATGCCTGGAATGCATCCCCAGCTGGGGCCAGGAATCACTGGGTGCTGACAAATGCCAGCGGTCCCCAATCTGGAATGTGATTTCATCCTCAACCACAACCCTGTCCACTATGGTGGGAAAGGAGGGGCTCCTAAACGTTGGAGCTTTTGCTGGCTAGAGAATCCCAGATCTCTGACCTCCCAAGACCTAGACCTCTGAAGGAGGAAGGTGGGAGACTGAAATCTCAGGTCCAAGGGGAGAAGATGAAAGCATGGACCCCCGGGGCCTGAGAAAAGACGCTGGGATTTGAAATCCCAGATCTAAGGGAGGAGGGTTAGAATACACACTCGGGTCTGAATGAAGAAGAGGGCGGGACCCCAGACTCCTGGATCTAAGGGAGGAGGGCAAAGATCTGCTGGACCCTAGGTCTCGGGGAGGAGGGGTAAGACCTGGATTCCTCTGCCTGAGATTGGGGGTTGGATGGAATCTGGACCTTTGAGCTTGAGGGAGGAGTACTAGCATCTGGATTTCTTGGTCTGAGGGAGGAGGGCTGGGCTGTGGGTCCCTGGGTCCGAAGGAGGAGGGCTGGGCCTGGAACCTTAAGTCCTAGGGAAGAGGGCTGGGATTTGGGAACCTGGGTCCAAGGGAGGAGGGCTGGGCTCTGGGAATCTGGGTCTGAGGGAGGAGGGCTGGGCTCTGGGTCTGAGGGAGGAGGGCTGGGATCTGGGAACCTGAGTCCAAGGGAGGAGGGCTGAGCTCCAGGAACCTGGGTCTGAGGGAGGAGGGCTGGACTCTGGGAATCTGGGTCCGAGGGAGGAGGGCTGCACTAACCGGGTCTTCCCCCTACCACAGACTGGCGAGCCATGCCACCACCCAGCCCCAACCTACACTACTCCACACTGTCCTGCTCGCGATCCTTCCACAACCTCTCTCATCTTCCCCCATCCTATGAGGCTGCTGTGAAATCGGAACTAAATCGCTACTCCTCTCTCAAGAGATTGGGTGAGCCTGAGAAAGGGGAACTCAGCCAATGGCCTGGGGTGGGGGGCGGACAGCAGTCAGCAGTCAGGGTGGTGCGGAACTCCAAAGGTTCCAATCTTCCTACAGGCTTTTTTTGTTTGTTTTTTCCTAGCTGGTTCTACATTACCTGGAATATTTTGGGTTGGGCTTTTGTTTATTTGTATTTCATTTGCTGTTCTGAGACTGTCTCACTTTGTAACCCACTTTGTCCTGGAACTCAGGATGTAACACAGACTGACCTCAAACCGGTGGTGACCTGCCTATTTCAGCTTCCCTAGCGTTGGGAAGGCAGGTGTGAAGCATCACACCCTGCTGGGCATGGTGACTCTTACTGACCAAACATTAAGACCTCCTGGGTGCGGCCTGAGTGGAACTCGGATGAGGAGGCAGCATAGGAGGAGGAGGAGGAAGGCTCTGGGTTGCCAAGGGGTCTTCTTTCTCTCTTCTCCTCCAGCTGAGAAAGATCTGGACGAAGCCTACCTGAAACGCAGACATCTGGAGATGCCCCGCGGGACACTGCCCTTGCATGCACTACGGCGGCCTGGCACTGGAGGTGGCTACCGCATGGATGGCTGGGGTGGTCCTGAGGAGCTGGGCCTGGCACCGGCACCCAACCCCCGGCGGGTTATGTCGCAGGAGCACCTGCTGGGTGACGGCCGTTCCCGCTATGAGTTCACACTGCCCCGGGCCCGCCTGGTGTCTCAGGAACACCTGCTGCTGTCCTCACCAGAGGCCCTTCGCCAGAGTCGAGAGCATCTGCTGTCCCCACCGCGAAGTCCCGCACTGCCCCCAGATCCTACCACCCGGGCCAGCCTGGCCGCCTCACACTCCAACCTGCTGCTGGGGCCTGGGGGGCCCCCCACACCCCTGCATGGGTTGCCTCCGTCAGGCCTGCATGCTCACCACCACCATGCCCTCCATGGCTCTCCTCAGCCAGCCTGGATGTCTGATGCAGGAGGGGGCGGGGGCACACTGGCCCGCAGGCCGCCTTTCCAGCGCCAGGGCACCCTGGAGCAGCTCCAGTTCATTCCAGGACACCACCTGCCACAGCACCTGCGCACTGCCAGCAAGAACGAAGTGACGGTCTGAGGCCAGGATGGAGCGCTGGGGGCTGTGGCTTCTGCGGTGGCCCCCTCCTCCCAGCCCAGATCTCCATCGCAGGGTTATCATACACACCGAGGGTCTGAGACCAGATGGGCCCTTGGATCGGAGACCACGCCTCCTTTTGGGATGTCACAGTAGATGAGATCTCTCTTTCTACTTTGTCACTGTTCGAACCAAGGCCCCCTTCCCATGATGTCATCACAGAGGAAGAGGCCCGCACATGGGGTCACCACTGGCAAATATGTCTGTGTTCTATGATGTCGTCGCAGGAACTAAATCTTCTTCCGATGAGGTCACCACAGAGGAAGAGGCCTGCCCATGAGGTCATCACTAGAGGCTGTGTCTATTTTGCATGACATCACCACAGAGACTTCCTTTCCTGTGATGTCACCACAGACAATGCCTTGTCCCATGCCATCATCCCTAGAAGCAAAGACTTCTTCCTGCGATGTCACCAGAGACAGGGTCTCACGCTTCCCGAGACTCCTTTGATACCATCCTGAGCACCAAGGCCTCGTGAAACTGTCATCACAGGAAAAAAAACATTCCTCTGCCATGGAGAAGACACCTCCACCCCATAATGCCATGACTACAGACGAAGCCATTTTCCTGGGACACATTGCAGGAGACCATGCCCAGCCATCGGTGTCCTCGATAAAGATTTCGGCCTCCTTCCCAGTGTCGTCACAGGATTTTGCCTCCCTCCTGTGATGCCATCACCAGAGTCGGTGCCTTGCCCGATGGCGCCATCACAGGATCTGTGCCTCTTTATGTGACGTCGGTACCAGAAACGGCCACCTGTTCCGGCCGGGGACCTCCACAGGACGAGGCCCTTCTGTGGTGTGACCACCAGTTACCACCCACTTGGAAATGACACCAGGAGACACCTTTACTGCCGTGCCATGACGTGAGAAAGTCGGGCATGTCCAGCCCAAGACCACTGGGGAAGATGTCAGAGGAAGCAGCTTTTCCCGGGGTGTAACATGAGGGCGTGGGCACTGGGGATGTCTGTAGGAGGCTGGCGATGATGCCCTCCATTGCTTGGACATCTTCACCAAGGGTCCCCTTCTCAGAGGCAGTCCCCTCTCTAGATGACTACCGGTAGTGATTACGTCATCGGAGTCTTTGTCTTGCTTCCCTATAACTCAGCCCCACGGCTTCTTCCCATGACCCCAGGGACATGGCCAACAGGACGTCTACCAGCACCTCTAAAGGAAGGTCGGGCCCGTGCGGTGAGTCCTTGGGGATGAGCACCCATGGATGAGCTTCGGCCACTTTGATCCATGAGGCTTCTAAAATCCTGGGACTCACAGGTGGGCCAAAGGCTGACATCACTTTCTTTCTGCCATATTTAAAGACATCAGCTCTATTGACAGAGCTCCCATCTCCTGTCGGAGGTGGAGGGGTGAGGTGTATGTGTTGCTGATTTTTGCCAACGACATCACCAGTGCTACCCAGTGTCCCCCTTTCATGGCATAGCTAGCAGTTGGGGTCCAGTGTTAACCGTGTCATTTCCCAGGATTCCATAAGGCTCACCTCAACTAGCAGAGCATCACCTACCGGGAATTATCACCAATAATGGTGTCACACCATTGTCTCCCAAGATTCCGCCCAACCATGGTGTCATCATCTCCCAGGGTCCACATAACATGTTGTCATCACCATTTCCCATAATCCACCACGACATGCAGGTACGATGTGCCAGGACCCACCACAAACATGTTCTCATCGCCTCCCATAATCTGTCGTCACAACAAGCTCACTTCACCATCTCCCAGGATCTATGCCCGCCACGCTGTCTTCCCCATCTCCCAGCAATCACCACAGCCACAACGTCTCCACCACCTTCCAGGACCCATCAGAGGCACGCTGTCCTCATCCCTCAGGAGCCACCACAACCACAGTGCTCTTGTCTCCCCTGATTGTGCCAAGGCCAATGACGTCCTCACCTTCCAATGTCCATTATGCCTCGTGGTGGCGCTCTCTAAGAGGACTTGGTTGGACAGGGTAGTGCTGGTGTTTCTCAGAATTCCTTAGAATGGCACTGTCATCTCCCAGGACCCACCTTAACCACATCTTCATGTCTTAGTAGCCACCAGAGCTATGATGGTGGCTCATAAAAATCCACTTCAACTGTGGTCTCCTTGGATTCTTGCAATCCTGTACCACCACATCCTGAATCCATTTAATAGTATCCCAGTTATAATCTACAAAAAACTCCATGAGAGTCACGGTGTCATCACCTCCCAAGCCCCACATCGATCATGTCCTATCATGATTCATCAGGATCTACTTGTAACCATGGTGCCATCATCTCCAATCAGCCATAACAGCCAATCGTATCTTCATCTCCCGGGACCCACTTTAACCCCAGAGTCTCCATGACCTAGAGTCCCTGACATCCAGTGACGTCATTATCCTTGGGGTCCACCATAACCATGGATCCATGACAACAAATAATGCCATCATTTCCCAGAGTTCACTTTAGTCATGGTGTCATCGCCTCCCAGAATCCACGTTAAAACTATGTGTCATCGTCACCCAGGATCTATGTGTCCTCATCTTCCAGGACCCATGGCACTAGTGTGCCATTTGTCAGAACCCACCACCTTAGGGTCCAAATGGGGTGACAGGCTATATTTCAGTTGTCCTCTGGGGTCTCATGGCATTTACAATTCCTCCCTTCAGGGGAACCAGCACAACAGGCCATTTCCCATTCCCTCCAAAAAACTAGCGTGGAGCCAGCTGTCTCCCTCTGATAATGTCACACACACACACACACACACACACTGGCCCTTCTTGATTATGTCACTGTCTCACCCCTGATCTGGACGGATCAGCTTCACCTACAGACTTGGCCTTGGCCCCATCCTTTACTCACTGGTGAGTGCATCCAAACTCTTCCTTGTAGTATCACCGCTGTCCCTCACCCAGCCATCTGATCGGTGACAGGGTCAACCCAGCGACCTCTCCACAGCAGAGGTGGGGCTTCCTAGTGCTTGGATGGCATCACTGCCCTACCCTCATTCAATCCCTGTTACTTGGACCACCCCACCGGGATCAGAACTCGCTAGCTTGGGCCAGACCCTCTTTAGAGAATCTTGACCTGTGGGAAGTTGCTGCAGCGGATAAACCACTTGGTGGCCAGTTGCTGGGGTGGGTATACCTGAGAGCAATGGGCGCTGCTACCTTCACCTGCAAAGGCCAAGAAGGATGCTCCTTCACCCCTTCCCCTAATGTACTAGGGAGCACCCAGGGGCTTCAGGGAGTCCCTAACACCCAGCGCACAATTTGACCCCTCCACACACACAGTTCTCTGCACATATAGCCATGTTTCAGGGGGGCGGCCACTCCCCATTCTTAAAGGGCTACATGTCCCCCTCCCAGCCCCCCAAGGCGAGGAGGGGGCCTCTCCTCCCTCCTCTGGGCCGCCCTCTCCCTCTTATACCCTCTTTCCCCACCAAATATTGGCCTCTGTGTTCATCCCTTCTCGCCAAGAGCCTGGGTGGGACAGATGGTGCCAGGGTCTCACCACTGCTGGAAGTAGGAGGGTGCCACCGATCCTCCCGATCTCCAGCGCCAGGCTTTCAGTCTCCCAGCTGGCTAATAGACGTTCCTTCCTTTCGTGGGCTCCCCATCCATTCGAGGGCCTCCCTTCGAGCAGCGAGCGCTTAACCCTCCCTCCCGCGGAACACACAGCCTTCTTCAGCCCCCAGCTTCGGAGGGGCTCGGGAGCTTTCAGCTTTTTGTTTGTTCCCTTCTCTCTCCTTCCCTCCCTCTCTCCCTCCTTCCTTCCTTCCATCCATCCTAACCTGGGTCCCTTCCTGGGATCTGCCCTCCACCCTCCACTCCCCTGCCTGACCCTGGAGCCTCTTATCTCAATAAAGCCATAGTGGGGAGAGGTCTAGAGGGTGCGCAAGCAGGCGCTGTTCTGCTCACCGCACCCCCCCCCCCACTACCACCACAATGCTTCCAAAACTGGGACCCGGCTTTCTGAGTCTTCCCCCCTGCTCCCCAGTGAACACACAAACACACGCGGGCAGGGTGTGCCCTGTCTTGAAGGGAAGCATCTCCCCTTCTGGCTGGGGGCTGCAGAGGGGCGCACCAGAGGACCCTCCGCACCTCTGAATCCCTCCCCCTCCCCCACTCTTCCTTCCAGTGCTGGACCCGCCTTCAACTTCCTGGTGACAGCAAGAAGAGCTGGCGCTTGGTGTGGGGTGTGGGGTGTGGGTGTTTTTCCGATTTGGAATAAACAGCTGTTTTTCCTGATCCTCAGTCTCCAGATTTTCTTCTCACTTGTTCACTGGGAAATTGTGGACACACACACACACACACACACACACACACGTGTAGTAGATGAAAGTATAGGTTTGGCCGAAGGCATACTGGTTTTTATCAAGGGAGAAACTTCTAATGTTTCCAGAAAGCTCAGAGATGCCTCTTGCCGCTTGACCCATGAAGCTGAGTCCTTCTGCAAGACCACTGGGGCTCTGAGCAAACGACTTCGCATCTCCAGCTCCCTCGGTATTTAATACTATGTTCATCTATCGTGTGTATGTGTGTCTGTCGCTGCACAGGTGTTGTACCAGTGAGCTGTGTTTCCAGCCCTTCTGTGGTGGCGCTCACCTTTAACTGCAGCCCTTGAGAAATAGAGACAGGCAGATCTCTAAGTTTAAGAAATAGAGACAGGCAGATCTCTAAGTTTAAGGTCTACAAAGCAAGTTCCAGGGCAGCCAGGGCTACACAAAGGACTCTTGTCTCAAAACGAAATAAAACAGAGAAACCAACAAATGATTTTTTTTTTAATTTTATTTTAAGCCAGGTTCTCACTGAGTTGCCAGGCTGGCTTTGAACTTGCTGTAGTCTATAGCCCAAGCAGCCATTGAATTTTCATCCGCCATTATCTTCCTTCTCACTAGGATGACAGGCCCATGCCAACAAGCCTGCCACCAACATGTTTTCTGAGGGATGCTATTCAAAGGGGGAGTGGGAAGGTATGTTCCTTTGCAGTGCCCATTTGTATGGTAAGTGGGCAGCATCTTCCCTGCCAGTTTCCCTCTCTTCAATGCGTTGAATTATGTTCTCATTGGATTCTCTTGCTGTGATAAACACCAACTTGGAGAGGAAAGGGTTTGTTTCTGCTTAAAACTTCCAAGTCCATTACTAAGCAAGTCAGGGCAGGAGCTCAAGGCAGGAAGCTGGAGGCAGGGGCTGAAGCAGACACCATGGCTTGCTGGCTTGCTTCCTCTGGCTTGTTCAGCCTGCAATCTTAGACAGCCCAGACCCACTACTCGCCCAGGGATGGGACTGCCCACCTTGGGCTTGGCCCTCCTAGTCACAGGCCAGTGGCATGGAGGCAACTCCTGCCAAGTGTGCCAAGATGGCAGCTGAAGCTAACTATGTCAAAAGCACTGCTGTGGCCACAGTTACTGTCTTCCTGCTTCCCCGCAGGCCATGCTGCAGCTGCAGGAGGAGGAGGCGCCTTCATGCATCTACTTGTGAACTTTGAGGAGGGTTTGGGGCTGGGGCCCCTGAGGTGGTTCAGCCAGTAAAAGCACTGGCAGTCAAGCCTGACCAGTTCCTGGGAGTCTGGTGGTGGAAGGAGAGGACTAACACGTGCAAATTGTTCTCTAGTGCCCAATCCACTGTTCACCTGCATGTGTGATTTTGTTACACATATACACACACACCTGCACACCTATACACACACATACACACACCACACATGCACACACACACACCTACACACCTACACACCTATACACACATACACACCACACACACACCTACACACACACATATACCACACACACATACACACACACCACACACACATATACACATACACACACATACAAACATATACACACATACACACACATACAAACATACACACACATACACACATACACACACCACACATACAATAAATAGATAAATAAAAAGAGGGGTTGGAGAGATAGTTCAGTGGTTAAGAGCACTGACTTAGGAAGAACCCCATCCAAAGGACCGGGGTTCAAGTCCCAGTACCCACATGGCAGTTCACAACTGTCTGTAACTCCAGTTCCAGAAGATCTGACACCCTCACACAAACATTCATGCAGGCAGTACACCACATAAAAACAAACCAATCTTAAAACAAGTAAATAAATAAATAAGGGCTGGGGAGATGGCTCAATGGTTGAGAGCACTGGCTGCTCTTCCAGGGGTCCTGAGTTCAATTCCCAGTAACCACATGGTGGCTCACAGCCATCTGTAATGAGATCTGGTGCCCTCTCCTGGACTGCAAGGATACATGCAGGCAGAACACTCACTGCATATTAAATAAATAAATAAACAGATATAAAATTTTAAGGACACTCTCCTTGGCGTTACTAAGAGTCTGCCTCTGCAGTACAAGCTTTCGCCTCAAAGTATTTATTTGTCAATCACGTGGAAGCAGGGTTGAAAGGCAGAAAGATAAGAAGTAGAGGTGGACTTGGACATTGTAATGTACAACAATAATCCCAGCACTCAGGAGCAAAAGGGCAAGGCCAAGGCCGTCAATTTCAGTACTTAGGAAGCGGATATGGAAAGACCAGGGTCCAACACCAGCCTATGCTACATGAAACCCTATCTTAATAAAATATGATAAAGTTGGCTGAGAACATAGTGCAGTCCATAAAGTGTTCAGCACCCAAGACTGGTGACAGGAGTTGCGTCTCCAGCATCGATACACAGAGCCAGGGACAGGGACACTGGGAAGGCGGGCACAGGTGCATCCCTGGGGCTTGCTGATTAGTTTAATCCCCATGCTCCAGTGGACAGCTCCTGAGGAAGGCCACGTGGAGTTGAGATCTGGCTTCCACACACTTGAGCGCATGTACACAATCATAAGGAGAAGTTCAAGGTCAACTTGGGCTACAGGGTGAATACCAGTCCAGCAGTGGCTACACAGCAAGACTCTGCCTTAACTGCCCTCTTTAAAAAAAAAAAAAAAATTTTAAAAACCAGAGATAGAAATGAAAATGAAGGACCAGGAGAGGGACGGGAGGAGGAAGAAAGGGAAGAAAGGGACAGAGATAAAGGCAGTAACCTCCCTGGGGACTCTAAGGAGCCAGCTCGGATTCATATTTTTGTTGTGCCAACCCGAAGATTTTATTCAACAAAATGGAGTGAACAGCACAAATAAATCCCTGTTCCTGAGGAGTAAATGGCTCTCGGAAGTTCCTGAATTCTCCCACAAGCCTCTCTTGATTGGGCTCCCATTCCTGGCAGCCAAATGTGCCTTGACAATGGAGGGGATTGTAAGGGGAGCAGATGAGAGGAGCCAGGGAAGCAAGGACAGGGCCAAGTGAACATCAGCCAGTCAAATTCCATTTGCATTTTTATGTGTCCTTCCAGAATTTTCCTCATGCAAATACATTTCCCCCAACAAAGCAGTCTTCCTAAATATAGGTTGCTGTATCACCTGCTTTTCCTCATCTAATAATACAAGAGTGTTGTGGCATACACATACTTAACTTATGGGCACCCAGCTGTATGTCTTTGGTACAGAGGGAGAGAAAGAAAACAAGAAGAGAACGCAGGAAAAAAATAATGAGGACGGCCTCTTTGTGACCCGATGCCTGATAGAGATACTTCAAGATGATGTTTGTTCTTGATGTTGCTAAGAAGCAGCAGGGCAGAGAGGCTCATGCCACCAAACCTGACAAGCTTTGATCACTGGAACCCACATGGTGAGATGAGATAGCCAATGTCCAAGGTTATAGTCAGACCTCCACACACGGGGTGGCTTCTACACATACATCACACAAATACACACACACACACACACACACACACACACACACTCCAGAAATAGATGATGAAGATGATGTACATAGATAAAATGGTAAATAGATAGATACGTAGATACAATGGTAGATAGATAGATGTTACATAGATACAATGCTAGATAGATAGGTAGATGTTACATAGATACATAGATACAATGCTACATAGATAGATGTAATTAAATTTAGAAAAAGGAAGTGTGGGAACAAGATTCTGTCAACCTGATGCGTGGGAGGAGGATACCTTAGGATCAGACTTCAAGGTCAGCTGCACAATACATGGCCCACACTTTTAATGCCAGCACTCAGGAGGCAGAGGAAGGTGAACTTCAGGCCAGCCTGGTCTACATGGCAGTTGCAGGCCAACTAAGACTACGTAACAAAATCCTGTCTCAAAAACAAAACAACAATGCAAAAGGTTCAAGGCTTTCCTTAGTCATACATGAAATTCAAACCAAAAGAAAAGGGTAGGGTGGGGCTGGAGAGATGGCTCAGCGGGTAAGACAGATTGCTGCTCTTCAGAAAACCCCACTCTGGCTCCCAAAATCCAGCCCAGCAGTTCCCAAAATCTGTAATCAGGCTCCAGAATCTGATGCCCTCTTCTGGCTCACCAGGGTACCTGCACTCACACATGTACACACACACACACACACACACACACACACACCAAAATAAAATAAATTGGGGACTGTAGAGAGGGCTCGCTCAGCAGTTAAGAGCACTGACTGCTCTTTCCAGAGGTCCTGAGTTCAATTCCCAGCAACAACATGGCATCTCACAACTGTCTGTAACTCCAGTTCCGGGAAATCTAATGCCTTCACACCAATGCACATAAAAAGATAATATTTTATTTTAAAGGGGGTGGAGGGATAAAGGGAGGAAGGGAGGAAGGGAGAGAGAGAAGCTGGGCTTAGTGGTGTGTGCCCATAAAACCAGAACTCTGGAGGCAGAGGCACTAGGATTGCAAACCAATTCCCAGTCAGTCAGGGCAACATAGTGAGACTTTGTGTCAAGAAACAGTGTGGGAAGGCCAGCAAGAGGGGACTGGAGACAGCGAGCTCAGTGGTTAAGCGCACAGGCTGTGCATCCAGAGGACCCGTTCAGTTCCCAGCACTCACACGGTGGCTCACAACCATCTGCAACTCCTGTTCCAGGGAACCCAACATCCCCTTCCAGTCTCTAAGGGTCCTGCATGCATATGGAGCACAGATATATAAGCAGGCAAAACATTCATACACATAAAATAAAATAAAATAAAACCAGAAGAGGAACGGGGAGGGAGGGAGGGAGGAAGAGGGTGGAGGGAAGGAAGGAGAGGGCAAGCAAGGACGAAAAGGAGAGGGTTCAGCTGGTAAAGATGATGGACACCAAGCCCGATGGCCTGAGCAGTTAAGAGCACTGGCTGCTCTTCCAGAGGTCCTGAGTTCAATACCCAGCAACCACATGGTGGCTCAACAACCATCTGTAATGAGATCTAGTGCCCTTTTGTGGCCTGCAGGGTTACAAGCACACAGAACATTGTGTGTGTGTGTGTGTGTGTGTGTGTGTGTGTGTGTGTGTGTAAGAAAGGGGTGGGAACGAGGGAGAGGAAAGCGCCATCTCCTCCTACTGCACTCTGGGATGATGAGTCTAAGTCTGGATACAGCCTTTGTAACCTAACACCCGTCCTTCCCTGGCTCCCAACCCCACAGTGTCAATATCACATTCGCTGGGCAGCTATTCTTAATGTGTCTTGTGAACCTTTAAAATCTACACCAGACTGTGCTTTTTTAATTCACCTCATTAGCTTTGCCCTTGCAGAGAACCTCAGACTTACAGACGTTCCAGGACTAAGTCCAAGCTCTCCTGCGTCCGTGTGGCCGTGCTTACGCTTTTGCCGTTTTCCTTCGGGGTCTTCTTCCCAAGTACAGATTCCCTTGGAAGCCCCCTGACGCTGGAGGATAGTTTTGAAGGATGGGACAGTTTAACATTGGTAACGTCCGTGCACAGGGGCCCGGAGGGATAGCTCAGTGGTCAAGAATGTCGGAACACGGTCTAGAAACGGAGTCCTGGGGGTAGAATTCTGAGTGCTTGTGAGAACGCTCCAAGAAAACAACGTGAGAGTCTGGTGACCTCAGTTTCTTCAAAACTCGGAGGGAATTGTTCTCGGGATGCGTTTTGTGTTCCTCTCCGGTGTAGCGCCGATAGGAATGAGTTTGTTTCTGGTTACTTCTTATTGCGTGCTGGTGGTATTCACGTAAATGTTTAGACTATCCTTTCCATGCCTTTATGGGAAAGCATGTTTTTGCCACGTGTGGCTTGTGGTTGTGATTGTATATTGCCTGAACTCATGAGAATGTTACTCAGGTGACCTTACTTAACCCTCAGGGTCTGAACTGTCTGCGGCTCTGCATAAAGCTGGCTATTATTGCCTTATTTATCGGTCCCATTCTCCCAGGTCCCACTGCCTCTAACTTGGTGACAAAGGACACTGTTGTCTCTTGCAGAGGACCTGGGTTCCAGTCCCAGCAACCATATGGCATCTCAGAACTGTCTCTAACTCCAGATCCAGAGAATCCAGTGCCCTCTTTCAGGCTCTCTGTCTCTGCATGCACAAGGTGCATACACACATACAGGCAAAATACCCAGACACATAAAATATAAGTATTTTTTTTCTTTCCCTTAAGCCCACATACAAGTTAAACCAATTTCCAGAGACTGGCGTCTAGAGACATCTTCTTTTCAGTGAGTTCCAGGCTAAACTTGTTTATTTGTGGTTATTGTCTATCAGTCTAAACGGGGCTGTGGTGGTGCATACAGCAGGCAGAGGTAGGCAGATCTCTGTGAGTTCAAGGACCTGGAGCTCACCAATTATAAAAGGCTGCCTGGCCAGCAAGCACAAGGGATCTACCTGTCTTTGCCTCCTAGTACTGGCATCAAAATGCCTTAGGCAGGCGGATCTCTGTGAGTTTGAGGCCAGCCTGGTCTACAGAGCGAGTCCCAGGACAGTCAAGGCTATGCAGAGGACCCCTCCCTCAAGTGGGTATGGGAGTATGAGACGGACAGTGCCACCCTTCCTGGCTTTTTACATGCTGGAGAATCTAACTCTGTTTCTCATACTTACATGGTAAACATTTTACTGAGTGAGTCATATCCCCAGTTCCTGTAGACAGTTTTGCCATGCATCAGAGGCAGGCATTGGTTTTACAGCCCTGAAAGAAAGCCTCAATGTACAGTGGTGGCTCACGCCTTTAGACCCAGCACTTGGGAGGGAGAAGCAGGAGAATCTCTGAGTTCGAGGCCAGCCTGATCTACAGAGCAAGTTCCAGGGCAGCCAGGGTTACAGGGGGGGGGGGGGGGGGGGGGGCTTTCTCAAAACAAGTTACCAGATGCAGCCTCTCTCTGCCTTTTGCTCTGGGTCTGCCACTAGAGGGGGCACTCGATCCACTGACAGACATTCACAAATCTGTGGGGCCTTTCTTACCCAAGACAACAAAGGTCTGTAGCTATGGTGGGCCAAAGGAAAGGGATCCCATCCTCTCCATTTCCTACCCAAGGGCGCAGGCACAGTGGAGGTCGAAAGACAGTAAGTGACTGCTTAGAGAGATTCTGGTTGCCAGAGTTCGGAGACCCTTCTAGCGCGCGCGCGCACACACACACACACACACACACACACACACACACACACACACACACAGCACAAAAGGATGCACAGCCTCCTAGAGAGAGAAAATAGGAAAGGGAACAGTGTTATTTGTCCAGGATTGCTACATACTTTAAAGACTGCTAATATTCAGGTCCACTCCGACACCAGCTGTTTCCTCTGTCATCCAAAGTCCTCTTCTAGCCCGGCAGTGCTGGGATTAAAGCTGTGGGCTTCCTGATGTGGGCGCTGAGGACCAAACCTGTGGCTCCTGCAAGAGCAGTTAGTGCTCTCTCTCTCTCTCTCTAGCCCCAACTGTCACCTGCTCAATGAAACCTACCCTATGTAAGTCTTCCGCACCTTGCCAGCATTCCCAATCCTCCTAGTGGGCTCCAGTTTTGACAGTGATTGATACCTGACCGGCAGGGTCTAGGCAGGCGCTCTACCACTGATCGCACACCCAAGCCTGTATCGTCTCACTTTGGATGGTCCTTTGAATATGGATGCATTTATTAGTTTTGATGAAGTCCACTTTATTTGTCTTTCTTTTGCTGTCTTTGTTGGTGTCATTTGTAAGAAACCAATGCCTGACCCAAGGTCATGAAGAGTTGCCCTTATGTATTTGTGTTCTGTTTGCTTAGTGGTAATGTTGGAGTCAAACCCAGAGCCCTGTGCAAGCTAGATGTGATGGTTAACTCTGTCAGCTTGATGCCTGTAGCTAATCTTCGTACCAGCAGAAAACCTTAAGGCAAGAATTTGTAAAAATAAGGAGGCTGGACTGTGACCACTCTAGAGGCAGTGAGTCCTGAGAGAATGGAACCAATAAATGAGACCAACTAAAATCTCATTCAAAACCCAATTTTATTCAGCGCCTCGGACGATTTATATAGGTGGTTCTCAGCTTTCCTAATGCTGGGACACTTTAATATAGTTCATGTTGTGGTGACCCCCAAGATTATTTTTGTTGCTACTTCATGAATGTAATTTTGCTACTGCTGTGAGTCATAATGTAAATATCTGTGTTTTCTGATGGTCTTAGGTGACCCCTGTGAAAGGGTCATTTGCAACCACTTGTTTAGAGACTGGGGGTTAAGAAAGGTCACATGAGTAAAGTTCTCATGAGTTCAGGCTGTATAGAATCACAACCACAAGCCATGCCTGGCAAAAACATGTTTTGCTATTGAGGCATGCATATAAAGGATAGTTTAAACATTTACTTGAATAACACCAGCATGCAATAAGAAGTAACCAGAAGTAAACCCATTCCTATCTGCTGCACAAAAATGCATTCCAAGAACAACTCCATGTTTTGAAGAAACTGAGGTCACCAGACTCTTGTCTTGCTGGACAGTGGTGGCACACATCTTTAGACCCAGTGCTTGGGAGACAGAGGCAGGTGGATCTCTGTGAGTTCCAGGACAGCTAGGGCTGTTATACAGAGACGCCCTATCTCAAAACCAAACCAAAATAAAACAAAACAAAACAACAGACTCTTACCTTCTTGGAGCATTCCCACAAGCACTCAGAATTCTCAATTCATTCCTGGACTGTTTTCCGACATTGGACAAACAAAAAGCTTGGTAGTTAAGAATATTTGTTGAATCCGGCAGTGGTGGCCCACACTTTTAACCCAGCACTTGGGAGGCCAGTGGATCTCCATGAGTTTGAGGCCAGCCTACTCTACAGACTGAGTTCCAGGACAGACTCCAAAACTACACAAAGAAACCCTGTCTCAAAAAATCAAAAAAGGGGGCTGGAGAAGATAGCTCAGCAGTTAAGAGTACTGGCACTCTTCCAGAGAACCCAGGTTCAATTCCCAGCACCCCACATGGCAGCTGTAATTGTCTGTAAGTCCAGGATCTAACACCCTCACACACAGAGATACACATACAGGCAAGGACGCTAATAAAATAACACAAAGAGTATTTGTTGCTCTTACAGAGGACCTGAATTCAGTTCCCAGCACCCACATGGTGGTTCACAAACATCTGTAACTCCAGTTCCAGGGGGTCTGACACTTCTTTTAAACCCCTGGGGAACCAGGTATGCATGCAATGCATACATACATTCAGGGAAAATGATCATACCCATAATAAATAAATTTTAAAAAAGAATTGGTAGCCGGTGGTGGAGCACACCTTCAATCCCAGCACTTGGGAAGCAGAGGCCAGCCAGGTTTATAAAGCAAGTTCCAGGACAGGCAGGACTGTTATAACCCTGTCTTGAAAAACAAAATTAAAAAAAAAAAATGGTGAAAAGAAATAGATTTCCTAACAACTACGGCCAGGCCAGGACTACTTAGGAAAGGGCAGGTCTTAGATTCTCTCAGCTGTCCTAGCAAAGCTACAAATTTTTGTTTGTTTTTCAAGACAGGCTTTCTCTGTGTAGCTTTGTAGACCAGGCTGGCCTCGAACTCACGGAGATCCGCCTGCCTCTGCCTCTCGAGTGCTGGGATTAAAGGCGTGCATCACCACCGCCCGTCTCAGAGCTACAATTTTACAGAGACCATGAAGCAAGACTCGGGCAGCACACTTATACAGGCTAGCCACGGGACAGGCTGTGGAATCTGCCAGGGAGATGAGTTCCTGCTCCTCTGGGGTCAATGTTCATTCGGCATGGGGCTCCTGGATCTGGTTTCTCTCTAGGTCTGTACCATGCTGCCACAAGTGAAGATTAGCAAGAGCCACCTCTGGGTTAATTAAGGGTGGGGGAAGAAGACATGATGTAATGTGGGCAGGACTATCCCTCAGGCTGGAGGATGGATGAAAGGGATGAGGACGGAGTATGGTGGCACGCCTTCAGTCTCAGCACTCAGGAGGTACAGGTGGGTGATGGATCGTGAGGAATACCACCTGAGATGAATAGGACTTGACTGCAGCGGGTCCCGAGGTGGGTGAGGGGCAGACGTCGGAGACAGGCAAATGCGACTTATATGGGAAGTTTATTGATGGAAAGGAAGGGAATAAGGAGAGAGAAAGAGGGAGAGACAGAGGGACAGAGGCAGAGCTGCCTCCTCAGAGGAAAGAGAAGAGAGAATGGGAGATTGCAGTTTTCCTCTTAAAGGGCCTGCCATGCACAGAGGGGTTGTCAGGCTGTGCAGGTTCCCAAGGGGCGGGCCAGGTTTGCCTGGATTACAACAGTGATCTCTGTGAGTTCAAGGCCAGTCACTGCTACAGGGAGAAACCCTCCCCCCTCTCCCTCAACTTGAAGAAGTGTGTGGAGGTGAGGAAGGTACATCTCTCCGTGTGTTCCTGGTTGTCGTGATTCCAGCTTCTTTACTCCACAACACCCTCACCACAATGGACTGAAACCCCAGAAACTGTGGACTAAAATAAATGCTCACACACATATAAAAAAAGAGTGGGAATCGGCTAGAGAGCTGAGGGTATAAACCAGACTAGCCTCAAATTTGTTTTCTTTGCTGTTTTGGTTTTGTTTTTCAAGACAGGGTTTCTATGTGTAAAAACCCTGCCTGAGCCAGGCGTAGGTGGCCCACACCTTTAATCCCAGCACTCAGGAGGCAGAGGCAAGCAGATCTCTGGGAGTTTGAGGCCATCCTGGTCTACAGAGCGAGTTTTAGGACAGGCTCCAAAGCAATACAGAGAAACCCTGTCTCGAAAAACAAAAACAAACAAACAAACAAAAACAACAGCAGCAACAACAAAAACCCTGCCTGTCCTAGAACTCACTCTGAAGGCCAGGCTGGCCTTGAACTCACAGAGATCCACCTGCCTCTGCCTCCTGAGTGCTGGGATTAAAGTCATGCACCATCATTGAACATTTTTCTCAAATATCTGTTTTTGTTTTTAAGTTTAACATAATGGGCAAGCACTCTACCACTATAGCATAATTAATCCCAGTCCCCATGCTTTGTTTTATTTTCCCCAAGACTTTCATAATTTTTGTTCTCAATCTGGCCTTTGATTAATTTCAATTTTTATGCATGCTATAAGAAAAACAGTATTTTTTCCAATTTTTTTTTCAGTGTACAAGATTTCATCTTATTTTCACATTGCGTATAACCATAGCTTGCTCATCTCCCCACCGCATATTATTACCCTGGCCTGTCACCCTCTTAAAATGTCTCTGACTGCAGTCTACAGCAAAAGTTGCTTTTGTTGAGCCAGCTCAGTACACTCAACCTTTAACGTAACCATTTTGGCTACCTGCCCTTTGGCTCTGCTCTGGGTTCACGCACCCTCGAGATACACGGCTCCTCTCTTGGCTTACTTGCCCCTTCTAAAGGAACTCTAGCCACGCTGAGCATGGAAACATGGCTCTGGCAGACCTTGCCCTTCTCTCCCATTGCCTCTGCCTGGCTAAAAACCATTAGATTACATTCCTAAAGCTAGCCCCCAAGGTCTGTTTCCTTATATGGCCAATTCCTCCTCCTGAGGCTGCCAAAGTATTGAAACCCAGCAACCAAAAGTCCCCTTTGGCTCACCTAATTAACCTGCCCAATCAAAATCAAACACCTCATCCCAACATGGGGTTTCCCATTTTACCTTTGCAAACTGCCATCTTGTATGTGAGCCATGCCTGTCTCCTCTCTATTCAGAGGCCAGCTCTTTGTGCCCCTTTCTCCTCTCCCTTTTTCCCTTCCCCTTCCCCGTCTCCTGCCTGTTGTCCCACTCTGGGGCAAATACATCTCCTTCGTGCTGAGAACTTGGTTTTGGGGTGTCTTGTGCTAAATACCAGTCCCTTCACCTCCTCTCTCTTCCTTTCCTCTCTTGGCCCCCACCTTGTGTTAATGTCCTGGCTTCTCCTTCTCCCAAGGTTCCCGCCCCCACCAACTCTCCTTCCGCCTGCCTGTCACTCCGCCTGTCACTCCGTGCCAGCCCTCTCCTGGGCCTGAGCCTTCTCCTTAGGGAGCCTTTCCTGGTCACGGGGACCTCGCTAAACCTCAGGCTCTCTCCCAGCCCTGGGATCGCTCTTCTCTGGGTGACCTTCCCTTACCCCGGGATCCACCTTTGACGGATGATCGCTCCTCACTAACAGATCAAAGGCTGTCAAAGGTTGCATGGCTGCATGGTGCATGCGTTAGGTGGCTGCATAAGGACTCCGCATGCAGAGACCATGTGGGATTGGGGCCTAGCAGAGCAGGGCCAACAGCAGCCCCGTGACTCCAGCTTCAAAGGCCCCAACTGCTGAGACTCGTTCTAGACCGCTCCCGTCCCCTACACGAGCAAGTGCCTCCTGTCTGATGTCTGTCTGTCTTTGCATTTCTGCTCCCAGCTGGTTAACACCTTTCCCATTACACTCCAGATGGGTTTGTTGAGTGAGTTTGGTGGGTTGTGTTTCATCGCCCGAAGCTGCAGCGAAGAACAACGGCGTGCTCGGTCTGGAGCTTCCAAGCACCTTCTGCTCTTCTCCTATCTACAACAAAACCTTCTTCTCCTACCACACCTGGGAGCGACCACGCCCTCGTTCCCAGCACCCTGCTCCCCTGAAATGCGCATGCAAGCCAAGTTCAAATTCCAGTTGTCGTCCTTGCAAAGCACGTCCAGAGGCCTCGTGAGCCTTCGGAGTCGTTCAGCCCGGGCCTGAGGGCTTTCTAACACATAGCAAACACGGGTCGCAGCACAAAATGGCGCCGCGCAGACAACCACACACAGATCTCATTTCGGGCGCCCGGGCGCCCGCCCGCTCCTCCACGGCGCTGCCAGCGAGGCGAGGCGGCCAGCCGGCTCCGAGAAGAAACTGAGGAGTCCGATTGGCCAGGGCCGAGGTCCGTCACGGCAAACTCGCTTCCCATTCGTAGCTTCCCGGTCCGGCCCGCCCCCCCCCCCAGGATCACGAGAGGCCCTGCCGATTGGTCAGCGGGCCCTTCCGTCACTTGGTTTAAACCCCCCCTAAGTCCCGCCTTCCCTCGCCCCGCCCCGCCCGCTGGGTCGACCGTTAGTCGCGTGCGCGACTTCCTCCAGGCCGGGGGGCGCGCGCGCACGCACGCGCGCGCACGCAGGGCCTTGGCGGCGTCTGATTCAAACGGCCCAATCAGCGGCGGCGTCGCCTCCGGTGGCGGCCGCCCCGTCCCCCTCGGCTCTGGCTTCCCGGAGTCTTGGTTCTTCCACGTGTCCTCCTCAGCCGGCGCGAGCCCTCGCTGGACAGACAGACTGCGCCACGAGCCCGGCCGGGGCCTCCGCCCCCTCCGTTCTCAGGAGGAAGGAACGGAGCAGAGCGCGCCGCCCGCCAGTCAACGTGCGCGTTGACGTAGGCGTCCGGAGCGCGCCGCGGGGGCGGGGTGGGGGGCGTGGCCTGCGGGTGGCTATAAAAGCGCGGTGCTGCGCGCGCGGCCGGCTCAGTGCGGCCGGGCAAGCGCGACGTTGCGGTCTTTCCCGTAGCGGTCGTCCGAGTTAGCGGGGAGCGGAGCGGGGCCTCGGGGGGCCTCGCTAGGGCCACAGCGGCCGGCAGTTGGGCCCCCCGCCCCGGCCGGCGGTCCGAGGAGTGCAGGAAGGGGGCCGGGGGGACCCGCCCCCGGTCGGCCGAAGTCATGGTGAGCGGCGCGGGCGGGCGGGCGGCCCGAGGGGCGGTTGGGGACTTTGGCGGAGAAGGCGGCTGCGTCCCGTGTGCCCCTAGCCAGCTCCGGGGTGCTGCGGGGCGGGGCGGCCGGAGCCGGGAGTCGGCCCGCAGGCCTTCCACAGGCGCTGGCCGCAGGAATGCAGGCGGGCCTCGGAGCCCCGGGGACGGCTTGGGGCCCCTTGCGGGCCCGCCCCTGGATGCTGTCGTGAGCAAGACGTCCCGCCGCCGCCATTTCGCCCAGGGTTTGTTGTTTTTTCCTTTTTTTTTTTTTTTTTTTGGCGGCGGGAGGGTGGTGTTTCTAGCTAAGTAGGGAAAGGACGCAGGCAGGCTAGGCCTCAGGCCCACCTGGAAGTACTAGTGGACCCACGCGCGTCTTAACGAACGGTCCGTGGGAGGTTTTTTTGGTTTTTTTGTTTGTTTCTGAGTAAGTGGAGCGCTTTCTGAGACAGCCTCCCGTGCCTGTGGGCCGGGGCAGCGGCCGTAGGCCTCTTGGGTGAGGGTTTAGTTGGCCGACAGTGATTGACAGCCTGGGACCAGCGACTTTTTAATCCCAGATACTCCGGGCTGCTCACTCACCTTTTTCATCCTTGCCCAGAACTCCAACGTAGAGAATCTGCCTCCGCACATCATCCGCCTAGTCTACAAGGAGGTGACAACCCTGACGGCAGACCCACCTGATGGCATTAAAGTCTTCCCGAATGAGGAGGATCTCACGGACCTGCAGGTCACCATCGAGGGCCCAGGTGGGTGTGGGCATGGGCGCGAAAGGGAGTGGCCACTTTTCTTTTCTGTCCGTGACTGGAACAAACAGGATTCATTCGAGGCAATCTCCGGTGCTGGTGACAAAAAGTGTGGGTAGGTCAGGCAGAGCGCTGTGCCCCTGAGTATCTGGGACACCACAAATAAAAATTAAATACATTGAAGTTCCTGGGCAGTGAGCCTGTAATAGAGCTTTTTCCCATGCTTGGGCTAAGGCCATGAAGTGTTGACTTTCCAGGGACCAGAGGATGCATAGGAATTAAAAGAAATAGAAAGTGCATCGGGTAATTCAGATGATCTGAAACAACTACTAAAGTGTCAAGTGTCTGTACTCTGGAGCAGTGCAGTGCAAACAAGACTCAGCAGTGTGGGGGGAACGTATGTAATGAGCTGCATGTGTCAAGTAAAGAAAAATTTAAAGATCTCATCTGAATTTCTACAAAGTCAGGGTGTTTCAAGTCAGGTCTATAGTGCTGGGGGTGTGGAGGGCATGTTCCTGAGCTGCTGTTTCGTAAGTGGGTAGATAGTATATATGATTACCATTTTCCACCTAAGCAAGTAGGTAAATGAACATGTCTCATGCGGATCTGGAAAGGCCTGGGAAATGGTTTGCAAGGGAAGTTGGCATATCCAGGAGTATGATATATAGTCAAGGTATAAAGAGATGTTGCCTATAGTGCCTGGAAACTGTTCTTTGTTGCCCTAAATTTCCTCAGCCAGATCCAAGGATACTGTGATGTTGAAGGATGCTGGGGATATCCTAACCTAGTTCCCTTCCTCTGTTCCAGAGGGGACCCCCTATGCTGGAGGTCTGTTCCGTATGAAGCTCCTCCTAGGCAAGGACTTCCCTGCCTCCCCACCCAAGGGCTACTTCCTGACTAAGATCTTCCACCCCAATGTGGGTGCCAATGGTGAGATCTGTGTCAATGTGCTCAAAAGGGACTGGACGGCCGAGCTGGGCATCCGACATGTGCTGCTGGTGAGTTTCAGCCACAGTGCTTTGTTGAGATTTTAAAAATGAACTGTGGAGTAGTAGGGGACAGAGTCAAATAAAAATCAAGTTTCTGGCCTTTTCTGAATATAGTAAAAGGGTTGCTCTGTGGCACCAAGTACTGTCATGCAGTGTTGGGGAAGGCACCACACCTCATCAACCACTGGGTTTGTATGACAAGTTAGTTTCATGAAAGATAGTGTGTGGTTTATAAAGGCTTATTTTTATTTATGTACCATACATTTCACCAATAACCCAAGCTACCCTTGAACTTGTGATCCTCCAGCCATGGTTACAAGCATGTGGGTAAATGAGAAACTATAAGCCCAGAAGAAGCTGGGCTTATTCTCCCTACTCAACTCTTAGTAGAGTGTGTTTTGTTATGGTGTGGGTTGGGGAGGGGTTCCCGGGGGTTTTAACAGTGCTGGTGGAACCATTACCGCTGTCTAATTCAGAATTGTTTTCCTGTAGTAGTGGGGGTTTTTTGTTTTATTTTTTTAAGCTGGGGTTGATTGCATTGCCTGGGACATTTTGTGATGACAGGTGATAGCTTGGTTGTCTGTACTGCTGCTGGCATATTGTGGGTAGAGGCAGGGGATACTAAGCATCTGCTATGTCTAGGACTGTACCTCAGTTCTCAACAGTTGAGGTGGAGATACCTGGTCTGGGCCAGTGCTCCGAACCTCTCTAACAGCCACTTAAAGTAGTTAGTTCATCTGGTGCCTCCTCTGCCCCTCCCATAATAGAGTTAAATTCTTTTTTAATTTGTAATGAGTCTCTAGGGTGGATAGTAGTGAAGATTTGAGAATTGGGGTTTCTTTTAGGGCATCTGGAAAGGATTAAGTTACAAGGTAAACAACCTCAAAACCTTTCCTGTTTTGCTTTCCTCTCTGGATGTCAGTTGAGCTTGGTCAATCTCAGTACTGGAAATATTAGCTAGCTTTGGGTCTGCTTTTAAGCCTATTAGAAGCTGTATAAAGGATAACCAGGCCTCCAGATTGGAGGTATAGTGTTAAAATGTGAGGGCATCCCTAACTCAGGACTAACTGACTTATGGAGCCTTCTGAGCTAACATTTAGAGTGAACTGGATTAAATAGATACAAAATTCTTAAGGCCTGTGGTCAATCTAGTATTTTCCCCTCTGGGTGTAATCTATTCCTGTGGCTCTGAACTTGGCAACTGTGCCTTCCTGATAAAACCAATGACCACTTCAGGTTTCTGCACCCTACAAAGTATGGAAGACACAGCAAAACCAGATATAAGTTCTCCCATTATCACCTCTGAAGTCATGCTCGCCTGTAGAGGCAAGGTCAAAGCTACAAAAAATGGCTGGGGCTGATAATTGGCTTCCTGAGGGAAGGGCCTCTGGCAACATCAGGCTGTATTTGCCAAGGCAGTGGTTCCTTGAAATGTTTGTAATAACGGGAAAGCATCCTTTGATGGTGACATGCATGAGTGGGGATGCTAATAGGCTGGTTCTGGTCTTCAGAGAGATGGTTTGGGATTGAAGGGAAGAGCTAGTGTGGAGACCATGAATCTGGACAATTCCCCTGACACTGGGCCTTTCCCCCACAGACCATCAAGTGCCTGCTGATCCACCCTAACCCAGAGTCTGCGCTCAATGAGGAGGCGGGCCGCCTGCTTTTGGAGAACTATGAAGAGTATGCTGCCCGGGCCCGTCTGCTCACAGAGATCCACGGGGGTGCGAGTGGCACTAGCAGCGGGAGGGCTGAGGCCGCCCGGGACCTGGGAGGTGGGGCTGCAGCCTCCTCCACTGACCCTATGACTCCAGGAGGCCTGGGAGGAGCTGAGGGCCCCATGGCCAAGAAACATGCAGGCGAGCGAGATAAGAAGCTGGCAGCCAAGAAGAAGCTGGACAAGAAGCGGGCACTGAGGCGACTGTAATGGGCTCTTCTTCCTTCCTTCTGTTCCCTCCCACTCTGTCTCTAAGTTATTTAAATTATGGCTGGGGTGGGGGAGGGGAGGGGGGGCACCAGAACCTGGATTTGGTTTTCTAAATAAAAGTTGGAAAAGCAATTTCTGTGCCTGAAGGTGTCTAGAACCTCTTGCCATATTGTGGCTTAAAGAAGCTGGTGTTCTTGTTCTGCCCCAATCCTTGAAAGCCACCAAAGCTGTAGCCCTGAATTAGGGTTGGAGTCAACTTTACCCAGTGGAGTGGGATTTAGAATCTAAACTGGAGCAGGAACCCCACTTGAATGGTCCTGTTGATTTTTTTTTGTAGTAGTACCCCTTAGGTAGGGTGACCGTCCTGAATCATATCTGTTCCCTCTACAGCTGTGTCCCTTGCCCAGCTGTTAAGATATTAGTTGCTGCTTCATAACTAATTTAACTTTTAAATCATAATGTAAATAAATTGGAAGATAACTGAGTTACGAACCACAGCTTGAGAACCACTGATGTAGTCTGGATTGGGGCGAAGTTACATTACATTGCATCTCTGGACTTAATCCTTTTTTCCCCCCTGTTTCTGTGTATTAATCTGTATGGTGTGTATTGTGCTTAACTGTCAAAAACAGAACGAGCCTTCAAAGACATGTTCAAGTTTACTCTCCTTAGGGTTTCAGAAGCCAAAATGAAGTGTCTCAGGAACTTAGCCAGTTGCTCTCCCACCACATAGCCTATCAAGGACTAAGGACTCTGATTAGATGAAAATGCCAGATAGTGGGGCTGAGGAGATGGCTCAGTTGTGATTGTTGCTCTTGCAGAGGACCAGAGTCCAGCTCCTATATGACTGTACAACTGTAACTTAAGTTCCTGGAACGCACTGGACACGCATGTGGTTCACGGAGCATATAGTCAGGCAAAACATAAAAACATCAAATCTTTAAAAAAGAAAAACCAGTGAAATCTAGTTCAGGGCTACTGACAAGAGGGATACCTGTCCAGGAGTTTTGGGTTCTGTTGTAACCCAAGCAGAAGTGATTCTGTGTGTGTACACCAGAGGGCGGTCTATGCTTTCTGTTGATGTACTTTTACACTATTTGAACCAGTTTCATTAAAGGGAGGGAAAAGCCTGATGTGATAGCTGAAATGTTTAGACTGTGGTGCTCTTCCAGAAGAGTTGAGTTCCTAGAACACATCTGCCCAAAACTCCAGCCCCAGAGAGAAGACTTGACATTAAGAGCTTCAAAGATAAGAGGGGGAAGGGGCCTGGAGAGAGAGATCAGCGTCCGCCTTCTGAAAGGAAGCATTCAATTTGATGAAAAACAACTGTTAAAGCTGGGCAGTGGTGGATCACACCTTTAATCCCAGCACTTGGGAGGCAGAGGCAGGTGGATCTCTTGAGTTCAAGACCAGCCTGATCTACAAAAGCGAGTTCCGGGACAACCTCTAAAACCACAGAAAAACCCTGTCTGAAAAAAAAAAAAAAAAAAAAACTGTTGCTGGATAAAAAATCTCTCTCCTAAACCCCATTGGGATTTCAAGCATTCATTTTGAGACTATAGGTCTTTATATCACTAGCCCTAGTTGGTATCCAACTGTAAGTTTGGTATTCATAGCTATTGGGATTATATGCATGTGCCTCTATGCGTTTCTTGAGCCGTTTGTTTTTTTGGCAAGGTCTCACTGCAATCCTGGCTGGCCTGGAACTTGCTGTGCAGACCAAGATAGCCTCAAATTCAGAAATCCACTTGCCTTTGCCCAGCCAGTTGTGTTTTATATATAATAAAGCCAGTAATAAATTTCTTTACTAGTTCTGTGAGCTAGGACAACCAATCACTGAACATCAGGAATGTTATATGAAGTCTGATGGTCTTGTGGAATTCAGCCCTTAACCTGAGGCCTGCCTGTGCTAGCTCTGGGTGGTATTAGAATTAAATTATTAGCTACCAACTGATATGGCAAGTCCGAGAATTGGTTATTTAGTAAAGGGGAAATTAATATGATAGGTGTTCAAATGTTGGTAAATTTTAAAAAATATACATGGGTGTAGCATAGTGGTAGAATGCCTACCTAACTGCTGTTCCCTGGAAAAGAGGCCTCCAAGCTACTTAGGCAACGTGGCCAACAGTCCTATTAAACTTTTTTAAATGATCTAGTATTGATCATACTTTTTTTTTTTTTAACTTAAAAAGACTTTGTTTTTGTTGTTGTTTTAATGGGTGTTTGGTGTGTGTCTGCTGCCAGAAGATTCCAGTGCAGGGTGTTGGATCCCCTGGGATCCAACTGGAGTTAACATTTGTGAACTGTCATCTCATGCTCAGAACTTAACCCAGGTCCTCTGGAAGGGCACTGGGGCATCTCTCCAGCCCCATATTTATTTATTTTTCTTCTATGTATGTAAATGTTGTGCCTGCATTTGTTTGTACAACAGATGTGTTTATCATGTTTAAAGAGGTCAGATGAAGCTATCGTCCCCTAGGACTGGAGTAACACACTCTACACACATATAATACTTTGTAAAAATTAAAAGGCTTGCTGGGTGGTGATGGCGCACGCCTTTACTCCCAGCACTTGGGAGACAGAGGCAGGCAGATCTCTTGTTCGAGGCCAGCATTGCCTACAGATCAGGTTACTGGACAGCCATGGCTATACAGAGAAACCCTGTCTGAAAAAACAAAAATTAAAAGACTCAACAGGTGTAATGGCTTATACCTTTAATCTCAACACTCAGGAAGCAGAAGCAAGAAGATCTCTGTAAATCCAGGGCCAGCCTTGTCTGTATAATAAGTTCAAGGACACTAAGAGCTACATAAAAAAAAAAAAAAAAAACCTTGTCTCAAAAAATAAAAGTCTGGGCCTAGTGGACCAGCCAGGCTTGTGATCCCAGCTACTCTAGTGGCTAGGAGAGAAATATGCTCAAGTCTAGTGCTGTCCTGGCCTACAGACCAAGTTCAAAAACATCCTGGGCAACCTAGCATAACCATGTCTCAAAAAGTAAAGCCAAACCAGGTAGTGGTGGTACACTCCTTCCCAACATTCGGGAGGCAGAGGCAGGCAGATAGCAGTGAGTTTGGGGTCAATCGATAGAGTTCCAGGACATCTGTCCTCAAAAAAATCAAAAACACATAAAACCGAGGGAAAAAGCAGATGTAGGGAGGGACATCCGATTTAAATCCCAGTGGCAGGGAAGCATAAGCAAGATAAAGGACCAAGACTGACCTGAGCATAGTGGTCCCAGTACTAAGGAGACAGACAGGATGAATGCTGTGAGTTCCAAGCTAGTAGGCTGTCTTTAAAAAAAACCCAACAAACCAAACCAACCAAAGGAAAGAAATCGAAGAGTATTCCAATAATCACAATGGGCTCTATCTATAAACAGTACCATGAGTTAAGGGGGAGCAGCTTCCTTGTGTTTTTTGTGGATTATTTTTTATTTATAATATCATTTATATTATATATGTGTGTCTACATGTATGTCTGTGCATTATGTGCATACTTAGTGCCTGCAGAGATGAAATTGCATTGGATACCCTGGAACTGGAGCTAGAGATGGTGGTGAGCTGCCGTGTGAGTGCTGGGAATTGAACCTGGATCCTCTGGAAGAACAGCCAGTGCTCTTAAATGTTCTGTCAGGTTCCCTTGTGACTTTTATGACTTAGTTATATATGCTTTGAAAAATGACTGCATTTGCTAGGTGCCTTTAATCCCAGCATTTACGAGGCAGAGGCAAACAGATCTCTTAAGTTCGAGGATAGCCAGGGCTAAAGAAATCATGTCTTGAAAAGCAAAAAAAAAAAAAAAAAAAAAAAAAAACTATTTATTTATTTATTTATTTATTTATTTATTTATTTATCTGTGTATGTATAGGGAAGTTAGAGGGCAACTTACTGGAGTCAGTTTTCTCCATATAGTCAGCCAGGCTTGGCGACAAGCGCCTACACTATCTGGCCCTAGACATGTGTATTTGCTTACTTCTATCTTGAACCTCTGAGTGCTGGGGTCGCAGGCCTGTAGGACCACGCCCGACTTCATGCAGCACCGGGGCCTGTACCTAGGGCCTTCTGGTGAATGCTAAACAAGCTCTATCGCCTTTACACCTCCATTTCTTTACTCCACTTACTTTCATGGATTGAATCCAGGGCCTCGAGTATGCTAGGAAGTGCCTTGATCCAGTCTCACCGTGTAACCCTGCTGGCCTGGCATGCAGTATGTGGACCAGGCTGGCCTCAAACTCACAGAGATCTGCCTGCCTCTGCCTCAGCCTGTCTCTTTTTTTAAATTTATTTTTAAATGCAAAAATGTAGTCCTAGGAGAGGAACTGGAATGATGGTTCAGTGGTTAAAAGGACTTGGGTTCAATTTCCAGTACACACATGGTAGTTCATAAATCTGCTAACTCTGCTTCCAGGGAATATGAAGCCACCTTCTGATCTTCATGTACCAGGCACATACATGGTATACATGCATGCAGGCAAAACACTCATATACATGAAAGTAAATCTTTTGAAAATATTTTAGTGTGGAGAGATTGCACAGTGAATGCACTTGCCACACAAGGTTGAGGACCAGAGTTTCGATCCCCAGAATCTTCATAAATTTTCACAAGTATTCACAGGAGAACACACATATGTATGCATGTGTGACATTATACATGTGGAAACAGTTCTCTCCTACACAAGCTTTCCAGGGGTGGAACTCAGCTCCTCAGACTTAAAGGCAAGCCATCTTGCAAACCCAAACCTTTTAAGGTTTAAAGATTACTTTAATTCTGCATAATAATTCATTCTCTTCCTCTCTCTTGCACCTAGGTTCCTTAACTGGAGACTACCAATGTTACCAGCAATCTTGTGTATTTTGTAGGAAAAGTCTGTCTGAATGCAACAAATTTAAATATGTAGGGTTGGTGAAATTTCAGTGGGTAAAGGTAAATGCTCAAGTACAGCCATACTAACTTCTGGTGCATAGTTAGAAATATGTGTGCCTGGTTAAGTTCTCCATTAGATAGGATCTCACTAGGTAGCCTAGGGTAGCTTCTAACTGTCCTCTCGTCTCAGCCTCCTGAATTCTGACATCATAGGCATGTGCCACCATGCCTACCTAGGACATCATTTAATCCTCTTTAGGACAGTTTTGAGTATACAGAAAAATTGTGAAAGTTGCCTGAGCCCAAACTAGCCTGAGGTCCATCCAACTTTAAAAATGACGACTGATGTCTACAGACAGCATCCCTACAGCTGGATCTCTGTACTTACCATATGTTCAATGTAGTGAAGGCAACAGTGTACAGTACACATTAGCTCAGCCAGCCTGGTCACTCGGGTGCTGCTCGTGCCAAACAAACACTTGTCTCTGGCCCTTGACCTACTGAAGAGAACTGAGGCCTTGGGATGTCTTTCCTGTAACCCTGTCTCTGCCTGACTAACAAGCATGAGCATAATCACTGTATCACTTCTGGGGAAGGAGGCTCCCTTGTGTGGTGCTGTCTGCCTACAGACTGTGTTCTAGTGATTCCACTGGGAGTCTGTGGTGTGTAGTTAACAAAAACTGGAAGGAAGCTGTTGAAATGGACCTGGCCTCTGTTCATTCAGTGACAAGTACTTACTGACACCTGTTACACAGCAGGAATGACATGCAGGCGTTACAAGGTTGGCTCCCATGTTGTGTGTTTGTATTGTGTGGGTGTGTGTACATGAAGGGATCGGAGAGCCTGTGTAACGGCAGCTCTCCCTGAAGCCAGAGTTACACAGGCAGCTGTGAGCATGGAACTGAGTCCTCTGAGCCTTCTCATGTGGCGGCAGAGGTTAAGCTAACCGACCTTAGTCAACAAGGAGGTCCACATGTGTCTCTTCACTAGCTCTAGGGGCTCAACCCACCTCTACACTTGCAGACAGCTGAGCCCTGCTCAGCCAGGTTAAGGAAACACAGGTAACGATGCCATGTGGTTAACTAACCTACAGGATATTACGCACAGTGGAAAGGCTGAATTTTGTGATGATACATAAACTGCATTCCCAACACTGAGACAGAGACATATCCCAAGCATCCATGTTAAAAAGCCAGTCATAGCTGGGTGTGGTGGCACATGCCTCTAATCCCAGGAGACAGATCTTGGGAGTTCCAGGACGGCCAAGACTACGAGAGACCCTATCACATTTAAAATAAATAAAACATTAAAGTCAGGCGGTGGTGGCTTACGTCCTTAATCCCAGCACTAGAACTAGTTCTAGCAGCCAGGGCTACTGATACCATGCCTCAAAAAAAAAAAAAAATAAATAAATAAATAAAAGCTTGACAGTGGTAGCACAAGCCTTTAATCCCAGCACTTGGGAAGCAGGGGCAGACAGATTTCTGTGAGGTCAGCCTGATCTACAGGACATCTAGGGAGGGCTACACAGAAAGACCCTGTCACGAAGAAAGAAAAAAGTTAAAAAGCTAGTCATGGGCCAACGAGATGGCTTAGCAAACAGCTTGCCTTGCAAGCCTAGCAACCTGTGTTGAGCCCCAGAATGCTCCTAAAGAATAAAACCACTAAGTTGTCTTCTGACCTTGTGTGCACTCATGGATAATTGGAACCTCCTCCCCTCCCAGGGACTGCTGCCTTCCATTGTGTAACTCCAGGTTCAGTGAGACCCTGTTTTAAGAAATATTGAGGGGTTGGGAGGGGGGACATCAATATGTAAAATAATAAAAAAAATATTTAGGACAACAGATATGCTGACTTCTATGTACCACACATACTTTTTTTGAAAAGGGCAAATTCTGAGTTGCAGGAATGGCTGGCTCAGGGGTTAGGAGCAATGACTGCTCTTCCAGAGGACCAGGGTCTAATTCCCAACACACGGCAGCTCACACTGTCAACTCCTGTTCCTACACCAATTCGTGTAAAATAAATCTTTAAAGGAGGGACAGATTTCAGGTTATTTATACACCAATAAAAACCATGAGGAAAAGCTAGCTTAAAACCTACATTATCTACAGTGAGTTCGGGACAGTCCAAGCTTCATAGGGTAACCCTGTCTGGAAGAAAAAAAATCCATTGCCACTAGAGGCAGGTGAATCTAGAAAGCAGCTTCAGGGTAGCCAAGGCTGTTACAAAGAATGGTCTCAAAGAACACACAAAATGCCTGTTATTTCTCCTATGGATAGGTCACCGAGTGGCCCTACTGGCCTTTCTCTGCAATAGGCTAGAACACTGTACTAACCAGCAGGTTGACTTGTGGTGTAAGTAATGAGGGGCAAAGTTATCTAGGGTAAACTAAGGCAGGATCCCCCTATTAGTTAGTTGAAGACTGGGAGCCAGGAGTTAAACTTCAGCAGGGTCCCATAGGATCTGACTAAGCAGGACTGTGGATGGATGACAATGACCTAAAGGAGACCTACATCAGCACTTCTGCCAGCTTTACAAGGCAGGCTCCATCAGTCCCAAAGCCCGGCAGTTCAGTTCTCCTTGTGTAAGGTGAAGCTAACATTGGTTTCACGGGAGAGCTAGATGGAGAGGGGTGCCCAGCCAAGTACTTGCCTCACACACCACCTGTCCCCATCCTGACTTACAATGGTTTATTTTTGAGACAGGGTCTGTATAACTTTCTCCTGGGAGTTGCCATGCAGACCAGGCTGGCCTTAAATTAAATATTCACTCACCTGTGCTCCCCCAACTAGTACTGGGGTTAAGGCATGTGCTTTTAAAAGCAATCTGTTTAGACACGATGGCCTTAATCTCAAGATTCTCCTGCCTCTCAACCTACCAGAATGCTGAGGTCACACATGTAAATGTGTGCAGCAGGAAACCGCAGCTGTAAGGTCAGACAGTAACTGCATGTACTGCACATAGGAACCCCTCAGCCTCTTATTAACCCACTTGATTCTGACAAGGAGGCATATTAACTGAAGAGTAGAGGAATCTGAGTCAGAGGACTGGGACCGGCTGAGACAGAATCAATCTCAGGCAGAGAGGCTCAGGACATGACGATGTCAGCTGATCAGAAGCCTGCATTGTTTATCAGCACTCTCCTTTCAAAGAGAATGCAAAACTAGGGTTCTCTACAGCTGCCAGTCCAGTCTTTCCTGTGAACAGCTATTTTTCTCTTGAGACAGGGTTTCTCTGTATTGCTTTGGTGCCTGTCTTGGAACTCACCACAGAGATCCACCTGCCTCTGCCTCAGAATGCTGGGATTAAAGGCCTGTGCCACCAACACCTGGCTCCTGTAAACAGCTTTTAACCCTGAACTTTTCTAGGCAGAAGACAATTTTTAGATACTGAGTAATTATTTAGACCTCAAGTCAGCTCCATTCTCCATGATCTAGCCCTGGGAACAGCCCCCCTTCAGATGAACAAAGCCAAGCATTACTGAGAATTCTGACAGAACGGCTCCCAGCAAGCCACAAAAAAGGAGGGCCAATGGGGATGGTCAAAAAAGTCAGTGGACTCTTTATTGCTTCTGGGGTGAGGGCTCAAGAGCTCTTGGTGGGACGGGTCCGTTTCCTCTTCACCACCACGGGCTTCTGGCTTCGCAGGATGGCACTGGCCCTGCGGATGGCCGCCTGGGAACAGGATACAAAGGCACTGTCATTTACCGAAGCCTGCTTCCCAGGCCTACAGGGAGGCAGGCTCCCCTAGAGCTAGGGACAGACTCCTTCAGTCTAGCTCCAGCTAAGCAGAGTCAGGGAGCCAGTCAGTCCCTCGGGCGCAGTACCAGCCGCTCACCCTCCTGCCCTACGGATCCATCGGCACTCACCATGCGCAGATCTGGGCGGTATTTGTTCTTTCGGATCATGTGCCTGATGCTACTGAGAGTGGCCCGAGCATTCTTGTTGATGGTGGTCCTTACGTAAGACGTGGCTGGTTTCCGCTGACCTGGTTACGGGGAACCTAGGAATCAGTCCACCTGTGTGGGCCCTTCAGAGAGCCATCTCCCAGAAGGGAACCCAGAACCTCACACCAGGAAACTGCTGACTGTGTGTCTTTCCACCCGACCGTTCGTTAGTCTTAACAAAAGCCCGTGGGAAACCTATCCCTCTCTTTAACCAACCCCTCGTCTACAGAGGCTCACCGGATCTGCGTTTCATGACCACCACGACCCCTTTGCCGTCGGCCGCGGGCTCCACTCCCACAGTCTTGCGGTGAATCAGCCCGTTGTAGCGGAAGGAGTTGCGGGCCTTCAGATTATTGGGCTCCTGCAAGAGGTGCGGGAGACGGCGAGTGAGGGCCGGGAGGGCCCACAGCCAGGCGCCCCTCCACGCGCGCCCCACTTACGGTGCTGTAGGTCTGCTTGTTCCTCTTGATGAGGAAACTGGAGCAGTTCCGGACGACCATCCACTGCAGATGCGCAGACATGGCGGCGGCTGCGGAGAAACGGGGCACGCGACAGGCGTCAGGCCCGGCCGCCCGGGTGGCGGGGATCGCCGCCGGGAGACGAGCAGGGGAAGGGGGTGGGGAGCTCCGGTCCTGCAGGCCGCAACGAGCACCAAAGGCGGCCGGGCCGCGGGGCAGCGCGCGCAGGACGCAGAGAGAGGCGGCGGGCGCGGCACGGCGGCCACGAGGGACGAAGAGACGACTCGCACTCACCTCCTCTCCCTGCGGCGGCCGGAGACGGAAAGAGGGGCGGCCGGGGCGGGTCGGCGCCTTTAAAATGGCAACGCGTTTCCGCTTCCTCCCCGGGCGCTCGCGAAGTCGTCCACCCCGCTTCCTCCCGTCCTTGGGTTCCGCCTCCGAGTCGGCTTTTTTTTTTTTGTTTGTTTGTTTGATCGTCTCTACTTCGGGAACTTTCGGAAACCTTCGGCTGGAGGCCCGGCGGCGAGTTCTCGCGTTGGGAAGTGTGGCGACTCAGATTGGCTTTCCGAGGGGTCCCGAAAGCAGAGGCCCCCGAGGTGCCCAGCTCATCGCTCTGATTGTTCAGTTAGCGCTTGGCACATGGCGGGCACTGAATAAACATTTTGAAGAAGGTTGCTTGCTGGTCTCTTGTGTAGCGGATTTCCAACTCAGATCCTCCCTTGAGGATTCCGGGAGTGCGTCATAACACCAGGCTTAAGAATTAATTGATTTTAAGACTTATTTATTTTTTTAAAGGCTTATTTTTGTTTTTATGTATATTGATGTTTTGCCCACATGTATGTCCGTGTGACGGTGTCAGACACCCTGGAACTGAAGTTACAGTTGTGAGCTGCCATGTGGGTGTTGGGACTTGAACCTGGGTGCTCTGGAAGAGCAGCCAGTGCTATTAACCGCTGAGCCATTACTCTGGCACCGACATGTCTTTTTGTGAAATGTGTATGAGTTTTCATGGTGTGTGTGTGTGTGTGTGTGTGTGTGTGTGTGTGTGTCCCGGCGAGTTTTCTTTGTGTTGTTTCTTACTGTTTTTGCCTGGATATGTGATGTATGGCCGCTGTCTGCTTTCCTAGCGCCTGCAGAGGCCAGAGAAGGGCACTGGGTTCCCTGGAACCTGACTTACAGTTGTGAACAATCATGCGGGTGCTGGGAACAAAACCTGGGTCCTGAACCATGGCCCTCTGCGAGAACAGCAAGTGCTCTTAACCACCGAGCCACCTCTCCTGTCCTCGACTTATCTTGAAATGAATGCACGAACTATTTTGCGCACTGGTGAGTCTTCAGGGTGGTTTTGCTTTTCATAATCACTGGACTACGTGCCACTTGCGCACCGGTGCGGTGCGGTGGACCATTTTCAGATGCCCTGTAAAATTCTCTCATGCCTGGTTCAGTCTATGCAGAAATTAATTCTCCATGTCTATCCTCAGCAATATCTGGCCAATTGCAGCAGCCAGCCCACTGGCAATCCGCTTCAGTCTTTCTTAATGTCTTATTAGCATTTGTTAATTATACATAAAATGGGTTTACATGACATTTTCAGGTGTGTATGTAATTTGGTCATATTCACACACACACGCGCGCACACACACACCCCAACACTCTTGTCCCTTCTCCCACCGCCGTTAATCTGAGTGTGTGTGTGTGTGTGTGTGTGTGTGTCCCGGCGAGTTTCCTTTGTGTTGTTTACAGCAGCAAGAATGGGTTAGCCCAGACAGTTGCGTGTACCATGCTTCCTCCCATTTCCAGAGCGCGATATCCACTAAGCTCTCTTGAAGTCAAAGTCATCTTCAGTGGTCAGCTTCCACAGCAGGGAAGGACTTTTTTTTTTTTTCCTAGAAGCATCTATCAATATAAAAGCCACAGTTTCGCCAGGCGTTGGTGGTGCATGCTTTTAATCCCAGCACTTGGGAGGCAGAGGCAGGCAGATCTCTTAGTTCAAGGCCAGCCTGGTCTACAGAGCGAGTTCCAGGACAGCCTGTCTCGAAAAACCAGAAGAATGAAAGCGAGTGTCCCTGCCACGTCCTCTGGGATGCCTTTCCTGGGAATCCCGGGAATTAGGACTAGAAACTACGTGAGGTTTTTGTCAGGGTCCCATCTGACTAGCTCTGACCTTAGTGTACTATGGGTAAGAAGGCTGGCGTAGACTGGACCTGAGAGATGGGTTCATTCCCACCTCGGGTTCACAAGGCCCTGTGATTCCCAAAGAGCAGGAGAGTTTCGGGGCTCTGGCTACTGATCTTGTGCCCCCAGAGAATGTTTTTATGCTGTACAGGCCACGGCAGGCAAGTGTGCGCTAAGCAAGAACATTGGCGTCGCGCTCGGTTGGCAAGGGCATTGCTAAGCAAGCAAGCATTCTACCAAGCAAGCTACATCCCCAGCCTGCCCAGCAATGATTTCTGATCCCCACTGGGGTTCACCATGGCACTAAATAGAAGTTACCATCTAGTTTGCTTTCGCCACCATCAAGTTTGGCCCTAGTCACCTGGCGCTCCTTAATGGACAGGATCTTGCGCAGCTGCTCCCTCCCAGATGTCTGAGCCACAGAGAGCTTCACCCGGGCCACCAGGTCCAGGCTGCGAGCTCCAGTCCGGCTCAGGTGACCCATACAGGCGCTGGGCACACCTGGCGCAGGGCCCTGACCCCGCCCCGGGCAGCCGCACCCCGGGACGCTCTCGGGGAGCAGGCGGCGGCGGGCCACCGAGGGCCATGGCGGCGGTGTCACCGGTGTGCGGCTCACAGGCGTCCCCGGCCGGCGCCTCGTCGCCGCCCGCGCCCGCGCCGGCTCCGGCCACCGGCCTGGGCCGCTGCCGCATGGCGCTGCTGCTGGCGGTGGCCTTGGACGTGGCGGGCATGGCGGCGCTCCTGACCGGCGTGTTCGCGCAGCTGCAGGTGCGCGGCCGCGACTTCGGGGACCTGCTCATCTACTCCGGGGCGCTGCTGGTCTTCCTGAGCCTGCTGGGCTGGATCCTCTGGTACACCGGCAACATCGAGATCTCGCGCCAGGAGCTGGAGCGCGACTACGGCCTGCGGCCCTCGGCGATCGCCCGCCTCGCGCGCAAGCTGTCCCGCCGCTGGTCGGCGCCCGCCACCGCCAGTCCCCGGGCGACACCGGGTCTCCGCGCGGCGCGCAGGGCGGCCCGCGCGCCCCAGGCGTCCGCCTCCGGCTCCCGCCGCGTGCGCCTGCAGCTCGCCACGCTCGAGGCGGGGCCCGGAGCGGCGGGCGCGGGCAGCGAGTGAGCCCCCAGGTGAGGACGCGTACAAAGAGGGGGAGAGGGGAGGGACAGACACGTCGCCGCCGAAAGGGGACACCGGAGAGGAGGGAGTCAGAGATAGCAGAGGTTCGGCATCCCAGCGCACCCTGCCTTCGCCCCACGTGTCCATCCTCTCTCTCTGTGCCCAGTTCTATGAGTTCATTACTGCTACTGTACAATATATTAGCCCCGGAGGTAGGCGCCACTCTTGTCCGGACCACACAATGTGCAGGCGGAAGAGCGCCATTTGTCCAGACAGGCTGTCCTGATGAGACGCGGCGAGGGAAATCACCCTCGTTCCTTTCTCTTTCTCTGTTGTTGTTTGAGACACGGTCTCACTGTGTAGCTCTGAGCTGTCTTGGAACTCTCACTCTGTAGACCAGGCTGGCTCCGATCTCGAGAGATCTAGCCTGCCTCTGCCTCTGGAGTTCTGGGATTAAAGGTGTACGCCACCAACGCCCCGCCCCCATTTTTGTTTTTAAAGATTATGTGCCAGATCCCCTGGAACTGGAGTAATTAGGCAGCTTCGAGCCATGTGGTTGCTGGGAATTGAACTCGAGTCCTTTGGAAGGGCAGCAAGTGCTCTTAACCTCTAAGCCATCTCTCCAGCCCCTGTACACTTTCTTCGGCTTTCCAGCTTCTGCTCAAAGACTGGCTAGGGCTCCCTCTTGCCCTCTTATTAAACCCAGGCCACTTGCCAATGTGTGGAATCTCTGCTTTTTTACTTCTGCTTCCAGACTCTTTTTGTTTGTTTCTGTTATTCAAGACAGAGTTTCTCTGTGTAGACCAGGCTGTCCTCAAACCCAGAATTCAGAGATCCCCCTGCTTCTGCCTCCCGAGTGCTAGAGTCAAAGGCGTGTGCGACCTCTACTCATCTCGTTTTTTTTTCTACACTGTCTCTCATATCTTATATGTCTCATCTCTCTCAGACCACAGACAACAGATATCCTTTATAACCAGGAGAGCCTTTGCTATTTGCAATCCAGCCAGAAAACTCCCTGCGTGATCTAGGTACCAGCTCACTCCTCTGCCCCCCTCTGAGTATTCATACTCTCTGAGCCATTCCTGTTGCTGCTTGGATAGCCATAGAGTATGTCTCTAGGAGCTGGTTCTCACATCTGACAGGAAGCCCTGTACTGGTAAAGCCCAGATCTTTTGTGTCTTTGTTCCTAACACTACCCAGCAAGAACTATGAACTCAGGAAAGGTTGATAATGGCTAGGGGAGTGGAAGGATGGCTCAATAAATAGACGGCAGATGGAGGGTGGGTAAATGTTACAGATTGATAAATGGAGGATGGGTAGATGGACGGGTGCATGCGCTTTAATTGATAGATGGAGAATGGATGAGTTGGCTGATGGATGGGGTGGATTGATGAATGGTTTATAGAAGGAAGAGTTCACTGATGAATTGCTTGCATGGGAGCAGGTAGAATTAATGGATTCGTTGATGGATGGGTAGAATGGTAAATATGTGGTTTAATATGATAGACAGATAAATGAGCTATGGTTGGGTGTTGTTTTTGAGACAGGGTCTTGGCTGTGTATCCCGGGCTCACAGTGTGTGGTTCTCCTGCTTCAGCAGCATCAGATTAGGTAAATGGGTTGGTGCATGAATAGGGCTGGATGAAGAGAAGCACAGTGGTTGGATGGATGGATGGATGGATGGATGGGTGAATGGGTGGATAGGAATGACTGAATCCATTTCCTAGATGGGAATTCCTTTCTTTTTTTTCTTTCTCTCTCTCTCTCTCTCTCTTTTTTTTTTTTTTGTTTGTTTGTTTGTTTTTGAGTTTTTGTTTTGTTTTTGAGACAGGGTTTCTCTGTGTAGCTTTGGAGCCTGTCCCTGCCACTTACTCTGAAGACCAGGCTGGCCTCGAACTCACAGAGCCTCTGCATGTGCCACCACCGCCTGGCTCCTAGGTGGGACTTGTGTACAAGAATTAAACTCTAAAACATCTGTGTGCCTGTGTCACACGCGTACATGCGTGATACTAAATATGTACCGCAGTGCATCTGTACAGCTCAGAGGACAACTTTCATGAATGGGTTCTTTCCTTCCACCATAGAGTTTAGGATTATACAGCAAGTGCTTTTACCCATAAAAGCAGTTTCTTTTCTCCTGGGCATCCAGAGTATTAGTAATCCTAGTCTGTGCCTTGTGAGAACTAAGAATTGGATTCTCTGTTCTGTCATTCAAATGAGGAAAGTGATTTAAGAATGAATAGTGAGGACTGGAGGTGTGTGGCTCAGCTGTAGAGGGCTTACCTAGCATGCATGAACCGTGGGTGCAGTTCCCAGCACCACATAAAACCAGACATGGTTGGTAATCCCTGTAATGCCAGCACTCAGGCAATCACAGGAAGTTTGAGACTAGCCTGATGTACATAGTGGGCTCCAGGCTAGTGATAGTGAGACTTTCAGGACAGGAGAACAGTGGCTGGAGAGATGGCTCAATAGTTAAGAACACTGGCTGCCCTTCCAGAGGTCCTAAAATCCATTCCCAGCACCCACATGGTGGCTCACAAGTGTCTGTAACTCCAGTTTCAGATCTGATGCCTTCTTCTGGTCTCCAAAGGTTCCAGGCACATAGACATACATGCAGGCAAAACATGCACATAAAATAAAAAATCTTACAACATGCACACACACATTGCCAAGTGGTGGTGGTGCACCCCTTTAATCCTAGCACGCTGGAGGCAGAGGCAGGCAGATCTCTGTGAGTTGAGACCAGCCTGGTCTATAGAGCGAGTTCCAGGACAGACTCCAAAGCTACAGAGAAACCGTGCCTCAAAAAACCAAAGAGAAAAAAAAAACACACACACACAATATTTAAAGACTGAACAACTATGTACACGTGAAGCATGAACAAATGTTGGATTACAACATTTGACATATGCCAAAATAACCATCTGTAGTTAAAATGGCTCTTGAAGATCCTTGACAGTATTCAGAAGTGTGCATTTGGGTAGACCTCTAGTAATGCCAACTTCCCCCGGGGACCAGAATCCACACATGGGCAAATCTTCTTTCCCTCCTCTTCCTCCTTCTCCCCTTCTTCCTCTTCCTCTTCCCCCTCCTCTTCCTCCTACTCTTCCTCCTCCCCTTCCTCTTCTCTTCTTCCCCCTCCTCCCCCTCCTCCTCTTCATCCTCTTTGTCTCCCTTCTCCTCCTCCAATCCTCCTGCCTCCGCTTTCCTAACATGGTCTCATCATATAACACAGGCTGGCCTGGACCTTCCTATATAACCTGGGCTGGCGTTTGATTTGATATGTGGTACTCTCTTGCCTCTTAAATGCTGGATGCTGGGGTTACAGGTGTGAGCCACCTCATCTGGCTTGTTTTTTTTTTTTTTTTTTTTTTGTTTTTGTTTTTGTTTTTGTTTTTTGGCTCGTTTTCATTTTGTTTCTAATTACATCTATTTATCTGGGGGTATGTATGTATGTGTGTGCTCTGGGGTGTACACATCCACCATGGGGATCCAAGAGACAAACAGGTTTTCAGGCTTGGTTGCAAGCAACCTTACCTGTCTCTGTAGCCCCTTGGTTTGATTTTTATTTGTATTTATTTTGTGACAGGATCTCACAGTCTGTAGCCCAGGCTGGCCTCAAACCATGCATTGTAGACTGGCCTTGAAGACCCAGGCATTAGGATTCCCCCAGCTTTTCTTTCTCTATCTTTGCCTGTTTTCTCCATCTCTGTTTGTCTCCTTGTCTTTGTGACTCCCCAGATGCCTCTCTTTGCTTTTTCCTGTCACAAACTCACCTGTATCAGTGGACTCCGGTGAGTTAAAAGCACACACATTTGTGCGCACACACTCTTGGGTGCAGGTGGGCTTGAGTGTCCATCAGTGAGTGAGGGGCTCCCTGACCTTCCGTGGGAGGGGACCTCAGAAGAGAAGCAATCCTAACTAGTCACCCACCTTCCTTTCCCACAGACAACCTCATCCCCCAGGACCTGACTGAGATACACAGCTGCCCTGCACATCGCCTGGCCACCAGGATACCCACCAGTCCCCTCACATGGATAAATGTCTCGATTTTGGAGCACTGTTTACCTGTCTGGTTGAAGGCCTGAACTGGCTAAGGAGAGTGCCAGGCCAAGCCACCTTTGATCTAGGAGACCCATGCCACTGGGGATACAGGATCCCAACTTCTCACTGATCTTCCACTAGGGGCGCCAGGGAGGGGAGAGGCTCTTGAGTGCAGACTCATCCACTCAGCCTTGACTTCCATTAGGGTAGTTTGGATCTTCTAAGAGCAGACATAGAGACATGCTGAACTTGCAAGATACTCCCTGCAGTGGCAGCGGTGGCGGGGGGTGGGGGGGCACGGTGTTTATGGAGGGTGGCATTGATGCAGGCAATACACTTCCAAGAAAAGGCTTGGCCAGTGGGGACTCCGGCATAGCCTATAAGTCCTTACTGGATGATGCCCATATATTCTTAATTGATGTTTGCCATGGGTATCAGGTCCCCTGGAACTGGAGTTACAGATAGTTGTCAGCTGCCATGTGGGTTTCTGGGAACTGAACCCAGGTCCTCTGTAAGTGCAGTCAATGCTCTTAACCACTGAGCCTGTCTCCAGCTCCAAGCCCCATACTGTTCTATACCCACTCAAGGCATTGGTGCTGGAGAGGGGTGGGGCAAGAGACTTAGCCAGTGATGCTCCCTGAAGCAGGACAACTTGGGACACATTTCCATGGATATGTGTGCCCCTAACATCCCAAGTCACCCTATTGCAAGCTCACTTCATTGTAGCTCCCCATAAGCTCCCTTATGCAGAACTACCTCCCATCCTCTTCCACAAACCAACACCCTCCCCATCATAACAACTCAGTCCTTATCCCCTTAAGCTTCCTCAAAGCACACATGGTGCAAGGTTCCCATAAAACCACCTGCTCCCCACGGATCTAAAAAAAAGACACACAATTATATGCCATATCTATATTGAGGGGACCTACAAGGTTGCCCCTAATCATCATCTCCTCCCTCTGTATCGTCCCCGCCCTCTGTAACTTCTGGTTCAGTGCCTCCTCCGGAGGGTTCTGCCGCGTCTATGGGCACTGAGACAGGTGTGGGGGGCGAGGTTGACTTCTTGCTGACCGATTGTCGGTCCTTAGACAGTAGGGAGACTGTTCGTGACAGGTCGCATTTCCCCTGCAGAAATTGTGGCAGGTGCAGCATGTCATGGCGCTTGGCCCACCTGGTGGGGAGAGCGAGCACATGTTCAGCCTGAGCCACCTGCACCTTCTTTGAGGAAGCATGCCTGTTGGCCGCTCCCACCACACTCACCAGAAGAGGCAGATACTGGCGATCAGGAAGAGCAGGCTGCCGCAGGTCCAGCCCAGTGCCCACATGTGCTTCCTGCGCATGTTTTCTAGAAAAAGGGGGAGGAGGAAGGTCCAGAGATCCTGCAGCTGTGCACCCTCACCCTCTGTAACATCCAGCTTCGGGCCAGGCCACTCACCATCTGGCCTTTGATGGTAGCACACACCATCACGGTAGCAGCATCGCAGGCGCAGGCAGAGGTTGGGATTCTCAATCGCCGCCTGACCCCCACAGCTCTCTCGGTCCCACACATCTCCCTCACAACCTGAGGGTCACCACAGTAGGCACTAAGTATCAGAACTGGCCCTGAAGGCTACGGACACAAGGGGGCCAAAGCCAGGCTGTGGGGCTGGACTGCTGTGTTTTGGGCCCTATTCTATATAGGAGCCAAGAGTCCACCCTCAGACTAAGGGCCCATGCCCCATCCTCCTCCCTCAGACCTGGACCTCCAGACCCCAGCCCTCTTTCTTCAGAGGGTCCACACCACAGCCCTCCTCCCTCAAATCTGGGAGTCAAGGTCCAACTCTCCTTACTCAGACCTCAGACTCTAAACCTCCCTTCAGACACAGGGACCAAAGGTCTAGCCCTCCTCCTTTATAATCAGAGTTTTCAGGCTCTTCATCTCTTCCCTCGACTTTCTCCCTCAGACCTAGGGGTTCAGGACTTAGCCCCCCCACATACCCAGGGTTGAGTCTCCTGACCTCTTCCTTCAGATCTCAGGGGTCTAAGCCTTAGCCCTTCCTCCAGACCCAGGAATCAGACTTCAGCTCTCCTCCCTCAGTCAGACCCAAGACTCCAGGCTTCTGCCTTCCTCAAGACCCAGAATTTGAGGGCCGTAGCACTGCCCCCCAAGACCCAGAGGTTATACATTCCTAGTCCTCCTCCCTCAGACCCAGTGGTCCACACCCCAACCCTTCCTCAAACCCTACAGTCTTAATTTGGGATCCCCTCCCCAGAGCCCCAGGATTTTGTCTCCTGCTTACTCCATGGATAGAAAAATCCCTGGATTCCATTCGCATCTGTGGGAGGAAAGGGGTAATGTTGGAGATCGTATGGCAGCCAAAGTGGCCCTGTCCACAGCCCCCTAATGTCCTTATCAGTACCCTCACCTACTGAGCCCTGCATGAGCAGGAGGAGGCCCAAAGCTGAGATCCCAGACCCCACCATGTTACCTCCCCAGACCTCTGGGGCCTCTATGGAGAGAAACCTTGAAGGACATCACCCTAGCAACAACTGGGCCCCGCCCCAAAGCCTCAGCCCCAGAATTCTCAGTTCTGTTGCCAGGGAGCCCCCTCAGCAAGGGGTTCACAAGGAGGGATGCCCTGGCCCCATCATTTCTGTCTAGGAAGTAGCTCCCTTAGCATCTGTGGAGAAGAGGTGGGTGGGCATTGGGAGATTTCAGATTTCGAGCCTCCTCGGCAAGGGAAGAGGGAAAGAGAAACCAGGACCAAGCCTGGAGCTGGAGATTTCTCTCCTTTTCCATGGGGTACCTGATGGGGTACAGATCTGGAACTGAGGTGATCTTTAAGCTGCAGAATCCCTTTCTTTCCTTGCCCCAATGTCCAGAGAGGCAGCCGCAAGTGGGCCAAGTTCAGAACTCATTGCTAGGGTGTCCTTCCCTTTAGCAACCAAGAAAAAATGGCCCTAGCACACTGAGGTCTCATTGAGTCCCATTGTTAGAGAAGGGTTTCCGCAGCGACCAGATCAGAAGGAGGAAGGGACAGTAGGGGCTGGTGGGGGTGGCCCTGGGAGCCAGGCCTCTGCTGTAGGGAACACAGGCCAGGACCAGGGTGATCGTGCCTGGCCCTTAGATTAAGGTGTGGACACTTGAGTGGCTGTGATGGTGACTGGTGCCAGAAGTCCCAGGTCCCCAAAGAGACTCAGTTTCCCCATCTGTAAATGAGGGAACACAAACCAGGGCATGTCAAGTTTCCTTTGTGTTTGGTCTACCCAAGCTTGCTGAGGAACCAGGCATCCAGGAAGCCAGACTCTGCTGGGGGTGGGGGGTGGGGGGGACTATGTCACTATGGTTCATAGTTCAGTTCACTATAGTGAGAAGGGGACTTTGGTTTCAGTCCCTGAGAGAGGTCTGGAATCTGCCCTGGACTTGTATGGCTGCAACATGGACCCCTGGATCTGGGGGGGGGGAGGGAGGGAGGGAGGGAGGGAGGGAGGGAGGGAAAGGAAGGGAAGTAAGGGAGGGGGGAGGGAGGGAGGGAAGGTGGCTGGGAGCTGGGATCCCTGGGTCTAAGGGAGTGGAGAGTCTGGGGAATGGAACCCTTCCTTGGATCTAAGGGAAGCAAGGGAACTGGCTGTGGGAAGTCTGGACCTAAGAGAAGAAACATGGCTGAAGTCTGGACCCCTGGGTCTAAGTGGGAAAGGAGGACTCAGCCCTTATCATCGTTATCTGAGGGAGAAGTGGGAATAGGAACCCCTGAGTCTGAGAGGAAAAAGGTCCTGGACTCCTGAAGCCTGGGTATGAACCCTGAGTCTAAGTAGGGGACCAGGCTAAATCCTAGACTCTGGGATTTCAAGAAGGGGGGCTCCCAAAGCCTGAGGGTTGGGGTCTGGACCCATGATTCTAAGGAAAGTCTGGGGCCTCCTGGACTGCAGATCTGAGGGGAGAGGGCTGGGACTAGGTTGTCCGTCCTGTGGGAGGGAGGGGTCTGAGTTCAAGCCCTGTTTCCCAAGAAGCCTTAGAGAAGGCTGAATCCCTTTCATCCTGGGGCCCTCCAGTAAACATCCTAGAGGGTGCTGAGTGGGCCCTGGGCTGACTCCGTCAGAGATGACACAGGTCCGAGGGGGCTCGGCAGGGGGTATGGGGGTGGGGGTCAGAGGGGTTGTGGGGCTGAGGCCGGGCAGCTGCTGACCGTTTCCTGTGTCAACACCATCTGGACCCACTTCCCAATTCCCTGGATTCCTCAGGGATCAAGGAGGGGGTGGGGGGTGGGGCTGCCTGGCGCTGGACCACGGATTGGGATTGGGGGGGGGGACACCGTCAAGGCCCTCACCACTAATGACAGGTTTGGTCTGCCTCTGTGGCTGACCTGCCCCATCACCCCCCCAGAGGCCAGACAGGACCCCCCAGGGACAGACAGACGGACACACACAGCCTGGGATGTGCTGACATCACACCCAGCCAGCTCCAGCTCACCCAGGGGCCAGCACACCATCAAGGCCCCCCTGGCTAGACCCCCACATCCTAGGGACATCTCAGATGCCTCTAAACACTCGGAGGTTTTCTGCTCTCTGCCTCCTCTCCCCAGCATGCATCTTTTCTTGCATCTGTCCTCTTGACACAGGACTTGGAGATCCTGTTTGTTTGTGTCCGTTGTCTTCCGTCATTTGGGGGGATTCCCATAGTCTCCAATCCTGCCTGTCTGCCTTGTTATTTCCACAGAACTGGTATTCCTGCCCTCACCAAAAGAAGGTCCAGGAGTCCCGAGTCCACTCTTCAGCCCTTTTGTGGTCACCCTGGGGAAGATGAGTCTTTCCCCACAACCCCCAGGGTGAAGAGTGAAGCAGGACTAAACACTAGCGCCAGCCCATGACCCAGACCTGCAAACTTCCTCAAACACAAAGGTCCCCCAATTGTTGAACATCAGAATTTTCTTCCACTCATATGAAAATTAGGGTTTACTACCCTGGGTCTGAGGGAGGAGGGCTGGCTGGGGTCTGTATCATGTATCGAGACTAACCCTCTCGGGGTTAAATACCTGGGACTCTGGGCCCGAAGGAAAAAGGCTGTGGTCTGTACCCTGGGTTTGAGGAACAGGGACAGATAGGGAGGTGAGATGGAGTGAATTCTTCAATCCCAGTTGGGGGAAGGGGCTGGCATTTGCAGTCCCTGGTATTGGTCCATGTCTGGCCCCAATCCCAGTCCCCTATCCCCTCAGGCCAGTCCATTCCCCAGGCTGGTGGCCTGAGTCACCTTGGCTAGCCCCCATGGTCTGGGGGGGCTACGTCAGCTCTCCCCTCACTGACGCAGCCTTAGGCCCCCCACGCTGACTCAGCCGGAAACAGGCCCCCTGAGGGGTGGAGACCCAGTGGTCGGAAGCCTGGGTCCCAGCAAGAGCAGGGGCTGAGGAGGGCCCCTGGGGGGCCCCTCAAAGGGGTGGTGTGACCGACCATGAAAGAGAAAGAGCTCTTACCTGAGGCTGATGAGGTCATGTCCCACCATGGGGGGGCTGTGACCTCACCTCCTGGGGGATCTGAGCAGTCCTTCCCCCACCCCAGTGGTGGAAGGTAGGGAGGGGAAGCCTTTAGCTGCCAGTCGGTTCCAGAGCCAGCAGCCCCCACCCCCCCAGGCCAATCTCTCTATGGGTGGTCTACAGAGAGATGCTTTTGAAGTCCATATCAGAGGTGGCCCATCATACCCAGGGCCACAGGTACCCAACCCGGGTCCCCGTGCTCAGAGCCACCTCGTTCTCCTGAGGAGGCTTCTGGAGATGTGTGTGAGCTGATTTCTCTGTCCCCACCCCTTGAGGGGCTGTGAATTCTGAGCCAACGGTAGTCATCCATCGAACACGGTGTGCGAGCACTGTCTGGTGTGTTCTGCTCTTACCTGGATAAATATCATGCCCCCCTCTCTGGATGTGGCTTTGTCTCCGTTTCTGGCACCCGCTCGCTCACTTTCGCCATCTTTCCCGGGGACCACCCGTGCGTGTAATACTCGTTGGCGCAGGACTCTCACTGTGGCGTTTAGGGATAGGAAGGCATGTGTGTGTATGTGGGCGTGTGTAGACCGTACCCGTGTGCAGTGTACAGAGGTCCTGCTCTACCCCTGTCAACCTCATGCCCTTGAGAAAGGGTCTCGCACTGAACCTGGGGCTGGAAGACAGCGAGCCCCACAGGTCCTGCCCTCTCCACTTGTCCAGCCATAGTGATCGCTTCAGCACTGGGACCCCTCAGCCCTAGAACGTAGTCCTGCTAGCCCCATTTACAGATAACGGAACTGAGGCGGGGGTGGGGTGGGGTTGTGGTGCTGGTGTGGCAGCCAGAGACTTCTGTGGAGGTCTCAGTGTCTTTCTTTTGGCCCTTCCCGTCTTGTCTCCTCAGCATCTGGTCTAACCTCTGTCTCTCAGGCGACCCCATCTTTGGTCAGGTCACTTTGCCTTCTCCGCAGGCCCTGTTCAGTCTTCTGCAGCGTCTTTTCTCCAGGCCCACGTCCCTCTTCCCCCCCCCCCCAGGATCCCTAGTTCCTTTTAAAAACAGGGTCTTGCCGGGCATTGGTGACATTTAGTCCCCGCACTTGGGAGGCAGAGGCAGGAGGATCTCTGTGAGTTCGAGGCCAGCCTGGTCTACAGATCGAGTTCCAGGACAGGCCCCAAAGCTACACAGAGAACCCCTGTCTCAAAAAGAAACCAATAAATAAATAAATAAAGGTCTCATGTAGCCTAGGCTCACTTCAGTCTCACTATGATGACCTTGAACTCCTGAACCTCCTGCCCCCACCTCCCAAATGCTGAGACCACAGGTGTGTGCCATCACACACAGGTGTGTGCCCGGGATAAAACCCCAAGGCCTTTGTGCACACTAGGCAAGCACTCTGCCAAACTGAGCCACACCCCTCAGCTCCTCAGTTTCCCTGTCTCTGCACGTCAGAGGTTGGGTATCTCTATACCCTGCTGTCCCCCTGTCTGTGCATCTGTTTTGGAGTCTGCACCTCTGTTCCAGGGTTCTCATCCCTCTTTGTCATTTACATTCTCCCTCTGCTGTCCATCTTCCCAGGCCCTCGACTGGCCTCTCCTGCCTCCCCATCTCTCCAGAAGTACTCATGCAGGTCCATCCAGACCCCTATCCACAGCCCTGGCTCCATGGAGCTTTCGAGCTGCGTGTCTGTCCCAGCCCGTGGAGGTGGAGGGAGGGGACGCCAATGACCTCACCGGCCCCTCTCAGACCACCCCCCCCCTTCACTTTTCAACTTTTCCAACTTTTCCTTCCGTGCCCTCCTCTGTGAGCCTTGCTAGGCAGCCGGCTCGTCTGAATGGAAAAGGCAGGAGGGAGGGTGAGTCAGGATGTGTCAGGCCGCCCTCCCCTGCTGCCTGCCCCCCGCCCGCCCGCCCCGGCCCCCTATATAACCCCCCAGGCGTACACACTCCCTCACTGCCTGGCCCTTGCAGCTCACACTCACATACCTCCCCTCCCCAGGCCGAGGCCCAGCTGACCCCCTGGGATCCCCCGGCAGCGGACAGGGAAGGGTTAAAGGCCCCCCGGCTCCCTGCCCCCTGCCCTGGGGAACCCCTGGCCTGTGGGGACATGAACTGTAAGTTGGTTCCAGTTCATGGGGTGAGGGGACAGGGTGGGGGGGGAGGAGGAAAGGACCGAGGGGGTGGCGAGGGTGGGTAGGCAAAGAGGGCCGAAGACAGGCGTCATGGGAGTCAGACGGGGAGAGAGAGGGAGAGCAGTCAGAAAAGTGGGAGTTTGTTTGAGAGGAGAGACGGACACAGAGACATAGATAAAACGCAAGCAAAAGAAGGGACAGACAGACACAGAGGGACACATGCTGGGAGATGATCCCGAAGGGTCCGGGTGTCCCGGGGAGTCAGCGGGAAGCGAGGGACAGAGAAAACCACAAACTCCAACAGCGAGGCTCAGGGAGGGAAACTGAGGCAGAGAGTCCCAGATGATGACCGCAAGCCCCAGAGGACGGGACCAGGCAGGGGAGGCAGACGAGAGAGGGGTGTGGACAGAGAGCTTAAAGAGCCAGACAGATGCGCACCGGCAAGGGGACGGACGCACCGACAGACGGCCGAGGAGGGGCTACAGCCAGAGGGGACCAAGGGGGCGGGCTGGGGGTGTGATACCGGAGCTTGGAGGCCTGGGGGGCTCTGATTGGCTGGCTGTCTCGGAGGTGGGCGGAGCAGCTGGGGGATGGGCAGCCCGCAAAGGAGCTGTCCCTAGCCCCTGAGCCCCGAACGCTGCCAGCCGGGTCTCCAGCTGCGTGCGTCCCCGAGCGCCTCGCAGGCCAGGTGCGCCCCGGTCCTCCCCGACCCAGCGGCCCAGCCTCCCGCAGCCACCTTCGTGGGCTTATGGTAGGGGGCCCGGGACGCCTCCCTGGAGAGGAATCGGTGTGTTCGGGTGTCAGCTCCAGTCTCTGGCTCCTTCCCCTGTTCCCAGGCCGGCTCAGGCTCCCTGGGCAGGGGAGGGGGCAGGTCCTGGCCTGTGCCTCCCCCCCCCCCTTCATGCCCCGCCCCGGGGCCCAGATTCCGGCGTCCGGGGGCGGACGGGAGACGCCCGGCCCGTCTACCCGCCCCGGGCCGCGTCTGCTCCGACGGGCGGGGCAGCCAGAGCCAGGGAGGGAGAGGGAAGCCCGCCCGGGCTCGGGCTTTGCGACCTGCCCCGGGGCGCCCCACCCTGAGACTCAAGACCTCCAGGTCCTCCTCCCTCAGACCCAGGCGTTCAGGCTCCAGCCCTCCTCCCTCAGACTCGGGAGTCCAAACCTCAACTGTCCTCCCTAAGAACCTGGAGTCCAGGCTCCAGCCCTCATCTTTCAGAGCTTACAGTCCATGCCCCATGCCTCCCCATTTAGACTGAGGGTTCTGGGCCCCAGCCTTTCTCCGGCAGACCGGGAATCCAGGCTCCATCCTTCCAGACCTCAGTCTTGCTACCTCAAAACCAAACTTCGGGACCCCAGCCTGCCCCACTCAGACCCGGGGTCTGTACTTTAGGCAGGAATCTAGACCCCAGTCCAGCTTCCTCAGACCCAGAGTTCGTCCTGATTTCTCCCTCCTCCTGTCCCCAGGTGTTTGTCACCTGGTCCTGGTGGTGCTGAGCCTCTGGCCAGAGAGAGCCGTTGCCCCTGGGCCACCGTCTGGCTCCCCTCGAGTCTCTTCAGACCCTCGTGCAGATCTGGACAGCGCTGTCCTCCTGACCCGATCGCTTTTGGCAGACACTCGGCAACTCGCAGCACACATGGTAGAGTTGGAGGGACAGGGGCGGGCTGGCTGGGGCTGTATAGGACAGTCCCTTCCCTCTCCTGGGTACCTGAAGACCAGCAGAGCTTGGGCTCCTGCTCACAGCTTCTTTCTCACCCCAGAGAGACAAATTCCCAGCCGACGGAGACCATAATCTGGACTCCCTCCCGACCTTGGCCATGAGCGCCGGGACACTGGGAGCCTTGCAGGTGAGAGCTAGAGCCAGCTGGTAGGGAGGACTGAAGGACACTGTGCCAGCTGCGCCCTGATTTGCATCCCTGCTCCTCAGCTTCCAGGTGTGCTGACAAGGCTTCGAGTAGACTTGATGTCCTACCTCCGGCATGTGCAGTGGCTGCGCCGGGCAGGTGGCTCTTCCCTAAAGACTCTGGAACCAGAGTTGGGTGCCCTGCAAGCCCGGCTGGATCGGCTACTTCGTCGTCTACAGCTCTTGGTACGTTTTGACTCCGAGACCTTTTATGTTCATTTTGAAACCTTTGACCCCAGACAACAGTGCCCTGAGACTTTGATTCTCAACACTTGGGGATCCCAGACTGCCTTTGAAAACCCATATGATCCCTGAAAATTAAACACGATCCCATAACCTTGAGACCTCGAGGTCCCAAGACCCCCAGAATCCTTCAGAGCAACTCTTAACTGTCCCCCAAGGCTCCAAGCAATCACAATCCATGATCTTGTGTCCCGCCATGATACCATGGACCACAATCCCCCCACCCCGCCAATCCTGACAACCTGTCTGAAAGTTTAGATTCTAAATCCCAGGACCTGAGACCCAACAAACCTGCCCTGAGTCCCCCAGATCCAAGTTTTCCCTTGAGAATTAGAGGCCTAGGCCTCAAGATGTCTAAAACCTTTGATCCCTGAAGCCCCAGCTCCCAGCCTCAAGATGCTCATATCTCAAGGACCTAGCCCAGAGCCCCTAATATTCAAGATCCGGATTCAACCGGCCTCGAGATTCACTCTACAGTGCCAAAACCTCAAGTATAGACCCTAGCTGAGTATGGTGGCAGTTGCCTATGGTCTCAGCACTCAAGAGTCAGAGGTAGAGACTGTCACAAGTTTCAGGTCAGCCTGGTCTACTTAGTGGATTCCAGGCTAGCTATTGCTCCATAGCAGAACACCATCTCAGAATAACAAAAAAAAAAAAAAAAAAAAAAAAAAAAAAAAAACCTGAGTATGGCCAGCACCTGATTGGATCCCCAGTATTTGGGAGATGGCAACATAAGGGTGGAAAGTTCAAGGCCATCCTCAGCTGTGTAGTGAGTTTGAAGCCAGTCTGGGCTATGTGAGATCTTGTCTCAAAATAAATAAATACCCCAGTCCTATGTCTCATTTCCAATATCATGAAGTTAAAAAAAAATATCAAGACTCCAGAATTTAAAACCTCAGATCCAATACTCCCAAAGCCTTCCCAAGTTGGTCCCTGACTGGACTACAAGGATCCTTAGATCTCAAATTCTTACTTCTAGTCCCAGGCCCTAGACATGGTCCCTAGATTCCAAGCTCTAAGACTCTAGCCCTGACCACCCTTGAGAAGACCTGGCAAGCACCAGATCCTCATTCCCTAGCCCCTAACCTGGCCTTTAGGATAGTAACCTTGGTGTGTGTGTGTGTGTGTGTGAGTGTGTGTGTATATGTGTGTGTGTGTGTGTGTGTGTGTGTGTGTAAAAGCCTGGAGGTCAGAAGTAACATTGATCATCTTCCTCCATTGATCATATTCTACTTGCTTTTTTTTTTTTTTTTTTTTTTTTTTTTTTTTTTTGAGACAGGGTTTCTCTGTGGCTTTGGAGCCTGTCCTGGAACTAGCTCTGTAGACCAGGCTGGCCTAGAACTCACAGAGAGCCACCTGCCTCTGCCTCTGCCTCCCCAGTGCTAGGACTAAAGGCTTGCACCACCAACACCCGGCTTCTGCCTTGCTTTTTGAGACAAGATTTCTCACTGAGTCTGGAGCTCACCAATTCAGTTAGACTATAGATAGCCAGCAGGTTCCCAGAATCCTCCCCTCTCTACTTCCACAGCACTGGGACGACAGGCACAGGCCACAAGTGGCTATGCGCAGCTTTTTCACACGAGTCCCAGAGATCTGCACGCAGGCCCTCTTGATTGTGCAAACCTTCTGCCTTCTCCACAGCAAGGGTGTTTTGTTTTGTTTAACGATCAGGGTTTTCATGTAGCCCAAACTGCCTTTCCTACGTAGCCTTGAACCCCTGATACTTCTACCTCCGGAGTGCTGGGACTACCACACCACTCCAACTTCAGCTCTCCGACCCCAAGACCCTGAAGAGATCCTAAACCCAAACCCCTTTGCCTTTTGCTAACCTTGTTTCTTTCTCCAACAGACGGCTCGCCTGGCTTTGCCTCAGGCAGCCCCAGACCAACCCTCAGTCCCTTTGGGCCCTCCTACCTCAGCATGGGGAAGCATCCGGGCTGCCCATGCCATCTTAGGAGGGTTGCACCTGACCTTGGACTGGGCTGTGCGAGGTCTGCTGTTGTTAAAGACTCGGCTGTGACTCAGGACTGAAAGCCACCATCCATATCATCTTTTGAAAGCCACATCTTATTTATTTATTTATTTTGGTTACTTGGGGGGGGACGATAAGATGATCAGGGGCATGCCACACCCACACTTCCTGACACCCAGCTAGATACACTCCCTCCAGGAGACCTGGGTAAGGGGTGGGGGTCACTTGTGTGGCTTATTTATACTTATTTATTTAAGAAATCGGGGTGGGCGGGGCCGGGTTCTTCCCTTGAAGAAGAGGGAACTGAGATCCTGGATTCTGGGGTCTCTATGAAATCTATCCACAATGTCTTCCTGGATTCATTCCTCCACTATTTATTAAACAATTTACTTTTTATGTTAAGAGGAGAAGGGAGGGGGAAGAGAAGGAACCATGGGGGTTTTATATCAAAATGTGAGACTTTTTTTGTGAGACAGAAAAGGGAGTGATTTAAACACACACCCACTTAGAGGCAATTAGCAGGGGGGTGCCAAAATGATCCCAGTCTGACCCAGTGCCTAGCCACTTCAAAATTCAGTGGATATTTAACAGAAGGATGTTCCAGACCGTTCCTCCGCCACCTTAGACCAGCACCTGTGTGGTACCGAGCTGCCAAGTGCAAGACTGGTTAGTTTCCTGTGACATCCACGCTGGCCAATGGGGAACAACCTGGGCTCACTAGTAGGGGATGGATGAGTGAAAAGGGACACATTCATGTGACGGAATATGGACCAGCCAGTCTCGAAATGTCCGGGAGAAGACCGCGTTAGACACTGAACGTCCATCCCTGCATTGGGAGAACGGCAGATGGTGCAGTGGAACCAGACTTTTCTATATACGTATGCATTTTCTTTTTGAAAATGGAAACACCATAATCTTGGCAATGACTGTCTCAGGGCTGAAAACACAAGATGGGACTGTGGGGTGACTCTTATTTTTGTGTGTGCCTGCGCGCGTGTGTGTGCTTGTATTTTCCAGAGTTTTAACCGTGATTGTATTTTGCATGGCACATTTGGAGACAATAATAAACACTATTTTTAGAATTACAGAATATTAGTCTCTGTCTCTCACCCTGCTGTACACACTCCACAAGAAAAAAAAAAAAAAAAAGGAAGCAAGAAATGTGGTTACTGGAGCCCATGTTTTAGGCCATGCTGGGCCTGGATTTATTTATTTTTTTAACTTAAATAACTGTCCCAGATCCTCAAAATATGTCATGTTTTATAAGAGAGGGAAATTGAGGCCCAAATGAGAGGAGTTTGTTTCTTTTCTTTTTTCTTTTTTTTGTTTTTAATTCATTTATTTATTACGTATGCAGTGTTCTGTCTGCATGTATCCCCACAGGCCAGAAGAGGGCACAAGATCTCATTACAGATGGTTGAGAGCCACCATGTGGTTGCTGGGAATTGAACTCAGGACCTCTGGAAGAGCAGCCAGTGCTCTTAACCTCTGAGCCATCTCTCCAGCCCCAGAGGTTGGTTTCTGTAGGTTTTTTCTTTTTTTTTCTTTTTGAGTCTTATAGTGAGGCTCTGGCTGGCCTCAAACTCACAGAGATGCGCCTGTCTTTGCCTCCTGAGTTCTGGGATGAGAGTCACCATGCCCAGCTTGTTGCTGTTGTGGTTGTCACACAGGTAGTTGTGTCATTATGGTGCTGGGATTGAACCCAGGGCCCTGTGCATGCCCGGCAAGCATTTTACTACTTAACTATGTGCTTGGTTCAATTTATTTATTTGTTGATTACTTTTTGGTTGTTTGTTATTTTGAGACAGGGCTTCTCTATGTAGCTTTAGCTGTTCTGGAACCAACTCTGCAAACCATGCTGGCTTTGAACACAGAGATCCGCCTGCCTCTGCCTCCTGAGTGCTCAGATTAAAGGCTTGTGCCATGACTGACAATTGAATGATTTTAAGACAGGGTATTGCTCTGTTTTTTGTTTGTTTGTTTGTTTTTCAAGACAAGCTTTCTCTGTATTGCTTTGGAGCCTGGAACTAGCTCTGTAGACCAGGCTGGCCTCAAACTCACATTCTCCTACCTCTGCCTCCTGAGTGCTAGGACTAAAGGCATGCACCACCAACGCCTGGCTAAAATGGGGTATGGTTATATAGCCTAGGCTGGCCTCAAACTTAAGATTTCCCTGCCTCTATATCCCTAGTGCTAGGAATACAGTTATCATCCCCATGCTCAGCTATGATGGCCCTTTCTTTACAGTTCAGGGTTCAGTTGTTGTGAGTCATGCAAACATGTACACACACACACACACACACACCCCTTTGGGAAACTGAGGCTTAGCATGGCATTGGGTCTTGCTGAGTGTCAGGAGGAGGGTCACTGGCAGAGCTCGGCCTGTGATTCAAGCGTTTGGGTTAATGATCCCTGGCCTGTATAGGTACACAGACCCTATGGTGTTGCCGCTTGTGCCTTCGCAATTTTGGGTCCAGGAGACGGGGTGTTCGGATGGAGTTCTGATTCACCTCTCCCGGTCCTCAAGACCCAAGGCCATATTCTGGAAGGCTGAGTCCTCTGGGCAGCCCCTGGTGGCTGGTGAGGTCACAAAGCCCCTCCCAAAGGTTCCTCCCACTGCCTAGAGCCGACTACCTCTCACAGGGCCATGGCCATACCAGAGTCTCTCAGCCCTGGGGACAATCCACTTGCTGTCACTGCTGAGCTCCTGACATCCTTGAAGCCCAGGGGTCCAAGGCTGGTGGGCTGGGGTGGGGGTCAGGGCTCCACCTGGGTCCTGGATCCCTGAGCCTACACATCCCCACCCGCTGTACTGACAGCCATCATGAAACGGCTGTTGAACATTCGGCGTACCCAGCCTCCCCAGGAACCCCAGAAGTGGGTCCCCATTCTTGGGGAGCTGCAGAAGACCCTCCAGAAGGGCGAGTACCTGCCCCTCCGCCCGCTGCCCATGTTCGAGAGTAACTTTGTCCAGGTCCCTGGCTCCCTGGGCCCCGGGGAAATGGGGGAGGAGGGCTGAGACACAGGAAGAGAGAGAGACACCCCACCCACCCACCCCACCCCACCCACCCACCCACCCCACCCCACCCCACCCCGCCCCGCCGCCCCGGACTGAGTGGGTTTGGAAAGCAAGGAGGCTCTCAGGTGAGGGGATGCTGGAGGCATGTTGGAAAAAAGACTGGTCCCAGCCCTGCTCCCTGGCTGCCCCAGGTGACCAATCGTGGAGCTCCTGCGTTTGTGCACCACCAAACCAACAAGCTGACTATGGGCGTAGCGGCATCCCTGCCTGGTCTAGTGCTACCTGACATTCTGTTGCTTGCTCGGCCCCCCGAGAGTAGAGAGTGCTCCAATCTGAACCTGACCAGGTACGTTCCTCCTCGTTCCTTGAGCTCTACCCCTGGCTCACTCCACTCCTCCCTCTCTATGGCACGAGCTACCCGGGAGGTCTCCCACCTCCCGCAGGATGATTCCACTAGACCTTGCCCACCTCTATGTCCACGATCTGTCCTCCTGGCGCCTGAAGCTGCGTCTGATCACCGGCCGCTATTACTACCTGGAATTGGATGCCCCTGACCACGAACTAAGCTTCCTGTTTGACCGCTGGATTCGCCTCATCAACCTGCTTCATGAACCTACCATATCTTGGGCACCCAGGACCTTAAACACGAGCCCTCTGAACACGCCCGTAAACGGAGCGCCAGCCTCCACCTGGCGCCTTCAGGTGGGGATTCAGACCACTGTCCTGATTCCATAGAGGAGAGAGAGGACCAACAGCCCAAAGCCTAGGGAGCCCAGGGAAAGGAGCTGGGTTCCTAGAATGCTAGGTCTGAAGGGAGGGTCTGACCTCATGGAACCAAGGAAGGAAAGCTGGGGATGAAGTGACTGGCTGGGTAGGTAACAGACGGGAAACCACAGGGCAGGGAAAATAGCTCCGTTGGTTAAGGTGTTGCCTTGGGAGTATGATGACCTGAGTTCAGCCCCTTAGAACCCACATAAAAATGCTGGGTGTAGCAGCACGTGCTTATAATCTCAGAGACAGCTGGGAGGTTACAGCACATGCCTTTAAGCCCAGCCAAGGCTATACAGAGAAACACCATCTCAAAATAAATAAATAAATAAATAAATAAATAAATAAATAAATAAATAAATAATAAAAAACCCAAGACCGAAACAACACTAACAGAACCATTGATGCTAGTCTGGTTTATACCCTCAGCTCACTAGCCTATTCACACTCCTTTTTGTATATGTGTGAGAATGCACACTTGAGTGTCGGTTCTCACCTACCATGTGGATCCTGGGGATCAGACTCAGGTCATCAGGCTTAGCCACAAGGTGCTTTCTCTTGCTGTGCCCCTTGGCCAGGCCTTGGTTTCTGTTTATTTATTTATTGTTTTGTTTTCAAGACAGGGTTTCTCTGTGTAGCTTTGGAGTCTATCCTGAAACTAGCTCTGTAGACCAAGCTGGCTTTGAACTCACAGAGATCCACCTGCCTCTGCCTCCTGATTGCTGGGAGTAAAGGTGTGCACCACCAACGCCTGGCCTTTCTTTTGGCTCTTTGAGGCAGGGTTTTCTCTGTGTAATAGCACTAGCTGTCCTGAAACTCTCTCTGTCGTCCAAGCTGTCCTCAAATTCACAGAGGTCTCAGCCTCTGCCTCTGGTGTGCACCACCACTGCCCCTGTAATTTCTAATTCTTTTTGTTTGTTTGTTTGTTTATCGAGACAGGGTTTCTCTGTGTTGCTTTGGAGCCTGTCCTGGAACTAGCTTTGTAGACCAGGCTGGCCCTGAACTCACAGAGATTGAAGGCGTGCGCCACAAACCCCCAGCTTCTAATTCTTAATAAAAAAAAAAAAAAAAAAAAAAAAAGCTTTGGTGGTTTATGCTTGTCATTCCCAAGACTTGGGAGGCTGAAGCAGGAGGGTTGCAATGAGTTCGAGGCCAGCCTGGGCTACACGGTGAGTTTCAGAAGGACATTGTTGCCTATAGAGTGAGACCCTGTGTCAACAACAAAAGCAAAGTGGGAGCTGAAGAGCCCATAAAGGACTTCCCTTGCAAGTTCAAGAGTCTAAATCATACCCTGACTCCAGAATTCATGTACAAAGGCAGGCTAGGTGTGTGGGGCGGTGAGAGGGCTCAGTGGGCACTTGTCTCCAAGCTTGTCCACTGGAGATGGATCCCCTGTCCCACATGGTGGAAGGGGACAGCAATCTCCTAAAAGCTGTCCCTTGACCTCCAAGGAGGTGCCATGGCATGTGCACGCCACGTCCCCAAAAGGAGTAAGTACATAGCCTGGCTGTTGGTGACACACAACTTTAACCCCAGCACTTGGAAAGCAGAGGCAGGCGGATCTCTGTGAGTTCGAGGCCAGCCTGGTCTACAGAGTGAGCTCCAGGACAGTCGTGACTGTTAACACTGAGACACCCTGTCTCAAATAACAACAACAACAAAGAAATAAGTACATGCAATAAAACACTTTAAAGCCTGGAAAAGTGGTTAAGAACACATACTGCTTTTGCAGAGGACCCAGGGTGCTGAAAAGCCACAGAAGGAACTCCAGCTTGAGGGGCTCTGCTTACCATTGGCTCCACGTTAACATGACATGGTACACATACATACATACATGCAGGCACTCATACCTCCACATAAAAATGTATAAACAAGCTGGGCGTTGGTGGCGCACGCCTTTAGTCCCAGCACTGGGGAGGCAGAGGCAGGTGGATCTCTGTGAGTTCGAGGCCAGCCTGGTCTACAGAGCAAGTTCCAGGACAGGCTCCAAAGCCACAGAGAAACCCTGTCTCGAAAAACAAACAATAAACAAACAAAAAAGGATAAACAAGCAAATCTTAAACCGAGAAAGGGGGACCAGTGAAAGACTCTGCCAACTGTCCCTTCTGTCCACAGGACCAGCCTGGATGCGGACTTACAGGTGAGCCACCTCTGTCAAAGGCTGAGCCACCTTCCTCTGCATGTCAGGTACCCTCCCTCAAAGCATGGGTGGAGCTCAAACACTTGGGCAGGTTCTTCTGCACTCCTGGCTAAGCTCACAGGGACCTCAGAGCCTGCCCCACATCGGAGCCCGCTAAGATCCTTGACCCTTCTCTCTCTGTCTCCCCAGGAGAAGCTACTGAGCGCACCTTTCCTTACAAAATATTCCCTTCTCGAAAACAAAGGAAGACCAAGGTGAGGCAACCAGGGCTTGCACACTCTCTCTCTCTCTCTGTCTCTCTCTCTCTCTCTCTGTGTGTGTGTGTGTGTGTGTGTGTGTGTGTGTGTGTATGCATGCACGTTCCAGCATGGCCCAGGGGCTGCCCCTACTCTGACTGACTCCTCTCTGTTCTCTGCCCATGGACAGACAGTCAAGCAAAGACTTAGGTCTCAGGCTGTGGGTGACTCTCTGCCTCTCATCTGGTCACATCTGCAACCTGCTGAGCATCTGGAAGTCACAGAAAAGAAGTAGGCAATGGGTTCTGTTTGTTTGTTTGTTTTGGCTGGTTGTGTTTAGGACCCTGGCTCAGACATCACTAATGCTCCACTACATTATTTCTGTAGATCCTACCTAGATGCCTGCCCCGATGGATCCAAAACTCTAATCCATGTTTCTGGTATGACCAATGCCCACCCTCTCCCACATGCATGAACCTGCTTGTGAGTTTGATCCCTTTCCCAGAGGGCTCAGACTTCTTTCTGCCCTACAGAGAAGGCTAGTATCACCATCCGGACCATTTTTAGCATCATCTCTGGCACGATGAACCAGGAACAGTCCAGTTCAAAGGCAAGCTATTTACTAGAGGCTGGGGCCTGGACTGTGGGGTCCAAGGGAGGAGGCTGGGGCCTGGACTGTGGGGTCCAAGGGAGGAGGCTGGGGCGTGGACTCCTGGCGGTAAGAATGATGGCTGAAAGACAGATTCCCAAGCTTTGTGTCTCTCCTGGTCCTGAACATGCCCACCCCATCCATTTACAGACCCACAGATCTGATTCTGAGGGAGCCACAGGCCGGGGCCATCTGATTGAGACTCCTACACAGTGTGTCTCTCACGACAGTCCTGATTTACCATTCATGAACTCCTGTGATAACATGGACACCTTCCTGTGGATGAAGGACTTTGAAGATCTCATAGACGCTGAGTCCACCACACTGTCTTCTTCCTTGCACATGGCCCCTTACCCTCCTGCCTTCTACATTTTCCCACCGAGTCCCTCCTATCCAAAGTCCAGTGACAAGGCCAGGTCCAAAGACCCAAAGAAATATGTGGGGCCACTGTCCTCCCAGAAGGCTGCATCTGTCCCTGTCACATCAGGGAAAACACCGTTCATTTTGGACAAGTCTAGTAAGGTACCAGGGGAATCGGCTCCAGCTCAGAAGGCCCCAGGCCTTCCCGCTCCATCTCAGAAGGCCCCAGCGCCACCATGGTCCGCCCAGAAGTCTTCAGCCATACCTAGCCTCTCCTGTAAGGGTCCACCTTCTGCTTCCCATAAGGCCGCACCCATTCCTGGACCCTCCCGGAAGACCCCAGTTCTTGTAGTCCCACCCCAAAAAAATTTACCCCCAATCCCGAAGCTTCTACAAGCACCCCAAGCTCTCCAGAAGGCCATGCCCCCAAAGAAGGACTGTCAAGCCCCAAATACTCAATCTCAGAAGGCTCCGACCGTCCGGTCTCAGAGACCTCCTGACTCAAGGGCAAAGGCCCCTGGGGATGCCAGCAGGTTACCGGCAGGAGACAAGCTTGAGAGAAAGCCTGAAGGGAAACAGGAGCCTGCGGTATTGGTGGGAGGGCAAAAGACGAAAGTAGTAGACATGAAGACCCAGGCCATGTCCCTGCAGCTGCCCAATGCCACCACCAAGAAGCAATCCAAGGAGATCTTGATTAGCAAAACCCAGGAGGTCACTCTGGAGGCCTTGAAGGCCAGAGGCAAGGTGGAAGACAGGGCCCACAAAGTGAAGGAGGAGACAGCCGTGAACTTGCCTGATCTGAAGTCAAAGGAGAGAGAGACGCAGAAGAAATGGATCCTGACCCAGAAGGTGGCTGTTGAGGGCCCCCACATAGACGACAACAGGCCCTTCTCTGTGGAGGGGCTTGCTCTTGCCAAGATGATGATCATGGCCAACTCCAAAGAGCAGCACCTGAAGCCAGCTACCATCTCTCTGCCCACCTGGTTCTCTGTGACTTCCAAGGGGTCTCCCACGTCTATGCTGGCCAATTTGCCCTTTAACTCCAGCCCGATGACCTTCCCAGAGCAGGGACATGTAAAAGTCATGGGACAAGCAAGTTCCCAAACTAAGGTGAAGGAGAACACGCAGCCCCAGATGGAGGGGAAGCCACCCGAGGACTCGCTGAGGACTTCCAAGGAACCTGCACCTGATCTGCCAAAGATGTACCAAACTCCAAAGTTTGGCACCACCATACCCACCTTAGATTCTGAGGACCCATACCAGCCATTGACATCCGTCACATCCCTCATCTCTAAGACAGAGACCTCAGTCAGGGTGCCTCAAAAGCCTGGGGTGAAAGATCAAGGACTCAAGCAAACACAGCAGCAGCCTGTGGCTGTCGCAGGGCCAAACTCGGAAGTTCTCTTTCCCATCACTTTGGAGATAGAGAATAAGAGAAAAATGGAGGAGAAAAATGAGGTACCAGGGAAGGAATTCAGCGACCATCATGCTTAGGTATTTGGGACTGGGATTAACAGCTGGCACCACTGCCAACTTTTTTTTTTTTTTTTTTTTCCTGAGACAGGGTTTCTCGGTATTGCTCGGGAGGCTGTCCTGGAACTAGCTCTTGTAGACCAGGCAGGTCTTGAACTCACAGAGATCCGCCTGCCTCTGCCTCCCGAGTGCTGAGATTCCAGGCGTGATGCTTGGGGTACAGGAGTGGGCCACCATCCCTTGGTTTCCCATGGGTTCTCAGGTCCCAAAGCCATGTTGTGTCTTTCACAACAGGCAGTTTACCCACTGAGCCATCGCCTCGGCCCCATTTTCTCGTTTCTATTCAGCCAGGCACTCCAGACTGCAGTATGGTGCCACCTACACTGAGAGTGGGTCTTCCCACCTCCGTTGGCCCTCACAGATGTGCCCAGATGTTTGTCTCCTGGGTGACCCTCAATGGCATCAAGTTGACGGTGCCAGACCTGCAGAATGCTAAAGCCAGAGCAGCAGTGGGAGGCTCAGGGAAGCGATTCCCAGATGACTGAGGCAGATGTGCAACCAATGGTGGGGATGCGTGAGCCTAGGACTCGGGGGAAGTGACTTGGGGGAGTTATCAGCCTGTGAGAACCGTGAGATGGGCGAAGTCACCTGCAAGGAGCGATCGGAAGAGACAGAGCAAGTGTGGGATATAATGCTCTTGGCAGAGGGCTTGCTTGCCTAGCGTTCAGGCAGGAGGCCCCTGGATTTGATAAAACAGGGTGTGGTAGCTGACACCAAATAAAACTGGGTGTGGCAGGACACACTTTTGGGGAGGCAGAGGCATAGGATCAGGAGCTCACAGTCACCTTTGGCTATGCATAATTATCGAGGCCAGCCTGAACTACAAACTGACCCAGTCACAAACTAAGAAAATAAGAGCCCTTGCCATAGCTCAGTGGGAAAAAGTGCTTGTCACCAAGCTGGGCATCCTTGGGACCCACATGGTGGAAGGTGAGAATGAACTTCCACAAATTGTCCTGTGATCTACGTAAGCACCCATGGCATGTCGCCCCTCTCCCCTTGAGTCTCAGCACTCAGAAAGCAGAAGTGGGTGGGATCTACATACCCAGTTCAAACAAGACAATTTCCAGGGCATGGTGAGACCTTGTCTCGAGAAAAAATAAATAAATAAAAGCAAATTATCACATACCAAATGAAAGAAACAGAACCCTAAGCCAACCAGATAAGATTAATTTCTATGAAGTGTCCAGATATCCACAGAGACAGAAAAAAGATGGTGGTTTAAAGAAAATGCTTAGAGTTGTAGGAATGGGGGATGACGTCTAATGTGTTGGGGGGGGGGAACCTAAAGGGTGACCAGAACGTCTTTGAACACTAGAAAGGATAAATATATTGACCACCTTTTAAGGGGTAAACAACAGCTGTGAAATATATATAATTTCTATACTCTTGGATACCTGTCTCTCTGACCATCCCCTAAAACATTCTCTGCCTTTCTCTCCCACAAGGATTTAAGATAACAATGCAGGAGAGTCAATGTATCAACAAATTGTCCAGAAGCCCATTGAGGCCAAGGTAGGTACCCATTAGACCTGGAAGATCTGGACCTGGAGGAGTGGGCCTCGGGAACCAGGAATCATCCTCCCTTTCCTCCTTCCCTCACAGGCCTGCAGGGTGCTGTGCACCCCGACTGAGAAAACCGCGTGTGGTGGTGGGGAGACCCTCCCTCTCCCGTAGAGACCAGAGCCAGATATACGTTTATATATTGGGGAGGGCGGGGCGGGGCAGATGTCAGGGAGAAGCTCAGCTTTGGCTCAGCTTTGTGGGGGATTAAAAGTCTTAGTCTGAGACTCAAAGCGCAGCCTTGGAGCCTGTTATCTGCGTGAGCATCCCCGCAAGGAGGAGGGGCGGGGCCTCCGGTGACCCCACCCCTCACATTACAGAGGGATCCTATTGGCCGGGACACCCTGAGGGCCAGCCAATCCGGCCTGAGGGTCGTATTTTTCCTGCGCTCTTGGGACTAGTCCTCACTCTCGAGCGAGCTAAACGCACCAGTGGACGTCCACAGCCCTGGTGTGCCAGCTAAGTTCGCCCACCTCATCTGGTGAGGGCAAGGTGGGTGGGGTTAGACTGGGTCAGGAGCCGGGAAAGGTCGGAGCGAGGGGCTCCCTTCCTGCAGGAGCTGACCCTTCCTTCGGTGGATGTTGGATGTTAAAGCCCAGATGCCCTCTTCGAGAGAATGGAAAACGGTCCCCTTTGACCCGCGCTTCCCTAACCAGAACCAGACTCGTAACTGCTACCAGAATTTTCTGGGTGAGACCGGTTGAGCCAGATTAGAGGGGAGGCCCCCACCTGGAGACCCTCAGAGACCGTTGGAATGGGAGGCCGGACCTTAGCCCGCAGGGGCGGGGCCTGCACCGAAGTGGGTGGGGCAGGGCCGCGGAGGGGCGGGGCCTGGAGTGGAGGCGGCTGCCAGTTTTGGAAGCATTAAGATTGCCACCCTGGAGTGAAATGGTTTTGAGCCAGGAGGGACGGAGCCTTGTCAGTAAAGGGCAAGGCCAGGAGTGAGAGGGGGCTGGGTCAAGAGAAAGGGGGGGGCAGAGGTGAAGGGAGGCGGGCACCTGATAGAGACCCAGACAGAACTTGTCCTGGAGGAGGGGCAAGGTGAAGCAGACAACCAGAAGGGACTGGTCCTAGCCAGGTAGCAAGTAGAGCTCAGTCAAGATGGGAGGTTTGTTTTGGTTTGGTTTGGTTTGGTTTGGTTTTTTGGTGGGGGGGGGAGGGCTATAGTCCAAAGGAGGAGCCCGATTGGTTGGAGAGGATAAGACTGAGGAATGGCCAGGGGCCCTAGGCAGTGCCAGTGACTAGAAGGGCGTGGCTTGTGTCGTGACACCTCCCCCACCTCCCATCCCCGATACTCTCTGCAGACTACCACCGTTGCATCAAGGCTATGAACCACCGCGGGAAGAGCACACAGCCCTGCGAGTACTATTTCCGCGTGTACCGTTCACTGTGTCCCATCAGCTGGGTGAGAGGGCGACGGAGCGGGGGATTGGTGGAGAGGGTGGCGGGCTCAGACTCGGGCTGAGCAGACGCTGGGGTCCCTTCTGCCTCTCCAGGTGCAGCGCTGGAACGAGCAGATCAAGCAGGGGACTTTCCCGGGCAAAATCTGACTGTGCAGTTGAGCGCTGTCTCCCTGGAGGGAGGGATCGTCCTCCAGTGACCGCTGCCCTCTGACCAAGCCCCAGCCTGGGTTACCCACCTCTATCTCCACGCCACAAATAAAGTTATGGTGCTGCTAATGTTTGCTTTTTGCTTCTTTCTTTTCTTTTTGTTTTTGTGTTTTTGAGACTCTCTGCCTCTCCTTCCCCCCGCCCCTCCCCCCCCCCCCGACCCTGGAACTCACCGATGGGCTAGACTAGCTGGGATCCTCTTGTCTCTGACTTCCCACAGGGCTGCTGCACCAGGCTTTTTATGTGCCCGCTCAGGTCGTCAAGCATACATGGTAATTGCTTACCGGCTGACACCCCACCCCCCCAACACTGCTTCTTTTGATCGTGGGGCCAAGGAGAAGGATTGCTGCTTCAGAATTAAAGCAGTCAAAGGCAGGTAGGTAGAAACAAGCTTAGAGGCTCTTGGGTTCTGCCTGTGACGACCAAGTCAAGAGCTCAACATTCAAGGTAGCCCATGCCTTTAGCCTAGCACTCCGGAGGCAGAAGTACATGGGTCTCTATGAATTTGAAGCTAGCCTGGTCTACATAGTGAGTTCAAGGTCAACCAAGGCTACAATATATAGTGAAACCCCGACCCCCCCCCCAAAAAAATCACAACAAAGACTCCACCTACAGGGCTCCAGGGTCAGGGTGTCTGCCCATCGCACCTACCTGCTCCGCTCCCTTCCTTCAGCCTCCTCCCCTCCTGCGGACCCACCTCCTGCGTATCCTATGGACCCACCCAGCCTGAAGCTCTTACCAATTTCCCATCGCGCCCTACCTCCCATTTACCTCCAAAATCATCCTGTCTCCACCACAAGAGCCCCTCTTGTCCCAGTAGGGCCCCAAAGGCTTTTCTATCCTTCAGCAGCCCCAGGTCCCCCACAGCCACACCCTCTGATTTAAAAAGGAAAAAAAGAATTTGTGTATGAGTAAGATATTCATGTATACATGTGTGCATGAATAAAATATTCACGTATGTTCGCACGCCCCTTGAGTGCCTGGTACTCAAGGGGACCAGAAGGGGGTAAGGGCTTGCATCTCCTGGAACTTAGATCCACTGAGCCCCTTTGATGTCTAATGCAGGTCCACCCCTGTGCTCATATGAGGCCATCTGTCCCTTTCTCCATGCAAATGTCACACTTCTGTTTTCCCACTGGCCCCCTTCAGCACACTCAGCCCCCAATGGTTCTGGGTCCAGATGCTCCTCGGCAATATCTCCCAAACATAAGGAGTGACACCCTCCTCCTTTTTATGGACAGGTTTACTTAGCCCTGGCTGGCCTTGAACCCACAGAAGCCCATCTTACCCATGCCTGCCTCCTGTGCACTGGGGCTAAAAGGTGCGCACCACCACCCTGCCGAACTGACTCCCTGGCCCTCCTTTTAAAATGTTATTTGAGTAGGGCGAGAGTGGGTACTAGTGAGAGGTGGCCAAGAGACGGCATTAGATGCCTTACAACCGTAGTTGCTGGGTGGAGACTAAGCAGCCCGATGCCAGGTCCTCTGGAAGAACCAAGCCACTGGGCCTCCTCTCCATCCTGAAGTCACCCTGTTTGCTTGTTTACCATAAGTCTCCTGTAGACAGGATAGCCTTGAACTCTTAATCCTCCTGCCTCTACTTCCCACGTGTTGGGATTATAGCCACCAAGCCCGGCACCAGTAATCCTTAACAGAAGCAGAGGCTTCTAGCCTGGCTGTGTTGGCACCTGCTGCTACCCACAGCTACCAGCCTCCTGACTAGACCTGCAGTAACCGCAAACTGTCTTGAAAGGCCTCATGTGACTACTCCCAGTTTTCAATGTAACTTTGATTATGCACACCACCTCCCTGAATAACCAACCCCAGTTTCTCCAGCTCCAGCTGTAAAGCAAATGGCTCAGAGTCCCGTTATCAGAAGCAGGATGGGGGTGGGGGTTGTATGGCTGGTCCCACCCTTGCATGACCTGTCTACTACCTGCCCCATAGGTTGCTCACCACCCACCAAGGACACACCCCAGATGTGGCCCAGGATGACTACATCTAGACCTTGGCCTCAGAGCTGTCTGACCACAACCCGAGAGAGACGGGCATGGTGGAAGTACAGGGTGAGGACAAGGCTACCGGAAGATTGGTCACTCACCATCCCCACAGGAGATACCGCGGATAAGACAGCACTGTCTTGGGGAGAGGTCAAATGCTGCCTGAGGACTTAGTGATGTCACCAGTTAGGAGGCTGGGCCATTAGCTGTGCAGCCACCGTTGTCCGGCCCAGAGACGTGGGTCTGGAGGCTGTTTTCTCCCCTTTTCCTTCTCAGGTCCACAATCCCCGTTGTCATTGCCACTTGATCACTTGCTGTCTCTTCCCAACACTTTTACGGGCCAGACTGGCTTCAGACTCTCCGTCCTCCTGAGTGCTGGAATTACACGTGCACCATCCTGCGCCGCACTCCGGGCCATCTTACACCCCAGGCCAACCCTGCCCGTGCTATGTGGGAAGCTGCTCCGCACCCTGCCTGTACCCTGTGTGTGAACAACCCCACCACAAACTCTCAACGGTTCTCTCTAGGCCCCTCGGTGAGTGTTCCCCACCTAACACCCACCGAACTGTTTCCCAAGATCCCAGGGCTACACTCAGCTCTTAGCAGCCTCCCCTGGCCAGAGGACACATGACCAATTGCCCTGTCTTCTCTTTCCCCTGGCTCTGTAGTTGCTTCCTGGGCAGAGGTCAGAGCACTTATGCTGCTCTTCAAGCTCTGTCCTCGGGGCCCACTTTGTTCCCAGACACCGGCTCTCCCTGCAGGGTCCTGCGGCTCCTGGGGTCATCTGGTCAACCTCCAGGGTTCAAGGGGAGAAACAGTTGGGGCAGCACTTTCTGCACAAGCTCTTTAGTTCTCTTTTCTGGCACGGAGGGTTAAACGAAGGGCTTGGTGCTTGCCAAGAAAGCCGGCTACACCCGCCAGCTTTTTATTTTATTTTATTAACTCCGAGAGTACAACAAGGAGTCTGAGGCCGACCGGGCTACATGGGAGTTCCCCCACCCATCACCAGGGCTGGGTTTCTGGGTCCTATCGATGTCATCTCCCCAGAACCTGCTTTTGCACAGGCCCAACAACTCCCTGAAGATTGTATTGTATTTTTCAGAGTCTATGTAGCCTTGGCTGGCCTGGAACTCCCTGTGTAGACCAGCCTAGCCTTGAACTCACTTGCCTCTGCCTCTTGAGTGCTAGAATTAAAGGGGTGCCTCCACAGCAGGCCCTGCACTAGAGGTAAGGGCACCTGGCTGAGGAGTGAAAGGGACAAGTCCTTACATGGCCTCACTGCCATCCACTTATCTCCTCACTTGGTCACGGGACTTTACCTTAGTACAGAAGTCCCCGGAACCCATTGCCCGTCTCCCGTCTCCCTTCTTAAGGCTTGTCGGGGCAGCTATCAGTGTCCAAGGCACGCCACCTCATCTCCCCAGCAAGGCTGAGACCTCACCCTCCAGCCTGACACCCCCCTAAAACATAAGAACTCCTAAGGGCATAAAACGTTTTAATAAAAAGTTCAAGTTCTTCCAATCCCCCATCATACCCCCATTCTGGTGTGGGGAGGAGAGGGAGCCTCCCCTACACCCCAGTAGCACCGGGGATAGCACCGTGAGAAAGACGAGGTCACACCTGGCCTCCCTGAGACCATGGGGTGGGTAGGGCCAAGGATGTGTTCCTGGGTACCACCCACCCATTCTGACTGCTCCTGCCTCCAACAACTGCAGGGCTGAGAGCCAACCCACTCCCCACTGTGGGGGCAGCTTGGGAGGGCAAGCCCCCAAGTCAGTTCCACCTCCGTGGTCTGAGCAGAATTCTAGAGAGTTGCCATGGAGTGGCCCCCACCCCTTATGGCTTTGCTCCCTGGGGGAGAAGGAGGCTGAGGGGAGGGGATGTCTCCTACAGTTCTGGGGGTGGGGCGGGGCCAGGGATGGGGAGGGAGCATCAAATGGCCAGGGCTCCCTGCTTGGTGTGTGTGGGGGTGTGGCTCAGGGGTCAGCAGTCATAGAGCAGTAAGGATCAACTCCCTAGGGATGTCCTAACCAACACGATCCCAGGATCAGACCTGGGTCAAGGGTCAACCCCTTCCTCCCTTCTGGAGGTGTCCAAGACAGAGACTGCACTCCAGTCTGGGCTCCCTGCAGGCAGCTTATCACGGCTCACCACTGTTGATGTCCAGATCGATGGAGCCATGACTGACCACTAGCCGGAGGCGCTTAGGTGGGCAGAAAGGAGCAAAGGCAAGGGCCTGCTTAGGGACCAGGTCAGGGGTGGGGACAGGGGCCGGGCTCCCCACAGGAACAGGAGCAGCTGGTTGGGCTGGGGCTAGGCGGGTCAGGTCTAGGCGGGTCAGGTCTACACGCACCACAGAAGGTAGCCCGTAGAGCCGGGCCCAGTACCAGTCCTGTTGAGGGGTCCAGCGCGTCTTGGGGAGCAGGTTCAGGGCCACCACGGCCTCAGCCCGCAGTTGGCAGTGGGGACCGCAGCCTCCCCACCGGTGTAAGGAGACAGAGACAGCATGGAGGACAGGGGGCGATGCAGCCTGGCGGATCCTGGGGCGGCGGCGCTTCCGGGGACGCTTCCAGGGACGCACTCTGGGCTGGGGCTGAGGCATCCACTGGAGCCAGAGGGGCAAGTAGTCCAGCTGGGGGCTGGCAGGCAGCAGGCATGGGGGTTGGCAGGCAGCTGCGGTAGTCAGGGAAGAGAGAAGTAAAGGGGAAAGGGGTCAGCAGGGCCCGAAGAGTTCCGCCTACGGGCAGTTCAGCAAAGAAATGACCCAAAGGCTGGACACCAGGGGTGCGCTCACCGCAGAATGGGTCACGTTGGGGGCGGAGCGGGGCCAGGTGGGAGCAGACCCGCGGGCCCAGCGGGCTCTGCTGGCTGCTGTCCAGGCCCTGCTGCAGACGCCGCTTGGTCTCTCGAAGCTCATACTTGTCCAGGGGCTGTGGCCGCAGCTCCGGCTCCCGGGGCTGAAGTCTGAAAGCTCCCTCACCCTTCCTGCACGAACAGAAAAAAGGGCAGAGGCAGATGCTGGGTCAGACGCGGCTCAGAGTGAATCCTGAAGATGCATCGCAGCCCAGGGACCCTCCACCGCCCCCCACCCCACCCCCGCATCGGCCACGCCTACCTCTCACAGGTGTAGCATTCACAGTGTTCATTCTTCTCACCGAAGAAGCCCTCGCCATAGAAGCACGTCACCTCGTCCCCTGGCTCAATGTCCCGGAGCACCTTCACACAGGCAGTATTCCCATCTGAGGGCACAAACTGAGGCCACGCCCACTCAATATCCCAACGGGGAGGGGGGGCACGGGGCAGGAGCTGTCCAGTTTCGCATCCTGACCAGGCACACTGGCCTAGGGGTTCTGGAACGGGTCGGGCTGCAGCTGCGGAACCCCACCCCCACTCTGTCATTTATTGGCAGCTGCCCTGGCTAGAGCCTGTGCTCCCCATGGCCCCTTCCGAGCCTGTCTTGTGTGTCTACCCCTCCCTATGGGCCATGACCTCCCTTGTGTTCTTCCCCTGACCTGTGCTCCACAGCCCAGGCCCACCTGCCCACGGTATAGTTCCTCAAGAGCCACTCGACTCCTTGCCACTCCGCCTCCGTGGCCACCTCCCCCCCTCCCCAGGCTTGTGTCCACTCCGAAGCCCTGCCTTGGGGACCATCGCCCCGTGGTTACCCTACTGACTCGTCTCGTTTCTGTAATCCTCTGTACTCTTTATCTGAGGGAGAACGTGGTCATACTGGCTATCCAGCCAGCCAGCCACTCAACCCTGATACCCAAAGAGGCCTGACGGTCCAGGCCAAATGGCCAGTGTCTCCTGAGTGTGCCACCTCCTGTATCCTTGTCCCTCTCCCCTCTACCTTTACCTGCCAATCTCCCTACGGCCATCCTAACTATACAGTCCTTTCCTTCCCAGTAAGCCTCCCGCGAAGTGCCACCACGGCCATCTAGAAACCAAACCTCCCACTATGCAGCTAGAAGGACAGTCAGCTAGGCTCACTAGCCCAGCTGTCACCATCTTTGCTTCGTTACAGTCCCTGTCATAGGATGTGAAACGTCTTGGCCTCTTATGCCCCTGATTTCCTTCAACACTTGGAAAAGCTCTGATCCTCCTAGGCCAGCTGGTGACCCAGTGCATGGTGTCCTTTGCTTTCTGTCCCTCCAGTGCACGGCCTGGTGAGGGCTGTGTGTCATTCATCCTGACAGCCTCTGACACAAGAAACAAGTCTGCACAGTGTCAGATGTCCACCGCCTGACCCCAACAACTGTCTTAGGGGCGTCGACAGGAGAAACCCTGGGCCAGCCAGTGCAGCCATAGCCCTTCTCAGTTCTTAGTCAGGAAGCTGAGCTTTGACCCTAACTCATGCTTTGGGGGCTCCCACAGAGGGCAGGAGGTCTGTGCCCTGACAGTACACAATGGGTCAGGGATCCCCGGGGATGCTCCTATCATCATCATCATCATCATTGGCTTTTTGACACAGGGTTTCTTTTTCTGTGTAGCTTTGGAGCCTGTCCTGGAACTCGCTCTGTAGACCAGGCTGGCCTCGAACTCACAGAGATCCACCTGCCTCTGCCTCCCCAGTGCTGGGATTAAAGGTGTGAACCACCAATGCCCAGTCCATTGTTTATTATTATTATTATTTTATTATTATGTTTCTTTTCAGTTTTTTGAAGATAGGATCTTGTCACTTCATCATCCTAAGTGACCTGAAACTCACAAAGTAGACCAAGCTGGCTTCCAACTTGCATCAATCCTCCTGCCTCCATCCCCAAACACTGATGCCACAGGCACAAGTCAGAGTGCTCAGCTAAAACTCTGCATCTGTTCCCTGCTGGCCCTGTGCTTCCAGCTCAGACCACTCCTATGCTAAGCAAGCAACTACCCTGAGAGCCTCCCTGGCCCCTTTGAAATATAGTTTCACTGAAGTTGTTCAGGTTAGCCGAGCACTTATAATTCTCAGTGCAAACACACTGATCCTCCTTCCCCCCCCCCTGATAACCTTGGGGACACGTGCCTTCCCACGCTGCCCACTCCAGGTGCTGCCGCCAGCTACGGGGGACTATCAAGGATAGGAAACTGCTTTGTCGGGAGAGTCCAAAAAGCATCCCTCCCGCACCTTCATTTCCCACGTGCCCACCCGTCTCGCACTCTACAGGTCTCACCTTGCAGTTGGGTTTGCAGTCTGTCACCGGTTGGGTGGACACAAGAGAAAAGAGAGAAACACGTGAGCAAGGGAAGGCAGCCCCCGGCACACACTTGCCTGCATGCACGCACGCACGCACGCACGCACGCACACACGCGCACACGCACGCACACACACACGCTGTTACCCTCACCATGGTTGATGAAGGCAGCTGGGCCGAGCCACAGCTGGGCACTCCTTTTCCGGGTGGAGTACATGATGCTGAAGTCATTCTCCCCGGCCCTAAGCAGGTGCTCGTCCTCTTCGCGAAGCTCTGCAATGCAGCCGACCAGCAGCTCCAGCTTCTCATTCTTCTTCCTGCCGGCAGCCTATGCTGTAGGGCTCTGAGCAAGGCCTCCCAGCCCTTGCTGGGGATGAGGGCCTCTCATGCAGAATCACCCCCTGGGGGGGGGAGACAGGGACTCCAAGGGGCAGGGCCAGCCCTTGCATTCTCCAGTGTCCCTCCCATCCACCAGGTCCTCACATCTCACTAGCCCCGATTCTTCTGGGTCCTACCCTCACCCATAAGGGCCGAGAGTCTCTGCTCCCAGCGGTCCCCTTACCAAGCACGGGTAGACACAATCTTGGCCCCATTGGTCTCCATAGAGTAGCGGGTGCAGGGCAGAATGATGAAGCCACTCTCGGGCAAGAAGGAGCGGAGGTAGCAGAAGATCTGGGAGGAGAGCGGGGAGAGGGAAGGAAAGTTGAGTAGGGCCAACCGCAGGGGTCCCTTTCTCTTGGACCGGGTCTACTTTGTCATTGACTGTGTGGCCTGGGTCCTCCCTGGGCCTAGGTGTCCTCGTCTGTCAAAGGAAGAGGAGGCTGGACTCCTCTCGAAGCTCACCAGCCCCTAATTCTTCTCTTCTAGGATTCTGAGCCTTGCAGGTGTCTCCAGGGGCAAGGTAGCCTGGGACCTGGGGGCTGCTCTCCTAAGAGCTCCAGAGTCTGCCGGCTAAATGGGGAGAGCACAGTGCAGGCCAGAGCAAGGCATGGGCTCCCTCACATGGGTCTTGAAGGCAGCCTCCTGCCGAGGGGCCCGGTTCTGGAAGAAGTGGGACATCCAGCCTCCCAGCGTCAGGGCCCTGTACGTGGCCTCCAGGTCCCGCTGTCTTAGGAAAGCTTCCAGTGCTGAGCGGAGGTGGTGCTGCCGTCGGAGGGTGGGCACGGGGCTGGGAAGAAGAGTGCGCCTCAGTTCCAGGGGACTCCCAGGACCCTGGACCCCACCTGAAGCTTCAGGGAGGCCAGGCTGAGAGTAAAGATACACAAGAGTAAGGAGCCAGGCCTGCCATTAACCAAACCCCCTCACCTGACATTCATCTTATGGGTTCGGAAGCCGAGGTAGGGATCAAGAACAAGGCTGGTAGCCAGGTCATCGTTCTCACACAGTTCTCGGGCTGTCACTCTGTCAGGCCCCATGGTGCTCTGAAGACCATGCTGCTTCTGGCACAGAACAGGGCACAGGGAACGTGCTCTGTGCCACTCAGCTGTGTGAGGTGTCTGCGGGCCCCACAACCTGCTTATCTGTAGGAGAGCACAGGGTGGGGGTGAGGGTGAGCAACAGTGACTACACAGGGCTCTGTGCAGGAGTGACACCACCCCCCCCCTCCGTGAGAAACACTGTCTCTTGTGCAATAAGCTCCCCCTGTCTCCTCCCGCAGGTCCCCCAGCCACACACAACCCTCCCCCCAGGACATGTACACTTTCGTGGATGTCAGCACACACAGACCAAGTGCTCTTGGAGGAGACAAGTCCCCCGTGCACCCAGGGGAAGGCAGATTAATTGGCAACCTGAGGTAGCTCCAAAGGCTTAGCATTGCAGGAGGGGAGTCGGCACAGCTGGGCCTCACCAAGGGACAGGTGAGAAATGAACTCAATGTTTCTGAGCTTCTAGCCTGCTTTTTGGTGACCCTTGCTGGGCTGGGTCTCAGTCTTTACCACCTCCCTCCAAGGACACCCTTCTCTGGCAGTGGCCGAAAGGGTGGGACCCAGGCACCCTGGAGGGCAGGAAGAATCCAGTACCTGCTCCCAGACTGAGAATTCTAGCAAAGGGGGTGTCTCGCAAGGGGACAAAAACCAGGAAGAAGGAACAAGTCAAAACAAAAGGTAAGGAGGCAAGGGGGCGGGCGGGGGGGGATTAGATTCAGGAAAACCAAATGAGACCGAGGGACAGGTTATACCCAGTACCCTCATCATGATGTGTGGACCGAGGTGCGCCTTGGGAAAGCGCTAGGTAAGAACAAGAAAGGCAGGAGGGTGGCTGAGGCACGAGGGGAAGCTGTAAGAAGTGGGAGAAAGATCTGGACAAAACAAACAAACAAACAATAAGTCTGGGTTAAAGGAAGAGGGAGCTAAGGAAAAGCCTGGCAGCTGGGGAGGAGCTTATGAGGGAAGACAAATAAAGCCAGGTTACTGGGGGACTATGGGGTTAAGGGAGAGAGACTACAAACATGGAGGTAAGTCAAAAGGACGACCGGGGAGGGGGGTGGAGTGGGGCGGCATCTGCGGGTGCAAGGGAGGAGCCCAGGAGACCCGAAGGGTAGGTAGGTAGGCACGGGGCCCGGGTCCGAGGAAGGAGGGTCTAGCGGTTCCAAGTAGGTGGGGGGGAAGTCCTGGGGGATCTGAAGTGACGGGGACGCGGGAGACCCCAGGGGCTCGAGGAGGGGACTGAGCCAAGCGTGGGGAGGTTGTGGGAGGGTGTGGGGGGAGCAGTGAGCCAGGAGTCAGGAAGTGGCCTGAGAGTGACAGGAGAGGGAGGTTACAATGCCGGCGAAGGGTGTCGGGGACAAGCTCGCCCGCGCCGTGCAGAGGTGCAAGGGAAGACCTGGGGAGCGAGAGAGGAGTCTGCACGGACGAGCCCCCGGCGGAGGAGCGCGCGAGGACCCGCGCGGGCCCGGAGACTTGGGCGCCCGGGCTCGAGGACGGGCCCGGGGACAGCCGGGTCAGGGGGCGACTGGGAGTCCGGGCGGCGCGGGGCGGGGGCCGAGAGGGGGCTCAGAGGTCGGGCCCCGCGCCGCCCCTCACCCGCTTCTCCTCCTCCTCCTTCTCCTCAGGCGCCCGCGCTGCTGCCGCCACCACCACCACCTCCACCTCCTCCACCTCCCACCGCCTCCTCCGGCTCTCGGCAGACACCACTGCCGCCGCGCCGCCCCGACGGCCGACGCGAACTCCTATTGGCCCAGCTCGCCGTCACTCCCCCGTTGCTACGAAACCCGCGACGCTCTTATTGGCCGGATCTCATTGCTCCCCTTTTTTTTTTTTTTTTGGTCCCTCCCCGCCCGCCTCTCCGGGCCCCCAGTCGGTGCCCCGACAAAACCCCGCCACGCCCACGCTGTCAATAAACCCAGCGGGCTGCAACTAGTGGCTCGCGCCCCTGTCCTTCAGCCGTTGCCGTAGAGACGTGGCCCGCCCCCTCCTCCCGCACCGCCCCAAATCAATGCTGTCATTGGCTCAAAGCGCCGTCGCTCCGAGACAAGCTCCGTCTGGGTCAGGTTATTCAGGTCCAAGTGGAAAGGAGGGCGGGCTCTGCCGGCTCCAAACTTCGCGTGCCATTGGTTGGCCTTTCTCAGGCCCATGCTTCCATTAGCTAAGACGTCCGTCCGTCACCGAGCTCCATTTCCCTTTCTTTCAGCTTCAGGAGGGCAAAAAAAAAAAAAAAAAAAAAACCTCAGAGCGAAGCAGGAAGGAAAGAGGGTGAGTGCGCGCGCGCCACCGCTGACTGCCCTCGGCCCCGCGAGACCGCTGGTTGCCCCGGCAACTGAACTTCATTGCCAGCCCTGCTTGGCAAGAAAGACTTCTCTCTCTCTCTCCCCCCCCTCCCACAACGTACCTTATCGTTTTGGAAATTGCACCTACAAGAACTCTGTGAAATTTGAAATTGCACCTACAAGACCTCTGTGAAGTTTTCTTGTCCCGCGTATGAACAGGGCGGTAAAGAGGGGATGCTGAGAAGTTGGGACTTTGGAGTCGAGCTCTGCCTGACTCATGGGGCGCTCCCCTGGGGAAACCCCTGTAATTAGGATCGCTCCCCCCCCTTCAGTCCTGCTAATATAATTAGCAGCGTATCATAATTACGTCCAAACAAATAAGCTCCATGCACGGAGCAAGCAGCCTTTGTTTTTGTTTTCCCTGAGTTGTCTGTTCCGAAGGGTTAGGACAATGCATTTAGAACTGAAGGACCAACGGACTCAAGTGAGGCTGGGTAAAAGGCGTCTGCCTCCAGGGTCCATGAGAAGAATAACACAGACTCCTTCATGCAGGGTGTCCTCTGACCTCCACGTGCATGCATGCGGGGGCCTGTGCCTCATCATACATGCACACACACACACACACACACACACACACACACACACACACAGAATAAAGTAGTTAAAATACGCTAACTTCTTTTTTTGAGACAATAGACAGCTCTGACTGTCCTGGAACTCACTCTGTACACCAGGCTGGCCTTGAACTTACAGAGATCCCCCTGCCTCTGCTCCAGAGTGCTGGGATTGAAGGTGTGCGCCATTATGCCCAACCTGAACATTTTGTTTTTAGTGAGGCCGAAGGCTTTGCACTGTTCTGTGGCCTTGGGGAGGTGTTTCACCATCTCTCAGCTTCACAGTTCTGTCTACAAAACAAACAGCACACATTGGTACACTTCCAGGTTTCTGAGGCCCGTGCTACCCACCCTTACCCCTCTTGGGTTCCAAGACACTTTCTACATCATCTTTGGTGCCACCACATTGACCAAATCTAGGGCCCGTAGAGGGGGAATCAGGCCTGGGTACTGCACTGTAGCAGCCCCTAACAGGATGACCCTGCTGTAGCTTCTTTGGTTATCAGCTTAGGAGAAATGGACTTCCAGAGCCAGGACTAGTGATATATCACCACGGCAATGGCAGCTGTGGTGGTTTGAATGGGAATTACCCCCCAAAGACTCATGTGTTTGGATGCTTGGTCCATGGAGACTGGTTAGGCACTATTAGGAGGCGTGGTCTTGCTCCGGTAGGTAGGTGTGGCCTTCTTGGAGAAAGTGTATTCCTGTGAGGGGGCGGGCTCTGAGTCTCATGTATACTCAAACTACTTCCCCGCCCCAACACACACACACACACACACACACACACACACACACACACACACACACACACACGTTTCTCATTCTGCTGCCTGCAGATCCTGATGTAGAGCTCTTGGCTCCTTCTCCAGCACCATGTCTGCCTGCACACCGCCATGTTCTCCCATGATGATAATGGACTAAACCTCTGGAACTGTAAGCCAGACCCAATGAAATGTTTTCCTTTATAAGAATTGCCATGGTCGCCAGGCGGTGGTGGCCCACGCCTTTAGGCCCAGCACTGGGGAGGCAGAGGCAGGTGGATCTCTGTGAGTTCGAGGCCAGATTGGTCTACAGAGCGAGTTCCAGGACAGCCTCCAAAGCAACACAGAGAAACCCTGTCTCAGAAAAGCAAAATCAAACAAAAGAGAATGGAAACTACAGACAGAACCTGTATAAATTCTGAGCAAAGCCCAGGGCTCAGGAAGTGGAGCTGGGATTTTCAAGCAAACTTTGTAGCGAGAGTCTTCGAATCCATATGCTCTGGGCTCAAGTGAGAAACCCTGTCTTAATAAACATGGTGGAGAGGACCGGAGAGGTGGCTCATAAGATCAAGGCGGCTAACCGTCCCTGGTCATCTCATTTTTGACAAAAGTGTCTCAAGCTTACATTGGAGAAAAGACAGCTTCTCCGATAAACTATTGGGGAAGACTTTTACACAAGGAAAAGAATGTAATTAGAAACCAGGGTGGGAAAAATGGTTCCACAGGTAGAGGTGCTTGCTTCCAAGCCTAAGGACCACAGTGGGGTCCCTGGGAGGAGAGAGCCCACTCCTGAAAACTGTCCTGTGACTTCCACAGACATACCCCTCCCCACCTAAATAAATAAATGAATGTAATAAAAAAGTGCTTTTAAAAAGAAAGGAAGGGGATGGAGATGGCTCAGTGGTTAAAAGCACTGGCTGCTCTTCCAGAGGACCCAGGTTCAATTCCCAGCACCCATGTGACCCCTCATACTTGTCTGTAGCAGGAAAAATACCAATAAACATAAAGGGAAGAACAAACAAAAAGAACCCCCTAAGGATCAGAGGGCCGAGGTTCAAGTCCCAGAATCCACACCGTGGCAACTCACAATGCTCTATAACTCTAGTTCCAGGGGATACAACACCCTCTTCTGGTCTCCACAGGCATCAGGCATGCATACGGCGTACATATAAACATGTAGGCAAAACACATATACAATTCAAATAAAATATAAATAATGTAAAGAAACCATTGTATGAGGGTTTCCAGCAACTAGTAAGAATACATTTAAGGAAGAAGAAGGAGAAGAAGAAGAAGAAGAAGAAGAAGAAGAAGAAGAAGAAGAAGAAGAAGAAGAAGACACACACACACAAAAAAAAAAACCCACAAAGTCACTTCCAGAATGTTGTTGAAGTAGATTCCAGGATAAGGGTGTAGCTTGTGGTCAGAGAACAGGCTCCGGGGGTGAGGCTTGTGGCTCATCTTCTTGTTGGAAGAAAAAGCGGCCTGAACACTGAGGCCTTTTGCCATCATCTTGGGTCGGGGGTGGGAGGAGACGAAGTCGGGACAAGATCTCACGTATCCCAGGCTGGTCTCTGTGAATTCCTGATGTTTCAGCCTTCTTCTTCAGGTGTGGGTGTCACCGCCCTCCCCCATGCTTAGTTTACTTGGTGCTGGGTTATAAACCCAGGGCTTTCCTACCAGTAGGAAGAGCCCCACCAACCGAATTACACCATCTGTGTAGCACTGGCTGTCCCAGAACTCACTCCATAAACCAGGCTGGCCTTGAAAAGAGGAGATGATGATGGGAGATGTCATTCTGTAAATATGTTTACAGAATACTGGTTAAGGAATGAAGCGCTGTTGGCCAATAGGAAAGCAAGATAGGCGGGACTAGGAGACAAGGAGGATTCGAGGAAGTAGTAAGGAGGAGTCAGCATGGAGAGACTGGGGAGAGCAGATGCCAGCTGGCTCTTCTCCGGTAAGATGAGACCACGTGGAAACACTTAGATTAATAGAAATGGGTTAATAATTAAGACAGAGCTATCCGATAAGAAACTAGTAACTGGCCAACAGCATTATATCAAATACAGAGTCTCTGTGTGTGTTATTTGGGGCTGCCACCGTGGTGGGTCCAGGCTGGCAGGGGAAAACCTAACTCCTTACTCCTGCCTCTGAGTCCAGAGTGCTAGGATCAGAGCAGTGCACCACCAATGCCCCCACCCCGCCCCACCCTGCCCCGCCCCGCCCCTGGCACTTTTTGTGCTTTTCAGAGACGGTTTCTTATAGCCCCAGCTGGCCTGGAAGTGACTATATAGCTTAGTCTGTCCTTAAATCCAAGAATCTTCCTGCCTCAGACCACAGAGTGCAGGGGCCACAGGATTGCACCTGACTTTGGTGTATATGTTGACTATCACCCCACAGGCAGAAGTAAGCTGTGACGGGCCCCCAAGCCTTAGCACAACCCATGCCATGATGACTTTAGAACTCCAGCACATAGGCAGCAACCTGCAAAAATGAGAACAAAACTCTAAAATCCACCGAAGTCCACGGTCCTGGGAAAGTTGGCAAATGTATTACTAACCTTGCTTTTTGGCTTCTGGAGTTCTGCTTCTGGTGAACTGTTCTTGTTAACTAAAATATGTCAGTCCAAGACATGGTTTCAGTGCTTAAAAACTCACCCGGAAGCCGGGTGTTGGTGGTTCATGCCTTTGGTCCCAGCACTCGGGAGGCAGAAGCAGGCCGACCTCTGTGAGTTTGTTCCAGGCCAGCCTGGTCTACAGAGTGAGTTCCAGGACAGGCTCCGAAGCTACACATAGAAATATAAACTCGAAAAACCACCACCACCAACAACAAATAACAAACAAAAAAAAAAAAAAAAAAAAAAAAAAAGAAGAAGAAGAAGCTCACTCTGAGAAAAGCTCATGCTACATTGTCACTGGAGGGTTACTAAAGACTTTCATAGGTTTGATTCTCAGCAGCTACATGGCAGCTCAAAATTGTCTATCATTCTAGTTCCAGGGGATCTGACACCCTCATACAGACATACATACAGGCCAAACACCAATGCATACACCAATACCTCACAACAAAGCCAGGACCACAAAGCAAATCCCTCTTAAAGACAGAAGTGTGGGCCAGGCAGTGGTGGTGCATACCTTTAATCCTCTGCACTCAGCAGACACAGGCACTTGGATGTCTGTGAGTTCGAGGCCAGCCTGGTCTACAAAATGAGTTTCAGGACAGCCAGGACTGTTACACAGAGAAACCTTATCTTTAAAAAAAAAAAAAAAAAAAAAAAAAAAAAAAAAAAAAACCAGAAAGGAGAAATTTGGGCAATGAGTACTTCTTAGATCTGACATCGCTGGTTGCTGCAGTTAACACATTCCTAGATTAAAATCTGACTTTCTAATAAGGCACACCCCCCGCCCTCGCACACTCATACCAACCACTCCATTCGCAAATTGTTTGTCTTCCTTGACTTCCGTAATTTCACCCTTATCTATTCCCTCCATCAATTCACTTTGTTTCAGTCTGGCCAACCTCTGGGGAAAATGTCAAATCTGGCTTGGGTTTTTTTTTTTTTTTTTTTTTTTGGTTTATTTGCTTGAGATAGTGTCTCCCGTCACAGGCATTGCCCTGTAATTTGTGCACAAATTGTCCTTGAAGTGGCCTTCTTACCTTTACCTTTCCTGCACTGGGATCACAGGCACAGGTTTCCATCATTGTCATTTGATAAAGATTTACTGGAGCCAGTCAAATGATTCACTAGATAAAGGCACTTGCATCCAAGCCTCTCTCTCTCTCTCTCTCTCTCTCTCTCTCTCTCTCTCTCTCTCTCTCTCTCTCTCACACACACACACACACACACACACAAAATAAGCATAATAGTTTCTTTTAAAGATTTGCTGAAGGGCATAGTAATATCAATCACTTAAGAAATAGGGGAGAGGGCCTGGAAAGATGGCTAAGCAGTTAAGAGCACTGTTCTTCCAGAGGACCCAGGTTCAATTCTCAGCACCCACATGGCAGCTCACAATTGTTTGCAACTTCATTTCCATGGGACCCAACACCCTCACACAGACATTCATACACACACACATTTTCGAGACAGGGTTTCTCCGGGAACTGGCTTTGTAGCCAGGCTGGCCTCGACCTCACAGAGAACTGCCTGCCTCTGCCTCCCAAGTGCTGGGGTTAAAGGCTTGTGAAACCACTGCCCGGCAAAATAAAATGTTTTAATTTAAAAAAAAATGAAGCAAGGGAGAAAATGGAGATAGAAAGAAAACTGTTTTTCATAGGCAGACAGTTGTTCTTGTGGCCTCCGTGTGCACACAGTGATCCCAGCCATGTGCACACACATACACAGATGAAAGTGTTCGCACAAGCACACATACACACAAAACAAAACAAGGTGTGGTCGTTTTCTTCCTGTTTTCTTTTCTGTCCCTCTGCTAACCAATGTGGAGATGGGCAACATGAGGCTCTGTCTCAAAACAATAAACCAAGCAATAAATAAAGAACATGGTCCAGTGACAACACAACCATCACCTCTAATTCTAAAGCATTCCCATCATTCCCAAAGGAAACCTCCAACCCGCCACGCAGTTACAATGTTTCTCCCCTCCCCGACCCCTAGCCCCCTCTCTCAGGCTTCCTAGCTCCGGATATTTGCCTGTGGGAAATGTCGGTGCCTCATTACCCACTGGGGGCATCAGGCTTTCTGGGAAGGGCTCTGGGATCTGAGGTTCTGTCTGCCTCCCTCTTTTCCCCAGCGTCAAATCCTCCTATACACAGCCCCTCCTCCACCCTACCTCTCCTGTCTTCCATGTTGCCTGCAAGAATCAGTCACCCAGCCATCTATCTGCCTTTCAGGGCTACAGTTGCTAATGCTACCAAAGCCAGGGTTTTTGAAAAGATGTAAGAATGGGCCACCAAAAGAAGAAGGTGTTGAAGACATGGAGATCCAGATCAAGATCTGTGAGGGACTCAGGGACGTAGAGGCAGAAGTATGTCTTTTTTTTTTTTTTTTCAACTTTATTTTAGGTACACTGTTGTTTTGCGTGCATGCCTGTGTGAGAATGTGCCCTGAACTGGAGTTGTGAACTGACATGACTGGGAATTGAACCCAGTGCTCTGGGAGAGCAGTCAGTTCTCTTAACCGCTGAGCCATCTCTCCAGCTCCCAGAAGCATTAGGAGGCAATGTAGGAGGATCCCTGTACCCCAAAGCAGGAGCAGGGCTTATATGTTAAGCTAGACAGAGAGCTCCAGCCAAAGAGGACATCCCTGGGCTTTCTCTAAAGCTATTAACTTGTCATTAGTTAAGAAACAGTCTGGAAGCTGGGTGTGTAGCTAATACCTGTAATTCCTGAATTTGGGAGTGCTGAGACAGGAGGATCGAGAGGTCGAGAGTAGCTTGGGCTACATAAAACTGTCTCAAAACAAAAAATTAGAGGTGGGGGGGACTAATACCTAGCATTGCCAAAAGTGGAGAGGGAGAGAGAGAGGGAGAGAGAGAGGAAGGGACTGTTGTGAAAACACTCAGCTGTCATTCCCCCCCACTTTGGTTTTCCTAGACTTTGACACAGGGTTTCCCTGTATAACCCTGGCTGTCCTGGAACTTCATCTGTAGACCAGGCTGGCCTTGAACTCACAGCACTCCCTCCCTGGGTGCTGGGATTAAATGAGAATACCACCATCACCAGGCTAATTTTTCATATTTTTTACTTAATTTTGTGTTCACGAGTGTTTAGCCTGTGTGTGTGCGTGCGTGCGTGTGTGTGTGTGTGTGTGTGTGTGTGTGTGCGCGCGTGCGCGCCCGCGCATGACTTTAGAGGAAGCCAGAAGAGTATGCCAGCTGTTGTGTAGGTACTGGCAACCCAGGTTCTCTACAAGAGCAGTAAGTGCTCTTAACTTCCAGGCCATCTCTCCAGCCCTATTTATTTTTTAACACTCTGGCCTTTATGCTGGGAAGCAATTGCTTTACCAACTGAGCCCCATGCCCCCAAGGGTCAGAAGCAGAGAGGGAGGTGCGAAGATGCTGGTGTGAGTCAGAAGGTGGACTTGAGCGAGGGAGGGAGAGGAGGGAGAGAGGGAAGGAGAGGTCACAAGCCTCACAGAGATGACAAGGCAATGGATGAAGGAGGATTTGTAAACTGAGCATTCTGGAGGAGAAGAAATTCGTAATCAGCTTCGGCAATAGGGAAGTGAGGCCAGACAGGGCTCTGTGAGGAACTCCACCTCACAAGGCTCAGTGGTTCAAGTTGTTTGCTGCTCAGTCCGACAACCCAAGTTCAGTCTCCAAAACCCACATGTTAGAAGAAGAAAACTTCTTAGGTCCAATGTGTACACACCAACACACACACAAACACACAGAGACACACACTCAGAGACACACAGACACACAAACACACACACCCAATAAAAATGTAATAATTTGTAAAATGTCAGCAAGTGGATTCTGGTCTGGAGCCTCTGGAAAGGAACCAACAAGCCAAGACTGGACTTGAGTTTAATGAGACATCTTCAGGCTGTATATAGATCTCTAGATCCGTGTTATCAGAGGTCTTCCTTGCTACAACTGCAGACAACTACTACTATTTTTGCATTAGAGTTGACATCTGAGCTCAAACCTTTCTGAGCTGAAATCTTAAGGGTTTTGTTTTGTTTTTTGGGTGGTGGGGGAGCGCGGGGATGGTCATAGTCTTTTTCTCTTTCAGTGTTAGGACAGGATCCAGGGCCTTGTGCCAGGCAAACACTCTACCATTACAACCGCTGCCTTCCGATCTCTTGAATCTATGCGATTGGAGATGATTCCAGGTATTCTGTTCTCGGGGTCCCTGGGCATTCATATGTCTATGGGTCATGTTAATGAATAAATGAGTCGAGAAATTGGCCGTCCCCCGGTGCGGTGCGTGCCTGTAATCCCAGACATTGGGAGGATGAGGCAGGAAGATGGATGCCAGCGTGAGGCCAGCCTGGGGGCACATATGAAGAGCCTGAAAAGAGAGAGGAGACAGAAAGTAAAGGAGGGAGACAGAGATAGAGAAAAAAGACCCAGACTAATATTAATACTAATATTTTCATGGCTCTCCACCTCCTTCCTCCTCCCTTTCTTTGCCGGTCTCCCTCCATTTGTTTGAGACAGGGTCTCCTGTGTCCCAAGATGGACTCAAATTCCCGTGTCTTTCTTTCTGCTCTCCTGCTCCGACTCTCCAGGTGTGCAATATCACATCTGGTTAAGGGGGTGCTGGGGGCAGAAACTGCGGCTTTATGAATTCTAGGCAAGCACTCTACCAACTGAGCTGCATCCTTAGCTCTGATTTCTCGAGACACGAGTGTATCTATGTAGTCCTGGCTGTCCTGGAACTCACAGAGATCCGCCTGCCTCTGCCTCCTGAGTGCTGGGACTAAAGGTGTGGGCCACCATTGCCCGGCTTGATTTTGTTTTTTGATACAGAGTCTCACTACTGAGTTCTGTCAGGCCTGGAACTTTCTGTATACACAGAGCTAGCCTTACACCTGCAGCAATCCTGTTTGCCTCTGCTTCCTGAGAGCTGGGGCTGGGATGACAGGCATGAGCAAACATAGCCACCATTCATTGTCTTTCTGTGTCTCTCTGTGTGTATGTGTCTTTCTATGTGCTCGCTCACGTGTGTGTTTGGTTCTCTCTCTTGGGTCTCACTATGCAGCCCTACCTGGTCTGGAACTCTCCATCTGCCTCAGCCTCCTGAATGCTGAGATTAAAGGAGAATGTGTCACCACAGCCCAGTGGCACACCCAGGCTTTAGTATTTACTTCCTGTTACTGAGCATCTTTTTCTTTTATTCTTCCTGGTTCAAAGACCTCACAAGATTTCCCAGCACCACAGGGAGTCATCCCAAGTCTTCCTGGCATCTTAGAGCTTTGGGTTTTACTGGTTTTGTTTGTTTTTTTGCTACTGGCTGCTCCCCATTGCATTTCCACATGCCAGGTTTGGGATGACTCTGCAAATTCTTACACTTCCTCTTTCTGAGTGTGGCTGCTGGGGCTCTTATCCCCATAAACACTGGCTATAATTGCCCCTTGTATTTATGTGTTTTTGTTTTGGGGGAGGTGCACTTATGTGTGCTAGAATGTGTGCCTGTGTGTGTGCATGTAGGTGGAAGCCAGAGGACAGCTCCAGGGGCCTTTTCTCAGGTACTACCTACCCTGAATTTTGATACAGGGTCTGTAACCAGCCAGGAATTTATGAAGTAGACCATGCTGACCAATGAGTCCCGCCAGGCTCTCTGGCATTGAGATTACTGGCAAACCACTATGGCCAGTTTTTATTTTATTATTATTATTTTAATTACATGCATGAACCAGGCACAGTGGGACACATCTTTTGTTCCAGCACTAGAGAGGCAGAGGCAGGTGGATCTCTGTGAGTTCAAGGCCAGCCAAGTCTACAAAGTCAGTTTCAGGCCAGGGTGGGCAATGTAGAGAGATCCTGTCTCAAAAACAAAAACAAAACCCCAACCAAACAAAAGTAAATATACAATTTTAAAAATGTATATCTTTATTTATTTGTCTGTGTAAGGGCGCAGCTCTAACACATGTAGGACCTGTCAGAGGTCAAGTGGCAGGAATAGTTCTTGCCTTTTATCCTGTGAGTCCCAGAGATCTAACCTGGGTTGTCAGGTTTGGTGGCAGCATCCTTACACAGTGAACTGCCTCTCCAACATCCCCCAGCTCCCCACACCCCCCCCACACCTCTGCATGGAGTCTGCAGACCAGACTCCCTACCTCAACTTTACATGGCAAGGACTTTACCTACTGATCTGAGTTTCAAGATTAAACCCAGGTAGCCAGGCCCATTCAGCAAATATGTTTACTCCTTGATCCATCTCATTGGCCCCTCAATGTATGTGTTATGTATATTAATGTACATATTATATATATATACATATATATATTTACATATTTATTTATTACATATACAACATTCTGCCTCCATGTATGTCTGCAGGCCAGAAAAGAGCACCAGATCTCATTATAGATGGTTGTGAGCCACCATGTGGTTGCTGAGATTTGAACTCAAGACCTCTAGAAGAGCAGTTGGTGCTCAGCCGAGGCTGGCTTTGAACTCATGAGGATGGCTTCAAACTTCTGAAACTCCGTGGTGCTGAGACAACAGGTGTCCCTAGTCCCAAATACCTATGCTAGCCACCTCAGTTTCTCTTACTTTTCTCCTCTCAGAGAGAGGTTTCATTTCAGAAGCACTCCTTCTGGGAAGGAGAGAGGAGACTCATGAGACTTGGGAGGTAAACATATTTCACATGTCTAGGGAAAATGAAAGATAAGAGACTAAAGGCTCACACAACAAAGCCTAAAGTCCTAGTGCCAACACACTGGAGATGTAGCAGAATTTAAGGCCTAGGATCAAAGAGATGGGGTTACAGAGACATCACAAGCCAGAAAAAGGGTGTTGAGTGTGTCTCAGTCTGTGTTCTGCTGCGGCAAACAGGAGACCACAGACTGGGTAAGTCACAAAGGAGTCCAGAGATCATTTATTTATTTATTTGGGACAGGGTTTCTCTGTGGCTTTGCAGGCTGTCCTGGAACTCTCTCTGTAGACCAGGCTGGCCTCGAACTCACAGAGATCCGCCTGCCTCTGCCTCCCGAGTGCTGAGATCAAAGGCATGTGCTACCACTGCCCGGCTAAAACATTTTAAAGTAAATTTTTTTTCCTCTTATTTTGGGTTCTTCACATAGGGTTTCCCTGTGTAGCTTTGGCTGTCCTGGAACTCACTTTGTAGACCAGGCTGCCCTTGAACTCACAGAAATACACCTGCCTCTGCCTCCTGAGTGCTGGGATTAAAGGTATGCACCACCACTGCCTGGCCAATAACATTTTTAATAATCTATATTTATAAAATTTTTTATGCAATATATATTTATGCAAATTCTTTCCCCTTCCCCAAGTCTTCCCAGATCCTTCCCACTTCCCCATCCATTTAGCTTCAGATTCTTTCTCTCAGAAAAAAAAAAGGAAAAAAACAACAAAAACCCAAAACACAAAAATCAAGACAAACATACTTAAAAAAAGAGAAAAAAAAAAAAAAAAAAAAAAAAAAGCCATCAGAAAACAAAACAAAACACACACATAGAAAAAAACATAAAGTAACATAAAGTCCTTTTTTTTTTTTTTGGTTTGGTTTTGGTTTTTCAAGACAGCATTTCTCTGTGAAACAGTCCTAGCTGTCCTGGAACTCGCTCTGTAGACAGGCTGGACTCTGCCTCCTGAGTGCTGGGATTAAAGGTGTGTGCCACCACTACCTGGCTGGAGTCATTTTGTACTGGTCAACTACTCAAGGGCATGCATGAGCCCCCTCCTGGAGTATGGTTGGTATATCCATGACACTCCACTGGAAAAAGCTGATTCTGTCTTTCTCAGCAGCTATCAGTTGCAAATAGCTTCTTGGTTAGGCACGGGACTTTGTGTCCACTTCCTTTTCTCAGTTCTGGGATTTTTGTGTGGCTATCTATTAAATAAATTAAAAAAAAATTATCTGGGTGTAGTGGACCAAGCTTTTAATCCCAGCATCCAGGAGGCAGAAGCAGGTGAACCTCTGTGAGTTCCAGACCAGCCAAGGCTACAGAGAAGCCCTGTCTCAATAAATAAATATAAATAGATAGAGCTGGAGAGATGGCTCAGCAGCTGAGAGTTGAGAGCCATGACTGCTCTTCCAGACGACCTGAGTCTGGCTCCTAGCATCCATGTTAGGTCGCTCACAACCAGCTGTAATTCCAGGTCCAGGGTATCTGACATCTTTTTTTCAGGCCTGCAAGGGATTAAGTCTATGCTAGATGACTTCTATCTGAAAAAAAAAAAAAAAAAAGGCAGGAAAGATGCTGAGCAGAGGTGCCAGCCACCATGCCTGAGGACTTGAGCCCAGTCCCTGGAAGGTGGGAGACCACTGACTTCTACAAGACGTCATCCTTTGACCTATACAAACATGCCATTGCACACGTGTGCCCCGCCCCCCAATTAAGCAGATGGTTGTCATCACACATCTTTAACACCAGCACTTGGGAGGCAGAGGCTGAAAGGGATTAGGATCTAGACTCCTGATTCCTCGGAGAAAGGTAGACTCAAACACCAGGGCACAGAGGGGACACGCTTGAGAAGGAGAGCAGCAGCTGGCTCTTTAATTACTGTTGTTAGCTGTTGCTTTTATTTATTTACTTTGCACGCGCCATGACATGAGTGAGGGGTTCAGAGGACCACTCGTGGGAGTCAGATCTCTATATCACCTGAGTCCCAGAGACTGAACTCAGACATGTCAGCAGGTGTTTTCATGTACTGCCGTCTCACCATTTATTACTTTTATCATCACCATTGTTCCGTGCGTGCACGCACGTGTGGCCGAATACCACCATGCCAGTTCTTTGCACGTGTGCAAGCTGAATCCAGAGATGTCAAGTGTCTTCTTCTTTGCCATCTTCCTTTTTTCCCTTCAGGGTATGTCTATTGGAAGGGAAGTTTGTCATCCTCTTGGGATCTGGTCGTCTGATTCTCAACACAACAGTTAATGGGCACAAACAACCACGTCTGTGTATTCCATACTGGATGCCCAGTATTCCAACCCAAATTCTCACGATTGCATAACAAGTGCTTTTATCCACGGAGCCATCTCTCTCCAGGCCTTAATCCTGGCTCCGGGAAGGCTGAGGCAGGAGGATTTTGCTTTGGAGGCCAGCCTCAGAGAGATAATAAGATCCTATCTCAGAAAACAAAGAAAGGAAGAATAAGTGGCTGCTTTGGGGGGCAGGGATTTCAGGCGGAGCTCTCATCACCACAATCAGCTTCCCCACCCCCACCCTGCCCCGTTCGGGGGAACTCTGCTCAAACAGAAAGAGAAAGGGTCAGGGGAGGGCATGGGGTAGGGTCACCACGATCCCCAACCAAGCAAACCAAACAAACCATCGGCACCCAGAAAGCAGAAACCCAGAGCAGACAACCAGCCCGGTGGTACAGGACTACCAGCTACTCGGGGGACCGAAGATGACAAATTCAAGTCAGCCTGGGCTATAGCAGAATCCAGAGCTAAGAAACCCGGATCTGTGAGTAGGTAACAGAGGCTGGACTTTAGAAGAAACACATACGCATACAGTCTGGAAGGTTGTATCTGGTGTGTGAGGAAATCAGAGGTTGAACCCACAAAGCTGTAGGAAGGAAGGAAGGGGCTCCCTGAAGCATCTGAGACAGGAAGTGGTAGTTTGGGTGTCCTACAGAAAGTGACTGGTTAGATCCAAGGCTCAGTATCGCATATACACTCAGCTTGGACTTTGCCTCTGTGGGAATGTGGAGGACAGCCTTCCCTGACCACACCTGGAATCAAGGCTGGTCTTTCCTGATACTGTCACCCAGACCGAAACGCATCAAGAGAGTTAAGAGAACGTGAGGAACTCGGACAGGAGAGGTCCTGGGGGAACCCAGAGACTGGGAGGTAGAGGTGAAGGAGGAAACAGACAAGCATCAGTTGATTAGGGGCAAGGAAGATACGGAAAACTGCCCGGAGCAAAGGCTGGCCTGTCTCAACCAGTCTTCCAGCAAATGTGGCCACAGAGACAGTTATCTTCAACCCCATATATTTGAGGACTGCTAAGTGACCTGCGAGACCCAGCTTCTCCACTTCTACCACACAGCCCAGCATGTGGAACTACCTGTCCTTGCTGCCTGTCATCCTAGCTCTATGGGCTATCGCTGGGACCTGGATTGTGTAAGTAGCAGAGGTCCAAAGGATGCTTGGGTCTGAGGGACAAGGGCTGGGGTGTGCATTCTTGGGTTTGATGGAGGGCTGGCTTCCTGGGTCTGTGGGAGGAGGAAGGGCTGGGTGTTAGAGGCCCGCTTGTGGCAAGAGGATGGGGAGGGGGGACACAGGTCTGTTAACAGAGTGAAATGTTTCGTTTGGCGAACAGGAGGGAAAGCTACCCTTAAGAGCCCCTTACTGACTTCCTGTATCCCTTCCATCTCAGGTTTGCAATTGCCGTGGCTAACAAGAGTGTGCAGCTGGAGAACGGCTTCCCCTTCATCAGGTTGTTGTGGCTGAGGGAGTGATGGGGGAGGAAAAACGGAGGGTCTTATCTCGGAGGAGCTAAAGGATGACACTGTTAATCTTCTGCAGTAACTGTGGGTCTTATGCTCCCCAGAGCTGTATTTTCGGCCAAGTCCTCAATACAGGAGCTGCTCTAGGTAAGTATCTCCATGCCTTTCCCAAAGCTGCCCAAAGGGTCCCTAGCTCCTCCTTCTCCAGATCGGGGCAACTAGCCCCTCTCCCCCTCAAAGCCAGGAGTCCACCTCCCAGCCCTCTTTCCTCCGACCCAAGGTTCAGGCCCTAGCCCTCCTCCCTCAGACCCCAAAGCCCTGTACCTTCAAATCCCTTCTTCCCTTACTCTCCCCTTCTCTCCGACCTCAGCTTCTTCCTGGTCCAGGAAATCCCCTTCAGTTGGGAACCCTGTAGTGAGTCTGACTCTCGCTCATGCTTTCCTAGCTGTTTGGATCTGCATTGTGCGGTACCATCAACTCCGGGACTGGGGCGTCAAAACGTGGCAAAACCAGTTGATTCTGTGCTCGGGAATCCTCTGTGCCCTGGGAACCTCCATAGTAGGCAATTTTCAGGTGAGATGCACGGGGAGCCAACCTAGGGTCAACCTCCGGAAACCAGACTACAATTCCTTATGTTTCCCGCGGTTTCCAGCGGCTCTTTCTATTGGAGTTGGCTCGCAAGGCTTTCTGGGACTTGTAGTTCTCCTTACCCTGGGACCAGCTGGCCCATAGGGGGCTTTGTAGAGAGAGAATCTTTTGCTAGGATATATACTCAGAACTGTGTGGAGCCCCTCTCGGAGGCTAGGGGAATTTTTATTGCAGCCACCAATCTCCGTGTCATTTAATCATGAAATTATTGCGACCGGTATAATGGTTGAGGCTTCTCTGTATACATAATCTCCACGGAACTCTACTCAGTCCCTTTCCCGTACCCTAAAAGAGCAAGCAGCTTGTCTGTGGGTGGTTAGAAACGAACAGGCTTTCACAAACTCTAGTTCCGGCATTCATGAAGCTGTATAGATAGTTGTAGAATGGATAGATGGAGGATGGGAAAAAAATCTCACTGGTTTATTTTGTTACTGCATTTTATGTCCTGTCTCTGCGGTCCAGCCTCCTGCTAACGGCCCGTAAGGTGCAGGGTGGGTGAGAACATTGATGTTCAGATTGCTAATTTACTTCTATGTTCCTCAACCTACTACTATATTATAGTTATTATATTTCTTCCATAAGAACATTTTTTTTAAGTGCATGCCTTTATTTTAATCCCAGCAGTTGGGAGGCAGGGGTAGGTGAGTTCGAGGCCAGCCTGACCTACAAAGCTACACAGAGAAACCCTGTCTTGAAAAACAAAACAAAAAAACTTTTTTTTTTTTTTTTGGCCTGACAGTGGTGTGCACACACCTTTAAGTCTAGCAGGCTGACCTCTGTGTTCTCGAGTTCTCGAGGTCAACCTGGTCTACAGCATGAGTTCCAGGACAGTCAAGATTGTTGAAAACCCTGTTAGGGACTGGAGAGATAGCTTAGTGGTTAAGTGCACTGGCTTCTCTCTCAAAGGTTCTGAGTTCAATTCCCAGCAACCACTTGGTGGTTTGCAACCATCTGTAATGAGATCTGGTGTCCTCTTCTGGCCTGCAGGTAGAATACTGTATACGTAATAAATGAGTCTTAAAGGGAAAAAAGACTTTTATTTTATTATTTTTGAGGATCTCAAGTAGCCCAGGCCAGCCTGGAAGTCAGTATGTACTGGAGGATGGCTTTGAATGCTCCCAGATCCTCCTGCCACCACCTCATGAGTTCTGGGATCACAGGTGAGCCACACTGCTGCTGTGTGGGTACTGGGAACCGAACCCAGGCAAGCCCTCTGTGGACTGAGCTGCCTTCTCAGTCTCTACTCCTTTGTATTGCCTTTCTAAACAATTTCCTGGGCTTTTCTCCAGTCTCCTTCTCCCTCCATGGCTTGTTCTTTGAGAGAGTCTGATTATATAAATATGTTGCTCTTGCTAGGATTATAGGGCTGTGCCACTACCCTGATCTTTCATGAATTTTTGAAATGAAGTGTCTTTCTAGCTCAGGCAGTCCTGGAACTTACTATGTAGTCAGAACTGGATCCTACTTCAGCTAAGATTACATCTGGCTGTATTCTTAAAAAAACAAAAAACAAAACACATTTTTAACATGTGTTCCTGTAAGTCGCAAACCATTATCATATCTATGAAATTTTCACTTGTCACGTATTAATATTTGGGAGTCATTGAGATGGTTCAGCATGTGAAGGAGCCACACCCGGTGAGGGTGAGCTGAGTTTGAGCCTCAGGACACACATACTAAGAAAGAATTAACCTTCGTACCTTGTTCTCTGACCTCCACATGGGCTCCATGGTATGACACACCCGCTTCTCACCACAAAATAAGTTCGATTTTTTTATTGTTGTTTTTTGAGACAGATTTTTTTTTGTTTTGTTTTGCTTTGTTTTTCTTTCTTTCTTTTTGGTTTTCCAAGACAGGGTCTCTCTGTGGCTTTGGAGCCTGTCCTGGAACTAGCTCTTGTAGACCAGGCTGGTCTCGAAGTCACAGAGATCCTCCTGTCTCTGCCTCCCGAGTGCTGGGATTAAAGGCATGGAGGAAGGAGGAACAGGAGCTCAAGGTCATACACATCAAGTTCAAGGACAACCTGGGGGTACATTTCCCTCTCCACACTTTGAGAACACAAGATTTACTCTATTCATGTTTCCTGGACATCTACTTTGTGGGATGTGGACCTAGCATTAAATTTAAATGGTTCAGCGTCTGAGAACACTTAACTGCTTTTCTGGAGGACCGACATGTGGTTCTAAGCACTCATCATCATTTGCAATTCCAGCTTCTGTGGATCCAACGTCCTCTTTTGACCTTCAGACATGTGGTATGCACATGCATACAAATAAAACCTGATAAGCCTGGTGTTGGTGGTGCACGCCTTTAATCCCAACACTCAGGAGGCAGGTGGATCTCTGTGAGTTCCAGGCCAGCCTGGTCTACAGAGTGAGTTCCAGGACAGGCTCCAAAGCTACACAGAGAAACCCTGCCTCAGAAAATAAACAAGTAAATTGCTTTGTGGAGTCTCATAGTTGGTGATAAGGTGGCAGGTGCTACCTCTGTGTGTGTGTGTGTGTGTGTGTGTGTGTGTGTGTGTGAGAGAGAGAGAGAGAGAGTTCTTGCATCCTGCAGCATGTGGGTGGAGGCCAGAGGACATCTTTTAGGCTACTTCTTTTCTTCCTCTGTATAGGTAACCTGAAAGCATTTACCAGCTGAACCATCTCACCAGCCTGTTGGACTGGTTCAAAGTCTCTACTTCCTATAGTTTTCCTCCCCCACCATAATTTTATTTTTGGTTCTCCTCCCTTCCCCCAGGAGAAGAACCAGAAGTCGACGCACCTGGCAGGGGCCTTTCTGGCCTTTATCCTGGGCAACCTGTATTTCTGGCTACAATTCTTTCTGTCCTGGTGGATGAAGGGTCTGCCTCAACCTGGGCCCCGCTGGATTAGGCCTCTCCGCCTGAGTTTCTGCATCCTCTCCACCATCCTCATTGTGACCAGTATCCTTGCTGGGCAGTAGGACTGGGTAAAGGTGCCTTTTTCTTTGGGCTTGTCCCCTTTGCTTTTTGCTGTACCACAGTGGGTGTCCCTTCCTGTCTTTGGGCCTTCGTGTCCTTCTAGGATCACAGTTCAGTGGTGGAATGTGGAAAGCAGGCATGGTGGCACGAGTCTGTGGTCCTAACACTGGGAAGTAGGATTATGAGTTTGAGGCCAGCCTAGGCTACGTTTGAGACTTTGTCTCAAAAGCAAAACAAATGTAATAGACAGAAGTGAATTTGGAGATCAGTTTGGTTGCCTAGGATCCTCACTTTCTCCAGGTATTATGTTGAACTTCTCCTGGTTTCTTGCATCCCCAAAGTGCCTCAGCTTCCTCTCATCAAATGCAGGTAGTTGAGGCCAAGGTAAAAGGATCACCAGCTGAAGTTAGCCAGGGCTACTTCCGTGAGATCTATCCTAAAGAAAATGCAGGTCGATGGGTGGTGGCGGCACACGCCTTTGATCCCAGCACTCGGGAGGCAGAGGCAGGCGGATCTCTGTGAGTTCGAGGGCAGCCTGCTCTACAAAGCTAGGATAGCCACCAAAGCTATCTGATTATACAGAGAAACCCTGTCTCAAAAAAATAAAATAAAATGCAGGTAGTTAGCCAGTGTTGTGAGGGAGAACCATGCCCCCGGCATGCAGCTTGTGGCAAGTAGGCATTCTGTTAGTAACTAGCTTCTAGGAGCACCAGCCAGGTGTGTCAAGCATCTTCCTGGGTGCTGAAGAGCTGCAGTAGGCTCAGACAGGGGAAGCCTTTTGGCCAAGGCGAAAGTCCTGGCTGGAGTTAGTGACGGCTGCCGATGACCCCTGAAGCTCCAGAAGACTGGTTGCTCGACCATCGTTTCCCAACTTGGTTGTTCATATAAGTGACCCGAAATGGCTTTGAGGGAAGCAGTATTTGCCCCTGTATAATCAGAAATGCTACTAACTAGAGCCAGCCAGGTAGGCGCTCGCGCGTGCATGCGTGCGTGCGTGTGAATGTCAGTCTAGCAATGTAGATCAGGGTGACCTCAAATTTGCTATATAGACAATGATGACCTTGAATTTTTGATGGTTTTCCCCCCTGCCTTCTGAGTGCTGGGATTCTAGGTGTGGGGGATCCCACCTTCTATGTTTCCTGTTGGAGGACTGAGTTCAAGGCCTTTTACATGCTGGGCCAGCACTCTACTAATTGAGCTATATTCTTCAGCCCCGTCCCACCCTTTTTAAAAGTGTTTGCTTATTTAGTGTGTGCCTATGAACGTACATGTGGAGCACTCGTGTACCACAGTGCCTACATGGACACCAGAGTTGGCTCTGTGTACCGTGTGATTCCTGAAGACTGAGCCAAAGTCACAGGCTTGGTGGTAGGCACCCTCACTTGCTGAGCCTCCCTGCCTCCTCCTGCTTGAGCCCTCAGCTTCTCTTTCTCTCTCTGGTTTATTTATTTCATTTGGAGGGTATAAGTATTTTGCACACATGTGTACATGCACCATGTACATGTCAGGTCCCTGAAGAGATCAGAAGACGGTGCCAGATAGATCCCTTGGAATCACAGTCGTGAATGGTTGTGAGCCACCATATGGGTGCTGGGAATCAAACCCAGGACCTTTGCAAGAAAAGCCAGTGTTCTTAACGGCTGAACCATCCCTCCAGTCCTTGCCTGACACTCCAACACCCCACCCTCCCCGAGACAGGCTTTCCTTCTGGGTAGCCTTGACTGTATCAGAACTCACTCTGTAGACCAGGCTGGCCCCAAACTCAGAGACCAGAGATCTACCTGCCTCTGCATGGGGCACCACCACCAGCAAAAAACAAAGTGTTAAGGAGTTGAGTGAAGCAAGCTACAGCAGTGTGTGTGTGTGTGTGTGTGTGTGTGTGTGTGTGTGTGTGTAGGTGGAGTTGTGCTGGGTGGAGCGGACAGGACTGAAGGTGACCCAGTTAGTTGGTCTAGGGATTGGGGAATTCCCAGGTGTCAACTTGGATCCAAAGGGAGGGTGGAGTCCCTTAGAAAGAGGAACATATTTGGGGCACTGAGATTCAGTTCTGTTAAGAAGTTAATTTGGAGGAGGCTGTGGGTCATGCAATAGGGAGAAACTTGCAAACAGCCCTAGCCTGGCAGGTCTCAGGGATGTTTACACAATTACTTTTTTGGGGACTTGTTGGTAAAACAACAGGACAGCAGTTCTGATTTCTGGAAGGATCTGTGGCTTGGGGCATTGGCACTCCATTCCCAATCAGTCACATGGGAGGACAAACAGCAACAGGTGGAGAGAAGGCAGGATTTGGTGGGCACTGTGGGTAACAGCTGGATGGAGTTCCTTTGAAGGGATACGGGTGACACAGGGCATGGTAGTTACACCAGGGCAGCGGAGCACCTCGGATGACCAAAGATGGGTTTCTTCCGGCCTAAAGTGCCACCGCATCTGAGGTGGGTGGTTGGGCCTTTAGCACGTGGCATGTGACCCTTGACACTGGCGTGAAGTGATCATCCTGTACTCCCAACTGATGCGATCTGCCTCCGCCGCCTGCGAGTGGGCAGTGGCCATGATGCTCTTCACGCAGTTTGGCCTCTTTGCTGTGGATTTCTCCAGCTTGGGTGGTTGCAGCCTCCACTTACAACCCAAACTGGACGCCAGCCTCCCACAGGCTCCCTCTGGGTCTCCAAACATACAGACATCACAGGCGCTCTGACTCGGCCCCTGAACAACTGGCAGAGGAGGAAGGATGGGGCCAGCCCAGGCTCACCCAATGATGACCTGGAGGCTGAGGCCGACAGCATGATTGATGGACGAAGGGAAGAGGGGGTGATGCTCACCACTCAGAAGGGCAGCATCGTGGTACCCACCGTCCCTGTGACCGGAAGCACCCCAGGAACCGAGAGGCGAAGGCCAGCCAGCTGTCCCTGATCAAGGCTATTTATTAATTTTGTTGTTGTTGTTGTTGTTGTTGTTGCCGCCGGCGGAATCAGACACAGACGCAGGCAGGGTCACGCGCAACCAGAATTCCTTCTGGGTCACGCGCAACCAGAATTCCTTCCGGGGAGAGCAAATCCGTACAGAAGGTCGAAAGGGGAAGGGAGAAGGAGGACCTGGTGGGAAGCAGGGGCCCGGGGAGGGGAGCTGGGGGTGGGGATGACACAGAGACAGAGGGCCCTGTCCGGATCTGCTAAGCCACCTCCAACCAGCTCCCACCCCTCCCCCACCCCACCCGCAGAGATTGATCAATAAATAAAATAATAAGTTAATCAATAAATAAATAGAAAGAGCTCCCACCCCCTTTTTGCCCTAGAACCTCCCCCCGTTGGGCACGGCCCCTGGAGCCCCATCCCTGCAGGGCAAGGCCGAGTTCTACGTCCCCCCTCCCAACATACTCCTTGGGCCTTATATACAGATTCACAGTAGGGGGGGCAGGGAAGGGGGTGGAGGGGGCTCCCCTCCTTCCCTGGCCCCCTGGGGTCAGGGTAGAGGGGTTCCATTGGTGGCCAGGAGCTTCTTGTCCTTAGGGGGTCCTCGGCGGGGAGAGCTGCTCAGGTCAGGGTCAGGGCGGCCTGGTGGAGGCTGCAGGCTTCGGGGCGGGGTACCAGCAGGCCGGGTCTGGGTTCCATTTTTCTCATCTGCGAAGGAAGAAGTTAACTTTGTAGGGATCAGCTTGAGGCTCCTGTCTGTCGGTAAAGGGGCTTGTCATGATCCCTGGGACTCACAGAGGAGGAAGGAGGAGAGACAGAACCGATTGCCAAGCTGCTCTCTGACCGCCACACGTATACTGTGGTGCTCACTCCCACACAAACAAACAAACAAACAAATGTAATAACAGTAATAACAGCAATCATAATAGAGACCAAATTCACATTTGTGAGACTTCAAGTCCCATTGACAGCTGCCACAGGGAAACACATCTCCTCCTACAGGGGGCCTGTCCGTGCCCGGAGCTTGGAAAACCTGTCGTTTGTCTGAGGTTCAGGCCAGCCCACCACAAGAAATTCCCAGGCTCAGAGGCAATCATGGGGCTGATAGACTGCAATACCCCTTATCTACGTCTAGACGTCTAGGCAATTCTACTGAGTGGGGTTCACAGCGCTTAGAATTGTTCTGGGGCCTGAGACCCTCGGGTCCTGCTGACTGGAGGAAGGCCACACTTTGTACACATGTGTACATGGAGACTAACACCAGAAGGCTCTATATAGACCAGGCTGTCCTCAAATGTACAGAGATCTGCCCGGCGCAGTCTCCTGAGTGCTAGGACTAAAGGTGTGGGCCACCGGCGCACAGAGGTCAAGAGACAGTTTGGGGGACTTGGTCCTTTCACGGAACCTAGAGCTTAACAGTCAGGTGGACTGGTTAGGGGCTCCCATCTCCCCGTGCTGGGATTACAGGGCCACACTGCAGTGACTGACTCTTCTTTACCCCCCCCTCCCCGTGGGAGCTGAGAATAGGACCCTCCTGCCTCCCTAGGCAAGCAGTCTGTCACTGAGCTAAATCTCCAGCCCCTTAGCTCTTTCACACGGGCTCTGGGGGTGAAACTCGGGTCCTCCCGCTTGCTCATCCAGCAATATACCGACTAAGTCATTTCTCTGCACCACCCCTCCCCTTTCAGAGGTGATATTTATTTTATGAGTAGCCACACACTCATGCGTGTGTGTTTTTTGTGCACCACGTGCATGCCTGGTTGGTTACCACTGAGTTCAGAAGAGAACATCACATCTCCTAGAACTGGAGTCCTGGATGGTTGTGAGTCACCCTGTAAGTGCCGGGGTCTTCGGCAAGCACAAGTGTTCTTAACCGCTGGGTCACCTCTCTAGCCCACCCCCACCTGAACTCACTCTGTAGCAGAGCATGATCTTGAAGCCCTGACCTCCCTGCCTCAGCTTCCCAAGTGAGGGTCTGGACTAGGATAACTGATGTGGGAAGACCCACCCTAACGGGAGATGTATCACTCCGTGGGCAGGGCTACCATGCCCTCTCTGCCATGATGGACTGCCTCCTGGAACTGCAGGCCAAAACAAACCTCCCTCCTTTCCCCCAAGACAGGGTTTCTCTGTGTAGCCCCGGCTGGCCTCGAACTCAGAGATCCACCTGCCTCTGCCTCTGCCTCTTGAGTGCTGGGATTAAAGGCGTGCGCCACCACTGCCCAGCATTTCCCTTACTCTTAGTGTGCACGCGTGTACATGTGGTGCACGTGTTCGAGCTCCAGTGTGGAGGTTAGAGGACAACTTGCAGGAATTTGGTCTCCTTCCCATCATGTACGCCACGGGGATCTAACTCAGGCTTAGCGGCAAGTACCTTTAGACTTTGAACTCTCTTGCCAGTCCTCAATTCCTGAAGCTGCCTTTGGAGGGTATTTTGTTGCAGCAACCAGTCATTTAGCTAATCCTCCTGGGCACTGATGCTGAGGCCTGAATAACTTGGCTGTGAGAGATTTTTCTGTGAGTTACAGGGTTTTTCAGCATCCCTGATCCCCGCCCACAGGATGCCAATAATGTCTTCCTGCTCTCCATTCGAGACAATCAAACAAAACAAAACAAAAAGCCCCAAAACCCTTCATGCCCTGCCAGATGACCCCTGGGGAGGCTGTGGTAGGCTGAATCATGCCACCCCCCACAGATGTTCACATTATAAAGCCAGGGACCTGTGAAAACGTTGAGCTCATGTGTGGTGACTCAGGGTAATCCCTGTGGGTGGGAAGACTACCTGGGATTATCTGGGTAGACCCAGTTTAGTCATACAAGCCCTTAAATGACCCAGTCGTGTCAAGGGCAGATCCTGGCTCTGGAGGGTGCTGCCCACTGGCGGAGGGAGGGGCTGCAGAACAAGAGAGGACAGACCTCAGGACGACAGACATCCTGATGTCAGCCTGGGTGTCACACATCCAGGACAGCAGCATGAAAAACCCGTATTGTTTTAGGGACCAACTTTGAGGTATTCTTTTTCTTTTTCTGTTTTTGGTTTTTCCAGACAGGGCTTTTCTGTGAGGTCCTGGATGTCCTGGAACTCCATCTCCAGACCAGGCTGGCCCTGAACTCAGAGATCCGCCTGCCTCTGCCTCAGGAATGCTGGGACTAAAGGCGTGTGCCACCACCGCCCAAATTGAGGTCATTTATTAATGGCAGCCATCGGTAATGATTCCAACCAAGGTCAAGATGAGCCCTGTCAAGTGTCAAGCTAATTGTCCTTCAGTGGCTGCTGTGCCCACTGCTGGATTCTCTGTGCTCCATCCCTTCTATGGGGGATGGGGACAGAGGGATGTCAGGCTGATTTCACTGCACTGTTGTATCACGGAGCATGCTCCTCTCTTTGTAAACCATTCACTTAAGAGTTCTCATCTTTGCATCTTTGGTTGCTAAGGCAGACACACCTCGTATTACTACAGGCTAAATGTTGTGTCCCCCATAATTCACATGCCGGAACCATCACCCCTAAGTCTATGGGGCCTCTGGGAGTTGATGAGGTTTTGAGGGTGGAGGCTTCATATATGGAATTAATGACATGAAATCAACCAGGACCACAGTGAAAGCTGGACTGCTGAGGCATGCCTGTAACCCCGGCAATGAGATGGAGGCAGGGGGATCAGGAGTTCAAGAGCATCTCCATCTACATGTCGAGGCCGAGGCCAGTCTGGGATAGATGAGAACCTGCCTGAAGAAAGCAAAGATGAAACTTAAGGAGACACAGCCAGAAGAGGCCATCTGTGAACGAGGAAATGGGCTCCAGACAGACGCAAGATCTGCCCCGCTGCCTTGACCCGAGACTTCTAGTCTCTGAACAAAAAGTTCCTAGGCTGGAGAGATGGCTTCCTGGCTAGGAGCCCTAGCTGCTCTTCCGAGGATCTGCACCAATCCCAGCTTACAACCCTCTGGAATTCCACTTCCAAGGGCTCTGATGCCCTCTTCTGGCCTATACACACACACACACACACACACACACACACACACACACACACACACACAGAGGAAGCATGCAAAGACACTCAAGTACACAGAATAAACAATACTATTTAAAAAAGTAATTAAAAAACAAAATAATTTCCTTTTTTTTTTTTAATTGCTGAGACAGGGTCTCATGAATGTCTCTCTGGCCTTGGATTTGATAGATAGCTGAGGATGGCTTTGAACTTCTTATGTGCATTGGTATTTTCCCTCCATGTATGTCTCTGAGGGTGTCAGGTTTACTGGAACTTGAGCTACGGACAGTTGTGAGCTGCCATGTGGGTGCTGGGAATTGAACCCAGGTCCTCTGGAAGGGCAGCAGTGCTCTTAATTGCTGAGCCCATCTCTCCAGCCCTCATTTTCCTTCTTTTTCTATTTTGTTTTTTGAAGACAGGGTTTCTCTGTGTAGTCCTGGCTATCTTGGAACTCCCTCTGTAGGCCAGGCTGGGGTCAAAGATGTGCGCTACTACTCCCTGGCTGATTTTGAATCTCTGATCTCCCTACTCCATCTCGAGAGCACTGCCCGGCATTACAGCTGTGACACTACTCCTAATTTACACGGTGCTGGGATTGAACTCAGACCACAGTGCATGCTGGGCCAGCACTCTATTAACTGAGCTACGTCCTCAGCCCATTTGTTTGCTTTCAGACAGTTTTACGAATTGGCCAAAATGGGCTGGAACTAGTCACTCAGGATGGCCTTGAGTTTGTGGCAATACTCTGACCTCAGCTTCCTGAATGCTGGGACTACTGGCATGCATCTCCATACCTGGTTTCCTATTGCTTAAAAAGCCCCCCAGATCATGGTGTTGTTTGTTTCTGTTTTGCTTTTCTTTTTCTCTGTTGGAGATTGAACTCAGGACCCTTGCCAGGTAGTCTACCTCTGATCTCACCCCTGACCAGTTTATACTATTCTCTCATGGAAGCCTGGATGAATCACAACCTCTCTTCTGAGGCCTGGCCTCTGCTCTGCCCCCTCGATGCCAGGTGAGAACTATGGGGTTCAATTCCAATGACATTTGGGTCCTGTAAAGTAAGCCACTAATACGTCCTATCTGTCCTGGTTTTAGCCTAAAGGTCATGCCCTGCCCCCAGTCCCAGGCACACCGGGATGGCTGGTAACTCTACAGAGTTCCACAGCTCCGTGGCACCATCTTCCATTGCTCCTGACATGGAGGCTACTGTCCTCTCAGGGCCTCCAAGGGTGCCCAGGAGTCCTTTCTCAGACCCCAGTGTCTTGTGGGAAATCTATTCCCACCAGTGTAGGGGAGGCCTCAGCTAGACACTGGCCAAAAGTCTAAGAAGTGGACCAGTCTGGCTGCTCCAAAGCAAAGACAGAGCAGAGTCGGCACCTGATCGCCCTCAATTCCTGCCCCCCAGCAACAGTTATCACCCACCTGCCAGGGCCTGCACAGAGGGTTGGTCGTGAGTGCTGAGCAGCTGTGCCTGGATGGTTTCTACCACTCTCTTGAACCGACGGCTGGGACCTGGAGGGTGATGGGCAGACAGGAAACACAGTGACTCAGAGTGGAGCCAGGCAAGGTTCCTCCTTCAAGCAAGACGGTCCCCCTGTAAGGGTTAATTTTTCTGACCCTATTACGCCTGTATCAAAGCTGGCTCCCAAATGGATCTCTGTATTACTGCTAAGGATCACTATCACACCCAGACATCTTCTTTTAATATAACGATAGGTGTTGGTTGCTATTGAAATTGATGTTGTTGCTCACTTAACTTTCCTTAGGGATGCGAAGGGGAAAAAATGTAAGAAAAATGAGCGAGGGGCTGGAGAGATAGCTCCACGGTTAAGAGCACTGGCTGCTCTCCCGGAGGGCTTGAGTTTGAGTCTTAGCACCCACACAGTGGCTTATGGCTACCTGCAAACTAGTCCCCGGGAATCTGACACCTTCCTTTGGCATCAGGCACACACAGGATGCACAGACATACATGCAGAAAAAAAATGCTCACATACATAAAAAACACTTTTCTTTAACAAAGAAAAATAAGCCAGGCAGTGATGGTGCACGGCTTTAATCCTAGTATTCGGGAGGCAGAGGCAGGCGGTCTATAGAGGGAGTTCCAGAACAGGCTTCAAAGGAGCGAGAAACAAGTGGACCTTTGACTCTGCAGGATAGCTGTGCCACACACATTCATTGCAGCCTGCTTTAGGAGCTCTTAGGGTGATCTCATCCCCTGACCATAACGTATTAAAACGGGTGAGGCAAAGAGCCGATAGAGGGGTATGCTTGTGTATATACCTCCAATATTAAGATTTAGGAACCAAGAATTGGAAGCAAGGCATTACTGTGTTTTCCTTCTCCCAGGCTAACTCTTGATTGGTCATGGCTGCCTGGCGTTAAAATTCCTGAGGCTGCAGTATGAGCTCAGGAAGAACTCCATGGGTAGATTGGTGATGTCTGCTCTGGGTAGGACACTGATGATAGAGGCTAGCATGCTCACACTTCTAATAGAAGACGAAAAGGTAGCCCAAAGTACTCTACAGATTTTTCCCTTTGAAAAATGGGTGATCCGGCTGGAGAAGTGGCTCAGTGGTTGAGACCACTGGCTGCTCTTCCAGAGGTCCTGAGTTCAATTCCCAGCAGCCGCATGGTGGCTCACAACCATCTATAGTGGGATCTGATGCCCTCTCCTGGCATAAAGACCTACATGCAGATGGAGCACTCATACATAAAATAAATAAGTAATTCTTAAAAAAAAAAATGAAAAACAGGTGATTACTGATACCCATGAAATCATTTCTCATCATACAAGCCCCTGGGGGGGAGGGGGAGCATGTGGGGGAGGGGACCTCAGAGAATCAGCACGCTCCATGCTGACTTCCTATCTGCTCTCCTATGCTGATAATCCTATTTAGAGATCTGGAACACTCCAAGGCCGGTCAGGAGAGACGTACCAGAGATGAGAGTAAAGGTGACGGAGTAGATGCCACCGCCACTACTGCCATCTCTTCGGGGTGAGGGCTCTGGCCCCTCGGAGGAGCTGATGTCCACCTGGAAGCGGACAGGCTTCTGGAAGACGGAGGGGCCACCGCTGGCCTTGTACTCTGCCCTGAAGCTGGTCTGTGACAGCACACTGTGACTCAGGCTGGGGATCTAGGATGTAAGTATACAAGGATGAGGTGAGTCTAAGGAGCAGATCGCCGTCCTACACCTGGCTCTGCACGAGGAACAAGCTCCATCAAGCCTTGGGAGGACCTGTGCCCGCTCGTGCCTGTAGCCCCTCCTGACGTACATTTAGGAGAATGAATCCTAAATGAACGTGGTCTCTGCTCTCTATGGGATAGTTACAACCACATGAAACACACTCCTTTTCCTTCCTCCACAAGTCACATGTCTTGGTAACTGCAAATCCCATCAGTCCTTACAGCAAAAGACTGTGGGATTAGACGAAAACAGAAAGCATTAAGGTCCACTGAGAAAGGTCTATTCTCCTATCACCCTCAGATCTGGAGGCAAGGCATGGCAACACACTCACCTTCCACTGGTACTCAGGGAACTGTTATTTAGGGTCTTATCTCAGCACTTTGGGGCTTTGGGCCCAATAGTCTGTTCCTGCCTCCCTACCCAATACTGACCAATTCCAACTCTTGCTGAAAAACTACAAATCCCATGAGTCTCAGAAGGAAGTCAGTCTAGGGATAGAGTGGCAGTGGATGAGGGGGGGATGGGCGTGGTGGTGGTGTAGCTCTATGGTCCATGGGGATGCCAGGGCTCTCACCGACAGAAAGGCATGGACAATGTCCGCTTTGATGCTGCTGAGAGGTTTGTCCTTTAGCACGAGGAATATTTGTTCTTCTTTGTCCAAGGAGATGAAGTTCCCGAACCAGGAGCGTTTTGCCAGCCTGAGTGGAAGGGGATAGAAGCAGGTGGGTCAGGAAGACGCTAAGAGACAAATCCCCTCGGTTCCCACTCAGTTCCTTCCCTTGTCGAACTCACTCGGGAGAGGATTCTGGAGTCAAACTGGACATCTCCTCAGCGGTGGGGACTGGTCAGGGAGGGGAGAAAAAGCAGTCAACACTTATTAATAATTTTCATCCAGGGCCCTGTGGGTGCAGTCACCTCTCAAACAGCTAACCCTAACCTAGGAAGTCTGATCCAGGCCCCTTCAGGAAAGGCAGAATGGTTAGACCACACCCCTCAGGCTGGAGCTCAAGTCCCATGGACCAACGAGTAAGCAATCCAGAGTGCACTATACAGGATCTGTCCCCATCTCCTCTTTCCCGAAACTCCTCTCCAAACCTTATCATTTCTATTTGTCCTGGGACTTGGGAAGATGGCTCTTTCCTACCCAAAGACCCCCATGGAGTCGGCCAATAAGATAAGACCTTTAGCCTCTTCCTTCCCACATTAGAATCTAGCAGTTGGAAACTCTAGCCTTGCATCTAGTGACCCCTACCCTGCATCTTGCGCCGGTGGAAGCGAGGGGAGCCCAGGAAACTGTTGCGGATGGAGTTAAGACGACTTCTCCAGGCGGCTCCCCCGACGCCACCGCCTGGGCTGGGTGGTGGTGTCGTTCCTGGGGTCCCAGTAGGGCTGGCTCGAGGCGTGTGCAGAGGTGAGTGCAAGGGGGTTCCGCCGGAGGAGCGCGGGGAGCCTGGTGGTCCGGGCAAGGGTGTGGAACGGGCACTGGGGGGCGGTGGCTGCTCCCCAGCACCCCCGCCTCTGGGGCCCCGAGAAGGCAGCGTCTGTGTTTTGGAAGTTGGGGAGCCTCCGCCTCTAGCCTCATCTCCAGCGCCTGGCTCCGGCGAGAAGGAAAAGACCGGACTCTGTGAAGGAGCAGGACCTGGTCAACAGTTTGGACTACAACTTTCAGGAGGCTTTGGAATCACTACTTGCTCAGACTCACTGGGCAGGGCTGCGAGGCCTGCTGGGAATTGTAGTCTAGTCAGCCCCACCCACACTGACAGTGGTCTCCGACCACCACCCTAAGGCTGCAGCCCCAAGCCTGGTGCATGCAAGGAATTTATGATAAATGTTTAAACCTCCCGGATATACTACAAATCCAAGTCTAAGAATACAGAAATGGGGTCCTTGACACTTCTGGGGGTGGGGAGGTAAGAACGCCTCATGAAACTGTTTTCTGTTCAGTCTTTGCTGACTTCTCTATAGCTGTCTCAACCATCTGAGGGTCTAGCCTTACTCACCCTTGGGCTGCTCAGAGGGCTGGAGGACAGACCAGTGGAGGCTCCACTGACGCTGCGGGATCTGTTTACAGGATTAAAAAAAAAAAAGAGAGAGAGAGAGAGAGAGAGAAAGGAAGGAATAAAGAAAGAAAGAAAATTTGAGAGTTTTAAAGGGTTCAGATGTTCCTTCAGTTTCGTGTCCTTCCGGATGAGGGAACAAAGACCTGGCAGGAGGAGTGATTTGTCCTGGGCACATACAACACTTAAGGTTGAGCAAGGTATCGAACGAATGCTCTGCTTGCTCTATATTCTGGGGCCAAAGACCCTTCCAGAGGGGACAGGTTGGCTCTCACCTCTGACTGTGCTGGGCCATCTCCAAGGCTCGTCTGGTAGGCACTGGGGAGCCGCCACTCCCAGCGTCTGTGATGCTCAGGACTTCCATGGACTTCCGCTCCGGCCTCCGCTTCCCATGTCTGCTCAGCATGGGAGAATCCACACGCTTCCGAGGTGGGTCTGAAGGGAGAGAAGATCAGCCCCCTCGGTAGGTCAATTTGCTCAGCTGTACATGGCACATAGGGGAAACCGAGGCCCAGAGCAGAGAGAAGTTCTCGAAACCGGCTAGCTGCCTACGCATTGACGCCCAGGGCCTACAGCATCCTCCTCCCTCGGGAATCCTGGGAACTGAAATGCCCCATCCGCCTTCTTACCAACATCATTCCGCGGAGGCAGATCCTGGTCTTCACAGCTGGGATACCGCTCTTTCCGATCCAAAAGCAAGTAGTAGATCATCTTTTCTTGGTTTTCTCTGAGACAGGAAAGAAGGAAGCGGTTAAGGGAGGACTGAGGTCAGAAATCAGTGCCCAGGGCTGGAGAGAAAGATGAAGGTGCTTTGCCACTGAGTTGGATCCCTGGGATCCACATTGTAGGAAGAAAGAACCGAACTCCTGCCAAGTCGTTCTCTGTTCTTCATAAACATGCCTTGGCACACACGCTCCCTCCTCCCATAAAAAAATAAATATAGTAATAATAATGATTATGATGATGAGCGGGGCTTGACTTTAATCCCAGCACTCAGGAGGCAGAGGCAGATGGATCTCTGTGGGTTCAAGGCCAGCCTGGTCTACAAAGTGAGTTCCAGGATAGTAATAATAGCTAACACCGGGGCACTTACTAAGTACGCATTAAATTCTACGTAATGCAGACATCCTCCATGCCTGCTCAGCGCATTTCTCTCCAGATCACAACTGCTCCGGCGCATGCCAACTCTAAGCCATGCCTCTAGTCTGTTGGTTCCCTAAGCCTGGATGCGGTACGCCCCCTTTAGGCAGTCTAGGGGACTGCCATAACCCATTCAACGGATGAAGTGGGGGGGTTGCCTGTGAAAGGGTCTGGGGAGCTCTTACTCCTCGCTTCTCAATTCTCGGTGCAGCCGCTCGCGGTCTCTGAAGCACCCCAGAGACGCCATACTCTCCAAAACGTCAGGGTCCAGCTCTCCATTGGAAGGCAGGCTCCTCATGGCTACCCTGCGGCCCGGGGCTGGCTCCAGGCAAGGGTCTGGTTCGTGTTTCCCGCCCCTGGAAAGGTGCAGAAATTCTTTGGAGAAACCAGCATCCATAATAGAGCCTTTATCATCCTAGGCTTAGGTCCAGACTACTCCTCCTAGGACCTGGAGAGTCTGGATCCCCAGCTTGACTTCCTCAGACCCAGGCAATCAGAATTCAGCTCTCCTCCCTCAGACCAGGAGCCCAGACCCTAGCCTTCCTCCCTCAGACCCCAGTCCTCTCTCTCTGACTCAAGAGTCCTGGACCCCTAGCTCCCTCCTTCCTCTGGTCTGGCATTCCTTCAGCCTTGTTCTCTTCTGCCAAGACTCATACGTTTGAGACTGTAGTTCCTCCCATCCCACCCCACCCATCAGGAACATAGCATCCCACTCTCCACCTCCCTCCCTCCCTCGAGTACCCAACTGTCCAATTCCCTCTTACTCACAGATACCAGGGATGTTTCTGAATCTGTTCCAGCTGTGAAAGGGTGGGTCACAGAGAAGCAGAAATTAGGTCATATACACACAGAGCAATTAAATAAAATCGATTAGGGTTGACTCTGGGAGGTCCCTGACCCATCCAATCCCCAACCAGAGGCAAGATGACCCATTGTGTCTTCCTCCGGTGGTAGTGAAGCATACCGTTATGTGCACCTAAGACTGACCACTTTTAAGAACTTGGGTGGCAGTTTTCCCGCATACACAGTGCCAGCCTTTTCAGCCCCTGCCAAATCCCAACATGTGTCCTCCCCAAGGCCTGAGACTCCCTGGTTCGCCAACCTTGGATCGCCTCCTCTCTAGTTTGTAAGTTTGAGGTTTTGCTGGACCTCGCTGGGCTTGCAGCATAACCAGTGAACTCATCCATCCAAGGGTTTACAGGCAGGCTCCAGGAACTAATCCCATGACTCCCCTGGGAATTCTGCCACCCCAGGGACCATTCCTCTCCTGCCAGTCCCGAACAACTCACACTGAGCCTTTTCTCGGGCTCCACTTCGATCATCCCCCTCAGGAGGCTCTGGCAGTCTGGAGGAATGAAGTGCGGCATGTGGAAGACACCACGCTTCACCTTCTCCAGCAGCTGACGCAGGTTGTCGTCATCGAAGGGCAGCGCCCCCTGTGCAAGACATTATCAAGACCCCTTAGGCCAATGGTTCTCAGCCTGTGAGTCACGGACCCCTTTGTGTGTGAGGGGGGTGTCAAACGATTCTTTCACAATTTCACAGGCCTCACCTAAGAATCATATTTACATTATGATTCATAACAATAGCAAAATTACTGTTATGGAGTAGCAACGAAAAAACTCTTTTCTTTTTGCTTTTTGAGACCGGGTTTCTTTCTCTGTATTGCTTTGGAGCCTGTCCTGGAACTCGCTCTGTAGACCAGGCTGGCCTTGAACTCACAGAGATCCACCTGCCTCTGCCTCCCTAGTGCTGGGACTAAAGGCGTGCGCCATCAACGCCTGGCTTGCAACGAAAGGACTTTTATGGTTGGGGTAACTACAACATGAGGAGCTGTATTAGGACAGTTGAGGACCACGGCCTCAGGTGGCGTTTAAGACTGGCCAGGTGAGGTTCCAAGTGCTGATGACGTCTTAGCCTATCTCACCCTCAGCACGGCACAAGAAGCAGGGAGGAAGGGCACTCTGGATATCTTCACCTACAAGGCTGGAGATGGAGGTCAGTTGGTGGAGCGCTTGCCTAACATTCATGAAGGCCTGGATTAGATCCCCAGCACAGGTGTAGTGGCACATGCCTACAATCCCAGAATTTGGGAGGTGGCTGGAGGACCTTAGAAGTTCAATTCCCAGCAACCACATGGCGGCTCACAACCATCTACAATGAGATTTGGTGCCCTCTTCTGGTGTGTAGGCCACATGCAGACAGAACAGTGTGTATATAATAAATACATGTTTAAAAAACAAAAGAACAAAAAACATCACTGCAAGTTTGAGGCCAGCCTGGTCTAATACGTGAATTCTAGGCCAGCCAGGGCTACGTAGTGAGACCATCCTGGAGTACATAGAAAGACACTACACAAACACATATAACACACACACACACACACACACACACACACACACACACACGCCAAATGACTACATAAATATTTAAAAACAGCAAAAATAAGAGAATAAAAGGAGGGGCTGGAAAGATGGCTCAGCGGTTAAGGGCACTGGCTGCTTTCCCAAACAAAGGACCTGGGTTCAAATCCCAGCACCCACATGACAGCTAACAACTATCTTTAACTCCAAGATCTGACACCCCAATACAGACTTACATGCAGGCAAAACACCAATACATATAAAATAAGAAAGTAAATAAACTTAAATAAATAAAAAATGGAGAAACAAAAGGGAAAAATGCAGGCTGAAATGGGATGACATGATCATCAGAATTGGGGACAGGTCAAGAAGGGAGTCTGGTTTGACCTAGGAGCTGGAGAGGCTCTGGGGAGAGATGATGCCGTGAGTCTCAGAGTTTTCTGAGGGTTTTAAATGGCTGTCCCTTGTATGGAAGGGGCGTGGACAGAATATAGGGAGGAGGAAGATGGGAAGAGGACACCTCACCGCTGGTCTTGGAGTCAAAAAGCCCACCTTTGGCTCTGCTGCCTGATTCGTTGGCAGTGAGCCTCAGCTTCTCGCCTCTATGGAAGGGATGTGGGGTTCTTATTGGGAAAGGCTATGGGACAGATTAAAAATATCAGCCACATCACAGCTGGTCCTCATTACTGTCGGAAGCGCCAATTTTATATAATCACTGTGAACAGTGAGTTAGTGAGTACTGCAATAGTGAATTATTGCATCTGGGTAAAAACCAGCTAGGTTCCTTCTACCCGCAGCCCGCACCCTCTTTTTTTATCAAGGTCAACCAGCCATTACCCTAAGTTGTTTTTGATGAGCTTTTTGTTGCTTGTCTGTTTTACAGTACTGGATCTCACATTTAATTTAATCTCCACAACTGGTAGTACTGTATTCTTTTTGTTGGCTGTCCTAGAACTCATTTGTAAATCAGGCTGGCCTCGAACTCACAGAGATATGCCTGCCTCTGCCTCCCAAATGCTGAGATTAAAGGCGCGTGCCACTGCCCGGTTAGGCTTACAGAAAGAAAGTGACTTGCTTGTCCAAGAGAAGGGAGCAGACATTTGAAGTCTGTCTTTTCCCCACTTGACAACAAAAACTGAGGGGAGACTCTGAAGATCTAGGCCAGGTGGCGGGGAGCTTGCCCAGCATACACAAAGCCCCGGGTTCAACCGCCAGCACCGTGTCCCCGTGGCATGGGAAGGAGGCAAAGGAATCCAAGGAAGCTACATTTCAGGTTAGCCCAGATCACACGGCACTCTGTCTCAAAACACCTAGAAACTGCGTCTGGAGAGATGGCTTAGCAGTTAAGACTACTTGCTGCTCTTGCAGAGGACCTGGGTTTGGTTCCCAGCATTAGCATGGTGTCTCACAATTGTTTGAAATTCCGTTGCAGGGGATTTCAGACTGCTCTTCTGGCATCCTCAGGCACCAGGCAAGCACACTTCACAGCCACACATGCAGGCAAAACACTCATATACATAAAATCAAAATAAACAAATCTTAGCTGGGCAATGGTGGCACATGACTTTAATCCCAGAACTCAGGATGCAGAGGCAGGTGGATCTCTGTGAGTGCTAGGCCAACCTGGTCTACAGGGCAAGTTCCAGGACAGCCAGGGCTACTCCAAGAAACTTTAAAAAAAAAAAAAAAAAGCCTTAAAACAGCTGGGTGGTGGTGGTGCATACCTTTAGTCCCAGCACTCGGGAGGCAGAGGCAGGCGTATTTCTGAGAGTTTGAGACCAGCCTGGTTTACAAGAACTAGTTCCAGAGAACCCAAGTTCAGTTCCCAGCACCCACCTAAAAGGCCACCTATAACTCCAGTTCCAGGGGATCCGACACCCTCTTCTTGTTCCCATAGATACCCATGTATACACACAGACACACAGAAATAAAAAGTAAACCTTAAAAAATGCTCAGAAGAATGTCTGCTTTGAGCTAGTTATTAATTCATGCTACATTAGGAGGTTCGTGACAGGCCAACCCTGGGTCTTCAAAGATGAGTCAACTGAACAAATGTACAAAGATGAAAGCCACTGATATGGGTCCCGACCTCAAGGAGCTCATGATAGACAAAGAAGGGAGATAAGGCTTGAAAAATCATGCAGCAAAATGCATACTGACAACCGTGACCATCCGGCTGGGGAGAGCAGCACTTACCGCAAGATCCAACCAGGGGACAGGGGTGAGGGAGGGCAAAGAGGGAGGCTCTGGGAAGCTTCTGGGAGAAATGACCATGGGGCTGAGGATATTCATTAGACAAAACAGAGGGCCAGCAGGGATGGAGGAATGTTCTAGGCCGAGTATGCAAAACTCTGGGTTCAGACCCTAACACTGCACAAACCAACTACAGTGGTGATCCAAACACTGGGGAGGCAGAGGCTGGAGAATCAGGAGTTCAAAGCCATCCTTGGCTACGTATGAGTTCAAGGCTAGCCTGGAAGATATGAGACACTGCTTGTGTCTCTATCACAGAGGTTCTTAACCTGGGAGACTTGACCCTTCTTTGGGGAGAGGGGAGCTGAAGGACTCTTTCACAGCTGAAGCCTAAGGCCATGGGAAAACACAGGTATTTACATTACAATTCTTAACAGTAGCAAAGCTGCTGTTACAAAGTAGCAACAAAAACAATTTTATGGCTGGGCTCAGCACAGCATGAGGAATGCTGGGAACCACTACTGTCTCCATAAATCCCCACACATGTGGGAGATTGCACACATATACTTACATTCACGGGATCACTCACACATTCACCCACCCACCCACACCCACATACACCCACACAGGTTATTTGGGAGGTCACACGTATATTTTGGAGAGCCCTCTCAGAAACACATAATTCAAGGACCCACACACCCTCACATGGATATACATCCAGTCACACGTGTGCACAGATATGTGAGTGATCTCACAGACACCCAGTCTTTTAGGAGGTGATTCTGGAGTTGAGGATGCACGTAAGGTCCTATGCTCCATTTAGGGCGACATGGTTCTAAAAATACGGCGGTAACAGCAGCAAAAGGCACCTTACCACAAGCAGGGCGAAGAGGATGACCCCACAGCTCCACATGTCTGCCCGGCGGCCATCATATTTCTCCCCCTGGAAGGCAAAAGGTGCCATTTCAACTGCATCTCTGTCCACTCTTCTCTTAACCTCCCCTCCCCCGGCACTCACCTTGATCACCTCTGGACAAGCGTAATGGGGGGACCTGGAGGCAAGAGGAGACAGAGAGAGTGGTATGAGGGTGTGTGCGAGCCCTGGCCAGCATCTTGCCCTTCCCAGGAAGTCTGGGGAGGAAGGGGTTGAGGGAGGAAGGGGTTGGGCCTCCCACTCACCCGCAGCTGGTCTCCAGGAGGCTGTCCCCCACCTGCAGGGATGCCATGCCAAAGTCTGCGATCCGGATATTGTTCTTCTCATCCAGCAGCAGGTTCTCTGGCTTCAGGTCTCTGTGACTGAGACAAACAGGTGAAGTTCAGCTTCAGCTGCCCCCAGGGGAGCCCATCCCCACCCCCCCCACCCTTTTCATTTTATGTGCATTGATGTAAAGACATCAGGCCCCCTGGAACTGTAGTCACAGACACTTGTGAGCTGCCATGTGCGTGCTGGGAATTGAACCTGTGTCCTCTGGAAGAGCAGCCAGGGCTCTTAACCGCTGAGTCATCTCTCCAGCCCTCACTCCCTCTTGCAGTGAGACACTTCTAGTATTTTTTTTAAAGACAAGCTGTCATGTAGCCCAGGCTAGCCTCACACTGATTTGAGGATGGCCTTGAAATCCTGGTTTTCTTGTCTCTGTCTCCCATATTCTGAATTACAAATATGTGCTCTCAAGCCTGACTGAGACAGAGAGAGAGACAGAGAGAGAGAGGGAGGGTTATGCTACAATGTCTTGACATATGCCCTAAGCTGACCTCAAGTTTGAATCAATCTTTCTTCCTTACTCTCTCAGGTACTGGGGTTACAGGCATATATCACTGTGTCTGATTCGTCATGCCTTTCTGTGTATGGGCATGTACACATACGTGTGCATGCATGTGGAAGCAAGAAGTTGACATCCCGTGTCTTCCCCCTTGCCCTCCACTGTGCTGTTTGAGACAGGGTCTCTCACTTTATCTGGAGCTCATTAGTATGTCTAGACTAGCTAGCTGCCCCGCTAATACCAGAGAGCTTTCTGCTCCTGCCTCTCAAGCACTGAGCTTGCCCTGCTGCAAGCTCCTGTACCTGCTGAGCCACCTCGACAGCCCCTTATAAGAGTGCTTTGTCTACATTGTATGTGTTGGCATCACACGAACGTCTGGTGCCTGAAGAAGTCAGAAGTGGATGTTGGATCCCTTGGAACCAGAGCTGTGGATGGTTGTGAGCTACTGTGTAGTGGGGGAAATTGGAACCAGGTCTTCTGGAAGAGCAGCCAGTGCTCATCGTCACTATCCATCTCTATATCCAAGACTTAAAATTTACTTATTTATTTATTGAGACAGGGTCTCACTATGTTGCCCTGGGCTGGCCTGGAACTCACAGAGATCTACCCGTCTCTCCCTCCACAGGTATGTACAACCACACCCACACTGAACTGGTTAGTAGAAATATAAAAATTGGGCCACTGAGATAGTTCAGCAGGTAATGGCCCCTGCTGTCTATCCTAATGACCTGAGTTTGAACTCCAGAACACACACAGAGAACCCGAAAGTTGGTCTTCTGATTTCCGTATGTGGGTCATGGCATTTGTGCCTCCCCCAAACAAACACACAAATAAACGGTTTCGGAAAAAAAGAGAAATATAAAAACACAGCTAGGAGCCTGGAGTTGGTGGCGCACGCCTTTGATCCCAGCACTCACGGAGGCAGAGGCAGGCGGATCTCTGTGAGTTTGAGGCCAGCCTGGTCTACAGAGCGAGTTCAAGGACAGGCTCCAAAGCTACACAGAGAAACCCTGCTCAAAAAAAACAAAGAGAAGAAAAAAGAAAAAGAAAAGAAAGAAAGGAAAAAAGAAAACTCAGCCAGGTGTGGTCTGTCTGTAACTCTGGCACTCTGCAGGCCAAGGCAGGAGGGTTGGTATGAGGGCCAGGCCAATCTGGGCTACACTATGAGACTCTGTCCTGCTTAATATCCCCAATAAATATAAAAATAAAAATACTTCCATATCAAGTCACCGCCCCCCGAAACAGGGTTTCTGTGTAGTTCTGGCTATCTTGGAACTTACACTACAGACCAGGCTGGCCTAGAATTCACAGAGAGCTACCTGCTTTCCCAAGTGCTGCCATTAAAGGTGTACACCACCACACCCAGCTATTATTATTAATTATTAATGCTGCTGTTATTGTTAGCATTATGTGGGAGCACATCAAGAAATTTTTTACTTTTTAACTTTTTTTTTTTTTTTTTTTTTTTTTTTTTGAGACAGGGTTTCTCTATGCAGTTCTGGCTGTCCTGGAACTCACAGAGATCCACCTGCCTCAGCCTCCTGAGTGCTGGGACGAAAGGTGTGTATCACCAGCACAGTAATTGGGGGGGGGAAATGTGCCACTCAAAAGTAGGCAACTGGTTCCTTTCCTCAGGACCTTTCTACTGGACTAAACGCCTTAAGATTTAAGGGTCAAATCTGGAGGGAGCTGGGGCCATAGAATTCTGCAATTTCTATTTGGAGCGGTCAGAAAGTGGGTCACACACAACACGTTGAACAGTGCCCCCTACAGGCTATAATCTTCATTGCCAGGGCTTGATACCCTGGCTGCTCAAAAAGGTGTTGAACTTAATTTAAATAGCCTGCATTAGGTGCCTTTGAAAAAGATTTAACTTTTAAGTGTGTGTATGCGTGCGTGCGTGCATATGTGTGTGTGAATGTGCACGTGATTGCAGGTGTCTGGTGAAGCCAGAGGCATCTCATCTTTCCAGAGCTGGGGTTACAGGCCTTTGTGAGACTTTAGATATGGATGGTGGGACTTCAACTTGGGTCCTGTCTAGGAGCATTATATGCTCTAACCACCAAATAATATCTTTAGCCTGTTTTTAAAAACAGGATCTTCTCTCTCTCTCTCTCTCTCTCTCTCTCTCTCTCTCTCTCTCTCTGTGTGTGTGTGTGTGTTTCAAGTCAGGGTTTCTTTGTGTAACAGTCCCGGCTGTCTTGGAACTCCCTTTGTAGACCAGGCTGGCCTCAGACTCAGAAATCCACCTGCCTCTGCCTCTCGAGTGATGGGACTGAGGGTGTGCACCATGGTGCCTGGCAAGAGAGGGTCTTTCTAAGTAGCCCAGGCTGGTGCTGAACTCTTTAGTGATGCTCCTGCCTCTGCCTCCCAAGTGCTAGGACTGCAGGTATGTACTCTTCACCTTAAATGCTGCATGCTTATATCTTTCTCTGGACTGGAGTCATCGAGGAAAAGAAATACCTCTTTGCAGGAATATTTCATACATCAGAAACACGAATTCCAATTCTTAACTCACATCAAACACAGTTATTGACTTAAAAGAGACCCCAGGATTAAATACAAGAGATAGAATTGCCCGGGCAGTGGTGGCTCAGGACTTTAATCCCAGCACTCGGGAAGCAGAGACAGATGGGACTCTGTGAGTTCGAGGCCAGCCTGGTCTACATCCAGGACAGCCTCCAAAGCAATACAGAAAAACCCTGTCTTGAAAAAAAAAAAAAAAAAAAAAAAAAGAGGCCTGAAATTACATAGCAACCACTCACAGAACTGAAAGCATATTTAAAACCACAAAATTGTACACGTTTTCAAAAGGGTAAACGGTATGGTCTGAGTTACAATACTAGGAGTTTTTAAAAGGCTAGGGTTGAGGGCTAACCACGCTGGTTTCTGCTCAGCCCTCCATGCGGCTGCAGGAACCTGCCTCCTGGGCCACCTCAGCATTCTCCCCCTCCAGCTGTCCCCTCACCAGATGGAGTAGCTATGGCAAAAGTCCAGCGCTGACACGATCTGTCGGAAGAACTTCCGGGCCTCCTTGGGGGTGAGTCTCCCCTTTTTTACCAGGTAGTCAAACAGCTCACCACCAGAGACATGCTCCAGAACTAGGTATCTGAAAGACACAGACGGGCAGAGGGCTGGAAGGGGCATGTGAAGGACCAAGGCCTGGTCTCCCTTTACCGTTCGCAGTGAAGCCACACCTTCCCCAGTTTCTCTGCAAGGAAGAGATTTCAACTGCGACAACTCTACTTGCCACCGGCCTCTAGGAGAAGTGATTCCAATATCCACACGTCTCTAGGAAACCAAAACTCACTTCTCACTAGTCCCTGGGTAGCACAGATTCCCAAGGAAACTCTTGGGTTGTTTTTGGAGATAAAACAGTGCCTGCCACTGGCACCTGAGGTCGGAAACCACAATTCCCACGGAACTCTGGGAAATAAAGACCCTATTCCCATTAGCACATTATTCCGCCCCACCCCCACCCCCAGGCCAAACCTCCAATTCTCACAAGCCTGTGCCTTGAATAAACCCACGTTCCCATTCATTCTTGGGCAGCAACAATTACAGTACACAGCAAAGAGACACTACAACTTCCATTAATTCAAAGAAGTTTATAAAGGAAACAAAACAAAAACCCCTCCCACTTCCCATAAGCCTCTGGAACATAGAGAGTCCCAATTCCCATCAGCCACCTGGATTCTAGACACTCCAAATCCCATCAGGCTCTGAAAGATTAAACCTCCATCCAGTTCCTATCAGCTCCGGGGGGGAAAAAAAAACTTGACTTCTGAGCTACTGGCCTACTAGATTCCCGTGTGAACCCCAAACTCTCATGAGCCCTCTCTCAGCCATGATGGTAGAGCAGGAGTGGTAACCATCAACTTTGTAGACAATGACTTCTTGCTCCCACAACTCCCATGAGAACCTGGCACTGGGCACTGCTTCCAGCCTGGGGAAACCTGTCCCACCGATCTGGCAGATGTTGGAGTGGTTTCATTCTACATCCTGGGGAGGGGTGGTGGTAGGGGGAACGTGAGCCCTGTTCCCTCTCCTGTTTTCCAGCCCAGCTGTTCTCCGGGCCACCAGAGTCTGGACAAAGAGTCTTTCTCTGACGTCCAGACGCTGACCCCCACCCCCATCTTAACGGGATGGTTGGTAATGGACTTTTGTGATACTGACTCAGGATTCCAGAGGAGGCCAGCCCTGGCATCGGAGGAAGTGATGCTGGGATAGGAGTGACCCCAGATGTCCTAAAGTGGGAATTTCTGGGTTTACTAAGCTAACACTAACCCTAACTGCCTTAGGGAGTCCGAAGAGGCAGTTAGCTGGGCTCGGTACAGGCTGGCAATCCCATTTATCCAGGAGCCTGAGGCAGAAAGAGCAGTAGCAAGAAGCTCAGCTTCTGTCCTCCACTCAGGACCACCCCGGTCCTGCTGTACTGTTATCAGCACCAGTCCTGAGTGTGCAGTGTGTTCCTATAACCAAGGGAAGGGGCTGGACCAGGTCACAAGCAGCCCCCACTGGCCTCCGTCACAGCTACGTATTGAAGGATGACCTTGAACTTCTGATCCTCACCTCGCTAGAGCTGAGACATCCAGGTTATGAAGTGCTGGGGGCTGAACTCAGGGCCTTCCTGCATTCTACAGGAGCACTCCACACCAGCTGAGTTACAAGCTTGAGTTTTGCCGGGGTACACTAGGTCCTGTCTCTGGAGTACTAACATGGGGAGGGAGGGTGGAGGGGCTGGGCGGCTATAAATACCTACAAATATTTCTTGTTCTCGTAGACGTCGTGGAGCTTGAGTACGTGAGGGTGTTCGATGAGCTTCAGGATGGCGATCTCCCGCTCCACCTGAGGGGTCAGGGACACAAGGAGGGGTCAGCATGACCTCCCTACCTTACCCTCAACACCAAAGGGGACTCCTGCTACAGACAGACAGACAGATAGACAGACCGACAGACACACACACACACACACACACACACACACACACACGAACCTTCATCAGCACCGATTCCGATAACTTCTCCCTGTTCACGATCTTGACGGCGACCTTCTGACCCGTGATGCAGTGGACCCCAAGTTTAACCAGCCCTGGAGGTCGGATTTAAAATAAATATGGGGTGTTCTCCTGGATCTCTCCCCAGCTCTTAAGCTGTCAATTACCCCCAGCCCCCTTTCCCTCCCCCCATTCCCCTACCACCCGGGTTGGCTATCTTTCCTCTTTCCTGAATCTCCTGCATTTGAGCTAGTGGCTGGCATCCGACATTCCCAAAAAGCACATCTCCCTTCCCGTTGTTTCTGCTGCCCACTTCTCTTCTGATTGTCTGCCCTCTGCCTACCCCTTCACCAGCCCCCCTCCACCCCAGGTTTTCACTCTGACTCTCTGGCCTTCTGCTATGTCTGCCCAACTTCATCTTTCCAGATTCTCTTTCTCCAGGTCTGTCTCCTGGCTCTCTCAACCCACCCATCAGAAGCCCCATAATCTCACAAAGAATACACACTCTCAAGTTTCCTTCTTCCCCAAGCCTCCCCATCCTCACCTCTTTCCAAACCCCGACCCTTCCATTATCTTTACAAAACAGCCATCATGGCCACCGGCGTGCAAATTCCAAGCCCCCCCCCCCACAGGGATCCCTGCCTATTCCTCAGAGTCCTTAACTCACCCAGAGCTCAGACATGTATCCCCTTCTCAGTCCCCGGAACCCAGATCTCAGCCCTCCATCCCCAGACAACTCCGAGTTGGCGCTTGCGCTCCTCCCTCAGATCCAGGAGTCCAGGCTCCTTCCATAGTTCATGAATTGAGGTCAACAACACTTCATGCTCTTACTACCAGGATGTAAAGTCTGACTTCCCTTTCTTTTCTCAGGCCTGGGGCTCGGCTTCATAGGGACCTGGGACCACAGCCTGGCCGGCTCCCAGGTCACCTACACCCACTTGCCCAGAAGGAGGTGGTTGTGGCTACGGTCAGCATTTAGCAACAATCGAATATAACCCAGCTTTCCAGGGCCACTCTTGGGAGCTGAGCTTCCTAGAGCCCGCCTCTCCATCCTGTTTGCACACCGTGCAGAATGGGGAGGAAAGCGGTCGACCTCACACCCTAGGGCTCCAGCTTGCTGCCCGCCCGGGGCTCCGGCCCCTTTTGAGCCTGAGAAGAGGGGCCGGGAACCAGCCGCTCTCAGGATGGACGCTCCTCCACCCTGCCTGCGGCTGTACTGCAGCACCCGCCTGCCTCAGCTTGCAGAATCAGCCGGGGCCCGACACCCGCAACGGGCCTGCTTCCCCACTGCTCCTGGAGCCCCTCCAACATCTGCCCCAATAGGGTTGTTTGAGCCACAGGAATCCGGACCCACAAGTCCCAGACCCCTGCCCTCTGGAGGCCCTAGAGTCAGAGTCCCTACATCCGTTCACTGTGGACGCTTGGAACTCAGGACCCAAGCCCCTATTCTATGAGGGGCCCAGGGGTCTGCCCTTTAAATACCCGTGGTCCCGCCCTCTGCCCCCTCCTGCACCCCGCCCCCGCCCCAGGTGTCCGCTTGGATTCTGGGCTCACCTGTCTGTCCTTTGCCCAGCGTCTTCTCCAGCCGATAGGGGCCCACATATTGGGCGTGCTGGGGTGGGTGTGGGTGTGGGAGGTGGTAGGCGGGGGAGCCCCCGCCACCCTCCTTGGACCCGGACGACATGGTGCCCTTGGTCCCGGCCCGACCGGTCCCCCGGCCGCCCCCCCTGCGGCCCGTGGCCCCGTTCCTCCGGTGGGGGCCGGCGACACCTCCGTCCCGGCCCCCCCGGTTGCTTCCCACTTCTCCGGGGGTCCCCAGGGGGCTGGGCTGGCCCCCCCAGTCGGTGGGCCGCAGAGCTGGGGGAGGGGGGGCTGCCGGGGGGGTCAGTCCCCTGGAGTCAGCATGGCCGGGGGGGCTGCGCGGCCCCCCCTCCCCAGCCCGACCCTGGCCGGCCCCCCCCTTCCTGTGCCTCCCCCTGCAGGGGGGGTCTGAAGTGCGGGGCCGGCGGATGCTGCAGGCCGAGATCCCCCCCGCCCCCCCACGCGCCCTCTCTCCTCCGCCTCCTCCTCCTCTCCGCCTCCCCCCGCCACCTCGTCCTTTCTCTCCCGCACGCTGACATCACCATCCGGGGACTCCCGGCCCTTCCCCACAGTTAACCCTTTCGGAGAGGGGAGGGGGGAGTGGCAGGGGGCGGTCCTGGAAGCTGGACTGACGGAGATGGAGGTGGGAAGATGCAGGGATGGGTGGAGGGATGCTGGAGGAGAGGGATGCTGGAGGAGAGAGAGGGATGCCTGCAGGGATGGAGAGAGATACAGTACCAGTAAACAGTCCGGGATGGAGACACAAAGAGAAAGCTGACATACATTAACGGATGGGAAGATGCATGGTAGCAGAGTCCGGGTGGAAGAGACAGAGGGACGGAAAGAGAAGAAGAGGGAGGCAGGACTAGGAGTTCAAGGCCATCCCAGCTGTACAGAGAGATTAAGGACAGCCTGGACTATGTGAGACGCCCCCACCCCCCGACCCGGGCGGGGAGAATAAAGCTTGAAAAAGGCAGGCAGGGATAGGAGACATGGAGGACTGAAACAAACAAACAACCAGATGGGATGAGGAGATAGAGAAATATAAAAGAAGATGTAGAGAGGAGACAAAGAGAAATAAGGATTGTCATGGGTCCAGACATTCACAGGAGGAGGGGAAGCTGCTGGGCTTAGATGGGAACAGACTTCAGGCTGTGTGTGTGTGTGTGTGTGTGTGTGTGTGTGTGTGTGTGTGTGTGTGTTGGGGTCACGCAGAGGACAAAGGACACAGAGCCAGAGAGGGGAAAGGACTTTGGGGAGTCCGCTGAAGTCAGCAGTCTGTACTCCGTGGGCAGAGTCAATGTTCCTACCATTATCAGGGCTCCATGTCCTGTTACTGTTTTTAAGGCAACATCTAGCACAGGCTGACCTCAAATTATGTGGTTGAAAATGACCTTGAACTTCTGATCCTCCTGCCTCTGACTCTCAAGTGTGGGATTGCAGCCCTGGAGAGATGATTCAGCAGTTAAGAGTACCAGAGGACCCAGGTTTGATTCCGAGCACCCATATGGCAGTTCATGGCCACATGTAACTCCAATTCCAGGAGACCCTGGCTCCAGGACACCGGGTGCACATGGGGTACATAGACATACTCACAGCCAGACACCCATATACACAAAAGAAGTAATTTTATTGCTTGATTGTTTTTTGAATCAAGGTTTCTCTGTGTAGCCCTGGCTGTTCTAGAACTCAGTATGTAGATTGGTCTGGCCTCAAACTCAAAAGATCTACCTGCCCCGACTCCCCAGTGTTAGAATTAAAGGCACCTATAACAGTGCCCAGCTTCAACGTATAATTTTTAATTTTATGTTCCTTGATGTTTTGCCTTCATGTATGTCTGTGTGAGGGTGTCAGAAACCCTGGAAATGGAGTTATAGACAGGTGTGAGCTGCCATGTGGGTGCTGGAATTGTACCCAGGTCCTCTGGAAGAGCAGCAATGTTCTTAACCACTGAGCCATGTCCCCAGCTCTAAAGTTTCATATACCTAGATAGGTAGGCAAATGGATACAGATGTACTTCGTATTTGTAGTTTGTGCTTATTGTTAAGTCCTAAACTTCACTCAGACCCCAGCATAAATGGTACACTCCAGTGGGGGCATCACAGACAAGCATTCAACCTTGTGGAATCCAGTCTCTATCAGACCTCCTCACAAGCCATAGCCTTCTCTGTGTCAGGCTCCCAAAGCTGTTAGACACCGATTGAATCCCCTAGTTCCTCAAGGGGTATACCCATGAGACTTCATGCTCCCCTGAAATGGCAAGCCTATTCAACCACCTTAATTTAGCAATTTTTATGACTAGCAAATCTGACTATTCTGAATGGTAAGGATATGACAGGATGAGAAGTCAACAAAATTCTTTGCCCTATAGGGCTTCCGTGATAGCAGAGAGGGCAGCTGATTAGCAAGGCAAAGAAGTCATTGTTATTTTAGACAGTCATCGTTTGTACGGAAGACATGACTAAGGGCAAGGAAATATGTCTTTTCTTAGGATGTGTGTGTGTGTGAGTGAGAGTGAGAGAGAGAGAGAGAGAGAGAGAGAGAGAGAGAGAGAGAGAGAGAGAGAGAGAGAGAGAGAGAGGGTTTCTTCGTGGAACAGCCCTGGCAGTTCTGGAACTCACTTTGTAAGCCAGGCTGGCCTTGAACTCACAGAGATCTGCCTGCCTCTGCCTCGCAAGTGCTGGGATTAAAGAATGCACCACCACTACACTGCTCGTGAAGTCTGGTCTTGGAAAAGCAAGTGCTCTTGATCACTGAGCCATTCATTGCTCCTGGGAAGTGTTTCTAGAAATAGCTATGAATTTAGATAAGATGGCTAGGAAGTACAATGAATCATGCAGACAAAAGACAAGGAATTGTCTAGTCAGAGAAAGAGCAAGGGCAGGAGTAGGGCTGGGTCATACCCTATGACGATGAAGAGGCCAGAGTGTCCAGAGATGAGTGAGCAAAGGCGAGGAGGAGGCAAGAAAGCAGCTGTGTAGGGCTTTAGAAACTGGCTGTCATGTCTTTGGTTTATGCCTGGAATTCCATAATAGGTTTTCAAATACAAAATTGGCCAGGCGTCGGTGACACACGCCTTTAATCCCAGTACTCGGGAGGCAGAGGCAGGTGGATATTTGTGAGTTCCAGTCCAGCCTGGTCTACAGAGCTAGTTCCAGGACAGTCTCTAACGCAATACAGAGAAACCTTGTCTCGAAAAACCAAATATATATGTATATATTTGTATATATAATTGATTTTTATAAATTTCATATATGTATATAATGTATGCTCCCCTCATCTGTCATCTGTAACTTATTATTTGGATGTGTGTGTGCAAATGTGAGTACATGTGTATGCATAATTCTTGCAGAGGGAAAAGGTCAATCTCTAGTGTCATTCCTTAGGAGCTGTTCACCTTGTTTTCTTCTTTTTATTTTTTTTTTAAGATTTTTTATTTGTTTATTTTTTGAGATAGGGTTTCTCTGTGTAAACCAGGCTGGTCTGGAACTCTGGTCTGTAGACCAGGATGGTCTTGAACTCAGATATCTGCCTGTCTTTGCCTCCTGAGTGCTGGCTGTCACAATGCAGATTGATTTTTGATTAAATTTTTAAAATGTATACACCCGCATTTCAGAATAGGGCATCAGATCTCATTATAGATGGATGTGAGCCACCAGGTGGTGGCTAGAAATTGAATTCGGGTCTCTGGAAGAGCAGCAGTCAGCGGTCTTAACCTCTGAGCCACCTCTGCAGCACCAACTTGCCAATTAGGCTATCTGGGCTGGCTATTGCATCCCAGGATCTTCTGGTTTCCACCCCTCCACCACTGGGATTACAAGCATGCATCACCCCACCCACCCTGTGGGTGCTTTTTCTTTCTTTTCAAAACAGGATTGCTTGTTGCTCAGGATGGTCTTGAACTTGCTATATAGCTGGGACTGGCCTTGAACTCCTCTTCATCTCAAGTACTGTGATTACAGGCATATGCTATTATTAGTCAATAGGACTCATTTTACTCTGGAGTGTTTCAGTAGAGATGGCAAAGTTATATGATTACATTCCTTATTGTTTATTGTAAAGCTTCCATGGGATATCGTGTATCATATTGTAACTTTCATAGGATGTGTGGATGCTTTCATAGAGGCTACCAACATGATATGTGTGTGTGTAAAAAGTGCATAAATACATATAAATATGTTATATGCACATTTATACTATGTGACATCATATATCATTATACATATATTATTATGCATATATATTCATAGGCCCATATATTCTAGTTCTAATTCTAAGAACCTGTGAATATGTGACCTTATATGCCGAAAGAAACTTTGAAGATGAGATTCAGTTAAGGATTTTTTTTGGGGGCGGGGGTGGTGACAGGGTTTTACTATAAGGCCTTGGTTGGCCTGGGACTTGATAAATAGACAAGGCTATCCTAGAACTCTCAGAAGTTTGATGGCATCTGCATCCCGAGTGCTGAGTTTAAAGGGTGTGCCACCACACCCTGTTCTCTGTTAAGGATCTTGAGGTGAAGAGAACGTCCTTGTACATCTTTGTGGGTGTGGGTCTCTCATACTCATAAGATCCTTGTGGGAAGGAGGATGGAGGATGAGAGTCACGCAAGGAGATGAAGAGATGTTAGCAGAAGCCAAAGGGATGTGGGCGGCAGGTGGAGAAATTAGGGTAGCTTCTAGAAGCTGTTAAAGGGATAGAAAACAGCTTTGCACCAGAGGCCTGGAGAAGGACTCCTGTCCTCAACTTGATTTTAGCTCAGAAATAGTCATTTTAGACTTCTGCCTTTCACAACTTCAATATATGTATGTATGTATATATGTATGTATGTATGTATGTATGTATCAAATTGTTTTAAGTCATCAAGATATGTAGCATAAATAATAAAAAACCAGAGACAGGTATTGGGTTCAAGCTGAAGATCAGAAAAGCAAAGCAGTCAAGCCACTAGAGTTCTTACCTCTACCAAGGCTAAGACCAAAGGGGGGAGATCCTGTCCTCAGAGTTACTACAGATTGCAGTGCTCTCCACCAAACCTCAGACTGCACTGAGCTCCTGCCTGATATTCCTCTCTAGTGTTGGGATTAAAGGGATGTCATCCCAAGCGCCGGGATCAATGGTGTGAGCTCTGTTGCTTTTAGAATGATTCTCTTTCATGTACCTCAGGGTAGCCTTGAACTCACAGAGATCCACTCTGTCTCCTGAGTGCTGGAGTTAAAAGGTGTGGCCACCACTGCCTGTCCTCTGTAGCTAAATAGTGGCTTAGTGTGTGTGTGGCTAACTAGTGACTTAGCACTCTGATCTTCAGGCAAGCTTTATTTGTTAGATTACAAACAAAATATCACTACAAAGTTATTTGTGAACAGCAGTAGTAAGAGTTCCAGGGAGGGCTGGAGAGATGGCTCAGAGGTTAAGAGCATTGGTTGCTCTTCCAGAGGCCCTGAGTTCAATACCCAGTAACCATTGGTGGCTCACAACCATCAGTAATGAGACCTGGTGACCTCTTCTGGTGTGCAGGGATTCGGGCAGACAGAACACTGTGTATATAATAAATAATCTTTAAAAAAAAAAAAAGGGGGTTTGGAGAAATGGCTCAGCAGTTAAGAGCAGTAGCTGCTCTTCCAGAAGACCCAGGTTCAATTCCCAGCAACTACATGTCACCTCACAACTATCTGTAACTCCAGTTTCAGGGGAATCTGACCCTTTTACACCAATGAATATATGTATATGAGTTCCAGGGAACAGATCTCATCTTTTGGACCACAAGGGCAGCAAGCATACCAAATATATATATATATATATATATATATATATATATATATATATATATATATTACACTCGTACCTAACATATAAAAGTGAATAAAATAAGGCAGACATGGAGGTGCACACCTTTAATCCCAGCCAGCACTCAGGAGGCTAAGGCATGTGTATATTTATGAATTGCAGGACAGCCTGATCATGACCAGCTACATAGTGAGATCCTGTCTCAAAACAAAACAAAACAAAAAAAACAAGTTCCAAAACAAAAACAAAAAGGGGGGTGGGTGGGCTGGAGAGTGAAAGCTCAGTGATTAAGAGCCCTTGTTGCTTTATTGCTCTTGCTAAAGACCGGTTCATGTAATGGCTCACAAATACCCTTAACCCTAGTTCCAGGCACTCGGAGCATATGGTGCACACACATGCATGTAGGCAAAACACTCATACACAGATGGTAACAGATAAATCCAAAACATTAAAAACCAATAATAATAATAATCTGAGGGGCTAGAGAGATGGCTTGGCAACTTGAAGAGGACCTGAGCTTGGTTCCAAGCACCCATACTGGTTTGTCTCAAATCCATCTGTAACTTCCAGCTCTAGGGGATCCTATGTCTCTGGCCCCATAGGAAACTGCGTTTCCGTGCATACCCTCCATCTATATAGTTAAAATAATCTTTTGTTTTCATTTTTTTTTTTTTTGAGACAGGGACAGGGTTTCTCTGTGAATCAGTCTCGGCTGTCCTGGAACTCAGTCTGTAGACCAGGCTGGCCTCGAAGTCCACCTGCCTCTGCCTCCCAGGTGCTGGGATTAAAGGCGTGCGCCATTACCGTCCGACTTGGAAGAAAAAGACACGTGGGGTCGACTGCCTTCCACACACACACACACCTTGCTCAGCCGCACAAAGACACACAAAGAGTGGTCCGCACCGGGGAACTCAGGCCGAGAAAAAGGCGACCCTGAGCGTCAACACCCCAAGTCTCCCGCAGGAAAAGCAGCTTTACGTTAAACCAGCTCAGAGGGTGCAGCGGCACAAACCGGCCTGACCTGCAGCAGAGGATGCGTGGGCGGGGCCTGCCTGGAGGGGCGTGGCCACACGGGATGGGCGGATCCGGCCCAGGTACGTGAGAGGGGCGGGGCTCGACTGGGAAAGGCCTAGAACAGAGGCGGGGAAATATGGGTGTGGGCGGGGCCTACGCCTGGGAGGAGCACGGAGGAGGAGCCAGAGGCGGGACTTACAGCAAACGCGCCAATGGGCGGGGGCGGGGGAAATGGGGCGGGGTGGCGGTGGGTGGGGCTAGCCGAGGGAGGCGGAGCTAAGTGCCGCGTCCGCCGCCTATAGGCGCCGCTTAGAACCGGGGCGAACTGCCCGGCGTGAGGCACTTCCGAGCGAGGCCGCGCGTATTTCCGGCAAAGATGGCGGCGCCCACCAGAGTCAGGTGCAGGCGAGCCTGTCTTTAGGCGTGGTGGCGGCTCCGGACCCGGGCAGGTGAGATCGGCCCCAGTGGGGCGCCCCTCTTCCAAGGCGAGGGAGGGCGCTTGTCACTGAGGAGGCCGAGGGAAAGGCTTGTTGCCGTGGAGGCGCGGCAGTGGAGTTGCTAAGAGACGAGGACGCAAAATGTGGAGCTTCGTGGGTGGGGGGGTTGCTCGTTGCCAGGGAGAGTGGGTGGGGCCTGTTGCTAGGGAGGAAGAGCGGAGGGGAGGCTTCTGGATTTGGGGAAGGGTCCTGATGGAGTGAAGGGCGGGGAGGGTGCAGGCAGGATGCTTTGGGCTCCTGACACTCGGCTGGCGCCGCCTTCTCAGCAGACCCCCGACCGTGGACGCATCGGATGCCACAGCTGCCCCCGCGGTGACCGCCGCCTTCCTTCGACACACGCATCCTCCCTTCACAAGAGGTCCATGGCAGACAAAGGCCCGGGGGGCAGCCGGCTCCCGCTCGCGCTGCCCCCGGCCTCCCAGGGCTGCTCGCCGGGCGGCGGCGGCTCCTCGGCGGGGGGCTCAGGCAATCCCCGGCCCCCACGGAACCTTCAAGGCCTGCTACAGATGGCCATAACCGCGGGCTCAGAGGAGCCGGAGCCCCCGCCAGAACCCATGAGCGAGGAGGTAACGTACGCGGACCCAAGGAGCTGGGGTGGGGGCCCTGGGGTGTCAGTGTCTGGGGGAGAGTGACTTCAATGAGCCGTTCTCTGTCTGGGTGGCGAGCAGGAGTCTAAATGTGGCCTCATGGTAGGCTGAAGGTCGGCTGTGAAGTGGCTGATGACAGCCTCCGTCTGAGAGGCAGAATGGTGATGAGAGGGAGAGGGAGAGAGAGAGAGAGGGAAGAGAGAGAGAGAGAGGGAAGAGAGAGAGAGAGTGGGAGAGGAAAGAGAGAGAAGCTAGCTAGGGTTCTCTGGAATCAGGCAGACCTGGATTCAGCCTTGTCTCCACGAAGTGTGTGTGACCTTGGGTATATTATTTAATCTTTCCAGTCTTCATGTTTTCATTCCTTTTCGAAATGATGCTGATAATAGTGATGACAATGTTTCATAAGGCAGTTCTTATGTTCCCGTTTAGACTGGGCTCAGCTTTCCCGTTTAGACTGGGCTCAGCATACTGTACCAACCATGACCTTGGTTGGGCAAGTCGCATCCTTTTTTTTTTTTTTTTCTTTTTCAGTCAATGCATTCGGATTAGCCATAATAAAACCTGATAGAAATTTACATGTAATTTTCTTTTTTTTTTAGCTGACAGTTACTGTACGTGGAAATAGTGTAGCATTCAGTTAAGTTATAGAATAACCTGTATACATTGTGTCATTTGACCTTTAGAGCAGGAGGAGAAACAGGCACAGAGCAATGGGATAGCTTGCCCAAATTTATCAGGGCATATGATTACAAAGCTTTACAACCTCTCCCCCCTTCCCACTTCCTTTCCTTTTTCAAGACTGAGGCCTCCTATAAACCAGGCTAGCCAAAATGACCTTGTCCTCCTGAACTTCCTGCCTCCACCTCCAAAGTGTGTGTCAGGCTCTTCAGCCCTCTCTGGGCTTCCTCTGTACTTGTCCTTGTTTGTGTCCGTTGTTGGTTTCTCTTCATTCTCCATACTTTCTATTTTCTCTTTCAATGTTCCAGAGGACAGTTAGCAATAGGTAGAGCCTTTCTTTCTTCTTTCTTTCTGTCTCTGTCTTTCCTTCCTTCCTTTCTTGTTTCCCCCTCCCCCTCTCTTTTGAGACAACAGTGGATGTCTGTGTAATAGCCCTAGCTGCCCTGGGACTTGATTTATAGACCTGGCTAGCCTCACAGAGATCCGCCTGTCTCTGCCCCCCACACCAGTCTGGATGGAGCTGCTCTTGTCACAGTTTGGGGAAAGTGCATGCCAGGAATGCTGTGCAACCGCATGTAATTCTCAGGACTTTTGTCCCCGTGCAGAACCATCCAGCTCAGGGTGTCAGTAGAACAAAGATGCCAGGACCTCTGCCCTCATCACGAGGACACCTACTCTGTGTTTTACCTGGTAGCAGATCCTCAAACCTGACATCTTGTGGAAAACGAGTGCGTCTTGTGTCGCCGCCACCCCCCCCCACACCGCCCCCCCCCAGTTGGTCAGGACAAAACCCAGCATCATCCTGGTACTCTTTCTTGCTTTATAACTTAGCTGTTCAATTAGTCCTCTTTTCACAGCCCAGGACCTGTCCATTCCTCACACTGATGCATGGTTGAGATTGTTCTTGAACTTGTAGCCCTCCTGCCTCCACCTCTGCGCTCCCCAGTGCTGGGATTACAAGCATATGCCAACACCTTCAGCTCATCACCTTTTCTCTTGCATGGGCCCCTCAGTCTCCTGCTAAGCCTGCCTGTCTCCATTTTTACACTTCTCAGTCCATGTCTCTCCCTCTCTGCTAAGAACTTTTGTAGCTACGCCCACCTTATGTAGAACAAAATCTAGGCATTTTCAACCATCCATAAGATCCAACCTGCTCTTCTCCTGGGGTGTTTGTAGGCAAAGTTTTCCTGTCCTGGTAGCTACTTCCCAAATAACCGCAAGAGAGTCTTATTATTAATTATAAGTGCTCAGCCAATAGCTCAGGCTTATCACTAACTAGCTCTCACAACTTAACCTATTTCTATTAATCTGTGTATTGCTGCATGGCTCGTGGCTTTACCTGCCCTCCAGCATGATTTGCTCCCTCTGCATTCCCTGGCAACTCCTCTTTCTTCCCAGTCTTCAGTTTGCTTGTCCCACCTGTACTTCCTTCCTGGCTACAAGGGAGCCAGTCAGCTTTTTGCTAGAAATGTGAGGAACACATTTTCACAGTGTACAGGATTATTCCACAGCAGGCGTTTCTCCCTCCACACTTTTTTCTCCCCTTAATCAGTCTTGCCTCAGCCCCCTTGGCCTCCTGGTGGCCCCCTCTGCCTTGATGATTCTTCCCAGCGCCCACCTGGCTACTCCCTGGCCCGGTTCATTGCTTGCACGTGACCCTTAAAACGACCCCGTTTAGTTCTCCACTCCCTCGATCCTCCCCTCTGCTTACTCTTACCCCACAGTGCCTGCCAGGTTGTCATATTATGTCACACACTACATGTTCTACTTATTTTCCTGTAGCCTCCCTCTGTTCACCACCCACACCCCCTGAAAGCACCCGCCCCCTTCTCCTGTTTCTTTAACCTTTCTGTTTCAGGACTGAGTCCCTAGTACTAGGAAAGAACTGCCGGCCTGCCGGGGCACGTGGCGCGTGCTTTTAATCCCAGCAGCCGAACTACAGAACGAGGCGGCTGTGCTTGCTTTCCCCAATATGCTGTATTTAATGCCACTACCTCGGTCATCACCGAGAGAGAGACTTTCGCTTCTCTACCCACCCTTTCTCCTTCTTCCCTAGAGACGCCAGTGGCTGCAGGAAGCCATGTCGGCTGCCTTCCGGGGCCAGCGAGAGGAGGTGGAGCAGATGAAGAGCTGCCTCCGGGTGCTGTCCCAGCCCACACCTGCAACTGCTGGCGAAGCCGAGCTGGCCACTGACCAGCAGGAGCGCGAAGGGGCACTAGAGCTGCTGGCAGACCTGTGCGAGAACATGGACAATGCAGCAGGTACCCCCGGCCCCCCCCCCCCACAGTGTCCACATCCTCTGTAGCTCAGCCTCATCCCTTCTCTCCTGCATCGCACCATCAGCTCCTCCCAGCCCCTCCCTCCCCATGGTTACCACAGGAGCAAGGCCCTTCTCTTCGTGCACCCACCAAGTCAGCCTAGTGCCACGCTGCTTCCCTGATAAGTCCTGAGCCTGATCGGTCGCCCCCTAATCTGCCGGCCATCTCCTGCCGCCTCCTAGAGGATGAGAAGGCAGAGGTACAGCATCCATCAGAGACCCAAGAAGTGAGGTTGTTTTGGGCTTATCCCTGCTTTGGCATTCTGTAGGTCGCATTTTTTTTTTTTTTTAATACATAATACTTATTTTTGTTTATTTATTTATTTGCTTAATTTTTTTTTTTTTTTTTTTTTTGGTACAGATAACAGCCTTGGCTGTCCTGGAACTGGATTTGTAGACCAGGCTGGCCTCAAACTCATAGAAATTCATCTGCCTCTGCCTCCTGAGTGTTGGGATTAAAGGTGTGCACCACCAAGCCTGGCTTAGTTTTGTTATTTATTTCATGAGGCAAGATCTCACTATGTAGCCCTAGCTGGCTTGGAACTCTGTAGGCCACGTTGGCCTGAGGCTCACAGATATCTACTTGCTTCTGCCTCCCAAGGGCTAGGACTAAAGGCATGAGCTATGTATTTTTGTGTGTTTGTGTGTGTGTGTGTGTGTGAGTGTCTGCATGTATGTATGTATGTATGTATGTGATGTATGTATGTATGTATATATGTGATGTATGTATGTATGCCACATGCATGCATATCTGGTGTCCTGCAAAGCTAGAAGAGGGCTTTGGATCCCCTGGAACTGGAGTTACAGACAGTTGTGATCCTGATTTATGGGTGTTAGAAACCGAATCAGGGTCCTCTACAAGAACCTACAGCAAATGTTCTTAACCATGTGAGCCATTTTTTCAATCCCCATAGTCTTTCTTTTTTTTTTTTTTAAATTTATTGCGCGCGCGTTCATTTATTTTGTTTTATTTTACTGTTGGTTTTTTTTGTTTTTATTATTATTATTATTATTATTATTATTTGAGGCAGTCTTTCCATAACATCCTAGCTGACTTTGAACTTGTAGCAATCCTCCTGTTTCTGTTTTATAAGTGCTGGAATTACAGGCTTGTGCCAGCATACCTGGTAGCTTTCAGGATATTCATGATACTGTGCAACTGCCACCTGCCAGGTTCCAGAACGTGTGTGTGTGTGTGTGTGTGTGTGTGTGTGTGTGTGTGTGTGTGTGTGTGTGTTATAAGGACGGTAGGAATTCAGGATCTCAAGCATGTAGCAAGCATACTGTTACTGAGCTATATTGCTAGCCCACTTTTCATTTTGCATCTTGAGGCAGGATCTCACCAAGTTGCCCGGCTGGCCTTGAACTCCCTCTGTAGCCCACACAGAACTTTTGATCCTTCTGTCTCAGAGAATTATAGGCATGTACCCCCGGCTTCTCCGCTTCTGTTTTTTGACCTGTTTTTTGAGACAGGGTTTCTCTGTGTAGCAGCTCTGGTGGTCCTGGAACTCACTCTGTAGCCCAGGCTGGCCTTGAACTCACAGAGATCCGCCTGCCTCAGCAGACTGCATCACTACTCCCAGCTTGTGCCAGAGCCATATGTATACCAGGCTGGCCTTAAGCTTCCTATGTAGCTGAGGATGACCTGGAACTTGTGAACTTGTGATCTTACTGCCTCCTGAGTGCTGAGTGCACCACTAATCCTGTTTAATGAGGTGCTGGGACTCAAACCCAGGGCTTCCTGAGTGCTTACAGCCTTAGCTAGCCCCAGACCTGTCTCACTTCCAGAACTTTTCATTACTCACAAGTGAGTTCCCACACCGTTTCTAAATGTAGTCACACGCTAAGGCTTAAGAGGTCAGCCCATGAACTGGGGGCTTTGATGGTCTTCTGTCTTCTCTTGTCTACAGATTTCTGCCAGCTGTCAGGCATGCACCTGCTGGTGGGCCGATACCTCGAGGCTGGGGCTGCAGGGCTGCGCTGGAGGGCAGCCCAGCTCATCGGCACATGCAGTCAGAATGTTGCAGCCATCCAGGAGCAGGTGTTGGGTTTGGGTGCCCTGCGCAAGCTGCTTCGACTGCTCGACCGGGACTCCTGCGACACGGTACGCGTCAAGGCCCTCTTCGCCATCTCCTGTGAGTGTCCAGGATTGCTGGGGGGAGGGCCTGGGGCATGCTGGAGCCATAGGGGATAGGGGGTTGGGTGCTTCCTTTATTCTTGGATTCCCATTTTTGCTGGGGTTCTGTGTGAGGTGCCAGAGCCAGAGAGCCGGAGACCAGCAGTCGCTGGGCAGTGCGTGGTGTGCCACGGCCTTGTTGTGGCCTTGTGGTTCAGCTTGAGCACCTCACACGCATCAGGGTCTTTGTCCATGTTTGCCGTCAGTTTATTTTCTGCCTTGGAGAACTTCCCATGTGCTGTAGGGTACTGAGCCCATATGCTGTAGGGTACTGTGTTTGTGGCCTCCACCAGCTGGAGACACAGTGGCATCCTCCAGTTACAACATCCCCCACTTCTCCAGACAGGACAGTGTCCCTCAGTGAGTACCTCCACTCTACAGGGATGCTGTCTGCCCTCACAGCCTGTGGAGCAAGGGAGCCAAAGCATGGGCAGAGACGTTTAGCTCAGACATAGGTGCCAGTGTGGGGACAGATAGAAGACCAGCGCTGTGGGGCACTTACTTAATGTTACTTTTGTTTTTAGTAATTTCTGTATTTATTTAGTGTATGTGTCTGCTTCTACCATGTGGGCTCTAGGGGTTGAATTCAGGTTCTCAGGTTGGTGGCAAATGTCTGTATCTGCTGAGCTGTGCCTCAGGCTCGTGTGTGTGTGTGTGTGTGTGTGTGTGTGTGTGTGTGTGTTTATTTTTAATTTTACTATTTATTTATTTTCGAGATACTATCACTGTGTAGCTCTGGCTGGCCTGGAACTCGCCACATAGTCCCGGCTGGCCTTTAACTCACAGAGATTCATCCACCAACAATTCTCTTCCTGCTTTCACGTCTGGTACTTTGTTTTGTGACCCGCTGCATTTAACTAGGGTCGTTCTCATGAGCTCCGGTGGGTACTCATTTCCCCAGTTCCGGGCCACAGCACTGAGGGTGTGGCCCCTCCTACCTGCTCCCTCAGCAACCGTGGACTAGTTTCTTGGGGAGGGGCAGGGCCTTATGAGTGCCTCTCCTGAAGTGATGACTGTCATCGCAGACATGTCCCTCCGTGCTTAGACCCCAGGGCTTTGTGTGCGTGATAGACAAGCACTCTGGAGTACACCCCGGCTCTCTGTACTTTTTTGTTTTGAGACAGGATCTTGTGAAGTTTACCTAGGTTGGCCTAGGTAACTCTACAGTCCAAGCAAGCCTTGAGCTTTTCATCCTCCTGCCTCCATATTTCAAGTAGCTTAGATTATAGCCTATGCCTCCAGGCCCAGCTGAACCCGTCCTTTTCTTAGTGCATTCACCCGGTTGTACCCCCCCTTTAACTCGTAGCATTTGCCGCCTCCAGCTGGACGCTGTCGACATGCAGCGGTCCCTCCCTTATCCCTAACGTCAGCTCTTGCAGCCACTAGTCCAGTGTGTCTGAGGGTTTGCCTGTCCGTGACACTTACTGTAAACAGAACTGTGAGCCCCATGTGGCCTTTTGCTTCTGGACTCTTTCACTGGGCGTAGTGTTCATCCTTGTTGTGGCATGGGCCAGTACTTCATTCCTTTTTATGGCTGAATGACATTCCAGCGCATCAACACGGCACTTTTTGTTTATCTGTCCATCTGCCAGTGGGAGTCTGGGTTGTCTCAGCCTCTCAGGCTCTGCTGCTGTGAGCAGCGGTTGCAAGTCTTGTCTGTCGACATGTCCCCTTTCTTAGTGTATGTACCTGGGAGTGGGCTTGCCAGGACATACAGGGACTCCTTGTTTATCTCTGCAAGGTTGACTGTTTCTTTTCTTCTCTTCCTTCCTTTCTGTCTTCTTTCTTTCTTTTCTTTTTTTTTCCTAAGACAGGTTTTCTCTATGTGTAGCTCTGGCTGTTCTGCAACTAGCTAGCATTGAACTCAGAGATCCTCCTGCCTCTGCTCCTGGGTGCTGGGATGAAAGGTGTGTGGCGCCACACCTGGCTCCTTTCCATTTCTGAGATGGGATCTCACATATACCAGGTTGGCTTTGCACGCTCTCTGTTTCAGAAAACCTTTCCCTTCTCATTCTCCTGCCTGTGTCTTTCTAGGCATGCACCCACCACCGTGCTTGGCTAGTGAGCTGCAGGGACTTGAACCCACGGCTTCATGAATGCTAGGGAAACATCCTACCATCAACTGACCAACACCCCAGTCCGACTGTCCCTTAGCTCTAGCGGTTACATACTTTGAACAGGACGTATAAAGCCAAGCCTAGTGTAATCCCAGGATCCAGGAGGATTGCCACGAGTTTAAGGTCAAAGAGGGTTACAAAGCTAGATTGTGGGGGTGGGGGGAAGCTGGGGAGATGGAGAGAGGACGTATGTGGGAGGCGCCTCTCCCCGATCCTGCATTTTGTGCTCTGGTCCCAGCGGCTTCCTCACAGCAGAGGCCAGGCAGATGCTCCTGGGGCGCCAGGCTGGTGGGAAGAACAGGCTTTCTTCAGGGGCTGGGGCAGGTCTGGGGCAGGGCAGCCTTATGGAAGTCATGCCCAGGCCCAGACAGGATAGCCTAGCCCTATGGTAAGGAAAAGGACATATGTCTCCAGCTCAGCTACAGCCAGACCTAGAGCCGGCTGGGAGGCACTTGCAAAGCTTCCTTCTAATGAGTTTTATCTACTTATTATAAGATTTATCACTTGTACTTTTTATATGTACTTGAGTTTTTTGCCTGTAAGTACACCATATGTGTACAGTGCCTGAGGGTATCGTATCTTCTTGAACTCAAGTTACAGGTGTATTTGAGCTGTCATGTGGATACTGGGAACCGAACCAAATCTAAGTCTTGGAAGAACAATAGGTGCTCTCAACTGCTGAGCCAGATTTGTTTATTTTTTTATGTATGCAGTGTTATGCCTGCATTTATCCCTGCAGGCCAGAAGAGGGCGCCAGACCTCATTACAGATGGTTGTGTGCCACCATGTGGTTGCTGGGGATTGAACTGGGGACCTCTAGAAAAGCATCCAGTGCTCTTAACCACTGAAGCATCTCTCCAGCCCTGTTTTTGTTTGTTTGTTTGTTTAGTTGGTTGGTTGGTTTTGTTTTTTGGGAATCAGTTTCTCTCTGTATCTCTGGCTATTGTAGAACTAGCTCTGTAAACCAGGCTGGCCTGGAACTCACAGAGATCCGACTGCTTCTGCCTCCTGAGTGCGCCATCACTGTCTGGCTCTGGTTACTCTCTTGTACATGGTACATATTCCTATAAGTATGAGAGAGAGAGAATGTGTGTGTGGTGTGTGTGTGGTGGGGCGTGTTTGGTATGGGTATCTGGTGTGGGTTGTATCTGGTTGGTGTATGGTGTCTGTGGTGTGTATGGTGTAAGGTGTTTTGTGTATGTGCATGTAAATTTGCAGACATGCACACAGAAGCCTCTCTTCCTCTGCCCATTGGCAGTGTGTACCTGTGTACCTGGTGACTGACCACATGGATGGTCTGTCCAGCACATCTTAGACTACCTTGACCCTTTGTTCTTCACATCATCATCTTTCACCGTTTCTGTGGGTCACAGCTCAAGAGCAGCCTACTTCAGTAGCTCTTGCTTTCGTCCTTTGTGAGGTCCTGGTCCTCAGGGCAATGGACTATGACAATGATGCATCCTCTGCTGTTGGCTATCTGCCTCCAAGGAGGCCTGCTGCTGAACAAAGCATTTGAGTGGCCTCACAGCATGCTTGGCTCCAGGTGAAATGGGGTGGGGGCTACTAAAACGACACTGCCATTTTACCCTGAAGTAAAGTTGACACAGCCACTTTAAAGTGTGCAGCCAAGCAGTGTCTGACCTTCCTCGGGTGCCTTTATCCTATGGTGCCGTGTGGCTGCTTTCCAGGGCTCCGTGCTAGGAACCGGTAGGGCTTGGTCACGTGGGCTCCTGCTGCCCGAGGCGGGGACACTACTACATTCTTGTCCCTCTCTTGTGAGGCCACAGACTTGGGGGCCTTGCCACTTCACGTTTGTAAGTGGCTCTTTGTTCTCACAGAGAAAGGGTTTCAGAGAGACTCAGCGATGGGTCACTTGCAGTCATGCCTGCTAGGGCCTGGGGTGGGGGAGGGGACACGGAAGGGCAGGGGGATACACATGTACCTCTGTTGGCTTGATCCCTGCGTCTGCTCCTGCTCCTCCCCCTCCCCTCACACCCAGATGGGGTTTCTCTGCGTGCCTCTCATTCCGTGCACCAGGCTGGCCTTGAACTCAGAGATCCAGACAAAAATAAGCCTTAGTGTCAGCGGGAGAGGAGGTGGTGAGTGCCATCGTACTCACGTGCTAGCAGAGGGCAACTGTGGACTGAGCTCCCTCTCTCTAGCCTTTGAGGACCCAGGGGATTAAACAGGCCAGCCTGTTTGTGCAGCAAGTGCTTTCAGCCTCTGAGCCGCCACACTGGCCTTTCCTTATCATCTCTCTTTTTCAGGCAGGGTAGTGTGTATCCCATGCTGGCCTCGAACTGGCTGTATAGCCAGGGATGGCCTCGTGATCCCCCTGTCTCCACCTCCCAGACACTTAGATTACAAGTGTGTGCTTTCACACCTGGCTCTTGTTTTTGGATTTTTAAGATTCCTTTTTTGTTTAAACGTTTATATCGGGGCATGTGTGCCATAGTGCAAGTGTGGTGGTCTAAAGGCAACTTCCCGTGGGAGTTGGTTCTCACCTTCCAACACTGGGTTTCTGGATTGAACGCAGCGTATCAGCCTTGGTGACCTGTGAGCCATCTTGGTAGCCTATTGTTAGTACACTGGAACCCCGTGTGTAACTCCCTGTGTGGCCCAGGCAGGCCTCAGACTTGCATCAATCTTGCTGTTTTATTTTTAATTATGTGTGTATGTGTTTTTGGGAGGGCAGGTACCTGCAGAGTCCAGAAGAGGGAATCGGATCCCCTGGAGCTGTAATTACAGGTAGTTGTGAAGTGCCTGTTGTAGGGTATGAGAACCGAACTCAGATACTCTGGAAGAACAGCGAAGACTCCCAACCAACTAAGCCATCTCTCCAGCCCGTTTATTTTGTTTTTAAGACAGGGTCTCAAACGGCCTAGCATAGCCTTGAACTAGCTAGGTAGCCAAGGATGGCCTTGATCTCCTGGTCCTCCTGCCTCAGCCTCTCTAGAGCTGGAACCACAGGCATGCACCAAAATGCCCAACTTGGTGGGTTTCAAACCCAGAACCACATACATGCTGTGCAAGCACTCTACTACTGAACTATATCCCCACCCAGGCTTAGAGAATTTTAGATTCATAACAAAGTGGAGGTACAGAGAGATTTCTGTTATCCTCTGTCCTGGGCCCACACAGCTCCCTTCCTCATCAGCATCCCAACCGAGATGTGCATTTGCTCCCACTAATAACCCACATCATTGCTGTCTGGGATCTGCATGTAGCTCATATTGGGTTCACACAGGGTTGTGACTAGATGTTTGGACAGACATCTAGTGGCACATGTCCATCATTATGGAACTCCACGGTCATTTCACTGCCTAGATCCTCTGTGCCCTGCCAGGACATCACATCACACCCCTGACCCACAGTTTGACTTGTCTCAGGGTTCCTATTGCGTGAAGAGACACCATGACCACGGCAGCTCTGAAGGAAGGCCTTTAATTGGGGCTGGCTTACAGTTTCAGAGGTTTGGTCCATCGTCGTCACGGCAGGAAGTATGGTGACGTGCAGGAGGGCATGGTGCTGGAGAAGGAGCCGAGAGCTCTACGTCTGCATCCTCAGCCAGCAGGAAGAGATCCTGATCCTGGCCTGAGTATTTGAAACCTCAAAGCCCACCCCCAAAGTGACACTTCCTCCAACAAGGCCACACCCACTCCGAGGCCACACCTCCTAATAGTGCTGTTCCCAATGAGCCTGTGGGGGTCTTTTTCATTCACATGACCAGAGCCACATCGCTGGAACCCAGCACGCAGCCTTTTCTAGTTGGCCCGTTGTGTAGTAACGTGCCCTAACCTTCCTCTGTCTTGTCGGCTCATTTCTTTACGGTGCAGAGTTGAGTGAGTATAGCTTTTTAAGGGCGTAGTGTGTCCCGTGGTGATGACCTTGGCTGTCAGTTGAGAGCGGCAGCAGCCATTCTGTCTTTCCCCCACTGCAGAGAAGAGATAGGGGCCCAGCCAGGGTTCATGGAATGTGGAAGCTGAGTCGGCAACAATGAAGGTTGAGGTGAGAGAGGTCCCTGAGGAAAGGTGACTGGTAATGACTCGAGGAATTCTCAGTTGTTGGAGTGGGGGGGGGGGGGTCAGGGCTCTTGTCCATATGCAGCCATGCTCATGGTTGTTCCACAGCTCGGCTGGTCCAGCCCCACGTGTTTCCCATGTCCAGGTGTGGAGATACCCTAGGGTCGGGGGCCATGATTGCTCTGGTCATGCTTTGGAGGTAGAGCTTCCAGGCTATGTTTGCCAGTTTGGTTTATGGTGCCTCATGTCTCTCACCCATGGGTTACTGTGTTATTTATTTATATTATCTAGTTTTATTTTTATTTATTTTTTTAAAAATAGGATCTGAGGTAGCCATGGCTGGCCTTAAACTCACTATGTTATTGAAGATGACCTGAATTCTGAGTTCAGGGGTTACAGACATGAGCTACCATGCCCAGCTATTTTCTCTTAAAAATTATTTATGTACATATATGTATGTGTGTCTTGTCTGGATGAATGTCTGCCGCTTTGTGTGCCTGGTACCACAGGAGGTTAGAAGAGTTGGATGGCCTGGAACCTGAGTACAGATTGTTGTGAGCCACCATCTGGGTGCTGGGATCTCTGTAGCCTCCGTTCTTACTATTTTCAGTTTAAGTTATTACATTTTATTAGTGTGCATGCGTGTGTGTGTGTGTGTGTGTGTGTGTGTGTGTGTGTGTGTGTCTACTTGCAAGTGCCACCGCCCATAACTGACTGGAGGGCAGAGGTAACTTGTGGAGTTCAGCTGTGCCCTACTGTGTGGGTCCTGGGAATGAAGCTCAGGTCATCAGGTTTGGCAGCGATTGCCTTTACCTGCTGATCCATTTCACCAGCCCCCTTTCAGCTTTTTGAGACGGAGTCTCACTACAGTCCCGGCTGGCTGGCCACTTGCTGTGTAGTCCTGTCACTTCCCAAGCACTGAGATTGCACGTGCTTATACCCGCCTTCTGTCAAAAGCCAACAGGCTGGAGGGTGGCTCAGCGGTTAAGAGCTCTGGCTGCTCTATCATAGGACCTGAGCTCAATTCCCAGCGCCCACAGGGCAGCTCACAACTGCTTGTGACTCCAGGTCTAGGTCTGACACCCTCACATAGGCATACCTGCAAGGAAAGCGTAAGCGCACTAAAATAAATAAGTAAATAAATCTTTAAGCAGACAAACAGCTCATGTGTCCACGGAGGGCCGAGGAGGGCATTCAGGCCCCCTGGACTGGAGTCACATGCGGTCATTGGCTGCCATGTGGGTGCTGGAGCCTCTGTAAGAGCAGTCAGTGCTGTTAGCGCCGAGCCAGCCCCAGGTCGGCGTTGGCATCGTCGTCTTTTTTAGTGACATTTTATGAAGTTCAGGCATGGTAGCATATGTTTCTAATTCTAACATTTGGGAGATTGAGGAGGAGGATTGTGAGTTCAAGGCCAGCCTAAACAACACAGTAAGTCACTATCTTGAAAAAAGGAAACAAAGAGGCTGGAGAGATGGCTCAGCAGTTTAAAAAAGAAAACAAAAACTCAAACAAGCAGCATACTGCCCTTGCAGAGGACCTGAGTTTGGTTCCTAGCATCCACGCGCGGCGGCTTATAACCGCCTGAGGCCCCAGCCCCAGGGCATCTACGCCTACCGTCCCGTCCTGGCCTCTGTGGGCACGGGTACTCACACGCACATGTTTGCACATGGACAACTAAAAACATTAAAAAGAAATGAATAGCAGTAAAAACTGGAGCACACAGTGGATGCACACCAATCTGTAAAGTTTTTATTTTTCATGTGCATGTAATATGCCTGTGGGTGTTCTTCATGTACGTATGCCTGGTGACTGACTCCTCAGGAGGAGGAGGGAGGGCATTGGAGCTCCTGCATTGGAGTTACAGGTGGTTGTGAGCCACCAAATGGGTGTTGAGAAGTAACCCTGGGTCTGCTGGGAGAGCAGCCAGTGCACTTAACCACAGAGCCATCTTTCCAGCCCCTGCATACAGATGATCAGTGAGATGCTTTATGTCCTTTTTGTCATGCTAAGACTTCAGAAGTCCTTGGTGTTCATTTTACACCTCAGTGAAGGCGTAGAATTTCCAATGGTTGGTATATAGTTTTACTAAAGCAACAGAGTTGTGTTTAATGGAAAATTTTACACCCTTTCTGTTTGTTGACTTTATATTTCAATGAACTTGAAAGGAACAGCCTGGCTCCTTAGTCACCCTCGTCACATGTCAGGTACCCAGTGGCCTTGAACTTGCAGTGGCTCCTGTTTGCCCAAGCAGTGCAGGCGTGGAGCTTGTCATGGAGCTGGCCTTCCTGCACTGTACATGCATCCCTGGTTGGCTCTTTGCCTTGTTTGTAGGCTGTACAGAGTCCTCATTGCCCTCAGAATAAAGATCATACATGCTCTGTAGCCTGGCTCTCTTGTCTGTAAAATGGTAATTTAAGCTGCCTGTGGTGCTGTATACCTATAGTTCCTGCACTTTGAAGGCGGAGGAAGTAAGACTTAGAAATAAATGTTCAGTGCCATCTTTGGCTAAGTATGTGAGCTGGAGGCCAGACTGAGACATAGAAAACCTTTTTTTTTTGGTTTTTCAAGACAGGGTTTCTCTGTGGCTTTGGAAGCTGTCTGTCTTGGAACTAGTTCTCGTAGACCAGGCTGGCTTCGAACTTAACATAGATCCACCTGCCTCCTGAGTGCTGGGACTAAAGGTATGCGCCACCACCACCTGGCTGAAACCTTACCTTAAGACCTAAATAAGGTCTGGGAAGGCAGATATGATGATGGTGGTGGTCATAGTGATGATGGTGGTATTGATGGTCATAGTGATGATGGTGGTATTGATGGTCATAGTGATGATGGTATTGATGATGGTCATAGCCGTGGTTGTGGTGCTGATGATGGTAATAGTGCTGGTAATGATAGTGCCGATTGTGTTGACAATGATGATAATAGTCTTTGTGTCCCCCCCCCCAGCCAGCTCCCAAATAATGGCACAGAGACTTAGTATTAATTATGAAAGCTCGGCCTTAGCTTAGGCTTGTCCCAATAGCTCTGTGTTTGCCTTGTGGCTTTTTAACCTTACCTCCATACTGCCTGTCCTGCTCCTTCCGTGTGTCTTGCTTCTCCTCATGCCTACGTCCTCTTCCTTTCTCTCCCCAGAAACCCCACCTATGCCTCCTGTCTAGCTATTGGCCACTTAGCTCCATTAAACCAATCAGAAGGAGCCTTGGCAAAGACATTGTATCTTCACAGTGCACAAAAAGATTATTCCACAACAAATAGTGATGGGTGGTGTTAGTTGTGGTGATGGTCAAGATGCTAGTGTGGTGATAATGGTGGTGGCAGCCATGGTGACTAGGACCTCACAGCTCTGCCCCTCCCTCCAGGCCTCGTCCGAGAGCAAGAGGCTGGGTTGCTGCAGTTCCTCCGCCTGGATGGGTTCTCCGTGCTGATGCGGGCCATGCAGCAGCAAGTGCAGAAGCTCAAGGTCAAGTCGGCATTCCTGCTGCAGAACCTGCTGGTGGGCCACCCGGAACACAAAGGTGCAGTGTCTGCAAGGGAAAGCAGGTGTCCTGAGAGGGACATGTGGGGGACAGAGGGCGGTCCGGGAGCCTTCCTCCTGACTCCCACGGCTCTTCCCCCAGGAACCCTTTGCTCTATGGGGATGGTCCAGCAGCTGGTGGCCCTTGTGAGGACAGAACACAGCCCTTTCCATGAGCATGTGCTCGGAGCCCTGTGCAGGTATGCTGGGGCCCCGGGAGGAGGGGGCCTTGAGTGGGGTCCCCACAGCAAGAGCAGGTCAGGCACTAGATGAAGAGTGTAGGTCAGAGAGGAGCAGAGACCACACAGAGCATTTCCTCACAGTGCTTGGGAGGGAGAATCCCTTCTTATGGTTCCCACAGGGTAAACAAATTAGCGGTCCAGGCTTTTATAACCATCAGGCCTTGGGCCACATGTGCCCCAGGATCTCTGTGAATGCTGCCCAATAGAGAATTGTAAATGTACTTAAAACATTGTACAATTTCTTAAAGTAACTCAACCGTACCATTGTCCAGCATGAACCTTGTAGATGACGCGTCCAAAGGTTAGACACACCTGGAGCATGATGGAGCCAGCATAGGCATCATGGCAGGCACCATCTGAACTCTGTATTCACCGTAGCTGGAGGGCAGTTTTACAGATGGGGAGCCGACACCCACCATAGCGCCATGGCATACCTTGGCTCCCACAGGAGCAGCGGTGGGGGGCTTGGCACTGGGCTGTGGTGTCTGCTGCAGATGGGGTCCTAAGGTCTGCTCTCCTGTCCTCCTGTAGCCTTGTGACGGACTTTCCCCAGGGTGTGCGAGAATGCCGGGAGCCTGAGCTGGGCCTGGAGGAGCTGCTCCGGCACCGCTGCCAGCTGCTGCAGCAGCATGAGGAATACCAGGTAGGAGGGCGGGGCACCATCCTGTGCTGGCCCTGTGGCCCGGGGCTCAGGCTGCCCCCAGCTTCTCTCACTATTACCCCCTCTAGTTAGCAAACACTGTGGGCCGCATGCTTCATCAGTCGGGAGGTGAGAACTGTTTTATAAACTGGTCAGAAATGACAAACATCCTTAAATATCAGGTTAAAGAGGTGAATAAATTAAGTAGATAAGAATGGATAACTCAGCCAGGCAGTGGTGGCGCACGCCTTTAATCCCAGCACTGGGGAGGCAGAGGCAGGAGGACCTCTGTAAGTTCAAGGCCAGCCTGGTCTGCAGAGTGAGTTCCTGGACAGGCTCCAAAGCTACAGAGAGAAACCCTGTCTGGAAAAACCAAACAACAAAGAATGGGTGAGTTAGCCTGGCAGTGGCCTGGGCCATGGTGCTTGTGTGGAGGAGCCGGGACTCAAACTCGGGCCGTCAGCTTGACAGTAGCACTTTCACATCCGTGCCGCCCTGCCAGCCTTGGTTGTTCGTCTTGAGAAGCCCCGAGGCTTCAGTGCTGTCGCTTGTAATACAGCTAGGCACGGCAGATGTGTACAGCGGTGTCCATTGTCTCGTCTGTGCCCCTCAGTGGACACACCGATGTTGGCAGAGGGACACTGGTAAGTAAGACAGGCAGGACACCCGTGACGTTAATATCTGTCCCCATGGAGCGCGGGAAGCTGCAGCCTAGGCTGGCTTGGTGTCTGGTGGAGCACTCCAGGGCCCTGCGTGCTGCACTTAACATTTGTCTCCCAGGGCACCCTGAGCTGAGTGATTCCAGCCCACCACCCACAGACCAATACTTACAAAAACCTTTCTCAAAAGTAAAGACGAGGCTGGACATTTTTCCTCAGAATAAACGCAGAGTAGCACCGAGACAGAGGCAGGTGGATCTCCGGGGGGCGGAGCCACCATGGCAGATAGAGCTTTCCAGGCCTGGTGCTGGGATGTAAGGCGTCCACCACTGCCCAGCAGGGAGGCTTATTCTGACCCCTGGTGTTAGAGTGTGGATGGCTTCATGGCCTCATTGACTTAACTGCCTCTTTAATTTATTTTTTAGGTAGGTTCTCACTGTGTTAGATCAGAGTAGTGTCATACTTGAACTCCTGAGGTAGCTGGCTGGCTCTTAAGGAGGTGTGGGTTGTTCCCAGTGTCTTACCTACAAACACTGCTTTCCATGAGGAGTTGGCTCAAATCCCAGGTACACACTTAAAATCCCAGCACTCAGGAGCCAAAGAGAGAAGATTCCTAGGGGCTTGTGTGTAGCCAGTCCAGTAGAATCAGTGAACTCCAGGTTCAGTGAGAAACTATGCCTCAAAAAGTATGGATGGTGGCGCATATCTTGAATCTTTGCACTGGGGAGGAGGGCAGATAGAGGCAGGACGATCGCTGTGAGTTTGAGGCCAATGTGATCTACACTGTAGTTCCAGCCAGACTAGGGCTACATTGTGAGACCTTGCCTCAGAAAGACATACTTGTTAACCTCTGATGTCCACACCCATGTGCACACACATGCACACACACAAGGTGGATGGCTTCTGGGAACCTCTGGTTTTCACACACATGCATACACATGAGTGTACACATACTGACATAAAACATTCTTCACATATCCCCCATAAAAATACAGCTTAAAAATGGGCAGTGGTGGCGCACACCTTTAATCCCAGTACTTGGGAGGCAGAGGCAGGAGGATCTCTCTAAGTTCAAGGCCACCCTGGTGTACCTTTCCAGGACAGCCTTCAAAGCTACAGGAAACCCTGACTTGAAAACCAAAACAAAAAAATGTTTACATTCATCCATTATCTTTTGGTTTTTCGAGACAGGGTTTCTCTATGTAACAATCCTGGCCATTTTGGAACTCGCTTTTGTAGATCAGGCTGGCCTTAAACTCACAGAGATCCACCTACCTCTGCCTCCCAAGCACTGGGATTAAAAGTATGCACCACCACCGCCAGGCTACATTCATCTATTATTTTTGAAAATTATTTTTATATAAGTTGGTGTTTTGCCTACACGTGAGGATCCCCTGGAACTAGGATTATAGACAGTTGTGAGCTGCCATGTGGGTGCTGAGGATTGAGCCCAGATCCTCTGGAAGAGCAGCCGGTGCTCCTAACCTCCAAGCCCCTCATCTATTTATTATGTGTGGGGACATGTGTGTGCTATGGTGCACAGGTGGAGGTCACAGGACAACATGGGTTTTGGGGATTGAACTCAGATTCTCAGGCTTGGTGATCGGCACTTTGACCTGGGGTGGATATATGAAAGTCACAGGGCTGGTTCCAGGACAGACCAGTTTGGGAGGCCCCAGGCTCTCTCTCCAAGGGAGGGCAAGTGAGCACGATCTGAGCAGTGGTCACTAGGGAAGCCCAGTGGCTACTGGAGTGGGCAGGTCTGCCCGTGCTCAGGATTTCTTTCCTGATCCAGGAGGAGCTGGAGTTCTGTGAAAAGCTGTTACAGACATGTTTCTCCAGCCCTACGGACGACAGCATGGATCGGTGAGATCAGGTGGCTTCTTGCATTCTCCGTGGGAACCCAGGCCTCCTGCCTCCCTCCTTCCCAGGCGCCCTCTCCCAAGGGATTGCCAGGCGTGTTCAGGCCTGGGCCTGGGCTGCCAGCCCATCTCTGGGCAGCCCCCTGGAGGGGTCGCCGAGAACGGTGCTGGCCCTTTGGATCCCCTCCCTTGCTTTCTGTCCGTTCCTTCTCGTGTCCACACTGCTCTTCCAATAAAAGCATTTCTCCTGTCCCCTGCCCGGTATTGCCTTGCTGTGTTTTTTGGAAAGTTCTTATGGAAGGTAGGAGGGGCTGAGCTTAGCGGACTTGGGGAAGGGTGTCACTAAAGGAGTAATAAAAGTGTTGCTCCTGTCCTCAGAACTGTTGTCTCCTTTTATCTGCCTGCCTTTGTTGTGTTGGGACCATCCTGTCCTTTTCAGTACATAATTAAAAAACAGGTTTGTCTGAGTGTGTAAGGATGGGGGTCAGAGAACCCTTCTACCACATGGGTACTGGCAATCAGCTCTAAGTTGTCAGATCAAGAGGCTTGCACAATTAGCACCTTTACCCATGGAACCAGCTACCAGACCTCAAGGAAGTTTATGTGAAGGTTAGTCTTCACTGTCAAGTTGGCTGGATTTAGAATCACCATGGAAACACATCTCCAGTGTGCCTATGAGACTGTTTCCAGAAAGGTTTAGTTGGGAGGAGACCCACTCTGAGTACGGGTAACACTGTCCAATGGGCTAGGGTTCCAGACTGAAAAGGAGACATGGGAGCAGGACTAAGTGTTAACAACTTTCTTATGTGCAGGCGCCCTGACCGTCTGTTACACAGAACCACAAGGATCAAACAAACACCGTCAGCAACAAATAGAAAGCACATAGCCCAGAAGAGACAAGACCAAAAAAAAAAAAAAAAAAAAATTACTGACAGGTTTTAATCCGTGGAACAGGTCCTTTAAAGCCATTTGAGAATAAAGGGGTGGGGAAAAAAACTAGGTCCCCGCTAAAGACAAGAGAATACACACAAACATGGCTCAACATAACTTCCCCGAAATACAAAGTGCCGATCTGCTGCTTTCAAGAAGGAAGAGTAAGCTTTTTCTACGCGCACTTATCAAGCCCTTACAGCTGACCTCTAAAACGGGCACGGGAGGAGGCAGGCACGGAAGTTGGGGGTAAACTGAGGCTCAGAGCTAGAAAAAGGCCCTTCAGAGTGGCTGGATCGCGGCGTTAGGGGTTCCTCCCGGCCGGGGCATATATATGCCTAAGTGGGACCCGGAGTCAGCCTGGAGGCGCCGGCGCCGATCGGCTGCAGAAAAGCAGCCAGCTCGCTCCGGGTGGGGGACGCTAGAGTCAACGCATCAGCGTGATTCCCGAAGGTCGCGAGCGGCCCGGGCGAGGGATCCTGAGACAGAACATCCAGCCGCCTTCGGAACGCGGCCACAGAAACCGGGGTTCTGGGTGCAGCAGCGCCTGCGCAGGGGAAGAACGTTGGCATCGGCGGGCACGGGCAGCGGCGGGCTTCCGGAGTGGGCGGGGCCGGGGCCCAGTGCGCACGCGCAGTGCCGCGCCGGGCCCTCCCTCTCCCCCCGCTCCTCCCCCCCCCCGCTCGCCGCGCACCTGCGCACCGAGAGCGGCGGCGGCGAGAGGGCGGAGCCTGGCAGCTCGGGTCCTCCCGCGCTCGGGGCATTGTGGGACAGTGGCGGAGCTAGCCGTGCGTTGGAGGCCCCGGGCTGCACGGCTGCGCCGGGGGACGCTGGGGCCGAGCGAGGAGGCGGGCGTCGGCCCTGGGCGTAGCTCTGCACCCGTCCCGTCCGGTCCCGCGGCTGTGTCTGTGTGTCCGTGCGCGCGCGCGCTTGTGTGTGTGTGTGTGTGTGTGTGTGTGTGTGTGTGTGTGTAACCCGCGGCGGCTCTGCCCCGGTCGCCGCTGCTTCGGAGGCGCCCGCGCAGGCCTCGCCTCGCCTCGCCTGGCGCCGCGGGACGAGCGCGCCCGCTTGGCCGCGAAGCCGCCCCCGCCTGCCCCGCACCACCACACGGAACTCGTCGGCGGCGATCGGCGGTGAGGCAGGGGGATCCCTGTGACCGGCCGAGGGCGCTTGCGCGGGCCCGCGAGCTCCGTCCCCCGGGCGCCTGCGCGGGACCCCCGCCCCCGCCCCTCACGAGCCGGCCCCTCGGCTGGGCCGGAGCCGCCGGCGGCGGGGCGGCGGGGGCGCCCCGATGAGCCCCGAGTGCGAGGAGCCGCCGCCCCCCCGCGCAGGTGAGCCCCGCCGCCGCCCCCGAGTTCTCCCCACCCCCCCAGCGGTCCCGAGTCCCGCAGCGCCCTCCCTCTTACTCCCCGACTCGCGCAGACACTTGTCAGTGTCGCCAAGTGTGTTTCCTGTCGCCGGGCTCGCTGTCATGCATGCCACCCCGTCTGCCTGGTCCCCCGAGGTCCCCTCTACGCCCCTTACTTAGGCTCTTCCTTCCTTCCTGCAGCCCCCCACACCCCCCCCCCACTGCGATCGACAGACCTCACCTCCACCTGTCATTCTGACTCAGCTCCCTTTGGGACTGCCCGGGCCCACTCCCCTGTCGTAGTCTTCCTCCTCCTGAGCGCCTTCCTCTTTTCTTCCTCCTGCCTGCCCTTCTGTCCTCAGCCTCCGGCTCCCCGTTTCCCTCCCATCTGCCCTCATGGACTCTTGGCCTTTGGGAAGGCAAGATCAAGCAGGTTTTCCCTTGGCCTTGGCTGTGGCTGTCCTGCCCCTGGCTGTCCCTAGCTGCCCGTGGAACTCACTGTGGGGGGGGGGCTTGCTGGTGTGAGGTGAGACCTGCCTGCCGAGGGCAGGGCCTGGTTGCTTGGGTGCTGGGTCCTGGAGGGAGTGGTTGGCAGGAGGCCCTGGCACTTTGTCTACCCAGGTAGCCAAAGGCAGAGTCGGACAGTCACAATTACTGTGTGTTGTGATGGTGGTAACCTAGGGTGCCGTGGCGGCAGAGTGGGAGAGACTGGTGAGACCGGCCGGATGGGTGGCTTTTCTCTCGAGGAAGGCTGAGGAGGAGTTAACAGATGGAGAGTGGGAAGAAGAGCTTTCCAGGTGGAAGAAACAGCACGTGCAAATACGTGAAGGTGGGGACATCAGAGGAGTCAGGAGTCCCGGGGGTGAAGTGTGTACTAGTGTTGAGAGGGCAGTGGGCACACACAGTGCCTTGGCTAGGACTTTTGTCCAGGACCTTGTGTGACCTGGCTAGTGGCCCCTCCCTTTTCCTCCCTCAGGGTAGTGCAGGGGCTCAAACCCCGGTCTCCTGCTGCCGGGCACGCAACCCTTACCACTGAGCTACAGTACAGCCGAAGCCTCCCGGAGACTTTAGACTTGCGTTGAACACACTCTGCAGTGGGACGTTGCCTCACGTAGCTGGGTTCCACGTTTATGTTACCAGGCCAAGGTGGATAGGGTCTTTTCTTGATCACTCTTAATGCACAGAGGCAACTTCACTGTGGAAAGGGAGCTGCACTGCCTGTCAGGCGTGGTAGTGGGATCGAGGGTAGTAAAACTACAACAGGGTTGCTCGCTTCCTGAAGGAGAGGCTGTCAGCACCAAGGCCAACGTTGTGGGGACTCGATTGTTTAAACAACACACACAGGAGGAGTTGTTTCTATGTGCATTTCCTATCCCCAATGTGGTCATGAGAGAGTTTGCCATATTCTGCCCACATACTCATGTAGTTGGAGTTGTCTTGAGCTGTTTAAAATTACTTCTCCTGTGGTTTTTTTGTTGATGTTGTTTGTTTTCTGGTAACCTTTACCTAATTTGAGTCAATTTCTTAAGTTCAGTGACTCTGGCCCTCTAGTTTGGGGATTGGAATAATGAGAAATTATTTACAGCAAGATCTTTTGTGGGTTAGACCTGGGTTCGAGTTCTGACTCTTGCCTTTCTTTCAGCGTGGTAGGCGAGTCCTTGAAAAGTTATGCAAGTGTTCTCTGTACCTGTTTCTCTTGTGTAAGTGGGCTAAAGGAGGGCTCTCTCTGTAGGGTGTTTCTGGGGATCGAATGCAATGTTTGTAGATGCCGGTCACAGAATGTAAGGCATAGCAAGCACCCCATCAGTAGCTCTTAGATTTGTGATCTGATTTTCGATGTCTTAGTAGTTCTCAGTAGGTGTGATGTGTCCTAGGGGACATTTGGCAATGTTTGGAGAAAGTATACAGGAGGCAGGAGGAGGTATGCTTCTAGCATGTGTATATCCCACCCAGGATGCTATGGCCTTCTTCCAGTATATAGGGCAGCTTCACCACAAATAACTATCCAGTCGCAAATGGCGTTGGTGCTCATAGGGGATGGCAGGGAAACACTGCTTCTCTGCTTTATTTAAAGCTTGAGGGCTTGTACTTTGTGCTCCTATGTGATGTGAACTGTTGTGTATTTTCCATTATGTCCATCTCTTTGGTTGTTTGCTTTTGTTGGGTCATGTGGCATCTTTTCTTCCATTGAAGGAGAGCAACCTCATTCCCTCACCCCCCCCCCCCCCCCCCGGTTTTTTTTTTCAACTTTGGGATCTCCGGCCAAGTGACCTTCAGGGATTACTTTCCTTTCTCTGGCTTCAGTTTCCATTAATCCAACAAGTACTTTTACTTTTTATTTTGAACCAGAGTCTCATGTAGCTCCATCTGGCCTCAAACTCACTATGCATCCAAAGGTGACTTATTTCTGATCCTCCTGCCTCTGCTTCCCAAGTGTTAGGGTGGTGGTGGTGGTGGTGGTGGGGTCCACCTTTGGGACTCTAACTCAGGGCCTTGTGGATGCTAGACAGACACCTTGGCAAATGAGCTACATCCCCAACCCCCAACAAACACTTGGGGTTTTGTATCTGGCAACGTGTTAGATCCGAGGCGGTGTCTCTGGAGAGTGGCAGGTGCCTGGACAGACCTGACTTTCCCACACAGTCGAGGCTTGGATGCGCTCATTGACTGAAAAGGTGCTTTGGAAGGAGGCTTGCGGGTGGATGGCTTCTTGGAGGAAGTGGTGTCACTGTAGAGGCCTGACAGCCTCAGGAGGAGGTAGTCAGACTCAGAGCTGCTAGGGCAGGTGGAGGGCACAGCCCCCATCCTGCGAGCAGCCAGTTGAATGCTTCTGCCATTAGACTTGCTGCTGCAGGAGAGAGGTAAGAGGCCCCAGTGCCGAGAGTTAGTGCCCGGCACTGGCTTAGTGGGGACACACACGTGCCACACCCAGGTTTTCTCTTTGCACATTTGTGTGTGAGTTCTCCAGGAAGGGGTAACCTCGTCTGTAAGATATGTCTCAGATGGGGAACCGAGACTCGGTGGGATGAGAGGAAATTCCAGCCCTGGTCAGGTGCGGTGCTGTGCTCCTACAATCCGCCTTAGCTATTTGGGAGTCTGAGGCAGGAGGATCACTTGAGCTTGGGGGTTTGAGGCCAGGGCACACTTGAACTTAGGTCTTTGACGGTTTACTTTTAGTTTAATTTTGAGATAGGATCTTGCTTTATAGCCCAGGCTAATCTCCACTTCCCAAGTCCTCGTTTTCCCTGTTTTTCTCCTAGGGGCTATTCCACATCTATGCGGTGGGCTGTTCCTTTTTCCCCTTCGACCCTGTGACCACTCCAGGAGATGAGTGTCGAGTATAAATTTTCAAGTCTTCTCCCCAGGCCTTGGCCAAGCATCCTTAGACTCTGTTTTCTAATTACTCCTCCTATGGGGTTGGGTCAGAGTGTCTATTTCCTCTGGGAGGGTGGTTCTAGGATCTGAGGGGTAGGCCACGGTTTGTTCTCTCACTAAGAAGCCTCCAGGCTTTGCTAAGCCATGGGAAAGTCCCAGCTCGCCGTTGCATGTGGCCAGGCCCCAGCAGGGGTCCCTTCTGTGGGTGGTTGCCCCCTGTTCTTGCTTTGCCAGGGTGGCAGTGTGCGCTCAAGGCCACATTGAGGATCCTGCCCAGAGGTGGTTAGGTTGCTGTTATTGTCTCTTCATCCCCGGTATTAAGTGTCCCGAACCCCTTTTCCAGATTTGGCCAGGAGCTGGCTAGGGCATTAAAAAGTAGAGGCATGATCCACCCGGCCTTTTAAGGAGCTAGTAGGTCTGCTGCTGGAAGCACGGTTTCCTTTCCTCCTAGAACAGCCAGCTGGCCCGAGGGCCTGCCCTGGTGCCGGCTCTCCCGAAGGGCCTCCCAATGGGCTGTCTGCCCTTGCCTCCCAAGGTGGAGGGGTCGGGGTGGTTAGGGCAAGTCTGGAAGGATTGGCAGATAAAGAACCTGCCCATGGGCTTCTTGGTAGGCAGTGTTTGGAGCTACGGTGGTGGCTGCAGCAACAATGAAGACGGGGAGGGAAGGACAAGGTGCAGGGGCCGGCCGGCTCCTGAGAGGGACAGCTACTGTCAGCAACCTTAGACCAACACAACAGAACGCGAAGCTAGAGCTGCTGGTGTTAGAGCTGGAGGAGAGGCAGAGCGACTTTCATTTCTAATGGCTTCCTTTCTCATTTATAACTTCCCTTCCTTCCGTTAGCAGCCAGTCTTGGTTTTCAAACCGACTCTAAAACCAGTGCCTGTCACTTCCGCTTTCTTGAAGTTGCTGAAAGTTACACGGGGTGGGGGTGGCGGAGTGTGTGGTGCTGAGTATATGAATGATCTGAGGAAAGTGCTTAAGTCACTGGAGCAGTCTAGACCCTGAGGCTGCCTGCTTTTGTGTTTGCAGCGCCGTTACCCTTGGTGTAGTCTCCTACCTCTCTCGGTCTCAGGACAGCCCGTGGGTTTGCCCTGCTGCATCAGGACCTGCCTGCGATCAGCGTCCCTCCCTGATTGAAAATCTGGGTTTTCCAGATTCATGTGGAGGCTGCTGGACACTGCGTGAACCCCATCCCAACCATTACCTCTGGACTTGTTCCAGGGCTCCCCCTGCCCAGTTGTCTGGGAAGCAGCTTGGGGAGAGAATCCCCACCTCTTCACTGGGTGGTGGGTGGCGTAGGGAAGGGGGTTTTGAGGGACTGTGAACTGTGCCCTCTAGCTAGACATCTGAGAAGTGATTGGTGAGAATCGTGTGGATTCTGGTCTCTCTGTTGGTAGCTGTGGTTCTCTTTCTTTGGGTCCCTTTTCTAAAAGGATTCTATTGTCACATGGAACTCTCAGTGACTCTTTCCCCTTCTTTCTATCTTGGTGTGAGGACAAAATGCTGAAAGGCTGGCCCAGGGGTTAGCAGTAGATGACAGCTTGGCCTTGCCCCTGACCTGTCGCCCACTGTGGAGGTTTTTTGTGTTCTACAAACAGCTCCAATTTATCACATTTATTATTTTGTGTGTGCATGCACACACATTTTTACCACTGTGTGTGTAGAGATCAGAAATCAGAGGACAGAGAGGAAATTCAGTTCTCTCTTTACATGTGGGACTGGGGATTGAACTCGTATTGTCACGCTTGGCGTTAAAGTACCTTCTCCTGGTCAGCTGTCTCACCGGCCCTAAGCTCCACTTTATTGAAATGGGAATTGTGTTACTGGCACATACTAGTGAGTCTGCCCACCACCCTCTGCATGGCAGGCACTCTGCTGGCCACGCTGGAAGAAAGCCTTCCTCACTGCATGCACTCAGTGAACCTTCTACGCTTCTCAGTTGGGTGTTTCTAAGAGTCCACCTGGCTCTGGGCTCCCCTGTCAACTCTCACATGGTGTGTGTGTGTGTGTGCTTTGTCTGTTCTGTGAGCTTGCTGGATGGTCTGCTTGGTGACTCCTCTCCAACAAGGCCTGGCCCAGGAGTTGGCTGGTAGCTGTAAGACAGGCGGCCCAGTGAGGGTTGTGCTGCCGGCCTCGGTGGGCACAGAGTGTACGCCTCCTGCCCCTGGGGAAGACCTCCGTCTCATGTCCAGAGCGTAGCTAGGACTACCTACCGAATGTGGAATGTGGAGGGCACGCCCCATGCAGTAAGGCTCCTTAAGTCACAGGCTCTGCCTTTGCCATGTTCTCACCATGCAGGCTTAACAAGGGGGCGCTCTTACCTCAAGGGCGGTGGTAGTGAGGGCTGAGGAGAGGCTGATGGGCTTGAGCTCTGCAGGTCTGGCACTTTGTCAACCCTGGCCAGCTCTTGTTCTTCATTAATGGTTTTGTTGACATATTATTTCTTTGCTGTCTAGTTTATCCATTTAAAGAGCACGGTCAGTAGTTCCGAGTATACCCACTACCCACACCTGCAGTCAGTTTTCCTTTATGCTATTTTTTCCTCATAGTTTTTGATTTTTTTTTTTAAGACAGGGTTTTAGGTTATTAGGTTATTAGGGTATTGAACTCATTGTGTAATCAAACTTGATTTTAAACATCTGGATTCTCCTTCCTCAGCTTTCCAAGTGCTCACACTACCGGCGTGCACCATTGTGCCTGGCTCAGTTTTTTAAAAATCACCTCAAAAGGAAGCTGTCCCCTTAAGCAGTTACTCCCAGTTCCTCTAGTTCCTTAAAACTCTGTCCATGTGGACGCTCGTCTGTCCTGACACTTGGTAGTGTGTGCTCGCTGCACATGAAGCAGCCTCCTGGGCAGACAGGCTCCACTTTTCGCTGCACAGCACGTGGTCTTCAGCCGGAAATCAGCAGAGTCATGATAAATGTGGCGGTTGCCCCTTGAGATTGTTCTCGTCCTAGGTATGCACAGATCAGGGACCCTGCCTGCCTCACCCTCCTCCTGTCAGAGCTCTCCCGGGCTGGTGAGACTGCCATTAGGTGAGGAGGTGGGAAGGCTCCCCTGAGGCGGGCACAGCATGCGTCTCTTGTGAAGCAGGAGTTCCTCACCCTGCCCACATCTGGGATAACACCCCAGCACCTGCACTGACCCTGGGACTAGCCTGTCCCTCCCCAGCCTGCCTGAGTGACCTTGCGCCTTCTTCTCCCTGGACTTCTTCCCTTTGTCTTTGATGGAATGGGGCCAAGGGGTAGGAGTGATTCTATTTTATCAATCCTAGACTGGCAGTCTCCTGCCTCAGGGGCCGGAACCTTGTGACCACATGGTTTGGCAACATGTCTGTTCAGCTAGTATTTGTGAGCATTCACAGCTAAAGGGTAAGGTTCTGCGCTAGTTGATTTCCTGTGTACTCTTAGTAACCTAGGAAGATTTTTGGAAGAAGTGTTTTAAGTTCTCTTGTTTTTTAAGTTTGACGTGTATAGATATTTGGTCTCTGTGTGTGTCTGTGCACCACATGTGTGCCTAGTGCCTGAGGAACCCAGAAGAGGGCGCTGGGTCCCCAGGAACTGAAGTTTGCAGACAGCTGTGAGCTGCCATGTGGGTGCTAGGAATTGAACCTGAGTCTTCTGGAAGAGCAACCGGTCTAAACCACCGAGTTGTCTCCAGCGCCAGCAATCTTTATTGTCAGAACACGTAGCCACCGCTGCGGCTGTGGTAATCTCCTTCCTGGGTAGCAGTGAGTGAGCTCTGTACAGGTTGGAGCAAGGGAACCAAGGCTGGGCAGGGAGCTGACTCCATGTTTGGGAAAGCCCCTGTGCACGGTGAATGCAGTAAGAGACCCTGAAGGATGAGGAGAAGCTCGCTAGCTGCTGGGGCAGAGCCACCAAGGTAGACTACAGCTTAGTGTGTTTTGGAAACACAACAGTGGAATGTTCCAGGGTGAGTGAAGAATGCTGCATGAAGAAGGCTAGGAGAGTGGGGTGGGTGTCTAGGCAGTGCCCGAGAGCAGATGGAGTCCCCCGGGGCTGTCTTCAGAAAGCTCTGGCTGGCTGTGTTGGAGAAGGTCTTCTCCCTAGGACCAGACTCAGGTTGCAAATCAGAGGGTCTCGGGAAATAATGAGGCAACCGATTAGGCAGAGAGGGTCTGGTGTCTCTTTGCCAAGTTGTAGGCACTCCTGGCTAGAACTGCTCTGTCTTAGCTTCATCTAGAGTGGCCTGGGGCGGCAGTGGCTTCTGTCTCGCTTGGGTGGTTGGCAGGCCATCAGGCGACAAGTGAAGAGAAGTTGTGGTCAGGCCTTAATTGTAGTGTTCCCCAGATGCTGTCCTTGGGCCAGATGGCCCCTGAGGTCCTGGGGAGCCTCATAACTTTCTGGGGTTCACCTCTTCCCGCCTTGGTTGATGTGATGGCAGCTTCTGTGGCTGTGCCTTGGATCTGTGTGCCCAGTGCAGATTGCTGAACAAGTAGCTGGTGGCACAGGTTGGGTCAGTTCTGTTGATGGACTCTGGAGCTTTCTTGTCTTGAGGAGCAAGACATTGATGCAGGTCAGGGACTCAGGACAGCACTGACAGCTGGTTAGTAACCGGCTGTTGGGGTCTTTGCTAGTCACTGGAGCCAGGGTCTCATAGCTACTTTATTCTCCTGCTGAACTATTCATCATCATGGGTTTCTTTGAGCCCTGCTTAGTGACTGGCCTGTTCTAGAAGCCCCGACCCCAGGTTTTCCTCTTCCCTGTCCCAGGCCTGGGCGTGGGGTGACGAGAGTGTAGCTGTGTTTGTGTGTGTGGTGTCCAGGCAACAGCCACAGCCTCGAGATGAGCATACTTCCTCTCTCCCGGCTGCCACCACCCCGCGCCTCACCAGGCTGCCTTGGGCGATTTGCTGGGATGGGCAGCAGCTGTGCACTAGAGGTCATGGGAGCATTTGAATTTGTTCAGCAAATAGAGTGAATCTGAAGCCAGTAGTTCAAATGATAACCTTGCCCAGACACAGGGCAGTGAATACAGGCTCATGGGGTGGGCCAAGGTCACTGCAGACTGTTTAGCTTTTCCTCGCAGGCCCTGGATGGTCCTCACTGAGGACTTCACCAGGCCTTAGGCTGAGAGGGATAGAGTGAAGTGTTATTCTGCGGGGAGCAGTGTGGAGGCTGAGGTGGTGGGCTCCGGCTCCCTGGCAGGACTGGGTGCTGCTCAGTGTTGAGCGTAGGCGCTGAACCTGTGGAGCTCCTGTGCAAGGCAAAGGCAGGCTTGTGTGGAACCTGTGTCTGGGGCCGGCCTGGAACAGCTCTTTGTGCTTGGTCACTGTGGCTGTGTCTGATCCATCAGGGGTTGCTAGTTGTGTGTGACAAATTGATTATGCCCATGCTTGTAGGGCGCCATGTTTTGGAAGTTTGACCTGCACACAAGCTCTCACCTGGACACACTGCTGGAGAAGGAGGACCTGAGCCTGCCCGAGCTTCTGGATGAGGAGGACGTGTTGCAGGAGTGCAAGGTTGTCAACCGGAAGCTGCTGGACTTCCTGCTGCAGCCACCCCACTTACAGGCCATGGTGGCCTGGGTCACCCAGGAGCCCCCATCCAGTGGTGAGGAACGGCTACGCTACAAGTGAGTCCTTCCCTCTATCTACCCTGTACTCATAGCTGGGCTGCGGGGTGAGTGAGGGAGGGAGTGAGGGAGGGAGAGCCAGGCCCTTCACAGGGAGCGTCACAGCTCACCCAGTGCATACCCTTCATGGTCCAGTTCCTTTAAAAGTTTTGTATGATAAGATTATCTAGACATACCCAATACAAGGCCTTGGGACAAGTCCCATCCACCCTTCAAACCTCAACAAGGAGTGGGATTCCTCCCTTTCGTTTCATTATTAAACTTTTTCCTTGTTTGTTGTCTTCCTGTTGTTGTTTTTGAGGTAGGGTCTCAAGTAGCTCAGACTGACCTTGAACTTTCTGTGTTGATGGTCACTTTGAATTCCTAATCTTCCTGTTCCCTTCCAAGTGCTGATATTATAGCATGCATTTACCACGCTTGACCTCCTGCATGTATGCGCTTTCAGAGGAAGAATCTCAGCAGCCAGTCTCTGCAGTCTCTCCTTTGACCATACGAGTTCTGGCAGTTGAACTTGGGTTTCCAGGCTAGGTCTTTACCTGCTGAGCTGGCTCACCATTCCTCCATCTTGTTTTTTGAGACAGGATCTATTGAATCAGAAGCTAACCAATTCAGCTACCCAGAGATCTGCCTGTCTCTGCCTCCCTCGTTCTAGCATTACAGACACTGGCCGTCACACCCTGCATTTTACATGACTGAACTACCTCCCTAGTCCCTTCCCGGTGTTTCCTTGTTGGTGCTTGTTTAATTCTAATATCTGTGTGCATTTGTGTCTACCTGTGGAGTTTGTGTGTACCACATGCATGTAGGTTTCTAAGGAGCTCAGTAGATGTTGGATACCCAGGAGCTGGAGGTACAGAAGGTTGTGAGCCATCTGATGTTGGAGCTGGGAACTAAACCTAGTCCTCTGCAAGGCTTTGTTTAGTTTTAGTCTTGTTTTGAGACAGTGTGTCTGGCTGTTCTGGGACTCACTCTGTAGACCAGGCTGGCCTTGATCCACCTGCTTCTGCCTCCCGAGTGCTGGGATTAAAGGCGTGTGCCACCAACGTCCGGCTCCCTCTGAAAGTCTTAAACATGCTTAACTGCTGGCCTTCTCTCCAGTCTCCTTCCTAGTGTTTTTAATCAATTCAGATTTTTGCCAGGATGATGTAGACTTGAACTGAACATAGCTGTAAGAAGTCGTTGAGTGATCCCAAGTATATGTTGCTGTTTTCCTAACTGACTCTGTAGGGTTTCTTCCTGGGCTAGTGATTTGCCTGGAACCTGCCTAGTCCTGCCCTGTTGAAAGGAGGCTCCCTGACTTGACTTGCGCGCCTGTGCATCTGCACAGGCTTAGTTTGTGTGTGAATCACAGCAGCGTCCTGAGCACCTCCACCACCACACAGACTCCTGTCTCCTCCGTGACACGCTCCTCCTTAACTTGCACCATGAGTCTGTCCTGCTCTTACCAGCACTGTTTCCTGGATTTTGGTAGAAGCTCTGGAGAGAAGGTGTCTTTTTCTCTGGTCTGGAGTAGCAGGGGCCTACCAGGATTGACTGTGGCTCACTGCGGCATCCTGTGGAGCTCCCGTGTGGTTTACAGCCAGCGTCGACTCCAGGCCTCCTCCTTTTCATCTGAGATTTTGTTATTATTAATTTCCTTTTGCATCTTGAGCTTTGGGCGTGCAGTGTCTGCGTGTGTCCGACCCATTCTCGGTGCCTGGCACACTGCCGGACACGAAGATCTCCGCAGGGGGAGGAAGCATGTGCCCCCTGCGTGGGCTCGGGGAGCAGCAGCAGGTGGCGAGGCAGGGTCAGGTCCTTCCCTGGTCTTTCATCTCTGCCCCCTGTGTCCCACCTTCACCGCGCTGTCCTCTGCCTTGTTCTGTCTTCCTTCTGGAAACCTCGAGCCAGACAGGTGACAATGAGGGCTGCTCCTAGTGTTCCTCTGAAAAGGCGGTGTCAGCTCTGCAGCCATGGCCTCTGAGGTCTTGCTGCCTCTGATAGATAGCACTTCCTGGGGACGTCTGTAACAGTAGGGTGTCCCTTGCATCCTGGTGTCTGTCATTTGCCAGCTCATCCCATTGGGCGTCTTCTTCTTCCCTCTGCCCATCCACCCTCATTAAATGTGCACCTAGTGGGCTGTGATCTAGACTCAGCGTAGAGGTGACTGATAGTGAGACGTCCCTGCTGGCTGCGGGGTCTGTTTTCTAGGTGGCAGGGCTCTTGGTTTTGACTTAGACTTGGAGCAGCTGTGTTCTCACGGGGCCTTGGGTGGCACCCGTAGCAGTGAAGCTCTTGGAATGTCAAGTACCCAAACATGTCTGGGAAGAGGAGCAAAGGGCGGAGGGTTATAGAGAGGACACCAGGGCTGGGATGGACGGTAAGGAGAGAGTTGGCCGGAGCTGGAGCAGTCTGTGGTGTGGGACTGGGAGCCCCAGTCTGTGTAGTTCTGGCTGTGCTGAAAGTCATTGTATAGACCAGGCTGGCCTCGAACTCACAGAGATCCACCTGCCCTTTGACTCTTGAGTACTGGGATTGCAGGCATGTGCCGACACAGTGGCTACCCGTTAGATTTTTGTTGTTTTTTATTTCAATTTTATTTTATTTATTTTTTATGGATTTATTTACTTATTTTTATCTATGAGTGCTCTATCTGCATGTATGACTTTATGCCAAAGGGAGCACCAGATCCCACTGTAGATACCTGAGCCACCGTGTGGTTGCTGGGAATTGAACTCAGGACCCCTGGAAGATTGGCAGTGCTCTTCACCACTGAGCCATCTCTCCAGCTCTCCTTATTTTATTTTTTTTGAGACAGGGTTTCTATATGTAACCCTGGCTGCCCCAGACCTTATTATGTAGACCATGCTGGCCCTGAACTCAAAAAGATCCTCCTACTGAGCGCTGGGATAAAAGATGTGTGACACCATGCCTGGCTGTTTGTTATTTTTATTTTTTGCTTTTGTTTGAGATAGGGTTACTTTGGGTAGCCGTCGATGTCCTGGAACTAGTTCTGTAGACCATCTTGGCCTTAACTCCAGACACCTATCTGCCCCCTGAGCACTGGGATTAAAGGTGTGCGCCACTACCATCTGGCTAATTATTTTTCATTTATTTTATATGTATGGGTGTTTTGGCTGCATGTGTATCTGTGTCACCAGATGTGTATGACATGTGCTTGGTCCTGGTGGAAGCCAGGACAGGCTGTTGGATCCCCTAGGACTGAACTCACAACTACAGTTGGTTGTGAGCTGCTGTGTAGGTGCTGGGCATCAAACCCAGGTCTTCTGCAAGAGCTCGCAGCCCCTGAGCTATAACCCCTGACTCCTCAGTGGGTTCTTAGGAAGCCTAGGGAGGATGCAGAAATTGAAAGGGGTGGGGCTAGACAGATGGCTCTGTGGTTAAGAGTGCTCTTCCTGGCTCAATTCCCACCATCCACATGGCAGCTCACGACTGCAGTTCCAGGGCCCTGCACCCATGGCAAAACACTAATTACATAAAATAGAATTAAATAGACTTTAAAAAAGCAAAGCAAAAACAAGAAAAAGAAATCGAAGAGGACCTTTATTTCTCTTTTGGACTCCCCCGCCCTGCAGCCCGGTGCTGGGTGTGGATGAAGTGGGGCCTCTTCCTTCTCTCTGCACCCACACCTATCCTACACTCACTTCTCAGGTACCCTAGTGTAGCCTGTGAGATCCTGACGTCCGATGTGCCCCAGATCAACGATGCCCTGGGTGCGGATGAGTCCCTGCTGAACCGGCTCTATGGCTTCCTGCAGAGCGGTGACAACCTCAACCCACTCCTCGCCAGTTTTTTCAGCAAGGTCATGGGCATTCTCATCAACCGCAAGACAGACCAGGTGCCTGCCTGCTTGCCAGCTCTCCCTCCACGTGTGGGTGAGGAGTAGGGCGGGCGGGCGGGCGGGTGGGACCCCGTGCCGTGACACAGCTTGTGCCCCTAGCTTGTGTCCTTCCTGCGCAAGAAGGATGACTTTGTGGGCCTGTTGCTGCGGCACATCGGCACCTCGGCCATCATGGACCTCCTGCTGCGCCTGCTCACCTGTGTGGAGCGGCCCCAGTTGCGGCAGGACGTCTTCAACGTGAGAAGCCTGCTCAGGAGGTGGGCTGGGCTGGGCTGGGCTGGCCTGGCACGCGGTTTAGGAACTTACCCTCTTCCTTCAGTGGCTCAACGAAGAAAAGATTGTCCAGCGGCTTATTGAGCAGATCCACCCATCCAAGGACGACAATGTGAGTGCCGGCTGGCTTCTCGGAACCACACCCCCTTTGTGCCTTAGAAGATGGGCGGGGGCCTGAGGGTGTGATAGAGTACGTGCTTAGGGTTCACGAGGCCCTGGGCGTCACATACACCAGGCATACTGGCACACACCTGTAACCTCCGTCCCCTGGAACTGGGGACGCCCAAGTTCAACATCATTCTTTGCTTCCTGGAAAGTTTGGGGGTAGCCTGGGCTACATGATACTCTGTCTTGGTAGGGCTGGGGATGATAATTTTCATTGTAGCATTCATTGCTCAGTGCCTCATTCCCCGTCATGGCTGAATAATAAACACCCCACATTGTGGTTATGCCAAACCTTGTTTTCCATTCGGCAGTTAATGAGTATGTGGCTGGTTGGGCCGTGCTGCGTGTGCATACGTGAATGTCTCCTTTCTGTCGGAAGGGGCTGGGTCCAGGTGGCTAGCCTGCGCTGCATCCTTACTTGTCTCCACTTCCCCAGCAACATTCCAACGCATCCCAGTCCCTGTGTGACATCATCCGCCTCAGCCGGGAGCAGATGGTCCAAGGCCAGGACAGCCCGGAGCCAGACCAGCTGTTGGCCACCTTGGAGAAGTGGGTTTGCAGGACCAGTGTTGAGGCCTAGGGAGGGGCCTGTCCTGGGGGATCCTGGCCCTTGGCCCTTCACTCTGACTCCCCTTCCCTCAGGCAGGAGACCATCGAGCAGCTTCTGAGTAACATGTTTGAGGGAGAGCAGTGTCAGTCTGTCATTGTCAGTGGGATCCAGGTGCTGCTGACCCTCCTGGAGCCTAGGAGGCCAAGGTAAGGGGTGCCAGCCTGATGTGGCACACTGCCCCTGCCCCGCAATTGCAGTCCCCGAGCCTTGAGGTCTGGATGGCCATTGTGCACACATGTCCTTCTTCAGCCAGGCCTTGCCTCTGCCCTGCTTGTCTGACATGTCAAAGAGCTCCAGATGTTCAAGGCACAAGGCTGTGGTGTTCCTCTGGCCCATTCTAGTGGCCTGCGTGGCTCACTTTGCCTTCGTCCTGCTCTCTGCACAGGTCTGACTCTGTGACCATGAACAACTTCTTTAGCAGCGTGGATGGGCAGTTGGAGCTCCTGGCCCAGGGGGCCCTGGATAATGCAATATCCTGTATGGGAGCCTTGCATGCCCTGCGTCCCCGGCTTGGCCGCTTCCACCAGCTCCTCCTTGAGCCTCCCAAGGTGGGAGTCAAGGGGGGTTGTGATTCTGGAGGGGAGTGGGGTGGAAGAGAGTACCCGGTGTGCACTAAGCATCCCTTGTTCCTGTAGCTGGAGCCTCTGCAGATGACGTGGGGCAGCCTGGCTCCACCACTGGGTAACACAAGGTTGCATGTGGTCAAGCTCCTGGCCAGTGCTCTGAGTACCAACGCTGCTGCCTTGACACAGGAGCTCCTGGTGCTGGATGTGCCCAACACCTTACTGGTACAAGAGGTGGATGGGCTCAGGGGCCAGGGAGGTAGAGATGTGGGCAGAGCAGTTTTGATATCAGACCATGTCCCCGCTCCCTCAGGACCTCTTTTTCCACTATGTATTCAACAACTTCCTGCATGCTCAAGTGGAGGTGTGTGTGAGCGCCATGCTGAGTTCCGGGCCCCCTCCAGACAGCAGCTCTGAGACACCCATCCCAAACCCCATCTTGAAACATGTAAGCTGGGGCCCCTGCCGCTTCCCTCCCTCTGGGGACCTGGGGCCTGAAGACATACCCTCCCAGAGGCTCCCGCTTGAGAGTGTCAGTACCTAGGATGGATGTGGGATACACAGTTGGAGAAAATGGGTATATACTGAGGGCCGTGGGGAGTGGGGCGGCATATACTGAGGGCCGTGGAGAGTGGGGCGGTATATACTGAGGGCCGTGGAGAGTGGGGCGGTATATACTGAGGGCCGTGGAGAGTGGGGCGGTATATACTGAGGGCCGTGGGGAGTGGGGCGGTATATACTGAGGGCCGTGGAGAGTGGGGCGGTATATACTGAGGGCCGTGGAGAGTGGGGCGGTATATACTGAGGGCCGTGGGGAGTGGGGCGGTATATACTGAGGGCCGTGGAGAGTGGGGGCGGCATATACTGAGGGCCGTGGACAGTGGGGGCGGTATATACTGAGGGCCGTGGAGAGTGGGGGCGGTATATACTGAGGGCCGTGGGGAGTGGGGCGGCATATACTGAGGGCCGTGGGGAGTGGGGCGGTATATACTGAGGGCCGTGGAGAGTGGGGCGGCATATACTGAGGGCCGTGGGGAGTGGGGTGGTATATACTGAGGGCCGTGGGGAGTGGGGCGGCATATACTGAGGGCCGTGGAGAGTGGGGCACTGGGAACAAGTGAGGGGTGAGCCTTGGGGCCGTGTCTACTCCATGTGAGCAGTGAATACCTCGTGCTAGGTATGGTGGCTCACACCTTAATCCCAGGCCGGGAGAGGAGGGTCTCAACTTTTGTGTCTGGCTTAGGCTATATAGTGAGGCTCTGTCACAGGGGGAAGAAAAGAAAACAAAGAACAGGGCTTGGGATGTAGCTCGCTTGGTCAGTGCTTGCTGAGCTAGCCTGCGTGCACAGCATAACAAAGCAGGTGTGGTGATGCACTTGGGAGAAGGATCAAAAGGCTGTGGTCATCTCTGACTACATAGTTTGAGGCTAGCCTGGCCTACATGGTCCTGTACCAAGACGGCCGGGGCCTGATGAAGAGTGTTTGCTAGGTAAAGGCCCCTTCCCCGGCTGCTGGGCTACCCTTCCCCAGGCCAACCGCTCTGCTCTCCCGCAGCTCCTTCAGCACTGCCGCCTGGTGGAGCGCATCCTCACCTCCTGGGAGGAGAACGACCATGTGCAGTCAGTACTTGCTGCCTTCCTTTGGGACAGATGGGGGGCAGTGGGGGGGTGGGTTTGGGGCCTGGGTAGCCCTGGCGTCCAGCCTGTCACCCAGCTGTGACCTCCACTTTCAACCAGGTCTGGAGGGGGCCCAAGGAAAGGCTACATGGGCCACCTGACCCGGGTGGCCAATGCTGTGGTGCAGAACGCAGAGCAGGGCCCCAATGCTGAGCAGCTGGGGCAGCTGCTAAAGGGTGAGGCACGGGGCTGGCGGGGGGTGCAGCTGGGGGCCATGGGTGTTGGCGGCCCAGGTCCTCCCGCCTCACACTGCCCTGTCCATCTCCTCAGAGCTGCCAGAAGATCAGCAGCAGCGCTGGGAAGCGTTCGTGTCAGGTCCCCTGGCCGAGACCAACAAGAAGAACACGGTGGACCTGGTGAGGCCCCTAATTCCTGCAGCTGCCGGCCTTGCCTGTGTCTAGACGGGAGCATGCCCCGAGTACTCTCCCCCATCCTCTCCCCAGGTGAACACTCACCACCTGCACTCCTCCAGTGACGATGAGGATGACCGCCTCAAGGAGTTCAACTTCCCCGAGGAGGCTGTACTGCAGCAGGTGGAGCAGGGCCGGTGCAAGTGGGGGCTGGGAAGGGCCCTCCCCCCCAGCCCTGACCTCTGTGCCTCTTGTAGGCCTTCATGGACTTCCAGATGCAACGCATGACCTCAGCCTTCATTGACCACTTTGGCTTTAATGACGAGGAATTTGGGGAGCAGGAAGAAAGCGTGAAGTAAGTGTTCCTCATAGGAAGCTGGGGCTCCCGCCATGTGACAGCATGTGCCATGCCTGCCTGTGTATGTCCCGTGTGAGGTTGCAGTGCTGCCTAACCCCGTATCTTTGATCTTTTCTTGAATGTTAATCTGTTTGTGCACCATGACCCGGCCAGGACCCCAGCTGTGCCTCTAGAGTGAGACCCAGCTCTGTATCAGCTCTGTAGTCGTCTTCTCTTCCCACACTGAAGGTCATGGTGAGGATGGTGTAGGAGTGATGCCTGACTGAGAGATGGCAGCCTTGAGGAAGTCTTGGTGTTTCTGGGGAAAGCAGAACGTGGTTGTCAGATGGCCCAACTCTCGGCCCCGGGGAGCATGGAGTGAGCATCTGTGTTGTCACTCGTGGTGGTCTGGGATGTTATCCCATTTTGTAATACTTACTGCCACCCTTTGAGAAAGCTTATCAGCTATATACACCCAAAGGGACAAAGTCCCGGCACCTAGCCAGACAGTGAGAGCCTTGTCCGCGTCCTCGGGCTGCATGTCTGGGCACATTGTGGTGGACTGCAATCTGCGGTGGCTTCAGGGTCCCCTCAGGTCAACCACGGAATCCTGCGTTTGCTCCTTCTCTGCCTAATGTGTGGTCTCCCATTAGTCAGAGGCCTTCTTCAGTCCTTTGGGGAAGGTGCTGGAGCAGGACTCCATCCTGATGGGGCTGCAGCTGGTTTCTTGGTGGATGGAGTGTATGGGTAACTAGTTGTGCTTGTGAGACAAAGCTCTGTTCCTGCTTCCCACCAAGATAAAAGTTACAAGACCAACGGAGCTATGTAGAGGTAGGGTAGGGAAGGTACCTGCTAAACAGTGCTGGGGAAAGGTGCTTTGCAGAGTTGCTGGGGGAGACTTCCAAGTCTGCTGAGGGGCAGTGCTGTGTAGCGGTTGGCTGCGCTGCTTTACTCTTGACTTGCTGAGAACCTTAGCTCCTCGTTTTGGGGAATTAAGGACACTTCCCTCCTATGGTGGTTGTAAGAATGGAGTATATTGGGCTGGAGAGATGGATCAGTTAAGAAGCACTGACTGCTCTTCCAGAGGTCCTGAGTTCAATTCCCAGCAACTACATGACGGCTCACAACCATCTGTAATGAGGTCTACTGTCCTCTTCTGGTCTGTAGGCATGCATGCAGACAGAACACCGTACATAATAAATCCTCTCTTGCTTGCTGATGCTTTTTAGTAATTTACTTTGTTGCATGGCAATTAAGAACAGCAGATGGGCACACCCAGAGCTGTCATTATCAGGAAACATGGATGGATGTGTAAACTCTTACCTAGATTGTAGGTAAATCCTTAAAAACACCCTGCAAGGTAGATGCTGTTTCCTTGACGTTACAGACGACAAAATGAGACTTAGAAGTGCCAAGTGAGTCGCTGAGGCTACTCCACAGACAGATTAGGATTCAGACATCCTGCAGAGCTTCCTGCATGGCAGGTCACCTGAGTCCTTGTTTGAACATCTGAAGGAAGCTGTGTTGTTTCTGTGTTAAGATTTATTCTAATTTAATGTATGAGTTTGCCTGTGTGTGTGTGTGTGTGTGTGTGTGTGTGTGTGTGTGTGTGCGCGCGCGCGCGCGCAGCACATGCATCCAGTGCCCATGGAGCCTAGAAGGACATAGGGTCCCCAGGAATTAGAGTTATGGATGGTCATGAGCCACCATATGGGTGCTAGGAACTGAGTCCAGGCCCTCTGCAAGAGCAGAAGTGTTTTTAACCACTGAGTCACCCCGCCAGCACCAGCAGCTGTGTTTATGCTTGGGGAAGAGACGGGGGGGGGGGGGGGGCTCCCTTCAGTGTGACTGATTGTGAGAAAGAAGCAAGTGGAATGTGCTAGAATGAGCTAGGTGACCATTTCTCTTCCCTCTGTGGGCTCAGAGTCTGTGAGCACTGGCTTTGGGTTACAGCACCTCACGGGGGAGCATATTAGTGAAGGTTGCTGTGCGTCACGTGAACAAGCAAAGGAGGGGACAGTTATGTCTCAGTGTCGCTTTTCTCCCAGTGCACCCTTTGACAAGACTGCCAACATCACCTTCTCCTTAAACGCCGACGATGAGAACGTGAGTGCTGCCTGTCCTGGCTGCGGTGGCCGTGGTGGGGGTGTGGGGGTCACACAGGCAGTGCAGCACATCCTCCTGCCCTGCACTACAGCCCAATGCCAACCTGCTTGAGATCTGCTACAAGGACCGGATCCAGCAGTTCGATGATGAGGAGGAGGAGGAGGGCCAAGGCTCAGCAGAGTCTGACGGAGAATATGGTGGCTGGCAAGGCAGCCAGCCTGCGAGGGTATCCCATGCAGGCCAGCCCCCTGGTGTCCGGTGAGTCTCCCTCTACCCTCATGTCTCTTACGTTCCCCTGCTAGGGATGTACGTCCACGTAAAACATGCGTGTGTGCAAGTGCACACTCACGCACAGAGGTTGATGAATGTCTTGGACTGAGGCTGAAGTGAATGAGGAAAATGGGAGTGTGTTGTGTGTTAGTCGGGTGGTTTCACACAAGGGTAGGGCTCTACCTACCTTACAGAGAAGCAGATGTAGCACTGGTTCTTTAAAGAGCTCCCTCTATCTCCCCTTGAGATTTGTGTTTTGTTGCTTTGTTGACATTTTATCATATAGCCCAGGCTGGCGTAAAATGGCTTTGTAACTGAGGGTGACCTTGAACTTCTCATCCTCCTGAGTTCTGGGATTATAGGCATGTACCACCACACCTTGTTTATGCTTTTTGTGTTCTTACATTCTTCCTTCTTCACTTTCTTCTAATGAACTCACAAATCAAAGCATTACACAGCTGATTTAAGAAGTCGGCCAGTCCTGGCTGTGTAATCTCAGTGAAATTCTTCTGTACAGTAAGTGGCTATTCCGAGGCGCTGGCACATCACATAGGCTCTTACCACTTAACTGCTGTCACTGACTTTATTTCATGGTTCTCAATACTTCAATACACAGAACACTAAATTCACTTGCCTGCCATGAGGCGAACATGACAAACTATGACAGATTTGAGACTAGGCAAAAATAGAAAGATTTGCAACTTTTTCCTTCCTTGCTTTCTTGGTTTTGCAAGACAGGATTTCTCTGTGTAGCTTTGTAGACCAGGCTGGCCTTGAACTCACAGAGATCCATCTGCCTCTGCCTCCCAAGTGCTGGGTGGGATTAAGCCTGGCTGTTTTGTAACTTTCTGACTCGTGTCCTTTTTGCCTACATCCCCTCTTTCCTCATTACCTAATGTTCCTTCTTGGTCTCTTTTTTAAATATTACATTTAAATATACTCAGGTTTGTATCTGTTTACATATTTACTACATACATGCTTTAGGATATAGGATAACATCCCCCCCCCCTTGAATTTGGGTTACCCCTAACCCTTCCTTTCTCCTTTATGTGTATAGGCCTTTGGGATTTTCTTGCTGGTTACACGCTGTGTGTCATAAGCATTCAGACTATTTTTAGAGCAGCCAGGGGTGCGAGGTGGTGTTCTAAAGATAAGTGTTTCCTGGTATTTATAGCTGGAGGGAAAGCGCAAAGTAAATCTTTTATTCTGGGCGTGGTTCACAGTGGACAGGCCTGTGTGTTTGACATTGGTGTCAGCAGGGGCTTGAGAGCTGGTACCTCACCTCTAGTTGTGGTTGTGGCTGAGTCTTGTTCACAGGTGACTCCGACTCCCCTTGTTTGCTGGCTTCACCAGCATCTTCACACCCTGGGTCCCTGGACTCGTGGAGGCCTCTGCTCCCCTTGGTGCTTTGCTGCCTGTGTCCTTTGGTCTGGCGTGTTTGGGGAAGTGGGTCAGGAGGCTGTCCCTGCGTGGCCTCCTAACGAGTTGCTGTCCTAACGAGGCAGGAGTGGAGGGAGCACGGACAGCGAGGAGGACGAGGACGAGGAGGACGAGGACGAGGATGAGGGGGCTGGCCAGGCCGCCTGCGGAAGGACCAGCCCTTCCTCCTTCCCCAGCCCAGGCCCTCAGCCTCCTGGTAAGTGTCTGGTGGCTTGTGCTCAGGTACACATGCTTGAAGCTCCCCTCTGCCCATGTTTTCTCACCTCTCACAGGCCCAAGTTGGACAGCCACCTTTGAACCAGTGCCTATGGATGTCCCAACAGGACCCTCAGTTTCCAAGGAGACAGACACGTCCTCCCCCCAGATCCTGACCAGCCCTGCAGCCCACAGTGCCCCACAGCTCAGGTACGGATGGCCAGTGTATGACTCACCAGGGAGGTACTCCCACGTCCTAGTCCTCTCAGGCGTGGGTGTGGACCACAGCCACACCTTCAAGTCCCTGTCTTACCTTCTAGGTCTCAGGACCCCACGCCCCCCTCAGCACCTCAGGAAGTCACAGATAGCCGCAAAGTAGCAGAGCTGTTGGGTGAGCCAAGCCATACATTTCTCGTAAGGGCACTGGGCTCTGCCTCAGACCCACATGTGTTGTGAAGACAGCAGCTGAGATAGGCCCCGTCTCTCCTTCCACAGCCCCCTGCCAGGCCCTGGTTAGTGTTGCGGATGTCCAGGCCACTCTACATGAGATGCGCTCTGCCTCCAGCTCCTTGGACAGGTGACCATTGGGTCCCATCTGCGCTGCTTGCTGGAGGTGGGCTAGGGGAAGCCCAGGTCCCTGCTGGAGTGGTGTTGGCCTCTTGTCCCTAGTTGTCCTCCGCCCTGGGCTCTACTTTGAGCTCCTCTGCCCCTGTAGCCAGCTGTTCCTTTTAGTAATGAAGTGTTTTAGACAATGGCACATAGGGCCCTTGTGACCCCAGAGTCTACTAAAAATGGCTTCCAGGAGGATCAGGGACCACAAACAGCAGTGTGTGTGGACACCACAAGCTGTCCTAAGGGGATGGCCACTGGGAGCCCTCAATCACAGGCCCAGGAGGCCTGGCCCCGCCCCACAACCCTGCAGCTCCACCCTGCGCTTCCCTGTTCTGAGGTCTCTGTGACCCAGCCCTCCCTCACCCGAGGCCCATTCTGCAGAGACCTTGGCCTTTACAGGCAGAGGTCTGTGAGCGTCTAACAGCAAAACTGGTCTCTCCTACAGTGCGACCAGAGACCCCTCTACCTCTGTCCCAGCCTTTGAGGCCCAGCAGTCCCCCCAGACCGTGGAAGGGGAAAAGAACCCAGAGCCTTTGGGGCTTCCCCAGAGCCAGAGGTGAGTTAGCCTCTCTGGGATGTGTTGGGTGGGTGGGGCGAGGCTGGTGGGGCAGGAAGTAACCTCCAGTTCTCCTTTCTCCCCTAACAGTGCCCCGGCCCTTGAGATGCCCAATGGCTCTGCCCCAGGAGGGTCCATTTCATCGGGTTCCCAGTGAGTGTGCCCACAGCCTGGTGTGGGTGGGCAACATGGGGTCCCTGGACCCTCACGTGTGTCTCCCTCTGTTTCCAGGTAGCTGCCTGGTGGCAGTGGTGGCCAAATCCTCTGTCCGCCCCCTGGAATCCCGCGGTGGAGCAGGATGGGTCCTTTGGTGGCCCTCTCCCCCATTATCCCACATCCTGCATCCTCTCCTCTGGACTCCAAAGGAGGCTGGCGCCAGGGAGATGCCCTCACCCACCCCATTTGCACTGAGAAGAGAAACTATGGAGCGTTGTCTCCTAGAATAAAGATAGAGAGTCACATAGAGAGAAAGGAGAGAGAGAGAGAGAGAGGTATATTATATATATTATATATATACTTATGTATATTGAGGGAGGAGTAAGAAAGGAAGCCAGCACAATAGCTGGGTCAGTGGCTCTGAAGCACAACCTCCTGTCTGTCCAGCAAGGACTGGCCCTGGGCTTTGAAGCTGCTGACCCAGGCTCTGGTGCAGATGCTTACACCCAGCCTTTCACTCAGGACCACCTTGGGGTGTAACAGAGGGCGTTAGGCCCGGATGGCCATGCATTTGTTCAGACCTTGCACTTTGACCAGGCATCTGGCCCCTGGCCCTGGGGAGCAGGGCTTCCCTGGCAACATCTCTAGAGCGCCAGGACCGGGGATTCTGGGTGCCCAGTGCCCTGAGGGTTCCCAGCAGTGCTGCCAAGTGGCCTTGTCCCAGCTCCTTCCCCCAGGCTGGTGTGAGTGTGCAAGTATGTGTGCAGGGCTTGTGTTTCATACTGCAAATACAAATAAAGGAAGACAGCTGAAGAACCCTGGTGTCAGACCTTGAGCTCTGGGACTCAGGGTTGGGTGGATCTGCTTGCTCCACATGGCCTAGAGAGAACTGTGTTCTCTTGGGACAGCGCTGGTGGGTAAATGAGTGAGTGTGCGCGTGCATGCGTGTGTGCATATTATGCTCACCAGGCAGAACATTTGTGAAAGGGCACCAGCCTTGTTGAGTTAGCACGTTGGGATCCTCTCATCATGACATGCACGCCCTGCTTTGAAATGCAGATCAGGGCGGGGGCTGTGTTGAGTCCTACCTGTGTTGAGCTCACAGCCCCCTCCCTCTCCTTTAGCTGAGACCTGCTAGGAAGAGCAAGAGGTCCCTGGACCTTGGAGCTGGGCTTTCTGCCATTAAGGGGATAGGAAGCGCAGGGCATGGTGGCGCAGGCCTTTAGTCCCAGCACTCAGGAGGCAGAAGCAGGCGGATCTACATGAGTTGGAGATCTGTATAGCCTTGTCTACAAAGGGAGTCCCAGGCTATCCAGAGAAACCCTGTCTTGGAAAACCAAAACAAAAAGGCGGGATAGGAGGCAGGCAGTAGGCATGCAATGAAGTGTCCCCTATACAGGGACCTAGTAGTGAGCAGGGCACTTGGCACCCGGGAGGCACCTGTCTTCTACATGGGAAGGGCTGCAGAACAGTGCCGTACAGTGGAGTGGTCACCTTTGTAAGAGATGTGTTTGAGTGACATCAAGCACAAGGCAGGTTCCTCTCTGGAATCTTTCCTGCCTGCCGTTCTTCAGGGTTGGCTGTGGGAGTAGGAAGCCTTCTGTGGAACCCTGCGTTGTCCCTTCTGATTGGCTGGGTACCAGACAATGGAGGGGGGGCCACCCGTGCTGGCCTGTAGGGGGAGTGGGAGGGAGGCCACCCGTGCTGGCCTGTAGGGGGAGGTGGCCAGGTTTCTATATGCTGGGGGAGGGGCTGTGAGGGGTGGAGGGACCCTTGAGTCTTGATGGGCACTTTATCAGCAAGTACCAGAGAAGAACAGGCCTTGGGTGAGCCCTGTTATCAGTCCCAGAGTCCACAGGACACTTGGATTAATGTGTAACCTTAAAAGACTTCCCCTGTGCCCTCTGAAGCCACTGGTTCCTAAATAGACACCACTCGGCATGGATACTAGAAAAGAGGGGCCGCTTCTGAAGACGCTCTTCTCAGACCAAGTGAGAGCCTATGAGGACGGGTGGGTTCCGACCTGGGAATGTGGCGGCCCTAGGGCCTGTGAGTCCCATGTGGTGCGTTGGTTGGGTTCCCCTTTCCTTCCAGGAGTCTGGGTTCTAAAGTACTTGTCCTTAGTGAGAAGATTACCAAAGTGGCTGAGGATCCCGGTCCCTGAAGTCCAACCTGGACACACCTTGGGTCCTGGCACGAGGGTGGTGTGGGGGGGGGCAGGGGTTGAAATAAGCCCCCCCCCCCCCCCCCGCTATGTATCAGACTGGTCTTGAGGCCAGCATCGTCCTGTTTCCATCTCCTAAGTACTGGCCTCATAAACATTTCCCATCATCCTTGCTGAGGACTGGTTTGAGTGTGGGAGGCTGAGCCGCTTCCCTCTCCCGAAGCACCCACAGGTCCGCAGGTGGCTGGTCCCCTTCATCCTTGCCTGCTTCCTCTACTTCCTCCTCTGGATTCCTGAGGACCAGCCATCCTGGTTCGGTGCCCTGGTGAAGTGCCTGCCCATCCTGTGCCTGGTTGTGTTCCTGGCTGTAGCCCCTGGTGGACGCTACTCCTGGCTCCTCCAGGGAGGTCTTGTGTGTTCTGCTGTGGGAGATGCCTGCCTCATCTGGCCTGGAGGTTTCCTTTATGGTGAGCAGGGACACTGTGACAAATCATCTAAGGCTCCTGTGGAGTTGGCCAGTGCTGGGACACAACTTTGGGTTATAAGGAGCTTCCCCTAGAATCCACTGGGCTGAGCCAGGCTGTGACCCTGAGACACCCATCGGGAGGCAGTGATGTGCAGGCAGTGATGTGCGGCAGGCGGCTCAGTTCACCTGAGGGCTTAGGGTCAGGGTGTGGTTGGGAGGGATGGTGTGGGGGGCGGGGACGGCAGGGTTGTTGTCTTTGACCCATCTGCATCATCCAGGTTGGTCTGAATGGCCTCAAACTTAGGATCCTCCTGCCTTAGCTTTCCCAAGTGCTAGGGTTACAGGAATATACAGAAACTTCCCTACTACACCCTATGTGTAAGTGGGGAGAGTAGCCATCCTGGGCATGGGAGTAGTGTGTGGAAAGGACCAGGGTTATGTTGTCCAAATGGGCCAGTCTGGCTGGAGTAGAGCGGTTGGTGAAATGAGGGCACGGGGCTTCCCGGAACACAGTTTGGAGTTGCCGGGCACATGAACAGAGCAAGCACGCGGCACAGTATGACTTCTAAGGTCATTCTCATTGCTCTGGGAACTGATAGAACAATCAAGGATGGAAAGAAATTGGAAACCCGCCAAGAAAAGGGGCGCCACAGTCTCAGTAGGATATGATAGTACTGAGTGGCCATGGCGGGAAGGACTGGCGCACTGGGGACATTGTTCCTTTAGGTCTGGTGGTGGTCAGGACAGCAGTGAGAAGCAGGAGGCCACTTCTGCCTCCATGGACACCCACCCTAACCTCACTGGGTCCCATCCCTCTCTCCCTCAGGCATGGCCGCCTTCTTTGCCGCCCACTTACTCTACATTTGGGCTTTTGGCCTGTCCCCACTGCAGCCCGGACCGCTGCTGTACATCATCCCGGTCTCTCTGGTATACTACAGCTTCCTCCTGTCACACCTTGAGCCGGGCATGGTCCTTCCCGTGTTGGCCTACGGGCTGACCCTGCTCTCCATGCTGTGGCGCAGCCTTGTCCGGGGTGGGAGTGCTGGCTGGGGCGGTGTGCTCTTCACCATCTCAGACGGTGTGCTGGCCTGGAATGCTTTCATCCGCCCCTTGCCTTTTGCCCGCCTAATGACCATGAGCACCTACTACGCAGCCCAGCTCCTCCTCGCCCTGTCGGCCCTCAGGAACCCAGGGCTCAAAACCCACTAATGCAGGACTCAGGCAGCCCAGGGTCCCAGCCTGGCAAGCGGATGCTTCCAGTCAAGCCTGCAGATACTTGGCAATCTTGAAACATGGGTGTACTGTTGGCAGAATTTCAGAGCTACTGCTGAGATGAAGCTGCCTTTCCCGGCTTGTGATTGTGGACCCCAGGCCCCCAACCCCTCATACATCCTATCCTGGCTTCCCCTCCCATGCCTGTTTTCTCTACCCAGCCAGCCTTCCCTTTCCACCTGCCCCTTCATACTGCTCCAAATCTGGCTCTAGCTGCTTAAGTAAAACGAGTGTCGGAACATCAGTGTCATTATTTGGGAGGAATGTGTAGGGATGATGCCAGGTCATAACAGCAAACATTGTTTTTTTTTTTAATTTTGTTTTGTCTTTTAAAGATTATTTGGGCTGGGCAGTAGTGACACGCCTTTAGTCCCAGCATGCATGAGGCCAGCCTGGTCTATAGAGCAAGTTCCAGAATAGCCAGGGCTACACAGAGAAACCCTGTCTTGAAAAATGACAACCAAAGTTTGAGTGTGAGTGGTATGCACGTGTGCGCAGATACACATACCTATATGGTCCCACTGAAATCAGAAGAGGGCATCTGGTGCCCTCTTGTCTACCTGTTTGAGACAGGATCTCTCTCCCTGAACCTGGCTTGCAGTTCCTTAGCTGGGCCAAAGCCAACAAGCCCCTGTAATCCTGTCTGCCCTCCTCAGAGCTGGGGTATAGGCTTGTGACCCCCATGATTACACAGCAAGTAGTCTTTAAATACATGTGTGTGTGTATTCACATATAGACATCGAATTGTGTATAGTTGTGCTTATCTGTGTGGTAGGTGTGTACACAGGAGGCGTGGTAGCTTATGCCTGTTGTCCTGGTGCTTGGGGAGGCAGAGACAGGCAGATCTTTGTGAGTTTGAAGCCAGCCTGGTCTACAGAGTGAGTTCCAGGACAGCCTGGGCTGTTACACAGAGAGACCCTGTCTCAGAGCAACAACAAAGGAAACACCAGAGGAGGCCAGAGGTCCCCATGGATCAGCATGAGCATAATATGATGAAGGCTGGGACCTTTGACACTCATTCTTAATGAGTTGTCTCTCCAGCCCCAAACTTTTGAGACAACAGGATCTCGCTTTGTAAATCCAGGCTGGCCTTGAACTCAGGAAAGAACCTATCATAGGTACCCTTAAGCACCCTGGACTGCTGAGTCTTTTCAGCATAACCCATGCTGCTGTCTTCGCTATCCTGCCTCAGCACCTCAAGCAAATGCCTTGATTAATCCCTGTGATGCAGGCCTGGTGCCTGATCACACCCTTTCCAGACCCCCACTGTGTGTGTGGGGGGGGTCAGAGATCAAAGTCCACTGACATCTATAACCCACATAAAAAGTCAGGCATGGTAGAATGTGTTTATTATCTCACTGAAGGAGATAGGCTAGGTGGTCAGTGAGTCAGCTGAGTGCGATTATAAACGCAGGTCCTCGTGTTTATATAGTAAGCACTTTACCAACCTATTGACCTGTCCCACCCACCCCCTTTGACTGGTAGCCTAGGCAGTCTTTGAACTCATTATGTAGCTGAAGATGGCCTAGAATGTCCAGTGCCACTGCCTCCACCGCTCAAGTGCTAGAATTATGCATGTGTACATTTGTGTAGCATTGGAAAGGAATCGGGGGCTTTGTGTGTGCTAGGTGAGCACGCCACTGTTGAGCCCCATCCTCAGCAAGACAGCTTTTTTAGGGAACACAGCCCGCAGTGTCAGAAGTGGGGATAAAGGGACCTTGGAGAGGACAGGTAACAATAAATGCGTGTAGAGTAGGAAGAGTAGGAAGTAAGAGCTCAGGGATGGCCCTCATCAGCAGTGCAGATTTGGCAAGCCACTTCCCACGTCTGGGCTTCTGTGTCAGAACACACGATGAGGACAAGCACATGACTCCACTACTTTGTCCGTAGTGTACTTTTAGTGACCACTGTAGCAGAAGCATGACTCTACACCCATGACATGCCATCAGCTCCCGGGGTGAAGTTATTACTGTCATTATTATGCCACAAAAGTTGCTGTGTGTGATGAACAGCTGAAGCCAGAGGATCAGGAGTTGGACTCCAGCCTGGCTCTCATAGTGAGTTCAGGGCAGCCTGGGATACTTTGTTAGACCCTGTTTGAAAAGACTGAAGTTGGGCTGGGGATGCAGCACGGTGTGGTGCAATCTCCAGCACTGTGCATTAACTTGGCATGGTAGTGTGGTGCAATCTCCAGCACTGTGCATTAACTTGGCATGGTAGTGTGGTGCAATCTCCAGCACTGTGCATTCATTTGGCATGATAGTGTGGTGCAATCTCCAGCACTGTGCATTAACTTGGCATGGTAGTGTGGTGCAATCTCCAGCACTGTGCATTAACTTGGCATGGTAGTGTGGTGCAATCTCCAGCACTGTGCATTCATTTGGCATGATAGTGTGGTGCAATCTCCAGCACTGTGCATTAACTTGGCATGGTAGTGTGGTGCAATCTCCAGCACTGTGCATTAACTTGGCATGATAGTGTGGTGTAATCTCCAGCACTGTGCATTCATTTGGCATGATAGTGTGGTGCAATCTCCAGCACTGTGCATTCATTTGGCATGATAGTGTGGTGCAATCTCCAGCACTGTGCATTCATTTGGCATGATAGTGTGGTGCAATCTCTAGCACTGTGCATTAACTTGGCATGGTAGTGTAGTGCAATCTCCAGCACTGCATTAATTTGGCATGATAGTGCAAATATAACCTCAACACTTGGGAGGTGGAGACAGAGGATCAAAAGTTCAACTCATTCTTGACTGCGTAGCATATTTGACCTCAAGTGGAGATCAAAGGACAACTGCAGGGGTGCCCTTTTTCCCTTCCACTGTTTGGAACTCAGGTTATCAGGCTTCGTAGTAAGTGCTTTTTTTTTTATATATATAACCTTTCTTTTTATGAGTATGCATGTGGTGTGCATACACGTGTGTATGTGTGTTCACATGTACAGATGTGTGTGTACCCTGCATATTTGAGGCCGGCAGGGGTCTCTGCAAACACCATGGTCAGCAGAGTAATGTGAAACAAGGAAATCCAGTTCAACTCAGCAGCTGCTGTTGGTTCAAGCTTCTATAATCTGACCCTGGGAAGTTTATTTTAGGCATCTTTAAGTAGAGTGCAATATGAAAAAAAAAAGTTCCCTGGTATAACACAAACCCCTCTGCACAAGCAGGCATGATTACCTTCAAACTCTTCTCAAAGTACGTCATTTCCTCCATGATGATAGGGTCTAGACATAGGCTGCCTGTATTAAAGACCTAGAGGAGGATCTGATATGGCCTTGGTCGTGCAGATAGTGTGGAGGCCATCTGGGTTGTTAGCCACCTCTGAACCTGGATGGGGAAGCCCCTGCCATACCAGGTAACACAGAGGTAATCTAGACTATTAGCTGCCTCCAGCCCTGCTCATGAGAGCTTGATATGGCCTGGTCCTACCAAAAGCCCAAGGACACCTAGGCTTTTGGCCACCTCCATTCCCAGCTTTCTGGGCAGAGAACAGGTTATACATCTTTCCCTTGAAAAGACAAACCCTGCATGCTTAGCATTCCAGGTTTCCCTGGTGCTATCTATGCGTGCAAGGTCCAGAGGCTCACCGGACACTTCCAAGATTGTTCCTAAATCCACCTGCCTCTGCCTCCTGAGTGCTGGAATTAAAGGGAGCACCACCAACACCTGGCCTCTGCATCTGTTTTTATCAGTGGAATGAAGCCTCTCTGATGGCAGTTGAACTACGCACTGACCCTCAAATGTCTTTATCACTTGATGTTTAACAACGCTGGGCCTCACATCTTCACTCTGCCTCTGTGGAGAGTGATGAGAAAGGAAAATGACGTCACAAGGATAGATACTGGTTGGGTCTGGTGGGATAGGCCCATCATCCCAGCTACTTAGAGGCCTGAGCCAGAAGGTTGCATGTAAACTCAAGGCCTGGCTGGGCAATTTAGTGAAATCTTATATCAAAACAAAAACAAAACTAGAGGCTGGAGGGATGGCTCAGAGGTTAAGAGCACTGGCTGCTCTTCCAGAGGCCCTGAGTTAATTTCCAGCAACCACATGATGGCTCACAACCATCTGTTATGAGATCTGGTGCTTTCTTCTGGCCTGCAGGCACACATGCAGGCAGAACACTGTCTACATAAATAAATAAAATTGCAAGTGGCATCTCATGCTGGGGAGGATATGGAGAAAGGGGAACACTCATTACTGCTGGTGGAAGTGCAAACTTGGCAGCCACTTTGGGAATAAACATGGGGGGGCGTTCCTCAGAAACTTGGGGGATTGATCTACCTCAAGCTAGCTCCAGCAATACCACTCTTGGGTATTTACCCAAAGGATACACAATCATATCACAAGGACACTTACGCAATCATGTTCATTACTTTATTCATAATAACCAGGACATGGAAACAACCTAGATGTCCCTCAACTGAAGAATGGATAAAAGAAATGTGGTACATTTACACAATGGAATACTACTCAGCTGTTAAAACAATGACATCATGATATTTGCAGGCAAATGGATAGAGCTAGAAAAAAAAAAAAATCATCCCGAGTGAGGTCAACCAGAAGCAGAAAGACAAACATGTAAAGACAAGCTGTAAAAAAAAAAAAAGGATAATCATGCTACAATCCAGAGACCCAGACAGGCTAAGTAACAAGGAGGGCTCTGGGAGGACGATGCATGGATCTTCTTGAGAAGGGCAAATAGGTTTTGCCCTTGTACTGAGGGTGGGTGAGGATGGGAACAAGAGGGATCAGGCGGGGTTGTGTGTGTGGGAGTGACGGGGTACTGGGAGAGATGACTGGACTTGGGAGGGCTTTCGGGGATGATGTAGAAACCTAGTGTGGTGCGAACTCCCTGGAATCTAAGAGAGTGATCCTAATGAAGTCTCCCAGCAATGGGGGATACAGAGCCCAAACTGGTCACCTATAACCATGCCATAAGCCTTCTAGCAGGGGGAATGGGACATCAGCCCAGACACAAAATCTCAGACTTACAAACTGTGCAGCCTGCACGATGTGCTTTGGTAATGGTAACACAGGACTTGTGGAGTGGCCAACTGATGACTGGCCCACTTGGGACCCACACCACAAGAGGGAGTCCACACCTGACCCTGCCAGGACGGCCAGGAACCAGGGCTGGATGGCCCAGAGACCTGGGGTAGAAACAAATACAGCTGGGGAAAAAAAAATCACTGAAATGATTCCCGATGGTAGTTTTGCTATGCTCGTAGATGGGTGCCTAGCCCAGAGAGGCTTCCTCCATCAACAGATAGGAGCAGATGTATGGAATACTTTAAAAGGCCTGCCTCTAAAACCTGAGGGGGAAAGGAATCTGTTTACAACATGTTTTTTTTTTTTTTTTTTTTTGTATTCATGTCTATTATTCCTTTTCGGCCAGTTTCCAGTTGTATATATCACTACCACCAGCAACTTTCCAGCCCTCGTGGGATTCCGGGGCTGGAATTCTTTTGCTCCATGAAAGACAGATAAGAATCTTCACATAGGAGAAGTCCCGGTTGTCAGCTCAAAGGTGAGAGTGTCTAGGGAACGTCCGTGAACTCTTACGAGGGGGGGGGGGGAAGAGATCTTATCATCAGGGAATTCTAGAAAGGGGGACTAGTGTGCTACACTACCTTTTTTTAAAGTGGTTAGATAAAAAGTTAAACGTTTATATTCAGTAAAAGTCACGAGTAAGGCAAAGAATATCAACTCAGTGGCCGCTTTTCTCCCAGCATGCATAGTGAGTATCGGGTAACCAGGCAACCTAGTAAACAACAGAGGAATTCCTGCAAGCAGCTTTAGGTCAGCTGTCTGCACTTTCACTATGGTTTCGGGCTAGGAGAAGCTTTTAACATCAATTGCTTAAGGCTGTGAGTCTGAGTTTAATTTGCACAAGAAACCGAACCTGGCCCTTGCTGTGGTCTGGCCTCTGTAGTAGCACAGACCTTCAGGAAAGTTTACTTTTCCCTGAGGATGAGTAAATGGGCTGATAACTTTTGTCTTTATCTTCTCAGGGGAAACGGGGTGGGTGTTGGGGGTTGGGGGCGGCGGCTGTAAACCTCTGAGCCAAGATCTTGAGTAATAAAACAAGAAGTTTGAGACTCTTTTAGTGCAGGGTTACTTTAGGTCATCTCTTCCCTATCAGCCAGTGAGGTAAAACTAGGGCACACTTATTTTTTTCTGTGTATCTGGGAAGCTATGAATCAACAGCTTTGGGCGTGTAGTAATTCTTTATCCTTGGATATCTGGGAATGTCTTAGATGGGATGCTTTTGCCTGGGCCCTAAACACTGACCAAATGCTGTCAATAAAGATGATTTTAGGAAGGCTGTCATTACATGGGAGGGGGAACAGGCCTCACACATACCTAAGGAATGTAATTAGTAAACTCCGAATGCACAGAAGACTTTGTTCCCAGTAAATGACCAGGTGGTGCTTAACTGTGAGAAGTAAATCCCAAGTTTGTTGCAGAAAGGAATAAACTACTAGAAGGATCTACAGCAAGAAACGTCCACTTTAATTTTTTTTAAATATTTTTTCTTATTTTACATATCAATCCCAGTTTCCTCTCCCTTCCATCCTCCCATCCCCATCCACTCCCCAGGGAGGGTGGGGCCTTCCAGGAGGGATCATCAGAATCTGTCAAGTCAGTTGGAGTAGGACCTAGGCTCTCTCTTGAGTCTCTAGGCTAAGGGAGTAACCCTCCATGGGGAATGTGCTCCCAAAGTCCTTTTGTGCACCAGGGATTCATCCTGGTTCCACTGTCAGAGGTCCCTTAGACTGCCCAGGCCTTCTAACTGAGACCCACATTCAGGGAGTGTAGGTGGGTCCTATGCTGGTTTCCCAGCTATCAGTCTGGGGTCCATGAGCTCCCCCTTGTTCAGGTCAGCTGAAACAGCCACTTTTATTCATAAGAGTATAGCGCCAAATATGACCTTCACATTGGTTTTAAAACTTGCATGCAGAGCCCCTGGCTCTGTTGGGTTGTCCCGTAAGAAGATGGCTGTGTAATTACCATGTGATCTTAAGGCTTGTAGCACAGATGCAGAGATCCACAGTCAAACACTAGGCGGAGCCAGAGGAACTCCACAGAAGAGGGAGAGGAAGGATTGTAGGAGACAGAGGGGGTAGAGGACACCAGGAGAACATGGCCCACAGAGTCAACTAAGCAGGGCTCATAGGTGCTCACAGAGACTGGAGCGACAAACACGGGTCCAGCCTGGGGCTGATCTAGGCCCTCTGCATACGTGTGGCACGTGTGTACTGGGTCCTCCTGCGGGGCTCCTAACAGTGGGAACGGGGGCTGTCTCTGACTCTTTTGCTGTCTCTTTTGGGACCCTGTTCCTCCTACTGGATTGACTTGTCCAACCATAGAAGGAGGGGGGTGCTTAGTCTTACTGCAATTTTGTATGCCGTAGTTTGTTGATATCCATGGGAGACGTCCTTTTTCTGAATAGAGATGGAGGAGGAGTGTGTGTGGGCGGGGAGCAGAGGGGAGGTAGGGGCTAGGAGGAGAGGAGGGAAAACTGAAAAAAAAGAATTAAAAAGAACGAATGAATGGGCAAATACAAACAAGTAAATAAAAGGGGACTGTTACAAGAAGCTTTTCCCTGACAGCCTGGTCCCACAGCTGCGTCAGCCCCAAATATCACTCAGAGACGCTGTATTAGATATAAAGCTGTTGGCCTGTTACTAGTGTTTTTCCTGGCTAGCTCTGTCTTAAATATTAACCCATTTCTACCAATCTAAGTATTTCCACGTGCTCTTATCTTAACGGAGAGAGGGTCCGGACATCCTCTCTCAAGTCCCTACATCTTGACTCTCCTCTACATCTCCCAGAATCCTCCTTGTCTCCTAGTCCCGCCTATCTTGCCTTCCTATTGGCCAGCAGTGCTTTTTCATTAACCAATAAGAGAAACATATTTACAGAATGACGTCTTCCATCCGGGAACTTATCCATTTGGCTTAAAAAAATATGATTTGTATAGTCCAACAATAGCTGCCTTCGTGCTGGAGAGGCTGAGAACTCAGCAGCTGTCTGGTGTGGGACTCAATGTCTGGGTAGTCCCAGTCTGGTGTTGAAGGCAGTGAGGACTCCTAGAGAGCTATCCAGTATACACCGCAGGGCTGAAGACACTGATGTCAGTGAAGGGCGCTGCAGTGACAGAGTAGATGGACTCACTAACAAGACCCAAAAGCAGGCAGGCGAGAAGCAGAAGCCTTCCCCTCTTGTCTCCTGTGTCTGTGCTGGCACTGGGAGGTATTTCACACATTTAGGTGTGTCTTCCTGCGTCAGTTAATGTAATCAAGTAACCCCTCCACAGACGTTCCCAGAGCTGACCTTATTCTAGAGAATCCCTAGATGGTGTGCCCCCGAGGCTCCTACCTTGATTGAGTCCAGTTCCAGTCAAGTTGACAACCAAGATTTGTCATCACAGGGGACAAACAGTGGCTCTTCCGGAGTCTTGGGTAAGGCGTGCAGGGCTTGAAAGAGCTGTGGACACACTGTCCTAAATCCCTTCTCCATCTCATCATGGGCTTCAGACCATGGCATCCCATGTGTGGCTCATTCTGACAGAAATGCTTTCCCTCAATCCTCCCTCTTGGGAGGGCATATAACTTAGAGGGTATCTGGCAGGGGTCTAAAAACCCAGGAAAGTCCGGGCAGTGTTAGCACATGTCTTTAATCCCAGCACTGGGGAGGCAGAGGAGAGGCAGAGGAGGCAGAGGCAGGTGTATCTCTGTGAGTTCGAGGCCAGCCTGGTCTACAGAGCGAGTTCCAGGGCAGCTGCACAGAATAACCCTGTCTCGAATCCCCCCAAACAAACAAACAACTCAGGAAGGACCTCACCGCCACCCTATGTGCCTGTGTGGCAGGAACTGGTACAGGATGGGCAGGAGTGGGCAGCACCTCTCTTCTGAGGGTGTGTGGGATGTCAAACCTCATCCCGTCTGCATCCCTCACGTGTGCCTCTTGACAGGCCCTGAGGAGGCATAGAGAATGAGGGTGTCTGGAAGATGGATGTGGGCACAGGCAGGGGCCAGTCCCACAAGGTGGCTGAGCACCGTATGGAGGCACTGATGAAGGGGCTGAGGCCATAGCTCAATTGATAAGGTGCTTCACACCTTATCTCTGTGTTGGTCTCTGTAACCCGACAATCATAATAAGATAAGGTAAAAGCTAGGGGTGCTAGCATGCGCTTGTAGTTCCAGGGCTGACACAGAGAGTCCCCCAGGATGGCCGGCCAGTCACTCTAGCCTACTTTGTGAGTTCCAGGCCAAGTTGGAAGTCCTTGAAAAAACAGGTGGGGCTGAGAAGATGGAGTGCCTGCTCCATAAACCTCGAGGACCCAAGTTCGGATCCCAAGCACCCACATAAAAAAGTGGGGAATGGTCATAAGTGCCTGTCATCCCAGGGCTGGGAGGAAGGTTTTGGAGACAGCCAGAACCCTGATCTTACTATCCAGGCAGCCAGCCAGTCAGTGAATACGGGATTTTTTGAGAAAATGTCTCAAAAGATAAAGTGGAGGTCAATAGACAAAGATACCTGATGTCTGCGGTTGGCCTCCACGCATTCAGTAAGCTCACACTCACAAACAAGGCCGGGTGTGGTGGCGCACACCTTTAACCCCAGCACTCTTGAGGCAGAGGCAGGCCGATCTCTGAGTTTGAGGACAGCCTGGTCTACAGAGCGGAGTTCCAGGCCAGCCAGTGCTGTTACCCAGAGAAACCCTGTCTTGAAAAAAAAAGTTGTTCTCTGACCTCCATATATAAACACACACATGCACACGTGCACAAGCATGCGTACACACACACACACACACACACACACAATCACGCACGTACACCTGAACACACACATGATTAAATATGAATATTAAGGCCACTTTCTACAAGGCTACCACAATAGCAGTTCTTCATTTGATGCCTCTCTAAGGCATAGGCCACTGACCCCTGGATCTTTTGGGGAGCACTCACAGAGGATCTGTACCGGCTCTCTCCTGATTCCTCCAGAAACAATGCTACACTCTTGCTTACAGACCCACATCAGCACCACGGACAGCACTAGGGGGAGGTTTGACTACCTGGAGGGCTTAGGACCTGAGCGGACAGTCTTGGTGTCTGCAAACTTGAAAGGTCTCTTTCTGAGCTGCACCGTGTCCCTAGCCCCCAAGAGAATCCAAGTTGTGTTGAGTGTAGAACTGAGATGGTTAGAGCGGTCTATAGTAGACATCCGTTAGGACATCTGATTCGGAGTACGGCAAATAACAGGTACGGACGGCCACCCCCCACCCCCCAGGATCTGCGGGCATCCCCACCCTACCCACATCTGTGCATGCCCATCCTCCTGTGTACACAGGCAGACTGCCATTCCTAGCATACTGTGGCCAGCCTACCATCAGGGGGCTCCCAGCCCCAGGCTTCCTTCCCATGGTGCCCTTTGCTTCCTCCTCCAGTCAGCGAGGAGCTAAGAATTCCTGATTCCCACACGAGAGTAATGCAGGCTGGTATCATTTCTGGGGTCTTTCCATCCTGGCTCCCCATGAATATGTATAGCTAGAAATGTGCTAGCTGGGGGCTGGAGAGATGGCTCAGTGGTTAAGAGCACTCACTATTACTCCAGAGGTCCTGAGTTCAATTCCCAGCAACCCCATGATGACTCACAACATCTGCAATGAGATCTGGTGCCCTCTTCTGGCCTGTGGGCATACATGCACACAGAACACAGAATACATGTATATGTAGTATGTATACATAATAAATAAATAAATCTTTTTTAAAAAGTGCTAGCTTGGTAGTTGTTTTTCACATCTTTGATGCCAGCAATTGGGAGGTAGAGGCAGGAGGGGTCTCAGTGAGTTCAAGGCCAGCATGGTCTACAAAGCAGATTCCAGGACAGCCAGGATTGTCTTGACCACCCCACCACCACCAAAAAAAAAAAAAAAAAAAAAAAGTGCTAGTTAGATAGGGTAGAAGGGTAAGCCCTGGAAAGGAGTAAGAACCAAACTGACTGGCTTAGTAATGTGAGATCATAGGAGATCAGAACTTTCATGGAAAAAGATGTGGACCCCAAGTGTGGATCTGGTGACCTTTCCTTTGTTCCTGGGGATCCAAGAGTGGACAGGTGTTTCTATACGGAAGATGCCCCCACTCTGATGAGCGGCTGTGAACAATGCGTAGTGTTAACAGCAAGGACAGTAAGAGATTTACTTACCTTCTCATTGTGGGCCTGTGGAGATGGCTCGGTGGCTAGTTACTTTTGTCACAGGGGTGAGGATTGGAGTTTGATCTCCAGAATTCATTAAAAAAGGAGGAGGAGGCAGCCAGGCTCCATGATGCTTGTAGCCTAGTGCTGGGAAAGTAGAGGCTGTTAAATCCCTGGGGCTGGTTGACAAGCCAATCCAACCTAATCAGAAAGTTTAGGTCAATGAGAGACCCTGTCTCAAAAAGCAATCTTGAAGCTGGGCCCGTGGTAGCACACCCCTTTTATCCCAGCACTTGGAGGGACAGAGAGGCAGGCGGATCTCTGTGAGTTCAAGGCCACCCTGGTCTACGGAGCAAGTTCCGGGACACTCAGGGCTACACAGAGAAACCCTGTCTCAAAACAACAACAACACTAGAAAACAAAACCCATCTCCATCTGTCAATGGCAGTCTCCCAAGTCTCATGGCAGCACTTACCTGTTCCCAGGGCTTACTATTTGGGATGGATGGAAAGTCCTCCCATTTCTCCTTCTGTGGTGGTCTGAATAGGAATCACCCCATAGACTCATGTGTTTGAATGCTTGGTTCATAGGAGGTGTGGTCTTGTTGGAGGAAGTTTGTCACTGCGGGGGTGGGCTTGGATATCTCCCGTGCTCAACCTAGGCCTAGTGTGAGGTTCTCTTCTGCTGGCTGAGGATGCAGATGTAGAACTCTCGGCTCCTTCTCCAGCACCATGCCTGCCTGCACGTCACCATACTTCCTGCCATGAGGATAACGGACTGAACCTCTGAAACTGTAAGCCAGCCCCCAATTAAATGTTTTCCTTTATAAGAATTGCTGTGGCCATGGTGTCTCTTCATAGCAATAAAACCCTAACTAAGGCAGGTTCCCGCCACCAAAATCCTCAATGTATAGGTTGTGAAAGCCAAAATGCCGTGTCTACTATCTATGAGACCCCCCATTTCACTGATGTGAGCAGGATCTAAGTGTGGAGTAATCCTTTACTGTGTGAGTATGTGTCACTGTGATTGGCTTGATAAAGAAGCTGTCTGGCCAATAGCTGGACGAGTAGAGGTTAGGCCTGTCTTGCAGACAAAAAGAACATTGAAGAGAAGAAAGGAAGAGTCTCAGAATCTCCAGGAGAGGAGAAGATGAACTTTGCCATACTGCAAAAAGGTACGAAGCCACCTGCCAGAGCATAGATAAGAAAATAAGACGTATGGGATCATTGGAAATGTAACAGTTGGCTAGTAACAAGCCTGAGTTATTGGCTGAGCATTTATAATTAATAATGAGTCTCAGTGTGGTTGTTAGGGAACCTGGAACAGGAAAGTCTGCTTACACCTAAGGGCAAGAAACACATGGGGCTTCTGTCCTACTCGAGGGATAGCCTTAGCTACATTCTCCCTTTGTTTACCTGTTTGGTTAGAATGAGAAATGCTCTCACAGGATTCTGCCTTTGAACTCTTGATCCCAGAACTTAGTACAGCTTGGGGACCTTTGGGAGCAGGTCCTAGCTGGCTGAAGTGGGTTGCTAGAAGGCCAGTCTTGAGGGTTAAAGCTTGGTCCAACTTTCTCGTCTAATTTATGTGAACAAGTCAGGCTGTAATATCCCACTACCGTGCCTCCCTGGTGATGGTCTGTACCTTCTCCAACCATGAGGCCAAAGGGCCATAAGTTGCTTCTGTTAGGTGTTTTAGTCACAATGTAGAAAAGATTAATAATACATTGGACCCTCCTGCCCCCATCCAGTCTTAGCCAGACCTAGAAGCACGGTGACCTTTTAAATTAAATTATTTATTTTTTATAAAGATTTATTGATTATATATACAGCGTTCTGCTTGCCTGTGTCCCTGCAGGCCAGAAGAGGGCACTAGATCTCATGTGATTGCTGGGAATTGAACTCAGGACCTCCGGAGGAGCAGCCAGTGCTCTTAACCCCTGAGCCATCTCTCCAGCCCCTACATCAAATTATTTTTTTATTTTATGTGTATGGATGTTTCTTCTGCATGTATATGTATGTAGCACAAGCATGCGGTGTGCACAGAGTTCAGAAAGAGGGAGTCAGATGCCCTGGAACTGGAGTTACAGATGGCTGTGAGCCTCCATGTGGGTGCTGTCTTTACAGCCCCCTACAAGTGACCTTTTGTGTCCCCTATGGGCTAATAGTGCATCAGAGCTAGGGTCTAATAACTGTAATTCCTCTTTCCTGAGTCTCCTAGGACATTGAGAGTTGGCCTCTAGGAGAAGCGAGGTGGATGTTGACTGCTTAGGCTTTGACTGGCATCAGTAAGTCCTCCCTGTCCCCCACCCCAGAAGAGCATGTGCCATTGAAAGCATCTGTGTCTGAACCTTGCTGGGAGCTGGAAACTGGTGCTGGGAGCCTGTGTGTGTGTGTGGGGGGGGTTGTGTGGGTACCCACATTGATCTTTTTTTTCCCCAGGTACAGAACGTCACTCCATTTGGTTGCTCACAGATGACCTATCACCGTGAGAGTGTAGTGTGTGTTTGTATGTATGAATGTGTTATTTGAAATGGCCTCACACTGTAGCGCAGGCTGCCCTTCATCTCACAGTGTTCCTTCTGCCTTAGCCTCCCATTGTGGGATGGCAAACCTGAATCACCAGGCCTGATGAGAACTGCTTTGCCTCAACACTGTGCCTGCTTCCACACTTCCCGCTGGGACGGTCAGGGACTCGCCCTCTGACACTGTGAGCCCCAAATAAACTCTATACGTGTAAGCCCCAAACAGATTCTTCTATAGGTGGCCTTAGTCATGGCGTCTCTTCACAGCAGTGGAGAAGTAAACCTTGCAGTCCCTTCAGGGACAGGGTGTGGGTGGAGGTGTGTTCCGTTCTGAAGAGTCAAGGAAGAAAAGGAAGACCCTATATGTCTTACTTGAGATGCGTTTGGCCCCGCGTGGGCACATGTTCCTCCGCTAGCCACCCAGAAGCCAGGCGGATGTGCACAGCAACAGAGAAGGTATGTGGCAGAGCAGTGGTGGCGCACGCCTTTAACCCCAGCACTCGGGAGGAGGAGGGGGAGGAGGCAGGTGGGTCTCTGTGAGTTCGAGGCCAGCCTGGTCTACAGAGAGAGTTCCAGGACAGGCTTCTCCAAAGCAATACAGAGAAACCCTGTCTCTGAAAAACCAAAACCAAAACCAAACCAAACCAAACAGAAGTGGAGAGCAATAGAGGAAGACATCCAGTGTTGACCTGACCTTTGCCCTCTGTCTTGAGCTCTTTGTTACACACTTAGTATTAAACACATGCTGCATCCCTAGGTAGTGGAAAAGGAAAGTGTTTTGAGACGAGGTTCAGGCTGTGCTTAAACTCCGGTCCTGCAGCTTCAGTCTGTCAAGAGGTGAGATGCCAGCTGTAGGCTAAGATGTATTGAAGGAACTAATACTCCTTCTTTAGTTTGTGATACAGGTCCTCGCCATGTAGCCCTGGCTGGCCTGATGAGGCTGGCTATGCACACCAGGCTGGTCCCATGTGCCTCTGCCTCTGTCTGGACTGCTAGGATTAAGGGCTGATTCCACTATATCAGGGCATACCCCCCCCCACGGGACAGATCCCTCTAAGCAGTCCAGGTGGGCCTCAAACTCATACTGTGTCGACCAGGCTGACCTCATACAGGGTTTCTGCCTCTCAAGGGTTGGGATTACAGGTATGCACCACCACAGCCAATTCGTAGTGAACGTTTTCAACCAGTCTGTCCCTCCCCCAAAGTAAGAAAACTAAAAGTTTCTATGGTTCTAATGGTGGTACATTCAGGGACGCATTAAGATAACTATATCCTCACAGCTTAGGAGATGTGGAAGAGAAGGTAGCTGGGCTGGGATGGGGGAAGTGGGAGGGGTGCTGGGATGGATAGGGGTGAGGTGGGAGGGGAGTTGGGATGGGTAGGGGTGAGGTGGGAGGGGAGTTGGGATGGGTAGGGGTAAGGTGGGAGGGGAGTTGGGATGGGTAGGGGTGAGGTGGGAGGGGAGTTGGGATGGGTAGGGGTGAGGTGGGAGGGGAGTTGGGATGGGTAGGGGTGAGGTGGGAGGGGAGTTGGGATGGGTAGGGGTGAGGTGGGAGGGGAGTTGGGATGGGTAGGGGTGAGGTGGGAGGGGAGTTGGGATGGGTAGGGGTGAGGTGGGAGGGGACTTGGGATGGGTAGGGGTGAGGTGGGAGGGGAGTTGGGATGGGTAGGAGTGAGGTGGAAGGGGAGTTGGGATGGGTAGGGGTGAGGTGGGAGGGGAGTTGGGATGGGTAGGGGTGAGGTGGGAGGGGAGTTGGGAACCCTGTTCTGGAGTTCAAAGTGCAGCGCTTGCATTATGACCCCTTGAGCCTTTCTTCCTCCTCTGACTCAGGAGCACTGTCAAAGTCCCAGATGTTCCCAGGATGGAGCAATGAACTCGAGTTCTCTCCCCACCCTTCCCCTTTGTGACTCTGCCCCATAAGTGAGAGGTGGTGGGAAAATGAAAAGGTCAAACATTTACTGTGCCCCAATATGTCAGAGCAGACGACATCTGCCCTATGGCCCTGTGGCCTTCGACCCCTGCTTTTCATATTCATCAAGCCTTGTCTCCCGGTGCTGGGGAGGGGGGGAGAGAGCCTTAGTAGACAGGTGTGAGCCTCCCAGGCAGGGTGAGCCAAGATGTGCACACTCCTGTTCACAGCGGCGTTTGGAGGAACTAACTCAACGAGGTGCACAAGACCTTCAGCAGCATAGTGAGTTCAAATCTGTCCCAAGAATAAAGCAGCCAGGGGCGGTGTGGCACTCTGGGGAAACAAAACAAAACAAAACAAAACACTGAGGTCGAGGCGAGTGTAGAACTCTGAGTTCAAGGCCAGCCTGATCTACACAGCAACTTCCTGACCAGACGGAGCTATGTGGTTGGCGAGACTCTGGAATTCAGCTGGTGGTCTGCGTGGTGGTGTGCACGAGGCCCTGGGTTCCATCTCGCGCACCACATAAGCCAGAAGTCCTGGTGGGTGATTGGACCCCAGCTCTCTGGAGGTGGAGGTGGTGACAGCAGTTAAGGTCATGGAGAGTCTGAGGGTTTGAGGCCAGCCTGGGGCATATAAGGCAGGGTCCTGTGTAGCCCAGGCTGGTCTCTCTCTGACCCTTGATCTTCCTCAGTGCCGGGACGACAGGTGTGATTACACACCTTGCTTTGATCTGGAACATACCACCCTCCAGCCTCAGCTTCTTGGGCACAGTGATAACAAGTGTGCAAAACCACACCCTCTGTGGTGAGATTTTCCAGGCAGGCAACCCTCTCTCTAATTCCCCATGGCTTGTTTACAATTGGCTGTGACCATTTTTCATAGAGGAGAAATCTGAGTCACCATGGGTTGAAGTCACCCTGTTAAGGTCACGGAAAGGCCCCGTGACAAGGCGCGTATGCAAATGTGAATAGTCTGCCAGGATGGGTTACAACCCAGGACTTCCTGGTGTGGACTGCTCCTGAGCTGAAGCGAAGTGGGGGACAGGGGTGAGGCTGCTGGAGGACAGCGGGAGGGTGTGCCTGTGCTGGGGACAGAAGACAGGGTAGACACACAAAGGGTAGGGTAGGGTGTGAGGGCACGGCTCACCTGAGACCGTTGCAAAGGTCTGTGGGAGGCGGGAAGAAGAGCTTTGTGTCAGGCTTAGCTCACCATGGGACACGAGATACAGCTTCCGGTTAGTCGAGGGTGTGAGTGTGTGCGTGTAAGTATGCATGTACGTGCATATGTGTTTATGTGTGTGAAATATGTGTGCATAATGTGGGTATGCATGTACACACGTATGTGTTTATGTGTACACGTGTGCATACATGTGGGTGTGCATGTACATGCCTATGTGTTTATGTGTATACGTGTGTGAAACGTGTGTGCATACATATGGGCATATATACATATATATGCATATATATGCTTATGCGTGTATACGTGTGTGGTTATATATATGTGTGTGTGTATATGAATCTAAATGTACATGTGTGTATGTGTGTATGTATGGATGTCTGTGTCTATGCATATGTCTATGTGTATATATGTGTTTGGAATATGTATACATACATGTGGGTATATATACATGCATATATGTAAGCATATGTATGCATATGCACACATGGATGGATGTGTATACTTATGTATATGTCTACGTATACATCTGTGTGTAAATGTATGTGATTGTATGTGTGTGTATGTGTTTAAGGGAGTTTCTGATTCTGTAGTCCTGACTTGCTTGTAATGTGCAGTAATCCTGCCTAAGTTTCCCCTCTCAAGTCACCTGGTTTTGGGCTAGCTGTGATGTGTCCCATTCACCAAGAGAGGACAGTCAGATGGACAGCATTGGCTCTGTCTAGTTTGGGCCTTTTTAACTCTGTGTGGCGCATTCACACACAGCGGGAGCCGACCTCTGTTTGCCTCGGGCATTAAAGGCAACTGAGTGGAGAGGAGGCTTCTGTGGTACAAAATGGGGTGAGCTGGGCACTGAGGACTCCAGCCAGGACCACAGAGAAGATGCTTAGGATGTCTGTGCTGGGGAGATTGAGAAGATAAGGGAGGAGGGTGAGGGGCAGGGCAGGGCCAGCTGGGCTCTCAAGCTCAGTGCTCTACTTCCTCCTCCGCCCATTTCAGCGTGAGCCTCTGGCCTCACCAATGGGCTGGCAAAGGGAAACTGAAGTTTAAAGTCCAACAGGTAGAGGTTCCAGACCGAGGACTCCTGTGTTCCCTGTGCAGGATGGGACACATGGCCAGAGCTGGTGGGAACCTTGGGGTCTGGGGGAGCTTGGTGCTACTGGTAAGTTCTCTCCTGCTCAGGGCTGAGCTGGGGTCCGAGGGAGGGAGGGAGGGATAGAAAGGGCATCTACATTTCAGAGATGGGAAGGGAGGTCCCGTGGCCAGGGCCTTGAAGAGGTAGGGGATGGTCACTAACTGGAGAGGGAGGGGAGCTCCGAGTTTGGAGGAATGTGGATGAGGCTTACCATACGGGAGTTGGGATGCTGTAGTGTATGCCATGACAGTGAACATGGGATCAGGCTGCTCACACACACAGCCCAGCCCTCCTCCCTCAGACCCAGAAGCTCAGTGCCTGCCCGCCCTCCTCCACACCCAGAGACCTAAGCTGTTTCCCAACTCCCTTTGCCCACAGTCTGTCTCCAGAGTTCATATTTGTTTTCTTCTTGTCTCTCTTGGTCCATGGCTATGTATGTATGTATGTATGTATGTATGTATGTATGTATGTATGTATGTATTTTCCCCCCAAAATTGAAAGTCCTTGTGTTATCTCTTGCCCTTATCCGGGAACCAACCTTGGTTGCCGCTTTCCGGGAGCTCCAACTCTGCCATGGATGACCGTCTCTCTAAGCAAGAGCACACCCATGTTGGGTTGACCTTTAACCCTGTCCCCACATTCCTCTCCTTGTCCAAGGTTGAAGGAGAGCTGGGAGACGGAGATCAAGAGATTCTCAGCCAGTAGCACCAGCCCCACCTCCCGATTTCACCTAGCTCAGCTAATTTTTTTCCTACCTGCACCCCTCTAGGTTCTGTACGGCTGCACTGTGGCCAGGGTGGCTGGTGAGTACAACCCTACGTGCAATCATTGTCCTTGCCGAGAGGTGACACCTCTGAGTCTGATGGCCCCTGGGGGGCTGAGGACAAGTCTAGTTTCTCAACTGGCGGCATTTGTATGTGGTAGCCAGAGCCTCCTGTCAGGTGTCTTCCTCTGTAAAAAGTACCTTCTGTCTTCTTACTGTATCTTAATTTATTTATTGCTCCTATATGTATGTTTTTGTGTACTCGCTCAATGTTGATACGGCTTCATATCCCAAGTCTGGAGTTCACTATGAGGCCCAGGCTGTCTTTGAACTTATGAATTCCTCCTGCCTCAGCCTCCCAAGGTATGAGACAGTAGGCACAAAATACATAGGTTTCACACATTAAGGGCATTTGGGAACAAATAACCATCCATTCTGCTCTATTTTCAGTTCTAAGCACAGTGAGCAACCTAAGGGTGGAATCTCAGACCACCAGCTCCATCAGCTTGAGGTGGGATGTCCCTGAGGACCACCCCTCCCAGGACCTCACCTACTGGGTCCAGTGCAGTAGAGAAGGTGGTAAAATTAACACCCGGAATACAACAGTCACCAATGTCACCGTGGATGGACTGGATCCTGGCTCTTCATATGAATGTTCTGTGTGGGTGGAAAGAGATGGAGTCAACAGCTCCACAGAGACTCTAAATGCCTCCACAGGTGAGAGCAGACACTATTTCCTTTCACACCCTTCCTATCCGTTTTCTGGCCTGGACCTCATGACCCTCCACAAGAACTTCCTACATGCCTGTGATGTAGATGTGCACCATGCCACCTCCTTGACTCTTTAAAAGGATTTTATCTACTTTTATTTTATGTATCTGAGTGCATTGTCTGCCCATGTCCATCGGGACCAGATGCATGCATGGTCCTTGGAGCCAGCAGAGGGGGGAGGGTCCATTAGAAGTCAGCAGACAGTTGTGAGCTTCCCCGGGATGCTGGGAGCAGAACCTGGGTCCTCAGCAACAGCAGGGAATGCTGTTGAGCGCTGAGCCATGTCTGCAGCCTCACATCTGGTCTCTGATCCCTGTGATGGAAATGGTATGTGCTTAGAGGGTGTTTGGGAGCCGACAGAGGAAGGTCCTGAAGAAGAAAGGAAGCCACATACTCACTCTCCAGTCTGTATCAGCCAACTTAGAACAAAGGAAAAGACAGGAGAAAGATGCCATTGATCTTCATGAGAGTTTTTTGTTTTTTTCTTCATTTTGATCCTTTGAAACATGGTGTCTCTATGGAGCCCTCACTGTCCTTCAACTCTGTTTAGACTAGACTGGCTTCCAACTCACAGAGATTCACCTGCACCTCCCTCCAAGTGCTGGGATATAAGGCCAGCGCCACAAATGCCAGATTTTATGAGATTTTTGATTCTCTCATTTGTACATTTTACCCCTAATTTATAAACACAATGGTCTGAGCTTGGAGGGACTTTTTTTTTCCCATTTTCCTCCTTTCTTCTTTCCTTGAACAGTATCTTACTATGTAGACCAGTTCTGGTCCCAAATGTGTAGCAATCCTCCTGCCTCACTTCCCAAGTACTAGATTTACAGACATGAGCCACCATGCCTTGCTAGGTCTGACATTCTTAATCCGGTGTTAAAATTTTCCCACCTCTGTGCACTGACTCTCACTGGCTTCCTAGTGTCAACTGTCACATTCTAAGAGCTCAAACAGGAAAAGGAAAGTGTGCTGCCATATTGGACATTCTAGGCTTCCATTAACCCAACTTTGCTACTGGGTTCTGAAGGGATAGAAAGTTGAGGACCAGGGTCAAGACCTCATGTCCCCTTCTGAATCCATTGCAGCTCCAAACCCAGTGAGAGACCTCAAGGTGAAATCTCAGACCACCAGCTCCATCAGCCTGAGGTGGGATGTCCCTGAGGACCACCCCTCCCAGGACCTCACCTACTGGGCCCACTGCAGAAAAGAAGGTGGTAAAATTAACACCCGGAATACAACAATCACCAATGTCACCGTGGATGGACTGGATCCTGGCTCTTCATATGAATGTTCTGTGTGGGTGGAAAGAGATGGAGTCAACAGCTCTACAGAGACTCTAAATGCCTCCACAGGTGAGAGCAGACACTATTTCCTTTCACACCCCTCCTATCCGTTTTCTGGCCTGGACCTCACCACCCTCCACAAGCACTTGCTACATGCCTGTGATGTAGATGTGCACCATGCCACCTCCTTGACTCTTTAAAAGGATTTCATCTACTTTTATTTTATGTATCTGAGTGCATTGTCTGCCCATGTCCATCGGGACCAGATGCATGCATGGTCCTTGGGGCCAGCAGAGGGGGGAGGGTCCATTAGAAGTCAGCAGACAGTTGTGAGCTTCCCCGGGATGCTGGGATCAGAACCTGGGCCCTCAGCAACAGCAGGGAATGCTATTGAGCGCTGAGCCATGTCTGCAGCCTCACATCTGGTCTCTGATCCCTGTGATGGAAATGGTATGTGCTTAGAGGGTGTTTGGGAGCCGACAGAGGAAGGTCTTGAAGAAGAAAGGAAGCCACATACTCACTCTCCAGTCCGTATCAGCCAACTTAGAACAAAGGAAAAGACAGGAGAAAGATGCCATTGATCTTCATGAGAGATTCTGTCTTCTTTTTGAATTTTTGAAGGTGTCTCTGGGTAGCCATGGGTGTCCTCCAACTCTCTTTAGACTAAGCTGGCCTCCAATGACCAGGTGTCACCTGCTTCTACCTCCCGGTACTGGGATTAAGGGCCAGCACTGCCACTGTCCAGCTTCATGAGATTTTTGAAAGATCTAGAACATCTCATTTGTACATGCAACCCACATTTCTAAAAGCAAGGAGGTTGGGGTTGGTAGGACAATTTTATTATATTTTTCCTCCTTTCTTCCTTCTTTGAACATGATCTTACTATATGGTTGATGGTAGTCTCCAATGTGTAGCAATCCTCCTGCCTCTGCTTCCCCTGAACTGAATTTACAGACATGATCCACCATGCCTTGCTAGGTCTGACATTCTTAATCCGGTGATAAAAATTTCCCACCTTTGTGCACTGACTCTCACTGGCTTCCTAGTGTCAACTGTCACATTCTAAGAGCTCAAACAGCAAAAGGAAAGTGTGCTGCCATATTGGACATTCTAGGCTTCCATTAACCCAACTTTGCTACTGGGTTCTGAAGGGATAGAAAGTTGAGGACCGGAGTCAAGACCTCATGTCCCCTTCTGTCTCCATTGCAGCTCCAAAACCAGTGAGAGACCTCAGGGTGGAATCTCAGACCACCAGCTCCATCAGCCTGAGGTGGGATGTCCCTGAGGACCACCCCTCCCAGGACCTCACCTACTGGGCCCAGTGCAGTAGAGAAGGTGGTAAAATTAACACCCGGAATACAACAGTCACCAATGTCGCTGTGGATGGACTGGATCCTGGCTCTTCATATGAATGTTCTGTGTGGGTGGAAAGAGATGGAGTCAACAGCTCCACAGAGACTCTAAATGCCTCCACAGGTGAGAGCAGACACTATTTCCTTTCACACCCCTCCTATCCATTTTCTGGCCTGGACCTCACCACCCTCCACAAGCACTTGCTACATGCCTGTGATGTAGATGTGCACCATGCCACCTCCTTGACTCTTTAAAAGGATTTCATCTACTTTATTTTATGTATCTGAGTGCATTGTCTGCCCATGTGCAAGGGTACCAGATGCATGCATGGTCCTTGGGGCCAGCAGAGGGGGAGGGTCCATTAGAAGTCAGCAGACAGTTGTGAGCTACCCCGGGATGCTGGGATCAGAACCTGGGCCCTCAGCAACAGGAGGGAATGCTGTTGAGCGCTGAGCCATGTCTGCAGCCTCACATCTGGTCTCTGATCCCTGTGATGGAAATGGTATGTGCTTAGAGGGTGTTTGGGAGCCGACAGAGGAAGGTCCTGAAGAAGAAAGGAAGCCACATACTCATTCTCCAGTCTGTATCAGCCAACTTAGAACAAAGGAAAAGACAGGAGAAAGATGCCATTGATCTTCATGAGAGTTTTTGGTTTTTTTCTTCATTTTGATCCTTTGAAACATGGTGTCTCTATGGAGCCCTCACTGTCCTTCAACTCTGTTTAGACTAGACTGGCTTCCAACTCACAGAGATTCACCTGCACCTCCCTCCAAGTGCTGGGATATAAGGCCAGCGCCACAAATGCCAGATTTTATGAGATTTTTGAATCTCTCATTTGTACATTTTACCCCTAATTTATAAACACAATGGTCTGAGCTTGGAGGGACATTTTTTTCCCATTTTCCTCCTTTCTTCTTTCCTTGAACAGTATCTTACTATGTAGACCAGTTCTGGTCCCAAATGTGTAGCAATCCTCCTGCCTCACTTCCCAAGTACTAGATTTAGAGACATGAGCCACCATGCCTTGCTAGGTCTGACATTCTTAATCCGGTGATAAAATTTTCCCACCTCTGTGCACTGACTCTCACTGGCTTCCTAGTGTCAACCGTCACATTCTAAGAGCTTAAACAGCAAAAGGAAAGTGTGCTGCCATATTGGACATTCTAGGTTTCCATTAACCCAACTTTGCTACTGGGTTCTGAAGGGATAGAAAGTTGAGGACCAGGGTCAAGACCTCATGTCCCCTTCTGTCTCCATTGCAGCTCCAAACCCAGTGAGAGACCTCAGGGTGGAATCTCAGACCACCAGCTCCATCAGCCTGAGCTGGGATGTCCCTGATGACCACCCCTCGCAGGACCTCACCTACTGGGCCCAGTGCAGTAAAGAAGGTGTGGAAAGTAGGAATCCAAGCACAAGAGACACCAATGTCACCGTGGATGGACTGGATCCTGGCTCTTCATATGAATGTTCTGTGTGGGTGGAAAGAGATGGAGTCAACAGCTCCACAGAGACTCTAAATGCCTCCACAGGTGAGAGCAGACACTATTTCCTTTCACACCCTTCCTATCCGTTTTCTGGCCTGGACCTCATGACCCTCCACAAGAACTTCCTACATGCCTGTGATGTAGATGTGCACCATGCCACCTCCTTGACTCTTTAAAAGGATTTCATCTACTTTATTTTATGTATCTGAGTGCATTGTCTGCCCATGTGCAAGGGTACCAGATGCATGCATGGTCCTTGGGGCCAGCAGAGGGGGGAGGGTCCATTAGAAGTCAGCAGACAGTTGTGAGCTACCCCGGGATGCTGGGATCAGAACCTGGGCCCTCAGCAACAGGAGGGAATGCTGTTGAGCGCTGAGCCATGTCTGCAGCCTCACATCTGGTCTCTGATCCCTGTGATGGAAATGGTATGTGCTTAGAGGGTGTTTGGGAGCCGACAGAGGAAGGTCCTGAAGAAGAAAGGAAGCCACATACTCATTCTCCAGTCTGTATCAGCCAACTTAGAACAAAGGAAAAGACAGGAGAAAGATGCCATTGATCTTCATGAGAGTTTTTGGTTTTTTCTTCATTTTGATCCTTTGAAACATGGTGTCTCTATGGAGCCCTCACTGTCCTTCAACTCTGTTTAGACTAGACTGGCTTCCAACTCACAGAGATTCACCTGCACCTCCCTCCAAGTGCTGGGATATAAGGCCAGCGCCACAAATGCCAGATTTTATGAGATTTTTGAATCTCTCATTTGTACATTTTACCCCTAATTTATAAACACAATGGTCTGAGCTTGGAGGGACATTTTTTTCCCATTTTCCTCCTTTCTTCTTTCCTTGAACAGTATCTTACTATGTAGACCAGTTCTGGTCCCAAATGTGTAGCAATCCTCCTGCCTCACTTCCCAAGTACTAGATTTAGAGACATGAGCCACCATGCCTTGCTAGGTCTGACATTCTTAATCCGGTGATAAAATTTTCCCACCTCTGTGCACTGACTCTCACTGGCTTCCTAGTGTCAACCGTCACATTCTAAGAGCTTAAACAGCAAAAGGAAAGTGTGCTGCCATATTGGACATTCTAGGTTTCCATTAACCCAACTTTGCTACTGGGTTCTGAAGGGATAGAAAGTTGAGGACCAGGGTCAAGACCTCATGTCCCCTTCTGTCTCCATTGCAGCTCCAAACCCAGTGAGAGACCTCAGGGTGGAATCTCAGACCACCAGCTCCATCAGTCTGAGCTGGGATGTCCCTGATGACCACCCCTCGCAGGACCTCACCTACTGGGCCCAGTGCAGTAAAGAAGGTGTGGAAAGTAGGAATCCAAGCACAAGAGACAACAATGTCACCGTGGATGGACTGGATCCTGGCTCTTCATATGAATGTTCTGTGTGGGTGGAAAGAGATGGAGTCAACAGCTCCACAGAGACTCTAAATGCCTCCACAGGTGAGAGCAGACACTATTTCCTTTCACACCCTTCCTATCCATTTTCTGGCCTGGACCTCATGACCCTCCACAAGCACTTCCTACATGCCTGTGTTATAGCTGTGTACCATGCCACCTCCTTGACTCTTTAAAAGGATTTCATCTACTTTTATTTTATGTATCTGAGTGCATTGTCTGCCATGTCCATCAGGACCAGATGCATGCATGGTCCTTGGGGCCAGCAGAGGGGGGAGGGTCCATTAGAAGTTAGCAGACAGTTGTGAGCTACCCCGGGATGCTGGGATCAGAACCTGGGTCCTCAGCAACAGCAAGGAATGCTGTTGAGCGCTTAGCCATGTCTGCAGCCTCACATCTGGTCTCTGATCCCTGTGATGGAAATGGTATGTGCTTAGAGGGTGTTTGGGAGCCGACAGAGGAAGGTCCTGAAGAAGAAAGGGAGCCACATACTCACTCTCTAGTGTGTATCAGCCAACTTAGAACAAAGGAAAAGACAGGAGAAAGATGCTATTGATCTTCATGAGAGATTCTGTCTTCTTTTTGAATTTTTGAAGGTGTCTCTGGGTAGCCATGGGTGTCCTCCATCTCTCTTTAGACTAAGCTGGCCTCCAACGACCAGGTGTCACCTGCTTCTACCTCCTGGTACTGGGATTAAAGGCCAGGACTGCCACTGTCCAGCTTCATGTGATTTTTGTAAGATCTAGAACATCTCATTTGTACATGCAACACACATTTCTAAAAGCAAGGAGGTTGGGGTTGGTAGGACAATTTTATTATGTTTTTCCTCCTTTCTTCCTTCTTTGAACATGATCTTACTATATGGTTGATGGTAGTCTCCAATGTGTAGCAATCCCCCTGCCTCTGCTTCCCCTGAACTGAATTTACAGACATGAGCCACCATGCCTTGCTAGGTCTGACATTCTTAATCCAGTGTTAAAATTTTCCCACCTCTGTGCACTGACTCTCACTGGCTTCCTAGTGTCAACTGTCACATTCTAAGAGCTCAAACAGCAAAAGGAAAGTGTGCTGCCATATTGGACATTCTAGGTTTCCATTAACCCAACTTTGCTACTGGGTTCTGAAGGGATAGAAAGTTGAGGACCAGGGTCAAGACCTCATGTCCCCTTGTGTCTCCATTGCAGCTCCAAACCCAGTGAGAGACCTCAAGGTGAAATCTCAGACCACCAGCTCCATCAGCCTGAGGTGGGATGTCCCTGAGGGCCACCCCTCCCAGGACCTAACCTACTGGGCCCAGTGCAGTAGAGAAGGTGCGGAAAGTAGGAATCCAAGCACAAGAGACACCAATGTCACCGTGGATGGACTGGATCCTGGCTCTTTATATGAATGTTCTGTGTGGGTGGAAAGAGATGGAGTCAACAGCTCCACAGAGACTCTAAATGCCTCCACAGGTGAGAGAAGACACTATTTCCTTTCACACCCCTCCTATCCGTTTTCTGGCCTGGATCTCACCACCCTCCACCAGCACTTCCTACATGCCTGTGTTATAGCTGTGTACCATGACACCTCCTTGACCCTTTAAAAGGATTTCATCTACTTTTATTTTATGTATCTGAGTGCATTGTCTGCCCATGTCCATCAGGACCAGATGCATGCATGGTCCTTGGGGCCAGCAGAGGGGGGAGGGTCCATTAGAAGTTAGCAGATAGTTGTGAGCTACCCCGGGATGCTGGGATCAGAACCTGGGTCCTCAGCAACAGCAGGGAATGCTGTTGAGCGCTGAGCCATATCTGCAGCCTCACATCTGGTCTCTGATCCCTGTGATGGAAATGGTATGTGCTTAGAGGGTGTTTGGGAGCCGACAGAGGAAGGTCCTGAAGAAGAAAGGGAGCCACATACTCACTCTCTAGTGTGTATCAGCCAACTTAGAACAAAGGAAAAGACAGGAGAAAGATGCTATTGATCTTCATGAGAGATTCTGTCTTCTTTTTGAATTTTTGAAGGTGTCTCTGGGTAGCCATGGGTGTCCTCCATCTCTCTTTAGACTAAGCTGGCCTCCAACGACCAGGTGTCACCTGCTTCTACCTCCTGGTACTGGGATTAAAGGCCAGGACTGCCACTGTCCAGCTTCATGTGATTTTTGTAAGATCTAGAACATCTCATTTGTACATGCAACACACATTTCTAAAAGCAAGGAGGTTGGGGTTGGTAGGACAATTTTATTATGTTTTTCCTCCTTTCTTCCTTCTTTGAACATGATCTTACTATATGGTTGATGGTAGTCTCCAATGTGTAGCAATCCCCCTGCCTCTGCTTCCCCTGAACTGAATTTACAGACATGAGCCACCATGCCTTGCTAGGTCTGACATTCTTAATCCAGTGTTAAAATTTTCCCACCTCTGTGCACTGACTCTCACTGGCTTCCTAGTGTCAACTGTCACATTCTAAGAGCTCAAACAGCAAAAGGAAAGTGTGCTGCCATATTGGACATTCTAGGTTTCCATTAACCCAACTTTGCTACTGGGTTCTGAAGGGATAGAAAGTTGAGGACCAGGGTCAAGACCTCATGTCCCCTTGTGTCTCCATTGCAGCTCCAAACCCAGTGAGAGACCTCAAGGTGAAATCTCAGACCACCAGCTCCATCAGCCTGAGGTGGGATGTCCCTGAGGGCCACCCCTCCCAGGACCTAACCTACTGGGCCCACTGCAGTAGAGAAGGTTCGGAAAGTAGGAATCCAAGCACAAGAGACACCAATGTCACCGTGGATGGACTGGATCCTGGCTCTTTATATGAATGTTCTGTGTGGGTGGAAAGAGATGGAGTCAACAGCTCCACAGAGACTCTAAATGCCTCCACAGGTGAGAGAAGACACTATTTCCTTTCACACCCCTCCTATCCGTTTTCTGGCCTGGATCTCACCACCCTCCTACCAGCACTTCCTACATGCCTGTGTTATAGCTGTGTACCATGACACCTCCTTGACCCTTTAAAAGGATTTCATCTACTTTTATTTTATGTATCTGAGTGCATTGTCTGCCATGTCCATCAGGACCAGATGCATGCATGGTCCTTGGGGTCAGCAGAGGGGGGAGGGTCCATTAGAAGTTAGCAGACAGTTGTGAGCTACCCCGGGATGCTGGGATCAGAACCTGGGTCCTCAGCAACAGCAGGGAATGCTGTTGAGCGCTGAGCCATGTCTGCAGCCTCACATCTGGTCTCTGATCCCTGTGATGGAAATGGTATGTGCTTAGAGGGTGTTTGGGAGCCGACAGAGGAAGGTCCTGAAGAAGAAAGGAAGCCACATACTCACTCTCCAGTCTGTATCAGCCAACTTAGAACAAAGGAAAAGACAGGAGAAAGATGCCATTGATCTTCATGAGAGTTTTTGGTTTTTTTCTTCATTTTGATCCTTTGAAACATGGTGTCTCTATGGAGCCCTCACTGTCCTTCAACTCTGTTTAGACTAGACTGGCTTCCAACTCACAGAGATTCACCTGCACCTCTCTCCAAGTGCTGGGATATAAGGCCAGCGCCACAAATGCCAGATTTTATGAGATTTTTGATTCTCTCATTTGTACATTTTACCCCTAATTTATAAACACAATGGTCTGAGCTTGGAGGGACATTTTTTTTCCCATTTTCCTCCTTTCTTCTTTCCTTGAACAGTATCTTACTATGTAGACCAGTTCTGGTCCCAAATGTGTAGCAATCCTCCTGCCTCACTTCCCAAGTACTAGATTTACAGACATGAGCCACCATGCCTTGCTAGGTCTGACATTCTTAATCCGGTGATAAAAATTTCCCACCTTTGTGCACTGACTCTCACTGGCTTCCTAGTGTCAACTGTCACATTCTAAGAGCTCAAACAGCAAAAGGAAAGTGTGCTGCCATATTGGACATTCTAGGCTTCCATTAACCCAACTTTGCTACTGGGTTCTGAAGGGATAGAAAGTTGAGGACCGGAGTCAAGACCTCATGTCCCCTTCTGTCTCCATTGCAGCTCCAAAACCAGTGAGAGACCTCAGGGTGGAATCTCAGACCACCAGCTCCATCAGCCTGAGGTGGGATGTCCCTGAGGACCACCCCTCCCAGGACCTCACCTACTGGGCCCAGTGCAGTAGAGAAGGTGGTAAAATTAACACCCGGAATACAACAGTCACCAATGTCGCTGTGGATGGACTGGATCCTGGCTCTTCATATGAATGTTCTGTGTGGGTGGAAAGAGATGGAGTCAACAGCTCCACAGAGACTCTAAATGCCTCCACAGGTGAGAGCAGACACTATTTCCTTTCACACCCCTCCTATCCATTTTCTGGCCTGGACCTCACCACCCTCCACAAGCACTTGCTACATGCCTGTGATGTAGATGTGCACCATGCCACCTCCTTGACTCTTTAAAAGGATTTCATCTACTTTATTTTATGTATCTGAGTGCATTGTCTGCCCATGTGCAAGGGTACCAGATGCATGCATGGTCCTTGGGGCCAGCAGAGGGGGGAGGGTCCATTAGAAGTCAGCAGACAGTTGTGAGCTACCCCGGGATGCTGGGATCAGAACCTGGGCCCTCAGCAACAGGAGGGAATGCTGTTGAGCGCTGAGCCATGTCTGCAGCCTCACATCTGGTCTCTGATCCCTGTGATGGAAATGGTATGTGCTTAGAGGGTGTTTGGGAGCCGACAGAGGAAGGTCCTGAAGAAGAAAGGAAGCCACATACTCATTCTCCAGTCTGTATCAGCCAACTTAGAACAAAGGAAAAGACAGGAGAAAGATGCCATTGATCTTCATGAGAGTTTTTGGTTTTTTTCTTCATTTTGATCCTTTGAAACATGGTGTCTCTATGGAGCCCTCACTGTCCTTCAACTCTGTTTAGACTAGACTGGCTTCCAACTCACCAGAGATTCACCTGCACCTCCCTCCAAGTGCTGGGATATAAGGCCAGCACGCCACAAATGCCAGATTTTATGAGATTTTTGAAAGATCAGCTCTCATTTGTACATTTTACCCCTAATTTATAAACACAAGTGGTCTGAGCTTGGTAGGACAATTTTTTTCCCATTTTCCTCCTTTCTTCTTTCCTTGAACAGTATCTTACTATGTAGACCAGTTCTGGTCCCAAATGTGTAGCAATCCTCCTGCCTCTACTTCCCAAGTACTGGATTTAGAGACATGAGCCACCATGCCTTGCTAGGTCTGACATTCTTAATCCGGTGATAAAATTTTCCCACCTCTGTGCACTGACTCTCACTGGCTTCCTAGTGTCAACTGTCACATTCTAAGAGCTTAAACAGCAAAAGGAAAGTGTGCTGCCATATTGGACATTCTAGGTTTCCATTAACCCAACTTTGCTACTGGGTTCTGAAGGGATAGAAAGTTGAGGACCAGGGTCAAGACCTCATGTCCCCTTCTGTCTCCATTGCAGCTCCAAACCCAGTGAGAGACCTCAGGGTGGAATCTCAGACCACCAGCTCCATCAGTCTGAGCTGGGATGTCCCTGATGACCACCCCTCCCAGGACCTCACCTACTGGGCCCAGTGCAGTAAAGAAGGTGTGGAAAGTACCCGGAATCCAAGCACAAGAGACAACAATGTCACCGTGGATGGACTGGATCCTGGCTCTTCATATGAATGTTCTGTGTGGGTGGAAAGAGATGGAGTCAACAGCTCCACAGAGACTCTAAATGCCTCCACAGGTGAGAGCAGACACTATTTCCTTTCACACCCTTCCTATCCGTTTTCTGGCCTGGACCTCATGACCCTCCACAAGAACTTCCTACATGCCTGTGATGTAGATGTGCACCATGCCACCTCCTTGACTCTTTAAAAGGATTTCATCTACTCTTATTTTATGTATCTGAGTGCATTGTCTGCCCATGTCCATTGGGACCAGATGCATGCATGGTCCTTGGGGCCAGCAGATGGGGGAGGGTCCATTAGAAGTTAGCAGACAGTTTAGCTTCCCCGGGATGCTGGGAGCAGAACCTGGGTCCTCAGCAACAGCAGGGAATGCTGTTGAGCGCTGAGCCATGTCTGCAGCCTCACATCTGGTCTCTGATCCCTGTGATGGAAATGGTATGTGCTTAGAGGGTGTTTGGGAGCCGACAGAGGAAGGTCCTGAAGAAGAAAGGGAGCCACATACTCACTCTCCAGTCTGTATCAGCCAACTTAGAACAAAGGAAAAGACAGGAGAAAGATGCCATTGATCTTCATGAGAGATTCTGTCTTCTTTTTGAATTTTTGAAGGTGTCTCTGGGTAGCCATGGGTGTCCTCCATCTCTCTTTAGACTAAGCTGGCCTCCAATGACCAGGTGTCACCTGCTTCTACCTCCCGGTACTGGGATTAAGGGCCAGCACTGCCACTGTCCAGCTTCATGAGATTTTTGAAAGATCTAGAACATCTCATTTGTACATGCAACCCACATTTCTAAAAGCAAGGAGGTTGGGGTTGGTAGGACAATTTTATTATATTCTTCCTCCTTTCTTCCTTCTTTGAAAGTGATCTTACTATATGGTTGGCTGCAGTCTCCAATGTGTAGCAATCCTCCTGCCTCTGCTTCCCCTGAACTGAATTTACAGACATGAGCCACCATGCCTTGCTAGGTCTGACAATCTTAATCCATTGATAAAATTTTCCCACCTCTGTGCACTGACTCTCACTGGCTTCCTAGTGTCAACTGTCACATTCTAAGAGCTTAAACAGCAAAAGGACAGTGCGCTGCCATATTGGACATTCTAGGTTTCCATTAACCCAACTTTGCTACTGGGTTCTGAAGGGATAGAAAGTTGAGGACCAGGGTCAAGACCTCATGTCCCCTTCTGTCTCCATTGCAGCTCCAAGACCAGTGAGAGACCTCAGGCTGGAATCTCAGACCACCAGCTCCATCAGCCTGAGGTGGGATGTCCCTGAGGGCCACCTCTCCCAGGACCTCACCTACTGGGCCCAGTGCAGTAGAGAAGGTGCGGAAAGTAGGAATCCAAGCACAACAGTCACCAACGTCACCGTGGATGGACTGGATCCTGGCTCTTCATATGAATGTTCTGTGTGGGTGGAAAGAGATGGAGTCAACAGCTCCACAGAGACTCTAAATGCCTCCACAGGTGAGAGCAGACACTATTTCCGTTCACACCCTTCCTATCCATTTTCTGGCCTGGACCTCACCACCCTCCACAAGAACTTCCTACATGCCTGTGATGTAGATATGCACCATGCCACCTCCTTGACCCTTTAAAAGGATTTCATCTACTTTTATTTTATGTATCTGAGTGCATTGTCTGCCATGTCCATCAGGACCAGATGCATGCATGGTCCTTGGGGCCAGCCGAGGGGGGAGGGTCCATTAGAAGTTAGCAGACAGTTGTGAGCTACCCCGGGATGCTGGGATCAGAACCTGGGTCCTCAGCAACAGCAAGGAATGCTGTTGAGCGCTTAGCCATGTCTGCAGCCTCACATCTGGTCTCTGATCCCTGTGATGGAAATGGTATGTGCTTAGAGGGTGTTTGGGAGCCGACAGAGGAAGGTCCTGAAGAAGAAAGGGAGCCACATACTCACTCTCAAGTCTGTATCAGCCAACTTAGAACAAAGGAAAAGACAGGAGAAAGATGCCATTGATCTTCATGAGAGATTGTGTCTTCCTTTTGAAATTTTGAAGCAAGGTGTCTCCGTGTAGCTTTGGCAGTCCTCCATCTCTCTTTAGACTAAGCTGGCCTCCAATGACCAGGTGTCACCTGCTTCTACCTCCCTGTACTGGGATTAAGGGCCAGCACTGCCACTGTCCAGCTTCATGAGATTTTTGAAAGATCTAGAACATCTCATTTGTACATGCAACCCATATTTGTAAAAGCAAGGAAGTTGGGGTTGGTAGGACAATTTTATTATATTCTTCCTCCTTTCTTCCTTCTTTGAAAGTGATCTTACTATATGGTTGGCTGCAGTCTCCAATGTGTAGCAATCCTCCTGCCTCTGCTTCCCCTGAACTGAATTTACAGATATGAGCCACCATGCCTTGCTAGGTCTGACATTCTTAATCCAGTGATAAAATTTTCCCACCTCTGTGCACTGACTCTCACTGGCTTCCTAGTGTCAACTGTCACATTCTAAGAGCTCAAACAGCAAAAGGAAAGTGTGCTGCCATATTGGACATTCTAGGTTTCCATTAACCCAACTTTGCTACTCGGTTCTGAAGGGATAGAAAGTTGAGGACCAGGGTCAAGACCTCATGTCCCCTTGTGTCTCCATTGCAGCTCCAAACCCAGTGAGAGACCTCAGGGTGGAATCTCAGACCACCAGCTCCATCAGCCTGAGGTGGGATGTCCCTGAGGACCACCCCTCCCAGGACCTCACCTACTGGGCCCAGTGCAGTAAAGAAGGTGGTAAAATTAACACCCGGAATACAACAGTCACCAATGTCACCGTGGATGGACTTGATCCTGGCTCTTCATATGAATGTTCTGTGTGGGTGGAAAGAGATGGAGTCAACAGCTCCACAGAGACTCTAAATGCCTCCACAGGTGAGAGCAGACACTATTTCCTTTCACACCCCTCCTATCTGTTTTCTGGCCTGGACCTCACCACCCTCCACCAGCACTTGCTACATGCCTGTGATGTAGATGTGCACCATGCCACCTCCTTGACTCTTTAAAAGGATTTCATCTACTTTTATTTTATGTATCTGAGTGCATTGTCTGCCCATGTCCATCGGGACCAGATGCATGCATGGTCCTTGCGGCCAGCAGAGGGGGGAGGGTGCATTAGAAGTCAGCAGATAGTTGTGAGCTTCCCCGGGATGCTGGGAACAGAACCTGGGTCCTCAGCAACAGCAGGGAATGCTGTTGAGCACTGAGCCATGTCTGCAGCCTCACATCTGGTCTCTGATCCCTGTGATGGAAATGGTATGTGCTTAGAGGGTGTTTGGGAGCCGACAGAGGAAGGTCCTGAAGAAGAAAGGGAGCCACATACTCACTCTCTAGTGTGTATCAGCCAACTTAGAACAAAGGAAAAGACAGGAGAAAGATGCTATTGATCTTCATGAGAGATTCTGTCTTCTTTTTGAATTTTTGAAGGTGTCTCTGGGTAGCCATGGGTGTCCTCCATCTCTCTTTAGACTAAGCTGGCCTCCAACGACCAGGTGTCACCTGCTTCTACCTCCTGGTACTGGGATTAAAGGCCAGGACTGCCACTGTCCAGCTTCATGTGATTTTTGTAAGATCTAGAACATCTCATTTGTACATGCAACACACATTTCTAAAAGCAAGGAGGTTGGGGTTGGTAGGACAATTTTATTATGTTTTTCCTCCTTTCTTCCTTCTTTGAACATGATCTTACTATATGGTTGATGGTAGTCTCCAATGTGTAGCAATCCCCCCTGCCTCTGCTTCCCCTGAACTGAATTTACAGACATGAGCCACCATGCCTTGCTAGGTCTGACATTCTTAATCCAGTGTTAAAATTTTCCCACCTCTGTGCACTGACTCTCACTGGCTTCCTAGTGTCAACTGTCACATTCTAAGAGCTCAAACAGCAAAAGGAAAGTGTGCTGCCATATTGGACATTCTAGGTTTCCATTAACCCAACTTTGCTACTGGGTTCTGAAGGGATAGAAAGTTGAGGACCAGGGTCAAGACCTCATGTCCCCTTGTGTCTTATTGCAGCTCCAAACCCAGTGAGAGAACTCAAGGTGAAATCTCAGACCACCAGCTCCATCAGCCTGAGGTGGGATGTCCCTGAGGGCCACCCCTCCCAGGACCTAACCTACTGGGCCCACTGCAGTAGAGAAGGTTCGGAAAGTAGGAATCCAAGCACAAGAGACACCAATGTCACCGTGGATGGACTGGATCCTGGCTCTTTATATGAATGTTCTGTGTGGGTGGAAAGAGATGGAGTCAACAGCTCCACAGAGACTCTAAATGCCTCCACAGGTGAGAGCAGACACTATTTCCTTTCACACCCTTCCTATCCGTTTTCTGGCCTGGATCTCATGACCCTCCACAAGCACTTCCTACATGCCTGTGATGTAGATGTGCACCATGACACCTCCTTGACCCTTTAAAAGGATTTCATCTACTTTTATTTTATGTATCTGAGTGCATTGTCTGCCCATGTCCATCAGGACCAGATGCATGCATGGTCCTTGGGGCCAGCAGAGGGGGGAGGGTCCATTAGAAGTCAGCAGACAGTTGTGAGCTACCCCGGGATGCTGGGATCAGAACCTGGGTCCTCAGCAACAGCAGGGAATGCTGTTGAGCGCTGAGCCATGTCTGCAGCCTCACATCTGGTCTCTGATCCCTGTGATGGAAATGGTATGTGCTTAGAGGGTGTTTGGGAGCCGACAGAGGAAGGTCCTGAAGAAGAAAGGGAGCCACATACTCACTCTCCAGTCCGTATCAGCCAACTTAGAACAAAGGAAAAGACAGGAGAAAGATGCCATTGATCTTCATGAGAGTTTTTGGTTTTTTTCTTCATTTTGATCCTTTGAAACATGGTGTCTCTATGGAGCCCTGACTGTCCTTCAACTCTGTTTAGACTAGACTGGCTTCCAACTCACAGAGATTCACCTGCACCTCCCTCCAAGTGCTGGGATATAATGCCAGCGCCACAAATGCCAGATTTTATGAGATTTTTGAATCTCTCATTTGTACATTTTACCCCTAATTTATAAACACAATGGTCTGAGCTTGGAGGGACATTTTTTTCCCATTTTCCTCCTTTCTTCTTTCCTTGAACAGTATCTTACTATGTAGACCAGTTCTGGTCCCAAATGTGTAGCAATCCTCCTGCCTCACTTCCCAAGTACTAGATTTACAGACATGAGCCACCATGCCTTGCTAGGTCTGACAATCTTAATCCAGTGATCAAATTTTCCCACCTCTGTGCACTGACTCTCCCTGGCTTCCTAGTATCAACCGTCACATTCTAAAAGCTTAAACAGCAAAAGGAAAGTGTGCTGCCATATTGGACATTCTAGGTTTCCATTAACCCATCTTTGCTACTGGGTTCTGAAGGAATAGAAAGTTGAGGACCAGGGTCAAGACCTCATGTCCCTTTCTGTCTCCATTGCAGCTCCAAACCCAGTGAGAGACCTCAGGGTGAAATCTCAGACCACCAGCTCCATCAGCCTGAGGTGGGATGTCCCTGAGGACCACCCCTCTCAGGACCTCACCTACTGGGCCCACTGCAGTAGTGAAGGTGCGGAAAGTAGGAATTCAAGCACAACAGACACCAATGTCACCGTGGATGGACTGGATCCTGGCTCTTTATATGAATGTTCTGTGTGGGTGGAAAAAAATGGAGTCAACAGCTCTAGAGTGAACATCACTAACTCCACAGGTGAGAGAGGATACTCTTTTATTCTTTTTTTTCTTAAAGGGGTGTGGTGAAAGGTTAGAGGATACTGGGGCATGATCTAAGATTCAGTAGAAGTAATGGAAATCACACATCTGGATGGATAGATATATAATCATAGATACATTGATGATGAATGATATATACATATAGACATAGACAGATGTGTGATAGAAGATAGATAGGTAGGTAGATTGATAGATAGACAGGTAGACAGACAGACAGACAGATAAATAGTTAAATGTATGGGGTAATACTTGGAATTCAACGCAAGTCCTCATGCTTTCAAGGCAAGAGTGATGTTAAGTTGGCCTTGGTCTTCAAAGTGCTGGAGTACAGCCTCTCACATTCATTTTAATATAATTTTATTTTTTATTTATTTGGGTTTTTGAGACAGGGTTTCTCTGTATTGCTTTGGAACCTGTCCTGTAACTAGCTCTATAGACCAGGTTGGTCTCAAACTCACAGAGATCCACCTGCCTCTGCCTCCCGAGTGCTGGAATTAAAGGCGTGTGCCACCACCGCCCAGCTCATTTTGATTTTAAAGACAGTTGTTGGTGATGCCTGAGCATGGCTAGGAGAATTTGGGCAACGATCTAGCATACAATCCCTTTGGGACTTTAATGGAGAAGACAGGATCTGTCTTGGAGCAGTCTTGGCTCTGAGAATGAAGATTTGTTCACAGCAATTGCAACTTCTGACCTGGGCTAGTTAGGATGTAAGACGTGTGTGTGTGTGTGTGTGTGTGTGTGTGTATGAGATATCACATTTTGTTTAACAATTTGTCTATGGATGGACCTCCGGAGGGCCCTATATTTTGACTATTGTGACCAATGTAGCAGTAACCACAGATGTGACCGTATTTCTGTGGAATGCTGGCTTCAAGCCTGGGTCAGGTGTGGAGGCACAGACCTGGCATCCCAGCTCTTGGGGAGTGGAGGCAGGAGGATCATGAGTTCAGGGTCCCCTTGGCTGTGCACCAAGTTGCCAGCCAGCCTAGCCAACGTGATACCTTATAACTTGACAAAACAAAAAAGCTCTTTCAGACCTATGCCCAGGCAGGGGTGATACGTCTGAGTGGTATGGAACGTTCTAGTTTTAGTTTTCTGAGTGGTATGGAACGTTTTAGTTTTAGTTTTCTAAAGAACTTCTGTACTGGTTTCTTCAGTGGCTGAACCACTTGACACATTCTTTAACCCATCAGTTCTCCTTTCCCACTGAGCTGGGATCCTCCCCACCTCCTGATTGGGCCATGGAAACACTGTTGCAAAGGCAGGTTCCCATCATGAGGAGAGCCAAAATCGCTCCAGAGACTTGTTTCACTGATGATGTGTTTTGCCCAGACTCTGGACCCCTAACACCACAATGTTCCTCCCTCTCTCCTTCCCTTCCTTTTTTTTTTTTTTTTTTTTTTTTTTGGTGTTTTGAGACAGGGTTTCTCCGTGTAGCCCTGGCGGCCCCGGAACTCACTTTGTACCAGGCTTGCCTCAAACTCACAGAGATCCTCCTGTCTCTGCCACCACCACCCAACATTAAAATATTTCTAAAGGGAGAAAAAAAATATGAGTGGACTACAAATTACATAATGCCATCAAGTTGGGACGTCGTACATTCAGAGATACAGAATCCAAGGCATTGTGGGGGTTGTAGTCTGGGAGGACGTCAGTCTTTTGGGGACAAGAGAAGATGAAGTGTTTGAGTTTGGAGAGGAAGTGGTGGGCTGGCACCTTGTGTAGGTGGCTCAGACTGATTCCTCTTGTTCTTCTTTACTCAGTCCCCGCTGCTGTCAACAGCATCTCCTGTGTCAGCACCTCTGGAGGCTACGGGGCCTTCCTGAACTGGTCCTGCCCATCTGGAGCTTATGAGACCTTTGAGGTGGAAGTGCACAGACAGAGAAGCTCCCAGAATGGAGATTTGTGCGAGAAGGGCATGTCTGTGTCAGACCTTGGGCCAGCTCAGTCCTACACGGCCACTGTCACCACTGTCTCGAATGGACTAAAGGCCCCATCCGTCTCTGTGACCTGCTACACAGAGAGCGCAGGTGAGTAGCGTCCCACGGGCAAGTGTTCAGGTCTTGCCACGTAGGGAGGGCATGCAGTTTTGTTTTTGTTGTTACTGTGTTTTGCTTTGGTTTGATCTGTCTGCCTTTTGTTTTCGGATTTCTCTCTCTAAGGGTGTACACGTGTGTACAGGTCTTGGCTGTTGTCCATGTAGCAACCCCATTAACATTTTTAAATAACGTTTTCTTATTTATTTATTTTTCTTGGTGTGTGTGTGTGCCACATTGCACTTGTGGAGGTCAGAAAACAGATTGCAAGAGTCAATTATTTCCTTCTACCATGTGGGTCCCAGGTTTCTGACTCAGTTCCTTAGGGCTGGTGGCAAGTACCCTCACCTGGATCCATCTCACAACTCACAACTCCACATTTATGTTTTCTTTTTGAGACCTGGTCTCTCGTTGACGTGTGCTGGTTGGGCAGCTAGCTCCAGGGGTCTGTATGTCTCTACCAACCAAGACACATCATAGGGTGAAGGCTGTGGTCACCAAGCCCGATGACTTGGATTCAACCCCAGGTCCCACATTGTTGTAGGAGAAAACCAACTCCTGAAATTTACCCTCTGACCTCCACTTATGCACCCTGATGTGCGTGCATACACACAGAGAGAAAGTAGATAAATAGATATAATTCCTGGTCTGTGCCCAGGAATGAGGGTGCTGTCCAAAAGCATGGTTTTGGCCCATCTTCACTGTGGGCCTCTCAGCAAAGAGCTGGCTGAGGGCAGAGATAGCAAATCAGTAGATAAGTCCCGGGCCTTGGGTCGGCAGGATGGCTCATCAGGTAAAGGTGCATAACGCACAAGACCTGAGTTTGATCCCTGGGATCCTTGTGGTGAAAAGACTGGCTGTATAAAAAAAATTGTTCTGTGACGTCTACACACGTATGCCACGTCACATGGAACCACAAACCCGTGTCGTCACCGTCGTTATAATAATCTCTGCTCCGTTTCTCACTGCAGGGGTCATTGCGGGAGCCATCGTGGGCGTCCTCCTGTTTTTCATCCTGGTGGGTCTCCTGATTTTCTTCCTGAAGAGGAGGTGAGACTTGGAACAGGACTGGTAGGCACTTGATAGTGGGAGCCCAGCAGGGAAGATGTCTAGGACCAGATGTCTCTGGCCCTGGGCTCAGGCTGGGGATTTACATTCCCATGTCTTTCTTCCAAAAGAAAGAAGAGCCAGGAGGAGGGAGCGCATAAGCATCTGGTGTTCAGGTGAGTGAGGCCGGGAGAGCATCTGAGGTAAGGCGAGGGGCGTTTGCTGCTCACTGGATAGGTCAGAGGGCAGAACCGTGGGGGCCTCGGGATTGTGACCTCTGCAATGGGCCACAGCTCATGTATGCAGACCCTGCCTAGGGTCCATTCTCCTTTTTCTTTTTTTCCTTTAAAATTTTCATTTATTGTTCTTCAAGAATTTCATACATATATGCAATGTGATTTGATAATATTCAGCTTAATTTTAAATTTTATTTATGTATGTTGGTGGAAGTTTCTGTCCCGTAACCTGATCTCAGGTAACAACACAGAGCCTTCATATTAATTATAAATGCTCGGCCAATAGCTCAGGCTTGTTACTGGCTAACTCTTACATTTAAAATTAACCCACATCTCTTATCTGTGCTTTGCCGTGTGGCTTGATACCTTTTCTCAGTATGGCCTGCTCATCTTGCTTCTCCCTGAATCTGCTGGCTGCTCCTCTGACTCTGCCCTCTCCTTCCCAGCATCCTTAGTTTGGTTGTCCTGCCAATGCTCCCTCCCTGGCTACCCAACATCCTTAGTTTGGTTGTCCTGCCAATGCTCCCTCCCTGGCTACCTGCCAGTCCTTTATTAACCGATGAGAGTAATGCATATTTAGTGTATAGAAGGATTATCCCACAGCGCGTGTGTACCAGGGTTTTGCCTGCATGTGTGTCTGTGTGCTACTCACAGTCTTGGCCCCTGCGGAGGTCAGAAGAGAGCATCGGATCCCATTGGAACTAGAGTTACATACAGATGCTTGTGAGCAGTCGTGTGTGTGTGTGTGTGTGTGTGTGTGTGTGTGTGTGTGTGTGTACTGGGGATTGAACCTGAGTCCTCTGGAAGACCAGCCAGTATCACGTTTATTTGTGTCCACATACTATGCAGTGCAAGCAAGGAAGTCAGGGGACCTCTTGTGGGAGTTGGCTGTCTCTTTCTACATGCCGGTCTCGGGGATCAAATTCAACGTGTGTGTGTGTGTGTGTGTGTGTGTGTGTGTGTGTGTGTGTGCGTGCGTGCGTGTTCTAGCACCAGGAAGGGCTGAAAAGCAAGATAATGTAGACTGTGCTCTATGTGTGGAGCCAAAGCAAGAAGAGAGGGAGATCAAGGAATACACTAGGCAGGGCATTAAAACTAGAGGAGGGGGCTGGATGTGGTGGCGCACGCCTTTAATCCCAGCACTTGGGAGGCAGAGGCTGGTGGATCTCTGTGAGCTCCAGGCCAGCCTGGTCTACAGAGAGAGACAGACAGACAGAGAGAGAGAGAGAGAGAGAGAGAGAGAGAGAGAGAGAGAGAGAGAGAGAGAGAGAGATTGAGAATTCTGGGGCAGGCTCCAAAGATACACAGAGGAACCTTGTCTTGAAAATCCAAAAAGGGGAGGAGGAGGAGAAGCAGGAGGAGAAGGGGAAGAAGAAGTGTGTGGGGAGGAGGAGGGGGAGGAGAACAAAGATCTAAGGGGAGACAGAAGGGTTTGGGACAGTTTTAGGGTGTTCCATGATGTACCAGGAAGGTGGAAAAGAAATGCCTGCTTCCAAACAGGGCTGGCACTGGAAGCTCAAAGGTCTCGAACAAGCATAGTTTGATGAGTAAATGAGTCTATTAGAGGTTACTTATATATCACTGGATGCCTGTATTCCCGGAAAAATCACCATCACACCTGCATAGACCACCAAGCTCCTAGTTTGCAGCAGGGCTAGAGCCGGAAGGATGCAAACCTAAGCCTTGAGCGCCTCCGTGTGGGCAAATAGCAGAAGTGACTACAAGCTGCTTAAAGAAAGGCACACACAAAGCCAGACTCTGGGAGAGTTGTGCTTCCAGGTTCCCGGCAGCCTCATAAAACTCTGTCATTTTGCTTTGTGGAAGTCTCAGATAAAGAACAGATATATGACTGCAAGGTGGAGTTACTCTGGCTAGGACCGAGACCAGTCTCTGTACACGGGGCAAGGGCTCTCCCGCGGCAGACACTGGCAAGTGCCAAGACGCTGAGGTAGCCGCGCCCTGGGTGCTTAGGGAACATTGTGCATCTTTGAGATTTATGGTGTGGGCGCAGGGAAAGGTGTTAGGGAATAATGCCAGAGAGGTGGCAGGCAGAGTCTTACAGGAGAAGAAAGCAAGGATGTACTTCTGAGTGGAAAGTTTGGAGAGGGTTTTCTGTTTAAAAGAATTTTTTAAATGTGTAAGCATGTTTTGCTTGCATGTGTATATGTGCACCATGTGTGTGCAGTACCTGCAGAGGACAGAAGAGGGCATTGGGCCCAAGAACTGGAGTCCCAGATGGTTGAGTCTTTATGTGGGTGCTGGGAGTCATAGCCAGGATCTCAGCAGGAGCGGCCAGTGCTCTTAACCACTGAGCAGTTTTGACAGCCCCATCTTCTCCCTTTCAAAGGCAGAATAATATTCCCTGCATGGGTAGTCCACATTTGGTTCATCCACCCATTGACTAGTGGACACTTTGTAATCCATTAAATGTTTTAAATTACATTTATGGTGTGCGTGCATGTGGTGTGTGTGTGTGTGTGTGTAGGAGTTGGTTCTCTCTTTCCTCCACGTGAGTCCTAGATACCAAACCCAGGGAGTCAAGCTTATCTGTTAGTGACTTTGCCTGCCGAGCCATCTTGCTGGCCCTTCTCCTATTATTTTAGAGGCAAGGTTTCGTTATGTACCCCAGGCTGGCCTTGAACTCTCGGAGCCCCTCGTACCTCTGTGTCACAAACACTGGGTTTCTATCGCGTGTGACCATGCGTGGCCGCTCACGGACGCTTGTATAGCTTGCCCCTTTGTGCTGTTGTGAATGATGGTGACCCAGGGACCTTCGAGTGTCTCCTTTCTCTGGCAGATTTACTCCGACGTGGCGTTGCTGGATCAACATCATTGTAACTCTCTCTGTAGGGCCACGCTGGCCTCGAACTCGCAGAGATCTGCCTGCCTCTGCCTCCCAAACGCACGAGGCTTCTTTTGCTTTCTTATTTCATGGAGTGTGGGTGATGCCTGGATGTGAGGAGACAACCCAAGGGAGTCAGGTCTTTCTCCAGTATGTGGTTACCAAGCACCCCACTTCCTGTTAGGACCCGCTACCTGCTGAGATGGCTCCTCAGGCTCAAGGTGTTAGGAACTAGCAGCCAGCTGACCCCCATGGGCGGGACGCTCATGGCCATGTCATCCCTACCTCAGCTTTACCTGGCGCTTACCTGGCGGCCAGAGGACTCAGGTACACATGCGCAAGTCCCCTTTAAAAGCAAGTGCCCCACACCTCTCTCTCTCTTTCTCTCTCTCTCTCTCTCCTGCTTTCGGTTGGCCACCGGCTACCCCCTCTTTCTCTCCCCTCTCTCAATAAACTCCACGTGGGCGCTGAGTCTCGTGTTTGTGTTTCTTAGGCATTAGCTGCAGCAAAAGAACAACACAAGGTGCTTAAAGTTTTCATTCATTTTTTTTTTTTACCCTTCTTCCCACCACAGCTTCCCAGGGGACATCCTAGCCAAAGACTTTGCTGACCACGTCATGAAGAACGGGAAGGATAGCAACTATGGATTTGCCAGGGAGTATCAGGTGGGTGAGAGCAGAGGCCTCCAAGCTGGTGCCCACAAACCCCGGCTTTTCACTCCTTTCTGGGTTGAGCTTAAACACAGAGCCATCTCTCTAGTCCTTAACTTTACTGGTTTAGTTATTTCTATTTTATGGGTATGGGTGTTTTGTCTGCTTTATCTATGTGTACTGTGTATGTGCAATGCGTACAGAAGCCACAAGAGGGCATTGGGTCCTCTGCAACTGAGTTACAGATGGTTGTGAGAAGCCCCGTGGGTGCGGGGAATTGAACCAGAGCCCTTTTTAGGAGTAGCCAGTTCTTTTAACCTTTGAGCCATCTCTCCAGTTTCTTTCTTTCATTTATTTATTTATTTGTGGCTTTTCGAGACAGGATTTCTCTGTATAGCTTTGGAGCCTGTCCAGGAACTCACTCTGTAGACCAGGCTGGCTTTGAACTCACAGAGATCCGCCTGCCTCTGCCTCCCGAGTGCTGGGATTAAAGGTGTGCGCCACCACCACCCGACGATAGCTTGGTTTAAGCACAAGGACACCCTGACACTTTACTCAGATCTGTCTGAGGAAGCCTAAGTCCTCACAAGTGTGGGTGCTCATATACCCCAAATGTTTGTGAGTGCCACAGAGTCCCAAGATTCAATGGGTAAACAGAGTAGGGCACGTGGAGTCATGAGGGCGTAGGAGGAATCCAACACCTTGGACCTCTTCTCTGTCTCTCCCTGCCCCTAGCAATTGTCTCTGGAGGGCCAAGGCCAGCCGCAGACGACAGCATCGGCTCTGGAGAACGCATCCAAGAACCGCTACAGGAATGTGCTGCCCTGTGAGTGTCCTCTGTTAGTTACTCCCTCTGCCTCCCCATGAGGTGAGGTTGCCAGAGCTGCATTCCTATGTGCATGCTCTCTCTCTCCCTCCCTGGCATGTGCGCGTGTGTTCACGCATGCGCGTGCAGGTTTACATGGGTCTGCATATGGAGGCCAGACGTCTTCTTCAGTCAGTAGCCCCTTTTAAATATTTATTTATTTATTTGTGTGTGTGTGTGTGTGTGTGTGTGTGTGTTTTGTATACGGACGCCCACAGAGACCAGTAGTTTTGGACCAACTGGAGTTGAGTTCCAGGTGGGTGTGTGGTCCTAGCATGGGCACTGGGAACTGAACCTGGGTCCTCTGCAAGAGCAGCAGGTGCTCTTGTCCGCTAAGCCGTCTCCCCAGCACCACGGATCATTCATTTTTCACGCTATTATTTATTTATTTATGGTGGGGTTACGACAGGCATGGCGCAGCAAATTGTGGAGGTCAGAGGACAGCCAGTTCTCCCCCTCTACCGTGTGAGGACTTGAATCAAACTCAGTACGTCAGGTTTGGTGTAAAGACCTGGTGGTCTTTCCAGACAAGATTTCTCTCTGTAGCCCTGGCCATCCTGGAACTCGCTCTGTAGACCAGGCTGGCCTCGAACTCACAGAAATCTGCCTGCCTCTGCCTCCCGAGTGCTGGGACTAAAGACTCGCGACCCCACCGCCCAGCACTCACGGCTCTCCTTTCATTGCGGATGCTTCTGTGTTCTTCTAGATGACTGGTCCCGGGTGCCCCTAAAGCCCCTCCAGGATGAACCAGGCTCTACCTATATCAACGCTAGCTTCATACCTGTAAGGTGGCGGTGGTGGTGGTGGTGGGCACTCAGTGAGCCTGGACAGACAAAGAGCTGAAGGGGGCGGTGGTCGTCTGATGCCCTCCCCTTGACATGACTGTTTTCCTCAACTAGGGTCTCTGGAGCCCCAGGGAATTTATTGCAACCCAGGGTCCCCTGCCTCACACTGTGGGGGATTTCTGGCGTATGGTGTGGGAACAGCAGAGCCACACCCTGGTCATGCTAACCAACTGCATGGAGTCTGGACGGGTAAGAGGAGGTGTCTGTCCCGGTGCTAACCTTTGAGCACCGACCCTTGACCCTGCCACACCTGGACACTGACTCAGTACAGTTCCTTCTACACACCTCTGCATTTCTCCAATATAACTCCAACCGTCTTTCAACATGGCCCCATCCTCTCCACCTTCACAATGTCTGTCCATAGGTGTGTGTGGGTGGTTGAGGGGGGGGGAGGGGTCTTGGTCCGTGTTCTGCTGCTTGAGTGACGGCCACAGATGGATATTTTATAGAGAACAGAGGTCCACATGTCTTGAGCTTCTGGAGCGTGGGACGTTCAAGAGCATGATGCTGGCATCTGGAAGAGGGTCTTCCTCCTGCATGCCAGTTCCGTTCCGTTGCTCATCCTATGCCGTCATGAATATCTTCTTGAGGGCCCTACCCCGATGACTTCATCTAACCCTAGTTTAGATGATGTCATCGGATCCTACTGTCTTCCCGTAGACTTCATCTCCAGATGCGGTTCACCTAGGAATTTGGGAACGAGGCCCTCAGTGCACAAGTTTCTAGGGCAGGCACACTCAAACTATATCAAGGCTCCACAGACATTGAGACTAAGGAGTCCTCTTGGTTGGTGTGAATCTATTAGATCTGGCACCCCTGGGTCCCACTTTGTTACCAGAGCAGCAAACATGCCCTCGCCTTGACTAGGAAAAACATATGAAGAGACTGGCACTTGCTTAATATGCATGAGGCCCTAGGTGCAGTTTCCAGCACCGTATAAACCTATGAGATGGCACAAACCTACAATCCCAGTGTTGTGCCCAAATTCTGAACCCCAAAATCACCAAGAGACCCATGCTGATGCAAAAGCAAAGCGTCTTTTATTGTTTAATGAGTTAACTGCCTTAACTTGGTTCCCTTGTCTGTCTAACACAGTGCTTGGTGTGAGAAGGACCCAGAGAAGCTGAGAGGCAGGGAATTTATTGGGGAGAGCAAGGGGCGTGTCTAGGGGGTCCACAACAGTCTCAGGGCTTGGGTAACCTGTCCTGTGTTGAGTGGTCAACTGGTTGTCATGGCCAGGGCAGTTGGTATGCTGTGCAAGTCACCGTTATGCCACTTTTACCATAAAGCACATCCAGAGCCCACTGGCTAACTTCGGATTGGTTTCTTGCCACAGGAGGGTATCTGACCTGGTGACTAGGAGGTTGGCCAAGGCCAGGCAAGCACATGTTGCTGAGTCAGAGGCCTACATCTTGCTGGGTCTTTTCTGCAGCCTGTCATGGCTGCCAAAGCAGGGCACTGGGGGAGGCTCTGGCCCCTTCACCAGCACTCTGGAAGATGTAGGCAGGAGGACCAGAAGTCAAGGTCATCCTTGACTTCAAATCACTGCGGGGGAGGGGAGGGGAAGCAACAGACAAAAGGTGTTTTGTTCTCAGGGCTGGGGCGAAGGTTCAGAAGATAAAGGGTGTAACATGTAAGCACAGGGGCCAGAGCTCAGGTCCTGAGAACCTCCATAAACGCCAGGTGAGCATACTGACTCGCTTGTAATTCTAGCCCTCGGAAGGCAGAGAGATTGAGCGTTTGGACCAAGCTGGCCAGACAGTCAGTCATATCGGGCAAGCTCTGTGTTCAGAGCGAGATACTGCCTCAGCAAGTGCAATGCAGAGTGGCCAAGGGTGACTGTCCACAACAGCCTCACCATCTACATCCATATGCATGCACAGGCATATTCACTCCCACAGTGTGCCCACACAGACAGACAGACAGACACAGACACACAAGTACACACACACGCGTGTGTGCGCGCACACACACAGACACATGCATGCACACACAGACACACACGCACACGTGCGTGCACACACACACACATAGACACATGCATGCACACACAGACACACACACAGACACACACATGCACACAACGCATGCACACACATGAGCACGTGCGCGCACACACGCACACATGCATGCACACACACAGACACACACGCCCTGCTCTCTATTTTCTGACTCCCTGCCCAGGTGAAGTGTGAGCATTACTGGCCTCTGGATTCTCAGCCCTGCACTCACGGGCAGTTGCAGGTGACACTGATGAATGAAGAGGTGAAGGAGAACTGGGCAGTGAGGGACCTCCAGCTCTTCCATGTGAGTCCCTTCAACCCCACCCAGACTCCCCAAGAAGCCTCCCTGCAGTGTGCATCCCAGGGGCTCCCCCCACCCCGCCCCGCCCTGCTAGACTGTACAAACTCCTGGAGTCTCCACACTCCCCTCCCCAGCCCTCATTTCCTTCCAGGTAAAAGAGCATCAGTCTCTCTCTGTGCGCCAATTCCACTACCTGGCCTGGCCAGATCACGGAGTCCCTTACTCCCCGGACCCCTTGCTAGCTTTCCAGAAGATGCTTCGGCAGTGGTTGGACCAGAACATGGATGGAGGCCCTCCCATTGTGCACTGCAGGTGGGTACCACCCTGAAAGTCTCTCCACTGGGGAGTTCTGTCCCCTATCCCCAGGGACTCAGAATCCATCACAGACATGCATGCAGACACAAAATTAAAAGTAAAATAAAACCTTTAAAAAGCAATTAGGGGCTGGGCATGGCGGCATGCATACACCTGTAATCCAGCACTCTGGAGGCAGAGGCAGGGGGATCTCTTAAATTCTAAGCCAGCCAGGAGACAGCCAGGGCTACACAGAGAAACCCTGTTCTGAAAACCCAAAACCAAACCAACCAAACAACAGCCAACACAAAACCAATTACGTTAGGAGTTACTCCTGTGGATTTCAGCTCCAGACCTGTTTATTAGCTGCACGCCCCGGCGCTCATGACTTCCCTCCCCTTGCTCAGTTTTCGTGTGAAAAGATCCAGCAGAGTTCACAGAACATGGCCGACGGACGTAGAAAAACTCTAGTGACCGTCCTCACAGCCCTCACTTAAACTGCGGATTGTTGAGTGTCACACTTCTTGGGTGGTCCAAAACCGTAGGATCTCAGCTACGAACTCCAGAATTCCCTCTCCCCTGGTGGCCTAACCCCTGTCTTGTCCCTTGCCTAGTGCTGGTGTGGGCCGGACAGGCACCCTAATTGCCCTGGACGTCCTGCTCCGGCAGCTGCAGTGTGAGGGGCTGGTAGGTCCCTTCAGCTTCGTGAAGAAGATGAGAGAGAGCCGACCACTGATGGTGCAGACAGAGGTGAGGGGCTGTTAAGGGGATGTGGGCATGGTGCGGGGGATGAGGGACCCTTTGGGCATCATCGCTCATTTTTGTGAACCTCTCCAGGCCCAGTATGTATTTTTCCACCAGTGCATCCTGAAATCCCTCCAGAATTCAGCCTCCACCCTCAACCAAAAGGATGTAGTCTATGAGAATGTAGCTGCCATCAGAGCTCATGAGTCTGAGGTCTCAGCTACTGGGTGCTGAGCCTTATGCACAGTAATACTCAGGCTGGATATGGAGCCCAGATACCTGGACCTCCAAGAGAACTGAGGATTGGAGTCCCAGCCTCCCCAGCACACTGGAACGCCATCTCCTGTTGTCCACAGACAGGATGGGACTAATGTACTTCAACTATGAGCCCTGCGGGAGCTGGAAGCCCAAGGACAGGGTTGACAGGCAATTTCCTGTGTTTTTGAGTGGGGGTGGCTGTGCCTGGGTATGCAGGTTCTCAAAGAAATAGGCTGGAACCTGGATTCGGAAGAAAGAATTGGGGTCTGGAATTCTGCTACCTGAGGAACAAGGGCAGACAGGTACTCGCCAGTCCCCCCCCACACACACACCTTATTTCTGAAACCAAACCAGTCTCCTTGAATTGGAGGCTGAAGGAGTCCCTTTGCTTGTGGGCTCCGTGCAGCCCATGCTTGCACATTCTTTCCGTCTACGTAATTTATTTTACTATTCTCCCTAAGGTGGATATTTGTGTCTGGAGACAATACTTGGGGTAGAAGAGGGGGTTCCAGACCTTAACATGTGAACAAACATGTATGGAGAGGCTCTTGAAGAGTCCATTATATTCTACCACCTCGTTTAAAAAACAAAACAAAACAGGATTGAGGCTGGAAGGATAGCTCAGTTGGTTGGGAAAATGCTTGCTTTGCAGACTTGGGGACCTGACTTTGAGGCCCCAGAGACCCATGTGGGAAAAGCTGGGTGTGGGCGGACTTGCTTGTAGTGCCTAATTGAGGAGGCAGAGATGGACAGCCAGCCTAACCTACTTGGTGTGTTCCGTGCCAATGACAAAATGGACAGGGACACTGAGGCGGCTCATCCAGAAAAGGCACTTCCTGTAAGCTCTGGTGACTTGAGTTCAATCCCCGGGAAGCCACATGGCTGTAGGAGAGAGCCAGCACCTTCCAACTGTCTTTTGGCCTCCACATATCCACTCCCCCCACACAGATAAATAAATAAACGTTATTTAAGTTTTTAAAAAGTGGATGGCACCTGGACGAAAAAATGCAAAGTTGTCTTCCGACCTTCACACACATACACACACGAACGTGCACCACTATACACACAAACACACATATGTGTGTGAGCACACGTACAGGTTCGGATGGTGAGTCTTTCAGAGAGGGCTCAGGTACCAGACCTCTGTGTTGGCTGAAGCCAGGGATGTAAGGGCTTGCCTCCTAGGGTTGGTTAAGGGGAAGCGATGTCTGAGAGCAGAAATGCTGGAGGCTTCTATTCGCTGCCTCGAGAATCTGGGTAGCTGAGTACTTGGGTCTCCAGAGGGGTTTCTCATGGATCCTAAAACAGAGTGTTCTGGAATCCGGTTATTTTGCATTGTAAAAAGTCTGCGCTCTCTCTCTCTCTCTCTCTCTCTCTGTGTGTGTGTGTGTGTGTGTGTGTGTGTGTCTGTCTGTCTGTCTGTCTGTCTGTCTGCCTACCTGTCTTGCGGGGGCTGATGCTCAGTGTAGATGTCCGATGACTTAGTCAGACATCAGAACATTCTAGGGTACTAAGATCAACGTACGTGGGCGCCATGGTGGTTCTCGGGTGTGGCGGGCCGAGGGGCGGAGCAGGGCGTTCTCCTTTCGCCGGGGCAGAACACGCACGCACACACATGCACACATCCATACACGCGCGCGCGCGTTCACACTCAGGGGCGCAGGCACCAGCCTGGCAGGACTCAGCCGCGCCCCCACCCCGCCGAGCTAGATCAGCACCCGGGACAGCGCCATCCGCCCACGTGCTGGGGGCGGGGTCCCGGCAGCCCACGACTCGGCGCCTCCGGGAGGGTCCTGTCCAGCCAGCCACCTAGCAGGTAGGAGCTGTCGGGACCCCCTGTCCCAGCCACATCCTCAGTCGTGTGTGGGAGGGGTGGGTAGGGCTGAGCACTGGGTGGAGGGACGCTGACACCGGCCAACTCTGAGGGCCAGGTGGAAGCCCCAACCGAGGAGATTGCTGCGTGGAGAGGAGGCACAGGTGTGGAGACAAAGAGCAGGTTGGGCAGGTTGGCAGGCAGAAACCGAGAGAGACCGAGGCCAGACAACAGAGGGCAGCAGAGGCGCGGACCAGAGAGGGATGCATGCAGGGGTGCGGGACAGGGAAGATGTCCATCTGGGGTTTAGAGAGAAGTGGAGGCCGACTAGGTCACGAGGACAGGTGTGCGCCGGGGTGCGCGCGCGAGACTCGTGAGCAAGAGGCTGTGGGGGCCCAGCAGAGGTGCCGGGGCCGGGCTCCCCGCTTCGCCAGCGAGAGTGGTGGCGCAAGGGGTCCGACGCGGAGGGAGGAGCCGCTGTGGATGCACAGACCACAGGCCGCCCTCAACCGCCCTCGCTGGGCCGCGGGATCCCGGTCCCGGGTCCCCTGCACCGGCACCGCCCGGTCTTCGTTTCCGTGCGTCAGTCCCTCCCGTTGTCTTGGCAACAGGCTCGTTGCTCAGCAACCAGCCTTGCTATCACCCTGCCTGGAGCCTGGCGGTCTCTCTGGGCAACAGTGGTCTGTCTGCTGGTTCCCACGCCTGCCTTCGCCCATTTCCGGTTCAACCCCCTGGGAAGGGCAAGGAAGAGGCCCAAGAGGGTGGTTGGGGGAGATGCCTGAAGAGAGGGGTCGTCCTTTTGTGATGGAATTGGGTCCCCCCAAAGCCTGCCCTCGGCCTGGAAAGGCTGAGATTAACTCCCAGTGTGCACCGAAAGTCTTTGATGCGCGGAAAACTCAATGGGTGTTTGGGGTAGGAGTGGGGGGGATAGGGTGCTTGGGTACCTCTGTAGGAAGCACCGCGGGAACCCGACGCCATGTTCCCGGAACCCCCGACCCCGGGATCTCCAGCACCGGAGACACCTCCAGACTCCAGCCGCATCAGGCAGGCCGCCGGTGAGAAAATGCTGGGCCAGCCCAAGTGGAAAGCCCCGCTGGGTCCCTAGGGGCGGGGACTCAGATGCAAAGACTGGGATTGGTGGGCTGGAAAATGCGGCAGGGATCGTGGGCCAGTGTCTCAGACTAGAATCTGAAATGCAGGTCTTCGAGGAAAACCAGAAGAGGATCAAGGGTGGGTCACGGAATGGGATCATAAATGGGTGGATGGAAACTGAGACCCGGGAGTGAGCAAAGCTTCTTCCAAAAGCAATAGGAGTTGAGCAGAAATAAAAATGGGTATAGAGACATTAGGACTGTAAGACAGATCTTGTCAGCCTGGGTTAGAGCATCTACAGAGCTTTACAGGTGAGGCTGGTTGGAAGGAAAACATGGCGTTAAAATGAATGTCATTGGCTGGAGGGAAAACCAGGCTGAGTCAAGCAGCCATATGGAGTCGAACCTGAGGCAGCCAGCCAATTTCCCAGGGCTTTGATGTATGTTGTGTCTACCCTTCTCCAGTGCCTGCCTGGGTCCTGGCCACCATCGTGCTGGGCTCAGGCCTCCTGATCTTCAGCACCTGTTTCTGTCTCTACCGGAAACGCTGCCGGAGACGGATGGGCAAGAAGAGCCAGGCCCAAGCCCAAGTCCATCTTCAGGAAGTGAAGGAGCTGGGCCGGAGTTACATAGACAAGGTGTGGCATGGACAGGCTTCCTACCCTTTCCTCCGCACACGCCAGCTCCCCCCATATCCCCGGCTATCCTGCCTTTGGTCCCTTCTCTTCTTAATCCCACTCTGTCCACTGGATTCCTGGGATTAGAGCTAGTAACAACTCCTGTGTCTGAGCTGCATGTGATGGTGCATGTGTGTAATCCCAGCACTTGGGGGAGGCTGAGACAGTAGGGATGCTGTGTGTTCAAAATCAGCCAGAGCTATATAGTAGCTGCAATGCCAGCCTGGGCTACAAAGTGAGACCTTCTCTCAGGAAACAAAGCACACAAAGCAAATCAGGGCCGAGAAGCTGGCTTGCTGGTTAAGAGCACTTGCTACTCTTGCAGAGGACACAGGTTCAGGGGCTCACAGCCATCTGTAACTACAGTTCTAGGAGATTCAACACCCTCTTCTGGCTTCTGTGGGTGCCAGAATGAATGTGTGGTGCGCATACATACATACTCGTAGGCAAAATACTCACATACACAAAGTAGATACATCTGTAAAACAAAATGAAACAAACAAACAAAAACCATGCAGTATGCAAAGTGGGTTGCTAAAGAAGCATGAGGGTCATGGTTCTGATCCCTTACCCAGCTGGAGTGGCCATGCATGCCTGTAGCTCCAGTGGTGGGGATGGGGAGCAGGTATCGACAGGCAAATCCCTGGAACTCCATGGCCAGCCAGTCTAGGAGAAATGGTAAACTCTAGGTTGAGCGAGAGACTCAATAAGGTGGAGAGTAAAAGAGGAAGGCACCCAAAGTTGACCTCTGACCTTCATACACATGCAGGGGAATAGATGAGTGTACCAAGATACACGGATGCACATCACACACACACACACACACACACACTCCTATCTACACCCACACTACCTTAAATATTCTGGAGAAATAATTTACTCAGGACGTTGTCATATGCAGGGCACAACAGACATTGTGGCATTGACAACCCAGAGGGTCAAAGGAAGTTTCCTGGGTGGAGGTGTCTTCTGTGGCTAGACCAGAACAACAGAGCTAGCTGAGAGCCAGGACAAGAATATTCTAGTCAAAAGAAGAGTAGGCACTGAGGACTAGTTACTGCATTTTGAGGCGAGTCAACAGAGAGCGGCTCGCAGTGCTCCACGGTGAGGCCTCTGGAAGGCTGAGCCCTCCATGTAATGAAGGCAAATGAGGCTACTAGAGTTTTGCCCAAGAAAGGGACAGGGGTCTAGGAATGTAGCTCAGCCGGTAGAGTGATTTCTTGGCATGCATGAAGCCCAAGGTTCAATCCCCTGCACCACGCAAACCAGGCATGCTAGTACTCACCCATAACCCCAGGTCTTGGGAGGTGGAGGCAGGAGGATCCAGAAATTCAAAGTTATCCATGGTTACATAGCAAGTTGGAGGCTAACCTGGGCTATATGGCAGCCTGTTGGGGGGGGGGGATCCAGCATAATGTCATATATGTGCACAATGGACACACACACACACACACAAAGAGTCATGGAGGACTTAGACTTATATGGATCCTTCAAGAATATAAGCTTAGGGGCTATGGAGAGATGTCTCAGTGGTTAAGGGAACCCGTTTCTCTTGTAGAGGACCAAGTTCTGTCCCCAGCACCCATGTAAGATGGCTCACAGCACCTATGACTCCAACCCCAGGGTTTCCAATGCATCTGGCCCCCACCCCCTACATGCACATATCCTCAAGAAGGCACACACCTTCACATAATTTAAGGAATTAAAAATTAAGTATTAAACAATCAAAAGGCTATGGTAGAGTCTCAATATTGAGCCTCTGAGTACAGAGTGGAATGCAGGCTATGCAGTCCTGGATTTCCAGCCCCCAAGACCATTTGTCATCTGTGTGAGCCTCAAGTTCAAGGCAATTAATTCATATCTCTCCTTCTTTCTCAACAAGTAGCTGTTATTATAATTACTACCTATAAGGATTCCTTTGGGGTCCAGGAACCCAGCCTCCCTTCCTGTTCCTCAAGCCAGTGACTTCAAAGGCCATCTGTGTCAGAATCACCTCCAACTTTGTTGCAATGTAAATTTTGGATGCAATGTCACTAGACCACCTAGTGATTCAGAACACCTAATAAGGCCACCTCGGTATTTTGCCACTCATCTCTGATGGATACTAGACTTTGAGAATCTATGGCCTGGGAGGGGGGAGGACTTATATGCTAAATGCTAAGCACATGGTAAATATACCATTTCTTTTTCTGTTGCAAGATCAAAGGTGGCAATTTGTACTGTTATCCCAATAATTTCATTAGGACCTGTAGGGATGAAACAGTCCCAGACTTCATCTCCTAGGTCCATTCCCATACCAGACATCACTAATCAAATGCTGACAGATAAGTTGCCTTTATGTGACCATATCTTGTTCCAGACATTACTAATCAAACACTGTTTAGATAAGAGGGAGGGCTCTGTGAGGTTTCTGAGCCTGGAAGGTACTAGTTTCAGGGGAAGATTCTATCTTCTTGCCTCTGGCTTTCCAGGTTCAGCCTGAAATAGAGGAGCTGGACCCCTCACCATCCATGCCAGGGCAGCAGGCGTCAGACAAGCATCAGCTAGGACGACTGCAATATTCACTGGACTATGACTTCCAGACTGGCCAGGTGGGTGTGAGGGATAGAAAACTCTTTGGAAGAGGGAGGGTCTCAGGGGCTCCGGCCCTGGGAGCGAGGCTGAAACTGGAGTCCCTCATCCGTGTCTGGGCACCCGCAGCTCCTGGTAGGCATCTTGCAAGCTGAAGGACTGGCAGCGTTGGACCTGGGAGGTTCCTCGGACCCCTATGTTAGCGTCTATCTGCTGCCAGACAAGCGGAGGCGGCATGAGACCAAGGTGCACCGGCAGACCCTGAATCCACACTTTGGGGAGACCTTCGCCTTCAAGGTGAGTTCCTGGCGTCATGACCGCCACGGTCCTCAGCCTACCTGTCGTCCCTGGAACGCCGAGGGCTGACCGACCCCTTTGGCTTGCTCTGGAAGAAGACACAGCTCAGGTGGCAGCAGCTAGCTTGTGTGTGTGTACAGGAGGTAGGGAGCTGTTCCTTGGGACCTGGAATTATCCCTGGCAACACTGTCAGCGCCTGTTCGGTCGGTTGCTTTGGTCCGTGTACGCTCCTATTTGTGTTTTGTTAACACGTGGGTCTCCTTCTGTGGATCCCTGTGCTTTATCGAGGTTCCCGGAACCTCACTGCCCCTTGCCGAGGCATATTTTTACACTCTGTGAGGGGATGTGTCACCATGGTTGGTTTAATACAGAGCTGGATGGCCAGTAGCTAGGCAGGAAGAGAGGTTAGGGGGTACTTCTGGGGACAGGGAGGACTCGGGAGGGGGGGGGGACAGAAGGAGATGCCAGCCTGTCAGGAAGAGGAAACAGGAGGTGCAAGATGGAAAGGAGGTAATGTCACGCGGCTGAACGTAGATTAATATAAATGAGGTCAATTTAGGTTATATTAGCTAGCTGACACAAGCCTGAGCTGAAGGCCGAGCTTTCATACTTAATAAGAAGTCTCTGCGTCGTTAGTTGGAAGCTGGCAACCCAAAGAAAGACCTGTCTACTGTACTTCCACCTGAATATCCTGTCCCCCACATCCTCCTTCTCTCTGACTTCCGGCCCTCCCTTCTGTACTTCCTTCCACCAGGTCCCGTACGTGGAACTCGGGGGCAGAGTGCTGGTCATGGCGGTGTATGACTTCGACCGCTTCTCCCGCAACGATGCCATCGGGGAGGTGCGGGTGCCCATGAGCTCGGTGAACCTGGGGCGGCCGGTGCAGGCTTGGAGGGAGCTGCAGGTGGCTCCGAGAGAGGAGGTGAGCATGTGCGGCCCTGCCCATTCCTCCTCTGGACCAACCAGATCACAGGCTTTCTAGTCCTTCAAGTCTGCCGGGCTCCCCCCCCCACCACCGTTTTTTTGTTGTTTGTTTGGGCTTTTTTGTTTTGTGTTGTTGTTGTTTTTTTTTGTTTTGTTTTGTTTTTTGTTTTGTTCAGGAGCCAGAGGGCGAGCTAGCTATTAGATTTGACAGCCCTGGTGCTTAACTCTGGACCATTCTACTCCAAAGCGAGCCAGCGAGAGGCAGCTGCCCGATTTGATTGATAGGTTCTTTTCCTCCTTTTAGCAGGAGAAACTGGGGGACATCTGCTTTTCTCTCCGCTATGTGCCCACGGCTGGAAAGCTCACGGTCATTGTCCTGGAAGCTAAAAACCTGAAGAAGATGGATGTAGGAGGACTCTCAGGTGTGTGCGAAGCAAATAATGCTGCAGGGTGTGTGTGTGTGTGTGTGTGTGTGTGTGTGTGTGTGTGTGTGTGTATGTGTGTGTGTGTGTGTGTGTGTGTGTTAGGGTTTCTACTGCTGTGATAAAGACTATGAAAAAAAAAGTTTGTTTAATCTTACAACTCTTACGTCACATTCCATCACTGATGGAAGTCAGGGCAGGAACTCAAAACAGAGCAGGAACCTGGAGGCGGAAGCTGATGCAGAGGGGCGGAGAGGAAGCGCAGCTTCCCGGCTTGCTCCCCACGGCTTTCTCAGCCTGCTTCTTGCCTATCCAGGACCATCTGCCCAGGGCTGACACTATCCACAGGGGACCAGGTCCCCCACGTCAAACCCCTAATTAAGGGAACGCCCCTTTGTCTTGCCTATAGACCAATATCATGGAGGTGGAGGCGTTTTCTCATTTTTGGTTCATTCTTCTTAGATAGCTTGTATCGAGTTGGCAGAACCCGATACTACTCTGGGATAACGCAGAACTGGTCTTATCCAGAAAGGGCGGGGGGGGGGGAGGTTCATGGGGGGCGATTCTATCTCCAAAAGCGATTTTTTTGCTGCTTCTATACAGCCTGCTCCCCATGAACCCAACCGTGGGGAGTTAAAGGGTGGCCCTTCTTTGCTGCAGATCCCTATGTTAAGGTGCACCTGCTTCAGGGAGGCAAGAAGGTTCGGAAGAAGAAAACCACCATCAAGAAGAACACGCTGAACCCCTATTACAATGAGGCCTTCAGCTTCGAGGTACCCTGTGACCAAGTGCAGGTAAGTTCAGCCATGCCCCTGCTCCCACCACAGGAGTCCCGCAGCGATGGGAGTGGCAAGGGGGAGGGGCGTGGGCATCACCAAGGAAACCAGATCCCATTCATCTCCATTTCATTCTCTGGAGACCAGAATGAAGCAAGCCCCAGCAAGCCCCGCCCCCAACAAGCTCAGACCTTCCAGTTCCTATAGAGAAAAGCGTTTATGGGCCACGGAAACTCTGTCAAGGACTTGCCTGCTTGCCCTCTCTTCTGAGCTCTGAGCTCTAAGGTGGCGCCTACCAAGCCCTGGACAATGGGTCCTGCGTGGGTTTATCTCCATAGAAGTTTATTTTCAGCAGGGTGTTATGGCGCACGCCTTTGATCCCATCACTCTATAGGCAGAGGCAGGCGGATCTCTGTGAGTTCGAGGCCAGCCTGGTCTACAGAGCGAGTTCCAGGCCAGGCAGGGCTATGTAGTGAGACACCCCTCCCCTCCCTACCCCGCTAAAGCAGAGAAAGAAAGAAAGGAAGGATTTCCTTTTCAAAGGAACAGAAGTTCCTGGACACCTTTTTGTCTTTTCCAACTGCCAGCCCTCCCTGTCCCAAACCCCCAGGGCGGTGTCCCTACATAGCCTGGTCGCAGGAAGAGAATGTCCTTGGCAGTGACCCCTGCGCCTCTCTTCATGTCTGCACCTGTCTCCTTTCCCCCCACCCACTCCAGAAAGTTCAGGTGGAGCTGACTGTACTGGATTACGACAAGCTGGGCAAGAATGAGGCCATCGGGAGAGTGGCGGTGGGCGCGGCAGTCGGCGGGGCTGGCCTACGGCACTGGGCTGACATGTTGGCCAACCCCAGGCGGCCCATTGCCCAGTGGCACTCGCTGCGCCCCCCTGACAGAGCCAGGCCAATGCCTGCACCCTGATCCCCATCGGGCAAGCGCCTGAGCCCAGATTCCTGGCTCCCAGCCCCTAGCTCTCCCCACACGCCTCTCCCTACTCGCCAGACAGTGCATCCATTCCTACCTCCACACGGGGAATGTTTCTGACTTCCAGCACCACTCCCATACCCAGAAACCACAGTGATCCTGAGGGGAGGTGGTTAAGTCTGGCGTCCCCTGCCCCAGGGTCTTACCCTCTGCTTTGACAATCAGCTGAGAAGCCTATTATCTTCTTTCTCCCAGTCTCTTAGCTCTTCCCACACAGCTTGACCCCTGTCCTGCTCCTGGGGCCAAATAAATACTCAGCAGCTTGGAGGCTTGAGCTCCGCGCTCCTTGATGTGTGTGTGTGTGTGTGTGTGTGTGTGTGTGTGTGTGTAGGGGAGGGCATGGGGGGGGGCCACAGGACACAGTGGTTGGGACCAAGAATGACACTCACCTCCAGGCCCAAAGGCATGCCAGGTTAGAGGGACACTGAACACCCCGGACACCCATCCAAGGAAACCCACCTACCTGCCACTAACCCATTCACACATGCATCCATTCTTCCTCTGAACCTTGGTTTCCTCATAAGAAGAAAAAACGTGTGACGGTGATACTACCTATTGTGTAACTGCTGTGAGGAATCAGGGAGAATCCACTTAGCCATGAATCAGTCCATGTGGTCAACAGCCAGGTAAAGGTTGGACCACTGAGCCACACCCCCAGACCCTCACTGGGGGATTCTAGGCAGGGGCTCTACCAATGAGCCACGCCCTTAGCCATCTTTTTTACCTAAGTTACCCATCCTCTCCTTAAACCCACTCCGTAGCCTAGGCAGGCATTAAACTTGTCCCCCCTGCCTCATCCTCCCTAGTGTCTGAGATCACAGGCTCGCAACCCCAGGCCCCTGTGCACACAGAGAGATGTCCATGCTCTCCTGTGCATCCTTTCTCCTCCTCCTCCCCCCCCCTTACTTACACCTCATCCTCCCTGAGCTCTTCTGTGTACAGCCACTGTTGAAGCGTGGACCAAGAGGAGACACAAGCCCGGACTTATGTAAGACTCCTAGTGACTTACTCTTCTTATCAAGAGAACAAAGTAGGTGAGTTTCCAGCTGGAATCTCCAGGAAGTCCACGTCTACACCACCCTGGAGTCTCAAGAGCCCATGACCGTTCTACACTGAAATCCCTGGAGAATCTATGGCTGCACCATCCTCAGGGCTCTGCCTTACCTTCGATAGGGCAGTTACTTGAGGAAAAGCAATGGAGCCCTTTCCCTCCCTCTTTCTATACATGTTGCTTCCCGTCTTATTTCTGGGGGACAATTACGTGACCAATTTTATCTCTCCACAGGCAGGATTTGGCATGATGGCCAGGTCTTTGCTGTTTGCAAATTGAGCCCTCTGAGCCCTCCGTGGGGACACGGAGTATCCCCAGATACTAGGAAAAGAGTATACATTTGTCCCCTGAACTTCCTGGCAACCAAATTTAGAAAATTTCCTCAAAATCGCTGGGCGGTGGTGGCGCTGGCCTTTAATCCCAGCATTCGGAAGACAGAGGCAGGTGGATCTCTGTGAGTTTGAGGCCAGCCTGGTCTACAAAGTGAGTTCCAGGACAGCCAGGGCTGCAGAGAGAAACCCTTTCTCTAAAAACAAAACACACAAAAAGGAAAGAAAGAAAAAAGTGGAAATTTCCACAAAATCATAGCAGTCATGTCTCTCGTGAGACTATGTGTACTGCTCTTAAGAAGACCGTGTTTATTGTTGAGACTGGATAGATAGCTCAGCGGTTAAGAGCACTGACTGCTCTTCCAGAGGTCTTGGGTTCAATTCCCAGCACCCACATTGTAACTCACAAACCACCCGTAAGTAAGTTCTGGTGCCTTCTCCTGGTGTGCAGGGCACTCCTATGTAAAAATATAAAGTTAAGAAAATGAGACAGTATTATCTACAATTAACTACTACTGCCACTACTGCCCTCACAGCAAATTCATGATAAATACAATGTTTATTCTTATTGACAAATGAAAATAATATATGCAGTTGGCCATGAGTCCTATAACCAAGAGTTTTGACTTTAAGTCATAGTACTTGGACCTGTTATGATTTTTTTTTTAAAGATTTATTTACTTTATTATTTTGTGTGTGCCTGGGACCTGCCGAGGTCAGAAGAGGGCATTGGATCCCCTGATACTAGAGTTAGTAGACTGCTATGTGCCACCATGTGGGTGCTGGGAATTGAACTCAGGACCCCTGGAAGAGCAGCCAGTGCTCTTAACCGCTGATCCATCTTTGCAGCCCAAACTCTCTAGTTTCTAAACCCTTTTATGATTTAGGTTAAGATCCTGGGGTCTCTGGTTTTTCCATCCCAGAAAGAAAACTTTTTCAAATAGCTACCGTTATTAAGAAGTAAATCCAGGGTCTGGAGAGATGGTTCAGTGGTTAAGAGCACTTGATGCTCTTGCAGAGGTCCTGGGTTTAGTACTGAATATCCACACATTGAATCATGCCATTTATAATTTGAGTTCCAGGAGATCTGGTACCTTCTTCTGACCTCCACAGGCACTGGACACACATGTAGTACACATACATGTAGGTAAAACATACATGCAGGCTGGGCATGGTGCACATAGTCACAGCACTCAGGAGGCAGAGGCGGGTGGATCTCTGTGAGTTTGAGGGCAGTCTGGTCTACATAGCAAGTTTCAGGACAGACAGGGCTACATAATAGAGAGGTCCTGCCCCATTAATAAAAAAAATAATCTAAAAATTAAAAACAAAAAAAAACTAAGTCCAGTGAGTGTTGAGAAATTTAGGGAGTTCAGGGAGCTCTTTTCCTGAGGTGAAGTTTGAATAACATGGTAAGAATGGATGATGTGTAAATAATAATAAGGGAGAATTAAAACAGAATATTATTCCACCACAAAAAGAGATGAAGTGTGCTGTAAGCACATAACAAACACACACATCTACTGATGGGAGATGTCATTCTGTAAATATGCTTCTCATATTATTTATGAATAAAGCACTGTTGGCCAATAGGAAAGCAAAATAGGTGGGACCAGGAGACCAGGAGGATTTGAGGAGAGGTAAGAGGAGACTCAACATGTAGGACCAAGAGAGCAGAACTCCAGACCCCCTCTCCGGTAAGATAAGACCACGTGGAAATACTTAGATTGATAGAAATGGGTTAATATTTGAGACAGAGCTAGCCAATAAGAAATGCTAGTAATAGGCCAACAGCTTTATCATTAATACAGCATCTCTGTGTGAGTCTGTATAGCTTCCTCTGCCCACTGCAGCGAGGGGGAGCTACACAGACTCAGGAGCAGCCTGACAAACATGGTGAACTTCCAGTCTAGTGAGAGACTTCTCAAGGAAATCAGAGGAAGGCCCCAGACACATCCCTCTGGCCTCTGCATTTTTGTGGGCACAAGCACCCACATACATGTGTGCATGCATGCATACTGCACAAAACGCATGAAAGAATGAGGCACTAATTTATACTTCATCATGAACATGGAATTATATATTGTGTTATATAATTTATTGTTTCTATTTTATGTGCGTTGGTGTAAAGGGGTCAGATCCTGAGTTACAGACAGCTGTGAGCTGCCATGAGGATGTTGGGAATTGAACCCGTGTCCTCTGGAAGAGCAGTCTGTGCTCTTAACCCCTGAACCTTCTCTCCAGCCCCCAAGTTATATAATTTGATGGTAGTGTAACGTATACTTCTCTTTAAAGATGCATTTCTTTTTATTTTACATCTATGAGTGTTTTTCCCATACGTGTATGTGTACCACCTGCGTGTAGGCCATCATAGGCCAGAAGAGGACATCAGATTCCTTGGAACTGAAGTTACATACAGATGGTTGTAAACCGGCTGACATGTGGGTGTTGGAATGTGCAAGAGCAGCCAGTGTTTTTGACTGCTGAGCCATCTCCAGCACACACACACACACACACACACACACACAATCAAGCTTGAACTTTTAACCCTGCTTCCATCCTGTGACACCCCCCCCCCACCCTTGCCATTGATTGGGTTATAGTCATGTACCATCCTGCCTGGTTTTGTGTGGTGCTGGGAATGGAACACAGTGCTTCAAGCATGCTTGTCAAGAGCTCTACCAAACTGATGTCAGCCCTGAAGCTATTGTTTCTGTAGCATCTTTTCCTTTAATTTTTTTCTTCATTCTAGTAAATTCTGTTTCTGAGTTGCTAGCGTCTGAGAGACCAGTGTTAAGTATCTCACCAGGAAGGAGTTTTAATTTATAGTTTAAATTGTTATTATTTATTTATTTGTGTGTGTGTGTGTGTGTGTGTGTGTGTGTGAGAGAGAGAGAGAGAGAGAGAGAGAGAGAGAGAGAGAGAGAGAGAGAGATGTTTGTGGTTTCCCAAAGAGGCCAGAAGAAGGCGTCAGATCCCCGGGCTGAAAAGTACAGACAGTTATGATCCCCTGATGTGGGTGCTGAGAAATGAACTCTCAAATCTTCTGTGAGAGCAGCAAGTGCTCTTAACTACTGAGCCATCTCTCTAGCTCCAGCTCCAGGGGGATACACACACACGCACACACACACACACACACACACACACACACACACACGCATACTCTTACTATGTGACCCTTGCTGGCTTGGAATAAGATATGTAGACCAGGCTGGCCTTGAACCACTGACCCTTCTGCCTCTGCCTTCAGAGTGCCGGCTTTACAAGTCTTTGCTACAGCGCACTTTAGGGATTTAATAGTGAGTGATGACTGAGTAGCAGTCTGATCACATAATGCTTGAACATTTACTGAGCAGGGTCCCACTTTCCACCTGGTGAGACCTGTATTCGGTCATAGCCCAGGTGTAAAAAAAAAAAAAAAAAAAAAAAAAAAAGAGAGAGAGAGAGAGAAAGAAAACAGAGATCTGAAGGCACCAGTCTGGGCTCCGCACTATAATTCGAATTCATAAAGATTCCATTCAAAGCTCACGCCTTTAAACCCAAAACGCAGGAGACTGAGGAGTTTGGAGTAAGTAGAATACAGAGGGACCCTGTCTCAAGAAAAAGAAAAAAGAAGAAAGAAAAGAAAGAAAAAAAAAGAAAGTACAGAAGATAAAAGGAAAAGATTTCGTTCAGTTCTGATTTAATTTGAAGCAGCAAGCTAGGCCCTTTCCTTCCTAGAAATTTGGACTGATACAGAGCCTACCCTCCTCTGCCCCGGCTGTCGTCATGACAACTGCGTCCGGCGTCTTGTTCCGGACCACTCCGCAGCTGTCCCTCCGCGCTTCTATTGGTCAAAAGTTAATAGTGAGCGGTACCTTTTCACGTTCATTGGTCAGTTGATAACAACGATGCAACACCACCCTCTACCATTGGCTGACTGCTTGCAGGAGGCGGAGCCTCTGGGAGACAGTTTGTGCTGGCTTTCTGGAGCTCTGCGGGAGAAGAGCCACCTCGGGATATTTGGAAGGATAAAGGTGAGGGGACCAGCCTGGAGGCGAAGGAGCAAGAGGCGAGGGGCAGTGAGAGAGGAATGGTGAGGACAAACGTGGAGTTCCCAGGGTCCTTGTCCCGCAGGGCGATGACCACACCGGCGGGCTCCGGTGCCGGCTACGGCTCTGTGTCCTGGTGGGGAATGTCGCCAGCGCTGGACCTGCAGGCTGAGAGTGAGTCTCTACGTTATGACCGCTCACGGTCTTAGACAAAGGCGCCTTTCCAACTCCCATGTGCGTACACCTTACAGCTCACAACACGTGTCCATGGCAGGGGATGCAGGGGTGTGTGTGTGTGTGTGTGTGTGTGTGTGTGTGTGTGTGTGTGTGTGTGTGTGTGTGACATGGCTTGGGGAGAGGGTCACCCCCAGAATCTCCCTTAATGATACTGAATACCACGACACCAGCTGACTTTGGAATCCAGGCTTGGGGTAGCAGGTCTGCTGGATCCATAGCTTCTTAAGGCAGCTGCAGTAAATGAAGATTAGGTAGTTGGCCCCTGCCCGCTATCGTCTTGCCAGGTCCTCCCGTGGACCCAGAGTCGCAGGCAGAGACAGAGCACAAGATCCCGGAGTTGGATGCCCTGCTGTTAGGCTCCGTGGATGGGCGACACGTGCTGCGGACGCTGTCCAGGGCAGCGCTCTGGCCTCTCCGGAGGTTCAATGTGAGCTGGGGTTCTGGGGTCGTGGATGGGGTGGGAGGAACTGAGAGCCCAGATTCCTGAGCCCTTGAGAGAAGAGACGATCGGAGTTAAAATTTCCAGATGCTAGAGAAAAGGGGGCTTGAGACTAGGCTGTGGGGTCTGAGGAGGTGGACGCTGGAAGTCTCAGACCCATGTCCTGGGGAAGTGAGAGGGTCCTGGGCTTCAGACAGCGGAGAGCCCAAGACCAGGTATCCAGCAATGGTGTGAAGGATCTGGAATCTGGACTTATGGCTGAAGGAAGGGACTGTCAAGCTGGAGCTGGTATTTCAAGCCTGTAATCAGAGATGCCCAGGAGGGCTGAGGCAGGAGAAGCATCTAAAGTTTAAGGCCATTCTGGGCTGCAGAGAGTTAAAGGCCAGGGTTCAAGGATGACCTAGTGAGACCTTGCCTCGTAATAAAAACTGGAAAAAGAGCGATGGGCAATATAGCTCAGTGGTGGAGGGCTGCCCTAGCCTTAGCTTGAGCAAGGACCCTGGTTGTGTTCGAATACTGGGGGTGGAGGGCAGGGCGCCAGGCACTGGAGGCTAGTGTTCTGGAGCCTAGTGTTCTGGGCTCCTAGATCTGCAAAACTGTCTTGTTTGTCTTTCTCTCCAGTTTTATGTGCTGGAGAATAATCTGGAAGCTGTGGCGCGACACATGTTGATCTTCAGCCTAGCCCTAGAGGAACCCGAGAAGATGGGGCTCCAAGGTTAGGCACTGTGCCTGTAGTATCCAAACTCAAGGCCCTTCCCTCTCGCTTCAAGGACAATGACCTTCCAATAATGTGATTTAAAATTTTGGAGATGGGATGGGTGTGGCGCGCGTGCAGGAGCAGAATGAGTTTCAGGACAGCCAGGGCTACACAGAGGAATCCCGTCCCAAAACAAAACCAAAACAAAGGCTTGAGGATATAGGTCCGCTTGCCTTGCCTTTCTCAAGTCCCAGCTTCAGTCCGCAGCAGTTCCTGAGTCAGCGATGTTTCCCCTCCTGCTTCGTCCTTCCCACCTCCCTCCAGAGCGCTGTGAGACCTTCCTGGAGCTGTGGGGGAATGCGCTGCTGCGACCCTCGGTAGCTGCCTTCGTGCGCGCCCAGGCTAGCAGCCTGGCTCATCTGGTCCCTGAACCTGATCGCCTGGAGGAGCAACTACCCTGGCTCAGCCTCCGGCCGCTCAAGGTGCCACAGCTGCCCACCCCTGTGATGGAGGGAGCATGGCCTGGAATCGGGTGGTTGCAGGAAGAATTGGAAAGGAGTAGTTCAGAGGAACTGAGGGGCTGGAGCAAGCTGGGGTGTGGAGGTCCCAATCCCACCTCTGTGACTCCTACTATTGGGCCATGGAATTAGGGGAGCCTTTGCTCTCTGGGTCTCTTTTTTCCTTCCCTTTCCCATAATCATTCCCATTTAATGGGTCGGAGGGAAGCCTCCCTGTATCTCTGGCTCTCTCCCCACGCATCCCTGGCTTGCAGTTCCGCGAGCGGGATGCCCTGGAAGCCGTGTTCCGCTTCTGGTCTGGTGGGGAGAAAGGCCCCGAGGTCTTCCCCATGAGTCGCCTTTGGGACTCGAGGCTGCGCCACTACCTGGGTTCCCGCTACGATGCCCGGCGGGGTGTTGCTGACTGGGACCTGTGCATGAAGCTGCACGATCGAGCGGTGAGGAAGCCCAGGAGCAGGTGGCTGGTGTCTGAGTAAAGCAAGAGGGCTGGGACTTTGTCCCCGGGTTTGAGGTCGGAAGGCTGGGGTCTGGACCCCTGGGTCTGAGGGAGAAGGGATTCCTATAGGTGTAGAGATGGGGTTTCTATACCAGATCCAGCAGGACCTTCTTTCCCATCCTCTATTCCAGGCCCAAGTCATCCACATCCAAGAATTCCGACGCTGGCGGGACACAGGTGTTGCCTTTGAACTCAGAGACTCAAGCGCTTACCACGTGCCCAACAGGACCCTGGCGTCCGGTCGCCTCCTGAGCCACGTGCGTGCCAACCCCAAGTCTTGCTTACTCTGCGTCTTTTAGGTCAACCTATGAGTAAAGGTCTCCAATTTGGACTTCACCTGCGATCTCATCCCCCCCTCGTTTTTTTGTTTTTTGTTTTTTTCCAGCGTGGGGAACGCGTGGCGGCGCGCGGATACTGGGGGGACATCGCCACGGGCCCCTTTGTGGCTTTTGGCATCGAGGCGGACGACCAGAGCCTCTTGCGGACGAGTAACGGACAACCGGTCAAGGTGTGCGGCGGGTGCGGCTGGAGTTAAGCCCAGTAGGCAAATTCCAGGCCTCTCCTTCCCAAGCCCTGCCTTCCGCCGAACCCCGCCCATGCCTTTTGAGCTCCACCCCTCGTTTCGGTCCGGTGTCCACCCCTTCCCCTCCCCCCCCCCCCAAGTAACAGGCTCTGTCCCCAGCCTCTTGGACCCCACTTCGATCCAGTCCTCTTACGATCTCCTAAATCCAGTCCGGGGAAAGCGACAAGGAATTCTAGTACGGGGCCAGCTGTCACCTGTGCAAAGTAAGCCCCGCCCCAGGCAATCTAGCCCACCCGTAAGGGCCCCGCCCCTTTTCTTCTGGGCAGACTGCAAGCGAGATCACGCAGCACAACGTTACCGAGCTGTTCCGGGAAGTGGCCGCCTGGAGGGGCCCGAGAGCCATCCGGGGGTCCCTGGAGGAGAAGACATCGCCCTTGTCTGATGGTAGGTAGCTTAACAGCTGCAAACTTTAGATAGGCGCTGTTTTAGAACCCACAAGTTCGGATGTAGCTAATTTGGGATACCTGGGCAGTTGGCCTCTCATTCTGCCTCTCCTAAATGCTAACACCACCGGTAGGAGAATTCTTGGTCCTGTATAGAGCTCTAACTGGGGACTGTCTAGATTTCCCCCCCCCCAGAGGCCCTCCCCGCACGGATTCTGGCTGTTCGTCTTTCTATTCCTTAACTCACCCCTCCTTAGGCACGCCTGTTCCTCTATTCAAAATGGGGCTCTGCCTCGCGGGCCCACCTCCCCAGATTTGCAGGAACCCGGCTCAGAGATGTGGTGGTGGTGGTGGGGTGCTTCTAGAAGGACCAGGAAGGTAGACAAGATAGCTCAGCAGGGAGCAGCGCCTGCCGGCAGAGTTTTGTAACTCAAGTTTGACAGGACTGATGTAAAGGTGGAAAGAGAGATTTGACTCCATAGTTGTCACACGCACACACTGCGGAACGCACCATCACAAAATAATAATAATGATGATGATGATGATGATGTTAAAGAAAAATCCAAGAAAGCCGGGCGTGGCCGCACATAACTGTCATCCCAGCATTCAGGAGGCCGAGGCAGAAGGAAGTGTCTGCTCTCGGTAACAGTTCCAGACATCTTCAGCTACAAGATGAGAACCTGCCTCAAAACAGAAACAAAAGTAGAGAGGAAGGGGCATTAACTCCAATATTTAGTTGTCTGCCCACTTGCGTGTGTGTCATTTTTGACTATCTCCCTTAAGATTTAGATTTCTTGGTGGCTGGGGAGATGGCTCCCCAGTTAAGAGCACTGGCTACTCTTCCAGAGGACCCGGGTTCAACGCCCAGCACTCACACGACAGCTCACAACTGTCTGTAACTCCAGTTCCAGGGCATCCGACCTCACACAGACGTACACGCAGGCAAAAACAACAATGCACATGAAAATAAAAATAGTTTTTTTAAAAAAGGTTTATGTGTAAGCACACATGTGTAGGTTCTTCCAGGGAACACAAGAGGGCGCCATATGCCAATAAAGGAGTTAGAGGTGGTTACAAGTGGTCGGAAGTGAGTTTTGGTGCTGGGCACCAAAGCTTGCTCTCTTAGCAGGTAAGTCATCTCTTCAGCCCCAGAACTGACCTTTTTCTTCCTCTTTCTTGCAGTGCCTACTCTAGAACCCTTTACTATGCATTTTCTGCCTCTCGATTCTTCGCAGACTCTCCACCATAAGACCTGCTACAAGGGCCGGTTCCAGCTGCTCTATGTGTCCTGTGGGTAAGTGGGACACACATGTGCTCATTGAGACCTAGGATTGGGTCCAGCTTCATTCTTAGAATCTGGGGACTTCAGCTTCGCAGTCTCCACCCAACCCCAGGATTTCATCCCTACCATGTGATCTCTGTCCGCAGGATGGTACATCTACTCAGTCCTGAGCTTGGGGCTTGCGTGGCCCCTGGAGGGAACCTGGTTGTGGAGTTAGCTCGGTGAGCCAGAGGAGCGGGGTGGGAAGGTCCCAGCTGGACCAGAAGCCCGGTCTCTTCACGTGCAGTTTCCTGAACCAGGTACTTGGTGGACCTGCGGCCCAAGGAGTTGAAGGCATTCTCTGACCGCGTTGGAGAGATAGCGCGGGCGGCTGGGTTCGCCCCTCATCCTGGAGCCATACCCTCGGAGACGTTTGCGCGCTTCTACAAGTTAGGGGACTCTACTAGGGGTGGTGGAGACTCGGTTGTGGAATCTGGACCCTCAACCTGCAAAGTCCTGGCCCTTCCTCTAGAAGCGATGAGACCACCCCAGGCTGACCCGACCCCTACTCTAGAAGCGATGAGCCCACCCCAGGCTGACCAGGCCCCTCCTCTAGAAGCGATGAGCCCACCCCAGGCTGACCAGGCCCTGCCTCTAGAAGCTATGAGCCCACCCCAGGCTGACCAGGCCCTGCCTCTAGAAGCTATGAGCCCACCCCAGGCTGACCAGGCCCCTCCTCTAGAAGCGATGAGCCCACCCCAGGCTGACCCGGCCCCTCCTCTAGAAGCGATGAGCCCACCCAAGCCCCTCCTCCTGAAGTGATAAACACCTGGCAATGTCTACGGTGAATGGTGAATGTACCTGCAAAACCCAGGGACCAAGAAGGCCAGCTTTAACTGCTGAAGTAGGCCCCAGGATTGACACCACCTCATATAACCAACCCTCAGTCCACCTCTGGCCCAGATGCCGTTTTACCCTGCATTTACCCTTTCTCAACCCCTTCCTGGAACTCTCAGCTCTGCGATTGTGGGTGGTGGTGGTGGGAGGCCCTAGATTGTTCTCTGAGTTACCCTCAGTCTAATTGCAGGCTGAACACACAGCCCTCGGTTCCAGGTCCTCTCCTTTGCCTTGGGCCCTTTCTCTCCTGACATTGCTACTGTTGGGAGACACAGGGACATCGCCTCCCCTCCATGTGGTTCAAATAAAGAGCACAGGGTCACCTCTGTGTGTCTGTCCTCAGTCTGTGCACAGCGCCAGGAGAAGTGGGGGAGGGGCCCAGTAGAAGCCTTTTTTTTTTTTTTTTTTTTTTTTTTGGTGGGTTAACTCGGTTTTATTTCACAACCCCGGGGTCCAACACGTGAGCATTCAAACTAAACACACTAGGGCCACTGAAACTGACCTGGGACGGGGGGGTAGACAGGAAAATTCTAGTCTTCTAAAGGACCGAAGTTTAGCGAGGGGCCGGGGCCTGGACCCCTAGGTGTGAGGGAAGAAGGCTGGGCCTGGATTTCAGGTTGTGAACAAGGGGAGCTGAAGCCTGGGCGAAGAGGGGAAGCTGGTTCCCAGATTTTCCCGAGTCCGAGGGAGGAGGAAGTCGGGACGCCAGGGTCAGGAGGAGGGGTGTGCATCTCGGGCACCTTGGTCCTCCAACTGGGGCTTTGCACACCCCTCCCTCCCACCGTTATCTCTCGTCCTGGGCGGGGGAGGGGACAGCGGTATATTTAGTCTTTGTCCTCGCCCCTTATCTCAGTATCCTCAGTGAGGCTCGAGCAGCCCAGAGGGGACCCAATCCCTAGAGACCTCCAAGGTCAGCGGGGACACCCCTCCAGGACCCTCCAGGACCTTTCTCTGACTCCGGGTCAGCATGGCAGACGAGTAAGTGAATCTTGGTAACCTCGGAGTGGATCCGCAAGGAACCCGGAGAGGAGCAGTCAGGCTTCAGGGGCCATGCTAGGGCGCAACTTGGTTAGATACTTGGCCCGAGATGGTAGAATGCAACGGGGAAGGGGGGTTGGATTTCTGGGTGGAAATGAGGGAAGCATTTAGGGATCGGACTCCTGGAGTCCGAGGGAATGGGAGCTAGGAGCCCCAACCTCTTGGCCAGGGGGACCCCCGTCATTGATTGCCTCTTCACGGTTTCTCTCCCTTCAGGAGCGGCGATGCGGTGAGCACTGTGCGCTAAGAAGCGGAGTAGGGAACCCTAGGCCCAGAGTGGGCGCTGCAGGGAGGTTACCGGGAAGGACAGGGTGGGAGGAGGGTTTGGGTACTGATCGTAGTCCGCTCCACCTCCAGGCTGGGGAGCCTCAACCGGCACCAGCCCCTGTGCGACGCCGCTCTTCTGCCAACTACCGAGCTTATGCCACGGAGCCGCACGCCAAGGTGGTTCTGGGACCCTAGAGGGAGGGACCACCGCTGGGCGGGGCTTCTGGGTTCAGAATCCTCAGGGACCCAGGGAGGGGCGGTACCAAGGCCTTGGTAGGGGTGATGCGATGGGTGGAGCTCGATTGGTGGGGCAGAATTCCCGAAAGGTGTAGGCTGGGCTTGGTGACCGCTGCCTGTGGGCGGAGCTCCGCTGCCCACCGCAAGGCGATGGCGATGGCGTGGGGAGCGGAGGGTAGATAAGCAATGGGTAGCTTCGGTCAGAGCCCAAGCTTCCGGTGGACTCAGCGTTCTGGTTGACGAATGGGTGGCCCAAACGTACAAGTACTCGAGCCTTGCACCCCCGCCCAATGTCCACTCCGGGACCGCTCGCTGACATTTCTCCATGTCACCTGGCAGAAAAAGTCCAAGATCTCCGCCTCGAGGAAACTTCAATTGAAGGTGATGACGTGTTCGGAGGGGCAGGACCTTGGTGGGCGGAGCTTTTCCGGGCATGGCTTCATTTAGGATTGTCACACCCCCGTACACACACACATCCACACATATCACATGCACACGCAGGCACGCACCTGCACGCAGAAACGAGACAGAGGTTTTGAGTAAAAGATATCGACTTGGACGTTCTGTCTCTCTGGAAGATGGGGGCAATTTTGTATTCCTGTGCTTTGGGGGACGCTGTTGTCTTTTCCAACGGTTCCGGTTCCGCAGACTCTGATGCTGCAGATAGCGAAGCAGGAGATCGAACGAGAAGCGGAGGAGCGACGCGGAGAAAAAGGGCGCGTTCTGAGCACTCGCTGCCAGCCTTTGGAGTTGGATGGGCTGGGCTTTGAAGAGCTTCAGGTACTAGGTCACAAAGCGGGGCCTGGGGCCCCCTTCCGAGCCTGGGGACCAGGGCTCCACGTCTCCGGCCTGGAACAGACAGCCCCACAACATCAAAAAACCCAGTGTATTTATTTCTCCAGCCGCTACCTGCCAAGTCTCAGGATTCTTTGTTCCTAGCCACATAACTTTAAGTTCCCAGGAGTCCAGATTCCAATGTTGCTTCCTTCCAGCCCCTCCTTCCTCAGGCCCAGGAGTCTCGACCTCAGCACTTTTCTGGACCCAGGGATCCAGGGCCCAGGCCTCCTCCCTCAGACCATGCAGCCGGGTCTCCAGCCTCTCTCTTGACACACATGTATCTTCATCAGGACTTATGCCGGCAGCTCCATGCTCGGGTAGATAAAGTTGACGAAGAGAGATACGACGTGGAAGCAAAAGTCACCAAGAACATCACCGAGGTGGGAACCTTTTGGGGGAAGTCTGGGCACCTTCACAGTGGACTGTGATCCCCAGGTCTGTAGCTTCAGGCTGAGGGATGCTTGCTTGTGCGTGAGAGAACTCTGAGCAGAAAGCGGACAGTGGTGTGCCTACACGGTGGCAAAGGAGGTTGTTTTAGCAGAGGGACAATGCATGCAACGCAGAGCCCGGGTGACATAAAAAGGTCTGTGGAGAAGTGTGACTGGAGTACTGAGTTGTAGTGAAGGAGTTGAGCCCAGGGTCAGGGAGCCAGGGCTTGCTGAGCCCTTGCTGAGCTGAGCGGTGTTGACGGCTGGGTCTGGGGAACACCCCGACGTTGGAGGCTTTAACCTGGAGCCAGAGCTGGAAGAGAGGCCGGAGCTTAGATACTGATGACAAGACATAGATAAGTGGGAATGGCAGGTTAGAAGAGCTGTGCAGGAAGGAAGCAGAGGTTCGGGGGTCTCCACGCCCCACGTGGTCACCCCCAGATCGCAGATCTGACCCAGAAGATCTATGACCTGCGTGGAAAGTTTAAGCGGCCCACCCTTCGAAGAGTGAGGATCTCTGCAGATGCCATGATGCAGGCGCTGCTGGGGACCCGGGCCAAGGAGTCCTTGGACCTGAGGGCGCACCTCAAGCAGGTGAAGAAGGAGGACATTGAGAAGGTGAGTGTGGGCGAGGGTGAGGAAGGCAGGCGCTTGAGAGGGTCTGAGCCGCCATAAAGTCCCGACAGAGACTGGAGGTGCCGGGCGAGGGGTTGGGGCGACGCTGGAGGTGCATGGGGAGATTGGAGTCGTGGTGGGGACAGGGAATGCACGGGGGAGACAGGGAGTCATAGTGGGGACAGGGAATGCACGGAGGAGACAGGAAGTCATAGTGAGGAGAGGGAATGCACGGGGGAGACAGGAAGTACGTGGGGGTGATTAGAGGTGCACAGAGGAGATCCAGGTGCGTTGAAGTCGGCCAGATTGTCTGAGGGGCCTGGAAGTACTTTAGAACCAGATTCTTAGACAGGTGCTCAGGATAGGGCGGTCTAGCAAGCTAGAGGTCGGATAGCGGATATTTAGGGAATGGATACCGGAAAGAGTTCTTAACCTCTGACCTTTCACCTCCAGGAAAACCGGGAGGTGGGAGACTGGCGCAAGAACATCGATGCACTGAGTGGGATGGAGGGCCGCAAGAAGAAGTTTGAGGGCTGAACCCACGGCTCCCACCCTTTGCACGGAGCATGTTCCTGAGGAATAAACCTCTCTGAGCTGGAAGGGTCTGTGTGTGCATGCTTCCCTGGAGCGTCGGCAGGAGGAAAGATGGGGGTGATGCGGGTTGGTGTCCCCCAAAGCCATGTGCGGGTGTGGTCACAGTCAGATTTCTCACATGGGGTAGGACCACTGGCTTTTCCCCCCAGAGGACACAGTTTGATTCCCAGCACCCACACAGCAGCTCAAAATTATCTGCAATTCTAATTGCAAGGAACCCTAAGGCCTCAGAGAAGCAAACTAGCCATACATATTAAAATTTTCAAGTTACAAATAGAATTTTTTTTTAAGTTCCAAGAAAAGAAAGCTAGAACCCTAGATATATTCCCAGTGAGGCAGAAAGATGATGGAGGCCCAGTAAGAGACAGAAATAGAAACCAAAGCCAGAAATGGTGACACACACCTTTAATCCCAGTACTTGGAAGGCAGAGGCTGGCCTAGTCTCCATACTGGATTCTGGGACCCAACTCACCCCAAGCAACCAAACTAACGAACCCACGAAAAGCCCACAGAAATGGAAAACTAGAGAGGCAGAGACAGACACAGAGACACTCAGAAGGGTGGAGAAAGGCACATGGCGCACACTACACAGAAAGACAGAGCCACGTGACACATGAGCAGAGCTATAGGTGACCACACAAAGACATCCCCGGGACACACAAGGACAAAAAAAAAAAAAAAAAAAAAAAAAAAAAAGGAGAAACTGTTAGTCCCAGCACCGGAGAGGTGGAGGGCTGAAGGGCTCCTTAGTTACAGTATAGATGAGTTTGTTTGAAGCTAGCCTGTGCTACATGAGACCTCGAATCTTTCATCACCCCCCCCCCAGAACAAAACAAAACAAAGCAAAACTGCACAAGTTCACAGCAGTCCAGACAGGAGGAGGGGGACAGGCAGAGAGCCCAAACCCAAGCAGGGAAGACAGTGACCTGAACACCCACAGAAACAAACCCGCATCCGCAGAGCGTGAGGTACAGATGGGCGTGGAAGCCTGGTTTCCGAGTGGGCACCGAATTCCCTAGAGTTCAAGGTCATGGCTTGGCTGAGGGGGGGGGTCGGAGGATACTAAAAAAGATCTGTGTCAGATGGAGCGAGGAGGGGCTGGGAGGGTGCCGGCTGTTGAGCTTGACACCCCACCCTGTCCCTCCTCCCCACACCTGCTTTCCAGCTTTAGCAGCCTGCTGTCACTGTGGTGGAATCCTGGACAGACAAAGGAGTTCGGGCGGGGACGGATGGGGAGACAGTTGGACAGAGATGGTGGGGGGAGGGGTCGGGAGATGGAGGAACAGAAAAAAGACACATACACACAACGTGCGGATGCAAGCCACAGACGGGGGGCTATAGCAGAAGTTTCAGAAAAGCCACGCGGAGGTAAAAGCAGGAAGTGTCGCTTAAACCCGCCCCTTTTTGTCACTAAGCCCCCTTTTCCTGTACTCTCTCCAGTCTTGGGGACTCCAAAGCCCTGAAAGAGCTTGGACTGTAGGGCGTTGCTGATGGAATCCAACAGGGTTCTTAAAGCAGATGACAGGTGTTGGACCCCCAAACTGGAGTCAGAGGGGGCAAGGCAGGCTCTGAGCATGGGGGATGGTGTTTGAGCAGAGGAGTCCTCACCCCCCCTCCTCCAACCTGGGGCGGGGCTGAGCATCCAGCTATAAACCCAGGGGGTGCGTCATTGCCCTCAGAATCGACCGATTGCCTTTACAGCATCAGTGGATCCAGACTTCGGTAACCGGGCTCTTTGGGGTGTGGGCAGGACAGAAGTAGGAACCAGGTGTGAAAAGGAAGGCAGAATCTTCTTGTCCTCTTCCTCCTCCTCCCCTCCTCCTCCTTTGAGACACTCATTCTGCAGCCTTGAGTTTGCAGCAATCCTTCCGCTTCCTGGCTGAGTGAGCTTTGAGACTATAGGCAGGCGGCAGCAACCCAGCTAAGCCTGAGCCTTTGGGAGGGCAGTGGGATTTGTGGGTTACAGAATCTGGGGATGCTCTCCTTAACTTGGTGGAGGAAGTGTTTGGAAGGCAGAGGCATGTGGATCTCTGTGAGCTGAGTCCAGGCTGGTTTGCAACTAGAGTTCAGGGTTACATAGTAATACCATTTCAAACAAACAAAAAACTGTGGAGATCTCAGAGGCTGGAGGAACCACATAGTCTGTGCTTGAAGGGCAAATGGTTTGGGAAGTCTCGAGCATGAGGAACTGGGGAAGGTCTAGGGCCTGAGGTCTCAGCGGTACAGGCCAGAAGTCCCAACACTCAAGAGACTGAGGCAGGATGATTTTTAGTTCGGAGCCAGCCTGAGAAACGGAGTGAGGTCCCGTCTTGGAAAACACTGAGAGAGAGAAACAGTTATTAGGAATGGTGGCATTGCATCGTAATCCGGGGTGCTGCAATTGGACCTCTGAGTTTGGGTGTCAGGTTTTATTATTGGACAATCTTATACCCTGAGTTCTTATACCTGAGGATCACACAGGTGCAGGCTGTAATCTGGCACTCTGGGAGGCAGAAGAATCAGGAATTCAAGGCCATCCTTGGCTACATAGTGAGTTCAAGGCTAGCTTGTGTTATATGAGACCCGGTCTCAGCCAACCCCCCTCCCCTCCCCCTACAAAATCTTGCAGGTCTTAGGGAATGTAAGTGCCGGTCTAGCATGGATCGGCACCTGATCTTTTAGAGACACTAAGATTTTTTTGGTCTCATGTGACAAGGGATTTGGATCTCAGAACCTGTGGGCACTTTCAGGCCTGGAGGAGCAGAGTTTGGGGGAGGGAGCTAAGGTCTTTAGGGGATCGGGATGAAGCTTCTTCCCACGCACCCATCCGTGCGCAGGATGTAGGTGAAAGGGAAAAGAGACACTGGATGGGAGGAAACGCTAGGCACACAAGGGGGCTGTGGCGGGAGGGGCGGGGGGGGCCCACTTCTGCAATTCCTTATTGGGAAATGTCCTCTGTCTGTCTGTGACATTCCCCTGAAATAGCACTACGGGGTGGGGCAACTATTGTCTTCAAACCCTGTCCCTTTTCCAATACCCGCTAATCCCTACTGGGATCAGGTTCTCACGAACCTGTCACAGGACAAAAGGAGACAGCTGGGGTGAGGGGGGCAGGGTAGACAGGCTTGGTGTAGGACTGGGGCCTGGCCTTCCCCTGCTCTGACCCAGGTCCAGCCCTCTTCCTTGGGGGCCTGTCCCTTCCATCCTCCCTTCTCTGGTCTGCAGGCCAACTCCAGAATGTCAGACACAGAAGAGCAAGAATACGAGTGAGCGGTGACGTCGGGCAGGGTTGGGGACGTGCGATGTGGACAGATCAGATCGTTCCACCCCAGATGTCTAACTGTCCGTTCTCTCCCCTCTCTCCTTGTCCATGCCTCTAGGGAGCAGGCAGAAGGTAAGCGGGGAGAGGGCGGCCGAGGGCCTGGAGGAAGCAGGAAGAAGCGGGCTCCTTGAGGGGGAACTGTGCAGTCAGTCCTGCACCACTTTGGGGTAGGGGACGGGGTGGGATGTTCTGAAGCTGTTCCCAGGAAACGTCTGGCGACGGGTGGGAATGCCCCCTGAACGCTTGCAGCTGGGGCACGGATGGATGTCATCTTGTTAATTCGGTTTCCTATCGGGGACTTGGACTTAGACCCCAGGTCTGAGGGAGGAGGGCTGGGACCTGATCTCCAGGGTCTGAGGAGGGAGGGCAGGGTCCCTGCACACTCGATGCTCCTCACCCCGGATCTAACCTCTTCTTTATGCGCCCCCCACTCCTTCCAGATGAGGAGGCGGTGGAGGAGGAGGAAGGTGAGCCTGAATCCCACGGGTTCTAGGAGGCCTTGGGGCAGGGGTGGGGATTGGGTGGAGGCAGGAACCATGTGTCGGGCTGAAGGATCCTGGGTCCATTCTTTAACAGCATCTGTTTCTCTCCCCACCCACCTCTCCATGCTACTGTGTGGCCGCCCCCCCCCTGCACCTTCCAATGCTCGCTTCTGCTCCTGCCCCTCCCAGCCCCTGAGGAGCCGGAGCCGGTGGCAGAGCGAGGTAACCATCGCTTCTTCGCTTCCTGGGATTGATTCGGGGTGTCTGGGGACCCCGATATCATAAGATCCGCCGTCCACCATCACCCCCATCGGCTCCTGGATGACCAGCCCCGCCCAGCCTCATCCTTTAAGCCCCTAGGGCCTTGCGCCCTCTGGTGGCCGTGAAGGGAAATTGCCTTGCGTGTCTTTAAACATTTTCCCTTCCTTAAAGGGACTGTTGTACAAGCCTTCGTTCCAATCTTGGAAGAATGCTTACTAGAAAAGTTGCGTGTCGTCGGAGAGGTGCCCCATCGCCTCTCCTTTTGGCCCCCGACTCTGTATGTTATATTTCTCCCCTATATACATTCGAAGGTTGGGGCCTGAACTTTTTAAATCTTACATTATTTTTTTGTTTTTTTGGGGACAGGGTCTTAGGTAGTCCAGGCTGGCCTCGAACTTGCAGCAACCTTCCTGCGTCAGCCTCTGGAGTTCTGGGGTTACAGGTGTTCACCACCATGCTCAGTTTTTTTTGTTTGTTTTTTGAGAGGGTCTCAACCTGTTAGCTCAAGTTGACCTGAAACTGCATATATAGATAGCCTAGGCTGGCCTTGAACTCATAGCAATCCTCCTGCTTCAGCATTCCAAGTGCTAAGATTACAGGCATGATCTAAGAGGAAGTTGAGTTTTAGAATTAGGAGTGGGGGGGGAGGTCTGTGTCCCAAAGGAACAGGACACTGGGGACAGAGGTCTGGGGTCCCTGAATGAAGAAGAGAAGAGATGCAATCACCTCCACTGCTGGGCAGGATGGGGAAGGCAGCACACAGGGGACATATAATTATAGACAGTCAGGAGTTTGGTCCTTTGGGTTTCCAGAATTAGGGGACGGGGTGTGCCCACACCTATGCAGAATGTATATGTGATGTGAGTGACCCCCTCCTTTCCTCTGGCCACCTTGACTCCCTTTCCCTCTCTTAATGGCCTTTCCCCAGAACTGGACTCTCAGATCGCCCTTGCGTTTCCTCTTAGGGGTGCCAAGCTCTGCATTCAATTCTTGCTAATTATCTTTTTGTATTCCTCCCCCATTGCCACCAGAAGAAGAGCGCCCTAAACCCAGGTGAGATGCTACAGGGTGGATGTGAGTCACAAACAGGTCTTTCCATGCTCCCTCGCCTGCAGAGACAGGGAGGCCAGTGCAGGCAGTGGAAGCTCACTGAACTGAGAGGAAGCCTGGGGTGGTGATGATAGGGCCACGGTTTAGAGACCCTGGGCTCTATCATTAACCTTCAAATGCGGTTTTAGGGGCTGGAGAGATGGCTCAGTGGTTAAGAGCACTGGCTGCTCTTCCAGAGGACCTGAGTTCAGGTCCCAGCTCCCACGTGGTGGCTCACAAGCATCTGTAACTCCAGTTCCAGGGGTCTGATGCCCTCTTCAGGCCTCTTTGGGCACTTGACCACACACATGCTGTCTGGACAGCAGCGCATGAAATTAAAGAAAAACATTTAAAAATAGAGAATGAAGTGTCTGGGAGCATGTACAAAAATTATATGAAAGCAGTGCATTTCAAGCTTTAAAACGTTGCATTATGTATTTGTGAGGGTGTGAGCACAAAGGCATTTGGGCATGGCACAGGTGCGGAGTTCACAGGATGACTTTCAGGGGTCGGTCCTCTCATTCCACCTTGTGGGTCCCAGGGAATGGACCTCAAATCACCAGGCTTGGCTTTTGATTACTGAGTCTTCCCTGACCCATCCCCATCTCTGTAGCTTTGGAGTCTGTCCTTGAACTTGCTCTGTAAACAAGGCTGGCTTTGAATTTACAGGGATCCACATGCCTCTGCCTCCCAAGTGCTGGTAACAAAGGTGTGCACCACCAATGCCTGGCTTCTATGGCCTTATATGTTTGACACAAGTGCTCCATCTTGAGCCACGCCCCCAGCCCCTCACTGGGGGATTCTAGGCAGGGGCTCTACCACTGAGCCACGCTCCCAGCCCCTCACTGGGGGATTCTAGGCAGGGCTCTACCACTGAGCCACAGTCCCAGTCCTGTTTTTACATTCTAGTGTGAAGTCAGGTCTCACAAGTTTCCAGGGACGGCCTTAGCTTCCCTGTACACCAGGCAGGCCCTGAACTTGCCTCTGACTCCCAAGTAGATCGGATGATGGGTTTGTGCCATTAGGCCCTGCCCATTTTTTTTTTTTTTTTTGTACAAGTATATCAAAACAGGCAAAACACAGAGTCTTACATGTTTTATTAAACTCGACATACTCAAACAGCGTATGTTCTGACTGTGGTCTCCACACAGACTCAGGGGCAGCTGTCACTTTGGTGAGATGGTGGGTGAGGGAGGTCAGCCTGCTGATGATCTCTTCCCACTTCTGTTCCCACAGCCGTCCTGTGGTGCCTCCTTTGATCCCCCCCAAGATCCCAGAAGGGGAGCGTGTGGACTTTGATGTAAGTGACAGATGACCCACCCCAGACGTACTTGCTGGTTCCTCGGCGCCTTGAGCCCGTTCTGATAGGTGCCCCTCTTTGCTCCCTTCTTGAAAATGCCTGGATTTACCTCGGTGCCCTGCTGTCAGCAAGGAATGCGTTGCTGACATCTGCTGGAAGCCATCCCCTGGGGCTGGGAGGGGCGGCTCTAGGGCCTGGTTCCGCGGCCTCACGGGCTCCCTCTGCAGGACATCCACCGGAAGCGCATGGAAAAAGACTTATTGGAGCTGCAGACTCTCATTGATGTGCACTTCGAGCAGCGGAAAAAGGAAGAAGAGGAGCTCATAGCGCTGAAAGATCGCATCGTGAGCCTGGGAGGCCGGGTCCTTCTGTCCCTCCTCTTCCTTTTCTCCGTGAAGTTTCTCTGGGAGAAACAATGGGGAGGGACACAGGGTGGTTGCTCTCTAGTGTATATTTCTGCCAGGTGTGCACTTAGGAGGCCAAGCAAGGCAGATTGCCACGGTTTGAGACCAGCAGGGGCTATCTGAGACTATCTCCAAAAAGGAAATAAAACAAAAGAAACCACACTTACCTCTCTTGCTGCCTACTGGTGGAGGGAGGAATAAGTTGGGGGGAGAGGCTAGCCTCCAATCCCCCTCCCCCATCTCCCCCATACCCCAGGAGAGGCGTCGAGCAGAGAGAGCTGAGCAGCAGCGGTTCAGAACCGAAAAGGAGCGAGAGCGGCAGGCCAAGCTGGCGGTAGGTGCCTGTCCTTTTCTTAGAGACCAATACTTCCTTTCCCGCTTTTGATGTTCCCTGTGGTTCCCAGACAGTCCGTGTAATGTGTAGCGTAAGGATTTTCTTTTCTTTCTTTTTTTTTTCTAGTGCAAGGATGAACTGCATATAAATTAGAAAGTCTACTGCTGGTCCAGTTTCAGACATGGCTGGGTCAAGAGACTCAAACCATAGCACAGTGACTGAGCACCGAGGCAGGAGGATTTCTGTAAATCTGAGGGCTCAGTGAACTATATATCAGGTTTAGGGTTGGATCCCTCGGCAGCCCCATCTTCACGCATTGTGGAGCCCAGCCATCCACTACCCAGGCTAGCGCCTTCCTCCCTCATGGAGGGAACCCTCTGTTTTCACAGGAAGAGAAGATGCGGAAGGAGGAGGAGGAAGCCAAGAAGCGAGCAGAGGATGATGCCAAGAAGAAGAAGGTTCTCTCCAACATGGGGGCTCATTTTGGGGGCTACCTGGTCAAGGTGAGTCTAGCCCCCCGGGGGGGAGCCTGGGGTCTGTGTTTACAAGGAGGAAGGAAAGGGAGCTTCTGAGTGCTGGTCCTGAGAAGGTCTGAGCCTAGACCCCGTCCAGGCGGGGCGGGTGGGGGGCACTGTCACTTTAGATGAGGTGTGGCCACCTGCTGGATGTCTCTGTCCCCTTCCATCCACAAAGACTTCTGGTGGTGCCTACATGTGAGAGAAGAGTGTGGCCTGTGTCTGATGGAGGAGGCATGGAGCTGGAACTCCTGGGTCTGAGGGAGGAGGGCTGCAGCTTGTTAGGATAAAGCTGGAGGAAGCTTAGGTGGGGGGGGGGGGTGGCATGGCAGATTCCATGGCAGGCCAGGGTGACCGAGGAGGGGAAAAACACGCCAGACAGAGCTTAATGAGAAGCTTTATTGGAAAGAGGAGGGAGAGGGAAGGGAAGAGAAAAGGTAAAGAGACAGAGAGAGGACAGAAGAGGGAGACAGGGAAAGCCCTGTCTGCCCCAGAGGAACAGAGGGGGAGAGCTGGAAAAGAGCCAGAAAGAGAGCATAAGTGGGTGGGGGTCTGTCTTTTAAAGAGGTCCTTTGCACCTGCATGCAGGCTAGTACTCGTGGACCCCTGGTCTGACCAGGGCACTGCCTGAGTGCATTCTGCCAGGTGACAGGGGCTGGCCAGCATAATGCCTGAGTCCTTACACAGCCTGTACTCCCATGTCCGGGGGAGGGGAGCTGCAGTCTGTGTCCCTTGCATGTGGTGGGGGCACTGGTTACGACTGTAGGACCCTGAGTGGATTTGGCCTCCAGGTTCCATCCCTGGCTTGGGATTCTTCCCCCACCAGGCCGAGCAGAAACGTGGGAAGCGGCAGACCGGCCGGGAGATGAAGCTCAGGATCCTGTCTGAGAGGAAAAAGCCCTTGAACATCGACTACATGGGGGAGGACCAGCTCCGGTAGGTGCCCGTGGCCCTAAGGTTTCCACGGGTGATGGTCCGGGTGTGAAGCTTGGTGCAAGTGGCATTCCTGTTCTGGGCCACTGTTGCTTTCGCTGTTTGAATTGTCACTCAAGATGCAATATGGCCCGTGGCTGGCATGGCCTGTGGAGTCTGGCATTCGTAGTATTCCTCCCTCATTTAGGTAGAATCCTAGCATTCAGGAGGTAGAAGATGAGAAGAAGTTCAGGGTCATCACCTCCTATATATTCAGTTTGAGACCAGACTTGGGTTACACACGACCTTGTCTCAGAAATCAAAACCACACACACACACAATAAATAAATACATACATACATAAGCAATACATAAAACCCAAGCATCTTTCTGGTTCTGGGTCTCCCAGCCATCACTTCCTTCTCTCCCTTGGGAGACCTCCATTTCAGAAAGTGGCCATACTTTAAAATTTCAGCCTCCAATCTTAACCAGAATGTACCAAGGTAGCTGGCTTCCTTTTGGGCCACCAACCGGTTCCCAAATCAAGACTTGAAGACTTAATATTGGTTATGAAAGCTTGGCCTTAGCTTATGCTTGTCGGACTAGCTCTTGTAACTTAAATTAACCGTGTTCCTTTCCTCTATGCTTTGCCTACCCCGTGGTTGGTTGGCTGGTTCCAGGCATCTGCCTTTCTTTCTCCCTTGCTCTCCCTCCCTTCACCCCTAGATTCCTCCTCCTACTTATTCTGTTTGCCCGCCAGCCCCTCTCCTGCCTAGCTATTGGCTGGTCAATTTTTTTTATTAGACCAATCAGGTGCCTTAGGCAGGCAAGGTGAAACAGCAACGCATCTTTACACAATGAAACAAATACAGCATAAACAAACGCAACACACCTTTCAGTAGTTAAAGTAACATTCCACAGTAAACAAATGTAACACATCTTTACACAGTTAGAGTGATAACCCACCACTACCAACTACACCAAACTCAAAGAGGCTTGCTGCCTGGCTTGGGGGTAGGGGTCTCAACCTTTCTGGGCCCAGAACACCATCTCGCTGCATCCCAGTCATTCTCGTCCTGCCAGGGAGAAGGCCCAGGAGCTGTCTGAATGGATCCACCAACTAGAGTCAGAGAAATTTGACCTGATGGAGAAACAGAAGCAACAGAAATACGAGGTGGGGCCTGACTCTGTTGGGGTTCAGGCTGGGTGACAGGCAGGGCTTTGGCTGGGCAACCCACCTAGCCTGGCTTCTTGTTCTACAGATCAATGTGCTGTACAACCGCATCAGCCACGCCCAGAAATTGTAAGTGCTGCCCCCAGCCTCCACATGAGGCCTGCTGTCCTCCCTCCCCCTCCATCCCTCCCCCTCCCCCTCCCTCCTCCTGTGGCTTCTGTGTACCACCGCCCTTTTGGCATCTTAAGTGTCTTTGCTCCTTGTTCCCCAAGCCATCCTTTCTGTATCTGTTCTTGTGGGTTTGTTTATTTATTTTTTTGTTTAATTTGTTTATTATTTCAAGACAAAATCTTACTTTGTAGTGGGCTGGTCTGGAACTCACTATGTAGCCCAGTCTCACTAGGTAGCCGAGGCTGGCCTTGATCTCCTGAACCTCTGCCTTCAGCTTCCTGAGTGCTGCACTCCAATCTTTTGCACCTCCTTATCAGCACTTTGGGTTCAGTCCCCCTCCCTCTCTGCTTCCTTCCATCTCTTTCTTTCTGAGTATATATATTTTTACACTTTTTTTTGTATGTCATTCACTCTGTGTGTGTGTGTGTGTGTGTGTGTGTGTGTGTGAGAGAGAGAGAGAGAGAGAGAGAGAGAGAGAGAGAGAGAGAGCGAGAGAGAGAGCGCTGCCATGGTGCAGTGTGGTCAAAGGATGACTCCAACAAGTTGGTTTTCTCCTTCTATCATGTGCATCCCAGAGTTGAAACTCAGGTCCTAGGCTTGGCTGCAAGCACCTTTACCTGCTGAGCCATCTCAGTGGCCCCTCTTTTTTTCCCCTTCCTTCCTGTATTTCTTCCTTTCTCTCTCTCTCTCTCTCTCTCTCTCTCTCTCTCTCTCATCCTGCTCTCCCTCCCTCTTCCTCCTTCTCCTTCTTCTGTCTCTCCACTTTCTGCCCCCCCCTTTCCTTCTCTCTATTTCTTGTTATTAAGACAAGGAAGGTCTCCTGTAAGCAAGAAAGACCTTGATCTCCACTTGTAGTTGAGGTTGTCTTTGAACTCCTGACACTTTCCTGCCTCAGCTTCCCAAGTACGGGGATTACAGAACCATCATACCTGGCTTTTTTGTTGTTGTGTTTTAAGTCAGATTTTTGCTTTGTAGCCCAGGTTGTCCTCAAACTCTTGGAGCCTTCCTGCTTCATCCTCTTCAGTGCAGAGATTGCTGATGTGTTCCACCGTGTCAGGGCGCTCCCTGCTCAGTCTCTGTCTTTTTCTAGCCTTTTCTGTGCAGTTCCAGCCTCACTGACTGCTGTTGCAAGCATGCATGCCACCAGCTTCAGCTCACCCTTCCTTCATGCTCAAGCCCCTTACTCATAAAGTTGTGTGTGCTCTCTGAACTAACCCAACAAAGTCATCTCCTTTATGGCCACCAACCACCTACTGGGCATTATCTGAAACAGATGCCCTCAATAGGGGCGTGGTTCATTGGTAGAGCCCCTGCCTAGAATCCCCAGTGAGAGGCTGGGGTGTGGCTCAGTGGTAGAGCCCCTGGCTAGAACCCCCCAGTGAGGGGCTGGGGGCGTGGCTCAATGATAGAGCCCCTGCCTAGAATCCCCAGTGAGGGGCTGGGGGCATGGCTCAGTGATAGAGCCCCTGCCTAGAATCCCCAGTGAGAGGCTGGGGTGTGGCTCAGTGGTAGAGCCCCTGGCTAGAACCCCCCAGTGAGGGGCTGGGGGCGTGGCTCAATGATAGAGCCCCTGCCTAGAATCCCCAGTGAGAGGCTGGGGTGTGGCTCAGCAGTAGAGCCCCTGGCTAGAACCCCCTAGTGAGAGGCTGGAGTGTGGCTCAGTGTAGTGTGCATACTTAACATATGTGAGGCCCTGACTCCATACCCACTACTGAAGAGAGAGAGAGAGAAAGGGAGAGAGAGAGAGAGAGAGAGAGAGCGCGTACCTCTGCTCCCTTTCCTCTGGGTGGGGATAGGTATTTGGTGGACTTCCGTAATTTTAAAGGGCCCATGTTAAGCTTATCTCAGAGGCCCAGGGCCTCTTCCTGACACTACCTTCTTCTGTCACAGCCGAAAGGGGGCTGGGAAGGGTCGAGTTGGAGGCCGCTGGAAGTGAGACTGCCAGGGCATGCCCCGCTGCACGGAGCCCAGGAGCCACCTGAAACTCAAAATGAAGACTCTGCAGACATCTGCTGAGTTCCTCAGCTTGTCATTGTGTGTGGCTGGCGGTGTGGGGCTGGCTGACATCTCCATGTTGACTGGGGAGAGAGTCCCCAGCTCTCATTAAAAAGATTTCAAATTCATGGCTGGCAGTGTAGCTTGTCTAGCACTCATGAGACCCTGAGTTAAATCTCCAGTGCTGCTTAGACTGGATGTGATGGTGAACGCCTGTAATCCCAGCACCTGGGAGGCAGAGACAGGAGGGTCAGGATATCAAGGTCATCCTTGGCTACACAGTGAGTTCAAGACCATCCTGGGTTCCATGAGACCCTGTCTCAAAAATAATGACAATAAGTAAGGATGCTAGGAGAAGGGGGGGGTAGGGGGTGAGAAGCAAGCGACAGGAAGAGGCTGCTGCGTGCATAGATCCGTAAGATGTGATTCTAGGGCCCAGGCCATAGCTCAGAAGGTAAAGCTGTGTCCTGTCAAGCCCTGCGACCTGGGGTAGACTGGTTTTCTAGGACTCACATGGTAGAAGGACACGCACAACGCCTGCAAGTTGCCCTCTGACCTCCAAGTGTTTTGGCATACACGAGCATACATGTACAAAGGAATACAATTAAAAAAAAAAGAGGTGCGATTCTGTAATGATGTACAGATGAAGATACACGGGACGAGGATAAAATATGGGTTATATATTTTATTCTGGGAGAAGTCACTTACATGAGAAATCAATGACCCTCAAGTTCCCGCCCCAAGGATCCACATAAGAGCTGCTCTCGGGAACCAAGAGAGAGCAAGCCTGTCCAGGACCCCAGGCCACACCCACGCACCTGTGACCACACCCAAATGGGCGTGGTCAGCGCCACAGGTGCACCTGGGTGGATGTCTCACTACAATTCTGGAACTGCAGAGATGGCTCAATGGTTAAAGAGTTCTTGCTGCTCTTTCAGAAGACCCACGTTCAGTTCCCAGCACCCAGGTCAGATGGCCCACGATACCCTTGGAACTCCGTCTACAGGACGCCCACTAGTGCACTTGTGTACTTTCACCAATGTGTAGACAAATGATGGATCTTTTAAAAAATGATCGTGATGTTAGGGGTTGGGACCAAATCATCTCCCGTCATTGCAGTGTCTGCACTCCATATGGAGAGTGAATTTCTTCCCGTTCCTTAGTTGGAGGTGCCATTTGAGAGAATACACCCTTTCAGGACACTGACAATCTCCTGTCCACCCAGTGTCGGTGCAATGGCAGCAACAGACAAACAGCCACAGGTGTCCCTGGAAATTTAGTTTATAAATTAACTTCCCCTTCATTTTGATCAAGGTAATTAGCTCTTCTAATGATAGTCTAAAATAACACACCCGGAGGCCAGGTGTGTGTAGGGACATGCATATAATCCCAGAATTTAAGAGATGGGACAGGAGAAAGTCCTGTCTCCAAAACCAAAACTCAACAGAAACAACAACCAGACCAAAAATGGCTAATAGTAGTCTTACCTTTATCTGTGCATTGGTATAGCCTAATTTTGTGGATAATTTTATACACATCTATTTAGTGTGTGCCTTGGTAGGGTGTACATGTGTGCCATGGTCAGGGGGTGGAAATCAGAAGACAGTTTTTGGAGTCAGTGATCTTCCGTATGGACCCCAGGGGTTGAAATATCTGATTTTATGCCTTGGGGAAGAATGGTGTGTGTGTGTGTGTGTGTGTGTGTGTGTGTGTGTGTGTGTGTGCGCGCGCTTGTGCGCGGTGCAGGCACCTCATATCTCAAAAACTACAGGATTATCCTTTTGGATTTTATGGTTATTATTTCCCAGGCCTTGCAAGCGTTTGCAATTTATTTCTCATTCACAATTCCAAGGGCCACAGAGTGAATAGGGCTGCCCTAATGCCCTTTAGGGAAACATTTGTTTTCCCTATATAAAATTGACAGCTTTCTGTTCTACTTTGGTAGGGCTGTGTTCCTGTCTCTAAGAGTCTCTATCCTTCTCAAACTTGATTTTTTTTGGGGGGGGGGAAGTACTTGAAAGACCAAGGTGTTCTTATAGGTTGGGTCTATTATAAAATTTCCAAGCCTATTGGAGCATCAAATTTTGTACTACAAATCCTAGTATGCCGGGAAAGCATTGATACAATCCTAGTGTCCTCTGCAGCCCCGGGTGAGCTAAGGAAAATTGTGTGGTCATTTTGGGCTCTGCTCTTGAGGAGTCTTCTTCCCGGTGTGCTCAAGGGGTTACCACTAGAGAGCATAGGCTTTTCTTGATCTGGAAACAGACGTTCCTGGGTACCTTGGGTTTTGAGACACATTTAGAAATGTGGGGCTGAACCTTTTAGGAGGCGTGACCCTGAGACTACATTTCCCAGCTTGCCCTGTGTTATCTGAGTCTCTTGAAATTTGCTCGGGAACTTTATCTGGGAGTGTTAGTTAGTTACCCAGAGGAGTTTGGCGGCGATTGTCTTTAATATGGTTTGAGAACTCAATTTCCCGTGGGCCCTTAGTCTTTCCGACGCCTCAGGGAGCCCATTCATTCATTCATTCATTCATTCATTCATTCATTCATTCTAAAATATGTTTCAATGTCAACTCTCAAGCTCAGTTCTAGTCATCATGACTAAAGGATGCTCAAAAGAGACAAATCCTTGTTCTCATCGGTTGATTGGGGGGGGGGTAGATTCAAAATCAAAACAAGCCGGACCTGGTGACACCCTTTTAATGCCAGACAGAAGGGGGCGAATTTCTGTGAGGTCGAGGCCAGCTTGGTCTACCTAGCGAGTTTCAGGCCAGGCAGAGTTACATAGCAAGACCCTGTCTCAAAAACAAACAAACAAACAAAAAAAAATGAACCCCCACCAAACCCCAAACAAACATCTCCAACTGCGGCAATTAGGAGATGGAGGCAGGAAGATCAGGAGTTTAAAGGCATTCTTAGTTACACAGTGAGCTCGAGGGCAAACCCATCTCACAACAAAACACGGGAGTTTTATTTCTGTATCTCCAGGTTCCGCTATACGCCATCATTTTCCATGCGCCATCGATTAACCACTTTACAAAAAAACTACACTTCCCAGTATCCCCCTGGGCATCCCGTGCAGCCTCTATACCCAGATTCCCAGCATTCCCTGGGGACATGTCCTCTTTCGGGCAATTTTTGTCATTTGGTTTTTTCCAGACAGGGTTTTTTTTTTTTTTTCCCTCTGTGTAGCTCTAGCTGTCCTGGGACTCCCTCCGTAGACCAGGCTGGCCTGGAACTCAGGGATTCGTTTGCCTCTGCCTCTGCAGTGCCGGGGTTGAAGGCGGGCGTGCCGCACTCTTGGCGGTCTCCATTCCACCCCTTCCAGCTCCAGGTGGCCAAACGTCCCCCGGGATTTAGCGAGTGTGGGGGAACCTTCCGTTCAGTTTGTAGAACCCGCTGCCCAGCAGCACTCCCGGCGGCCAGCCTGCTCCCCGGCTCTCTCAACCCGACCGCGCTAGTGGCGCAATCAGGACTCCATTTCCCAGGGGGCCGCGGGGCAGCGTCGTGACGTCAACGTCCCGTCCGGGGGCCGGTCGAGCCTCTGGGCGGTGCTTGCGGCGCGGCGGTTCCCGGCGGTTCCCGGCGGCCCCCGGGGCGGGCGGGTGGCGGCTGGTCGTCGCCGGGCGCTCGCTCGCTCGCTGGCTCGCTCGGTAGGCGGGCGGGCGGCCGGCCGGCGCGATGTCGGGCGAGGACTGCCCGGCGGCGGGCCCCGGGGCGGCGGCGGCGGCGGCTGCAGCCCGCGAGCGGCGGCAGGAGCAGCTGCGGCAGTGGGGGGCGCGGGCAGGGGCTGACCCGGGCCCCGGGGAGCGTCGTGCCCGTACCGTCCGCTTCGAGCGCGCCGCCGAGTTCCTAGCGGCCTGTGCGGGCGGCGATCTGGATGAGGCTCTCCTGATGCTTCGCGCAGCCGACTCCGGCCCCGGCCCCGGCCCGGGCCCCGGCGGTGAATCGGACCCCGCCGCCCCGCCGCCTGCCCGAGCGGTGCTCGACTCCACCAACGCCGACGGCATCAGCGCCCTGCACCAGGTCGGTCGGTCAGCGCCCCCGTCTCGTGTCTGCGCCACCCGGGCGTCCTCCCTTCCCGGCCCCGAGCTGCCTCCCCCACCCCACCCCACCCCACACCCCCCGACTCTGCCGTCTCAGTGGCCGCCTCTTCTCTGTCATCTGTGCTGGCAGCGGTCTCCTGTGCATCCTTTGCGCGCCGCTTACTGCCGTGCCTGTGTGCTGGCCCGGTTTCTCCTCCTTTCCAGGCTGGTGGCTTGTTTGGCGGTGCTGCAGTCTTCCAGGGCCGAGGTTTCGACCTCCCGCAGCCCGACTTGACCCCTCCTCTGATGCTGTCTGTCTGTCTGTCTGTCTATCTATCTAGGCCCAGGCTCTTTGAGGGTCCACCCACCTTGTGCCATGGTCTACTTCCTGTGACCAGTGCCGCCCGTTGTGGCCTCAGGATGGTCCTTTCCCTTTCAAGGCAGTTGTACCCCTTTGCCCCCTTGAAGAGGTGCTTCCTCTGTTGGGTCATCCCGTACTGTGTCTTTTCTCGATTCATCATCCCCTTTTGGCGATCTTGCCACCTGCCAGAGAGGTTTCTCCTCAACTCTCTTCTTTCTCCATCCACATTTATTTACCTTTCTGGAAACTTCTAAGCATTGGATCTTCCAAGCTCTGGACCGTTTCTCTTGTTTTTGTTGTTTTATTTTATTTTTTCCCTGAGAGAAGGTCTTCTGTGTAGCCCAGGGCAGCCTCAAGCACAGGTCCTTCTTTGTGCCTCTGACCCCTCATTTGTGGGGTTACGGGCATGGTCGTCTATGTATCACCTCACGGGACTTTTAAAACTGTGCCCTCTCTCCTAGATTTCCACCCTATCACCTTCCAGAACCGACCCCACCAAAACCCTAGGCATCTCAGGCGCTGTGATTGTTTTTTTTCCAGTGATCTGTGCCCGACAGTGAGGACCATCTTGTGCTGCCCGGATCCTTCTTGATTCGGGATGCTTTTACCTGCCCATCATCCAAAGTTGGGATCACCAGGGACAAGATTGGTCCCATCTCCTCTTCCTCCTGGCCACAGTGCTGGTTCAGTGTCAGGTCTTTCATGGCAGCCTTCATCTCCTGGGTTGGTCCTCTTCTTGCCAGGATGCCGGTAGTTCAGTTCTGGTGGAAGTGGGATCCGGGGAGGGAAGCCTGGCTGCTCGAGGGAGGATGCTTGACAGGTTCAGTTCTTCACACACACAGGTAGAAGAAAAACAGAATCCGTCTGTCCTGGGCTGGGCTGTGGCTGAGGTGGTAGGCGTGCTTGCCTAGAATGCAGGAAGCCTCAGGTTCCAACCCCAGTATCACAGAAACCAGGTGCCTGGGAAGTAGAGGCTGGAGGGTTGGAAATTCAGTGTCAGCTCCAGCCACACAATGAGTTTGATCTTGGGTCGCATAAGACCCAGTCACAAAAACCAACAAAACCAAAAAAGTCACTCAGTACTGACCTGATGTCAGTTTGGGTGTCTGCTTCTTGTTTCTCGTATCTTGAGTGTCTTCTTCTCTGTATCCCTTAGTTTTCTTACCTGTGGAATGGGACCAGTGATCACTTCTGTCCCCAGAGGGACTCTATGGGGAGAGGTGTCATTTGGAAAACTTCCTTTTTGGGGCCCGCAATGTCTGGGACATTGTCCTCTACATACAGTGGGGAACTATTTCCCTAAGGCCCCTCTCAGGGTGTCAGAGTCTTCGATTAGTCCAGGGGATCAGCTCAGGCTGCTCACCACAGTCCCTGGCCCTCCTGAGTGATCCCTCCCGACTGCACCCCTTTCCTCTGGGTCTGTGGAGATCCCTAGAGCACCCTCTCTGACAGGAACCTGTAACCTCAGGCAGCCTTCCAGGTGGAACTCTCCTCCCACCACGGAGAGACCTTGGCGAACTGACTCTTCAGGGACTTGCAGGAGGCTTGGGAGACTGGGAGATCAGAGTCAGTGAGGGCATTGGCTTACAGGGCCAGAGCACAGAGGGACCACTGCTCTGGCTCCAGCTGTGAAAGCTCCCAGAGCTAGTTTCAGTCCCAGCGAGAAGGGACTTTCATCCGCTCAGTCTGGTGATTTCTACACCTGGGGCTTTTTAGTGTTTCCGGTTCTACACCCACCTTGGGGCATCAGCCTCCTGCTGTGGCGTTTCCTAAGCCCCGGCCTCTCTGCCTTAGCAAGGCAGGGACATCCCTTTCTCCTCCCCTTGTCCAATAATGGCTGTGAGTTGGGTCTGGAGTAGGTAAGGCTGGGAGTTAAGAGTCCTAGGTTTGGGCAGGGGAGAGACGGGGAGCCCAGACACCTGGGTCTAAGGGAGGAGGGCCAAGTCTGGATCCCTACGTCTAAAGAAGGAGGATTGGCTAGAGTTCTGCATCTGAGGGAGGAGGAGGTGGGTCTGGATTCTTGGGTCCCTAGTGCCCAGCCTCAGGCATCTTTCACATGGATGCCTGTACCCGGCCAGGTCCTTGAAAGGGAAAGGCCCATCTGCCTCCTTGCCCCCCCTCCCATCACCATGACAACAGGGTGGAAATAAACTGAGCCCAGAGTTCATCCCGTTCCCAGGGCACGTGTGCCCCCCCCCCTGCAGCCTAAATTTCCATGACTTCATGCACTTGGCCCTCGTAGCTTCTTCTCCTCTTTCTCCAGATGGTTGAGCTTGAAGAAGGGGGTTAATTTTCATGAGGACCCCTGAGTCTGGACCCAACCCCCTCCCTAGATAGACTGAGTGGTTCCAGTGTCCAACCAGTGTCATCCAGGCTTGAGAGCAGCTCTCACAGGGCCCTGGGTGCTGTGCTCGCTAGGGTGAGGCCTTCCTCTCCCCAAGCTGTCTGGTAGAAGGGTGAGGAGGTGGAGGTGTAGTGTGGGGTGGGTGTGTAGAAAAGATGTTCCAAGGAACCCTGTGCACGGTAGGCCCTCAGTGACCCAGAGCTTGGTCTGCTTGGCCCTGGACAGCGGCACCATAGCCTTCTTATCCCTTTGGGAACTGTGCCCCAGGCCCTCAACTCTGGGATGTGCATGCGTCTCTGTGGTGATAACTCCTTTTCCTGTGTTGTGGATGGAACGCAGGGCTAGGTGAGCATCTTGCCACTACCTCGCCTGGATATGGGCTTCATTGTAAAGCTTCTGTGGTTCTGTGTTCTCCCGGGAGATGATCCCTGCGGTGTGCCTGCCCCTGGGAGAGCGCGGCTGGGCTCCGGGACCCCCGTGCCTCGCAGAGTGTGTTCAGCAGCCACACGCAGGGGTGACAGCTCCGCTTCTTCCATGGCCTGCCTTTGTGGCAGTGACTCCCTGTCGGGCCTCTGCTGAGATGGGAGCTGATGGGCCTGTCCCCACCCCAGGCCTGCATAGACGAGAACCTGGAGGTGGTGCGCTTCCTGGTGGAGCAGGGCGCTACTGTGAACCAGGCGGATAACGAGGGCTGGACGCCGCTGCACGTGGCAGCCTCCTGTGGGTACTTGGACATTGCCAGGTGAGGCTAGGGTTGGAGGGCAGGGCTTGGGTTAGGTGTTAGGCCCAGGCCCGGCAGCTCTGACTTTCCCCTGCTCCTAGGTACCTCCTGAGCCATGGGGCCAACATCGCCGCCGTCAACAGTGATGGAGACCTGCCTTTGGACCTGGCTGAGTCAGATGCCATGGAGGGGCTGCTGAAAGCAGAGATCGCCCGCCGAGGTGGGCCTGTGGCATCTGGGAGTCTGGGCTCAAAGGCCCAGCCCATTTCCTTGTACTCTGGCTCTCTTTGTGCCTCAGTTTCCTTCCCTGGGAAGTGGGAGTGATACCTGTCCTCAGGGTTGCCACTGCCAGACACAGAGTAATTGCCCTAACTGCTCTGAGTGTCTGTCTCTTCAGCTCTGAGGAACTGAAGGATGGAGGTACAGTGAGCAAGGGCCTGTCCAGGAGTAAGCAGCAAGATGGCTAGACCCCAGCACGTGTTAGGAGGGACTGGAGCATGTAGTGGATTCTCTCCTGAGCTCCCATCGTACCCCTTGAATCTCCATTGGGGTCCTATTCATTTTCCCGGGTGGGGTGTGTGTGTTCACAGTACCAAGTTCTTAACAGGGCTTGAGAGCCCTCTCTGCCTGCCTGAAAAGCTAGTATCCAGGCCAGGTGTGGTGGCACAGGCCTGTTACCCCAGCCTTGGGAGATGGGGCAGGAGGATCGGGAAGGAGTTCAGGGTCATGCTCCTCCACATAGTAAGTTCATGACCCGCCTGGGCTGCGTGAGACCTTGCCAGTGTACAAACAAAACTATTGTGTTATTGCTGGGTGGCTCACAGCTCTGTAGTGCAGGGCCTGGAAGGAAAGGGATCAGGAAGCAGGCTAGGCTGGGGATGCCATGCAGCTTAGCAGGCTCTCCAGGAGCATAAAACACCAGTGTACCCGACTTCAGTTCCAAGCTGGGGAGTGTCCAGTTAGGAGATGAGAGGGGACAGAGGACAAACAGGTCATGGGAGGCATCGTCTCGTCTCCCCTGTCCTTTCGTGTTACCACGCAGGGCGAGAGATTATGGGTTCACCGGGTTGGCATGTTGAATCTCAGGTGCCCGTGAGTCATGTAGGGATGCTTGTTAGAGTTGAAGGTCAGCGGTCAGGAGCCACGAGGAGGAACGATGGTTGAACCGAGCTCCCCTTCCTGTCCCCTGATTTTGTTTTGCTAAAACTTCAAACTCAGAAGAGTTGCCTCAGTGCTGTGAAAACCACCACAGGTCCTTTCCTGGGCTGTGTCACACAATTTGTTAAATTGTATCCGGTATTTTGTTCCCTGTGTGTCTGTGGAGGCTGGAGGATGGCACTGGATCCCTGGAACTGTAGTTATACATGGTTGTGAGCTGCCCTGGGTGCGGGGAATTGAACCTGGGTCTTCTGCAAGAGCATCAAGTGCTGTTAACAAGTGAGGCAGCGCTTTAGCCATTTATGTCTTTGAGACAGGGTCCTGCTATGTAGTCCTGGCTGGCTTGGTACTTGCTACATAGATCAGACTGGCCTTGAATTTGGAGCAACCCTGCCCGAGCCTCCCGAGTACTTGGATTGCGTGTGTGCGTCAGTGTTCCAGCTGCTGCTTTTGAAGTCTTTTTATTTTTTAGATTTATTTAGTTTATCATGACTGTCAGTGCTCATGCACTGTGGGGGTCAGAGGACAGATTATGGAAGGCCTCTCTTTCCACCATGTGGGTCGTAGGGATGGAACTCAGGTGGTCAGGCTTGCTGGCAAGCACCTTTACCTGCTGAGCTAGGCTGCCAGCCCGCTGGCCCACCCATGGCTTTAATAATAAAGCGGCTATAATTAACGTGCCCAGCAGTTTGCCCATTCAGAGTGCAGTTCCTGGTTGTGCTGTGGTCCACAGAGTTGTGGTGTCAATGCCACATCGATTTCAGAGCATTTTAAAGTCACCCTCAAAAGAATAGTCCCCTGTCCCATCCCTCGGCAGCCTCTAAGGCCTTCTGTCCTTAGGGATCTGTCTGCTGTGGACATTTCATAAAGATGGAATTGCAAAGTTTAAACAGATGCCGTCTACTGTTTTGTCCTCTCTCCCCCTTTCCCTACACACAGGCATCAATACCCTTCTTGTTTTCCTTTCTAGTCCACCCTCCTCCCTTCCATTCCTCAGCCACTCGGAGACTATGTTGCCGATGCTGTAAGCTCTGCCCAGATAATGGGGAAGCACCTCCCTCAGCCTTACCCTCTCTGACAATGAGATGGGCAGCCTGGGGCTCTTACCTCGGTGGCACAAGGTCACCTCTCTCAGCCTCAAGGCCTGGGCCTCTCCCTTCCTGTGCTGATACAGCATTTCTCAGTTTTCAAATGGGGTGTTTTCTTGACTAAAAGATTCCGCTCTTCCAGACCTGACGAACTGTGAGTTCAAGGCCTGCCCGAACGACAGAGGGAGTTCAAAGCCAGCTTGGGTAGTTTAGTGAGAATCTGTTGAAAAGTAAAAACAAAACAAAACAAAAAACCCAACAAAAGCAGGCTCTGGAGAGAGTGCTTTGTACTCTGCCCAAGGATTAAGTCCAGTTCAGAGCACCAGTGTCTGGCTCACTATAACTCCAGCCCCGGGGGACCCCACACCTCTGCCCTGCACAGATACACATGCGCACACACTTAAAAGTCATAAAACAGCCGGGCGGTGGTGGCGCACGCCTTTAATACCAGCACTCGGGAGGCAGAGGCAGGCCAGCCTGGTCTACAGACTGAGTTCCAGGACAGGCTCCAAAGCTACAGAGAGAAACCCGGTCTCGGAAAACCAATAATAATAACAATAATAGTAATAATAACAATAAGACCTTAAAAATATATGTGTGTGTATGGGAGAGGGTGCTCTGCACTGGCGGAGCACTTGCTGAGCATAGGCAGGTTCAGTCCCCACACCACAGCACAACAAGCATCGCAAGGTGCAGACCCACAACACGTATTATTTTATTAATTAATTTCGTTGGCCTAGGCTGCTGTGAAACTTACTGCGTAGTCCAGTATGGCCTTGAGTTTGGGATCCTCCTGCTTTAGCCTCTTGAGTTCCTGGGTTGCGGTAGTGTGCCTCCATGTCTGGTTCCCTTCTTATGTTTTGTGGCGTTGGTCAATGAGAAAGCTACCTGCAGATGTTTTCACAGTAGCCTAGGGCGTGGGTGTGGTTTAGTAGTCCAGCCTGTGGCACTTGGTCTAGTATGAGAATTCCAGCCTCAGTACCAGGGAGGGAAGGAAGTCCATCACTGGCTGGATAAGCAAAATGTGGTCTATACAGATAAAAGAATGCTATTCATCCTTAACAAGGGAGGAAACTGTCACAGCCAACGATGTGGATGAAACTTAAGGACCTGCATGGAGTAAGCCAGGTGCTCAGACAAGTGCACAGTTTTCATTTGTGTCAGATAGCAAGCGTAATCAAAATAATCGAGCTCCTAAAGTCATAGAGACAGCATCAAATGTGGTCTCCAGTTGCTAACTACCCGGGGATAGAGCTGGTTGTGGAGGGTTTAATCCTATCACATGCCTTATTCTCAGCCTGGGAGGTGAATCTCTGAGTTTGAGGCCAGCCTGGTCCTCAGAGTGGGTTCCAGGACAGCCATGATTACACCGAGAGATTCTGTCCCAACAAACTAAACAAACAAGAAGGGGAGTTGGCTAAATGGCTCAGTGGGTAAAGGTGCTTGCTGCCAGGCCTGGCTACTGAGTCTGATCTCTGTGCCCCACTTGGTGGACCACTGACCCCCAGAGCACTGACCCCCAAACTGTCCTGTGATCCTCCCCCACACACCGGTAAATGATGATGGGGGAGAAAAGAGTTGCTGTTTAACATGTGCAGAATCTCAGCTCTTCATATGCTTCACGTGTGCTCGGAGACCGTCGGACAATCTGGAACGTTCATTGGGAGCCGCCTGCCTTGAGTTTTGAGTTAGGGCCTCTCAGTAGCTTCCATGGTAGGGCTAGTTTGGCTGGCCAGTGAACACAGGGGTCCTTCTGCGTCTACCTCCCCAGTGCCGGGATTACAGGTGCACCACCATGCCTGGCGTTTTACATGGGTGGTTCTCAGTGTGTGTGGTGAACACTTTGCCAGCTGAGCCATCTGTCTGCCCATGCCCTAGAGCCCCAGCTTTGGAGGTGGGTCCCTCACGACGCCCCCAGCCACGTCGGCCTGCTCTCTCACTGGCTGCTAGCTAGGCCTGTAGCATTGCAGGCTGATGCCGAGCTGGAGCATGGCAGCCTCACCCTCCTCAGTGGCGGAGCCACACTTCTCTGTGTGACACTGGCACATGAGCCCATCAGTGTGCAGGACGACTTGTCATCATCCTGTGACTAGGCCTTGAGCAGCATCGCACTGAGACCATGTGGGTTGGAAAGTCAGGGTGTGCTTACGGAAGGAGGAAGAGTGGGTACCGCCTGGTCCTAGCAGTGATGCTGTGGCCCAGACTGCAGGGTCAGGCCCCTCCCAGACAAAGACTGAAAGCACAGGGTCTGTGGAGGAGGAGCCCTGGGGACAGGGTGGGCAGGAGACTGAGGACGAGCTTTAGGGAAAGGAGAAGCTGTCTCCCGTGGGACCCCACACCCAGGAAGGACAGATGAGGACCGCAGAGCGCAGAGACTGCACGGTGGGCTGTGATAGTTACAGAGTTACAGATGCGAGCTAGAGACGGCAAGGTGGGCTGTGATAGTTACAGATGCGAGCTTGAGCAGCAGGAGGGCTGTGCCCGGAAGGAGTTGGACAGGGGTGATACTGCAGACCTGACTCCTGCCCTGGCACTTGTACTGTGCACAGGAATGCAGCACAGTGTGTATTGTTGGTGACACTAAAAGGTTGTCACTTTTACCAGAGGATAGATGACACTGATTTATAGCCCAGTGGCCCCAGCAGGAGTCAGCTGACTGTGCCTGTGAAGGGCTGAACAGTATGTATTTCAGGCCTTACAGGGTGTGCGGTCTCTGTTATAATGACTCTACCAGCTGCTGTTGAGGGAAATGAGCCAGCGATGGGCGGGATGAGAAAAAGCAGATGTGGCTGGATGCCATTAAAGCTTTATTTTCAGGCTGGTGAGGTGGTTCAGTGGGCGAGGGCATTCACCGCCGAGCCTGACCCCTGCGATCAGTCCCCGGGATCCCCTTGGTGCAAGGAGAGGACTGACTTCTGCAGGCCGTCCCCTAGCTTCCACATGTGTACTTAAGTGCACACATTCACACAATAAAGAAAATGCAATAAAAGTTCTCTTACAGCAAAGTCAGTACTCCTCCCCCAACCCCTTCGTTTTCAGTCTGTGGAGGGGCGTGCTGCACACACTGAGGTCTTTCTTCAGTCCCCAGCCACCACACAGCAAGGCCACCACCATCGGGAGTCTTCGAAGGTGTGCAGCAGGCAGTATAGAGGCTCCCCAGGGTTTGTAGGACAGTCTGGCTGAATCAGTGAGTGTCCCACTCTCAAGACATAAGTGGAGGGACCAGAGGTACGGCTCAGTGGTTAAGAGCACTCACTGGTCCTCCAGAGGACTCGGGTTCGACTCTAGCACCCACATGGCACCTGTAACTCAAGTTTCGGAGGAGTCTGACACCCTCTTCTGGCCTTTTCAGGCACCAGCACACATGTACACAGACATGCTCACAGGCAACACATCCATACAGATAAAATAAAAACCCAATTAATCAGCCAACCCAAAACATCTTGCGTAAGAACAACTGAATAACAAAGCAAGCAGGTCTGGGCTGTGCAGAAAACCCAGGCTACCCTTGAGCATGCACAGGAATACAGGCTGGTGGTTGAAGAAAAGCCAGGGAACTCCGCCCTTCCCCTTCCCTCCACAGTAGAACCGTGGGTGACTCCCTTTAAGGAAGCAGGAGTCTGGAGGAAGAGGGTGGTCCTGCCCTGTTCTCTGTGACTGTGCTGCAGATAGACGTTCTTGAACTCTGCCTCCACAAGGGAAGCCCTAGTTGGCCAGGAGACGCTAGGAGCTAGGACCAGGCTGCCACCAGGTAGCAGAGCTGCAGCTGATGTCCGGATGGAGTTGGCCTCGGCTTGGGATGAGAAGGGACATCCCGAACCAATTTTGAGGACTCTTTGTTGGCTCTCATGTAAAATGTGCGGTGGAAGTGTACAGTGTGTGTGTTGAGGGGAGCGGTTGCTCGCCCTGGGTAAGAGGGAGGGTAGTAAGGCTAGGGAGCCCTCTGTGTGTAGGGGGTTGAACTTGAGACCATAAGTTTCCAGGCAGGCATCCTGCCGCCGGGCTACACCCTGATCCCTGCTTTATGAGACAGGGCCTTGCTTTGTTAATCCCAGTTGGCCTTGACCTGGTCAGTGTCTGCATTCTACCCCCCTTGTGTGCCTTCCTGTCTCTTGTGCAGGTTGTGAGCCTACCTTTAACGGCTCTAATGGCTGAGCCAGCTCGGTGGTACCTGAAGGCCTTTGCCAGTAATGCCCAGCGGAAATCCTGGATGAGCCGCAAATGTATTTTGAAGCTTCCAAGTCATAGACTGGGGAAGTGGCTTAGTTGGTAGCGTGCTTATCCATTAGCATGAACCTCTGCCCCATGTGAACTAGTAGGCGTGCTGGCGCAAGTCCGCAGTCCAAGCTTTTCCTTTGTTCCAGTCGCCGGGCCCCAAATAAATACACATGAGCTTGTATTAATTACAGAATACTCAGCTTATAACTCAGGCTTATTACTAACTAGCTCATACAACTTAAATTAACCCGTTTCTGTTAACCTGTATTTTGCTACGTGGCTCATGCTTTACCTGTCATATCACTTCTTGCTTCCCTGGTGGCTGCTTGCGTCTCCCTCAACTCTGCCCTTCTTTTCCCTGTATCTCTGTTTGGCTTTCCCACCTAGCCTTACTCTGACCGGCTATGGGCCAATAAAGTTTTATTATTAACCAATGATAGGAATGCATATTCACAGCATACAGAAGGATTATCCCATAGCACTTGGGAGGCAGGAAGACTAGACTTCATCTCCCACTGCATAGAGAGTTTGAGGCCATCTGGGACATGTCAGACTCTGTCTCTGTCTCTCTCTGTCTCTCTCTCTCTCACACACATACACACACAAACAACAAACAAACCCAGTATTCAAATTGGGTGCGATCAAAACAGTGAGGGGACTGGGGAGATGGCTCAGACACCTCCAGGACCTTTGTAAAAGGCTGGTGGCATTGGTGCACATCCATACTCCCAGGTCGTAGAGCGAGGTAGGAGAATTGCTGGGAAGCTCGCAGGCCAGGTAGTCTAGAGCACACAGCACAGCAGCAGAATCAGGAGACCCTGCCTCAGCCAGCAAGGTGGGAATTGCCATGCATGCATGCTCAAAATAGAGTTTGAGAACAGCTGTTCACCAGCGCCCTCACCACTTTGCTGTGAAATCCCAAGTGCACCTGACAGTCACAGCACATCTCAGTGACGAGTGTTTGGTAGTTGCACATAGCTGCCGGCCGGCTGCTGTGTACATCAGCTCAGCTCTGAGGAACTTTGGTAAGTGGAGAGTTTCACAACTGTGCAAACACTGGCGGTAATAGCCATCCCAGGAGGAAACAGCAGTCTTCAGCAGAGACCGTTTTGCTGTGACCTCAGTGAGTTCATAGTACTTAAAGGAATGAGGGTCACAGAGGGCTGGAGTACGTAGGGTGGTGCTCTCCGTTTTCCCCCGTGGGGGTGTTTGAGACAGGCTCTCATGCCGCAGCCCAGGCTGAGCTTGCACTTGGAGCAATCCTACTGCCTCAGCCTCTTGAGTGCTGAGAGTACAGGTGTGGTGTGTAACTCTTAATCTCAGCTTTCAAGAGGCTGAGGTAGGAGGGTTGCTGTGAGTTTGAGGCCACACTGGGCGCACAAAGGGAAACCCTATCTGAGGAAAGGAAACAAAAACAACTTAGAATTTAGTTTCAGGTCAGAACATAAATGCATTGTAGTGGCATTTTATGCTCTTTTCATTGCATTTGTTGATGTGTGCACACATGTGCAGCAGTCAGGGCAGCTTGTGGGACTGATTTCCCCCCTTTTACCTTGTGAGTCCCCAGGGTTGAACTTGCATCATCCGGCTTGGCACGTCGTTCTCTGAACCATCTCTCCAGCCACTCCCCTCTCCAGCTTTTGACTCAGGGTCTCCTAGGAGCTCTGCTGGGCTCCTGCCTCTGCCTCCCAGGTGTTGGGGTCACAGGCATGCTGCATACCAGTGTAAGCACAATGTGCTGGAGCAGGAAGGAGTCAGATGGCTAGACATCTGGGCAAGAATGGAATTAATGATGCAGATAGTTTGGAAAACAGCTTTTTTGTTGTTGTTGTTGCTTTTCTTTTTTGAGGCAGGGTCTCTCTGTGTGGTTCTGGGTGTCCTAGGACTCACTCTGTAGACCAGGCTGGCCTTGAACTCAGAGATCCACCTGCTTCTGGGTGCTGGGTTTAAAGGTGTGTACCGCCACCGCCGGAAAGCTTTTGTGTTTTAGTTGTTACTGTTTCCTCAGACAGAGTCTGACTCTCTAGTCCAGGTTGGCTTGACTCACTATGTATGTAGCGCAGGCTGTTCTCACATTCATGGCGGCGGTCATCCTGTCTAGACTGAGTGCTGGAAGAGAGGCATGAACCGTACATGCAACACCGTAGTGAAGTTTTGTTTGGCTTGTCATACTTAGAAGGGGGAAGAAAGAAACCCCCAGTGACAGCGTGTGAAGGCGCTGGGGCATTATAGCGGGAGGGATAGGAAAACCTGCATGGAATCTGGTGTGGGTTTTGCTCAGGAAACTTAAGGTTTTCTATTAAAAAAAAAAACATAAACAGGATACCGACCCACATGGGTCACGACCTGGGGTTTCCATCCCTGGCCTTTGTTGAAGCCTCTTGGTGGTACCCAGGTCTGCAGAGAGCACAGTTGGGAAATGCTGGGTTAGTCCAGGTCTCCAAGTCCAAAGACTTGGTGAGTCGAGGGACCAGGCTGTGACCACTGGAGGCGACAGGCGGGGTTTCCTAGGCCGTCCTGTGGGAGTCCACCTATCATCTCTCTTTTTCCCAGGTGTGGATGTCGAGGCAGCCAAGCGGGCTGAAGAAGAGTTGCTGCTTCATGACACACGGTGCTGGCTGAACGGGGGCGCCATGCCAGAGGCCCGGCACCCCCGGACCGGGGCCTCTGCCCTACATGTGGCTGCTGCCAAGGGCTACATCGAAGTGATGAGGTGAGCCAGGCCAGAGTGACTGCCTCGTGTTGGAGCTTCTTGGGGCTCTTGTCCTTTTCTTCTCCTAGTATACACACCTAAAGCCAAGTATATTCCTCTCCCTAGCCATGCTCAAGAGGTTGAAAAATTACATTTATTTTATTGATCTCTGTGTCTGTGTGTATTTGTACACATACATGCATGTAGGCAAAACATCCCATACACATAAAAATAAAATCAGTCTTTTAAAAAATGGCATTAAGCCAGGCATGGTGGTTGGTATATGCCTTTGATTTCCACACTTGGGAGGTGGAGGCAGGATTGCTGTGTGTTGTAGGCTAGCCCAGTCTAACTAGTAAGGGTGTGTGTGTGTGTGTTTGTGTGTGCATGCATTTGATAAGGTATTGTACATCTATAATTACAACACTTGAGAATCAGAGGCAGGAGGATTACTGGAATTTCAGGCTAGGTTTGTCTACATACTGAGTGCGAAGCTAGTGCTTTATAGAGGGATACTGTTGTGAAAATCAGAACCCCCAAATGGAATTGAGATGAACCTGTCTGCCTTTCTGCTTTTCATGCTTGTAAGGTTGCAGGCAGGTGTTCTCAGGCAGGGTTTAAGACCTCGTGCCACCCCCAGACTTACAGCCTGCCTGCATAGCTCTGCTCCTGAAGGAGGGGCTTCAGCCTGTGTAGCTACAGTCTGAGGCTGCGCTCTGAGCCCACCGCTTTTGGGGGAGAGGATGCCCTGAGCATCCCTATGCCCTGCTCTAGCTGCTCCTCCCACTTGAGGATGTGACCTCACTTGCCATTGCATCTGCATCCCAAGTCAGTGGGGAGCAGAGGCGAAGGGAGCAAATGTCTATTTCTTTTCAGGAGAACATTCCAGAAGTGTGTGTATCACTTAATGCCTGTGTTCCATTAACCCAATTCTCGTCATTGGCCGTTCCTAGTTGCAAGGAAAACTGGATTTGTTTTCACAGAAGCACGTGTGTGGTTAATGATTGTATGGTGTGTGTGCATGCATGTGTATGGGTATTGTATGTATGGGTGCACATTCATGTGTATGTGTAGAGGCCCAAGGCTGACGTGTAGTGTTTTCTCTAGTTGCTCTTCAACCTTACATATTGAGGCAGGCAGGGTCTGTGTCTGATCGTCAGCTTGCCTTTTTTGGCAAGTTTAGCTAGCCATCTCCCTTTGAGGTGGCCTATCTCTGTCTCTGCAGGTGGGCTGCCATGTCCACTCAGTATTTTTAGTTATTTTTCCCCCCATATTACATCCATCCCTCCCTTCTTCCCCAGATCCAGCCCTCTATTTCCCTTCAGAAAAGATCAGGCATCTCAGGGATGACAACCAAGCATAGCACAAGTTATAGAGGTCAGCCACACCTCCAGCCCCACTGTCATGAGTCCCAAGCTTAACGGCTGTAGCTATACAGAGGACCTAGCGCAGACCGTAAGGATCCCTGACTGCTGCTTCAGTCTCTGAGAGTCCTGGAGCCCCGCTTAGTTGATTCTGTGGGTGGTGTTCTAGTGTCCTCCCTCCCCTGGCTCTGATAATCCTTCCTTCCTCTCTTCTGTGGGGTTCTCTGAGCTGGGGGTCTCTGCATCTGCTCCCGTCAGCTGCTGGGAAAAGCCTCTCTGATGACGTTTGGACTAGGCACAGATCTATGAGAATAGCAGAATATCACCAGGAATCATTTTATTGCCTTTTTTCCTTCCCAGCTGTATTTGCTTCTACCCCAGGTCTCTGGGCCATCCAGCCCTGATTCCTGGCCATCCTGGCAGGGTCAGGTGTGGACTCCCTCTTATAGTGTGGGTCCCAAGTGGGCCAGTCATCGGTTGGCCACTCCACAAGTCCTGTGTTACCATTACCAAAGCACATCGTGCAGGTTGCACAGTTTGTAGGTCAAAGCTTTGTGGCTGGGCTGATGTCCCATTCCCACTACTGGAAGCCCTGCCTGGCTATAGGAAACGGCCAGTTCAGGCTCTGTGTCCTGCATGGCTTTGCTAGGTTCACCCTCGTAGATTCCAGAGTTTCCACTGTACTAGGTTTCCATATCACCCCCAAAATGCGCCCCCATTGTAGTCATTCCTGCCAGTACTCCCTCCCCCCCCCCTTCCCCTCTCCCCATCTGTCTTCTTTCCATCCCTACCTGCCTCATTCCATCTGCAAAATCTATTCGCTTTCCCGTCCCGGAAAGATCCATGCATCCCCCAGAGCCCTCCTTGTTACTTAGCCTCTCTGGGCCTGTGGATTATAGCATGATTGTCCTTCACCTAACAGCTAATGTCCACTTATAAATGAGCACATACCATGTTTGTCTCTCTGTGTCTGGGTTACCTCACTCAGGATTTTTTTTTTTTTCTAGTTCCATTAGCTTGCAAATTTCATGATGTCAGTTTTTTTTTTTTTTTTTTTTTTTTTTTTTTTAAACTGTGTATTAGTGCTTTTCCTGTATGTATATGTCTGTGTGAGGGTGTTGGAACCCCTGGAGCTGGCGTTACAGACAGTCTTGAACTGCCATGTGGGTCCTGGGAATTGAACCTGGGCCCTCTGGAAGAGCAGAACCACCTGTATCTCTGCAGCCTTGATGTCATTTTTTTTTTTTTTTTTTATAACAGCTGGCTACTGAGTTTTTTAAAAAGTGGATGCTGGTGATCGATACTCCTGGCTTTGTGCTTAAATGCTTTCCCCTGAGCTACCTGCGCAGGTCTTGGGGGCTAGTCAGTAGAGACGGTGTGCCGACACTTGTGGACAGCCTCCTTCTCTTGTCTTAGAACTGTAGCACTGGGCTATGGGCACAGGTCACAGGCAGAAAGATGCTTCCCTGGAGTCTACCCGTGAGGGGCTGGCGGTGACTCCAGGATGGAGCACTCGCCTAGTGTATGTCCGGGTTCTGGTCCCAGCCCTGGAAAAAGGTGCACTGGCCGGGCGTTGGTGGCGCACGCCTTTAGTCCCAGCACTCGGGAGGCAGAGGCAGGTGGATCTCTGTGAGTCTGAGGCCAGCCTGGTCTACAGAGCGAGTTCCAGGACAGGCTCCAAAGCTACACAGAGAAACCCCGTCTCAAAGAGAAAAAGATGCACTGATGGCCACTTTTGTGTTTGCTTATTTGGCCTTTTCCATCAATGCCTCGTGTCAGTCATGATTGCTTCTAATTCGTTAGTCTTGAATTCCTAGTCTTTGTTCCTTTACCTCCCTCTGGGATTAGAGGTGAGAGCCCGTGCTTGTCTCCGTGCTTGCCTCCGGCCCCTGCAGTTTTTTCTTTCTTTTTTTAATTGAGACAAGGTCTTGCCATGCAGTCCTAGCTTGGCTGTCCTCCAGCCTCAGCCTCTGTGTTCTGGGATTGCAGGTGTGAGCCATCATGCTGAATTTTATGATGGCCCCCTTTATGTGAGTTCGTGTTTACCGAATTTACAGTTCTTTATTATTTCTCATTATATTAAAAGTCTTGCTGTTGTTGTGCTCACTGAAATGGAGGTAACTATTTACTTGATGTCTGTTAGGGGCTAGCCTCCTGGGCTGGCTCAGACCTCCCCTCCTCATAGCCCCATAGTCTTGGCGTTTAGGATGTGTGCCCACTGTAGCCAACAAGAGAGACATGATGGCCTGGGTCATTCTGTCCTGACGGCTATCCCGTCCATTGCCACGCCTCTGACCCAGGGCCTCTGGGGAAGAGCAGGGTCCAGGTGCAAACCTGGGCTTCCAGACCAGTGAGGTAGCTCAGAGGTAAAAGTGTTGGCCACACCAGAGCCGGGTGACTTGTGTTAGGGGCTGGGACAGGTGGGTGGAAGAAGAAAGCCCATCCCTGTATGTGTCCTCTGATCTTCATACATGGTCTTCCTGCTGTGGCACGTGTGCTCACTTTTGTGCACGTCACACACACGCACACAGGCACAATAGTAGATGAGGCTAAGTCTGCACAAAGAAACCCTTGGCCTTGGGGGGGCATAAACAGTGGGCAGTAGATTGGCCCCCTGGCCGAGATGCCGGTGAAGACCGCTGGGTGAGGAAGTGCTGACGGGCCGGGGTTGTGGCTGAGCCACGTGCTTCAGGCTCCCAGGATACTGACCAGAAGGACAGTGCAGCTAGCACCTCGCCAGAGACCCTGGCGTGGGGATGTAACAAGAAGCCCAGTGTGCCTTGCTGCAGGGGACAGGGAATCTTGAGGAGTGTGAGGGAGGAGGGTCTCAGGGCCAGACAGGGCCTGGTGCCTTGCAGTCTGTCCAGCATCCCTGCCTCCCTGACACACAACTTCTCCACACTTCTTCCAAAAGAGGCTTCGGCCCGTGCTGAGTTCAGAGAGCTCCAGGTATTACTTTGTGGAAGGCCATTGGCTGAGCCAGGCTCGCTCTACTCCAGCATTGTGATGTTCGGGGTCTTACCACTCTGTCCTGTGTGTTGGAGGACGTTGAGCAGCTCTCCAGCCCCCACGCTCTGATGCTAACTGCTTCCACTGTAAGCTAGGACTCCAGTGGTGATGTTTCCAGTCGTAGAGAGGGTGTGTGTGTGGTGTTTGACACCGTTGAGTACCAGTATCCTAAAACAGCATGGTTCCAGAATTACAGTCCCTTCAGGGCTTGCGTTCGTGGGGGAGTCTTGCACCCACCTCATCGCCTCTCACCACTGCCCTAAGTCCTTCAACCTGGGGGACTTGAAGAGTGGGGTCCCTGTGATATGAGGAAGCTTTTGCAGGTTTCATTCATGTTGGTCCGAGGGAGGGCTCAGTCGTGCAAAGGAGCTTGGGGCAGGGCTGGTTGCCAGTAAATCCAGTAACATTTGGGTACCGATCAGTAGTAGTACTGTGGCCACAGAACAGAATTTGAGTTCCGCTATTGGCCTAACTTGACACTTGACCCAAGCCTCCCTGGCCCTTAGGCTGCTACTCCAAGCTGGCTACGACACAGAGCTCCGGGATGGAGACGGCTGGACACCCTTGCATGCAGCAGCCCACTGGGGTGTGGAGGACGCCTGCCGACTCTTGGCTGAGCACGGTGGGGGCATGGACTCGCTGACCCATGCGGTGAGGGCCGTGTCAGATGGTGGGGCTGGGTAGGGGGAGAAGCCCCTACATCGTCGTCATCATCTCCCTCCTTCCCCTACTCAGGGGCAGCGTCCCTGTGACCTGGCTGATGAGGAAGTGATGAGCCTTTTGGAGGAACTGGCCCAGAAACAGGAGGACGTGAGTCTCGGCTCTAGTTTGCCTCTTTACTTGGCAGCTCTGAGGAGGTAACAGACTGGGAAGGCTGACAGACTTTCCCTGACACCCTCAGTGCCCAGATGAGCTATTCCCACCTGTTAGCCCAGCTCTGGCGGACGGCTATCAACAGGGGCACCTCCGTATCTGGAGGAGCTGAGGCCGTGCCCAGAGTTTCCTGCCTGCTCGTTGGGGAGTCAGCTGTGTGTGGCACAGGTTGAACCTGTACCCTCACCTCTGCACCCCAACACTGTCTCTAGTTAGCACTTTTGCTAGGGAAATGGAGAGTGAAGGGATCATGGGTGTGGGCCCCAAGCAGATGGCATGGCTGGAATTCCATTATGTAGTGAGGTGGCCCAGGCCTTGAGGGAGCCAGCCAGGACGAACCGTCGGGAACATTCTCCAGAAATGAGTCCCGTGCCACACTGAGATGTTTTGACTAGCATCCTAGATGTGCTGAAGGGTAGGGAGGAGGGCTATGCAAGTTGCTCGCCCCTGGGAAGTGGGAGAATCCCTCTGGGAATAAGGCTGGAGGCCAGTGACAGTTGGATCCGGCCAAGCCTGGGAGAGCTTGACTGAGCCCCAGTGTGCTGCCAGGGTACTGAGTCCCCATGTTTGCAGGACCCTGCATAAAGTGTGGCTAGCGCAGTTATACTTGATGGTCCTCGAGGCACAGAGGGGGTGGCCAGGAGACCCAGGAGGGATTGTGCCCTCTGCCCCTCCCTAGTTGCCCCCTTCCATCCTTGTAGCTTCGGAACCAAAAGGAAGCCTCTCAGAGCCGAGGCCAAGAGCCGCAGGTGCCCTCAAACAGCAAACACAGAAGGTAAGAAATGCCCAGGCTTGGGGTGGGTTGCACTAGCCACCACACTTGGACACAGACGCCCTGTCCTCCTAGGAGCTCTGTGTGTCGATTGAGCAGCCGTGAGAAGATCTCCCTGCAGGATCTGTCCAAGGAGCGCCGACCTGGTGGGGCAGGAGGCTCCTCCGTTCGGGATGAGGATGAGGGAGAAGAAGCCCCAGCTGGTAGGGATGCTAGACCCCTGGGTCTGAGGAAGGAGCATGGGTTTGTGGGACCCCGATATGAGAGGTGGCTGGCATCTCCTGTGGCATCCCCTTTCCTGTTCCTGCACACAGGTCACCCACCTGTGGAACCAAGAGCCCTCAATGGCGTGTCTTCCCCTGTGCCCTCCAGCCCCAAGAGCCCTGTGGTGAGTCTGAGCACCCTGAGCTGACGTTAGGTTTGGGGCAGCGGGGTAGGATGCGGTAATACTTCCACCTCCGCTGAGGAAGGTGGCCTTTTGACTTGGTTCCTAGGTCCTTGTGGACAAAGAGCTATGTTTTTGGTGGCACCTGCCCCAGCTGTGGGTTACTGTGATGCTCCTGGAGTTACACCCTTAGGCTCTAAAGAGAGGGGTCAGTAATGAAGAACTTCTTCCCCTCCCAGCTGCCGGAAGAGGCTCCTTTCTCCAGGCGCTTTGGTCTCCAGAAGACAGGAAGCTCTGGTACCTTGGGCCCCTCAGAAAGGAGGGGTGCAGAGGGGGTTCTTGGTGTGCAGCGCTCAGCCTCCTCCTCCCTCCTGGAACAGGGCTCCTCTCAGGTAGGTGCTGTGAAGTGTGGGTGCAGGCCCCTGCCTTGGGCAGACAGTTCCTCCTCCTTTGTTTTTCTCCTGTCTGCACAGGCCAGGGAGCCCCGTCTTGCCAGAATAACCCCTACCCCTGCCCAGAAAGTGCCAGAGCCCTCTACCCTGTAAGTACCAGGGGCTGGGGCAGGGGGACAGATCTGGTGCTATCGTGGCATTTGGGGTCCCGGGAAAGCCCTTAGGGTGCATCAAATAAAGCTTCCTGTAAAACTCCCAGGCCACTGTGGTCTGACTCCCTCAGGGCCCTAGCTCTTCCTGTTGAGTCCATAGGGCTGTCTTGGGCTCCTCCTCACTCCTGCATGTCTGCTTGTATGCCATCGTTTCTCCGGGGCCCAGCAGGACCGCCTTGCTAACAACCACACGGTGCAAGTCCCTGGCTTATCCTCTCTATTTTCTCCAAGTATCTTTTCTCCCCATGCTCCACACTTGTCTCTTTGGCCGCTGTTTGTATTATGTGTTTCTCCCAGAAATGACTCATCAGCAGCCATGACTGGCTTATTCTCTTTGGTCTCTCCCTTGCCTGGCACGGAATGCAGGCTTGAGGAATATTTGCTGATGAATGACTCCATGCAGGTGTGAGGCTGCCATGCCTCCTTCTTTGGATCACTCCACTCCATCCTCCAGGAGGGAGCCTGGATCCCCAGCAAAGCCAAATGCCCTCACAGCCTCTGCAGCACCCCTGCCCGACTCCAGGGACCGCCGGAGGTAAAGAGGCTAGGGGGAGGCAGCTCCTGGGGTCCTGTCTGTCCAGTTGACGCGTTCTCTGCCAGAATGTTCCCCCCCTCTGCGGTGTCATTCACAGCACCCAAGGGGGCATTCTCTTGAGTTCAGGGTTCTTCACTCAGGTCCTACCAGATGCCTGTGCGTGATGAAGAGTCCGAGTCTCAGCGGAAGGCTCGCTCCCGCCTTATGCGCCAGTCTCGAAGGTCCACACAGGTATGGGATGGGGCTGGGGGTCTGTGTTCCTGGGTCTGAGGGATGGGGCTTGGGTCTGTGCTCCTGGGTCTGAGGGAGGAGGCTGGGGTCTGTGCTCTTGAGTCTGAGGGGAGACTGGGGACCCGAACTTGAGTCCTGTGGAAGTCTAGGCCTTTTTCCTTGATGGAGCTCTCTCTGCTAGGGCGTGACTTTGACAGACTTGAAGGAAGCAGAGAAGGTGTCAGGGAAGGCCTCTGAGCCAGAGCAGCCTGTCCCACCCAGCCTGGTGAGCAGGGTCACGTGAAGTGGGGTGGGCAGAACCCATCCATCTCCCTGTTTCTGACTGTACTCCTCCCTGGCAGGACCCTTCTCGGAGACCTCGGGTTCCTGGTGTGGAGAATGCTGAGGGCCCTGCCCAGAGAGGTGAGGTCGGCTTTCTGGGAAGTCGTTCCCCCAGGGAACCATCCTGTCTCCCACCAAGTCTTTGTTAACTGGGGCCTAAGCCAGGGTCCCTACACAGTAGACAAGGGCTGCTATAGGGGTGTCTGAGCTGATTCCCACTGGTTCCCCAGCAGAGGCGCCCGACGGGCAGGGCCAGGGACCACAGGCGGCCAGGGAGCATCGAAAAGTCGGCCATGAGCGAAGGGGGCCAGCAGAGGTGAGGATGCTTTCTGGAGGCTGGGGCTGGAGGGAGGGCAGGCCTGGGTGTGGGATGGAGACTGAACTCTCAGGGTTCTTCTGCAGGGGGAGGAGGCGGGGCCGGCAGACCGGAGCCTGGAGTGCAGGTAGGCTGGGTCATGCATGGGGGCTGGGGCACCCCTCTCGGCACAGCACGGCCTGGTCTCTAAGGCCTGTAGCTTTTGTCCAGCACTGTGGATGGCGGCTCCACTGCCCGTAGGCAGCGTTTTCAGAGAGACCTCAATCCAGAATCCAAGCAGGAACAGGAAGAGCCTGACGGAAGCTTCCGGAAGGTGCAGCATCCTACCTCGTGCCCTACCCTACCCTGTTCTTCTCCTATTGGTACCCTTCTGAGCCTGCCTGCTTCCTCTGTGTTTCCAGCTGTACATGGAGCTTCGAAGGGAGAATGAGCGGCTTCGTGAGGCCCTGACAGAGACCACCCTGCGGCTGGCGCAGCTCAAGGTGGAGCTGGAGCGGGCCACGCAGGTGCAGATGCTGGGACCTAAGGACCAACTGTGTTGGGGACAGTGAGAGTCAGAGCTCCCGGGGCAAGGGGCCTGGCCATGGCTGGGGGTGTTGGAGGGTTGTTCCCCCTCGGGGGTGGGGGGCAGGGCTCTTTTGGACTAGGGGTAAGAGGTAGCTCCTGATGTTCCAGTCCTCTCTGTCTTCACCAGCGGCAGGAACGCTTTGCCGAGAGGCCCGCCCTCCTGGAGCTGGAGAGATTTGTGAGTTTGGCCTGCTGGGGTGGTGCCCGGGCCGTGCCCTGCCCCCTGCCCTTACCCTGCTTCTGAACCTGCTCCTTTCCTTGCAGGAGCGCAGGGCCCTGGAGCGCAAGGCCGCAGAGCTGGAGGAGGAGCTGAAGGTAACTGGAGTTTGTGGTGGGCAGTGGCCAGAGCCCAACCCACCTAGCACTGCCCGGCTGACTCCACCCTGCACCCTAGGCCCTGTCCGACCTCCGGGCTGACAACCAGCGGCTCAAGGATGAGAACGCAGCACTGATCCGCGTCATTAGCAAATTATCCAAGTGACTGTGGAGGAGGCCTGCACCATATTTATACAGCTGCTTTTGACACGCGCACCCCTTCCCCCCCAGTGAACTTGAGTGACAGGGCTCCGGGGGAAGTTGCTGAGAAGCCATAACCTCCTCTCGGGGCCTCAGAACCCGGAGGAAAGCACAGAGTCCCCAGGAACCAAGGGGGGCCCTCTGAGCCCAGGATGGAGGTGGGAGGCTGAGCCAGGTAGGGAGATGTTACTGAGAGTGGGCAGGCACCAGAGATGGGACCAAGAAGGAAGCAAGGACCAGGAAACGCAGATCAGTGTCCAGGAGCAGAGTGGCTGCCCCCGGTCCCACCTCACGTGTGTCGCTACCCAGTATCCCTTCCCCTCCCCAGCAGGGATCCAGGAATGTGCCAAGAGCCCCCTGGCCTCGCCAGGTGGGCCTGTATATAGGGTCCATGTGCAATAGGGAGGGATGTCTTCTATTTTTGCTGCCTCCTTCCCACCCATTGTCTGGGGAGGGGGAGAAGGTATTTTTGAGACAAAGCACAGGCACCACAAATAAAGTCGTGACATTGCCACTCAGTGACCTGTCTCCCACTGGCGTGGGCACTGGTTCTTGCTTGTGTGCTCAGGCTGTGGGTCTGAGTTAACCCCTCATCCAGTGGGTGGCTGGGAGCATGCAGACAGGTGTGGGGAGGGCAGCTTGCTAGAGTGAGCCGCTGGAGCAGAGGATCCCGGGTGAGGTAAGAAGGGTCAGAAGGAAGCCTGTGACCAGTACGGGCGCTCACATTTCCTCTTAGTTCCTTGGGAATGAGTGGAGTCAGTGGCTTGTATTGAAAATGTGGGATGGTCAACATAGGAAACTGCAAGTTTAGCCTTTCTGGGAAGGGAGTAGGTGATGTTACGTAGTCTTTCATGGCCACAAGGAGAGCCGGGAGCCAGCGAGATGGATCCTATCTCCATCCTTACAGTCAGGAATGGACTGCTACTGGCTGGTGTTCTGCCTGCTGGTGTCACAGAAGGGAACAGCTTGGTCCAGAGAAAGGTTGTCACTGGATTTCAGCTATAGTGCTGTGGAGAAAGAGCGAAGGAGGGGAGAGTAGAGAGAGAGAGTGTGTGTGTGAGTGTGGTGTGCGGTATGGCTGATGTGGGTTATATGGTGTGTGTGGTGTGGGCATTTGTGTGGTTGTGTATCTGGTGTGTATGTGTGTTTTTTATGATGCTGCACAGACAGATGCTAGAAGGTGGCAGAGAGCCTGTGTCTGAAGGAAGGAACTCTGCACGATGAGAACCCTTGTGCGGCGCGGGGGCTAAAGCAGGCCGGGCATGCTGTGGTGCCAAAAGGAGGTAGCAGGCATAGTGTTGGGTCGATGGCTTTGCACACAGTCATGGCTGTTAAGAACTTGAACTCTGAGGCGGGAGGCCCGACCACCAGGTTATCATCCGGCTTGAGCTCTGACAGGTTCCCCTGGCTGGATGTAGACTGAAGGAGTGATGTACAAAGTGATCAACAAAGGTCAAGTCAGGATGAAAAGGTCAGACTCCAGACCACAGAGAGCCAGCCACCACGGGCGCCCGATGTTCCAGCAAGGCAGCCTGGGAGCTCACTGCTGGAATCAAAACAGCGGGGGCAACTGCTTGCATGTTTGCTTTCTTTCCCTATTAGAAAAGAGCGTGGCACCCGCCGAAGTCCCAGCATCCAGGAAACCGAAATGGGAGGATGGAGAGCTTGGGGCTATACCCAGACTGCTTCCAACAAGGCCAACAACTCACCAACCAATCAACCCTGACATAAACACCAGGCAGTGATCAGTCTCCCTAGGGCTAAGACGTCCCTGGCGGAGCCAATAGCATGAGTCCCGAACAGAGAGGAAGGGTGACCTGAGCTCACAGGGGTCACGGGCCATCAGCTGCTATGCTGGAGTTAGCTTTTATCTCATGTACCAGGAGAAGTCAAGGGCACAGACAGCGAAGGCTTATTGGAGATCTGCGGGTGGCTTAATGAAGTAAGCCCAAGGCTGGCGCTACTGGGTCAGGTTCGAGGTGCGCCATCTGGTGGCCCAGGTAAGGATTGAACTGCGCCGGGAGCAGAGGCTGACTGCAATGGCAGTGCTCAAGGATGCAGGGAAAAGAAAGGCCTCAAACATACCTAGTGTGGATGAGGAAGCCGGCTCCTATTACCCACCTGCATAACCTGGACAAGTTGCAGGGCTTGGCAGGGAGAAAGCTCTTGAGGGACCAGGAAGACCTAAGAGCCTGTGGCATGCCCTGGGAGCACCCAGATCTGCTGGGCCCTTAGGGGGCTGGGCACAGGTGTCCACAGTGTGGCTAGGTGAGCTGAGCCAGGGTGATGGGATGGGGGCTGCTCCACCTCTCAGCAGCAGTAAGTGCAAACCGCTTGCATCAAAAGCGGCTGGGCCAAAATGCAGGGTGGGCGGAGACATAAGGCCTTTGAAAGAAAAACCCAGGCCTTGGATACCAGGAGACAGGACTGAGGACAGCGAGGAGCCAGGGAAGGGGTTTATAAGAGGGGCTAGTGCGAGGATAGACGTGATTGGGAGGAAGCCTGGACTGGCGTCTCCAGGTTTATGGAGAGAAAACATGGGGTGTCTCTCAGATTCCTTGGTAGCCGGCAAGAGAGGGGGGCAGCAGGTGACATGGTCTAAAAAGGAGGCTGTTTATAGCACATCACAACGCACAGGGCCCTCAGTGCGCCTCTTGGGCGTGCCTCTCTGGTAGGTAGTGTCTCTATGCTCCGTCCCCTTCCCATTCCCGTCAGTCAGAGGTCCCTCTGCAAGGGTTCCAGGCAGCACTGTCAGAGCAGTCGGCCCGCCAGGGTGGCGGGAAGATCAGGGAGGGCGATCCTTCAGGACATCTACTGTCACTGGTGATGGGGAGGAGTCTGGCGACTGTGGTCCTAGGGGGCGCCGGGAGCCCCGCAGTCTCATCACGTGTTTGTGAACGAGCCAGGAAGGATCAAATAACTTCCGTTTTGGTCTCGCCTTCCACTTTTTTCTTTTGCTTCTCCATCACGGCCTCCAGCTCCGACACTTTTTCTCTGTCCTGGAGGGCGCGGTAGAAATCAAGATGTGAGTGTGTGAGTCCCGGGCGGAACCTCCTCTCCCTTCCGTCGCCTCCTCCTGCCCGAAGTATTCGCTTACCTCCAGCAGCGCGCGCTGCACGGTGACTTGGCTGTACACTCGCGCCCCTTCCTCGGGGCACACGGCCCTCAACTCTTCCTTTTGCAGCGAGAAGAGCTGTGCGCCGGTCAGCACGCCGAGTGCGTCCACAGTCCTGAGCAAAGCAGCAGGGGCCCTCACAGCTCAAGCTCCCTCAACCCCCACCAATCGTCTCACTCCTACCTAGCTCAGGAGATTTGGGACTTCAGAAGCGGGAAGGGGCTTACTCCCTGTGGTCTCCGTTTGGAGCCTGTCATTGGGCATTGGGCGTGGCAACTTGGGCCTGGCCCTGCCCCATAGTTTCCATTCCCCCAACCCCTGGACCAATCGGAACCTTGACTTTCAGTTCAGGTACAGGTCTCTTCAGACTAGCCCAGGGGAGCCCCACTCACCCCGAGCTAAAGCCCTTGGTCTGCAGCCAGGCACGGACCACCGAGGCCTCAGAGCGCGGGCTGAGCTGAGGCTCCGGGGCGCGGGGTCCCGGGGCTACCCGGCTGGGACCCGAACGGCCCTGCGCCAGGCGCGCCTGCAGCTCCTCATTGACACTGAGCATCTGGGAGAATTTCTCTGCAGGAGGGAAACCGTGAAGGGGGGGGAGTGCGCACTCAGGGTTCTGGGGTCAGGGGGCTGGGAGCCTCTAGGGTGCCCAGGGTAGAGCCTGAAAAGCAAAGACAAGGATCGCGTCGCCACTCACCCTTCTCACTCGGGTCCAAATTGTTGAGACTGTCACAACTGTCCCGGTGCGGCCGCACCTGAGCAGGGGCTGGAGCTGGTGCGGGTGGGGGAGGAGGAGGACTAGTCTCCTGAAAGGGAAGGAAGAGAGAGAAAGCGATAAGGCTTCCAGCTCCTTTCCCAATAGACACCTCCCCTTTCCAAACAGTACCCTTCACACCGGATTTTCTCTGCCCTCATCCCCAGGATCTAGGGTCCTGCCCCCACTTCACCCTCCCCCGAAGAAGCAAGAATATACCGACTTACTAGGTTCCCTGCAGGGCTGTGGCTGCGGTGCACCTGAGGTCCAGGGTGGGGTGTCAGGATGTTATAGGGTACATAGCCCTCCTGTCCCTGATGGTCCCGAACCTTCCACCACTTGCGCCTGTCATCCAGGACCTAAGTGGAGTATAGAGAAAATTCAAGCTCTTGTTCTGTACCTAGGGGCTGAATTGACCAAATTTTGGGTCTCAGGGGCCCTGTACCGCTAACCTCCAACACATCTCGGTGCTTGACAGACAGCTCGCTGCTATTTCGGGCCTGGAAGTCATAATTACTCAGAACCCACTTTTTGGCTCTCGCTTCTAGCTGGGATTCAGCTTCCAGTTCCGGGTCTTGATGACTGGGGAGAGTGAAACCCATAGGAGATAAGGAGGTAGCCAGCCTGCTGGTCTGGATTCTAAGGCGCCAGTGTGAGGTGGGGTTAGAGGCAAGCAGGGGTCAGAGCAGAGGCCCGGGTTAATATGTTAATACAGACTTGACATTGGAGTCAGAGCTTGAATGCGGTTAGGGTTAGCTCGTTTCCTTGCCTGGCACCATGCAGTAAACACTAGGTATTATGATGACTATTTAATTCACTATGGGGTGCTGGGGATTGAACCCAGGGCCTTGTGCATGCTAGGGAAGTGCTTTACTTCCAAGCTTCATCCCTAGTCCTTTTATTCGTGAGCCAGAGATGAGGAGAGTGTGTCCTGGCACTGGTTTCCTAGAGCTGGAGTTATAGATGGTTTCGGGGAATGGAAAGTACTTAGGTCCTGTGCAAGGGTGGACAGTGTCTCAACACAAGTCATCTCTCCAGCCCCTCACTTGAGTGAGAATCCCGAGGAATCATCTAGAAACAGCAGATCTATACTGATCATCCACCAGGACAATGGACAGAGTACAAACAGTAGCTAACCTTTATGCTTATGCAGCAACACAGGCCAGTCACTACAGATTCCATTCTCCTGGAGCTCCCTTGTAGTTCCATGAATTTGCAACCTTCGTCTCCCGAAATCTCACTATTATCCTCTCTCAGTCTCTTTTGTGGTACAGGGTGCTGAACCCAGGGACTTGTGCATGCCAGGCCGGCACTGTCCACTGACCCACATCCCAACCCTCAGTGGTAGATGCTAGCCATCTGAGCTACCTGAGCCACACCCCAGCCCTTCAGCCCTTCGTGGTAGATACCAGGAGAGGGTTCTACAGCTGAGCAGATCACTGGTTGGATTCTAGGCAAGAATTCTACCATTAAGCATGCACCCAATCCCTCACTGCTGGATTCACTGAGCTGTGCCCCCAACCTTTACTGGTGGATTCTAGGCAACGCCTGCCACTGAGCTACAGCCCAGCCCTTCCTGTTATTTTATGTCTATAGATTTTTTTTTTCCTGCACGTAAGGCTGCGCACAACTTGTGTGCCTAGTGCCTGCAGAGACCAGAAGAGAGTACTGGATCCCCATGTGAGCTGCTGTGTGGGTGCTGGGAATTGAACCTTGGCCCTCTGGGATAGCAGCTAGTGCTCCTAACCACTAAGCCATTTTTCCAGCTTCTTTAATTTTCGGTTTTGAGGCAAGGCTTTGTTGCTTTGCCCAGGATGCCCTTTGAAGCTCACTCTGTAGTCCAAGTAGGATTTGATTCTTCTGCTTCATGCCCCCAAATAGCCGGGATCACAGGCCTACATCACCAGAATATGGCCATTATCTACCCCCCCCCCCCGCCTCCGCAAGACAGGGTTTCACTGTTTAGTTCTGGCTGTCCTGGAACTCACTCTATAGACCAGTCTCTCTTTGAAATCACAGAGATCCACCTGCCTCTGCCTCCCCAGTGCTGGGACTAAATGCGCCCACCACCATGCCCACCGGTCTCGCTGTTTCACTTCCTACAGGAAGGAACCGAGGCGCAGTGTAGTAACGGCCAGTGCACAAGAGTGACTGAGCTGGCCCTAGGCTGCCCTTTTTGCCAGGGTCACTATGACCTGTTCTGCATGCAGCTGGATTTGAACCCACGGCGCTGAGCTCTTTGCAAGCTCCTTAAGGCACCAGAGTCCTCACTGTTCCAGGCAAAGAAACTACAGCCAGAGAAGGCGAGTGAACAGCTGGAGGTGCCAGCCCAAGATTCAAAAGCAGGCAGAAGAGGAGAGGGCCCTGCAGCACCCGGCAGCCTGGGGGACGGTTGGCTCTGCCTCCCCCCCCAGCAAGAGAGACCTCATCCCGGATCAGGCCTACCTGTGCAAGAGAGAAGGGGACTCTTCAGGGCCTCGGCGCCCCATGTGTGGGACTGACAGCTCCCAGTATGCCGTCCCTGCTGAGACCCTCTGCGGGGGCTCTCACCTAGACCGCTACTCCTCTCCTCATTTTGTTCTCAACCTACAGCCACCTCCCTCCACTCCTGGCCCCGATTTCCTCAAGGGTCCTAGAGTTGTGACTCCTTCCCACCACTCCCTCGCCTGGACCTACAGCCCTCAGCCCCCACAGTCTGGTAGAGCTATCAATCTCGTCTCTAGTTCTTTCCTTCCCAGGGGCCTAGGCCAGAGTCCGTATCTTGACAGCCAATTTCCTCCATCCTTTTAGCCCTGTGAGAATTCCAGTTTGCGCCCAGTGAACGCTATTCCTTAGCGCATTTAGGAAACCGGAAGTCCCACCTCATTTAGTGGTCCAGAGATGCCAGCACTTTCTCATGTTTCCTCAAACGTGTCCCTAAAGTCTCCGAAGTCCCAATCCTACTTTTAGATCTCCATTCTCTCTCTCTCTCTCTCTCTCTCTCTCTCTCTCTCTCTCTCTCTCTCTCTCTCTCTCTCTCTCTCTCTCTCTAACAGCCAGTGCTCTGTGCTCTGGGGACTCAAGCATGGTGCTTTCCCAGGTTCTAGAACAACTAACTGCATCTTCTCAATCTTTTAAGGATGCCGGGGGTCCAAGCCTTTGGACGCACCTGCTTTCAGCACCTTACTCTCCTAGATAGCTTTAGGAATCTAAGCCTCCATTCCCACTTCCCTTCCACCCAGAGTTCTGGGCTCCTCCCCCTCCCTCCTGGCTCCTCCCCCACCCCACCCCAGCCCCGCCTCCTCACCACCTCACCCACCTGCAAAAAGCCGGGAAGGCAGAGCAGGGAAAAGAAAAGAGAAGAAAAGAGAGGGAGGGTCGGAGTCAGCGCCAGGGTGGCCCCCGGGACTCAGTCCTCCCAACCCCATCCCTGGCCACCCTGCAGCGGTCACTCACCCATTGACAGCGATCTGGGGGGCGCTTTGCTGCGGGAAGTAAGAGAGCTTGGGGTCAGGCAGGCTAGACCTCAGATGGCCCGCGCTCACCCCTGTTGTGTGAAAACGGAGAGCCTGGTGCTTCCCCGGGCAGCCCTGCCCTCACCTGCCTGCGCCGCTTCTCATGCTGTAGCTGCTTCTCTACTGGATCCTCCCAGGCGCGGCCCTGCGGGTCAGTGGCCGGAGGCTCCCAGCCGCTGTAGAATTCGGGACTGTATGGAGACCCTTCTTCCTGGGGCAGCTCCACCCTGTGGTCAGAGACCCAGCCAAGCGTTAGGCCAGGCTAAGCCCCGGGGTCATTCGTTCACAAATTTCTCTTCCTATAAACCTGGCAGTGTTCTTAAAATTCTTTCTTTCTTTCTTTCTTTTTTTTTTTGGGGGGGGGTGGGGGGAGTTCGAGACAGTGTTTCTCCGTGTAGCTTTGGAGAAGCCTGTCCCGGAACTCGCTCTGTAGACCAGGCTGGCCTCGAACTCACAGAGATCCACCTGCGTCAGCCTCCTGAGTGCTGGGATTGAAGGCGTGCGCCACCACTGCCTGGTTTCTTAAAAATCTTAACTCCATCTTTCTTCACCTGCTTCCACCCTCTAAGGCCCACTTAAGTTATTTATATTTCTTTACTTAAAAAAAATCTGGAGGTAGAGAGTTGTGAGCCACCATGTGGGTGCTGGGAACAGACCTGGATTCTGTGGGAGAGCCGTTTGTTCTCTTATCCACCCATATTTCTAAGCACTCCGACTCTACTCTCACGCCTTTTCCAGCCTCGGATGCCAAATCACTTCCTACTTGGAGTGGGGGAGGGGGTGGAGGGCTGGCACAGTCTTGATAGACTGGCTAGCCTGGAGTTAGCTAGTTAGATTTGTCTGCCCTTGACCTGCAGACATCGCCCAGGTTCTTATTTCCTAAGTGCTTGATTACACAAAACATTTATTTACTTATTACTGTGAGTGTTGAGGGTGTGGGTGAGTGTATGTGAAAATCGGAGGACAATTTTGTGGAGGCAATTCTCTCCGACCACATTTACATAATAAGTTCCGGGATAAAACTCGCAGAAATTCACCCCCCTCACTTCCCCCAACCGCCGTTTTTTGTGACAGGGCCTCAAGCTCGATTTCTTGTGGGGGGCCAATCTTAAACTTCTGATCCTCGGGTTGCCACTTCTCAAGTGCTGGGATTATGGTTGCCTGACACCAAGCCCAAGTGTCTAACTACTTTCTTTTTAATTTTTTTAATTTATTTTTATTGTATGTACATTGGTGCTTTGCCTGCATGTATGTCTGTGCGGGGGTGCCAGATCTTGGAGTTACAGACAGCTGCTATGTGGGTGCTGGGAATTGAACCATGTCCTTTGGAGGAACCATCAGTGCTCTTAACCTCTAAACAACCTCTCCAGCCCCTCGCTACTGTCTAAATACTTATATCAATCCACCTTGCCTTTTGACCCACTCCCGGTCTCTGGACTGTTTCTGCCCTTAAGTCTTTATTCCCTCCCATCTCCAACCTATAGGCCACGCCTCCTTCCCTGTAGCTGGGTCCCATTCACCTAAGCATCCCTCCTCGCTCTGTAGTCTGCTTCTAACCTCTCTAAGACCCCCGCCTTTTGCTTCAATCAGACTGTCTGATTAGATCCGAAACCTTCAAGACTTTTCTCCAATTCGTCCCCGCCCTCCTCGATTAATTTAGTGGTATCCTGAACGCCAAGTCCAGTCTCTACACTCCGATTTCCCCTCTCACCCTGGGCGGGTCCAGGAGTCCCCCAACGAGGTCCATAGCGCGTTTTCACGAGGAGTGACATTGTCGCGGAGCAGCGCCACAGCCTCCAAGGTCAGATGCGGTCGTCGTACACTGCTCGCGAACTCAGGACCCCCTGAAGTATTCACAATCTACCGGGCCAACAGGAGTGAGTATGCCAATAAGACCTTCTTGAAGTCTAATCCCGGTGCTTCCAAAACAGGCGCGGGGGCGGGGGTGGGGATAGAAATGGGGGTGGGGTGGGGACTGGGAGCGAGTCTCACCATTTGTAGAGGTCCAAACAGAAAGTGCAACAGCTCGGGAGAGGAGGGGTTGGCGATGTTGCCCCGCAGGCGGGCCTGGGTGGAAGGAGGTCATTTAACATTAGTGCACACATTATGCATAGGCCAGAGTCAGAGTGCCCTCACCCCATCGATGCCCAGCAATTGCATGCGCCCTCACCAGCAGACTGAAGGCATATTTGATTTTCTGAAGCACGTCGGTGTATTCAGCCTCGGTTGGTGGCTTGGCTCGTAGCGTCAGCAGGCCCTCTGTGGGTGGGGAGCAGGTGAGGTGGTGGGGACAGCCGAACAGCATTAGGTAGATTATAGTTCCAATGGAGTGACCACCCAGACCCATGGCCTGAGGAAGTCAGGCCTGGCTGGTGGTGGGAGGCCCCAGGGTGGGCATCATCCAGGAAGGTATAGTCTCCCTCCGTTAGACACGGACGCCCCTTACCTCCCGCAGCTCGGCGTCGAGTCCTGCGGCCGCGCTCGCGGTGCTCCAAAACCCGGGCAGCCTCTGCTGACTTTTGCAATCTGGATACAAAGCTCTCCACGTCGTCGAACACGTGGTTCAGGATATCCTGCGGTACGCGAAGATGCCACTGAGTCTCAAACTCTGCTCTAGGTCCAGGTCTCCTGACCCACCCCTCCTACGGCAGGCCACGCCCATAACTGGAGCAGTGGGTGGCCTAGACCCAAAGACTCTAGCCACAATTCTAGAACTGGGCCCCACCCTCGAGCTCAGCACCTGGACAGTCAGTCACACTTAGAGGTGCCACGAGCCCGAATCTCGCCCCCCCCCGACCCACCCGCAGTCGGACTTGATTGTCCGCCCCAAGCTGGTGCCTGCCACGCATGCTCACCACGTCCCGCTCCGCCTGCAGACCCGCCAGCTCAGGACCCCGCGGGCCCAGGTCCGGGGAGGTCGGGTTAGCGTCGCTCGTGGCGGTGCGAGCTGGGCCGGATCTGCCGGTTCCTTCCGTCTCTGGGATTGGCTCCACCTCGGGTCTCCCGCGTCCCGAGGGGGGTTCCGCGGTGCTGATCACCGCACGGACTGAGGGGCGACGCTGTAAGGGCGGGGTCTCCGCAGCTGGAGAGGCACCACGTTGCAGCTCCTCCTGCGTTGCCCTACATCATGAGAGGGGGGAAACTGAGGCTGGAGCAACCAATGGGAGCAGGGAGAGAGACAGGGGCTCAAACGCAGGCTGGGCGTTTCGTAGTGAGGAATTGGATACGGAGAAACCAAAGACCAAGACAGGTTCAAGTCTGCAGAGCGGGGTCACCTTGTCTGGGAGGTACCTGACCAAGGCTAACTTGTGACCACATCCAGCACTCTGGGTTGTTCGTGCCAAGCCCATTTCTTAGTTGAGGAGAATGAGGCCCATAGACGGGAGAGTGTTTTCCAGAGAGTTCTGCACATGCCTCCTCCTCCTCACCTGAGCGCTGCCGCCCTGCGTTCCCCGCGTCCTGAGCGGTAGTTCTGCAGAGCCCCTTGGATGTCCTCACGGATCAGCTCCGCCTGCCAATCAAACTCTTAGGCCGCTCTTCTGGGACCCCACCGGTTGTCCGCCCAGACCTCCCTTCGTGTTCTCAGCGCCCCGCCTCCCGCTGTCTTGGACGAACGCCAGGGACCCTCATCTTGGTTCTACTGGCTCCCCAGAGCATCCTTCCCAGGTTTGTCTCAGGGCCTCAGACTATCTCAGCCATTCGCCTGCATCTTCTTCCCATCGGCCTTGGTCCAGTGTTCCACCTGTCCTCAAATCCCGCTCTCTCCTAGACTGGCTTTCCTAGGCCATGCCCCTCTGTCTGCCAAGCCCCGCCTCTGCCTCCGCCCTCCAAGAAAGCCACGTGGAGCTAGGCCCACTCACCCCGAGGAGCAGGCCTTGGAAAAAATGGACATCTGGTTGTGCACGCTCTGGCTCTTGGCACACCAGGAGCAGCAGTGAGCGGCTCCGGCCGCGGGGCATCACCGCGTCGCAGCGTACGATGGCATCAAGAGGGTATTTCTCTAGCTCCTCCTGCAGGATGAGGCCGAAAGGTAAATAAATGGCCGACTCCTGGCATAGACTCCTGACACCTCTACAGCAACGCCCAGGAGCTGGGACAAGGAAACTGTAAGCGTTTAGGGGCCTAGAAATAACAGCCCGTTTAATAGTCAAGGTTCCAAAAGACAGCTTGCCAAAGTTTCCAGGTGGAAGGCCGCTTACGAGCCAAGATTCACACTCAGATCCCAGCCCCCGTGGTTCTTCTACCCACGCGCCCCCTGGCACCTTGGAGACTGGGTCAAGCAGAGTGACATGGCCAGGCGACACTCTCAACAGCATCTCCTGTGCCCAGACGCGCCCCTGGCTGTCCATGACGGCCAGCTTTCTGGAAGCATCTTCCACCGTGTGCACGCCATCCTCTTCCCCCAAGCAGAAGGTGACCAGGTGCTGGCAGGAGAGAGACAAAGAAAGCAGTGAGTCCCAGGCAATGGCAGGCTGGTGCTGGGTGGGCTAAGGGCCTCTAGGGATAGACTTCCGCAGTCTAGACTGCAGCCTTCTTCCTTCGGACCCAGAACATCAAACGAAACAAAGCTACAACCCAGCCTCCACGCCACCAGAGCTCCTTCAATGGCCAGCGCTGGGTAGATTTCTTTCTAATTCGGTCATCTTCTCACCAAGACTGAAGGCCCATCTTGGGCAGGGGATAACAAGGGTCGAACTCCCCTACGCGCTTCTTCTGCTCGACCTTTTACTATTCCTCGCCCTCTTGTGGGCTCTCTCGAAACTGCCATACAGAACTGTGGCTGATTTGTCCCTGCACCCAGCGCCCGGGATGGCTCAGGGGAAAGTTTGATGGCACTGATCATATCTCAGGCAATAAGAAGGGGCGTGCATGGGCAGAGAGAGGGCTGAGTTTTCCTAGAGTCTCTCTCTCTCTTGGTTTTTAGTTTTTTTTTTTCAAGACACGGTTCCTGTGTAGCCCAGTCTGTCCTGGAACTCACTTGGTAGACCAGGCTAGGCTAGTCTTGAACCCTGAGATCTGCTGTCTCCTGAGTGCTGGGATTAGAGGAGAATGCCACAGCCACCACTGGGCCCTAGAGTCCTTTCTGCTTGAGGGACCATCTGTTTTCAAAGCCCTGCCCATGCTGGGCCCACTTCTCCCCAAGAGATACCTTGGGAAAACATAGACTTACATTGACATGATACTGGGACACGTCGGCCATAACCACAGTGGAGTAACGTTTCCTTTGTTCTAAAGGTAAGGAAGGGAAGAGCATCCAGGGGTCAGACATCAGTTCTTAGGTCCAGACCCCAGCCTCCTCCCTCAGCCTCCTTCCTCAGACCCAGGAGTCAGACCCCAGCCTCCTCCCTCAGACCCAGGAGTCAGACCCCAGCCTCCTCCCTCAGACCCAGAAGTCAGCCCCAGCCTCCTCCCTCAGACTCAGGAGTCAGACCCCAGCCTCCTCCCTCAGACCCAGGAGTCAGACCCCAGCCTCCTCCCTCAGACCCAGGAGTCAACCCCAGCCTCCTCCCTCAGACCCAGGAGTCAGCCCCAGCCTCCTCCCTCAGACCCAAGAGTCAACCCCAGCCTCCTCCCTCAGACCCAGGAGTCAGCCCCAGCCTCCTCCCTCAGACCCAGGAGTCAACCCCAGCCTCCTCCCTCAGACCCAGGAGTCAGACCCCAGCCTCCTCCCTCAGACCCAGAAGTCAGCCCCAGTCTCCTCCCTCAGACCCAAGAGTCATCCGCAGCCTCCTCCCTCAGACTCAGGAGTCACCTCGCGCCCCCCCCCGGCCCCCCCCCCCCCCCGGGGGCCCCCCCCCCCCCCCGCCGAGCCGCGCCTCCTCCCTCAGACCCAGGAGTCAGCCCCAGCTTTCCTTCCTCCTTCAGACGCAAGACCATAAACTGTGTCCTCTCCTCTCCCCAGACCTTTATTCTTGGCTTCCTTTCCCCTCAAGCTCACCATAGATAGACTTTGCACTTGGTTTGGGTGCAGCTTCAGGCCTGGTGAAGGAAAAAAAAAAAGGGCCTAAAGCAGCGGTTCTCACCTTCCTGATGCTGTGGACCTTTAATGCAGCTCCTCATGTTGTGGTGACCCCCCCCAACCGTAAACTGTTTTTCGTTGCTACTTCATAACTGTAATTTTGCTACTGTTGTGAGTTGGAATGTAAATATCTGACACACAAGATATCTGTGAAAGGGTCATTTGACCCCCAAAGGAGTTGTGACCCACAGGTTGAGGACCACTGGTTTGGAGGGACCATGGTGCTGGTGACAGAGGCTGCAGGAATGCCAGGCAACGCCGAGGAGGGTAATGCAGACCACGGAAAGTGTGAGCAGGTGAGAGCCAGGCAACACAGTTTAAAAAGATGGTGCGGTGTGATAATGTGTCGGGGAAGAGACCTCTACATTACACAGACCTGGGTTCAAACATTCTGTCTGTCTGTCTGCCTGCCTCTCCCTCTCACCCTAGGACAGGGTCTCCCTATGTAGCCCTGACTAGAACTCACTATGGAGAGTAGGCCTCAAACTCATAGAGATCCTCCTGCCTCTGCCTCCCTAGTGCTGGAATTAAGGGCGTACACCACTATGTTCAGCTTCTCATTTTTATTAAAAATGCTTTTGCGTTTTTGAGACAGGGTCTTGAAATCACTATGTAGCTGAGGATGGTCTTGAACTTCTGTTCTTACTACCTGAGCTGTCAATGTGTTGGGAATACAGGCATACACTACAATATCCAGCTCTGTGTTCAAATTCAAATTCACGGGGCAGATGGGGCTGGAGAGTTGGCTAGGTGGTTAAGAGAACTTGTTGCCTTTCTAGAAGACCCTAGGCAACCAGGGCAGGATGCTCACAACCACCTGTAATTCCAGCTTTAGGGGAATCAATGCCCTCTTTTAACCTCTGGGGGTACCACACACACACACAGACAGACAGAGAGACAGAGGGAGAAAGACACATACATACACAGAGACAAAGATACAGAAAGAGACAGAGATACACAGAGAGACAGATGACACACACACACACAGAGATACACATAGAGACAGAAAGAGACAGAAAGACAGTCACAGAAAGAGACAGACAGAAAGACAGAGAGACATATACAACTAAAAAAGACTGATGGCTAATGTTGGTTGTCAACTTGACCACATCTGAAATCAGCTCAAATCTGATTTTCTCAGTGGGATCATTTGAGGTGGGGAGATGCATCCTAACCCTGGATCCCAAACAGGAGGACACAGAAGTGGGAAACTCCTGCTTTTTGCCTGCTTGCCCTTACTCTCTGGCAGGCTCATCTATCCTGTTACTGAGGCATTCCTTCACTGACATTAGAACACATTTCTTTGGGATTCTAAAATAGAGCAAAGACCAACAGCTCTCTAGGAATTCCTGGGGCTCACACATCCAGCCCGGGAAACTGAACACCCAATGGATTCTTGACCCTTCTGTTGTGAGACAGCTATTGTTGGGCTACCCAGACCACAGCATGTAAGACACACCAGTAAGTGTGTGTGTGTGTGTGTGTGTGTGTGTGTTCATTCTACCAGTCTTGTTCCTATAGACAACACTGACTATAACACACAGATGAAGAGCAGAGTCTGGTGTGATTGATGCCCACTCGTCATCCCAGTGCATACTCACGAGACAGAGAGAGGAAGATTTCTATGTTTGAGGCTAGCCTGGGCTACACAGTGAGACTCTGTCTCGAAATAAAAACAAACAAGAGCAAACCCCTGTAAACAAAACAAACAACAGAAAACAAAACAAAAAGCCAAAATAACACAAGCAAATAAGACCTCAGGGCTGGAGAGTTGGCAGAGCAGTTAAGAACAAGCTCTTCCAGAAGACCCAAGTTCAATTCCCAAAACACATGTCAGACAGATCACAACGGTCTGTAACTCCAGCTCTAGGAGATGCGACACTCTCTTCTGACCTCTGCAGGCACCACACTCAAGTGCACAAACACACAGACAGACAAGTATACACACACACACACACACACACACACACACACACACAGACACTACGGATAAAAATAAACCTACAAAAAAAACCCCACCACTAACAACAACAAAACAACAAAACCCTGACAAGACCCTGGTAAGGGGACTTACTCTTTCTAACCTAAGTTTCCCTTCCTGTAACACGTAACAGAATCTAGCTGGTGTGGTTGTTGTACAAATTCAGCCCAGTAGGGGAAGTATTTTTCAGTCTCAGTAATAATTAATAATCTGATTGTGGTCAGGGTTTAGCACACAATGGTTGCTCAATAAATGGGAATCGAGGGCTGGAGAGACGGCTCAGCCGTGAAAGGCTAGGCTCACAACCACAAACAAGCGGGGATTGATACAACGACCTTCAGTAGCCCGAGTAGGCTTGGGATTTTCTCCTTCCTCTCCTGCCATGGTTCAGGACTTCCCAGGCAAGTCATTCCCTGTCTCTGTGTGTCCCCAGTCTCCTCTTAAAATTACCACTTGCAATAATGCTCTCTTTTGTCAAGATGCAGGCACATGTAGCCCAGGCTGGCCACACCCAAAGCTGAGGGTGACCTTGAACTCCTGGTACTCTTTCCTTTACATCCTCAGTACGGGGAATATAAGCTTAATCCTTCAGGCTGGTTAATTTATGTAGATGTGTTTAGAAACAGGATCTCACTACATATCCTTAGCTGGCCTGGAACTTGCTACACAGACCAGGCTGGCTTTGAACTCGCAGAGATCTGCCTGCCTCTGCTTCTGCCTCTTGAGTGCTGGGATTCGTGTTGTGCCTGTGCAGTGGATTAGACCCCCGTGTTTCATACATGCTAGGCAACCACTCTCCTTGCTCAGCGACATCCCCACTCCCTGTAATTTCTTAAATCCCCCTTTCTATCAGAATTACAGCGGGTAGGAGCTAGGCAGTCAGGTCTAGTTAGATTCCTGCCGTTCACCGTGATCTTGCTTGTGGTATGTCCCTGGTCTAATTTCTACCCTTCTTTGTCTTCCTGCCCACTTTCTCCAGGAGATTCGAGTCTCCACGGTCTGGTCCTTATGCTTGTCTAAGATAAGGACCAGAACAGCGACAGTTCCTAAAGGGAACAAGCAGCCGGCTGAGTCCTGTCAACTCTCAAAATACGTCCCCCTCCCCTATGGTTCCAGAAGGTGTCTGTCATGCCTCTGCCAGAGCCACAGTGGCACAGTACGCATATTTCCAACCGAAACCCGTATGTCTGTGCCTGACCACAGGCTGGGCAGGGAGGGGAGCATTCCTCCAGAATGTCTAGCGCCTGCATTGCAGAAACAGGATCTGCAGGTGTGGGGGAGGGTGGAGGGGGAGAGGGCTGGCAGGGCAGGGGGCACTTACCCCGTGGTGGTGCTCATAGTGGTGGGACGAGGTGCTCTGTCCACCTGGAGGTGCCTTGAGAGCCGGCAAAGAGGCCAGTTACTGACTTGACTCAGTGACGTGACCCAGGCTCAACCCTCCTCCCTCACACCAAGTTGTCCAGGCCCCAGCCTGGCTCCTTTAGACCCAAGGATCCCTGCCTGTGGCCCAGGAGTTCAGACTTGTTCGTTTTCCCCCCCTCACCCAGGGGGCCAGACGCCTGTTCTTTCCTTAGTCTCAGGAGTCTAAGCTCCACCCCCCTCCTTCAGACCCTGAAGTTCAGACTTCAGCTCTCCCCTCTTACACCCAGATTTCCAAGCCCCAGCTATTTCCCCTCAGACGCAGGGGACCAGAGAGAACAAGAGTCCAGACCCCAGGCCTCATTGTTCAGACTCAGGTGTCCAGGGAGGACCTCATGTCTCATACCCGAGCATCTAGCCTCCAACCCCCCTTGCTGAGGCCTGGGGGAGCAGGAGGTACCTTATCCCTCACATCTAAGCGTCTAGACCTCAGCTCTGCTCCCTCAGACCCAGGGTCCGGCTCCCAGCGCTCTCCTCCTTCACGGGGGGGGGGGGGGGGAGGGATCTGGCCGCCTCACCTGCCTGCTGGTTCTGCCTGGCTCTCAGCCTTGAGCTCCTGCTCCCTTGTATTTTAGACTCCTCCTTCTGCCTCCTCCCAGGCCTTGTGTCCCCGGCATACCTGAGCGCTCACCTGGCACTGCGGGCCTGAGGTGGCTCAGGGGCGGGTCTGGCACACAGTCTCAAGTGCGGGGGCTGGGTTGGCCGCAGGGGATCCCGGAAATTATGTGTGTCCGTTGTAACGACAGAACAACAACAACAATTTGCTGTCACGCTCGTTCACACACCTGAGAGGAAAGCCTCCTCCTTAAATGAGTCCTCCTCCTCCTCGGCCGCTGGGGGTGGGGTGGGGTGGGGTGGGGGTCGGATTTCCTATTGACTAGTGAGGAAGTGAAGGTGTGGGGTGACAGCTCTGTCACCAAGTGTGTGTGTGTGTGTGTGTGTGTGTGAGACAGGAGATCAAACACTGACTGTGTCTTCGGGGCCAGCATGTGCTGCCGGCTCCCAGGACACTTAGCCACAGTTGCCTTTTCTCTGGCTCCAGACTCTCCGTCATCCTGCCTGTGGAGCTGAGGGAAGCCTTTAATACAGTTCCTCAGTTGTGGTGACCCGCCCCCCCCCCAGCCATAAGATTACTTTGTTGCCACTTCATCACTTAATTTTGCAGCTGCTATGAATCACAATGTAAATATCTGATATGTTGCTGGGTAGTGGCTCACTCCCGTGACACCAGCTTGGAGGCTGAGGCAGGGGGACTGGGTTGAGTTAGTTCAAGGCCAGCCTGGGCTACACTGTGAGACTCTGTCTGGGGTTGGAGCCCAGTCAGTACCGTGCTTGCTTAGAGCCCATGAAGTTCCCACTTAGTCCCCAGCATAAACCGGTCATGGGTACACACGCATGTGTGGCCCCCAGCACTTAGAAGGTGAAGGTGCGAGGACTATGGTTCAAGGCCCAAAACTCAAGCCCAACCACATGAGCACACACCCCTTCCTGAGGTGTTTTGTGGAAATTCTTCCCCTGTGCTGTGGCCTTCAGTGACTAAGCTGTACACAGCATTTCTGCCCCAAGCCTGTGATGAGTGTGTGTGTCTTTACCCAGACGAGGAACCCAAGGCCAAGGATATTCAGATATTGGGCCAACACCGTTTATAACAGCCAAGTTGTGGAGTCAGCTTAGGTGCCTAGAACGGTTGAATGGGTAAGGGAAATGTGGTACACACACACGATGGAGTACTATTCAGACACGAAGAAGAAATGGCGTCGTATGTCGTTTGTGGAACTAGAGACGGCCGTGTTACATAATAACAATGTTTTCCCCTTTTCTGGCTTGTGCACACAAGTGTGTGTGTATGTGTGTGTGTGTGTGTACCTGTGAGAACAACTTGTGTAGGCAATTCTCCCCTTCCTCCGTGTGGGTAGCTTCTGGGGCTTGATATCAAGGTGTCAGGCAAGCTTTATTTGTCAGATCACAAAGAAAATATCACCACATTCCCCGTCTTTTTTTTTTTTTTTGTTAATACGAAAAAGGCTATGAGAAAAACTATGTGTATTAAGTGCAATATAACTACATACAGCATATACAGGCAATAAGTATGCCGACAACGTCTAGTCCGTTTGCATTTGGCAAATTCAGGGGAAAATACTCCATTGTGTGTCCTATCTTAGCAAGTGCCTTTACTCACTGAGCCGTCTCGCCGGTCCATAGTAATTAAGGAGACGCTTGTCTATGCTGGCTGCCAGTTAGTGGATGGAGAACAGACAAGGGGCCAACTCCTTCCCGTCTTCGTTCTGCGATTCCCAAATGGTCTCACCCACCCACTATCATTTCTTACCTGGATCATGCAGGAGCCTGGCCAGACTCTCCCTGCTGTGTACCTGTTCCTTCCCCTCCCCCCCCCAGTGTCACCTGAATTCAGGGGCCCTGAAGGACCCTAGATCCAGCTGTTATTTGCCAGTCAAAATCCACATTGGGGTTTCTGGATTCTTCTTCGATAAAAGCTGGCGTCTTTTAGATCTGACCTTACTTCTCCCTCCTCTGCTGTCATTATGGTTTGAGCACACAGTTTCTCTCTGTTCCGTGAACTTAAATCCCAACCTACTACAGGGTTTTTTCTGGGGCTGGACTCCTCGGTCTGAGGGAGGAGGCTGGGGCTGACTCCTGGGTCTGAGGGAGGAGGCTGGGGCTGACTCCTGGGTCTGAGGGAGGAGGCTGGGGTTGGTTGACTCCTGGGTCTGAGGGCGGAGGCTGGGGTCTGTGCTCCTGCGTCTGAGGGAGGAGGCTGGGGCTGACTCCTGGGTCTGAGGGAAGAGGCTGGGGTCTGACTCCTGGGTCTGAGGGAGGAGGCTGGGGCTGACTCCTGGGTCTGAGGGAGGAGGCTGGGGCTGACTCCTGGGTCTGAGGGAGGAGGCTGGGGCTGACTCCTGGGTCTGAGGGAGGAGGCTGGGGTCTGACTCCTGGGTCTGAGGGAGGAGGCTGGGGTTGGTTGACTCCTGGGTCTGAGGGAGGAGGGCTGAGCCTTGCTTCTCTTTGAGGAGTGGAGGAGGTATCTACCCGCTGCCCACCCCACCCTCTCCGACCTGCCCTCCACTTCTCCTGGTTGTGTGCAGTCCAGGCAACACCGAAACTGCCCTCTCCACCCTCATTCCAGAGCAGAGAGTTTTCCCTCCTTTCTCAGCACCAGAGGGAACCCCTCCCTCTCTCTAAACTCTAGCTTTGGCTCCCAAATTCAAGCCAGGCTCCCACCCCTAGCCAGCCTGCCTCGGACAGCCCAGGGTGGAGGCTGCAAATGTCTCCCAGGGAAACTCTCCCTGAAGAACCCCCCCTCCACCCCCGTGCCTGCTCACCGGGCCTCGGAGGGCATCCAGTGAAGCCGACAAATCTCCGAGTCTTGCTTCCGTGACCACCCTGGTTCACCGTGGTTCCAGAGGTGGAATCTCCCTCTTTTGCGTTGGGATTCTAGGGTCTTGGTGTGCTGACCCTTGATGCTTTCCTCACCCCAACCTCTCCACTCCCACCTCAGACCCCTCCCGTGAGATCCTGCCACAGGCAGGTAAGTGCAGGTAAGGTAGGTAAGGGCAGCTAGGGCTGGCTATCAGGAAGGCGGAGTCATGAAACAGGAACTGGTTATCTACTGGCACACAAAGTAACTTGTTCATTTGGTCCACAGCAATCAGCTGTCCACAGGCCTGTGATTCTGAGGCTGAGGCAGGAGGATTGAAAATGCACGGTCTGCCAAGGGCCCGGACAACTTATACTTGTCTTAAGATAAAAAGTAAAGGGGCAGAGGGCAGATGTGAAGGGAAGGGGAATGAATGGGGTCAGATAAGGCATGATGTGAAAAACACATAAAAAATAAATTTTATTAATAAATAAAAAAGATAAAAAATAAATGGGTTATTAAGAGCACAGCATAGCAGAACACCTGCCTAGAATCTCCTGTTGAGGGACTGGGGGCGTGGCTCAGTGGTAGAGCCCTGCCTAGAATCCCCCAGTGAGGGGTTGGGGGCGTGGCTCAGTGGTAGAGCCCCTGCCTAGAATCCCCCAGTGAGGGGCTGGGGGCGTGGCTCAGTGGTAGAGCCCTGCCTAGAATCCCCCAGTGAGGGGCTGGGGGCGTGGCTCAGTGGTAGAGTCTGCTGGGTGACCTGGGCTATATTTTCTCTCTTTTTAACTATTTCTTTTTTATTACTTTTAATAATGAGTGTGTATATGTGTCTCTATGCGAGTATGTGCAGGCACCCAAGGAGGCAGAGGCATCAGATTTCCCAGGCTCTGCAGTTACTGGTGATTGTGAGGTACCCAAAGTGGATGTAGGAATTGAACTCTGGTCTTGGGAAGAGATTTTACATGCTCTTAACGCCTGAGCCATCTTTCCCGCTTCTGGATTCTGTTCTCAGTATCACCTATACATAAGGCCCTGACTTCTAATGTTTGCCTTGCCCTTTCCCTCAACAGGAAACTTTTATTGAGGAAGTACACGGTCTATGTACATAGTCTTAGTTCGTGGTGTGTTCATGGATGCATTGCATCCTGTCCCCAGAGAAAGTCCTTAATGTGTTTGTGAGGGGCTGTGAGTATGAGAGGGTCAGAAGTCTTCTCTCGTTAACCGAATGGCTTTCCGTTCTGGTTTCCTTCTGTTGCTATGACAACCCCCTAAAGCGGCTTAGGGGAGGAAGGATTTATTTTAGCTTACAGGTTACCACAGTCTGTCCCTCCTTCTGTGAGGGAAGCAATGACAGAAACTTGAAGTTAGGTCTGTTGTGGGCTCTGCCTTCTCATGCACAAACACACGTACAGACACACAGACAGACATGATTTTTAAAAAGCCGTGTGTGTGTGTGTGTGTGTGTGTGTGTGTGTGTGTGTGTGTGTGTCCGTCCTTGCATGAATACCATGGCATGTGTGCACATGGAGGTCTGATGGCAACTTGTGGGAGTGAGTCCTGTCCCTCCGTCTCTCCATCATGTGGGTGGCTGGGATTGAGCTCTGGTCATCAGGCTTGGTGGAGAGTCCTTCATATGCCAGGATGTCTCACAGGCCTCAGAGGATCTGATAGGAATAGAACTTCACACTGAGGCCGTGCTTGGCGGCCCGTGCCTGTTATCCCAGCACCAGGGAGGTTGAGGAAGGAGGATTGCTACACATTACAGGGCAGTCTGAGCTACTTAGAGAGCCCCTGACTCAAAACAGACGACGGTAACAACACAGGAACCAGGATGTAGCATTTGGTAGATTGCCTGTCTAGCATTCATGAAGACCCAGGTTCAAACCCCGGCACCGTATATACAAGGCATGGCGGGCACACCTGTCATCTCAGAACTCAGGAGGTGGAGGCAAGGGGATCAAAAATAGAAGGTCACCCTTAGCTTCATATCCAAATTCTAAGCTAGCCTGGGCTACATTGCCGAGCCTGATGGTGTGAGTCTGGTGGCCAGGACCCTGGAAAGTGGAAGGGGACATCCGATCCCTGAAAACTGTCCTTTGGCCTCCACACAGATGTAGTGGCACACATCACTAATTCATCGCTTGCCACAAGCCCAACAGCCTGAATTAGATCCCCGGAACCCATGGCGGGAGGACAGAACTGATTTCTCCAAGAGTGGTGCCCTGACTTTCATATGTGCAGCATGTCACACCTGTGTGCACACGCAGTGCTCGCTCTGTCTGCCTCTCTCTCTCACACACACACATTAAAACAACAACCTGGAGAGAAATAACCATCATGATAGTCAACCAAAAAAACAAAAAACAAAAAACAAAAAAAACCAAAAAACAAAAAAACAAAAAAACAAAAAACCAAAACAAAACCCCAAAACCCAAGCCATACATGCGACGTACACCCCTTCCCACAGAGGGAGGACGCTCTCGAGACAGAGGTGAGGCAATGGTGTGAGGAGAGGCAGGCAGGGCCAGTTGTGTGTCTGGGGTGGGTAGGGAAGGCTTCCCAGGGTGTCGCCTGAGTGTTGACCTGGATTTTTAGGAATGTGCAGAGGATTTTGAGCTGGAGAAGGAGGTCCCTAAGGAGGTGAAGTCTTCAGAGGCAGGGCCGTGGTTGTGAGAGATAAGTTGGGAGCTGCCACTGTGACGGTGGTCAACCTGGTGACAGCTGTGACCGAGGGGCTCAAGTGGGCTTGGTCCCTGTGTGTGGGGATGCAGCTCAGTGGTAGAGAGCCATCGCTTGGAATCCACCAGCTGGGGGCTGGAGGCGTGGTTCAATGACAGGGTCATCGTTCCACCAAACACTTGCTTGGAATCTAACAGTGAGGGGCTTGGGGGATGTGTCACAGGGGTTGAACATCTGCTCAGAACCTGCCAATGAGGGGCCGATGCATGGCTCAGCTGCAGAGAGCCTGCCTAGAACGCGGAAGGCCGTTGAGTTCTGTTGCTAGTACTAAAAAAGGAATGACTTTTGTCTGTGGTCCACGTTACCACTAAAGGGCACGTGGATGTGCACGGTCCCTGCTGCCATGTTGATGTCTGTGGCCTGTGCTGCCCCTGGAGACCGTGTGGAGGTCTGTGGTCCCTTCTTTCGCAGGAGACCGTGTGAAAGTCCGTGGTCCGTGACTGTAAAGGACAAGGAAGCTTGTTTTGCTTGGTGTTGATGACTGCAGTCTCACAGTTGAGAAGGAGAGACACTGAAGGCTTCGGGGACAGCCTTTCTCAAGCCGCCCTGAAAGAGTCTAGACAGGAAAGAACCACTGAAGAGAACTCTGACAAACGGTGAGGGCTGAAGTCCGGAGCGTCACAGTTTGTGGTGGGGGTGGGGTACCGATCTGGCCACTGGGAGTTTGGCCATGACCCACTGAGTATATGGGCAACACAAGTTGGACTTGTGCGGGTTTTGCTTGTTTGTTTTGGGGGGATGTTAGAGGGGGGTTGGACCTGGGAGGACTGGGAAGTGAGTATGATGGGGGGGGGCGTTGTGTGACATTCCCAAATAATCAATAACACTATTATGCTGGTAGAAAAAAAGTTGAGAAAAAAAAAAAACCCAAAGAATTTCATGTATTACACAGCATATTTTTATTTTATTTTATTTTATTTATTTATTTATTTTTTTTAGAAAAATTCTTACCGTGTTGCTATGGCTGCCCCGGAACTCACACATGGCTCACACCATGCTTGGCTGTATTTTGATCTTATCCATCCCCACTCCCTCCTCCAACCCCGCCCAGGGTACACCTTCCTGAGTTCAGGTCCTTCTTCTTTTGTTGTCATTAGTGGCCCCTTGAGTTCAGTTAGCGCTGACCACGTGCAAATGTTTGCGGCCTCTTATTTAAGCCAGGCAGGCCTGGTGGTAGCATAAGGAGGCTGAGGCCGGTGTTTCAGTGCAAGCTCAAGGCCAGGCTAGCCTGAGCAACACAATGAATTCTAGGCCAGTCTGGGCCACTGGACTGAGCCGGGTGGGCGTGGTGGCTGGGTCCCTCACTGAGCTTTGGAGACAAGCAGGATTCCCCCAGAGTTAGCAGCCCTAGAGGGGACAGGGAGGGACACCCTGGATGCTTGAATGGCACTTGGTGGCCTCCAGAACCGGCCCGGCTGGCAGAAGGAGGTGGAGGAGCAGGTTGGTGGCAGGGACTGTTTGCTATCTGGGAGGGACAGAAGGTGAGGCTGTCCAGCCCCGTACTGAAACTGGAAGAGTTGTCCTTCCGAGAAACCGGTGGCAGTGGGGGTGGACCGACCCCGGTGTGGGTTGGAGCAAGTGTGGAATAAGTTTCTTCCTCTCTAGAATGAGTGTGATTTCTACTACCTGCCTCCACAGAGGCTAGGAGGGCCTCCCGGTGTGATTGATAGGACAGGTCAACAGCTTGTGTCACGGTTAAGTAAGCGCTGGGCCAGTCAATGACTAAAAGCCAGGCAGAGGAATGCACGAATGGTTCGGTAACCAAGATGACGCAAAGTGGCATGCAGGAATGAGAAGGCTCTGTGGACAGCCAGTTCTGTATTCCAGAAGCTGCTTTAATGGCTCCAGCCTCAGTTCCCCTCCCTCCCTCCCTCTCGTTTTGGGGAGACAGTCTCTCTAGCACAGATTTGACCTCGAATTCGCAGTGTAGCTGAGAACGATGTTGAACTTCCAGTCCTCCTAGTATGGGAATCACACCTAAGACCTCTCATAATGCTAGATGGATTCTTTACGGCCTGACTGAGCCCCTTGATCTGAACTTCTCCTGAGAACTTTAAAAATGAACCCCTTAATAATAGCATACATGTTAATATTATACACGTTTGACCATATTTACCTCCCAGCTCCTCCTAGATCCACCCACCCTTCCTTGCCTGCCCAACTGTGCGCCCCCCCTCCCCCACCTATCAGATCAAGTTGATGCCAACAATTACCCTTGGATGTGTGGTCTTCCACTGGAACGTGGTTCCCGAGTCTCCCTCTCACCGTCTACCAGTTGACAATAGTTTCTCATCTGGGCATGGGACACTACACCCACCTCCCCTCTCCATGTTGGGATTTGTTCTGGCTTGAACTAGCTAGGGTTTTGTGCATTCTGTCATAACCACTATGAGTTCACACGGGCGGTGTCCTGAAGATCCTGTTTCCGTGTGGTCATCCGTAGATACTGGGTCTTATACTCTTTCCACAGCCTTCCACAATGATGTCTGAGTCTTAGGAGGAGGCAGTGTGGCATAGATGTCCAGGCCAGGGCTGAGCATCTGTGTAGTCTCTTACACTTTACCTCGACCAGTTGTGAGTGTGCATCAACCAACCACATCTACTGCAAACAGGGACTTCTCTGATGGGAGCTGAGGGATGTGTTCTGTACCCACATCCGCTCTGTTGCTCCGAGACGTTCCCTCGCCAAATGTTTACGAAGCATCTATTCTATGCCCGGCACTGTGGTGTGTCCCACAGATAACGCTAAGAACAAAACAGCCCAGAGCTGCTCTCCTGGAGTTCAGTGCTGGTAGGAGGCACAGCGCCCGCACATTTAGAAGGCTCCAGATTTTATCACGCTACTCACAATGACACAGTTCAAAACCTAGAAGTTGTATTCATTTTTCGAGCTTTACATTCAGTATTTTGAGCCACGGTTGCCCTTGTGTGTCTGAAACTGTGGGAAGCGAGTTCATGGGTAAGGGATAGACTACTGCAGAGTTTCCAACTTGGGACTGCTGTCATCCCAACTGTCTTCCAGAAGTCGGTGGGGACTGCTCCAGTGCCACCTCTAGCTAGCACCATGAGCAGGGAGGGAAAGGTGGGTACCAGAGTACACCTAGGCACCTGGGGGAAGTTCCTGATGCTGGAGCTGTCCTGCTGTCCCTCCTCAGTGCATAGTACACATGTGAGCCAGAAACAGCAGACACACACACTCACACACACACACACACACTCTCACAAACACACACACACACTCACACACACTCACACACTCTCACACACACACGCGCACACACACACACACACACACTCACACCAGACACACACACTCACACACACCACACACACACCAGACACACCAGACACACTCACACACACACTCACTCACACACTCACACACACACTCACACATACACAGTCACATACACACACACACCAGACACAGCAAGCAAGCCCCATTTCCCCTTTCACGCAAATGGCCACCTTACTCACAACCCTTCACTGCTATAAACCTCCTCCGTGGCTCCCCGGTTCCCCCTGAGCTGAGACAAGCTTTGCAGCCTGGCCTTTATGCCAGCGCAATCTAGGTTCTTTTTCTAGGACCGCAGCAGCCTCTCTTCCATCTCCTTTGCAACCTCACCTCAAAATCAGGCGTCTCCCACCTCCCAATCCCAGAGGCACTGCTGCCTCCTACTTTATTTTGCCTAGCTTGTCTCACAGGTGGGAGCTCCCTTCCTGGCCAGTGGTGCCCTGCCTTCCCGCAGAAGCTTCCTCTGCCCTCTCCAGGATGCCCCCCCCCCAGCCTGTTTTGCTCAGGGTCCCTGAAGACGACATCACCAACTCTCCTTTTGTGTCTTTCTTCCTCCACTTCTTCAGTTACTTCTCACCCACCCCCTGTCCCTCCATCGCGTTCCCCCTTATTTTCCCTGGGCCGCTGGACCATCGGTGTGAGGTACAGTAGATTTCTGAGGCAGCTTACAGAGGTAGGAGGCAGAAAAGAGACCGGACAGTGAGTGGCCCCAATAGACTGAATGTTTATTTCAAACATCGAGGGGCTGACGTAGCAGGAAAGGGGTGTCAACCAAAGGAAGAGGATACTTAAGAGTTTTCATAGGAGGTTTGGAAAACGGAGCTACGTGCCAGCCCGCAGTTTCTCCGTCCTGGGATTGTTTGTTCCGACAAGGCTGTTTTATCTTTGGAAGCTACCTTGTCCCAGCTATCAGGATGTGGGTCATAGTGATAGGTTGCATTTGGCAATGGCGATGAGAGGGAAAGGGCTGGAGTTTCAGCACAGGACCCTGGTCAGGATTGGACAGTGTTTGTTCAAGGTTTATTCTAACAAGGCGTACTGATAAACAGAATGCTTGCTTTATTCACTGTGGTCATGGAACAAATGACTCCGCTATCCCGTAACTTCAAGCAAGGCTCACTCTGAGGGCAGAGGATGTAGCTCTGTTGGTAGAGAGCTTGTCTAGGGTCTGATTCCCAGTACTGTGTAAAATATGTAAGTTTTCTTATTTCTTACAATGCCCAATCCGGAAGCCAGGTGGTGGTGGCCCATGCTTTTAATCCCAGCACTTGGAAGCAGAGGCAGATAGGTGGATCTCTATGAGTTCAAGGCCAGTCTGGTCTACAGAGTGAGTTCCAGGACTGCACAGAAAAACCCTGTCTCGGAAAAGGGGGTGGGGGGGGGAAGGATGCTCAGTCAGGAGCCCTAGCATTGTGCAAACCAAGCCTGATGGTGTGAGCCAGTGGTTCCAGACCTTGGATGGGGTAGAATCAGGAGGATCAGGAGTTCAAGGTCATCTCTCAGCTACACAGGGCGTCTGAGCCAGGCTGGGCTACAGGAGACCCTGCTTCAAAAACCAAGTGTTGGAGGTGGAGGGAGGGAGAAAGTGATGGAGAGAGAGGCAGAGAGGAAGCAAGGGAGATCAGGAGGGATTGAGAGAGACCTTTGGTGGATCTTCCCTGGGGAGATCAGATGCCCCTGTGGGCGAGTACTGTCAGCACTTGGGACAGCACCCAGTGCGCACTCATTTCTTCTCGACAAAATCAACCTTGGCAAAGGGTGCACAGGCAGTCTGGAGTTCACAAAGACATTCCATCCACCGTGGGTGTGTCTGGGAATCGGGTAGGAGGCCTGCAAAAGCAGGAGTCTGTTTGCATCTTTTTCTTCGTAACAACCACTTTCCTAGCCAGCCATGCATGTTCTGGGACTCACCGTGGACCAGGTTCATGTGTGCATGCTAGGGGCTGGTAAACTGGCCCATTGCTTGTTTTCTAAATAAAGCTTTATTGCAACACAGCCATGCTGGTTTGTTTGTGTATCATCTGGTTGTTTCCTGCTACGTGGTGGAGTGGCTGTACTCTTAGGACAGTTGAGAATTTGACCAACAGTAGAGATGATGTTTGTCTGCTTGTACACTCAAGGTTATCTTTAACATGGTGAGTTAGAGAGCTGTGTGAGCTACAAGAGGACTGTTTCAAAACAAACAAACAACCCCCCCAAATCAGGCTTTTTTTGGGGGGCACCAAAATCATGACATGGAGACATTGTCAGTTTTTGATGCTTGACCCCAGCTTGTGCTTGTTTCTGGCTAGCTTTTAAAACTTAAATTAGCCTGTTTTTCTTTATCTACCTTTTGCCTCAGCACGGTTTGCCATAGAAGGAAGTCAGGACAGGAAGTCAAACAGGGCAGGAACCTGGAGGCAGGAGCTGATGCAGAGGCCACGGAGGGGTGCTGCTTACTGTCTCGCCTTCAACATTCTTATCTTCCAAGCTTCTACAGAACAGCTTGCTATGGCCTCAGCGCTCAAAGATTTTCTAACCCAGAGTTCTAAGGTATTTTCAAAGTCCTCCCTCAAACACACGGTCAGGTCCGTCACAGCAATGTCCCTACTCCAGGTGCCAATTTTCTTTTCTTTTTCTTTTTCTCATTCTTTTTTTTTAAATTAATTTGTTTTTTTACATTCCAATCCCAGTTCCCCCTCCCTCCTCTCCCCTCCTCCTCCCATCTGCTCCACAGATAGGGTAAGGGAACTGTGAGGGTAGGGACGTAATTCAGGTATAACTGCACTGGGAACACAAGAGGCGCTAAATAATTGTTGCAGGAAGTTATGAGGGAGTGCTCATAGGTTTGCATTAAGGCTGGTTGTTCTTTTTTCTGTTTTTGGAATGACCAATCGTCCCCTGAGCTTGATTTCTTACAATGTCTGGGTCAAGTGTATGCATTGGCAATCCTGTGACTAGGCTTTCAGGAACACCAGATAATTGACATTCCCTCCAGCAGGGAGTTTCCCTCATTCTTGCCAACACTGAATATTTATCATAATTTTCAATGTTGCCAATCTGATAATTGAAAAATATTATCTCATTGTCACCTTCAGGAGGACAAGTGAGATGTCGTTGTGTGCTGGGAAAATTACTACCACAGGATGCATTCCTCCACAGTCTGTACCTCCCCCCCTCAGCTTCCTTTCCTTCCTTCTGTCTTTCTTCTCTCTATCCCGTTCCACCCTGCTCCTAGACACCAAAGCTTCAGTATGTTTTAAACATTTATTTGGTTATTATTATTATTATTATTATTATATTTTTTGGTGTGTATGTGTGTAGGCATGCACATGCCTTGGTGGGAGGTCAGAGGGCAACTTTTGGGAGTTGGTTTCATTTTTCCACCATGTGAGTTCTAGGGATGAAACACAAGTTGCAAAGCTTGTATAACAAGTTCCTTTACTCAGTGAGCCATCCCACTGGGCTCCGTACGTCGTTTTAAAGTCCTTCTTTTCCTTCAAATCCAGGGTCCAGGCCCCAGCTTCCTTCCTCAAACCCGGGAGACCACACCCACCGGTCCTCGCTTAGACACAAGACCTCACCCCTCCTTCCCCAGACTCAGGGATCCCAGAAAGAGACCTATGCAGGAAGTGCTATTGTTAAATGTTATGTAGAGGTGGAAGCTCATGATTCGTTCTACGTGATTTCGCTGTCTGGAAATAAATGGTAATGGTTGGTACCATGTCGTGCACCCCCTCCCCCGCCCCGCATGTTTCTCTGTGTAATAATGGATCTCCTTCTGTAGACCAGGCTGGCCTCAAACCCAGAGATCCTCCTGCCTCTATCTCCGGAGTGCTGGGGTGTAGCTCCCAGCTGTTTAAAACAAAAACAACAAACAAACAAAACCAAAACCACCCCCCACCACCCACCCCCGCTTGGATTGGTTGAGCGTGACATTTGCTGCTGCTGGCACGCCCGTCAACCTCCTGAAACTACGATTCCCAGCATTCAGTGCGTCGCGGGCCTGCCTCCAAGCCCCGCCCCCACGTCTGGCCCCGCCCCGCCCCAGGGCGTCGTGATCTGGGAAGGCTGCGTCCTTCCACTTGCACGCACGTGGGTTTCTGAGCCCCGCATCGGAGCGGCGAGGGGTGCAGGTCCGCCCACACGCTGCCCCCCCCAGCCGGGCATGAACCGCTTTCTGCTGCCGGTGTCCGTAGTGGGCACGGTGATCGGCGGCACCGTGCTGCTCAAGTGAGTCCGTGTGCGCTCGGTGCAAGGCCTGCGGCAGGGGACTGCCCAGCAAGGCCCGAGAAGGGTCCTTTAGCCCCAGTCCTCACTCCTGGAGTCTCCCAGCTTACTTACCCCCCCCTGCACCGCCTTTCCGGACCGAGCTGCAGGGCGCGTCACCTCCCCAAGGTCACCCAGGGAGAAGGGGTGGGGTCGGGATCTTGTGCAGTTTTTGTGTCTGCACCGCTTACTACTTTCCCTCTCCTCCCCTTCCCTTCCCGGTCCGCTCTTCCCGTCGGCCTCCTTTTCCCCCTTTCGTCCCTCTCTCTCCCCTTCCTTCTCTTTCATCCCTTGCGTTTTTGAGACAAGGTCTCACTGTGCAGCCCTGGCTGGCCTAGAACTCATTACGTAGACCAGGCTGACTGAATTTACGGAGATCCATCCACCTGCCTCTGTCTGTCTGAGTGCTGGGATCAAAGCCGTGCCAGGTGCCACCACGCACGGCTTACATTTGTGGATTTTTAAAATTTTGGCTTGTGTGCGCGCGTGTGCCACGCTTTCTGAGGTTGGAAGAGGGTGTCAGATCCCCTGGAACTGGAGTTGTGGCTGGTTGTGAGCCACCGCGTGGGCGCTGGGAACTGAATCTGGATGGAGCCCTTCCTGCTAAGACGTCTCTCCAGCCCCACAGCTGTGTACAGTGCATTCTGACCATATATACTTCCCACTCATGTTCTCACACTCCCTGGACCCCTTCTGACACATCCTCCTTCCAAGTTCACGTCCTTTGTTATTTTGAGACAAGGTGTCATGTAGCCTTGAACTTGAACTTGCTGTGTAGTTGAGGATGGCCTTGAACTCCTGATCCTCCTACCAATGCCTCCCCTGTGCTGGGCACCGTGTGTTTTGGTTCTCGGGTAGGGGAATGTGAGCTCAGAAGGGTGGTTAGCCCCAGATCATAAATCCAGGCATGAGGCAGACAGAATTCACTCTGCTGTTTCCCACCCTCAGGGACTATGTGGCCGGTGGAGCTTGTCCCAGCAAGGCCACCATACCTGGGAAGACTGTCATCGTGACCGGAGCCAACACAGGTATCGGGAAACAAACTGCACTGGAGCTGGCTAAGAGAGGTGAGAACCACCCGCTTTGGGGTTCTGGAGAGGTTCGTTCACACTGGTGTGTGTGGCAGCCCTGATTAAAATTGCTCAAAGGTGGGAGCTCAAAGGTGTGGTCCGTCCACACCCTGGAATATTTTGTTAGAGTAGTTACATTCTTCTTCTTTAAAAAAAAAATTAATAAAACCTATTTTTATTATGTAGTGTATATATGTTGGAGTGGGACGGGTTTGAACTTTGCCACTGTGTGTTTGTGTGTATGTGTGTGTGTGCGCGCGCGCGTGTGTGTGTGTGTGAGTGTGTGTGTGCGCGCGCGCGCGCGTCGTGTGAGTGTGCGCACGTGTGTGCGCGCGCGCGCGTGTACATATGTACATGCTTGTGGAGGGCAGAAGACAGCCTGCGGTGCCATTTCTCAGAACATCAGAATAACAACAGCTCTAGACTCATTTGCACTTTCCCATATGTCCCCAAAATGTTGTTTCCATCTTCCCACCTGTTCTTAAAATACTACATGACCCTGAAGATGCCTTCATCCTTTATTCCTCACCCGTTACACCCTGATCTTCCCTGCCACCCCAGCTCCAGGAAACCCGTGTTTGCTCTCTATTTCGGGGGTTGTCTGTTCTGGACAGTTCATGTTACTGGAAGTGTGTATGAATTTGTTTTGTTTTGTTTTTCGAGGCTGGGTTTCTCTGTAGCTTTTGGAGCCTGTCCTGGAACTCACTCTGCCAACCAGGCTGGCCTTGAATTCAAAGAGATCCGCCGCCTGCCTCTGCTTCCTGGGTGCTGGCATAAAGGCGTGCGCCACCAACGCCTGGTGCATGTATGCATTTTGTGTCTGACACACAAGGTCCATTCACTGTGTCATATGTCAGTGTGTCTTTCCCTTTTATGGCTGAACAATATGCTGTCATATGGGTACACTACAGTTGGTTTATCTATTGACTAGTGAATGGTCCTTTGTGTATGTGTGCTGGGGATTGACCCCAGGGTTTCTTGTTTGGTAGTCAGCTGCTCTACCACTGGGGTATTCTAGGCAGGGGCTCTACCACTGAGCCACACCCCAGTCCCTCACTGGGTAGGCAGGGGCTCTACCACTGAGCCACAGCCCAGCCCCTCACTGGGGAGGGGCTCTGGGGGCCCCCCCCCCCCCCCACGAGCCACACCCCAGCCCCTCACTGGGGGATTCTAGGCAGGGGCTCTACCACTGAGCCACACCCCAGCCCCTCACTGGGGGATTCTAGGCAGGGGCTCTACTATTGAGCTATGTTCTCAGCTCCTCTTTTGGGGATTGCGGGCAAACTCTTTACCATGGAGCCATGCCTTCAGCCCTGTACTGGTAGATTTTTACTTTTTGAGATAGGGTCTTACTAAATTGCCCAGGCAAGTCCTAAACTCTTTCTGTAGCCTAGGCAGGCCTTGACCTTGCTTCCTCCTACCTCAGCCCCCAGAGTCACTGCCAAGCCCAAGTAACTGGGTTTCCACCTTTTGGTTATTGAATATATTACTAAGATTGCTTGTATACAGATTTTATGTGGGTGCGTGCTTTTATATCTGTTGGATAGATATGTAGGGATTGGTTTGTTTCCTGTTTCTTTTCATGTTTTCTTCTCCTGGGCATCCAGGAGGCAACATCATTCTGGCCTGTCGCGACATGGAGAAGTGTGAGGCGGCCGCGAAGGACATCCGTGGAGAGACCTTGAATCCCCGTGTACGCGCCCAGCACCTAGACTTGTCTTCCCTCAAGTCCATCCGAGAGTTTGCTCAGAAGGTCATCAAAGGTAGGCAGGAGGACACTTGATATTTCCAGCCAAGGTTCGGCCCTTCCAGCCAGCTCTCTGGGGAGCCCAAAAGCCAGTCAGTTCTGGAGAACAGGCGGTCGACATGGTCTACTGGCTGAATTCGGCTGCCCCGTTTTACTGTCGTTTTTTGTACGATCGACTGTGCCTGCTCGTGAGAGTCCGTCATTGTCCGCCGTGTGGCCTGTTAGCACTCCCTCAGAGTAGGAGGGGGTGGCGGTTTGGATCAGGATGGCTTCCGTAGGCTCTTAGTTTCCAATGCTTGGTCCCTGGGTAGTAGAACTGTTTGAGAGGGATCAGGAGGTGTGGTCTTGTTGCAGGAAGTGTGCCCCTAAGGGTGGGCTTTGCGGTTCCAGAAGCCTACGCCATTCCCAGTTAGCTCTCTCCGCCTTATGGTCGTGGCTCAGACGTGAGCTCTTGCCTGTCTGCTGTCATGTTGATGTCCGTGGACTCACCCTCTGAAACCGTGAGCCTCAGATAAACTCTTCCCTCTATATGTTGCCTTGGTCATGGTGTCTTAGCGGGGCCATAGGAAGGTAACTTAAGACAGAGGGGTTGGGGGAGGGGTCGTTGGACCCTCATCTGAGTGTCTAGACTCCCCTCCCAGCCTATCTGCATATAGTTTTCCTCTGATTGCACATGGCCTCTGGGGGGCTGGGGAAGGGAGTGAGATGCAGAGGCTGGGGATGGTTAGCGGGGAGGGGAGCCATCTGTGTGGCCATGAACTTTGAGCTTCCATGCTTTGGGATCATCTATACTCCTGCCTACAGCCCCTTTCTATAGTCTGTAAGGAAGCCCAATAAACTAACGGGGTTTCCAGGGAGAGCTTCGTGGAATGGAATTTTGCCCTGCCGTTGGGACCTTAAAAATATTATCATTTTATCTTAAAGAATTTTTAAAAAATTTTTATTTATGTGTATGTGTGAGTGCCCTCAGATACGAGAAGAGGGTGTTGGATCCTCTTGGGCTAGGATTACAGGTGGTGGTGAACCTTTCTTTGTGCTCCTCTGGAGGAATATCAAAGGCGTGTAACCACAGTCATCTCTCCAGCCCCTCTGTGGGACTTTGCAAGGAGGGAAAGGAAGTAGGCATGGTTTGTAGAGTTTGGGCAGCTCAGACCTCTGAGTTCACCCTTTCCTAGTGGAGGCTCCCACTGTTTCTAGAGCTAGGAAGAGGGGCTCTCTGGGTCCTCTCTGGTTGTTACAGCCACAAGGGTCATGCTGAATACTTGTGTCCTTGCTGGGAGTCTGGGCAGGTTGTCTGTTTGGGTGGCTGGAGTAAAGAGCCATAGTCTGGGTGATGAGTAGCAGCAGACATTTCCCCCTTACTGTCGTGTAGGCTTGAAGAGCAAGATCTGTGTAAATGGAGAAGGAGCAAGCCATGGCACACCTTACCTCCTCAGCATCTCAGAAGACGAGAGGGATTTCCTGTTTCTCCATGCATATGTCCTGTGTCTGCCCTGCTACCTCACTTCCTGCCCGTCTGTACAGACCTCCAGATCTCTCTATGGTTAGCTAGTGGCAAGCTCCATCCTCTGACCCCCCCAGACATATGTATATGTGTATGAACACATGCAACTATGAACACACACACACACACACACACACACACGCACGCACGCATGCACGCACACACACACACATACACAATTGGGTCACACAGGTCAGAGCTGACAAGACTCAGATCTGCAGCTTGCTAGCTGGAGGCCTGGTGGATGCAGTTCCTGCCCAGAGGTTGCAGGCTCCAGACTGGGTTGAGTCTGAAGGCAGGAGAGAGCCGGTGCTCCAACTCAAAGGCCTTGGATGGAAGAATGTCTCTGCTATGTTTGCAGAGGGTCAGCCTCTGTTCTGAAGACTAGGTGAGGTCCACCCACATTAGGGAGGGCTGTCTGCTTGCTAAACAGTTTGTTGATGTAAATATTAAATCTTTTCCAAAACTTAATTTTGACCAACTATCTGGGCATCCTGTGGCCCATCTGTGTGGACATCTAAAATGTAACATTTCATCCAGTCTTACCATATTCTTTCTCTCTTTCTGTCTATATCTGTCTGTCTGTTTAATCTTTCTCTCTCTCTCTGTATAAATTTCTATGTCTATAAATTTGTTTATAAATTATTGTGTGTATATGCATACACACACACATATGTAAATTTATTGTGTGCATGTTTGTGGGCACACATGCATGCTTTGGCTCACATGTGGGAACCAGAGGACAAGTGACAGGAATCAGTTCCTTTCTACCTTTACATGGATCCCAGGGATTGAACTCAGGTCGTCAGCCTTGGTAGCATGAGCCTTTACTTACAGAGTCCCCAGTCTTATATTATTATAATGATAATTATTATTTTTTAAATAAAATCTCACTATGTAGCACCTCACATAGATCTGCCTGCTTCTGCCTTCTGAGCTGGGATTAAAGGTGTGAAACTTACCACTGCTCTTCCCTTTACCACTTTAAAAAATAAATTACTTTAAGAATGTAAAGATTTTCATTTATTTACTTTTTGAGAACCTGAGTGGCCTGGAACTTACTGTGTCGATGGGCTGGCCTTGAACTCTTCTGAGTGCTGGGATTAAAGGTGTGCACCTCCACACCTGGTCCTTACCCCATGTTAACTCCTTGCATTGCACATAGCAGCTCCCTGGGTCAGGAGTTCAAGATGCTCTTTAAAATTTTTTTTTTTAAATTTTTGAGACAGGGTCTTATTATACCATCTCAGCTGGCCTCAAACTCAAAAATCCTCCTGTCACAGACTTTCTGAGATCTGGCATTACAAACATGCACTGCCATGTCAGCTAACGTGCATTTTTGTTACTCCTCTTCTGTCCCCACTTGCTGGGAATAGAACCTAGGACCTTGTGAATTCTGAGGCACACCCTCAGCCCTTTAGTGATTGATTCTAGGCAGGGGCTTTACCACTGAGCCACGCCCCCAGCCCCTCACTGGGGGATTCTAGGCAGGGGCTCTACCACTGAGCCACGCCCCAACCCCTCACGGGGACAGGCAGGGGCTCTACCACTGAGCCACGCCCCAGCCCCAGGGGCTGGGGGTCCACGGCGGGGGCCGGGCCAGGGCCGCGCGCCCCCCCCCTCACTGGGGGATTCTAGGCAAGTGCTTTATTCCTGAGCTCCATTTTCACTCAGTCCCACCATACCTTTTTTAGGTGTTCAACCCAGGGCAGATCTGACTATGCAGGATGATGGATGGGCACCACAGGATGGTGGGGATGTGTCACAGTTATTAAAAACACGGCATCCGTGATGAGGGAAGACAGGAGTCAAAGGGAGGATCAAGAGTCAGATCTGGGGAGTGGTACGCAGCGCTGCAGTGGACCAGTTGGCAAGGCTAGCATCTGGATGAGGCTGTGCTCACTGCAGAATCATGTCTGCAGAGAAGGCCAGGATGCCGGCTCATCTTGCTCCCGGGTTCCTGGTGATGCTAAGGACACAGATGAGTCAGAAGGGCCCGTGTGTCAGGTCAGGGATGATCCGTGTGCTGCTGGAGGGCAGTGCCTGGGGCTCTTTTTTTGTTGAGTGTCCTTTGATAATCCCAGGGCTCAGCTGGCAAATTCTGTGTTTCTGTCTCACAGAGGGCTGACTCACTGCCCCCTGCTTTCCTTCCAGATGTCAAAGCTGTCTGTCAGGTGTCAGTGTTTTGAATAGGAGCCTAGCTTGAAGCAACTGGAGTTAGGGAGTACAAAACACATTCATTGTGGTAGCTTCCTTAACTTAATTTATTATTTATTTATTTATTTATTTGATTTTATGTGTGTCTCCCAGCACTCCAGAAGAGGGCACCAGATCTCATTACAGATGGTTGTGGGTGCTGAGAATCAAACCCAGGTCCTTTGGAAGAGTAGCCAGTGTTCTCAGCCTCTGAGCTGTCGTCTCCCCAGATAAATTTTTATCTTTTTAAAATTAATTTTTATCTAAATTTAAAACAATCTTATTTTACTTACCAATCTCAGTTCCCTCCCATCCCCCCCCACGCCTCAGGGAGGGTGAGACCTCCCATGGGGGGGTCATCAAAGTCTGACATCATTTTGGGGAGGACCTAGGCCCTGCCCCGTGTATCTAGGCTGAGAGACTGAGTATCCCCCCATAGGGAATTTGTGCATTTGTGCATTAGGGATAAATACTGATCTACCAGAGGCCCCATAGACTGTCTAAGCCCCCACCCCCCCAGGTGACACCCACATGGATTGGTCCCATGCTGGTTCCCAGCTGTCAGTCTGGTGCCCGTGAGCTCCCAGTTGCTCAGGTCAGCTGATTCTGTGGGTTTCCCCAGCATGGTCCTGACCCCTTTGCTCATCACTCCTTCCTCTTCACAGCTGTATTCCAGGAGTTCAGCTCAGTGCTTAGCTGTGGGTCTCTGCTTCTGCTTCTGGATGAAGGCTCTAGGATGACATTTAAGGTAGTCATCATTCTCATTATAGGGGAAGGGCGTTTAAGGCAGCCTCTCCACTGTTGCTTAGATTCTTAGTTGGGGTCATCCTTGTGGGTTCCTGGAGATTTCCCTAGTGCCAGGCTTCTCATTAAGCCTGTAATAGTCCCCTCTATTCAGGTATCTCTTTCCTTGCTCTCCTTCTCTGTTCCTCCCCCAACTCTACCTGCCTGACCCCTCATGTTCTCCTCTCCCCTCCCCTCCCCCCTCCTCTCCCTCCTCCCTCCCCTCTCCCTCTGTGCTCCCAATTTACTCAGGAGATTTTGTTCCTTTCCCCTTCTCTGGGGGTCCATGCATGTCTGTCTTAGGGTCCTCCTTGTTTCCCAGCTTCTCTGGAGTTGTGGATTGTAGGCTGACAATCCTTTGCTCTATGTCTCATATCCGCTTATGAGTGAGTACATGCCACATTAGTCTTTCTGTGTCTGTTCCCTCACTCAGGATGGTTTCTTCTAGTTTCATCCATTTACCTGTGAATTTCAAGATGTCACTGCTTTTTTCCATTGTGTAGATGTGCCACACCTTCTTTATCCATTCTTCAGTTGAGGGGTGTCTAGTTTGCTTCCAGGTTCTGGCTATCACAAATAATGCTGCTATGACCATAGTTGAACAGATGTCCTTGTGGTATGAATGTGCATCCTTTGGGTATATGCCTAAGAATGGAATTGCCGAGCCCCTCATTAACTTTTTTTTCTGGTTAGTTTATTTTTATTTTGAAGACAGGGTTTCTCTGTGTAGCTCTGGCTGTCCTTGAACTCACAGAGATCCACCTGCCTCTCCCTAGTGGTGGAATTAAAGGCATGTGCCACCACTCAGCCTTTGTTAACTTTTAATTACATTTAATCTCTTGATCTATTAATCTGTGTGTGTGTGTGTGTATGTGTATGTGTGTGCGCGCACACGTGTGTACATGTGTGTGCCTAGGCATGTGTGCCGTGGCATCAGCAAGCACCTTTGCCCGCTCTAAGCATTTCTCCAGCCCATCTGTTTCCTGCATGGCTGCCATTGGTGAGTTCTGTACTTTTTAGTTCTGTTTAATTATGCGCATGTCTGTCTGTGGGTATATGAATGTGAGTGGATTGGATCTCCCTGTAGCTGGGGTTGTGAGTGGTGTGGGTGCTGGGAATCAATCTGAACTTGTGTCCTCTGCAGGAGCAGTCTGTGGTCTCAGCCACCAAGCTGCCTCCAGCCCAAGAGAGTTGCGTTTCATTTGCTTTTCTGTTAATAAATCCACTTCTCAGCCCGAGAACCCTTCAGTGGTTAGAACTCATTGACAAGTGGCAGAGCCCTCTCCTGTGTGTATCTGGTTCTCAGTGATGCTGGAATGCCCGTTTCAGGAAGGCAGTGACCTCGACTCTCCTGTCCACCCTGTATTTCCAGTGCCCAATTATAGGTGCTTAGAGAATACTTGTTGACCGAATAGTAATTACATGATTCTACCAGGCAGGTACTATTATCGTTTTAATCAAGGAAGAAACTGAGTTGGAGGGAAGCTATGTGAGCTGGCCAGTGTCAGAAATCTGGTCAGGTTTTTATTTTTGAGATAGCCTCACTCTGTATGTAGCCCAGGCTGGCCAGGATTAGAGACATAAGCCACCATATCAGGCTTTCAATCTAAGATGTGAACCCCTGTCTGTCCGGTTCCAGATGTGGTCCATTCCCACCCCCTTCCCCTCCCCAGCACTGGGAATCAAACCCAGGACTTTGCAGACATGTCATAGTTGGTCGTCTACGTGTCAGGTCCTAGAATTATCCAAGAGTTGAACTTCTGGGCATGTCTGTGAGGAAGTTTCTAGATTAGGTTACTTGGGAAGACCTGCCCTAGCTGTGGGCAACATCATCCCTTGGGCTGGGGTGCTGGACTGATTAAAATGGAGACTCCATCTGAGCATTTATCTCTGTGCCGGGATTAAAGGTATGTGGCACTGGACCCAGCAGCGATTTATCTTACTTTAGTAACTTACTCATTTTCGGATACATATATCAGTGTGTGTCTGTTTGTGCATGTGGGGGCTGGTGCCTGCAGAGACCAAGGGAGGGCAGTGGATGTCCTGGAGCTGGAATTGCAGGTGGTTGTGACTCCTGATGTCGGTGCTAGGAACTGAATCCCTGTCCTCTGCAAGAGCAATGTGGGCTCTTAACCTCGGCCATCTCTCTAGCCCTGCGACAAGGTTTTGCTTTATTACCCTGGCTGGCCTTGAACTTGCCAGCCTCCTGCCTCAGCCTCCCCAGTGGCTTGGAGTTTGTGTCTGGTGTCATAGATCCTGTTCCCCCACAAAGTCAAGAAAGAGAGCCTTGTCCCCGTCCCCGTCTCTTAGGTGCTAGGCACCCAATTCCTTATCCGCACTGAAAAGCCCTTGGAAGTGTTATGGATTCAGTTTCATCTCTGTGTGGGAGGCTCTGACTCCTAGGATCTCAGAAGGTGACCTCGTTTGGGGGTAGGTGTGAGGGCATCAGGATAGGTCCTAGGTCAGTATCCCTGGTGTCATCGGTGTCATCATCATGGGAACTGAGACACAGAGGGCTAAGGATGATGGGAAGAGACATAGGGAGGAGCTGGTTGTTCCCTTCTTCAGCCCTAGTTGGACCAGCTCTTGCTTAGGTCCTGATCCAGTGTCTGAGTCATCCATTTCTGATTTTTCAAAGAGTTATTTGCTTTTATTTTATGCACATGAGTACTTTGCCCGCACGTATATAGTGCCATGTTCATGCTTGGTGCCCAAGGAGGCTAGAAGGCGGCATTGGATCCCTTAGAACTGCAGATGTGCACAGTTTGGTGAGCCACTGTCTGCCTCAGCTCAGGTTCTGTTGCTGTGAAGAGACCCCATGATCAACAGCAAGTTGGGGAGAAAAGGGTTTATGTGGCTCACACTTCCACATCGCAGTCAGCCACTGAGGGCAGTCAGGACAGGAACGCAAGCAGTTCTGGAACCTGGAGGCAGAAGCCGATGCAGAGGCCATGGAGGAAGCTGCTAACTGGCCTGCCTCCCCTGGCTTGCTCAGTCTGCTTTCGTATAGAGCCTGGTGCCACCAGCCTAGGACAGCACCACCCACAACGGGCTGGCCCCTCCCTCACTGGTCATTAATTAAGAAAATGCGCTACAAGTTTGCCTACAGTTTGATCTTATGAAAACATTTTCTTACCTGAACTTTCTTCCTTTCTGATGGCTCAAGCTTGAGTCAAGTTAACGTAAAACTACCCAGGGCAGCTACCAGAGGGGTCTGGGAACCGAACCCAGGTTCTCTTCAAAGTCAGCATGTGGTTTCGCCAACCCCAACTTCTGTTGTTTAAGTTGCTTGGGTTGTAGTGTTTTGTGATGTCAGGCAGAACAGATGTCTCTTTTAGGAACAGTATGCACTCTTAACTGCAGAGCCATCTCTCCAGTTCCTATTTGTTTGTTTATTTCTGGGCCAACGTGTCTAGCCCAGGTTGTCCTTGAACCCCCCTATGCAACCTGAGGATGACATCAACCTTCTGGTCCCCTTGCCTCCTCCTGAGTGCTTGGATTTCAGGTGTTGCCACACACCTGTTTTATGTGGTACTGGGGATAGTAGTTGGGGTCTGGTGCCTGGTAGACAAACACTTTCCCAACTGAGCTAGATCCACAGCCCCGAGGGCCTCACTTTAACTAGATCACTTCTCTGACCATCTTACTTCCAGTCAAGCTTATGTGCTGAGCTACCCGGGGTCAGGCTCAGTCTGTGGCTGTGGGACTATGACGTAGAGGCAGCTCACATCATGGCCAACCAGTATGCAAGCAGAGTGGGGGCTAGAACCCAGGGCACTTTGGTGACTTCCAAGACCCTTCCTCAGCAACCAGATTCTACCAGTCAGTGCCCGACACTCTAGTCTTTGTGCCTGTTGTCACAGGACTTACTTCCTCCCTCTGTGCCTGATCCTGGCTGGTGTCCCGTAGGAGGGACATTAGCCCGCCCTGTTGCATCAAGGCCCATTCCATGATCTTATCTGAGTGGCATTCGATCATCTCTGCAGAGATCCTGTTTCCCAAAGTGTCCACCTTCTCAGGCGCCAGGTAGCCAGGAATGTCCCACCCCCAGGCAGGGGTGGAGTCCATCCTCGGCCCTGACGTGTCTGTCCTCACCCATGTCTCCTAGAGGAGGAGCGAGTAGACGTTCTGGTCAACAATGCGGCCGTGATGCGGTGCCCACACTGGACCACTGAGGATGGCTTTGAAATGCAGTTTGGTGTCAACCACCTGGGTGAGGTCTGGGCTGAGGGCTGGATGGTTTTACCCGGGATGAGAGTGAGTTCTCGACGGGGAGACGCCCACTCTGGGGGTGGGGGTGGGGTCTTTTAAAGTGTATTAATGTGTGTGTCTGTCCCACGGGCTGGGTGAGTCTTCACTTTTCTTTCTTGTATTGTAAAAATTAGTTTTTAGACGGTAGTTTCGCATGTATGTGTCCTTACGCCTTAGTCTCAGTTCTTACTCTTGCCCCCGCCCTTCCCCCCGCCCTTCCCCCCGCCCTTCCCCCCGCCCTTCCCCCCGCCCTTCCCCCCGCCCTTCCCCCCGCCCTTCCCCCCGCCCTTCCCCCCGCCCTTCCCCCCGCCCTTCCCCCCGCCCTTCCCCCCGCCCTTCCCCCCGCCCTTCCCCCCGCCCTTCCCCCCGCCCTTCCCCCCGCCCTTCCCCCCGTTACGCTCTGTCATGGTTTTGCTTTTGCGGCTGTGCTGAAACACCCTGGCAAGGAAAGCAGCTCAGGGCACAGTCCCATCACTTCGGGGAGTCAAGGCAGCTGGCACTTGAAATGGCACCGACCACTTTCAGGGATCACAGTCTTAAGGTGCCCGCCTGCAGACAAGGCCACAGCCAGCACGGCCTGGGCCGCTCCTCTCTGAGGCTGTGTTTCCAGGCGAGGTTGTGCCAGATTGATTGACAGTGGAAACGACCGTATCGTCTGTCCCTGCTGGTTCTCTCTCGCTCTCCTTAAAAAAAAAAAAAAAAGATTTATTTTTATTGTGTGTATCTGTGCATCACATGCCTGCCTGGTGCCTTCTGAGGCCAGAAGAGGGTGTCAGATCCCTAATACAGGAGTTGTGAGCGTCCATGTGGGTGCTAGGAATTGAGCCTGAGTCCTCTGAGGATCAGCCGGTGCCCTTAACTGCTGAACCGTTTCTCCAGCTCTGATTTCAATTTTGTTTATGGCCTATTTCTCCATTACATATATCTATCTATTTCTTTAATTTTTTCCTCAGACAGGTGGTTATGCACACCTTTAATACCCTGTCTTGAAAAAACAAAACGCGCACACACACACACACACACACACACACACACACACACACACACAAAGAAAAAAGAAAAATCAACTGAACGTAAATTTAAGTTTTTTTTTTTTTTGTTGTTTTCCTCAGAAACACCAAACATCTCCAAACAAAATATCATAAGTGGGTGAGGATATAGGAAGAGGACGGTCATGCTACTGCTGGGAATGAAAATGAAAACTGTGGGTCTTGCTGGTAAAGAGCACTGGCTGCTCTTGCAAAGGGCCTGGGTTGAATTCCCACCATTCCCACGGCCTCTCAAACATCTATAGTTCCAGTTCCAGGGGATTCTCTGCCCTCTTGTGGCCCCCAAGGGTATTGCATGCATGTTTTACATAGATACATAGGCAGACAAAACACTCATACTACACACACACACACACACACACACACACACACTATATGTAAAGTAAAATAGTCACTGGAAAAAAGTGTTTTCTTGTCATCCTTCATCCAGGTCACTTTCTGTTGACAAACTTGCTGCTGGACAAGCTGAAGGCCTCGGCCCCTTCGCGCATCATCAACCTGTCATCTCTGGCTCACGTTGCTGGGCACATAGACTTTGATGACTTGAACTGGAAGACGAAAAAGTATGACACCAAGGCAGCCTACTGCCAGAGCAAGTTGGCCGTTGTCCTCTTCACCAAGGAGCTGAGCCGCCGGCTGCAAGGTGTGCACGTGGAAATCTTTTCTGTCCTTCTTCCCTTCCTCTCTGTGCCTGGAATAGTTTCATCGCTCTGAGGTGGTGGAGAAAGGGCAAGCAGTAGCTTTAGACACTGTCGGCAAAAGGATGGCACCTGCACCACCATGCTCCTTCCAGTGCCGGAGGCAGACATCACTAGTAGATCATGGTTGTAATGATTGCTCTTTAGTCTCAATCAGCCTGCCTTCATCAGACATGCTTTCTAAGCCAGTGGTTGTGAACTGGGAGTGGTTTTTGTCCCCAGGGGACATGTGACAATGTTTGCAGACATTCCTGTCACAACTGGGTTAGTGAGAGGTTGCTCTTGGCATCTAGTGGGTTGAATTCAGGGGTCCTCCTGGGTGGTTCCCCAATTCCTTCCAATCTGATAGAAGGGGTGTAGTGTCAGGGATGAAAAAGCTTTCCCTGGCTTCTTGCTTCTCAAAAGTTGTCTGTGGTCATCAGTGCCAGCCCGCTGGCATCTTAGATCCCACTCCAGTCCCCGGCTTTAGACTCTTGGGGGCAGTGGGTCTATGTATCCAGCCTCCAGGGCTGCTGTGCTTGTGGAAGCCACATGACAGAGCCGCCTTGTAAGAGGAAGCCACTTCAGACGGAGGTTTCAGAGCACAGAGGATAATGTGGGTTCAAGTGTGGGAGACAGCGTAGGACCCGGAAGATGTGGAGTGCACTGGCGGCTGCGGCAGCCTTCCAGGCAAGGGGCCAGCCCCGTCTTTTTCCACTAGTCTTTCCGTGTGCATATTTTTGTGCATGAGCATGAAGTGTGGTGGTGTGGTGGTGTGTGTGTGTGTAAGTCAGTGAGTGGGCAATGGTGGGTGTCATCCACATTGTGGTTTTTTTTGGAGACAGTGTCCTCTCCTTGGCCTGGAGCTCACCTCCTAGGCTAAGCTAGCTTCAGTGAGCCCCTGGGATCTACCCGTCTCTGCCTCCTCAGCACTCACTAGGGATTAGACGCCCACACTGCCACAGGCGTGCGTGCGTGCGTGCGTGCCTTTTGACCTGTGTTGTGGGCATCAAACTCAGGACCTCCTGCTTATGTGGCGAGCTCTTTAACAGCTGCGCTACCTATCTTCCTACCACTCTACGGTCTCTTTTTCCCAGGCACAGGTGTGACGGTTAATGCTCTGCACCCGGGTGTGGCCAGGACAGAGCTGGGAAGACACACAGGCATGCACAGCTCTGCCTTCTCCAGCTTCACGCTTGGTGAGTCCCCTTTCAGCTTGGTGTTCCCTCACAGAGCCCTCTCCCTGTGTCATCTCAGCTGGGGGTCCAGCACTTTCCCTCAGAGACTGTCTCTGGAACCGGTTACGTAGACCAGGCTGGCCTTGAACTCACTGAGATCTGCTTGCCTCTGCCTCCCGAGTGCTGGGATTAAACAAGTGTGCCATCAGGCCTGTCAGTTTTTCCCCCTCATCATGACCTTGTATACACTAGGCTGGACTTGAACTCATTGTGTAGGTGAGGCTGGTCTTAAACTTCCGATCGTCTCACCTTTTGAGTGCTGGGATTACAGGTGTGTGCCACCATGCCTGCCTGATGGCTCCATGTCTTTCCACCCTCTCCCATGTCTTGCTGGGATAGATGGGGCATTATCCTATGTGGTTCTAGGCTCAGATCGACGGAAAGCAGGCTAGAGACACATTGATAAATAACAAAGCTGTCATGGTGGAGGAGGGGTGGATAGGCGTAGTAGAAGGGAGATGGAGGGAGGAAACAGGAGGAGAGGAGAGAGAGGAAACGGTGGTTGGTATGTAAAATAAATGAAAAAAGTTGAATAAAAAACCCCAAAATGAACACAAAACAAACAACAAACAAAAAAAGGAAACTGTCTTGGAGGATAAGTCTTGAGCTGACTCCCCGAGTCAGGCTGTGCACAGGGTAGCATCAGCTTCCCCCAGAATCAAGTCACCCAGGGAAGCACATCCTCCAGTTTTAATGGCATCTTGCCGTGTAGACCAGGTTGGCCGTGAGCTTGTGATCCGCCTGCCTCCCGAGTGCGAGGGTCCCAGACACCCCTCACTATGCCTGTTGCTTTGAGTCGCAGTCTCCTTATCTGCGTGTGAGGTCCGTGATCGGCTTGTCCTTACAGTCACTGGGAAGATGAGGTAAAATTATCCAGGCCTGCACAGTGCCTGGCCAAGAATGTAGCTTGACCCGCAGCCAAACATTAGGCAGGGAGAGCCTAAACGGGAGGTCTCCATCGAGTCCCCCTTCCCTCCTTGGCGCTCAGGGAACCCCTCAGAAGAGGGAGAAGGAAGACTGTTGTGGCCAGAGGGCGGAGGACACTAGGAGAGTAAGCCTCATGGAGCAGGGCTCGGCTCACAGAGACTGGAGCAGCAATCACAGCCTGCATGGGTTTGTGCTAGGCCTTCAGTATACTTGTTAGGATTGTTAGCTTGTTATTTTTCCCCCATGGGACTCTTATCGTTAAGAGTGGGGGTGTCTCTGACTATTTTGCCTGCTCTTGGGACCCTTTCCCCCTACTAAGTTGCCTCGTCCAGCCTTGATGAGAGGGTTTGTGCCTACTCTTATCGCATCTTGCTGTGTGGTGTTCAGTTGATGTCCCTGGGAGGCCTGCTCTTTTCTGAAGGGAAGCGGAGGAGCAGTGGATCTGGGGCAGAGGATGGGGAGCAGTCTGGGAGGAGTGGGGGGAGGGGAAACTGTAGTCGTCATGTGTGAGGGAAGAATTTAAAAAATTAAGAGTGTGGTCCGAGTCAGTAGAGCATTGTAACTGGTGTTTATTATCCCCGAGAGCCGTTCAGTGGGCATGTGTCAAGAACTTTGACACGAGAATACCTTGAGACACGTCTGTTAAATTGAGGGCTGGAGACGTAGCTCAGTTGGCAGAATGCTTGGCTCGCGTGCCATACGGCTCTGGGTTTGGTCCCCGGCACGGTGTAAAATCAAACATGATGGTGTATGCTTTCCAATGCTCTGGAGGTGTAGGGAGGAGGATAAGAAGTTTAAGGTCATCTTTGTCTGTATAGTGGGTTCAGGGCCAGCCTAGGCTGCGTGTGTCCCTGTCGAAGAAGAAGGAGGAGGAGGAGGAAGAGGAAGAAAAAAAGATTATTTTCAGGAAGGATAGAATAGGGAAAAGCTTGCTTTCTTTTTTTCTGGGAGCCTACAGGGAGGCTTCCTGTAGGAGGCAGCTTTTGGATTCACCCCCTCTGTTTGGAGGGATTAGTTGGGATGTTGCCAGGGAAGGGGCCTTTAGGTAGAGGGAACAGCAAGGACAAAGGCCTGGAGGTGGGCTCCATGGGACTTCAGCGCAGCTCCGAGCCTTGAGTTTGGGGTTCCCTGAAGGTAGAGCAGGGGAATTCTTTTTTCTTTTTCTTTTTTGACTGAATGAATGTTCTGTGGTTGATTATAGGGCCCTTCTTCTGGCTGCTGTTCAAGAGTCCCCAGTTGGCGGCCCAGCCCAGCACATACCTGGCAGTGGCAGAGGAACTGGAGAGTGTTTCTGGGAAGTACTTTGATGGACTCAGAGAGAAGGCTCCATCCCCTGAGGCTGAAGATGAGGAAGTAGCCCGGAGGCTTTGGGCTGAAAGTGCCCACTTGGTGGGCTTGGACATGGCTCATGGGTCCTCTGGGAAGGGACAGTCCCTCCCCAGATAACTCCCAAAGAGCCAGCATTACCAAGGCTGCTGGCTGCCATGCCGTCATCATCTTCTAAGGGCAGTGTTGGCACTCTTAGACTCTCAAGACCATGGATGCTGGCTTCCATGCCCTCATCACCCTCTAGGGGCAGTGTTGGTGCTGTTAATGACCATGGCTGCTGACTGCCATGCACTCATCTTCCTCTAGGGGCAATGTTGGCACTGTTAGACTCTCAAGACCATGGATGCTGGCTCCCATGCCCTCATCACCCTCTAGGGGCAGTGTTGCCTGTGTTGGCACTGTTAATGACCACGGCTGCTGACTGCCATGCTGTCATCTTCCTCTAGGGGCAATGTTGGCACTGTTGTACTTTCAAGACCATGGATGCTGGCTTCCATGCCCTCATCACCCTCTAGGGGCAGTGTTGGCGCTGTTAATGACCATGGCTGCTGACTGCCGTGCACTCATCTTCCTCTAGGGGCAGTGTTGCCACTGTAGACTGGTGCACTGTTAAAGAGTGGGTAACCAGATAAATTTGGCCAGTCGTAGTTCTTTGTGGGCCTTTGCATACTTCTGTCTCCTCTATGAGACTTGACTTTGTTTCAAAAACAACTTGGCGGAAAAGGGCTTACAGGTTACAGCCTGTCACGGAGGAGGGACGCCGAGGCAGGAACTCAAGTCAAGAGCTTGAAGCAGTTACCAAGGGACGTTTGCTCCCAGGCCTACATTCAGATGCCTTTCTTTTATTTTTATTATTATCATTATTTTATTTTATTTTTTTTTTTACAGAGAGGGTCTTACTCTGTAACTCTGGCTTCCCTGGAACTTGGTATGTTCCAGTTCAAGTCCAGGCTGGTCTTGAACTCACAGAGATCTCTGCCTGCTGGGATTAAAGGCATGTGTCACCATGCCTAGGCCAGGAACCAGCCCAGGCCTACCTGCCCAGCCAGGGATGGTCCCACCCATAGTGGGCTCGTCCCTTCTACATCAATTAACAGTCAAGAAAATGTCCCACAGACGTTTTCCCCGGGACAGTCTGGTCCAAGCAATTCTTGGATCCGTCCCTCATGATTGAAGACTGCAAAGGATAATTGCTACCTCACGGGATGGCTAACTAGTCATCTTCTGTTTTATTTGACACGTGTACTTGCTGGGACAGAATCCCTGGCAAAGCCACTTAAGGAAGGAAAGGTTTAGTCTGGATGGCAGCTCCAGGGTACAACCCACCATGGCAGGGATCGTGGTGGAGAAGGCATGATGGTGAGAGCTTGGGGTGGCTGGAGAAGGCATGATGGTGAGGGCTTGGGGTGGCTGGAGAAGGCATGATGGTGAGAGCTTGGGGTGGCTGGAGAAGGCATGATGGTGAGGGCTTGGGGTGGCTGGAGAAGGCATGATGGTGAGAGCTTGGGGTGGCTGGAGAAGGCATGATGTCGAGAGCTTGGGGTGGCTGGTCCATGCTGCGTCTGCTGTCAGGAAGCAGGGAAGAGGTGCTGGTGCTGGCTCCCCTTTGACTTTATGTTTTGGTTCTTTATTATCAGCGAGTGCGTGTGTGTGTGTATGTGTGTATGTGCATGTGTGCATGTGTATGTGCATGTGTGTATGTGTGTGTGTGTATCATGTGTGCTTGTGGAAGCCAGAGGAAGACTTTTGGGAGTTTTTTTTTTAATAAGTTTTTATTTAAATTAAAACCAATCTTGTTTTACATACCAATCCCAGTTCCCTCTCCCTCCTGTCCTCCCACGCCCCCCCACAACCCCCCCATCCCACCCCCACCCACTCTGCAGGGAGGGCGAGGCCTCCCATGATGGACATTAAAGTCTGACACATCATTTGGGACAGGACCTAGGCCCTGGCCCCTGTACCTAGGCTGAGAGAGTGTCTCCTCCCCCCATAGGGAATGGGCTCCCAAAGGGATAAATACTGCTTCTACTGCCAGAGGCTCCACAGACTGCCCAGGCCCCCCAACTGACACCCACATTCAGGGGGCCTGGTTCGGTCCTATGCTGGTTTCCCAGCTGTCAGACTGGGGTCCCCGAGCTCCCTCTTGTACAGGTCAGCCATTTCTGCGTGTTTCCCCAGCCTGGTCTTGACCCCTTTGCTCATGACTCTCCCTCTGTACAATGGAATTCCGGGAGTGTGGCTCAATGCTTGGCTATGAATCTCTGCTTCTGCTTCCATCAGCTACTGGGTGAAGGCTCTAGGATGGCATTTAAGACAGTCATCAACTTCATTATAGGGGAAGGATATTTAAGGTAGCTTCTCCCATTTTTTTTTTTTTTTTTTTTTTTTTTGAGACAGGATTTCTCTGTAGCTTTGTAGAGCAGGCTGGCCTCCAACTCACAGAGATCTGCCTGCCTTGCAGCCTAAGTGCTGGGATTAAAGGCATGCACCTCCACTGCCACGGTTTGAGAGGGCTTGAAAACAGCAGTACCCTGAGATATAGGAAAGATGACAAAAATCTACTTGAAAAAAAACCCAACAGCCCAGAGAAGAATTTCTGGGCAAGTAATTAAGCTACCTAAAGAAGCTGGGCTGGGCATGGCAGTATATACCTGTAATCCTAGCCCTAGGGAGGCTGAGACAGGAAGATCTTGAATTTGAGTCTTAATTTGGGCTACAGTGGTGAGTTTCTATCTCAAAAAACTGAAAGTCAAACCACAATGAGTAAAAAAAAAAAAAAAAAAAAAAAAAACAAAAAACAAACCCCAAGAAAACAAAAATCAAATCAAAACAAAACAAACAAAAAACCAAAAACAAAACCAACAACAAAAATCAACCCAATATAAAACAAAAACAGACCAGTGAAACAGCCACGCAAATCTGCTTTGTGTGGTGGCTCAACAAGGAAAGGAATTGAACTTGTGACAGATTTTGTTCTTTGGAGCTGGGCAATTCTGTCCTCTTGCCTTTGGTGACCAACTGTAGCAACATTCAAAGGGTACAAACAGGGCTGAAATTTACTTAGTTTTTAAGACGGTCTTGTTGCCCAGGCTAGCTTTAAACCGGCTAAGTAGCAGTAGCGGAGGATGACCGTCAGCTGTGGATCCTCGTGCCCCCACCTCCCAAGTGGTGGGATTACAGGTTTTCAAACACCATAGGGCGGACACGAAACGGACCTGTACCCGTACAGCCTCATCAACTAAAAAATACCAAGATACAGTGGAAGCTAGTGGGAAGAGAGCTGTTTTCCTGAATCTTCCTCCGCCGGATGCTCTCTCAGGTCTTCCCGGACACTGCAGCCTCCAGCATCTGAAGCGTTAACTCCCAGCAACACTAGGTAAAACTGATCTAGTCTTCGGATCATCATCACCTTACATCTATTCGGCCTATTTGTTTATCCTGACCCTTATTTACCGCAATACATGTCAGGGCCCACCTCATGTGGACAGTAGAATGTTGAGAATTACCCTAGGCTTGAGTGCCAGGTTATTTTCTGTGCCGGAGACTGAATCCTGGTCCTTATGTATGCCAGGCAGATGCTCTACCACTGAGCTGTAAACCCCTTGCCTTCCTCACGGGTTCTTTATATTTGTTTTATACAGGTGGGCTTTGAGCTCACTATGTAGTTGAGGATGATCTTGAATGTTGTCTTAACCAGTTGTATATTCATTTGGAATGGAGAGTTTTATTTTCAGATCCACTATTAGTCATCTGTGCATCTTGCAGACATGTAGACTGTGTTGTGTAGTGGGCTTAGACTTACACCAGCAAAGACTTGCAAATGGACCAGGTGCAAACTGCCCAGAATAAAAACCAAAGAATAAAGGGATCAATTTTTTTGGGTGTCTGGGGATGAAGGCCACTGTAGCTATGGGTCATGGCTATGGGAACCAATATTCACTGTTTTTGCATGTGTGTCTGGGGGAACTCAAGCAAGAAAGTGGCAAACAGCTGCGCTCATGATCCTGTATTGTAGAGTACGGGAGGCAATATGTCCTCACTGAACATATTTTCCTTTTGAGTTTGAGGGTAGGGCCCTGCTGTTGGATCACGGGACACCGTCAGCCAGCTCATTATCAGGCAAGTAAGTAAAGGCTTCTCTTGGAGATTAATCATCGAACAATCCTATTTCTCTCCATGAGTGTCTCTTACTCATTGCCAGCTTGTGGAAATTACTCTGTGACATTTAATGAAAGTTTACCATGTCCCACCTGGATGTGGGGGTCACACACCTATAACCCTAACCCTTGAGACGTGGATGCAGTTAATCTCTGCTTCACCCTTTTCTTTCTCCCGTTAAGAGCCGGACCCTGCGGGCTACAGTTCAGAGAAACTTTGAGACCTGCAGTGGAGTGCCATGCAAAGGAGGTGCGTGTGAGAGAGGCTCTGGTTTGGTAGGTTTGGGAATGAATACATTGGTTGTTCCATCCGAATCCCCGAAGGGGGAATTCACCAGAGGGCCAGTTAGGCTTCAAGATTCCCGAATATCAGGAACATAAAAATCAAGAAAAACAGTCACTTCCTGGGCCACAGAAGGGATTCCCAGGGGTCCCAGTGAGCTAGAGAGGGAGATCTGGCTCTGAGTTTACACCCTCACAGAACATGCCGCTCTGGACTGAAGGTGAGGGTATAATTGTATCACTAGACCCAAGATAAACGATAAGTGGGTGTTTATTGGGGAACAGTTACACAGAAAAATACAAAGAACCCCTGGACTGTTTCCCTGCTCTTCCAGATCTGTTGACCCAACACATAGGAAAGCCATGCCTCAAGCTCCTCTCTTTCTGCTTCTCAAAGGGGTGTGGCCACCGTTACAGGTCCACAGACCAGACACCCACAATTCCCCTTTTAGTCTAAAAAAGAAGGGTTTAAGCCGTTGCAAAAACTATATACAATGATAACATATGTCAAGTATACTCCAGGAAAAGGAAAGGTAAACAAGCACCAATTAAAACCTACTATCAGCAAGAGCAACGTTGAGCAATAGATATATACTACGTGTCCAGTATGCATGTCCAGTATCAGGGTAAAGGCATGACAGAGATTACTCTGATAGCAGTCCTAATCTGGAAAGTCTAAATCTTGTCTATCTAAGATAAGAGAGGGTATTGCTATGACTATCTAGTCTTCAACCTCATCAAAGACCTGAGAAGGAAAATAATAGTAGGGTAGACAGGAAGTATGAGTGTGTGACTTCCAAAGGTGCAAGCAACTACAGAAACAGCAGGCTACCTGGACAGTCACCCAAGGTCTCACAGCAACGTCGGGGCAACCAACTTTGGCTAAGGCCTAAAGTATCAGATGGACCATCTCAGAAGCAGGAAAATTGAAATGGGACTCTATGGGATCCTGTAGGAAAAAAAACAAGGCAAGGAAAAGTCTCAAGAGGATTAGCTGTAACATTTGTAGCTAGTCTCTGAGTGGCGGGAGATGCTTGACCGAAGTTCTTGTCTGAAGCTCCGTTATATGAAAGTGCAACACGTTTCAGCTAGCTTAGTCTGGCAGTATTAGTCCTAAACCAGTCTTAGAACGGTGTTTACTAGTTACTCAAGTGGAATCGATGACGTGGGGCCCCATCTTCTTTCTGGAGACTTCAACGATTCTGTTAGGAAATGTTATTGTTCATTGTGGAAGACTTAAACATTAATACCAACACAGAAAGTTTAAATTTTATAGGATGAAAATAAGTACGGGGGAAACTAAGATAGTAGAGAAACGACAGGGTTTGGACAAATGATAATCTCTAGGTTTTGTTTTCTTCTGTCTTATGGGCCCATCGGAACTGGTTTCCTTGGTCAGGTGAGGTTTGATGGATGGATAGAAGTTTGCAGCTCAGGGGAGAACGGGGAATCTTCAGGACCGGTACCACAGATACAGCAAGCAAAGAGAAGGCACATTGCTGGGCTTAGAAGAAACAGGAAGAGGGAGGGGCTCTGTGGAGTGAGTTTAGCTGGGTCAGGAAGCTACTGGTCATCAATTTAGCTGGCCATCAGGCAGGCAGGCGGTTCATGGGGTGAAAAATAACATTAGGAAGGTGTCTGCGGTTGGGCCGGCATTAATGCCTACAGCTGGGGACTTCCTCTAGGTAGAGCGTGTTAGTTGTTTTTCAGCTCTGGGTGGGGGGTGGTGTGGTGGGCATAATCTACTGCACAGAGGTCGGACGACTAGGGGATAGTGTAGCTGCTCACATGGTGGGTGAAGTCCCAGGACACTGCCACCATTCTAAAAGGCACGGGATAACAGGCTGGTCCCCACTGTCTTGTTTGATATTTTTAGCAGACATCAGATAGGATTTTGAAGCATGATTCACAATGAGGTTTTCTTACACACATCTTTATTGTTGGGATAAGCACCTGTGAACATCATAACAGGGTAGGAGCTCCCTTCTCCCTGGAGCCCAAGGGGCAGCCCTTAGGGTGACCTGTGTTTACCACTTACACGCTTTTCCTTTTAGATCATTTTATAACATCTGTAGGAACTCTATTACACATAGTTGACCCAGACCAGTAGGCCATTCTTCAGTGGGATATTCACTTTGTTTCCTTCCATGGCATGACCACGCCCATTGGGGGTGGAGCCAGGGGCGGAAGTAACCTAGGGAATTAGGTCGGAGGAGGAGCTGGGAACGCTCTCTTGCAAGGGACAGGAGGACTTCCAGAGGCATTCTTGGAAGCAGGAACCTGCTGATGTTCACCTATGTTGTGAGTTATTTCTCCCTGAATAAACATCTGTTCGGCCTAATTGTTTATCCTGATCCTTATTAAATCGTGATATCTATATATCTATATATATATTTCTTATTTTACATATATCCCAGTTCCCCCTCCCTCCCTCCCTCCCATGCTCCCTGGCCCCCCTCCCATTCAGCCCCCCCCCACTCCACAGGGAGGGTGATGCCTTCCAGGAGGGATCATCAAAACCTGTCAAGTTATTTGGAGTAGGACCTAGGCCCTCCCTCCAACGTCTAGGCTAAGGGAGTATCCCTCTGTGGGGAATGTGCGCCCAAAGTCCTTTCGTGCACCAGAGATACATCATGGTTCCACTGTCAGAGGTCCCTTAGACTGCCCAGGCCTTCTAACTGAGACCCATGTTCAGGGAGTCTGAGTTGGTCCAATGCTGGTTTCCCAGCTATCAGTCTGGGGGCCCATTAGCTCCTCCTTGTTCAGGCCAGCTTTCTCTGTAGGTTTCTGTAGCCTTGTCTTGACCTCCCTCTCTGCATCTGGATTTCAGTTCAGCTCAGTGTTTAGCTGTGGGTGTCTGCTTCTGTTTCCATCAGCTACTAGATGAGGGCTATATGATGGTGGATAAGTTAATCAGTCTCATTATCAGGGAAGGGCATTTAAGGTAGCCTTTCCACGTTGCTCAGATTGTTAGTTGGGTTCATCCTTGTAGGTCTCTGGACATTTATCTATAGTCAGTTTTCCCTTCAAACCTATAATGGCTCCCTCTTTTATTCTCTCTCTCTCTCTCTCTCTGCTCTTGTCTATTCCTCCCCTGACTCAATCTCCTTAGTCCCACATGTTCTCCTCTCCTCCCCTTCTCTTTCTCCTAGCCCCCTCTCTACTCACTGCCCCTCCCCACTCCCAATATGCTCAGGAGATCTAGCTGCTTTTCCCTTCTGTGAGGGACCTTGTATGAATCTCTTAGGTTTCTCCTTGTATCCTAGTTTCTCTGGTGATGTGAATTATAGGCTGGTGATCCTTTGCTCTATGTCTAAAATTCATATACATACCATATTTGTCTTTTTGTGACTGGGTTACCTCACTCAGGATGGTTTCTTAGTTTGAGGAGGTCCCATTTATTAATTGTTGATCTCAATGTCTGTGCTACTGGTGTTATGTTCAGGAAACTATCTTGAATCAATTTCTTCAAGGGTACCTCCCACTTTCTCTTCTAAGAGGTTCAGTGTAACTTGATTTATGTGGAAGTCTTTGATCCATTTGGACTTAAGTTTTTGTGCATGGTGATAGATATGGATCAATCTGCAGTCTTCTACAAGTCAGCATTCAATTTTGCCAGCACCATTTTATGCCAGCACCATTTGTTGAAGATACTTTATTTTCCATTGTATAATTTTAGTTTCTTTGTCAAAAATCAGGTTTTCATAGATGTGTGAATTAATATCAGGGTTTCAAATTAAGTTCCATTGGTCTACTTGTCTGTTTTTGTCAATGCCAAACTTTTTTTTTGTTACTACAGCAATATGGTGGGGCTTGGAGTCAGGCATGGTGATGCCTCTAGAAGTTTCTTTATTGTGCAGCGTTGTTTTGGCTATCCTGGGTTTTTTGTTTTTCCATATAAACTTGAGTATTGTCCTTTCAAGGTCAGTGAGGAATTGTGCTGGGATTTGATGGGGACTGCATTGAATCTATAGATTGCTTTTTGGCAAGATTGCTATTTTTACTATGTTCATCCTACCTATCCAGGAGCATGGGAGATCTGTCCATTTTCTGGTATCTTTTTAATTTCTTCCTTTAAAGACTCAAAGTTCTTGTCATACAGGTATTTCACTTGTTTGGTTATTGTTGCTCATAGACATTTCGTGTTGTTTGTGGCTATTATTACAAACGGTGATGCTTCTCTGATTTCTTTCCCAGCCCATTTCCTCCTTTCTTAGAAAACTTCCACATGGGTTTGTTGTATTTGTAATTCATTCTTGCCACTCTTGCATAACAGCTACACTCATGACAGCCAGTGGCTGCACAGACCCTGAGCCTCAGCATGGTCTAAGGTGATGTCACCTGCCACTCACATCTACATGGCTGCCTGAGGCAGAAAACCCCAAAGACATTATCAAGGCATCAGGCAGTGGCACAGACGGCCAATGTTCACTTGGATTTCAGGCTTCACCATGGTTTGGGGCAGCACTGTGTACCACCAAGAACAACACGCCACCTTGAAGTTCCTCACACCATGGTGGGACCTCTAGGCGATCCAATCTGGAAAGTGAAACTTGCCTCATTTCAGGCCTCCATCATTGTCTAGAGCTAGGGTGATCCCATGGCCAGATGGCAGGTTCAGGGTCTGAGTCTGTGTCTGCATAAGCTCCAGAGTTTCTATGCCATCCTGCTGAGCCTACTGGTCAATGGAAGTATGTAGACGGTGGTCCTATCCCTTACCTGTCACCCCGCCACATCTCCAGTTTTGCCTCTCCCTCGCGCCTACTCTATCAGCATTTCACGGCAACTTTTATTTTCTTAATTAGTCGTTGTGACTAGAGTAAGATGCAATTTTGAATTAGTTTTAATGTGAATTTCTGTGATGGCTCACGGTGGGGAACACTTTCGAAAATATTTCTTAGCCATGTGTGCTTCTTGTTCTGCGTTTTCTGTGTTTAGTTCCACCATCTGCTTTTAGTTTTTTGTTTTAGTTCAGTCAGTTGGATGTAGGGACGTGACAATTTAGTTATTTGGTCAGGAGAGTTTACTGGGAACATCCACATACCACAGAAGCACTGGTACCCAGTATCTTTACTGGCCATCCCCCCTACCCAACATCCATGTTGTCAGAATTGGTGTCTGCCCGTTTCCAATCAAGAAGAGTCCAGCTGTTCCAGTAGATTATGAATTTGTGCTCTGTTTTCTGACTGCATCTCACTGTTTTCTCTGAAACATTGGCCACAAGTCTCCTATATCAGATATGGGCATATGCGGGATCAGCATCCCAGCTACTCCTTAAAACTGTATTGCTGAGAATTTAAAGCCAGAATAGTAAGGGCATAGAGGAATTCTTTCCCAATCTATTGTTGTGGGGTAGAATGACGTCAGAGACAGTGTTGTGTAAGAACATATCCTCTTCCTCTTTTCTGTCAGATATCACACTTCCGACCTTATTCTGTTCATTCTCATGGGCGTGTCCCTCTGTGTGGGCTGTGTCAACGGTTCTGTGTGCTGTTTATGTAGAGATCTGGCGTGAGGCTCTGCCATGGGCCTTGGAGCTGCTCTTCTTGGACTTGGTGAGACGAGACGGGGGTCGTTATTTTTTTAGCCAGAGTGGTAAGGAATGCAGAATTCCAAATTTATAACCTGGGCCTCTATGAAGACCTGTTCTGGTGGCTGCAGGGGAGTCTTCCCAGGCCTCAGCCTGTCCACCTGGCCATGGTCTTTTGATCTGAGCTCTGGGGTCGGGATCATTGTATAGCAATAACAGGACAGACTTCTCTTACCAGGCCTTTTTGCTCTATTTTCAGTGTTTTTAATGGAGCAGAAGATCTGGGCACTGCGTGGTGAGTCTTTTCTCTGTTTCATTCAAAGGAAACTGAATTTGGCTTGAAGGAACGTGGGAGGACCTTGAAGCATCTTGAGCAGACCCCTTTGGGATTTTATTTTTTTGAATATATATTTAATTAAAAGCAATATTATTTTTACCAATCCTACTCCCACTCCCTCCTTTTCTCCTTTGCTCTCCACCAACCCACCCACTCCCCATGGAGGCTGAGGCCTCCCATGGCAGATCACCAAAGTCTGTCACATCATTTGTGGTAGGGCCTAGGTTCACCCGATTTATCTAGGCTAAGAGAGTATTCTTCCATATGGAATGGGTTCCCAAAGTTCATTCCTGTACTGGGGATACTGCTGGTTCCACTGCCAGAGTCTGTCTTGGAAGCTTAAATGTGTTTCTTGTATGCATCAGAAGGATGGATTCTATCTTTGTATCCATTCTGTTAGCCCGTGTCTTTTTATAGGCACGTTAAGACAGACCATTGATGTTGAGGGAAGGTAAGGACCATTGATTGTTAATTCTTGTTTGTTTTAGATTTGTTTTTGGCAGTGGTTTTGTGAGTATATTTGCCCTGCTTTTTCTTTTGTGTTCTGGTGAAGTGGGATTATGTATTGCCTAAGTGTTTGTGAGTGTAGTTAACTTCCTTGGGTTAGAGTTTTCCTTCCAGAACTTTCTGTAGGGCTGGATTTGTGGATAGGTATTGTGAAAATCTGGCTTTGTCATTGAATATCTTGTTTTCTCTGTCTATAGTGATTGAGAGTTTTGCTGGGTACAGTAGCCTGGACTGGCATCTGTGGTCTCTTAGTATCTGTAGAACATCTATCCAGGATCTTCTTGCCTTGAGAGTTTCTATGGAGAAGTAAGGTGTAAGTTTGATAGGTCTGCCTTTATCTGTTTCATGGCCTTTTTCCTTTGCTGCTCTTAGTATTCTTTCTTTATTCAGTATGCTAGGTGTTTTGATTATTATGTGGCATGTGTACTTTTTTTCTTTTGGTCCAGTCTATCTGGTGTTCTGTATGCTTCTTGTACTCTCATAGGCATGTCCTTTCTTCAGATTGGGAAAGTTTTCTTCAATGATTTTGTTGAATATGTTTTCTGCCCTTATGAGCTGGGCTTCTTAGCTTTCTTCTATGCTTATTATTCTCAGGTTTTGTGTTTTCATGGTATCCCACATTTCCTGGATGTTTTGTGTTAGGATTTGTGGGATTTGAGATTTTCTTTGGTTGATGAATCTGTTTCCTCTAGTTTCTCTTTAGCACCTGAGATTCTGTCTTCTGTCTCTTGTATTCTGTTGGTTATGTTTGCATCTGTAGTTGCTTGTCTTTTACCCAGTTGTTCTATTTCCAGCATTCCCTCAGTTTGTGTTTTCTTTATTGTCTCTATTTCAGTTTTTCGGTCTTAAATTTATGAATTGTTCCCTTCATATGTTTGATTGTTTCTTTCTTTTTCTTTTTCTTTTTCATTTTTTGGCTTTCTTCATTTTCCTTAAGAGGTTTGTTCATTTCTTGCATTTTTGGCTTGGTCTTTTCCTCTATTTCTTCCATTTTTTGTTTGTTTTTTTTTCCTTTCATTTCTTTAAGGGATTTCTCATATCATCTTTGTGGCCCTCTATCATTTTTTTGTGGTTATTTTTTAAGTCGTTCTCTTGTGCTTCATCTGCTTTGGTGTGTTCAGGTCTCGTTGGTGTAGAGTCCCTAGATTCTGGTGGTGTCATAGTTTTCTTTCTATTGTTGGGTGTTGTCTTGAATTTCCTCTTTCCCATCACTTCTTCCAGTGGGTGTAGGTGGAGTCTCTCTCCCTCTCTACTGCTCTCCCGATGGGTGTAGTTGGGTCAGGAGTTAGATGTCTGTAACTCTGGATGATTGGAGCTCTCTTGGAGGTCTCTTTGGCAGAGGGTAGGTGATGGGGCCCAAAGACCTGGTGAGTGGGGCCTTAAGGAGGTCATTGGGAATAGGGCCATTGATGGGGCTGAAAGATCAGGTGAGTTGGGCCTCAATGTGGGCTGGTGTGGAAAGGTGTGTCCAGTGTGCTCAGAGCAGACCCAGGAAGTTTTACAGAGGTGGAGGGGATTTAGGACCCTCATTCCGGGCCAGTGTTCACCCTGAACAGTGGGCCCAGCAGGACCAAGAGTGAGGGGAAGGCAGGCTCTGGCTGGGGTATGGACCAGAGTACCAGGATTCTATCAGTCAGTGCAAGGTTATAGGGTAGAGGGAGATGTGCAGCTAACCCAGGGAATTCCCAGGGAAGGATGTGTGGGGGCAATTTGGCCTGGTTCCAGACTCATGTCAGGCAGAGGGTAGGAGATGGGGCCCAAAGATCAGGTGAGTGCAGGCTGTAGGTGGTCCGGTATGGATAGGCGGGTCCAGTGTGCTCAGAGCAGACCCAGGAAGTTCAATGGAGATGAAGGTAGTGTTGGGATCGCACTCTGGCCCATTGCTTCCCCAAGTAGCGGGCCCAGTAGGAGATGAGATTTTCATTGGCAGCCACTGGCACACTTATTCAATGATCAGTCACTTGTATTGCAGCCACCTTTGGGGCAGACATTCTCTCGAAAGTGCTGGTAATTCCCAGCCCATATGTGGCTCAGAAGGGAAATGAAATAACAGCCCCGACATATACTTGTTCCCTCCTGAAGACACAGTCGCTTGGTGTCAAATTAGTTTCCTTTTTTCCTCACCTTGGCTGTGTCTGGCACTCTTAATGAGATCTGTTCTTGAGAAGATGCAAACTCCATGAGATAGAGGTGAATAAAATCTGTCTAATGGGGTTTTGCACAGGTGGGATTCATTTTATTTTCAGAGGCTCTCAGGCTTTGTTTGACATTGGAGGTGGTTGTCATGGTTGGGTTTTACATGGAAACAAAAGACAAAGTCACGGGTAGGTTAGTGATTGAATGAGATTTCCTGTTTATTGGGCCAAGGCATTGGGAAGGTTTTGTGATAGAAAAGGAAACCCACAGGGTTCATTCCTGGGCTGTTTGATAGTACTACAGTATGAGAGTTACTCTTACATTGCTTGTTAATAGTAAAGATGATTAGATCTTTGGCAATATGCCAAAAACTTAATATTGTAAACGATGAGACTTCACTTTGGAGGTGAGCTGATTACTTTTCTTTCAATGTGGCACAAGGTAGAGTGATCTGGGAAGAAGGGATGTCAACTGAGGATTTGCCCCAACCGTATGGGCCTATGGTCATATCTGTGGTGCAATTTTTTTGATTAATAATTGTTGTGGGAACTTCTCTACAGCTACTTGGAAACCTGTCTCTCCTGACGTCAGTAGAGTAGTGCTTTTTTTCCTCTGTCCCTGCAGAGTCAGCACTTCAGCCTTCTATCTGGGCAGTTCCAGGACCTGTGATTTCCATAGACAGTGATGTGAGTATCTACTGCTGGACACCTCCAGGGATGGACACAGTGCGTGTATTCCATTCTGAGCCAGGTGGAAGATTTCTTGATAATACCCCAGAGGGCACCCAGGAAGTGTCTGAATTCCACCTGCAGAAGATGTCACACACTGATGCAGGGGTTTACACCTGCTTATACTCCCAGGGAGGTGTATGGTCACAGATTAAAGACAAGCTGGAGCTGGTGGTGACAGGTGAGTAGTGGCTATGAACTCTGATGCCTTCCTCACTGAACCCCTGATGCTCCATCATGAGCCCCGCCCTGTCACTCTGCTCCTGTATATTAATCTCTTCCCTGTGCCTTCCCTCCCTCTTTGCTCTGCTCGTCATCTCTGGTTTTTTCCTCTCCTCTCATTTCATCCTTTCCCTTTCTCCAGTCCTTAATTTCCATTGTCCATGACAGGTTTCTTTGAGACAGTTTATCACAGATCTCACCCTGGCCTTGAACTTGCCATGTAGCCAAACATAATCTTGAGTTTATGATCCTCCTCTTCTACTTTCCTGGGCAATGATACCATTCATATGGTGATGAACACAGAACACAGGGCACTTTGTATGTCAGGCAAGGACTCCACCAACTAACATTCAACCCCAGGCTGTCTGTTTGTTTTGTGACCCTCCCTCTTGTGCTAACCATGTTCTAGGCTCCCTTCAGAAATGTGTCTATATCCCCTAAGTAACTTGTGAAGTAACATTAGCCTTCTGTACATACATAGAACCTCTGTATGGTCCTGGTTCATGGAAAAATAACAGAAACAGCATATTTTGTGATCCCTATAGATTAGCAGTAGACGAGTTTCCTTTTGTCTGGATCTTTTCTTCTCTCTGGCCAGACGCTGTGAATTGTAGGCTTATTTTTAATCAGGCTAAATATAACAGGGCTGTAGTGTCCAATTTTTTGTCAACTTGACAGAAGGTAGAGTCATCAGAGAGGAAGACGTCTCAGTTGAGGAAATGTCTCTAGGAGAACCAGCTGCCAGGTGTTTTCCCAAGTAGTGATCAATGGTGCAGTGTCCAGACCATGGTGGGCAGTACAATCCCTGTGCTTGTGGTACTGGGTTCGATAAGAAGGAGGGCTGAGCAAACCAATGTAAGCTAGTCAGTTCACAGTACCCCTCCATGAGCTCTGCATCAGCTTATGCCTCCAGTATCCTTCTCCGTTTGTGTTCCTGTCCTGACTTCTTCAGTGATGAACAGCAATGTTGAAGTGTAAGCCAATGAACCCTTTATTCCTCAACTTGTTTTTTGGTCATGGTGTTTGACCACTGCAATAGAGTGCTTAACTAAGACAAGGGTCTTTTTGTAATCCTTTTGTGACAGGCTCTCCCCAAGTATCTCTCTTTGTCCTTGAAAACACAATTGTAGAGCAGGTTGCTTTTAAACTCTCGAAGATCCATGTGCCTCTGCCTCCTGAGTGCTAGAATTAAAGGAATGTGTCACCACAAACACCTAATACAGATTCTTTCAACTTCCAGGTGTTTACAAGGAGAAGCCATCCCTTACTGTTGATTCAGGCCCTAAGGGATTCTCAGAAAGAAACGTGACTCTCCTCTGTCACACAAATTCATACTTTGATACCTTCATTCTCTGCCGAGGCGGAAATGCTTCCTTTCCCCAGAACTGTTCAAGCCAGTCCCACCACACATTCCTCATCTTTCCTGTAAGCCCAGGGCACAGGAGGATCTACAGATGCTTTGGCTCTTCCAAACACAATCCATACATGTGGTCACTGCCAAGTGATCCCCTTGAGTTGTCAATCCCAGGTAAGTATGTCTGGTTCTTGTTCCTTATCTCTGTGCTTAGAGAGGCCTCAAGGGATGCTATGTGGCATCTATCAATTCCACTGCTGTGTCTTCTCTGTTCTACATGTTTCACACTCAGTGCTATTCTGACTAATTGCTCCATTTACATTACGGACTCTGAATGTTATGTGCCTCTACGTGTGCTGGTATGCGTGTGGATGCTGGAGATTTGAACTCAGACCCTCATGCTTACAAAGCAAGTAGCTTATCCACTGAGCCATCTCACCAGCCCTGTCTCAAAAAAAAAAAATAAACAAAAGAAAAATCATTTGGTTAAAAGCAAAGAAGGCAAAAGGCCTTACAGTTTCTCTGCCTCTCCAGTGCTGGGATTAAAGGCGTGTGCCACCCACTGACTGTCTCAATTAACTTTTAAATTAAAATTTCAGGTGTAGTGTGGTGGTGCACACACATAAATCTCTGTCCAAGGTCATGTGTGTGATGGTACACACACACAAATCTCTGTTCAAGGTCATATGTGTTATTATTGCTGCTACCTTTTCTCCCCCAAGAGTCTCTGCTGCTGCTTTCCTGTCACATAATTTCATTACACTTTTAATTTCCTTTCTATCTTGAGCTTTTTTCTCATGATCACCTTCTTAGTTCCAACACCACACACACACACACACACACACACACACACACACACACACACACACCATACACACCACACACACACATACGCCACACACATTTTAAATGGAACCTTCATATATGAGTGATATCATGAATTATTATTACTCCCAAGTTGGGCTTACTTGGTGTAATCTAACATGTCCCAGTTTCATCCATTTCTTATGCATGCCATGATTTCATTTCTTCTCTCCGGTTGCATAATGTTCCACTCTGTCTACGCGCTACGTTTCCTCTATCCACTCATCTGTGGGTGGACATCTAAGCTGGCCTGGTTCAATTTCCTGGCTGCGGTGACGCATGCGCTCAGATGTGTAAACATGCAGTACTGCACACACACAGATGTGTAGGTCTCTGCCATGTCCACTCAGGGTTTTCCAGCATTTGTTAAGAGGCTCTGTTCCTTTAAAACACAATAAGACACAATGCATTAGTCACTGTATGCCAGTCACTAAGTTGGCGTTATTTCATTTAGACTTGCCTTTGTAGCTTGCAATGTTTTTCGGTTTCTGATGGTTGCATGTCACTTTTGAGCTCTAGTTTTTATTAGAAAGCACCCTCCCCTGCTGTCTCCTGACTGTCCATTCTGTATGTGGTTCACTCAGGATCCTGGTCAAGATTAGTGTATGTTCTTCATAGACCATATGGGAAGAGCTCTCCTTGAGCCTCAGAGGGCTGGGTGTTTCTTATCTCTAAGACTATCTCCCCAAATGAATTTTCTTTGTTATTGTATTTAATCTGTCTCATCAGTTGGGTGGGCTGGTGCCTTTCCATGGTCAGGTCCTGGGAGCTGAAAGCAGGAAGGTCTCAAGTTTGAAGTCATCCTTAGCTACGTAGTAAGAATCTGTTTAAAAGACTCAAGATAGACACTGCCTTGTGCTCAACCATGTGTGAATTGGTTGCTTTAATTATTTTGTTGCAGATGTTTCCTAAATGCCTAGCTTTGTGTTTGGTGTGAGGTAGGAACTCAGTAAGTGTTTGATTGAATGAGTGACTTTATAGAATGGACATTTAATAACAGATCACTATTGTTTTCTTATTCCAGGTAAACCTGACCACACTGTGGTTTGGGTCTCAGTTGCTGCTGTCTGCTTTCTCCTCCTCTTCGTCCTCCTCATCTGCCTCTACTGCTATTGGGCCAAATGCCGTATGTCCCAAGAGTTGGCGCGGGGGGGGGCATTAATCTGGGAGGGGTGTGAGGGGCGTGGTAGGTTCTAACACTGACCTTTGTCTCTCTGTAGGGGCCACCAATGATGAGACCAGGAACCAATTGAAATATAAGAGGTAGGTACATTTGGGCTCTCCTCATAAACACACCCCTGCACCTCCATCTAAGAGTTTTGTGTGAGTATTAGGGATTGAAGCCAGGGACCCTACATGTTAGCCAAGCACTCTACCATTGGGCTGCACCCACAGCTCCTAACAATTTCGTCTGTGTATCATTTCTCAGGCATACTTTAGCATTTCTATTTCTTTTCACTCAGGTCCCGTCCAGCCGTGGAGATGGAGGAAAAGCTTAAATGTAAGGTGCAGTGAGTCTCGTTGAGGGAAGGGATGGTTGTAGGGCTTAGGAGGCCTTCCGGGGAGAGCAGAAGAGATGGGAGGTGCCACCTTGCTGTGTGATGTTGCTGTCTTTTTCTTGGGTTCTGTTGGTCATCTCTGAAACATAAAACACAAAAACGATACAGTGTAAAAACTCATGTGACACATGCCCACTTACTCATCTTTCCTTGCAGTTGGTGGCTTGGAGGGCAGTCAGCCTGAGGACTGTAAGAAGGAGGTGGACACACAGGTGAGCCCTCACCACTGCCCTACCCTCATTTTACAGAATCCCACCTGGGTATTCTCTTCATACTTTGCATCTCATGATGCTAGGTGTCTCCAGCAGAAGACTCACAGGGGGTGACTTATGCCCAACTACGCCAAGAGAACTTCACAGCGAGCATGGATCTGCTTCCCTCCAAAGCTCTTCTGGGCACATCTACACAGACTTGTGTCTATGCCAGCCTCACGCTATCCCAAGAGAAGAGTCAGAGCTAGGTGTGTAGGTGTTTCTTCAGCACAGGGTGTCTCCATGAACGATACTTCTCACATTTTCCAACTCGAGCCATCAGTACAGAGCTCCAATGGACTCAAGTGTAGAGAAGCTTGCTAAGTGTGAAGGAAGTCCGCAGATCGTAAACATTGCTCAGCAAACTTCTGACCCCTTGTGATTTGCTCACTGACCGGTGTGCCTGTCAGATGTGTGCTGTGGAATAATTCTTCTGCACACTGTGTGCATACACGTCTCTACGACTGGTTTAAGAAACAAGCAGGCTGTCTAATAACTGAACAGGATGAAGTTGGATGGGAATGCCAATCTAAGAATGATGGGATGAGGAAGGGCATAGTCAGAAGAGTTGCCAGCCAGATGGAGAATGAGTAGGATATACAAAATGGGGTAAAGGTAAACACCACGAGTCCTGGGGAAGTATATACATAAAAAGAAATGGATTAAGTTGTAAGAGCTAGTTAGTAACAAGCCTGAGCTATCAGCTGAGCGTTTATAAACTATATTAAATCTACAAGTTATTTATTTGGGAAGCGACTACTGGTTATTTTGGAGTAGGCAATCGGAACGGGGAAAACTCTGCCTACAGATGTGTGCTTTGCTTGGGTTCATGTTGACTTTAGTAAGATGCAGTTTCCATCATCTACTGGAAGAGGCAAGCTGAGCAATCTGGACCCCTGGTGATGAGTGACGCAGAACACCTCAACAGTGTGATCCTTAACCTTGGCTGTCAGGCTGATGTGTTGTCTTTCAGAGCTGCTCCAGAGATCTTTACTGGAAGCAGAAAGACATACCCTGAATATAGGTGATATTATTTTATGGGTTGGGAGTCTTATATTGAATAGAAAGGAGAAAGTAAATGCAGCATCGTTATCCACTGATTTCTCTCTGGTCCCCTGCTACGAATGCCAAGTTACCAGCTGTGTCATGGTCCTGTCTCTATAACTACAGGCACTTTGTCCCCTGCATCCCCACATCCATGATGGACCATACTTTCAAAACAAGTAAAAATAAACCTTTGGTAATGATGACTTTCAATTGTGAACTTGGTGAGATATAGTACCCTGGGAGACTGGCCTCTGTGCATGTGTATTTTAATTAGGTTAATTAATTGTGGTGGGATGACCTGCCCACTACATTTCCTGGGTTGAGATTCTGGACAATATAAAAAGGAGACAGTTAAATGAACAAAAGTACTCATCACTTTCTTCTTCTTAGTTGTGGGTGCAATATGTTAGGTACCTCAGGCACCTGCTGCCACAACTTCTTCACCTTGATGGACTTGTAACTTTGGATTTTCCCTCCAGTTGCATTTTGTCAGTGTGTTTTATCACCAAAAACAGAAAAACCACACTAATGAAACCCTCTCTTTTTCAACTTGATTTTTATCACAGCCACCAGAAAAGTAGCTAATAGAGAAGGTGAGGGGCCAGTCACCTGCTAGGGTGTTTTCAATGAAACGTTGGGTTTCCAGGTGGTTTGCTCACAGCTTTGCCTAAGGGAACCTACGGGCACCAGGGAGAAGTCATGAATAAAGAGAATTCTTGCCATCACTTGGTGCAGAGAATAATACTGAAACATGGAGTGACAGACTCTTTATGAGGTGGTGATGTCCACATCAACAATATACATTCATTCAGGACTCCATCTGATCCCACGGATACTTTCATATTTCATCATAGTCTTCTATGCATATTTGGGATTCTTAAAGAATAAAATCATAACAAAGTAATTTTTCAATAAATGTTGGCAAAAGAAGGTAGGAAGTAGGCATGGTGATGAAATGGCTAAGATGATGTCATCTTGCCTTTTCTATCTTGTGCTGCCTAGACATTCCTCAGCCTTCACACTCGCTCCCAGCATAGCCCCACACACCTTAGCAATGCTTTTGGAACTGTTCATGACTTTAACTATGGTCCAGATGTATTAGCTAGAATAATTCATGTTTGTGCAGGCTAAAACATAAAACTAAAATAACTAAAATAAAGTGTAAGTTAGAAATAATTGTCATGTTCTATCTGGAAAGTACCCCTGAGTTCTGCAAAGACATAGACCTTGCTCAGACTCTCCCCAAACACTGATGTGATTTTTGTCTTTAAAAAGTGCTGTATCTCTGAGACTCTGAGGCATGGGCCCTGATCTTGGCTGCTGACTAACAAAAGGAGTTATATACTTTGAATTGGTTTCATTAGTGTGGTTGTCAAGAACTCTCTCTCTCTCTCTCTCTCTCTCTCTCTCTCTCTCTCTCTCTCTCTCTCATGGGTCATTTCACATCTGCAGTCTCAGCTGCAACTTGAGGCAGGAGGATTGCTTCTAAGTCAAGACCAGCCTGTGCAACACAGTGAGTTTCAGGTCAGTATGGGGTAGAGAGTGAGCCCTCCGGGTCTGATCAGGTGGTTCCCTGGGTGTAGGTGCTCGCTTTTAAGTCTGAAGACCTGGGTTTGGTCCAAGGGATCTACGTGGTAGAAGGGGAGAACTGACTCTTAATTAAGACCTTGTCTTTAAAAATATGAAGACAGATGTTAAGGAAAAGTGGGGGAGATATTGTAAGGGAGGGGATGGGAGGTAGATTTGATCCAATCACATTATACACATATATGGGCAATAAATAAAACATTAAAGAGTTACCAAAGAGAAAAGGAATGAAAAGGAAGCTGAGAACAAAGCTGAATGCAGGAGGCAGCGAGCTGCTGTGAGGTGGCTTGGGGCGGGGAGTAGAAAAATGAGAAGAAACTGAGAATGTGGAGTGGACGTGAGCTGGGAATGGTGGCGAAACAGTGCAGCCATTTCCGGGGAGAGAGGGATGATTGGCACTTGGAGGTGTAGCTTAAACTTTGCTTCTGTGCCTGCAAGCCTCACAGTGTGCATGTGTCTGGTGAATTGTCCTTTAATAGGGGAGAACAATGTAAGCCCACATGACTATATTAGGGTGATGCTCAGCACCGTTAGGGATTGGAGAAGCGGAAATTGTGGAACTGGGTGGGTGAGCTGGCGTGTAGCTGTAACAGCAGCACTTGGGAGGTGGAGGCAGGAGAATCAAGAGCTTAAGGTCACTGTTGGCTACATAACATGTAGCTTTGGAGGTCAGCTTTGGAGGTCAGTATGATGGTTCCTCAGGAAGATGGGAATCAGTCTACGTCAAGATCTAGCAATTCCACTCTTTTTTTATTAATTTATTTTATTTTATATAACAAAGTCCAATTAAATGAAAACAAACATTTATATACAATATTTGGGAATTTGGGCATCGTTCTTTCCAAACTACTTCCTGCTGGTAAGGGGCGCTGTCATGGGGGATTCTAAGAAGATTCAGAAATCCTGGCTGTAGTCTGTCAGGCTACTTTGTCCAGCTGTTTTGAATGTAGGATCACCTCGTACTCTGTTTCAGGCGGTCTGGCTTGATCAAACCACATTAGTCTGGAAGGAATCCACATCTTTTCATTTTCTGTGGAAACAAAAATAGAAATCCTTTTCCCCAGTAACTTGTCCTTCAATGTGTTCCTCTTTTTGTGACTGGGTTACCTCATTCAGGATGGTTTCTTCAAGTGACATCCACTTGCCTGCGAATTTCAAGATACCATTATTTTTTTCTGCAGAGTAGTATTCCATTGTGTAGATGTGCCACATCTTCATTAACCATTCTTCAATTGAGGGGCATCTAGGCAGCAATTCCACTCTTAAGCATAAACCCAAAGTATGCACATTCATTCCACAAGGACATCTGTTTAACTATGTCTGTTCCAGAAGTATCTGTATAGTGGATGCCTAACTTGATGTATCTAGGGACCTCATGAAAAGAAGTTTAGATATAGAGCATACATATAGCACACACAGATAATACACAACCCCTAACGTACACAAGCAGGCGTGCGTGCACACATGTGCACGTGCGCACGCACGCACGCGCGCACACACACACACACACACACACACAATCACTTTACAATAAAGGCAAATACTGGGCTATTATATCCAAAAACAGAGAAGTGCCAAGAATTTCCAGTACCTGGGGGTAGTGGTGGGAGGAGTTAGAAAGGGGAAGTTAGACTCTCTTAGAAAAATACAGTCAGTCTTCTTTGAAGGAACTAACCCTCAATTTCCGACTTCCAGTAAAGTGATGTTTAGTTCATGCAGTTTGTAGCAAGCCCACAGGCTGATGTGCCATCAGATTGGCCGAACTTAGAAGGCTGGATGGCCTCAGGCTTGGAGTGTATGGGAGACGCTCATTCTTCTGGAAGAGAAGAAACTTTTTTTAAAAAATATTTTTAAATTTAAATTTGAAACAAGCTTGTTTTACATGCCAATCTTAGTTCCTGTACCCTCCCGTCCTCCTCGGTTCCCCCCACCAACCCCCATCCTATCCCCTTTATGCTCTCCAGGGAGGATGAGGCCTTCCATGGGGAGTGAGATGAAACTTGTGTGTCACTATTTATTGCAATAATAAAAGCAACAACAACAAATAATAATAGTAATAATAATAATATTAACAACAATGCATATGGACATATTTGTACCAAGGCTCACATGTGGAGGTCAAAAGGCAACTTGAGGTAGTTGGTTCTCTCTGTCAACCTTTAAATTGGTTCTATAGATCAAACCCAGGTCCTTGCGTTTGCATGATGAGTGTGTTTTCCCATTGAGCTAGGGATGGGATGCAGGTCCCCTGGCTGTGCATCAAGCACCTTTGATGGGGGAAGCCCTTCTGTATATAAGTTTCTCTTATTGGCTGATGAATAAAACACAGTTTGGCCAATAGAGGCAGGAAGATAGGCAGGACTACGAGATGAGGAGGATGCTTGGGAAAGTAGGCAGAAAGAGACCATGGGGGGGATACCTTATAGAGACTGGGAGGATAGGACATGTCAGGTATTCTCTGGTAAGATAAGGCCATGTAGAAATATATGGATTAATAGAAATAGGTTAATAATTGAGAGAGCTAGCCAGTAAGAAGCCCTAGTCACTGGCCAACAGTTTAATAATTAATATAGCATCTTTGTGTGTTCTTTGGGGGCTAAATGGCTATAGGACCAGTCTGGAAAGAAAAACTCTAGTTACACACTTTTATCTACCAAACCATCTGGTAAACCTCCAGTGTGTGCCAGTTCTTAAATGCAGTTTGACATCAAGTGAGGTATACTTAAAAGTTCAGATCTGGCCATTCCCTCCTGGGTACATAAGCTGTGTGTTGCATACTGGGGTGCAATTTCATTCAACCATGGGTCACACATGCTATGGGAACCCTATAAGATTATAATAGACCTGAGGCATTCCTACTGACTATTGACATCACAGTCATTTGGTGGTACAATGTATTATTCACGTTTTAACAGATCTGCTGCACTGGTGATCACATAAAAATATGACATGTACCCTTTGTATAGTCAGACAATCCTTTGTGGGAATCCACCACCTCTCTGGCTCTTACAATCTTTCTGCCTCCAGTTCTGTGATGGCTCCTGAGCCTTTGGAGGAGGAGATGTAATATAGCTAGTTTTTAAACTTTAAAACCTGCATTGCAACATTAGGATTTCACAGTGACATCTTCATACAAATGTATCGTGTACTTTGCTTATTTTTACCTTTGGCAGTTTCTCTAGTCACCTCTCACTGGTCCTCCTCTTCCTCTAGATGGTCTCCCTTCAACTTTCATATGATCATATGCTAAAGACAGTCTCCCATAAGTCCATTAAGGGTGCACATAGAGTGATGACCAATTGTTGCTTACAGTCTTACAGTAAAGGTGTTTGGATATAATTTGTCTGATTAGTTTTGGACACATGGTGGAGGATACTGTGGTAGAAGCAGATAAATGTTCTGTTTCTGATATACAGGGAGATGATAAACTCCAACTATCCATTGGACAGATGAATGACTTTTACAGCAGTGTGCAGTTTATATTACAATGTGTGGGGCTGGAGGTATGACTCAGTGGTAGAGCACCTGCCTAGAATCCTCAGCAAGGGTCTGGAAGCATGGCTCAGTGGTAGAGCCCCTGCCTAGACCCACTGAGGGGTGTAGATGTGGCTCAGAGGTAGTACACTGGTCTAGAATTCACCAGTGAGGGCTTGGGGATGTGGATTTGTTGTAGAGTGGAGTGCCTGTTTAGTATCTTCCACTTCAGATGCGGCTCAACATCAGCAAGCTTGCCTTGAACCTACCGGTAAGAGATGAGGCTGTGGCTCAATGATTAGAGCACTTGCCTAATACATGAAAAATCTTGGTTCAGTTTTTCACAATGCAAAAACAAAAACAAACAAACAAACAAAAAACAGAAATAGAATTTAGAAGGCTAATTTTTGATGTGTAAGTGGCAAAGTCACCTCCAAAAGTGTGCTGTGGTTAGTGTGTTATGGCTTTGAGTCCAGGACCTGCCTCGGGGTTGACAAGAGTGAAGACACATGACAAGGCAGACGGTCCCACACTCTGTCACATACTCTCCAGCAGCCACACAGGCTTCAATTTCTCCACAACCTTACCAGTATTTGTTATTTTTCATTTATTACATTTTCTGTAGTAATTTCATACATGAATGTAACATGTTCGGTCATATCTATCCCCATTCCTAGAATCCCTACCACATGATGGGGTTGTTCTTCTGTATGTGTTAATCTTATTGGTTGATGAATGAAACACTGTTGGCCAATAGGCCAGCTTAGGAGATGAGGAGAATTCTGGGAGATGTAGGCAGAGAAGGAGTCATCATGTGAGCCCGGGAAGAGAGGATGAGAGTCAGGCATTCTCCGGTAAGATAAGACCATGCAGAAATACATAGATTGGTAGTTATGGGTTATAATTAAGACAGAGCTAGCCAATAAGAAGCTCGATGATGGGAGATGTCATTCTGTAAATATGTTTCTCTTACTGGTTAATGAATAAAGCACTGTTGGCCAATAGGAAAGCAAGATAGGCGGGACTAGGAGAGATTTGAGGAAGTAGTAGGGAGGAGTCAGCATGTAGAGATTGGAGAGAGCAGACATTGGCCCCACTCTCCGGTAAGATGAGACCACGTGGAAATACTTAGATTAATAGAAATGGGTTAATACTTAAGACAGAGAAACAAATAACTGGCCAACAGCATTATATCTAATACAGAGTCTCTGTGTGATAATTGGGGCTGGTGCCTTGGTGGGTCCAGGCCGGCAGGAAAAACCTTACTCCTAACATATGGTGACACAACATGGCTGGTAAGAACTTCCACTTAAACTTTAACAAAAGCTTAAAAAAGAGTTTTAGAAACAAAAGAACAAAGACAAACAAGGCTTCTTGCTAACAGCATTTTTCTGGGTTGGACTCTGTTTTGTGAGAGACAAGCAAAGATTTGCAGGGCTCCTTTAAAGGAGATTTCCTGACTCAGCATAAGTGGCAAAAACCAACCAACCAACCAACCAACCAACCAACCAACCAACCAAACAAAAAAAACCACGTGGCTTTTAAGAAGTGCTGCTAACAATTTATTGGTGTGTACGAGAGCTGGCAATGGCAGTGACCACATCTCCAAGCCAGCAGCATGCTGCTGGATGGCAGCATAGACCAAGGCAGTGAGCACAGCTCTCAGTTCTGCGGTAAAATACCTGCCGCCATCTTGGATAGATCATGGCTAATACAACTATGACTTTCATTTTAGCAATGTTGTTATTTACCAGATAAAAGACTCATGGCCAGAAAAAAGATAAAGATTTACAGTAAAGACAGATTCACATTAAGAAAAACCTCTAAAGGTTTACAGTGTATTTTCAAATATATGTAGGCTTTGGAGAGAAAAAGAATAAAATAGTTTTAAAAAGACAGAGAGGAGCTAGGTGTGGTGGCACATGCCTTTAATTCCAGCACTTGGGAGACAGAGGCAAGCTCTCTGTGATTGCAAAGTAAACCTGGTATGCAGAGTGAATTCCAGGTTAGGTGAAAGTTACACAGAGAAACCCTGTCTCAAAAAATGAAAAAATAAAAGTAAAAGAAACAGAGTAGTAAAAAAGCCACATAAAGATGGAAAGCACAGAGAGAATCTGGATACTGTATGGTATTATATTGTCTTTGTATCATTTGACTGCAGGAGAAATAACAACTGTTAAATGCTGCTGGATCAATCCAGTTTATATATTTTAAAAATGCTTTGACTTCAAAATTTAAGTCTAAGGACAAGTTACTGGGGAAAAGGATTTCTATTTTTGTTTCCATAGAAAATGAAAAGCTGTGGATTCCTTCCAGACTAATGTGGTTTGATCAGGCCAGACCCCCCTGAAACAGAGTACCAGGTGATCCTACATTCAAGTTGGGGCATAGCAGCCTTGCAGACTACAGCCAGGATATCTGCCTCTTCTTAGGATCCCCATAACAGCGCCCCCTATCAGCAGGAAGCAGTTTGGAAAGAACGATGTCCAAATTCCCAAATATTATTTATAAATGTTTTCATTTAAATGGGGTTAGTTATAAATAGTTAATGACCACAACCAATCTTTTTAAAAGTAAAAAGGGGATTATGGTATAGATATGAATAATTTGTTTTGGAATGGATTTTCATTTATTGATACAAATCTAAGGTCAATTTTGTGATATGTGTATCTCTCCTCTTGTTTAGGTATTGTGTTTATATAGCTCATTTAAAAATAATATATAATGTAGTACAGTTTATAGATAATTACCTATAATAGTCAAAACTTAGGGTTAAGTTAGTTAGGTTTTCGAGTTGTATTTGAGATAAATAGACATTCTTCAAACCTTTCAAAGACCTACAGAATATGACATTTAAAATGGTTTAGGGTTTTTCTTGATAGTGAGACATAACTGCTCCCGGCAATACCATCTGCGTCAGAAAGGAAGATGGACATTAAAGAAACACGTTATGGAGTTTGCTTTCAATATGGCAAGACTAGTCATTTGGGCAAGATACTGCTCTTGTGTGGACTGTTTGACTTCATGATGTATAAACTGGACATGCAGGACCCACAGAAAAGTGACTGCTGATTCAAGATGGATATTGCTACAGGGGTTCCTGCTTCATGGAAGAGTCTGTCAGACATTCTGCAGGACACAGAGAAAAGTGGCTGACAAACTGCCAATAAAAGAAGACAGTTTAAACTTTCCTGCTTTGCTGAAGAGTCTGCTAGAGACACTATGGCCTATAGGCTAAAAATGGAACATTACAGAAGAACTTCAGGTTACTGACCAGGCTAGTAGTTGTTTCTGTCATTTTTAGAGTTTATATATTATCTTTCTGTGGTCTTTGAAGGAGCTGAAGACAGATAGTTATGGTTATAGTTTTCCTTAGTTAGGATTAAAGATAAGTTACATATAGGATGTTAGACTCACGAAGAAGAATAGATGATAGAATATTTTCTTTAAATCTTGCTAAATGTTAATGGACTAAATATTGCTAACACTGATTCTTATTTGATAACTGTTGTGTGATATATTTTGCTATGCTAAGGTTAAAACCCTTCCTTTTATTTAGACAGAAAAGAGGAGATTATGGGAGATGTCATTCTGTTAATATGTTTCTCTTACTGGTTAATGAATAAAGCACTGTTGACCAATAGGAAAGCAAGATAGGCGGGACTAGGAGACAAGGAGGATTCGAGGAAGGAGTAGGGGGGAGTCAGCATGGAGAGTCTGGAGAGAACAGAGGTCCGGGCCCACTCTCCAGTAAGATGAGACCACGTGGAAATACTTAGATTAATAGAAACGGGTTAATCATTAAGACAGAGCTAGCCGATGAGAAACAAGTAACTGGCCAACAGCGTTGTATCAAATACAGCATCTCTGTGCATTATTTTGGGCTGGCACGGCAGTGGGACCAGACCGGCAGGGAAAAACCTTACTCCTAGCCAATAAGAAGCTCTAGTCATCGGACAACAGTTTTATAACTAATATAGCATCTGTGTGTTCATTTGGGGCTGATGCAGAAGTGGGACCAGGCTGGCAGGAAGAACCATTAACAACCACATGTCCTTCCAGCTTCATGCCTCTACTTTTCTCCTCCTCCTTTTCTCAAGATTTAATTTTATTTTTGTGTGTTTATGTAGGCGTGTGCAGGTACCTGCAGAGGGCAGCAGAGGGCGTCAGATTTCATGAAACTGCAGTTATAGGTGGTTGTTAGCTACCAAATGTTGATGTCTGGATGTGACTCGGGTCCCCTAGAAGAACAACAAGTACCCTTTGCCACTGTCATCCACTGAAACATAGGCAATGTACCATGGGCCAAATCACAGAAGAAAGATGGCTTTCCTCATCAACAGCCATTGCCTGCCCAAAGCTCATCAATTATGGCTTGGAAAATTGAAAAAAATAATTATATGTGTATGTGAGTTTGTACACATTAGTGTAGGTGAGAGCAGACTACAGAAGAGGGCATCACATTCCCTGGAGCTGGAGTTACAGGCAGTTATTGAGAGCAGTCCAATGTGGATGTTGGGAACTGAACTGACATCTTTTGGAAGAGCAGCAAGTGCTTTTAACTGCTGAGCAATCGCTCCCCCTTCCCCCCCAACGGAAAGAGGTATTTTCCATGTTTTGGAGGTATAAAGACCCAGTAGGTACATGTGTCTGGGGGAGGACACAATAAAGATGCCACCTAAATGGTCACTCTAATAGGAGGGAAGGATTTTATTGCAAGCATTATGGAGAGAACACCCAGAGGTATCTGAAGAGCCCAGGGTAGGGAGAAAAAGAAACAGACTGGACATGGCCAGGGCTAGGGAGGTGGGAATAGCAGAGGGTAGTGGAGAAAGCAATAGATAGAGGGGACAGACCTTGGTGTTATATAGAGAATAATTGACTATATAGAAGAAGGGAAGCCTGTGAAGATGAAAAGGGCCAGGGTGCTAGTATGGGGGATTTGAGATGTGTAATAGGTATTTGTGAATAGGGGCTGTAGGAGCCTGGAGGACAGCATGGGCTTTGATGCGCAAGCACAGGTATATGTCAATGGAGAGCCATCTCTCCCGTCTGCCAGGTAAGGGCGACGACTCCTTTTGGAAGACTGGAACTGTCTCAGGAGTTCCTGAGGAATGCTGGCTTCTATCTAGCCACCAGAATCCTTGGCCCAGCTTGAGTTGGGTCAAGGGAGTAATTTCTGGACATATCCCCAGTCCTTTGGAGTTTGGGGAATTGGATTGTCATTTGAACCTGACAGTATGAAGTCAGACGTATGAAGTCTGAACCAACATTTCCCCTGTGACTGCAAAGAATTTTGTGGGAGTCTAGGACATAGGTCGTGTTCCTGCGCTCGGACAGATGGCCGACCTACAGCTGGTGAGAGGAGATAAGTGATGAGTTCAGGAGCTTGTGTGCAAGTCATCCCACTGGGGAGATGTCCCTGTCTTGATGACTCCCATTTAGGAAAGCTGGGGCTTGTAGAGTCATGGAGGAGGGAATTCTTCACCCTCATCACATCCTGTGCCTTTGTTCCAGGCATCTACAACTTCCCTGCTTGGCCACACAACTCAGGACCGGGCTGTGGAACCATGTCTCCAGCCCTACATGCTTTCTTTTGTCTTGGTGAGTCCTAAGGGTTGACCTGGGAAGTACTTTGAAACAGTCTCTGCGTACAAAGGATCGAAAAATGTCTTGTCAGTGGAACAAGAATGGGAGTCTGTGAGGTTCCATTTGTTGGAAGGAGAAACAGAGAAGAGATGATACAATTGGTTTCATTGTTTTGGTTTGCTTTGCTTGGCCAGGACGCTTGAACAGGTGTTCTGGGGTTGGCCACACTTCCGCCCTCTATACCAGGAACACCAGGGGCGGCTTTCTTTCCTCTCCTTCTCTCTCTCCACTTAAAACATTAATCATTTACTTATGTTTGTTCAGTGTGTGTGTGTGTGTGTGTGTGTACATAGACACACGTGACTCTACACCATGGAGATCAGAGGGCATCTTATTTCTTGCACATGTTGAGTCTTGGGGAACCAAACCAAGGTCGTCAATTTTTGTGGCAAGCATTCTGACTTATGGAATCACTCACTGGCCCTCCTTTCCTCCCTCCTCTACATATCTTTCTTCATCTTGCCTTTTAAACATTTGCAACACCTTGTCTTCTTTCTTCCTTTGCGTCTCCCTCCTTCTCTCCCTTCTTTCTTGCTTTCCCCTTTCCCTCTTCATCTCGCCCTTGTTCCCAGGTGGGTTTGATAGCGTTTGGATGAGTTCTCAAACCTAGTCTGCCTGTATGTGCTTTGATGGCAGAGCACATGAGAATCTTTGCCAAATGATACTCGGCGGAGCAGGTGTTCCTCTTGTCCCCTCTTCACTAGGCTGGTACTCTCGCCGTTGTTTCCTTATTTTATCAGAAGAATTCCATGGCCTAAAGAGGAAGAGCAGGCAGGGGACTGTTGCACTACTGGGGATAAGAGGCATCCTCTGAATACAAGCAACCTGCCACTCACTCTTTAGCACACGCATGTAACACTTATTATAGGTTAGACATTAATTAGTCTGTGGCTCCTCCCCTCTTTGTTTTAAAACATTTATAACTCATTTACTGCCCCATAGCTGAATGAGGCAGGGACCGTAATTGGCTTCGCTTTATAGGTAAATTAATGAAAACCTGGAGAGGTTAAGTACCTTAACGCGTAGCAGGGATTCAAATAGAAACCAAGGAGTTTTGCCGCTATCTCTACAGCTATTTTTCCAGCATGGAAGAGTAATTGGATTGTTTGTTCTGTTTGTAAAAATAATTTTTATGTGTTACAAAAATTTAAATATCATTCACGCGGCTCTGTTTCTGGGCTGTTCTCTACCCCACGGTGGGTCCTTTTTTCTTCCCACTCATGCCACAATCTTACTCACGATTTAGTTTATCTAGAATCTCCACACTTTAAAAATGCTTATCTTCTTCCTTTTTGTAGGTGGGAGGAGGGACATGTATGGGTTTTCTCACTGTCATAAAAAGGTAAATATACTTATAGTGGAAGAAGACGATGCTTTGATAAGTGTCTGCGCATGGAACAGCTAGCTCAAGCTAATTAACATGCATTTCATTTTTTTGTTTATTTTTTGTTTTTGCACCCAACCACAGTTTCCCTCCCCTCTTCCTCCCCCAGTTTCCCCCCCCCCCACTCCTCCTCCCTGTTCCTCTTCAGATGTGGGTGGATGGCCATGGATATCAGCCAGCCATGGTATATCAAGTTACAGTGAGAGTGGGCACCTCCTCTCCTATTAAGGCTGGATAAGGCAATCTGGTAGGAGAAAAAGGTCCCCAAAACAGGCTACAGAGTCAGAGAGAGAGAGAGAGAGCACCCCTGATCTCACTGTTAGGATTCTCACAAGAGGACCGCATATATTCTAATTTTTAAAATGACGAGAACATTAAAAAGTTTCCAGAATAAAATATTATGTGTAGTCATCTCTCAGCACTAAAATACCTGTTACAGAGTTCATACAAGGCCTCTTGGCTCTTCTCACCCTGCCATCTACCCTAACCATCTTCAGCTTATTTAACTCCCCCTCTGCAGCTTCGCATCCCTCTATAATCCTCTGTTTCATCCCCGCATCTCTTGGTGTTCTCTTGACTCCCCCTCTTCCATGCCCTCTCTCTTGGTCCACCTCTTTTACCCCCCACTTTGCCCATGGCCCAGTTCATTTAGTCTACTACTTACCCTCCCTGCTCCGGATGCTTCCATATGGCTTGGGCTTCACATCTACAATAAAAGCCTTCCTCTCAACCATAAGATATGTTGTTATTAACAACGAACAAGCCACACACAGAGGGAATGTGGCAGACAAACAAGACTTGACAGATTTAAGCCGGACAGAGTCCCACCCCTAGCCAAAAGGCTATTTACAATTGAAACACACCGGCAAAGGGAAATCCAGTTTTCTCCAGTGGAGTGTTACTGGGTTTATCACACTCCATACACACTCCATACTCCAGGGCAGGTCAATGCTCTTGAGTGGTTGGCCAACACCAAATAAACTTTTTTTTTATTTTTGTTTTGGCATTATTTTTGTCTAATTGCTTTTTGTTTGTTTGTTTGACTTTTTTTTGGAAGAAAAGAAAGAACATGAAGTTGAGTAGATAGGGAGGTGAGGAGTATTTTGGAGGAGCTGGGGGAGGGCAAACATGATAAAAATATCCTGTATGAAAAATTATTCTAATAAAAAACAAACCATTTAAAATTTTTTTATAAAAAGTTACACCCCCCACTGAAATACTTAAAGACCCAAAGACTATTCAACTAAATGGTTAATTTCTCTCTCTCTCTCTCTCTCTCTCTCTCTCTCTCTCTCTCTCTCTGTGTGTTTGGGGGTTGCAGCTTTTTATAAGTAGACATTCAGAGCAGAAGCTGTGGAACTTCACAGTATATTTTATACTTTCACTATCAAATCTATTTTTATGCTCTTGTCTTAGGTTAGGGTTTCATTGTTGTGAAGCGACACCATAACCATGGAAAGCCCTATAAATGAAAACATTTAATTGGGGCAGCCCACACTTCAGAGGTTTAACCCATTATCGTCATGGCTGGAAGCATAGTGGTGTGCAGGCAGACATGGTGCTGGAGAAGGAGCTACGAGTTCTACATCTGGATCCTCAGGCAGTGGAGAGAGAATACCAAATTGGTTGTGGTTTGAGCATCTGAGATCCCACAGCCCACTACAGCGACGCACTTCCTCCAACAAGGCCACACCTACTCCAACAAGGCCACACATATGTTTATATATATATGTATATGTATGTTTACACATCAACATATATTACTGACTTAAGGTCACATATGAGGGAAGAGATGCAATTTTTTTTCTTGCTAAGATTGTATATGCCTTGCATTCTAAGTCATCCATTAAAAATCATTAGCGACGTTTAGTTCCTTGACGATATGGTACAGGCAGAATTTCTTTCGTCTTCCATGACATTCTTTCCACCCCCAAAGAAATTAGACACGTATTAAGTGTAGGCGGAAATTTCTGTCCTGCCCCATCCTGCAGTTGTTTAGTCCCAAGGAAACTCGAAGAGACTTACATTAATTATAAACTGTTTGGTCGATGGCTCAGGCTTCTTACTGGCTAGCTCTCTTTGGATTATTAACCCATTTCTATTAATCTATGCGTCTCCACTTGGTCTTGACTTATTGGTGATGTCTGGCTCTCCCTGACTCACCTACTACTACCTTTCTATGTCCCTGTTTGGATTTGCTGCCTGGCTAAATCCTGCCTGTCTATTGGCCTACACAACTTTGCTCATCAACCAATAAGAGAAACGTATATTCATAGCACACAGAAGGACATCCCCCATCAATTAAGCAGGCCCACCTCCCCATGGTCGTATTCCTATCATCCCGCATGAGCACTGGCCTGTTTTCTGCATCCTGAAACTATGGCTTTGCCTTTTTTTGGACATTTCACATGACACCATGCAGTATTTCCTCAGCTTTCAAAAAAAAAAAAAAAATGAGTTATTTGAGAATTTTGTGTGATATATTTAGGTCACATCCAGTTCCCCCATAATCCACTACTTTTCACTTTTTTCACAACTTTGTGTGTGTGTGTGTGTGTGTGTGTGTTTAAATTTTAAACCTGTCAAGTAATTTGCGCTGCCCCTATATTCTTGGGTATGTGATCTTCCACTGGATGATGGCCAAGTCACAGCAGGGGGAACACCCTTAAAGAAAATGAACTCTCTCCTCTAGTAGCTATCACAAGCTAGTAGCTCCCTGTTGGGACTTCACACTCACCATCCCTCTCCGGGCTTGGATTTATTTGGTTTTGAGAGTTGGCCTTTTCCATTTGAATGATGTGCAGCAGTGTCTCCTGAAATAAGTAAAACAATTATGGTCTGGGTATGTAGGTCAGTTGAGTGACTTGCCTAGCATCGGTGAAGCCCTGGGTTCTGTCCCCAGTATCACATAAAACCAGGTGTGGTGATGTGTGTATGCGTGCAATCCCAACACTCACCAGGTGGAGGCGGTGGAATTGTAAATTCCAGGTCAACTTCTGTTCCGGAGCAACTCTGAGGTCGGCCTGGGTTGCATAAATCAATGCAAATGAAGATAATTAAAACCAACACAAATGTAATATAATTGTTACGCAAACTAATGTGTGTGTGTAGGTGGTCGCTCAAGGGAGTCTCTAGCCTCTGGTTCTTTCCCTCAGGGCTGTGTGTACTGCAAGTGATCCTAGCTCGGAGTGGTGAGTACATCTCTCTAGTATCCCCAAGCCTCCTGAGGGTTCAGCTAGGGAGAAATCGGAGGGCGTGCCAGGACTCCAAAGGGACCGGTTTTCATTGGAGCTAACCTAGAGGCTGTGATTCCCTCCCAAGGCCCATTCCCTAAGCCTTCACTCAGGGCTCAGCCCAGTTCCCTGGTGCCCTTGGAGCAGCCAGTCACTCTTCGGTGCCAGGGGCCTCCGGCCGTGGATCTATATCGCCTGGAGAAACTGAAATCCGAGGAGTATGAAGATCAAGATTTCCTCTTCATCCCGACCATGAAAACAAGTAATGCTGGACGCTACCGCTGTTCCTATCAGATGGGGAGCCACTGGTCTCCTGCAAGCGACCAGCTGGAGTTAATCGCCACAGGTAACAGAGCGGGGGGGGGGGGGGGGGATAGAGTGTTGTTGGTCTTTTGGCTTCGGGCTGCCTGGATTCCCTGGTGCTAGAGTTGGAATGGGACAAGTGGTCTTGCTTACTAAATATAGGGTGATGTCTCCAGGGCAGTCACTAATCGAAAGGCAAATAACATTTTCATGCGATTCCCAAAATTTTTTTCTTGGAGAATTTCATGCCTGCAAACAACGAAATATAATCCTATCCACTGCCTGTCTCCAACCTCCAACTCCGTGCCATTTCTCCTAACGCATCCCTTCCCAACTTCATATTTTCCTCTTACAATAAAACTAAGTCTGCTCAGAGCTGCCCGTCTGTGCACGGGTATGGGACTATCTCTGGAAAAGATTTTCCTTCCTTAAGCAGCTGTCAACTGCTGGCAACTCTCCTCTCCAATATTAAACTGGCTTGATCTTGTATAGGTAAACCTATCTGCTGTGAGATCATGTTTGCAGAGCAGTGTCATGCTCTGAAGACGGCATTTTGTAAACCTTCTCCATGCTTTTATTATTATTTTTTTCTGCTCCCTTTTCCTCTATGTTTCTTGAGCCTTGGTGAGTGCATAAGAGGCTTGTAGGCCTGAGTTAGATGGTTGTGTATTCTAAGAGTCTTAAGTAAGCCCAGGAGATGACCTATGGATCCATCTCCCCAGTGTGGTTCCTGTCTTTAACACGGTTTTCTTTCTTTCCAGGTGTTTACGATAAGCCCTCCCTCTCAGCTCATCCAAGTTCAGTGGTTCCTCCCGGTGGGGACGTGACCCTGCAGTGCCGGACCCGAAATGGTTTTGATCAATTTGTTCTATACAAAGAAGGGGATACCGAGTCTCATAAGAAACCTGAGAGGTGGTACCGGGCTGATACTGAGCCTTATAAGAATCCTGAGAGATGGTACCGGGCTGATTTCCCCATCACCACAGTGGCTGCCACTCACAGTGGGATCTACAGGTGTTACAGTTTTTCCAGCTCATCTCCGTACCTATGGTCAGCTCCAAGTGACTCCCTGGTGCTTGTGGTTACAGGTAAGTGGGTCCCATCAGCTTTGGAGGGGTATGAGTGTCCTACAGCTGCTGTAACAAATCACCGCAGACTCTTGCTGCCTCACTGTAACACAAACCTATTACCTATTACATTGTGAAGGTCTCAAGTCTGTAAAAGTCTCACCTTTATAAGACAAAGCTGTCAATTATTGCTATTCCACATCGCTGGCGCCAGAGAAGCGCAGATTAAAAAAAAAAATATTCGAGATTCCAACTCACTCCAGTCAGAAGGGTGGTCATGAATAAAAACAAGCAAACAAAATAACAAATACTGATGATAATGTGAACAAAAGTGGACCATTATCAATGGCCACTGGGAATGTAAAACGGTCCAACCACTATGGAAATCAATATAGGCCTTTAGCAAACTAAAAATATATAACTCAGCTCTGTGTATCATAGAGACACTTGCTTTACCATCACTTAATTGCAACAGTGTTTTCAACAGTGAAGTTATATAATCAACCTACATGTCCATCAACAGAGGGATCGATAAAGAAACTCAGAGTTCTTAAAAAGGGAACGTTTTTTTAAAGCCATAAAGTCAAATATTGCATCTCCTCTCATTTGTGGGTCATAGATTTTATACAGATACATAAACTCTCATATGGACACATAACAGCAAAGCTGAAGCAAAACTATCTAGGGCAGCAGTTCTCAACCATTGGGTCATGATCCCTTTGGCGCCTGAATGACCCTTTCACAAGGGTCACCTGAAACCATCATAAAACACAGACACTTGCACTGCAATTCATGGCAGTAGTGAAATTACAGTCATGAGGTAGCAGTGAAAATAACTTTATGGTTGGGGGTCGCCACAAAAAGAGCCACAGCATCAGGAGCCACTAGTCTAGGGGAAGCAAGGGGACGAGTAGAAGGGATGAGACATTGGAGGGAAGAAGGGCATGGAGAAGCTGTTCAAATATACATATTATCTGTACATTATATATATAAACACACATGTATACAGATATATACGTTTTCATATATATACACACACATACACACACAAAAGGTCTTACATAATTTAGCATGATAAAATAAAAAAAACCAATAAGACAACAACAAAAAGTTACAAAGGCCCGTGGTATTTAAAAAAATCAAATGAAATAAAACAAAATGCATGTTGACGACATTTTAGCAACAAAATATCTTTTGTTTGTATATATATATATATATATATATATATATATATATATATATATATTGGGAACGTTCTGGGTCTATCAGCTTTAAGTTGATTTGGACCAGCAGGCCATTCTTCAGTGGCAAAGTCCTGAGAGAGAGGACCAGATGATAGAGAGGATTGAAGATAGAGAAGATAAGAAAGTCTGGGATTGGGAAGTCTTGCACATGCTATGGCCTATGTTAAGCAAAGTCACTAAGAAGTACATCTTACATACTGTTTTCAGTTGAGAAATAGTACAAAGTCAGCAGAGATTTTTTTCATGCAATGGGGGGAAGTCAGCAAGTGGCTAATCAAGTGATGCTGCACAAAGGGAGCATGCTATCTCAGCAGTATTACAGAGTGACCACACAGTCCCCTGATACTGAAACCTTGACCCTTATGAGGCCCTGTCCCACTAGTTCTGAGCAAGGTCACAGGACTCGGTTCCCTTTGTCCTTTCATCAGGGCCTCCGAGAAAGCCTCAGACCCATACTCATTGTTGCCAGGCAACTAAGGTTGCCTGGGAAAAAAACCTCAAGGAGGAAGGATTTGTTTTTGTTTACAGTTTCACAGGCTTGGATTCATGGTGGTCTGCTTCTGTGTTCCTGGGATCACAGTAAGGCAGAAGAACTTCAAGGAAGAAAGACATAGTAGATAGAGCAAGGTCATTGAACATATGGCAGCCACGGAGGTGAATGATCAAAGGAAGGGACTCTCCAAAGGCAGACCCTCAGTGATGCACTTCCTACAATCATGCTGCACCCTCCATGCTCCTCCCACCACCCAATAGAATGTTCAGAATTTTAATCCACCAGTGGGTTAATCCACCGATCCGGTCGGATGCTTTTTTGGTGTAATAGTTTCTGGAAGTGTTCTCATAGACACACCTAGAGGTATGTTTCTAGTTTCTTAGGCATCTCTTAATCCAGATAAGTTGACTGTCAAGAGGTATCACACACTTATTGTAAAAATAGAATAGTATAGGTACCTCGACAGTAAAAGGCTTTTCCTCTTTGATTTTCCAAGCCACAACTAATTATTAGATTTTATTCTTTAGCAGTCATTGTCTATGACTCTATGGAAACAACACAGCCTGAATGAAAATGATTAGTTCACAAAGAAAACGAGATATAAACACATCAAAGACTATGAGACAGATGCTATGTTTTCTAGACATGACACGGAAGATGGACCCATGAAATCTCAATAATATGGTTGCCTAAACAAGACATGCATAATGACAGCCCTGATTGACAATGACAACTGTGTCAAATCTCACGAGGCCCCACCTCTTGATGAAGAGCTATAGGTGAATTTATGGCTGCTCAGAGAGGGAGAATTTGTCTTCCCTGGAGACGAAGCCACCTGAGATGCTATTCAGTACAAGGACAGCCTGAAATACATGTGCATATGAGTAACACTAAATGCATTCAGTAGGTTATGTGTTACACACACACACACACACATACACACACATACACACAAATAATGAAAAAGTGGTCATGAATTTGACGTGGAGTAGGGGTGAGTTGGAGAAGGAAAAGTGTGGGGTGGTAGAAATGGTGTAAACAGAGAACTTATATATGAAATTTTCAAAAAATTATTTTGTGTTCATGAATTATTGGGTTGTTTACATTTGCTTTGGTTTTACAGTACCTTATTTTTTTCTCCTTATTTTAAAATTTTATTTTTTTCAATTCATGGTCTTATGTATCCCAGGCTGGTTTGAACTTCTTACATAGTGGAGGATAACCTTGAACTTCTGAGTTCTCGGACTACAGGCTTGAGCCACCACGCCTGGTTTGTGTGGTGCTAGGGATGCGGCATGGGGCTTTGTGCACACTAAGCAAGCTACCCCAACTGGGTTGCATCATCAGTCTATTTTTCAACTGTCAGTTTTGATATTTCCATAGAATAGAATATATTATTAAAGAATTGGTATAGATTATAAGTATGATTTAAAATAATGAACTGAACGTATCTCTGGTAGGGCACATACTCAGCATGCACAAGGTGCTCAGGTTCACTCCCAAGTACCAAAAACAATGAATGAGTGGACGAATGCATGAATAAATGAATTAAAGGAGAAAGGACTATCATATTCTGTTCTATTCTAACACTCAGAATACTGCATACTGTTTTCAATATTTACCTCCCCTCCCATTGCTCACTGCCCCTCACCCGTGATTCCTGGTGCATTTCCAACACTTGTCTCCACATATAATTCCTGGGGACAAGTGCCAGTCAAGTGACAAATGACAAGTGAGGGTGTAGTCCATGCAAGACAAAGGTAAGGAAGCAGCTGTAGAATGTACCAGGAAACTTGCCAAACATGCTTTCCAACCTGTCAGAAATGGAAGCTTCTTCATACTCAGAATTCCCAGTTAACAGACTCACAGGGTACCGACTTCCCTTCTTTCCTGATTTCTCAGGACCCACTGCCACTCCCAGTCAGAGTTGCCAGCTCCCATAATAGGTGAGTTCAGTAGTTCCTGGTGACTGGGGAATGAAGCTCTACCATGAAGGTGCCCTCAAATGTAGTCCCCATCCTCAAGAGGTATATACGCACAGGCTTTTAACAATATTTGACTTTATTTAATTAACACTTTTCATTTATTTTATATATCGACCACATTTTCCCTCCCTCCTCTTCCTCTTTCTCCTCCTCTACTCCCTCCATGCCCCTCTTCCTCTATCTTCATTCAGAGAGGGCCAGGCCTCCCATTGGCTTGAACAAAGCATGGCACATCAAGTTAAAATAGGACTCCCCCTGAATAAAGGTTGGGCAAGATAATTCAGCCTGGGGAACAGGTTCCCAAAACTGGCTAATCGACAGAGACGGGCTGTGATCCTACTTCTAGGAGCCTTACAAACAGACCAAACTACACAACTGTTATAGTCCCCCTTAAGAAAGGGAGGAGGGATTGTACAAGCCAGGGGGTCAAGGTCATGATGGAGGAACCTACAGAGACAGCTGACCTGAGCTCATGGGCTCTGGACCATCAGGGAGCCTGCATGGGGCCAACCTAGGCCTTCTGCATACTCACAGGCTTGATGGATTCAGGAAACATTTTGGTAAAAATAATAGGCAGTCTTAGGCAAAGACAATGGACTTAGAACAGAAGAAACCTCCTGAAGAAGAGGCTAATAGCTGGTTCTCTTATGATACCAATTTAAAACTGACATACAATTCACATACCATGTGTCCACTAAGATGGTTATAACTTATACAAACACCAACCAACCAACCAACCCAACCCAACCAACCAACCAACCAACCAACCAACCAACCAACCAACCAGTCAAGTGTTGGAAAGATTACTGGGGAGGGGGTTGTCAAATAAAGCATATGACTTTAAAACTAGACTTGTAGTCTTTCAGAAGTTGAACAGAATTATCCCGTGACTTACTAATTCTGAAATTCTTGGGCTGGTACTAATAAAAATTGAAGGCTTAAAAAGAAAATTGAAAACTTACTGTCTTAATTACTTTTTTTCGTTGCCATGATAAGACACTATGACCAAGGTAACCTATAGAAGAAAGAGTTTACTCAGCCTTAAAGTTCCAGAGGGTGAGTCTGAGGCCATCATGGTAGGGAAGTATGGCACCAGAAGGCAGGCATGGCTCTGTAGCTGTAACCGAGCGTTTGCATTTTGATCTACAAGCATGTGGCGGAGAGAGAGAGAGAGAGAGAGAGAGAGAGAGAGAGAGAGAGAGAGAGAGAGAGAGAGAGAGGTGACTGGTGTGGGCTTTTGAAACCTCAAAGCCTACCCCCCCAGTTGATAAACCTCCTCTAATGAGGCCACACCTGCTAAACTTTCCCCAAAGTTTCATCAGCTGGGCAACAGACATTCAGATCGATGAGCCCATGGAAGGGGCGTTCTCATTCAAGCCGCCACACTTAAGTTCACACAAGCTCTTACACTTGGATGCTTGTGACAGCATTATTCACACCAGCCCCAAAGAGGAAACGACTTACCAGTTGAGAAATGGTTCAATTCTTTGAAGCCACTGGGCACTAAGTTTGGGGCTGTTTGAATTTAGTAATCTCAGCAGTTGGGCAATGTGTGACCGATGAAGGAACTTTAGAGAACTCAGAAGGGTTCAGGAGGGTGAGGCCATTTGGGATGAACTGTTTTTATTCTGTGTCCTTATAATATTTCTGCTTGTAACCCTTAGAACCCTCCAGGGGACCTTCCAACTTACTTTCAACCAAGATACCTACAACTGGTAAGTAGGCATTTAAGCTCAATAGAAAAGAGGCATGAGGGGTGACATCCCCAGCCCTATACCGTTCTTGCTTCTCCCCCTGCCCAGTACCCTCCCTCACTCCTTGCCCCCGCCTCCTCCTGTGGGACCTCTTCCTTTCACAACTAGCCTTCGCTCTGCTTTCAGTCAGGTGGAGTGTGTTGGCGTAAACATACCCTCCCGCCTGTCCACACCTTTATCCTCCCTCCTTCCCAACTTTCCCTTTTTGTATTTTTCTAGACAGGTTCTTGCTTCGAAGCCCAGATTGGCCTTCAGCTCCTGATCCCCCAGCCTCATCTTCTTCACAGGCATGTGCCATCAAACTCAGATCCAGTCACTTTCTTGATGTATTTCATATTAAGTTGTAGGATCAAAAAAAAAAAAAAAAAAAAAAAAAGTGATGAGGATGGGTTTCTGTTTCCTATCAGCAGAGTCTATAGACACTTTTCTCCGAGTCAGAATTTCATGTAGACTCGGCTAGCCCCAGTCCTACTATACGGGAGCTGATGACCTTGGACTTCTGTTCTTGCTTCTTACTGGGATTAAGGCATGTGCCATCATACTCTGTTTATGTAGTGCTGGGCATCAAACTCAACACTGATACATGCGAGGCAAAGTGCTTAACTAGCCAAGCTATCTTTCTGACCCCATTTATGTTTTTATTTATTTTTTTTTGTGGCAGGGTCCCACTATGTAATCCTAGCTGGATTCAAAGTTGCTATGTGGACCAGGGTGGCCCCAGATTCACAAACGTCCATTGGCCTCTGCTTCTCAAGTGCTGGGATTAAAGATGGATACTACCACACCATACTCACATTTATAGTTCATATATACATTAGATATATGTACACACACACACACACAAGATGATTTTATACAATATTTCATTTTTATTTAAAATCTGTATATACAGTAGGTTTTATAAAATTAATTTTTATTTAAATTAAACACAATCTTATTTTACATATCAATCACACTGCTTTCTCCCTCCGGTTCTCCCATTCCCCCCACATCCCACCACCCAGTCGTTCCTCAGGGAGGGTGAGACTTCCCATGGGGAATTATTAAAGTCTCACTCGGTAGGTGTTGTTCATACTATTTCCCCTCCCTAGTTACTCCCAAATCACCAGTTTTGTCCTATAGGGATCAGGCGTGGATTTTTTTTTTTTCATTGTGACATTGTGTCAGTGCTTATAAATATCAAATGTTGTGTTTCACATTTTGCATTTCCAGATTATCAAGGCTTAATCTGTACTATTGCATTATAATATCAATTCCAGATGATAGATGATAAAATCAACTCACAGCTGTTGAGAGACTTCCCAGAGGTCCTTTGTATAACAAGTGACGTACAGGAAAGTCAGATCTGGGCAGCCTGTCTCTGTGGTTTGTGTCCTTGTTAAATGTCATGCGCTTCTGCCCCACAAGCAGATGAGAATGCATGCTTGTCTCCATTTGTTGACACTTGGCCCTTGTTTCATTCTTAGAGAAGGCTATGAACACCACTGCCTCTCTAGAGGGGTCAAGTCCTCCAATTGGTAAGTGGTCCTATTCATTCCTTTATACCCCATCTCTTCATTCAGAGCAGACTCTTTTCCCTGTACATGGAAGATATAGTTCTGTTATCTTGGGACCTGGTGCATAAAACATCAAGAGGACTAGAATGTTAGCATACAGAATTAAGAAGTGTTCAAGAAGATTAAATGGGAAGGTTGAAAATTTCCCAATAGTCAAATAAGGACATTTCCTCTCTCCACCACTCTCTTACAGTTATGTTCTCTCATAACCCAGCAATATAATAGGAATTGCTTGTATCCGAGGAGGGATTGTACTGGGATTCTAGGAAAGGATCTATGAGAGCATTGCTGGATAGAGAGTTGGGTTTACTCAGTTCTGACCCTTGGTGAGGATGGAAGGACCCTTTGGGAAGATGATGAACATCTTATCTGATAATAAAATATCAACCAGGGCCTAGAAATGAGCCTTTTTAGCATTTGTTTTCAACTTTCTTCCTTTGTTTAGGTTTTTCCCACCAGCACTATGCCAGAGGGAATCTGGTTCGAATATGTCTTGGTGCCATGATTATAATATTCCTGGTGGGGCTTCTGGCAGAGGATTGGCATAGTCGGAAGAAACACCTGCCACAAAGGATCAGAGCTGTGCAAAGACCACTTCCACCCCTCCCACGGGCCTAGAAATAACATGGCTTGTAGGATAATGGTTGACCAGATGTCCATCACAATTAGAGCCCCAGACATGGATATACTCAAGAATGGGGATTTTTTTTTTTATAAAGAATGTGTTAGAGACTAATATGAGGGCTGAGCCAACAAGGTAGGATGGAGATCCGTATGCCTTCTTGATGTTCGATCAAGCAGTTGAGTCAGTGTCTACTTTGCTGAAAAAACTCCACATGAGATGGAAAAATCTTGGGGAAATCTATCTCTTTTTTTTTTACTTTGCATGTTGTAGATACCATACTACACCTGTGTAATGGCATTTCTTCAATCTTATCTAACATGGGTTCTAGATTGATTTAACACAGCTGACCTGTTCTATCCTTTACATATCCAGTGTTCTCTGGTAGTCTGTGTTCCTCATAGTAGCAGTAGTCAATAGTCAATAGATTTAGCCTTTATCCTAACCCCATCTTGAGTCACAGTTGGATAAATATTTTACTTTTTAGACTGGAAACCGGTTCTCTAGAAAGTAGGTTAGGGAGTTACTTTTCATGAATATATAATAATCTATATGATCAATACAGTCCTTTTCTTTTATTTACAGCAGATATATTTCAAGAATCCAAATGGATGCTGAGAAGTATCATAGTATTTTTCCTACATATATTATTACATTTTGAGGCCATTAAAATAAGAGGCATCCAACCAGAATCTCTGTGAAAGTTGGTCTGCTAAACAAGGTGGCTGTTATATCCTTGTGAGCATTCAGGCAGTGTATACACATCCAAAAAGGTTGATTCACGTCCTGGAATGTGATAGTGTAGGATGGCATGAGAGTTTATACTGCTACATATAACTTACATGCTATACTTTGTTCATTTCTGGAATTTTACAATTTAATATTTTCAACCTAAGATTGATCACATGTGATAGAAACCATATGAAGCAAAACCACACATAGCATATATATATACACTTGTACTTGAAAAATTATATTCCACTCACTGCCAATCCCTCCCAATATGCTCAGGAGATCTTGTTCCTTTCTCCTTCTGTGAGGGACCTTGTATGAATCTCTTAGGTTCTTCCTTGTATCCTAGTTTCTCTGGTGGTGTGAACTATAGGCTGGTGACACTTTGCTCTGTGTCTAAAATCCATATATGAGTGAGTACATACCATGTTCTTCTTTTTGTGACTGTGTTATCTCATTCAGGATGGTTTCTTCAAGTTACATCCATTTGCCTGTGAATTTCAAGATTCCATTGTTTTTTTTCCTACTGAGTAGTATTCCATTGTGTAGATGTGCCACATCTTCTTTATCCATTCTTCAGTTGAGGGGCATCTAGGTTACTTCCAGGTTCTTGCTATTACAAATAATGCTGCTATGAACATAGTTGAACAGATGTCTTTGTTGCATGGATGTGGGTCATTTGGGTATTTGCCTGAGAGTGGAATTGCGGGGTCCTGTGGTAAACTGATTCCCATTTTCCTGAGGAACTGCCACACTGATTTCCAAAATGGAGTGGAGAGGGAGTTAGGTCAAAGGGAAGGGGAGGAGAGGAGAACATGTGGGACCAGGAAGATTGAGTCGGGGGACAAATAGAGGAGAGAAAAAAAAAAAAAAGAGAGAGATACCATAATAGAGGGAGCCATTATAAGTTTGAAGAGAAAACTGACTCTAGAGAAATGTCCAGAGACCTACAAGGATGACCCAAACTAACAATCTAAGCAACAGTGGAGAGGCTACCTTAAATGCCCTTCCCTGATAATGAGATTGATAACTAACTTATATGCCATCATAAAGCCCTCATCTAGTAGCTGATGGAAACAGAAGCAGACACCCACAGCTAAACACTGAGCCAAACTCCTGGAATTCAGTTTCGGAGAGGGAGGAGTGATAAGAAAAAGGTGACAAGACCAGGCTACAGAAACCCACAGAGACAGCTGACCTGAACAAGGGGGAGTTAATGGACCCCCCCCAGACTGATAGCTGGGAAACCAGCATTGTACTGACTCAGACTCCCTGAACATGGGTCTCAGCTAGAAGGCCTGTGTAGTCTAAGGGACCTCTGACAGTGGAACCAAGATGTTTCCTTGGTGCATGAAAGGACTCTGGGAGCACATTCCCCATGGAGGGACACTCTCTTAGCCTAGAGGCAGGAGGGAGGGCCTAGACCCTACTCTAAATGACTTGACTTGACAGACTTTGATGATCCCTCCTGGAAGGCACCACCTTCCCCGTGGAGTGGGTGGGGAATGAGATGGGAGGGGGGTTGGGGGTCATGGGAGGGAGGGAAGGAGAGGGAACTGGGATCAATATGTAAAATAAGAAAAAATAATACTTATATAGAGAAAAAATTATATTCCAACTTCACAAAATCCAAATAACTGTTTATGATAACAAGTTACTACAGATGTTATAATACAATAAAACTCTGAGTAATCTTGAAGGAAACCACCAGTGATATAGGCATTTCGAGATTAACAGTCAAGATGCCAACCCACAACACTAATTCAGCCACTCAGCCTGTGGGCCCCGTCTCCAAAAATAAAAGAATCAGCAAAGAAAGTGGGGAGGAGTTGAGAGAGATTGTTATCAGCTCAGGACACCCCAAACCCAAGTTCTCAGCACAGAAAGTTTTATTTGCTCCTCAGGGACAGAGGGCAGGGAATAAGAGACCAAGACGGAGACAAGGGGGAGGGGGAAGGGAGCAAGGGAGCGGGGGGGGGGGGAGGCATATTTACCCTAGAGGAATAAAGACTGCCTCTGGACAGACAGGACACAGACATGGCTCATACACCAAGGGTGGTTTATAGACCCCACATTAGGACAAAGTGTTTAATTTTAAAAATTAATTAGTTTTTTACATTCCAATCCCAGTTTCCCCTCTCCCCTCTCCTCCTGCTCCCTCCATTCCTCTTTTCTTCTATCTGCTCCTTAGAGAGGGTGTGGCCTCCCCTAGGAAGTCTACTAAGTCTGTCCCATCATCTCTTTGAGGCAGGACCAAGGCACCCATCGACCCCCACACCCCTGTGTCTAGGTTGGGCAAGGTATCTCTCCATATAGGATGGGCTCCAATAAGTCAGTTTGTGCAATTAGTGTTAGATCTTGGACCCACCTCCAGTGGCCTCATACACTGTCCCAGTCACACCATTGTCACCTATATTAAGGGGATCTAGTTCAGTCTTTTGCAGGTTCCCCATTTGTCAGACCCGAGTCATTGATCTCTCATTGGCTTGAGCCAGCTGATTCTGTGTGCTTCACCATCATGGTCTTGACTCCTTTGTGAATATTATCGCTCCTCCCTCACTTTGATTGTACGCCAGGAGCTTGGCCCAATTGTTAGTTGTGGATTTCTCCATCTGTTTCTGTTTCAAGCTTCTCTAGGGTTGTGGACTGTAGGCTGGGTATCTTTGCTTTATGTCTGATATTCATTTATGAGTGAGTACATATTATATTTGTCTTTCTGGTTTTGGGTTACCTCAATCAGAATGTTTTTTTCTCTAGTTCTGTTCACTTCCTGAGAATTTTAGGATATCATTATTTCTTACCACTGTGTAGTACTTCATTGTGTAAATATACCACCTTTTCTTTATCCATTCTAGGTGAGGGGCATCTAGGTTGTTTTCAATATTTGGCTATTGTGAATAATGTTGACATGAATATAGTTGAACAAATGTCCTTGTGGTGTGAGTGTGCCTCGTTCAGGTATATGCCCAACAGTGCTATTACAGGGTCTTGAGGTAGGTTGATTCCCATTTTTCTGAGAAATTGTCATACTTATTTCCACTACAGCTGTACAAGTCTGCACTCCCACATGCCTTAAATGTCTTATGGGTCACTTTTATACTATGGTACAAGATAGAATTGCATATTGACATTATACATTTTATTTTAATATATGGTACATGCATGCATACATGCCCATTCGTGTGTTGGTGGACTACACTCTTGTGTCTGCATACAGAGGTCAGAGGTTGCCATAGGGATGTCTTTCTCAATCAATTGTTTACTATTCTGCCCCCACCCTAGTTTATTTTATTGTTTTGTGTACATGTATGCATGTGAACCACATCTGTGAGTGGTGCCTGTGGGAGCTCAGAATTGGGCATTAGATTCCTGGAACTGAAGTTACAGATGATTGTGAGTACCATGTGGGTGCTGAAAACAAAAACCTGAGTTCCGTGCAAGAGCATCAAGTGCCTTTAGCTGTCCGTCCATCCCCCCACTATCTTGCTCTTTGAGTCAGGATTCTCTCACTGATGCCCTGGAGATCAACATTTTGGTTTAAGTGGAAAGTGGCTGGCCAGCAATCTTCCTGGATCTTCCTGACTCCATCCCCAAGTACTAGCGCTATAAACCTGTATGCCATAGGGCTTTTATGTGTGTATTGGAGATTCAAACATTAGGACTAAAGTCCTAATGTTGGCATAGCAAGGGTTTTACACACTACGTTAAATCCCCTACCCCAGCATACTGGGTCTTGTTAGCCTATGCTAGCCTCAAACTTGCTATGTATCTAGGGATGGCTTTGAATTTCTGATCTTCCTACCTCCGTCTTCTACATTTGCTACCATACCCAGGCAGAGCTCCTGGAGGCCATATACTTAAGAGTATGTGGGCAGCACAAACTGTAGTTGATTGTTTAAAAGAAGGGCATAATTTGAGTGTGTAAGGAAGGGCAGATGGACCTGGGAGAAGTTTGGGTGAGAGGGTAGGATGCAACCAAAATATAAGAAATTCTCTAGAAGTAAAGAAAATGAGAACAGTAAGTAAAAACAAAGGAATAAGGTTGAGAGCAACTGAAGACAATAGGCACTGACCTATGGCTTCTGCAACCACACCTCTGTACACATGGACATGTGGGTTTACTTATGCCAGAGCACACCCCTTTCTAGGTAGAAGGCATATACTTCAGGGATAAAACGAATCGCATGATAAATTCATGACCAAGTGACATGGCACTGTGCATTCTATACTTTAATTCTACTAGCAGCATGATGGATTTACTTGTAGCAGAACCGCCTCTAGCACGTGGGGTACTCTTCACACTGCTATGTTAAGATGCCTCTGGTGTCATCTGAGAGGGACTTTCCTTATGTGATCACCATCCTATGTGTCCCACCACTGACCAAAGTGTTACACAGCATGTGATGTTCCATGGTATGAGCGACAGAGGCACACAAGGTCATCCCTAAAGGCATTTAACAAGCCTTGTGGAGGAACTTCCTGGAATCTGGAGTGAGTAACCACAGAACAGGATGGTTTGAGGGTGCATATACTTACCTCCAAGTCCATTGACTTGTTCACATTAAATATGCACCTTTCATTATTTTATTCATTTCCCCTCAGCTCTGCTGAGAAGCAATTATCAAAAAGGTAATATTCATGTTGGATAATGGGGTTGAATATACATATAAACTGAAATGTTACAACCAAATTGCTGAACACACCCATGACCTCGAAGTAGTTTTGTGGTAAGAATATTCCAGGTATATTTTAAGTATCTTTTGAAAATGGAAATTTGATTTCCCATGAAATATATTCTTATCATGGTTTCTCCTCTCCCAACTCCTCCCGGATTCTTCCTACCTCCCAACCTACCCAAATCCATACCCTTCCTTTCTCTCTCTCATTAGAAAAGAAGCCAGCACTTTCAAAATGAAATAAAAAGATGAAGATTAATGTAAAATAAAACTGAAACCAGAATAGGAAGAAACAAACAAAGCCAAATAAAATGTATAAGAGACACATAGATGCAGAGACAGGCACATTAGGAACACAGAAATCTCATTAAAAAAACACAAACCAGAAACCATAGTCTATAAGCAAAAGACCTGCAAGTAAAAACAAAACAAACTAAAAGCAAACTAAAACCTACCAAAGTATCTGGAGTTTACTTTGTGTTGACCGTCTACTACTAGACATGGGGCCTGACCTTAAGTGAGGTTTTTATACCCAGCGAGACTCTTTTGGCGACAACTAATTTTTTCCATTGTGAGCAGTTAAAATTTTGTGATAAGAACCTTTAAAATACATTTTAACGATCACATTGAAAGAGAAGTTCCATATAGTAATTGTAATTACTACACAATACAATGGGCCCCAGGACGTTCTCACCCTAAATAACTGGAATTTTGTACCCCATAGACCATCAACTTAATGATCTTCTCTACGGCGTACGGGAGGAGGTCCTTCTTTGCCTTTTGACTAGGTTCCTAACTTTGTTCTCTGTCCCTGTCCCTTGTCCTGGAATGCCAAATGCCTTTGCTGCCAAAATACTACAGAAAAACAAAGGTGGCTATGCAAGGGTGTGTGAGTGTGTACTGGGTACAGCAAAGGGTATCTGTGTGCGCCATGCAGAGGTTCCTGGTTCAGACTTGAGTTGGTGTGAAAATTCACTGAGACTTCCAGGCTGTAAGGACACCCCCATTTCTCCTCTCCTGTGTTAATTGGCGGTTGAAAGGCTGTGGGGAAGAAGGTCAGCTCCCGGTGTTGGCCTCCTGAGGAATCCTTCTGGGGTGGTTGGGTAAATTACACCTGTTACCTAGGCCATGCTTAGTGCTGGCTGCTGTGCCCAGGTGAGTCAAATGCATGCAAGTTAAGTGGAAAGTTACCCTTGCTTAAATGAGTCTCAGTGTTTAAGGAGGCCTGATTTGGAAATGCATTGAATGACAGAGAGGATAACACATGCATCCAGGACACAAACGTAAATCTTATGCAACAGTGACTGGCACATATCATCACAGATTTAATCCTGAGGCTGAACTATAATACCTTAAGATATTACATCACCTCTATAAACAAAGTGTGATTGATGCCATTTGTTAAAGGGGGATGCTTAGCCAGGCATGGTGGATCTTGTCTGTAAGCCCAGTACTCAAGAGGCTGAGTCAGGAGGATTGCGTTGAGGATTCGACTACAGCAAGACCCAAAAATAGGGGGTGAGGAAGGAAACAGGAGAGGTGTCTCTCAGGACAAAACCACGGTGTTTCCAAACTCAACCCACTGCTTGGCCTGACAGCTGGTAGGCTCAGGTATTGCAGTTTTGTTATCTGTGTGCTCCAAATGCCCCAGAGAACAGAAAGATCCCCTGGCACCACACTCTTGCTATGCTCAACACCACACCTGTTTCTGAGTCTCTGAAACACAGAATATTCTGGACCTGGGTTCCAGTGAAGGAAAAGCTGTTGCAAGTCACGGAAGGAGTTGTTGGGGATGTCTTCTCCAAGTCCACTACAACGTTTGCACAGAGAAGTTCTGAGCACTGGGGGATGAGATTTAGGTGGCTGAAGCGCCTGCCCAGCCAGAGTACTGAGCTTGGCGGAGGGTGTCAGGATTGAAACACTTAATAGACCACCACGAAGAGTGAAGAAGTTGCTGCCATTTATTACAGAGTAATGGGCTTATATACTCAAGCCAGGGAATGGGCTAAGCATAGGAGGAAATCATGCACCACCCACACCTTGGGTCAAGGCATGGACACTGCACACCTGAAAGTTAGGAGAACAACTTTGTTTGATCAACCTTGAGAGCATGGGAGTTCTACAGCTGGGTAGGGAGGAAGAGAGCTGTAAGGGACAAGTACTTACATTTCCCAATAGTCGGCCAAGTGCTTGCCTAGCATGCACAAAATGCTTGAGTACAGGAACAAGCTTGTAATGTCAGCATGCTAGAGCTAGAGGCAGGGGGGTCAGTTCAAAGACATCCTTAGCTATAGAGCAAGTTGAAGGCCAGGCTTGGCTACATGAGAACCTGCTTCAAAGAATCAAAATTGAGTTCAAACCCCATGTCTAATAAGTTTTTCCTGGAAAGGCATCCAAATAGTCATGTAAGGGGAGGAGGAAGCCACAGAGACACTCCCCAGAAGAGTAAATAGTCAATGGACTGTGGCTCATCTCTCCAAAGCCAGCGTCTACGCAGGCTCCCTGCATAGGTGTGGGGAAACACTCTTATAAGGTTGCCTTCCCAACGGAGCTCCGTGATTGGCCCCTGGGAATCAGTTCTGTCCCTGAGGAATTTCTATCTAGGAAAGGATAGGCAGAGACTGACCTCTACTCCAGCTGTATGCGGTTCCTAGCCACACCAGTTGTTTGCAATTTTGATTGCAGTTAGACTTGTCCATGCCAGGGTGGGTGTCATTTCACAGTGCTAATGTCCCAAGAGTCTGTTTTATGTGGCTGTCAAACATTAAAGAGTCATGAAAGCCAAAGGGGACTTGAGAGGGGGAAAGACAAGAGATAGTAATGGGAGAAACAAATTACAAGTAATTGTGTTTGCTCTCATAGGAATCTAGATTTATTTGTTTTAACATATGCATCTACAATCTTAGCATGTATGACTCTGTTTTGGTTTTAGCTTGGCTTGTTGGAATCCATGATGAGTTTTAGGATTTTTTTTTAGCTATAAAGCTGTTGGTCAGTTACTTATCAGCTATCTCTGTTTTAAATATTAACCCATTTCTATTAATCTAAGTATTTCCACGTGGTCTTATCTTACAGGAGAGAGGCCCCAGGTTCTTCTCTCTCCATCCTCCATCTTGAATCTCCTCCCTACTCCTTCTGGAATCCTTATTTGCTACAGGGTTCCTGCTTCATGGAAGAGTCTGCCAGACAGTCTACAGGACACAGAGAAAAATGACTAACAAACTTCCAGGGCAGGTGGACAGTTTAAACTTTCCTGCTTTGCTGAGGAGTCTGCCAGACACACTATGGCCTATAGGCTGAAGATGGAACATTACAGAAGAACTTCAGGTGACTGACCAGGCGAGTTGTCTCTGTCATTTCTAGAGTTTATATATTATCCTTCTGTGGTCTTTGAAGGAGCTGAAGACAGAAAGTTATGGTTATAGTTTTCCTTAGTTAGGATTAAAGATAAGTTACATATAGGGCGTTAGACTCACAAAGAAGAATAGATGATAGAATATTTTCTTTAAATCTTGCTAAATGTTAATGGAAAGACAAGAGTGGTTAAAAGTATAGCTTGGGGTAAATAAGCATTAAAGTACTTAAAGCTTAACAGAGACATCAAGAATCTGTCTACAGTAGAAACTGTAGGCTTCATCTCACCATGCCCTTTAGAATGCTTTGCTAAACTTGGTGACACTACCCCTTTATTCCTGCAATGACCACTTCCTTCCTCCAGGGGGCAGAATAGAGCTCATATGGCCCCAGGTCCAGGAATTGCCTTCAGTCCCCCCATAGAAATCGCATCCTTTTGTTCCTCTTCAAGAGAGCATTGCAGACTCAGTCTTCTTCTGCATTCCCAACTTGCTGATCTGTTGTTCCCCTCTTTATCCCTCTTCCTACTGAGCCAGTCTTCAGCCAAAAGACATATTAGAGCCGTCAGGACTATGCATGCCAGACCAATCCGAATGAGATTTTGGGTTGTATGATCCCAGAGGGCAGAGCCTGGAGTCAGAAGACAGAGTGGCTGCTGACAGAGGCTACACCCACCCCTCTTTCTCTTTGACATTCCTGCTTTACCCATCACCTTTCCCCAGAGTCTGTGCTTCTCGATGTTCACTTACCCTTCTGTAATCCTGATTCTTTGGTAGGAAGGTTGTCCTCCCAGTAAACTGAGGATAAGGAAAAGACGAAGGGATGAATGAACAGGTGCTGGATTCTTCCTTTGAAACAGTTCTTTTTCCCTATATGCCCCATGGCATCCTATGGCTTTCCAACATTGGTTCCCACCCAGAATTCCAAGTCCTAGGGGCTTCATATTGGCAATAGAGCAGACTAGTAAAGAGATGGATGTACTCAAGTGTGGATTCACCCATTGTACTAATAGAGATGTCTTCATGGCAGACAGTAACTCTGGGGAAGCCTTATGCTCCTCACTCATCCAATATAATTTCCTTCTCACATGAAGACAAATCCACAAACAGCATTTCCTTCACTGTCTGGAGCAAGCTGCCCCCATCCCCATCATCACTTCTGTGATGCTCTGTTTTAAATGTCAATTTGCCATGATGTAGAATTCTCTGAAAAGGGAGTTCCAGTGGGAAATTATTTAGATCAGTTTGGCCTGTGGGCATGTCTGTGTGGGATTGCTTTAATTACTATTTGATGTATGAAGATCCAGTCTATTATGGATGTCGCTGATGGGGGATGCCCTTCTGTATGTATGGTTATCTTATTGGTTGAAGAATAAAACACTGTTTGGCTAATAAAGGCAGGAAGATAGGCGGGACTAGGAGACAAGGAGAATTCTGGGAAAGGTAGGCAGAGAGGTAACTCAAAGAGATGCCGTGTAGCAGAGGAAGGAGTAACAGGTATGGATCCTTCTCTGGTAAGATAAGGTCATGTGGAAATATCTAGATTAATAGAAGTGGGTTAATAGGAAGACCTAGCCATTGGCCAACAGTTTTATAACTAATATAGCATTTGTGTGCTTATTTGGGGCTCAAGGGAAGCCTGGTCTGGTGGGACAAAAATCTCCAGCAACATGTCACCATTCCCTGGGCAGGGGTGTATGAATGTAGAACAGGAGGACACTTGACAAGAGCAGAAATAAGTAGCATGGATGTATTTGTTTTTCTCTGTGCTTGGCTGTGGATGTAATGTAACTAGCTGCCTGAGTTCTTGCCATGACTTCCTCTAAGAGATGACCAAATCAACCTTTTCATTTTCCATTTGCTTTTTAGGCAGGGTGTCTTATCACAGCATCAGAAATTTAATTCTCACTGGAGAATTACTGTAATGGAGGCCTGTAGTTGCTCAAGGTGGAATGCTTTACCGTGAATGAGCTTTATCACACTCCTCTTCCCAAGGATTAGGGATTATTGTGGAAGGGGTGTGGTGGAAAGACTTCAAGAGCCAGAGGTGGGGGATGACTGCAGTGAACTAGCTTCTTCTGACCACAACAGGGGATGTGCACATACAAACTCATAAGTATGATGTTACCATTCGTAAGACCTGTACAAGCTCAAGCTAGATCAAATCCCAACCTGGAGAGAGGAGGTATGTGTGAAGCCCCATCCCTGGATGAGGAACCGTTGGCATTTGATGGCTGCTGGTGGAGGAAGAATAGATTCTTTTATGTTTTTGTTCCCTTGTAGATTGACCATACTCTTGTGGAAGGTTACACAACCAAGAGATATGGAGAGCACAAATTGTGTTTAATGAGTTTTTTTTTTTTTCTAAAGAAGCCACAAAAATTGTGTGATGGGGGATGTCATTCTGTAAATATGTTTCTCTTATTGGTTAATGAACAAAGCCTTGTTGGCCAATAGGAGAGCAAGATAGGCGGGACTAGGAGACAAGGAAGATTCGGGGATAGGTAGTAGTATTCAATATGTAGGACCAAGAGAACAGAACTCCAGATCCTCTCTCCAGTAAGCAAAGACCATGTAGAAATACTCAGATGGATAGAAATGGGTTAATATTTAAGACAGCACTAGCCAATAAGATGCTAGTAACAGGTCAACAGCTTTATATCTAATACATTGTCTCTGTGTGTTATTTGGGGCTGTCATGGCTCTGGGACCAGGTTGGTGGGAAGACAACCAGAAACAATTGTGTAGTGAGGGTTTGAATATGATCAAAACATTGTATGAAATTCTCAAAGAATTAATACAAATTTGAAAACTGAAGTTAAACTAGCCCACACAGCTGTTTTCACCCCAGTGGCCTCACTACAGTTCCATATCATTCAGTTCACCTTCCTTCCTGAAGCTGTGTTTACATGTCTATGGATCTCTTTCCATCTGTACCTCCAAGTATTTGCCCAGTTGTTGTTGTTGTTTTAATCTCAGATGCTTCCCACTCTGGGAAACCATCTTTCATATTTCTGCCTTCCCTCCTGACCAATTTAATGCATTATCTTTTCCTACATCAATGCTTCCCCTTTATGCTATAGATAAAACATTTATCCTTTTTGACTTGACTGTTGGTTTGTTTTTTATTGCTGGGATATAAGCTTCTCTCTAAAGGTAAGGGTGTTTGGCTGACCGACTCTGCAACAGCTGCTAGAAGGTACTGTGGATTAAAGGAATGTTATGAGTAAATAACACATTTTTAGTGTCATTTGATCTTTCCTATGGTGTGTGTGTGTGTGTGTGTGTGTGTGTGTGTGTGTGCACTCATGCATATAGGTTATATGCATATAGGTATGCATATAGGTCAGAGGTCAACATTGGATGCCTTTTGCAAATCCTCTCCATCTTAATTTTTGAGACAGAGTCTTTTACTAAACCTTGAAATCATTGATTCAACTGGACTGGCTTGCCATTGAGCACCAGGGTTTCCCTCTCCCTCTCTCTCCCTAGCACCAGGATTACAGGCATAGGTTACCATGCCTGGATTTTACATGGGTGCTGTGGTTCTGACTTGGGTCCTCAGTGTAAGTGCTTTACCAGTAGCTAATTGCCCAGCTCCCTTCTGGTGGGTTTGGAAGTGACTCACCAAGAGAAGAAGTAGGGTCTGTGGGTACAAGGCCGGTGTTCCCCTCATCTCCTAGAAATAGAAAACAATTTTAAAAAGGATTTTAGGTCTCCTCCTGTATCCTTTATTCCTTCACCTGTCTCTGCCCCTCTGGTATTCCTGAGTGGCTAGTTGGATCTCCAAGAAGCGGAGAACTCTTTGCTATCTTTTGAAAATCACTGTCAAGGGTATCCTCTGGAACTGTGCTTAAGATACAGGTGAGAATATCCTTACCTGGGATGAGTAGTGTCACAGGCTCACTGGGGAAAGACCATGCATGGTGGTTGTAAGAGCCAAAACATCTGTATGTCCCTCTGTGGGCTCTGGTCATAGGGCCCATGGGGAACTCTGCTTTCTTGTTCCCATGTCCTTGCTGGACATGGTTGGGTTCTCTCCTCCTTGAGAAGAAAGAACTTGCTTGTCCCACCTTCCAGAAGGCAGGAGAAGGTCACATTCTCCCCCAAGGTTACATCAGGCCCTGGATGAACGCTGAGGTTGGGCGTGTCATACATACCTGTGGGAGAAGCAGGGCTGATAAATACAGAACATTGTCACATCCCCAATTCCTCAGTCTTCTTCTCTTCCTCTGTGACCAGACATCACTCTTTGGAATCTGGGCTCCTTATGCGTGCTTGTCACAGATAGATCCATTTTCCTTCACGACTAAGGAATTTGGGCCTAGCTTCTGCATCTCTACCTATGGCTCCGAGCTTGGTCCTCAGGACCCAAACCACTACTGTCACTTAGAAGGCTGAATATGTTTTGTTCCTACCTGGAATATCAGAAACCCAGGGACAGGATAGACTTTTACATTTTAAAAATTAGTATTTATTCTTTCCAAACTACCAAATTCCCAAATATTGTGTATAAATGTTTGTTTTCATTTAATTGGACTTTGTTATATAAAATTAAATAAAAAATACTCTATATGCATAAAAAAATTAGTATTTATTTTTGAGATTATAATATGATCATACCATCTCCCTGTCCCTGCTCTCTCTCCAAAACATCCTTGCTCACTTTCAGATTTGTGGTATACTTTTTAAATTAATTGTTGTTACATATCTGTATATAAATACATATAAACACACACACACACACACACACATTCCTAAATACATGAGTACAACCTGTTCAGTCTGTATACTATTACTTGTTTGTATGTTTTCGGAGTGGACCATTGCACACGGGCTAACAGATTGGTGTGCTCTTTGCTGGCTAAGACTTTCTCCTGGTGTCGTCATTCCTTAGGTTGGCTTTAGTGTAGGGTAGAGGCCTCCTGGGCTTTCTCCTGCCCTAAAGATATCTCTTTTCCTTGGAGGAGGGAGCTGGGAAGGTGGCTCAGTTGGTAAAGCCCTGAGTTTGATCCTTGGGTCTGGGTTTGATCTGTAGTATACACACAGAAATCAGGCATGGTGGTGTATGACTGTGATGCCACTGCCAGACAGGCAGGGATAGGGAGATTTGTTGGTCACCCGACCTAGTGCATGTACGTGGTGAGTTCCAGATCCCAACAAGATAACTCAGGTGAACAGCTCCTGGAAAATGACACCTGAGATTGTCCTCTGGCTTTCACATGCACACACACGCATGCACTCACATGCACAGGCACACACACACACACACACACACACACATGTGCACACATGCACACAAGCACACATGTGCGTGCACACACACATGCACACACACACCCCTCTTCACACATGAACTTGCACATACTTGTTCAGAGTCATTAAACATATGACACTGCTACAAACCATTAGTAGCCTTCACTTCTAGAATGTTTTCTTCTCAAAACCAGAAACCTTTAAACTATTAAATAATGCCCTTTCTGCCTTCCCAAGATCTGGCAACTATCCTTCTACATTTTTTTTTTGTCTCTATGAATTGCACTATTCCAGGTAACTCAATTAAGTGCAATCAGACATTATTTGTCCTTCTGTGACCGGTTAGTCTCCATTTTCTTAACATCCTCAGGGTTACAGCTAAACACTAAGCTGAATTCCTGGAATCCAGTTGTAGAAGGAGGAGTGATAAGAAAAGGGGTCAAGACCAGGCTACAGAAACCTACAGAGACAGCTGACCTGAACAAGGAGGAGCTCATGAACCCCCAGACTGATAGCTGGGAAACCAGCATTGGATCAACTCAGACCCCCTGAACTTGGGTCTCAGTCAGAAGGCCTGGGCAGTCTAAGGGACCTGTGACAGTGGAGCCAGGATGTATCCCTGGTGCAGGAAAGGACTTTGGGAGCACATTCCCCATGGAGGGATACTCCCTTAGCCTAGAGACAGGAGGGAGGACCTAGTCCCTACTCCAAATGACTTGACAGATTTTGATGATCCCTCCTGGAAGGCATCACCCTACCTGTGGAGTGGGGGGGGGGAATGGGATATGAGGGTGGTGGTGGGAGGGAGGAAGGAAGAGGGAAATGGGATCGACATGTAAAATAAAAATAAATTAAAAAAATAAAAATAAAAAATGCCCTTCCGGGATAGTGAGATCAACAACTAACTTATCCACCATCATGGAGCTCTCATCTAGTACCTGTTGGAAACAGAAGCAAACACCCACAACTAAACACTGAGCTGAACTAGAATCCAGATGCAGAGAGGGAGGACAAGACCAGCCTGCAGAAACACACAGAGAGAGCTGACCTGAACAAGGAGGAGCTAACGGCCCCCAGACTGATAGCTAGGAATCCAGCATTGGACTGACTCAGGCACCCCTGAATATGGGTCTCAGCCAGAAGGACTGAGCAGTCTAAGGGACCTCAGACAGTGGAGCCAGGATGTATCCCTGGTGCACTAAAGGACCTTGTGAACATATCCCCCGTGGAGGGATAACTGCCTTAATCTAGAGACAGGAGAGAAGTCCTAGTCCCTACTTCAAATGACTTGACAGATCTACATGACCCCACCTGGATGGCATTGCACATGTGGAATTGGGGTGGGGGATGGGAGGGGAGGGTGGTCAGGGTGCATGTGAGGGGGCAGAAAGGGGGTAAAAGGGAGGGAGGGAATGAAGGAGGGAGGGAGAGGGAACTGGGGTTGATATGTAAAATAAAAAATAAATAAATAAAAAAAGAAAAAATATATAAAGAAAACCTTCACCAGTAAATAAAAAAAAAAAATCCTCAGGGTTCAGCTGCATCATAATGTGTGCCAGAAATTTCTTCCTTTGCAAGACAGAGTAATATCCCACTGTATGGATATACCACATTTTGTTCATCCAGTTATTCACTAAGAGACGCTATTGTTATTACTTCCTTTCAGCTACTGGTTTATTTATTTCGTTTCTCTATTTTTCCCTCGGTGTGATTGTGTGTGGTATGTGTTGTGTGTGTTCCTATGCGTATTTAAGTGTGTGTACCTGTAGCCCATGTGTGGAGGCTGGAGGTGGGTGCCCTGTTCTATCCCTCTTCATCTTATTCCCTTGAGACAGAGTCTCACCCAACCCACAGCGAGGCTGGTGTCTATGAAGCCCTGAAATCGGGTTGGCATTCCCTGCCCAGTTCTAGACTCACATGACTTTTTAATATGGTTTCTGGGGATTGAATTCAGGTTATCATGCTTGAGAACAGCAAGCTCTCTTATTCACGAGCCATCTAACCAGCCACCTTTTGACTATCATGACTAATGCCAGTGTGCGAGGGATCTGTGTTGTTACAAGGCCTCCAGGTGTTTTTCAAGCGTGATTACATTTGAGAACCATGCACGTGGCTATGTTTTCAGATGAAACTCCATCAGGGGCCAACCTCTTGCTACCCAGCTTAGATTCTCTTGCCCACCAGTCCTTAGTCATACCCCAGCACACAGTGACCCATTACAGAAACATCTTTCAGAGGTCTTGATCTAAGACACATTAATGTGCAGGGAGAGAGAGCTGATTCTGAAGTTTTACCCTTATAGGATGTGGCTATGATTGGACAACATCCCCTGATTTCCAGCCAAGATAAGCAGTGTGGTGCTTAAAGAGTTTTTTTTTTTTTTTTTTAATTTTGGTATTTGCAAACACTGGCACTCCCCTGATTCATACCAAGGCGACGCTACATCTAAAAACCAAGACACTCACCAGTAACTACCAGCACCAGGAGTTCGCTGTGTTCCGACAGAAGCTCCCCGCTCTGATAGAAGCAGTAGTATCTCCCTGCAGTGTTTGAGGTCATTTGTGGGATGAAGAACTTAGCTTTACTCACTGATGTACGTGGCTTTGGTTTCTCCAAGGCGAAAAAGCTTCCTTCAAAGTACAGTTGGTACGCTGAAGCACTCTGAGGCCCCTGGCACCAGATGTTCACGGGGGTTCCCTTTGTGACCCTGCTACTAGGTTTGGCCCAGATGATGGGTTTCGGGAGAGTCTCTGACAAACAAACCAGAAGCACAAGTCCCAGGTGAGCCATTACCTGACTCCACTGCCCGCCCGCAGTCACCAGCTCGAGGCCATCCCAGTGAAGCAGAATGCCTGCCGCTCGCTGGCTATCTCTGGGTGTTCTCAGATGGGCCTCTGAGATAAACCCCTAAGAATGACCCTGAGCCTCTCAAGGCAGGACTTACGTTTTCCTGTGTTGATCCTCTGGCTCAGACATAGCTCTGGGAAACAACAATAACACTATAAGGTCTCCCCGAATCCTGCTCTTGATGCCATCCCCCTTTTATGAAGGACTTACCCATGCAGAGTAGGGCAGCGAGGATTGACAGCATGCCACTGGCAAGGCCAAAGCTCTACCGCGTCTGTGGACTGAGTCCAGTGGGTGACTGCGATGCATAGGATGTGGTGGGCGAGCCCCGACACCAATCACTATGGGACTTTTGCACATTTCTTTTCTTTTAAACAGAAAGATTCACAGCTTTCCCCTCAACACTGACCTCGGGCTTCAGGGGAAGATGTGGTTCACACAACACGTTTAACCATTTTGAGTCTGAAATCCATTTCTGGGCCAACCTATAAATTCATTCAGAGATGGCATGGGGGAGATGTATACATTTTCATAAATATCCCCCAATGTTTGTTTCCTTTTTTTCTATACAGAAATATAATGCAAATGGTCTATTTGTAGTCTCAGTCCAATTAAAGATTAAAAGCTGGCTTTGGAGTTGGAGCATGGCTCTCTCCTTCTGTAAATCCAGGCATGCTTGTTAAAGTAAAATATAAAAATCTCTGGTGTCGGAACAGCCATCTTATGTAGAACAGAAGAAAAACAAATATTAGGACTGTGGTATCGCTACTAATCTCATAATTTTGTCATGATATTGATGGTCATATAGAGTACTAACTGATTCTAGAAGAAGGGTCTCATCTTCTTTCATGTACATGATTTCAGGTCTGAGACTTTCAGTGTTCTACAGTGAACCACAGCCATGCCTAACAACGCCTTTGGCAATTTCACCAGGACTATCACAACACCATTATGCTGAACAATGCTAACTAAAGATCAGCTTTGGAGTACAAACTGCTCATAACAATTTCGAGGTGACTTGCTGAGATGACCCAGCCTAACAGACACTGCTCAGAACAATTTCAAGGTGGCTAGTTATCCAGCCTCATAGACTACATTAGTCAGGATTTGAAACAAGTACTTGCTCATTATGCAGAGATGGAACAACAAATGCTCCCCTAAAAATGTCATCACCCCCAAACAGCAGGAAGTAACTCTAAGAACAGGATACCCTCATTTTTAAGAGGTGGGGTGGATGGTTTTTGGTCACTCATTGGTTATAGATATTTGTCATTGTTTAGGGGGATTGGTTACAAAATGTTGTTGCTTATGATCAGGAAGAAAATTGAGTAAAGGTGTTCCAGTTTTTGTTTAAAAAAAAAAAAAAGGAATCTAGATATGATAGTTTAGATAAAAAGGGTAGATTATTGAATCTACTCTGAAAAAGAATAAAGGGAGGCTATAGATATGATAAGATGAAAAGGTAGATTACTGAATCTACTCTTAAAAAGCAACTAATAGTTTTAAATATTTTACATAATCCTGGATTTTTACATATTGTATACAAATGTTGTATACCGATACGAATTTAAGATTGATTTTGCTAAAACATACTGTACATACATTTCCGTATTTTTCAAGGCATTGTATCTATACAGCTCATTTAACAATGCAATACAAACTTCTAGCCCTTGAAAAGTTATCATCAACTATATAGCACTATAAGGAAATGTAGTTTAGTAATTAGTCTACTATTACAATCAATTAGGTATGCTTACAGGGCCAAACAGATATCTTAGAAAGACAGGTCATCTTCAAACACTTCAGAGATCTACAGAATATGGCATTTAACATGTTTTAATGACTTAGGTTCTTTTTTGTGACAGTGAGACATGTCTGCTCCTGGCGGTACAGATATACGTTGGAGATGATGGGCATCAAAGGAACTCCACATGAAGTTTGCTTGTTTCCTTTCTTTGTGACTAAGGTAAGCCACTGGGCAAGAAAGTGCCCTTGACTCAACTGCTGACACTATGCTGTCCAAATTGGACAAACAGGACACCAAAAAGAGTGAATGCAAACCTTGCCGAGACAAGGCGGTCCAGTCCTTCAGATTACCATGGTTCACAGAAATGTCTGCAAGATATGCTAGGCCTATAGGCCAAAGATGCATACCCCAATGTTGTAGATCAATCTTGGCTGACCGTGTAGGCATCCAGCTGTCGCTTGTTCACACTTCCTGTTTACTCAGTTAATATTATTTCCTTCTTGGTTCTCTGAGGGAGTTGAAGGCTAAATAGTGTAGTTATAGTTTTCCCTGTTTATCAGAATCAGTAAAGAATCTCACTATAGATGTATTAAGTGTAATATGTGTAAAAGATATAAAAGACAATTTGATAATGCAAATTAGAATAGAAAGTAAATTAAATACAAGACTTTGGAGTCATCAAGAAAGAATAGATATGGAATATTTTCTCTGAATTTGTTTAATGCTAACGGACCAGACATTGTTGATGTACTTATTGCCTGCATATATTTTATGCATTATTGTACTTATTGTATATAACTTTCCTATATTAGTTATAACTTTAAAAATTTTAGACATAAAGGGGGATATGTGGTAAAATCTTGTTTGTACAAATAAAGTCTGTCTGGGGGGTCAGAGAATGGGGCTTGCCACTAGCTAACCATAGAGGTCTGGAGGTCTGTATAGATAGACAGGGAGTGAGGTAGCTGGGCAGAAACAGGATATAAGTAGGGAGAAACTGGAACTCACTCTCTTGTCTGCTGAGATGCTTATGAGGTAAGGTATGGCGGTGGTTTGCTCCTTCTCTCTGATTTTCAGCATTTTCTTCTATATCTGACTCTCACTTTTTATTACTTAGACCAATTAAGAAGGACTGGAGGTTTCCTAACATGTGGATTTTAACCTTTGTATTTCTGTGTGCAACATGCATGCGTTTGGATTTGATCATTGATTTAATAAGAAAGGAACACTAATTCAATATTAAAACATTGACTATCTTATTCCAGGAAAATACTATTATTGTATTTTTTTCATGTATGTGTGTGGTGTGCATATGCATGTTTATGTATGCCTGTATGTGTTGGACAAGTGTTCATGTGGGGTTCTGAAGTTGATGTCATGAATCATCTTTGATTGGTCACTCTTACACCTTACTCACAGAGAGGCAGGGTCTCTCAATAAAACTCAGAGCTCACCAATTTGTTGAATCTTTTCAGACAACTTGTTCTGGAGAATCCTTGTTTCTGCATTCCAAGGCTGGAATTACAAGTGGGCTTCCAAGCCCGTCTGACATTTAATATGGGTTTTAGGGAGCTGGGGTCAGGTCTTCACACTAACATTGCAGGCATTTTAATCATTGAGCTATATCTCCAACCCTTACTAGGTGTGTGTGTGTGTGTGTGTGTGTGTGTCTGTCTGTCTGTCTGTCTGTCTCTCTCTCTCTCTCTCTCTGTGCAAGCACATATCAACCTATTTTTGGATACAATGTCCCTCAAGAGCCAGGACCTTGCCAAGTTCAGGATCTTGCTAAGTAGGTTAGGTTGGCTGACCCCTAAATTCTAGGTATCCATGTCTTACCTCCTCATCACAGTCATTATAAGAGTGTGTTACCACACTTGGCTTTTATGTTTTTAAGATTTCAGTGTGTGGATGTGTGCACATGAGTTTAGTAAATTTAGCTGCCAGAAGAGGACATAAGAGTCCCTGGAGCTGGAATGGTAGGTGGTTGTGATCATTCTGACATGGGTGCTCTTAACTGCTGAGCCATCTATCTGCCCAGCTTTTGCCTGGCTTTAATTTCTATGTGGCTTTTGTGGATTTCACTGACATCCTCATACTTGTAAGGTAAGCATTTTACTGACTTATTGGTTAGATTGTTTGCTCTTTCTCCTCTGTTAATGTTGGGGTTTGCTGCTTTACTATATTGGATATCATGGATTTCTTCCCATCTTGTTTATCTCTTCCTCTCATGAACATTATTATTTTCTGTATCATTGCAACCAAGAGTATCATTCTTCCTCCTATGTGCATGATGCTAATGCCATCACCTTCTATGTGGCTCGCTTGTGGTCATGACCAGCCTTAGTTTGTGTTTATCTTGAAATGTCCTTACTTCCTTTTCAATTTTATGGCACAACTTTGCTGGGTGTAAGCATTAGCTTAGTGAATTGCTTTCATGTCTTGAAATACAACATCCCAATTTTGTTCTGCCTTTTAGGGTTTCTGAGGGAAATGGCGTTATTTTGATACATGTGCTTTTATAAGTGAGCTGGTGTCTTTCCTTTATTTTTTTTAAATATTCTTTCTTTATTTTGTATTTTTGATATCTTGACTGTATTATGTCATGCAACGTTCTACTCTGATCATGTCTATTTGGAGTTCAAGATAACTCTTGGATTTTGGATGTCTAGTCTAGGTCTTTCTCTAGACTTGGGAAAGTTTCTGCTATAATTTGATTGTATAGATTATCTAGACCTTTAATATTTTTGTCAACATCCTTGTCACCTGGTGGACTCTTGGGTTTTGTGTTATAATCACTGTCCCAGCTTCACTTTTGCTGCGGTGATAAGTTACCCTGGGGGGGGGGTTTGCCGTGATAAGTTACCCTGGGGAGGAGGGAACCACCTAGGGGAGAGATGGCTTATTTGGCTAACAGCTCCACATTAAATTCCATTACTGCTGGAGTATCAAGGCAGGAATTCACACCCTATTTTCTCAAACTTGTAATTTATTATATTTTTGGTTGTGGGCCTAACCTTGAATGGCTATTTCTCCAGTCCTCATAATTCCTGTAATGATATAAATGTTCGAATAATTTATTTTGGATTTTAGCCAGTTTTATTAGCATGTATTACTTGCATACATGAGGCTTTTGTGTGTCATTTCTACACACTGCTCTGTGGTCCTAAAGATATCCACCCTTTCCATTACTTTTTTATTACCCCTCCATTTTCCTTCCTCATCTGTAATAATCCCCATTTTACTTTTATGTACTCCCCCCCCCCAAAAAAAAAAAAAAAAAAAAAAAAGTTGGTGGGGGTGTTTCTGCAGTTGTTTTCCCCCTTTAACTCTTTGAAACATACAATTATTGGTTCAATAGTGTGAAATACATTGGTACCGTTACAAGACAGAACTCTAGCATCGTTTAAAGTTGTAAATGTAAACTTGGTGCCCCAGATGAAGTTGTCACTTAATAGCATCTCATATTTCCCAGATAGGATTGTGGTATTCATTTGCTTTTGTGTTTATGTATTTAATTTACATTTAGACAAAACCAATACCTCAAAGACAAAGGATGGGACCTACTATTGTAACAAGCTTAGTAGTTATCTATAATTGATGGGTATGCATTTTAAAAAAATCTAAACCCCAGTATAGATGGGGAATGGGAGGCACAAAGTCCTACCCCTCACTGAAGAACTATATATATATATTTTAATTGCTAGCTGCTGGGAAAGGGAGTTAGTTTCCCCCACTCTCAAGGGTGCAACCAGGCTCAGTGTGTTTTAAAACAGAGTGTGTGAGGTTAGGGTGCGGAGTGGTGATGTGGATAGGGAGAGAATTTAAGTGGGAGGAGGATGGGAGTGAATTTTTTCAGAATACAATCACACATGTATTGCGGTTTAATACGGATCAGGATAATCAAATAGGCCAAATAAATGTTTATTCAGGGAGGAATAACTAAAACCTAGACAGATGAACACCAGCAAGTTTCACCGGATGCTCTCCTCTCTGAGTCCTGCCAGCAAGAGAGCGTTCCCAGGCTCCTCCTCAGACCTCCTTCCACAGGTCACTTCCGCCCCTGGCTCCACCCCCAATGGGCGTGGTCAGTGCCACAGAAGGAGACAAAGTGAATATCCCACTACACACATGGAATTCTCAAACAGTAAAAACAAAAATATAAAAAAGAAGTATAAACATTCTCCATGGAGGGATACTCCCTTAACATAGAGCAAGAGGGAGGTCCTAGTCCCTACTTCAAATGACTTGACAGATTTTGTTGACCTCCTCCTGGAAGGCATCACCCTCCCTGTGGAGTGGGGGGGGGGAAGGGAGGGCAGGAGAGGGAACTTGGATCAATATGTAAAATAAGAAAAAAAATAAACATATATATCTGTGATTAAAAAAAAAAAAAGAATAAAGAAGAAATCTGAGAAAGAAAAGAGGTCCAAGCCTGCTGGAGCCTGAAGGGGCAGGAAGTTTGTGGCATTGGTGCCTAAAGAAAGAAAGACTCGTGGTTTCAGTTACTCAGGAGAGTGTTGGTCTTTCCTGTTCTAATCTAATATTTGTCTAACCCCAAAGAAGCCTAGTGTAAAAGAGAAAGATCTAATCTAAGAAGCATTGTAAATAAAGGCCAAACTATATTACCAAATGGGATAGCAAATACAATAACAAAGAGGAATAAGGAACTTTTGTCTTAATTTTCAGGATTCTCCTGACCCCACTTACTCAGAGCAGCATACAAAGCCATAATCACACATCATCAATCTATACTCACATGTTGCTTCCAACATAGAACCAAAGCAGGCCCCCTGAACACGTGTGTCAGCTATGAGGACTGGGCAGTCTATGGGGCCTCTGGCAGTGGAACCAGGATGTATCCCTGGTGCACGAATGAACTTTAGGAGCCCATTCCCCATGGAGGCATACTCCCTTAACCTAGAGTCATGGGGGAGGGCTTAGGCCCTACCACAAATGACTTAATAGATTTTGATAATCTCTCATGGAAGGCCTCACCCTCCCTGGGGAGTGGATGGGAGGATGGGATGTGGGGGATGGTGGGGGGTATGGGAGGGAGGGGAAACTGGAATTGATATGTAAAATAAGAAAAAATATTAAATAATAATAATAATGAAACATAATCTGAATACTAACCAATAGAGAAGAAATAGCTCAGTTCCACCTAGGGTCTGATAATTCCATATACTAGTTAATTTTATTTTTGTCTTGAAAGAAAGGAACGCAAGGCTAATTCTGATGTTTTCAGAGAGAGTAGTTTATTATGGCAGGAAAGTCTGTAATAGGAACAGCTCCACAGGAGTGCAGAGTGGCAGGGAGCTAGATGGGACCCTGAAGTGAGTATAACCTTCGAAGGGTAGCCTCCTGGGGACAATATATGTCACATCTCTCCAAACAGCACCGTCTTCTGGGGAGTGAATGCTCAAACACACAAGCCTGTGGCCGGCACTTTTCACTCACACCTTACATTCTGCAGGTGGACCCAAGCTTCTAACGGCTTTTCCTTTTTGTAAGATGCATCCCCACCTGTATCTTCCAGTGTTTATCCACTCCATCCCGGTGCAGCCAATTCCCAGCAGTCTTCCTTGTGTGGCACCCTGTGGCCATTCCAATATTCAGCTAGTATCACCAAGACGACCACAAGGATCAACCCTGCCATACCCATCCGGATAGAATTCTCCATCACATAGTCTTGCTTCTTGGAGTCTAGAGACGTAAGGGAAAGAAACAGGCAAGTGTTGGCCATGGTCCATTCAATACCAATCCTACATCCTTGATGTAGGAGGGACTCATGCTCCTGTCTCTGTGCCAAAATGTGATCCTAGCCCTTTTAAAATGAGCACATACATTTACAGGTGCCACGCTTTTAGGGTGTGTAAGATAGAGGGAGGCCAAAGGTGAGAAATTGTGTTTTTCAAGAAAGGAGTTGATTATGGGGAGTTTGTCCTCCTTTGTCTTTCTCACCTTTGACCACTCAACTTTATTTCTTCAACACCTCCCTATGTCGGAAGCTCTGAACTTTTCTCTTTGTGCTTTCCTCACTCTACATAACAACTATGTGGCAAAATAGACACACAGTCACCACTACCTGGGAGATTTAAGGTAAATTTAGCTAAATGTTATCTCAAAATGACCCTTGCGATGGAGCCAATTGCTTTATGCTCTGCCCCTCAACTTCCTTCCAACTTCTCATCTCCAATTATATAGGCAATGGTGATCAGTGAACTACTTATTTTTTTCATGTGTTAGACTGTCTTTATCTTTATAAACCTGTTCTCCCCATGATTGCAATGTAATATGAAAGTTTATAATGTTCAGAAAAATTAAATGCTTACTACTTCCCTGGAAAAAGAGGGGTTTATTTAGCATGCATGAGTTAGTGAGACTCTATCTCAGAAAAGCAAAAGGATTCTATTACCTAGATTTTTTTTTCCTTTTATCATTATCATGATGATTAGTTTGGTTGAGTTCGTTAGTCCTTTTACTTAGAGCAAGCAGATCCTGTATCTTGTTTTAGAAACCACCTCCCATGTCAGGGTCAAGATTACTCTCTTCTGTGGTCTCCAATAGAAGGATATCTTTTGCAGTTAGGCGTCCAGTCCATTGGGAGTGTGCTCTTGTTTAATTCTCCTGTACCGAGACCCAGTTGTCTCCATACTACTAATGGAAAAAAACCTATCTAGATTTACAACATCGAAATGCACAGCTATCACACTGCATAGCTGATAGCATGAGAGGGATAATGACGCTTTTTTTCAGAAGATGGGTATGAGATATGGAAAGAGGTCAACCCACTCAGGTGGCAGCAACTAATTTTCTCTGCCTGAATTCTCTCCTCCTTTCTTTTCCCTCCTTCAGGTATAGTGTCATATGTCAGCCACATGGTAAATGAGTCCTATGATTCAGTCTTTATAGCGAGTCACTCCCAGTGGATTCCGAAAGTGAGTTTAAGGACTGCTAGTCACTAAGACTACAAATAAAAAAAGATGCACTAGAGTAGACTGTGTTTGGATCTTCCATTTCAACATGGATCCCTCATAAGTGATTCTGAATGTTGGGCCTTTCCTTTATAAATAGATCAGGGAGCTGGAGAGGTGATCCAGTGGTTAACACCATTTGCTGCAAAGATACCCAGCCTACAATCCACAACCCCAAAGAAGCTAGAACCCTCTTCCAGAAACAGATGGAAGCAGATGCAGAAATCCACAACTAACCAATGGGCTGAGCTCCTGGAGTACAATCAAAGAGAGGGAGGAGAGATAATGTGAACAAAGGGGTCAAGACCATGATGGGGAAACCCACAGAATCAGCTGACCCAAGCTAGTGAGAGATCGCTGACTCAGACCTGACAAATGGGGAACCTTCATAAGACTGAACTAGATTCCCTTAATATATAGGCGACAGTAGTGTGGCTGGGACAATATATAAGGCCACTGGAAGTGGGTCCAAGACCTATCACTAATTGCAAAAACTGACTTATTGGAGCCCATCCTATATGGAGAGATACCTTGCCCAGCCTAGACACAGGGGGTGTGTGTGTGTGGGGGGGTGGGGAGGTGTCTTGGTTCTGCCTCAATGAGATGATGGGACAGACTTAGTAGACTTCCTAGGGGAGGCCTTACCCTCTCCAATGAGTAGATGGGAATTGGAGGGGAGTGGGAGGAGAGGAAGGAGGGGGAACTTGGATTGGAGTGTAAAAAATAAATTAATGAAAACTGCTGACTTGGAGAGGTCCCAAGTTCAGTTTCCTGCATTCACATTGGGTCATTCAGAATCATCTGTAAATTCAGTTCCAGGGAATCTGTCACCCTCCTCTGGCCCCTACCAGCACCATGCACGCACGCACGCACGCACGCACACACACACACACACACACACACACACACACACACAGAGAGAGAGAGAGAGAGAGAGAGAGAGAGAAAATAAATCTTTAAAAATAGATCACGGGTTTCTGAAGGGTGTTCTGGAAGACTTCAGAGAATAATGTGAAAGATTAGTGTGGAGTAAGCGAGAAACCCCTTTCTCTCCACGCTCCTCAGGACAGCGCGTTTCTATTGCCATACTCATCTTACATTTCCACCCAGAGGACAAAGAGCTGGGCTGTGACGCATCTACCTGTGACACTGAGCTCCAGGGCATCACTGGGGGCCGACCACACGTACGGGCTTCTGCTGTGCCATCCATAGCACCGGTAGCTACCGGCAAAGTCAGGGTGCACAGGCCCGAGGATGAAGTTGCCTTGATATCCTTCATGCTGCTGCTGTGGCCAGGACGTGTCTCCCTCCTTGGCCAGTGAAAATCTGTTGAACAGGTTGTGTGCTGACCTACACTGGAAGGAGATGTTTTCTCCTGGTTTCAGCACGTGGCTTTGATCTGCGGAGAGGATGGGTTTGTCGTACACGCCTGAAAGAGAAGACAGTGAGCTATTAACAAAGTTTTGTTCAAAATTATTATCAGGGTCTGGGTGTGGGGGCAATGAATGGGTCTGCTCTTCCAGAGTCACAACTGTTTTTAAATCCAGGATTTGATGCCCCCTTCTGGCTTCCAAGAGAACTACACCCACATGGTGCACAAGCAAAAATTCGTATGTGGAAAATAATAATGATTAAGAAAGATTCAGTTGATGTGTTGGTGAGATGGCTCAGCAGTTAAGAGCACTGGCTGCTCTTTCAGAGATCCTGAGTTTGATTTCCAGAACCCACATGGTGGCTCACAACCATCTGTAATTATGGTCTGAAGTCTGAGTTTCTATTCCGCAGGGTCTCACAGCTGATTAGCCCCATAAAGCATACAGAGGCATATTAATTATAAACTGTTTGGCCAATGGCTTAGGCTTCTTATTGGCTAGCTCTCTCTTAATTATTAAATTATGATGTGTATCTGTTAGACTATGTATTGCCACGAGGCTGTGGCTTACCCATAAGCTGGCATGTTACTCCTTCGGGCGGCTACATGGTGTCTCTCTGGCAGCTCCTCTCTGCCTCCCTCTCTCCTGAATGCTCCTCATCTGGTAGCCTCGCCTGCCTGGCTACTGGTCAATCAGTGTTTTATTCATCAACCAATAAGAGAAACATATATACAGAAGAACATCTCCCATCGGTCGTCCCATGGGATCTGATTCCCTCTTCTAACTTGCAGATATATGTTCAGATAAAACACTCATAGGCATAAATAAATAAATCTTTTAAGGAGAAAAAACATTCGGTTAGTAAATTGACTAAAAGGTGCTCTCTTTTACTTGCCCCCTGAACATGGGTATCAGTTAGAAGGCCTGGGCAATCTAAGGGACCTCTGACAGTGGAACCAGGATGTATCCCTGGTGCACAAAAGGACTTTGGGAGCACATTCCCCATGGAGGGATACTCCCTTAGCCTAGAGACAGGAGAGAAGGCCTAGGCCCTACTCCAAATGACTTGACAGATGTAGATGACCCCTCCTGGAAGGCCTCATCCTCCCTGTGGAGTGTGTGTGTGGGGAATGGGATGGGAGGGGGGCCAGGGGGCATGGGAGGGAGGGAGAGGGAACTGGGATCAATATGTATAATAATAATAATAATAAAAGAAAAGGAAAGAAACCACTTGCAGCCAGGCATTATGGTTTGCGAATGTAATCTCATCATTTGGTAGGTGAGGTAGGAAAGTTACAAGTGAAGGTACTGAGTGAGACTCTGTCTCAACAAGTAAAAAAGTTATGGAATCAACTCTATGTCTGTCTGGGGCATGTGGTGTACAATGGGGTTGTTTCCAACCACAAAGACAAAAGTATGTCATTGGTAGGAAAATGGGTACACCTCGGGATTATTGTATTAAGTATATTAAAACAGATTCAGGAAAAGAATCACATGTTTTCTCTCATTTGTGGGTCATAGACTTTTATATAGATACATAAATTAATGTATGACTATAATATATGATAAGAGAGGCAATGCTAACTACACCAGCCCCCCAAAAACCCAATAAGAATGAAAGCAAATTTATCATTTGTTATGGGGATTGAATCCAGTGCCTCATGTGTAAGAAGCAACACCATCCTACTTTTTATGTATTGACTTTTTAAAAAAAGTTTAAAGATTTAAAAAAAAATTTAAACATAATTTTTATTGATTCTTTGCGAAATTCCCATCATGCATTATAATCCCACTCATTTCCCAGGCTCCCCATATTTCTCTTCTCCCTTACAGCTTCCTCTAAAAGAAAATGAAAGTATTAGTTAACAAACAACCAAAAAAAGAACTCCAAAACACTCCATTCCTCTGTCTTCCATGCCTCTCCATCACCTCTTTATTCATGTTAGTTGCACTGGGAGCTGTGGTGTGTCAGGACCCCTTTGTCCAAAGAACTTTACTTGCAATTGTTCATTGTAATATGTTGTTGGTCTGGCTCAAGGCCTCTGGCTTCTGGTAGAGCACCAACACTGACCACTCACTGTAACTCCTCTTAGGTATTCTGTGGCTCCCTGGAGTGATGGAGATCCTGCAGCTCTTATTTCACAGGACCAGTCCCTTCATGTGCCCCAGTAGGTCATGGACAGGGTAGATGTTGGGGTGGGCCAACTCAAAGCCACAAGTGGTGGCTCAGACCCCTGGCATGTATATAGCCTTTAGGGTAATAGGAGCCACAGACATCAACACAGACCCTGGCTGAGGCAGACCATAGCCTCAGATATGGCTCTCTGCAGCAGCTCAGGCTTGAATGTGACCATGGCACAGGACACTGAGATTAGGATGGTCCCGGTCGCAGCATGGTTCTCAGACACCAACATGGTCTCAGGTGGTGACCCAGATGCTGGGGCATCTTCATGGTCTTCAGTGGTCACAGGAGCCATGCACATCCATTCCAGCTGCTGTAGGGCTGTAGACCCAGATGTGGCCCTTGGTAGAAGCCCGACCAGATATCACCATGGCTTTGGGTGGCAGTTTAGCGGCTTCCTTACCGCCTTTGCTCTTCCAGCTCTTCCTCTCTTACGGCACGTGAACTGCTCTGCGCCTCTTTCTCCCCCATAAAGTTGCCTTGAGCTACTGAGGGGGTGGCGAGCTATGGGTGTGTTCCACCTGCTCAGGTTGAGCAGGGCTGAGTGGGCTTGGGGGCCAATTTCTTTTTTATTTTAAATGTACTTAGGTTTTGAGATGGGGTCTTGAAATGTAACTCAGGTTGGCTTTGAACTCATGATCCTTCTGTCTCAGCTTCTTGAGTGCTGGGATCACTGGTGTATACCAACACACTCAGCTTTTCCTCCCCGCTCTACCCCTCTCCTCCTCTCCCTCTTCTTTACCCTCCCCTCCCATTTCCACTCCTCTCTTCTCTCCTGTGATCTTCTCCTCTATCCTTTCCTTCCTTTTCCTCTCTCTGTTTCTTTCAGCTCACTCTCATGTAGCCAGGGCCAATCCCAAATTATGTGTGAAGCAATGGATGGCCTACAACTTCTATTTCTCCTGCTTTCACATATGGGATTATTGGATTCCTAATGTGGCTTATTCACATGTGGCTCATTTTTAAAACTACAGAGGCTTTGTGTGCTTATCATCTATACCATGATGTGCATCTATCATGTACACCATGATGTTGGATACATGCACATATTGTATAATGACTAGTTGGAGTGTCACCTCACACAATTATTATTTTTTTATGTAGAAAGAACAGTTGAAATACAACATGCACTGATGGGAGGTGTCATTCTGTAAATATGTTTCTCTTGTTGGTTAATGAATAAAGCACTGTTGGCCAATAGGAAAGCAAGATAGGTGGGACTAAGAGACAAGGAGGATTCCGGAAGGAGTAGGGAGGAGCTTCAAGATGGAGGATGGAGAGAGAACACCAGCCCCTCTATCCAGTAAGATAAGACCATGTGGAAATAATTAGATTAATAGAAATGGGTTAATATTTAAGACAGATCTGGCCAATAAGGAATTAGTAACAGCCCAACAGCTTTATATCTAATACAGCATCTCTGTGCGTTATTTGGGACTGGTGGGACCAGACTGGCGGGGGAAAACAACTCATAACAATGCACCACCCCTGGTTTTCTTATAATGACCCTATGAGAACAGGGTCAGACAATTTCTAAGAATGGGAAGTCCCAGAAATTATTTGCCTGTACTTTTTCAAGACCACAAAGTCTATCAAAACCAAGAGAGAACTAAATGCAACATGAGATCTTAGAAGGGGTCCTAGAGTAGATAAAGGCCATTAGTTGGCAATGAAGGAACCCTGAATATGCTTTAGATATCAGCCAAGAGAATTCTTGGTCTTTTCAGTCTTCAACATCTCAGTTTTTTGTTTTTTTTGTGAACCTAAAGCTATCCTAACAATGTGGGAGGTGGTGAGGATCTGGGGAGAACTGAGAGAGGAAAAGGAATATGATAAGAAATGTTATGTGAAAACAATTAAAAAATATAAAAATATCAACACCATTGAATGCGGAGACTCACAGCTGCCCAAGACACAGAGATTAATTATAGTTGTTGACCCAGACATACCAAAGACATTTATATCATCCTTGTCTAAGACCTAGTCAACACTGCCCATAGGTGAACAGGAAGTATATAAAAGTCAGAAGACAGGGCGAGGACCAGTAAATGCCATTCTCTAGACTTGACAGAACCTCCACAATTATTAACATACGGCTGTAATTACCTGCATTGGGCCCACATGAGAGCAACCCTGTCAGTGATAAGTCAAGGAAGTAGGGGAGTTGGGCGACGAGGGAGTGATCAAGGGGTCCTATCCTTTGTGATGGAATTACTGGCTATTGATAGACTCTGGGAGAAGGGGGAATTGATCCCTTTAGTTGTGTACCTACTGCTGAGCCCACCAGGCTCCAGAGGACACATTTATACCCTTAGTAATAGGAATTACCCTTATAATCTCAGTGGGTCACGAAACAAAACAAATAGAAGTGGTCAGTATGCAGTTGTGTACATTGTATGAAATTATCTACTAATGAATGTAATTAACAAAAAAAAAAAAATGAAAACAACAACCCCCCACCCTCACAAAGTCTGCTAAAATGAAGACAAAATAAGTAGCGGAAGGCCAGGCTCCCAAGGCGTCTCCTTACCTGTCACCACCAGTTCCAGGGGTTTGCTCTTTTCTGACCAGTGGTACTTCTTCCTATACTGACACTGATAACATCCTGCCGTGGTTGTGTTCATGTGGTTGATGATGAATTCGGCTTCTCTCTGAAATCCCATTCTATACTCTATAACTATGGGTGTGGAGTTTTTCATCAAGGACAGCTGATACAGGAAGGCTTCGGGCGTTCCCTGGCAGATGATCCTCACAGACCCATTCCAGGGAACCACAGTACTTGTGGCAGCGGATATTATGGGAGTGGGAAATTCTGAAAGGAAGCAGAGCCCAAGCTCAGATGGCTTGAAGAAGCTGTTGTATTCCATCTGTGTTGGGGGGCATGAGTTAGACTGCAAAGGACCTGTAACCATTTCATTTAAAAACAGTATGGTGGGTGTCTGGAGATAAATCTCAGCTGATAAAGTGTTTGACTCGCAAGCTCTTTTTTTAAAATAAACAATTATTTAATTTTGTTTTATGTGCATTGGTGTTTTACCTGCATGCATGTCTGTGTGAGGGTGTCAGGTCTTGGAATTACAGACAGTTGTGAACTGCCATGTTGGTGCTTGGAATCGAACCTGGATCCTCTGGAAGAGTAGCCAGTGCTCTTACTGGGCTCTCCACTGGGCCTTCTGTCCAACCTCCTTGACTTGCAAGAATGAGAACCTAGCTTTGCCTCTCCAGAACTGCATAAATAACCAGGAGTGGTGGCGTGCACTTATAACTCCACTGTGGAGTCAGACACAAGCAGATTTTTGGGCTTCTGGGCCAGTCAACCTATACTAATCAGTGACCCCAGGCCAGTGAGAGACCCTGCTTCAAGGAACCACACTGAATGCAGAGAATCATGGTTGCCTGTAGTGCTGAGAATTTTTGAAGGCTGCATTGTACAGCCCTCAATGTGGGCACTGAAACCACCTCCTCTAAGGCTCAGGGAACAGAATTGGAAAGTAAGAGGTGGAAGTTAGGGAGAGGAGCTGTGAAATGTGATCCTGGGGGAATGACGTGGCCAGGGCAAACATATTTCACAGTAGCAGCAGCGTCTGTCAGTAATGAGCCTGCACAAGACTGGTGTTGTCAATAGCTAATGATAGATGTGAGAAGAACCCACATGGCCTCACCCATCCTTGCTGAATTATTGATTACTGATTGATTCTGAGGAAGGGGTGGGCATTATCTTCAGCTGTGTCCCATTAGTGGGCCCATCGGTCCCCAATGAATACCTCCAAACCCATGGTTGCACCGAAGGCCCAGATTAAATTCAGTGGGTCACAAAACAAAAGGAAAGGCATGACCATGTGAGAGAGACTTGTAGGAAATGAGTGGAGGGTAAGGGGGGGTGTCAACGATAAGAACTCACTACGTACATGAATGAATTTGCCAAAGAACAAATTTAAAGATTTAAAAAGATGAACAAGGTGAAGAAAAGTCAACAAGGAGTATGTCATCTGAAGGGGAAAAACAGTAATGTCCTGCTCCTGCTATATGTACATATATGTACATGCTTGTCTGAACATACATGAACACTCTTTCAAATATAATAGTTGTTGGCTGGGTGTTGGTGGTGCATGCCTTTAATCCCAGCATGCAGGAGGCAGAGGCAGGTGGATCTCTGTGAGTTTGAGGCCATCCTGGAAAGGCTCCAAATCAATACAGAGAAACCTTGTCTCAAAAAACCAAAGATAAAAAAAAGGAAGTAGTTGTTTTGGAGTATATTTCATACATTGAAAAATTTACCGTTGGAAACAGGGTTTTACTATGTACTTTCAAGCCCACAATCCTTCTGCCTCCCAAGAATTGGGGTTATGTATATGCACCATCATGCCAGTCTTGCTTTTTAATGACTGTCAGGGTTAATTTAGTTGTATTGATTACTTTCATCACGCTGTACAATCACCACATTTTACAGTGGTTTCACAACCTCAAATAGAATTCCTGTAACCGTGAAGCAGTAACTCTCCCTTTAGTCAGCATCTGGACCTCAAATCCATTTCCTGTCTCTAAGTACCCAAATAAACAGAATTGTAAAAGAGGTGTGTGTGTGTGTGTGTGTGTGTGTGTGTGTGTGTGTGTATTTTACACATGCGTGCATACCTACATATCTGATAGAGGGATGAAGAATACTGTAGAACAGAGTCAGGCAACGTGGAACTGGAGTGGGCAGATCCTGATGCTGTATCCAGGACCTCTCAGGGAGACAGAACATGCTAGCTGTCTTCCTGGCTTTCCTCATTAGTATTGACTTCTGCTCTTGAAGACTTCATTCTCAGATTTTAACTGTTACGTGGAATAGTCAACGGGCACTGAAAACCCTCAGGCGCCCTTTACCATGACAGTTTGTGGAACATTCCCTCTCACACAGGAAGTCCTGGGTTTGACTTTTGGTATCACAAAGCCAAACTGAAACAATACAAATACTGTATGCTCATCATTATATGTGGGTGTTTAGAAAGGTGATTTTTTTAAAATATTTATTTATTATGTATACAGTGTTCTGTCTACATGCTTTCCCTGCAGGCCAGAAGAGGGCACTATATCTCATTACAGATGGCTGTGAGCCACCATGTGGTTGCTGGGAATTGAACTCAGGACCTTTGGAAGAGAGCAGGCAGTGCTCTTAACCACTGAGCCATCTTTCCAGCCCCCTAGAAAGGTGATTTTTAAAATACCTTTTCATTTTTAAATATGTATATAATACATTTTGGTTATTTTCATCACCTCATCCCCCTCTATTCTTGCTCTGTGGCTGAATCCACTCTTGACAAGAAACCCCTTTGTACTTTGATGCCTTCTTTTGACCCACCAGTTTCAATCAGTGTTTTTTGGACATGTGTGAGAGGTTATTTAATGACATATGAGTAACTAGTGAAGAAAATGACACCTTTTTCCCAGAACCTATTAACTGCTATAGACCCACGATGAGGTTTATGACTGCATCCATGATTTCATATAGTTAAAACGGCTGAGTTATTTTATAGGTGGTCCTAACACTCAATCAGTCATTCATTTAGAAGACATTGATGGAGTACTTAACATATACCTAGCATCATAGTTTGCCCTGTAGGTAAATGGTTAAATAAACAATAGTTGTTGAAGTCAATAAATTTGACTTGAATGTTGAACGGTGGTCACTAGAGGCTCGGAAGTATAAGGGAATGAGAACAGGAAGAAGTTGAATTTGAATAATGGGCAGTTCAATAAATGAGATATTCTCTACAGAGCAGCTAGGTAATTACAGTTTTCAATAATTATTCATGTTGTGCATAAACAGGTGAGAAGAATTTATAAGTCTCCAAACACTATATAATACTAAGGTAAAAGGCAAGGACAGATATCTAATTTGTCCTGTGACTTCCACATGCATGCTGTGGTAGTTTTATATATGGACATGGAAATATTAATCTGTCTTGACCAGCACATGTGGTGTGAATGCATCTGTGTGCCACATCACATTGCACCCTACAGATGTATGCAGTTAAGATGCCAAGTACACCCATGTAGCTCTGTGATCGATCGGCAGTGTCAAGTTATAGAAAAGGAGATTGGGTGTGAGAATTCAGAAAGGGAAGTGGAGGAGGTGTGTGTAGGTAGGGTGGAGCACTGCAGAGAGAAGGAAGGGGGCATTACAGGAAAGGCTGAGAACTAGTGAGTGCAAAATGTGAAAGGTAAGCTCAGTGAAGCTGAGCATGAGTGAAGAGAAGAGACAGACTCTCTGGAGAAGTAGATATAAACCAGGAAAGAAGGTGGGAGGGAACTTAGAACATTGCACCTAAGACTGATCTGAGAAGGGAGATACCTAGAATTGTAACTTTTTTTTTTTTTTTTTTTGGTTTTCTGAGGAAGGATTTCTTTGTAGTTTTGGAGCCTGTCCTGGCACTTGCTCTGTAGACCAGGCTGGCCTTGAACTCGCAGAGATCCGCCTATCTCTGTCTCCCGAGTGCTGGGATTAAAGGCGTGCGCCAACAATGTAATTGTATTTTAAGCATACATAACTCAGTCTTTAGAAAGGTGCTGGAATTATTCATAATTGTCAGAACACAGAAACAACCTAGATGCCCCTCATCTGAAGAACGGATAAAGAAAATGTACATTTACACAATGGAGTATCACTCAGCAGTAAGAAAAACAACAAAAGTCATGAAATTTGTAGGCAAATGTATGGAACTAGAATAAATCATCCCGAGTGGGGTAACCCAGACTCAGAAAGACAAACAAGGTATGTGCTCACTCATAAATGGAGATTAGATGTAAAGCAAAGGATAACCAGGCTACAATTCACAACTCTAGAGAAGCTAGGTAAAGCAATGACCCTACACGGGACATACATGGAGGGCCCCAGGAAGGGGCAGTGATTAAGATCCCATGGGTAAACTGGGAGGGAAGTAGAGGGAAAGGGAAGGAAAGGGGATCATGAGGGGTTGAGATGGCCGAGTAGGGGGAGATAAGGAGAAGGAGAACAATGAAAGAGATATCTTGATGGAGGGAGCCATTATGGGGTTAGGGAGAAACCTGGTGCTAGGGAAATTCCCAGGAACCCTCAAGGATGACTCCAGGTAAGACTCCTAGCAAGAGTAGAGAGGATGCCTGAACTGGCCTTCCCCTGTAATCAGGTTGGTGACCACCCTGTCATCATAGAACCTGCATTCAGTAATGGATGCAGTGATCCACAGCCTAGCACTGGACCAAGCTCCTGGAGTTAAGTTGAAGAGAGGGATGAGGGATCAAATGAGCAAGAGGGGTCAAGATCACGATGGGGCAACGCACAGAGACAGCTGAACTGAACTAGTAGGAGCTCCCGGAGCCTAGACTGACAGCTGGGGAAACTTCATAGGGTCAAACTAAGCCCTCTGGATGTGGGTGCCAGATGTGTGGCTTGATCTATTTGTGGAACCCCTGGCAGTGGGAACAGGACTTACACCAGATGCATGAACTGGCTTTTTGGAGCCCATTTCCTTGCTCAGCCTTGATACAGGGGGAAGAAGCCTGGCCCTGCCTTAATTTGGTATGCCAGACTTGGTTGGTTCCCCAAGGGAGGCCTTTACCCCTTTCTAAGGATGGGATGGGGATGGGGTCAGGGGGAGATGGGAGGCATGGGTAGGGGAGGAAGGGGAAACTGGGGTTGGTATGTAAAATAAAAACTTAAAAAAGTATGCTGGAGAGAGAAGGCATGGTAGATGAGGGTTTCACAAGAACTAGGAGGCCAAATCAAGAGTTAGAGTTGCAGGACAAGCAGAATTTAGCACTATTAGCACTTGCTTTAGCTTAAGTAGATGCTTCTCTCAGTACTACTTAGGACCCAACACTGGTATAGTACATTAGTGTACAATACAGCAAGGATAGACTGACTTCCTCTAAATAACTGAAGTAAAAAAAAAAAAAAGACTTGATTTTGGAGCAAAAAGGGAACCAACATTCAGGAGGATGTTAAGCAAAGACAACTCATGACTTCCTCTTACGAATATTCGGTAAAACACAGGTCTTTGTTAGCACATGTAGCTAGCTAGCAGAGGCCAAGGCTGTAGCTCCAGGGTCTGGGGTCTCCTTAAAGAGATAACACAGTGATAAATAGCAGACAGTATAATGGGGCTAGAAGGGGAATTACCCTGGGCTTCAGAGTATCTTTCCATTATTCTACTCCATAGCTGCTGTGACTAGTGTCTAAGGTGTGGTGAAGGACACGACTTAGGGGACACTTACCTTCTTGTGCCCAAATGGACTGTCCCAGGAAGACTGTTGGAAGAGAACCATTGAGGAAATTTAACCTTCTAGTATCCAACCTCTGGTACAGGTCTCTCTGCATAATGAGTTATGGAGTAAATCTCTCTCTCTCTCTCTCTCTCTCTCTCTCTCTATCTCTATCTCTATCTCTTCTACTCTGTGTGTTTGTGTGCTCTCTGTGGGTGTATGTGTGCCTGTCTATCTATTTATCTACCTACCCCTATTATTATCTACATAACTGTTATCAATACTAATTTTTTAGTTATCTATCATCTATTACCTTTCTATTATATATGCATGCATGCATGTATGCATCTATGTGTTGATCATCTCTACCTACTCATATAGCTATCATCTATTAATTATCTTTTATCTATTATTTGCAATCTATCAATCAATCTTCCGGTTAGTTTCAGTCATTTACTTATCACCCTTTTTTCTATAGACCATCTAGTTTTGTCTGTGGTGTATCATTTCTTCGATCTAACTCTGGCTTTCACATGTATGTTTGCATATCTGTAAGACTATTTTTTCCCCCCAAAATAACCAGTCTTGAGGGTTGCCCTTACATTTTCAGTCCCCCCATCTCTCTCTCCTCTCATGATGCTCAGCAGTCATCATGAAACCCCTATCTATTGTCTATGGGCTGTGGGCAAGACCCAGAGACAGAATGCTAAGGAGATTAGTCTATCCTCGGCTGCCACTTAACACCACCTAGCCTTCATGCCAAGAGAGGGTCTAGCTTTTATGGGAGTCCTGTCTTTCTTGCTAACCCATTTTCATTTCAGGACTCACCGAAACACAGGAAGGTGAAGTCCTGTGGAGCCATGTTGCTGATATGACCTCAGTCCAGTTAGCTTCCTGTCTGTGCGCATTTGCAGACAACAGACATTTGTGAAACAGTAGGACCCACAGGATTTCTAAACCTTCCGCTCCATGGGCAAAACAGTTCCTTTTTGAAAAGTTCTCAGTTCATCATGGGTGGACTCTTAGAAGAGACCAAGAACCCTGCTGTCTAAATTTCACACACAACACAATGTCTAGTAATGCTCAAATTCCATACTTTTCACCTGATCGTTAATTTTAATTTTTTTTCCTGGCAGGGTTTATTACGCAATCTTGGCTTCTTTGTCAAAAATCAGGTATCCATAGGTGTATGGATTAATGTCAGGGTCTTCTACTCAGTTTCATTGATTATTGTGCCTGTTTTATGCCCAAAACAAGCTGTTTTTATTTCTATAGCTCTATAGTATAGCTTGATGGCAAGGGTGATGATGCCTCTGGAAGTTCCTTTACTATACAGGATTGTTTTGACTATCCTGGCTTTTTTGTTTATACATGTGAAATTGAGCATTTTTCTTTTGAGTTCTGTGAAGAATTGTGCACTGAATCTGTAAGACTGCCATTTTTACTGTGTTGATCCTACCTCTTCAAGAGGATGGGAGAGCTTCCCATTTTTTATACATTCTTCAATTTCTTCCTTCAGAGATTTAAAATCTTGTCATTCATGTCTTTAACTTGTTTGGTTAAAGTTACACCAAGATATTTTATGTTATCTGTGGCTATTGTAAAGGGTAATGTTTCCTTAGTTTTTTTTTAACCCATTTATCATTTGTGTATAGGATGGCAACTTATTATTATTATTATTATTATTATTATTATTATTATTATTATTATTTTGCATTAATCTTGTATCCTGCCACATTGCTGAAGGTGTTTATTAGCTGCAGGAGTTTCCTGGTAGAATTTTTGTTTCACTTATGTAAACTATCATATCATCTGCAAACAGCAAAAATTTGATTTCTTCCTTTCCAATGTATATTCCCTTGATCTCCTTTTGTTATCTTACAGCTCTGGCAGATATGGTGAGAGTCAGAGCCTTGTCTTGTTCCTGATTTTGGCGGAATTGCTTTGGGGTCTCTCCATTTAGTTTGATGTTGACTGGTTGCTTGCTGTATATTGCCTTTATTATGTGTAGGAATGTTCCTTTAAGGCCTTTATCATGATTTTGTCAAGGGCTGTTTTAGCTTCTAATGTGATGATCATGTGATTTTTCTTTCAGTTTGTTTATATGGTGGATTATGTTGACAGATTTTCATATGTTATACTATCCCTGCATCTGTGGGATGATGCCTACTTGATCATGGTGGATAATTTTTTTTTTTTTGGTGTGTTCTTGGGTTCAGTTTGCCAGTATTTTATTGAGTATTTTTGCACCAATATTCATGAGAGAGATCCGTCTGTGATTCTCTTTCTTGTTGCATCTTTGTATGGTTTGGGTGTCAGGTGACTGTAGCCTCATAAAGAGTTTGCCCTCTTCTGGACTGCAGGCATACATGCAGACATAGCACTATGCATATTAGATATGTATCACTATTATTATTAGTTTTGGTCTTTTCATGGTATCCCAGGTTTCTTGGAGGTTTGTATTAAGAATTTGATGGATTGGGCATCCTTCATCATATCTTCCCCACCTTATATTCCATCTCTTGTATTCTGTTGGCTATGCTTGCATCTCTGGTTCATGTTTACTTACCTGGATTTTCCTTTTCCAGAATTCCCTTAGTTTGTGCTTTCTTTTGATGGGAGATGCCATTCTGTAAATACGTTTCTCTTATTGGTTAACGAATAAAGCACCGTTGGCCAATAGGAAAGCAAGATAGGTGGGGCTAGGAAACAAGGAGGATTCAGGAAGTAGAAGGGAGGAGATTCAAGATGGAGGATGGAGAGAACACCAGCCCCTCTCTCCAGTAAGATAAGACCACATGGAAATACTTAGATTATTAGAAATGGGTTAATAATTAAGACAAAGCTAGCCGATAATAAACAAGAAACTGGCAAACAGCATTTATATCAAATACAGCGTCTCTGTGTATTATTTGGGGCTGGTGCAGAGTGGTCCCAGGCCGGCAGGGAAAAATTACTCATAACATTATTTTTTGTCTTTATTTCAATTCTCAAGTCTTGAACTGTTTCTTCACCCGTTTGATTGGTTTTTTTTTTCTTTGCTTTCTTTAAGGGGTTTATTGATTTCTTCTAATTTTTTGTTTGTCTTTTTCTCCACTTTTTAAGGGAAATTTTCATTTCCTCTTCATCTTCATAAAGTTATTTTCATGGTCGTTTTCTTCTGCTTCATCTGTGTTGTCATGTTTCAGCCTTGCTGTTGCAGAACCACTAGGTTCTAGTGGCACAATATTGCTCTTTGTGTTATTTGCTGTATTCTTACACTCTCTTCTACCCATTTGGGCTTGGGGTAATTACAGATACTGGCATCGATTCTTCCTCCAATTGGTGCAGGTCGTGTCTACATCTCAGGGGCCCACTTTTCCTCCAATCAGTGCCGGTAGCTCCTGCGTCTTCGGGTAGCCTCTGATGCCACTTGGACTGCTGGTAGAGTGGCCAGGCTACTGTTGTAGCCTGTTGGGGCTCTTTCTCCAATCACTGCAGGTGGAGGTTGTGCTTTCAGGGGCCTCTGATGAGGCTGGAGATGGTGGTAGAGTGAGTGGCTTCTTCATCCAGTTGGTGCTGGTGGGGGATGACTCTGGGGACCTCTCTTGCAGCTGGAGATGGTGGTAGAGCGGCCTGGCTGCAGGAGATATGCTTGTTGACTGGCTGCTGGGTCTGGGATGTGTGGGGAAGGGGTGTAAGGAGTTACCCTGGACCCAGGGCCTAGAGACTGGGGCTGCCCACTTTGGAGAACAGCCAATCCCCATTCCTGCAGTCAGTGTAGGTAGGGGCTGTGCCTCTGGGGCCCTTTGATGTAGCTGCTGTGGTGGTGGAGCAGCCTGGTTGCAGGAGACTTCCCTGCTGACCAGATGCTGGGACTGGGATGGGCAGGGGAGTTTTATTTGATTTTTTATTAGTGCAGAGTTTTTGTTTTTTTCATGCAGGCCTAAATGCATCTCTTTCTTTTCTGCATTCTTGGAAGAGAACTTGGAATATGGAGACTTCAAATAAGATTACATCTGCAGGATACTCACAGTCCCTATAATCTTAACTCTTGGGAGGCTGAGGCAGGAAGACCACAAGTTGGAGGATACCTAGTATAACCCTGTTTCAAAAGAGCAAACAGTCGCATACACAAACCAGGATGCCTCTTACAGTCCATTCAGGAAAATGCAAATGAGTACATATGGGTAGTGTAATAGTTTGCTTTTGGCCAACTTGACACAAGATGCAATCATTTGAGAAGTGGGACTCTGAAATTACAAAATTTCATCCATGTGATTCCTATGGGCAAGTTTGTTGGGCATTTTCTTGATTCATGGTTGATGTGTGAAGGCCGAGACCTCTGTGAGTGGTGCCAGTTCTTGGCAGGTCATTCTGAAGTGTATAAGAATGCCAGATACACAAGGGATAAGGAACTATACAGTGTGTGGTGAATCCCCATGGCATCTGCTTCAGGTCCAGCCTCCAGTTTCTTGCCTTTGCTTCCCTCTGGATTTTGTCCTATAATTACTTAAGATACATAATTCAAATAAACCCTTTCCCCCACTTAGCTTTTGCTCATGGACTTTTATCCACAGTTCAGTGATTGTGTGAATCTTTCTAGGGAGGCATTAGCAAACATCTGATGATCCCAGGAAGGGCACCGATGACAGGTCAAAAAATGATTCACCAAGGTCTATTTCATTGAATTAATGAGTTTATTGTGATTAATTACAGGATCATGATTAGTGGATAAGTATTGGAGCATGGGTGACTCAAGGTGTCTATACCCCCAAATCCATGCCAGCATGGGTGGTGACCTTGTTTTTCTGGAGTGGAGCAGAGCAGAGAAGCAGTGGGCATCTCTGAGGGGAAACTCCCTTGAGGTGGAGCAGTAACAACTTTCGCCAGAGCAGGAGCAAACTGACATTTCCATGGGGGTTCCTCCATTAGCAGAGTGAATAAGAGAAATAACAGCCTTTGCCAGAGCGGATAAGCAATGGACATCTGTGCTGGAAAACTCCTTCAGTGGAGTGCAGCAGGGCTGATTGGTAAAGGCTCTCTCAGAAATGAGCAGGTTGCCACATTCCTGCAGGGAAATCATCCTCCACCAGAGCACAGCTGTGTGTATAACCTTGCTCCGGAGAGTCAGAATACCTTCTCTTCACAGATATGTGTGTAGCCTGGCTCCAGACAGAATACCTTTCTCTACACATCTGTAGGTAACCAGGATACGTTACCTTCACAACTATTGGTATAGCTTGAATTCGGACAGCATACCTGGCTCCCAAAAGTCAGGCATAGACGTTCAGGATATCTTCCCTTTATAGCTGTAGGTGCAGCCTGGCTCTCAACAGTCAAAACACCTTTCCCTTCAGAGATGTAACACTTGCAGTTACAGCTTCAAATACGCTTATAATTTATACCTAGTGAGGTTGTAGAGGTCTGCCAGAGAAAAATGAAATAGAGGCCAGTGGATTAAGCAATAGAGTTTGATTTCTATTGAGTTTGGAGTGAGGACCATAACATTTGCAAGTAAGGGAAAGCCGCTTTGAGAACCATATTATAATAATGGAGTGTGGTCCCAAATTTAGAGACTTGTGTCTTCAGATTTCATTGCATCTCTCAGTCTTCACTGGAGAAAGGGCTGTTGTATCCTCAGAAGACTTCCTCAAATCTTTCCCTGAGAACTCATGGTGCAAAGAAGACATTTCACCTCAACTTATCATTTCCTGATTTCCACGTACACACTGAGATCTGTGGAACATTTCTTGGGAATCTGGGAAATGGGAGTGGTCAGTTTTTGTTTGAAGTTCCTCTTCTCAATTTCTAAGTATGTTACTTCTTGCACGTCTTCTCTTTCAGGGTCCTGGAAGGAGGTAAATGTTAAGTGATGTTGTATGCACATAATCTTGCAGAGAATGAAGGAATATTTAACGGTATGGAAGCGGGCAGACTCAGGAGGACCTACCTGTCTGTTCAGGGTTGTTCTCACCTTTGGATCTTGATCTATGTTGGCTGCATTTTTAGGGGACACAAATAAACAAACACACACAATAAAGTGCTTCTTTGCTCACAGTTCAAATCCAAAGTACTAGTGAGGAATACGATAAAACCCAAGTTTGCACACCTTTAGCAAATTAGATGCATTTCTGCTGCCCTATGTTCACAGCCCTGTCCTGCACATGCTATATCCTAGTAATTCTTTCTCCCTTGCTTCCTTCCTCCATCCCTCCCCTACCCTCTCTCTTATAAAACCTCCTCCTAGATATTAGTGCATGCTTTGGATGTTAAATATGCAGAAGACACATTGCAGAATTAGTCAGTGGTCTGAGAGGTGAAGAGAAAAGCAAGGGCTCTCTTGCCTCTCTAGAAATCTCTACCTCGGCTTTCCCTGTTGGCCCAAGTACACTTTAGTAAATGAAGAACACACACCTGAATTCCTCCGGTCTTGCATTCTCACACTATGCAGAGGACGCTCACTGGCTTGTTCCTGAGACTTACTCTTTTTGGCAGAGAAACAAGAGCAAAGGAGGACGATGAGGGACACAGGGATCATGGCCACTGACAGCCCAATCACAACATTCTGGTTCTTGTGGTTATCTGGAGGAAGATGGGATGCCAGAAGAGGTACATCATGGGGTACTGATTTTGATAGATTGCATAAGATTTGTTGCTTGGAGGATAATTGATATAACATTTCTTTTAAGTCAAGAGTCTACATGGAGAACCTATTAATAATATTTTGCTCAATGGAAATAGTGACTCCTCATGACTTATGGTTGTATCCATATTTTAATGCATTTCTCAACTCTCAGCAGAGGAGTCTATATATGTGATAGATGGTGATTAATACAAATGCTCACAATGGGGCAAGTTGTGGAGAACAAAAGACTGTAGAAGTCTTGGCCCTAAATGAGATGTTTACATCTCATATCCTTTTCCAAAGGTTCAACATCATTAAAGAGATGGAAGAAGAGATTGCAAAAAAGAAAGCTGTGGATAACTATAAAGAAACTGTCTTCTGTACACCAAGGGCAGTTGAGTGTACGAACTTCACAAGAGGTTGTAATAGCATGCCCAAGAGACAGTACAAGACCAAGCTAGACAAATTCTCAGCATGGAGAGTGGAGATGGACATGAAGTCACACCCCTAGTCAAGTGGCTATGGACAATTGATAACTGTTTGGAGAACGGGTATCAGTTTTAGGATCATCGTTACTCATGAGCTGACCGTGCTTAAGTATAAGTTCACATGTCCAAGAGTATATGGACATTCTACCAGAGGCAGAAAAACTGCAGAACACATGTTCACTATCCCAATCTGAGCTTGATACCAGTGCTCAGTTAATTTGCTTAACAACTTGCAAATGTACAACACCCACAAGCCAAACAACAAATTCCCCCAAAGGGAGAAAATAAATTCAAGTCTATTCCATTACAGATATATATATATATATATATATATATATATATATATATATATGATCTTTCCTTCTGTTAGCTTGTTTCCTTTTTCACGCCCTAATACCCTCTCTCCAAGAGGAACATAACGAGAATGAACACTTCATTTTTTCCTGGGAAGGAAGTGAAATTTACTCTCCTTTTCACTTGTAGGAGGTCTCGGGTATAGTTCCCATACTTCTACAAATCTTCTGATGTTTCAGAGTTTAAGAATCAAAGATGAGAGATGATTATATTAAGACAACTGAGCTGTGAGGGAGCTGAGCCAAAACACGAGCCCAAGAGTTTTTGTCTCCAAGTTTCCACAATGGAGAAGAGGAATCAATTACTCACAAGTCTTGGACTTCGGTTCTGTGCACGAAGTACAGTTTCTTGATGAGTTTACTAAGAAGGGGAGAGGAAAGGAGAAAGTTAATAAAAAGCCTATCTACCTTCCCTGTAGGGAGAGTCCTTTGAATTTGGACAGTAAGCAGAACACACTCTACCTCTTAGTGCTGATGACTGAGAGTCATAGGATGCTATTAGGTGGTTTGCTTTGAGGTCTAGATTTCTAGTTGTGATGAGTCAATAGGGATACTGTGATGAGATCTATGTGAGGGAGAGATCAGGAGGGCTGCTCCATCTCTGAGATGACCAAACTGCAAGCTTATACCTAATGTGTCTGTCCTGATCTGTTTCTTTTTAATTTAATTTAGAAATGGTCTCATTTTATATATCAACCCCAGTTCCCTCTCCCTACTATCCTCCCAAGCCCCCCAATACCCCCATCCCACTCTCCAGCCACTCCCTAGGGAGAGTAAGGCCTTCCATGGGGAATCATCAAAGTCTGTCACATCATTTGGGGTAGGGCCTAGGCCTTCCCCATGGATCTAGGCTGAGAGATTTATTCCTAGTACACGAATGGACTTTGAGAGCCCATTCCCCTATGGAGGGACACTCTCTCAGCCTAGTTACATGGGGAAGGGCCCCATAGGCTGCCCAGGCCTCCTAACTGTCACCCACAATCAGGAGGCCTGGTTTGGTCCTATGCTGGTTCCCAGCTGTCAGACTGGATTCCATGAGCTCCCACTTGCTCAGCTGACTTGCTTCTTTTTATTTATTACATTCTCAAACTCAATGTCTTTCTAAAGAAGTTCTTAAGTGAAATTAAATTATCTCTTTCTCCCTTTCATCTCTCCAGACCCTCCCAGGTAAACGTTCTCCAAGCTTTTTCACACACTCCCTGAAGTTGTTAGCCTCTTTTGCTTTGAGTAATATTGTTAAGCGCGCATGTGTGCGTTCACACCCACACTTCCCCCTCCCAACACACAACAAAATGACTCCTAGAAACCCTTCTCTGTAGTTGCCTAAGGTACATTTTCTCTATCATCAGCAGGATGGCTCTCAGACATGGCTTTAGGATCTCATTAGTTACAATGCATGAGACATATCTGAGGCCTTCTTACCCGTGACAGAAAGGTAGAGGGGGTCACTTGGGGAAGACCACACGTGGAGGGAGTTCCTGAAAAAGCCATAGCATCTATAGTTTCCTTTCTGGATTACAGGACCAAGAAAGAAATTGGCCTGGAATGCCCCATTGTGACTCTGCACAGCAGGCTGCCCATGTCCATGAGGTACCCCTTCTCTGGACAGATGGAACATGTCAAACTGATGGTCTGAGATGCAGGCCAAGGTCATGTTCTCTTCTGACATCACTACAGGGCCCATCAGGGCTGCCAGGGAAGGTTTCTTGTATAAACCTGGAAGAAATGAGACAGAGACGGTTAGGGGGCATTTATCAGTGTTCATTATCTCCTAAGTGTTCTCTCTCCATGCTTACATTTCTGTGAGCTCTCTCTTTCTGCCCCATCTTTACCTTTCCTTCTTCTACCTTCCCATCTCTTCCCCTCTCTCTCTTTTCTGGGTCTCTGACTATAATCCTGTAACCATACATCCTACCCCAGGATTTTTTTTTTGATAGTTTCTGGCTCTCTATGCCTTGGTTCATTCCACCTGCCTGTTTATGTTTATTTTTATTAACATATATTAAATTTATGTAGCAGTAGAATTCATTATGAAATATAAACTTGTAAATATAATGTACTTTTTATAGTTGTTTTCATCAAAATTGAACTTAAAATGTAATTACATAATTTTATGGCCTCATTTTCTTTAAGTATTGTTATGTATATATTTATGTGTGTACTCTTGAGCATATTATGCTGTTATTCTCTCTTGTCCATCAACTTCCACTGATTTCATTCCTTTTCCTAATTTTTCTTCTTTATACTTTCGTTTCTTCCAAATGTTTTGTCAAAAAATCTGTGGGTTTAATTACAGATACTTATTTTTTAAAATTAGCATACAAAGTAAAGGACTTTATTATGACATCCTCATCCAGATCATTTTGTTCAAGGTAATTTTTTTATGGTATTTATTGAAAGCTAACACAGGAATCCATGAAGAATGGAAATTAAGAACCAGGGAAATGATGTGCAGAACAGGGCATTGGATGTGTCTGAACCCCTCCCACTGTATTGCCTTTTCTGGGCCTTACTCCCCACTTCATTTCATTTTTCATGGCACATGTGCATGCAAATGTGCGTGCACGCACGCACGCACACACACACACACACACACACACACACACACACCGTCTCTTCCAACGCCCCTCCTGGTTAATCTCCTTCTCCTCATGATTAGTTTCCAATTCAATGACTTATAACTCCATCCTATGTATATTAAAAATCTATTATCTTCATTCTAATATTCATTTTCTAACTCGTCTGTCCTTATACATATCTGTGCTAATGAACGTCTCTGTTCAAAGTACAGACTGTCCCACGAATGTGTTTGTTTCCCTCGAACACGGGCCATGATTGTCCACCCCACTTGTTCCTCTTCGCGTGTGTACCGCTCAAGTGTAATCTATCACCCATCTCTCTATCTTTGCTTTGAACACCCAACATTTGCCGTCATTTCTCCATCTCTACTTTGAAGCTTCTGCTCAAGCTTAGGACTTTTTACAGGCTTTCTCTTCCCACGCATGCCATGTTTACTATTTCCTTAGCCCTCTCTGTCTTCGAGTCTCTCTCACGGTCTCCCTGTCTGTCTTACTATTTGTATATTTTTCCATGTTTTGCATTATTTTTGTCTGCCAATCCCAGGGGGAACCAGTGTAGGATTGTTTTCTTCCATCCTAGAATGTCTGAATAACTTTGGGACATGGACTGACACGTTTGGAAATGTAGAGAACAGACAGTGATTGCTGGTCCACTCAATGACCCAGGGCTATGCTATTCTTTGATAAATAATTGGTCAAGCACAAGAATGGAAGAACTATCAAACTAGACATAAATTCTTTGGGTGCCATCTGCACCAAGGCCTCAGGACTCACGAAGAACCAGCCCCACTCAGCAGATAAACTCAGGTCAGACACATGATGTAAATATGTCTCTGGCAGATGTGTTTTAGAGGTAGAAGCAAATGAAATAATGAACTGTTTTGGAATTGAAAATTAGTAGAATGACATCATTGTCTCCGATTCACATCAAGCTCATTGAGTTGCCCTTTTCTCCTTCTTTACCTCTAGTTATGACTTTATTTATTTTTTTATTTTATATGTTGATCCAAGTTCCCTTTCCCTCTCTCCTTCCCTCCCTCTCTCCTTCCCTCGTACCCTTTCTGCCCCCTCACATGCACCCTTACCACCCTCCCCTCCCATCCCCCCACCCCAATTCCACATGTAGGGCAATACCATCCAGGTGGGGTCATGTAGACCTGTCAGGTCATTTGAAGTAGGGACTAGGACTTCTCTCCTGTCTCTAGATTAAGGCAGTTATCCCTCCACGGGGGATGTGTTCCCAAGGTCCTTTTGTGCACCAGGGATACATCCTGGTTCCACTGTCTGAGGTCCCTTAGTCTGCTCAGTCCTTCTGGCTGAGACCCATAGTTATGACTTTTTTTGACCTCCCTGTATCTGTGATTTACATTGTAACCACTGGTCTGTCTTTGTGTCTCTATTTTTCATCGTCTATGTCAGTAACTCATAAACGAAGGCTTCCTTTCTTTGTTTCCCACAGTCATCTTTCCCATGACTTCCCAGCATTTCCAGCCTATAGAATAACTGCTCTGCATCACAGGGAGGATGATGAGCAGGTAACACCCTCTTACCTGTGATCACTATGTCAACAGGGTCACTGGATTCGGACCACTCATATGGCGTGTGATTGTAAGAGCCATAACATTCGTAAGTCCCAGCATGGTCAGGTGTCACAGGTCTTATTGAGAAGTTGGCATGGGACCACCCAAAATGAGATTCTGCAAAATGCTGGAAAGATTCCTTGATTATTCCCTTTCTCTGTGAAGTCAGAATGAAGGTGTCGAACATAATCTCTGAATGACACTCCAGGCTCAGCTTCTCTCCTGAGTTTACCAGGGGAGTATGTGGGACCACAAGGAAAGGCTTCCTGTAGATTCCTAGAAATAAAGAGATTGCAATTATGAACCTGACTCCAATCTATGCATCCCTGAAAATCTATGCTTTTCCCCTTAACCTGTCCTTCCTGTCAGCCTGTCCTTCCTGTCAGTGTCCTTGTCTGTGTTTATATCAACTGTGTACACAGACCCCCTTTGTCTTTCTCTGACTTTCCCCTATTTACTTGGCTCTGGCAGCAACACAATATTTTACCATTGATTTGTCGGGAGAATGTTTCTGCTGAGTCTGTCTACCATAGCCTCTATTGTCCGTTTTTAAGTTTGGGGAATGCAGGCAGTATAGACAGCTTTATGCCAGGATCCTTCATGCATCATTTTAATGCTATTTTAGAATAAATATAATTCTTGGAATGATAATGAATGAGAAGTGAAGGTAGGTGTCAGTGAAACTCTTCTGGCCTTTTCCAGGGATCAATACTCTGTGAGGCATTCCTGATCTGGCATCATGAACTCTGTTTCCTGCCAACATGAATCACTATCATCCTGACTTTACTGCTCTCTGCTCATCCCTTCCATGGTTCTTACATTGCCTTTGACATGGATTTCTGTATTAGTCTCTAATCATCACCATGACAAATTATCACAAATATGGTTCTTAAAAGGGACACAAGTGTGCGGAAATCAGAATTCTGAAACGAGCCTAACTAGTAGAAATCAGTTATATGCAGTGATAGGTTACTTAGCAAATCCCTAGGGAAGGGTGCTTTTTGCCTTTCAGCCTCTAGAGGCCTTAAGCATTCCTTGGAATTTGGACCCTTTCTCCATCGTCAGAATTAGCAATAGGGTGTATCCCTCATAACACATTGTTCGTACACTAATGAATTTTTCATTATTTTGCTATATGAATCCTTGTGATTCTGCAGACCCACGATAATTCAGAACATTCTCTCATCCTGATGTCAGCCTGTTAATGCCCTAATTCAACCTTCAATTACCACTCCTTAACACTCATGAATCCTTAGCAATGGAAAGGGCATGCCCATGGGCTTATGATATGCCCATCATAGTATCTGATTCCCTGCTGAGACTGACTAAAACTTGTTCTGAAAATTCTAATGTGAGGTGATTTGGAGGAATGAAGCGACGCTTCAAACATGATTTCTGACCTGAAATTATGATTTTCAAAGGGTCACTGTGTGATGAGAGTTCACTAGTGCATCCATGGTTGTAATTATAGCATCTGTAGGTTCCTCCGTGTGCTGATGTCACAGGGCCCAAGAGAATGCTCTTCCAGAATATGTTTTCATAGACCTGAGGAATAGGGTCTCCAAGTTCTTTGTACAGCTTGAACATGCCAGACTGTCTATGAGAATCACATAGAAGATTCACACGCTGTCCCAATACAACAACAGGGCTTGGCCAGGCAGACAGTGAAGGCTTGTTATGGCTTCCTGAAGAAATCATACAGAAAAATCTTTAATGATCTCCCTGCATTCCTGAGAGTTGAGCTTCCAATTTTCAGTTCCTCAGGTAGCTTCAGTACAACAATTTTCTCTGAATTGAAACATCCATTTCAATTCAAGAATCTGAAAAGCTCAGGGCACTCAGTATGTAAACAAACATAATTACTAGAAAGCTGAAACTCACAAGATTCCTGCTCTATAGAAACAGTACGCCACCGGGCCTTCTGAATTCCAAAAGGAGATATCTGAGGCATTTTTAGCTGCCTACAGGTAGTACAGAGTGTTCTATGGGGCTTTCATGACAATTAACCACACTCAGTTCTGATATCAGCAATGCTTTTGAGTCATCCCTTGTTTGTGTAAATAATCCCTCATCCATATTGCTATTAGTAATCTCAGATTCACAAATTCACCTATTTAGACTTTGAGGCTATCATTGTTTGGTCTGTTCTGTTTCCTTTATGAGGAGAACAGATTTGCATGTGCTTTGTCTTCCCAAAGAAAGTCTCAAACACATACAATAAATCATTTTCATGTAATGGGTGTCCGCCACCTACCTCATACATCTTTGTGTGCTAAGATATGTTAACTGAGAATTTGAGTAAGTATTAAATAACAAAGTACATTTGGTCATGAAAAAATTGTAATCTAAAAAGAAATTATGTAAGATGAGTGCAAGAAAAGAGTCATTTGCGAGATGACAGATGGGAATAGTGTCCACTCAGGTAGCAGAACAGAAACATTCTTCATTCACACTCACTGACTCAAGAAATAAAACACCCAGGTTAGAATTACACTGTGAATATCCCAGACCTCAGGGTTGAGGGTGAGCTGGCCCACAGGACCAAAATATAAACAAATGACATCCAAACAGGAGGAACGAACCATTTGAACTACTCTGTCCCTTATGTACTCTTGTACAGAACTTCATTCACAGAGTTCATTTTGATTCGTCTTCTACACTAAGTGTGAGAAGTTATGGGCAGACATACAGTTTCTCCACCATTTCAAGGCCCCTTGTATATGAAACATTGAGAGTATAGAGTTTTTCTGCCACTTGGGTCACTTGGAGATAAGAAGCATTTGGACTCTTGACTGCCCAACCATGAATCTTGGCCATTGCTTTGTATCCAAATGGTGGATGTTCCTGAGGAAAGAGGCAATAGCAAAACATTGCAGTGAAGATCATATGGATTCCAGCCCGTGTGGGCACCTTGCAACACTGCCCAAACAGAGGAGATCATGGACCCCGGCAGGAAACTGTCCCTGATGTGGAGTGTGACTGGTGATATTATTGACCCAGGGAGTCAAGATAGCTATGGCATCTGATCTCAAAAACAGGAGAAATCATCAACAAGACCATTTCATCCGGGGCTGTAACCAATTTTCCCAACTTCATTCTCCGGTTGCGCCGAATGGTGAAGGGGTATTTACAACCGAAACTTTCTGCATGTGGCAGAGGCGGTGGGAACTAAAATCTAGCAGAGAACAACGGTGAGGCTCTGGTAGTAAACACAGGGGGAAAGGAAGGACTATGATTTCCATGACAAACAATTCATAGCAGTCTTTTTTAATGAAGTGACAGGATTGTGAGAAACCATGAACAAATATTTGGAGCTAGGAAGCACGGCTGATAGAGAGTATGTGGTGTTTTTCTTTACGGTTCTGGGTTATCTCACTTGGTATAATGTTTTCTAGTTCCATTTATTTTTCTCAACATTTCGTGGTCTCATTGTTATTTACCACTGCGGAGCATCTCAAGTGTACACGCCACACATTTTTGTTGTCCATTCATCAGCTGAAGGACATTCAGGTTGTTTTCTTGTCCTAGCTGTTGAAAATATACCTGCTGAAAAAAAAATGGCGGTGGTAGCATCCATGGCATAGGATATCATGTTTTATGGACACATGCCAATGGGTAAAAATGGCACAAATACAGTATGCAGAGGGCCATACAGCAGTGACAACTAGGATTTAATAAATCGACTCACTAGAAGTCATCGGAGAGTCCTACTTAGCAACGCTGACTCATCAATTGTTCTTGGGGACCCCCACTTGGCAAAGCCATGGGGATTTTGACAGTGAATGGTTTTCTGTGTGTTACTTTCTCACCATGGCTCCCTGATAATAACAGTTGTGGGGTTCTTTCCACAACCCATTGGTGGTGTGTTTTACACTTACTGGCACATGTATAGCTGTAGATGATGTAGAGGATGATTCTACCTAAGTTATAGAATACTGATGAACAGAAATAATACAGGAATATTTTCATAACTCGGACTGACATAGAAGAATTCTCAGCTACAAAGACAGTCTTTTACACATCTAGCCAAGACCTCAGCAGATCCCAAGTTGCCTGGTTGCCCCTAGAGAGAAATACACAAGGTCATTCTCCCAGGTATTGTTTACTGATTAGTCTGAACATACTCCTTACAACTCCATGTCAAGCTCACTAATTGTTATTGTTAAGTCTTGATTTCCAATGTCATTTTCTGTCTGGGAATGCTCACCAACATAGAGACACATGTAAAGGTCAATGTGACATTCCTAGCCCGAGAGATACTACATGACTTAATTTTGTTTTGAGTTTGGGTAGGTCCTTGTTAAACCACCTATAATTGTCCAGAGTGAGGAGGGGAGAAAGGAGAGACAGCAGAAAAGAGCAGGGACAGAAGGAGAGAGAGAGAGAGAGAGAGAGAGAGAGAGAGGGAGGGAGGGAGGGAGGAGAGGGCAATGTAGTGGGAGGCAGAGAGAATGTCAGAGACAACAGGGAAATAGTGGAGAGGCAGAGAGAGAAAGATGCAGATTAGTAAGGAAAAAGTTGTTGAATAGAGGATCAGGAGGAGAGCAAAAGAGACTGTCACAAGAAAATTATTTTTCTAGATGAAATAAAGAGAAAGTTGCCATCAGAAAGTGTCTGTGCTTCTTTACTATTTTAATCAGATAAAAAGATCTAACTATTAGATAAGATCTTTCCCCCAAGCTATTATCACATTCATGAATTTTCTTTGCATACCCTAGTGCTGACGGGGCTGAACCCTCATAGTTATGAATCATAGTACTCATGAGTGAAGGTCTCAAGAAATTAATTTTAAAAAGAAGACTGTTTTATAAAAGAAAAAGAAATGATCTAAGTATAGGAAAAAGACTGTCTAATTAGTCTATGAAATTTAGAAATGAATCGGTGAATAACAAACATTTGGCAATATCCATATTAAGTAAAGAATACAACTACTGAAATGGAAAATGTGTGGGTGAGCTTGCTGTCTAATCAGATAAAGGCTTCTGCTGCTGTACCCGACTCTCTGGATTCCATCGCTAGGACCCACATGGTTAAAGTAAAATACTGATGCAGAAGGTTGTTCACTGACCTACAAACTTGTGCCATATTACATGCACACACACACACACACACACACACACACACACACACACACACAGCACCTGTGTATACATGCTCACAGATGTGCCTCAAATAAATGCAAAATTTCAAAATGTTAATGGAATATTTCAATAGTATGCTTGGGTCAAGAAGATAATGAGTAAGCTTACATCAGGCACTATATAATCTGATGGGTAAATACAGAAAATGTGTAAATGTACAATAATAAGCATGATAGGAGTTTTGGATACCATCCTGGTACCAAGTTATCAGTCACACAAATTCAAGAAAGGACAAAGGATTTTAGAGGTTTTCTTGGGTGTGTAGGTGATGGGTGGGGCTAGGATACATTTAGGCAGGGAATGAACATAATTAAAATATATCATAAAATTGTCAAATAATTAATAAAATATCAACAAAGGATGCAACTAACAAAGCTAATCAACAGAAAAAAAAAACCTAGAGAAGAAAGTATAGAACACTGTTGAAACATGGTCAGGTCCAAGAAGGTCAAATGCCACAAAAGAAATTCAACCCAAATAGTCATGATCACAGAGTATATTATTATCATAGGATATCCTGAAATCAGAATGATAAGAGAAGCAAAGCACACACGAGGGATATTCCATACAACTAGTGGCAGGCTTCTGAGCAAAGATCTACAGGACTTAGTAGATCAAGAGGATGTATTCAATAAAGTAAGTGGTTTAAAAAAAAAGGCAGACTATAAATGTCAGCAACACTGTCCTTCAGAAATGGTGATAATGAAAATTTCAGAAAAACAGTAGCAGATAGTAGAGTTCACCATAAGCATAGAAAATGGCACAGAGGTCTTCAAGCTGAAATAAAAGGTTGCTAATGAGTCACATGAAAACATCTTTATGTAGAAAAAGTAAAAGTTGTTCACTAAAGAAGTTACAACAGCGTCCTGGTGCCACACAAATTCCATCTGTGGTATAGATGTTTGAAGGCAAAAATAATAATGTCAATGGTTTGTCAAGTGACATACAAATTAAAAAAACCCCACAAATTATCTCATATACAACATGAAAAATAGAAGACCCAGAGATGTATTAGGGCTCAAGCTTCAAGCTGAATATCAGAAAAGCAAAGCAGCCAGCCACTAGCTCTCACCTCTACCTCAGGCTGAAAGGGTTGATCCTGTCTCTATGAGCTCTTGCCAAGCTGCAGACTATAACCTCTCCTCCATGTGTCTGAAGAATGGAAAGTCTATGTGAGACTGCTTCTGTCTTATATACTTCCTTAATGTTGGCATTAAAGGTGTGAGCAATAATTATCTTTTAGACTGATTCAGTCTTGTGTAGATAGATCTCTCTGGCCTTGGACTCATAGTTACCTTCCCATCTTTTAATTCTGAGTCCTTGGATTAAAGGTGTGTACCACCTCCTAGCTTCTGGATGCTGGGATTAAAGGTGAATGCCTGGCTCCTATGGCCTGTGGCTGACTTTGCTTTAATAAAGCATAAACACAAATCTTACCACATTATCAAAATCTGAAAATTGTGGGGGTGGTCAGATGAGATTATAGCAAAGGGGAATATTTTTTTTTAATTTAAAAATATTGATTATCCTCAAGGTGTTATGGCCCACTCTTAATCATAGTGCTTGGGTGGCAGAGGCAGTCAGATATCTGTGTCCACTGGCAGCCTGGTCTATAAAGCGAGTTCTAGGCTAGTCAGAGCTACACAGAGAAAACCTGTCTTGAAAGGCCAAAAAATGTTTATCTGATGAGAGTTGGTGCCTAACTCAGCAGGGACAGTGTCTGCGATGATCTGGGAGAGAAAGGAGAGGGCGGTTCTCAGGTCCTAACTTTGCAGTTCGGAAGGCTCACCAATGAGTCACTCACAGAAACCACCAGCCAACACCCATAATGTCTGCTCTCTTGTTAAAATGCAGCCTATCTATTGGGATGGGTAGTTACTCAAGGTTTTAAGGATGGACTCACCTGCTTGTACCAATGTCCTCAGGACTGGGAAGAAGCCTGGAAAGAAAAATTCATGATGGGTGATCTATCTCCTTCCAATAGACTGGCCATCTGGTCTCCCCATCCCCATAATGCTTCTGTACAGTAGAATCAGAGATCACTTAAGTTAAGGTGAACTCTTGCATCAAAACCCACGACACAAACCAATGTTTCTGCTGTGGATGTATCCAGCCTCCTTAGACGATCTATCCACCTGTATTCCACACCCTTCATTCCAAGCAGGACTCACCAGTGCACACAAGGTTTAGGAGCACAGATAGCATGGTGCTGCTGCTTCAGCTGCCAAGAGATAGAATCAGAATGTCTCTTACAGGATGTCCTGAGAGGCTCGAAGCATCTACCTGACCACAGCAGAGAAGCTGAGAATCAGAGCACTTCCGTCCTCCCCCGTGTTTGTTGACCATTTTCCACACAGGACTTCTCTGTAGCCATGGCTGCACTTTGTAGGTAGGCTAGGCTGGCTTTAGATGTAATGGTCTACCTTAGAGTGCCCCCCATATGCTTGGATTAAAGGTGTGTATCCCCATAGGAGCCATTAAATGTGCCCATCCTTTTACTATGGCATCAGAGGACCAAACTTCTTGGAAATTGTTGACAATTGAGTTTGTCATTAACAGAATCAACCATGACTACAGCTACGTTGAATCATAGACCCAACACGTTTTTATTCCAAGTATTCAAATTTGATTATGGTGCTAAATATTTGCATATTGTTGCTTTTTTAAAATCTGAGGCTCAATGCATATATTGGTGTTCTGTGCAACATGTCCAATGAGTATTTATAGCTTAATATTCCTGTGTCAGGTTATATTTATTCGGTTTCTTGATTCATCGTGTAGGGTTTTTTTTCCCCTCTTTTTAGAATGATAAAGTTCCACTTCTTTGCAAAAATGAAAGAAATGAAGAAAGGGTGCTTTTTCTTTAACTGAAATTTAAGACCCAGCATTAAGATTCTTCAATATTTTTCATTTTGATTAATGTGTGAATATGTCCATGTCTGAATGAGTGTGTTCTGGTGATGTGTAAGGTCTGAAGTGGGCATTGATTGGATCCCCTGGAGCTGTAGTCACAGACAGTTGTAAGCCTCTGGGCTAGGCATTAAGAACTAACATTGTGTCCTGTGCAATACAGAACACACTCTTAACCACTGTGTGATCTCTCCAGCCCTGTACACTTAACAATCCTTTACCAAAAATCCCAGACATACATTTATTGTTTTGTATTGTTTCTCTTCATAGTTGAATGATTGACATAGAAATATCTGAGAATGTTTGATAGGTACAATTTGGCAAGCTGCTTTTGCATTTTCAGACATTATTATTTTTGAAGGCTTGTTCCTGACTTTATAGCACTTAGCCTTTAATTCAGTAGGACGTATTAAATACATCGAAGAGAACAAGAACTTGTAAGAAACCGCAAAAAAAACAAAAAACAAAACAAAACAAAAAAACCCAAACAAACAAAAAGAAGGGAACATTTGAAACAGGAGTAACTATTGGCTATTGGCTATTGGCTACACAAATTCTGGGAGTGTAATATGCAAAGGTAGCATTTATGCTCTTCTATATTTTATTGCATTGTTAGGCTTATTTTCTTACGCGTTACTCTACATTTTAAACTTAAAATTTTATCAAATAAATTATATTTATACCATTTTCTTTGTTTTGTTCCTCTCAACCTCTCCTGTATAGCTCTTTTGTTATCTCAAATACATCTTTACCTTTAATCATCTCTATGTATACACACACACACACACACACACACACACACACACACTCCTAAATACAAACACGATCTGATTAATTGGTATAATGTTATTTATATGCATCTAATTTTAGCGTTGACCGCACTGCTAGGAGATGCAATCTCGCAGCAAACTTCCTTTTCCTCTTGTTCTTACAACCCTCTCACTCCTTCTTGCAGGATGCTCTCAGCCTTAGGATCAGATGTTTGTTGTAGATGGATCAGCTGCAGCTGGACATTGCTCAGTTCACTTGTTCTCAGTATTTTTTATTGGTTTCAGTTTTTGTAACGGTGTTTGAGGCTAATTGAAGTTTCTTTTTTTTTGGTGCAAGAACTACATTTATCTGTAGACACAAGGAAAAGCATTTAGTTATTGAAATGCAGTTCCAAATTATACTTAATTAGTAAAGTGGCAGTTGTGGATTTCTCCAAAATCAATGACCTCACTAGCTTTGGATAGTTGGGCAGATTTCCAGAACCAAGCAATATTTCCTTGTATCTGAGAAGACCTTAAGTCCAGCTAGACAGCTAGTATCTACCTCCAAGATATATGTGCCACAATTCCATCCTTGGAATTATTGTGCCATGCAGGACATGAAGAGACTAAACAAGTCCTCAAACATTCATCTTCCTAAATGCTGAAGTATCAGCAATAGCTTCTTGGTAATTCTTGTAGATAAAAGGTCCGGTGTCACACAATGAATAGCTTTAAAATAATTACTGAGATATTGGGGAGATGGCTCAGTGATTGAAACATTATCCACCTATCATCTCCCTCTCTGGCATCTATCATGACTCTCTGCTCACCTATATAACTACTATTTATCAATCGATCACATTTTATCTACCGTCTTCAATCTATCAATAAACCTGCCATTCAGTCATTTATGTATTTGTTATTATCAAACTATGTTTGAATAAAATATATTTATCTATTGTATTTTTCTATAGGCCATTGATTTTTACCTGTCTGTCTCCCCTTTATCTTTCATTGATTTGTATATGCAAAAGCACCTTTGTACCAAAAATAAGCACAGTATTGAGAGTTACCTTTAAGTTTTCTGTCCCTCTGTCTCTCCTTTCCAGAAGTCCAGTAGACACCATGACACTCAGGCAGTAAGCCATTGATTGAATAGGGGCCCCAAGCTTCATAACTCAAGACCCAGTTACAGCCATCTCAGCAGAATTCTAAGGAGATTAGACTATCCTTGGCTAATAACATCATGATGTTTTCATATACAGTACCATGTTTTTTAAAATTTAATTTAATTTTTAAAAATTTATTATTTTTTTATTTTACATATCTATCCTAGTTCCCTCTCCCTCCCTCCCTCCTTCCCTCCCTTTCACCCTTCCTCCTCTCATGCCTCCCAAACCCCCTCCCATTCCATTCTCCCCACTCCATAGGGAAGGTGATGAATTGCAGGAGGGATCAACAAAATCTGTCAAGTCATTTGGAGTAGGGCCTAGGCCCTCCCTCCTGCCTCTAGGTTAAGGGAGTATCCCTCCATGGGGAATGTGCTCCCAAAGTCCTTTCCTGCACCAGGGATACATCCTGGTTCCACTGTCTGAGGTCCCTTCGACTGCTCAGGCCTTCTAACTGAGACCCACTTCAGGGGGTCTGAGTTGATAAAATGCTGGTTTCCCAGCTATCAGTCTGGGGGTCCATTAGCTCCCCTTTGTTCAGGTCAGCTGTCTTTGTGGGTTTCTGTAGCCTGGTCTTGCCCCCATTTTCTTATCACTCCTCCCTCTCTGCAACTGGATTCCAGGATTTTGGCTCAGTGTTTAGCTGTGGGTGTTTGCTTCTGTTTCCATCAGCTACTAGATGAGGGCTCTATGATGATGGATAAGTTAGTCATCAATCTCATTATCAGGGAAGGGCAATTAAAATAGCCTTTCCACTGTTGCTCAAATTGTTAGTTGGGGTCAGTCTTGTAGGTCTCTGGACATTTCTCTAGAGTCAGTTTTCTCTTCAAACCTATAATGGCTCCCTCTATTATGGTATCTCTCTCTCCTTTTTTATTTTTGCTCTCGTCTATTCCTCAATCTTCCTAGTCCCACATTTTCTCTCCTCTTCCCCTTCTCTTTCTCCTAACTCCATCTCTACTCACTTCCCCTCCCCCACACCCAATATGCTCAGGAGATCTTGTTCCTTTCCCCTTCTCTGAGGGACCTTCTAAGAATCTCTTAGGTTCCTCCCATTTCTTTAAGGGGTTTTTTCATATCCTCTTTGAGGGCCTCTATAATTTTCATGAAGTTGTTTTCAAGGTCATTGTCTTCTGCTTCATCTGCATTGTTGTGTTCAGGTCTTGTTGGTGTAGAGTCCTAGATTCTTGTGGTTTCATATTAGTCTTTCTATTATTGAATATGTTCTCGTACTGCCGTATTCCCATCCCTTCTTCCAGTGGGTGAAGGTCAGGTCTGTCTCTATTCTCTCTTCTCCCAGTGGTTGTAGGTGGGTCAGGAGTTTGATGTAAATCTGGATGGTCTCAAACAGAGGGTGTAGGTGGTCAAAGGTAGAGGTGAGGGCAGGCTCTGGATGATCTGGCATGTCGTGGTGGGTCCACTATGCGCAGAGCCAACCCAGGAAGTTCCAAGGAGAGGGTGGGGGTGTTGGACCTGAGCTGGCCAAATACCTCAAGCAGAGGATGTAGGAGGGCCAAGGCAGTGTCTGGATGGTGTGGAGTACCAGGGCAGGTCCTTCCTTGCAAAATTTTAAAACATGTACACACAGAGAGACACACATGAACCAAATAATGCAAGAATTTAAAACTCAGTAGAATTTTTCAATATTAGGTTTTACAAAATAGAAGAACTGATGAGTTTTGATCGTGCATTATTTAATCTGATGTGTGAAGAGAGAAACTCACTGAAAACTCAATAAAGTAGAACGACAGGGTCTATAATACCCTTTAAATGTCAAAATTTTAATTATGAATATTCAGTAAAGAGTAAAGGACCATGGAGGTTTAGTTGGGTTTCTAGTGGAGGGAGTAGACCTAGAAGGAGTTTGTGCAGGGTGATAAACATGATCACAACACGTTGCATGATATTCTCACAGGTTTTGTAAAATATCAACAGTGGACATAACAAAGCTTAACATTAGCAGAGGAACTTAGAGAAATAACTATAGAACAATTTTAAATTATGGAAAAAATGTAAATGTGCAGTTCCAAGAAGGTCACAGCACAGAGAAGAAATTCAACCCAAATAATCAAGTTCACAGAAAATATTATCATAAGAGATCTTGACATCAGAATAACAAAAGAATCAAATAAGATATGATGGCTAATGCAGACATCTGAGCAGAGCCCTGCAGTCCACTAGAGACCATGATGTATTCAATGAGGGGAGTGGGAGGAAAAAAAAAAACCTGAGTACAAATGTTGGCATCACTGTCCTTAAGAAATGAAGAACATGAAGATTTTCTTAGAAAAAATAGCAGTTGGGTATGGATATGATCAAAATACACATACATGTAAGGAACTGTCACGAGACCCATTATTTTATGTAATAGTATAATATATTATTCATGTATCCTGGAGCTTCGTGTTGATATGAAACTGTGAAATACTCAACATGGTCACACCCTCAAGTTATTTGGTAAAGGTTGGAAGGAGTGAAATGAAATAGACAACCACGAACTAAGAAAAAGGGTTTGATTTCTGTCCAGTGGGTAGCGAGGACCATAGGACTTGTTTGTAAAGGAAGAGCGCTTTCACAGTAGGAATAATGAAAATGTTCCCAAACTTAGAGACCTCTGTCTTCAGATTCCAGCTGTTGTTTCACTTCATCTATCAGTCTTTTCTGGAGAAATGGCTGCGGTCTCCAGAGAAGACTTCCCCAGATCACTGAGAACTCATGGGGTGCAGGGACTCTCCCATCATGGTGCATCATTTGCTCATTGTCATGTACACACTGGGGTAAGTGGAAAATTCCTCAGGAAACTGGGAAACCTTCGCGGTCAAGTTTTGTTTGAAGATAATCTGATCAAATTCTGTGTATGTCACTTCCTGAATTTCTTGTCTCTCAGGGTCCTAGAAAGAGGTAAGTTTTTTAATTAGTTATAATAATTGCATCATTTGTGTATTATTTTAAATATATATTTATTATTTTTTATTATTTTACATACTGATCCCAGTTCCCTCTCTTTCCTTCCCTCCCATTCCCCCTGACACCCTTCCAATCCCATCCTGCTCCACAGGGAGGGTGATGCCTTCCGGGAGGGATCATCAAAATCTGTCAAGTCATTTGGAGTAGGGTCTAGGCCCTCCCTCCTGCCTCTAGGTTAAGGGAGTATATCTCCATGGGGAACATGCCCCAAAGTCCTTTTGTGTACCAGGGATACATCCTGGTTCCACTGTCACAGGTCCCTTAGATTGCCCAGGCCTTCTAACTGAGACCCATGTTCAGGGGTCTGAGTTGGTCCAATGCTGGTTTCCCAGCTATTGATCTGGGGGCCCACGAGCTCCCCCTTGTTCAGGTCATGGTAAATGTTAAACCACATTGTACACACATATCCTTTCAGATTATGAAGGACTATTACGCTGTATGGAAGAGGGCAGACTTAGGAGGACCTACCTGTCTGTTCAGGCTTGTTCTCACTTCAGACTCTGGATCCATGTTGGCTGCATTTTTAGAGGACAGAAATAGTTAAACAGACAATAAAGCAGCCTGCATTCTCGTTTGAGATTCATTGTGCTAGAGAGAGGTATGTTAAAACCCAAGGTTGCTTGCTTTCCACACAGCAGAGTCAGGTGTTCTGCTTCTCTATGTTCACAATTCCATCCCACCCACGCTCTACCCTAATAATTCTCTCGAGCATTATCTGTCTCTTCCTTTGCCCATCTCTCTTGCAAAACTTCTCGTACATATTTGTGTATGCTACTGATGCGAGGATGCCGAATGTCCATTCAGGGATTTCTCAGTGATCTGGGATTTCAGGGGAAGAACAAGGGCTCTCTTGCCTCTCTAGAAAGCCCGGCCTCTGTTTCTCTGTCTTGGCCCAAGTACACTTTTGTAAATGAAGAACACACACCTGAATTCCTCCGGTCTTGCATTCTCACACTATGCAGATGACGCTCACTGGCTTGTTCCCGAGACTTACTCTTTTTGGCAGAGAAACAAGAGCAAAGGAGGACGATGAGGAACACAGGGATCATGGCCACTGACAGCCCAATCACAACATTCTGGTTCTTGTGGTTATCTGGAGGAAGATGTGAACCCAATAAGAGGTGCATCATGGGGTACTGATTTTGATAGATTGCCTAATTTCATTTATTTTTGCATAATTAACATACTATTTGTTTCAGGACAGGAATCCATGGAGAATATACTACCATTATTTTGCTAAATGGGTGGTGTCAAACTGACTCTCAATGACTTATCATTATACTCATATATTAGTGCATTTCTCACCTCAGCAGGTGAGCTTGTATTTTTGATTGATGGTAATTAATACAGATAGCAACAACTGACTAAGGTGCATAGAATAAGAGATTGTTTATTTCTTGTACATAAATTACACCTTTACATCCCATTTTCTTATGTTCAGGGAACATCGTGAAGAGATTTCAAAAAGAAGCTGTGGATAAATACAGGAAACGTGTCTCTGGACACAGTAGGGCATTTGTGTATATGAAATTCACAGTAAGTTGAGAGCATATGCCCATGACCAGTGTAAGCTCAAGCAGGACAAAATACAAGCATGGAGAGTGGAGGTGAACATGAAATCCTATACTTAACCAAGATGCTATATGCAATTGATAACTAATTGGAGGGGTGTCAGTTTTAGAAATGTTGTTACCAGTAAGTTGACTAGGCTCCAGCAGAAGGTCACACAGCCAAGAACATACCGGCATTATGCAGAATACTGGGTGCAAGTATCTCAATCCGAGCTTGATACAAATGCTCAGTTCATCTGCTTCGCAACTTACTTCTACAACACCCTTGAACAAAAACTCTAATTCTATTGTAGGAAAGAAGCGAAGTCAAGCCTATTTCTGCCAGAGACAGCTTTTAGAAAACAGAATCTTTTCTGCTTGCTTGCTTCCCTTTCCAGTCCCTATCATCTCCTCCCCAGGAGAAACAAAGCTAGAGTGAGCACTTCATTTATCCTGGAAGGTAATACAATTTAATTTTCTTTTCACTGGCAGGAAGTCTCAGGTACAGAAATTAGAGATGTGAACAGTCAATCCTTTTACTTTCTGTGATGCTGTAAAACACTTCCAATGTTATGAGTTTCAAAAATCAGAGAGGGGAGATGTCAATATTAAGACTACTGAGTCAGGAGGGAGCTAGACAAAAAAAAAAAAAAAAAAAAAAAAAAAAAGAACCAGAGTTTGGTCTCTACGTTTCCATGGTAGAGAAGATGAATCAGTTACACACTAGTTTGGAATCTGTTTCTATGCATGATTGAGATATCTTGTTGACACTCTCCTTGAATTTCAAGTCATTATCAGTCCATAGGAATACTGTCGGGAGAGCTGTGCTTTGCCCCAACTGATTTGAATCTCATTCCTTTTTTGTTTTCGTTTTTTTGAGACAAGGTTTCTCTGTGTAGCTTTGGAGCCTCTCCTGGAACTCACTCTGTAGCCCAGGCTGGCCTCAAACTCACAAAGATCTGTTTGCCTTTGCCTCCCTAGTGTTAGGATTAAAGGCGTGTGCCACCACCGCCAGGCTTGAACCTCATTCTTAATGAGTTGGTCCTGACCAGTTTCTGTATCTGCCTGGGTACATAGGTATCCCAATGTGGATATAAAGTTACGTAAGAAGTGTCTGCCATTTTGTAATCTCATACCAGGTCTCAAATTCCATGTCTTTTATAAAAGGCTTTCAGCTGAAATATATTTATGTCCCTTTCCCCTTCACCCTCCTGTTTCTAGTCCTTTCCATTTACTCTTCCTCCAAGCTTTCCCATATCCCCATACCTTTTTTGCATTGGTAGCCTTCTTTTTCTCTGATAATTATTGTTATATGTATTATATGTATGTGTACCCTCTCTCTCTCTCATTCCCCCCTCTCTCTACACACACACACACACACACACACACACACACACACACACACACACGGGAAGAGACAACAGAACACACAACAGTCCTTCTCTGTAGTTCCCCATGATTCTTACTCTCTATCATCAGTGTGAAGGTTCTCAGATAATCATTTAAGATTTTTTTTTAGTCACTAGACATGAGATATATCTGAGACTTTCTTACCTGTGACAGGAACGTATATATCTGAGACTTTCTTACTTGTGACAGGAACGTACAAGGGGTCACTTGGGGAAGACCACATGTGGGAGGAGTTCCTGAAAAAGCCATAGCATCTATAGTTCCCTTTATGGATTACAGGACCAAGAAAGAAATTGGCCTGGAATGCCCCATTGTGACTCTGCACAGCAGGCTGCCCATGTCCATGAGGTACCCCTTCTCTGGACAGATGGAACATGTCAAACTGATGGTCTGAGATGCAGGCCAAGGTCATGTTCTCTCCTGACATCACTACAGGGCCCATCAGGGCTGCCAGGGAAGGTTTCTTGTATAAACCTGGAAGAAATGAGACAGAGACAGTTAGGGGGGCATTTATCAGTGTTCATTATCTCCTAAGTGTTCTCTCTCCATGCTTACATTTTTCTGTGAGCTCTCTTTGCACTTTACCCTCTCCCCATCTTTATTTTTTATTTTTCCTCTTGTTTCTTTCTCTCTCTTCCATTCTGTGTTATCTTATTTAGTCTGTGACCTCACTCTGCCCTCAAATATTTTACCCCAATTTTTGCTTTCTTGACATTTTCTGCCTCTATTTGCATTTGTTCATCCTATCTGTCTTTTACAGTAATGTTTTTTTTTTTTTAACACACATTAGTTTTATCTAGCAATTGACTTTATTGTGAGGTATTCATATGCACATACAATGTATTTTCATAGTTATTCTGAAAATATGTCTTAGTTTTTGTAGTCAAACTATGTCTTCATCATTTTATGGTTGTTCTTTAAAAATTGTTATATATATTTATATGTATATAATATTGATCATATTAGTGACATTATTCTCTGTTGCCCCTCTACTTCCGCTGATCCCATTCATCTTCCTAATTGGGTTCCCTTTTACTTTCGAAAATTTCCAATTGTTTTGCAGGTCAATGGGTTACCGGAGTTCGTTTTAATTAGCATACAAAGTAATGGGCTTCATTATGACATCCCCATACACCCCCTTTGTTCAGTTCATTCCCACTTCCCTCGCTGATCCATTCCCTCCCTTTTATCCTCTTTCATGTCGTATTTCTTTCCCACCCCTCTGTGTTAATTTTTTTCTTCCTCTCATGGCCACCCTTCTGATTTCATGACCCATAACTTTTTTTAAAAGATTATTTTACATATTTTAAAAATCCTACATATTCTAAAAATCTAGAATCTGGTATCATTCCATTTTTCACTGTCATTCTCGTCCCTGTTTACAAATTCATGTTGATTAATCTCTGTTTTTAGAGCATGTTTGTTTCCCTTGAACAGTGCCCAGGATGACCTTTCCTTTCTTGTTCCCCTTATTGTGTGTACTGCCCAAGTGTGACTCATCATCTGCCTCCCAAGCACTTTCAATTTTGGCTTACACCTCTGTAAGAAGTCTACACATCGTGTATCTGACAAGCTTTGTGTTGAAATATTTAACATCTGCCATTACTTCTCCATCTCTACTTTCAGAGTTTCCTTTCAGGCTTCCATCTTTTTGTGATTTTTCTCTTCCCACACATGTTGTGTTTATTAATCTTTAGCCCTTCCTGGGTGCCACCTGTGTGAACGCTTAAGGACTCCTTAATAACCAGTCCAACTGAGCACATGGACTCAGGTCAGACACATGATCTGTCTGTCTCTCATGGTAGATGTATTATAGAGGTAGAAGCAAAAAACAAATTCTGAACTGAGAGTCTGAATGATAGTAGAAGACTTTGTTCTGCCTGATTCATATAATGCTCACTGAATTGTCATTTTCTGTTTATCCCTACCTCTGAATCCTTTGCACCCCCCTGTGTCTGTACTTTGCAGTGTGACCTATGGCCTGTTCTTGTAACAATGTTTTCCTTGTTTTATGACAGTAAAATACTCACCATGGATGTCTTTGTTTAAGTTTCCCACACTCATCTTCCCCATCATGTCCCAGGATTTTCAGTTTACAGAGTAAGAGCTTTGTATCACAAAGTAATGAAGAACAGATAACACCCTCTTACCTGTGATCTTTATGTCAATAGGGTCACTGGATTTGGACCACTCATATGGGGTATGATTGAAGGAACCATAACATATGTAATTCCAAGCATGGGCAGATGTCATAGGACCTATTGAAAAGATGGCATGGGACCCTCCAAGATGGGATTCTGTATAACAATTAATTATTTCCTTTCTTTGTGAAGTCAAAATGAAGGTGTCAAACATAATCTCTGAATGACACTCCAGGATCACCTTCTCTCCTGAATTGACCAGGGGTGTTTGTGGAGCCAAGAGGAAAGGCTTCTCGTAGATTCCTAAGAATAAAAAAGAAAATGTATGAACACGATCACACTCAGTGTCCTTGAAAACCTATGGTTCTCCCTTAAGAAGTCTGTTGTTCCTGTTAGAGCTCTGGTGCATTTGGTTGTGTATATTTCAACTTTGTATTCAGGCTTTGAAATATTCATGTGTAGATTTATCACTTATCTGGTTCTAGGATCAACACAATACTTTCCTGCTGGCTTGTGCTGAGAATGTGTCTTTTGAACTCTTCTTCCGTAGACTGTATTGTCCTTTTCTAAGTGTTGGGAGTGCAGGAAACATGACAATTTTCACACAAGACTGCTTTATGTGTCCTTTTTAATGCTAGGTTCAATAGAGTATAATCCTTAGCAGGATGAAAAAATTGTTATTGAGGATGTGCGACCTGGAAACTCTTCTGACCCTCTCTGTGGTTCAAATTTACTGTAATGTATCCCTGATCCAGAATCAAGAGTGTTGCTTCCTCCAAACTTGTTGATGTATTGGCATGTTGACTTTACTGCTCTCAGTGTATGCCCTCCCTGGCTCTTTTTTGTTCATTTAATTATTTATTTTAAAATATTTTAAAATTTATTATTTTTTATTATTTTACAGATCAATCCCAGTTCCCTCTCCCTCCATCCCATGCCCCCAACTCCCTCCCTTCCTATTCCCCACCCATTCCACAGGGAGGATGATGCCTTCCAGGAGGGATCATCAAAATCTGTCAAGTCATTTGGAGTAGGGTCTAGGCCCTCCCTCCTGTCTCCCTTAAGCTCCCTGGCTCTTAATTTGCCCTTTACTTGGTTTAAAAAATTAGTTTCCAATCACTACCATAACAAACTACCACAAATGTGATTCATAAAAAGAACACAAGTGTTCTGGAGATCAGAACCCTGAAAAGCTCAAATGGCCTAAATTTCATATCTTCAGGGAAAATTACTGCTCAAAGCACTAGGGAAATACCCATTTATTTCTACATTCCAGCTTCTACAGACCTCATGCATTCATTGATACTTAGAGTCTTCCTACACTGTCAGAGTTATCAATAGACTGTCTCCCTCATAATGGTTTGTTCTGCCAGCTACTGAATTTGTCCTTATTTTATGATATCAGTGCTAGTAGTTTTAAGGACCCAGGATAACTCAGGCTTTTCTTCCACTCTGATGTCAACTTGTTAAGATCCGAGTTCCATCTTCAATCCCAATTTTTCCTAGATTCATTTTACACTCAGGAAGACTTAGGGACTAGAAAGTACATGTCCTAGTGTATTGTATTGTGCCCAGGACATTATCCATTTCTCTGTTTTGAATATGCCTTTATAAATATAAACCTCTCACTAGCACCATTTAGACAATTACAGGGCTGAGGGATTTGTGGGAATGAAAAGTCACTTCACATATCATATCTGACCTGAAATTATGATCTTCAGAGGGTTACTTTGTGCTGCAGGTTTATTAGGGGATTGTCCATGAAAACCGTAGCATCTGTAGATTCCTGCATATGCTGGTGTTATTGGACCCAAGACAAGGCTCCTTTGGAAAAATCTTTCAGGGATTGGAGAGGTAGGATCTCCATTTTCTTTGTGCAACTTGAACACGTAAGACTCACTATGAGAGTCACATTGAAGTTCTACATGCTGTCCCTGTGGAACAACATGACTTGGCCAGATAGAGAGTGAAAGCTTGTCATGGCTTTCTGCAGAGACATGAGTAACATGTAACATGAGAACAGAGTAATATATGTAACGATTTTCCTTCAACCCTGAGATGTGATCCTCCAATCTTCACTTTGGGGATCCTTGCTGTAACAATTTTCTCTGCATTGAAACATTCCTGCTTCTCAGGGAAATGCAAATCAAAACAATTCTGAGATACCATCTTACTCCTGCCAGAATGACTAAAATTAGAAACACCAATGACAGCGTATGCTGGAGAGGATGTGGAGAAAGTGAACACGCGTACACTGCTGGTGGGATTGCAAATTCATTCAACCATTTTGGAGATCAGTATGGCAGTTCCTCTGGAAAATGTGAATCAGTCTACCACAGGACCTGGCAATTCCACTCTTAGGCATATACCCAAATGATCCACATCCATGCAACAAGGACATCTGTTCAACTATGTTCATAGCAGCATTATTTGTGATAGCAAGAACCTGGAAGCAACCTCGATGCTCCTCAATTAAAGAATGGATAAAGAAAATGTGGCAATTTACACAATGGAATACTACTCTGCAGAAAAAATAATGGAACCTTGAAATTCACAGGCAAATGGATGGAACTCGAAGAAACAGTCCTGAAGAAACCATCCTGAGTGAGGTAACCCAGTCACAAAAGATGAACATGGTATGTACTCACTCATATATGGATTTTAGACAGAGAGCCAAGGACCTCAAGCCTACAATTCACACTGCCAGAGAAACTAGGATACAAGGCTGAACCTAAGAAATTCATACAAGGTCTCTCACAGAAGGGGGAAGGAATAAGATCCCCTGAGCATATTGGGAGTGGGGGCAGTGAGTGGAGTGGGAGCTAGGGGTAAGAGAAGGGGAGGCAAACATATGGACTAGGAAGATGGAGTCAGGGAAAGAACAGAAAATAGCAAACAAAAACACAGAGAGAAATACAATAAAAGAGGGAGCCATTATAGGTTTGAAGAGAAAACTGACTCTAGAGAAATGTCCAGAGACCTACCAGGCTGACCCCAACTAACAATCTGAGCAACAGTGGAGAGGCTACCTTAAATACCTTTCCCTGATAATGAGATTGATGATTAACTTATCTATTATCATAGAGCCCTCATCTAGTATCTGCTGGAAACAGAAGCAGACACCCACAGCTAAACACTGAGCCAAAATCCTGGAATACAGATGCAGAGAGGAAGGAGTGATAAGAAAATGGGGTCAAGACCAAGCTACAGAAACCCACAGAGACGCTGACCTGAACAAGGAGGACCTCACGGACCCCCAGACTGATAGCTGGGAAACCATCATTGGACCTACTCAGACCCCCTGAACATGGGTCTCAGTTAGAAGGCCTGGGCAGTCTAAGGGACCTCCCTCTGACAGTGGAACCAGGATGTATCCCTGGTGAATGAAAGGACTTTGGGAGCACATTCCCCATGGAGGGATACTCCCCTAACCTAGAGGCAGAAGGGAGTGCCTAGACCCTACTCCAAATGACTTGACAGATTTTGATGATCCCTCCTGGAAGGCATCACCCTCCTTGTGGAGTGGGGAGGCATGGGAGGGAGGGAGAAGTAATTAAAAAAATAATAAAAAGAAAAATACTTAGAAAAGAAAATCCTACTTATATAATCAGCAAGACTATTTTTCAGAAATTAAGTATATAAAAATTTTCTCACAAAGATAGAAGCAGAGAAAATCCATCATAGTAAGCACAGGAAATTCTATGGAGTTTTTGAAGTTGAAAGAAAAGGCTGTTAATGAGTTACATGAAAATATATTCACGTAGAAAAAGTAGAAGTAGCTGACTAAAAGCAACCCATAATAAGATGTTACAATAATGTACTCATGGTACACAAATTATATCTGTAGAGCACATGGGTGAAGAAAATATAATCTCCTAAATTATTTGTAAAGTGCCATAAATATGTAAAAATTATAAATAATAACATCAAAATCTCAATATGTGTGGAGGTGTTCTGGAGAGGGTATAGCAAAAGGGAAGATACATTTTAATTAAAAATTGAAAGTTCACCAGGTGTTGTGACCCACACTAAATCATAGCATGTGAAAGGTAGAGGCAGGTGAATATCTGAGTCATGGGTAGCTTAATATACAAAGCACGTTCTAGGATAGTCATATCTCCACAGAAAAATCTGCATTGAAAAAGCAAAAAATAAAATTTACCTACCCCAGGCCAGTGTCTGGGACAATATGGGACAGATCTTCCAGGCTGGTTTGCAGCCTCCTAATTTTGCTATTTAGTGCACTCAGCAAGATATCACTCACAGAAGCCAACAGGTGAAACCCAGTGATTCCTGATCCCCAACTACAATGAAACATATCTATTGGGATGGATTTAGGATCCCCAAGTTTTAAGGATGGACTCACCACCTGCTTGTGCCAATGTTCTTTGGACTAGGAAGAAGCCTGGAAAGAAAAACTCATGATGGATGATCTATCTCCTTCCAATCACCTGGCCATCTGACACCCCTGCCCCTGATGGGCCTCTGTGCAGTAGAATTAGAGAGTATGTAGTTAAGATGAACTCATGCACTAATATCCACAATGGAAGCTTGTGTATCTGCTGTGGATAGATCCAGCCTTCTACAACAATATTCCCACCCTGTTATTCTACACCCTTCATTCCGTGCAAGACTCACCAGTACACATCAGCTTTAGGAGCACAGTCAGCATGGTGTTACTTTGACAGGCAAGACACAGAACCAGAATAAAACCTGTAGGATGTTTTGAAGAAGCTCGAGGTGTCTACCTGACCACAGCACGGAAACCTTACCAACAGACAACATCCGCGCTTACCCCCATGATTACTAAGTTTTCTGAGAGAATGTGTCTCTGTAGCCCTGTCTATTCTGGAATGCGCTTTCTAGGCCAGGCTGACTTTGAATTCAAACAGCATTAGCATCTGTTTCTCAAGTGCTTGGATTAAAGGTGTGTTTTCCAATACTAGGCTTTAAGAGAACTGCCCCCCCCTTTTTTTTTTTACCATGGCCTTGAGGACCAGAACTTCTTGGAAATTTCTCACCTCAGCTCTTAACCAACAGCATTAACCATGACTACAACTATGTTGCATTTTGGACCCACTGCCTTTATTCAACACGGTTAAGTTTGATTATTGTACTAAAACTTCTGATTTGTTTTGTTGCTTTCTAAATCTGAGACTCCATGCTTCTTCTGGTGTTCTGTGCAGCATGCCCAATGAGTATTAATCATGTTATAAGATCAATCCTAATGTGTCAGTCAAAACCACTATGCTGCCTGCCATTAATCCTGTGTCGGGTTGTAGTTATTCAAGTTCTTAGTTAATTGTGTAGTCATTTAGAATAATAAAATTCCACTTCTTAAAAAAACAAACATACAAAGCAAGTATGTTTTGCTTTACTTGAAATTGAAGACGTAATGTTTACCTTATATAAAAAATTCATTTTATAATATGTGTGAGCATATGCACGTTAGTTCTGGTGCATGGAAGGCCAGTAGAAGGCATTGATTGGATGCTCTGGCGCTGGAGTCGCAGGCAGTTGTGCACCTCCTGCTGGGGGCACTGGGAATTGAAGTTGGGTCCTCTGCAAGGACGGAAGTCACTTTTAACCTCTGAATGATCAATCTCTCCAGCCCTTACTTAACAATTCCTTACCCAAACCCCTGATATATTTATTACATGTGTTGCTTCATTTGTTGAGTGGCTGACAGAAATATGAGAATTTTTAATAGGTACAGTTTGACAACTTGTTTTAGCATATTTTCGGAAAATCTTGTTTTAAAAGATTCTTTCCTGACTCTACAGGACTTGTTCTTTATTTCGGAAGGACACATTATATTCTCATCAACGAACCTAGATATGAAACACCGTTATTCTTATTTTCAGATAAAATACATATTTAATAAATCTTTTGAATACCATCATGATGGTGAAATCACCTTAATTTCTTTTTTATTTAAAAAAATGTACTTTTCATTTTACATACCGTCCCAGTTCCCCCTCACTGCCTTCCTCTTGTTTCCATATCCATCCCCCATACCATCCTCATCCACTCCTCAGAGTGGATAAAGCCTTCTTGGAGAGTCAACAAAATCTGGTATACTAAATTAAGGCAGGACAGAGACACACCCATTTGTTAAGGCTGAGCAAGGTTTTCCACCACAGGGAATGGGCTTCAAAAAGCCAGTTCCTGCACCTGGCATAGGCCCTGTAAACAGCAATATTCTTATGATGTATTTCTAGAAGACTCTATCAGGGCCTAAGAAGCTGCAAGACATGGAAAACAATTGGGAACATTTAAAAAGGGACTGACTATTGGCCACACAAACCCTGTGTTGCCTTTCCAGATTTTCATTCACCATGAAACCCAGACAGAATGCTACGGGTTGAATAGAGGCAACCAATCCCCACCACTCCAGACACAGTTATAGCCACATCAGCAGAATGCCAATGAGACAAGGATCTCCTTGGCTGCCACTAAACTAAGCTATTTTTCCTGTTAAGTGACAGTTGAGCTTCTGCGGGAACCATTTCTTCTTTGACAATGCACTTTCATTAAGGACTCACTGAGATACAGGATGCAGTGTTCTGCGAGGCCAGATGCTGATAAAGCCTCAGCTCAGTCAGCTTCCTTTCTGTGTGCATTGAAATCAGCAGGTATTTGTGAGACATTAGGACCTACAGGATGTGTGAAGTTCAGTTCCTGACCACACATTTCTATATTTGTTACTTCACATGCAAAATAATCAGCTCTCTCTCTCTCTCTCTCTCTCTCTCTCTCTCTCTCTCTCTTGTGAAATACTTAGTTGATCTTATGTGGACACTTAGAATAAATAAAAAAAAACATCCTTCTATTTAAATTTCAAATATAATAGGATGACTTTCCTAAAATTGTCTAGTGGTGCTCAAATTCCTGTCTCTTTTTCACCTTTACTTTTAAAAAAAATTTTTTTCCCTGCCATCCTTTATTACGCTTGCCTAGGTTATGCCAGAATTCACTCATGAATCACAGACTTGTCTTACATGAGTCGCTTCTCCTCCACCCAGCCTGATGCTGGCAACACATGTGTGCACTACCCTTATCGTCTTTATTTTGCTTTTAGTGGAGAAACACTTTGTTTTATAGTTTCATTGTTGTGGGTGAAATACAAGGAGTGCATGTTTACAGTCAGCTTGTTTATTTCACCCATAAGCATTTACAAACATCCTATTCAGGAAGTAATGTCAGTATCTAAATATTGGGCAGGCCTCTTCACACCATTACGCTAAACAGGAATAATTTCCCCTAACATAGTAGACAAACTCTCTATGATTTAGACAAACTCTTCAGGCTCTGTCTTGAAGTGATTCTAGATTTCCGGAATTTGACATTTAAGTTAAAATTCGCACTACAGAAATGCCAAGCTGACGCTACCATTTACAAGCTTCCTGGTATGTTTGGAAACAAGTGTTGCCACTTTACCAGCTGCTCCTCTCTTGAGAATGTACCTGAAGGACTTTTCCTCATCAGCACACCGTGGATACGTTTGCATATTCCTATTTGCTGAGTCACCAGTTAATCGCAGCTGCTATGGGACCACTAGTATGATAGCCATGTCTTGTCCAGAGACCAGCAACTCACTTCGTTCCTTTTCATCATCTGGCTCTTACTGTCTTTTCACTGGTCCTCTTTTGTGATGTTCTCTGAAGCTTGGAAGGGGTTAATTATAGCGGTTCTGAGATGGCCGTTGATGGGAGAAGTCATTCTGTAAATACTTTTTTTTTTTTTTTTGGTTAATGAATAAAGTGCTGTTGGCCAATAGGAAAGCAAGATAGGCGGGACTAGGAGACGAGGAGGAGCCAAGGAAGTAGTAGGGAGGAGTCAAGATGAGAGACTGGAGAGAACAGAGGTCTGGGCCCTCTCTCCGGTAAGATGAGACCACGTGGGAATACTTAGATTAATAGAAATGGGTTAATACTTAAGGCAGAGCTAGCCGATAAGAAAGTAGAAACGGACCAACAGCTTTATATCTAATACAGCATCTCTGTGTGTTATTTGGGGTTGACAGGGGGGGGGGTTTAAGGACCAGACCGGCAGGAGAAAACCTACTCTTAACAGGCTCTTTTCCCTCTGTGTTGTTTTAGATCGCTTGGGCTGAAGTGTCTGAATTTGTTACTGGTCACCCCCCTCCCCCCACATCTGGTCTTCTTTCTACTTCTAGTTGTTTTTTCTGGTCTCTTATTACTTGGATATTTTAGCCACCATCCCTTATTCTTTGTTCCCTTATGCTCTCTTCATCTCTGTACCATACCTGTCTCTATAAGTTTCTTGGATCATTATAAAAGACATGTCATTAATTCTCTCTTTCTCTGACACACATACACACTCGCACGCAGTATGATTGTTTGTCAATATATCACAAAACTCAATGATTTTAGGCAAGCTAAAATTAATAAAAAGTTAAAAATAGAGAGGCATAATTTTTAATCTTGCTTCCACATATTGAAATATGCAATATTTATTTTGTGAATCTGGCTCACTATGATACACATAATGATTTCTAGTTGTGTAAATTTTCTTTTGAATGCTCTTAAATAGAACATTTCATTGTTGGTGTGTTAGGAGAATAAAGGTTCTTGTGGCCACTGACAACTAGGGCAACCAGGAATGTTAACCATGCATATGACCTGTTTTCCTCATAGGAGGCTGAGAATTCAGTGTGATTAATAGTCTTGCATTATTTGCTATTTGAAAGGTAAGTTAATATCAGCATACAAACAGGACCAGAGGTAGCTAGCAGTCTGTAAGTTCTCGGAAAGACCAGTCCATATATAGCTCCTACAATGATAACCACAGATACTTAATAGTCTAGATGTTGTTTACATTATCTTTATAGCCAGACTCTCCAGAACTAGGACCAGAGGTCACTATTAGCCCAAATTACTAAACTGTCTGTATGACTAAGAACATACAAGATCCTTCCATAGGCACTTAAACCAATGTTGGTAGCCTATCTTCTTGGAAGAAATGCTATGTATTCTGTGTTGAGTTTGATATCATCATATTTCCTTTTGAACTATGGATTTTATTATTCCAGGATTATTTTTTCTTCTCAAAGTATACTGTGCTTAAATATCCTTAATAAACTGCTTTGTGTCAGACTCCAGAATTTTGTACCAACCCAATGAACTAAGTCATGATGATCTGTTTCTTTACTGCCTCTGGAGGTTTATTTCTCTTATGCATGCAGCATACACAAGGATCCCCACAGCTGGCAACTACTGGGAAGTGCTAAGTCCTCAGAGAAGGTTAGAACAACTTCCTTTAAGTAGAAATTAGGGGTTCATGAATTGCTGGCCTCTGATGGAATGTTTCTCGACCATAAGTGAGAGAACAGAATTATCACAGGTTCTAATCAGTCCTATGAGACAAATAATTTTGTACAATTATTGTGTGTTTAATATCCAAAGTAGAAGTAAAAATATTCAGAAAAATAGCTCTGCAACTTTATTCACACAGACACCAGTGTATACAAACCTTATAATGAGGAGAGAAAATCTCTAGCAAGTATTTTGCAAGCTGAAGTACAGTATTTTTTTTTCTTGTACCCCCTCAGGAAAAAATGCAAAAGAAAAAAAGGAGAGATGAAGGGAGGGGAGGGAGTTGGAGTGGGTGTAAATTTTCTGATGGACACGTCTTGTCAGGTCTCAGCAGGGTGTTCCAAATTTACTTTGCAGCTGCTCAGATTCCGGGACGGCTAAATCCATTCAGGACTCACCTTCCCAAGTGATTTGGGTGTAACTATTTTCTCCAGCTACACAACTCTTGATTGTATATCCGAGGGACCTTAAGTCAACACAACCTAGAGACTGTTGCATTCTAATGTTTACTGGACCACTAGGTAATCATAGTTGGAATGAGTTCATTTGTGCAATAGCCATGCCAAGCTTCTCATTGCACAACTCCCCGTTCTCTGGCTATTATACTCTTTTCACGGCTGCCTCTACTATGATGAATCCTGAACTGTAAAAGAGTGATGGGAGATGCCATTATGTATATATGTTTCTCATACTGGTTAATGAATAAAGCACTGTTGGCCAATAGGAAAGGAAGATAGGAGGGACTAGGGGGACAAGGAGGAAAGAAGAAGTAGTAATTAGCAGTCAAGATTGGAGAGAGCTGGACGCCAGCTGGCTCTCCGAGGGTAAGATGAGACCAAGTGGAAATACATAGATTAACAGAAATGGGTTAGTACTTAAGACAGAGCTATCGGATAAGAAACTAGTACCTGGCCAACAGCATTATATCAAATACAGAGTCTCTGTGTATTATTTGGGGCTGGCATGGCGGCAGGACAAGACCGGTGGCAGGAGGAAAAAAAACCTTACTCGTTACACAAGAGGCTGATGTAGATTTGCCAAGATGGCTGTTTCTGGCAGGAGTTAGGGAGATGAGTCAGCATTGAATAGGATCAAAATATATCATATGTATATATGAAACGTGAAATTTGCTGGCGAATGGATGGAATCAGAAAAGATCATCCTGAGTGGGGTAACCCAGACCAAGAAATACAAACATGGTGCGTACTCCCTTACACCTGGGTGTCAGCTGTAAACTGAAGATAACCACGCCACAATACTCATAACCCAAACATCAAAGTAACAAGGAGGGCCTAATGGGGAACACATGAATCTCATTGTTAAGAGTAAATAGAATAGACATCAAAGGTGAATTTAGTGGAGTGTTCTGGATGGGGTAGTATCTTGGGAGCAGTTGAGAATAGCTGGGGGAAAGTGGAGGGGAAGAGTACTGGGAAACATGACTGAATCAGTGGCATCTCTGGGATGAGCTATAATTCTAGTGCAATGGAAACTTCAAGGAATCTATGAGGGTGATGACAGCTAAACTCCTAGGAATGGAAGACACAGAGCCTTTGTTAGCCATCTCCTGTAACTAGGCAAGACTTCCAGTGTAGTGATTTCGATTCCAAACCAGCCATCTGTCCTTTGACCTACAATTTGTGCTATCTACAAGATATGGTGTGGTAAATGTGGATTTGACCAGAAATTACGGGCTTGGCCAACCAATGACTGGTCTAGCTTGAGATCAATACCTTGAGAGGGAGCATTCCAATGACACCGCCTATCTCTTCTTAGAAAACAAACAGGATCCTTTATATATTTTGGATTTTGATGTCTAAGGACTCAAGAGAGTAGACACCACAATACAAATCAATACAATTGAAGTCTGGGGTACAGTGCTAAATTGAGAATTCTCACCAGAAGAGTCTCAAATGCCTTAAAGATATTTAAAGAAGTGCTCAACATACTTAATCATCAGGGAAATGCAAATCAAAATGACTATGAGATGCCAATTTATACCTGCAAGAATCACTAAGATTAAAAAAAATACTAAGACAACTTATGTTGGAAAGGATGTGTAGTCAGGGGAACACTCCTCCACTGATGATGAGAATGTAAACTTGTACAACTACTTTGGAAATCAGTATGGCAGAAAATTCTCAGAAAATTGGGAATCAATCTAACTCAAGACACAGCAATACAACTCTTGGGCATATACCCAGAGGTGCTCAATAAAATCACAAGGACACTTTTACCTATACAGATACAAATGGCTGTGGGCAGTGTGTTGCAAGCTGCTTCATGACATCATAGACCAGAGGTGGTGAGCATAGCTCCCAGAGCCGGTGGTAAACATACCCCTGCATATGTTGGAATGCCTAACTGGGTAGAGCCAGCAGCCAAAACCTCCACTTTAATCCTGCCCATGAAGTTTAGCAGAATAAAGACTCATGTGGTCAGAAAAAGTTAGAGATATACAGTAAAGACAGATTCAGAGGGGGAAAAATCTCTAAATGGTTTACAGTGTATTAAAAATATATGTAGGCTTTGGAGAGAAAAGCCACACATCCACGAGTCTATGGGTACCACATATTGAACTTTATGTGTTAAAAAGGGGACACAAAGTTGGGTAGGTCGGTCCAGGAGTAGTTGGTGCAGGGGATCAATGTAATCAATGCACATTGCTTGTAATCAAATGACTAACAAAAATAAAATTAAAATATAATAAGGACATTGTCATTTTTATTTTCTAGCATGTAATTCTTAGAATAAATATGAAATACGCTACACATGCTGTGAATGGAGGTAAGAAGGACCTTTCCAGAATCCCTGGGACTCTGTTACTATCTGCACTGGAAAGTGCCTATGCCTTAGCTAGGTATTTCAGAGTATAAGATCCAGGACGTGGTGCCCTTCATATGCCAGGAAGCACTATGACATTGGAAGGCACTGATGCAACTTCATTGTCAGTCTGGAAGGATTCCTTATTTATCAGGCTTTCTTTGACTACCCTCCCCCAGATGAGGGCATGAGGCTTAGTTGTTATGAATGCTCAGCCTTAGCTTACAATTGTCCCACTAGCTCTTTTAATTTAATATGTTTCTCTTCATTTGTGTTTTGCCTAGAGGCTTTTTACCATCCTTTCATTTTTTCTGTCTGACACCCCTACTCCCTCCAAGTCTGGCTGTCTGGTGGTTGGTGAACTGGTCCCTTGCTGTCTGGCCCCTCTCCATCTGGTCCCTGCCTGGCTGCACGGCTTACCTTTTTTCTTTGCCTGCCATCCCCATCTGAACCTCCCCTGCCTGGATATTGGATATTCTGATTTCAATTAGACAAATCAGGTACTTTAGGTAGGCAAGGAAGGCAAAGCAGCAGCGCATCTTTACATAGTTAAACAAATATTCTATTCCACAACATTCTTAGACTTGACAGTTGGGAGCCCCTTAATTTTCATCTCTAACTGATTATTTGAAAATAATTCTTATTTGATGTAATTTGCACATGAGCACTGCCCCTCACTAGCCTTATGATAGTGGCAGAAAACTTCAAGACATGAGGCTCAGTGTAATAACCTGAAACTGATACCAATGCTCAGTTATTCTACATCGACAACACCTTTGTTCCAAACAATAAACTCTCCCAAGGGGAAAAGGTGAGCAACAGAGGAACAGAGCTAGAAAGAGCACTTCAATGTTCCTGGGAAATGGGTCAAATTTACTGTCCTATTCACTTTTAGGGGTTTCTCAGGTGCATAAATGAGAGACAAATAGCCCCTATGCATCACATGCAATTCCCAAGCAATGACTGATGTTCAGAGTTTGACAGTCAGAAGGGGAATGATAAGGCTAAAACTACAGAGTCATGAGGCATCTGAGTTCGACATGTGAACCTAAGAGTATTTTGTCCCTATGTTTCCACATTAGAGAAGAGGAATTTACTCACAAATTTTTTGAGTTTGGTCCTGTACACAAAGGGCAAATTTTTAATGAACAGATTAGAGAGGGGGACAGGAGAGGGAGAGAGATGTAGTCAACGATGCTGTCTGCCTTTCTCTTATGGAAAGTCCTTCGAGGTTTGTCAGTGACCAGCACCCACTACATCCTTTAGCTCTGGGCTTTAGTCTTATAGAATGACATTATGTTGTTTTCTAAGAGGAGGTGACTCTGTTCCTGGGTTTCAGGATGTGACGAGACAGTAGGAATATTGTAGAGAGATCTATGTGTGTGAGGAATTAAAAGGTCAATACCATCTCTACTCTGCCCAAATTATCAAAACCTCATCCCTTTTCCCAGGTCTGTCCTAAGCCCTTTCAGTATCTGCTTGAAAACATAGATGTCACAGGGTACTTAGCCAAGCAAATTAAAGAGTGTTTGGGTGTTGTCCCTGACTATCATTCTGCAATGTCATTCTCAAACTCCTATCATTTGAAAAATGTCTTTAGTTGGATTATAAGTGTGCCCCTGTTCCTTTCTTCTCTCCAGACACTCCCAGGGATCCTTCCTCCAAGCTTTCCCATATTTTCCCTACTCTTAGGTTCACAGTCTTTTAAAAATTTCATTATTATTGCTATGTGTGTCACACACACACACACACACACACACAACATGCTGAGTCCATTTTTGAATAAATACATAGCTATATGTGTAGCACTAACAAAGAAAAAGATGCTTATCAAATATAAAAATTATATACATTATATCATTATATATATTTTATACCTTCAGGGCTATCTACAGTCATTCTTCTCTGTAGTTCCCTATGATAGTGTTCTCTCCATCATCAGTTGGATGGTTCTTAGACGTAGCTTTATGATTTGCATGAGGCCTACATGAAGCTTTCTTAAGTCTAGCAAGAAGGTACAGAGGGTCACTTGGGGATGGCCACCCACAAGAATATTCAATGAAGGAGCCATGGCATCTATAGAACCCTTTCTGGATTACACGGTCAAGAATGGCCTGGAATGTCCCACTGTGACTTTGCATGGCAAGCAGCCCATGTCCCTCTGAGGCACCTCTTCCCTGGACAGATGGAACATGTCAAACTGATGGTCCAAGATGCAGGACAAATACACGTTCTTTCATGACATCGCCACAGGGCCCATCAGGGCTGAAAGAGAAGGCTTCTTGTATAAACTCGGAAGAGAGACAGTTAGAGGGGTTTGTTCCTTACAGTGTTCATTCACTCCTCAGGGTTCCCTCTCTCTGATTACTTGTCTGTGATCTCTTTCTCCTGCCCTTTCCACCTTCCCTCTCTACACCTCCCTATCTATCCTCCTCCTCTCTTCCTTTCTCTCTGTCTCCTTCCCCCACTTTCCTTGAACAATTTTTTAACTGAGTCTCAGACCTCACTCCTGTACCCAGATTTTTATACCAATTGTTTTGCATTTTTGCATTTGTTCATTCCATCTGCTTATTTTAAAATACATTGTTCATTAACATGTTAGTCTTATACAGCAATTGTCTCCATTGTAAAGTGTTCATATGTTTACATAATGCATATTTATATTTGTTTTAAAATACTTTTTAAATTTTTTGAAATTATATAATTACATACTTTCATGGTGGTCTCCTTTTCGTTAATAGTTACATATATATGTGTGCACATATATGCATATATATGTGCACATATATATGTATATATATATATACATATGTAATATTGAATATATTTACCTTATTTTTTTTGGCCCTCAATGTCCCCTGATTACATTATTTTTCTTATTAGTCTTCTATTTCCATTATTTTTCAATTTTTTAAATGAGTGTGTCTAGCTAGAGCTAGTTCTTTGTCTTTATTAGCATACCATGCAATGGACTTCATAAAGGCATCTTCATACTGCTCATTTTCTTATGTCTCCATGCTCCCCTTCCTTATACCACCTACTGCTGGTCCTTCCCCTCCAATTTCATTTCCTCTTCCTCGTCTTATGTTTTTTACAACCTTCCGCATCCCTCTCTGTTAAGCTCTTTCTCCCTCTCATGGCCAGCTTCCAATGGCATGACCCATTTCTTTTCTACACTACTATATCAAAACCCTAGAAGATAATCTCATTCTATGTTTTTCATTTTCTGTCTTGTTTCTTTATTTTACAACCCAACCAGTTTCCCCTCTCCCCTCTCCTTCCAGTCTCGCTCTCTCCACCCCTTCTGTTCCAACCCCTAATCCACTCCTCTTCCTCTTCTGGTTGGGAAAGGGCTGGGCTCCCATATTTGTTTTAATTAGCACACAAAGCAGTGGAATTCGTTATGACGTCCTCGTACAGTTCATTCTGTGTATCTTCTTCCCATGCTTCTCCCTTGCAACTCCTTCACTAGTCATTTCTTTCCCCATCATTTCCTTTTACACATCATGTGCCTTTTGCCTCTCTGTTCAGCTCTTCCCCTTTCAAGAGGTCAATTTCCAAATTCATGACTTATAACTCCCTTATGCTATGTATATTGAAAATATAGAATCTGACTTCATTCCAAGATAGTCATTTTCTGTCATCTTTTTTTTTACATACCTTTGTTAATCTCTCTTTTTAAAAGATTCAATGTTCCATGAATGCCATTGCTTCCCTTGAAAAGGAACTATTTTGACCTTCCCTCTCTTGTTCCTCTTAGTGTGTACAGCTCAAGTGTGACCTACTGTCTGCCACCCTTGGTCTCTTTTGAAATACAGAGCATCTGCTAGTATTTCTCCATCTCTACTTTCAAATCTCCCATTTTGGCTCCTGACTTTTGCAGTTGCTCTCTTCCACTTATGACTTGCTTTTTTATTTTCTTAGCCCTTTCTGTTACTGAGTCTCTCTCTCTCTCTCTCTCTCTCTCTCTCTCTCTCTCTCTCTCTTTCTCTGTGTGTGTGTGTGTGTGTTTCTCTTTAGCTATTTGAGTTTCCTTTTCTGAGAATTCTGTTTATATCTGTACCCCATTTTATTTTTTTTATTTTTTTTTATGCATATAGAGTATTTTTTATTTAATTTTATATAACAAAGTCCAATTAAATGAAAACAAACATTTATACACAATATTTGGGAATTTGGGCGTCGTTCTTTCCAAACTACTTCCTGCTGGTAAGGGGCGCTGTCTTGGGGGATTCGAAGAAGATTCAGATATCCTAGCTGTAGTCTGTAGGGCTGTTTTGTCCAGCTGTTTGGAATGTAGGATCAGCTTGTACTCTGTTTCAGGCGGTCTGGTGTGATCAAACCACATTAGTCTGGAAGGAATCCACATCTTTTCATTTTCTGTGGAAACAAAAATAGAAATACTTTTCCCCAGTAACTTGTTCTTCAACTTAAATTTTGGAGTCAAAGCGTTTTTTTTTTTTTTTTTTTTTTTTTTATTTATTATTTTACATGTCGATCCCAGTTCCCTCTCCCTCCCTCCCTCCCCCCAAGCCCTCCCTCCCTCCTTCCCTCCCTTTTGCCCTCTCTACCCTCTCCCATGCACTCTAAACACCCTCCCCTCCCAACCCCCCACCACAATACAATATGTAGGGGAATGCCATCCAGTTGGGGTCATGTAGATCTGACAGGTCCTGTGAAGTAGGGACTAGGGCTTCTCTCCTATCTCTAGAATAAGGCAGTTATCCCTCCATGGGGGATATGTTTGCAAAGTCCTTTTGTGCACCAGGGATACATCCTGGCTCCACTGTCTGAGGTCTCTTAGGCTGCTCAGACCTTCTGGCTGAGACCCATATTCAGGGGGGGTCCGAGTCAGACCCCTGTTGGCTTCCCAGCTATCAGTCTAGTGGCCCTTAGCTCCTCCTTGTTCAGGTAAGCTGTCTCTATGTACTTCTACCGCATGGTCTTGTCCTCTCCATCTGCTTCTGGGTTCTAGTTTGACTCAGTGTTTATGTATGGGTGTTTGCTCCTGTTTTCAACAGGCATTAGTTGAGGACTCCATGGAGAAGTTAGTTGTTGATCTCACTCTCCGGGAAGGGCATTTATGATAGCCTTTCCACGGAAGCTGAGATTGTTAGTTGGGAGCAGTCTTGTAGTTCCCTCGACCTTTCTTTGTGTTCAACTTTATCTTCAAACCAATATTGGCTCCCTCTTTTATGTTCTCTCTCTCTGTCTCTGTCTCTCTCTCTCTTTCCTATTTTCCATTCCTAACCAGGCTCAATCCTCCTGGTCGCACATGCCTTCCTCTCCTCCCTCTCATTTTCTCCTACTTCTCTCTCCATTAGCTGTCCTCCCCCACTATACCTGAGGTCTGGGGGACTTGTCCCTTCCCAGTTCTGTGAGGGACTTTATATGAATCTCTTAGAATACAACTTGTATCCTAGTTCCTCTGGTGATGTGAATTATAGGCTGGTGATCATTTGATCTAGGTCTAAAATCCATATATGAGTGAGTACATACTGTGTTCCTCTTTTTGTGACTGGGTTACCTCATTCAGGATGGTTTCTTCAAGTGCCATCCACTTGCCTGCGAATTTCAAGATACCATTATTTTTTTCTGCAGAGTAGTATTCCATTGTGTAGATGTGCCACATCTTCATTAACCATTCTTCAATTGAAGGGCATCTAGCTGTACCCCATTTTAAAATAGGGCTATTTATTATGGGTTCTCTCTCTCTTTTCTCTGTCTCTGTCTCTCTCTGCACACACATACATACATACACACACACACACACACACACACACACACACACACACACACACTGGATTCAACTCTTTTATCTGATGTGGAGTAGGGAAAATAATTTCCCATTCTTTAGGCTGTCACATTGTTTGAATGACAAAGTCTTTTTAAGAAATTTATTCTTCTCTCATATATTATATCCTGATCACAGTTTCTCCTGCCCTTTCTCCTAGTCCCTCCTTGCACTTTTACTCGCCCCCAGATCTACTCCTTCTCCATTTCCCTTCAAAAGAGGGCAGGCCTTGTAGGGATAATATCCTAGAATTGCATATGAAGTTGCAATAAGACCAGGAACATGCCCTCTTACTAGGGCTGGACAAAGCAACCCAGCAGGAGAAAAAGGATCCTAAACACATGCAGAAGATTCAGAGACAGCCTCTGCTTCCACTGTTTGGAGCCCCACAGGAACATCAAGCTATACAACCATAACTTTGATACGTCCCCTGATTACAGTTGTCTCTACAAGTACACTCTACCTCCATCCCTCCCTCCCTCGCACCCTCTCTACATCCCTTGCTCCCCCTTCCTCCACCTGACCCCTCCGGTTCCCATTCCTGCCCACCCCTGTTCTAACTACAAAATCTATTCTATTAACCCTTACTGGAAAGGTCCCTGCATGTCTCCCTTGAGCCTTCCATGTTACTTAGCTTCTCTGAGTTTGTGGATTATCATGATCACCCTTTACTTTACAGCTAATATACACTTATGCGTGAAAACATAGATAGTGTCTTTTGCTGTGCAGAAGTTTCTCAGTTTCCCCAAATCCCATTTATTAATTGTTGCTCTTAGTGCCTGAATTATTTGTGTTTTGTCCATAAAGTCTTTACAAATGAGTTTAAGGCTATTAATACATTTTTTCCTGCCTCTTAGTTAATTTGGATAATCACTTGTCAATCTTACTGATTTTCTCAATGATCCAACTCTGTTTTACTGAGTCTTTGTATTTATCTTTCTGTTGTATTAATTTCAGCCCCGAGTTTGATTATTTTTTTGCCATTAAATCCTTTTTATGTGTGGTTTTCTCTTTTTGTTCTAAATCTTTTAGGTGTGCTGTCAAGTTCTTTTATATTATCCATAAAGCAGTGTTATTTAGGTACTTAGTAATGTGATCTTGCCTCTTTGAACTGCCCTGATTGTATCACATAAGCTTGGGTTGTCTATTATGTATATCACTGCCATCTATGAATATGTTGTATCTCTCTATCATTTATCATCTGTATATCCAGTGATCTATCATCTGTCTATCATCTCTCTTTACCTAACTACATAGATATTATCTATCAGTTGATCATCATTTTTCTATTATCTTCATTCTATCGATGAATCTGTCAAACACCTGTGTAGTTGTTACACTCTCTTTCAATTATGTTTATCAACTTTCTCACACATCTTTTTTCTTTTATTAGTATTATTACTTCTTATTTTACATATAGAACCCAGTTCCTCTCCCTCTCTCCCATGCTTACCCACTACTCCCATCCCATTCCCTACCCCCCACTCCACAGAGAGGGTGATGACTTCCAGGAGGGATCATCAAAATCTGTCAAGTCATTTGGAGTAGGGACGAGGCCCTCCCTCCTATCTCTAGGTTAAGGGAGTAACCCTACATGGGGAATGTGCTCCCAAAGTCCTTTCATGCACAAGGGACACATCCTGGTTCCACTGTCAGAGGTTCCTTAGACTGTCCAGGTCTTATAACTGAGACCCATGTTCTGGGGGTCTGAGTTTATCCAATGCTGGTTTCCCAGCTATCTGTCTGGGGGCCCAAGGGCTCCTCCTTGTTCAGGTCAGCTGTCTCTATGTGTTTCTGTAGCCTGGTCTATATCATATTTGCAACATTTTAAAATTTCATGAACCTTTTCTCTGCAGACATAGAATGCAAATGCTGTTTTTTGTCTTTGAGTGATTTATTGAATTTTATTGTTTTTTTTTTTTTGAAATTTATATCTGATCAAATGAAAAGCATTTGTTAATTTTCAGGTTATTTTAGATTGAACAGCCATGCTTCTTGATGAACTATCATCTCTTCTAATTAAAGACGTCTTGCTCACAAAAAGAAAGGACTAGAGGAAGTGAAAGGGGAAGGGTCAGTGCATAGGTGGGGATGAAGGGGCGTCATTAGATTTTTTCACTCTGTTCCTCTTTCTGCAGGATATTATGGCAAGCCTTCACTCCACTCCTGGCCAAGAGATTAGATTGTGCTTTTCTGCTGCCAAATTCACCCAGTCTTCGTGTTAAGAGTAAGTGTAACTTTTATGGTAGTCCTGTCTTCCTTGCTAACCCACGCTCATTCCAGGACTCACCAAGACACAGGAAGGTGGTGTCCTGTGTGGGCACGATGCTGTTATAGCCTCAGCCCTGTCAGCTTCCTCTCCCTGTGCCTTCACAATAACAGATACTTGTGAGGGAGTAAGACCCACAGGGTGTGTGAGGTATATGTTCTTGACCACAGGATTTCTTCATCTGTTACTACTACATTAAATAAGGAACAGTTTCTTCTCGAAATACAGAGTCTTCAGTTGCTCTTGGGTACAGTTTTAGAATAGACCAAGAATCCACCTGCTTATATTTCAGATGATAAAGGAGGCTTTTCCTCAAACCAATTTCTTGTGAGTCTCAAATTGTAGTCTCTTTTGTTTTTATCTTAAATCTGTCTTTGTTTTTTTTTTTCCTTGAAGGGTTTATATTACATTCCAGTTAGTCTTCAACTCATTTATGAAGTACAGATGGGCCTCAACTCAAGCTTCTCCTCCTTCAACTTACCAAAAGCTGGGGATACAGCTATGCACTACCATACTTGTCTGTAGCCGTTTATTTGTCTCATTTTTTAATGGAGGAAATTTTTACCTGACTCACAGTTCTATCATTGTGAGTGAGTCACAGAGACAGTAACTCAAGACAGGTAATTAGTTACAATGCATTGATAGAAAGCAGCAATCAAAGATGCATGCATATAGTCATCTTGCTCTCTTAACTCTTACACAGTTCAGCTATCCTGCCTAGGAAATGACATCAGTTCCCTCAATAATGGTCATTTTATCACACCAATAAAACTAAACAGGAAAAAATTTTCTTCACATATGCCCATAGTAACTCTCTCTGATTTATATAAACTCTTATTTAGACACTATTTTGAAGTGATTCTAGAATGTGGCAACTTGACAACAGAAACTAAAATATCACACTAGAACAAAAGCCAAGGATAATATTACTATTTAAAACTGCATAAAATATTTAGAAATGATTTTCCCACTTCTTTAATATACACCATTCTTGATTACCTATGTGAAAGCCATTAAGTCAACACACCATGGAGCCAATTGCATCTCCATGTTTATTTATTTTTTGAAATTTATTTATTCTTTTAAATTTCATTCTACCTTCCAGCCACAGGTCTCCCTCCTACCCCTCCTCCTGTTCCCCTTGCCTTCCCCCAACCCAGCCACAGTCCACTTCTCCTCAAGAGTAAGGGCTCCCATGAGGTGTCAACATAGTTTGGCCCAAAAGTTTGGGGCAGAGCCCAGCCCCTGTCTCATGCATTAAGTCTGATCACGGTATCCCACATAGGGGATGGCTTCAACAAGGTAGCTCATGTATTATATTGTGGTCCTACTGCCACAGAGCATGGCACCCCACCATTGGGAATGCCATCCGACAAGTTAGCTCGTGTACCATGTTTGTATCTTGTCCTATTGCCAGGGCCCACTCAGATTGTCCAAGCTTCATAACTCTCTCCCACATACAGAAGGCTTAGGTCAGTACTCTGGAGTCTTCACAACTGTTGATCTAGAGTTCATGAGTTTCCATGAGCTTGGTTCAGCTGTCTCTATATATTTTTCCACCATGCTTTTGACCCTCCTTTGCTCATATATTCCCTCATCTCCCTCTTCAATTGGATTCCCTACCTTGGCCTGGTGCTTGGTTGTGGATCTCTGCATCTGGTTCTATTAGTTACTGAAGGAACTCTCTATGATGACAGTTGACATGTTCACCAATTTGACTACAAGGGTAGGCCAATTTGGTCATCCTTTCCACCATAGCTAGGAGTCCTACCTGGGGTCATCCTTGTGGATTCTTGGGAATTACCATAGCATCAGGTTTCTCCCTAAGCCCATAGTGCTTCTTCCTATTAAGATAATCTTTCATTGCTATTCTACTTCATGCCTCCACACATCAACCATTCCATTCCCTCATGTTCTCATCTTCCCTCCCCTTCCTTTACCACCCCCACCTTCAATATATTTACATCTCATCTAATTTCCCTTCCCAGAGCAATCAATGTGTCCCTTTTAGGGTTCTCCTTATTACCTATCTTCTCTGGAGCTGTGGATTGTAGTGTGGTGATGCTTATGAGTGAATACATGCCATGTTTGTCTTTCTGAGTCTGGATTACCTCACTTAGGATGGGTCCTTCTAGTTCCATCCATTTGCCTGCTGATTCCACGAGATCATTATTTTTTAGAGCAGAGTAGTACTCCATTGTGTTAATGTACCACATTTTCCTTATCCATTCTTTGGTTGAGGAGCATATAGGTTGTTTCCAGATTCTGACTATTATGAATAATGCTTATATTCACATTGTGGAGCGGGTGTCCTTGTGGTATGATTGAGTGTTCTTTGGGTTTATGCCCAAGAGTGGTATCACTGGGTCTTGAGGTAGATTGACTTCTTCCTTTCCATTTTGTATGACCTTGACCTCTCTTCATTGTCTTATTGCTCTAGCTAGAACTTTGAATACTATATTGAAGAGACATGGAGAAAGTGGACAGTCTTGTCTTGTTCCTGATTTTAGTGGAATTGCTTTGAGTTTCTTTTCATTTAATTTGATGTCAGCAACAGGCTTGCTATATATTGCTTTTTATTATGTTTAGACATGTTCCTTTTACCCATATTCTCTATAATACCTTATCACGAAGGGGTGTTGGATTTTTGTCAAAGGTGTTTTCAGCATCTAATGAGATGATCACGTGGATTTGTTTTCATATATATCAATCATATTACACTGACAGGTTTCCATATGTTAAGCCAACCATGAGTTTCTGGGATGAAGCCTACTTGGTCATGGTGGATAATGTTCTTGGATTCAGTTTTCCAGTTTTTTTTTTTTTTTTGAGTATTTTTGCATCAATATTCATGAGGGAATTTGGTCTGTAGTTCTTTTCCTTTGTTGCATATTTGTTTGGTTTGGGTATCATGGTTACTGTGGTTTCATAAAAGGAGTCTGGTAATGTTCTTTCATTTTCCTTTGTGGTAATGTTCTTTCTTGTGTGGAGCAATTTGCAGAGTATTGGAGTTAGCTATTTTTGTGAATTTCTGGTAGAATTCTGTGTGTCAGACAGTTGGCCCTGGGCTTTTTCTGGTTGGAAAGCTTTTAATAACTGCATCTATTTCCTTAGGGGTTATAGGTATATTTAAATTGTTTATCAGGTCTTGATTTAATTTTGTTATGTGGAACCTATCCAGAAAACTGTCAGTTTCTTTAAACTTTTTTTTCAGTTTTACGGAGTACAGATTTTTGTAGTATGATCTGAAGATTCTCTGGATTTCCTCAGTGTCTGTTGTTATGTTCCTCCTTTTAGTTCTGATTTTGTTAATTTGGGTATCCTCTCTCTGCTTTTTGATCAGTTTGGATAAGGGTTTGTCTGTCTTGTTGGTTTTCTCAAAGAACCATCTCTTTATTTCATCAATTCTTTCTACTGTTCTGTTTGTTTCTGTTTTATTGATTTCAGCCCCCAATTTGGTTATCTCTTGTTGTCTGCTTCTGCTGGGTGAGTTTGCTTCCTTTTGTTCTAGAGCTTTCAGGTGTTCTGATAATTCAGTAATGTGAATATTCTCCAGTTTCTTCACGTGGGCACTTAGTGCTATGAACTTTTCTCTTAGCATTGCTTTCAAAGTGTTCCATAAGTTTGGGTATGTTGTACATTACTTTTCATTGAATTCTGGAGTGCTGAGTAGGAGTTATGTTCTTTTGTGTTTGGATGGAAAGTTCTATAAATGTCTGTTAAGCCCATTTGAGTCATAATGATCCCTTATTTCTCTGTTAATTTTGTGTCCTGAAGACCTGCCCACTAGTGTGAGTGGGTTTGATGTATGATTTAAGATTTAGTAATGTTTCTTTTATGAATGTGGGTGCCTTTGTATTTGGGGCATAGATGTTCATGATTCAGATTTTTTTGGTGTATTTTTCCTGTGATGAGTATGAAATGTTTGCCATAATCTATTTTGATTATCTTCAGTTTGAAGACATAAGGTAGCTATACAAGCTTGCTTCTTAGGCCTATTTGATTGTAAAGTCTTTTTCCAAACCTTCACTTTGAGGTAATGTCTGTCTTTGAGGTTGAGGTATGTTTCTTGTATGCAACAGAAGGGTGGGTCATGCTTTCATATCCATTCTGTAGCCTGTGGATTTTTATAGGTGAGCCCATTGATATTGAGGAATATCAATGACCAGCGATCCTTGATTCCTATTATTTTTTTGGTGGTGGTTGTAAGGATTCAGACATGCTGGCCTGACTCTGTTACCTGGCACAGTGCACTCAGGCAGTACCCTGGTCAGCCCAGGAGTAAAAGACCCCTTTAAAAGGAAGGTCTGTGCCCACTTATGCTCTTTTTCTGCTCTCACTTTCTGATCCATCTTCCCTGCTACTCTCTTTCCTGTCCTCATTCCTGCTGTTCCCCCGGGGGCAGGCAGGACTTTTCCTGCTTCCCTCTTCTCCTCTGTCCTCTCTGTCTCTGTGTCTCTTTACCACTTGCCTCTTTCCTTCCTCACCTTTCCCTTTCTTATAAAAGCTTCTCACTTAAGCTCTGTCTGCCTGGCATGTTTTCTCTCTTCCTCAGTCACCATCTCCTCTCATGGAATCTGCCAAGGTTCCCCTCAAGCTTTATTGTAACAGTGATGATGTGTGTATTTCCCTTTTTTAAGGATTTGCTTCCGTGGCTTTATCCATTGCTTGAGTTTTCCTGGGTACCTCTAATCTCCTTGGGTGGGAGTTTTCCTTCTAGTGCTCTCTGTAGGGCTGGATTTGTGAATAGGTATTGTTTAAATTTGTCTTTGTCATGGAATATCTTGTTTTCTCCATTTATGGTGATTGAAAATTTTGCTGGGTATAGTAGTCTGGGTTGGCGTCCTGGTATTGTAGATTCTTTATAATGTCTGTCCAGGACCTTCTGACTTTGAGAGATTCCATTAAGACATTGAAGGGGTTGGCATTGACATTTTATGATGTCTGATTGAGTCTATAGTGTTTTAGATCACGTGGGTTGAAGTTTCTGAGAAATGACTGACTTGGTTCTTGGAAGACTTCAGATCACAATTCCATGATCCTGCTGGCTTCCTTTCTTCTCGTAGTTGGCTCTCTCTTCTGCTTTGCTACAATAAGGATTCTGGCACCCACTGTTTTTATTCTCTACCCCCTTAAGCCCCTCTGTCTCTGTATCACACCTATCCCTGCATGTTTCAGAGATAATAATAAAAGACAAGGAATTAAGAATTATAATATCCAGAGACTTAGGAAGATGAGATCAAACGGTGCCTTCTGGACATGACACAATGTCAGCGTTCCTAAACTCACAGCAGCTGTATTTCCTGAACAAGACCTTCACACGATAGAGACCATCAACAGTCCAGCATGGAGGGAGGAGAGGCGTCAGGGGTCCCCATTGTTAGATGTGCCAGGAGTTAGAGAGAGTAGTGAGCTTTGAATATTATCACAGTACCATTTATGCATGTATGAAATTTCCTTTAAATTAAAAATAATTTAATGTCTCTTTTTTAGTTTTGATTTTCTTTTTGTTTAATATTTCTCATCTCTCTCACCCTCTCTCACTCTCTCCCATGCATGTGTGCACACGCATGTGCGCACACACACACACACACACACAAATACATACTATGACACATATGTAAAAAGACACCATAATGGAATGCAATCCTTTGTGTGGTCACCTAAAACGTTAATAAAACATTAAAAAATGTTTAATTTTAAATCTAGCTTCCATGTATAAAATATGCAGCATTTACCTTTATGAGTCTGTCATATTTTGATGAACATACTGATTTCCAATTGTTTCTGTTTTCCTGCAAATGTTCTATTTAATTTTTAATCATGCCTGCATGTTGGGATCACAAGATATTTGAGCCCACATATTACTAAGGAAACAAGGAATGTCAAACATGCATGGTTGTTTTTTTTTAATGAAAAGATGTATAACCTGTTTTTCATTCAAAAGACTGGGAATTGGAGGTGATTAACATAGCCTGTTGGTCTGTGTTATACAAAGGGCCAGGCTATATTAAGTTCTCACAATCTAGACTGGGGATACTTAAGAGTCTGGAGATGACCCTTAAATTATTTATATAGCTAAAGGCCCCTCCATGCTTGCCAAAACAGAACCAGAGGTAACTCATAGCCTAAATGATCTCTAAGTTAGGATGTATTCTTGGTGCACAAAAGGACCTTGCAGACACATCCCCCATGGAGTGATACTGCCTTAACCTAGAGACAGGAGAGAAGTCCTAGTCCCTACTTCAAATGACTTGACAGATCTACAAAACCCCACCTGGATGGCATTGCCCTACATGTGGAATTGGGGTGGGGGAATGGGAGGGGAGGGTAGTCAGGGTGCATGTGAGGGGGCAGAGAGGGTAAGAGGGAGGGAGAGGGAACTGGGGTCGACATGTAAAATAAAAACTAAAAAAAACTGAGCATAATAGCACATAGATGTATCTCACTGACCACTGAGACATGCCTACTTAGAAAGCACCAGTTCCGTGAAGCATTCCTGTCTCAACAATATGGACAGATGCCAAAGGGATGTCATGTGACGTTGATCTCTGCACTCCTCACACATGAGCACACACACAGTTACCATCATACACATGGACACACACAAGCACACAAACAAATGAAAAGTAAAACCATGTGAGGTAATGGATTTTTACATAGTGTAGAATGATAGTTGCCTGCTTTACCAAAAGACCAAACAATCCAAATACATACAGGTTTTATCTTTCAACGATGTCTTACTAAAGCTGGAAGAATAAAAATTAGAAACACAGGACACAGGCTGAAAGAAAATACTTGTAATATATGTAAATATGTCTAACAAAATATTATATAAAGGATTATAAACAAAACAAAAGCAAGACAAAAAATAGACGATGCCAGACACTGCTCTAGGTCCTTAAGCTAATACATGTAAGCTATCTCTAGTACCCATATTATTGCAAGAAATATATATATATATATATATACACATATATATATATATATGAGTTGAGTTTTGATGTAATTATTGCTCCTTGTGAATCAGCTATTTTATTAAACAAGGCAATGCTTTTTTCAAATTATACTGGGTTTAAATACCGTCATAATAAACTAGTTGGTGCCAGACTCCAGAAGTTTGAACTAACATGACCAAATAAGTCATGCTGTACCAGATTTCATTCTTACTCTTCACAGTTTCTCTGATAGCCATAGGGCTGAAACTTGGGCATCTCTCCCAAGTGTTCATAACCACAAGTGAGAGTGAATTAACATGGGCTCTGATCAGTCATTTGAGACAAAGCATTTTGCACCACTCTCAAGTTGATTCAGAACAATATATATGCAACTTTGTATTCATAGGCACTAATGTATGAAGGTCCCATAAGAGAGAAAAATCTCTGTCAATTATTTTGCAAGTCAAATTATAATAATATATTGAACTCTTCAAGGAGGAGCAAAATACAGAAAGGAGACAGGAGAAATAAACAGAGAGAGAGAGAGAGAGAGAGAGAGAGAGAGAGAGAGAGAGAGAGAGAGAGAGGAGAGAGAGGAGAGAGAGGAGAAAACTTTATGCTGGACACATCTTGGCAGGTCTCAGCACAATGGACTAAATACACTCTTCAGATTCTTGGTTTCCAGGCCAGGCACATCCTTTCAAGGCTTGACCTCTCAAGATATTATAATGGAGTTCAAAATTATTTTCAGAGGCCCAGATATGGCAAAGCATGATGCTTGGAAAGGAATCTGAGGCAACACCTAAATTCCAAGGAATGGTGAGTAAGTCTCTGCCACAGCTTCATTATTTGTGTCTTGGTTTCCTAGAGCTTATCTTTTGTATGTCTGTTTACACCATAAGATAAATACTCAGTATAAGTTGATTGATGGTACCGTCAAGGGAAAAAATTGAAAAAGGCACAACTTCCAGTTCTGGAACAATGGCAACTATAACAAACACCTAAGCTGGTCCTGATCAAATCTCCTGAAGTATTGGTCATTTGGTATATGAAGGATATTCTCCTTTTCTGGTTATCATGTGCCTGAACTGAGTTTAAGAGGTGAGTGCAGCTGGTACCTCATGAGTCCTGAAGCATGATTACAAGTGACATCTATTGGTTTTCTGACCAGTATGACAGCTGCTCATTTGTTGTGGTTGACCCGTTCATTATTCTTGAGTAATTGAGTAGAGCACCAATCACTGTCAGTTCTATAATTCTCCAATATGCTTCCACTTCATGTTTAAGGTTATGTAGACATTCTAGGTCAACTGAAGAAAGCATCCTGGAGAGATGTGCCCAGGGATAAGTAGATAAAAGCAAACCAGAAACATGGAAATGTACACACCCACGGTGAGAGGAGCACTGAGCTAGAGAATCCCAGATAGAAGGGGCTGAAGAAATGGAAAGCATGATGCATGTGGGAAGAAAAATAAAAGCTGCAAAAAGTCAGATGCCTAAATGGAAGATTTGAAAGTAGATGTGGAGAAGTAATGACAGATGTTGGATATTCCAAACAGAGCCAGTGAGGCAGATCATCACACTTGAGTAGTGCACACACGAAGAGAAACAAGAGAGGAACACTGGACCTGGTTTAAGAGAAGCAAGCACATTCACGGGACATTCTGTGCCTTGAAAAGAGATATTAATTAATGCAGATATGTTGAAAGTGACAAAGCAAAGTGAACAACTTACAATGAAATCAGATTCCTGGTTTCTAATGTACTTAAGATGGGGGAAGTTATAAAATTAGAACGTGACCATTGGAAAGTGTGTAAGAGCTGAACAGAAAGGGACTGGGAAAGAAGTTGGAAGCATATGGCATGGGAGAATAGTTGAGGGCGTGTGGAAGGACAGGCAGAATATGATACAAGGGAAGGAAGTGGGAAGAAGATGAACAAAATGAACTGTATGAAGATGCTATAATAAAGTCCATGACTTTGTGTGCTAATAAAAACAGAAGAGTAAGTAACTCTAATTGAATCCATCAATTTACCAAAGAAGGAAAACTGAATGAAAGTATAAAGAAGATTAATTAGGAAAATGAATGGAATAGTGGAAGTTGGAGAGCAAGAGAGAGTAATAGTATAAATATGATAGAGATTACCTAGTGTGTATAACAATAAAATTAAAAGAGGCCAAGAAATAATGTGTATCTTAGATTTAAAAATTAAAAATATTTTTAAAACAAATATAAAAATACATTATGTGTACCTGTAAATATTTCATGATGAAGTCAATTGTTACATAAAATTGATATATATATATATATACATATATATTAATGAAAATTATTCTAAAAAGACAGATGGGCTAAAACAGTGAAAGTAGAGGTGGTAAGTATCAAGCATGCAAAAATTGACATAAAATGTATGGGTATGTGAGAGATATCAGAGACTCAATAAGATAATGTAGGAATAAAGAGAGGGTAAGAGAAAAGATGGGAGAGGGAGGGTAGGAGACATGTGGAGGTAGAGAAAAGTAGAGGGAAGGGGGCAGAGGGGTGGAGATCACAAACATGGAAGGAGGAGAGGGAACACTTGTGAATTGCTAAGGAGTTGCCCCTCTATCTGTCCATGCCTGCATTTTCCCAGGTTTATACAACATTCTCTGTCTTCCTTGATGGTCCCTGTGGTGAGGTCAGGAGAGAACAGGATTTTGTCCTGCATCTCTGACCACCAGTTGGATGTATTCCATCTCTCCAGGGAAGGGGAGATGGGAAAGTTTGTCTGGCTTGAGCCTCTACTGGTCTTGAGCATGGTGTCACAACTGCTTGTCAATGCATCAAACCAGACATTAAGTGTGCAAAATACCATGTGGTCAGCCCGGATACTAGTATAAACAGAGAACAATGCATAAACACTGATGGTTGTGTTTATATAATAATGTTAGTTTATTTGTATATGTAACAACAATCTTTAAAGAATAGGCTGTGAATTTGGGGCTGAATAGCGGAGTGCAGAATATTGGAAGTGTGGTCAGGAGGAGATGGATGTGGAAAATGAATCGAGGACACCCTGACTAAGATGGAATTGAATCCAATATTGTCCTTATCACCAAACTAGACAAATGTCTTTATTAATTTAGAACGGACACTTTTATTTACTCTCTGTTTTATGAGTAAGCCTTGAAAATATGAAAGCATAATAACCATTACAGGTTATGTTATTGTATATTATACACAAAGCAAAAATAACAATGATTTTATTCATCAAACAAAATATCAAAAGTAGAAAACACAACTTGGTCATTCCTGGAAAAATACACACAAATAAAAATGAATGGACTCAAGGGTCTTACTCTTTATTTTGTTTATTTATATGTATACATAACATCAATGATTAGTGAAGAGAAGGCCCTGGATTTGGTAGTGAATAGTGGGCATGGGACTATTGGAAGTTCATTCAGGAGGAGTTGGAGGGGAGAAATGATATATTTATACTTTAATTTAAATTCATAAAAGGAAAAGCCACTTGGGAATAAAGTGCAATTACAAAGCAAAGAAAACATTGTTTTGGTTTTACAATGAAGTGTTGTTAAAAGAAAAGAATTGTGAAAAACACAAAAAAATTTACCTTTAAATTTTAAAAGTGCAAATTCTCACCTTCTATCTAAAGTAGTCCGTCTCCCCCAGGGTGTCGTCTAGTTCAGATGAGTTGCTTCAGCTAAGCAACTTTCACACATTTTACACAAATGAAATGACCATGTCTTAAAGAAAAAGAAGTAAATATAATCAATATGAAATGCACCCCTCCAGAAATACTATTGGGAATTAGTGGTTGCTGTGAGAGATTCTGTCCTTTTCTTCAATGCTGTAGCCACAGATGACTTGTCCTTACTCTGCCATATGACCTCCTTCCTGTGCTCAGGTAGGTAACTCTTACTAAACTTAGTGGACCACACACAAAAGGAGACCATGTCAGGAGGAGAACTCTTGAGAAAAATGTGGAGAAGAAGAAGTATGGGTTACAATGATTAAATGCATCATACCAATGTATCTATATCAATATACCTCAACTTCAAAATGTTACCTCACTAGCAACAGATCACATATGTAGAGGTAATTTCACATTCTAAATTCTAAAACACTGTCCATGATGTTTTGGAATGCCTCATAGTGAATTTTGATGCTATATTCTATTAGATCTCAATGATACACACTCATTGTGTAATAAAAAGTATTCAGTGACATGTAAACAGAATTCAATACCACGAATGTATAGAAAGGTTTTGTGACATTTATCTGTTCAACACACACACACACACACACACACACACACACACACACACACAATCAATGTCATATATGCAATATTATTGTGAAAAAAGCAAATGCGGAGATGCAAGGAGCACTATTTGTAAGTATGATGTGGCCATTTCTCAAGATTTTACACAGAAAATAGAACATCAAACTTTCAATAACATCATGTTTGAATAAGTTGCAGGTAACATCATATTTAAAAGACAAGGTTAAAATGTCCCCTGATGATGAGGAGGAATGCAGTGCATCCCTTCTATCATCATGTCCAGCACAGCACATGAAATTCGAGCTAACACGATTAGAGAACTAATTTGAACTAGTTTGTGAATAATTTGAAAGGAGAGAGAGCTTGTCAAAGACTACATTAAGCAAAATCTAACAAAGAATTAAAATGTTTCAGAGAAATTGATTATCTTCTCAGAGATTCCATCTGAATGGAGAGTGGATGGGGGGTGGTCAGTTGTTGAGGAGCTGTCAAATATGAAGGACTATGATCAAAATACACTGCCTAAGATTCTCAAAGAATAAAATATCATAGTTTAAAAGAAGCCTTCTCTTTGGATGTAGGAGAAAAATTAATATTCACAATTAATGATTGCATCCCGGTAGATTAAGGGCATATGCAAAACAATTCATTTGCAATAAAAATAAATCACCCATGATATTTCAAATGACAAGGAACCCACCCATTTTGCATCCCTCCTGAACTTCACACATGTGGCCTTTTCTTGGGTAGTGACTGTGAGTTGAGTACATGGAATGATTAGCAAAGGCCAAATGTAGCATATTTGATTTATGTTCTGTTTCATGATGCACAACATTGATCTGGCTATGTGAATGAAAATGTTACTGGAAAGAGAGGGAAAGTGAAGGCCCGTGACATACATGAGGTATAGAAGTAAGAAAGGAGGAGGAAGCAGTAGGCAAATATCCACAGTGAGATGTAGAGAAAGGAATACAATGAGCAGCAAAGTGCTCTTGAAAACAACCACTAGAACACATTTGCTTTCTGTAGCATCTAAGAGTACAGTTCCTTAATCCACACCCAGTTTCCTGTACAACACTTTTCCTTGTATGGGAAAGCCAGATTTATTTCCCACGATCCGCTCATGTGTGGAATATCGCAGACTTTCTTGTTTATCTCCTGGTTACACGTTTTTCAACTTTCTTGCTGTGCCAGGCCTCCAACAGTAGAATCACTAGAGTAACTAGAACCAAGGCAGCCATAGCCATCCGGATGAAGTTTTCGACTGTGTTAGCTTTGTGCTGTGATGCAGGGGATTCTGCACGAAGAGGTCAAAGAAGTCAGGTTACGCCAAAAGTTTCCTACAGTAAGTGGTTGTGCACTCAGTCCCCCATCTCCTTGACAGAACTAGACCTATCGTGTCTGTCCCTTAATCTAGGGTTCTCCATCTCACCTGATTCTTACATGGCCATTCTTTTTTCATGTTCTCATGGTCTGAGATTCCCCAGAGAACCAAATAATTTGAGCAGACTATGTTAAAGGCCTAAGAGAGCTGAGGCACTTCTCTGAGCTCCTCATGATTTGAATAATTCTTAATTTTTAAAAACATGTCATTCTCATGGCATCTCACATTGCAGGTCTTGATAAACCTTTTCTGCTACTTCTAAGTAGGGATAAAGTACACTTTTCCCAACGTTCCAAGTTCTGTCAAAGCTTAACAATCAATTGTAATTTCACAAACTTGCTGTTCCGACCTCCTAGAAGAATCCTCACTTACCATACTCAGTGGGGTTCAGAAACTGGTCCTTGGGTTCTGGCAGTATGGCACGAAGAGGTGAATATTTGAACTTCCAGCCCTTGATTAAGTTTGTCAGTTTCTACCACAATTTAAACCTTAAGTACTTCTAACTGGCTCTCACCCTCTTGCAGACCAAATTTTGTGCCTCTGTGTTCTTGGATGCTCACTTAAGACCACAGTTTAATACCATGAAGACATGGCAAGCCTTATTGAATGTAAAGGAAGGATTGAGGCTCCAAGGGACTCAGAATTGCTTGATTAGGTCTATGCACTATGTGTACCACAAGCCTTTTGAGACCAGGTGTTGTTATGTTATTGGGCCCATAAATTTTAGCAAATAAAGTAATGAGGAGAATGAAGGGCTGAGGATGCCATCCCAGACTGTTCCGATTACGCTTTGCTAACTTCATACAAGCTAGAGTCATCAGGGAAGATGCAAATTTAACTGGAAAAAAATGCCTTCATCATATTGGTCAGTAGGCAAGTCTGTTGGGGAACTTTCCTAATTGATTAAGTATTGATGTGGGCGGGTCCAGAAAACTACTGTGTGTACTGCTAATACTTATTAATTGGAATTTGACTATATCAGAAACTGGGCTGAACAGGACTCTGGGTAGTAGGCTTGTAAGCCATGTTCCTCTATGTCCTCTGCTTCAGTTCTCACTTGTTGAGTGCCTACATCTGATTCTCTTCAGGATGAACTGTATGCTATTAGATGAAATAAGCCCTTTCCTCCACAAGTTTCTTTAGAATATGGTGTTTTCATCACAAAATGGAATCCTAACTAGTACAGAGTTAAACACTCCTGAATCTTCTAAATTCCATTCAATCCTGAAGGGGAGCATTCACACCAGAGGGTACTGATTATTTCTCCTCTATGAGGGGTGGAAGCCTTTTGGAATGAAGAGATTCCTTACTTAGCATTTCCTTACTCTTATTCTAGGCAAGAGCCCTTCTTAGAGAAGATAAATGAGTGGGCATATACATCACAAAAGGATAAGTTATTGGTCCTTACCTGAGACCAGGACATCAAGGGGATCACTTGATGCTGACCACACCTGGGTATTATTCCTAAAATAACCATAGCATCTGAATGTCCCGTTGTGGTTGGCATTGACAGATCCCAGAACAAAATGAGCCTGGAATGACACTTTGGTATGTTGCTGTGAGCTCATGGTCCATGAGAGGTTGTGTTTTCCTTCCCTTAGAATGAATCTGTCAAATCCCAGTGATGAGCTACACTGCATGGTTATACACTCCCCTGAAGTCACAACAGGGCTGGGCCAGACATACAGGCTTGGCTTTTCATAGGCTCCTAGGATGCAAAGGGAAGTGTATGTAATGAACTTAATCTACCCACATTGTCCTTTATTCTTTGGCTCTGAGGAAAGTAAGCCTGGAGAACAAGGAGAGCCCATGCTGGGATCCTTTAGTGTGCACTCACCTGTTAGCACCAGCTCCAGGGTGTCACTGTGCTCTGACCAGCCAGTAAGGCTTTTGTAGTAACACTTATATATCCCTGCAAAGTCCTTTGACATTTCATCAATGCAGAACTTAGCCTTTTTCCCATGTTCCAGAGGGAACTGTTTGTCCCAAGGATCTATGCTTCCCTCTTTATATATAAAGTACTCCACAGCATCCCCGGATCCCTGGCACCAAATAATCACAGTCATATTTTGAGCAATTACAGATCCTGGCTCAGTCCAGATGATGGGCTTTAGGATGTCTCCTGCAAGGAAATCAAAGGATGAGTCCCCGAACATCCCCCCCCCCTGCCATCTGACCACATGTTTTAGTATAGAGCACTCACAGGCATCATAACATGTTTCTCCACCCACATTGTGAAGAGCAGACCCATAGGAGAGCAAAAGTAATGTCTTGCCTTCAGAGGGAAGAATAAAATCTTGGGATGGATGGCAACACTCACCTGCCAGCACTGTAGTCTTGTAGCCCAAACTCAGACCTGGAAGAAAATTCCCTCTGAGAGCTTTTTCCAATCCAGTGCTGGGTTGGATCCCCTGAGTTCTTCATATGCAATCAGACCTGGCTGTGGGGTAGCATTCCTTAAATACTTGAGGGTCCACTCTCCCTCTTCAAATCTTACCAAGGTACATCAGCACTCTGAGCATCAGGATCATGATGAGTCTTGGTTTTTATTTGTGCTCCTGGGGTGGTCTGACCACGTTCTGTAGAACCATCAGGCAGTCTGTTTTCGACTGAGGGTATAACCTTCCTGTCATGGGTTTGCAACATCAGTACTATTGCCGGAAGAGGAACTTCTCTTCCCCTCCCCCCCAGTGCAAGAGTTTTGTCAAGTTCTACAGTCTCTGAAAAGTCTTTAGAAAAGTAGGGTTGTCCTCTGTTTTTCACAGCTTGCCTCTGTCCTGTGTGTTTCACAAGCCAGGGAATGAACATTCACATGCCACGACATGCCATGTTGCAAAGAGAAGTAATTGCAGACCCAAAATGTGCAAAAGTAATGTTGGCCAAAGTCAATGGTGTTCTAAGGAAAGACTAATTTATGATCTTACGACAGGGGGCCACAGTCTCAAGGTGGCTCTGTAGACTCAAATCAAGTACTTCATTGAGGCATTTCTTAGAGCAGATTCTGCTCTCTTTCCTCCCTATGCTCCAATGGACTTCCACAACTATAGTCACAATATCCTGATGTACTGCTGCCAAGGACAAGAATTTTCTTTCTTTTTTTATTTTTGTTGCTTCCTGTTTTAATATTGAGATATAACACTCAATATACACCCCCAGAGAGAATGATTAACCTCTCCCTCTGTCTGTCTCTCTCTCAATGGTTTGGACCTCTGCTCTTACTGCTATTGTCCTTTCAGGTGTCTTTTTTTAAAATTTATATAACCGAGTCCATTTAAATGAAAACAAACATTTACAGACAATATTTCGGAATTTGGGCGTCGTTCTTTCCAAACTACTTCCTGCTGGTAAGGGGCGCTGTCATGGGGGATTCGAAGAAGATTCAGAAATCCTGGCTGTAGTCTGTCAGGCTGCTTTGTCCAGCTGTTTTGAATGTAGGATCACCTGGGACTGTGTTTCAGGCGGTCCTGTCTTTCTGTTGTTAGGTGTTTTCTTGTATTGCCTTCTTCCCATAGCTTCTTCCAGTAGGTGTTGGTGGGGTCTCCTCTTCTATGGTACTTCCCTGGTGGGCTTATGTGGGTCAGAGATTCAATATCTGTAGCTCTGGGTGGTCCAAGCTTTATAGGAAGTCTCTCCGCAGACAGGGACTCAGGGATGGGGTCAAGAATGAGGATCCAGTAGAAGATGCCAGCAGGAACTCAGAGTGGACCCGCAGAGATAGGCAGATCTCTGGGAGGGGCCCGGGACTCCAGCAGAGGACTGGAGGTGGGGGTCAGAGACCAAGCAGGTGGAAATTACAGGTGGTCCTGCGTGGATAGGCAGGTCTCTTTGTTCAGAGTTGCTCCGAGAAGTCTCTGAAGTAGGGTGGACTGTTGGCTCCACCCTCTGTCCCAGTGGAGGAATTATAGGAGCCAGAGCATGCCAGAATGCCAAGAAAACATGGCCCACAGCATCAGCTAAGCAAGTCTCTGAAGGTCTTATTGGGACTGGAGCTGCAATCAGGAAACGGTATGGGTCTGTGCTACATTCTCTGTGTTTACGTTGTCAGTATTTAGGTTGGAGATTTTGTGGGACTCCTAACAATGGGAGTAGTGGTGTGTATGACTCCTTTTCAAGCTCTCGACGCTTTTTTATTCCTACTGGGTTGCCTCCCTCAGCATTTATACTAGTGGTGCATCTAGTATTATTGCATCTTGTTATGCTGTTTTCAATTTCTATCCTTGCAGGCCTGCTATTTTCTGAGGGGAAATGGAGGAACAGTGGATCTGAGGGACAGAGGGTGTTGAGGGAGCTAACAGGACTGGTAGTATGAGAGTCTGCTGTTGAGATGTATTATATGAGAGAATAATTAGAAAAAATAAAGGACAATCAAATTTCATGCTGCCATAGAAATGGTGAAATTGTGTTCCCAAGATTGGTATAGCTTGATCGTTTGTCTATTTTTAGTCTTTCATTTTTATCCATTGTTGCTCTATTCACAATCGCCAGGATATGGAAACAGTTTAGGTCTCAACCAACTGATGAACAATCAAAACGAGATACTTCTATACAAAGCAATGTTATTCTGCAATTAAGAGGAGAAAATTGATAAGAATTTGTGGTTACATAGCTTATAAGCCTTATAGTGGGACCTGTTACAATTATCTTATGAAAACGATGCAACATTAAACAGACTGTGTGTAATGATTTGTCATTGTATGGGTATGGTCAAAACTCATTGGAAATTCTCAAACAATAGCTGGAAATAGAGAAGATAACAAAAGACATTTTGTGGGATACAAGAAATGTGAGTCACAGAAGGAACAAACAGAAAAAATTTAGACAAAATTACTAGACAGTTGTGTGGCAAAAGATGTGATTTTGGTGTCATTACATATATGTGTGAAGATGAGATGATGATCCCAGTTCTCTCCCACCCTGGTTTAGCTTTGTCCTTAACAAACGCATATAGTTTTGATAGCAGCATCCTGAATCCACACTGGAATAGGAACAGCAGATTTATCAGCCATCCTGATGGCAATCCTCTGTGTGTTCTTTTTTTGAAATAGTTCTGATTGTTATTTTATTTCTCCTTTATAATAGACAAAGGTTTTTGATAATATATTGCTATCTTTGCTGAATATGATGACATGATCATTTAAACAAAACAAATGTGTACATATATGAGACTGAGGTTTCTGCAGCCTTTAACAAACTACTTGGGTTTAAAAAGGAAAAAAGCAATACACCGACAATTCAACTGCAGCACTTAGAAAAACACCAGTTTCCTTAGCAGACATGAGCACCCTGTACATGGACCTATCATCCAGGACAGCAATGAGCTAGGGAAGCCAAGAGCAGCTAGCTCCCCAAACCAGCTCAGAGCACCCTCCCCACCCAGAGCCTCCTCAAGGTGCTCTTATCTTCATCTCAGGAAGACAGCAGTCACCCCAAAAGACAGGAGGAGCAAATAAACACTTGTAAAAGTCAAGTGTCTTACTCAGTACCTCAGGAACTCCATGCAAGTATGGAGTGCCATTCTCTAGACTGCTCCTTGCATTTATCAAAAAAAAAAAAAAAAAAAAAAAAAAAAAAAAGGAACCAGGTCTCCCTAATTAATTTTCAGGTGCCTGGGATAACAAAGTATTTTTTGTCAGAAGGGATGTAAGCGGCACTATTTGATAAGAGTAAGAATAAGGAAAAAGTAGCTATCATAAAGTAAAAGTGTGCTCTACTCACACTAAAATATCAGGTCAATGCACCTCATACTGCAAAACTGTAATATAATACGCTCAGACACAATGTCCAAGTATTAAACTGTTCAAGCACATGAAGATCATCTTCTGAAAGACAAACCGGGCTCCTGTTTTGTGGGTACCTTCGTGTAACTTTAAAAACTGCTGTCCCTCAACAGGGACACTGCTCTTGATACTTGGTAGGAAGTTTGCTATGAGGCAATGACGGCTCAACAGTCATCTTGGGAGATAAATCTCCCAGCGCTCATCTTCAGAATCCAAACGAGGAGTGGGCATCATCTTTGTCCCTCACTCCTCGGTATCTCCCTGAAGTCTCCCCTTCTGGATTGCAGCTCTGCATTTTAACATTCAGTCTCTCAGCTAGTTCTGTGCTGCAAGCTTTGCTTGCATCTCCTGGTAATTGTGTTTCTGCTCCTTCTGCAGCGCCAGCGACCCTTGTAGGGAGAGCAGCTGTGCAGGCAGGTGATGGAGCTGAAGGAGGCGTGCTGCTGTGATGTCATCAAGATACTGCCTAGCTCTGCATCGCCACTCTTCGGAGGAAGCAGGAGACTCACCCCTCGGACAAGGACTCAGTGAGTCACTCTGTTGTGTGGATAACACGCTGGTCTTAAACTCATGAGGAGGGGCACTGGGTCTGTGGCTGGCATTTCTAGCACTCTTGGGGGTCTCGCTCTCAGAGCTACTGTTTTCCTCTGAGGGTTCACACTGGTCTGCAATTGTGATCTTTTGCAGCTTAGTGGTAAACAGACTGTCAAGGCTGCTGGAAATGTCTTCCACTTGAGTTAAAGCAGGGAGACAGGGGAGATGTTTGTTAACGTCGGATGAGGGTGCCCTGGCTCTACTGCTACTGCGGGGAACTGGGCCTGGTGATCCCTGTGCAGTCAGCCTCCAAATGGTTTGATGCTTACAGAGGAACAGTCAAGAACTAATGATGAAGTGTCAAGGGTCAGGTCAGAATCCTGGGCCTTGTCAATGTCGGTATCAGCTCTTGTGTGTGTGTGTGTGTGTGTGTGTGTGTGTGTGTGTGTGTTTTCCTTAGCTTAAACACAGTCTACACTAACAGGATCAAATGGTTCACTTATCTCTTTAACTTCTTCACGTTCTGCAACAGCAGCTTTCACAGCTTTCAGTCTGGGGACACAGGAAGATGGGAGGGAGAGGGAACTGGGATTGATATGAATAATAATAATAATAATAATAATAATAATAATAATAATAATAATAATAAAAAGATCTCCTGTCTACTTAGCCTCACTGGATCCATGGATTGTAGGATTATTAACCTTTACTTTACAGCTAATATCTGTACATACCATGTTGTAATTGAGTACATACCATGTTTGTTCTTCTGGGTCTGGGTTATTTCGATCAGGATGATCTTTTCTAGTCTCATCCATTTACCAGCAAATATCTGGGTGTAATGGGTGTAATATTCAGTTTTGTAAAGGTACCATGTTTTCTTTAACCATTCTTCAGTTGAGGGATATACAAATTCTTTCCCTTTCTGGCTATCATGAGTAATGCCGCTATGAACATAATGTAGCAAGTGTCCTAGCTGTAGGACGGAGCAGCCTTTGAGTATATGGACAGCAGCAGCCTAGCTGGGTCTTGAGTTAGATCTAATTTTCTGATAAACTTCCATATTGATTTCCAGAGTGTCTGTGCAAGATGCACTCCCACCAGAAATGGAAGCACATTCCCCTTGCTCTACATCCTTGACAACAAGAGATGTCACTTCTGTTGTTGATATTAGCCATTCTGCCAGGTTTAAGACAGAATTTCAAAGTTGTTTTGGTTTGCATTTGAACAGTGGCTGGGGATGCTGCTCATTTCTTTAGTTTTCTTCTTGTCCACTTGAGATTTTTTCACTTGAGAATTCTCTATTTTAACCAAGTATTTAATTGAACTATTTATTTTGAGATATCTAGTCTCTTGAGTTATTTATATATTTCAGATATTTTCACTCTATCAGATGTGGTGTTGATGAGAATTTTTCACCTCTGTAGGCTGCCACTTTGTCCTATTGGCCGAGTCTATTGCCTTACAGACCTTTTCCGTTTCATGAAGTCCTATTTATTTTTATTTTAGTTCTATTGGTCTTCTCTTCAGGAAGTTGACTCCTATTCCAATGCATTCAATTGTGTTTCCCACTTTCTCTTCAATTAGATTCAATATTTCTGGTTGCATGTTGAGGTCTTTGGTCCATTTGGAATTGAGTTTAGTGCAGGGTAATAGATATGGATCTGTTGTTATTATTCTACATGCCAACTTCCAGTTAGATCAACACCATTTGTTGAAGATGCCTTCTTTTTCCATTACAAAATATTGGCTTCTTTATAAAAATTTGGGTGTCCATAAGGGAGTCAGTTTATGTCTGGGCCTTCAGTTTTGTTCTGTTGGCCAACTAGTCTATTTTTATGCCAACAACATGTAGCTTTTATTACTATTCTTCTACAGTACAAATTGAAATAAGGGATTGTGATGCCTCTGGAAGTTTGTTTATTGCAAAGGATTGTTTTAGCTCTCCTGTGCATTTTGTTTTTCCGTGTGCAATTGAGTGTTGTTTGTCAAGATCTGTAAAGTATTGCATTGGGATTTTGATGGGTATTTCTTTGGATTGATTTTGGTAAGATGCTATTTTATTATGTTGGTTCAATATGTCCATGATTATGGAAAATCTGTCTTCTTCAATTTTCTTCTTCAAAGATGGGATTTTTTTTTTTACAGAGTACTTTTACTTGCTCTGTTAGAGTTACCCCAAGATATGTTATTGTGGCTGTTATGAGGGTGTTGTTTCCCTAATTTCTTTCTCAGCCCCTTTTGTCGTCATTTGTATATAAATGGGCAACTGAATTTTTGAGTTAGTTTTGTATGCAGACAGCTTGCTGAATGTGTTAATGATCTGTAGGATTTACCTGCTAGAGTTTTTGAGGTCACCTATGTTTACTATCATATCCCCTGCAAATAATGAAAGTTTGCTTCCTTTCCAATTTGTCTTTCCTTGATCTCTCTTAACAGTCTTATTTCTCTAGCTAAAACATCAAGTACTGTAATAGACATGGAGAGAGAGAGAGGACAGCCTTATCTTGTCCCTGATTTTAGTGTAATTACTTTTTAATTTCTCTCCATTTAATTTGATGTTCACTATTGACTTGCTATAGATTGTCTTTCTTATGTTTATGAATGTTACTTGTCAGCAATATCTCCAAGATTTCACTGTAGGTGGAGTTTTCCTGTCCTGCAGCCTGCAGCTGCTTTCAAATAGTCACTCAGAGACATATTATTAAACACAAAAGCGCAGAAAATATCTTAGGCTATTACTGACTAGCTATTACATTTTAGGTTAACCCATATTCCTTATTTATTTTCTGCCACATGGTAGTACCTTATTAACATAGCACATTTATCTTTCTCATCCCTTCATTTTTTTAAGCAATTGGCCAGTCAGTTTGCTTATTAATCAATCAAGCATCATATATTCACATGGTGTATGGAGGATTATTCCATGGCATTTCACAGTTGGGGGGGATATTGTTATTTTTTCAAAATCTAATGAGATGATAATGTGTTTTTATTTCAGTTTGTTATATGTTGGGTTTCACCTTTCATTTTTTATTTTTAATTTTCCCTGCATCATCTGGATGAAGCCTACTTCTTCCTGGCTTTGATGTGTTATTGGATTCTGTTTGCAAATATTTTTTTAACATTTTGCCTGTATGCAAATGAGAGCTATTGTTGTGTGGTTCTCTTTCTCTGTTGAATCTTTGTGTGTACCAAGTATCAAGATGACTATTGCCTTCTATCTTGTACAGTGATTTAAGAAGTATTGGCAGTAGCTCTATAATTCATTATAATTCTGTGCTCAACCATCTGGTTTTGGGTATTTTTTTTGTTGTGACATTTTAAGGAATGCTTCTGTTTCTCTGGGGGTTATAAATCTATTAAGCTATTTATGTGACTTCTATTTAATTTTGGTAATGGTATCCAATGAGAAAATAGTTCACTTCTTTTAGATTTTCCAGTTTTGAGTACAGGCTTTTGATGTATAACCTAATGAGTCATTGAATTTCCTCAGCATCTGTTGTTATACTCCTCATTTTCTTTTCTTATTTTTAAAATTTGGATGTTCTCTCTGTGTCTATTAATTACTTTGAGTAAGGGTTATTATTATTTTCTCAAACAACAAATGTATGTGTTTTGAATCTTTGTATAGTTCTCTCCCCGTGTTTATTCTACTGATTCCAGCTGCCATTTTATTTCCTTGTTTCTTTTTGTCCCAGAGATTTTGTGTATTGTGTTATTTGCTAGTACAAGGTCTCTCCAATTTTCTTATGAAGGTACTTAGTCCTATAAACTTTCCTCTTAGCACAACTTTCATTGAGCCTCGTAAGTTTTGGTGTATTGTGCATTCATTTTACTTAAATTCTAGGAAGTCTTTAATTTGCTTCTTTAGTTTTTCCTTGATCTAGTAGTCCTTCAGAATAAAGGTGCTCAGTTTCCATGAGTTTGTAATCTTTCTATTGCTGTCTTATTGTAATCCACAGCTTCAAATCTGTAGTGGTCTGATAGAATGCTATGGTAATTTCTGATGATAGTTTCTGTCCAGTCAGTCCTAAATTAACACAGTGAATCTGTATTAATTACAATTGGTTGATCAATGGCTCAGCTTCTTACAGCTAGCTCTGTCTTAATTATTAACCAATTTCTATTAAACCATGTATTACCACAAGGGTGTGACTTACCCATAATGATCTGCCAACATGTTATTTCTTCTACAACTACATGGTGTCTCTCTGGAGGCTCCAATCTGTGTTCCTCTTCCCAGAATTCTCTTAGTATGATAGCACAACCTATACTTCCTGCCTGGCTCCATTCTTCCTGTTTACTGGCCAACACAGCTCTATTGATCTACCACTAAGAGAAACATATATTCACAGCATACAAAAGGACCTCCCCCATAATATTTCAATTTTCTTGTATATGTTGAGATTTTGTGACGGAGTGTGTATGTTTGAGTTTTTCTTATTTCGATTATGCTGGCTTGGGATTATTTACTGCTTGTGTTTTTCTAGAGTGTAGTTAACTTCGTCTGTTTGGAGATTTTCTTCTAGTACATTCTGTAGGACTGAATTTGTGGCTATATATGGTTTAATTTGACATTATCATGCATATCATATTTTCTCTATGATCATTGAAATTTTTGCTGGGTATAATAGTCTTGACTGTCATCTATGTTCTCTTAGATCTGTCAGCACATCTGTCCAGGACCTTCTGACTTTTGGAGCCTCAAAAAAGTGTTTGAGCATAGTTATAATAGGTATGCCTTTATATGTTATTTGAATTTTTTTCTTGCAGCTTTTAAAGTTTTCTTTGTTCGGTGTCTTTAGTGTTTTGAATATTAAGTGGCAAGAAGTCTTCTTCTACTGGTCCAATATATTTGATTGTCAATAAGTTTCTTTTACATTTAAAAACATATACATCTTTAGGTTGGGAAATTTTTCTTTTATAGCTTTGTCAAAAATACTTTCTGGGCCTTTGAACTGGGAATCTTCTCTTTCTCTATTCCTTTATTTCTTAGGTTTGATCTTTATTTTATAGAGTTCCAGATTTACTCTGATGATATGTATTATAATTTTTTTTAGATTGAACATTTTCATTGAGGTTTGTTTACATTTCTTTCATTGTATCTTCAATGCATGAGAATCTGTCTTCCATATCTTGGATTTTGTTGGTGATGATTACATCTATAGTTTCTGTTTGCATACTTAGATTTTGCATTTCCAGAATTTCTTCAGGATGTCTTCTCTTTATTTCTCCTATTTCCATTTTCATTTCCTATAACTGGCAGAAATTTAAGGAGATATTGATTATTGATAGCTTCTGAGGAGTCAATTTTCTTTAAGATTGTAGGTTATTCACATTCCAGTGAAAGACCACACATCAAGGAATATATAAGAATCACACATTATACTTGAAAGGTCAATGATGAGGAGTAGATTTGAACTCGACTAGATAAGGGAGTATGGGAGGAGTCAAGAAAGGCATAGATATGGTTGAAACTCATTATAGGAAATGCTCAAAGAACTACTAAATAGATAAGTAACATAACTAGGTAATGCAGAGACATGCTGAGAACAATTGATGTAACTGAAATCATTATGTTAAAGAAAGTATGCCAGCATGAAAAATCAAATGGCACACATATCCACAGTATAAATTTAAAATTACATATATGTGTGTGTGTGTGCGTGTGTGTGTGTGTGCGTGTGTGTAATTTTAATGTTTATAGGTCACAAAACTAAGGAAGGGAAGAAGATAACACAATACATTTAATGGGACAATATAAAGTGAGCCACTGAAGGAATAAGGGGGAAAATCCATGTCAAATAACTAGGACAGTAAGCACACCAACAAATGAGAACTAAGTATAATGACAAATATGCTTGAAGATGCCACAATGGAAGCCATTGCTTTGGATGATAATATAAATAAATTTAAAAGAATCATTAGAAGTGGAAAAGAACTGAGATCTGGGGTGAGGCTGGGAAGAAAACTGGAAGCTGGGAAGCCTGAGCACTGGGACAGATGGGCTTAAGTGTAGTTTCTCAAAAGAGCAGAATATTGGCTGTTATGAGAAGTGAAACTCAATCAGGATCCCGGAGCCCCATATCTCAGTGCCTATGGCACAAAGAATATAGTCTAGGATCTCATCTTGAAATTGGTGGGAAATGTTTAAGAAAAATTATATATGAGCTGGCCACTGTTGTGAGAAGACTAGCAATAAATAGGGAGCAAACATTAAGCATCACATTTGAAGATCCATTGTGTCCCTGTCACAATGGCTACTATCAAAACAAAAACAAAAACAAAAAACAGTACAAAACACTGGCAAAGATTTGAGGGAAACAAACACTAATTATCTATAATTATTATTGTCACAATACACCACCTACATTCTTGAAAATGTCATAATAAAATCCATCATTTTTTATTTCACATGTATGTTCTCTTCTGAGCTGATCTGTGGGAAGAAAGACTATGAAGATCAGGCATACTGACCCTTATGGAAATTGTCCATGTGCAATGATATTGGGTGGCATTGTTGAACTCTGCTTTGATGGTGGAGGTTAAACCTTCTGTGGCTTGAGTGTGCTTGGAATAATGTCTTGAAAGTAGGAAGTCAATGAATCCATCTTCTCTGCATAGTTATATAAATTTGATGTTTTTACCAAGCTCCATGTACTACTGAAATCTATGTGATGATTCTGGATAGATAAGAGTTTTGATGACATAAATCCAGATGTGGAATTATTTTTTTTTCCTAACGGGGAAGTCTAAGGTCTATATCCTCATGCATTTCAGCCAAGTGAGGGTCTGAATTCCCATCTTTGAGCTCAGCAATCCAGGGCAGTACCTCTATATCTGTTGCCAGCTTTATATATTACTTCTGAACATCATACATTTGATATAATGGCATTAAGAACTTTTAGCGAAAAGACATCTTTGTGGATAAAAGATGTTACTGCTAAGCCTGGCGACCTAGAATTGATTCAGGGATCACATACAGTGGAATGAGAGATTTGACTACTGTGACTTCCACAGGCATATCATGTCATTTGCACACACACACCATCTACCCTCCAGTCCCAGATCTACCCATCATATATAGGTACTTTTGAAATGATGATAAAGGGAATGTAGACAGTAATTAGGAAATACTTCACATCACGAGTTTGCTTTTTAAAGTAATGATGTCAAAGCTGTTTCAAAAGTGCTCAACTAGTGAATTTCTCTTAACATTGGTTTTTCAGTGGCAATCTTTGCTGTATTAAGATAAATCACACAATTGACATATTGTGAAAACTGCAGGTTCCTTGACTTCCGAGAAGAGGTTTAGAGCATCATGTGAATTAAGTTACTTATTTAAGTTCTGGATTCTTGTTTCAGCTGATATTTATTGTAATTGAGCCAAGTAGCTTGTTCTCAGTAGAACAGAAATGGAAATTCATAATGTAGGTTGGAACATAGTAATTTAAAATAATAGGAAAGGTTACATGAAAATAAATCAGAGCAGAATATGTACAAAGATGAGGGCCCAACCCTGGTTGATGGTACATGATGTCCTCCCACATCATTAGGCGGGGAGAAATAAAGAGTTACTCAGCAAATGTCCACAGCAAGGTGTAATGGAATAACTTCAATTGCATTGGAAAGAGTTCTCCACTCCAGCAGACAGATATTTCCCTTGCACTCAATTTATATGTATTCCTAGCATGCTTTCTACAGTAGTTCTCCAAGATGAGTACTACCTTTTTCTATGAAACCACTCAGAGTCCTCATATTTATTGTCCAGGCAATGAATGACACTGCATAGGCTGCATTGGTGTATCTCCCATTCCCTTTCCATTTCCTTGTTGAACTTGTCTACATCCGTGACAGGACTCAAACACCAGTATTCCAAGGGCCACAAGTACCAAGCCGGCCATGCCCATCCTGATGGTATTCTCCACTGTGTAATCATTCTGGGTCTCTGGGGCTGAGGCTGTGGATAAAGAGTGCAGGGAAGAACAAAATCACAAGAGCCGCTCTATTACTGAGAATGCTTCTTACTCACCTGCTTCTTGTTTGGACATGATTTGTGATGCAATGGTGTTCTCGGCAGATCCTAAGAACAGGTGCACAATTAATGAAATTTACATGAGAGCATAGTGTCTACACTGAGGTCCACATTCATGTTTCCTGACAAATTTCACTTCCTATATTTGCCTATTAGACTAATCACATAACTTGGTAGTGTACAGTATAAGCCCTTTTCTTGTTATACCTTGATTCCTTTTGATCATCCTACTGGATTCTTAAACTCATCAACATGTTTGAGTTCATACTTGGGCTAAGATACTTGAGGATTAAATCCACATCAGCATTGAGAACTAAAGATTGGTGAAAAAAATCACCTCCCACTTCCAATTATAATATAAGGAAGCCATACTATGTTTCCTGAGTCTGAAGCATGGTAACCTGGAAGCTAATTCATGAATGAGGAATTGTGTGTGAGGCCCATATCGAGTCTTTGTATTCACTACCTCTTACCCTCAAAGGCATGCAATGTGAGACTGACTCTCATCACTGCTAGGCATTTTACCTGCTGGCCATTCAGCAGGAAGGGACATTGCAGAACTTTAACCCAAGAAGTCCAGCCTTCAGCCTTGACTGCCTACTCTGGAGGTAAACTGCATGAACTCTAAGGAAGGAGCCTGAATGCCTTGTCGTGGCCCTGCTGCATACCCCTACACAGTGTTACCATTACAGTGTCAGAAAGACCCAGGCAATTATAGAAGTGGCTTCTAGAAACATTCTATGCATGAGAAAAACCACACATAAGATCAGAACTAAAAGGAACTTAACATCTAGGCCAGGGCTCTCTAATTAATACCCTGTAGAAATTGCAAATCACAAAGGAGAGGGGCTTTTACATGTTACCCTCTCGGGAGAGACTCCATATATCTCATATTTAGATGGAATCCATGATCCAATCCGGCAACAGAGTTCTAGCTTACACCTCTGTCCTCAGACTCCATGGGGTGAAGGGAGAGCCTGGCTTGTTGTGCATGTTACCATCCCTGGGATGGTGGTTCTGAGTCCTGTATGAAAGGGGGCTGAGCAAGCCAGGAAGATAAGCCAGTAAGCAGCACACATCCAGATCTTCTGTATCAACTCTTGCCTCTAAGTTCATCTTTGAGTTCCCATCTTTCTTTTTTAGGATTAACAGTGTTGTTAAAGTGTAAGTCAAATTACTGCTTTCCTCTACAACATGCTTTTTGGCAGTAATTTCAACAACAGAAAGTCTAAGGCAAATAACCTTACTATCTTGTTCTGGCAGTGTCTTTGTTACTCATATTCTGAATCACAGAGTTCCCATCAGCCATCATGATGTGAACCATCATCCTTGGGGGCAGCAGAGATAATGATAAAACATTATCATGTCAAAACACAGATGAGTGAATGAGACTTCATCATCTGAGAAATATATCTCCACAGGGTCACTATTCTCTGTCCAGACATGTCAGCTACTCTTTGAATGTTCATAATGTCTAAAATGCCTACTGTTTCTGAATGATATAGGGAACTCAGGAAACAAAGCTTGGGATTGTCCACTGTGTGTATATTGAGCCTTGAGGGACCTGAAGAAATTCTGATCTTCCCCAATTGTAATTAAACAATCATATCCTTAGGATGAGACACAGTGAAGGTCACACCAGAGGTCACAACAGGACTTGGAAAGGCTGACAGAGTAGGTTTACAGGATGCAGGCTGTTAAATGATACTTTGCCTCCAGCATTTTGGCTATGGTTTGAAATATTTGGGAGATGTGTTTCCTGCAGTAAAATATAGAGTACACAATATATTTGTGCTCAAGAAATGACATGGAAGACTTGCTTTTGCTATTCTGGGTTTTTTATTTCTCCATATAAAGTTGGGAATTATTCTTTCAGAGTCTGTGAAGAATTTTGCTGGGATTTTGATGAGGAGTGCATTGAATTTGTAGTTTGCTTTTGGTAAGATTGTCAGTATTGCTGTTGATCCTACCTATCCAAAAGCATGGGAGATCTTATCATTTTCTGATATCTTCTTTAATTTCTTTCTTTAAAGGCTTAAAAGTTCTTGTCATACAGGCCTTTCACTGATTTTGTTAGAGTTACCCCAAGATACTTTATGTTGTTTGTGGATATTGTGAGCAAAAACACCCATGTACAATAAAGGAACTTCTGGAAGCATCAACATCCCTGACTTCAAGCTTTACTAGAGAGCTACAATACTGAAAACAGCTTGGTATTAAAACAAAAACAGACAGGTACACAAATGGAATAGAATTGAAAGCCCTGATATTAATCCACACACCTATGAACATCTGATTTTTTGACAAAGAAACTAAACTTACACAATGGAAAAAAAGAAAACATTTTCAACAAATGGCACCAACATAACTGGATGCTGACATGAATAAGGTTGCCAATATATCCATATCTATCTTCATGCACAAAGATCTCAAAATAATTCAGCCACACTGACCCTCTAAGAGAAAGTAGGAAGTGCCCTTGAATGAATCGGCAGAGGAAAGCACTTCCTGAACATGACATCAGTTGCAGTCACTGAGACTGACAATCAATAAATGTGTTCTCCTGAAACTGAGAAGCTTCTGGAAGGTAAAGGACACAGTGGACAAGACAATATGGCAGCCCACAGAATGAGAGATCTTCACCAACACCATGTCTGACAGAGGGCTAATCTCCAAATTAAACAAAGAACTTGAGAAGCCAGTCACCAAAACATTAAATAATCCAATTTAAAAGTGGAGTACTGAACTAAGTAGAGACTTTGCAACATAGGAATCTTGAGTAGCAGAAAGGCACTTAAGAAATTGCTCAACATCCTAAGCCATCAGAGAAATGTAAATCAAAACAGTTCCTTATTATTTCACGTGGGCCATTTTTCTGCCAGCTCTCAGGATTCATCCACAGGAAAAGGCAAGCACTGTGACCCATATTCTCCTATCACCTGTCACTACCAGCTATAGGGGATCACTTTGCCCAGGCCACCCAGCAGAGTTATAACAGTAACAGTGATATTGGCTTGCATTATACACTCCCATGGATGGGATGATAAACTTGGTTTTACAATTAGGCACTGGTGCAGTTAGTCTTAGGGTGCTGAGCTTCTTCTTTCTATAGGAAAAATATTTGAGTTCCCATAGTTCCCTCACATGAGATTGTCACAGGCTTCCCTGACATGATCAGAGAGCATGGTGGGTTTCCAGAGGGTACCTGAAAAGAGCTAAGTGACAAGGATGTGGGTCTTTAAACAGTTGAAACTCAGTCTTGAATAACAGAAGGACACACAGAGCTAGCTGAAGGTCCATCTCTCTTCAGACCCTCCAAGTTCCATTCAGACAACACCCCTCATTGGTTTCTTACCTCCCACAATTTGCATCTGTATCAGTGGGATAATGGTTCTGTGCTTCCCTGTGCTCATCACAAATCAGGGTCTCCTGGAGAAAGCTGTTTCAGGCTCAGTGTCATTCAGTAGAGAGGCTGAAGCTTCCTCACCTGAGACTAGAAGCTCGAGGATGTTACTCCCTTCTAACAGCACTCGAGGATTGTTTGAGTAATAGCCATAGTATCTGAAACTCTTGTCTCTCACTGAATGTGATGAAACCACTTGGAACCTAGCTGGAGACATCCCAGTATATACATACTATGAGCCCATAGAGCTGGAGAACTGCTTTATCTCTGATTTGAGATGCATGAGAGGGTCATAGATCCTCCTAAAACTACAACAGGGTTTTGCAGTACAAACAGGGTGGGTTTGTTTTAGACACCTAAGAGAGCTACATATGGACTATTAAATGGATTCACACAGTCTGAATTGCCCCCCCCCACAGAGCTGACTGACTAATGACTGGGGATATGTTCAGAGCAGACTTTTATTAACAGTCACATCCCTATGACTCTTGAGCATCGACTCCACCAGCTCAAGGTTATCCCTGCATTTTGACCAACCAGCAGAATTGTAAGAGTAACAGTGATATGACCCTGCCTGCAGTGTCTTCACAGAAGGGATAGTGAATTTTGCTTCATTGTGATTCTACCTGTCCCAGGCTTCTAGGTTTCCCTCTTTGTCTAGCACACACATTTGGGTTTCTCGGGTCTCTTCACACCATATGGCAACAGGACTCTCTGATGTGATCATAGAGCTTGGCTCAGCCCATATCATGGGGATTATGGGGTTATGAAAGTTCCTGGCAAATAAGTAGAAAGGAAGGAAGTGAATCAGTTAGGAGAATTACACAGAGAATCAGTTAGGAGAATTATGAAAGTTCCTGGCAAATAAGTAGAAAGGAAGGAGGTGAATCAGTTAGGAGAATTACACAGAGAAGGTCACCATTGCAGGGACACACGAGCTGATTTGCAATAGCAGGACACATAATGGCCACAATTTTCCTTTGATCTTGGATTCCAATTTTAACATCACCCCTGGTTTTTCCACCTCAAGTCAAGCTGCATCACACATTCTATGACATTAAGTTCAATAGCCCTGACTATTTCCCACAGCACATCAGGTCCTTTGCTGGGATCCTGTGCCAGCTACAACTATGCTAAAATGAAGGTCAAGCACTTCCTTACCTGAGACCAGGAGCTCTAGGTGGTTACTGGGCACTGACCACAGCTGGGAGCTGCTCCAATAAAAGCCATAGCACATGAACCTCCACGTCTGGTTGGGAGTTATAGGTCCCACTGTGAACTGGGCACCAAACAGATCAGGATATATACCCTGTGAGGTCATAGGTCTGGAGAACTTCTCATCTTCCTTCGTTATAATGAACCAGCTATATGCCTGTTGTGACACACATTCAAGGGACACATTGGCTCTTGGGTATATCACAGGGCTGGAAAGGACTGACAGTTTCAATTTGCCGGAGTAAACTCCTAGGATAGAAGAGGAAGCCTGTTACGTGACCTCATTTGGGAAGGATTGTTCCCATCTCACAGGATTTGAGAAAGGGTGACCTGGATGAGAATATTCTGTCCTCAAGGCAGAATGTAGGATTGGGGAAGGGTCCTCTCACCTGTCACCACCAGCTCCAGGAAGTCACTGTCTACTGATCTGCCATCGGTGACTTTATAGTTGCACCAATATCTGCCTGCATCCTTCCATTGAACAGATGAGATTTGGAACTTGGCCTTGTTCCCAGTTTCTAGAAGGGTTATCAGGTAATCTGGCCTTCCTTCTTTATAGAGCATGTATTCCTTGGCCTCTAAGGGCCCTTCACAGAAGAATATCACCTGGTCCCCAGTGGTTACCACGCTTCTCGGCACTACACTGAGCATAGGTTTAAAGAAGTCCCCTGCAAGGAAATTGACAGCTGTGTCCCCATAAGCTCCCTCATACGCACACTTTCAGACTCAGGACTATTCCGTCATTCACAACATCACCAACACCTGCTGTTCTCCGTCTGCTCTGTTCATGAGTTACACGTGATGCCCATCAACGATGTCCAATCTGGGGCAGCTGGGAAGACACTCACCTGCCAGCACTGGGTTCCTGAGGCCCAGACTCAGTCCTGCAAGAGAGATACCTGTGAGTGTTTGCACTGAAACATGGGCAGGCCCTCTAATTCCAGACTTTCGAGCTGCTGCGTTAATAGGCATGGCTGTGAGGTGGTCTCCCTCTTCAACTAGAATTCCCTCCTCCCATTTTGACATCTCACCAAGAAACAGCAAGGATGTGAGAGAGGCTGTGGTGGTGTCTTCCATTTGCTACAAGTTTACAGACAGTTGTTCTCCTTGACAAATGGATGGACACAAAGTATCTCTTCTGTCCGTCCAGGGTGGCTTCCCCTTTGTGTCTTGAGGGTGTAGTATAGAAGCCCGTGAGAAAGAGGAACTGCTCTTCTTAGGCACCTGAATCTTCTTTCCCCAGTATTGTGATGGGCTGAGCTGCACATTGAGGCTTCTGTGTCTTTGTGTTTCTTAATTTTTCCTTATGTGTTTCTGAGACAGAGCCTCATGCAGGTTTCAGTCTCCTCCCCCTTCCCCTTCAGCTTTCTTATTCTGAGGTCGTAACCCCAAATTTAACAGTGGTCCCTTCTTGCATTTTCACTGTTAGCCTCTACATCTAGCTGAATCCTACTGTCAATCGCTACGGACCAGGACTTAATACAAAATAAACGTGGTATCTTCCTGAGCCGGCACCTTCAGCTGAGGAGGTGTCCATTTCTCTCATTATTTCATCTTGGTTCTCCTTCACTCTGTCAACCAGACCACAACATGGCAAGTTTTCTACCTTCCCCTGCAGGAGAATTTATTTTCAGGGGATATATTGTGAACTTTCCCTGGGAATTCATACGTACTCTTCCCAGTGGCACCAGTAACAGAAACAAACACAAAAGGTTCTACACAAATGTATATGTTGAACCAAAGAACCTAGAAGCATGTGCTCAATTTATTTTGTTTTGGGTTTTTTTTTTTAGTTTGTTTTTTTTTCTGTGTTTGTTTGTTGAGATAGTGTTTTACTGTGTAGCTCTGGATGTCCTGGGACTCACTACATAGACCAGGAAAGATCCACCAACCAGTACTACCTCCCAAAGTTTGAGATACTGTGCTCAACAATTCCAAGCCATATTGTAAAGTTTTCATGGTTATATACCTGGATAATTTCACTGACCTTTGTAAAAAATGGTAGAAGAGTAGCTTTGGGGACCTCTAAACCATGAAAGAATACTGGTTAAACCCTCTTCTGGAGGCCACCTCCACCTACAGGGACTTCAATAGGACAAGAGTCATGCCAAGCCTGTAGAGTAGGGATTCACAATAAGGAAGGCAGAGGTTGATGTTGCTGGCAGGAAACAGACAAGAAGGGACATACTAAGCAACTGATCCTTCAGTTCTTCTGAATGAACACAGAAGAGACTTTCAGGAAAACAAAGGAAATTCAGTATTCTCATGGCTCTTGATTACATTCTATTCAGTTAAATAATTACCAACATACATGATTTTCACAGGAATAAACCTCTGAAAATTCTTATTTCTTTTGTGTTCCCATTTCACTGTTCAGAATCCTGGTTTTGTGAAAGCTGATTTTCATTTAATGCCAGTTCATCCACAAATGTTCATTCCAACTCAAATGTTGTTAGCACTCAGACTATGAGCCTCAGCATCATGATGATTGCCCAATATTAGCATCATCATTTTCACAATACTCATGGGTTCAGGAGTGCTTGAGATTTGGACATTCAAGCATTGCTTAACTGACAAGACTATTTTACAATGTGGTTTGGATACAAGAGGGTTTTGTCATGTAAATTTTGTGGTTAAAGAGTCCCTCTGTGCTCTCATGTTTTACAGGTGGTTAATAAATTATTGTAAACTGTAAAGGTTATCAAAACAGAACTGAAAACTAAACTTCCCAAAATGCAAAAGGTTCTTTGTTCAAGAAAGGAGGCTAAAACTATTCAGCCCTTGGACCTACCCTTGTGAAGGATCATTGCAGTCAGACTTCCTCCTTCATGGTGGGTGAGGTAGGGTCAGGGCTCCAAGACAGTGTTGGTAGCTATGTGTGCTCTTGCTCTATCTGCAGATGGGTACTATGATAATTCATCTTACTGTCTGGTTCCCACAGTGACACTAAAGTAGATTGCTTCATACTTTTATTTGCAGGCTTATTGTCTCACACACAATTACAGTTTTGTTGCAGGATATTTGTATGCTGTGTGAAGGTGTTTTGCTGTGATCAGTGTAAGATCAAGCGGAATGACCAATACCTGTGCAGAAAGTATAGGTGCTCAGAGTGAGAACTCTGGAATGAAGAGAGGTAGAGTCACCAGCCAGAACCCAAACAGAGAGGAAACTGCAGATGTAAGATAAAAGAGAGGTATTTCCATGATAGCTAGGTGGAAGAGATAGGTAGAATTTCCAGGGAGAGAGAAGAAGAGAATAAGGAAGCTAGACATGCAGATAATGCCAGAGAGATGCCAGGAGACTCAGAACAAGTCAGAGGTACAGAATGAAAAAACAGTAGGTAACTGAGCCACATTACATGATGTAGATCAATAAAAAAAATGGGTTAATTTAAGCTATACATACCAATTAGAAACAAGTTAAGGTTTCACAATTAATACAAATTCTCTGTCTCATTATTTGGGAACCGGCTAGCAGGACAGAGAAAGACTCCTTACACTAAGAATCCAAAATGTGGGGGCAATTATTTCCACATAGGACCCGAGAAAGCTTTAAAATTGTTCCAAACTGTGAGCCATACATGGCTACCTATTCCTTCCATCCCTCAGGTGGCCATTGCCTGCTGGCTTGAGCCAGCCAGCACCATGCATGCAGCTGCATTATGGGTTTAAAGTTTGTGTGTTTTCAAAACAAAAACAAAAGCTGCTGAGAAGGACAAGTACCCCAGGTGATGCAGCCTTTCAGACTGCCTGCCTGTGTTGCCCTTTTCTTCAAAACTCTGCACCCAGAACAACTGCGAAGCTGTTAGCTGAGAGGATTAAGCTTCACGGGCTACTCCAGCCAGACTCCCTGTCAGCTCTACGTTTTTATCCCATCACAGTAAGACTAGACAACAGCTGGTTCTCCCAGGACTTGACTTATCTTACATATGTCAGGGTCTCCTAAAAATGTCATCATGCCCTGACAAGAAGAACATAATGCCCATATTCCCAAGAGGTGGGTGGGTTTTGGTCATTTGTTGGGTTATGGATATTTGTCATCGTTCAGGGGGTTGGTTGCAAATTGTTAGTGGTCATGTTAAGGAAAGAAACAAAATTAGGGAGCTTGCACTCAAGGATCTCTTTCTGAAAGGAAAAAAGAGGGGTATATAGGAATTAGAGGATAAAAGGGTAGACTACTGAGTCTACATTTAAAATAAAAATAAACTATTAGTTGCAAATTTTTACATTAGCATGTATTTCATTTTATTTATTTATTTTCTTATTTTACATAACGATGCCAGTTCCCTCTTCCATGCCACTTACCACCCAACCATCCCCCCCCCCCCCACTGCCCCGACTCCACAGGGAGGATGGTGCCTTCCAGGAGGGGTCAACAAAATCTGTCAAATCATTTGGAGTAGGGCCTAGGCCCTCCCTCCTGTCTCTAGGCTAAGGGAGTATCCCTCCCTGGGGAATGTGCTCCCAAAGTCCTTTTGTGCACCAGGGATACATCCTAGTTCCACTGTTCCAGGCCAACATATAAAACAAGTATTCTAATTAGGAGAATAGGGGTTTTAGGTTATGATACTTTTGATTGTTTTGAAAGAGATTCAAAGTGAGATATAGCATCCATTCATTCCTAGAGGATCTTTCTGGGTTTTGTGCATAATTAAAAGGAGCAGAATGTTTATTCTATTCTATACGCTTTTGCTGGAAAATTTGGTTGAATGTATGAATGCTTGTTTTAAACCATCTCCGTGTAGAACAGTGAGCTGTACTTTGCAAATGTTAGTAATCATCTAGAAGTTCATATTGCAATAAAAAAAATGTAGGTCAAAATGATAGTGTACACGTTACAGTGTGATCTGGGAACAATAAACACATGTTTTGGTGCTTAAAAAAAAAAAAGAAATCTGTGTTTACTGTTATCAACTGCTGAAGATTTGTCTTTCCCCGGTGTTCATTTTTTATATCTTTGTCAATTATCAGGTAACTGTTTTTGGATAGACATATCAGAATCTACTATTCTATTCCATTCTATTCTACTCTTTATCTATATGCTACCTGTGATAGTACTGTGATGTTTTAGTTACTATGGCTCAGTAATATAACTTGAAATCAAGTGTGATGAGACCTCCTACCCCATTCATTTTATTTAGGATTGCGTTGGTTATCCTACATCTTCCTTTGTGCTTCTATATAATTGAGAGACTTCTTTTCTATTTCTTTGAATAAAGGTCCTGGTATGTTGGTTGGGCTTGGATTGAATCTGCAGATTACTTTTGGCAGGACGGTGTATTTTCACAAAATTAATTCCTCCATCCATGCGCAATGAAGGTCTTTCCATATGCAAGTATCCTCCAAAACGGTTTTCTTCAAAGTTTCGAAATTTTCATTATTTAGCTCTTTCAACTATTTCATTAGATTTATTCCTGTACATTGTGTTATTTTTTTCAGACTATCATAAATAGGGTTGTTTCTGTAATTTCTTTGATTGTGTGTTACAGATACTTAGAATGGGCATTGGTTGTTGTAAATTTTGTATACTACCACTGAAATGAGACTGTTGATCATTTCTAATAGTTTTCTGTTAGAGATTTTGGGATCCTTTTTAAATCAGTTTTTATTTTCAAAACAACCTTTTCTCATTTTACATACCAATCCCAGTTCCCGCTCCCTCCAGTCCTCCTGCTGACCCCTTCCTCTTCCCATCCC